>NC_072391.2:15386250-17876875 GCF_028885625.2 Pongo pygmaeus
TCCCTGATCCCCCTCACAGGGTGTGTGACAGGGGTGTGGGGTCACCACCACTGCTCAAATCCCTTACAGGAGGTGGAGCATGCAGACGGACAGGTGCAGGAGCCCAGGTGGGTGTGTGTTACACTGGGCTCTTTTAGCCTTGCTGTCTGCAGATGGCTTAAGTGTTAACCAGCTCAGTGGACCCTTCAACTTTCTGCAAGGGCAGAGGGCCAGTGTGATAGCTTTCTGTAACCCAAGCTCTTGTCCAGTGTCCTGAAAAAAATGGATCACACAAAGACTTGAAGGATGAATGCAGGGGTTTTACTAAGTGGTGGAAGTGGCTCTCAGTGGGATAGATGGGGAGATGGAAGGGGGATGGAGTGGGAAGATGATCTTCCCCTGGAGTTTGGCCATCCAATGGCCAAACTACTCTCCAACTACCCACAGCCAAACTCCTCTCAGTGTTCAGACATTCCTTCTCTTCGTCTTTTCCTGTCACACCATTCTACCACTTGTCTGCTCGTCTCCTCATCTGGTCATCTCCTGCTTCTGAAGCCTGGGATTCAGAGTTTATACGGGTACAGGATAGTGGGGTGTGGCAGGCCAAAAGGCAAATTTTGGACATGAAAACAAGAATGCCTGTTCTCACTTAGGGCCGTGGGTATCCAGGCTTGAGGGTGGGGCCTTTGCTGGGAAACCACCCTCTTCTACCCAGTATTTCCCTGTCTCCTGTCTGTGTCATAGGGATGACTTCTAGGAATACTTCTGCCACCACTCTGCTTACTCACTTGGTATCTTGATATCAACAGCAGGGCTGGGGGTGGTATTGCAATGGGAACTGTAGAAAAGTAGGTAGAGAGGAGAAAACAGGTTTGAAATGTATGAAGGCAAAAGTTAGGCTATGGGAAATTCTTCCAAAGTATGCAACTCGTATATGAAACAAGTTCATTAGAGCTTTTTCTGAAGTTTGATGGCAATCATAAAAATTTATACAACATTAACAACAATGAAGTGTGAAGCTGAGATAAAATCTTCTGAGTCATTGATAGTAATATTAAATTTTCATCAACAATGCTAGAAAAAGTAATTCTTTATTCTCACTAAAGAAATAATACTACAAAATTATTGTCATATGAAGACAGACCATGCAGCCTGAACAAAAAGGATAAAGTATTTATTTTAGTAGTCAATTATGAATAAAAACTGTTATTTAAAAATGTTTTGTGATGTTTGGCATTTATCACCTTTTAATATTTGTAATCTGTCGTGGCTTTCTTTCCTTTTTATTCTAAGTAAATATTCATTTTTATATCAACTTTTACATTTTAGTTTTGTATTCTTTTACTTAAAAAGTGTCTACAACATAGTATAACCTTCATACCCCACAAATGTGTAAAAATGGCTTAAACAATAGAGATTTTTCTTCCTCATATGATAAGACATCTATCTAGAGATGTCTTAGATAGACACATAAGAAACCCTAAAAGCTTCTGCCAAAGAGCTTCTGCACAGCAAAAGAAATTATCAACAGAGTAAAGAGACAACCTACAGAATGAGAGAAATCGCAGAGAAGCCATCCAGAACCCTGACCGTTTACACATGTTGAGTTAACTCTCTCATATAATAAGACATCTATCTCTAGATCTATAAGACATCTATATCTCTACATGGCTTCTCTGTGATTTTCTTTGCTTTCTCCTCATGGTTGCAAGAAGGTTGCTGTAACACCAAACGTCACTGAATTACACAATAATATCTACAGTTATGAAGAAAGTAAGATGTGCTTCCTCTTCTCAAGTCTCTCTTTTTCATCAGGGAGGAAATCCTCCCCTCCACAGTCCCTTTAAATCTCTAGTTCAGAAATGGTCATATGGCCTAACCTAAGGATAAATGGGTAGAGGATTATTATGATCAGTGTAACAATATGAATTCATCCCCTTAGACAGGACACATTACCCTGAATATCTGAATGAAACGCTCTACTGTCAAAAAAGAAGGAATGATTATTGGTTAGGAAACCAACAGTGTTCACGATAGCATCATTGCTATAAACTGAACACTTGTGTCCCCCTCAAAATAGATATGTTAAATCCTAATGGCCAGTGTGATGGTATTTGGAGGTGAGGCCTTTTGGGGTTTATTAGGTCATGAGAATAGAGCTCTCATGGGTGAGATTACTGCCCTTAAAAAGTGGCCCTAAAGAGATCCCTTGCCTCTTCCACCATGTGAATGCACAAAGCATCCTTATAAGAGGCAGGAGAGAGACCAGAGCTGTCTCTCTCTGCCACGTGAGGATACACCATGTGAATGCACAAAGCAGCCTTCTAAGAAGCAGGAGAGAGACCAGAGCTGTCTCTCTCTGCCACATGAGGATACAGCCAGAGGGCAGCCATCTACAAATCAGGAAGCAGACCCACAACAGACCTTGAACCTGCCTGCACCTTGATCTAGGACTTCTTGGCCTCCAGAATGGTGAGAAATAAATTTCCATTGTTGATAAGCCACCCAGTCTATGGTAGTTGGAATAGACTAGAGCAGCCCAAGTCGTGGTCTCTTTTTTTTTTTTTGTATTGAGACGGAGTTTCACTCTTGTTGCCCAGGCTGGAGTGCAATGGCACGATCTCAGCTCACCACAACCTCTGCCTCCCAGGTTCAAGTGATTCTCCTGCCTTAGCCTCCTGAGTAGCTGCGATAACAGGCACATGCCACCACACCTGGTTAATTTTGTATTTTTAGTAGAGACGGGCGTTTCTCTATGTTGGTCAGGCTGGTCTCGAACTCCTGACCTCAGATGATCCACCCACCTCAGCTTCCCAAAGTGCTGGGATTACAGGCGTGAGCCAGTGCACGTGGCCTGTGGTCTCCTTTTTGTGCACGAACATGTGAAGGCTTAGTGATCTAAAATGATATACCCAAAGTCACACACCTAGAAAGCGATGAGGTCAGAAAATCCTAATGTGTTTGACTCCCAAACCCAACTAATGCCTTATAGTATGTGATAGTCTTCCCAACCCTCAAGGTCATGTTTCTGGTGCATACTCATAAGTTGTAGAAGTCTGAGGGGCATGGTCAAGTGCTGAGGAAGGAGTACAAGACAGTAGAAAGCGGAATAGAATGTTCTACAGGAGCAGGTAAAAAGAGGATGCCCTGGACCTGAATCTAGAGAGCACATTTCTTAGGGATTAACATTCTAGAGAGGACCGCAAAGTCAAACTGAAAATGGGAATCTATTCCAGGTAGCCAGGAAAATAATATGAAACTGGGTTCAGAACCAAAAAAGGGGTCGAGAAGACAGGAAAGTTAAGAGTAAGATTGGCACTGATTCTTGGTTAATTAAAAGGATTTTAGAGATAGAATGTCAGCTATTTGATTTTCTACAAAGCACTAACAAGATTATGCTCACAAGCCTCCACAGTGTCATGGTTTCCTACCCTCTGCCTCTTCTTATTGTCCAAAGATGCTTGGAAAATGCACAACTTTTGGTGAATTTTTGCAAAAAGTCAAGGAGTGGCACATCTGGGCAGCTGTTAAAAAGACATTGTCGGATGCAGAGTTTGCAAATACTTTCTCCCATTCAGTAGGTTGTCATTTACTCTGTTGATTATTTCTTTTGCTGTGCAGAAAATTTCTTTTTCTTTAGTTTAATTACATCCCACTTGTCTATTTTTTTGTTTTGTTGCAATTGCTTTTGGAGACTTTGTCATGATTTCTTTGCCAAGGCCTATATTCAATAGCAAAGACATGGAATCAATCTAGATGCCTTATCTTGTATACCAGATAAAGAAAATGTGGTATGTATACACCATGGAATACTACACAGCCATAAAAAAGAATAAAATCATGTTCTTTGCAGCAATGTGGATGAGGCTGGAGGCCATTATCCTAAGTGCATTAATACAGGAACAGAAAACCAAATACCATATGTTCTTGCTTATAAGTAGGAGCAAGACTTTAGTTACTCATGGACATAAAGATGACAACAACAGACACTAGGGACTACTAGAGTGAGGAGGAAGTGGAAGGGGCAAGGGTTGAAAAACTAACTATTTGGTACTATGCTTAGTGCCTGGGTGATAGAATCAATCGTACCCAAAACCTCAGCATCATGGAATATACCTAGGTAATAAACCTGCACATATCCCCCCGAACCTAAAATAAATGTTGAAAAAACAAACAAACAAATGTCAACCTGGTTCTGGGGTTCCTTGTGTCAGAAAATCTCTTGCAGAGCAGCTGCTTTCCAGGGAGCATCTTTCTATTTTCTGAGTGAGTGCACATTGCACAGAATGCTTCGGAAACACTTCCACATCTGATTTCCCAAGGCTGTCTCCTACCCTGTGGTCCCATGTAATTAAGGGCATGAAGGGATTTGCTTCCTTTCACTAGGACTGGGTTTCTTTTGCACCATGAAAATAACATATACGGAATTGACTAGAAGATTAAATTCAGATTTCATTGCAATTATTGACAAATGAACCAATTATAGGATAATAAAGATTTGTCTACTTTTGCTACACTATAGCCATCCCCATATTTTCTTTGAGGGGCAAGACCCTTTGCCCAATGTGTGTCTTCTCCTTGACAGGGTAATTCCAGGTAACCACCATCCACCATGAAAGCTGAAGGGACGCAGTGTCTTCCACCTGCCTTAGGATAACTAGGAGGTAATGTTTCAATGGATTCAGCAGTCCCAGGCATCACATCTATGACTGTGTCCAGAGGGACAAGTAGACTATCTCTTTCAGGATGTCCCTCTTAAGAACATGGGAACCTACCTTAAAAGCCCCCTAGAAGATGCTCTCTCATGTCTTAATGTCCATTGCTAGATCACATGTCCGTTTCTAACTAGTTGCTTATAACAGAAAAAGGCTTTAACATCATTGGCTTAGGCTGGCCACTGGAGATAGAATGGATGTTTGAGAGTCACCCCTAAAGACAATTACAGAATCTCTTTCAGTGATTTTCTATTTGTGTCAGGATATAAAATAACTAGCATAGCTCACAAGGATGCAGTCCCTATATCCCCACCCATCTCTCCAGCTTCATCTCATAACATGTCCTCCCTCCCATTCTCTGTGCTCTGGCCACCTGCAGCCTTTGTCCCATAAACTCACCATATGCTTTCTACCACAGGGCCTTTGCATGTGCTGTATCTCTGCCTGGAATTACCTTCCCTTCTCTCTTGGCCTAGTTAACATCTACTTATCTTTCACCTCTTAACTCAGGCTTCCCTTCCTCAGAGACTTACTTCCCTGATGAGGACAAATTTCCCTAATATATGACTTCAAAGCATTGAAAACTTTCAAAATTCTCACTGTTTCATTTTGGTATTTCTTTTCATTTTTATTAGATTAATATGTAACTCCTCAACTAGACTGTAATCTCTATGAGAGCATAGAAGCTATTTTATTCCTATGCTCAGCAAAGTGCCTGGCTACATACACATATCCTAGATACGTCATGGTTGTTATTGTTGAGTGAAGAAGGGAATTTTAGGTGGTGGGGGAATCACATAATTAAAATAATAGAGAAATAACAAAATAATAGAGCAAAGTTCCTGACATGAGCTTAGGGTAAGCAGAGTCTGAGTTCGAATCACAACTCTACCATTTACAAGATGTGCCTTTTGGTTGAGTTATTTGCTTTTGCCGTATGTTGTGTTTTTATAGAAGAAACATCAAACTCTGACTTGATAGGGTCACAGAAACATCAGAGGACCCACCCAAACATCAGAAGACCCACCATGTTTATGCCCCTTCCTTTCCAGGGAAGGAAACTGAGGCCAATGCAGGTAAAGTGACTTGCCCAAGAAACCACAGCCAGGTGGTACCAAAACACTCACCTACAAAATTGCATTTGTCATTTCTCCATCCAACTTTTCAAGAATGCCATTTCAGACCTTGAATTAGAAAGGCATCACTCTGTCCTCAGATCCTTACACAACCTACTCAGAAGATGATTTAATGTTAATAATGTGCTTCCTTCCTTGTAGAGGCATAAGTGTGATGACTCTTTGCTGCACCCTCTAATACTGTGATTAAGTGCTGCTTTTGAATTACTATCTCCATTTCCAGTACTGTGTTTTGAAGGTGTCAAACCCAATAGAGATCAGGGATAATATTCCACATGGGATTAGCATGGTTGCTACTCGAAGTGCATTCTGCAGGGGATAGCTCCTCACTCCTGATTCTGCAGAGTCACTCATTCATCCATTCATCCATCCATCCATTCATTCCACAAAGATATACTGCATGCCAAAAATGCTGCTCTGAACTCAATTTATGATTACAATCAGGAATAAAAGAGCTATTTAAAAATTAGTTCCTAAAAGGCCATTCAAATTTATTTCTACTTTGTTTCTGATCATGCAGCAGGGATCTGAGGAAATAGACATAGGGCAGGCAAGTGTTGATAATGAATCAAGAAATTCTCATGGAGCACTGTGGGTCCCTATTAGTCTTCTCAGTCATTTATGGTAAATTGCAACAGACTGGGTGGCTTAAACAACAGAAATTTCTTTGGTTTTTGTTTTTGTTTTTTGAGATACAGTCTCACTCTGTCGCCCTGGAGTGCAGTGGCACGATCTCGGCTCACTGCAACCTCAAGCAATTCTCCTGAGTAGCTGGGACTATAGGCGTGCGCCACCACACCTGGCTAATTTTTTGTATTTTTACTAGAGATGGAGTCTTACTGTGTTAGCCAGGATGGTCTCGATCTCCTGACCTCGTGATCCGCCCACTTCGGCCTCCCAAAATGCTGGAATTATGGGCGTGAGCCACCGCCCCCAGCCCAGAAATTTATTTTCTAACAGTTCTGGAATGTGATGGTTAATTTGATACGTCAACTTGACTGTGCTAAGAAAAACCCAGATAGCTGGTAAAACATTATTCCTGGGTTTGTCTAGGGGGGTGTGATATGGTTCGGCTCTGTGTCCCCACCAAATCTCATGTTGAATTGTAATCCCTAATGTTGAAGGTGGGGCCTGGTGGGAGGTGATTTCTCCATGGAGGCAGTTTCTCCTGAACAGCACCATCCCCCTTGGTACTGTTGTTGCAACAATGAGTGAGTTCTCAGGAGATCCAGTTGTTTGAAAGTGTTTAGCACCTCCCCACTCTCTTTCTCTTGGTGCTGCTCCTGCCAGGTAAGAAGCCTGTTCCCACTTTGCCTTCCACCATGACTGGAAGCTTCCCTGAGACCTCCCCTGAAGCAGATGCTGCCATGCTTCCTGTACAACCTGCAGAACTGTGAGCCAATAGAACCTCATTTCTTTACCAATTACCCAGTCTCAGGTATTTCTTTATAGCAGTGCAAGAACAAACTAACACACGGTGTTTCTGGAAGGGATTAGCATTTGAATCAGTGGACTAAGTAAAGAAGACCACCAGCCAGTCTCAGTGGCTCACACCTGTAATCCCAGCACTTTGGGAGGCCGAGGCGGGTGGATCATTTGAGGTCAGGAGTTTGAGACCAGCCTGGCCAATATGGTGAAACCCTGTCTCTACTAAAAATACAAAAAATAGCCGGGTGTGGGGGCATGCGCCTGTAATCCCAGCTACTGGGGAGGCTGAGGCAGGAGAATTGCTTCAACCCCGGAGGTGGTTACAGTGAGCCAAGATCGTGCCTCTGCACTCTAGCCTGGGTGACAGAGTGAGACTCTGTCTCAAAAAACAAAAAACAAACAAAAAAAAAAGACCACCCTCTCCAATGTAAGTGACATCATCCAATCTATGAAGGGCCCGAGTAGAACAAAAAAGCAGAGGAAGGGTGAATTCACTCTCTTCTGGTGCAGAAACGTCCTTCTTGTCCTACCCTTGTGCATCAGAGCTCTGAGTTGTTAAAACTTTGTACCCTTGGACTTACACCAGTGGCCTCCCCAGTTCTCAGGCCTTAGGCCTCAGACAGAGAAATTTACCATTGGGTCACCTGGTTCTCAAGCATTTGAACTCAGATTGAATTGCACTCCAGGACTTCCTGGTTGTCCAACTTGCAGACAGCATATTGTGGGACTTCTCAGACTCCATAATCATGTGAGCCAATTCCCAGCATAAATTCCCTTTTCTATATCTATGGATATCCTATTGATTTCATTTCTCTGGAGAACCCTGATTATATGATTCGGCTGTGTCCCCACCCAAATCTCATCTTGAATTGTAGCTCCTGTAATCCCCACATGCCATGGGAGGGACCCTATGGGAGATAATTGAGTAATGGGGGCAGGTTTTTCCCTTGCTGTTCTCATGATACTGAAAGAGTCTCATGAGATCTGATGGTTTTATAAAGGGCAGTTCCCCGGCACAGCCTCTCCTGCCTGCCAGCTTTGCTTCTTCTGGCCCTCTGCCATGATTATGAGGCTTCCCCAGCCATGCGGGACTGTGAGTCCATTAAACCTCTTTTTCTTTATATATTACCCAGTCTCAGGCATTTCTCCATAGCAGTATGAAAACAGACGAATACACCTGACTAATATATAGAGGCTGGGAATTCCAAGATCCAGATGCCAGACAATTTGGTCACTGGTAAGGTCCCTCTTCCTGTCTTGTAGATGGCCTCCCTCTAGCTAAGTTCTCATACGGGGGGAATAGAAAGCTATGGCGTCTCTTTCTCTTCTTATAAGGGCACCAACCCTAAAGGATTAGGACCCCATGCTTATGACTTGTTTAATCTTTATCACTTCTTCACAGACCATATGTTCAAATACAGTCCCACTGGGGGGTTAGGGCTTCACAATGCAAGCACTGGGGGAACACAGCCATTTAGCCCATAGCAGGGTCTTTCTAGGGAATGAAAGTAATACACGTGGGCCTTGCTCAGCCTCAGTTCTATCATAGTGGGAAGGGCATGGCTCTGGAGTCAGATTGGCAGTTTAAATCCTGGCTCCTCCAGTGTACCTGGATGTGTGGCTTCAGGGAAGTTCCTTAGCTTACCTGTGCCTTGGCTTTCTCATCTGTAAAAATAAGGCTGAATAACTGTACCTAACTGAAAAGTTTGTCACAAAAATCAAAGAAGTGAATGGAGGTAAAGAGCTTTGAAGAGTTTCTGGCACATAGGCACTCAACAAATTCTATTTAATCCTTGGGAGATTCTATGGGATGGTCATCTCACTCTCACAACTTATAGCACTTTCCCAAAGTGGGATCAGTGTCTGCGGGTGGGCCTGGAAAAATGCATTCCAGCACACTCCCTAAGGGCCTTGGATGCATGCTTAAGCTGGAGGATCACCAGCTCACCTGCTAGGAAGGGTTGTTTAGATTTGTCTGGAGCAATTGCATTCATAATGCCAGGGTTCACCCATGCTTTCTTTATTTGGTTCTCAAAGTTTCTTTCTTCCATGGAGTTGAAAGAAGTTGGTGTCCATAAGGGAGAAGCTTCCTCCCTGCTCTGTGCAGCTGACATTTAGGGCCTCCTAAGCTGTGTCCTGCAGCACCTGGCTTATTGGGGGTCAATGTGATCCAACAACTGCTTGTCTGCATAAACTAGAAGCAGACAGACTGATTTGTTCAGACATGGAGTCAGGATTATTGGAATGAATCATCCATTTGTCCTCTGATCGAAACAACATTGGGGGGACCCTGGCAGCAACTGTCTTCCTGATTTGATGTGATGTCATTGGGAAGGTAAGGGGAGCTGTGGCTAAAGCCCTCTTGTTAGACATGGTGGGCATTGTCTGGATGTGGCCTCCAGGATGACACATGGTCTTCTGCAAATAACAGTGATTTTATGGTAAGACGATTTGACCTTAAGAGGAAAGAAACCTTTGGGAAGCAAACCCAGAGGTAAAGATTCAGATGCGAAGAGTTTACTTGGGAAGTAGTTCTAGGAAATGTGTGTGTGTGTGTGTGTGTGTGTGTGCGTGTGTAGTTTCCACCACTAAACTGTGGTGGAACAGAGGGAAGAGAGACAGGGAAGAGAATAAAGTAAATTAACAGGGTGCTATCAAGAAAGTTACTAATGCCAGTAGCTGGGCCTCCATTTTCTGGGGCACGCTGGGAGCCTGTCTAGAACACATGCTTCAGAATGGTTCTGCCAGAGAGGCAAGAGAAATGGGACATTTACTCCCCAGTTTCCTGTCTACTGTGGGTTGAAGGTTGCCCCAGGAAGCATTTAATCTCCAGTATTTCTAACCTGCTTTACGTGAGGGCCAACAGTATTTCCATGGACTATAAAAGTAATAAGTACAGTTAAAGCTTTTACATGTAGAGATGAGTTCTGAGATGGGTAGGCAGAGTACTGAGAGCACCTGATATGCTTGAAAGCATTGGCAAAATGGCAGCCCCTGTGCTAGGTGCCTTCCAGGTGTGAGCATCGTAACAGCCAACGTGGACTGAGCATTTACTCTTCCCATTACAAGTATCTTCTACATTCATGCTACTCAGAATGTGGTCCATGGGCCAGCAAAATTGCATCACCTGGAAGCTTATGAGAAATGAAGATTCTCAGGACCCACTCCAGACCTACTGAATCAGAAACTGAATTGTAACCAGATCCCCAGGCAAGTTGGATACATGCAGGCACCCTTCTCATTTCTGTGCTGGAAGACCATAGCCACATTTAGCTGGCCTGAGATAAGCAACAGTGAAGAAGTAGGAGCTTCCTGTGCCCAATGAAAGGCAAGAAAGCCATGGACCCATGGAAAGAACGGAAAGCAATAGTGCCAGGAGCAATGTGGCAGCATGGCTAGGAGGGGTGATGAGAACATGAGTGGACCGGTCTTGAAGAACAGGAGAAGCATTCCTGGGGACTCACAAAAATAACTGAGAGAGATCTTGGGGGACAGTAAGTTCATGTAGTTCTGTGGTAGAACAAAGAACCATTACAATTTCAGCGTTGTGTTAATTTGGCTCCACTTGTGGTTAAATCAGGTAAAACCTTGGCCATTTATTTAGCTTGTATATATGTTTTGTTTCCGGACTAAACTGTGAACACTTAGAAGGAAGGACCAGGTGTTGTATAATTTTGTCTTTCTAACTTCTTCTTTTTTTTTTTTTTTAATTGAGATGGGGTCTCACTCTATCATTCAGGCTGGAGTGCAGTGGTGTGACCTTGGGTCACTGCATCTGCCTCCTAGGTTTAAGTCATTTTCCCGCCTCAGTGTCCTGAGTAGCTGGGACCACATTTACGCACCACCACGCCTGGCTAATTTTTTGTATTTTTGCTGGAGACAGGGTTTCAACATATTGCCAGGCTGGTCCCAAACTCCTGAGCTCAAGTATTCCCCTGCCTCAGCCTCCTAAAGTGTTGAGATTACAGGTGTGAACCACCACGCCCTATCTGTACTTCTAGGTTCTAATGCGTATAACTGGCACTCAATTGATATTTGCTGAATGACCCAATGAACTCCATTCATTAATTCATTCATGATTCATTTAACAAATAATTGATTATTGTTTTAGTCCAGGTACTGTGTTAGAGCTGAGTTAAGATTGGTGAATAAAGCCAGGAGTGGTGGCTCACGCCTGCAATCCTAGCACTTTGGGAGGCAAAGGCATGTGGACACCTGAGGTCAGGAGTTCAAGACCAGCCTGGCCAATGTGGTGAAACTCTGTCTCTACTAAAAATACAAAAAATTAGCCGGACATGGTGGCAGGTGCTTGTAATCACAGCTACTCAGGAGGCTAAGGCAGGAGAATTGCTTGAACCGGGGGATGGGGGGCAGAGGTTGCAGTGAGCTGAGATCATGCCACTTCACCCTAGCCTGGGCTAAAGAGCAAGAATCTGTCTCAAAAAAAAAAAAATTGGTGAATAAACCACATTGGTAGCTACCCTTGTGAAGCATAAAATCAAGTGGAAGATGAATAAGCAAATAAACAAATTCCTATATACAGCTGACCCTTGAACAACATGGTGGGTTAGGAGCATCAACTCCCCGTGCAGTCAAAATTAGCTCCCCAAAAACTTAGAAACTAACAGCCTACTGATACGGAAGAGGGGCCAGGAAGTGCTGGGAAGGGAAGGGTGTGGTCCTTGGCCAGGGCTCCACCCCTGGGTTTGTGCCCACAGACAAGGTGTGGACAGGTATTTCTGTTTTCCTACCCAAATGTTGCATTTCCCAAGAACACCCTGGACCACCACACCCCCATCCTGTGCATATAAAAACCCCAAGACCCTAGTAGGCAGAGACACCAGCGGCTGGACTAGTCTAGTGGAACACACCTGTGAAAGAGCACACTGACAGATGCCACAGCAGGTCATCCACTGTCGGATCCTCCTGGAGTTTGGCCAGGGCAGTCAGAGGAGAGCACAGGCTGCTAAGAGGCCTGACTCCAGGGAAAAACCACCTTCCCACTCCATCTCCCTTCTGGCTCCCCGCTCTGCTGAGAGCTACTTCCACTCAATAAAACCTTGCACTCATTCTCCAAGCCTATATGTCCTCCCATTCTCCCAGTACACCAAGGCAAGAAACCCCGGGATACAGAAAGCCCTCTGTCTTTGTGATAAGGCAGGGGTCTAATTGAGCTGGTTAACACAATCTGCCTGTGGATAGCTAAACTAAAAGAGCACACTGTGGCTGGGCATGGTGGCTTGCGCCTGTAATCCCAACACTTTGGGAGGCCAAGGAGGGCGGATCATGAGTTCAAGAGATCAAGACCATCCTGGCCAACATGGTGAAACCTCGTCTCTGCTAAAAAACACAAAAATTAGCGAGGTGTGGTCGCGTGCACCTGTAATCCCAGCTACTCAGGAGGCTGAGGCAGGAGAATCGCTTGAACCCAGGAGGTGAAGATTGCAGTGAGCCAAGATTGCACTACTGCATCCCAGCGGAGTGGGCGGCAGAGTGAGACTCCGCCTAAAAACAAACAAACAAACAAACAAACCAAAAACATGTAACACATGCCCATTTGGGCTTCAGGAGCTGTAAACATTCACCCCTAGACACTGTGGGTCACAGCCCCACAGCAGACCTGTCTGCATGCTCCCCCTAGGGGTTTGAGCAGCAGGGCACCAAAGAAGCGAGACACACCCCCATTGCAAGCCCTGCCAGAGAGATAAGGGAACTTTTCCCATTTCACTACTATTAATTAGCAGCCTTACTGATTACATAGACAGTCGATTAACACATATGTTTTGTGTTATATGCATTATATACTGTATTCTTACAGTTAATTTAAGCTAGAGAAAATAAAATGTTATTAGGAAAATCATAAGGAAGAGTAAATACATTTACTGTTTAATAAGTGGAAGTGGATTATCATAAAGGTCTTCATCCTCATTGTCTTCATGTTGAGGAGGCTAAGGAGGAGGAGGAGGAGTTGGTCTCACTGTCCCGGGGGTGGCAGAGGTGGAAGAAAATCCACATATATGTGGATCCGTGCAGTTTAAACTCATGCTGTTCAAGGGTCAGCTGTAATTGCAAATTATGACAAGTAGTATAAATGGTGTGCAGTGATGGGGACTCACGGGGAGGGAGGGTGCCCCCAGACACCCTTTCAGGAAAGACTCCTTGAGGACTGATGTTTAAGTCAAGAAGTGAAGAATGAGAAGAATGGGGCCATGAGAAAGGGGAAGAGCCTTTCAAATAAACATCCCAGCATGTGCAAAACCCCTGAAGCAAGAATTCATGGAGTGGTTACATGATTAATAAGAAATACAATCCACGTGCCAGATTTCTGCTCACTGAACAACCACTCTATTTAGGCAACAGAAACCTGAAAGAGGATTTGAGTCTAGTTTGTCTGAGAGAAACCAGGTTATGCCATGGGCCCTTAAGATTGATTTTTGGTTGAGGGTCATGGGGTTGGCTAGTGGAGGACAGTGTCTCACTTACCATGGCATAATCTCAGTTCACTGCAACCTCCACCTCCTGAGTTCAAGTGATTCTCGTGCCTCAGCCTCCTCAGTAGCTGGAATTACAAGTGCACACCACCCTGCCCAGTTAATTTGTGTATTTTTAGTAGAGATGGGGTTTCGCCATGTTGGCCAGGCTGGTCTCAAACTCCTGACCTCAAGTGATCCGCCGGCCTTGGCCTCCAAAAGTGCTGGGATTACAGGCGTGAGCCATTGCACCCGGCCTTGATTTAGTTTGTGTTTCTATTAAGAGGAGACTCATCCATTTGGAAGATTCAGGTACTGTAGAGTTTGAGATTCTATGCGATGTTAGTATCTGAGGCCTCAACATAAAATCACATCTTATAAAGGCTTCTAATTCATTACATCTTCCCCCTCTCTTGATCACAGAAGATGAAAAGTATGAGTCATACGACTTAGAATGTGTCATAGTGTTCCATTTCAGGGCCGTGTTTCAAATAAAAAGAGATTAATTTTTTTTCTGAATATAATGAAAAAGTTCTAGCTCCGCTCCTACCATTGAAGTGACCCTGAACATGTTACCTAAACTCCCCAAACCTGGTTCTTCCTCTTTGAAACAGCTATAGTGATACCCACTCTGCACAGATCACATGGCGTTTATGAGAATTGGTTCCATTTATTTCAATAAGCGCGTATCAAGCACCTAAAAGTCAAGCACTCATTTGACAAATATTTATTGACTCCCTCGCTACAATGTTCCAAGAACTGTCTTAGGTTCTGGAAGCACAACAATAAGCAAGACAGAAACAGCCCACCTTCGAAGAGCTTATGGTCTACCAGGAAAGACAGAACATTAAAGCATAATAGACACACATTTAAAAGCTAAATGAGATGATGTAAGAAATAGCAAAGCCATTTATGTGTGTAAACCTAGTAAAGTTCCATTGCCAGCCTGGTATCTCTGCATGTCAAGCCATTCAGTCTCAGATACTATTAGGGCTCAGTCCCCTTAATGTCAGACTTTGCAGAAAGAAAACCTCAATTTCAGCCTTATGAGACCTTGAGCAGAGGACTTATGCTGTGCACAGACTCTTGCCCTGTGGGCTATCATGAGATAATAAATTGGTGTTGTTTTAAGCCATTAGATTGGCAACCTTTCTTTGGTCTACCCCAGTTTCTGTTGAGCACTGTATTGTCCAAGTCTGCATGGTTCCTGAAGTTCATTCGAGCTATTGTTTCCATGATATGTGGCAACAGGCATTCTTGATGCCTAAGAGCCCAAAAATTGGGACTCAGCTCCTCGAAGGTGCACCAGCCCTCCATATTCTTACGGCGAGCACAGGTCTGCATATTCATGGAACCTGCCAACCTCTGTCCACCCTCATTCTGGAGGAACATCTCATAGCTAGACTGCAAAGCCACATTCTTCCTTATCATTCCCCTTCTGGGATTTCACTAGAATTTCTTAGGATTTCACACACACACACACACACACACACACAGCCACACACACACACCCCAGATTCTGCCTTTGCTTTAAAATGATGGTGGCAGAGGAAGGGAGGGGCCCTATGGACTCCTTGGGATTCGTTTGTGTGCAAGTGAGGGGCACAGTATAAAAAGCAAAGCATTGCTGCCTCTCATTTGTCCTGAGTCTTCTATAGCAATAAAATACAAACAAATATCTCAATATATTTCCCCCACCATATTAGCGGTGACACAATACTGTCCTAAGTGCTATGGTATGGAAGAACACAGCACACAGAGAGTATATTGCAGGGCCATTAGCGTTTCCTATTGTGCCTTAAGGAAGATTTACTGGTGGAAGTGACACTTAGACCGAGAGCTAGAGAGTGAGAACGAGAAAGCCAAGTCAAAGGATCCTGAGTAGGGCAGGGATGGAGAAAGAGAATGTGTTATTGGCTCAAAGCTGAGAGAGAACATAGAACATTTGAACTGAGTGTGGAATGGAGAGAGAAGAGGGTAGGGGGTAGGAGATAAGACTGAGCAAATAGAAAGGTCCAGACCAGAAAAGGTCATGCAAGCTCACCTAAAGAAATCACATTATTTCTGCATCAGTCAGCTTTGGCAGCAATAATTCTGCATAGCAAAGACCTCTCAAACTCCCTGGACTCTGTAAACAAGCACGTTAACGCTGCTTATGGGTTTGTAGAGGGGCTGTATCTCTTCCGGGTTTAGCTGGAATCTGCTAGGTTTGAATCCAGGCTGGGCATTAGGACTGTTTCCTCATTCTCTCTGGACTAGCTTCTATCTGGGGTGTGTTTTTCTCATGGCAGATGGTAGAAATGCAAGAAGGTGAGTGGAAATGCATAATGCTTCTTACAGCCTCAGTTGGGAACTGGCACATTGACAATCCCATTCAAGTTCCATCCACCAAGGCAAGTCACATGGCTAACCCAGTGTCAATGGGGCGGGAAGGTCACGTTGCCCACAGTGGGACATGCCGTAGAGCACCGTGGCAAAGAGCATGAGTGCATATTTCTAATTCAGGGAAAGAGTAAAGAATGGGAACAATGACCCAACTTGTCACAGCATCCCAAGGATAATAGAAACCTATGCCAGGATTTCAAGGGGAGCTGTGAATAAAATGATCAGATTAGCAAAACACCATGCTAGTATGACACAGAGACAGCCAGCCACCTTCAAGCCTTCAAGAGTCCTAAGCAGTGTATCACTCCCTCCTGACTCTCAGTTACTCATGGTCATCAGAATCCCAGAGCTGTACTACCTAAGCCAAGGCTCGCACAGTCTTTTATAAACTTCTCCTCCATTCTCTAGCCGATGTCCCTGATAGGACTAACAACCTAGTGAGCACAAGAGTCCTGTTGGCTTTGGGTTATTCAATTTAGATGGCTGACACAGTGCCCGTCTGCCCTTCCCTCCTGCCCCAAATCCCTAAAAATAACAGAAACAATAGTATTAAAAAGGAAACATCTATAAAAATATCACTGAAAGCAAGAAGGGGGTGACATCAGTGGATCAGACACAATAAGAAATTCAGAGAAAGTAGATGGGATCTGATTGAAAGAGGGAAAGTTGGTAAGACGTTTGGGGAAAGGACTGGCCTCACAATTTTTGGGGGCCCAGTGCAAAGTGAAAATGCTGGGCTCTTGTTAAAAAATTAAGAATTTCAAGATGGCAACACCAGAGAATTAAAATAGGACTGGGCCCTGTGTGACTGCACATGTCACATACCCGTGGAGCTGGCCCTGCTTAGGGTGTTTCAATCCCCCTGACAGTGGATACAGTGAGCACGAGGGTGTCAGGAACAAACATCTGTGTGATCAGTTTGAAGCAGGTTTGGAATGGGGACAGCTGATTGGTTCAGGACACACCTTCCCCCAGGCCTGAAACCCTCCATTTGGTTCCCATCAGTGGGCAGAATTGGTTCTCCCAGCCTGGGGCGTTGTATTAGTTTCCAAGGGCTGCTGTAACAAGGTACCACGACCTGTTTGGCTTAAAAACCAGACATTTATCATCTCACAGCACTGGAGGGCCAAAATCAAGGTGTCAACACAATTGGTTTCTTCTGAGGCTGTGAGTAAGAGAATCCCTTCCAGGCCTCTGCCTTAGCTTCTCGTGCTTTGCAGGCAGTCTTTGGTGCTCCTTGGTTTATATTAATAGAAGCAGATGGTCTCTGCCTTTATCTTCACACAGTGTTCTCCCTGTGTGCATATTTCTGTGTACAAATTTCCCCTTTTTATATGACACCAGTCATATCACAGCCTCCACAGCAAATCGGTTTTATTTCTTTAACCTCTTAATGCAGTGGGTGTTGGGACTTCAGAGACCTAAGACCTATGCTTTGGAGTACATCATTGTGAGCCTAGGTTAATCAGAGGGACTGTTTGACTTCTAAGTGATCTGTAACACTGCTACCTGCTGATTCCATGCTGTAGTCCCTGGGCTGTAAAATGGAGACCCAATTTAATGCAATAAAAGGTCTATATCCTTCAGTAGGTGAATCAATAAACTGTGGTACATCCGGATAATGAAATATGTTTTCTTTTTTAAATGTATATATTTAAGGTATACAATATAATATTTTGATATACATGTACATAATGGAATGCTTTCCACTTTTACCATGAAAAATAGACTGTTATCTAGAACTAAAAAGAAATGAGCTGTCAAGTCATCACACTCCAGTATGACCTTATCTTAACTAATCACAGCTCCAAAGAGTCTACTTCCAAAACAATCACATTCTAAGGCACTGGGAGTTAAGACTTCAACATAAGAATATTGGGAAGACACAACTCAATCCATAACAGGTGTATTTAGGATGTTTGAGGTACCTTTACTCCCAGGGGTGAAGATACCTTTACTCCCAGGAAAAAACCAGGTAGGAAAGCTGCCCTGCTGCACACCTCACCTGGCAACACGTTCTTCCTCACCTCCACAATCACTGGCAGCAGATGGCTATAAACAGATACCAGCAAACTGGGACCATCAGACACTCGGGGCAAACCAAATGTCAGAGAATGAGATATTCACTTTTGAAGAATATCATTTGATTAAATCTGCATCATCCCAAACAGATGGACTTTTCATAGTCCTCTGACAGTCCCTGAATTGCTACCGTAATTATCCAACAGGTACAGTCATTTATTGAGCTACTTTACCTGCAGTCAGTTTACAGAGTTCAAAAACTTTGTGACTTGGCTCCCAGGTTTATCCAAGATCAGAGGTCTGCAACCTTAGCTGCACAATGGAGTCACCTGGGGGCCTCCAAAAATATTGATTCCTGGATTCCACCCTTTCATTGATCTAGGGTGGAACCTGGACACTGAGATGTTTTTTAAGCTCTCAGGTGATCACAGTGCACTGCTAAGGTCGAGAACCACTGGCTTGGAACTCCTCCCGAACCCAGCCATCTGTGTAACTGTAATAATGCATATTGATTGCAGATGGCATGGCATAGATTCGTTGGGGTCTGATTTTTGTTTGCTGCTTCCAAATAAAATACTTCAGTATCTCTTCTCTCTAACTCTGTAACACCAAGTGCCTTGTTTTCCCTTTCTTTAGCCTTTTTTCAGTTGCGAAGGAGCTAAATCTCTGCTGTACAGAGCTACAGTTTTGCTTATAAAGGCAAGACCTCAGATGGAAACTGAGGCCTACAGCAGCACAGTGAATTATACCAAGACTAAGTTAAGCAGATAATAGACTTATATTTGGTACAATTTAATATAAGGAGCAACAATGTGGGCTATAGCATCTTTTTTCCAAGGGTTCATGTTGATCTCACTTACTCTATTCAGCAGGACACACTGCTCTATGGTTTCAGTGAACGTCACTCTATCTCTCGCCTTCTCTTCCTCTTACTGTCACCCTTATCAACTCTTCTCTACCCTCTCTTTAATTCTCATCCTCTTTCCCCACTCCTGTTCTCTCTCATGTTGTCTCCCCTTTTCTTTTCTCTTTTCTCCTCAATATTCTTGCTTTCACAGATTGCCATGGTCAGAATGGAGATTCAGCAGCCAGTGTTACGAAAATCAAGATACGCCACATGCATACCCTGTAATTGCCTGAGATATCTCAGATTGCCTCTTGTGAAAGATATGAGAAGACACATACAGCCAAGAGAAGTCACCTAAGTATTTCTTTTCATCAGCCCATGAAGTCTTCTTTCTCCCAAAGCCTTTCTTTCCATTTTGTGGTGTCACCCAGCGTGCTGATCTCAGAAACTACCTGGAAAAGTGCTACACAAAAGTGGGGAATCATAACAGTGAATGACTGTAACATGCTTGTTACAAGCCACATACCCTTCTAAGCATGCTGACAGATAAGACTGAAGAAAGAGGAAGGAGGTGATTTCAAGCCTAAGCTTGAAATCTTAAACGTGCTCTTAAACGTGACTTAGTGTTGAAAGCACTTCAGAAAAGGGCAGCAGCAGAGGGAGAAAGACCACAGGCGGAATGACAGAGAGACTGAAAGCAAAAAGCAGAGAGACAAAATATAGAAACACA
Source organism: Pongo pygmaeus (assembly GCF_028885625.2). Taxonomy (NCBI): domain Eukaryota; kingdom Metazoa; phylum Chordata; class Mammalia; order Primates; family Hominidae; genus Pongo; species Pongo pygmaeus. Next base: position 15,405,963 of record NC_072391.2, read on the forward strand.
GAGGGACAAAGACAGCCAGCCACCCAGATGCAGAGAACCAGTGAGGCAGAACTGGACCACAACACAACTGAGCCAAGATAGACAGGCCAAACAAACATACTTCATGTTGGATTGCAACTGGGTAAAACAATTCCATGTCTGAGGCCTAATTTAGATCAGAGACTAGATGAAATGCAGGTTTGGTTCTGGTGTGACTTGAAGAATCTTCTGATGTCATGGTTCACTGGTTTTAGAAAATGCATGCTTACTTCTGGTGCACCTGGTATCTTATAAAAAGAGAGAGAGAAAAAATCCCTTTTAGTTTTTGGCTCAGTTACAGAAAAAAAAAGGTTAAAAAAACACATAGTATTTAAGTTCTATGTACTTCACACTTCAGCAAACCAAGGCAAAGCATTCTGATTTTCTTTTCAAGTCGTATATTTTGCACTTGTCAGTTGGGGTCGTCAAAGACTCCTTTAAGCCAAGTGCCTAACCCAGTATTGTCCTTAGAAGTAAGTGGAAATAAGAATGGAGAATGGAGAGCATTTCCAGGATTAGATCTTGCACGAGCACCCATCCTAGGCAAGAGGGCCAACCCTTTAGGGGCAGAAGGAATTCCTCAGTGATTATAGCCGGTGGAGATATTGCACTGTGATTTTCCAGGACAATCGCAGCCTCCACAGCAAATCAGTTTTATTTCTTTAACCTCTTAATGCAGTGGGTTTTGGGACTTTAGAGACCTAAGACCTATCCTTTGGAATACATCGTTGTGAGCCTAGGTTAATCAGAAGACCTGTTTGAGTTCCAAGTGATCTGGAATGCTGCCACCTGCTGATTCCATGCTGTGGTCCCTGGGCTGTAAAATGGAGCCCTAATTTAATTCAATAAAAGATCTATATCCTTCAGTAGGTGAATCAACAAACTGTGGTACATCCAGACAATGAAATATGTTTTCTTTTTTAAATGTATATATTTAAGATGTACAGCATAATATTTTGATATACATGTACATAGTGAAATGCTTTCCACTTTTACCATGAACAATAGATTATTATCTAGAACTAAAAAGAAATGAGTTATCAAGCCATAAGAAGACACGGCCCTTAAATGCATATGGCTAAGTGAAAGAAGCCAATCTGAAAAGGCTACACTCTGTATGATCCCAACTCAACGACAATTCTGGGAAAGGTAAAACCACAGAGAGAGTAAACAGCTCAGGGGTTGCCAGAGGATAGCAGAAGGGAGGGATGAATAAGTGGAGGACAGAGGATTTTTAGGGCAGTGAAACTACTCTGTATGACACTATCATGGTAAATACACATCATTATACATTGGTCCAAACCCTCAGAATGTACAACACCAAAAGTGAACCCTGGACTTGGAATGCAGTGATGTATCAATGTAGGTTTATCAGTTGTAGCAGACGTGCCGCTCTGGTGGGGGATGTTAATGACAGGGGAGGCTATGCGTGTATAGGACAGAGGGTATATGGGAACTCTATACCTTCTACTCAGTTTTGCTCTGAGCCCCTAACTACTCTAAAAAATAATGTCTATAGAATTTTTTACAAAGGTTCTCTGTATTAAAGACTTGATCATCTCATTTGGAAGAACGCTACTAGACATGGAAATTTCCTCCCCTCCACCTCTTTTCCATCTCCTCTAGAATGAGGTCCTTTCTTTTGTTCACATGAGGTTTTCCCTTCAATCTAAAACCGTTGAGGATGGAACATCTACGATGTGCCAGATTTTTCAATTTTACAGACAAAAGAGACTTAGGCTCAGAAAGGCTACCAATAAGCCCTGAAAGCCAGAGAGTTAACATATGATAGAAACAGGATTTTCAAACAAAAGACTGTCCAAATTCTGCTGGCCAGGCACGGTGGCTCATGTCTGTAATCCCAGCACTTTGGGAGGCCGAGACGGGTGGATCACTTGAGGCCAAGGTAGCCCAGCCAACATGGCGAAACCCCGTCTCTACTAAAAATACAAAAATTAGCTGGGCATGGTGGTAGACGCCTGTAATCTCAGCTACTCAGGTAGCTGAGGCAGGAGAATTGCTTGAACTTGGGAGGTGGAGGTTGCAGTGAGCCGAGATTGAGCCGCTGCACTCCAGCCGAGGCAACAGAGTGAGACCGTGTCTTAAACAAACAAAAAAAAAAAATTCCCCAAATTCTGGGATTTCCCACTGCACTATCTCCCACTTCTGAGAGTTTGCTAGAGGCATGAAAATCATTCCCATTCAGGTTTCTATAGAATCCTATTTGACTCTTGGGGTTGATTCTTCCTTTTTCTTCTGTTCCACATCTCAATCCATAGGATGAATAAGAGGAAGCCACCAGAACCCGGATTTCAACCTGCAGGAGTTACCTTGTAGGATATAGAGCTCCCCAGGATGGAATGGGCTGTCTCAGGTAGTATTGACCTCCCCACGAGCATGGAAATACCAAGGGCTTGTAGAAGAGGCTTCACGGCTCTCAGAATTCTAACACTGTCAGTCAAATTTTGTAGTGTGGAGATACATGAGATACATGTCTTTTTTTTTTTTTTTTCAAGGAGGCAATTTTCACCCTCCAAGAAAATTTCATAATTGAGTTTCACTCCAATGGTTGAGAACTACTGAGACTAAGGGTGTAAGGGAAGGTAGAATAAAGTTATATCCTAAACTTGACCATAGTTATCGAGTCATTTTCATCAGTGAAAATGAACCATAAAGAATAATGCAGGCCAGGCACGGTGGCTCACGCCTGTAATCCCAGCACTTTGGGAGGCCGAGGTGGGCGGATCACCAGGTCAGGAGCTCAAGACCATCCTGGCCAACATGGTGAAACATTTTCTCTACTAAAAATACAAAAATTAGCCAGACATGGTGGCACGTGCCTGTAATCCCAGCTACCTGGGAGTCTGAGACAGGAGAATCGCTTGAACCCGGGAGGCGAAGGTTGCAGTGAGCTGAGATGGCACCACTGCTCTCCAGCCTGGTGACAGAGCGACAGATTCTGTCTCAAGAAAAAAAAAAAAAAAACCTCTAGGGAAGGAAGCTTCCTTGCTCCTTTCAGCTTCCAGTAGCTGTAGGCATCACTCTGCTTGCAGCAACATGAATCCAGTCACTGCCCCATTTTCACATGATGTTCTCCCTGTCTGTCTCTGAGTCCAAATTTCCCTTTTCTGTTAAGAACACAAGTTATATTGGATGTCAGGTCCACCCTACTCTAGTAAGACTTCGTCTTAAATTGAATTCTGTTTACAACAATTCTATTTCCAAATGAAGTCACATTTGGAGGTACTAGGAATTAGGGCTCCAACATATATTTTTTGGGATAGCACAATTCAACCCATAACAAAGTGAGTCATGGTGCTGGTTGCAAATTCTATGTAAATGTACAGAAATGGGTGAATTTTATAATATGTGAATTACACATCAATGATTTCTTTTAAGCGGCAAGAAGATTCCTTAAATTATTGCTGGAGGGAAAGGCACAGAATTGTTTACAGATAGCACTGACTCTCAACCTATCATCTGAAAGTGTTAAAGCTGTATTCAGTAAATTAGCTATTCTATTTCTCATATGTAGCACAGAGAGACACGCATATGAATTTAGATAGTAAAACATTAGAAACAAACTAGATATCCATCAGTAGGGAAATGGTAAATAAATTTAAATATAACCATACCATGGAATACTATGCAGCAATTACAAAGTAATTAAACATTACAATAGCAATTAAAATGAGACAGTTTGATATTTACTGACATGGAAAGGAATCTAAAACATATTGCTGCAGGAAGGAAAAAGCAAATAACAGACTGATATAGAAGCATAACATCATTTGTATAAAACAAACAACAATCAACATCAAAGAAAATCATGCTACATGTTTCCAAAGATACATGTATAATCAAAATAATATCGAGAATTTAGTATGTGCCAGACATACTTCTAAGAAACTGATATGTATTAATTTATTAGATTCTTGGAACAAGCTAAGTAGTATTATTGGATCCTGTTTTATGAAGAGGAAGCTAGGCAGAGAAATTAAGTTACTCCTTCAAGGCTACTGAGTGGTGGAATCAGAATTTGAATCCAGACTTGTCTGAATTCAAAGGGCCATTTCTTCTCCCAGCATAGAACACGCATAAACATGGTAAGTGGATACTTCCAGGGTGAGGTGGAGGAGATCCTATGACTACAGATGGAAACCATTGGGATTTCAGCTTTTAAATTTTAATATCTGTAAGAAATAATACAGAAAGATCCTGTGTTCCCTTTATCCAGTTTCTCCTAATGATAACATTATGCAAAATTATAGTATAATATCATAATCAGGATATTGACATTGATCTAATCTACTGATCTTCTTCAGATTTCCCATTTTACTTGTACTCATTTGTGTGTGTCTATTTAGCTCTATGCACTTTTATTATGTGTAGGTTCATATATCGATGGGCACCGTCATGATACAGAAGGGTTTCATTGCCACAGGATTCCTTATGGTGTCCTTTCTTACTCACACACACTTCCCTCTTGCCCTGTCCCTATCCTTAATCCCTAGCCACCACTCATCTAATTTTGTCATTTCAAGGATATCAGTGGAGTCATATTGCATGTGGCATTTTGGGATTGCCTTTTTTCACTCAGCATAATTCCTTTGACATTCATCCGAGTTGTTATGTGTACCAGTAGTTTGTTCCTTTTCACTGCTGAGTAGTATTTCATGGTATGGATATACCACAGTTTGTTCCTTTTCATTGCTGAGTAGTATTTCATGGTATGGATATACCACAGTTTGTTTAAGCATTTCCCCCTTGAAGGGCATCTAGATTGCTTCCGTTTGGGGCTACTATGAATAAAGCTGCTATAAGCATTCCTGTAAAGATTTTTGTGTGAATGCCCATTTCAATTTCTCTGGGAGATATGCTGAAGAATACAATTGCTGATTCTTGCAGCTTTAATTTTCTGTAAAAAACACCAAACTGTTTTCCAGAGTGGCTGTACCATTTCACATTCCCATCTGAAACCTATGAATCTATTAATGTCTGCATACTTGCTAGCATTTGGTGTTGCCACTACTTTTTATTTTAACGATTCTGATAGGCATGTAGTGATATCGCATTGTTATTTTAATTCACATTTCTCATCTTTACCTGTGCTTCTTTTTCATGCATATCTTCTTTGGTAAACTGTCTCTTCCTGTCTTTTGCTCATTTTCTGATTGAATTGTTTGCTTGTTTTTACTTTTGAGTTTGGAGCATTCTTTATGGATTACAGATACTAGTTCTTTACCAGATAGTGGTTTTCAAATATTTTCTCCCAGTTTGGAGCTGGTCTCTGCATCCTCTTAATGGGGTCCTTCACAGAGAAGACATTTTTAATTTGGATAGATTTACCCTCAAACTTTTTATAAAAAGAATGAATTCATGCCAAATGTATTTAAATATTAATTTAAAAATCAAATCTTTGTGTTTGTGTCTAGCAGATCATGGCTGTTTGGGAAAAGGTTGGAATTGAACCTCTCTTCATTTTCCTTCATGCAAGAAAACGCTCTTGCCCGACATAATCTATGGACTTCTTGTCCTTAAAGCTTCAAGTCTGCTCTCTCCCCACCCTGAATGATGTTTGCTGTAGCCTGAGGTCCAGAGTACCATTGCTTCCCGGCTCTTGGTAGAGAAAAATGGATACCATTGCTCTTCTTATGTCCACAGCGGTATTGGAAACCTACCATAGCCAGATCCTCATGCCATATGCTGAATACTTCTCCTTATTCTAATAACCGTGACCCCTGAAGTCCTCAGGTAACAAAAGTTAAGACAGGGATCACCTGGCCAGGGAGAAGAGTTATCACAGCTATTTTATAAGATGCAAAATGGAGATTATTTCCTAGCATCTCACCATCCAACATTAACTGCCAACATGACCACGGGGAATGGAGTGGAGGAACCATATCAGGAGAGCCTGAAATCTGCATTCATTGTCCTGGGTGGCCTCTAATCCCATATAGTTTCTATCCTGAATTTTTTGAACCTTATTATTTACCTATGAACAGAAAAGAATGAAATTTGCTAGACATTTCAACACCTCTTGCCAAACTAAAAAATTCCTAAATGTATAAACCAGTTGAAAGGAGGCATAGTTTCTTCCTCTATCCTAACATTAGTCATTTTTTCAAATAGGTACGTTCTAAAAAATAGCAAATACATGCACCCTGTAAAAAAATCAAAGTCAAAATATTACATTTAAAGTATTAGGTTGGTGTTGGCTGGGCACGGTGGCTCACGTCTGTAATCCTAGCACTTTGGGAGGCCAAGGCAGGTGGCTAACTTGAGCTCAGGAGTTTGAGACCAGCCTGGGCAACATGATGAATCCCCATCTCTACCTCTACCAAAACACAAAAATCAGCCGGGCATAGTGGCTCATGCCCATGGTCCCAGCTACTCGGAGCCTGAGGTGGGAAGATCGCTTGGGCCTGGGAGGTGGAGGTTGCAGTGAGCTGAGATCACGCCACTGCACTCCAACCTGGGTGACAGAGCAAGACTCCATCTCAAAATAAGTAAATAAATAAATATTAGATTGGTGCAAACATAATTGCGGCTGGTGCAATTACGTTTGCACCAACTTAATATGCTCCTCTCAATGCCATTTCCAGTTCCAACATTCAAAGGACATTACTATTGCCAGTTTCTTGTTCATCTTTTTGGAGATGTTCTACCTATGCACAGCATATAAGCGCTCATTTGTCTTTCTCTGTCTCTACCTTTCTCTCTCCGTAAATGGCAGAATACTATTCTTCCCCCATATTTTTATTAAGGATATATGTTCAAGATCATTCCATATCAGATCTGCCTCATTCTTTTCTAAGTATCTGCATATTATTATCTTGTATTTTACACACACTCCTGCCTTGAGCCTTTGGCTCTTGCTGCTTCCTGTTCATGGAATGCAGCTTTCTCCATTCCCACGTCCTCCAGATCTTTGCTCCAGTCTTCCCTGATGAGAAAGACCATCCTTAACCACTCTCGTAAAATAGCTGCCATCTCCCACCACCTTCTTTCTACTTTTAATTCATTTTTTTCTGTAGCATTTTTTATCACTTGACCTATTTGTTTATTTATTGTTTCTCTCCATCCATTAGAATGTAAGTTCCATGAGGGTGATGACTTAGTTTTGTTTATTGCTTTATTTCCAAAGCCTAGAATAGTGCCTGACACGCAACGAACACTTAGTGACTGCTGACTGAAGAAGTTACATGGAGGCATCAATGACATGTGATCAGTAACATATTGCTTGATTCTTTTTCCTGTCAAAAACAGTGTTATAACAATTTTTTTGTTTACTTTGTTTGTTTGTTTGTTTGTTTTAAGACTGAGTCTCACTCTATCACCCAGGCTGGAGTGCAGTGGCATGATCTTGGCTCACTGCAGCCTCTGCCTCCTGGGTTCAAGCAATTCTCCTGCCTCAGCCTCCTGAGTAGCTGGGATTACAGGCGCCTGTCACAACACCTGGCTAATTTTTGTATTTTTGGTACAGACAGGGTTTCACCATGTTGGCCAAGCTTGTCTCAAACTCCTGACCTCAAGTGATCCACTTGCCTCAGCCTCCCAAAGTCCTGGGATTACAGGTGGGATTACAGGCGAAAGCCACCATGCCTGGCCTTTTTTTTTTTTTTTTTTTTTTTTTTTTTTTTTTTTTTTGAGATGGAGTTTCACCCTTTTCATCCAGGCTTGAGTGCAGTGGCGCGATCTCGGCTCACTGCAACCTCCGCTTCCTGAGTTCAAGAAATTCTCCCCCGACCCAGGCTGCCAAGTAGCTGGGATTACAGGCATGCGCCACCACACCCAGCTATTTCTTGTATTTTTAGTAGAGGCAGGGTTTTGCCATGTTGGCCAGGCTGGTCTTGAACTCCTGTCCTCAAGTGATCCACCCTCCTCAGCCTCCCAAAGTGCTGGGATTACAGGCATGAGCCACTGTGCCCAGTCATAACAAATATTCTTACTGCAATATATCTCTGTTTACACATGAGAAAATATCTGTAGGATAAATTCCTCATTGTAGAAATGCTAAATGAAAGCGTATTTTGACAAAAAGTGTTAATTTTTACTCAGACAGTTTGTATCAATACACTTCCAAAATTTAAAATACTGTTTACCCATACCATCCCTGATTATATTATCAAACTCGAAAATTTTTTCAACCTAATGTGTTTAACATATCACATTTTAAGTATAATTCATATTTTTCTAATTTTGAGTCAGATTGAGCATTTTTTCACTTGCATTTGTTTCTGGGAACACTCTCTTCGTGTCATTTACCTATTTTAAAATTCATTTTTATTAACAAAATAATACATGTAATTACTTCTAAAGATTTTTAAATTATATTACAAATCTTCTGACAAAAAGCAACCTCCCATGTTCCCAACCTTCCCCAGTCCTGCTCCAGACACAACAAAAATTTTACAACTTCTTGCTATTTCTTCTGACATCTATACACTTAGTTAGGTTTATAGATAATATATTCATATGACTGCATATATTTCTTAATTTAGAAATTAATTTTTTTACAGTAAATGAGAATTTAGCCCTAAAAAGGGAAAAGCAGCAGGAATAGCACCGCCAACACCACTTCACTCTCCAACCCATCCAATAAATTTACATCTCAAATATAGTTAAACGAACATTCCATGTTTACAATATAACTTGTTCATCAATAAAACATGACTCAGTACATTTAAGAGCACTATTGACTCAAGGTGTATATTTTGACTGTCTTTTCTTAGTTCTATAACTTTATGCTTTTCCTGGAGTTGAGAGTTGCCTCATTTTGAAATCTGTTTAGTTTCCTATGGATAAATTACTTCACAGTCTCCACAGAACACTAGAAACCCTTTTAACACTTTTTCTCACAAACAAATGCATTTGTTATTCTACTGGTTATTGGTTCCACTGCTTTCCTAAGAACCCTTTATTTCTATCTCTAATCTCTCCATCTTCCTTCTCTAATCTGGTTAGTTGCCCTCTAGGCCTACTTCCCAGGTGTCATCCAGGGGCTTCTCTTCAAAATGATTTCTGATTATTATCTTTGCCTCTTTTCTCTGCTTGAATCCTCTCTTTAGAAAACTTATTATTTCTACAGCAAAGACTTGGAACCAACCAAAATGTCCATCAATGATAGACTGGATTAAGAAAATGTGGCACATATACACCATGGAATACTATGCAGCCATAAGAAAGGATGAGTTCATGTCCTTTGCAGGGACATGGATGAAGGTGGAAAACATCATTCTCTGCAAACTATCACAAGATCAGAAAACCAAACACCACATGTTCTCACTCATGCGGGAGTTGAACAATGAGAACGCATGGACACAGGGAGGGGAACATAACACACGGAGGCCTGCCTGGGGGGTGGGGGGCTAGGGGAGGGATAACATTAGGAGAAATACCTAATGAAGGTGACGGGTTGATGGGTACAGCAAACCATCAGGGTACGTGTATACCTGTATGTAACAAAACTGCATGTTCTGTAAATGTAACCCAGAACTTAAAGTATAATAATAATTTTAAAAAAAATGCCAAGTTAAAAAAAAGTTATTATGTCTCTCTTTTAGTTTACTCCTTCATTTTGGTGGAATAAATTGTGCAACAACTTTCTGAGAACTTGCAAATTTGAAAAAAATCTAGGCTCCCCTTTATACTTGATCGATAGTTTGAATGAGGATAGAATTCTAATCTGGAAATTATTAGTATTCAGAATTTTAAACTCACTATTGTAGTGTCTTCTAGTTTCTAACATTAGTGTTGAAAAATCCAATGCCATACTGATTTCCAATGCTTTGTACATGATCTGCTGTTTCTCTCCTTTAATGCATTGAAACATTTTCTCTTTCCCTGCTTCTTTTAAAATGTAATGATGATACATCTGATTTGACTGCTTTTTTCACTTTTTTGTTCTCAGCACTGGGTTAGAAAGGACATCTTTTGATATGAAAAATAATGTTTTTCAAACAGGAATTTTTTCTTCGATACTTTCCTCTGTAATCCCTCTTCTTTTTTTTTTGGATTCTGAAAATACTGGACCTCTTGAATTGATGCCCAAATTAAACATATGTATGCATCTGTGTGTTTCTATATCTTCGTCTTTCAGTTCTACTTCCTCTGAGATGTTCTTAATTTTATCTTCCAACTCTTATGCTTATTTCATTCTTTAAAATAATTGTCATTTTTTGAGTTATAAAAGGCCCTTCATACACTCTCAAAATTATTTATGGTATCCTGTGTTATGGGTGCTTCATGAACTACCATATAATGTAATATTAGCTGTGATGATATATTAGCTATAATGATAGCTAATATTAATCGAGCAAGGGGGTATTTAAAGAATTTGACAGAATTAGCTCCTTAAATCCCCAGAATCGCATAAATTGAAGGAAGGGAGTGGCTCCCCAAAAGAAAAGAAAGGCATTTGATAACAGAAGAAGAGGAAAGGAATGAGAGATAGCCGGAAATGACAAATGCCCACCGCAGAGGAATTCAAAGTACCATGTGCCTACCAGGATTCAGGCACTATTGTTAGGCACAGGGACTGGAAATAGGGAGAAGGGAATAAGACATTACCCTGGTTGTGTTCACATTTTAAAAAATATAGTTGGCAGCTAATGTCATTTGCCTCTTGTCAGCCCCTGATGAATTCCTCCTCCAGTGCCTTGAAGCAGCCAGAAGCTGTGCAGGAAAGGCAGGCTGGAGCAGGAGGAGGGAAGTGGCGGGGGGACCTGGGAGTTGCTCCTTCTTCATGAAAAGCTCTGATGGGAAAATTGTCAGCTGTACTCCCACTCCCTCCAAAAGTCAGTATGATGCTGCATCCATCTTAATCACCATCAGAGGAGCAAGCATTTTAATATGCAGCATTATTCATGAAAACTTTGTTCTCCTTTCCCACTTCCTTCCAAAATAAGATGAATGTGAACTTGGAGTGAACTCCTCATTTGTCTCCTTCTTGCCTCTTTTTCATATTCAAACTCACTATCTTCTCACCATGGCCCACATCCTCTGGACATCCTCTGGGATACACGTGAGTTAAGCAACTTTCCAGCTGGGATGTGGGAGAGTAAGGGTGGAGGTATCTTGAGTCCTTAGAGGGTAGGGCTTACTGGACCTACCACTGGGAATTGAGTGATGAAGGAGATGAGGTTCCTTGAGTGGTGAAACTTAAAGCTCACTCATTCAACTATTTTCTTATTTAACAACATCGTTGGTTACTTACTGCGTATTTTCCTGAAAACACAAAGAGTTAATCAGATATAATTTCCATCCCCAGAGGAACTGAATGCTGATTCACTCAGCAAATATTTTTGAGCTATGGAACAAACCCCAGACTAGGTAATTAGAATGCATACAGTCCTTGTGATTTATCACCTTGTTATTGAACACTCATTCACGTGCAATATTGATCGGTTATTGAGCACTCATATGTTTCATACATTGTGCTAGACACTGGACTTATACATTAAATAGCCCAAGCCCTTGTGCTGCTCAGCACCTAGAAGAGGAGAAAGATAGAAAAAGAATTAATCTATAGAGAACCTCATATATTATGACAGGTGCATGAATAACAGCCTGTCTCTCAATTTCTCTATGTGATTCAGGAGAGTTGACTCCACTCTAGGCACATGAACAAGAGCTGGTCAAGTAGACCACGGCATCTTCCTGGACACAGTGGCTGTTTCAGAGATGGACACAAGACGCGGGCAGGATTTATAACACAACCCAGAAACTTTGCTGAAACTATTTGGCAGTGGGCACTCTAGTAATGCCAGGGCTGCTTGGAATGCACAGTCATCCTGCCACCACATGGAGAGAGCTTACCTGAGAATAAAATCAACACACAGTAAAACAGAACCAAGAAAGGGAAACAGAGCAAGTTTGTATGACATTATGTCAGTACCTGGAACCAGTCGTACCTGAGGTAGCCACATCGGAGCAATCCCTGAACTATTCAAACATGTGGGTCATTAACTTCTTCTCTTGACCTCAACAAGTTTGAGTTCTATCCCTAAGTAACATAAATCCCAAGACATCATCTATCCTAGCTCTGCAGGCTTCACAGTCAGCAGGGTGACAGATGTCAGGGCTCTCCAGTTGGCATAAACATTTTTGTTGTTGGTGTTGTTTAGACAGAGTCTCGCTCTGTTGCCCAGGCTGGAGTGCAGTGGAGCAATCTCGGCTCACTGCCACCTCCGCCTCCCAGGTTCAAGTGATTCTCCCACCTCAGCCTCCCAGGTAGCTGGGATTACAGTTGTGTGCCACCACGAGTGGCTAATTTTTTTTTTTTTTTTTTTGTATTTTTAGTAGAGATGGGATTTCACCATGTTGGACAGGCTGGTCTCGAACTCCTGACCTCAAGTGATCCGCCCACCTTGGCCTCCTAAAATGCTGGGATTACAGGAGTGAGCCACTGCACCCAGCGTCGCATAAATGTTATTGGTTTTATTTTTCATAGAGAAAGCATATTCCCAAGAGGGAATATTATTGAGCTATATACTGAGTAGAATCTTCTTTTTCACATTCAATAAGACCCAACATACATGAAGAATATATTTGTGCCAAGAGAACCACATATGTGTTTGTACATTTTATTAGCATATTAAAGGTGATCAGGATCAAAATCCATGGGTATCATAGACATCAGGTGTCCTAGCTTTGCTCTCTGCTCAGCATGGCCTAGCAGTCCAGGTAACAGAGGCATATTAGGACAATCCTCTTTGCTCTGCCTCCCTCCAAGCTAATGAGTCATGAGGAACAAATATGATGTTTGAAATGTAAATGAATGATTGGCATCTGGAAACAGGATAAAAAAGAATTGGGATTTACCAGCACCTGGGCAGCTCATCCCTGAGTACATGGCTGCTCTCAATACTCAGCTTGCTCCATAAAGGGATCAGCCCATAGCTTTCTTTCCTGTGAAGCCTGAGCAACAGCACATGAATGCCGCCCCTAAGGCTGCTATTGTGGTCCATGATGGAATAAGAGCCTCATTCTCTGACCATCCAAGGCAACGTCCAGCTCTTGGGGCTCACCCATTTCTCTACCACTGGTATGCAGTGTGCCCTCATTGGGTGGTGAGATGCTGTAACCCTTCCCTCAACTCTTCCTCCTGAGAGGATGGAAGCAGCATTAAAGGTTTTTTTCTCATTAACTTTCCTTTAGGGAATCTGTCTTTTTTGATACAAATACCCTATCATGGTCAGGCATGATGGATTATGCCTCTAATGCCAGCATTTTGGGAGGCCAGGGCGGGTGGATCACTTGAGCTCAGGAGTTCAAAACCAGCCTGGGCAACACATCTCTACAAGAAATACAAAAATTAGCTGGGCATAGTGGTGTGCACCTGTAGTCTCAGCTACTCAGGAGGCTGAGGTGGGAGGATCGCCCAAGAGGCCAAGGCTGCAGTGAGCTGAGTTCATGCCACTGCACTCCAGCCTGGGCAATGGAGTGAGACCCTGTCTCCAAAAAGATAAGAAATAAAATAAATACCCTATAATTTACAGAATAAGGGATGTTCTTTCAGCTCCACCCCTGGAAACAGAAATTTAATTTTTAACCAATTTAAAATAAAAAAAATCAATGTGTTTGCTCATAGCCATGGTCCTGATTCAATTTTCTGCAACTTTACTTTCTCCTGGACTCTCTGGAAAAAAACAGCTCTGGTTATAGAGGTAAAAGCTGAAATGACTTCAGATACATTAGAGAGGTGAGTGGGCTGACATGGGATTTTCCCACCTGGCTGTAAATGTGCTGAGAAGCATGTAGTCATATAAGTGTGTTGACATCATCTTCACACTTTCTGAAGATTCTGCCAGAGAATCAGTCAGGCTCCAGGAGTGACTAGACCTCCAAATTATTATGCCATCACTCTATCTAAAATATCGCCTGGACATATTATAATTTTTCAAAATATTTACTGCCCCTCCCTAAGGGAGGATTATACATTTGTGTTCATTGATACCACGTTTTAGCCATATGACTTGCTTATGCCATTGGAATGTGAACCAAAATGATGTGGAACAATTATGAGCAGAATTTTTCAGAGTCACTGTGTGGTATTTCATTTTCTTTCTTTTTTCTAGGCAACACAATTATCAATGTCCAAGATGGACTTCTTCCATCACCTGGGTACTTGTTTTGATTGCTGTAACTTTTGAAATCAGAAAACATGAGTTTTCTAACTTTGTTTATTTTTAAGATTGTTTTCCCACTATTTGAAACCCCTTGTATTTTGCTATTTGAAACCCCATATAAATTTTAGGATCAGCCTGTCAAATGCTGCAAAAATGGGAGTTAGGATATTGATAGCTGTTGGATTGAATCTTCAGATCTATTTGGGGAGTGTTGCCATTTTAGCAATATTAAGTCTTCTTATCCATGAATACAGTATATCTTTCCATTTACTTAGGTCTTCCTTAGTTGCTTTCAGTGATGTGTTGTAGTGTTTAGTTTATAAGTCTTATACTTATTTTCTTAATTTCTTAAGGGTTTTTTTTTTTTTTTTTTGCTACTGCTAATGGAATTGTTTTCTTAGTTTTCTTTTTGGATTGTCCACAGCAAATTTATAAAAATAGAATGGATTTTTGCCTATTGATTTTGTATGCTGTTATTTTGCTGAAATAATTTATTAGCTCTAGCAGTTTTTAAAAAACTTTAAGATTTTCTGTATACAAGACTATGTCATCTGGTAACAGATGCCAGGATGCCAGTTTTGATGCTTTCTTTCCAATTTGGATAACTTTTATTTCTTTTTCTTGCCTCATTGCCCAAGCTAGAAACTCTAGAACAATGTTAAATAGAAATAATAACAGGGGACATCTTTGTCTTGATGCTGGTCCTAGGAAGAAAGCATTCAGCCTTTCATCATTAAGCATGGTGTTAGCTGTGGGTTTTTCAAAGGATGTTCTTTATCATGTTGAGGAAGCTCCCTTACATCCCTAGTTTATTGAGTGTTTTTGTCATGAAAGAATGTTGGATTTCTCAAACTCTTTGTCTGCATCTATTGGAATAATCATGGGGGGTTTTGCCATAATTCTATTATATGGTATATAACATTAATTGATTTTAATATATTAAACCATCTTCATATTCCTGGGATAAACCCCACTTGGTCATGATGTATAATCATTTATATATTGTACTGAATATAACTTTCTAGTATTTTATTGAAGATTTTTGCATCTATACTCACAAAGGATATTGGCTTATAGTTTTCTGTTTATTTTGGTCATGTCTTTACCTGATTTGGGTATCAAGGTAATGCTGGCCTAATAGAATGAATTGGAAAGTATCCTCTTGATACCTTTTTTTTTTAAAGAATCCTTTGTGAAAGTTTATTATGACTTCCTTTCGAAATGTTTAGTAGAATTCACCAGTGAAACCATCTGGGTCTGAGACTTGTTTCGTGTGAATCTTTTTAATTATTACTAAGAAATCCCTTTTTGAGTCAGTGTCAGCAATTTGTGTCTTTCTAGGAACTTGCCCATTTTATCTAGGTTTTCTAATTTGTTGGCATACAATTGTTCATAATGTTCCCTTATAATTATTTTTATTTCTGTAAGATCAGTAGTAATGGCTTCACTTTCATTCTTAATTTTAGTTATTTAAGTCTTTGCTCTTTTTTTTTTTACAACTCTGCCTTAGCCCTCACTTCCTGCTTCCATAGAGCATCAAGGTCAGCCAGCAGTGAAAGCTTAGGGGCCTTCTCAGTCCTTTTCTGAGCATATGCATATAACCTGGGCAATGCACACAGTCTTGCATATGTGTGTGGCTCTAGATTCTCAGGAACAGGGTAGAGATTTTCAAAATCCTCCATGGACATCTCATTGTTCACTTTTTCCTTTTAAGTATTTTGGTCAGAGTTTTGTTTGTTCACATTCTTATCACTGCCTCAGGCAGTTGCTATATTCAACAATTGCCGCTTATTGTTTTGGACAAATGCCTTCAGGGAAAAGATTGCCCACATGGAGAAAACTCTGAGTCAGGTCAAATAAATATAAGCCTTTTGAGTGCATCTTTCCAGGGAACTGTCAGACAGAGGAATAATGGCAATATCTGAGAATCGTGCTTTTGGAGCACTCCAAACTCATTCTCACACCCCTTCTCATGACTGCCAGGCTTCTGGTCTTCACCACGATTGCAGGCTGTCAGTTTTCAAGGCTACCAAAGAGCTGAAGAGGGAAATG
This sequence comes from Pongo pygmaeus, assembly GCF_028885625.2. Lineage (NCBI taxonomy): Eukaryota > Metazoa > Chordata > Mammalia > Primates > Hominidae > Pongo > Pongo pygmaeus. The sequence continues at coordinate 15,422,165 of NC_072391.2, forward strand.
AAAACCAGGCAAGTTAGAATGCCACAGATCTCTCTATTTCTAGCAAAATTTAGCTGCCTTTCTTTAATAAATGCTCCTTGGATTTTTACAAGCATTTGTTAATGTCCAGAGTTCTGAAAAAGTCAATTTTGACCCTTTTTACAATTTAGAGTTGTCATTGCTTACTACAACAGCAGATTTTTGGGAGTCTTTACTACCATGTCCCTCTGCTCGATGTTCCTCTAATGGATGTTAAATCTGAGTCTTAAAGTTTTAATTTTCCATCATTCTAAAGAATATTACTTCTATTAAACTGAAAAGTCCACAGAGCAGTAATTCAATTTGTCTCATTTACCATCATATCCCTCTCCCTGGTGCAATCACTCAGTACCTATTTGATGAATGGAGGAATGAATGAATGAATGGATGGATGGATGGATGGATGCATAGATGCATGGATGCATGGATGAAGTCTCTCCATAGCCAACCGAGAATTATGCCCAATAAAAATTTAAAACTAATCAGGTATCTTATTCAGCTGAGGTCTTATTGCTGTATCTTCTCTATTCTAATATGCCATAAATTGTCAGATGCACCAGCAATTCAAAAATTAAGGAAGGGAATAACCTAAGTCAATTGTAAGTCACATTTCAATTTGAGAAACATTTTTAAAATGTGAAAACAATGTGAGCCTTTAATTTGAAAATGTGGCACTACTCTCAATTTTACATACAAGGATACTGAGGCTCAGATCTATAGCAATTTTCCCAAGATCACAGATTCAGCACACAAGAAAGCTAGATATTAACTGAGGTCTGATTCAAAAATTCATGTCCTAACCATGAATCTAGGGAGGAAGCAGTATAAGCTGGTGGCCAGACACACAAGGTTTGGAGTCACAAAAACTCTGGATTCAAATTCTGGACCCATACATATGAGCTATTTCCCTAGACAGTGTATGCAATGCTCCTAGCCCTCTATCTGTTCATCTATATAATGGGGGTAATAATGTTACCTACCTCCTGCGATTGTGGTACAGAGTAGATGAGATAATGTACATGAGGTATCTGTATATGAAAAATGCTAAATACATATCACATGCTAATAACATGTTAAAGTTGATAACATGTAGAGTAATTAACTTACAGGGTATGGAAAATGAGTGAGAACAGACTTGTCCTTGTCCCTTCCTCAATCATTTTGTATCATAATAGTCCACTCATTAAAGGGATATTAAGATGCTGTTCTTTTAGAGAAATAATTTCACTTTACAAACCTCACCTGGGAAGCTTGAAGTCCAAGTTCTAATTTTGTTCTCTCCCATCAACTCCAGTCATCTTAAGAAAGTAAACCTCCCTTCCTCATATCTCAGTTTAGTCACCTGTGAAATGGGTGGGGTAGGTTGGATCAAATGATCATTTCTATAGGCTCTAATATCAATAATCATTGGTAAGCTGTGAATTAAAAAATGCTCTGTTTGGGAAGATTTGAGAGGATGAGAAATTGGAGAACAGGTGGCACAGTCATGGGAAAAATAAATGTTCATAGGCTAAATTATTTACTAGCAGATTCCTCGCCTGCTGGTAATGATTCCCAAGAGAGTGACCATCTCTGCTCTTCCATCCTAATCCCATTTATAAAATGAGATCTTTTTAATTTGAGGCTTGATAGTCTCCATTCTGTCCCCTTCTTCCTGCCCCTCAGTCGAGGTGGCTGCCACTATTCTAATGGGCTGTCTTCCCTGTCAGTCAACAGTAACGAGCTTGCATTGATGGTGCTGGTTGTTGCTGGGAGGAAGGCAATTGTCATGTTTGGAGTGCATGAGTGAGTCAGGGACTGCATCCTGCATCATATCAAATCCATATGGGCTCTGCAAGATTGGAGGAGGCAATATAGATGGGGCAATAGCATCTGCTTTTCACCTGCCCAGAGGGGTGTATGTGCACGGGTGTGTGTGTGTGCATTTATGCCAGCGTTGATGTGTGTATGCGCCTTTGTTTAGGCATATATTTGTCACTGTATTCAATTGTATGTGTTTGCATCCTTGCGTGTATTTGTGTAACTGTATACCTGTATGTTTGGATGTGATGTGAATCTTTATTTGTTACTGGGGACATCTCTGTGTCAATATGGTTTGATATATTAAGAGCACAGGATTTAGAAGTAGACTGCCTTATTTTACACCTTAACTCTGCCACTGACTACCTGTGTGGCCTGGGGAAGGTACTTAATCTCTCTATGTCTCAATTCTTTCATCTATGAAACGGGGAGAGTTATAATGCCTGTACCACCAAGATGTGAAGATTAAGTGATATTACAGATGAAAAGAGTTGGCAACGCTGGGCGTGGTGGCTCATGCCTGTAATCCCAGCACTTTGGGAGGCCGAGGACGGCAGATCACCTGAGGTCAGGAGTTCGAGATCAGCCTGGCCAACATGGTGAAACCCCCGTCTTTACTAAAAATGCAAAAATTAGCCAGGCGTGGTGGTGCATGTCTGTAATCCCAGCTACTCAGGAGGCTGAGGCAGGAGAATCGCTTTAGCCCGGGAGGCGGAGGTTGCAGTGAGCTGAGGTTGTGCCATTGAACTCCAGCCTGAGCAATAAGAGCAAAACTCCATCTCAAAAACAAACAAACAAAAAAGAGTTGGCACAGTGTCTGCTACAAAGTAAAAGCCCAAGAAGTGCAGTCTAAAATTGCAGCTTCCCTATCACCTCTTGTTCTTTTTCTTTGTTTTATTTTTCTCCTTTGCACTTACCATCAGCTCACACATTTTAATTATTCATCATGTTTGCCCCTCTCCCCACTTCAGCCAACATGTATACTCCGTGAGTATACATTTTATTATCAGTTTTGTTAACTGCTGTAACCACCATGCTTACAACAGGGCTCCACATACAGTGCATGTTTAATAAGTAATTGTCAAATTAGTCTCTAATCATTTATGTATGTGTGGGTTTGTGAGTATTTATGTGTGTGTCTATAAATGCATGTGAGTGACTATATCCAATGTTTGAGAGGGTGTGTGTGTGTGTGTATGTGTGTTAGAGGAAGGGGTTCAGTCAATATTTCCATGATAGAGAATGGCAAGAGAGTGAGTCCCAGGCAGCTTGCAATTTTCAGGCACCAGCAAGACACATTCATTAACGTCCCAGTCTGTGGGTTGCACTGACATCAGTAGACCCATGAAATATGGGCAGTTTGCTGAGCAGATCAGGGAAAGCCCACTCTCCTCAGGGCAGTCCCTATCCTTCCCAGCTCGTCTTATGTTTGTCTGATCTGTCCATCCATCAAAGCAGGTCTGCTCTCCAGAGAAATGAGTTTGACTCCTAGGGTCACATGTCTCACTCCAGAAGTCCTCATGCCCTTCAAATACAGGGAGAGAGCTATGGCTGAGTGGATGAAGCTTGCTAGGTGATAGCAAGGAAATGGGCATATCTCCACCTCCCTTGAGGATAACTTGTTGATATGATCATGACATCTCTCTTATAACAATGAAGATGATGATGATGATAAGGATGATGACTGTGGTAGACACATAAGTAAAGGTGTGCCACTCAGATCACTCTTCAAGCAGGACTTGCTGCACAGCCATTGGGAATATGGTTGGTAGACAGCACGCAACTCTTCGTTCAGGTGCAGAGAGCAGCCTAGTCAGAGGTCATGCCCTTCCCGGGGTATCCAGTGATTGAATAGGGTGGGAAGAAATAAGCCAGGACAAGCATTCCCTTTGAAAACTGGCACAAGACAGGGATGCCCTCTCTCACCACTCCTATTCAACATAGTGTTGGAAGTTCTGGCCAGAGCAATCAGGCAAGAGAAAGAAATAAAGGGTATTCGAATAGGAAAAGAGGAAGTCAAACTGTCCCTGTTTGCAGATGACATGAATGCATATTTAGAAAACCCCGTTGTCTCAGCCCAAAATCTCCTTAAGCTGATAAGCAACTTCAGCAGTCTCAGGATACAAAATCAAAGTGCAAAAATCACAAGCATTCCTATACACCAATAACAGACAAACAGAGAGGGAAATCATGAGTGAACTCCCATTCACAATTGCTACAAAGAGAATAAAATACCTAGGAATCCAACTTACAAGGGATGTAAAGGACCTCTTCAAGGAGAACTACAAACCACTGCCCAACAAAATAAAAGAGGACACTAACAAATGGAAGAACATTCCATGCTCATGGATAGGAAGAATCAATATTGTGAAAATGGCCATACTTCTCAAGGTAATTTCTAGATTCAATGCCATCCCCATCAAGCTACCAATGACTTTCTTCACAGAATTGGAAAAAACTACTTTAAAGTTCATATGAAACCAAAAAAGAGCCTGCATTGCCAAGTCAATCCTAAGCCAAAAGAACAAAGCTGGAGGCATCATGCTACCTGACTTCAAACTATACTACAAGGCTACAGTAATCAAAACAGCATGATACTGGTACCAAAACAGATATATAGACCAACGGAACCGAATACAGCCCTCGGAAATAATACCACACATCTACAACCATCTGATGTTTGACAAACCCGACAAAAACAAGAAATTGGGAAAGGATTCCCTATTTAATAAATGGTGCTGGGAAAACTGGCTAGCCATACGTAGAAAGCTGAAACTAGATCCCTTCCTTACATCTTATACAAAAATTAATTCAAGATGGATTAAAGACTTAAATGTTAGACCTAAAACATAAAAACCCTAGAAGAAAACCTAGGCAATACCATTTAGGACATAGGCATGGGCAAGGACTTCATGACTGAAACACCAAAAGCAAAGGCAACAGAAGCCACAATTGACAAATGGGATCTAATTAAACTAAAGAGCTTCTGCATAGCAAAAGAAACTACCATCGGAGTGAACAGGCAACCTACAGAATGGGAGAAAATTTTTACAATCTACCCATCTGACAAAGGGCTAATATCCAGAATCTACAAAGAACTTAAACAAATTTACAAGAAAAAATCAAACAACCCCCCCCATCAAAAAAGTGGGCAAAGGATATAAACAGACACTTCTCAAAAGAAGACATTTATGCAGCCAAAAGACACATGAAAAAATTCTCATCATCACTGGCCATCAGAGAAATGCAAATCAAAACCACAATGAGATACCATCTTACACCAGTTAGAATGGCAATCATTAAAAAGTCAGGAAACAACAGGTGCTGGAGAGGATGTGGAGAAATAGGAACACTTCTACACTGTTGGTGGGACTGTAAACTAGTTCAACCATTGTGGAAGACAGTGTGGCGATTCCTCAAGGATCTAGTACTAGAAAAACCATTTGACTCAGGCATCCCATGAATGGGCATATACCCAAAGGATTATAAATCATGCTTCTATAAAGACACATGCACACGTATGTTTATTGCGGCACTATTCACAATAGCAAAGACTTGGAACCAACCCAAATGTCCATAAATGATAGACTGGATTAAGAAAATGTGGCACATATACACCATGGAATACTATGCAGCCATAAAAAGGATGAGTTCATGTCCTTTGTAGGGACATGGATGAAGCTAGAAACCATCATTCTGAGCAAACTATTGCAGGGACAGAAAACCAAACACCGCATGTTCTCACTCATAGGTGAGAATTGAACAATGAGAACACTTGGACAAAAGGTGGGGAACATCACACACTGGGGTCTGTCATGGGTGGGGGGCGGGGGGAGGGATAGCATTAGGAGATAGACCTAATGTAAATGACGAGTTAACGGGTGCAGCACACAAACATGGCACATGTATACATATGTAACAAACCTGCACGTTGTGCACATGTACCCTAGAACTTAAAGTATACTAAAAAAAAAAAAGAAAAAAGCCAGGACGTTTTGGCCTAATGCTGGCCAACGTGATGGGAGTTATTTGCTCCAGAGCTTATGGCCAAGTCAGCCAAGCTTTGTTGAAACTTCATCATGATTCCTGTCTCTGTTCCTTCCCTTTCTTTCCCAAGTGATCATTACCAAACATTTTTCCTTCAACTCCTTCCTTGTCCAGGGGTTAATGCCCAAACTCCATCTCAGCATCTGCTTCCAGGGAACCCAACCTGTGACCGTATGAACCTATTATGAGCTCTTATTCTGTGTGGGCCTCTGTGCTAAACACTTCATGTACATTACCTCACTTAATTCACACAACAGCCTTTTGGGGTGGCACTATCATCACGCCCATCTTTTTTTTTTTTTGAGACGGAGTCTCACTCTGTCTCCCAGGCTGGAGTGCAGTGGCGCGATCTCAGTCACTGCAACCCCTGCCTCCCGGGTTCAAGTGATTCTCCTGCCTCAGTCTCCTGAGTAGCTAGGACTACAGGCGCCCGCCACCACGCCCGGCTGATTTTTTGTATTTTTAGTAGAGATGGGGTTTCACCATGTTAGCCAGGATGGTCTCGATCTCCTGACCTCATGATCCGCCCACCTCGGCCTCCCAAAGTGCTGGGATTACAGGTGTGAGCCACCGCGCCCAGCCTCATCACTCCCATCTTATGTATGAGCGAGCCAAGGCTCAGAGACAATAATGATCAGCCCAAGGTCACAGAGTTAACAAGTGGAGATTCCCTCATTGAAGATAGGTAAGAGACAAGATTTGGGCAAGAACACTAGTTTGTTTTCTGTTATTTGTAGATAGGGCATACTACCTCCAAGGCTATACCCAAGTGTTTGCAACAAGGAGCTATGTTTTATGGCGAATCAGCTAATGCTGTATTACTCTTTCAACCTTTGAAAGTTTGTATCAATTAGGATATGAACTTCCTCATATTGCAGGGTAAGGCATTTTGCTTGGAGTCAGGGAAGCAACTAATAAACCAGTATTTTGCACATAAGAACACCACAAAGTGTAGAAAGGTGGGTTAGCCTAGTAGTTGGGATATGTATTTTCAGTGAGGGTGCTATGGCCTCCAAGGGGGCAAGAATTGGTTCTGAGGATGAAAAAAACTTACTATTTTATGTTTAAAGCACAGATATGTATCCAATACATTAAATATTTACGAGGTACATACACTATATAAACGGTATATCTATGTCATTAAAATTTCATATGAAAGGGTCAATTAATAAAAAGTGTTTTAAAGGGCTTCTTAGACGGATGATTTAAAAAAAAAAGGTTAAGAAACACTGCTCTGGAGTAAGACTGTTTGCAGGTCAATCTCTGCTTCCTTTACGACCTTTGCAATCTTGCAGCTATTCATTGTGAAGTTAAAATGAAGTAATTCGTATAGAGTTTTTCACATCAAAAGAGCTTCTTAAATATTAGTCACGGTTATCATCTTAGGAAATAGTGAATACTGAGAACTGAAATGAATAGCTAACCAGAGCCTGTTTCAAGGGACCAAGGTCTGTGGTCTCAAATGTCTCAAATCTCAGCAAAGCGGCCCACATCCCTGCCACTGAAATGGTGCTGCTTGGACATTATATCAGAGTAGGAGTTATGGTGGGCCATGCCATGATCCCTTTTGCTTCAGGACAAGTTGCAATTAGACCTAAGACTTTGTTCCTGTACCATATTTACCAGGAGGAAGCTATATCACCTGAACTTATCTTAGATAGACTGAATATAAGCCCCATGGGGACAGGGACCTTGTCCATCTCCATCAGCCTTATCTTCCTATGATCTAGCCCAGCACCCAACACTTTGTTGATATTTGTTAAATGAATGGAAAAGGTTGGACTTTAATAACTCTGAGGTTTAATAGTTCCTTTCTAGTGTAGTGTGCCTACACACCTGGAGACTTTCAAAGTCTGATTGGGGGATGCAGAATCCCTGGAGTTCACAAAAGGAAGGTACTTCCATGATACTCCCCATCCTAGCACAGACTCTTTAGCAGTGGCTAAATATCAATCCGCAGGCAGATATTTATGTAGGAGCTCCAATAAGATTAGTGTTTGAGTTCTAAATGCCTGGAAGAGCTTTGGAGGAACTGAAACACAGAACAGGTAAGCTTTACAAAGAAGAAGAAAGGCAGGCAAGAGAAATGGGTGCCATGGGTGTTGCCTAGGCAGCTGCTGTGACTCTGGGTGGGTTTGAGAAGTAAAGTTGGAATCCTGGTCTTGATTATCTGAAAGGGGATTTGGGTAGAGTGGAAAAGTGGGGGCACCTGACTGAGGATTGAGTCACAGTTTTCCTGAATGCCATTCTGCCTTCCAGGCATGTGTCTAGATAGTAATTGATTCTATACATCTCCCCACTGAGCTCACAGTTCGTTCTTAGCATACAGATGTTGAATGAACTGATGACAAAATAAGTATTCAGATGTCAGGTGAGGGGAAGTTCTTTATTATGAAGGGACATCACTAATCTTACTCTTTTTTCTTTATCCTTAACTTCCTTAGGAGTGTTTCAACCATGTGTGTTCACTTACCATTGAATCAAGGTAGAGCCAAGAGGTACTGTACTATAGCAGTGATTCTTAACCTTGGTTCCTAAGGTGGAATCACTCGATGGCTTCACCCCACGACAAATCAACCACAGCCTCCCCAGGGGACTCTAATGTGCAACCAGGATGAAGAATCATGAAACATAGAGATAATCTCGTTTAGAGGATCTCAGACTTCAGGCACATCAGTTTCAGTGGATACCAAGGATCCACCCCTAGACCTATTGCATCAGAATCTATGGGGGTGAGCAGGGACATCTAGATATTACCAGGTCCCCAAGATACAGAGTAAATGTCTGCAGACTGAATAGTTGTTGAACAGGCAGTGTATCATGGTGGTTAGCTGGACTTCCTAGGTTCAAATCCCAACTCTGCTGCATAGCAGCTTTGTCGTTTTGGGTAAATTATCTAACACTGCCTCCATTTTCTCCTCTGTATTTTGGGGATTAATTAAATCTACCACATAGGATTGTAAAGGTTAAATGGTGTTAATTCACTTAGTGGAGTTGACAGAATCAGCAAAGAAAATACAGGAACATACTTAGAGTAAAAAATTAGTTGTCATTTGCTGGAATTCAAATTTATTTGGGTGCTCTTTATTTTTATTTACTAAATCTTGCAGCAACCCTATCACTTAAAGCACTAAGAAAAGTGCCCAGCAAGTGCTCATAAGTGTTTGCTATTATTATTATTATTTCTATTACTTGATTTTTATTGAGCCCACTCCATTCCCAGCCTCTCTTTCAGACTAGAGTCCTTCAGAACCTTACTAATTTGGCTTCTAATATTTAATGCAAACCCATTCAAATAGAGGGTAGTTTAGAGCTTTTCAGCACTAACCAAACACTCCCTCAAAAATAAAATAAAATTATGTTCAAAACAAGATCATAGTGGGAATACTTAAAATAACTAACTGAACAAGATGTTTTTATGACCCTTCACATGTTTGGAAAGCTCTCATTTCCGTACAATTAGGATAATTATAAATTTTTTTGTGCTCAGAAGAAGGTCCACTCAGCAATGCCTTTGTAAGTCGGTGCAGGTTAACAGTATCAGCTGAGGAAAACAAACCCTTCTTAACGGAACTTTCTTTAATTTCAAGATAGTGTCAGAAAATTGGTGTTTAAATCCCAGACCTACTGCTAATCAGCTGTGTGTCTTTGGGCCAAGGCATTTCTTGTTTCAGGACCTTTGTTTCCTAATTTTAAAGACCTGGTCCCCATATCATATGATTTCCTTAAGGGCCATTGACTCTACATCCCATTTCCCGCTGAGGTTTGTGTCTGAGCAGAAAAGGTAACCAGCAGAGCATGTAAGGCAACGTGTGTTTGCAAACACAAGTTACATTGGTCGTTACAAAGCCAGGAGGCGTAAAAACAGGCAAAACCCATGGTTATGGCACCCTGGGAAATACATCATACCCCACTGATCTTGACTCAGATTGCACTTTGGAATCAGCTAGTGAACTCTGTGTATTTTATTTTTTATTTTTATTTCAATCGCTTTACAGGTACAAGTTGTTTTTGGTTGCCTGTATGAATTGTATCAAACAATGAATGGATAAAGAAAATGTGGTATATTTATACCCTGGAATACTACTCACCCATAAAAAAGGAAGTTTAAATTAGATGCCTAGGCCAGGTCTCCAACCTCACAGATATTACTGATTCAATTGGTCTGCGGAGGGGTCAGACAACTTAAGCAGCCTGGGTGTTGCTAATATGCACCTGGGGTTAAGAACCGCTGACCCAGCTAGCCCGTATGAGCTCAGTGTTTGCCATTCTTTCACATTCTTCTCAAACTTACCCTACATCCCCTAACATGAGGCTCACAGGATCACGTGTCATGTTGCTCATGATTGATTACTGTTTATTTGTATGCGGTTCTGCTCATTATGATGCAGTTAGCACAAAGACAGAGAGCCCCATCAGTGGACACCGAGAAGCGGCAGCAGTTTAGTCTTGGCTGCATCCTCTGCTTCTCTTGCTTGAACAAGGTGTTTTCAGCTCACCTAACTTCTGGCGTCCCAAGAAAGTAAACTTTCTGCAACCTTCCCACACTTATAAACCTAACTTTCCAGGATATGTTCTGCTCAATCCACCAATTTAGCACATTCCATTGATTGGATTATTATAAAATGTTATGAACAGACAAAAGAATATAGATTCATTTAATAAACTAGCAAGCAACCACACTCCCATCTCCTAGACTGAACACATGTTAATGTTTTGTTCAGAACTTCCTTTGTAGTATTCCTAATCTCGTAGCCCTAATGTTCTCCCAGGTGTTGACAACTACTCTGAAATTAGCAAGCACCCATCTTATCCACAATGTTATATCCTTTCTATATACGCAAATAAATGACACAGAATACTATTTTGTACGCTTTCAAAATATGTATGAATGGAATCACACTGAGCACATTATTCTGCAGCTTGCTTTTTTTAATTTGACATTTTAAGATTTATCTAAAGCAAGTATATTCATTTTAACAGTTGTCTAATGTTCCATTATATAAATATTTAACACTTTATCCATTCTAGTACATTTTCTTTCACCAACATCACATTTCAAATATTTCCAAACACACAGATTCACATATAAATAATCTTACTAAGGAGTCTCATCCTTACCAGGAAAAAACATTTAATGATATACCCACATGAATGCATATTCATTTATACACTATATACTTATTCCCTGTCAATCATATGCTAATATTAGTAAAACTTAATTTCCTTCTTCATTTTGAAGTCAAAGTAAACATTATTAGTAGCTCTAATATTGTATTTCCATATCCCAATGGGTTTTTTTTTTTTTTTGCACATATCTTGCCTTGGAGGTCATTGCTCCAATCAAATGCATTCTATGCATTTATTAATTAGCCTATTTTTTTCTACCCTCCAAGATAAGAAAATTCACCTCTGATCAATACAGCACACCCCATCATTTTTCCATCAGCTGGATATGTCTTTTAAAGGTCTTCTCTCAATCTAAAAACAAGCTCACACTGCATTCTCCACTATCCTCTCTCCTCATTCCTACAAAACCCCCTAACACAATCAAGCCTCTAAAACCTACATAATCTAATCAGGTTCTTAGTTCCCATTGGCCTTTCTTCTGGTTGTTACAAGTCAGAGGCTGAGTAGGTGAAATTGTAGGGATGATTTTGTAACCAGAATTTTTCAACCCTTGGAGAGCTAGAGGTGCTTCTGAGGCAGTGAGGTGAGAAAAAGGGGATTTCAAGGAATTTTGGTAGCACAGGTAGTCTCTTACTTCTCCACGGGGGTGCAACAGACTAACCTTACATGTTCTGAAATCAGATATACATAGTATCGCTACTATATTCAAAAACATGCTAATTAAGAGAGGACAGGACTTGTAACAATCAGAATGGTTGATTGACCTGGTTGAATTAACACTTGAGGCACAGTAGGAAATTGCCAATCTGTGAGGTTTTTTAGAGGAAGCTTTTCAGAATTATACCTGATTGCAGCTACTAATGGTATGGATTTGAATGCGAGCTAGGAGGCTAATGACCTGGAAGACTGTGGAATGCCCAGAAGTAAGTAAGGGTTTGTTAGCAGACCCATGTTCTCAGACCAAATTCAGGGGTGTGTGTGTGTGTGTGTGTGTGTGTGTGTGTGTGTGTGCGCGTGCGCACGCATATACACTTCAGGAAACATCTTCATTCCCCTCCCCTGTCCTACTTGCTATTTAACCTTGTGTTCGGATTAGGAGTTAAGTTTTCGTTACTAATGATGCAGAATTCAATAGAAGCTAGGTAATAAGTCAACAGATTTTGGGTTCAAAATCTTGTTTTCCCACTTAACTTTAAGAATTTGAGCCAATGGCTTAATTTCTCTGGATTCTGGCTTCTTGTTCTGAAAAATAGGGACAATGATAATATTTCCATCTTTTCACTGTGAGGATTAATTGGGATCATGTCTATAACGTGACTGATACAGGGTAAGAGCTTAATAAAAGGTTCCTGGGGGTGGCATCTTCCCCTCCTCTGTTTATAGTATCTAGTTTGCTTGAATTTAGACTTCAACATAATGGGGACCACAGAACAAACTCTGCAGGATGTCTGACATTCAATAAGCCTTCAACATATGGTAGTTGCAAAACGTATAATCCTTGAATGGTTGTTGGCAATCATTCTTGGACATTTTATTTAGATGTTCACCCTAGTTCTGTAGTTGGTTTAATTACTGAGTTTAAGTTTTGCTAATTGAAACTCCTTGTACTGGTTTGACAAATGATTTTTGAGGTTATTAAGATCTTTGAGGAAGGGCAGGAATTGTATACATACATTAACTCAGATTTTTACAACCTAGATTATTCTTCTTTTTTTTTTTTTTTTTTTTTTTTTTCGAGATGGAGCCTCATCCTGTTGCCCAGGCTAGAGTGCAGTGGCGAGATCTCAGCTCACTGCAACCTCCACCTCCTGGGTTCAAGTGATTGTCCTGCCTCAGCCTCCTGAGTAGCTGGGATTACAGGCGTGTGCCACCACGCCCACCTAATTTTTGTATTTTTAGTAGAGATGGGGTTTCACCATGTTGGCCAGGCTGGTCTCAACTGACCATAAGTGATCGCCCGCCTCGGCCTCCCAAAGTGCTGGGATAACAGGCATGAGTCATTGCACTGGGCCTCTTTATTTTATTTTATTTTATTTTTTATTTTTTTAGAGACAGGGTCTCACTATGTTCTCCAGGCTGGTCTCAAACTCCTGGGCTCAAGCGATCCTCTTGCTTCAGCCTCCCAAAGTGCTGGGATTACAGGCATGAGCCACTGTGCCCTGACTAAAACCTGGATTCTTGCGACTCACAGTGTGCCCTAGGTATGGGCAGCATTGATATTACCTGGGAGCTTGTAACAATGCAGAATCTCAGCATTCCTAGATCTACTGAATCCAAATCTGTGTTTCAACAAGATCCTTAAGTGATCTGTATGCACAATAAGGTTTGAAATATATTTACTAAATATGGACACTAAATGAAAACACATTTGCTTGCATTCTTTTTAGATAGCTGTGTCCTCTATTTTCACAGGCTGATTCTGTCTATGCCACAGGCACTACAAGAAAATAAGCAGACCAAAGGCTAAATGTTCCATTAAAGCATTAACCGTTGAGTAATCTGCAAGATCTTTTTAAATGATACAAGCCACTTAAATAAGATGCTGGACATCTTGTCCACAGATCAGTAACTGATGGCAGTTTTGCCATCATTTTACACATGGCCCTTGAATGGTGCATAATTTTCTGGGTCCACAGTGATATAAAAGCACCAGTATTACAGCATGTGATGATAACGACTAAGTAGGGGCTCTGTATATTTCAATTCCAGGCAAACTAGAAGGCTTCAGCAGAGCTTTTGTTTTCTATGAGATGAAGCTTTCCTTAGGGGAAATTTATTGAACTATAGAATCATTCCATTCTTGTCCTTAATTTTTTTCAAAGGTTCAAATCCATAGGTCATCCATGAGGTTTCACAGACCTGGGACTCATTTCTGATTTCCACCTCCACGTCCAACAATTACAACGTGGTGCTCCAAATATGTTTTCAATCCATAAGATGTGAAGATTAGAAGTATACTCTCTGGGGCCAGGCACAGTGGCTCAGCCTATAATCCCAGCACTTTGGGAGGCCAAGGCAGGTGGATCACTTGAGGTCGGGAGTTCGAGACCAGCCTGGCCAACATAGTGAAACCGTGTCTCTAGTAAAAAATACAAAAAAATTAGCCAGGCGTGGTGGCACGTGCCTGTAATCCCAGCTACTCAGAAGGCTGAGGCAGGAGAACAGCTTGAACCCGGGAGGCAGAGGTTGCAGTGAGCCAAGATCGTGCCACTGCACTCCAGCCTGGGTGACAGACTGAGACTCTGTCTCAAAAAAAAAAAAAAAAAGAGGTATACTATCTGTAGGAGACTTAAGAGGGATAAGGTATGTTAAATGTCTAGCATGATGCCTGGCACACATCACATGTCCAATAAATGTTAGAGCATGCTACATACAACATGGATTCATCAATACCCTCCTTACATTGTAGGTCCTCCTTGCCAGAGGCAGTGCAATGCAGTGGTGAGGAGCACAAGCTTTCCTGGACTTGAAGTCTGGTTCAGTCCCTTACTATGAATGTGACCTTTGGGGACATTTCTTAGCCCTTCCCAGTTTAAATCTCCATGAGGTGATGCTAGGACCTTCCCCAGTTTGTTTTGGAAGTCTGGCAAATGCATGCATATAAAGCATTGAACACAATATAGGTATAGGTACTGAATACCTGCCAGCTATTATTATTACTTTTATTTTTATTATCATCATCACCACCATCATCATTTTTGGAAGAGATGTGGTGTCCCTAGGTCCTAGGGTATCTGGACTCAGCTTCGCAGGCTCTCCTCAGTGGAAATGCAAGGTCTTGTATGTTTCTATCCACTTTCCTCCTTTGTTTTTCCTCATCCCTAATTGTTCATCTTCTCGTTCTTACTGCCTACACAAAGACGGAACCCCTAGCCTGGATGTTACCAGCAACATGCTCAAATAAATGTGCTCTAATCAAGGAAATTAGCTGAACACAGATACTTTTATTATAACTGTCACTCATATTATTCAAGAAGTGATTAACGTCCAGGGAAACCACCCATTCAAAGAGTACACTTCTTTAGACATAGGGAATCAAGGCTCTTCCAGGGCTTGATCCAAGAATAAATGACATAGCAAACAATCTTGCAGAAGCCTCTTATCATTGAATTTTCTATTTAATAAAAATATTCTCTGGTGTTCACTATAATTGGGCATTGTCTGTTTAATATTGTCTATATGGTATATTGTGTGTTGAATAAAAATACTGAATAGTGTTAATTATATTTGGGTGAAAAGAACCATCTTGCATATTCATTGAAAGACATAAACCACCCAAATCCTGCAAGTTGAGTGAATGCTGAATGCAAAAATATCTCTTGTTGCTTGTTCTAAATTTGCTACTCTTTATTTTCTCGGGGCATTTCTTGCCTATGATTCCACGTCTTCAGCAAAGAGACAATTGGTTTTCCCTCCTTCTTGGAGCCTGTGAACATCAGAGACTAGCTCTCCTCCCTCCCCAGATTCTGGTCTATTTCATGTTTTCAGTAAGGACCTAGTGGGCACAGGTGTTTCAGAGAAGCCCAGGCTAGTTCCAAAAGGCAGAGTAAATCTGTCAGTTCAATGCTAAGCCAATGACAATAAAGATGACACATACGTTTAAAGAGAAATTCTCAAGCTGGACAGATCATCAAAAATATCTGTGGCTTTTTTGGTTTTGTTTTCTCGTTGTTTCTTAGCTCCATCCCTCAAATCAGTGACCCTCAAACTTGGCTGTAAATCTGGAATCATGTGGAAAGTTTGTTAAAATACAGATTGCTGGGCTCTGTCCCCAGAGTTTCTGATCCAGCAGGTCTGGGAGGGCCTGAGAATGTGCATTTATAGTGAGTTCTTAGGACATGCTGATATTTCTGGTCTTTGGACTACTCTTTGACTACTTCTTCCCTAGAGACCTTAAACAGTAATCTTCCGTGACTTGAAAATGTGCATGTCTATCATGCATGCTAAGGAACTCAAAAGTTTAAAACCACCAAGCAATGCATGCTTATTCTGAAGCCAGCGCTGTACTTGGTTCAGCACAGATGATACAGAAAAGGCTGCATCCTGCTTGTCTCTGGAGCCCTGCCTTTCATGATCCCGTATCCCTGCATTTGTTCCAATTCTACCAAACCGTTTACAGTTCTCCAAATTCAAAGCTCTTCTGCATCTCCACTTCTTTGCACATACTTTTTCATGTGTCCAGAATACACTTCCCTACTCCTCTGTTTCATCCTGCAAAACTCAGTTCAGCTGCTGACATCCCTAATACTATCCTCTCCACCTCCCTATCCTTGCCACCACCACCTAATTTTTAAAAATCCCTTCTATCATTCATGCTTTAATTCCACAGATGTTTACTGGGTTTGCCTTAGGTGCCTGTCATTGTGCCAAGCACCTGGAATAAAACGGCAAACAAAGGAGACTTAGTTCTTCCTCAAGAAAAACCTTTCCTTCAAAGAAATTACAGTCCAGAGGGGAAGACATGAAATGAACAACTTCAAGTTGTAATACTAAATTGTTATTTTGCTGAGCCTTACACAAATTTCAATGTTGTGCTTATGATCTAGCATTGAAATAGTTGTTTTCAATGCTTGTTTACCCATACAGACTCTGGTCCCTTGAAGGGCCAAATCCACATTCTCTCATCTCTGTGTACCCAGTGCCTACAGAGAGTTGGTCACATGGTTGAGCATTTTCTAGTTTTCTGAGTTCGACAAAACATAGCTCTACTTCCCAAAGGGATAGCAATCTAATACTAACACAAGTGCAGCAGATGTGAAAACCTTAATTATATTATTAGTTGGCATCAGCATTCCTTTTATATGTGGAAACTGTTTTTGTTGAGAGGAATCCCTTGAGAAGTCACTTGGGGATTAAAGAAAATTCTGAGTGCCTGGACTTTGAAAAAATAAGGCAATGAAAGAGAAAGCTACATGGCTCTGCATGAGAAGATGAAAAGAATGGGACTTTGCTCCAGGAGTTGGGAGAGAAGAAATACAAGAAATGGAAATAAAATCAGGAATGTGAGAAGTGAAAGACAGGAAACTACCACCAGGGATATGGGATAAGGCTTAGGGACAAGATGGGATGAAGTGCTTCATAAAATTTCTCTAGACCCAAGATGACCAAAACATTTCTGCATTTTCACTTCTTTGCACATGTCTTACTGCATCCAGAATCCTCTTCCCCACTCCCTGCTTCATCCTTCAAAGTCCAGTTCAGATGCCATCTTTCTCAATACTGTCCTCTCCAGCTTCCCCATCTTTGCCATCACCACGTTTTTGTTTTTGTTTTGCTTTGTTTTGTTTTTTTGTCTGAGACAGGGTCTCCCTCTGTTGCCCAGGCTGGAGCGCAGTGGCACAATCACTGCTCACTGCAGCCTCGATCCCCTGGGCTCGAGTGATCCTCAACCTCCCAAGTGGCTGGGACTACAGGAGCACACCACCACGCTGGGCTGTTTTTTGTTTTTTTGTGTTTTTTTTTTTGTTGTGGTGGTGGTAGTTGTTTTTTGGTTTTGCTTTTTTTTTTTTTGCTTTAGTGTTTAGTAGAGACAAGGTCTTGCTATGTTGCCCAGGCTGATCTTAAATTCCTGAGCTCAAGGAATCTGCCTGCCTTGGTCTCCCAAAGTGCTGGGGTTACAGGCATGAGCCACCGCATCCAGCCAGGAGCTATTTTTAATCTATATTTTGCAGGTGAGAAAACTAAGGCCTGGAAATATTAAGTGAATCACTCAAGGTCACATAACTAGTGGGTGATGGCAATGGGGTTTGACTCTAGGTTTCTCTGACTCCAAAGCCCGTAATTCTTTACCTCTTTTTAATGACAAAGAATAAAGAACAATTACATGTTAATGTAAATGATAATACATATAGTGGAAATAATTAGTTATATGAAGGCTTGTTCATCCAATAAATAATTTCTGTAAGCCTTTTGTATGAAACAGACAAGACATCATCATGGATAATGGCAAAAGGGAAGAAAATCTCTGAGAAGGAGAGAGTGGAGATGATGGCATGGGAAGGAACAACTATCAGGGTGCAATGCCTTTGATTGTGCAGGTGGAACAGCACATGAGTGGAAGAACATGAGCTCTGCAATTAGGAAAAAGATTCATGTTTTAGTCCCCATGTACTCACTCAAACAACCTTGGGCAAGTTCCTTGACCTCTCTTCACCTGCATTTTGTCATCTATAAATGGAGATAAAAACAGTACCATTTTATAAAAGGCATCATTTCTATAGGGATATAAATGAGACGAAGCTTGTAAAGCTCATAGAATGCTCAGCACATAGCAGATACGCAATGAAGGTTAATAGAGAAAGAAGTGGACAAAATCAAGAAACATTTGGGATTTGGTGATTGATCAGGAGATAAGAAGAGGATGCACCCGGGTTTCTGGCTTAAGCAACTGAAAGGATGGTGGTGTCATTAATTGAAATGGATGATGCTGATGGAGAACCAGGTTTATTCAAGACAAAATAAAAGCGTTGGCTCTAGAGAGAGAGCAACCCCACTTCCCTAAAAATAAAAGGAAGAGAAAGATGGACAGAGAGATAGAGAAGAAAAGAAGATGGTTTATCTTCTTAATCTTGAGGAAGAAATTAAATCATCCATGAGTATGGGAAATGAAGGAAAAAGTGTGAGTACTAGAAAGGTGAAGAATATTTAACAGAGCTTCAATGTCTATTTGAATCTCTCCAAAAGAGAATCTAAGACAAGGAGTTGGGTGCAGGTACTTTATTTGAGAGGTTATCTCCAAAAGTTGGAATGAGGGAGTAGAGCAAGTGAGAAGGGGAGGGATGAAAAGCTGGTGAAGGGGACATTATGGAGCTTGTTACTACTATGGGCAACCTGAGATCATCTTACCAGGAGCCCTCTGAGGAACTGTGTAGAATGCACCTCAGAATATTCCCTGAGAAGGCCGGGAGGCTGAGGCATTTATCCAGTGACTCCCATCACCCACTGGTTGAAGGTTGTCCTGTTGGTGTAAACTCCCTACGCTCCTCGGCTCCACCTATGCGAGGCTTGACTGAGCTGCCACCGTTTTGATAAAAGCCCTGTATTAGTCTGTTCTCACACTGCTAATAAAGACATACCCAAGACTAGGTAATTTATAAAGGAAAGAGGTTTAATTGACTCATGATTCAGCATGGCTAGGGAGGCCTCAATCACGGCGGAAGGGGAAGCAAACACATCCTTCTTTGCATGGTGGCAGGAAGGAGAATGAGAGCCACGTGAAGGGGGAAGCCCATTATAAAAACATCAGATCTCATGAGAACTTACTATCGTGAGAAGAGCATGGGAGAAACCGCCCCCATGATTCAATTGCCTCCCACTGGGTCCCTCCCAGTGCCTGTGGGGATTATGAGAACTACAATTCAAGATGAGATTTGGGTGGTGACACAGCCAAACCATATCAAGCCCTGAGACAGGAAAGTGGAGAAACACAGTGGGGAACTGAAGTAGGACACTATCAGTGAGCATCAGCTGCAGAAAAACTTAGAGGTGAGCTGAGGGTGCAGGACAGTTCTCTGAGTGGTCTTGCACTAACTCAGTTCTCCCTCTTTCTCACTTGTAGTTCTCTTAAGTAACTGTAGACTGTGCAAAGAATGCAACATCCTAAGATAGGGAGGAACTGGATGGAAGAGCCCAGGCTCTGTTCCAGTCCCCAGAACTGGATATCGTTCTATGCTTTAGCCGATCAAGTCAAGTTCCCCAAGGTACAGAACTCAGGTGGATGGCTTTCCATAGTCCCTCAGCTGTGAAGCAAGTAGGGCATGCACAGATGAAACTCTATCCACCCTGGGCAGCTTTCTTGAGTCTTGGGGGACCAACTCAACATGAATCCTAGGCTTCTAGCATCCTTTGCTGCCTATCTGCAAATAATGAATCCACTTTATCTAACTTGATGTGTGTGGATGTTCTGTCTCACCACACTCAGGCAAGTTGGTAACCAGTGCACAGTGAACCTGCTTCACACAAGGAAAGTGACACTGGTACCAACCTCATCTGCTAGAAAAAAGAAGTGACCCATAAACTTCAGATCTTACAAAAATCCTGAAATGTGTAAATACCTCTAGTGGTATTTGACATATGAGAACCTGAGTCTCAGAGAGGTAAAAGTATGGTGGTAAATTGGAGTTTTCACCCATATTGGATAGAATCCTAAACTTACGCAACTTTCCCACCTACCATGCTGCCAGTTCTGAGCAAATAAATAAATAAATAAATACATACATACATAAATAAATACATAAATAAAATAAAAATTATCATTGCTATTTATTTATTTATTTTTCTGAGATGAAATCTCGCTCTGTCAACTAGGCTGGAGTGCAACGGCATGATCTCTGCTCACTGCAACCTCCGCCTCCCGGGCTCAAGCAATTCTCCTGCCTCAGCCTCCTGAGTAGCTGGGATTACAGGTGCCCATCATCACACCCAGCTAGTTTTTGTATTTTTAGTAGAGACAGGGTTTCTCCATGCTGGCCAGGCTGGTTTTGAACTCCTGACCTCAAATGATACACCCACGTTGACCTCCCTCCAAAAAATATTAAAATGAAAATGGCAACAGTATTAACAAGTTGATTCTCCTCAGTACTAATTATTGGAATTTTGCTGATTTATTATTCTGCAGACTAGGATCTAAAAATACACATTTTTTAAAAGAGTGGATCAGTATACAGAGTGAAGAAGAAAGTAAGAGTCATGGAGAATCTAAAACTGGACATTCTTCTCTAGTTGAAGTCCAATGGATGGGAATTGCATTTCTCATCCTAATCAAGAAATTCTTTACCTTCAGGAACACAGAGTTATTAAAGGTCTAGGCTTCAGGCCTCTGAGGAGGTATTCCAAAAATTCTGTCAGTAATCTGCTAAGCTCAGTACCGTACACAGTGTATTGAGGTCTTTTCCTGTATTCCTCATTCCAGCAGGTCCTTCTAACACTATTTGGTCCTAAAAACACCCTGTCTTCTAGTCATGTCAATCATATAATGTTCTTCTTTTTATGGCTGTGCTGAAAACAGCCAAGAGAAAGGTTATTACAGCTGCTGTTGATGTCTGGAACTCATAACTCTCAACAGTCTTATGTTGGTCAGGCCTTCTCTATCTGGAGGCCTTCTACTGGTTGGTTGAAGCACTTACGATTATGCTGAAAGTATTGGTGAGAATTCTGAAAAAAGAATACTCTCTTAGGGTTTTTGGATCCTGAAGAATGTAAAGGAAAGGGAAGGAAATGGGAAGAGATAGAGGAATTCTATTGAGCATCTACTTATGCCAGCAACATCCTCACGGACTATTTTATGTAATCCCCTTAGGTTGGTAACAGATTAGGTAGCTGATGTAAGAAAATGAGAGAGAACACTTGGACACAGGGAAGGGAACGTCACACAGCGGGGCCTGTTGGGGGGTGGGGGACAAAGGGAGGGACAGCATTAGGAGAGAGACTTTTTAAATTTCAAAATCCCGTGCTTTTTAAACAAGGATTTGAATACAGGTATCTCACTCAAAACCCAGATGTCAAATATAGCACCTCATGCTCCCAAGTAGACATCACTAATCAATCAGGTCTTTTAGTCCATTGATTTCAGAATTTTTCTCACCCCAGTATCCCAGATAGTCACTACCATTCGTAGCGAGTAGTGAGGGCCAATTGCTACCCTTTCCACTTCCCAAAACTTGCTGGCTGAAGGAAGATTCTCCCTTTTAAAGGGAGGCCATATCCATCACAGAGGCATGCTGTTACTTTCCAGAACAATCTTAAGGACAACACAGGAGCCCCTACAGTTCCACTGGGATCCTTCTTATATTGTAACAAGGAGGTGCTGGATATAGCTATGCTCCCATCTCCCTACGGCAACCACTGATAATGCATTAATGCATTTATTGTTGGTTTTGCTCACCCCAGAAATTTTGCTGTTGACTTGAACTTCATTGTGATCATACTGCAGCTGCATTTAAAACCCTGCCTTTTCATTTATTGTCATAACAAAAGCATCAAATAAACTCTCATATCAAAAGAAACTGCTTTTCCTAATTTTTATTACTTTCTGCTCCAGATTTTATGAAGTCAAAGAAATCAGACCATGCACTCTGTTCTCCCACTATTCTGCACTCCTGTGGCTCAGAATGATTTTTTAAAGGAGATATAAGAAGTTGGTATTGCTACTGAGCTTAGCATGACCAAGGGCTTGGAGTGGAGGGAGGAACGTTTTGGTGTTAGAAGCTGAAGAAGCCCTCCTTCAGATATCACATCCTCTCTCCATGCTCAAATTGATATTCATCTTTCCAGCCTCCTTTGATGTCAGGAAAGCCATTCTATTTGGGCAGGAGCCAGAAGGACCTTTGCTCATGCTCCACCTGTTGTCATTTCTCCCTCTGTCTTCCAGCAGTGAATTTAGAATAACCCTTCACAGGATAGCCGTGTGTTTGCTATCACACTGCAGTTCCCTGTGTTTGATCTCATGTTTCTTGCCTGGAGCTCATATTTCAGACTAGAGTAAATTATTTACTGGCGTTAGCAACCAAGCCTTGTGTTATTCAAAATATAAACCTGAAATATCGAGCAATCAGACCTCAACAGCTGAACGCTATTTATGCTTTGCAGATATAGAGACAGATCAAAGGATGATTCATAATTATCCTAACACAGTGATTTTTCCAAGTGAAAGAAGGGGAGATGCAGTTTTCCCTAGTTCTAAGGAAATAAACAGTAACCTGGGCAAGTGTTGATTTATCCTCCTTGGATTCATCACAGCCTGGGAGGAGGATGGCAGGGGTCGGGTGGGGAAATGGGACCTGGAGATGCCCTTACAACTGTCCTGGCTTCCTTCCTTTGCAGGTTCAACCTCCTTTGCACATTGACAGTCCTCAGTTCATCCTTCTGCTATTCATAGTGTGTTGTACTTGTCTTCTATCTCCTCTGCCTTTTCTGCCACCCACCAGTCCGTGAACTGAAGGTTAGAAAACCATGTTATACAGAAGAGTATGTTTACCTGGGAGCAGCTGCCATTTGCTTGCCCTGGTAGCTTTAGTGTCGTCTGTCTGGGGGCCTTTGGGTCAGAGAAGAAGAAGAGGTTCGTGACAGGCAGTGTAGGTAAGAGACTAGGAGACTGGGCTTTGATGTGACAGGGATTTGGGTTTGAGTCTTGGCTCTGGCCACTTTTTGCTGGGTGATTCTGAGAAAGGTCTCTGTTTCTCAGCTTCCTCACCAGTATGATAGGGATTGTTTTGAAAATTGAGACAATTCATATAAAAATATATTCACATAAAGAATTTAGCACAGTGCCTGCACATCGGTGCCCAATAGATGGTAGCCATATTTACTGTTGGGGAAAAACCTGCAAGCTTTTTCTAGGAAGTACTGTTGGTAGAAAATATTGCGGGCTTCATGTTCCCTGGAACAGCCAGGTTGTATTGTAAGATTAAGTCCTACTTACTCTGACTTTGCCAAAGCCTCTTTTGAAGAATAAAGAGGGTTTATGTGTAATAAAGAGCAAATCTTAAAGCCAGCCATTCAACAAGCCATTCAGAATTAATACCCCAGGGCTCAGTTTTCTCCTCACTCTTTCTTTGCAAAAATGCTTTGAAAAAAGCAGCTTAGGGTCATCTTGGAGGAACTTGGGCCTCTGAGGCAAAAAGGCACAACTGGAAAGAACCCACTTCTGCAAAGTCATGTCTGCAATTAGTATACAGAGGCACTCACCTGAAGATCCCAAGCGTGGCTTTCAGAGGACGGAGCCTTGAGGCTAGAGAGGAAGCAATCTCAACTCAATGGGCATTAAGTGAGCATTTATCGGTTTAGAAGCTGTATTAGTCAGGGTTCTCCACAGAGACAAAGCCAATAAGATATATAGACAGAGAAAGATATGAGAAGTGATTTATTAGGGGAATTGGCTCATGTGATTATGGAGGCTAAATCTCACAGTAGGCAGTCTGCAGGCTGGAGACCCAGGGAAGCCGGTAGCATGGCTCAGTCCAACTCCAACAGCCTCAAAACCAAAGAAGCTGATGGTGTAACTCTCAACCGAGGCAGCCAAAACCTTGAGAACCCAGGGGGCCACTAGTGCAAGTCTCGAAGTCTGAAGGCCAGATAATCTGAAGTTCTGATGTCCAAAGGCAGGAGAAGAAGGGTGTTCCAGCTCTAGAAGGGACAGATAACAAATTCACTCTTGCTTTGCCTTCTTGCTCTATTCAGGTCCTCAGCTGATTGGATGGAGCCCCCCATGTTGAGGGCAGAGCTTCCTTATTCAGTCCACTGATTCAAATGCCAACCTCTTCCCAAAACACACTCACAAACACACCCAGAAATAATACCTTAGCAGCTATTTGGGTATCCCTTAATCCAGTCAAATTGAGACCTAAAATTAACCATCACAGGGGCCTTTCAGAGAACTCTGGTAAAAATAATGGACCTCCTAACTTCTACATATCTTCTAAAGACCTTGGTCTTTTTGCATATTTAACCTAGTTCCTCCCTTCCAGACCAGATGAAAATCAGCTCCCTTTATCTGTTCATCTAAACAAAAGTAATCATCCCTACATGAAATTTATTACTACATCTTCATGATTCTAAGATGCCATATTTGTAAGACACATCACTGATTTAATAGCACCTTTCTAGAAGAAAAACACAAAAATAAATGTACCCATCAACTGTCAGTTGCTTCATGCTTTCAGTAATGGTAAAATATGGAAAGATGTGCAACTTGGAATTGAAAACGTCTAATCATGCTAACTCAAAGGGCACTTGTTGCAACAGAAATGCTACAACTGCCAATGGATCAGTGAGTGCAGCAGTGGCTCTGTGTGGTATTAGAGCTCCCAGTACCTCCTCCTTCTCTTGGTATTCCAGCATTCTCAGGAACCTGGCACTTGACCTCCAGAGAGCTGGTGCTTAATCAGCAAAGTCACATACGCATCTCTAGAGTCTGTCCCCTATCACTTCAACCGCTCTCATTATTTAGGCAAGTTTTTAATATTTTCTGAAGAACACAGAGCTGCCTCTATGAGACCCTCATCCATGCAAGTCACTATGTGTTAACACTGCGGGTGATTAAGACCTACTGAATATCAGTCAACAGGAAAATCTAAACCAATGCTGCCTTGCAAACCTCACTGGCATTTTGCTAGTGGGAAGTAAGAGAACAAAGGGAGTTGATATTTGCTGTATAAAGATCCTAGATGGGAATTATATGCCTCTTATCTATCTCTTTGGTTCAAAAGCAGATCTATTTCCTTGGTTACAAAGAGCCCCTTACCAGGCTGGAGAACAGAGCAGACACACCGGCTTGGTAATTTCAAAGAACAAATGTCAACAGTGGGTGTGTACATGAGGGAACAGTGTTTGGAAATGACTCTGTGGGCCACTAACCTACCCACTCTGGCAAAGGGGGATGTTAGTCCGAGGCAAATGGAGAGTGCAAAGAGAAAACAAGCTGGTGAGGCCACAAAGTATACAAATGAGGGAACTCTGTAACAGGCAGCTTTGGGTAAAAAGACAAGTTGTTCCATGAATCTTCCTCTTCTCGGGCCCCTTCAATCTACAAATGCAGATCGGACCTCCATGATTGTTCTACAGGATCCCACTTCCCTGAGCATAGTCTGATTAGACTAGAGCTGATCACAATGATTCAAACAGGACCAATCAGATTGTCTCTAACATAATTCAGAATCCCATCAAGCAGCAGCCATTCAGTCTGTGTCTGTGGTTGGTTAAGTGGGACTGGGGCGACTGAATGGCTGCTGGTTGATTGGTTACAGAGTCAGGCACCAGGCATCAGCTCGACAAATTACCAGCTGTTCTTAGGCAAATTACTCAACCAGGGTACCTCACAGATTCCTCACCCGTACATTAAGGGCGATAATAGTACATGCCTCATGTGAGATGCTTAGCACATCACTCCTGACATGTAAAAGTATGTGAGAAATACAGGTTGAGCCTCTTTAATCAAAAAAATCCAAAATTTGAGGTGTTCCAAAATCTCACACTTTTGGAGCGTGAATATGATGCTCAAAGGAGATGCTCACTGGAGCATTTTGGATTACGAATTTTTGGATTAGAGATGCCGACCCTGTTAAATCTAATGCAAATATTCAAAAATCAAAAAAGAAAATTCCAGAGTCTGAAATACTTCTGGTGTCAAGCATTTTAGATATGGGATACTAAACCTGTCTTAACGTTATTATTGTATTAATTTTCTGTGGCTGCCATAACAACTAACCGCAGACTTAGTGGCTAAAAAACAACACAAATCGATTATTTTATAGTTATGTGGGTTGGAAATTCAACACAAGCCTCACTCTTCTGACTATGTGATTACATTAGGCCCAGGTGTCTTATCCAGGATAATCTCCCTATTTTAAGGTCAGCTGATTAGTAATCTTAATTCCATCTGCAATCCTAATTCCTCTTTGCCATGTAATGCAACATATGCACAAGTTCTTGGGATTAAGATGTGGACATCTTTGGGGAGGGGTACGTTATTCTACCTTCCACAATTGTCAGAAAAAAATTGAGGAGCTCTGGGCAACAACAGTACATCTTAAAGATGGTGAAGAAAAAGAAGAAATTCTGCAGGAGAATGAAGACAGGCCAGACACAACACTCATTCTAGAAATAACCCAGGGTTCTTATGTCAATCAGTGGCCCCTAAAAACTAAATTACATCATTCATGGATAATATCTCTCAGAATTTTAGTTGAGCCAAGTTCACTTTAGTATTTTTTCTTTGTCCAGAAATGCAATGCTCTTTTGAAAGAAGTCCTCGAGTTTCCTTTTGCACCCACTCTAAACAACCATTGCCTCTGCACTATGCCCTGAAAAAGGAAGACTTGTAAGTGCAGGATTTCTGTGAGCCTATGTGGGTACTGGCCTTGCATAGAGTGATTTTACTTGGAATAGGATTATGGATGGACTCAATAAAAGATGTGTTTGAGTACTACCTCTGCCTCCTAAAATATCTGAGTGTCCAAACAAGGTATGGAGCCTTTATGCTGAGGCTATGACCCCAGGATCCTCATCTGATAAAAAGGAGATAATGTTCTCTCCCTCATAGGATTGGTTTAAGAATTAAATGAGTATACTATACCTGACCCTGTGCTCAAAAAGGTGGTTGAGCAAATGTTCAGAAATGGCAATTTTCCCTCCTTTTCTTTGGTTGAAATAAAAAATGTATCCTTGACATTATATTTTCTCACATCATCAGGAAAAGAACTAAAAAGAAACTACATAAGCACAATACAACTTTCCTTTGATTGTTTTTGAGTCAATGAATGAAGGCAGAGCATAAAAGATGGCCAGAAAACCAGAGATCCACGTGCCACATTACATAGAACAAACGTGAATAAATCTCAAAACCCAGTGTGAAGGAAGAAAAGTAGGAAACAGGTTGGGATTTATAGCACAATACTATTTATGCAAATTAAGAACATGCACAGGAAAGCACCACCATATTTTTTAAGGGTGGAGGTATATATTAAATGATTATAAAACATGGAAGGTTACTCGAAGTATATGTATTAAGTCCACTGGTGTGTATACGGTATGGTAGGGGAAAAGGGGAAATAAAAATAATAAAATAGAATGGTTTATTTTCCTTTGGGTAGACACCACTTGACTGCTGGATCAAATGATAGCTCTATTTTTAGTTCTTAGAGAAAAAATTATACAAATACTAACATAAATAATAAAATAAAAGAGAATTCTACCACGAAGAATGATAACATGCCATGAGTGGGAGACTACTATTACCTCAATTTTTTTGTTCTTGACATCCTTTGTGAAAGCCAACAACAAGGGTCAATAGTAACTTTTGTAATCCTATTCCAAAATAATTGTCAAAAATTGCTACATTTAATAGAAGAGCTGTTTTCGGTTGACACTGATGCACTTGATTCAGAGACGACCAAGTCTGGCCTAGTCTTCAAGAAACCCAGTTTTGCCTGAAACCTTGACCATCAGGTGTGCTCTATAAAGCTGTAGGGGTCTTTAGCCCATGAATATCTGGTGGCGTCGCAGCCGATTTAAGCTTTTGCAGTAACTTGCATGAAACTGAAGGTTGTTATCTTCAGTGAAATAACTCAGAAACAGAAAGTCAAATACCATATGTTCTCACTTAGAAGGGGAAGCCAAAGAATGCATATGCATGGACATGGAGCATGGAATGATAGACACTGGAAACTTGAAAATGTAGGAGAGTGGAAGAAGGATGAGGGATGAGAAATTACTTAATGGGTACAATATACAATATTCGGGTGATGGTTACACTAAAAGCCCAGGCTTTACCACTATTCCTGTAACAAAGCTGCACTTGTACCCCTTAAACTTACAGAAATTTTTAAAAAATTTTTTTACAAGAATAAAACAACCTCATAAAGAATTGGACAAAGGAACTGAATGAACTTTTTTCAAAAGAAGACATATATAAGGCCAACAATCATAGGAAAACAAGCCCAATGTCACTGATGATTAGAGAAATGCAAATCAAAACCACAATGAGATATTATCTAACAACAGTCAGAATGGCTATTATTAAAAAGTCAAAAAATAACAGATGCTGGTGAGGTCGCGGAGAAAAAGAAACACTTATACACTGTTGGTGGGAATGAAAATTAGTTCAGCCATTGTGGAGACAGTGCAGTGATTTGTCAAAGACCTAAAGATAGAAATACTATTCGACCCAGCAAGACCATTACTGGGTATAACAGAATATAAATCATTCTATTATAAAGGCACATGCACATGTATGTTCATTGAAGCACTATTCACAATAGCAAAGACATAAAATCAACCTAAATGCCCATCAGTGATAGACTGGAAGAAAAAGTGGCACATGTACACCATGAAATACTGTGTGGCAATAAAAAAAGAACATAATTATGTCCTTTGCAGGGACATGGATGGAGCTGGAAGTCAGTACCCTTAG
The DNA here is from genome assembly GCF_028885625.2 of Pongo pygmaeus. Lineage (NCBI taxonomy): Eukaryota > Metazoa > Chordata > Mammalia > Primates > Hominidae > Pongo > Pongo pygmaeus. Next base: position 15,451,065 of record NC_072391.2, read on the forward strand.
CAAACTAACACAGGAACAGAAAACCAAATACCACATGTTCTCACTTACAAGTGGGAGGTAAATGATGAGAACACATGGACACAGAGGGGAACAGCACACACCTGGGCCTTTCAGAGGGTAGAGGATGGGAGGACGGAGAAGATCAGGAAAAATAACGAATGGGTATCAGGCTTAATACCTGGGTGATGAAATAATCTGTACAATAAACTCCCATGACACAAGGTTACCTATATAACAAACCTGCACTTGTACCCTGAAGTTAAAATAAAATTTTAAAAAAAGTTTAATGTACCCAAGCAAGCAGCTTGGGTGACCCAATAAACAAGTCACAGTAGAGATTTACTCAAAAATTACGGAATTACTCTGGGTTGGACTCCCTCTCCTTCCTTCCAATTCTGCATACATGGGTAATGCTGCAGGCCCTTGGAGACTCCGTTTTCTCTACCTGTAGAATGAACAGAGTGACTTATCTTAGCTCTTTCCTGCTAAGGGAAGCCAAGAGGACTAATGCCTCCTTTGAGGTCCTTACTATAGTGTAATGACCAAGAACATAGGATTTGGAGGCATGCTTCATGGGCTCGAACTTGGACTCTGTCATTTACTGGTTGTGAGATTTGGGGCATATACATTCACTTTGCTGTGCCTTCAGTTTCTCCACCTATAAAATGAGACCAATAATAGGATCTATTGTAAGTGCTTATCATCATGCCTGGCAAATGGTATGAACTCAGTACATATGGCCATTGTGTCATTATTGTTGCCACTATGATAGTTTCTACTGTTATCATTATTATCAATATTATTACCATGTTATTCTATTTGGTGGCAGATGCACTGTGGGAAAACATATTGCAAGGATCTGATCTTTAGAAAATAATTTTGAATTCTGCCACAGCTTTAGAGAACCCTCAGAAATAAGAAAAGGGCATAGAGGAGGAAGAAGGAAGAAGAGCTAAAAAAGGAATGATGGGGGAGAACAAGTTTGCAGCACTTGGAACCATTCCTGGTATGTAGTAATTTCCACCCCCCATTCCTATACACACACAAAACCTTTTGTAGATAAGTTGTTATAAAACCAAGATCTAAATGATGGCCAAATACAGACCTACTGGCTGGTTCTCCAATCCCATCACTCTCCACCCTCACCCTCCACAAAGTCAGTGAGTAAGAAAAGCTTTGATTTTGCCCTGTGATTCACACTCAGTGGGTTTCTTGGGTGATTTCGTTATAAGTAAAATAATTCCAGGGTTTTCCCTTGAAGAGTAGTATGCATTGGTGATGAAATTGTCATTTGTCTCTGCCAACAGACAGTCATGGATTGTGAAGCTGAGAGTAGTCCTGAGGCTGTGACAGAGAAGGGCAAGGTCTTTAATGCTCTGGACCCATTTGCTAAGCTGATTTTTGCTTTTGTCCTATAACAACAATGATTAATTTTATCCAAATTATCCTTTCTCTCCTTGTTAATCCACCGTGTTTTTCTGAACACTTTCTTAGGGATTAGTATTGATGCTAGGGTTTCTTGGAGGACCCAGCCAATGTAACAAAAGCTTCTCAAGATGTTTACTGATGCTCTTCTCCTATTGATCTAATTAAAGATCATGATGCCTAATATAATTAGTCAGCCTTTCTGTCAGGATGCTTCTTATACTTTTAAACATACAAGCACCAGAGATCAATTGCTCTAGGATAATGAAGTACAATTCTGAAGGAAATGGCTTTCAGGATACAAATATGTGAATCAACTAGTACTTTAATTATAGAATTTCTCACTTTTTTGTAAAGCAGTTGATGATTATTTTCCTCCCAGACCAAGTCCTTCTCCATCTAAAGGCCAGAATCCCAGCATCACTTCATGGAATATGCTTTACATTTTTGACTTAAGGGATTGTCCTGAGGATGTGGTGTGGGAGCAGGTGACTTACACTTTAGTTCAGATGATGATTAGCATTTTATTTGTGGTACTAGAGAGAAAAAGAAAAAAGTGGGAAAATGTAAAAGTTTTATGAAAGAAAAAGTATGTAAGATTGAGATCACATGTTAAGGAATCAACCTTGGGAAGATAAGAAATAATTTCTCAGAGAAAAGAATGTGAAGATAACTAGAGATATTGAGAGATCTGCAGATTTGGTGTGAAGATTACAGCAACATTACAGAGTTTTCATCTGAAGTTTTCCAGTTTCTCAATTGACTAAGCGGTAAGATCCTCAGCTAAGAATAGTTCGGGTTAATGATCATGACAAAAATAAAACAAAAATAATCATATTAACAACAACAATAGTCAATATGCATTGAGTGCTTCTCATGTGCCAGGTAATATGTTAATCATTTTGCATATATTAATTCTTAATCTTTACAACGGACTCATAAGTTTGGATTAGATCTTTGAGATCTTTGAGAGTGGAAAAGCAATTTCAATAGGAAAACGTCATAGGATGTAAAACCATTCTCTTGGGTTTTTCTCTGTTGTGGTTTTTAGCTGCTCAGGTGTGTAGCCCTTACTGCATCTAGTGCTGGGTGTTGCCAAGAAAGTATGGTGGAGGGAGAACAGGAGACAAGAACATTGAGTAGATAGCATTTGGAAGCAGGTGATTGCAAATGATGGACCACGAAATCTAATCAGAATAATAAAGGCAAAGAGAAGGGGACTACAGAATGTGGGGAAAGTGATGGTGTAAACGGATTAGAGTCATAGTGAAGTTGAAGAGTTATTGTATTAGAGTTTGTTGCCTTAAAGATGAAAGGAGCTTGCAGCCACAAAGGAACAAGTTGAGCTGGATGCAGGGGCTCACCCCTGTAATCCCAGCACTTCGGGAGGCCAAGAGGGGTGGATTATTTGAGGTCAGGAGTTTGAGACCAATCTGACCAACATGGTGAAATTCTCTACTAAAAATACAAAAAAATTAGCTGGACATGGTGGCACATGCCTGTAATCCCAGCTACTGGGGAGGCTGAGGCAGGAGGATCGCTTGAACCCAGGAGATGGAGGTTGCAGTGAACCAAGATCTCACCACTGCACTCCAGCTTGGACTCCGTCTTAAAAAAAAAATGTAGGAAGCTGGCATCTATGATGTTTGTACATAGGACAGTTTTCAGTGACAATGAGTTCTAACGTGTGACCCTGATGTGGCAGCTGAGATATAGAGCAGGTGAAATACTAGATATGATCAGTTTTGTGCTTGGAAAAATGAGTAGTGTGGAAGGGGTAAGCATGTAATCAGGGAGAGAATTGGAAAAGAGTTTTAGGCATCTTGGAGACAGACCATGGCAGCTTAACTAGGGTTGTGGTGGTGAGAATGCAGGGAGGAAGTGGGTAGATTTGGGAAATATTTAGCAGGCAGAATGGTGGATAAACTCAATGGGTTTGACTGTGAGTAGGAGAGGAAAGAAGCAAAGAGATGCCCAGATTTTTGGCTTAGGCAACTGGGTGGATGTTGCTCTGGTTCAGTCACAGAAAAGGATTGGAACAGAGAGAAATAATGAATCCAGAGCAGACATGCAGACCGAGATACTTTTAAAGGTTTCAAATGAATCAGTATGTCTGCTACATATAGATAGGATCCTTACATGTTGTTATCAATGTTTCCTTTAAGGAGAGTTTTGTCTTTGAATAAGTTACTGATTAACTCAAACAGGGTCTGTGGGAGGAAAGCGTGTTTAAAATGGAGAAACAAACACAGGTTAGCAAAGGCATTGTAAGAACTGAAGATAAAACTCTCCTATGACCAGAGGTAACTGGAATAATGCTTCCTGAACTGATAGGTTGTCTGCTGCATCGGGGTAGAAATAACAGCAGGTATAAACTATAGACATCTTTGATGTTTCTCAGAGTGATGACCATCATCATTGCCTCTGTTGTTTGTCCTCATTTTGAATCATCTTGGAGGAAGAAAACCCTTGGGATTTTTTTCAATCTCCATCTCCTTACAGCAGCATGAAAGGTTTTATTGGGTTGCAGGGAAGAGGAATCCACTCATACAAGATTAAACAAAACATGGGAATTCAATGAAAGGATGTTGAGGGTCTTTTATTGAATCTGCAGAAAATGTGAAGAAAAAAAGCATACTTTAAGACAGGCAAGGGTGGGGACAAAGACAACTGTAAGAATCTCAGCAGCAGTGGTTTGTGGACTTTCACCCAGTAGCTCTACACATCCCTGATTCTTCTTCATTTTCTTGGCAAGTATTTATTGAGTATCTACAATGGGTCAAGCACTGTGCCAGGTGCTGGGGATACAGAAGTGGAGAGAAATAAACACGGATCCTTCCCAGTGGAACTTGGAGTCTGCTGGGAAAGACAGTTATTAATCAAATAATCATACATACAAATGTATAATCACAACTGTGGTTAGTGTTTTGATGGAAAGGCACACAGTGCAATGAAAACCCACAGTAAACAAATTTGACCCAGTCAGGGAGATTAGGGAAGATTTGCATGAGAAAGTAACCATGGAAATTATATTGGAAAGAGGAGAAAGAGAGTGGAGTGGAGAGTGGGCTGGTGTTCCCTGCAGAAGGAACAGCATGTGCAAAGGCCCGGTAGCAAGAGGACACATATTGAGCTCAAGGGGCAACAAAGTCCAGTGTGGCTGCAGCACTAAAATGAAAGGTGAGATGACATGAGTTAAAGCCTTGCAGGGCCATCATGGCTAAGGCCAGGCTGGATAAGAGCAATAGAGCTTCAAACAGCCACAGAGCTGTTTGAAGCAGGGAAAAAGTGACTGATTTTTAGATTTGCCTTTCAAAACGGTTCCCCTGTCTGGATTGTGGTGGAGGGTTTGTAAAGACTCAACTTCTGATTTCCACCTCCCCAGAGGGTGAATCTGACTGGGACAGTTTTGATCATGTGTCTACCCTGGTCCAATCACATAACAAAAGGCTGAGGTCACATGGCAGGAACACGGCCACTGAGGACTCACCTCAAGGGGCGTTTTCAAAACAAATGAATTCTCCAGTATACCCCAACTAATGCATCAATTCACAAGGCACCATCACATCCAAAGGATAACACTGTCCCCTATATGTTCCCAGATTCCTTTAGAAGAGGAAGCATCTGGGGAGCGAAAAAGGCAAAGAATTTTGGGAAAGACCCATGGCCAAATACAGGAGGTTAAGCCCTTTGTGTGTATGTAGGCAGATGGCTTAACCTCCCATACTTCCTCCTCTGTAAAATGAGAGATAATCTTGACAGCCACTGTGTCCAAGGCTGGTACACCATGCTCTCAATTAGTCCCAAGAGGTAGCAATTATTGTTCACATTTTATAGATGTAGAAATGAAGGTTGAGCATATTTTAAATCAGGAATGACTAAATCTAAAGTTTACATACTTTTGATCATCCTTCCAAATATTATAGCCCTCCACATCAAATGAGTAATTATCTTTATCATTCCTAAAGAAATAATAGCAGACTCCAATTAATAATAATATAATCATTGCTGATAGCTAAGGTGTATAGTACATTATTTTCCAGGCGCTATTCCAAACACTTTATATATATTCATTCGTGTAACTTTCATAACAATCTAAGATCTAAATAGTGTTATTATCTCCACATTATGGAAAACTAACTGAGGCACTGAGAAGTTAAGTCATTTGAGCAGGTTACTCAACAAACTGGTAGCACAGCCTTTAAGCCTTTAACTCGAACCTCAGCAGATTGGCCTCAAAGTCCAGATGGTTAAACACCATGCTGTTTATATTCTCTCTCTTTCTCTCTTTTTTTCTCCACACCTCTTTCTCAAAACAAACACACACAAAGGAAAAATCTACTATGGGTATTATGCCTGAAATTCATGAATTCTTCATTTTATTAAAAGAAGCACGAGGGAACACCCATTCTATGCACAACTTCTATGTCGGTGCTACTGTTGTTCCCATTTTATTGATAAGGAAACTGAGGCTCAGAGAGATAAATTAGTTATTTAAGACAGCAGATTGTAACTGGAGAAATCATGGTTCAAATCCAAGTCTGTTTAATCTCAGAGCCTTTGCTATTAGGATATGAAAACAACATCTTATCATCCTCTCTCCACTGGTTCCATTTCAGTGCTTCTTGGATGAACTTTAGGACCCTTGTAAAATAATAAGGTGAAAGACTGATATGGCAAAAAGTACCTAATAGCCCTTAAGTTATGACAGCTCTAACTTGGTGACACCCATACAGACCAGACTGTGTCCCATTTAAAAAAAAAAAAAGTCATAATGAGGGATTGAGCTCCGGTATTTTCTGCTCCAGTTATAATCTCTGGCATGGAAATGAGTTATTTAGATGGTTAGTAACTGACAGTCACCATAAATTGCAAGAGAAGGCTCAGCAAAGGGAAAGGTGACAGTATTTTGCTCTGTGCCATACTGTGTCTCTCAGGTTAGAATCCCTCCCTGAAATTCCATGTACCAAGAGGCCATGAATTATACATGTACTTCTGAAGTTTGATGAAAGTTCTCCCACCTATTAAATTGCCAGGTTCCCAAGTCTAACCTAAATCTAACCCAAATACACTTAGGAAAATATTGTGCCATTTGTTCTTCCATTATCGTGACTTTTGCTTTATTGTATTATGTATTCAAAGTGCTGGGAGAGCTTCTGCTTACTATACATTCACCTGGAGATTACAAACTAGTCAAATGAGTCTGTAACAGGCTCAGAGGTATTAGAACTCCAGAACACATGGGCCTAATCTTTCCATCCCATCACTGAGGAGGAAGACTCTTTTCTTCCCTGGGACCAGCCAGCAGAAAAAAAGACAGGACCTGCAGTATAGAAGCCAGACTTCCAAATAAAATCCCAAGACAGAATGCTGTGGCCATCTCCCAAACCCTTCACTGGCTTGCTAAGGAAAGCACCCTAGGTTATCTATGATGTCGCTTCTTCCTATCTGTACAATGCGCTCAGCCCCAACACATACTCTTTTCCAGCCACTTCAAATATCAGCAGATCTTTGCCATGCTTATGCTGAACAATGTTGTTATCAATTATTCATGAATGACACTGAGGTCCTTGTATTGATTAGGATTGTTTTTTCAGTTGCAAGTAAAACAGCCATAACTCTAACTGACGTAAGCAAAAAGAAGAGATTGTTAGGCTATGCAATTAGGAAGTTCAGGGATATTGGAAGCTTCAGGTGTGGCTGGATCCAGGGGTTCAAATGACATCACCAGGACTCAGATGCTTACCATTCCTCAGCTCTGCTTTCTTCCATGCTGGTGACACTTTGGGTAAGCTGTCTCCTTAGACTGACAAGAAGGCCCCTGGTAGCCTCACAGCTTATCACTTCAGCCAAGCCAGAGTAAAGGTGGTGCCTCTTTTTAAAAATAATACTTGAAAGCTGTATTAGGCATTCTTGCATTGCTATTAAGAACTACCTGAGACTAGGTAATTTATGAAGAAAAGAGGTTTAATTGACTCACAGTTCCAAAGGCTATACAGGATGCATGGCTAGGGAGGCCTCAGGAAACTTAGAATCCTGGTGGAAGGAAAGAGGAAGCAGGCACATCTTTACATGGCAGAGCAGGAGAGACAGAGTGAAGGGGGAAGTGCTACACACTTTTGAACAATGAGATCTCATGAGAACTTACTCACTGTCATAAGAACAGCAGGGGGAAGTCTGCCGCCATGATCCAATCACCTCCCACCAGGCCCCTCCTCCAACACTGCGGATTACAATTCAACATGAGATTTGAGTGGGGACACAGAGCCAAACCATATCAAAAGCTTCAGGTACTTTTTTTTTAATTTGCATCAAGAAAAATCAGAATATTACACATGAATATCCCATTTGAGAGTATCTCTAGAAAAGTCCATTATCTGGCAACGTTGGGACTTCACTGGTGAATGGTAACTGTATTAGTCTGTTTTCACACTGCTGATAAAGACATTACTGGAGACTGGGCAATTTACAAAAGAAAGAGGTTTAATGGACTCACAGTTCCATGTGGCTGGGGAGGCCTCACAATCATGGCAGAAGGTGAAAGGCACATCTCACATGGCAGCAGACGATAGAAGAATGAGAGCCAAGGGAAAGGGGTTTGCCTTTATAAAACCATCAGATCTCGTGAGACTTATTCGCTACCATGAGAACAGTATGGGGGAAACTGCTCCCATGATTCAATTATCTCCCACTGGGTCCCTCCCACAACACAAGGGAATTATGGGAGCTACAATTCAAGATGAGATTGGGGTGGGGACACAGCCAAACCATATCAGTAAGCATGTGTTAGCTGTTCAGAAGGGGGTCTCCTTGACAAAGGGCATGGGCTCTCCCACTAATGAACTATCCCTCCCACACTTCATTGTCTCCCAGACTCTAGAGCCAGGCATCAGTTTTCATTTGTCATCATATTGTCATTGCTGTTTTTGTTTCAGAAGAGAATATCCTTGTGGCCGCATCTTTTTAAAAAGTGGGTCAGTTAACAAACTCCGAGACAGCTGTGTATTTTCTTGCATCTGTTCCACTTTAGTCATGTATTAATATATTGCCTACCTGGATTCTTGTGGTGTGGAGGTTTGAGCCTCGACAGAAAGGTTGTTACTTTGATGGTGTTATAGGTAAGGAAAGCTAGCTGTGCCTAGAGAACCAGGGTCTAGAATGGACAAAGCAATGCAGGCAGAATGAAACCACTGATGAACGTCCACCCACAAATTGAATATGCCACCTCCCCTTACCCAAAACTAAGTCCCACACCTGACATGTGGTCCACAGCTAAACTGATGGCTCTTGGTGATTATTTAAAGGCAGGTGTAGGAAACACATTTCTCATCTTTCAAATGAGTTATTTCCTTATCTTCTTGAGAAGGAGAGAATCTAACCTCCAACTATTTTAAGAAAGCAACACTGTAGGTTGCTACGTGCTTTCTACAAGGGAAATTCCTTTCTGGGATCAGAATGGTTCACTAAGGGTTTTTTGCCTAGGACTAGCAAAATAATTAATTAAAATAATTCTATATTTCTGTCTTTTATATAAATTGCAGTGCACTGAACAAGGACTTGGATCCATAATAGGAAACTAATGTGGTTTTATCAAATTATTAATTGTTTCCTTGGATTCCTCCATGATCCAAGATCTTGACTGGCTCTTTATTTGGCACAGAGGTCACTATTGTTAACCCCTTTTTAACACAGAGGAAGATGAGTATTATTTCTCCACTTTTGAATTGGAGAAAATTGGTTCTGGTGAGGTTCAATGACATGCCTGCTTGCTCCTGGACAGGTCTGAGCAGAATGACCACATGACCTTTCCGCTAGCTCCTGGGAGAGGGAAAACCACGGGACTTCTGATCTGAGGAGGCACCATGTTGGACCCCATCCCATCAGTATTTAACTATAATTAGTGAGAACTACCCATATGGCAACTCTTCTAGGGCCAGATGGGTGGTTGTCAGGCGGCACATGATCTTTGCTTCACTTTGAAGGAGATGTGAGTAATCCTGGGGATATTAATCCAACAAAGGCTATGTTTATCTTCGTTCTTTGGTTGATAATATGTCTCCATTTCTTCTGTAGGCACCAGGGGGTACAAGGCAGAAGCACCAAGACAGTCCTGCCCAGGGCCTAAGGAACCAGGATGCCTTCACTCTGTGATTCCTACTTGAGTCTCCGATCCCCTCCAAAATGGGCTTGGCCACCCTCAAAGACACAGAGCATCGAAGGCTCTATGGCTCATGGGATGTCAGAGCCTTAAAGGTTGTCCAGTCAGTTTGACAGATGAGGAGACTGAGGCTCACTCAGGGAAGATGTGTGACTGGTTCATTGAAACAAGTTAAGGATGGAGCTGAATGATAGTTGCATGACCTGTCTCTGATTTTATGTAGGGAGCAGGAATGTCCCAAAAGAGTATTCTGCATCTTCTAAGACAGCATATTCCTTTTCATTCTCAACTGATGAAAAGTTATATGGGCACCTTACTTTAAGGGATTATAGTCACCTTTAAAGGGGGGTAGGGGATAGATATTGAAAGCATATTTATGATGGAAGAGGAAACAGAAAAGCCATCAGGATTCAAGATAGTGCTAGGAACAACCTACTCCATCTATATCTCTCTTCCTCTGCAAACTTTCTTCCTAATGATGGCTCTGTGTCTGTCACCTCTCAACTCCATTATCCACTTGCTCTCACCTAAGTAATCCTCTTCTTATTTATGGGACATATCCAGAGAAAGCCAGTCTGACTAGGCCTGCAGATAGGGCTCAAGTTAATTGGCCAGCCTCCTCTGAGTTAGATGACCTCATGGGTCTTTGGCCAGCCAATGGATGAATGACAGGCAGAACCCTAATCCAACCAGAGGTGTCCCCCATGGGACTAATTCAGGAATTGGCTTTGCCCATGGAAAAAATTCAAAGGAGGAAGGAAGCATGAAAAGTTACCAGAACCAAAGGTAGGAGTTACCTGGTCTCTAGAATATATAGGTTCCTAGCACATAAACTGGAAGTGGAGTGCCCTGCTCCAGGAGGTGTGGGTGGGTAACATTTGCTGAGCATTGATGTGGCAGGCTCTCTGGTAAACATTTTACAGTCATGACCCTATTTAGCTCAATTTGTAATGGGCAAATAAGAATTTATATTAGTTCATTTATTCTTTTTTTTTTTTTTTTTTTTTTTTTTGAGATGGAGTCTCGCTCTGTCACCCAGGCTGGAGTGCAGTGGTGTGATCTTAACTCACTGAAACCTCTACCTCCCAGGTTCAAGCGATTCTCCTGCCTCAGCCTCCTAAGTAGCTGGGACTACAGGTGCCCGCCACCACAACTGGCTAATTTTTTGTATTTTTAGTAGAGATGGGGTTTCACCATGTTAGCCAGGATGGCCTCGATCTCCTTACCTTGTGATCCTCCCGCCTCGGCCTCCCAAAGTGTTGGGATTATGGGCATGAGCCACCACACCCGGCCTTAGTTCATTTATTTTTCACAATAAATCCAAGAGCTAGGGACTCCAACTTGCCCCAATTCTACAGAGTAGAAGAGTAAAGCTCGGAGACAGAAGAACCCTCTGCTAGCAGGACTCTAATTTCAAATCAAGAGAAGGTTGCTGTTTCTTCCCATCGTCAGCCACATGTGTTCACGAGGATGGCTTGTGTCCAGCACTGGCTCAAACTCCAGACATCTGCACCAATAACCACTAAGAGGTGTGTTCTCCTCTTTAGAAGTGGTAGCAATGTGAAAATCCCAGAAAGGAGGAATCCAAACACAGATTTTGTCAAGTAGTGATGATTGTCTGCCCCCAGTGAGGAGAGAAAAGGGATCTGCTTTCTATTATTGATATGAAATGAGATAGCATCGGTCTCAAAGTCCAAAGATCAGCAAACCTCAGTTTCCTCATTTGAAAACTAGGGACATGGGCATGGATGGGGAAGTCAAATGGAATAAGATTCATGTGAAAACAAGGAAACACAATTAAAATGTTGATCCTTTTAGCTTCCGTAGCTGTAGTTACAACAGAGACAGTCTGGAGCTAGATGAAACAACCTTTCCTGAGAGCAAGGTCTTTGCTATCCTTTGTAACAAGGTTATGAAGTTTTAACGAGAAAGCATAAAGCAGAAATTATATCAGCAAGCAGGGGCACTGGAGAACTTCCCACTCCCCAACTTCCCCCTCCCTTTTTGCTGCTAAGGGTTGGATGGTTGCCTTAAAACAGGGTAGTTTATGTTCCAGATATTTATGCAACAATTTTCCTTTTATTTCGAATGGTTTTTAGGACATCTCTACTGATCTCCTTCATTCAAACCTTTTAGCAGGTGAATGAAACCTAGATCATTATCTCTGCAAAGTTAGACAATTTATCCCTTCGAAAACATGATGTGGCTCTTGGCTCCACAAAGTCTGAGATTGTTGGAAAATGTCCAGAGGACCTATTCACCCTGGATGCCATGAAATATGCATGACACCAAAACAGGCAGACATGAAGTCCTCCCTCCTTCCTGGATATTGGGAGGGCAGTGTCGGGGATCCACATACATCTCAGTCAAACGTACACCCAAGGATGAGCTTGAATCATATCAGTGATACCATTAGGGTGATATCATGTACCCAAACCACCCTTTACCCAAACCAGCTTCCTCTGCTCCAGAGTGCCTGAAGAATCAGAAGAGGATTTGATTGCAGCTGGAAGGGCTCCAGGACCAAAATGGTCCTCCCATGTCCCTGGCTGTGGCTTTGTTTTCCTTCCCTTGAAAGAGAGAAGATGGGGTGTTTGACCCTTGTATGGATGTTCCAATCGCATCCATGCACTGACGACTTCAACCCCATTCAAGGTGCAAAAGCTGCCCTGGAGAGAACCATTCCCTTTCCCCCTTCTCCAGTGAAGGGCAGCTCTCCTGGACCTCTGACTTCGAAGGGCACTGCAGAGTACCCCTTGCTGAGAGAAGAAGTCTTGAAGGGCTGAATATTTTTAAAAGACAAAAACAGACTTCAAAAGAGGAATCAAAAAGAGGACAGACCCGCTCCGACTGCAGCTTAGCATACATCAGGCAGCCTCTGGAGTTGCTGGCAGCTGGACCACGGGGCCATGTAACACCTCTGCCCCCAGATGGATGGGGAAGGCGTGAGTAACATCAAGACAGAGTGCATGGATACTCAAAGGCAAATGCCTGATTATTTTATTGTGCTCCTAATAATCCTCCCACATGAGGCTCCTGAGAGTCCTACTGGGGTCATACCCTGTTGAATTTTTTTTATTCCCCAGTTGTTCTTCTCTCTCTGGGGAAAACAGTGATTCTGGAGTCTCTGGGGGGATCAGAGGTCCTGTCTGAACAGTGCTGCTTCCTTGCTGTGCTGATGGAAGGATCTTTGTCCTTGTTTGGGGAAAAAACATCCTTTTAAATCCAATTTGAAGCTTCTTTTGGAACACAAATGGATATTTGAGGTAGGATGGGATCTACCCTAGCCAATTAGAGTTATTGAGTCATTTCCCAGTGACGATCTCTCTCGCTTTCAGTGTTTTCTTGGCCCTGTGGTCTCTTCCCTGCCCTTTCAATATTTTTCCAACAAGAAATGGAGATTACTCTGTAGAGGCAGATGGGTCCACCCAGTCTTTCATGGGCCTGGGAAGGGTCCTTCACGACTTCCAAAAGGTTAAGACATTGGGTGAACAACTTGTCCTGATTTCCTGGTTCTAGCACTTTTCAGTCTCACATCTTGAGAACTTCTGAGTTCCAGGAAAACCAGGACAACTTGTCATCCCAGAGATTTGTCCCTGCCTCTTCCAAACAGGCCTGTCTTCTCCAGTATACCAGCAGAGGGCCTTTCTTTGTTGTTTTTTTTTTTTTTTGTAGTTGTTGTTTTGTTTTGTTTTTTTCCTGGTGTCACCTTTTCTGCTTGAGATCTATCTCAAGCCATTTATCTTGACTTCTGATCCCTCCTTATTTTACCTAAATATCTCCATCTAATTTCTATCCAGCCAGGTTATTATGAAAGACCACTGGTCCAGGACCAAAGAGAGTACTTTCTGAATGTTATCAGGAAGGAGAAACAGAACATAAAGTCTGCCCAATGTGCACTGAGCACTGTGCCAGATGCTGAACACATACCACACAATCATCCCAACATGGGGTAAGTATTATTATGGTTTCCACTTTCCAGATGAGAAACCAAGGACTAGAGTGCTTAAGTGACTCATCAGAAGTCAAACTGCAAACAAATGGTGGCATTGGAATCAGAGTCCAGATCTTATCTGGAAAGGAGAAGTCATCCTTGAAGAGAAGTTTGGAATTACAGACAAGAAATTTTCCAAAATGTTGAAGCCAATGGGGGGGATATTTGTGATGGAGGAGAGCAGATGAAGTGGCAAAGTGGGAACACTGAAATATATGCATTCTTCTTTAAAAAAAAATTAACACACTCTATGGAACTTAAGTCATTTTGTAAGATTTGAAACATAAAAATGTATTATGTATAATGTGATTTGCTCATAAAATTATCATGTTTGGTATATTTAAAGACATGAGATCATAGAAAGAAGAAGAGTTTGGATAAATAGCTTTTTTTAAAGAAAAATTAAAATGTTTTAAAAATCATATTAAAGAGGAGTTTTTAAAATGTTTTCATCAGCTGTTCACAATTCTATTTGTAGCCATTAACTTTTCTTGTCCTCTGTCAACCTTCAGGAACCCCCAAAACTGACCCTCCAGGGCTCCCCCATCTGCCTAGGAGATCAACTCTTGGCATCACTCTCTATACCCATGCCCTCAGGATTCCCTCTTTTTTTTCTATTTATGGGACACTCCGTGGGTCTAGCACCCTTGTTATGTCTGGTCCATTCTCAAGTCCCAGCCTTTTATCCACCTCCTTACTCAATATCTATTACTTGGTTCTGACTCTTCATAATTAACTGCTTATGGAGTAGTTAGCATCTGTGGTTATTCAAGGTGGCAACTGGTCATCTCACTTAGCTAAGCCCTGAGATAGGCTGGGCGCTAGGATCACAGGGCTACCTCTTTAAGACTTTTAGAGGGATGAGGCCAGGGAGAATCTCTCTTACACCTGTACATCTGGCAGCTACAGTGATACATTAGAGTTCCTGGCTTGATGAGTGGAGTATGGGCTAGATATCATTCCCCGCTAGCCTTGTGGTCAAGTGCCCATCCCTGCTGGCTCCCAGTGAGGCCAAGGTCTTCAAAGGCCCTTCAGAGGAGTTTGGCCCAAAGACTGAAATTAACTTTGACACCCACAACAAAGGTTGCTTAAATTGTGGTGCATCTATAAAATGGAATACTATGCAGCCATTAGAATATCAAGATAGAGCTATGTCTACTAAACACTGTACTATCTAAAGCAAACAGTAAGTGAGGAAAGCAAAATAAAAAGAGTGTGCAAGTATGCACCATTAATGCACAAAAGAAGGAGAAGTGGGATGATAGATGCCTATTTGCTTGCACATTCATAGAATATCTCTGGAACGCTATCCCAGAAACTATAACAGAGAGGTGACCTGAGGAACTAACAGTGAAGAGGAGGAGGGACTTAATTTTCACTGGATATTCTTTTACCTATTTTTAAATCATTTGCAGGTATTATCTTGTTATAGTTAGTTAACAAGATAGCTAAATATACAAATATGAAAATCTAAAAGCACTTTGATGCATTGTATGCATTTGATAAGTATGCTGTACATTAATTAAATTAAAAAAATCCTGGTTGATCAAGTCACCCACTGCACAAAGGACAGCATGCACATAGTCGGGTGAACTGGAGATATCTGTCTCTGAGAACAGAAAGTCGATGAACTTGCTGCCTATCTGAATGTGCCACTAGAAGATCCCCTCTGCCAATTCCCACAACAAACATTAACTGATAACTTACTATGTACTAGCCCTGAGATGGACACTGTGTTGCAGAGATGAGTAAGACATGGCTGATCCACCTAGATCTTACAATCGGTCGGGGAGGCAGACACTTGATATGTTTCCTACAATACAATGTAATTAATGCTCAATGCAAAGATACTGGGGGATGATTTATTGGAGATCTGAGGAACTGCATGATTTCAGAGCTAAAAGTACCCTTAAGAACAATCTAGTTCTAGCTCTTCATGAAAAGTCAAGAAATCGAACCCGAACAAACAACCCCAAATATCTTCCCAGGACGGACGCAACAATAAGCCATCATTTAGCTCAAGGTCTGCAGGTTGGCTGGGAGTGGGCTAGGAATTCACTGGCATGGCTCTGTCTTTCTCCTGTTCTTTTCATCCAGCAGGTTGTCCTGAGCATGTCATTCTCCTGGAATGGAGGAGATGCAAGAGGGCAAAAGGAAACTCACAGGCCTGGGAAGGAGTAGTCTTGGGATTTTACATCACCTCAGCTTATTCTGTTGCCTAAGAGAGTCACATAGCAGAACTCAAATTAGAGGAGTGGGAAGAAAATGAAAAGTCAACATGGAAAATGATGTGGCTGGAGGGAGGGGTGAAGAAATAGGATCAACAATGCAACCTGGCACATGGATTTTAATCCGTATCCTTAACCCAGTAAGGCAGTGTCATTGTCTGAGGTAAATACCCAGGGTTCATCGTCTTGCCCCAAGAAGATGAGGATGCCAACACACACAAGGAGACAAGCAGTGAGTTTAGGAGCGGAGGTTTAATAGAAGAAAGAGAAAGGAGAACAGCTCTCTCGCTTGCAAGAAAAAGGGGTGCCAGAAAGGAAAAACCAGCCTGCAGCAGACTGCTACAGATTTTACAGGCAGGCTTGAGGAGGCTGTGTGTGATTTACCTAGCCAGCAGGGAAGGCTGGTCGCCCCACCCCAATCTTATTATGCAAATGGAGTCTTTGCCTGGCCAGCGTCATGTTGTCTTCTCCTTACTGCACATGTGGTTTAGCAAAAAGAAGGGAAGATGGAGACGCCATTTTGAACCTGCCTAGTCTCAGGCAGCCATTTTCTACTGGCACAACTGCCGGCATTCAACTGTGCAAGCTTCCAGCTCGCTTGTCTATGTCTGCAGCTCAATTTTACAGGATGCTCTTTGTTAGGAAAAAAAAAAAGATTTCGGAGCTGCTTTTCATTAAAAGGAAAACCTTACCGAGGACCCCAGTATCCTCACTGTCTGCCTAAATAATTTCTTCTTAACTCCCATATCACCAGTGCAGTAGGCTGCCTCTTACGAAAAATGTTGCTAGGCCAGGTGTAGTGGCTCAGGCCTGTAATCCCAGCACTTTGGGAAGCTGAGAGGGGTGGATCACCTGAGGTCACGAGTTCGAGACCAGCCTGGCCAACATGGCAAAACCATGTCTCTAACAAAAATACAATATATATATGTATGTATGTATTTTACATATATATATACACATATATATATACATATATACATATATATACACACATATATATATATATACACATATATATATATATATTAGCCAGGCATAGTGGTGGGCACCTGTAATTCCAGCTACTCGGAAGGCTGCGGCAGGAGAATCACTTGAACCCGGGAGGCAGAGGTGGCAGTGAGCCAAGATCGCACCACTGCATTCCAGCCTGGGTGACAAGAGTAAAATTCCTTCAAAAAAAAGGAAAAAGAAAGAAAAGAAAAAGAAAAATGTTGCTAACATGGGGAGGTTCAAACACCCTGGTGGGTAGGGGAATCTGCAGACCTTGCACTTGTAATCACACTGGTGCTGTCCGAGGCGAAAACAGATTGTTACTAGAAACAGACTCTTACTAGAGAGCTGGCATTTAGGAGTTGATGTTTTCTTCCCTTTCTAATCTATTCCAGTCTGCCTAAGATTCTGTAGAAGTGCACAGGGGCTAGAAGAAGTGATGGTGAGAGGCCCCTGCACAAGGCCGAGTTTGAAATTAAGAGTAGGGGGAAGGGGAAATATATGTATTTAGGGGAGCAGAAGGGGTAGTTGCTCTCCCTTTGCAAGTGTTTCAAAAACAGATTTTTTTGCCATTTTTTTGTGCAAAGCTAATAAATGCACATGATGTTGTTATGAGTAGGATGAAAGATTTTAGGTGACACAAGTATTAAAGTGCAACCTTGGTTGGGCATGGTGGCTCACACCTGTAATCCCAGCACTTTGGGAGGCCAAAGCGGGTGAATCACTCCAGGTCAGGAGTTCAAGATGAGCCTGGCCAACATGGAGAAACCCTGTCTCTACTAAAGAAATACAAAAATTAGCCAGGCGTGGTGGCGGGGACGTGTAATCCCAACTACTTGGGAGGCTGAGGCACGAGAATCGCTTGAACTCGGGAAGCAGAGGTTTCAGTGAGTAGAGATCGTGCCACTGCACTCCTGCTTGGGCAACAAAGCAAGCCTCTGTCTCAAAAAAAAAAAAAAAAAAAGTAAAAAAGTGCAATCTTGAGGCTCAAAGAAAGACAAGAGCTATGCGTTTTCTTTTTTGAGACAGTCTTGCTCTGTCACCCAGGCTGGAGTGCAGTGGCTTGATCTTGGCTCACTGCAACCTCTGCCTCCTGGGTTCAAGTGATTCTCCTGCCTCAGTCTCCCTAGTAGCTGGGATTACAGGTGTGCACCACCACGGCCACCTAATTTTTGTATTTTTAGTAGAGATGCAGTTTCATCATATTGGTCAGGCTGGTCTCGAACTCTTGACCTCAGGTGATCCACCCGCCTTGGCCTCCCAAAGTGCTAGGATTACAGGCGTGAGCCACTGCACAGGGCTATGCCTTTTCATGAGCTTGCTAATCTACCAACTAAAAAGTACAGGGTCCACCCCCAACAGGCCCCACTCATGCCACGTCATGCCCCTCGGCTCCCTTCTTCCCAGGCAAGGACCTGCTTACACCTCTAGTGCAGTGAGCAGGGAGAAAGGCTGATAGGACTCTGGCTTGGTACGTTAGGAAAGGTAACCAGGAATGTGTCTTTCACACAGAGTAATCATGTTCAGTGTGTCCTGGAGGCAAGACTTTTAAAAATTGGTAAACACAATGGCAAGAACTGAAATAACTAGTATCACACTGTTCAACACCTAAACTGTGTACATTATTGATGGCAAAGAAGCAAATTTGGCCGGTGGGTGTTGAGGAGGTTGTTTTCAGGATAACTAGATTGCAAAGCCATTCTGAAATGATTCACTGAGTTACTGATAATAAGGCACAGAGAGGAGAGAAACAAAAATAATAAAAATAGGTATTCATATATGGAACATGTATTATGTGCTGGGTATCTCAACCATATCACTTTTCACACCACCAGAATACATAGGGACAGGCTCATGACCTAATAACAGCCATTCAGTATCTTTCCTGGAACTTTGACTTTTTTTTTTTCTTTTTTTGAGAAAGTGCCTTGCTTCGTTGCCCAGGCTGGAGTGCAGTGGCACAATCTCGGCTCACTGCAACCTCCAACTCCCGCATTCAAGCAATTCTCCTGCCTCAGACTCCCCAGTAGCTGGGATTACAGGCATGCGCCACCACACCCAGCTAAGTTTTGTATTTTTAGTAGAGATGAGGTTTCACCACGTTAGCCAGGCTGGTCTCGAACTCCTGGCCTCAAGTGATCCATGTGCCTCATCCTCCCAAAGTGCCGGGATTACAGCCATGAGTCACCGCACCCGGCGGGGACTTTGACTCTTGAAAGAAGAGATGCAAGGAGAGTGGAAACCACTGAGCTTTATTTATTCCAGTGTTGGTGCCCAAGTGAGGCCACTATGATAGTTACTTTTACGTGTCAACTTATCAGTACTACACAGTGCCCAAATATTGTCGACATTATTCTTAGTGGGCTCATGAGGATGCTTCTAGATACGATTAATATTTGAATAGGTAGACTGAGTAAAACAGATTGCCTTCCCTACGGTGGGTGGGCCTGAATAGGGGAAAGGTAGGGTAAGAGAGAACTTTCTCTCTCTGTCTGATTATTTTAAGCCGGGACATTTCTCTCTTTCTCCATTTGGACTGCATCTTTTTTTTCCTTTTTTTTTTTTTTTTAATTTTACTTTAAGTTCTGGGATACATGTGCAGAACGTGCAGGTTCGTTACATAGGTATACACGTGCCATGGTGGTTTGCTGCACCCATCAACCCGTCATCTAGGTTTCAAGCCCCTCATGCATTAGGTATTTGTCCTAATGCTCTCCCTCCCCTATACCCACACCCCCACCGACAGGCCCCAGTGTGTGATGTTCCCCTCCCTGTGTCCATGTGTTCCCATTGTTTAACTCCCACTTATGAGTGAGAACATGCGGTGTTTTGTTTTCTGTTGCTGTGTTATTTTGCTGAGAATGATGGTTTCCAGCCTCATCTATGTCCCTGCAAAGGACAAGAACTCATTCTTTTTATGGCTGCATAGTGTTCCATGGTGTAAGGACTGCATCTTAGATTATCAACTTTCCTAGTCCTCAGGGCTTTGGACTCAGACTGCAAATACACCACTGGCTGTCCTAGGTGTCCCTCCTGCAGATGGCAGATTGTGCAACTTCTCAGTCGGCATAATTGCATGAACCAGTTTCTACAGTATGTATAAATACATGCTCTAACCCCAAAATAATATTCTCAGGCCGTCAACCAACTAAATGGACCCCATCTTGGCCAAAGGAATCCTAAAGAAACCTGAAAAACTAGTTCAGGCCATGATGGGAAGGCGGGGTTAGACATGCCTCATAACACCCTCCTCCCTTTGGAGTTTAGGCACAACTGGCCAGCATTAACATGAAAAGAGAGATCTTAAGACTGACAAAACAAGCTGCTTGTAGCAATATGTTACCAAATTGCAATCTGACTCTGTCATGACATGACACATGACAGGTAGCAGGTGAAGTATTTTACCTCAAGATATATTTATTTGATATATTTTGAAATGGCCCTGCAAAGCCATCTCTTGTGGGGGAAAATTTGCATTCTGTAGAGAATCTCCTTCCCTTACTGGGTCTTTTCCAGAGAGTCTGACACCTTTTAAGTTCTGATAAGGGACATTAACCATCTATTCTCTCTGAAGTCTGCTATGTAGAGGCTTTATTTACATGTTAAGAACCTTGGCTTCCCCAACCCCCCTTATCTAAACTCAAGCATTTCTTTATGCTGAATTTAACTCTTCAGGCATAGCTTAACTCTTTGAACAATATCCAATCGGGCAAACTTTGAATCCACCTATGGCCTGGAAGCCCCCGCTCTGAGATATCCTGCCTTCTCAGGCTGAACTAATGTATACATTCCACATATTGATTTATGTCTTTGCCTGTAACTTCTGTCTCCTCAAACTATAGAAAACCAAGTTGTAATCCAATCACCTCAGGCACATGTTCTCAGAACTTCCTGAGGGTGTGTCACGGGCTATGGTCCTTAATCTTGACAACATAAAACTCTAAACTGATTCAGATACTGCCTCAGATATTTTTTGGTTTACAATTCTATTGGTTCTGTTTCTCTGGAGAACCCTGCGTCACATAATCGTCAAGAGGTTGGTGCTACCAAGGCCATTTGAGGATGCCTAGATTGAAAAAAAATAACGCCTGCAGTTCATAGAGGTGATATATGTGATATAGTTTGGATGTTTGGCTCTTAGATTTTATTGGATGGTAGTAACCATAATGTGGGAGTTAAACAACTTTACAGGCCAGGTTTGATCTAGAAGAAGATTTCACAAAGATTTTATAGCTTTAACTTTACAATAATGTCTCAAGCTTCCCTCACCCCCACCCAATTTCATCCCTTCTCTAAACACAACTTTGCAACCACCCACATCCCCAGGATGGGATGGGGATGCTAGAGTGGGTGAGGGAAGCGCATCTGCAGAGACAGCTGTTGCTATTTCCTTTTTCTCTGGCCTGAGGTGCTTTGTTCCAGCCTTTCACTTTCCAAATAGGCCTTGACTAGCCTCCTTAGCACCCCTGCTAACCTTCAAAACTCACACAGTCTGGGTTTTGTATGCAAAAGAGAAGAAAACAGACATTCCCCACTCATCCACCTACAGCCTTGTTTTCAGAGGGCTCTAACTGGCTCTGAGCCTGGAACCATATTCAGCTAGCTGAATTAACTGCTAAGAGAGGAAAGGATAAGAAACCATTATGCAGATGTCTGGCTACTCAGGGCCCTCTGGCTCCAGAGGCCTTAGCAGCATTAGGGAAAGGCTGTAGATTTGAAGTTCAGTCTGTGCTCATTTCCAATTATTTTTTCCTATTAGATCACTCTGGGATCATTACTATTATTCTTCAACACTGGCTGATTTGCTGATCTGGTTGGCTGAACTCAGTTAAGGCACTCAGCTCCTTCGAGGTCATTTCCATATTTGTAAAATGGAGATAATATACTACATAGCTGGCAATATTATTATGAGAATTAAAGAAGAGAATAGTTGCAATGCATTTAATGTAATTACTAAGACATATACAATACGTAGACATATGCAATATATAATCACAATTTTATTGTGTTGTTTAGTGAGCACTTGTTGAGCACCTATTATATGTCAGGTATTGTGTCAGGTACTTTAAAAAATACGTTGTTCAATGATCACAAATCCATAAGACATAATTCCTATTATCCTCATTTCACAGTAGTGAATTCCAAAAGGCTAAGTATTTGTTCAAAGATCACATTAGATATTAAGTGGCAGAGATTATTATTGAGATTATTATATTGTTATTATTATCATTTGGAGTCCAACTATCTAACAATGGACAAATCCCATCTATATATTGCACACACAGCCATACACCGACACACCTGGAGATTATCAGACAGGCACACCTGAACACACAAGGAAAAAGGAAACACATATAATATGCAACACATAAACTCATTAAGTTATAGAATTTCCCTCAGCCTTTACAATCAGTGTGTTCTTCTCCTTTGTACTATTCCCTTAAGTGTTCAACTAATCTGATGGATTAATGGATGTAGGATGCTAATAATGGCCTTATTTATTGCAATACCTTCCCAAGGGTGGCTGTATTTTAACAGATGACTTCTGGACACCAGAATGCAAAAGCTGCCAGAATTATTTGCTCTCAGGGGAATTTCAGGCCTATGGCAGGAAGATAAAAGAGAGACTCCTAGAGAAAAATCATTCATTTGTTCATTCATTCCTTTACTGACATGCTATTGATCACTGGCTCTGTGTCCTATGCTATAAAAGACTCTGGAGAGAAAGTCATACTAGGACATGATCTCTGACCTCACAGATATTAGTCTGCTAGTGTAACATACCTTCCTATTGCCACCTGTAGATGGATGGATCTGGCCACAATATGGGAATCATGGTTGCATTTAGAATCTTCATTGTGGATTTCCAGAATTATGAAGATGTGCTGTCCAATGTAGTAACCGTTAGCCACATGGGCTATTTACATTTGAATCTAAACGTATTAAAATTTAGATAAAGTCAAAAATTTAGTTCCTTGGTGGCACTGGCCACATTTCAAGGCTCAATACTTTCATCTGGTTAACGGCTACCATGTTGGGAGACGCAATGTTTACAGCATTGCAGACAGTTCCACTGAACAACACCAGACTAGTAGATCAAAGAATGAAGACAGTTTAGAGACGCTCAGATTCTAACCTTCTTGTTGTGTAAATGGTGACATGGAGGCTAGAGGGGGGTGGCCACAGAGTGAGTCCATATTTAGTCCAGCTGTGAAGAGGAAACTTTCAGTGCTTTTGCCAAATAATACCCTTGCCCCCCAACCCTGTCCCACCCAGCTTGTCAGCTTCCCTTCACAAGCAAAGAGTAAGAAGACATTGACTTCAGATTTGACATGGCTCTGCATGTTCCAGGGGTAAGACTTGATCTCTGGAAGAAGCCATTGTCCAGAGGAGACCCTACTATCTCTACAGGAGGCTGTATTCACCAGCAACTACAACAACAACAACAAAAACAAAACAGCACCTTTCCTTTATGGGTGGCTCTTGGTACAGTG
Organism: Pongo pygmaeus; assembly: GCF_028885625.2. Classification (NCBI taxonomy): domain Eukaryota; kingdom Metazoa; phylum Chordata; class Mammalia; order Primates; family Hominidae; genus Pongo; species Pongo pygmaeus. The sequence goes on from NC_072391.2 coordinate 15,474,354, forward strand.
GTAAGAACATGGCATGGATTATCTTCTTTAAGCTTCCCTAGCATGCAAAGAGTTTAACATTATTACTACAGTTAAGGAAGCCACGGTTTAGAAAGCTGAGATAACTTGGCCAAGGTCACACACCTACAAAGAGAGAAACCTGAATTGGAACCTCCTGGGTTGCTTGACCTCTGAGCCTATTGCTGTTTTGCCTACTTTTTTTTTTTGAGACAGAGTCTCACTCTGTCACCCAGGCTGGAGTGCAGTGGCGTGCGATCTTGGCTCCGTGCAGCCTCTGCCTCCCGGGTTCAAGCGATTCTCCTTCCTCAGCCTCCTGAGTAGCTGGGACTACAGGTGCATGCCACCACGCCCTGCTAATTTTTGTATTTTTAGTAGACACGGGGTTTCACCATGTTAGCTAGGATGGTCTAGATCTCCTGACCTCGTGATCTGCCCGCTTCAGCCTCCCAAAGTGCTTAGATTACGGGTGTGAGCCACTGTGCCCGGCTGTTTTGCCTGCTTTCTAACCTAACATTTCATTTCAAAGTTTCATCTTAACAGGCTAAGAAATGATTATAATTGCAGATTTTCCTCTTTCCTGGCCTGGCTTCAAATTCAAATATCAAAACAAATGTAAAACCAAAGTTTAAATAAGAACCATCCTCGCTGGAAAAGCCACATGTGTTCTGTTCCTTGGCCTTGTTTTTTTTAACAGCTCTGTACACATCTCTGCACTGTACACCCTGGAAAGGCCCCTGTGGGACCCAGCAGGGGCCACAGCTGAGAGACCATGCCCAGGGCTCCTCTGCAAGCTCAGGATTGTGTGTGCATCATGGATGGATAGGAGGGATTACATCAGATTCTGAGTAACCCCCCTGCTCCCCACGCACACTCCCATCCCAGGATGGCAGAGAGGGAGCAACAAAAGGGAGAAGGCTCACTTGAAGCTGGGCTCTTTCCAGCCACAGCCTTGGAGGTACCATTTCAAATGTATGTCAAGCAGGGGGAAAGAGCCAGCTTTATTCTTGTGCGATAAAGCATTATCGCCTCTTATTCATGTAGGGTTTACCTCATAGTGTCACTTTGACGACCAATATATTTGTTTGACAGTTCTTCCGATGAGTCTCCTAGTGCAGGATAAACGCGGTAGGCTGAAATGATTTCTCGCCAAGCGGTTGAGATCATTTTGTAAAAATAAATGTGGTTGGCCAGGTGTGGTGGCTCACACCTGTAATCCCAGCATTTTGGGTGGCCTGAGGCAGGTGGATCACTTGAGGTCAGGAGTTCGAGACCAGCCTGGCCAACATGGTGAAACCCCATCTCTACTAAAAATACAAAAATTAGCCAGTGCCTGGTGGCATGAGCCTGTAGTCCCAGCTACTCAGGAGGCTGAGGCAGGAGAATCACTTGAACCTGGAAAACGGTGGTTGCCGTGGGTGGAGATCTCACCACTGCTCTCCATCCAGCCTGGGTGACAGAGTGAGACTCTGTCTCAAATAAAATAAAATAAAATAAAATAAAAGTACTGAAATGAGTCTATGGGGACCACCTGAGTCCAAATGGGAGCATAAGACTGAGAAGGTACACTTGGACCCACATGGTGGAGAGCTTTGAGCATCAGCTAAGGAATTCCGACTTGGTTTAGAAAGCAATAAGGATACTTGAACTGTGTTTTGTAGTTTCTTTTGTTTTTAGCCTAAGATTGCCATGATCCAGGTTTATTTGATCATTTTGCAAATATAAAGCACCTTCTATGTGTCACGTACTCTTCTAGATCCTGAGAATGCAATAGTGAACCAGACAGACACAGCTAGTTTCTCTTGGAGCTTATGGTGATCCACCATAGTGGTTCTCAACTGGGAGCAACATTGCACCCCAAGGCACATTTGGAAACATCTGGAGGGCCAGGCACGGTGGCTCCCAAATCCCAGCACTTTGGGAGACAGAGGTGGGCAGATCACCTGAGGTCAGGAGTTTGAGACCAGCCTGGCCAAGATGGTGAAACCCTGTCTCTACTAAAAATACAGAATCAGCTGGGAGGGGTGGCACACACCTGTACTTCCAGCTACTTGGTCAGGATGCTGAGGCAGAAGAATCACTTGAACCCAGGAGGTGGAGGTTGCAGTGAGCCGAGATCGTGCCATTGCACTCCAGCCTGAGCAACAGGGCGAGACTCCGTCTCAAAAAGAAAAAGAAAATGTCTGTCGGTATTTTTGGTTTTTAAAACTAAAGGGAAGGTATTTGCTACTGGCATCTAGAAGTAGAGACCAGGGATATTCTTAACAGCCTACAATGCACAAGACGACTCCCCCAACAAAGAGTTGACAAAATGTCAATAGTACTGAGGTTGGGAAACCTAGTTTATGACTTAAGTTTATGACCTATTATTTACAACTTAATAGGTTTCTGACCTATTAAGTCATAAATTCGTGAATGATACAGACCTTGTCTCCTTGCATATAAATTATAGACATTGCCACAGTGCTGGGCACAGACTATGTACATAGTGGATCAAATAAAACAAGGCATTTGAAGGATGGCTTTGGAAATTATCCATTTTATGTCAGATATTATGTATTTTCAACAGAAAATTTGAGACCTGAGGGTTTTCACTTCCAAGTGGTAGCTCAAAATCAAACATGAGGCATTTCCAATTTTAGGGACTTTAGATACTTATGGAAAAAAACCCCATGAAGTTCTAGGTATCAGAAAGCTTCTGTGACAAAGAGCTATAACTTTCAAAGTTTGACATATGAGGGGACAGATGGTTGCCAACATTTATTAAGCACTTGCTGTGTACATAGTGTGAGGCATCATCTCCTACATCCTCCCAGTCCCGTGAGGTAGGGCTGTTGTGATCTCCATTCTACAGAGGAGGGGACTGAGGTGCATAGGGGTTAAGTTTCCAAGGTCACCCAGAGAGTAGGGAGAGCCAGCTGTGCGAGAAGGCAGTTTGAACCCAAAGCCTGCACTCTTTGCCTAAATTTCCTCTTGAAGAACTCCCTGCTGGGTGTACATTTCCCCTGAGCATCCTCAACGGGGTTGTCTGTCCTGAAATGTTGACTCTTGCATTTTGTGACACGACTTTAGGAAAATTAATCAGAATTGGCTAATGTAGACTCTTACAAGAAGAGGTTTGAAGACTTCTTGGCATCTAGACTCCTGGCGTTGCCCAGGTCCCACTCTCTGGTCCATTCTGCAAGCTGCCCTTTTTCTCCCAACAAGCTCCCCTTCTGCTTAGGCAGGCTATTGATAGTTTCTGCTGTTCCCAACCAGAGAGTTCTGAAAAGATTCAAGGAGGAAGTTCTGACCTCTGGGGCTCTACTGTCCTCTTAAAGCAGCTAGGGACTCAGTCTGGAACAGGGAAGCTGTAATGTGTGAAGCCTGAAGCTCAGCTGAGGAATGGGAGAGAAGGAACATGAAGATACCACCAGGCTTCCTTCCTTAAGTGCACAGAGAACAGGTGACTTGCAGGTTGCAGGAGGTGCATGGGCTTGCATCAGGCTGCCTAGATTTAAATTTTGGCCCTCTCTTACTGACTGTTTAACTTTGAACAAGTTATCTAATATCTCTGAACCACTTTCCTATTCTTGAAGGAGGTGTATATCCATGCCTGCTTTGTGGAGTCAATGGGAGGATCAAATGAGCTAACACTATATTGAATTACTCTTCAGACACATGTTTACCACATTTTATCATCTCTGGAATTGGAATGTGACTTACAATTGAGGGTACATCCTAGGTTATTGGATGGAGGGGTTTTTTTCTTAGTGGTGCATGAAATAAAAGTGTAAGTTATTGATGTCATTTTAGATTCAGTGATATAGTAGGCCTGGAACATGGTACTGGCTTAAAATATCAGGAATGATGGTTTCCATTTTTACTGCCACCTTGTAGCACATCAGAACTCAGTGATTGTGGGCTCAAAGTAGATCCCTCCTGAGTTTGCGTCTGACCTGAAGGTGCATTTGAGCACCTGAACTCAATAAAGAACAAGGAGATGTCACATTCTGTTCTCGCTTCCTGGGGAAGGAGGTCGGCAGAAACCTACACACAGAATCCCCTAGACAGAAAGAAATGATGAAACTCCGGTTGCAGTAAATCACTCTGGACAGGTTCTCTGTGGTTTCAGGAAACTTTTGCAATAGTTGTTTCTTCTCTGCTCCACAATTTCCAACACAAAGCCACTGACCCCTCCACCCTCACTTCCCAGGCTACCAGCAAGCCATCCAGACTGTGGGTAGCCACCAGGGACTCAATGTTGAGTCATCGCTCCATGCCCAGGCTCTGCAGTCCCTGTGATATGCCCTTTCCAAATGCCATCCTTCATCTTTAGCTTGGCTACAACACTGGACATCTGAAGCTCTCTTGGTTATTTTTTTTTATAGTAATTACACTTTCTATCAGATGTTATTTACTCTGACCTACAAATGCAATATGTAGTGAGCAACACTTCATCTGGGCAATTTTATCCATATTCACTTATGCTAAATAGTTGACCAGGGAGAGGGTAAACAGCATGATGATTAAGCAAGTAAGTGATGTCTTCTACCTGCCTGGGTTCATGTTTTCACTCTTAAAGTGTGACCCTCCTCCATAGGAGAGCTATCCATCCACTTCCAGTTTCAGTGATCTCATCTGTAAAACAAGAATAATAATAGCTAACTATATTATGCACCAGGCACTCCTCCATGCAATTTACATACAGTAATTTATTTAATTCTCACTACCATCTTTGAGGTAGGTATCTCATTAACATCCCATTTTACAGATGAGAAAATAAAGGTGCTTTGAGAAGTTACATAACTTTCCTAATTACACAGCTGGACAATGGAAGTCTGTTTGTCTCAAGTCCATGCTCTTAGCTACACTTCATGTTGTAGCCCCAACCTGAGAGAAATCCCTCCCTAACTAGAAGGACCACAAGAAGATTAAACGAGGTAATGAATACAGGGCATAAACCTCTGTGCTAAGCTTTATAAACATAGTAAAGGTTGGCTACTGTAGTGACAACTTCCTCTTACTAAGACCCTGTCGTGTACCACACACTATGCTACATCCTTTGACATACAAGCTCTCTTGTTGTCACAATAACTCTAGAAAGTAGGGATTATTATTATGTGTCTCCTTTTAAAGACAGGGAGGTAGGTTCAGAGACATTTCTTCTTTACAAATCACTGTGTACCAGTCAGTATTGCAGGTGCTATGCTACAAGTGATTTGCCCCCAAGGAACACAATAAATGAGTGGCCAGGTCTGCCGGACTCCAAAGCCCATGGTCTGTTTGCTGCATCTGTGATGCCAACAGCAGGTTCTATTTGACAAGGGTGCACACATAGATCATTTCAAGGGAACCAAACAGGACCGGGATCCTGTTGTGTGGATCATGATGACTAAGAATAAGGAGTTGTGGTAAGAACACTTAACAGATGTACCCTCTTAACAAATTGTTGAGAGCATAATACAGTATTGTTAATTACAGGTCCTATATTGTACAGCAGATCTGCAGAGCGTATTCATCCTGCATAATTGAAAATTTCTGCCAATTGAACAACTCCCCATTTCCTTTCCCTCCAGGCCCTGCTAATCACCATTCTATTCTCTGCTTTTATAAATTTGACTATGTTAAATTCCCTATATGAATATTCTCACCACAAAGAAAAAAAAAAGAGAAAAAGGACACAAGGAAACTTTTGGAACTGATATGATGGATGTATCCATGATGTTGATTGTGGCGATGGGTTCACAGACATGTGCATATGTCCAAACTCATCAAACTGTGTTCATTAAATGTATGCAGGGTTTTTTTTTTGGTATATCAATTATGCCTCACTAAAGCTGTTAAAAATAAAATGAAATAGGCTGGGCGTGGTGGTTCATGCCTGTAATCCCAGCACTTTGAGAGACCGAGGCGGGTGGATCACCTGAGGTCAGGAGTTTGAGACCAGCCTGGCCAACATGGTGAAACCCTGTCTCTGCTAAAAATAAGACTACTACTACTAATAACAATAATAATAAATTAGCTGGGCGTGGTGGCAGATGCCTGTAATCCTAGCTACTGGGGAGGCTGAGGCAGGAGAATTGGTTGAACCAGGAGGCAGAGGTTGCAGTCAGCTGAGATCCTGCCATTGCACTCCAGCCTGGGAGACAAGAGTGAAATTGCATCTGAAAAAAAATTAAAAAATAAAAAAAAAATGAAATAAAAATGAAAGAATAAGGAATTGCTCCCAGTGCATAGTGAATTGCTTTAGAATTAATCCTAAGGTGTAAGAGAAAGATGGAAGCTTGGAGATCACCTAGTTCAACCTTCCCTTTGCAGTAGAAGAGAAGAGGCTGGGAAGCCACCCATGAGATAAATCTTATTGTTAGCAGAGCAAAAGCAAAATCCCACGACCTCTGACTCCCAGCCAGACCTTCCTTTTAGATTCCTGTCTACCTCAGAGAGTATAGAAAACTGAACCAAAGGGCTACCATTCAAGTCTTTTAATGCGTAATTTCTTTTGGCATTATAAAAGTAATGCAATTTTGCTATAGAAAATTGGGAAAATACAGAAATGAAGAAGGTAGTGACAAAAAATAAAATGATCCTGTTTCCTACCACCCAGAGAGCTGTAGATAATTTGGCATTTCCCTATGCATAGCATTTTGCTTATTTTCTTTTTCATTTTTATATACTTGCTAAAGTTCTGTGTATACAATTTGTTACAAGCCTTCCCACTTCAGTTAGAAATATTTTTCCATGTTATTACAGACTATTCATAAACAATGTTTCCTTTTCAACAGTGAAATGCAATAGTTCCCTCCCCTATTTCTACACACTGCCCCCACTAACCTAGGCATATCCCCTTGGGAACCACTTTTTAACCATTTTCATTTGAAGTTTCTCTGTCATCTCCATGTGGCTAAATAACATGTGACTTCTAGATTTCTCTGCTTCAGGAATTATCTGTTGATTTCCTGCTGTGATGGTTGGGAGCTGGGTTCATTTCTACCACCATCTCCAAATACGTATTTTCTCCTGCCTCTTCTCCCAAGTTATGCCTTTATTTTTAAATTCCTTCCTTGATTACCATTATACTATAAATAACATATCTAAACCTTGATTTCCCTATTTATAAAACTGGGGTTTTTTTATTTAACATTTTCTAAGGGCCTCATCTTGTTATCTTCCCTAACACTTCTCAACTTCTGTTAGCTAGAATTTTTCTTTTAGTCGGTTTTGCTAATTTTTATATTCTCTCTTTAGTCCATAATTGAAACATTAGTGCTTTCTCTAGAAGTTGATCCTAAAACTTGAAAACTAGTAAAAAAAATTTACATTATTGTGAAGAATGGAAATCTGTTGAGAGCATAATATTCCATATTATGATTGTACCAGAATTTACCTAAACATTATAAACTTAGGTTGTGTTTTAAGAAGCTATAAAAAATTATTTGCTATTGTAATCACATTTTGATAAATATATTTGATTTTCCTTGTCTGTATCTGCTTCTCTGATGATTTCTTTGGAAGGGATGCCCAGTAGTGGCCAGAAGGGTGCTTAATATATCATGGATTCTGAATCAATATTTGTCAAACTAATAAATGGTCTGTACAGTTTTAAGGCTCTTAGCATATTGTAAAACTGATTTTCAGCAAGTGTTCAAGGCAGTTGTCATTCCATGACTGAGAGGGAGGACAGGAGGAATAGTTTATGTTAGTTTCAATTGATTATTTGAAAAGTGGGAAAAAGAGTGATGCCAGAAAGGTTACAGGAGCACTTAACAAACTACTGTCCATGGGCCAAATCTGGCCCACTGCCTGTTTTTGTAAATAAAGTTTTATTGAAACAAGACCACACCCATTTGCTCATAAATTTTCCATACCCGCTTTCATGCTACAGCAGCACACTTGGGGCATTGTGCAAACACCATAGGACCCATAAAGCCTAAAATATTTGCTATCTGACCCTTTACAGAAATATTAGTAGACTTCTGGGCTAAAATATTTTGAAGAATAAGCCTAAAGTTGGTATACACTGGTTTTAAAACCAAGTGAGTCAGTTAGATTGTCCCCTTCTCTTCCTGGACATCCTTCCTGAAAGCCACTGGGCATACACTTATCTCAGGAGAAAAATAATAAACTGTTGTATGATTTTAATATGTTACAGGCAGGGTTCTAAGTGCTTTACGTATTTTAATTCATTTAATTTTCACAGCAATCCTATAAAGTAGTTACTATGATTATCTATCTCGTTTTTACATATAGGGAAGTTGACTTGCACAAAATCATAACTGGTAAGTAGTAGAGGAAGGAATCACACTTGGAAGTGGAAATTTAGGGTCTGTGTTCCTACCTGCCACATAACACTGCCTCCTAAGAGAAATGAGAGAAGAAACCAAGAGAACAATCTCCATTTATTTGAAAGCGAAGTAAATACAGACAGTCTAGAGTGGACATTGTATGTCTTCCCAGCTCATAATCACCCTCTGTAGTTGCTGCCTTAATCCACAAAGGTAGTCTCCTAGCAGCTCTGTGTAATCAACATTACTCAGCCCAAGCTACTTGAAACCCACCAAGGCTGGACCAATCAGAGTCTTTTCCCTCCCAGGAGTTAAAAGGAAGAGAAAACGAGTCTCTACATGGGGCTGGGCTTGAGACGTATATTTTGTAGAAGCTATTTAGGGTTGGCAGAAAAAACTACTGAATTCTCATTTAAGTTTATATTTCTAATAAACAACGAAATATTTTTAGTGTAAATATATCCAGTTATTGCATAGGATGAACACTAAAAATCTTTATTCTTTAGCGGAAATTTAAATGTAATCAAGCATCAAACACACATATACGAGATACATAATATATAAAATATATATTATCTATAAAGTTTTTGCTAAATCTGGTAGCCTTATGAATGTCTTTGTTTTGGAGAAATCTTGCATGAAGAGCAAGAAGAATCAGGCAGACACACAGAGAAGCAGAGACAAGAGACAGAGTATCTTCTAGGCCCTGCAATCCCTTTCTGCATTCTCACTCTTGGGTATTACATGGACTCCTGCTTACAACCTGAAAGCACCCTTAGAAGATAGTCCTTCAGTAGAAGATGTGAATGTTAAAGCATAAAATCAGGCCAGGCGCGGTGGCTCACGCCTGTAATACCAGCACTTTGGGAGGCTGAGGTAGGCGGATCACAAGGTCAAGAGATTGAGACCATACTGGCCAACATGATGAAACCCCGTCTCTACTAAAACTACAAAAATTAGCTGTGCATGGTGGCAGGCCCCTGTAGTCCCAGCTGCTTGAGAGGCTGAGGCAGAAGAATTGCTTGGACCCGGGAGGCGGAGGTTGCAGTGAGCCGAGATTGCGCCACTGCACTCCAGCCTAGCAACAGAGCAAGACTCCGTCTCAAAAAAAAAAAAAAAAAAAAAGCATAAAAAAAATCAATGCCGTTAATTATAATGCAGTGGAGAAGTTAGACCAAACATTCACATTTCTAATTTTTTGCTAAAAGCCCTTCAAGATAGAGGATTTCAGTAGACACAGGATTCAACATGATGGCTTTTATTTCAGCCTAACCTTATTGACTTAGAATGCCCCTATTAAATAATCACACCTCTAGGAATGATAACGTAAAAATCAAGATAGCAATTCTGTAGGTTGAGAGTGGGATAAGGCAGAGGAGGAACACACAAAGACCTTCAAATGAATTCATGGGGTTTATTTCTTAAACTATGTGATAAATATCTGGATGTTCACTAAATTGTTCTTTAAACATTTTTTATGTCCTAAATGTTTCATAGTAGAAAAAAAAAGCAGCTTTTTGAAAACCCACCTCCAGTCCTTGAATTCAGTTATAACTGTAACATGAGTTGAATGGAAAAGCTTAAAATTTGCTTTCTCTTGATTTGGCATTTAAAATACAGAACAGGCTGGGAGCAGTGGCTCACATCTGTAATCCCAGCACTTTGGGAGGCCGAGGCAGGTGGATCACCTGAGGTCAGGAGTTCAAGACCAGCCTGGCCAACATGGTGAAACTCCATCTCTGTTAAAAATATAAAAATTAGCCGAGTATGGTGGCGCATGCCTGTAATCCCAGCTACTTTGAGGGCTCAGGCAGGAGAATCACTTGAACTTGCGAGGCAGAGGTTGCAGTGAGCCAAGATCGTGCCATTGCGCTCCAGCCTGGGCAACAAGAGGGAGACTCTGTCTCAAAATAAATAAATAAATAGATAAAGATAGATAAGTAAATAAATAAATAAAATACAGAACTTGGATTTTGTTTGGAGTTTTTTGTTTGTTTGTTGTTTTAGGTTTGGTTTAGTGTTCCCAGGAGTGTGGTCATGACCCATTATCTAGAATCTTAGCTTTCTAAGCACTGAGAACAGCACCTCATAAATCATAAAAGAGTTAAAAATATATCCCTCTGGCATGTTAACTACTTTTTCTCCAATTTTTTTTTTTTTTTTTTTTTTTTTTTGAGACTGAATCTCCCTCTGTCACCCAGGCTGGAGTACAGTGGCGTGATCTCGGCTCACTGCAACCTCCACCTCCCAGGTTCAAGTGATTGTCATGCCTCAGCCTCCCAAGTAGCTGGGATTACAGGTGTGTGCCACCACACCTAGCTGATTTTTGTATTTTTAATAGAGAGGGGTTTCACCATATTGGCCAGGCTGGTCTCAAACTTCTCACCTCGGGTGATCTACCTGCCTCGGCCTCCCAAAGTGGTGGGATTACAGATGTGAGTCACTGCACCCGGCCTCAACTTTTATTTTAAGTTCCAGGGTACATGTGCAGGATGTGTAGGTTTGCTACACAGGTAAACGTGTGTTATGGTGGTTTGCTGCACAGATCAACTCATTACCTAAGTATTAAGCCCAGCATCCATTAGTTATTCTTCCTGATGCCTTCCCTACCCCCAACATTACCCCTGGCACCCCAGCATATTAACTATTTATTAAGTTAAAGGCACTTGAAAAAACCGCAGGTGCAAGAAGACCACATTGACCTTTATGCTGTTTCTTTAAAGCAGAAGACAAAATTCCCATATTAAAGACACTCTTCTTACACTGGGAAAAAAGGCAACAGAGACCAAGAGAATACTGTGTAGACCTTGTTAGAGAAACTCTTATCTTTTAAGCCTCCCCACATAATGTAGTTGTTTCTTCATAACTAACTATTCTTTGTCCAATCCAGTACATAAATAACTCATTCTGACTGATTATTCAGGTTGTCATTTCTTTATGGAGGCTCCTGTGCCACATAAAATTTATTTTACGCTTTTACCCTGTTAACCTATCTTATGTCGATTTAATTATTTGACACAGTTGGAACCCTAAGAGGATGGTGGTGGGATTTTTCCATCCCTATAATATTAAATGTTCAATCTATATTGAATCAATGGATGACAACAACATAAATTCACAGCTGTAAGTTATCTCTTGTATTGAGTCTTCTTTCATCTCCACATACACACCTTGTTCCCCATCACGAACAGGGAGATGCTAAGAGTTATGGTGGGAGTGGGATAGAATTGGAGGGAGGGAATTTCAAGGTTACTGTCATTGGGATACTTAGGATCTCTTTGGTCCAGAATATTTGTCTGAGACCCATGCTCATGGGGACACTCTGGCTAACATTGTCTCCATCAATTTTCCTGCCTAAATAATCTACCTTGAATAATGCAACCTCAGGACCCTCGGTGCCATGGTTATGAGAGACAGAGAAAGACCAGAGGCCACTACCATGGGTGCCAGTCTCTTGTCCTACCATTCCACTTCAACTAACAATGCCATTTGAAATTTATATGGTGCTTTTCATCCACATTGTCACTCGTACACACCAGACAAGCTTCTTTCCAAGGGGATGAGCCTGGAACAAAGATTACTTTGATGAACATTAAAAAAAAGCGCCTACAATTTGATGTCGTGTGCGTTAGAAAGTCCCAGAACATTGTATTCTGTTTTCTTACTGTCCTATTATTCATGTGGTGCCTCAAAATAATTATTTTCTGAGAGGATCTCAGCATTCCAGACGTACTTTGAATGTCATAAAACAGCAAGGGAGACATGAGCATTAGATGTGGCATGAGGCAAGAACAGAAAACAAATTTTCCCTGGTCTGTGACATATGGCACTCAGAATATATGCGGTGAGATTTGTGAACGCAAGTTCATTTTGGTAACAGTGAAATCCAACACTAATTGCTGGAAGGACCATTAACCATCCTCACCTAATCATGGAAATGAACCCATCTAAATTTTCCTGAAAATCCCACTCATTGGGTAGATGAAAAAGATGGTCTTTTTTAAAGGTAAAAAGTTTAAAAGTTACCTTCATAAAGGAGCAAAACCTACTTTTTGTTCATTTCCTCTCTATTAAACACATCTAAACAACTTATTGATTCCTGTAAGGAGAAAGAATGGGAAAAAAATCATATCTGCATTGAATAAGGTTTATTGCATTAGAGCTGTAATTCAAACAGGCTTTGGGAAGAACTTTTGTCTAATTAGTCATTGTAATCAGGTATTTGTGGGAAGAAGTGTTAATTCCTGGAGTAGACAACCAATTAATCATGTCTACAGTCAGCATAATGGTTGGCATCAGTCCCTGTGCTTTCTGAACTCCTACAGCAAATACAGAACAGGAAGTGACAATGTGCTTTTACTAGAACAGAAAGCATATCCCCTTTCACACCATGAGGCCCCTGTGAAAGCTCATCCCTGGATGTCTGAATCCTTAAAACCTCAACCACAAGCCAGGAGGGAATAGCAGCAGAAAATATAGGGGAAGTACATGAAAGGCCACACCATTCTGGAATGCACAATATGAAAAATAAATGACATTTAAATAATGATTGCCATGTGCCAGGCAGTGGCTTAAGTCCTGTGCACATACTAGATGATTTAATCCTTATAACAACTCAGGGATATGTAAGTGCTATTATTCTCATTTGATAGATACTACAATCCATCACATGAAGTCAGGTGTGGAGTGTTCCACTTGTGTTGTGATGTCAGCTCTCAAAAAGTTTTAAATTTTGGAGCATTTCAGATGTTGGATCTTTGGATTTGTGATGCTCAATTTTCCAATGATCTGTGACTCCAGGTATTCAGGCCCTTGTGTAATCACTTCCTTGGGCTAGCCTAGGAATGTGCTTTTAATAACTATAATGCAGCAAAACTGATGGAATAATGTGCCTTCTGGGAATGGGCTACAAAGACTCTGGTTTCTATCCTGTCTTCCTCTGTCTCTCTCACTCTGCCTTGCTTGCTCTGCTGGAATCCAATTGCACTGTTGTAAGCTGCCCGGTGGGGAAGTGCATGTGGTAAGGAACCGGTGATTCCAGCCAGTGAGAAACTGCTGTGCCCTGACAGCTGCCACATGCATTAACCTGGAAGTGGATTGTCCTCCATTTGAATCTTGAGATGAAGACCGCAGCCTTGTGAGGGACCCCGACTCAAATAACCCAACTAGATCACTTCGATTCCTGACCCACAGAAAATGTGAGATAATTCAGGGACTTTAAAGCAAGTCCCTATGCTAGCCCAAAGAGGTGATTACACAAGTTTTGTTTGAGCTATTACATTTTGGGATAATTTGTTAAGCAGAAATAGATAATCAGTACAGTAATATTTCAAATCATACATAGCCTCTGCTAGACTCTTTCTAGAGACAGGGGAGACTGAGAGGAATGAGAAGACACAGTCCCTGCCCTCCACAAACTCATGGGCTGGTAGGATGGAAAGATAATCACTTAAAGTGGGAATCTAGAAGTGTGTGCAAGGTACAGAGGTGGCAGAGGAGATTCAGCATTAATGAAGGATTCCAGGGCTTTGAAGCAGGAGTAGGAATTCATAAGACGATGCTGCAAACAATATATTTTTTGAATGAATGAATATTCTGGAATGACAAGAAATGGGAAGCAAGACCAATTGAGATACAGGAAATGGGGTTATCGTAATTTGGCAACCAATCTGCAGGAAGGGAGGGGTAAAGACAGGAAAGAGTCAAGGATGACTGGATTTTGTTGTTGTTGTACAGTTAAACAAGTGGTGGTTGTGCCATCAGCTAAGATAAAACGGTAGCTTTTGTACATTTCCTGCTTTATTATTATTTTTTAAAAGTTCCAATGAGTTTCCCTAAACAATTAATAACACCCTTTAAAAATTAAGGACAATTCAACTCTGCTATGGGACATCAGGGATATGATTCTTGCAGTCTGTGAAAAGATTAAGTCTGGGAAGAGGAAGGGAAATGCATTTATTGAGCAATAAGTGTTAAGCCACAGGGTGTGTTTGGGGTTCTACCTGCACTATGTCATCATTCTCACTTAATCATATTAAGAGAGTAATTATCCCTATTCCTTTTTTTAAAATTTGGTAAAATGCACATAGCAAAATTAACCACTTTGAAGTGAACAATTCGGTGACATTTAGAACATTTACAATGCTGTACAGCTACCACCTCTGTATAGTTCTAAAACGTTTTCATCATCCTAAAAGGGAACCCTGCACCCTTTAAGCAGTTATTCTCCATTCTTCTCTCTCTTCCATACCCTGACAAAAACCATTCTTTGGTCTGTCTCTATAGGTTTACCTATTCTGGATGTTTTTCATAAATGGAATTGTACAATATGTGACCTTTTGTGTCTGGCTTCTTTCACTTAATATTTTCGTATAGTGTTTTCAAGGTTCCTCCACATTGGAGCATATTCTGGTATTACATTCCTTTTTATGGCTGAGCAATATTTCAATAATATTTTATATCACACAATTTATTTATCCACTTAATCATCCATTTAGCCTACTGATGTGGGCTGTTTCCTCCTTTTGCTCATTGTGAACACAGCTGTTATGAACATACATGCACATGTATTTTTTTCAGTGTCTGTTTTCCATTCTTTTGAGTATATACTTAGAAGTAGAATTGTTCCTAGTTCTTTATGTTTGACTTTCTGAGGAACTGCCTTTTATTCCCTTTTTACACATGGAGAAAATAACACAAATGCTTTAAATCTAGGCTTCTCGGGCAAAAAAAAGTTATTGCCATTTTCACTGGGTCATTGTATTAGTCTGTTTCCACGCTGCTACAAAGGAATACCCGAGACTGGGTAATTTATAAAAGAAAGAGGTTTAATTGACTCACAGTTCCGCATGGCTGGGGAGGCCTCAGGAAACTTATAATTATACACATCTTACATGGCAACAGGTGAGAGACAGCGTGTAAAGGGGGAAGAGCCCATTATAAAGCCATCAGATCTCGTGAGAACTCACTCACGATCATGAGAACAGCATGGAGGAAACCACCCTCATGATCCAATTACCTCCCACCAAGTCCCTCCCTCGACACATGGGGATTATGGGGATTACAATTCAGGATGAGATTTGGGTGGGGACACAGAGTCAAACTATCAGTTGTAGTCGCATGAATCAAGACTACCTGGAGGAGGTGAGATTATCTCGATGGAAGTGGGCCGCGGCCATTCCCGGGGGATAGAAGAGATTGTGGCTCCCTGTGAGATGCCAAAAGAAGGAAGCAGGAGTGGCACAGCTGGGATCCCCTTCTGGGAGCCTCTGGGTTTAGTTCATGGAGAGAGTCTGGATCCCATGGTCATATCATGCAGAGGGAGATGGCTCAGTCCCATTGCAACTAAGGGCCTGATTGCAAAGAACTAAGGCCAGAGGGGCTCCATTTATTCCTCCTTGGGTATCAGGCTGCTGGCATCATTTGCCTTTCAGAGTTAGTAAAGCTTATCTCCTCAGGTTCAGTTTTAGAACTATTTATAGGGGAGGCTTTGAGGTTCTGTCCAGCTTTCTAACACAGACGCATGCACTCACAGGCACACATTCACAAGCTATGGGCTTTCTTTGCTATCTAAAAATGAGGTTAATTTCCTGCCTGTGCATCTAAGTTCTATGGGGGCACAAACAAGAGGTTGTATGAATAGTTTTCTGGCTTTCCAGGTTTCCCTTTAACAACCATGACCCAACTGGACCAAGAAACAAGAATCTACGTCCTATAATGTGATGAAGGAAGAAAGGACCAGTGCAGCTCATACTACCCCACTGTCTAATGCCTTCTGTCTCTGCCCTGTATCCTTTAAAATCAGTGTGTACCCCTCACTCTGGGCCCACCATTCTCTCTGCAATAGTAAAATTGCTACCCTTATCTCCATTATCTCAGTCCCCACCTCGCACCAGGCATGTACCACAAACTATCTTTCTCCTCTTCACAGTAACTCTGCGAGGTAGACAACATTAGCCTCATTTGACATTGAGAAAAGTGAAGTTCAAAGAGAATAAGTTTGGCAGAGTCAGGATTTGAGCCTAAATCTTGGCCTCATTCCAAAGCCCATGCTTCTTGCTTCTCTGTGCCTCCTCTCCCCCTGACTTCATTCATTCACTCATTGCATTCACAGAATCATTACACCCACATACCTCATACTACCAATGCCTTAATAATTTTATTTAAGTCAACTCAGTTAGGAAATTAAATACCCTTTCAAACTCCTCTTAAGCAATATTATCTATAAAACCACAGGTGCTTAGTTATAATTTTCTGCTACTCATAAAAATTAACACAGAACTATTAGAAGTTTAAAAATCTTCACCTGTGCATCACCAAATGTCTTTTTGTGCACCAGCAGCTGCATATGACTTATACTTTGGGTGACAGTACATTCGACCTCACTGTATTTCAAGTGCAGTGTTGAGGCCAGCAACAGCAGCATTATGTGGGGGCCCATTCAAAATGCAGAATCTCGTGCCTCATGCAAGACACAGTGAATCAGAAACTACATTTTAACAAGACTCCCCAAGTGGTTCTTCTGCACATTAAAGTTTTGAGAAGTGCAAACCATCACCATAGGATGTCTCAGTGTGAATGTCGTCTCCTTTCCAACCTTTTCTCCTCTGGGGGCATTTCTACCTGTCTGGCCTCAGCAGACCCAACCTCAAAGTCATACAGGCTCTGGTGAGATGGTCGGCACCACAAATTCTCTAAGGCACTTCCACAAGGAACTCTGGGCAGACTCTTGCATACAGATTGTAGAGTTTTTAGGGAAGGGTGAATCAGCATTTTTGAAAGAAGGGAAAGACGAATTGGTGATAAAAGAGTAGAAAAGAGAAGAAGTCAATGTTGACAAAGAAAGAAAAGAGTCACAGGAGAGTGACAGAGAGAAGAGAAAGAAAGAGTAAGAGAAAGAAAGAAGAAGGAGGAGGTGGGAGAGGAAGAGAGGGGAGAGACAAAGAAAGCGGAGAGGAGAGGAGAGAAGAGGGGAGGGGAGGCGAGGGAAGGGGAGATTTTATCACAGAGCCAATAACTGCTCCATTTTGTGCACTTGGCAGAACCCACATTTCTCTGAAATGAAACCTGGTCTCTTTGAATGATTTCTCCCTGGCTGGGGGCCAGCAGGGGAGAGAGTGGAGACAAGAGTCAGTGACACAGGCACATTTATTGATTCCAAATAGAATCCCCTGGGAGTACATCAGAATGATTTTCAGGATTCAATTGAATTGACTCTTTCTCGAAATTAAATTCGTTCATTGCAGCTCAGTTCTTCAATGATCGCCCAGTTCTGTCATAAAGGGGCTCCAATTCCCAGTTAATAAATGAGACTTTGAGTAATCTGACTCCACATTTTGCTCATGGGGCAGACCAGATCACAGAGCAGGTCGAGAGAAATGCAGGAATATGCACCCCTCTGATTTTTCTCCAGGAGGGCCCACCTGGATGAGCTAGTTTTGGGCTAGGAATGAGGAGAAGCAGGGTTACATTTGCAGGGAAACTCCCAAAATGGATTCTCTTTCCAGGGGAGCTGGCTTTTCTTTGCAGCTTGTTACATCATAGTATCCCACTCAGAAATGGAATCTGGGGGCGGATTGGGTCTGGGAAGTCAGTACATCTCGAAATACAGGCGTATTGGGGAGGGAAGAAGAAAGGGAAAGTGAGTGAGAGCCTGTTACTTCTAGGCTTTGTTCTTCCTGCTTCCATAATCTCTCATCCTTTCTTTTGCTTGGATCAAGGTGTAATTTTAGTCTGCTTTTCCTGGAAGAAGAAAACAGCTGGGCTACTTTGAAATAGGGGGTGTTGAATGGAAGTGGCAATAAAACATAAGCCTAAGGAAGGCAAGATTCCTTTGGATAACTGCACTCCTACCTGGCACTTCTTGTGCACTATCTCATTGAATCCTCACAGTCACCCTATAGAGTATGTACAACCAGCACCTGCTGTTTGCAAATGAGGAAACTGAGGCACAGAGCAGTTAAAAGAGGTGCCCATGCACACGTAGCAGGGAGTGGCATAGAAAAGATTTGAACAGAGATCTGTTTATCCCCATTTCTACAGGATGGTTAAGAGCTTGGACTTTAGAGCCAGTTGTCAGTTTTTTGCTGTTTTTTTTTTTTTTCTTTTGACAGAGTCTCACTCTGTCACCCAGGCTAAAGAGCAGTGGTGCAATCTCTGAATCTCTGCTCACTGCAACCTCCGCCTCCCAGTTCAAGCGATTCTCCTGCCTCAGCCTCCCCAGTAGCTGGAATTACAGGCATACACTACCACACCCGGCTAATTTTTATATTTTTAGTAGAGACAGGGTTTCACCATGTTGGCCAGGCATGGTCTCGAACTCCTGACCTCAGGTGATCTGCCCACCTCAGCCTCCTAAAGTGCTGGGATTACAGGTATGAGCCACTGGGATTTGACTCTGAACTCTTCTGCTGCCTGCCAGCTGTGTGACTTTAAGCAAGTTAAATAACGTTTCCGTGCTTCAGCATCTTCATTGGTTAAAAAGGCAACAGAAATTGTACCTACTTCATTGGATTGCGAAGAGTGAAGGAGTATCTAATTCCTGATGATCTGAAAGGTCATCTAGAGCAGTGACTGGCTGTCTGTACAAGGGAAGCGCTAATGAGTGTTTGGCAAAGGAAGTTTTGCACCTTTAGCCACAAAGTAATATTCATGGCATTAAGGAGTGAATTTGGTCTGCGGAAACTGTGGCTTAGATAAGTGGAGAGGGATATCTAAGCTGGACTTTGCTAGATGAGCTGGAGGTCACTGGCTGCCCTTGGGAGCATTCTTCTGTAGGCCCCTTACAAGGCAGTCCTTGCCTTATTCTTGCAGCTCTGAGGAGAGCCAAGGAGACTGCTCATTTAACCAAGTGTGTCTGGGAAAGGCTTCCAGGCACCCCATGCAGGGAGCTTCCCACTCTGCCCTTGAGCAGAACCCAGTTGTGTGCAGAAGGGAAACTGCACGTGCCCTTCTGACTAACCAAGCCCCTTGGTGACTCTGAAAGCCATAATTAGGCCAGATCTCAGCATGGGGGCCAGGACGTGTGAGAGTGCAGTTCCAAGCCCTCCTTTCTCAGGGCCTAGTTAACGGAATAAACTCTTCCAAAGGGCTGCATTTCAACGTTTCACCAGATGAAGTACGGCTTTGACAGGGCGAACTCTGACCTGAAACGCCCAGGCAATCCTGGAGGCAACACTGCATGGTGATGAAGAAGCTCAAGCCCTAGAGTCAGACAAAAGTGGGTTCAAATCCTGGCTCCAGCACTTACCAGCTTGGTGATCCTGAGGAAGGTACTTAAGCACTCTAAGCTCTGATTTCCTCCTCTACACAATGAGAACAAGATTTATTGCCTACTTCTTAAGATTATTGTGATGATTGAAATGAGACAATCCATATAACACTTTTAGCACAACATCTGGGTGATAATCTCTTAATTATGTGAGTCATCATCGTGTTTATTATTGATAATAATATTGATATT
This sequence comes from Pongo pygmaeus, assembly GCF_028885625.2. Taxonomy (NCBI): domain Eukaryota; kingdom Metazoa; phylum Chordata; class Mammalia; order Primates; family Hominidae; genus Pongo; species Pongo pygmaeus. Next base: position 15,494,076 of record NC_072391.2, read on the forward strand.
GATAATTAGTAGAATTATGAATAATTATTAATAGAAAATCAGAGTTTCCAGGGTACTTTTCCCTATAGGAGTTTGATCATCAGTTCCTTCCAGCTTAGTAGGCTCTATAAAGTCCACATCCTCTCTGAACTTCTGAACCAACTGAAAATCAGAATTAAGACCAGGAAGCTTGATGAGTTTCTATAATGAAGGGAGCATCTCTGTATTTGAACGAAGAGCAGCAGGTGTCCATGGATTGAATTGGTCACGAGAATGTATTTCCCTGCAGTCTGGCATGTCCATAGAAGATAAGAGTTTCAGAAAGCACTGATAGCAGCTGGGCATGGTAGCTCAAGCCTGTAATCCCAGTATTTTGGGAGGCCGAACCGGGTAGATCACCTGAGGTCAGGAGTTCGAGACCAGCCTGACCAACATGGAGAAACCCTGTCTCTACTAAAATACAAAATTAGCTGGGTGTGGTGGCGCATGACTCTAATCCCAGCTACTCAAGAGGCTGAGGCAGGAGAATTGTGTGGATCTCGGAGGGAGAGGTTGCAGTGAGCCGAGATTGTGCCATTGCACTCCAGCCTGGGCAACAAGAGCAAAACTCCGCCTCAAAAGAAGAAGAAGAAAAAAAGAAAGAACGCACTGATACCTATGTCCCTGTAGAAGGGAGCACCTGAAGTTCAACTTCTTCTTTCTCTGACTGTCAAGAAGCTCAACGCCAACAACCACACCATTCTTTTCACTATTCTTCACTAAGTCAAATCTTTTCCTGCCTATGGGACTTTATATCCACTGCTCCATTCTTGCTGAGAATCCCTTACCCTAAATATATGTATGCTGTCTTCTCACCTCACTCAGGTATCTGCCACTTTAGAGACACCACCTGCAAGTGTCTCGACCCCAGGCACTCTCCATCCCATCATGTTTCATATTTTTCCCAAAGACTAAAGGAAACCTCAACCACAGGCTTATGTCAACCTGGTCTCAAAGGCTCCACGATCTAAGTTTGTTTCAATTTCCTAAAAAAATTATATGGTCAAATTATAAACAGTCTTAAAAATATCCATTCCCTCGGGCTCAACCATGTGACCCATAGGAATAGCCTAAGGTAATAATATGAAATACAAAAGAATGATGAACAAAACCATTAATCAAGGTAGCCTTTATAGAAGCAAAAACTTGAAAATAGCCCATTCCATAAGGGAATAGATTAAAATGCTATTGAACACCAGTGTGCTGAAACACTATGCAGGCACTTCAAGTTTCTAATACCATAGGGATGCCCTTAGAGTAAAACTTAAATCTGGATATTGATATTTGCTTATAGTATAATTCTGAATGGGTACATGAGATAGCATTCATCAAACAGTTAAGGTATTACTGATGGAAAGAAATATGAATGGTTATTCTCTTTGTTGTTTCTGTATTTTCTAAGACATTTTTACAATGAACAAGCATTCTCTTTTTTTTTTTTTTTTTTTTTTGAGATGGAGTTTCCCTCTTGTCGCCTAGGCTGAAGTGCAAGGCCATGCTCTCAGCTCACTGCAAACTCCACCTCCCAGGTTCAAGTGATTCTCCTGCCTCAGCCTCCCAAGTAGCTGGGATTACAGGCACCCACAACCACACCCAGCTAATTTTTGTATTTTTAGTAGAGATGGAGTTTTACCATGTTGGCCAGGCTGGTCTTGAACTCCTGATCTCAAGTGATCTGTTTGCCTCAGCCTCCCAAAGTGCAATGACCAAGTATTGTTATCTATAATAAGGAAATAATATTGCAATGTTGTAATGTACATGAAGGGTTCTTTTTTTTTTTTAAGCCCCGTGTTATGCCTTGCTACTAGGAATGCAACTGTCAATCCACTGACAGAATGTGGCCCTTCCACACAGAACATTTTCAACCATATTCCCAGTATTCTTGGACACAGTGAGGAAGGGATCTGTTTTATCCCCCCTGCGTGCTGTTCAAAAAACAGCAGGCACAGCAAATAACAACCCTCTAGATAATACAAATGGGTAAATATTGCCAGGATTTGTTACATAAAGTGCTAAAAAAATATAACTTGAGGATGTAACCACTTATTTTCCCACCTTCAGAAATCCCAGCATCTGTTTCTGCCAAAAAGATGGAGGGTGGGGAATGTTGCAGAGAAAAAAAAAAAAAAAAAAGCAGAAGTCTTTTCTTTCAAATTGACAGAAGAAGAGGTGGGGTTGATAGTGAAGGAAAATATTGCATTCAATAAAAAGGAGATCTATCTGTTATCACTGCTGAAACCACAACAACAAGTAGGCTATGAGAGTGACAATTGAGATTAACGGAAGGACTTGGATTAAGAGACACTTTTCAGATTTGCAAGAAAGGCATGAAAAAATCCTCCCCCTCTTCTAGCTAATAGACATATACAGAGTCTGATACAGGCTCAAAAAAGGTGTACTTGTCCCACGAGGACTTGCCCTGTGACCTTGGGCAATTCAAGGAAAAGCTCTGAGAGAAATTTTTTTAAGTCCTCTCTGAATCAATGCTCCTTCCTTTGAGTTTTCAAATTTTCTCTTTGGCACACTTCATGCATTGGTCCTCCAGAAAGGACCACTGCATTGTGTGATAAATTTTTTATCACTAGTTTTCACATCCTCTTGCCTCCTTAGGGATTTTTCTTTCTCCAATCCTCAAATTTTCCATAACATTATTAAATCACAGCTGGTTGGCACCTGACACATCTCTTACCTGCCTAGCCCTCTGCAGGAAAGTGAACTCCCCCAAGGTTAAAAGACCCCAGCTGGCCTTTCGAACCTGATACGCAAACCAAGGCTCGTCTCCCTCCTGGGCTCCAGTTCTGATTTTCAATGCCCTCTGAAGGACGGGCCAATGTCAGGCAGTGCCTACCTGATACCCTGGGCCGATGCCAGGGCAGGAGAACTGGCCAGAGTTTTGTGAAGACACTGTCAAAATGTTGAGAATTGATTTTTGAAGCATTGGTTGTGTTCAGTACTTTTCCAGAAGGGTAGGAGGCCTGGAGCCACTGAGCAGCTTCTCTGAATTCAGGCTGATAAAATCTTCCCAAACAGACCAACTCTTTCGGTCAGATAATCATCCCAAATAAGAGGTCCACAGTCAAATTCAGCCCAGATATATTTTCCTTTGTCTGCAAAATAATTTGTGTTTTATTTATTTTACTATCTTATTAAATGTAAAACTTGAATGGTTCAATGCAAAAGTCTGCATTTCTAATTAAAAATAAAATTTGGTGATATAGTGTCACAATTAAGAGCATGAACTCTGGAGCCAGAATCCCTGGTTTAGAATCTCAGCTCTGTGATTGAGGACAAGGTACCAAACCTTTCTATTCCCCAGTTTTTTTTTACCTGTAAAATGGGAATAATAATAATAATACCTACCACAAAAGCATATTGTTAAGGGTTAAATGAATTAATGTAAGTGGAGTTTCAGAACAGTGCCTCCCATATGTAAATGTTAGAACAGTTACTGCACTATGTTGGCTATTAACACTGGACGTGCATTTATTCACAGTCATCCTCCCTCACTCTAGATAGGACACAACCTTTTAATTAAGCTTCCATTTAATTATGCTTCCCACTCAATTCAATTCACTCGTTGTATTTGCTGCCTGAACTCTGTAAGTATTTGAGTTTCAGACCCCTGCTCTCCAATGAAGACACAGTATTTGCCAATGTGGGCCATTTGTAAACCCATAAGGATAACAGTGCCTTGGGTAACACCTTGGAGATCTCACAGCTGCAAATTTCCTGGCACCGGGAAGTCTATGCACATAATAAGTGGAATGTTATTTCTTTCCCCTGATTTGGCCATGTGACTTGATTTGGGCCATGGAATGAAGCAGAATTGATGAAGTGTTGGTTTTGAGTTGAAGCCTTAAGAGGCTTCACATGTTTCCACTAAGAGTCTTGCACTTTCTGCATCACTATTGAGAAGGAAAAGCCCAGCTATATGCTGGTCCAGGAAGAAGAGGAATGATACATGAAGCAGGGCTTCTTCAGCTACAGTGTCCTAACTAAATTCAACATACAGTCCCAGCTGATTTGCAGACATATTAACAAACCCAGTAGAGATGTGCTGAACCCATCCTGGGGCAGCCAATCCTCAGGGAATCCATGGTCATGTGATATATAATAATAGATGTTATCTTAAGCCACTGAATTTTGGGGTAGATTGTTACACAGCAAACCCTAGGTGATAAACTGGCCAGTGAAACCCCTTAGCATAATCCAGTGACCAAGCAGGATACTGCATATGTTTCTAGGATATGTGACAATGCCATCTGTGTTAGAAATGACCAGAAGCTCTGCAAGAATTGTGTGGCTTGCTTGTGTAGCTTGCTTACTTACATGATGGGGTCAAAAATTCAAGAGTTGGAGTATTGGATAAGCCAGTGTCAGCTGGGTACCCCAACCCTTCACACAACTAAGAACAAAACCACAACACACAGCAAGATAAAACGCAATGCCCCTCATGAATCTTCTCAGTTCCTATGGCTTATTCTCTCATAATTTTTGCCATTTCTACATCCTTAGACACACACACAACCACTAGAGTTTTTGTTTTGTTTTGCTTTGAGTGTTCATTCTGGCTGCGCGACGACAGAATGGAAAGGATGCAAATAAGAATTAAGGCAGAGCCATGGAAAAACATTATGAAACTATTGGAGGTGTCCAGGTGGAATATAATGTTGGCTTCAACTTAGACTGTAAAAGGAAATAAGTGAGAAGATTGAATAACAAAAACATTGCCAATAATAACACTTATCAGGCGCTTGTTTTGTGTCAGGAACTGTACTAGTGCACTATACATATTTAATAAACAACCTTATGAAATAGGTTCTACTACTTCCTCCATTTTACAAGTTAGGCTGAGCAACTTGCCTAAGGTGGCCTGGCTTGCAAGTGGTAGATTCAAACCCAGGATGTCTACATTCTGAGTCTGGGCTCTCAATCACTGCACGATTCTGCCACTGCATTATTTAAGAGCTTTGCAGATGGTACAATAAACATGACTTAGTGGTTGACTAGCCATAGGGAGCAAAGAACATGGAGTTCAAAACACTTAAAAAACCAACGTGGTTTTCTCATTTTTTCAAGGGAAAAGCAAGGGTGTGTGTGTGTGTGTGTGTGTGTGTGCGTGTGTTGTGGGTCAGATAAACAAATAAATTGTTTGAAAACAATCACAGGACTGTTATCTGAAATAACTTGTTCTGAATTTGTCTACCACAGCTGGGTACTCATTTTAATCCTGGGTAATATGTGAAGGCTATTTAGAATCTGTTTGTCTCTTTGATTGCTCCAGTAAATACAGTAGCCAAGAGAAACAGCAGTTTGCAGGGGGGAAACCTGGGTTTTGTTTGCTTCATCTTGTTCTTGAAAAAAGATCCTCATTTGATGGAGAGCAGCACTTCTTCTCTTTAGAATGGAGATCAATACTGATTTTTCTGCTAAAGCAAGCAAATATATTCACTTTATTTCCAAAAGATGACTTCTGGGATCAAGGAAGCAGTGCCCTCATTCAACTGGATGTCTTAGAACTGTTGGTCCTTGACAAATTTTTTTTCAAAAAGTGTTTTAAAAGATTACTTTCTAGATAACCTCTTGGGGTACAATATACAAGACAGCCTCGGAGTCCTTTATCCATTGCCTGCTCTTGTCTTGTATTGAAGATAAGACTTCTTTTTTGTATTACTTCCTCTCATCTGAGAGGTTGATTCTATCTGGTAGGAAAAAGATGACCAGCTCTTGGATGAGGACTGGATCTCGGGGACTTGGGCTTGATTACATGATGGAGGCTACTAAGAAGAGAGAGAGAAATCAGTACACACTGGATATTTAAGAAATAATTGAAAAGATGAAAAACAAAAATACTTAGAAAATCTGTCACTAGATTTGGAATGAGCACACAGCTAGGTCCATTGTCTAAGTAAAAGGATCAGAAAAACACAAACTCAAGGTTATTTCAAGAGTTGAGGTAGGAATAAAGAGAGAAACCCAAGCCTTTCTTGGTAATCTGGACAGGAATATCCAACTCCTCTGTTTCAGGATTCCAACTGCATAATTTAAAAAACACTATGTTAGGAGTGGCCTGGTTTAAAAGCAGCAATCAAGACAAGCACACATGTAGTTTGAATTGTAGTCGACTCTTGTCAGTCACAGCAAAGACGCTCTTAGAAACAAGGGTCTTGGTCCATCTTTGGCTTTTCGTAGTTCAGCACCATGGACAGACCCAAGGGGGCCATGATGTCTCCACATTTGGTCTCTGCTTTTCCTTAAGATTACATTTTCAAGCAGAAAACATTGATCATGAGGAATCCTACTCAAGCTACAAAAAAAGAGGAAAAATATATACACTCAGATATAAGTAGGCTATGAAATCCAAAGAAAGGGAATGCAATCTTGACAGGAGACTCTGTGACCAAAAGGTAAAAAAACACTACTTTCTCCTTATCTCTTAGCAGTAGTCGTGTGTTGTGATCTTCATAAAGGCTCCTACACAGTTCAGAGTCAAGGTTGCAGTTTGCCTATCACAACTGTTAATGATATAAGAGTATGCTTTTTTAAGCCTTATTTCTGGCTCCATCTTATTGCTCTACTCTTCTATTTTTAAATTAGCTTTGCATCTATTTTGAATTTGGGCTTTTTCTTTTGATGTTACATATTCTCTGGTGTCATGAGACATCTTTTCTGGGAAATAAGTAACTCAAATATCAACTTAAAACATGAACTAGAACATACATGCATGCATATATGTGATCACATGCTCCACATACACATGCTCATTTCTCTCATAAGATTCCTCCCTCACACAAAAACAAAAACAAAATTGGGAGCACTTCATGGGAAACATGAAAAAGAGGCAATACATAAAGTGTGTGGGTAATGAAGTTAGTGGGTTATTTTTCTGTTTCTGTGGGGACTGTACATTTCAAGACTGCCAAATATGGAAGATGTGGTTTGCAAAGATTACTGCAAAAATTAGGTATATTTCATAGGACCCTTAGCAATGTAACTTTGTCACTAGTCTTATCAAGAGCTTGTGTTTGTTTCCCTTCACCTGGGATTTGGGTTAGCTCAGTAACTTGCTCTAATCAATAAAAAATGGTGGAAGTGATATTGTGCAAGTTTTGGAGTCTAAATTTCAAAGGGTCTTGCGGTGTCTGCCTTCACTCTCTTGAAATGCTTCTCTGAGACCACCACATAAGGTAACAGATCCAGCCCAATGAAGAATGAAAAGTCATACAGAAATAAGCAAAGTACCCCACACAGCAGCCAGTCATCTGCAGTTCCTATAGCAAGTTGGTGCCAGAGGCTAGTCTACAGATTGGATCTCAGGTCCTTAAATAGTGTGTTCAGTACTGCAACTCTCTTCTGCAAAAGAGGACAGCTGCTGTGAGCTCAGAACTCTATGATACAATGGGAAAGAGACCACAATAAGTGCTAAATGATGGGGCTGTAGTCCCGCCCCAGTCAACAACTTGCTGTGTGTTTATAAGCGAGTAAAATGAACGCTCTGATCCTCCATTCCTACATCTGTGTGATGAGCAGGTTGGAGAAGCAAAGTCCCAAGGCCCCTTTAAGTTCTAAGAGTCTCTGATTGTATGACTCTAGCTCATGCCTTCCCAAGCTCTTTATCACAGTAGGAGCCCAAGGATTTTACCACCACAGGCTGGAAACCAGAGAGAGGGAGGCAGGGGGTTGTGTTTCATTCTGTCATCTCCCCTTCTTGTAAAGGGTAACATTGTCACTCACAGCTTATCTTGCTGTGAACTTTCCTTAATGGTTTAGTTGGATTCAGGGCTCAGATTAATCATCCTGGATAACAGGAAACATGACAAACTCGTCACTAATTAATTGGCAGCAAAACAAGATACCACGCTCCCTAGTGCAGAAGGTCTGTTTTGAAATCAGCTTCCATCCTCCTAGGTCTTAACAGTGGTGTGCCATCTCATTCTCGGTGTGCTTATCTTGGCTAAAAGCATGGGTGAATGCCCACCACGGGGAAAAATAACAAGAAGATCCAATTCAGGAAAGTGTGACTCTGTTTGCATCTTCATTCCGAAAACCAACATAGTACTTAAGGGAGAAGCTCTATTTTGGCTATCTCCCATAAATGAAAATGTTTGCCCTTTCATAGTGTTAAACAAAAATTCAATATTATTGCTACATGTACAATACCATAGTAATAAAGATTAGGTCATACTACAAATGGGCTCTAAATTTTTACATTCCATGGAATTTATTATCAAAGAGATTTATTCACACTCAACTATGCACATACCATACTACCTATGTTCAATGCTGAATCTCCAGGGCATAGAACAGTAAACGTTTGTTGAATAAATGAATCTCTCTTATAAAACAACTAGACTTATTTTATCTATTTTTAAGCCTATATTAATTTCTCAAATTACAGCATTCTTTCTTTCATCACCACACCTAGTGATGTCAGTGTTAGTCAGGATTATTCAAATATTATTAGAAAGTATAAACACAATTCAAACTAGCTTAGGCAAAAGAGAATTTAGGGATCATGTGTCTGAAAAGAAAGTTAGAGTTGCTTACAGTGATCAAAGAAAAAGACATGAGAGTTTGGGGCTTGCAGATTCATTCTGAAAAACTCAACGCTCTCAGAAATCAATCAGCCAACAAACCAACTCTCCAGTCTCTCTCTCTCTCTCTCTCTCACTTTCTCTCTTTCTCTCTCTCCCTAGCTCTTGCTCTCACTCTCACTCTCTCTCTCCCTACCCAATTTTTCTGCTTCCTTCCTTCCTTCCTACCCTCCCTCATCACTTTCACTGCTAATATATTGTCTGCTCCTCTTAGGTTTTTTTTGGGTTTTTTTGTTTGTTTGTTTGTTTGCTTTTTGCTTATTTATCTTTTCTTTCTGCACAAGGACTTTTGTCCCACAACTGAAAGTAATTCCCTGGTTACTTCTTTCTAGAACCCTGATCCAAAGAACAAGCGATCAACTTTCCTATCAGCACCCCCCAGCCCTGCCACAACCCTCCCACCCCCCAACCAAAACTGAGTGCCAGACAGGATTCAGATGGACTCAGTTTAGGTTACTTGCTCACCGTTAAGAAACTTTAAATGGCAGGGCAATGTCATCTGCCCACCCTTGTAGCCAGAGGGAAAACCTGTGAATGTGATGGACAAGAGACAGGACAACACACAGCCAGAAGAAAGAGGAGAGGAGGGTGGGCTAGGAAAGAGAAAGTGCTCTACTCTAATTCCTTTGCGGACATTCCAATGCCATTGCACACATTTCAGTCTTCCTCTTCCTTTACTCACCCGCAGCCTCTAACCCTATTTACCACTCACTCTCTCCTGAAGACAGGTTTTCATTGACTTAGGTGATACCTACTGCTGCGGACAGAATTGTGCACCAACTGCCACCCCCATTCATATATTGAAGCCTTCACTCCCTCTCTTTCACGTAACTATATTGGAGATGGGGTCTTTAAGGAAGTAATTAAGATTAAAGATTAAATGAGTTCCCTAGTCCAACAGGATTGTGGACTTGTAAGAAGAGAAAAAGATAACAGGTTTTTTTGTATGTTTGTTTGTTTGTTTGTTTGTTTTTAAGACAGAGTCTTGCTCTGTCACCAGGCTGGAGTGCAGTGGTGTGATCTCGGCTCACTGCAATCTCTGCCTCCTGGGTTCAAGCTATTCTGCCTCACCCTCCCAAGCAGCTGGGATTACAGGCGCATGTGACCACACACAGCTAATTTTTGTATTTTTAGTAGAGACAGAGTTTTGTCATGTTGACCAGGATGGTCTAGATCTCCTGACCTCATGATCCACCTGCCTCAGCTTCCCAAAATGCTGGGATTACCGGAGTGAGCAACCCCGCCTGGCCGAAAACAGATCTTGATCTCTCTCTCTGTCTCTTTCTCTCTCTCCCTCCCTCTCTCCCTTTTTCTCTCTCTCTCCCCCAATCCCTATCTTCTTCTCATGTCTCCCATGTGAAAACACAGTGAGAAGGCCGTCCTCTGTGAGCCAGGAAGAAGGTCTTCACCAGAACCTGACCATGCCAGCACTCCGATCTTGAACTGCCTCTTCCCAGCAATGTGAGAAAATTAATTCTTATTGTTTAAACCACCCAGTCTATGGAATTTTGTTATGGCAGCCTAAGCTGACCAATAGCTAACGTGGTCCCATTTTTGTCTTATCTCTCTGATATTTATCTCTGTATGCTCTTTCATAGGTTGTTTTTCTTTTTTTAACCTAGTCCCATAGTTTCAATTGTCATTATCACCTTGGCCACCCAGCTATAATCTTCAGCTCAGATTCCCACATGAGATACATAAGAACATAACCTGCTGCTATGGAATAGTTCCCTCAGAAGTCCAAAACTGAACTCATTATCACCTCCCAAAGCTGCTCTTCCATCCACACTCTTCTCTGTGAATGGATCTGTATTCACCCATTAGCAAAGGATGCTTCAACAGAATGCATCCTTCTCCCTTACTCTCAGGTGAAAACACTCGCCAGATTCTATTTATTATACCCACCAAGTAGTTCATGGAAGCCTCCATTTATCTTCATTTTTGCCAAGAACATCTTAGTGAAAGTGACTATCATTGTTCCGCTGAATTTCTACAACACTCACTTAGGTGGTCCCTGCAATTCCAGTTCGTTTTGTAATCCAGTCTACGCTCTACATCCAAAACCTGATGATGCTATTCCTCTGGACAAAACACAGCACAAATAAAAGACCCTGCAGGGTCTGACTCCCACTATCCCTTCCAGCAGTATTCCTTGCTCTCTTCCCCTCACACTCTTTATTTTGGCCATGTGGATCAACTTACAATTCTTTTGAATCATATTACACTCACAAATGCATCTGAATGGTTCAACATCTATTGTCTCTATCTAAAAACTCCATGCCAGTGATCTTTACCTGATTAACTCCTTCTAGTCCTTCTGGTTTTTCAACTTAGTTGTTCTCCATCTGGGAGAATATTATCATTATCACGTTGGCCACTCAGATATAAACTTCAGCTCAGATTCGCACAGAAGCTGCATATGAACTTATCTTTCTGCCATGGAATAGTTCCACCGGTGCCTCAAAGTCAGAAGTCCAAAACTGAACACATTTTCATCTCCTAAAAAGCCTCTTCCATCCACACTCTTCTCCGTCAACGAACCTGTAGGCCTTCCCTTCCTTCCAAATTTAATTGGGTTCTTATGTGTTAGTGTACATCATGTTATTAATCTTATTGTAGAGCCATGTTACAGTGCTGTAAATAATGGACTTACATTTTCCTTCTTCTACTGGGACTTCCTTAATAGTAGAAGTAGTGTTTGGTGTCTGTTGTGGATACTTAATCAATATTTGTTTAATGAGTGAATCGAAGAGGTAATGAGTTAAAAAAAAATAACAAAAATACACAATCATATGCCCATACTCCATTTGCCTGGTGGCCATAATTCATCCAGCTTAGTTCTTAATAAAAAAATAAGAATTAAAAACAAAGACAAAAAAAAAAATTCCCCATAGCTTGACCTCATTTACTGGGAGTCTGTGTGTAAGGCCACTAAGAAGCATCATTTTTATGGCTTTACGTATTAGGTCAAGACGTTTATTTGGGCTTATGCTAACTTCATTTCCTTTTCTTGAAAATCTATCTATGGATGTCTGCTGTCCTAGGATACTTTTGATCTGCAAATGAGATTTCTTTTATCAGTGATTATCCTCTACTGATAAACAAACACTCATCAAAGCTCTCCGATACATTTTGCAAATGACGTGTTTCTTCTTGTTACTTTTTTTCCCTAATATAGGTTTAATTTTTTTTCCTAATCGCTGTGGAACAAACAAACTGGCTGTTACATTTTGCCCAGACAAGTGGTTCACTCAGAGCTGTATGCCTGTTTTATCCGGGCTCTTGACTGTAATTTTACACTGGTGCGAATAAATTTAATGACAAAGAAAATCTTTGGCAGCAATGGTACTGAAAAATAGGATATAAAATTGTAAGTGGAGACTTCGGGTTTAAAGCTGTGAACCCCAAATATCTGAGACAAGTCTCAGTCAATTTAGAAAGTTTATTTTGCCAAAGTTAAGGATGCGTGCCTGTGACACAGCCTCAGGAGGTCCTGCCTATATGTGCTCAGCGTGGTTGGGGCATAGCTTGGTTAGCTTGGTTTTATACGTTTTAGGGAGACATGACACACCAATCAATATACGTAAGATGAATATTGTAAGAAAGGCAAGACAACTCAAGAGGGGAGGGAGCTTCCAGCTCATAGGTAGATTAGAGACAAATGGTTGCATTGTCTTGAGTTTCTGATTAGCCTTTTCAAAGGAGGCAATCAAATATGCATTTATCCCAGTGAGCTTTGAATAGAATACCCTAATCAGTTCCCAGCTTGACTTTTCCCTTTAGCTTAGTGATTTTGGGGTCCCAAATTTATTTTCCTTTCACAAAGCACATGACTAAAATGGTAGAAGATAAATATACATACTTAAAAACAACTCCTGACAGAGTTGGAAAGATAGGAGGAGAACAACCACTATCCTCTGATGGAAGAGAAAAGCAGCCTGAAGAGATTGGCAATGAACACAGATGGGTTAAAGAACAAGCACCTTGTGGGTTGTCAGCAGGATGAGTAATTAAAAGATAAAGCAGTTAAGCCAGGCCTTGGCTTTATCTGACATTTACACTTAGGATAATGTCTTATATACAGATTTCCAACCCAGAAACTCTAACAAAGAAGGTCCCCAAAGTGGGATCTATGGTTAGAGAAGTGGGGCTATACCTTGGATAGCTTACAGCTTCCAGGCAAGACAAGGAGATTACATTCAAAATTGAAAATCTTCCACCCACGTACTTTAAAGGAAATCTCACTCGGCCTCATCTGCCTCCTTTTATATATAAAAAAAAAACTACACCTGAATTAAGGCATTTATAATCTAAATCTGCATTCATTGCCAAGAGAACACGAAATTTGCCTTGGGCAGAAGAATTACTTCCCAGCTGCCAACATCATTCAATTTAAATTTCATCAATTATTGTGAATAGCAACGAATAAATACCACACATTTGAATGAATCTAACTGTATGAAAAAGAATTTCAAAGTACAATAAACAAATCATGTGTAAGGAAACAGTTAACACAATAAATGAAAGAACTTATTGAGCCATCACATCAACAAGAAAGAGCAGGCTGCTAAGGAAACGAAAACACCTGAACTCTCAAACTCTCAAATACAAAATTTTAAAGCCATGATCGTCAAATTAAAAGCTAAAATTTAATAGATGGGTGGAATGCAAAACACAAAAAAGGCTATCGATGAATACTAAAAACTGGCCTGGGATACCCAGCTGAGGAATTCTCTTATAACTGGTGAAAAAAAAGATCAAACATGGGGTGAGGGGGAAGTTAAGACAGGTAACAGATATATCCAGAAGATCCAATATCTGTTTAGTAAATGTTCCAAAGAGAATAAAAAAGGCTGGGCACAGTGGCTCACACCTGTAATCCCAGCTCTTTGGGAGGCCAAAGCAGGAAGATCGCTTGAGCCCATGAGTTCAAGTCCAGCGTGGGCAACATGGTGAAACCTCGCCTCTACAAAAAATACAAAAAACTAGCCCGGTGTAGCGGCACATACCTGTAATCCCAGCTACTTGGGAGACTGAGGCACAAGAACAGCTTGAACCCAGGAGGTGGAGGCTGCAGTGAGCTGAGATTGCACTGCTGCATTCCAGCCTGGGTGACAGAGCAAGACTGTCTTACAGTAAATAAATAAATAAATAAATAAATAATGAAATGCATGATAAAGAAATTTTTCTAAGCTAAAGAAAGAGCTGACCAGGTAATCAGCAGGTAAATCGCATTTATTCAACACATTTTTATCGATCACCTGTGTGTCAGGCACTATTTTAAATGCAGTGATAAGAAATATAAGCATTACATCTAAATATATTCTAAAGATACTATCTGAATTCAAGATGCTAAAAGAAAATGTTAATGCTTCTGCTTTTGTTCATGGAAGGGTAACTGGTACTGGGCTAGACTTCCCACTGTGAATAACTATAAAAGTAGACAAAATATGGAAGCCGACAGGTTTTTCAGACGGTGGAAAACAGGCAGCACGAGATTGTGATTCATGAAAGAGGAAACACCTAGGTAAGTCCTGTGATTACATAGCTCTGTACTTGGGGAAGATTTCTCCAGTGTGATGCAGAGAACAGGAGTCTCAACAGAGCACAGCAGTTCTGCTAAGTTGAGAAGGCAGAGAGCAGAGTTTTAGATATATGCAATGAAGCAGCTTGCAATCTGTTTAATAAATGAATTCATCAGTAATGTTTAATGAAGGCATCAAAAGGGTGGAAGATGTGCAGAGAGGTTGCCCTAAAAGTCCATGCAGGGAGTCACTTGTAAGTGTATGGCTGAGGGCTAGCTTTTCCATTCTCCAGGTGAGATATCCCAAGGTTTAGAAGACAACAGAAGTTAGGGTTGAAAATGGAACTTAGACACTAGAGATCAAGAGTGCTGGAGGAAAGAGAGTACCAAGAGATGTTGGAGTTCTGGTCCTAGAATGGAGAGATCTTGTTAACACATCATTAACATACCTGAAATCCAGCAAAGACACAAGAATGTCCTCATTTTAGAATAAAGACACATCCTAGATGATATGGTTTGGCTGTGTCCCCTACCAAATCTCATCTTGAATTGCAGTTTCCATAACTCCCACGTGTTGTGGGAGGGATCTAGTGGGAGATAACTGAATCATGGGGGTGGTTTCCCCCATACTATTCTCATGGTAGGGAATAAGTCTCACGAGATCTGATGGTTTTATAGGGAGAAACCCCTTTTGCTTGGCTCTCATTCTGTCTTCCCTGCCACCATGTAAGATGTGACTTGCTTCTTCTTGCCTTCCACTATGATTGTGAGGCCTCCCCAGCCATTTGGAACTGTGAGTCAATTAAACCTCTTTCCTTTAGAATTATGCAGTCTTGGGTATATCTTTATTAGCAGTGTGAGAACAGATTAATACACTAGAGTAAGACCTACCCCTTTGGCCTACCCTTACAAAGCCTAAAAGAAAACCCAAATAAGATCTGCAGGGGAGACAGAGTTAGGAGGTGGAAGTTAGCTGAGTTAGAAAAATTTGATAAATACATTCTAAATAAAATTTGAACAAGCAAAATGTAAAACCAAAGTTGCACAAAGTTCATGGTAATCAACCAGTAGTTGAATTGCCTTCTAAGATAAGAATTAACACTCTTCAAAAAACTAGAATTCAAAGTCTTTATATTATTCACCATGTCCAGTATTCAATTAAAACCCACTAGCCATACAAGAAAACAGGAAAAAATGAACCATAGTCAGAAAAATAAAGTCGTTAATATAAACCAGTCCTAAGCTGGTCCAAGCATGACGCTAAGCAGACAAAGACTCTCAAACAGTGATTATAAATATTCACAAATGATATTAAAAAAAACTAAAGGAAAATGTAATCTTAATGAGTGAATAGACAGGAAATCTCACCAGTTAAATAGAAACTGCAAAAAAAAATCAAATGAAAAGGCTAGAACTTAGAAGTATAGTAATGAAAAGTCCAATATCTGAAATTTAGAAACTCACCGGGTAAGCAAAAGAAACATTCAGTGACTTGAAAGACATGTAATTGAAAGTTATGCAACCTAAAGAACAAAATGAAAAAAGCTAAAAAAATGTAACAGAGTCCTATGATCCTGTGGGACAATATCAAATGATCTGACACACATGTAGTTGAAGTCTCCAAAAGAGAAAAGAGTAATACTGAAGCAGAAAATACATATATTTTTAAGAAGTAATAGCTAAACATTTCACAAAAATGTGATAAAGATATAACAGTAAGTTATAGTTCAAGAAACTCAGTAAACACAAATATAACCACACTCAGGAACTATGTAGTTAAACTGTAGAAAACAAAAGATAAAAACTCTTTAAAGTAGGAAAATAAAAACACATAAAATTCAAGAGAACAAATGTAAAAAATATTACTGACTTTTTGTCAGAAACAATGGAGGCCAGAAACAATAACAAAAAAATCTTGAATATGCTGAAGGAAAAAATAAAAGTTGGCAATCAAAAAGTCTATATACAGCAAAAATAGCCTTCAAAACTAAAGGTGAGATATAGGCATTTTTAGATAAATCATACCTGGAAGAATACCTTACCAGCATGCGTGCATTAGAAGAAATGTAGAAGGATATTCTTCAAGCCAAAGAGAAATAATATCAGATAGAAACTTGAATGTACTCAAAAGAGTGATGAGCACTGTAAATGGTAAATAAGTAATTTAATATAAAATATTGTTTTCTTTTTCTCATAATGTTCTTTAATTATGGGAAAATTTAAGTTAACATCTCTTAACACTGATTGAATAAAAATAATAACATTGTAAAATGAAGTTTAAAACAAACATAGAAGTAAAATTATAAAACAAGTATATAAAGCATCATAAGGGTGCTGGGTAATGAAATTATACTGTTGGAAGTATCACATTTATGAATAAAACATAAAGGATAAAGCAGAAACTAGGAAGGTGGGAGGTGGCCCAGGTATGAAGGGAAAAAAATGGAAAAAGAAAGCAAAAATTGTACATTAACTGGTGTGAAATATAAAAAAGTACAATATGATTCCATATAAACTCTAATTGGCTTACAAAGAAGATATATTGATATAACTAGAACAATCACTGAAAATCTTAGAAAAAGTGTGATTGAAAAATTAAGAGAAAATATAATGAATTGCTAAAAGACATTTAAATAACCCTAAGAAAGAAAGGAAAGGAAAAATAAAAACTGAGGAACAAGAACAAAAACTGAAAATGGAAAAAAACCAGAAAAATAGTTGACTTAAATACAATCAATTCAGTAATTCCATTAAACATAAATGGACTACACCAAAATTAAAAGGAAGAAGTCATCATACTATCTGAAGATGCATATTTTGAAATAAAAGTATACAGAAAGATTGAAATTAAAATAATCGAAAAAAGATATACTATGCAAACAGTAAGCATAAGAAAGCAGAAAAACATATTAATAAGAAACCATACTGATAAGAACTATAGGAAGCCATGTTAACATCAGATTTCATGACAAAGAATTTTAAAGAGGTAGAAAGAAACATCCGTAATAATAAAAGTGACTTACTAGCTGTATAACTTTGGGTAAGTTGTGCAATTGCTCTGTGTAGCATTAGTTTCTTCATCTTTCCCATCTCCGTCTTCATCTCTGGCTCATAGATATTTTTAAAAATGAGAATTAAGTTATATTGAATAAGAAAATGTAAATAATGTGACTAGCACAGTATCTACATGGCATATTAAAAGCAATTTTAAAAATAAAAAATAAAATAAAAATTTAAAAAGTAGTGGCAAAGACCGCAAAATTACTTTTGCATCAGCCTAATACATTCTCCCATTTCTTTGGGTTGCCTTTTCACTGCTTATTGCGTCCTTTCCTGCACAGAGTGGTTTTTATTGTGATGTAGTTCAACTCATCTACTTTCACATGTCTTTTGCTGTCATGAGGCTTTTCTCCTACAGTTTCTTCTAAGAGCTTTATAGTTATAATTCTTATGTTTAGATTCTTGATTCGTTTTGAGTTAAAGGGTGGGTATGGTACAAGGAAAGGGTACAACCTCATTGCATGTAGATATCTAAGTCTCAATAAATTCTAAACAACTGAAATCTTATTAGGTATATACTCTCATTACAACATAATTAAATAAGAAATAAATAACAGTAAGATATCTAGAACATTCTTGAGATGTGTGGATCATAAACAATATACTTCTAAATAATACACAAGTCAAAGAAGACTCAAAAACTTCTTAAAATATTTTGAACTAAATGAAAATGAAAATACAACTTAGCAAAATTTGTGAGATACAATGAAAGCAGTCCTTAGAGGGAAATCCATAATATTCGATGCACAAGTTAGAAAAGAATAAATATCTAAAATCAATAGACTAATTGTCCACCTCCAGAAACTAGAGAAAGAAGAGTTGTTTAAGCCTAAAGCAATTAGATAGAAAGAAATAATATAAAAGCATAATGAGGCTCTCAAGCTCAGAGGTTAGAGCACAGGTCTTATGATGAAAGAACAGAAATTAATGGAATAGAAATCAAGGGAATAATAGAGAAAATCAACAAAGCCATATGCTGGCTTTTTGAAAGTTTCAATAAAGTTGATATAAACCGCTAGCCAAGCTAACCAAAAAAAAAAAAAAAAAAAAAAAAAAGAGAAAGAGAGAGAGAGAAGATACAAATTACTAATATCAGAAATGAAAAAGTAGCATCACTACTCTGATCTCATGAATATTTAAAGCAGAGTAAAGGTATACAACAAACAACTCCATGCCCACACATTTGATAACTTAGATGAAATGGACTAATTCCTTCAAAGACACAATTTACCAAAACAAGGACAATAGATACTTTGTATGTATTGACAAACCTATACATCCTAACAAAATTGAATTAATACAAAGAACATTACTGGAGTGACATTACATAATACTAAAACAGACAATTCTTCAGGAAGACAACAATCATACATGCATATGCACCTGAAAACAGACATCCAAAACAAATGGACCAAATACTGACATGACTACAGGGAGAAAGAAGTGATTTCACAATCATAGTCGATATTTTAGATAAAGACGTAGGTCACTTGAATGATACTATCGACTGCCTGGACATCTTTGATGTTTATAGACCTCTACATCCATCAATTGTAGAATATTCATTATTTTCAAATAATTAAGGCATTCACAAAAGTAGATCATATGCAGGTCCATACAAGTCTCAATAAATTTGAGAGGATTGAAATAACAGAGACTAGTTTGTGACTACAACAGAATTAAATTTGAGATTAATAACTGGAAGGTTTCTTGTAAATACTTTGAAGTCAACAAAGTGACAATGGATTAAAACTATACCTTGGAACAAATGGACGTAACAGATATATACAGAACATTTCCTCCATCAACCACAGGATACATTTTCTATTCAACAGCGCATGGAACTTTTTCCAATATAGACCATATGATAAGCCATAAAACGAGCCTCAGTAAATTTAAGAAAATAGAAATTATGTCAAGCGCTCTTTCAGACCACAGTAGAATAAAACTGGAAATCAACTCCAAAAGGAACCTTCAGAACCACGCAAATGCATGGAAATTAACTAACCTGCTCCTGAATGAGCAATGGGTCAAAAATGAAATCCAGATGGAAATTTAAAAAATTTGTTGAACTGAATGCAAACCCTCTGGGATACAGTAAAGGCAGTGCAAAGAGGAAAGTTTATAGCCCTAAGTGCCTACATCAGAAAGACTGAAAGTGCACAAAGTGACATTCTAAGGTCACACCTCAAGGGACTAGAAAAACAAGAACAAACCAAACCCAAACCCAGCAGAAGAAATTACCAGGATCAGAGCAGAACTAAATGAAATTGAAACCAAAAAAATACAAAAGATAAATGAAACAAAAGCCTTCTTCTTTGAAAAAATACATAAAATTGATAGACTATTAGCAAGATTAACCAAGAAAAGAAGAGAGAAAATCTAAATAACCTCACTAAGAAATGAAACAGGAGATATCACAACTGACACCACTGAAATAGAAAAGATCATTCGCAGGTACTATGAACACCTTTATATGCATATACTAGAAAACCTAGAAGAGATGGATAAATTCCTGGAAAAATACAACCCTCCCAGCTTAAATCAGGAAGAATTAGATACCCTGAACAGACCAATAACAAACAGTGAGATTGAAATGGTAATTTAAAAATTACTAACAAAAAAAACTCCAGGACCAGATGGATTCACAGCAGAATCCTGCCAGACATTCAAAGAAGAATGCATATCAATCCTTTTGACACATTCCACAAGATAGAGAAAGAAGTAACCCTACCAAATTCATCCGATGAAGCCAACATCACCCTAATACCAAAACCAGGAAAGGACGTAACCAAAAGAGAAAACTACAGACCAATATCCTTGATGAATATAGATGCCAAAATCCTTAACAAAATACTAGCTAACTGAATCCAACAACATATCAAAAAAATAATCCACCATGATCAAGTGGGTTTCATGCTAGGGTTGCAGGGATAGTTTAACATATACGCAAGTCAATAAATGTGATACACCACATAAACAGAACTAAAAACAAAAATCACATGATCATCTCAATAGATGCAGAAAAAGAATTCGACAAAATCCGGCATCACTTTATGATTAAAACTCTCAGAAAAATCGGCATACAAAGGACATACCTTAAGGTAATAAAAGCCATCTATGACAAACCCACAGCCAACATAATACTGAATGAGGAAAAGATGAAAGCATTCCCTCTGAGAATGGGAAGAAGACAAGGATGCCCACTCTCACCACTCCTCTTCAACACAGTAGTAGAAGTCTTAGCCAGAACATTAAGACAAGAGAAAGAAAAAAAGGGCATCCAAATCATTAAAGAGGAAGTTAAATTGTCACTGTTTGCTGACCATATGATCGTTTACCTTGAAAACCCTAAGGACTCCACCAGAAAGCTCCTGATATATTAATTCAGCAAAGTTTCTGGATATGAGATTAATGTACACAAATGTGTAGCTCTTCTATAAACCAACAGTGACCAAGTGGAGAATCAAATCAAGAACTCAACCGCTTTTACAATAGCTGCAAAAACAAAAAACAAAAAACAAAAAAAAAAACAAAAAATTAGGAATATACCTAACCAAGGAGTCAGAAAACCTCTACAAGGAAAACTACAAAACACTGCTGAAAGAAATCGCAGATGACACAAACAAATAGAAACACATCCCATGCTCATGAATGGGTAGAATCAAAATCGTGAAAATGACCATACTGCCAAATGCAACCTACAAATTCAACACAATCCTCATCAAAATACCACCATCATTCTTTACAGAACTAGAAAAAAAACAATTCTAAAATTCATACAGAACCAAAAAAGAGCCTGCATAGCCAAAGCAAGACTAAGAAAAAAGAACAAATTTGGAGGCATCACACTACCTGATTTCAAACTACACCATAAGGCCATAGTCACCAAAACAGCATGGTACTGGTATAGAAATATGCACATAGACCAATGGAACAGAATTGAGAACCTAGAAATAAACCCAAATACTTACAGCCAACTGATCTTCAACAAAGCAAATAGAATCATAAAGTGGGGAAAGGACACCCTTTTCAACAAATGGTGCTGGGATAATTGGCTAGCCACATGTAGGAGAAAGAAACTGGATCCTCATCTCTCATCTTATACAAAAATCAACTCAAGATGGATTAAGGACTTAAACCTAATACCTGAAACTATAAAAATTCTAGAAGATAACATTGGAAAAACCCTTCTAGACATTGGCTTAGGCAAGGATTTTATGATCAAGAATCTAAAAGCAAATGCAATAAAAACAAACATAAATAGCTGGGACCTAATTAAAATAAAGAGCTTTTGCATGGTAAAAGGAACAGTCAGTAGAGTAAACAGACAACCCACAGAGTGTGAGAAAATCTTCACAATCTATACATCTGACAAAGAACTAATATCCAGAATCTACAACTAACTCAAACAAATCAGTAAGACGAAATCAAACAATCCCATCAAAAAGTGGTCTAAGGACATGAATAGACAGTTTTCAAAAGAAGATATACAAATGGCCAACAAACATATGAAAAAATGTTCAAAATCACTAATGATCAGGGAAATGCAAATCAAAACCACAATGTGATACTACCTTATTCCTGCAAGAATGACCATCATCAAAAAATAAAAAAACAGTAGATGTTGGCATGGATGTGGTGAACAGGGAACACTACTACATTGCTGGTGGGAATGTAAACTAGTACAGGCACTATGGAAAACAGTGTGGAGATTACTTAAAGAACTAAAAGTAGAATTACCATTTGATCCAGCAATCCCACTACTGGGTATCTACCCAGAGGAAAAGAAATCATTATACGAAAAAGATACTTGTACATGCATGTTTATAGTGGCACAATTCACAATAGCAGAATCATGGAACCAGACCAAATACCTGTCAGTCAACGAGTGGATAAAGCAACTGTGCTATATATATATATGATGGAATACTATGCAGCAATAAAAAGGAATGAATCAACAGCATTTGCAGTGACCTGGATGAGAATGGAGACTATTATACTAAGTGAAGTAACTAAGGAATGGAAAACCAAACATCGTATATTCTCACTGATATGTGGGAGTTAAGCTATAAGGATGCAAAACCATAAGGATGATAATGGACTTTGGGGACTTAGGGGGAAGAGACAGAGGGGGCGAGGGATAAAAGACTACAAATATGGTCCAGTGTATACTGCTCACGTGATGGGTGCACCAAAATCTCACAAATCACCACTAAAGAACTTACTCATGTAACCAAATACCACCTGTACCCCAATAAATTGTGGAAAAATTTAATTACTTAATTAATTAATTAATTTTTAAAAAATAAAAAATAAAAATTTCAACAGAATTGATGAAGACCTAGTTAGAACTAATCAAGAAAAAAGAGGGAGAATACAAATTAACAGAATCAGGAAGGAAAGAGAGGTTATTTTCAGAGATTCCAGAGACATTAAAAGGATAATAAAGGAATATTAGTAAAGAAATTAAATTTTCTATTAAAAATTTTTTCACAAACAAGATGAAAAGCCAAGGTGATTTTATTGGTGAGTTCTATAAAACACTCATAGAAGAAATCATACTAATGGTAAGCTCTTTCAGAAAATAAAGAACAGGGATATACCTCCCATGTTTTATGAGGCCAGCATAATGCCACTATTTAAACTAGACAAAGACATTCTGAAATCAAAATTACACACCAAATGTACTCATGAACATACATCCAAGTATTCTTAAAATATTACTACATTGAACTCATACATTTGACAATATACTATAATCACAAAAAATTAAAAGAAAATTGTAAAATATTGATAAGAAAGGAGAAAAATGTTTACACAGAAAGAAATCAGAACTATGTTGACCTTAGACTTAATTGCTAAAACAGTAAAGCAAAGTCTGAAGCTCTAATAGAATATGGTGTTGAACTTTTATTTCTATATCCAGGCAAAATTGTCTATGCAGTGCAATCTCAATTACATTAAAACATGCATAGAAAAGATCTAAAAAGAAAAACACCCAATATTAATATAAATAACCTCATTATATAAGAGAAACAATGTAGAGTGAACACCTAACTCATCAGTTACCACACTTGATCTTCACAGTAGCCCTGTGAGGTCTTTATTACCCAGTCTCAAGTAGCTGGTAGACGGTAGAGCTGCACTCAAATGTCTTCTGAATAGAAGGAGGTTTGACCTCATACCTTGTCATCAGTGAGGAACGTAGATTTGATAGTGAGTGACAGGTCTCCTGGATCAAATAACTATGGCCCCAACTCACAGTGGACCCAATAATTAGCGCTCTGGGCCACACTTCCAGTGGATCTTGGGAATTTGTGCTTGACAAAAGGACAATTGGTTGAATTCTCAGCACTGGCTGAGGTCTTTCTGCTGCAGGGAATTAGTGAGTCCTCCTCGAAACATGTTTGATTTCACTGGATTTCCTCCAAAGGATGGCTATCATTGCTAAGTGGCTTTTCCAGCTTTGAGGAAACATGAATGACTTTTTCAAGCACTCTGATTCCACCCAGAGTTGGCATGTCATGGAATTCGGGCCACTTGACATAATCAGGAGCTTTCTCTTCCCTCCTTCTTTCAGGGTCAGCCAGCAGTAATTTGGATCCCTTCTGTCTGCTCACATTATCTCTACCATGGGGAATTAACAACCACTTCACTGCACAGCTGCTAGAGGCTGGAATAATTAATTAAAACTTAAAATTAAACCATTTATAAGCCTTTGCATCCGAAACTATAGGAGTGGGTAACCTCTTCAAGGCATTTCAACTGATTAGCAAGGGAAAGAAAATTTTTTTCAAGAGTTGTATTAGCAATATAAAGTGCATTTCCTAAGTATATATATCTAAGGAATCACACCATAAAAGCTGATGCTAAAGCAGAACAATCTTGTGTATAGCAACTGGAAATTTACCCAGAGCATCAAAAAGGATTCATGTAAGGAGACTGAGAGCCAGGACACCAAATTAAAAACATTGATTAACAAAGACAACTCAAGACGATGGCCTACCCATCTTCCCCTTTTGTCTGGAGTGGTGCAATAAATGATGGACAGAAACACATATTTTTATGCTTTGATCTTATGAGCCTTCAAGTAAGAGGTAAGCAAGCCAATGGCATGTGTTATGGATACTTGTCTAGACAAATATCTTACTTTTGACTAAGTGAGAAAACTGAAGATGTTAAGTGATTTTTTTCAAGGTCACACAGTGAATGATTCTTTTCTAAAAACAACTACTTTGGAGGAGCCCAGATTCTCTTTCGACAGCAGTATTTTCAGCTCCTACTGACTCTCTGATGGCCCTGGGAGACTGTCCTATGGGAAAGTGCTTTCCAATTCCAGATACATGGGTAACCATGGACTTTGATAATTCATGAAAATCTTAGAGATTCTTAAGTTTCTGAGGTTTAGGAGAGAAAATGAACATTCACTGAAACCCTGCCCTGTGTCTGCTCCTGTGGCCTCTTTGTAAAACTACTCTTGTTGAATTTTCATAATTTTCCTGTGCAATAGGCATTCCCATTTAACAGACAAAGAGTGATTCTAGCGAGTTGTATTAGTCCGTTCTCAAGCTGCTGACTGATAAAGACATACCCAATACTGGGCAATTTTCAAAAGAAAGAGAGGTTTAATGGACTTACAGTTCCATGGGACTGGGGAGGCCTCACAATCATGGCAGAAGGCAAGGAGGAGCAAGTCACATCTTATATGGATGGCAGCAGGCAAAGAGAGAGCTTGTGCTGGGATATTCCCTCTTCTAAAACCATCAGATCTCATGAGACTTATTCACTATCAGGAGAACAGCACAGGAAAGACCTGCCCCCATGATTCAATTACCTCCCACCAGGTCCCTCCCACAACACATGGAAACTTAAGATGAGATTTGGGTGGGAATACAGCCAAACCATATCAGGGGTTAAGCAACTTGTCCACAGTCACAGATCTGAGATTTTGAAATGTGTCTATTAAGACATGTCATTGAGATGTCTTACCAGGAGAGTAGAATCTCTTTTTTTTGCATTGGTGTGAGGGGAATGCACAGTCGAAAACTGGGTCCTTAATATTAATAATACTTCAATAAACTTTGTCCCACGTGGAGGTTCACAGCTGATGGCAGGTGAAGCCAGTAGAATGGGGTGAAACGTACCAATTCTGATGAATCAACTGGAGGCTTGGACACATCATTGCCACTGCTCCAATTCTGTGGCTTTGCAAGTTCAGGAAATGAGAGAGAAAGCAATAACCCCAGTTGTTCTGAGAGTTTAACATCACAAATAAAAACAGAGAGCGAGAAAAAATATCAGTGAGTCAATCAGTAAAGTCTAAGGGTTGCAGAGAATAAAAAAAATCTGTTCAATATATGTATAGTTCTGATGGTAAACAATGGGATGGGGTAAATTGTAAAGAAGAGAGAAAGATAACACGTTTTTCCCAAGGTGGAGGAAAAGGGGATTAATAACTGTTGCACATCTTCCAACTGCCAAGGCATTCTACCAGTATGCGTATATTTCACTCAATCCTCACATAACTGGTATCAGCTGTTCTATAAATTTAGTGTATAAATGTGATGATATTTATTTTATTTTTCCAAGTAATCTTTTTAGTCCTTCACCTACAAGATTGGCCCAAACTCTGATAACCCTCGTTAGGTCTCTTCATCAATTTTACTCAAAAGAACTGAGGTTCTAGGCTGGGTGCAGTGGCTCATGCTTGTAATACCAGCGCTTTCTGAGGCCGAGGTGGGAGGATGGCTTGAGTCCAGGAGTTCAAGACCAGCTGGGGTAACATAGCGAGACTCCATCTCTATTAAAAAAAATTGTTTTTAAATAGAAAAAAAGAAATGAGGTTTTATGGAGTCTACCTGTGGCAGAGGGGTGGAAGGGTCATTGTAGGGTCATTGTACAACTTCCACACTCAAAAAAGAACAGCAATTGCTTTGAAACTGTCGGCGATCACTATTGTTTCTTCCTACTTTATTGCTTTTATAAACAAATTTATTGAGCTGTATTTTACATATTATGAAAAGTGCCCATTTCAATTGTATGCTTCCATAATTTTTGGTAACATTACCAAGTGATGCAACTACCGTCATAAATCGGTTTTAGAACATTTTCTCTCTCTTTTTTTTTTTTTTTTTATTTTGAGATGGAGTTTTTCTCTTATCGCCCAGGCTGTGGCACAATCGCGGCTCACTGCAAACTCTGCTTCCTGGGTTTAAGTGACTCTCCTGCCTCAGCCTCCGAAGTAGCTGGGATTACAGGTGCCTGCCACCATGCCTGGCTAATTTTTGTATTTTTAGTAGAGGGGTTTCACCATGTTGGTCAGGCTGGTTTCGAACTCCTGACCTCAGGTTATCCACCCACCTCAGCCTCCCAGAGTGCTGGGATTACAGGCATGAGCCACCACACCCAGCCTAGAACATTCTCACACACACACACCCCATAAGATCCCTCATCCTCATTTTGAGTTCATCACTATGCCCACCTCCAGCTCCAGGCAACCACTAATCTACTTTCTGTTTCTACCTTTTCCAGACATTTCATATACCTAGAATCATGCAATTTGGTGATCTCTCTGTTTTTCTTTTCTTTTTCACTTTACATAATACATTTGAGGTTCATTCATGATGTCATGTGTGTCAATAGTTTCTTTTTATGGTTGAAGAGTATCCCATGGTAGGGATATAGAATGTTTTGTCAACTCCTTTACCACCGTACACGCCGACTTACACATGGATGGATATTCATAACAGCACTGGTCATAATAACCTTAAGCTGAAAACAACCTGAGTGCTTTTTAAAATTGGTCTACATCTGTGGTTCTCAAGCCTGGCTGCACATGATGATGTTGATTTAATGGGCTTGGGGATAGAGCTCAGGACACCTATTTGTTTCCAAAGCTTTCCAGGTGATTCTACAAAACAGGGAACTGTTCTACAGAGTCCAACAGATAACATTTGTTCCTTCTCTCTACACTGATGTTACAGTTCCCGGATCACAAATGTGGCTCTTGGATTCCATTTCTTCTGCATTGAGCTTGGTCAAGGTGGCCCAAATGTGAGCTCCACATTATAGCATTTGATTTGGGTGTCAGACTTGGGATATATCCCTGCTAACCACTGAATCCCAAAGTCTTCCCCATATCCCTTCTCAGGGTCTGAGGTCAGTGGTCAGTATGCACACTTTCCTAAACTCTCAGAACCCAAGGAAATGGTACCACTTGATCTACTTCCAAAGTCAGGCTCTAGACCTAACTCCCTGTCTAGGAGATGCTACCTTCCATGGCTCAAAATTTATTTCTTCTTAAAGGGAGATTTATCAAATGATTCCCAGATGCTAACCACTATACTTCTAATCAGAGTCTACTTTTATGACTCCAAGGTGCTCTACTCCTCCCCATTTCCTGTTTATTGTACATATATCTTGATTAATAAGACAGAAAAATCATATTTAGTGACAGCTGTGTTACAACCTGCACAATCATTTCCTTGTGTAAGTGTATAATTATCCTTATTTTCAGACATTGATCTTCAGCTAGGTTAATTGGACAAGGTCATACAACCAATAATTGTAGATCCAGCATTGCAACCGAAGTCTTCTTGTCTCCAAAGCTGGTACACTTTTGACTATAATTTGCTGGCTTCTCTCCACTTCACTTCTCTGCAGAGCAAGGATTTCCACATTTCCTTTAAAATGCAATTTAATTGTAAATACGTTCTTGCAAAGCTCATTCTATCTCCCTCATTTTCTCTTTTCCTTCCTCACTCTCCTAAGAGCAAGTCATTAGGAGGGTACATTCTGTTTCCAAGTCTGCTTTGCCTTGTACAAAAGATCTCCTTTCAAAATTCCAGTGGAGGTGCCCAGGAGAGTTGCAATGGTGTCCTTAACTGCCCCTCACCCCCAACTCCTGCTCTTGTTGGGTCTGTAGAATTCTACAGGCTTTGTGCAACGTATCACCCCAATGCTTCAAAGTCCTACTCCTTATCTTGGCCAGGTTGCAGCCTGCTGACCCTCACCATCAGGGGAAATGTAAATAAAGACAAACTGCAGTTTCCATCAAATAAACAGTTGGATTCTGTTGGAGTCCGGTGAGCAAGGCAGGGCATTGCTCCATGTAAGCCCTTATCAGAGCCCAGCAAACATTTCCTCCCAGTGTGGTTGGTTTTAAATGTTCTGTGGCAGGTAGAGTAATTATAACTGGGTCAGGCTCTCTGGGTCTCATTCTAACGCCCTTGAACAAAAACTCACTTTTGGCAAATGTCAGCCTTGCTAGTGGGGAACTTTAAAGAGGCCAAGTTTCACCAAATCTGTGGTGATTGCAAGAGCATGGATTCTGCTCCAGACCTTGGATCAAATCCCAGATCCCCTATTTATAAGATAGATGGCCTTGGGCAAGTTATATCACCTCTCTGAGGCACAGATTCCCACCTATCTCTACAGCCTTACTGTAGCCACTGCCTCCTATATTCTTTCTCTTTATCCATACCACCTCTAGTATATCACCCAAGACCTTAGCATATACTGTCTCCTCTGCCTAGAACACTCTCAGAACGATATAGCTGAAAGGCACTATTTTTGTTTACCTCCTTTATTTGTTAGGTGAGAAAACCAAGGTACAGGGAAGGGAAGTGGCTTTTCCAAGCTCACCACTGAATCAACAGCAGAAGAGTCTGCTTGGCAGAGGCTCACTGGCTCACTGTTAAGAGACCATAGCGGGGAAGATAGACGGCAGTGGGAGCATAGAAAGCCCCATCTTGGAAGTGTTTTCTGTTTGTGATCACCAGAAGGCTGGGTATCCCTGGAAATATGGAGGAGGATTTATTCCTGTATGTCCCCCATAGGGGAAGTATTGCTTTGCCCATTTTACATATGCAGAAAGTAAGGCTCAGAGAGGTTGAGTAGCATTTCCAATGTACACAGCTGGTGACCAGCTGAACCGGGGTTTAATCCAGGGCTCTCTGCCTTCAAAACCATGCTATATAGTCTAAACGGATGCATATGTGCCACAAAAGCCCTACAGTGTTTTGCTTTCAAACATTGACAAGCTTATTCTCTCTCAAAGATCAGATAAAGTTTACCACCTCCTAAAACCCTTCCTTGACTTCTCTTCCTGAACAGACCCTCCCGTCTGTCTTCTGCACATGTTACTTCATATGTAGCACAGGCAAGCTCCCTTGACTACATGTTATCATTAGTTTTGTTTTACCTGGATGTCTCCACCATTTGATCACAGCTTGTTGAGGACTGAGACCCTGAATTAACTGCCACATCTGTTTGCCACACATGATAAAGCTGTACATATAACTGGTAATAGGTAAGTGGGTATAATTGGTATCATGTGTCCAACTGGACACATAATATGTACTCAGCAGATACTTGCTAAATATGTCACAAAGCTAGTGGTGGTTTTCTCCAAGAGTTGCTTTTTATTCTGGATGCATGTTGATTTTTTAAAATGAAAGGATCTCCAGGATTAACATGAAGACATTTTAGCTCATTAGGAAAGAAAAATCACAAGAAATTGTGCCCACTACACTAAAAAAGGAAAATACGCTCACATTGAGGATGAGAACAAGACCATTAACACTACAGAGAGAGGCTCCTTCATTTTTTCCTCTACATGGGGAACATTATGTGCTGCTAAGTCTTGCACAAAATGAATTTCTCAAAGGGACTTTTTGTTTGTTTGTTTTTTTCTGAGACCGAGTTTTGCTTTTGTCGCCCAGGATGGATGCAATGGCGCGATCTTGGCCCACTGCAACCTCTGCCTCCCAGGTTCAAGCGATTCTCCTGCCTCAACTCCCAAGTAGCTGGGATTACAGGCGTGTGCCACCACGCCTAGCTAATTTTTGTATTTTTTGGAAAGTCGGGGTTTCACCATGTTGGTCAGGCTGGTGTCAAACTCCTGACCTCCAGTGATCCGCTCGCCTTGGCCTCCTGAAGTGCTGGGATTACAGGCAAGAGCTAGAGAAAATTTTTTATTCAACATAAGGCATGGTTTATTCATCTCAGCTTCCCAAACATCTCCCTGGCCCCCACTTTTACCCCCAGTGTCTATCACAAAAACATTGATTTGATCCCAATAGAATTGAGAGTTTCAGGAGAGGAGCTGATGGGTGGGGTAGTAAGGGATGAGGTCCTAGAAGTACCCCCATGAATTTGTGTAGCAGTTCCATCCAGCTGCATCTCTCCTGGCCTTAAGCCCTTTGAGCCCCTTTCTCCTGCTAATGTTTTCCTGGAGGAATCCTTTGGCCATAAGTATCCTATTCGTCACAGAAATATCTATTCCAATAGAATAGTGCCAGGTGCTGAGCCAGAAAAAAAAACAAACAAACAAAAAAAAAACTGAGAAATAAGAAAAGAACCCCCTCTCAGGCAATGTACAAATACCTGGCCAAATTCTCACAACCACCCTGCAGGATCCTATTAGTTCAATTTTACAGAAATGTAAGCACTATTCCCTGGGACACAGAGAAGATGGAGCAGAGAATAGATTCAGGTTGGTCTGACCCACTACTAATGACTTATAATAATCCAGCAACTGGATTGTATCATTTACCTAACCTTTCCTCCTCATGTTAAACATTTAGATTACATCCTCCTTTTCACCATTATAAATAACACCACCACAGAGTTTTTAATACAAAACACTTTGGCTGCATTTATGATTGCTGTCTCGGAGGTAGATTGTTGAATTAAGAAGCACGGATCTTTTTAAGGCTGTTGATATACATTGCCAAGTTGGTTTCCAAAAGCGCTGTACAAACTCACACTACCTCCAGCAGTGCATGACAGTATCAATTTCACCACACTCCCATCAGTTTGGGTAGTCTCATTTTTTAGAAATGTTATACATTTGCCAGCTGAAAATAGTATTGCCATTTTAATTTGTATTTCTTTGATTACTATTAAGGTTGAATATGTTCCTATATGTTTTTAAAGCCATTTTGATTCCTCCTTGTGATTTTTATTTTCCTATCTAATTTAGCTTTCAGGATCTTAGTGATTTTTGTAATAATTCTATAGGCTCTTGATGTTAAAAATAGCAAGTCTTGGTTTGTCATCTTAGAATATGGTCCCACTTTGCTTCTTTTTAAACATTTTTAAAGTTAAAGACATTTAAAAAAATACAATCAACTACATCCATCTTTTATTTTGTGATTTTATCCACCCAAAGTCCTCTCTTTTTCAGCAACTTGATAAATCTTCAATTTTATTTTGTCCTGGTGATTATTTTAATTTACAATTTTAAGCTGTTGGCTTTATCTAGAAGGCATAGGTTTTCTTTTTTCAGTGTTGAATCTGATGCAAGAATCAACATGAATTTTTGCCAAATTTGTCCCAGCAGTGGGTACTAAATAATCCCTGCCTTCCCCACCGCTTGTTGTCATCACATACGAAGGTCTTATTCCTGAGAGTAACTGTTTTTCATCCTTCCCTTCTTGATGTGCAAGGGCCTCTGCAGATGTCCTTTTTTCTCTCTGTTCCACCCACCACTACCTACTCAATTTTTCCTCCAGCAGGGTCCCCAGAGCTATCCTTGGACTTCCAGCAAGAGTTTTCCATCTTAAAAGTTGTGTGTTTTTTTCTTCTTCATTTACAATGCCAGCCTATATTCTGGGGGGCCTGAGCCTCCCTGAGCAATTCCAACTGGAAAACACAACAACAGCCAGTACCTGTGGGAAGGCTGCTTGTGTGCTTGAAACAACATTGCCCTCATCAAAGCTACCTCCCTCTAGCCTGGACAATCCTCATGGTGGGAACAAACAGCCTGCAGTGATTCCAGAGAAGCACTCCAGGCTCTTAGAGACACAGAGCCTTCATCTTAGTCCTAGGCGGGGAAAGCATTTATTCCCATATAAGAAAACTAAATTCTTATCTTTCCAAAGAGGAATATCAATAAATAATATCTAGGAAAGGGTAATAAAGAAATAATAATGTATGCATATTTAGAAATATAGCATAAAGCTAACTTTCTGGAAGAAACAGCTAACCATTAAAATCCCTTGCCTTTGGGAATGTGCCCAAGAGAAGAGATGCGGGGACATTGGCAAAGGAGACTTCTGCTTTTCTTTATAAAGCTGATTTATGCTTTTAACTATGTGCATGCAATTGCTTTGATATTTAAAAACATACTTTAAGAATCATCCACTGAACATGAAAATGCAAAAACAAGATACGCATCCACTTTATATCTGTTGTCTGATGAGCAAAATTCAATCTTTGTTTTCTAATCTTATATCTTAATAACAGAAATTCTCAGTGTCCAACCCTGCAGATAAAGATGAATTTGAGTTTAGGAAATTGATTTCAGTGTAAATTGATACCCAGAACACTTGGGATGTTGGCACATTATTCTTTTAAAAACAAAATGCTCCAGAAATTCTTGCTTTTTTTTTTTTCCAGTTATCTTTTGCCTCTTTTCCTTGTAAGAGATGGTTTCTATCTCCCATACAAAACTCTCCACTTTTAGAAAGAAGGAACAGTGTCTCATTGGTTTCATTATCCTCAGCATATATCACATGGTTTGATGATTGTATGCACTGCACTCGATGAATATTTGTTGAACGAATGAGAGGAGAGGAGAGGAGAGAAGAGAAGAGAAAAGGAGAGAAGGGAAGGGAAGGAGAGGGGAGGGGAGAGGAGGGGGTGAAGGTAGGGGAGTGGAGGGAAGGGAAGGGAAGGGAGAGAAAAAAAGGGGAGGGAAAAGGAGGGGAAGGGAATGAAGGAAAGGGAAAGGAAGGGAAGGAAAGAGAAGGGAAGGGAGAGAAAGAGAAGAGGAGGGGAGGGGAGAGGAGAGAAAGAGGAAGGGAGAGGAAGGGAGGGAAGGAAGGGAAGGGAAGAAGGGAAGAGGATGGAAGGGGAGGGGAAGGAGATGAAAGGGGAGGGGAAGGAGATGAAAGGGGAGGGGAAGGACATGAAAGGGGAGGGGAGAGAGATGGAAGAGGAGGGTAGGGAGGGAAGGAACGAAGAAGAAAGGAAAGGGGAATGGAAGGGAAGGGAAGGGGAAGACAGGGAAGGGAGTGGAGGGAAAAGAAGGGAACAGAAGTGGAGGGAAAGGGAGGGGAGGGAGTGGGAAGAGGAGGGGAGGGAAGGGGAGTGAAGAGAAGAGGAAGAAAGGGAAGGGGAAGGGAAGGAGAGGGGGACAGGAAGGGAGGGTAGGGGAAGGGAGGAGAGGGGAAAAGGAGGGATGGGGAGGGGAAGGGGGAGGAAGGGAGGGATGGGGAGGGGAGGGGAGCAGAGGGACAGGAAGAGGAGAGGAGGGAAGGGAAGAAGAGGAAAAGAGGAGGGGAAAAACAGGGGAAGGGAAGAGAAGACGAGAAAAGGAGGAGCGAGGAAGGGGAGAAGAAAGGCTAGGGGAAAGGGAGGAGACTGGAAAGGGAGAAGAAGAGAAAGAAGAGGGAATTATTACTTTCTTGACATTATTTATTGATTTCTCTCTTTGGGAAGACAAAGATTTAGTTCTCTTATATTGGGGTGAATTCTTTCCCCAAGATGACGGATCTGTGCTCAGTGCTGTTTTGTTTTTTCACTCTACTTTTATTATTACTCCTAAACCAGAGCTCACTATTAACTTAAACCTAAGATATTAGAAAGCAAATCTAAAAATCAACTCAAGACTAGAAGCAAGAGAGACATTCTGTTTAGAGTAATGAAGAATAGGAGAACTACTAGCAAGAAGTTAACCTTTGAAGCACAAAATGTTTAACTGTACACTGGATGCTTCATCCTGAGGTCAGACAACCAAAAGAAACTCTGCCCCTGGTTTCCTCCACTCTCAAGATTTAAAACAGGCCAGCACGGTGGCTCAAGCCTGTAATCCTAGCACTTTGGCAAGCCAAGAGGGGCTAATCACTTGAGGTCAGGAGTTTCAGACCAGACTGGCCAACATGGTGAAATGCTGTCTCTACTAAAAATACAAAAATTATAGGCATGGTGGCGTCCACCTGTAATCCCAGCTACTTAGGAGGCTGAGGCACAAAAAACACTTTAACCTGGGAGGTGGAGGTTGCAGAGAGCCAAGATCATGCCACTGAACTCCAACCTGGACAACAGAGCAAGACTCAGTCTCAGGGAAAAAAAAAAAAAAAAAGATTTAAAACAATTTCTCCCTCCCCAACTCCCCTATTGAGTTGTAGAAGCAGACACAGGTGATGACAGCCACCCATAAAGCAAGACATACTATGGTGGGGAAGGAGGTATGAGCCCAGAGTTGCTTAAGTAGTCATATCAGTATTTATATAACCTTGCAGATAAAATTCCACTTTAATAAATAAAGGAAAGATCTGACTCTCCTTTTTGAAAAAGAAACAGGTATATAAGGAAGATATTTTTTCTATTTTACATATCTAGTTGCCTCACAAGATTTTGAAAGACATTTTATTTTGAATTATTTATAGAATCACAAGAAGTTTCTAAAATAGTACAGACAGGTCTCATGTACCTATCATTCAGCTTCTCCCAAAGGTGGCATCTTACATAACTATAGTACACAACAAAACCCAGGAAACTGGTATTGGCAGAATCCCTCATGAGATCTTATATACAGTCACGTAGGAATTATATATCCCTGATTGTATTAGTCTGTTCTTGTGTTGCTATAAAGAAATGCCAGAGACTGGATAATTTATAAGAAAATAAGTTTAATTGGCTCACAGTTCTGTAGGCTGTACAGGAAGCATAGTGTTGGTCATCTGTTCAGCTTCTGGGGAGGTCTCAAGAAGCTTACAATCATGGCAGAAGGCAAAGAGGGAGCAGGGATGTCTTACATGGCCGATGCAAGAGGAATTCAGGGAGAGGTGCTATATACTTTTAAATCACCAGATCTTGTGAGAACTCACTCACCATCACAAGAACAGCACCGAGGGGATGGTGCTAAACCATTCATGAGAACTCCGCCCCATGATCCAGTCTCCTCCCACCAGGCCCCACCTCCAACATGGGATTACAATTGAACATGAGATTTGGGTGGGGACACAGACACAAACCATATCACTGACAATAGAGTTATTGGGAGGTATCCACAAATCCTGTGACCACGGACTCATCAAGTTAAAAGTCCTTGCCGAATCTCCACCCCAGGGGAAACAGAGACGAGAAATGTCCTTGAGAAAGGTAGTGTAGTTGGGATGGTCTGAGTGAGGTGGAGTGAAGGCTCTGGGAATGGGGTTTAAGACATGAGACAAATTATAAATCCACAGGAATGATTAGTTATGTTGCAAGAAAATTTAAGGCAAGTAAACAGAGGCTTCTTATAGTCTAGATTGAGATGGGGAATAAAAAAGAGACCCCCATGTCTATGTACAAAGTGGGAATGCAAGGCATAGGTGCCCTGGGGAGAGTGATTTAGAAGGAAAAGAGTAGATAGTTAATGCTCTCCCTGTAACTTAAACCTGAATGAGCAAAAATTAGCTTTATATCTCTCAACTGGGTAAGCAGAGTGAATGTAGCTCACCCCAAAAACCATACTTTATGCTGGGGTGTTCCATTACACAAGGGAGTACCTAACATCTGTTTTCTTCCTTCCCTCCCTCCCTCCCTCTTCTTTCCTTCCTTCCTTCCTTCCTTTCTTTCTTCCACAATAACAATTTTTTTGAGAACTTACTCACAGGGCCAGAATATGGAAGTTCTCTATTGATCCTTCTATGGGCCAAGTTGAAAAAGTAAATAAAGTAGAGTTTCTGTCTTCAAAGATCTTCCAGGCTATTGGGCAAAGCAGCAGGTCAACAAGTGTGATACAACCTGATAAGCCTTCTGATACAGACAGAGTGCAGTGAAAGCTAAAATGCTACTAGTGCAATTGAGGAAGGAGGGAACTGAGAAATGAGACTAGAAGCTTATCAGAGGGCTGCGGATGCCAGGATCTAGAATTTAGAGTGTTAAGGATGTTGCATGAAAGCTAAGACATCCTAGCTGCATTGCGCAGGTGCTCAGCTGCCTCTCATTAGTTTCTGGCTGGTATCAATCCCATTCTTTTCAGAAACTGAGCATATCAGGACTTGTTTTTTATGTTTTATTTTTTTTTCTTTGGAGGATTGACAACCTGTTGTTTTGCCAAATTGTTTGGGGGCATTTGAGGATAGTGGAGATGTTGGTTTCCTCTCAGTCTGAACCTCAAAGAGAACTGCTGGGTCTTATCTCAATTTTCTGTGTCTGGCTGATTTAATTAATGTCTATGTTATCTATCTATTACTTTTGAAGCTGTTGTCATATTATTGATATGAAGGCTGCACAGTGACACACCTGCAGGCTACACCTGCCAGCAGAGTCTTGCCTACTGATATCCTCAGCCACAGAACTTAAGGCAAGAGATATTTTGACTCCTGAGGATACTCATATCCAATTCTGGCTACAGATGGGTTTGAGTCTCATTAACTCCTATCTCAGTTTTCTTTGTCACAGTCCTCTTGGGCTCATGAAACCATGATCACCAGCCCATATCCATTTCAGGTCATAGAAAGTGTTTATGATGATGTACCCTCAGCACATGGCATTTGGTAGACAAGTGCCACCATTAATCTACCAGCTTCTTCCTACCTGAAGTTATAAAATTTTGTAAACAGTGGGTCTGGATTATAAGAAAGGGTAAAGTGAATGTAATCTCACTGCAAGGATTTGGATGCCCCAAATTTTATTCCTGGTCAACTTCAGAATAAATCCTGGTGTTCCATGAGCTTGGAAAGAGCTGGTGGGGGTGCTGTGGAATTAGGAAGAACCTCAGTTTGAATTGGACCCTGATACTTATCAGCTGTGTGGCCTTGGTCAAGACACTTAATGTCAGTGTCTGGCACAAAATGTGAGTGCCGTCAACATCATCATCATCAGCATCAAAATCATGATATCCATCATCACCATCACCACCACCACAACCACCACCACCATCAGGATCATTACCATTATCATCTATAAACCTAAAGATCTTGACTGGACTAGATTCTTCTCCAATGGATTCCTAAAATACCCTAAATTCCCAATCACAGAGTATGTCATATTTCACATCTAGAGTCCTCATGGGCATAGGCAAGATTGTCTTGTTTACCATTTGATATGGTTTGTGTCCCCACCCAAATCTCAACTTGAATTGCATCTCCCAGAATTCCCAAGTGTTGTGGGAGGGACCCAGGGGGAGGTAATTGAATCATGGGGGTGAGTTCTTCCTGTGCTATTCTTATGATAGTGAATAAGTTTCATGAGATCTGATGGGTTTATCAGGAGCTCCTGCTTTTGCTTCTTCCTCATTTTTTCTCTTGCTGCCACCATGTAAGAAGTGCCTTTCACCTCCTGCCATGATATTGAGGCCTCCCCAGCCATGTGGAACTGTAAGTCCAATTAAACCTTTTTTGTTCCCAGTTTCGGGTATGTCCTTATCAGCAGCATGAAAATGAAGTAATACTGTAAATTGGTACCAGTAAAGGGGGGTGCTGCTGAAAAGATACCCAAAAATGTGGAAGCGACTTTGGAACTGAGTAACAGGCAGAAGTTGGAACAGTTTGGAGGGCTCAGAAGAAGACAGGAAAATGTGGGAGAGTTTGGAACTTCCTAGAGACTCATTGAATGGCTTTGCCCAGAATACTGATAGCAATATGGACAATAAGGTCCAGGCTGAGGTGGTCTCAGATGGAGATGATGAACTTCTTGAGAACTGGAGTAAAGATGACTCTTGTTATGTTTTAGCAGAGACTGGTGACATTTTGCCCCTGCAATAGAGATTTGTGGAATTTTGAACTGAGAAAGATGATTTTGGGTATCTCAGGGAAGAAATTTCTAAGCCGCAAAGCATTGAAGAGATGACTTGGGTACAGTTAAAGGCATTCAGCTGTATAAGGGAAGCAGAGCTTAAAAGTTTGGAAAATTTGCAGCCTGACTATGCAATAGAAAAGAAAAATCTGGCCAGGCGCGGTGGCTCGTGCCTGTAATCCCAGCACTTTGGGAGGCCGAGGCAGGCAGATCACGAGGTCAGGAGATCAAGACCATCCTGGTCAACATGGTGAAACCCCATCTCTACTAAAAATACAAAAAATTAGCTGGGTATGGTGGTGGGTGCCTGTAGTCTCAGCTACTTGGCAGGCTGAGGCAGGAGAATGGCGTAAACCCAGGAGGCGGAGCTTGCAGTGAGCCAAGATCACGCCAGTGCACTCCAGCCTCGGTGACAGAGCAAGAACCTGTCTCAAAAAAAAAAAAAAGAAAGAAAAGAAAAATCCATTTTCTGGGGAGAAATGAAAGCTGGATGCAGAAATTTGCATAAGTAGCATGGAGACTAATGTTAATTCCCAAGACCATGGGGAAAATGTCTCCAGCCATGTCAGAGACCTTCACGGCAGCTTCTTCTATCACAGTCCCAGAGGCCTGGGAGGAAATAACGGTTTCATGGGCCGGGCCCAGGGTCCCCATGCTGTGTGCAGCCTAGGGACTTGATTCCCTGTGTCCCAGCCTTTCCAGCCATGGCTGAAAGGGGCCAACATACGGCTTGGACTGTGGCTTCAGAGGGTGGAAGCCCCAAGCCTTGGCAACTTCCATGTGGTATTGAGCATGTGGGTACACAGAAGTCGAAAATTGAGGTTTGGGAACCTTGGCCTAGACTTCAGATGTGTGGAAACTCCTGGATGTGTAGGCAAAAGTTTGCTGCAGGGGTGGGGCCCTCATGGAGAACCTCTGCTAGGGCAGTGCAGAAGGAAAATGTGAGGTTGGAGTCCCCACACAGAGTCCCTACTTGGGGGCTGCCTAGTGGAGCTGTGAGAAAAGGGCCACCATCTTGCAGTGTCCAGAATAGTAGATCCACTGACAGCTTGCACTATGTGCCTCGAAAAGCCACAGACACTCAACACCAGCCCGTGAAAGCAGCCAGGAGGGAGGCAGGACCCTGCAAAGCCACAGAGGCAAAGCTGCCCAAGGCCATGGGAACCTTCCTCTTGCATCACCATGAACTGGATGTGAGACCGGGAGTCAAAGGAGATCGTTTTAGAGCTTTAAAATTTGACTGCCCCACTGGATTTCGAACTTGCATGGGCCCTGTAACTCCTTTGTTTTGGCCAATTTCTCCCATTTGGAATGGCTGTATTTACCCAATACCTGTACCCCCATTGTATCTAGGAAGTAACTAGCTTGATTTTGATTTTACAGGCTCATAGGCAGAAGGGACTTGCCTTGTCTCAGATGACTTTGGACTGTGGACTTTTAGGTTAATGCTGAAATGAGTTAAGACTTTGGGGAACTATTGGGAAGGCATGATTGATTTTGAAATGTGAAGACATGAGATTGGGAGGGGCCAGGGGTGGAATGATATGGTTTGGCTGTGTCTCCACCCAAATCTTAACTTGAATTGTATCTCCTAGAATTCCCATGTATTGTGGGAAGGACCCAGAGGGAGGTAACTGAATCATGGAGGCCAGTTTTTCCCATGTTATTCTCGTTCTAGTGAATAAGTCTCATGAAATCTGATGGGTTTATCAGGGGCTTCTGCTTTTGCTTCTTCCTCATTTTTTCTCTTGCTACCACCATGTAAGAAGTGCCTTTTGCCTCCTACCATGATTCTGAGGCCCCGCCCCCAGCCTCAGAATCTGTAAATCAAACTAACCCTCTTTTTGTTCCCAGTTTCAGGTATGTCTTTATCAGCAGCATGAAAAGTAATTAATACACCATTGTATCCCTATTTCCTAGGAATGTGCTGGGGGCCTTGTAATTATTCAACATATTGTGAAATGAATTAATGACTAAGTAGAAGAGAAGAGAACCAACTCTTACTGTTCACCTGCTATATGCCATATCCTTCACGAACTTATTTCTAGTCTTCAAAGAAACCTTGAAGTGTTTCCATTTTCATTATTATTTTTTTGGCTGGAGTAATGAAAACCCTGAAAAGTTAAGTTAAAGGACACACAGTTAACAAGTGGCTGTGACCATACCCAAACATAGATCTGTCTAAGAATTTTTTATACCAGTATGAATCCCTAATGAACCAGAAAATTTATTTATTCAGAATCTGCTTTATTCTGACTATTCTAGGTAATCAAACTTGTACTGTGTCCAAATGGAGTTGTAGGGGAGGGGAACTAAGATTAAAGAGTGGATGGCAGATGGCCAAATGGTGTCAAGAACACTAAATTACACGGCCTTAGGGCTGCTAAGATTTTCTAGCTGAATTTCAGCCACTTGAAATTAAGAAAATGCACAATTATTGTCCACTTGCTAAACTATCCATCCACACAGGGCATAGTGAGAAGTCTGGTCATGATGTTTTTATTTGGAGAAGGATGCTTGCAAAATCTCAGCATTCTTTACAAAGAACATGGAAAGCACAGGTTTATGTCACCAAAAAAAATAAAGTATTTTAATTGGGTTTTCCTCCAAAAAGCACATAATGAGCAGATTTCAGATTTCATCAGCTTCTAAGTACCACAGAAGGGAGCCTAAAATATTAAGAAGAGAGGGAGCTTTCCCACTCTAAAAGTCATGTTAAGGGCTTTTACATAAATGTATGATCCCTGGTGGACACTCATATAGCCATGGCAACACGTGCAAAGACATCTGGAGTGTTTCTTAGAACCACAGTATTTAAACTGGCAGAAGTGGAAACCTGGAGGAAATATCTGCCGACATTCCCCTACTTTACAAAAGGGGGTGATCAAAATAAGATGATGTTATTGAAAAGGTAAAGCCTCACATAGGCCAAGAGAGCTGATGATGGTGGTGATGATGATGATGGTGAGCGTAGACAGTATACCCAATATTGTCCCAGTCCCCACCCTTGAATGTTAGCTACCTAATGCCTTATGGGCTTGTTATTGTTAGACCAATCTTAGTGATCAGAAAGGAGAGTCCCAGAGGTTAAATAACTTGTCACGTAATGAATAAGAAGTAAGTCAGGCACAACTTGATCAGCTTAATTGCATTCAATTACCCTATGCAGCATCTCCAAGTCACTCTCCAGGGTTCTAATGAAGTATCTCATTTAGTAGCAACAGTGCTAGAAAGAAAAGCTTGTCCTGGGACGGTTCCTTACCAATGGCCAAAGTCTTTGGCTGAGAAAGAATGTAAGGGAAAACAAGGAGAAAGTACAAATTCTACTCTCACCTCTGCTCCTACAAAACTTCATAAATGGGCAGAGAGTATCTGGATGGTCGTTTGTACCCTGACATAATTTCTAAAGTTGGAGTTCTTAACACTGGGTGCAAGGGCACCAGAGGTTGGCATAGATGAACATCAGAGAGTCTATAAGTTCCTTGCAACTATATCAAACATATTGTGCGTATGTGTATTTTTCTGGGGGAAGGTTCACTGATTTCAACAGATGCTTAAAGGGGTCTAAGACATTCCTCACCAAAGGAAGGTTTTCAGTCCCTAGAACTTTCAAATCATAAACTATTCTTGTCCTCAATAAACCCTTATTATAAATACTCAAAAGGCAACACCGTGTAGTAAAAGAAGTATTCATTCATTTCCTCACTCATTCATTTGCTCACTCATTCAAGTGTGAGTTATCAATTGCCTGACTTTACACTCAGTTCTAGGCAATGGGAATTCATAGACAAACTAATCTTTAAAGAGCCCCCAGTCTAGTAGGGAGAAAGACACCTCAGCACCTGATTATAAAACAATATGCGGCCAGGTGCAGTGGCTCATGCCTGTAATCCCAGCACTTTGGGATGCCGAGGTGGGTGGATCACCTAAGGTTGGGAGTTTGAGACCAGCCTGACCAACATGGAAAACCACATCTTTACTAAAAATACAAAATTAGAAGGGCATGGTGGCCCGTGCCTGTAATCCCAGCTACCTGGGAGGCGGAGGCAGGAGAATCGCTTGAGCCTGGGAGGCAGAGATTGCGGTGAGCCGAGATGGCGCCATTGCACTCCAGCCTGGGCAACAACAGTGAAACTCCATCTCAAAATAAATAAATAAATACATACATACATACATACATACATACAATATGCTATAATTTCAATAATGTATATTTACAGGCCATGAGAAGAAGCACCTAATTGAGGCTGGGAAGGCAGGAAAGAATCTGATCTGTGTCTTAAAGTATTATTAGGATTAAGCAGATGTAGGAGAAAAGTTGTTCTGGCAGAGGAAAGAGGCAGGCCAGGTGGTAGGAACAGCATGGTGAATGTATGGGGAAACTTCCAATAGCCTAACTGTCCTAGAACATAAAAAGGTCAAAAATAGTAAAATATGAGTCTGGTGAGGTTGCAGGACAGGTTAGGAAGGTTGTTATATGACACCTCTTTATTCTACAGGGAAGAGAGCTTAAAGATTTAAGCATAACTTTAAGTATTCTGGCTGAAGTATGGAGAGTGAACTGAGAAAAATTTGTTCTATTAACCTGGGCATGAAACGATGCAAACTTTAGGAAAGATAGTGATCATTTCTCTTCCCCATAGACTGGAGTCATGTCTTCTTAAGCCTTTTCTTTCACTTCTCCTTAGACCTACCACATATAGCAGGTGCTCATATAATAATATGTTGAATGAATAAATTAGTAGTAAGGATTGGGAGGTGGAATTAAATGTTCAAGAAATATTTAGAGCATGAAATTGGCAGGGACTGGAAAGAGATTTAGATGTGGAAGGTAAGGAAGAAGGAAATTGAGGCAGCTCCTAACATCACAAGCTTTGGGATCAGCCAGATCTGGATTTCACTTCTGCCTTCTGAACTTGAATGGTACTTTTTTTAGACAACAGAAGTAGGAGTGAAAGATGGCGGTGATGGTTTAATGTGAACTGACCTAAAGATAGAATTAATCCTTTGTATGTATATGAAAGAGAGAGACACACACATAAAGAGACACAGAGTCCCAAAGATATAGGGCAAGAGAGAATAGACAGAAAGTCAAACAGAATGTGTTTCAGAGAAAGGCAGATCTTAGAGGATGAGAAATGCATGAAACAAAAAGGAAGAAAGATGCCTAGACAGAAAGAGAATGAGAGAGGGAGAGAGAGAGACAGAAAGGGAAAGAATTGAGGGAGAGGAAGAGGAACAGAGAGGAAAAGGAGCACGAAGGAGAAAGATACAGTCAAAAGTAGAACCATAGCAAGAGAGAAGAGGAAGTGTGACAAAGCAGTGAGAGGTTAGGGGACATAGCAGGTATCAGTGATGTCCTCCACCTGCTAAAGCCAGGTATCCAAGTCTGCAGTGTTATTAGATAGAGGAGCAAAGAAGAAAAAGAGGATGATACAGAAAGAAGGAAAAAAAATGAAAGAAGCTCCTCCTGGGAGGTGAGGGGAACAGATACTCTCCTGATGCTCAAACAGCTCAAGTTCAGGTTCAGGCCTGATCCTCTGCTACTTGTTATTAATCTACTGATCCATTACAAGACCATGTCGCCTCTGGGCAACACCTGTTCAACAAGGCTCCTGGCACTTAACAAGCCCAGAAGGGACTGTTTCTTCATTTGTGGAAGTCCAGTGCTTTCACTTTGCCCCAAGGTGCCC
The DNA here is from genome assembly GCF_028885625.2 of Pongo pygmaeus. Classification (NCBI taxonomy): domain Eukaryota; kingdom Metazoa; phylum Chordata; class Mammalia; order Primates; family Hominidae; genus Pongo; species Pongo pygmaeus. The sequence continues at coordinate 15,537,701 of NC_072391.2, forward strand.
ACTGAGGATTCACTGGGAAGCCCCAAAGACAGCAGCATTTTGATGTTGCTTCTGAAGAATTTGCCACCTGAAAGACTCTATTTGGTCCTGTGGGAGGTGATTAGTGGGGCCAAGAGGCCCCTTTCTGGAAAGAACATCATGGTAATTGCTGACAGCCCGCTGTACGATGGATGGAAGAGTCCAGAAATAACAAGAATAATGAATAAGCAATCAGTCTATTCTCAAGTCTGCTATTATTGCCTTTCTAATTGGGTGTCTCAGAGTCTTCTGGGATTCCCTAAACTCTGTTCCCAGAGAGACCTAGCAACCAAGGCTGGTGACATAATAAATCGTAACAAACCCTCCGGTTGGAGCTGATGGTCATGCTGGAAGCAGTGACAAGTTGTCCTGTTGTCTTATCTTCTCTCTCCCCTAAATCTGTGAAGGCTGGACATGGAAAGTTTTGGACCAGATGATAGACTTGAGTTTGAATCCCAGTTCTGCCCATTTCTAGCTGCTTGGCTTTGGGCAAATCACTTCATCTAAAATTAGGGTTAATAGTTTCCACCTCATATGATTTGTGTGAAGACAACTGCTAATGTATGCAAATTGCCTGGCACATAGTAGACTTTCAATAAATGGTAATTATTAGTATTATTATTATAGAGGGCATCTTTGGCAAGGATAGAAAAGACTGGCAGCCTGTCAAAGATGAAGCCAGAGCTCAATTTTGAAAACTACCACTGAAGTGTGCAGTAGCCCTAATTAGAATTCTTGTTAAGTTCCGATAATGAGAAATGTTTGAGAAGACACTTTTCAGTCTCCCTGAAGAAAACAGGAAGTGGACGAATTTTTAAAAAGTGAAAAAAAAAGTAACCTTCAGTAATGTCTTATTTTTCTCTTCCTAATCTTGGTGAATATTAAAATAAATTGGATGAAATGTGTCACCTTTTGACCTTATGGGGACGTTTCATAATACTCCTGTCCATGGATAATTAATGCCCAAGTGGATATATTTCTGATATGGTTTGGCTGTGTCCCCACCCAAATCTCATCTTGAATTGTAGCTCCCATAATTCTCATGTGTTGTGGGGGGGACCTTGTGGGAGATAAGTGAATCATGGGGTGGTTTCCCCCATACTGTTTTTGCCATAGTGAATAAGTCTCACAAGATCTGATGGTTTTATAAATGGGAGTTCCCCTGCACAAGCTCTCTTGCCTGCCACCATGCAAGATTCGACTTTGCTTCTTTTTTACCTTCTACCATGATTGTGAGGCCTCCCCAGCCACATGGAACTGTAAGTCCATTAAACCTCTTCTTATATAAATTACCCAGCCTTGGGTATGTCTTTATTAGCACTGGAGAACAGACGAACACACACTGCCATCTCTCTTGTACCTTTGGACAGGTGTTCCCATAAGCACTGATGACATTGACATGATAGTAGAAGAGATTGCACCTCAAACCTCAGCCTCATAATACAGTCGACTCTTGAACAATTCCTACCCCCACACAGTCAAAAATCTGCATATAACTTTCGACTACTCCAAAATTTAACTAGTAATAGCCTATTATTGACCAGAAATCCTACTGATAATAAAATAGTCAAGTAACACACATTTTGCATGTTATATGTATTACATACTGTATTCTTATAATAAAGTAAGCTAGAGAAAATAAAATGTTATTATTAAGAAAATCACGAGGAAGAGAAAATATATTTCCTATTTATTAAGTGGAAGTGGATCATCATGACGGTCTTCATCGTCATCGTCTTCAGGTTGAGGAGGCTAAAGAAGAGGAGTGAGAAGAGGAGTTGGTCTTGCTATTTCAGGGGTGGTAGAGGCAGAAGAAAATCCAAGGATAAGTGGGCCTGCACAGTTCAAACCCATGTTGTTCAAGGGTCAACTCTATTTCCTTTCATTCATTCATTAATTCATTCAACAAATATTTATTGAATGCCTATATTCCAGGTACTGTGGTAGGTGGAGGAGATATGGGCAGCAATCAAATATTTCTACCCTCATGGAGCTTCCATCCCAGTGAGAAGAGACAGACAATAAGAGTAAACATAAGTAGATCAATTCTATAATATGGTAGAAATGGCTGAATACAATAAGAAAATAATAGAGAAGGTTAAGACAGGCCAGGAGACATGAGCAGCGCAAGCTTCAGTATCAACAGGGCATCAGGCCTCACTGAGAAGGTGAAATATAATCAAAGACCCAACAGATGTGGGGTGAGCCAGGGGAGGAAGACTGCAGCATGAAGAAGGGTCCTGGGGGTTTCTCACCCTCAGCACTACTGACATTTGGGAACAGGGAATTTTCTGTCTTTGGAGGAGGAGAGCTGTCCTATGCCTTGTAGGATATTTAGCAGCATCCTTGGCCTCTACGCACTATAGTCCAGTAGCAACCTATCTCCCAAGTTATGACAACCAAAAATGTGTCCAGTTATTGCCAAATGTCCCCTGGAGAAGGGATACAACATTGTCCCAGTTGATGGACAAAGCGCTCAAGGTGAGCACATTCTTGGGGCATTTGAGGAACAGCAAGGAGGCCAGTGGGGGCTGGAGCAGAGTGAGTGAAGGGGTGAGTAGTACAACAGGAAGGCAGAGAGGGAGTTGGACGCCAGATCATGGAAGGTCTTTTTGGCTTGTTTTAAGGACTTTGATTTAAGGACTTTGACTTTACATGGAGTGAAAAGGAGGGAACTGAAGAAAGAACGTTGTGATCTGTCTTAAGGGAACTTGCTGTGTACTATGCATTGTTGCAGAATTCTTTACCTACATTGTACCTGTCCCTAGGGCACAAGGCTGGGATTTGAACTCAGTTCTTGCTGGTCAAGTAGGAAGTGGACAGGTTACATTTCCTGTTACCTGCCCTCACTCTGCTACTAAGTAAATAGTCAATTGTTGGATGACCATCCTAGACCTGGAATTACTACTGGAGATCCAGGCTGGTTCATCAACAAAGCCCTCTTTGTGTCAGCCTGGTTTGCCCCCTAAACCAGAACTTGAGCAAGGTGCTATGTGCAGGTATTTATTTTGGAAAGTATCCTAAAGAAAAGGAGGAGGGGCTTGGAAGAATGAAACAGGAAGGATGAAAAGCCAACCTCAAGGCGCTTTATGGACCTGGTAACCACCACATGGGCAAGTGGGTTCCAACCCACTAGGACCCTCTGAGGAGCTGGAAGAAATCACTTAGAATTGTCTACCTAAGAGATGGAGAGGGGAATACGCACTACTAATCTCCAATACCCCTCTCCCCACAACCATTAGTCAAAGTTTGGGCCGTGGTGTGCTAACCCTCTCACACTTCCAGGTTTGCACATGCTGAGGACACAAGGCACTGAGTCAGAAAGCAAGAGCTGTAAAGCACACCTAGGCCAGGTGCTAACTGGGTACACCTGCATAGCTGGTTGTCATGGCAATGACTGGAGTAAAAAAAGTTGGTTAAAAGCAGGTGAAGCGGGGATCAAGAAGTATCAAATACAGGAGATCGGATGAGGGGCTGACGTGTCCCCTGAAATATTATCTGCCTACAGTCTCTTTTCTTCTGAGTATGGAGAGGAGGAAGCTTGGGGATGCTGCATCTTCACACACAAAGGCCACCATCTTTGATTCTTGTGGAGCCTCTTAGAGCTTTTCCATCTGCTGTTTTATCTGTTCCTCACAGAAATCCTGCAGGAAGACGGGGTGGGGGTGAAGAGCCCTATTGCGCAGGTGAAGAAATGTGTTCAAAACCTTGCACTCCTAGGTAAGGGTCACACAGAGTATTGGTGGCAGCACTAAGCTCAGGTTTCTAGAATTGATTCTCAGCATTACTCCACTAACTACTTGCATCAGAATCCCCAAAGTGTTTCTTAAAATGGAAATTCCTGAGCCCACAGAGCCTCTGAATTATGGTGGTCAAGTCTGAGAAGTACCACATTATACAAGCCATTAGGGTTTGCCTCGCCATCTGCAGCAGCTGCCCTGGACTTCATAGTAAAATGGCTGAATGGGTTCCAGCCAACAGAGTCTGCTTCCAGGGCCCCAAATATAGATCTTTCTCAAACCCAAAGCTAATCATCCCCAGAATCCTGGAATACAGAAAATAAATCTATTGTTGTTATATATACAAGCACCTGGTGGGTGCCATTCCCAGAGTAAGACACAATGGGGTTGGGGTGATAAGAAATTTATGAAGGCAGAGTTCCTGACCAAGAGCGTCAGAGGAGTCCTAAAAAAATCACTGAATGCAACCTCTATATCATATGAATGAGGAAATCAACTTCCAAGACGATACAGCTAGTTTCGGAGCTAGAATTAAAACGAAGAATTTCTGGCTCCTATCCTAATGCTCTTAGGAGTCTACCCATGTGCAAAATAGCAGGGAAAATCACCTCTGACCCTCTCTCCCCAATGCAATTAATCATAAATTCTACTTGCCATTCCTCAGGACTGCCCACTCAGGACTGCTAATTGTACCTCCTGCCCCCACTCCTCCACCCCTAAGCTTTAAGTAAAGCTCTAGATGGTTTTCTCCTATCTCCAAGTCTCCTTCTGTCACATCTGAGGGTCTGGGTCCAATTGAATTCCCCAGAACTTTATATGCTTTGCAATTTGCAGAAGAAACTTTGGAAAACAGCAGCAGGAGCTAGGGACTTGAAAGGGTAGCAGATTAGATATCCTCCAGTTAATATAAAGACTAGGTATGGAAGTGATGACGGTCAGAGAATGCAAGATTGAAATGCAGAGATATGGCCAGGTGTGGTGGCACACACCTGCACTCCCAGCTACTTAGGAGACCGAGGCGGAAGGATTGCTTGAGCCTAGGAGTTCAAGACCAGTCTGGGCAACATAGCAAAACCCCGGCTCTATAAAAAAATTTAAAAATTTAGCTGGGCAGGGTGGTGTGTGCCTGTAGTCCCAGTTTCTTGGAGGCTGGGGCTGGGGGATCGCTTGAGTCTCAGAGGTTGAGGCTGCTGTGAGCCCACATGCCACTGCATTCCAGCTTGGGTGACAGAGTGAGACCTTGTTTCTAAGAAGTAAAATAAATAATGATAAAAGAAAGGTGGCGATCAAGTGAAGGAGAAGGAAGAAGGGAGGAAAAAAGAAGAGAAGACGCAGCCGAGTAAAAAACATAGAGAAGGAAACAGAGAAAGAGAGAAAAAATGTATCAGGAAGAAAACAGAGTCTGTAATTTCTGTGTCTGCCTCCCCCATTAGATGCCAAGGTCTTGGAAGGCAGGACCTGTGCCTGATTCATCTCAGTGTACCAGTGCTTATCCCTGTTTAACATATAGCAGATGCTCAGCATATATTTGTCAAATAAGTCAGGGAATATAAAGTCATCTCAAACTACAACAAATCTACAGAAAGCACATTATTATTCCTATTTTATACATAAGAAAATCTAGGTCAAGGAGGCTAAATTGATTGCCCAAAGTGACATGGGCTATAAAAAGTTAGGCTGAGATTTTATCTTCAACGAGGCTGACCCCAAAGCCATTCCCCTTATTTTTGGCAGGTAAATTCTCCAAACGTCCTGCTTTTATGAACCAAGGAAATCTCATCTTCCTTACTGGGACCAGCTGGACCAGGACTAATGTCTCTGAGAAGTCAGAAAAGGGAAGTATAACCAACCTGGTGCTTCACCTAGATGTCCTCACATCCTTTTTCTTCTTTCCATGCACCTCTTTTCCAGATTCTGTATGTCTTTGGTTCCAACCACCAGCACCTGAGACTCTTTGAGAAATTTTCCCTCAACATGCAATGAGCCAGATTAGCTAGAAGTTTCCATCTCTTTGGTGAATGACTGGCAGGCACATAAGAATGAAAGCCCTGCTCCCTTGCTTGGGGTTGATGCAAATTCTAGAGTAATGCACATAAGATCTACCCTCTCTGTGGCGTTGCCTAAAAGTATATCCTTGTTTTGGTCCTTTTTCTACCTAACTTCTGCCATCCCCTTACCAGTTTCTTCTGAAATTCCTTCTTTCCTTGCATATGAATTTGTGTCTCAGGATCTCTTTCTGGGGACCCCAACAAAAACAAAATGGAAAAACCAAGGTACCACATTAGCCTGGTTCCTAATGGGTGGGAGTCGACAAGTAAATGCTTCCGATTAATAACAGCCCAAGTTTGTTGTGCATCCACCATGAGTACATGTTTTACATATCTTATCTCAACTGCTCAAAAAACACGACAAGGTTGGTATGACTGGGCTTGCTTTACAGATGAGAAAAACTAGGCTCTGAAAAGCTCAGTAGCCTCCCCAAGGTCACATAACTAGAAGTTATAGAGAGGACTCAAATCCAAGCTTATCTGACACCAAGGTTTCTCTCTGCCTGCAGTGCCTCTCTTTATTTCTTTATGGTGCTTGCTTTCTATTGTTCATCTTCTACCTTCTTAATTTTTATTTTTTGGAGAAGGGGGAAGGAGAAGGGTGACAGTAAAGGGATTCTTGTACCCTCAAGGCCCAGCACCATGGCTGGCACATCGTAGATGCTCTGTATTTGTTGAATAAATTACAAAATGAGGTTTTTTGAGCAGAACCAAGCACTCAGCAGTGTTCTCTAAATTTTGTCCAAAAGTCTAATGTTGACTCCACGTGAGAAAGAATCAAACCCCACTGAGGAAAGTTCTCATGGCAACTAATAAGACCCAAGAGAAAGGCTTTAAGACCTACATGGTGCTGACTTTTGGCATCCTGGATCTGGGAATTCAACAGACACGTAACTTGTAGAATTCCAGTACATTCAGCTCAACTGCCTTTGATACACGGACAGCAAAATTCAAAAACAAATTACAGCATCAAAAACAGCTTCAAATTACCAGAAAATATGGCACCCGCACATTGTAAATTGCCTCTTTAGAGTCTTCCCACTTTTTACCTTTTAAGATGAAAACAATGAAGTGTTCTATTTGGATGTCGAGATTTTTAAAAATGAGTTGCCCTTTTATAATGTTTTAAAAAGAGGCATCATAAGATGTGAATCTAACTGAAACCTCTGAACTTGCAAAAATGAAAAATTCAAGAGGATGTGACAAAATTATTTCTAGCAACCATGACATTTCTTGATGTGAAATGCTTTCTTTGAACTGTACAACACAGCACGAGTTAGGATTTGGAATCTGACAAGAAAATAAGTGAGATGCCAAGCTGACAATGAAGACATTTTTCTTCCACAAAGGTATTTTTATTTATTTATTTATTTAACCACAGTAACTGGATCCAGATAGTACCAGCAACTTTGAGAGGGTTAAGTGGGGTGCTAGAAATTGTGGAACCAGAAAACTCCAGGTTTAGATTCTCACTCCAGCACTTGTTCTATGACCTTGAGTAAGACATTTAACCTCTCAGTTCCCTTATCTTTAAAATGGAGTTATGAGCCCTTTCAAGGTTATTGCGAGGATTAAAGATCAGGTATGTAAAGGTCCTAGCATAGAGTACAAGTTTAATTAAGATGATTGATATGGTTTCACTCTGTGTCCCCACCCAAATTTCATCTCTCATTGTAATCCCTTCATAGAAGGAATCTGGTGGGAGGTGATTAGATCATGGGGGCAGTTCCCCCATGCTGTTCTCGTGATAGTGAGTGAGTTCTCAAGAGATCTGATGGTTTACAACTGTGGCATTTCCTATTTGCTCACTCTCTGTCTCCTGCCACCGTGTGAAGAAGGTCCTTGCTTCCCCTTCCCCTTCCGCCATGATTGTTAGTTTCCTGAGGCCTCCCAGCCATGTGGAACTGTGAGTCAATTAATAACAAATTATTATTTTTGTTCTATTTAATATATAAATATTATATATTTATTATATATCTTTCATAACAAATTATCCAGTCTAGGGTAGTTCTTTATAGCAGTGTGAAAACAGAGTGCTACAATGATGATAATGATGATGATGGCAACAGATAACATTTATTGTTTTTTTTTTAAATAGTCAGATACAGTTCTAAGTGCTTTACCTTTTGTGTTTGTTAAGGAAATTCTATCTACTCTAACAGACAAACCCTGAAATCTCAGTGCCTAACACACTGATAATAATAGAAGATTATTCTTAACTCACATAAAGTCCAGTTGGTGGTGGAAATGGTGATAAAGGAAGTTACCGCTTCACAAAACCATTTAGAGACTCATGCTGACTGAGGCTCAGAGCCCCAGCAAGAAGAGAAGAATGAAGCATTCACAGTGCCTAACCCAGTGCCTGATACACAAAAAATGTTCAACAATTGGTAATCAAAGTTGTTGCTATTAGCATTATGATGATTATTATCTTTCAAGGCTGAGACTGAAAGTATGAGAGAGACTGTTTTAATCTGATCTCACACTGCTGATAAAGATATACCTGAGACTAGGAAATTTATAAAGAAAAACAGGTTTAATGGACTCACAGTTCCATGTGGCTCGGGAGGCCTCATAATCATGGTAGAAGGTGAAAGGCACATCTTACGTGGGGAAGCACGGAGAAGAATTGAAGTCAAGCAAAAGGGGTTTCCTCTTATAAAACCATCAGATCTTGTGAGACTTATTCACTGCCATGAAAACAATATGGGGAAAACCGCCCCCATGATTCAATTACCTCCCCCCAGGTCCCTCCCACAACACGTGGGAATTATGGGAGCTACAATTCAAGATAAGATTTGGGTGGGGACAGAGCCAAGCTATATCAAAGACTTATTTTGGTTTTATGTGGTGAATACATTCCTAACAGGATGGATTTTTTTTTTAAATAAAAAACTAGAATCTGACAATTTCTGGGACAGTGAGGTTTGTAATTGGGATCTTGCAAGTACTGGGCTGGAGACAGCTTGTGTTGAAGGGAGGACATTGGTATTAACTGTCTCCAGTTAATTAATAAAGGGCTATTGATTTAAGCCCTTAAATAAATAGGTGCCAGACAAGAGCTTCCTGAATCTTGGACATTTGTCTTTCTTCTCTGGGAGGGGTGAAGAAATGGGGTAATCCATAGTGATCTACTCCAATGTCGGTCTAGCCTCATTCCAGGGAGAAGTGAGGACATTTAATACTACCAGTTTTAAAAAATGACACAGCACGCACGATGGGCCAGAGCTTGAGGTTGAATCAGAGAGAACCAGGTTTCAATCAGCTCTGCCACTGACTTCCTGGGTTACTTTGTGCAATTTTTACCTCTTTGAGCCTGTTTCTTCTTCTATGAGTGGGGAAAAATAAAACGCAACTTTGTAAGGTTATAGGAATCATCTGAAAGAATAATTCTAATAACAAAAGCTAATGCTGAAATGTTTACTAGGTGTTAAGCATTAAGCTACTGTCTTTTTATCTATTATTTTATCTCTCATAACAGCCAATGATAGAGATACTATTGTTATCCCTATTTTAAAAAAATAGAAGCATGAAGAGAATATTTAAGTAGCTCTAAGTCTCACTAGTACACAGTGCTTCACCTGGGACCCACACACCTGCAGAGGGATTTGTGGGTAGAATTCAGTGGGTTTATGAAAGTAGGTGCGAGAAAATATATAATGTCTTTACTTTCACTGGCCTCTAGTTGAAATTTAGCAAATCCCTCAATTATAAATGTGGGCAATAAGGCAGGGTGCAGAGGCTCATACCTGTAATCCCAGCACTTTGGGAGGCTGAGGTGGGCAGATTGCTTGAGCCCAGGAGCTCAAAACCAACCTGGGCAACATGGTGAATGCCCATCTCTACAAAAAATACAGAAAATTAGCTGGGCATGGTGGCACGTACCTGTAGTCCCAGCTACTTGGGAGGCTGAGGTGGGAGGATTGCTAGAGCCCCAGAGGTCAAAGCTGCAGTGAGCTGTGATTGCTCCACTGCACTCCAACCTGGGCAACAGAGTGAGACTCTGTCTCAAAAGTAAGTAAATAAATGTAGGCAAAGAACCACCTATAGTATTAGCACTGACCTGGGACTTTGTCAAAAGTAGAATCACAGATATTGTTGTGTCACATTGCATATGTAGCAGATAGCTCAAAGAATCGTTTGTGCTCATCAATACTTTGAAACCTCATGTTATTTATTGCATTAGTTGAAAAGCACATATACAGCTGACCCTAGAACAATGCAGGGGTTAGAGGTCGACAAACCCCATGTAGTCGGAAACCTCATACAGCTTTTGACTCCCCCAGTACTAAACTACTAATAGTCCACTTTGACCAGAAGCCTTACTGATAACATAAACAATTGATTAACACATATTTAGTATGTTATGTGTATTTTATGTATATATGTATATAAATATATAACACTGTGTTCTTATGACAAAGTAAGCTAAAGAAAATGTTATTTAAAAAATCATAAGGAAGAGAAAACATATTTACTATTTATTAAGTGGAAGTGGATCATCATAGAGGTCTTCATCATTGTCATCTTCACGTTGAGTAGGCTGAAGAAGAGGAGGGCTTGGTCTTGCTGTCTCAGGGGTGGCAGAGGTGGAAGAAAATTCACACATGCAGTTCAAAGCAGTGTTGTTCAAGGGCCAACTGTATTACCATATCACAAATGTGAGTTTCTAAAAATATTTTCATGATGAGATCATGGTTTTTTTCTGTAATTCTATGTATTTTGTTTTATGCATTTAAAGTCATTATTCTGAAAAGGGAATCCATAGGCATTCACCAGATAATTGAAAGGATCCATGGCCTAAAAACATTAAGAATATTCATAGTAGCCCATGGCTGTTAGAGCATCAGAAAGCCATGGTGGCTCAGGCCTGTAATCCCAGCACTTTGGGAGGCCAAAGCGGGCGGATCAAAAGGTCAGGAGATTGAGGCCATCCTGGCCAACATGGTGAAACCCCGTCACTACTAAAAGACAAAAAATTAGCCAGGTGTGGTGGTGCGTGCCTGTAGTCCCAGCTACTAGGGAGGCTGAGGCAGGAGAATCACATGAACCTGGGAGGCAGAGGTTGCAGTGAGCCAAGATTGTGCCACTGCACTCCAGCCTGGTGACAGAGCAAGGACTCCATCTCAAAAAAAAAAAAAAAAACAAAAAACGCAACAACAACAACAACAAAACGCTGATGTAAACCAAAAATAAAATTCTAAGGCCCCTGAAAGACTGGTTCAGGCCATGAAGGGAGAAAAGTGGGGGTCGGACATGCCTCATTCTACCTGTCTGACATTAACATCAACACAGGCTTTAAGTCTGATAAGAAACATTTTAGAGCCTGTTCTCTCTGAAGCCTGCTAGGTAAAAGCTTCATCTTCATGATCAAACTTTGGACTCCACTACCTCTTACATCAACCCAAACGTTCCTTTCTATTGATCCCAGGTCTTTAGACAAACTCAACCAATTGTCAACCAGAAAATGTTTAAATTTACCTATAGCCTGGAAGCCCCCTCCCCCACTTTTTGAGTTGCCCTGACTTTCTGGACCAAACCAATCTATTTCTTAAATGTACTTGATTGATGTCTCATGCCTCCCTAAAATGTATAAAACCAAGCTGCAACCCAACCACCCTGGGTACATGTCATCAGGACTTCCGGAGGCTGTGTCATGGGCACATGTCCTCGATCTTAGCAAAATAAACTTTCTTTCTTTTTTTTTTTTTTTTTTTTTGTGAGACGGAGTCTTGCACTGTCACCACTGTCACCTGGGGTTGGAGTGCAGTAGCGTGATCTCGGCTCACTGCAAACTCTGCCTCCCAGGTTCACACCATTCTCCTGCCTCAGCCTGCTGAGTAGCTGGGACTACAGGTGCCGGCCACCACGCCAGGCTAATTTTTGTATTTTTAGTAGAGATGGGGTTTCACCATGTTGGCCAGGCTGGTCTCGAACTCCTGACCTCGTGATCTGCCCTCCTCGGCCTCCCAAAGTGCTGGGATTACAGGTGTGAGCCACCGTGCCTGGCTGGCAAAATAATATTTCTAAATTAACAGACTTGTCTCAGATTTTCTGGGTCTACACCGAGTACCTGGCAAGTGCTCAATCCTCAGAATCCGTTGCTATAATGTTATTAATACACACACTGAAATCCCGGTCGTCCAGGAGCAAACCTTTGAAAGTGGTAAGAGACTCAATTCCATTGATTATACCCATTTCGTGGTGATCAGGAAGAAGAACACTCAGTCCAGTCAGAGAGCAGGGTTGAAGATTATCAACTGCAACCTCCTCCTTCTGAAGGAAGATGAAGACGTGCAGTTGCAGGAAAGGATAGTTTCAAGGCATGTGGCAAATTGGCGTTGGAATCAATACCACCAGCCAAGTCTCCTGGAGTCAGTCTTCTCTTCATTATAGGACACAACTTTTCAATATCAGACATGAAGCTGGATGATGAGAGTTCCTGTCTCTAGAAGCATACAGGTCCACTCCAATTTCTTCTGCATCTCAAAGTCCTTGGGATGATCCCACAGATGTTGGATGATGATGTAATGTGGCACCGTGCAAGGCTTCTCATCATAGGGTCCAGGGGCCACGGTAGTGCAATGACAGGGAGCTTGTTACAAACATTGGACCCTGGGGCCCATCTCCTCGGATCTACCTTATCTGAAGCTCTTTGAGGGAGCTTGGGAATCAGCATTTTTATCAAGCTGCCCCACCGATTCACACGTGAATCCAAGTGAGAACTATTGACAGAGCCATTAAAGCATGAGCTCTGGAGTTCAAATCCCAGTTCTACCACTTACTAGTTCAACTGCTTTCGGAACATTACTCAAATTTTAGACAAATCTCTACACAGCATCTCCAAAGCATAATAGTACCTACCTTTGGTAGTGAGAACCAAATGTGGCAATGCATAGAAGGTCTTTAACAGTGTGTGGCTCTACAAATAAGCTTGCTATGATTATTGTTGTTGTTGTTGTTTATGAGTTATAATCCACCAGGTGGCTCACTAGAGGAATAGTGTGGCTCTCCTCACAGAGGTGTAATTCTCTGTTCTATGACTACATTCATGGGGCTCTGATGTGAGTGACTCCAGCTACCAACAGTTTCTAAGTGCTGAAAGAGCATCCTCTGTGTTCCAGACTTCTCTGATAACCAGAACTGTGCCCCAAAGACAGCCAACGGGATCTGCTCTGGGTCATGCCAAGTGACCCTGTGGCCAATGAAAGGTCTCCAAATCCCAGAGTAAAGATCCTGACCCTGACTGCAAATCTCCCCTTTGCTTGACATTGACAATGTCTCTAAGCATCCAGAGAGTGGAAGTTTCATTCCCCAGGGACCCCAGATCTCTGGCTTTGGGCAACCACTGTGAGTTCCTGCCCACATCCTTAGTGTCTTTGGGACCTCAGTGTACAATGACTGGCTTATAATCGCCAGTAGGTGCACCTCTGTGCCTCGGGATTTTACTTTTTCTCTTTTTTTGAGATGGAGTTTCACTCTTGTTGCCCAGGCTGGAATGCAATGGTGTGATCTCGGCTCACCGCCACCTCCACCTCCCAAGTTAAAGCGATTCTCCTGCATCAGCCTCCCGAGTAGCTGGGATTACAGGCATGCGCCACCACACCAAGCTAATTTTGTATTTTTAATAGAGATGGGGTTTCTCCATGTTGGCCAGGCTGGTCCTGACCTCAGGTGATCCGCCCACCTCGGCCTCCCAAAGTGCTGGGATTACAGGCATGAGCCACTGTGCTCGGCTGCCTAGGGATTCTTGACACCATGAAAGTCCTGCCTTTGCACGTGACAGCCTAGGAGTGCCTGAACATTAGCATCCCTGAAAGCAATTTGGAAACAATGTCTGATGGCCATGGGCACGTAAACACCCAAGCTGCATGTTACTTGGGCAGGATGATCCTTTGTGTTTGTTCAACACTGTCTCCCAAAGTTTCCCTGCAGCATGAAACTCCAGCCGTGCATAGTGGTAGCTGGCATGATATCATACTCTTCTTAGCTGCTTTTCCTTCCTTATTGAACCTCCCACCCCCTCCCAGTATTCTCTTCATTTCTCACATCCTCATCTCAGAGCCTCTTTCTGGAGGACCCATAGTCAGACAGGTTTCTACCTGAAAATTTCAAACTCTATGCTACCAGAGGCCAGGCAGGAAATAAAATTTAATAAGTAGGGGAAGAATCCAATCTTCCATCCTTTCAATATTTGTGTCTTCTATGACCCTGATCAGCGTTCAAAACTAAAGTTCAAATCGCAGCAAGATTCTTGACCATTAAGGGTAAATTTAGCTATGATGAGGAAACCTAGCAACAATAGATTTCTAAAGGCAAAAGGATGTGAACTAGGAGATGTGACACAAACTTACCAAAAAGGCTTCAAACACAAAGTCTCCTGGAAAATGTGTATATGTTGCTGTTAACTAGAAATTGCCTTTGCCGGAAACAACTTCCCATATATTCTGAGTATTAAAGACCTCACTCTCTATGCTAATATTGGTGTTTCCTGGTGAAAACACAAATTAGGATGCAGGGTTCTAGAAAGATACATGACAACCCCAACAGCCTCACATATAATCAGTTTTATTGCCAGGTAAGAAATTCATATTAATATAGTGAATACATATGTTTACAAATAAACATTCTTAGAAAACAAACAAATGTGTTTTTTTCTTCATTGTAGGAAGAATTATTCGTATCATAAACTCCGCAGTTGTTGACAAGTATTAACACAGGTTTACTTGCAGAACATACGGTTACTAAAATATTTGCACATAAAATATGCTCCATTTACACAAAAAACTGGGAAGAGTTAGATGGGGAGGCCAGGCGGAGCCCAAGGCAGATGGAGGCTGTGACACTGTGAAAGGGCAAAGGGAAGTCAGACTCTGGTCCCATTGGGTTGGAAATTGGGGGACAGCTAAAGGCAAAAAATAGGGGCTGATGTCAGGGCATGGAATTAGGAAGAGGACAGCCTGTCTGCTTTGTTCTGGTTTCTCTCTTCTAGGTCTCACTACCCTAGCTATAGGGTCCTTGTCTTGGTACATGGAAGTCACAGACAGTTCCATAGGTTGTCCCATCTTTCCATATTGTGAGGTCTGTCTACCCTCCCAAGAGGAAGCCAAAGAATAAAAAGATCTTCCCTATCCAAACTTCCCTCTTCAGTTCATCTCCCAAAGCCAATTGGAAGATAATAAACTATGAAGCATTTCCTGAGCTTTCCATCCTAGACAGGACTACTTGGAAAGTACTTGTCCTTCTTGGGCCATCATTGTGGCTACATCTTAATGACCAGTCTGCACCTTTGCTGCCAAAATTACAACTGCAGACCCCAAGGAGCGCAGTTCAATTGATGAAGTTTATTCAGAGGAGAAGGAGCACGCAGAAGGAATACAATACTACAGATTTAGAGGCCAAGAAAGACTCTTAATCAGAGTTGAGATAAGGGTGGGATGAAGTGGACTGGGGGCAAAGAGCAAGGATGAGGTAAAAGGGAGATAAGAACTATGGAAACTTTGAGCTGGAAAGAGCCTCACAATAAGTCAACCCAGGGTTTTCTGAAGTGTGGGCTGTGCACCCCTAGTGTATGCACAATGATCATAGGCAGTACATAGCTACAGCATTGTTCAACACTGACTTGCATAGGAAATGATTCCCCTTTCATTTACTTTTTGGTCCATCTTATTAGTACAAAGAGAAAGTCTTCATTGGGTGCTGGTATTTTTAACAATTATTTAATACCCGCTGATATTGTTTTAAGAGAGAGAGAGAAACAGAGACAGAGAGATGGAGAGAGAAAGAAAGAACCCCAGGCTTTAGTTCAGACTCACAGACAACAGATTCCAGCTGGAATTTAATCATTGCTGCTTGTTTCCTTTGTACTTATTTTTATGCTTACTTTCTATTTATGGCAATTGATGATTTTTTTTAAAATTTGTGATGAAGACAGGAAGTTTTCATTTTAAAAACAAAATGCATTAAAATGAATCAATTTAGATACAAATATTGTGAAGGTGATACACAGAGATGCCAAAGTGTGTTGCAGGTACATAACTCATTAACATCAAGGAAACTCTGACCATGCCCAGTGGTATTTACTTGACTCTGGGAAGCTCTGGGGTCTTCCCAAGGAGGCTGAGAAGGTGGGCACTAAATCTCTGACCCCTGCTTTGTACAGCACGGTACCTTTTTATACATGGAGATCTCCTATTATGCGTTCTTTGAAAGATCTTTTTCTTTTCTTTTTTTTTTTTTTTTTTTTTGAGACAGTCTCACTCCGTCACCCAGGCTAGAGGGCAGTGGTGCAGTCTCAGCTCACTGCAACCTCCCGAGTTTAAGCGATTCTCCTGCCTCAGCCTCTCGAGTAGTTGGGATTACAGGCACCCACCACCATGGCCGGCTAATGTTTGTATTTTTAGTAGAGACAGGGTTTCACCATATTGGCCAGGCTGATCTCAAACTCCTGACCTCAGATGATCCACCCGCCTCGGCCTCCCAAAGTGCTGGGATTTTAGGCATGAGCCACTGCGCCTGGCCAAAAGATCTCATTTTTAAAAACAGGTACAGGTTTTGCAGTTTCAAAAAGCTTGACCTACCCCAATTCCCCATGTTTCAGATGGGAGACTGAGGCCTAGAGGGATCAACTGCATTGCTGGTGTCCTCGTATCTCCTGGGAGTGAGAAGGAGAATAAATATCTGGTTTTGCTGATTTCGTGATGTCAGAGTGGAGAGACAGGTGGGGCAGAACCTTGCAGCTCAGGATTTCAGAAAATATTCTGAGTCTTGTTTGACCAGACCATTTATAGCTTCTGACACCAGAGTTGCTGTGGGTCTGCTGAATGTTAATTAACTACCAAAGACCTTTAGGGGCTAGTTGAGAAACCTTTCACCTTAGATAAAAATCTTGCCTCTCTCAATCCGCTTCTTTGGGCTTCCACAAAACAAACACAACTTGTAGGAAAACTGACTTTCTTGGGACCCCAAGGACTACGGATTATGAGAACCAACCAGAAAAACAAAAACAACCTCAGGACATTCTGGATGGGAGATGAACACATGAAGTATGTGGGGAGGTAATTTGGAGGGACCATGGGAATTACGGGACCAAGAAACATCTGACAGGTTTGAGAGGGCTAGAAAATGGAAGGACTAATTTTGATAGTGTAGAGAGTAGGGAGGTCTTCGTTCTTGGGTACCCCTGGCATTGTAGCAGCCCCTCGGAGGGTGTTATCGGGCGGGCTCACCTACAAAGGAAGGATGGAAACATCTTCTACTACTGCAGAAAAACAAGAGGAAGGAAGGCTAAAAGAACACAGGTTGCACTTGGGAAACAAGACTGTCATTAAACAACAGTAACACATTGAAGGCACCACCCACGCTTATGACATTTTCAGTCCAAAGCAGTTGAAATTTGGCAGCGGCGGCCGCAACGCGCTGAAGGGAAAGGGATGTCAGGGACATACAGCTTATAGATTACTTGTTTTTGTGGCTGTTTCAGGTCTTGGAGGCAAAACCCAGAAATCAGAGGCTTCTGGATCCTCATCTGATCTCCTGTGGACTTTTCCAACTGTGGATTTGTTGTTGGTAATGTCAACAACAAGTCTTCAAGATTTTGGAAAATAAAAAACCTAATTTGCCATTTTTATCTGTTTTGTAGTGGGCTTACATTTTAATCCTCTTTTTAAAAAGTTATTTGATACTCTCCGGACCCTCTCCATAAAAGCCCATCCCTCCCATTTCCACGGTCATGGTCCTTATGGGAGTTGTCTAAAATGTTTTTTGCTTTTTTTTTTTTTCCTTCCCATCATTGTCGGTGGGTTCAGGGTCTATTTACTTTTTGTGAGTTTGAGGGTGTGTTGTTTTTTGCTTTCAACATGGATGATATGAAAAGCACTATAAATAGAATGGTTGGGGTCCAGTTACTGTTTCATGCTCGTCACAATTTTACATCCACATCACCACTTCTTGGAATTAGAAAAATGCTTCTAATGTGGGCAAATTCCTCCCAGAACAACTCCTCTTCCAGAATGCACTCTTCTCTTGTGTCCTCCCTCATTCTCTACCCCCATTTCCACCCTGGCTTTCGAACCTAGAAACAGACAGCACGTGGCAAGCAGTGTATGTGCTCAAATGGACAATTTCTCTAAATTGTGCTACTTTTATATTTTGTCATCATGGATTTCAGTTTCAAGTTAGGAGGAAAAGAAAACTCAGCCCCACGGTTTGGCCATGAGAGTTGGCCATCTTGGGCCTGAAGTGGAAAGAGTGTGCCTCATTTTCCCCTTTGCTGTATTGCTGAATGTCCACGCTTTGGTCTTTCTCAGCTGCCTGCCGACACGTTATAGGCATGACCTAGGAAAAGCGCGACTCTGTGTCCCCAGTAGGTTTAGAGTTGGTTCTTGTTGAGAGTGAGTGTGTGGACGCATGTATTAGGGGATGATGGGGACGGTGTGGGAGGGGTTGTTTTTTGCCTCTCTCAGTTGAGTGTGGTCTCCAGGGTGCTCCCTGTGGTGAAAGCTCAGACAGTCACTTCTGTTTTGCTGTTGGTGATGAAGTATGGCTGTGGGGGTGGGTAGTGCTGGGGGCGAGTTCCCAAGGGGTCGCTGGAGCCTGTCTCGGCCGTGCCAAGCTTGCCCTTGTTGCTGTAAGCCTGCCGCCGGAGGGACTGCTCGTTGGGGTCCCAGCCCTTAAAGTTGGTGGTAGAGTTGTAGGCCAGGGGATGTGGGGGCATCTTGTTGGTGCGGGACTTCTGTCCATTCTGCTTGGCAGGACCGTGCTCAGGGCTGAAGGCCCGGGGCTCGTCCTCCACTCTTACAGGGTGCAGAGGTAAGTTCCCTTTGGCAGCCAGCTCAGCCAGGTGCCGTCGCTTGGTGTAGAAGTCATCATTGACCTTGTCAGCTACACAGCGGAACAGGTGGATGAAGAAGGGGAAGAAAGAGGAGAGAGAGAGAGAGAGAGAGTTAGAGACTGGCATGTCAACCCAAGAACAGCATAAAAATGGGCCAACAGTCCAAACAAGACACACTAGAAACTCCACCTAGAACAAGACAGAGGGAAGGGCAGCACCATGCCCTTTCCACAAAAAAAGAGCAGGACCAAGAGGATTAAAGGCATCTCCAAGGGAACCTCTAGACCCCCGAAATAAACACTTCTCCCCCCACAGTCCCACCTACCATTCTGCCATCGTTGGTTTGCCTATGAAATTCGCGTGTTGTTTCTTTTTTATTAAAATGATACATTCTCATTAGAGAAGAGTGGACATGTTAAGTGATCTTCCTATCTATCACCTACCAATCAAGACAGCCGATAACAACTTTTGGGTATATTTTTTTCTGGTATTTTTAATAAACAGAGTTTAATTTGGGATTTTTCTTGGCTGGTTTATTTGCTTTTGTTTTTGCTTTTAGCAGTTAAACCAGACCTGTATTCACATTTCAACTCTGACACCTGCCAGCAGCTTAACCTTGACTAAATTACTTAACATTTGTCAGCATCAGCTTCTCCATAAGGAAAGTCATTACAATAAAAAAGTATACTTCATAGGTCTGTTTGGAGAGTTAAATTATATGACCTGTGTAAAGTGCTTAGATATTATCTACCACCATTATCATCATTGTTATAAATAAGTTTGTTTCTATTTCTCAAGTAATGTTCTATCAAGCATTCTTCATGTTGTTATAAATTATTAATAAACAGGATTTTCAGGTGTACCTAGTATTTCATTGAGTGGAACTATCAAAATTAATTAATTCCCCTATTAATGAGTGTTCTAATTGTGCCAATATTTTGCTATTACAAATAAAGTTATAATAGCAACTTTTCACTTAAACCTCTCTTTATATTTAGAATTTTGAATTTAGCATAATTCTAAAAATGTTTTCTTATTTATTTATTTATTATTATTTTTTGAGACAGGATCTTACTCTGCTGCCCAGGCTGGAGTGCAGTGGCACAATCATAGCTCACTGCAGCCTCTACCTCCTAGGCTCAGATGATTCTCCTGAGTAGCTGGGACCACAGGCAAGCACCACCACACTAGGCTAATTTTTGTTTTTTTTTTTTTTGGGTAGAAATGAGGTTTCACCATGTTGCCCAGGCTGGTCTTGAATTCCTGGGCTCAAGCAATCCTCCCACCTTGGCCTCCCAAAGTGCTGGGATTACAGGTGTGAGCTACCGCACCAGGCCTGTTTTCTTAATTTACATCAGGGATTGGCAAACTATGGCCCACGGGCCTAATCTGGCCACATCCTGATTTTGTAAACAAAGTTTTATTGGACACAAAACCATGCCCATTCATTTATGTATTATCCATAGCTGCTTTTGTTCTGCTATGGTAGAATTGAGTGCTGGTTGAAACTCAATTGACAGAAACTGTGAGGCCTGAAGAGCCTGAGATATTTACTACCCAGTCCTTTTTAAAAAAGTTTGCTGACCTTTGATTTGGATTAAAAGTAGAATTATTTGGCCAAAGAGTATAACATTGTTAAGGCTCTTGATACATATTGCCAACTATTCTACAAAAGTGTTTTACCAATTTCCACTCAATTTAACTATACTCTCTCCAGCATTGAATGATTCCTTCCTTCCTTCCTTCTTCCTCTCTCTTTCTCTTCCTCCCTCCCTCTCTTCCTTCATTTTTACTTCTCTTTCTCTGTCTTTCTTTCTTTTGAGGACTAAGCTCTGATTTTTTCTTATCTTGCCCAGATTTCTATCTAAGGGGTCTGGGAGTCATATCCTACAAACCATAAATTCTCATCAGATGGGTTTTATTTAACCCTATATATTGTGACTTACTTTCCTATCTGACTCTGACACAACATTACATGACAAAGAAGAAAATCAAAATATTTTACCCCCAAACATGTTTTTTTGTCGTTCTTTGAAATGGCCCTGCGAAAAAAAAAGTTTCTTTGTGGAGTAAAACCTACATGTGTAAAGAAGCTCTATTAACACAGCTAGATTTTTTCTTCCAGGCCCTCCCAATCCTAAAGAGATTAACTGAGAGTCTAGCACCTTTTAAAAGTCTAAATAGGAAACATTTGTCTTCTATTGTCTCTAAGGGCTGCCACTATAAGACTTCAAAAGAACCTTGGCCTCCATAATCTTTTATCTTCACCTGAACATTCCCTTTCTATTGATCCCAGGTCTTTAGACTCAACCAGTTGTCAACCAGAAAATGTTTACATTTACCTATAGCCTTGAAGCTTCCCCTTCACCTGAACATTCCCTTTCTATTGATCCCAGGTCTTTGGATTCAACCAATTGTCAACCAGGAAATGTTTACATTTACCTATAGCCTCAAAGCTCCCCCCTCACCATCCCCTTCAAATTGTCCCATTTTTCTGGACCAAACCTATGTATTTCTCAAATGTATTTGATTGATGTCTCATACCTCCCTAAAATGTATAAAACCAAGCTGCAGACCAACCACCCTGGGCACATGTTCTCAGGACTCCTGAGGGCTGTGTCATGGGCCATGGTCACTCCTATTTGGCTCAGAATAAATCTCTTCAAGTATTTGACAGAGTTTGACTTTTTCATCGACACTTTCTTTTCTTTTCTTTTAATTTTTTTATTATACTTTAAGTTCTGGGATACATGTGCAGAACATGCAGGTTTGTTATATAGGTATACTTGTGCCATGGTGGTTTGCTGACACTTTCTTATTTGTTTTTTGACAATTTTATGAAATCTCCTTTTATTTTAATTCTGAATTCTTTTATTATAAGATTATCTACACTTTTAAAATTAATTCATTAGCAATAAACTTTTGAACTTTCATCTCTCAGGAGACCAGAAGTATTTGCTCTTTCATCCACATGTTGGGATCTCACCGTGTCACACATGTGAATTTACATAAAGGTTAAAGAATGCCTGCCTCCCTACTAGAATGTCCACCCCAGCAGGGCAGGAACCATGTCTGTTTCTGATTCTCCTTCATATCTTCATATCTGATTCTCCTCCTTACAGGGCTCTATGCTTCTTTTCTCATTAGATCCTTTCAACAATGAAGGTAGAAAAGATGGGGACTATTACTCCTGCTTGACAAATAAGGAAACTGTCAAGCTCTGGCATATAAAATGATTAAACTAAGGTTACCCAGAGCTAATGGCTGAGCCAGAGTAGAACCTACATGCAATCAACATTATTTGAAAGGCCACAGACGGAAACCCTTGGTTTCAGGACTGAAACAAAAATATGTCCCTGTTTCTGACTCTGTGTCTATGCTAGACATCATTCATTGATCACCGCACTCTTTCCTGGCTAGCGTGGCCTCCACTCGGACTACTGCCCAAGGCAACAACCCAGGGAGCCACATATTAACTTGCTATGTATGACACAGTTTAAGTTGAGTTTATATTCCTTGTAATGCAAATAGCTCCGACTGATAAAGCCTTTCAAGAGAAAGTTCCTCTTTAAAGTCTAGGGCTACCTGAAGGTATGGAACGTCAAAGCCAAAAGGAATCTTGGAATCTGCTAAGGCTGTGAGGATGACACATTCCTGAAATGTCATGAATTGTTTAAGGTAGCACAAGTTAATATTAGAGCTGGGACTATAACCCATCTTCCTGCCTTTTGGAGGAAAGTTCTAGATTTCCAGTGCCATGAAACTTCAATAGAAGAATACTCAAAGTTTTCCCCTTCGACATCAAAATTTATATGTCATTATGTCCTGGATTCAACAGCATCTCTGGCCCGAGGTGGCCATGCCTGAATGCAGCAACATTACTCAGATCTGTTCTTCAGCCTCTTTCTTATCTCTCACATGGGAACCACCCACCCCTTAGCCACTTAAGTCAGAAACTTGGGAACAATGGTTGACTTCATGCTCCTCTTCTCTTGCAGGACAACTGTCAGAGGCATGTGAACCAGAGCAACCCCATCTTGAACAGCAGCTGGGTAAAATGAGGCTGAGACCTACTGGGCTGCATTCCCAGATGGTTAAGGCATTCTTAGTCACAGGATGAGACAGAAGCCTGGCACAAGTCATAAAGGCTTTGCTGTAAAAACAGGTTGCAGTAAAGAAGCTGACCAAAACCCACCAAAATCAAAATGGCCATGAGAGTGACCTCTGGTCGTCTTCACTGCTACACTCCCACCAGTGCCATGACGGTTTACAAATGCCATGGCAATGTCAGGAAGTTACCCTATATGGTCGAAAAAGGGGAGGCATAAATAATCCACCCCTTCTTTAGCATATCATCAAGAAATAACCATAAAAATGAGTAACCAGCAGCCCTCAGGGCTGCTCTATGGAGTAGCCATTCTTTTATTCCTCTACTTTCTTATTAAACTTAATTTCACTTTACTCTATGGACTCGCCCTGAATTCTTTCTTGCATGAGATCCAAGAACCCTCTCTTGGGGTCTAGGTTGGGACTCCTTTCCCATAACTAAGGTGGCCATGCCTGAACCCAGTAACATTACTCAGATCTGTTCTTCAGCCTCTTCCTTATCTCTCACATGGGACCACCCACCCTTTAGCCACTTAAGCCAGAAACCTGGGAGCAATGGTTGACTTCATTCTCCTCTTCTCTTGTAGCACAACTGTCAAACCAACAAGTCCTTCCAGCCATATCTAACAAATATTTCTTTAACCTATTCCCTTTCTCCTACCCCCTTTGAACATTGTTCTCCTTCAGTAACCAAACTGGCCTCCTTGCCTTGTTTCACCTCCTCCAATCCTTCCTCCATGCTGCAGTCTTTGAGCTGTTTGTTCAATCATTTAGTCATTCATCAAAGAGGTACCCACCACATGCTGGACACTCGAAATATAAAGGAGAATCAGAAACAGACATGGTTCCTGCCCTGCTGGGGTGGACATTCTAGCAGGGAGGCAGGCATTCATCCAAACCAACCTGCCTTCTTTTCTGTCTCCCCTCTTTCCTTCTTCCACTGACCATGTTTTTTGAGTGCCTAGTTTACTCCCTGAAAGGGCACACAAAGGGGCCTTGATCTGATCAGGAGGGAGGTGGTGGTCAAATAATCCCCAAAATTCATAAAAGTATAACTATGGTAAGTGCTATGAAGGGGAGCTAACCAGTCATAGTAGTACTTATAATGAGGTCCCCTATCTGGTCTAAGAACCAGGTGTCTGAGCTGCAGAGTCTATCCCCTTCATTAGCACCAGTTTCACTGTTACTCATCTTGCAAGACTTAGCTGAGATGTTGCCTCTGTCATTCCCTCAGACTTTCTCAGCCACCCCTGCTCTCTCCATCATAACACTGACTACACTATTTTATAATTTTCTGTGTTCACATCTGTTTCCCCACTAGACCACGAGTTCTTTGAGAGCAGAAATATCCTTCCATCTGGGTGGCTCAGTGGTTCTCAGTCCTGGCAGTACATGGAAATCACATGGGGGAGCTTTAAAAGTGTTCAGACACCTGGACCCCTTCCCAAAACCATTTGATCAGACTCTCAGAGACTGTGGCCCAGACATATATTTTCTAAGTCTCTCAGGTGATTCTAATATGCAGCCAGGGTTGAGAACCACAGGGATAGCCTCTGTTGTTATCACAGTTCCAGTACATAGGGTGTTTTTTTGTTAGAGAACTAAAGGGAAGTATCCTCCCACTTCACTCCTATTATGCCCAGCTGCCTCTCCCCTGAGGTCCCTCTCCCTTCTAGAAAGTCCGATAAGGTCAGATCTCTCCATAATAAGCTCCTCCCATGGCATTTATCATGACTGTCATTTTACACTTGTTTATGCAGTTCATTCATTATCATCCGTCTCACTCACTAGCGTTCCAAGAAGACCAGGTATGACTTTTGGCCAGCATTATATAAGCAATGTTCAGCCTAGTTCCTGGCAGACATTAAGGACTCAGTAAAATTTTTTTTTGAGACAGTGTCTCGCTCTGTCACCCAGGCTGGAGTGCGGTCGCACAGTCTTAGCTCACTACAGCCTCTGCCTCCTGGGCTGAAGTGATTCTCCTGTCTCAGCCTCCCAAGTAGCTAGGATTCCAGCTACTGGAAACCTAGCCAGCCTCCTGGCTGATTTTGCTATTTTCAGTAGAGACAGCGTTTTTCCATGTTGGCCAGGCTGGCCTCGAACTCCCGACCTGAAGTGATCCACCCACCTTGGTATCCCGAAGGGCTGGGATTACAGGTGTGAGCCACCACACCTGGCCTCAGTAAATATTTGATGAATGATGAGAGTGGGAAGAGGGAGAGTATCAGGAAAAATAACAAGTACTAGGTTTAATACCTGGGGGATGAAATAATCTGTACAACAAACCCCCATGACACAAGTTTACCTATGTAACAAACCTGCACTTGTACCCCGAACTTAAAAATTAAAAAAATTATGAGCAAAATACAGTGAGAACATAGAGAATATCAGGGCAAGAATAGGGGTGGAAGCTATCTTTCTCATTTTCCTCCCAGTAATCTTTCACTGAAAAATCTCACTCGCCCTCATTATATGTCTTATAATGATCCAGCATCATTCTTTCCCATGTTCCTCTTTCCAGACATCAGACCAGTCTGAGGTCTGCTCTGAGCAAGGGATGCATTCAATGGTTGCTGTTTCTGAGAAGCAGACAAAATAAATTATGAATTAAGCATCCCAGCAGCTTCAATATGTGATGCCCCCTCAGACAGTTCTAAAGAAAAGTAGATACAGAGGCGTTCAAGTCTGTCCCTATCCGTGCAGATGGGGGGAAAAAATCCCATTAAGAGGAAACACTGAATCCCACGTGGAGAATCCACACCATCCTCCTTACCTAACTCTGAGCTGTTTGCTTGGTGAACCTGGTATTGGGTACTCCCTGGGCACAGAAAGTGTTTGGTACTTGGGGCAAGAGTGGAGTGAACAAGAAAGTCTGCAGGCTCTGGAATGAGACAGATCTGAGTTTATGAGACCTTGGGAACACCACTTAACCATTTATGCCTGTTTCCTTAGGTGTGAAATAGAGATAATATTAACCACTCTTGGATTTAATGTGGGCAATGAATTGCATGAGATACACCTGCTACACAGCACAATTCCTAGAATGTAGTAAATGCTCAATACCTATATTTTATCTATTCCCTGCCTTAAGAAAGAAGCCCTGGATTAAATTCGATAGACATTGTTTGAACACTTTATGGTAGGCAACATACTAGGCACAAAGCAGGCATTCATCCAAACCAAGCTGCCCTCTTTTCTGTCTCCCTTATTTCCTTCTTCCACCCACCATGTTTGTTGAGTGCTTAGTTTACTCCATGAAAGGGCACACAAAGGGGCCTTGATCTGATCAGGCGGGAGGTGGTGGTCAGGGAAGCTTTACTGTTTAAGGTAGCGCAAGCTAACATTAGAGCTGGGACTTGAACCCATTTTCCTGCCTTTTAGAGGAAAGTTCGAGATTTCCAGTGCCATGAAACTTCAATAGAAAAATAATCTAAGATTCCCCTTTAGACTTCAAAATTTATATATCCAGTTACCTCCTGGATAGGTTCAACAGCATCTCTGGCCCAAGGTGGTCATGCCTGAACCCAGCAACATTATTCAGGTCTGTTCTTCAGCCTTTTCCTTACATCTCACGTGGGACCACCCACTCCTTAGCTACGTAAGCCAGAAACTTGGGCGCAATGGTTGACTTCATTCTCCTCTTCTCTTGCAGCACAACTGTCAAACCAACAAGTCCTTCCAGCCATATCTAACAAATATTTCCTTAACCTATTCCCTTTCTCCTACCCCCTTTGAACATTGTTCTCCTTCAGTAACCAAACTGGCCTCCTTGCCTTGTTTCACCTCCTCTAATCCATTCTCCATGCTGCAGTCTTCAAGCTGTTTGTTCAATCATTTAGTCATTCATCAAACAGGTACCCACCATATGCTGGATACTTGAAATATGAAAGACAATCAGAAACGGAAACAGACATGGTTCCTGCCATCCTGGGATAAACATTCTACTAGGGAGGCAGGCATTCATTCTGCCTCTTGAGAAAGAACTCTTTAAGCTGAGATCAGAAGGTGAAGAGTAACAGAAAGAGCAATGCACGTGAGGGAATATGTGGCATATTGCAAGAATGACCAAAATACTTTGCAGCTCTTACCATCAAGAAGTGGAATTTCCCCATGCCTTGAATATGTCCTGGCATTATGGTGGGCTTGGACCAGCAGATTCTAGCAACTTCTACTCTAAGGCTCTTGAAATCTGCCTCCATGTGAAGAAGGGAGCCCCTAGACTCCTGGAGGATGAGAAACCCATAGGCCAGTTACCCCTGTTCAACACAACCAACCAACTGCTAACCGCAGTATGTTCAGTGAGGCCATCTTAGGCCGTCAGCCACCTAACAGCAGACCCAGATACCAAGAAAATCCAACTGAGATGAGCCAATCCAGCCCAAACAAGAACTTCTCCATTGACCCAGAATCATGATCTCGATAAATGGTTGCTATGCTCAGCAACTAAGATTTGGAGTCATTTGTTATGCAGCAGTTGATAACTGATACATGAAAGCATTTGCAAAAGCTTTCAGCTGAGAAGGAGCCGAGTAGCTTCAAGAACCTGAAAGGATATCTGAGTTGTAGATGAAGAAGGCAAGGGATCCTCAGGCCATCTAATGTCCTATAGGCAAGATTATATCATTCATGCCTATTCATTTAACTAACCATTCTCCCGCCTTAGGACTCAGGTGTTCTCTTAGAGAAGCGCAGTGTAGGCACTGAACTGGTGCCTGGTGCATGAAACTATCCTCCAAAGAGATATTTTCAAGATTATTTCAACAACAAGGAGGTGGTTAGAGGTAAGATGGATGAATCATTTCCATTACCTGGAAGTGCTGTTTTCATGAAACCCTGTTTTCGTAATGTTTCTGTTCCCCTCTGGTTTGCAGCCAGGTGAGGGGAAAGAAATGCTTATCTAGCCACTCTTGGCTTTGTGCAGTGTGGTCCGTGTCTTAGTATATTAAAAAGCTACTTGCAAAAAAAATAACAGATTCATTGAACAGTCTTGTAAGCCCCATTAATAAATGCATTAACCTAATCAGCCCCAGTACCTCGTGGGCAGACGGCTGACAAACCGACCAGGAAACAGATGTGTGAGCCTTTCAACAACAATGGCCCTCTCCTGTTTGATTTTTCTTCATTTACGAAAGAAGAATAAAGGAAAAGGTGCTTTCCTTCCAATAAGCCTAATTGCCTTGAAGAAACTGGGGCTGTAAAATTAAACTATACCTTACTCCATCTGTCTCTCTCTTAATTAGCAGCAGACACTTGTACAGGTGTGGGGCGGGATGGAGCCTGGCTTTTGTGGAAAGGGAGAACGTCAAGGTAATAACCAGTTTCCAAAACAAGCTGCACATCTGAGGGTCTCAGCAGGCAGCCTCCCACCTACCTCCTTTCCTTGAGGCAAAGATATCTTAGGGAGGGGTTCCTACCACTCATTCTTGCTTGGTAATATTCCTGGGTCAAAGGTGATGGATTTCACCTGGTAAGCAATGCCCCAACCAAAGCTTTCACATTTCCTCATCGGTTTCTGCCTTTGGCTCAAGGGTATGATAAAAGACAGCAATTAATCTTCTCATTACACTTAAGAACAAAATCCAAATTCTTTGCAGTGGTCCCTGAGTCTGTTTGACGTGGACTCTCGCTACTTATGCACCCTCCTCTGCTCCATACCTATTGTGAACACATCACAGTGTGTGTTCCTTTGTTAAAGCTGCCATCACAAAGTACCACAAAGTTGATGGCTTAAAACAACAGAAATACATTCTCTTGCAGTTCCAAAGGCCAGAAGTTGGCCGGGCCATGCTCCCTCTGAAGGTTCCGCTAGAGGACGCATCCTTGCCTCTTCAAATTTCTGGTGGTTGCTGGCAATCCTTGGCATCTCTTGCCTTGTGAGTTACATCATTCCAATCTCTGCCTTGGGCTTCACGTGGCCATTTTCCGTGTGTGCGTGTGTGTGTGTGTGTGTGTGTATGTGTCCAAATTTCTCCCTTCTTATAAGGATATTAGCCACTGGATTAGGGCCCACATTAATTCAATATATCCTCAACTCGATGACCTCCGCAAAGACTCTATTTCCATGTGCATTCCCAGCCTGAGGTTCCGAGTGCACATCGATTTAGGGGGGTACTATTCCACTATACATAAGATTCCTTTCTGTTCCTGAACACACCAAGCTTGTCACCATCTCAGGACCTTTGGACATCATCCCTGCTGTTTCCTCTGCCTAAATACTACTTCTTGTCATCTGGACCTGTGACCAAGGGCTACCTCCTGAAAAACCCTCCTAATACCCAAAGAAGACATCTCCACCAATGGCTCTGATGACCTCTCCCTATTTTAATATGTTCATAGCCCATATTATTATATAAAGTTATCTTTTTTGGTTACTTGTGTATGCTCTGTTTCCCTTAACCAGAATATAAAGCTCCACTTAGGGCAGAGGTTGTATCTGTTCTGCTCACTGCTGTATCCTCAACATCCAGCCCAATGCCTGGTACATAGCAGGGGTGCAATAATACGCATGTGATGAAAGAAGGAAAGCACTGATGATATTCCAATTTCAATGACAGTCCCTGAAATATGAGAAATGGGCAGGATGTTTCATCTCCTGGTCATTCAGTCTGTATCACCGAAGACTGAGTGATCTGTTCTTTACAGGGATTGAAGGGCTGGAGCTCGGGTTAAGTGCTTTTATTTCTCAGACAGGTGAACTAGGATCCATCTTCCTGTCTGAGAATTTGCAGAGACCTGGATACTCTTTAGCCAACCTAGCTCGGGGGAGGGAGGTAGAATAAAGTCAGGTGAAGACGGCAGGGATCGATTAAAGAGACTGTTTGGGTATATGAGAAGTCTGAGTAGAGACAGGGACTTCCTCTCTATTTCCCCACTCTTGTCAATGGCAAACTGAGTAATTGCTCACCTTTCTTAAGTGTGTGTTCTATGCTACTGCCTTCACTAGGAATTTACATTTGCTATCCCCTTCAGTACTCTCAACATCCTAATCAGCTAGGTGTTACCATTGGTCTTATTTTATAAGTGGGGAAACTGAGGCTCAGAGAGCTTTGGCAGTTCATCCAACAAATGGAGCTGAGACTTGAACCCAGGACACCTCGCTCCACTGCCTGAATTTATGGCCATCACACTCAATATTTATGGAACCTTTTGCCTGCAGTGTAGGATATTGCAATGTAGGCATTGTACATTGCCTGCAACGGACAATGAATATTGCTCCTTTGACAAGGGTCTATCTGCAGGAAAATATTCCCTCAAAACTAAAGAATATGGAGGGTGGGGTGAGAGTTATGCAGGGAAAACACTCTTCTTGATTCTTCCTCTCAAAATATCAGGGATTGGGGCAGATGTGTAAATATCATATTCTCAAGAGAAAACATCAAGATGTCACAGCCAAAAGTTTAATGAAGCCCAGAAATTTGCCGTCAAGGCAAAATATGTTATCTTTTTCTTCCTTAAGGTGGGGTAGGAGGAGAGAGCTGGGGGTGATGTGAGACTCCCTGCCAGGTTGGCTACTGCGTTACAAGAGGTATGGATCTAGCAACCTCTGAGTTATGTGGACATTGGCTGGAGTACTGGCTAGTCACAGACAGGAAGTTGGTTTCTTATAACAGGGCTGGGTTAGATAGAGCTGCAGACTAATGATAGAAGTGAGAACTGAGACTGAGATTTCTTCACCATCATTCCAGTCCAGGCACTCACCGGGAGCTTTCCATGTGTTTTCTCATTTAGTCTGAGCCATTGAGGTCGATGTGGTTTCCTGGGCTTTTCATGCCATATCCCACTGATTCCCTCCATGACAATGTAGTGAGACTATATTTTGAGATTTTATCCAATTTTCTTGTCCTTGTGCTTCCACTATCCCTTCACTTTTTGTTTTGTTTTGTTTTGGTTTTGGTTTTGGTTTTTTTGAAACTGAGTCTAGCTCTATTGCCCAGGCTGTAGTGCAGTGATGCAATCTCAGCTCACTACAATGTCCACCTCCTGGATTCAAGCAATTCTCCTACCTCAGCCTCCCAAGTAGCTGGGATTACAGGTGCCCACCACAACACCCAGCTAATTTTTAGTAGAGAGGGGGTTTCACCAGGTTGGCTAGGCTGGTCTCAAACTCCTGACCTCGTAATCCAACCGCCTTAGCCTCCCAAAGTGCTGGGATTACAGTCATGAACCACCGCACCCAGTCTATCCCTTCACTTTCAATGACAATATGGTTTGGCTCTGTGTCCCCACCGAAATCTCACCTTGAATTGTAATAATCCCCATACATTGTGGGAGGGACCCAGTGGAAGGTCACTGAATCATGGAGGTGGGCTTTTCCCATGCTGTTCTCATGACAGTGAATAAGTCTCATGAGATCTAATGGTTTTATAAAGGGGAGTTCCTCTGCACATGCCCTCTCTTGCCTGCTGCCATGTAAGGTGTGCTTTTGCTCTTCCTTGGCCTTCCACCATGATTTTGAGGCCTCCCCTGCCATGTGGAACTGTGAGTCCATCAAACCTCTTTCCTTTATAAATTACCCAGTCTCAGGTACATCTTTATTTGCAGCATGAGAACAGACTGATACAAATGATGACAAAGAACCAACGTGTTGGTTTTGAATCCTACACTAGGCTCTTGAAAGCTATGGTAGAGCCCCTAGTCTTGAAAGACAAGACAATGAGATCTGGGAATGCTGAGAAGGAAAGAGGAGTTAATATGGCTGGGAGTTTGAAGGATTCAATGCACCAGTTTTATATGACAAATAACAAAGTTTGGAAGCATGCACATCTCACTCTGTCACCCAGGCTGGAGTGCAGTGGCATGATCAGAGCTCACTACAGACTTGACCCTCCTGGGCTCAAGTGATTCTCTCACCTCAGCCTCCTGAGAATCTAGGACTATAGCCATGCACCACTATGCCTGGCTATTTTTGTTTTTATTTTTGTAGAGAAGGGGGTCTCACTGTGTTTTCCAGGCTTGTCTCAAACTCCTGAGCTCAAGCAATCCTCCTGCCTCAGCCTCCCGAAGTACTGGGATTACAGGCATAAGCCACTGCACCCAGCCATGCCTGACTTTTGTGACTACAAAATCTTCTTTACCATATGGAGGAAAGAGTATAAATTTTGACAGCAGATGGATCTGGGTTCAAATCTCTAAGCTTCACCTATAAAATTGAAATGAAAATAACCAGGCCCATGTGGCCTGGGGATGGAGAGTATTGAAGAGAATCGTGTAGAGTACCTTCCCTCCTGAAAAAAGGCCAATGTCATTGCCTCACAGCAGGTATTCAAAGGGTAGTAGCTGCTATTTCTGTCATCATCACAAAAGATAAAGATTATAAAATTAGGATAATAAAATATACCTTGTGGAGTGCAGTATAGAAGTAAACGAGATAAGGCTTGTAAAAACTCAGCACATTATACACAGTGCATGGTACATCTCCTGAAATGTACATCAGAGAAGATGTACATCAGAGAAGATGTACATCAGAGAAGATGCTGTAGCTGATTGCTACTTATCTCCCAGATCAGATTTATTCTACCTTTTTTTTTCTTGGACACATGGTCACTCAGCTCAGAACTAGATTTACCAGACTTCTTGGAAGCTACATTTGGCCATGAGACTGATCTCGCACCAATGAAATAATAGCAAATGCGATGTGTCCTATTTCTGCTTTACCTGACTTGCTTTAAAAAAAGAAATCCTTGTTCTGGGTCTCCTCTCTTTATCCTCTTCGCCAAGGCCAGAATTACACAGTGACAGCAACCAACTATAACAATGCAGATGAGGAAAAGATGGTAAGAGTTGTAGTGCAACAAGGCTGGAGGAACCTGGGTCCCAGAGTGACCACTCGGAGTAGAGCTGCCCACCAACCTGGACTACTCTCCTTGGGTCATGATATGGTTTGGCTGTATCCCCACCCAAATCTCACCTTGAATTGTAATGATCCCCACGTGTCATGGGAGGGACCTAGTGGAAGGTAACTGAATCATGGGGGTGGGTTTTTCCTGTGCTTTTCTCGTGGTAGTGAATAAGTCTCATGAGATCTGATGGTTTTATAATGGGGAGTTCCCCTGCACACGCTCTCTTGCCTGCTGCCATGTAAGACGTGTTTTGCTTCCCCTTGGCCTTCTAGCATGATTGTGAGGCCTCCCCAGCCATGTGGAATTGTGAGTCCATTAAACCTCTTTCCTTTATAAATTACCCAGTCTTGGGTATGTCTTTATTAGCAGCATGGAAACAAACTAATACAGGTCTATTACATGAGACAGCTATATCCAAAATAGGCAAATATATAAAGACACAAAATAGACAAGTCATTGCTTGAACCAGGGTTTAGCGGAGAGAGGACTGCTAAGACAGTGAGAGATGGAAAATGTCTACTAATGGTTATAGAGTTTCTTTCTGGGGTGAGGAAAATGTTCTAATATTGACTGTAATGATGGTTGCACAATTCTGTGAACATTCTGAAAACCATTGGATTTTACACTTTAAATGGGTGAACTGTATGACAGGTGAATCATATCTCAATAAAGCTGTTAAAAAAAGAAATACTTCTTTCACTTAAGCACTGTATTTGTGGGACCTTTTGGTACTGTAAAACAGTATTTAACTTATATAGGACCGTTTTCTGGGTCTCTGCTTTCTTCTTCTTCACAAGCTGAATTAAAAAGTAAAAGGGAAAGAGTTCACGTTGTTAAAAAAAAATAAAATCCAGGTATTTCTCTCTTCTTTTGAACTACATGGTATAAAGTTGTGCAGATCCCAGAAGCTGTCTCAGCAGACAGAAACAAGAAAGGTAGGAAAAAAAGCCTGAGTTTCCTAAGCAGGAGAGGACCAGGGAGGAGATGGAAGATTTGTCTTTATGGCGAATTAGCTGCACTTCACCTGCCTCCGGGCCTTGCTGCAGAGACACAAGTAGGGGAGGCTGCCCATGAACCAGGTCCTAAAGAAGCACGGGGCATCTGGCCCTCCCCACAGGGCACCATATCTTTCCCAAAGCCATATCGTTCTAAGAGAGAAAACCAGAAAGGGCATCCAGGACCCTGGCCCTTTTTTAGTCTTAACCCTGAAGGCTCCCGACAGGTGGTGGTACTGTGTTTTTTTTTTTTTTCTAAAATCCCATATATAGGCAAACTGTCAATCCAGAGTGAGGAGGGAGCCTTTGCTAGGGAGAATTCTAAATGGCCCCTGGCTTGGGCTTTGCAACAAAGCTGTCCAGCCTGTACCATGGGCCCCCTTTGTTGTGGCTGCCAGGAGCCCTTTGAAACCTCAGGCCCTTTCTCTCTTCACTTAGGCAGTCCTGCTATGCAGTCAACATCTTCTGAAAGGCTACTGGACAACGGTGGACAGGCTCATGCTCCAGCCATGGCTGAGCACAGATCCCCTCCCCCCGATTCCCACACAGGGTCCTGGATAGACCTTTGTCCACTCACTGCCTTCCTGTGCATTGCTGCTCTATAGATAGAGATTTATTTTTTCAGAAATTCATTACATGGTCTGTCTTCCAATCATCCTCCCAGCTGGTGAAATTTCATACAACTGGTGGTTTTCTAAATGAAGCAAATTAAGGGAAAGAATTCTAAGCCCTACGTGTCACCTTCCTCTTGGCTGTAGTTTCCTGAGACCATGTCAGTGTAGATAATTATGAGATTTGGGATCCTATGTTAGATTAATGCATGAATCAATTCTTTGACCTTCTCCATCTCTACACTCTGTTCCGTGTGACTAAGATGTTAGCAGACATGAGACATACAGGCATTTGGAGAAGTGCTTGCTGGTTTGAATTTCTCTCTTGCACCTCTCCCACACTCATGAGACCATGTCTGGGCTGCCTTGTTTGAGGATGAGGCACATGGAGCAGAGTCAAGTCACCCAAGTCATTCCAGTTAAAACCAACCTAGATCAGCCAACATCCAGCCAACTCCCAGAGAGATGGGTGAAATCACCTGAGATAAGAAGAACCTCCCACATCAGCTGAAATCACTGGTATATAGACTCCTGATCTAAATAAACGCTGGTCTAAATACATTTTAAGAATGAGATTTGAGGTTATTTGTTATGCAGTGTTATTGTGGCAGTAGCTGACTGATACAAATGCCAATCATTCACTCACCATACTTCCAAGAAGAGCCCCCAATTTTCAGGGGAGATGCATCTCTTTCCTATTCTTTTTTTCTTTTTTCTTTCTTTCTTTTTTTTTTTTTTTTTGAGATGGAGTCTCGCTCTGTCACCCAGGCTGGAGTGCAGTGGCATGATCTTGCCTCACTGCAACCTCCGCCTCCTGGGTTCAAGTGATTCTTCTGCCTCAGCCTCCTGAGTAGCTAAGATTACAGGCACCCACTATCATGCCCAGCTAATTTTGGTATTTTTGTAGAGACGGAGTTTCACCATCTCTGTTGGCCAGGCTGGTCTTGAACCCCTGACCTCAGGTGATCTGCCCACCTCAGCCTCCCAAAGCCTCTCTCCTATTCTTAATCCGTGTGGTTTGGATGTCATATCCCTCCACTTCCCCATGCCCCAGTCATTCTCCATTTCTTTGTCCTCCTCCTACAGATTTGTTCACAGGTGGGCACATGACAAGGTAAGCTAATCAGAGCAAAGCCTGGGATATTTACTTATAGAGGCTCGGGGGAAAAAAAATTAATAGTCTCAAGCTTTCCATTTTTCAGGAGAGGAAACTTTAGCACCTGTTATATACCAAGCTCAAAGACTGTCACATGGATAAACCAGTATTGGGTCTAGAATACAGGTTTCCAGATTTTCCTCTGGTTGATTCTCATTTCCCAGTGCCTTTCCAGAAAAGACAAAATTTCCTTTGAACATTATGCCCAGTTTCATTTAATAATTTATTAACAAAACGTATGTTGAGTGCCTACTGTGTGTGCTGTGGGTGTCATGCAAGATGGCTTTGGAATGAACAGGATCTGGCTGGATTAGCCTCGGAAGGACACACAGCCAAACTAGTCAAATGTTTATTGCAATCTTGATGCAAGAGCATTTTCTGCAAACCAGAGAACCCTCTCTGCGCATTCATTTCATGCCCTATGGGTTCCCAAGGAAGCTCATCAAAACCCCAGGACTTGCTGTGTGCTTTTCAAAGGGGACTGAACTCAGGAGCAAGTGGGATTTGATTTTTATTTAAAAACTTCACCTCACATCACCCTCCTGTCTTCCACCTGCTTTGCACCAGCGGCTCATGACCAAACCCATAACCAAAATCAGGAAATTGCAAAAGCCTGAATTTCATGAAGTAATGTTTTAAAGCCACCTTTAGGTAGGTGTTCCCTCCCCTGGGATGGTCTATAGGATGCATGCACTCCAATGGAACTGTAACCCTATTGCACATTGTCTATTGTCTTGTGCCTCCTACATGAGCATTTCTCATTGGGCTAAGTCAATTTTCTTAGAAGAAGGAAAGAACTAGCATGTACTGAGTACTTACTATGGGCTAGACACTGGTTTAGCCATTTTACCTACATTGTCTCATTTAAACCCTCTTAAAGAGACATGGCAGGCAATATCATTCTTTCCACGTGACAGATGAAGGAAGTAAGGTCCAGGGATGTTAAATAATTTGGTTGACAAATTACTCTGTCACTGCCAATAAGTGGCAGAGCAAGAAACCAAACCCAAGACTATCCACTTCCAATGCTGTTACCGTCCAGCTGTGGCCCCAGCTCAAATCACCATTAAGAAAACAGTTTTATTTCAGCAAACAGCAAAAATACATTGGGAAGAACGCCAGTATGTAAATTGATGCTGTGTTGCAAACTGCGATTGCATCTAGGGTGGGGGATTAGGAAAAGCTAGGTCTAAACTCTAATGTACATAAGAATCACCCAGAAGGGCATTTTAAAAATGAATACACTGGGACATGACACTCAGATGTTCTAATTCCTTAGGAGTGAGTGGGCCCAGGATCTACATTTGTAACAAGCATCTCCAGTGATTCTGGGTCAAGTCCTCAAGCCCCTCTTTGAGGTCTGGACCCTGGCCCTGTTGTGATGTAGTTTTCTTTTGTGGTTTTAGGAAACCCCAGTTTCCTCATATCTAAAAGCAGAAAAGCTAGGTGAAGTGTCTTTCCTTCCTTCTTTCCTTCCTTCCTTCCCTCCCTCCCTCCCTTCCTTCCTTCCTTCCTTCTCTCTCAGGTTGGAGTGCAGTGGCATGTTCTTGGCTCACTGCAGCCTCTGCCTCCATGGTTCAAGCCATTCTCTTGCCTCAGCCTCCCAGGTAGCTGGGACTACAGGCACATGCCACTGTACCCGGCTAAATTTTGTATTTTTAGTAGAGATGAGGTTTCTCCATGTTAGCCAGGATGGTCTCAAACTCCTTACCTCAAGTGATCTGCTCACCTCGGCCTCCCAAAGTGCTGGGATTATAGGCATGAGCCACCACGCCCAGCCTAGTGAAGTGTATTTCTTTCTGAAAGAGAGATGGCTAAGAGCTATCTCCAAAGCAGAGATAAATGGAGACTTTGTGAGTACTGGCCTCTTTTACTCTTATTTAGCAACTATTATATACCAAGCCAAGCCCTGTGCAAAACCTACAGAGAGTACATTCTCTGATTTCCTCTACTGGAGCAATGGTAGAAATGGGAGTGTGGAGCATGTATGTAGCTTGGAAAGGGGGACCCAGGCTGATTCTAGTCAGAAGCAGAGAGATTACACTGCAGTCTATGCTGGCAGTTTCTCCTAATTTGTTTGCCTTGCTGTGGCACTGGGCTTAAGTTTAAAGATTCTGTTTGCAAAATAAACAGATTTCCAAAGACACAGCTTCATCTTGGTGAAGACAGTCTGCTGGGCTTGAGGTGGTGTCTTCCAGGGTGGATTTTATTTTACTTTATTTATTTATTTATTTATTTATTTATTTATTTTGAGATGGAGTCTCGCTCTGTCGCCCAGGCTGGGGTGCAGTGGTGAGATCTCTGCTCACTGCAAGCTCCGCCTCCCGGGTTCGTGCCATTCTCCTGCCTCAGCCTCCCAAGTAGCTGGGACTACAGGTGCCTGCTGCCACTCCCTGCTAATTTTCTTTTTGTATTTTTAGTAGAGATGGGGTTTCACCGTGTCAGCCAGGATGGTCTCGATCTCCTGACCTCGTGATCTGCCCGCCTCGGCCTCCCAAAGTGCTGGGATTACAGGCGTGAGCCACCGCGCCCAGCTCAGGGTGGATTTTAAACAGGTGTGACAGTTGTTTCCAAGGCTGGGCGTGGGTGGATCAATAGCAGTGACCACTAGGGGGCAACTTGCATGGGAAGCCCTAGGTGGTGAAAAATAAATCGTACCAACTAGCATGATGTTTATCATTTCCTGTCCTGGCAGACACACTCCAAAGGGAGTCATTATCAATGCAGGTGGCAGTAATAAACTTGTATCTTCAAGGACCTTGTCCTTTCTCCTTGACAGCTACCTCTTCCTTTTTCCATCTCCCCCACTGCTCCCCAGTGACATCTGCACCTCTACCTACTTCTCTGCCCATGCCCTATGTTCCCAAAGAAGGTTCCCAGCAACATTCATGCCACTGAATGTTAAGATATTCATTGGTCTTCCTTAAGAGCAAAGAGATCAGATGTCAAGTGTTTGGGAAATGGTGGGTTAAAAAGAGTTCACCAGTTTTTATTACCACAAGGCTTTTCAGAGCCTTTAATTTGCTCACCTGATAATAACAGTACTACTAATACCAGTAATAATGTGGATGCATTTATTACTTTCCATAAGCCAGGTACTATGACACGTGTTTTAAACATCTTATCTCACAACGACCTAGGAGGTAGGTGATACGATGGTCTCCATTTTGCAGATCAGAAAATAGGGGATCAGAGAGGTTGAAGATAACAAGACTAGCAAATGATGGTGCCTGTATTGGAACCCATATATGTCTGAGTCTAAGTCCATCATATCCAACGTGTCTCTTCTTTTTTTTTTTTTTTTTTTTGACAGAGTCTCGCTCTGCCGCCCAGGCTGGAGTGCAGTGGCATGATCTCGGCTCACTGCAAACTCCATCTCCCGGATTCAAGCGATTCTCTTGCCTCAGCCTCCCGAGTAGCTGGGACTACAGGCACGTGCCACCACGCCTGGCTAATTTTGGTATTTTTAGTAGAGACAGGGTTTCACCATGTTGGCCAGGCTGGTCTCAAACTCCTGACCTCAGGTGATCTGGCCGCCTCAGCCTCCCAAAGTGCTGGGATTACAGGCGTGAGACATCGCACCCAGCCTGTCTGTCCCTTTTAAGAAAGTGGCAGGATGTGGAAGCTGGGGGCATACAAACTCCCCAACCTTGCTACCATACCTCATCTAGAGTCTGGGTCTAGAGGTTGAGTAGAGAACACTAGAGGCAGACCAATGACCCCAGAGGAACTTGGTTCTCACTGGGACCACTTTTCCTCTCCCCCGACAAGGCAGGATAAAGGTGCCTTTAGCAGGACAGGCGAAGTTAGCTTGGTTTGGGTAGAAAACAGCTCCTTGCTTTTAACCTAAACTGAAGTATGTTCTAAATGCATCCAACAACAAAAGGATGATATAAGGACAGAAATGCAGACTGCCTTCAAATGCCGTCACAGAGATCATAACAGCTTTGTTTTTCACAGGGAGGGAAAAAAAAGTTAATGCCTCAAATTAGGAGGTCTGTCATATTCCAAATTGTTTGCATTTCTAAAAATGGACTTTGACATGTGAATACTTGTTATCTAATGCAAAACCCAAAAATCTGTCTCTCTGAAGGCAACAGCCAGGTAGTCAGGGGATTCCCATTAAACACACTGATGTAAAGCTCTCTTTCCCAATCAGGGAATAGAATGCACTCTCCTCCCTGCAACAACTCAGGATGTTTCTGAGCCAAGGCTTAGTGAATCAGGTGCTCCTGGGTAAGGCCCAGGAATCTGAGTTTGTAACAACCTTCTAAGTGATGCTGCTGTGTGCTCAAGCTGGTTACAACGTGAGAACCATTGTTCTCATGGTCCCTCCCCCTCCTCACTCAGTGCTTTTTGCAGTGTCTCAATGATCCTTCCACTCCATTTTCTTCTCTCCATCCTCTACCCACCCCAGTACAGGTCACCACCAACCTGTAAGAGCCTTCCAGTGGGTGTCTGCAACTCTAGTCCACAGTCCCCTAATCCAGTCTCCACTTAGAAGCCAGAATAATCTTTTGAGAGGGCAAAAAAAAATGGCCACGACTGTTGATATGGTTTGGCTGTGCCCCACCCAAATCTCATCTTGAATTGTAACTTCCACAATTCCCAGGTGTTGTGGGAAGAACCAGGTGGGAGATGATTGAATTATAGAGGTGTGTCTTTCCTGTGCTGTTCTTGTGAGAGTGAATGAGTCTCACAAGATTGGATGGTTTTAAAAATGGGAGTTTCCCTGCACAAGCTCTCTCTTTGCTATCCACATAAGATGTGGCTTGCTCCTCCTTGCCTTCTGCCTTGATTGTGAGACCTCCCCAGCCACGTGGAACTGTGAGTCCAATAAACCTTGTTCTTTTGTAAATTGCCCAGTCTTGGGTATGTCTTTATCAGCAGCATTGAAACAGACTAATACACCAGTTTCTTGCTTATATCCTTGCAGTGTCCCCTAATTTTCCCCAGTTCGAGCTCATTAAAGAGTTCTACCAGCTGGGCATGGTGGCTCATGCCTGTAATCCCAGCACTTTGGGAGGCCAAGGCAGGTGGGTCATCTGAGGTCAGGATTTTGACCAGCCTGGCTAACATGGTGAAACCCCGTTTCTACTAAAAAAAAAATTCAAAAATTAGCTGGGCATGGTGGCATGTGCCTGTAATCCCAGCTACTCAGAAGGCTGAAACAGGAGAATCCCTTGAACCTGGGAGGCGGAGGAGGTGGCAGTGAGCCAAGATCGCACCACTGTACTTCAGCCTGGGCGACAGAGTGAGACTCTGTCTCATAAATAAATAAATAGATAAATAGTTCCACCTCCACCTCCTTAGGTCAGCTACTTCTCCACAAAGTCCAACAAAGCATATGGAGAAGGGTGTTTCTGGTCTGTTCTAAAAAGAGCTGCTTCCATTACACCCCAGTGAAAAATAGCTTAGAATAAGGGTCAGACTGATAGAGGTTCAAACTGCAGATCTACCACTGAATAGTCATATGACTCTAGACCAGCAAGACTTATCCATACTTAGACATTATGTCCTCATTTCTAAATGCAGGTGACAACGCCTACACAGGCTGATCATCATAGAATTAAATGATAAAATGATGTAAAGGGCCAGTCCTCTGGCACATAGTAGGGAGCTAATTAATTAATGATAGCTGCCACCTGGTCTGGTCACCCAGCTGGGTTAACTCACAGACTTAAGTCGACCAACTTCTTAACCCTCTCTGCTCACCACGCTGTCCCAGGAAAGTTGAAAATAGCATTCTGTTCTCTAAAAGGCTAATCATTCCCAAGACCCTTGGCCAATAACTTGATTATGTTTGTCTCTCCCTCAGAAGCTGTATTCTTCCCCCACCCCGCCCCCATTAATTTACCTTGTGTTTTGCCATTTGCCATTGCAGCTTTCTGAGAAAAATAAACATATTTCACCTTACCTGGCATGATTTCTCATAGTGATATTTTCTATCAGGCAACAAATATTGGGAAGTGAGGGGTAGCACGTTGTCCAACAATTGCTAGATGCACACACACACACACACACACAAACATCTACACACTGGAACTTAGACGGACTTGTAGATGCCACCCTATGCAGACACACATGTGCACAGGTCACACAGACACCAGGACTCTCTATCCCTTCATTATTTAATGCTAAATTTGACAACACCTGGACAAAAGAGCTAGAAAAAGCCGTACAGTACCTTTTGGTGACTTAAGTGTCGATACTGCCCAGTCACCATCAGAACTTCCTAAAAAAATAACAATCAAGAGATGCTGATGATCTGTTTGCAGGGCACCCATGTTCACTATGCCCTCACACCCAGGTGCTGTTGGCTGCCCCTGCTGCAGCCACCAAGCAGGGGCAGGCCTCAGGGGACCCAGGGAACAGGGAAGGGAGCCACATGTGAAAATGCAGCTATGTGTGTACCTCTTTCTGCAAGGCCTTGAAGCAGCCTCACATTAACACCCAACAGAAGATCAAAAGAAGCCTCCTGAAAAAGGCCTAGATATTTTCAGTTATGTAAGGCAG
Source organism: Pongo pygmaeus (assembly GCF_028885625.2). Classification (NCBI taxonomy): domain Eukaryota; kingdom Metazoa; phylum Chordata; class Mammalia; order Primates; family Hominidae; genus Pongo; species Pongo pygmaeus. Next base: position 15,579,563 of record NC_072391.2, read on the forward strand.
AAAGATAATTCTTAGGTAGAAAATCTGGCTATAAATTTCAACCTGCTTAGAAAGAAAGGAAATTTTGAGTTATATGAGCTCACCTTGGCTCAAGACTACACTCTGATGACAAGAGATAGACTTTGATCGTGTTCCACTGCAATCCCCCTCCTGAAAAGGGGCACATTATTAGCCCCAGATTCAAGGTTGGGACAGGCTGTACTGACTGCTACTTTAAATGCTGGGTGACAGGCCCCTTGGGGTGGGGGCTACCTTACCACAGTACCTAACACACATTCTGTGTTTGGAAAATATGACTGAATGAAGGAATGCATTCAATGTTATCCACAGTCACCCTTTCTAAGGTAGGGAAATTCTAAACAGTAACGAGATCAAGCTTGTTATCTGAGAATCCCATAATGAGTAATACATTGCTTTACAGAACAGGTGTGTGCCTGGAGTTTTCATTATAAATCAGTTTATACGAATTGAATTCCCTTTCAGATGTCCCGAATGAGTCCTGGGAGATCTAACATTATTAACAGAATTCCATAATGACTCCTTTCATAAAATGAAGGATACTGAGAATTGGCCAAGGCTATACCCAACCCAAACCCCCCAACCCTCGCATCTTCTTTGATAGTTCTTCTCTGTAAGATTGGGTTTTGCTTAAAGTAGGGCAAACCTACCCAAGAGACCTCTCCTCATTGGCTGGAGACCTGGCCAATCAGCGTGTGGTCCTAGCTCTTTCCTTTCTTAGGCATCTACCTGGAAAGACCAAGTCCTCAACAGTTTGGCACCATTTCCAGAGATATATCAGGCTGAGTGAAGGCGCAGGGAACAGTCTGTCATCTGAATGATTACAGAGCACAGATCCGGCCCCATTTAAACATTTCTGGCTGGCCTCCCCAGGCTTGCCAAAGGATGCTCAAATTGCCACATCCCCCCCCCCCGTGGATCTGAACTGTACACCCCTCATCACTCACAAGAGGGACAATTGGAGCAACAGAAGAGAGAAGAGTGAGGAAGTTAAAACTGAGTCGGGCCCACCCAGGATGACTCGGTTCTCTTCTCTCCCATGGCCAGGGTCATCTGGAAATAGTGGTGCAACCCCCGTTCTTCCTGTGTGGGTGGCCACACGCTGACCGAGCCACTAAGTCGCTGACTCCAGGAAAGCCATCTCAACCCCAAATCAAATCCATTGCTGTTTGCCTTGAAGGCAGGAACCATTCTTTTGTCACCTCTGTCCCCATTACCTCAGATAGGGCTTAGCTCTTACAATAATGAATTTTCATTTATAAGTTCATTGACAATAGGGCATTTAATAAGATGATGTATAGGCTACGGAACATGTAGTTAAGGCTCCACTGTGCACTTGGTTGCACTCATGGACATTAGAAAAATACTTTGAGGGTGAAAAATGCTCACGAAGAGGAAGTGGACCTAAGGTATTAAAAGGAAGGAGATGTGAGGGAACTTTCAGTGTGACAAAAATATTTCTCATTTTTATTGGGATGTGGATACCCAAGTGTATGCTTTTTTTTAAACAATCACACTATTGTAAAATTATGAACTGTGTATGTCACTGTATGTAAAATATACCTCCAGTATAGCATACCTCAAATACACTAAACTTCAATTATACTCAACATCATAGGCAAATTTTTACTTTTTTTTTTTTTTTTTTTCCTTGAGACAGAGTCTTGCTCTGTTGTCCAGGCTGGAGTGCAGTGGTGTAATCTCGACTCACTGGAACCTCCACCCCCACTGCCCCCCGGGTTCAAGTGATTCTCCTGCCTCAGCCTCCCGAGTAGGTGAGTTTACAGGCAAGCAGCACCACACCTGGCTAATTTTCGTATTTTTAGTAGAGATGGAGTTTCACCATGTTGGCCAGGCTGGTCTCGAACTCCTGATCTCAAGTGATCTGCCCGCTTCGGCCTCCCAAAGTGCTGGGATTATAGGCATGAGCCACTGTGCCCAGCCAAACTTTTACTTTGAAACAAAGAAAAATGATGAGTAACTTGGTAAGCTCTCCTTCCCCCAGAAGAGCAGGGGATAGGCTTCCCCAGCTTTTCTTTTGCCTGGTTACATACTTTAGATGCTAGAAATTTCTCTGCAGAAGACAGCATAGTTTCATGGAAAGAACATAGGATTCCAAGTCAAGCACTCTTGAATATGAGTCTTGGCTCTGCCATTTACTAAAAGTATGGATTATAGGGAAATAACTCTGCTAAGCTTGTTTTCCCATCTGCAAAATGGGGGGGGACTCATGCCTTCCTCAGAGGTGTGCTGTTTATGAGTTCAGTGATGTTAGCCCCCTTTCTGCCCTAACCTGAAAAGAAATTAAACTAGTAGAGGCCAATCCATGGCCAAGTGCCTTATGTATGGCTTTTAGGGTTTTCACTCATGATTCCAAGAGTAAAGAGGGAATTCCTGCCATATTGAAGTGTATTATTGCTGTTGTTTGAAAAAGTGCTATTGGAAAATGCATTGTGATTATGGCAAAATAGTCAATCATCTGTCAAATAGCAACACAGACCATTTTTTTAATAAAATTAAAATTTTGAATTAGAAATGAAGTCACACACACAGCATTTTATCAATGATGCTGGTACATCCTGTCTCTTTCTTATACTCAATGGCCAAGGTTGCATTGAGCCATTTTAAGGGAACATGATCAGGAATCTCTGGTTACTTAGGAGTTCAATAATCAGAAACCCAGAGGAAAAACTGGATAAGGGGCTAATGAAAGATAAATGTCAAAGTGCAGGCAACTTTCTGTTTGCAAAGCCCGTCAGGAATTACATAAAAGGGTGAAAGAGTGATCTTTTCCAGTTCTGCAAGTACCAATCATCCCTCTCTGAACCACCAAGTGAGCTTTAGGGATATTTTCTTTTTTTTCTTTTTTTTTTTTTTTTGAGACACAATCTCGCTCTGTTGCCCAGACTGGAGTGCAGTGGCATGATCACGGCTCACTGCAAGCTCCACCTCCTGGGTTCACGCCATTATCCTGCCTCAGCCTCCCAAGTAGCTGGGACTACAGGCATGTGCCACCACGCCCAGCTAATTTTTTTGTATTTTTAGTAGAGATGGGGTTTCACTGTGTTAGCCAGGATGGTCTCGATCTCCTGACCCCGTGATCCATCACCTTGGCTTCCCAAAGTGCTGGAATTACAGGCGTGAGCCACCGCGCCTGGCCTAGGGATATTTTCATAAACACATCTGTCTTGCAAACTTTGGCCTATGAAGAACCACAAGGTAGGCTCCCATATTGTAACCATATGGGCACCTCAGGCCAGGGAACTTGTATGCTTAACTGGATTTTCAGGTTACATTTTTGGGTCGGTTTATAACAAGACACACTTCTCAACCTCAACATTGGTGGGAAATGTTTGAATCCACATTACATTTTTGCTTTAGTAAGGAGAGTCAATTGAGTGAAACAATATTTCTCTGATGGATTGTATTGAAACAATATTTCTCTGATGGATAGCATTACAGTATCTATATGCCTGGGCATCAACTTTTATTGTCCAACCTGAAGATGGAGAACTTGAAGAGGTCTAGACTGATTCTTTGAGGGTCCTTAGGACAGCTTAGAAAAGCCATTTGTTTGCTTGCTTGCTTGCCTGCTTGTTTTATCAGATCCCTGACATGAGTTAACTTTCATGTATGTCTTTCCCATCAGACTGGAGTAAAGAATATGGAACCAACCGTTTCTCCCTCAAAATGAAATGTGGGCAATTGCATATGAATCCAGGTACCAGCGTATCTCAGAGATCAGGGGAAAATGATGACTGCAGATAACTCTGGTCTGGGTCTTTAATATGCTGCAGTATTTGCTGAGGACTGACATGTATCAGGCTAAGAACTTTACCTACACTATATCATCAAATTTTCTAAGCCATTATCTGTGTATTATCATTATTATCTCCATTTTACAGAAGGAGAAACTGAGACCTGAGGAAGTTAAATGATTTCTGCAATTACTTGATAAATGTCCAACGTGGGTCTTAAACTCAGCCCTGACCAATTCCAGAGGCCGTGCTATATTCTGCTATCCTGCTGATTCTCTAAGGCCCCTCTCAGGCTAGATAAGGTGCTTCTCATATGGTATTATTCACTAGTTTTACAAATAGGTGTTGGGAGTCCTTACTAAGCACCCCACATGACACTAGGTGCTGGGGATACATTGACAAATGGGACAGATTTGGTTCATGTCTCAGTGGGACCTGCAGTCAAGGGAAACCAGACTTAATGTTTGGAGAATGAATGAACAACTGAAGGAATAATTCAAAGTCATCATCCCTTCTGGTACAAAGTGCTATATGGTTTAGCCACTAACACTTCCCCAGTGTGTGCTAATATTTTACCAAGAGCTGGGCAGTGAACCCCTTGGGAACAGAAACCATTCTGCAGTTACATGCCATGTGTGACTAGGTGGTGCATGTCCAAATCTCTCAATAGGAGAATCGCTTGAACCCAGGAGGCGGAGGTTGCAGTGAGCCGAGATTGCGCCATGGCACCCCAGCCTGGGCGATGGGAGCGAAACTCTCTCAAAAAAACAAAACAAAAAAAGAAAAAGAAAAAGAAAAGAAAAGAGGTCTCTTTAAACATGAATGAGGGTGATCCCAACAAGCAAACAAAAATAAAATACAATAAAATAGAAAGGAAGGCAGGTTTAGGGAGAATTTGCCTCAGGAACAACCAACATTACCACCCTTTACTCAAACCTTTTTTTCCCTGACTTGGCAGGAAATGAATGGGACATGTTTAAGGCATTCTGATAACTAGAATGAGTAGAATTATTTAATTTTCTAATTTTAAAATTAAAATGGAGCTTAGACATCTTATAGTTCAGTTTTCTCATTTTTCATATGAAGAAGCTGAAGTCCAAGAGCTTCATTGACCTGCTCAAAGTCATCCAGCTAAGTAGAGTTAGAGTCTGAGTGAGACAGAGCCTCTGATCATCTTCCCAGCGCTCTGGATATTAAAGCTTCCCAGAGAAATTTATTTTCCAGAATTATTTTTGAGCTTACCAGTTAACCCTAAAGATTGTCTAACCTCTCCTTATTCTCTGGATTGAAATATTTAGAAAATGAATCTGGTTATTGGAGGTTGCAGAACTTTCAACGGCAAACCATTTTTTAAACAACTTCTCTCCCGGCTGGTAATGATTTCATTAATAAAATGCACTTCATCATTCACACCATGATCACATTATGCTTTAACAAAGAACCCTTGAAAGAACATTTATTATGGGATTTGCATTTTATTTGTGCAGGCAGATGCTGGATTCCTGGCTAACCCATTGAGTCAAGCAATCCCTCAGTCTGCTCCACATTGGCCCTCCAGATTCACAAGACCATCTGTGTCTCAGAGAAAGCCCTGAGAACTCTCACAATGGTCAGAAAAAAAGGATGAAGAACAGGAGGGGGTACATCAACCCCATCTAGGACTGGGGAAGGTGCCCCACGTGGGATGCTTCAGAGTTTTCTAGGAGGTATAAGGGTGCTTCCTTACAACCAAGCTATTCTTTTTTTTAATTCTTGTCAAAGACAAGCTCATTCATTCATTCAACAAACATTTCAGGAGTTCCTGATTTACGAACAGAGGGTTACTCAAAGAGTGTGAAATGATTTTCACACTGAAAATTTAATCCCAAATGCACTGCAGACATTGGCTATGTAGAGGAGCTCCACATAAATCTTGGATAAAATCAAGGAATTTCTGTTGGAATATCCCTCTGCTATTTTCCCAGGGAGCGACTGGGTGTCATACTGGAGTGCAGTGGCACCATCTCCGCTCGCTGCAACCTCCACCTCCCAGGTTCAAGCGATTCTCATGCCTCAGCCACCCAAGAAGCTGGGATTACAGGTGCCCACCACCACGCCTGGCTAATTTTTGTATTTTTAGTAGAGATAGCGTTTTGCCATATTGGCCAGGCTGGTCTTCAACTCCTGGCCTGGTTGATTTTTTAAATGCCTAAAGAAGAATAAAATAAAATGGCATATGTTATTTATCATCTAACTGCGAGGCTCAAAAACGAAAGTGGGCCACCAAATAGCATATGAAGGCTTCCACAGTTACATTGGCAAAGATGCCGTGACTCTTGCTCTCCTAGGTAACAGCCCTCATCCCTTCCTAGTAACACTGAGTATATTTGAATGCGGTTAGGAAGCATATGCTGTGCAAACAGGCATATGGAATAGAAGGAATCTGTGGTCATGGGACATAATGAGGGTTGAGCTATGCGTAGAAATTCAACGTGAAACATGGGTAACCAGTATGTAGGGTCTTACAGGGCTTCAGATTTAGAAAAGTCTGTGTCCGTTTGCACATCCTGTGTCCTTGCTATTATAAATTTGGCTCAGTCACTATTTGAATGATTCCATCTGGAAATCCTAAGAGATCAGGGAACATGAATTCCCAAAGATAGACTTCTGGTACAAGCACTGGCTAAGCACCTAGTAAGTGCCTGGCCCTATGCTAGGCACCAAAATGCTTGTTTTGTGAATCTGATGTGTGTTGATTATGGTTACCACAGGCATCTTAGACACATGGTTGTATCAGTGTTTTGGGTTCTGGTGTTAGTTTATAACAGGATTAGCATATTTCATACTGAAATCGATCAGCAACTATCTCTCATCCCATCTCCAATGAGGAACTTGGCAGTGGGGGGAGAAAATAGGATGAACAGTTGATAATAAAAGAAAGTATATGGTTTGTGGGGTTTTCTGCCTGCCCAGAGTTTTCCGGGAACCAAAACTATGTGGGAATACATAAATAAATAAATTTTATGAATAACTAAAGAGTAGAAGGACCTCTACCAATAAATGGGATTCCACTCAAAGTGAATTGTTCTAATGCTTTGGAGCTTCTGACAGTCAATTGTGCTGGGAAGGTGAGGACTCCGTGTTGGAAAAGGAGAATGTTTAAAGAAGTCCTTCCTGGCCAAGTGCAGTAGCTCACACCCTGTAATCTCAGCACTTTGGGAGGCCAAGCTGGGCAAATCATTTGAGGTCAGGAGTTCGAGACCAGCTGAGCAACATGGAGAAACCCATCTCTACTTAAAAAAAAAAAAAAAAAAAAATTACCCAGGCATGGTGGCGCATGCCTGTAATCTCAGCTACTCGGGAGGCTGAGGCAGGAGAATCGCTTGAACTCCGGAGGTGGAGGTTGCAGTGAACCGAGATCGCGCCGCTGCACTCCAGCCAGAGTAACAGAGTGAGACTCTGTCTCAAAAAAGAAAACAGAAGAAGATCTTCCTATGATATCTGAGCATGCTCTAAGATGGAAATCAGAAAAGGATTCATCCATGGGGCTACTAGAAACAAGACCAGGGAGCTCTGGAGAAGGGAGGTGACAAATATATGCTGAATGAATGTCCTTTACCAGTCTATAATATGAGTCATCACAGGCATCCTTAGGCCTATTTTACAGATTAGAAGACTGAGACCTTAAAAAGGGGCCAAATGTTACCCAAGGCTACACAGATGGTAAGCAGTAGAGCTAGGATTTGAACTCACATCTGTTTGGCTCTTTCTAGCTCCCCAAGGAATGGACTCAGAGAAGAAACAGGTTAAGTGGAAAACCTGGCTTTAAAATCTCTCCTCTGAGACAGGGAGAAAAACTTAGACCTCACAGGACACAGTGAGAAGGAAAGAAAAGGAATTTCCCACATGTATTCACGATGCACAAGAATGTAAAGAACAATTAAGGTCATTAGAAGAGGAAATTCAGAGCAAGCACTTGAAATAGGATTTGGTTTTCCTGGATGTGGGACTGATGAAGTAGTTTTCATGGATGGCTGTCACCCCTGGCTTCACACTAGAAGCAGCCACAGAGTGCTTTAAAAATGCCCATGTCTGAATCTTATCCTCAACCAGTTCAATTGAAATCTCCAGGGTGGACCTGGGGCATCCTTATATTTTACCTGCTCTCCAGGTGATTCTAGTAATTGGCATCCACATGTGAGAACCATTGATTTAGGGAACCCTGAGGTTGCCACAGCCAATCAGGAGTCAGGAATTGCTTTCTGTGGCTGTTGCTTCTATCCAATAAAACCCTTTTATGAGCAAACTGTTCAGGAGCCTCAGTCACTGTCAGGGTAAGTATCACACCCCCTCATGTTTAAATTGAAGAATGGACTGAAGGAACAAGGGCAGTGGTGGAAGCAGTGGCTCTGGAGTGATAAAAATAGAGTTCAATTCTCAGCTCTGTCACCCACTGCTGCTTGACTTGGGCAAGTTACATTAGCCTCTTAGAGTCTCAGTTTTCTAATCTGGTAATTGGGATAATCATTGTGTCTTCGACTTGCAATCACTATGAGAAAACAAGGGCTTAATTCAATGACTTGCACTTGGTAAGAACTCAGTTAGTCGTAGCCCCAGGCTGCCCAACCCTGTAAATATTTAAATCCTGAAGAGCAGAAGTTGCCTGGGATAGGAACGTGCATTGTTTACCAACTTCTTAGAAATGGGATGGACTGTGTAGGTGAAGAGTGTTACCCACTAAAGTGTAAGGCATTTCTGAGATGGAGAGACCTAGATTCTATGTCAAGATTCCCTGAGGATCAACTAGGGTAGATGGAGATGGTAAAGGGGTTAAAGTGTCAGTGGGACCAAATGAGCATCCAGGTTCTTCTCCCCAGGAAATAGCCCTCACCGCACATGTGCCCCTCGCCCAGCCACCCTGCCTCACACAGCAATGTAGAACTTGTTCTAGGTCAGAGAAAGCAGGTGAGGGTCTCTGGTCCTTAGAAACCTGGGTCCCAGGTAGAGAGACCCAGAAGATAGGTAGATAGATAGATAGATAGATAGATAGATAGATAGATAGATAATAGGTAGATAGATAGACAGATAATAGGTAGTTAGATAGATGATAGATAGATAATAGGTAGACAGATGATACAGATAAATAATAGATAAGTGGATAGGTAGATGGATAGAAGGATGGATGGATGGATGGATGGATGATAGATAGATAATACATAGGTAGGTAGATAGATGGATAAGTGAATAGGTGGATGGGTGGATGGATTGATAGATGATAGACAGATGATAGGATAATAGGTAGATAGATAGATTCAATAGATAATAGATACGTAGATAAGTGAATAGTAGATGGATGGATGATGGATGGATGGATGGACAGACAGATAGATACTAAATATGTAGGTAGATAGATGGATAAGTGAATAGGTAGATGGATGAATGGATGGATAGATACGAGTGGATAGGTAGATGGATGGATGAATGAATGCGTAAACAGACATAGATAGGTATATATGTACATATTTATAGACAGAGAGAGAATGAAAATGAGATAGAGGCAGAGAAAAGCAGAAAGAGAGAAAAAAAGAGCGCTAGAAAAAGGAATTAGGAAAGAAAACTGGAGATAAAGAGATCTACAAGAAGCAGCAAAGGACAGGAAAGAGGAGAAAGAAAAAAAGATCCATCAGGTGGCCCTTACCGACTGCCTTTAAGGAGGCGTACTTGTTGAGCTCTTTTCCTGGTGGCTGCTGTTCATAGGGGTTGGAGATCTGGCCAAGGTTCGGGTACGAATGTGGATGGCCCATCTGCTGGAGCAGAGGAGAGGTGGGCACTGCATTGTTCATCTGGGTGGCATCTGGAAGTGAAGACACAGGAGATTGTCACAGACAGGGCAGAACCATCTACCTTCCCTCCCATCACCACATCACTGGAGACCAAAACTCTCCCCACCCTTTAGGGACGCAAGTCGCAAAACAGCAGAGGGTTCACAGATACATGGGACACAACTGAGTTCATAATCCTCATTGGAGAGCAAATGAGGACAGTTGGGTGTTTTTCTGACATCATCTCAAAGGATGTGCTCAAAACATGTTAAACTAACATGTTAAGGTTCTTTCAGTAGAGAGGTTATTTTTGTCATTGAAATGATATTTGTATAAAAAGATGCCCAACCTCAGTAACAGTCAAAGAAATGCAAGTCAGAGGAAAAATGAGAAGCCATTCCTTTGCCAACAGATTGGCAGATGTTAAAGGGATTGAAGGACATGAGTACTGGCAGAGATGCTGAGCACAGGGAGGCCTCCTAAAGCTGCTGGTGGACACGCAATTTGCTATATTTGCAGGAAGAAATCAGGCACGGAGTATTGAAATGTAAAGCGCATGTATATGTTGACTGAACAATACCACTTTTAGCAACTGAGCCTACAGAAATAAAAGCATCAGAATGTAAGGATATTTGTTCAGAGATGTTTTTGCACCATTATTTGTAAAAATGAAAACATACACACACAGAAACAATCTGAGCTCCTATCAATATGAGAATTCTTAAATGAATTATTATAATACATATGATGTACATAGTATGTACACATATGATGGAATATCATTCAGGTGTTAGAAAAAAATGAAGGAAAACTTGAACAGTTTCTTATGGTTTATATTGTTAAAGGGAAAAAAGGAAGTTTTAAAGGAAAGCAAATAGTATAGCATTTTTTGTTAAGTAAAATAATCTATATGTATGTTTTTGCATACTACAAGTTTGCACAAGACAGAAACAAATGTAAATACAAACAAACTAAATATTGGCTACTTGAAGGGAAATGAGATTCAGGGAAAGAGAGATTCAAGAAGGTTTTTCTGAGCTGAGATCTGCAGGAAGGAGGGTTGTTATAATAGTTCAGTGTGGTGGAAGGTGGAAGGTACGAGGGAGGGTATTTCAGGCAGAGGAAGCAGCACGAGCAAAAGCCATGGAGCTGGTTGGAACACAACGTGCTCAGCAATGGAAGGAATTGCCCTCTGAGCTCTGGCCATGCACAGCTAGAGAACACAGTGTGAGGAAACTGGAATGAGGTGGGGTTGGAGAGGGTGGTAGGACCCAGTGAACACTGGTAAGGGTCACCATCTTCATTCTGAGAGCAATGGGATGGATAGACAGGAGGCGAGACCCAAATGGCTCCAATTTGGGCCTCGCCTCCTGTCTATCCATCCCATCACTGTGAGATAATGATGGCTCGCTTTGAGGTGGAAAGTACGGGTTCCTCTCTGGCTTCATGAAGCACGTGTGTCCATCCAGGTGTGCACTGCGGTGGTTGCCGGTGGTGCCTTGAAAGATCCCCTTTATCTAGCATGTGAACCCATTTCCCAGCTGCTGCAAATGTTGGCTGCTAACAGCTCACAGCTGCCTTCAATACCCAGCGATAGGAGCCACTGCCTATGGTGATGGGAGCCACTGCCCTGGGGTCAATATGCTTCACACACCTCATCCTCAGGTGGTCAGCAACCAATGTCCCGCTGACACTGAAGTCCAAAGACCAGCCCCTTGCCTCAACACGGGGATAACTTTATGAAATGATGATACTCCAGAGTTCACATGGACTGGGACAAGTTTAGAGTAGGGGTCGGCAAACTTTTTTCTAAAGGGCCAGGTAGTAAGTATTTTTGACTATGTAGGCCATCAGTCTCCGTTTTAACTACTTAACTCTGCCTTTGTAGCATGAATGCAGCCCTAGACGGAAGACAGTTGACCCTCTGTATCCACAGGTTCTACACCCTTGGATTTAGCCAACTGTGAATTGAAAATGCCCAGAAAAAAATTAAAAATAACAATACTAAAAAATAATACAAGTAAAAATACAGTATAACAACTATTTACATAACATTTGTGTTGTACTAGTATTATAAGCAATCTAGAGATGATTTAAAGTATATGAGAGGATGTGAGTAGGTTATATGCAAATACTATGCCATTTTTTATAAGGGACTTGAGCATCTGTTGAAATTGGTATCCACGGAGGGTCCTGAAACCAAATCCCCACAGATACCGTGGGACAATTACATAAATGGGTGTGGCTGTGTTCCAATAAAACTTTATTTACAAAAACAGGTGGTACCAAGTTTGACCCAAGGGCTATAGTTTGACAACCCCTGAATCTGGACTTTACCTGAAACCCCATTTTTGTGTGGCTCCCTAACCTTTACTATGGTGCTTCCCTCATAACCTTAGAGGTGTGTGTTTGTTACCTGAAGAACACTCCCTCAGAGTCACATGCATCTGAACCCCTTTCCCAGGCTTTGCTTTTAGATAACTCAACCCCTGATGTATATGGAAAATGTTTGGCTTTAGAAACCAACAAACCCAAATGGAAAGAGGCAGGGATACCCTAGCTGAGGCATGAGGATAGGGACAGTATTTTTATCACTTTACCTGCATGGGCCATCACACAAGCCCAAGTGTTAAATGGGAATGTCGCCAAACATAAGTGCCAAGTAACCCAGTCTCTGGCCAACGTCTGGAGAGACGCATGTATCCTTCTACCATGATAGCTTTTTGGCTGAGATTCAGCTGCGATGGAAGAGTCCCAGGATGAATAAAGTAACAGTAGAAAACGTGTTGATAAGGTATGGCTTTCACTACACCTTGGAGCCCAAGATTCTCTGACATTCTCCTCTCCAAAGCCAACCCACCCGGGTTCCTGTCTGCTTCCCCTGGGCATGTCAGGCCATCCATGTTTTGTTCCCAAGTATTGGTCCTGTGGGAAATGGCTTACTGTTAAGTTCTCATTGTATGCTGCTGCTGCTGCTGCTGTGTGTGTGTATGTGTGTGTGTGTGTGTTTCATGATATATTTTTTGGTGGATAGCTACTGTTTTTGTGCGAAGTCCTTATCTTAGTGACTTCCGGGGAAATACAAACTAAGACAGTTACCATGATTGGCAGCTCATCACACAACTCAAGTGGCGATAAAGGATAAAGCAACATACCAAAGGATTTAAATGCAAGCATATTTGGCAGGTGATCTCAGGAAATACTTGTAGCAAAAGGATGGGGGAGTTAGAGAACAAGAAGAAGCAAAGTGCAATGCCAAGCAAGACGCAATGTGGTCGACTGGAGTTTAATCCCACTCTGGAATTCTGGTAAATCGTATTGAACGCATGCCTCAAAATTATGTCACCCCAAGGGCAAAGGAGCCCTTAGTATTTACACTGAAACTCCTATTAGTCATTGGTTGAGGGCCGCTTCCGGGAGACATTAATTCGTTAGCACTGGCGACTTCCCATGTTCACAGGCAAAGCTAGCTCCAGTGGCCACAGATACCCTCGCTCAGGGATGTAAGAGCTGGCAGTTGAAAAGCAGGTGAGTATGTGCCCAACTAGCAAGGGCTCACTGTGCTATACAGTAATTCAGACCCCTGGCCATGGAAGTGAGCATGGAGCCTGAATCAGACCAATCCCAATACCTCCTTCTTATAATGACTGGACCAGAGGAGAGCATGTGATCTACGCTGGGCCAATCAGAGTTCTTCCATCTTCCATCATCTTTTCTACTTGGAACCATTGGAGTCAAACAACGAAAAGGCCATGAAGTCAAGAGAATTTGAACCTACCATGTGGAGAAAATCTTTCTTCATTATTAAAGAATAAGAATCACACCCACAGGAAAGCAGCTGAGGAGAGAGAGAAGCCCCTTTCTAAATAGTGTGTTTTGTGGCTCCTGCCACTTGCAATGTAGAGTTCTGACTAAGGCAATTGTTGTCTGGATTTCCGCTGGGAAGCTGAAACTGACCAGAGGGAAGGCTGTCCATGGGGCAAACCCAGCTATTGTCTTGAGATGGAAAATGTATTGCCCCTCAGTTTTCTGCAGAGCTACAGCAGAAATTTCAAACAACAAATTGGCTGAGTCGTGCATAGAGTGTGCCCAAGGACGTTAGTAAGCTAACTACTGTCTCAAGGGCAGGCCCCCCTATCCCTGGAAATACATCCCAAACACTAGACTGTCTAATTAAAGATTTGAACCTTCAAAGCCTATTGTCCTCCATTGTAAGTCCTTTCTCTCATCTATTTGATCCGTCAGTCCCAGACTCAACCTACTAGGCTCAACCTACTAGGCTCAAACCCTGTGTCCAGGTCTGCTAGAGAAAATACTAAACACTTCGTTAAAGAAAAAAATAATTCTACAGAGATGTTCCTCACTGAATATGTTGGGACACACTTTTATATTATTAAACAGAATACATGATATTCCATTATAAAGTATTTGCTTTTAGATTATTTCTCCCAAGTCCTGAGACACCTCAGGGGCAGTGAGTAGTTACTTAATATAAGTAGGCACAACCATAAGACCCCATCAAAGCGATCCCTCTCAAAAGAAGAAGTGAGGCCACACCGAAGTTGCATTTCCAGTTTCACATTAAGAACCACATAAAGCAAATTTCTGGCAGTTTTAGATAGCTATTTTTTGCTAGCTTCCCAGCAATGAATATTCAGAAATATTAAAATCCAGTTTCAGAGCAGCAATCAAAATTTATTAAACAGACATTTGTGACTAGGTTTTCTAAATGTCATTTTCATTTCACTGGACAGGAAGATAGAGAACAGACCTTGCTTTGTGAGTTTTCCACAAATATATTCAGCTAGGGAGGAGAAACAAAAAAAAAAATGCAGATTGGAGATAAGCCCAGGTTGGAATCCAAGAAAACTAGAACAATAGGGTGAGTGAAAAAATGCATCATGAATGAGATCTAGGTTATAATCTGCAAATCCTGCCCTTGCCAAGTTGAGAGAAGAAATATGCATGTGTGTACGTGTGTGTATATATGTATGTATGCATATGTACAAGCACATACAAGTATATAGATAGGTATGCATATACACACACATATTAATTTTTTTTTGAGATGGAGTCTCACTCTGTCACCCAGACTGGAATGCAGTGGAGTGATGTCAGCTCACTGCAACCTCCGCCTCCCAGGTTCAAGTGATTCTCCTGCCTCAGCCTCCCAAGTAGCTGGGATTACAGGCATGCGCCACCAAGCCCAGCTAATTTTTGTATTTTTAGTAGAGAAGGGGTTTCTCCTTGTTGGCCAGGCTGGTCTTGAACTCCTGACATCAGGTGACCTGCCCACCTCGGCCTCCCAAAGTGCTGGGCTTACAGACGTGAGCCACCTCGCCCGGCCCACATATATAATTTCTTTTCCACAGTCATAGCAATAGATGGAATCCAGTAACATGTCTCACTCTCAGAAGTTCCCTTCTAGACATTCCCCATCCCCAGAGATATCTTACCCACCTCTGTGGAAAGGTATTCCTTATCCAATGCCACAAGAAAATTTCCACCCCCCCTCATTATAAGCGCAACTCATTACGACCCTTCGAAATAATGAATGAAGACTTGCCCTTCTGTGATGCTGTTTTTCCATGCAGACCCTCGGTCCACAAACAACAAATTGATGGTGTCCTGTGCTCTCCTTCCTAAGACAGAGAAGGAGCCTCGTATATCCAACAATCGTCTTCAAAGAAGGTTAAGATACAATTACTCATTGGAAGCATCTGGCAGACTTGCGCCAAGGTAACTACCATGTAACTCCTGTTGTTCTGTGGTATATCTTAGTTACTAAACAGGGAAATAAAATGGATGCAACGCAGAGCCACTTCAGGTAAAAATGCTCAGTTATAAATACTGAGAGAATGCTCCAAGTTTCTCCATGCAGAAGAGACAAATATTAACTGTCAGAAACTAGACCATTCTGGCTCATCTTAAAGGAAAGACAACATAGTTACTCCTTCAAAGCATATCCCAAGGAAGAATAGCCCAGAAAGGCACTAGATGGTCAAATAGTGTTGTTTTGTTGAGCACATACCATGTTACAGACATCAGGTAAAGATCTTCTCATGCTCTCTCTCTCTTTTATATATATATATACACACATGTGTGTGTGTATATACACACATGTGTGTATATACACATATGTGTGTGTGTGTGTGTATATATATAGATAGATAGAGAGAGAGAGAGAGAGAGAGAGTGAGAGAGAGAGATATAGTTTCACTCTGTCACCCAGGCTGGAGTGCAGTGGCATGATCTCAGCTCACTGCAATCTCCGCCTCCCAGGTTCAAGTGATCCTCCCATCTCAGCCTCCGAGTAGCTGGATTACAGGCGTGAACCACCATGTCTGGCTAATGTTTGTATTTTTAGTGGAGATATGGTTTCGCCATGTTGGCCAGGCTGGTCCTGAACTCCTGACCTCAAGTGATCTGCCTGCCTCAGTCTCCCAAAGTGCTGGGATTACAGGTGTAAGCCACCGAGCCTGGCCTCAAACAATAAATTTCTTTAAGCAAACTCTTTACTATGAAATGGTTTTAGATTTACAAAAGTACTGCAAAGATAGTACAGAGAGTTCCTGTATCCTCCAGACCCAGTTTCCCTATTATTAACATATTAGTATGGTACATTTGTTACAGTGAATGAATCAATAGTGATATGTTACTATTAACTAAAGCCCACACT
Source organism: Pongo pygmaeus (assembly GCF_028885625.2). NCBI lineage: Eukaryota > Metazoa > Chordata > Mammalia > Primates > Hominidae > Pongo > Pongo pygmaeus. Next base: position 15,595,819 of record NC_072391.2, read on the forward strand.
TTATTTGGGTTTCCTTAGTTTTTACCTAATGTCCGTCTTTTCTGTTTCAAAATATCTAGGTACCACATTAAACTTAGAATTTAGTCATATCGCTTTAGATTCCTCTTGCCTGTGACAGTTTCTCAGAGTTTCCCTGTTTTGATGACTTTGACAGTTTTGAGGAGTACAGGGTCAGATATCCTGTAGAATGGCCTTTTTTTTTTTTTTTTTGAGACAGAGTCTTGCTCTGTCGCCCAGGCTGGAGTGCAGTGGTGCAATCTCAGCTTGCTGCAGCCTCTACCTCCCGGGTTCAAGCAATTCTCCTGCCTCAGCCTCCCAAGTAGCTGGCACCACAGGCACACACCACCACACCTGGCTAATTTTTTGTATTTTTAGTAGAGACAGGGTTTCACCATGTTGACCAGGCTGATCTCGAACTCCTGACCTCAGGTGATCTGCCTGCCTCGGCCTCCCAAAATGTTGAGATTACAGGCGTAAGCCACCAGGCCTGGCCTAATGGAATTTGTCTCATATTATTCTCAGATTAGATTGGGGTTATGGGTTTGGGGGTGAAGGGAATCACCGAGGTAAAGTGACATTCTCATCATAACATAACAAAGATACGTACTATAATGACTCATCGCTATTGATGTTAAACTATCACCTGGCTTAGGAAGTGTTGGACAGATTTCTCCTCTATCAAAGTATTCTATTTTCCCCTTTTTTCATATTTTACTCTTTGGAAAGAAGTCACTGTGTGACATTCACACCATATCTAAGGAGTAGGGGTTATGCTCTACCTCCTTGAGTGGAAAAAATCTACATAAACTATTTGGAATTATTCCTTATGGAAGATTTGTCTCTTCTTCCCCATTTATGTATTGATTCAATCATGTATTCATATCAGTGTAGACACATGGATATGTATTTTATACTTTGGGTTATAATCCACTACCACTTTGTTTTGTTGCTCAGATTGTTCCAAATTTGGGCATCAGAAACTATTTCAATTGGCTCCTTTGACAGATCCCCCTCATTTTTAAACTTTCTAACTTTCTAGCAATACAAGATTCCCCAGGCTCATCTTGTATAGATTTGTTATCCTGGTCCAAGAATCAACCATTTCTTCAAGGAGCCTGGTTCATTTTATTGGAGAATAATATTAGAAACCAAAATCTGGGTGCCAGGTGTGCTGGTTGCTTCTACTCCCTCTACAATGATAAGGTAAGGGAATTTAGATATGTATGCTAATATATGTATATACACACATATCTATAAAAATTTACAGAGGGAACTATCCATGTCTTTATTGACCTAAGCATGAAGTCATCCTCATGTCTCCAACTCTAACTCACTGTCAAATGAATCATTCTAGCTTCCTCCCTCGATTATCTGTAACCTCCCACTCCAAGAATAATAAACCTGGTTCCCATTATCCACCATCCATTTGTTACTTGTTCAATTCCAGTACATAATTATAGCAATATCAGAATTGTTAACCCATATCCTCATGGGACACAACTTTATCAACTAGAACACAGTGCTTATGGACTATGTATTTTTTAAGTTATTAATGTGTTTTTCTCTTCGTGTCTTCCTGAGTGTGTGGGCTTGGCTCTGGATGGCCCATGACTTCCATATGCCTGGGTAGGGTTGGGAAATTGAGATTTATTACAGAAGTAACATAAAAAATGATGATGTTGATAATGATGAGGAAGGTGAAGACACACTTGTATACATAATAAACATAAAGGGGTTATGAGGTATCCCACACTATTCCATATACTAACTAATCGAATTATCCCAGGCATCCTTATGAGATACTATTATCGACCCCATTATGTAGAGGAGAAAACCAAGGCACAGAGAAGTTTGGCCCAAAGTTACATCACTGGAAACAGCAGAGCCATTCTTTGAACCTGACAGTCTGACTCTACAATCTGTGGACTTAGGCACTTCCTTATTGCTGCTGAAGGAGGTAATATTCAAATCTCTAACATTCAGAAATGATTTGACAGCCAGACAGTAATACAACGTGAAGTCACGCACATTTGGAAGACATTTGTCTTTGGATGGTGTTTTGTTCTAATTTTTTTTTTTTAATCTCCACCTTTCGGCATATTAAGGACCAGACTTGGTTGGCAAGACCACAGGATTTTTACAAGAACGGACCAGAGAGGAATGGGATGGGATGTCTGACTCCTCCAGTTCTTGGGGGGATGTGAGAAGGAAAAGAAAGAGAGAGGAGGAAGACTAAGATCATGTCACCGACTTTCCCTCTTTGGGTTTCAGACACAGGGTAGGGGAGGAATGTTGGATGAGTTGTGGGAAATGCTTGAGGCAGGAGTCTCTTGTCCTGCTTCCTTTGAGACTCTGGTAGGAGCTCATAGTGAAGCTCTGAGCTGTCACAGGGCAGCTGAACCAGTTAAGAAACAGAGGGATATAATCTAACCAAAAGGTTGCCTGGTTGGCACTCCCCAATAACTCTGAGATACCAGATACCCCAAGAGGTGGGGTCTTACCACAGAACCTGCCACGATGGGGCATCGGGCCCTACACAGTTGTGTGGACTGGGTTTCCTTCCACTTCATTCTCCCTCCTTTCTCTCCTAAGCAGATGGTTACCACAGGCTAACTCAGACAAAAGTCATGTGCTCAGAGAGGCCAAATTGGCCAGGCACGGTGGCTCACGCCTGTAATCTCAGCACTTTGGGAGTCCAAGGCGGGTGGATCACCTGAGGTCAGGAGTTCGAGACCAGCCTGACCAACATGGTGAAACTCCATCTCTACTAAAAAATACAAAATTAGCCGGGCATGGTAGCTGTAATACCAGCTACTAGGGAGGCTGAGGCAAGAGAATCACTTGAACCCTGGAGGCGCAGGTCGCAGTGAGCTGAGATTACGCCACTGCACTCCAGCCTGAGCAACAGAGCAAGACTCCACCTAAAAAAAAAATAAAAACAATAAAAAAAGGCCAAATAAAAACGAAAAGGCACATTAACCATGTAAAAACAACTTTCCCTCACATCTCTTAAGTAAAACCATCCTATTTTACAAATAAGGAAACCAAAGCTCAGAGAGGTTGAGTGCCCAAAGCCACACAGCAAGTTATAACAGTATCAGGATTCGATGCCAAGGTTGTCTGTTGGCAAAACTGATGTTTCCTCCACCAAGCTAGGCTGCCCCCAGAATGGATCAAGAAGAGCCTGGAAGTTCTTCCAGCATTGAACCACGCATTAAACCACTCATTGAACCACCTCTGTGGAGAGAAAATTCCTTCTGTCTTGAATGACTTCTTTCTTCTTGCAAAATTTCCCAGTCAGATGAGAAAACTGCTGGCCAGACCTATGCTTTTTTGTTTCTTCTTCTCCTTCTTCTTCTCCTCCTCCTCCTCCTTCTTCTTCCTCTTCCTCCTCTTCCTCCTCCTCCTTCTTTCTTCTTCTTCTCTTTTTTTTTTTTTGAGATGGAGTCTTGCTCTGTAGCCCAGACTGAAGTGCAATGGTGCTATCTCAGCTCACTGCAACCTCCACCTCCGGGGTTTAAGCGATTCTCCTGCCTCAGCTTCCCAAGTAGCTGGGACCACAGTTGCATGCCACCACGCCCAGGTAATTTTTTGTATTTTTAGTAGAGACGCGGTTTCACCGTGTTAGTCAGGATGCTCTCGATCTCCTGACCTCGTGATCCACCCGCCTCGGCCTGTTTCTTCTATCCAGAGAACAGAACTTACTGTTCTATGCAGATAATAAACAAGTTTCCTCCCAAATTAGAAATACCCTGCTTCCTGGTGGAACCTACCTATGTCCTTGCCTCTCCAGCTTGGTTCATCCATCCATTCTTCCTCACATATTTTAGTGTCTATGTTGTTCCAGGCATTGTGCTTGGTTAATGATTCCTAGCTCTTATACCACTTACTAAAGAATTTTGTAAAATTTTTCCAAAGCTTTCTTTTTCAAATTTTATTTTATTTTAGATACATATTTGTGCATATTTGTTACATGGGCATATTATATAAAGGTCAGGGTCGGGGTCCTAGTGTAGCCATCACCCTAATAGTGAACACTGTACCTGAAAGGTAATCTTCAACACTCACTCCTTTCCCATCCACCTCCCTTTTGGAGTCCCTAGTGTCTGTGATTTCCATCTTCATGTCCCTGGATACCTACTGTTTAGCTCCCATCCATAAGTGAGAACATGCAGTATTTTATGTTCTGTTTCTGAGTTAGTTCACTTAGGAAAATGGCCTCCAGCTCCATCCATGTTGCTGCAAAGGACATGATTTCATTCTTGTTCATGGCTGCATAGCATTCCATGGTGTGTATATACCACATTTTCTTTATCCAGTCAACTGTTGATGAGCACATCAACAGTTTCCAACCCTCACTCCTTCCACTTCATTGGTCCCATTACTTTGCTATTGTGAACAGTGCTGCGATGAACGTACAAGTACTGGTGTCTTTTTTGTATAAAATTCTACTAAAGCTTTCAATATTCAAGAGGGACCATGCTTTTGCCTAGCCCATGAGGCTACACTGGTCCTGCCCAGGGACCTTCTTCATCTCCACTGTTTGCAACACACCTTCTATACCCTATGATGTGGCCTCAGCCATCTCTCTCTCCACAGACAGCACCATCCAGGACAACATAATGAAATAAGAATGGAGTTTTGAGTCAGTCCATTTTGGACTCAAATTTTTGCTCTTCCACTTACCAACAGCATCTTTGGGTGTGTTATAAAGCCTATATGAGCCTCAGTCTTCTAAGCTCTAAATTGGGACCATAACAGCTTCCTCATGGGGTTACTGTGAGGTTCAAAGACATTATGAACATCATGCTTAGCAATACACTGAAACATAGTAAGCACCCAACATATGGTAGCTAAAGCTTGATTGCCTCCAATTGTTTAGAAAGCCAAGACAACATAACAGGTGGCCATGAGGAAAAGAGGATGTTAGGTTTCCAAAAGGCCCCCTCTGGGCTCAGAATTCTTGGACATAGTCTAGATTGTTCCATTGTCTCAAAACCAGACTAACGACAGGGAATGGGCAGGAGATGTCCCTGCTGGGGCCAATTGCACTGGTTAGTCTCATAAGAACAAAAAAGGAGAATAGACATTCAGAAATCAGAACAGAGCTCTGGCTTTTAGCTCTGTTTTTCTTTCTAACCTTTCCAAATCTTTATGCCAGCAACCTTTTTAAGGGAAAACCTTAAAATTATAGTTTGAAATACCATGTAGGTTTTTTTCTGTCCACAAGCAAGGAAAAAAGAAGTATCCAATCCAACTCAAAATTACCCTGAATTTGTCAAAAGAGAACATAGCAGGCTAGGCTTATATCAGAAAAGGTTTACGTAGAAGGAGAATTGAATCTTATTGAATCTTGGTGGCAGAGAGACCAGCAGGAATTTGCAATAAAGAAAAAAAAACACATATATAATCATAAAACCTTTGGAAAATGAGGCATTGGTGTTACCCAAGAGTTTATATCTTTAAGCATGAAAACTTAAAAAAATTTTTTTGAACCATTTAGGATGGAAATATTTTAAAACTAGAGTTGTTAAATATTTATCTAATGTTCACTTTCAGCCAGTTTTTACGCAGGCTCTGGGGGACGGAGATTCATTTCAAAATCCCGGTTGTGCTGCAAATAGTTAACAGTCTAGGGTAGGAGGCAGATCCGCAGCATGGCGGGATACATGAAGGACTAGGTGCAATCAGCAACGGTTAATGCTGTGATGCAGCAAAACAGAGGTTCCTGCGCGAGCACAAGAGAGGGCCACCTAATCCAGTTTTAGAAGGCAGGGGGCCTTGTTCATCTATATTCTGCAAGAGTTTCAAAGGCAGCAAAAAGAAGAGGAGGAGTTCAATTTTGTTTTGAAGTAGCGTCATATATATGTTGACGAAGAAACCACAATGTATTGTTATCGATTCTGAAACAGAACATCCCTAACGTCCCGTAACTCACCCTTCATGGCTCAGCATCATCATTCTAAAGACTAAAGGGTGTTTTATGCCCACAGCAGCCACTTCATCCAATTTAATGAGATACTATTAACAGGACATGTTTGCCCCTTCACTCAATAGCCCCAGGCTGCTATGGCTGTTTAGTTTCTGCCCCTTCTCGTCTCCTTCCTCTGTGTCCCTCTCCTCCTAATTCCTTCTATCATGTAGTCTTCCTTTGTCTTCCATCATTGTCAGTCTGTTTTACCAGCCACATAGTGAGAGGCAGCCTTCTTTACTCGCAGTTCTAATGTGTTAGGAAATTAGAAACCAGATACTCAAGCTCGTTAGGATAAATTGTCATGTAACAATTAACCATATGTAAAAATACAGTTTTCTTCTGTAAAATCCTCTGCTCTCCTTTGCGTTTTTCCCAAACTAACTCTGAGCCATCTTTCAGGTCTCAGCTTAAACACACGCCTTCCACTTCATTCTCTCTCCTTTCTCTCCAAAGCAGATGGTTACCGCAGGCTAACTCAGACAGAAGTCGTGTACTCAGAAAGGCCAAATAAAAAGGCACATTAACCATGTAAAAACTTTTTACCCTCATATCTCTAAGTATAACAATCCTATTTTACAAAGAAGGAAACCAAAGCTCAGAGAAGTTGAATGGCTTTCCCAAAGTCACACAGCATGTTGTAACAACATCAGGATTCGATGCCAGGTTTGTGTGATGGCAACATTGATGTTTCTTCCACCAAGCTAAGCTGCCTGTAGCACATATCAGGAAGAGTCTGGAGGTTCAGCATTGCGCCACCTCTATGGAGAGAAACTTCCTTCTGCCTTGAGCATCTTCCTTCCATCACACCCACCAAGGGACCTCCCTAATCTTCATCCCCTCACTAAACACTCCTGTACCTCCCTGTATTCATCTGCTAAGGTAATATGACAGAGAACAACAAACGGAGTGGCTTAAACAACGGAAATGTATCTATCATCTCACAGTCCCTGAAGCTAGAAGTCTGAGGTCACGGTATTAGCAGGGATAGTTCCTTGGGAGGGTGATGAGGGGTCATCTTCTCCACGATTCTCTCCTAGCTTCCGATGGTTACCTGGCAACCTTTGACATTTCTGGGCTTGGGGATCTCCGCTTCTGTCTTCACGCGGCATTCTCTGTGTGTGTCTGTGTTCAAATTTCCCTTTGTTATAAGGAGACCAGTCATATTGGATTAGGGGTTCATCCTACTCCAGTGTGGCTTCATCTCAACTAATTGCATCTGCAGTTACCCCAAATAAAGTCACATTCTGGGGGTACTGGGTGATAGGACTTCAATATAATATTATATTGTAACATTCCTTTTCTTTTTCTTCCTTACATTAATACTTTCATTTATTTTCAATTCCTGTTTTCCTCATACCTTTTTTTTTTTTGAAACAGGGTCTTGCTCTGTCACCCAGGCTGCAGTGCAGTGGCGCAATCATAGCTCACAGCACCCTCGACTTCCTAGGCTCAAGCAATCATCCCACCTCAGCATCCTGAGTAGCTGGAACTACAGACATGCACCAGCATGCCTGGCTGATTTTTTTATTTTTGTAGAGACGGGGTCTTGCTGTGTTTCCAAGGCTGGTCTCAAACTCCTAGGCTCAAGCCATCCTTTCACCTTGGCCTCTGAAAGTGCTGGGATTACAGGCATGAGCCATCGTGCCCAGCCTCCCCACACCTTTCTGAGGTCAGGATGGATGTCTATCTCCTTCATCATTCCATTTCCAGTGCTTAGCCTCACTCCTTACTGGATCTGAATTCTAACCCAGGAAAGGAAGAGAAAAAGAAAATGTTTTGCAGGCACCTGCTGTGTCAAGGCAATTTGCAAGGTGCTTTACCTAAAAGTCAGACATTGCTCCAAGAAAAATGCATGAGCTTCCATGGACTGGGTTAGCAACAACATTTTGGTTGCTCTGAAATTTGTTTGCTCTTTTTTGGACTGTGTGTGCAGTGGGTAAGTGTTTTGTTTATGGACCATTTGATGCCTGGGACAGCAAATGACAACACAAAAGGAAAGCAATATAACAAATGAGAAAAATGAGGCTCAGCTTTCCCCCCAAAATAAAGATACTACACCGATCAGGTAATAACACAGCACACTTCCCCTATGGTTGGAGGATGAAACATGATCTACAGCAATTCTCTAGGAAGGAACATCTCTACTCAGGGGTTGGAGGAACCTCTAGACAATCCCATATCAGGCTTTATTCATGAAATGTTCACTGTGTATCACATCTAGGTTGAAGCTGCACATGATTAGCGTGTGGAAGCATGCTACTTTGTTGATAACCTTGTACATTTTGTCCACTCACAACCCCACTGAAGTTAGGGTACAAATCTCCCCTACTTTGCTTTGAAATTTCATTTTTAAGGATCTATCAGAAAAAGTATAAGTGATTGGTTATGAAATTCACAGCAAAGGTCACTATCATCGGTCTTACTCTTTTCTAGACCTTCAAAAGTTCCCCAGATGGGCTGGGCACAGTGGCTCACACCTGTAATCCCAGCACTTTGGGAGGCAGGGGTGGGTGGATCACTAGAGGTCAGGAATTTGAGACCAGCCTGGCCAACATGGGGAAACCTCATCTCTACTAAAAATACAAAAATTAGCCCAGTGTGGTGGTGCACGTCTGTAGTTCCAACTACTCAGGAGGCTGAGACAGGAGAATCGCTTGAACACAGGAGGTGGAGGCTGCAGTGAGCTGAGACTGTGCCACTGCACTCCAGCCTGGGTGATAGAGCAAGACTCTGCCTCAGGAAAAAAAAAAAAAGAAAGAAAAAGAAAAGGAAAGAAGCCTTCTCTGTCCCTCAAGGTGCCAATCCCACCTCCTGAGAAGTTTTGAGATAGTGAGGCTGGGAAGACAGAATGGCTCATGCAGAGCCAGAGAACTTGGATTGCAATCCTGCCCCAGCAATGCATAAGTTGTCAGTCCATAGGCAAATTAATTAGCCTTCCAGAGTCTGCTAGGGCACACGGAATGGGGGAAACGGGGAAGTCAGTGTTGCTGCATGCGAAACACAGGTCAACCAAAGAACCAAAAGCAGGATCTTGAAGGGGTATTTGCAGACCCGTGTTCACAGCAGCACTCTTCACAACAGCCAGGAGGTGGTAGCAACCCACGTGTCCATCGACAGACAAATGGATAAACAAAATGTGGTCTGCTCATCCAGTGGAATACAACTGAGCTTTAAAAGGAGGGAAGTTCTGACCCATGCCATGATATGGACAAATCTTGACAACATTATTTATGCTAAGTGAAATTAGTCAGTCACAAAAAGACTAAATACTGTATGATTTAATTTCTGTGAGGTCCCTGGAGTAGTCAAATTCATAGAGATGGAAAGTAGAATGGTTACCAGGGGCTGGAGAAGCGGGGATTGGGATTTATTATTTAGCAATGCAGAGTTTCAGTTTGGGAAGATGAAAAAGTTCTGGAAATTGGTTGCACAACAATGTGAATGTACTAAGCTCTACAGAAATGTACACTTAAAAATGGTTAAGATGGATGGCTGGGCACGGTGGCTTCACGCCTGTAATCCCAGCACTTTGGGAGGCAGAGGCGGGTGTATCATGAGGTCAGGAGTTCGAGACCAGCTGACTATCACAGTGAAATCCCATCTCTACTAAAAATACAAAAATTAGCCGGGTGTGGTGGCATGCACCTGTAATTCCAGCTACTCAGGAGGCTGAGGCAGGAGAATTGCTTGAACCCAGTAGGCAGAGGTTGCAGTGAGCCAAGATCGCACCACTGCTTTCCAGCCTGGGTGACAGAGCAAGACTCCATCTTAAAAAAAAAAAAAAAAAAAAGGTTAAGATGGTAAATTTCATCTTACTTTTTCCCACAATTTCACACATGCACACACACATACACACACACACAACAATGTGCTTCACATACATGTCCTTTATTCTCAAACCCATTTGATAAACCAGGCATTATTGTATTCATTTTGAAGATAATTAAACAGAGGCAAAGGGAGGCTGTGAGTCACTTATTCAAGGTCACAAGCTGCAGAGACACAACCAGCTTCATCCAAAGCAAATGTTCTCTCTGTCCCAGCCAATTCGCTACCATGGAGTTCAAGGTAGGGTAAAATGAGATATGTCCTGAGAATATCACCCTTAGTGCTTGGTATGCGGAAGTGCTCTGCAGTGTTGGATCCTATCTCGTTTCCCTATAACATTTCCAGTTTTACAAAACTCAGTTCTTGATTAAAACAACCTAGCCATTTTATTTTCCTCTGAAAATGCTCAGGGTGGTGATTGTTGAGTAAATCAAATCCTTTCTAATTAGAGATTGGGGAAATTTATTCATGAACAACTCACTTATCAAATAATCACCATGTGTCCATCCTAGGCTAGGCATCATTCTGGGTACTGAGGAAAGAAAAATGGACAAGATTCACTCCTGCCTTTGAGAAGCTCAGAGTCCAGTGAGGGAAACAGACAGGTAAACAATTTCCTTGTAACACATGTGAGGTTATTAAAAAGCAGGTACAAAGATTAGAGGCAACATCTATTTCAAATTGGGGCTTGCCTTTTTGTAATCCCTCCTATGCCAAATTTCTAAAAATGTTAATCAAGATATAAAAAATGGCCCAGGCTCGGCGGTCCATGACTATAATCGTAGCACTTTGGGAGGCTGAGGTGGGAAGATCACTTGAGGCCAGGAGTTCAATGCCAACCTAGGCAGCATAGCAAGACCCCCATCTCTACCAAAAAAAAAATTTAAGTAGCCAGGCATGGTGTCATGTCCCTGTAGTCCCAGCTACTTGGGAGACTGAGGCAGGAAGATCACTTAAGCCCAGGAGTTTGATGCTACAATGAACTATGATTGTGCCACTGCTCTCTAGCCTGGGTGATAGAGCAAGACCCTGTTTCTAAGAACAAACAAACAAAGATATAAAAAATAAACATTAAAATGCATAAATAATACAAAAATGAGTTATCACTATATATCTGTAAGAATACCAAAAAAAGCAAAACAGAAACCAAAACGCAAATCTGACAATGCCAAGTCTCAATTTAGGATATGTAGCAAGTGAAACTCTTACACCTTGCTGTTGGGAATGTAAAATGCTACAGCTCTTTTGGGAAAATAGTTTCTTTTAAAGTTAGACATATACTTACAATATGATCTTCCAATCCCACTCCTAAGTAATCAAGAGAAATAAAAAATTTTATTTACACAAAGCCTGTGTACAAATATTTGAGGTGGATTTATTCATAATTGCCAAAAACTGAGCACAATACAAATATCCTTCAATGGTGAATTCATAAACACACTGTGGTACATCCATACAAACCGATTACACTCAGGAATTAAAAATGAATGGACTGCTATTAATACATGCATCATGCTAAGTTAAAGAAGCCAGACTCGAATGCCAGATACTGTCTGATTCAATTTATAAGACATTCTGGAAAAGACAAAATTACAGGGACAGAAGACAGAGCAATGGCTGCCAGGTCAACAAAGGCCATAAAAGTGCAGACCAAAGGAATTGGTGGTGGGGGAACAAAACTACGTAGTGTCTTGATTGCAGTGGTAGTTACAGCACTCTATGCATTTGTCAAAACTCATAGAACCATCCCCAAAAGAATGAATTTTACTGTATGTAAATCATAAAGTAAATTTAAAGAGTTTTTTAAAAATATGTAAAGACATCAAACTACTTAGAAACGTAGAGTAACTGCTGGTGTTCCAGAAATGGTGAGAGCTCTCTGAAATATGGAGCTTAAATGGGATTAGCTTAAGATGGGAATCCGCAGCCCAGGATCTGAGGCAGAAAGTACAGCTGCAGAAGATAGGCTCAAACATCCCAGCAGTGATAGAGTCTGGAAACAAAAGCAGGTGAGGACGTTTACAGGTGATTAGTTATGTGATGCAGTGGAATGGAAATAGGTCGGTAAGTAGATTGAAAACCATCCTGCCTCTTCCCAAACCATCTGGTTTCTCAATTTAGTGAGGCAGCTACTATGACTGAGAGTTCTTGGATTGGAGGGACAGAACAATCCTCTGGGTAGAGGAGGGTGCTTAGGAAAAACTGCCCCCACCCAGAAGACCACCTGCCCAACTGTCTCCTGAGTGACATTTCCTGTCCGTCCCCCAGAGTGTGGATAAGAAACTGCCAGTAATAAGAGTTTCTGTCTGCCCCTCCCACAAGAAGATAATGCTAACAAATCCAGCAGAGTCAACAAGGAACCACAATCACAAAACTTCGCATCCAATCCATGGTCACTAACTGCATAATACCAACACCACAAAATAGGAAAGATAAACTCAAAAGTGGAAGAATTCAAATCCATGGAAACAGAGCCAAGAGAGCAATTACATTAGGACCTTAAAGTAAGTGTAATTAATATCCTCAGAAGGATGAGAGTACATTGCCTACCTGAAATAAGAATAGGTAGTTATGAAAAAAGAACCTAATAGAGCTATTCATAAAAGGAAAATATAGTTGTGGAAACCAAGATAGGGCACTTTATAGAGACTTAATTATGTATCCGGAGCATTCAGGGAAGGTTCTCTTGAATCTTCAAGCTCTCAGTTGGGAGATCATTCCTGTCCAAAGAAACTACAAGGATGAAGGTAAAGAACCATGAAAAAGCATTTTATACCTTTTAAGGCACCTTACGAAAATCAGTGAAGCTGGAGCAGAAAGTACATGGGGAAGAGATCTTGTTTACTATAACTTCTATTACTAACACTAGCCATGGATTACTTTGCAGTGAAAGTGTTCAAGGTTTCTAAGTACACGAATACATAGTGTTAACACTTTTCAAGTGTGTTACCTAATCTATACCTATCTGTGGCAGATTGTATTTTCTAAAGATGTCCATCACAATATCTCCCTCTCTCATACAGACTTTTTGAAAAGTGATGTTGGCATTTTTTCCACCTAGTGGTGGAGGTCTGTGGCCCTTCTTGTTAAACTTAGGCAGATCTTTGTGACTGCCTTGGCCAATGGAGTAGGGCAGAAATTATGCCCTGTGAATTTTGTGTCTAGGTCATCAAATGCCAGGCAATTCTACTTGCTTTCTTGGGACTCAGTGGCCATCCTGTAGGGAAGCCCAGGCTACATGAATAGCCACGTGTAGATGTTCCAGCCAACAGCCCTAGCCGAAGTTCCAGATGACAGCCAGTATCCATTGCCAGACATGTAAGCGAAGCAACTTCAGGGTGACTTCTGCTCCAGTCACCATGTGACTGCAACCGTGTGACAGACCCTGAGTGGGAACTGCACAGCTGAACAGAGTCAACTCCAAGAACTATGGAAGATAATAAAATGATTGTTTTTTGTTGTTGTTGTTTTAAGCTACTAAGTTTCCAAAGATGGTCATCACAATATCTCCCTCTCTCAAATGCATTTTTTGCAAAGTGATGTAGACGTTTTTTCCACCTAGTGGTGGAGGTCTGTGTCCATTGCATATTAAGTTGTAGAGTGGTTCAGTACACAGCAATGACATCAGAAAAACATCTTAGTTTAAATCTGAAACACTAGATTTGCATAAGCTCCAATTCCAAATTTATAAGAAATCAAATGAGATGAAATTTAACCTGAAATCCCAACATTTACTACGACTGAGGCCATCAGAGGAAAAATAGAACACTTATACCCTTGACTCAGTGTTATAAACCTAACCGGTCACCATCATCATTAGTGGATACACTGAGACCTGCTGGAAAATAAAAAGGGGCAAGTGATATGAATGCCTGACCAAAGAGGAAAGGAAAGGTTCTTCTTTCAGCTAAACATTCCTAAACCCAGAGGATGGTTTTATACAATGAGCTCCAGGCTTGGAGTTTTTGGCTATGTGACCTCAGGTAAGTTACTTAACTTCTCTGATGTCCCCCATCCCTCACTGATAAAATAAGAATAATGACACTTATTTTATAGGAAGTCCCCATTCTCAAAACTATCTGGCAAAAATGAACCCACAAAGATAAATTAGAGATACTATGGCAACTTAGGTGAAACCTATTGTTAGAACTTGGGATGTCCCAGACACAATTATTTTCTTTACATATTTACTCTGAGCCTGCTAGATATTCCATCGCTATGTAGCTTCTGGTCACCATTGGCTCTGGCGCGATTTCTGCCTCCCCACATCAGTCCCTGCACACCTGATGGCTGTTATGCACCATACTTATTGCTCGCATGGAACAAAACCTTTGTTGAATTTCCACCTAATGTCCCTCCTCATTCTTTGCTGGTTCCCTTAAAATAATTCTAAGTGAATCATGAATCCCTTCCTGCCCAACACACACATCTCAAGGGTATTTTAAAGGTTGTGACCTTTAGATTCTCCTTTCAAAATATTTTCCAAATTTATCCCCCCTCTCCCCATCTCCATCACCCCCTCTTTAGATGAAACCAGCATTGTTTCCTACCTGGACCTCCTATTGAGATACCTGTCTTTCTCTCACTCACTTCCAATCCATTAACCACCCACAAGTCAGGGTAATCTCTAACACACATGCTATGATATCACTCCCTTGCTTCAGACCCCTTAACTAATTCCCGCTGCACTTTAGAATAAGATCAAAACCCATACCATGTATGACAAGGTCCTGCATGATCCCGCACCTACCAACTTCTCCAGACACATGGCATTACCTTTCCCATGGATGTCTACCCCCCAGCAAGCTGAGCCCTCATTTAAACCTTCAAATACATGATTTCCCCCCTCACAGCCTTCATACACATTATTCCCTTTGCTTAGAATGTTCTCACTTCTCCTGATTTCCCACTCATCTTTTTGTACATTGCTTGTATATGTGTGTGTGTGTGTGTGTGTGTGTATATATATATTTCCTAAAATAATTTTATTTTAGGAAAGACTTTCTTGGGCCTAATCTCCCATATAAATCTGCTCCACCCACCATAGTAATTATAATTATTATTATGATTATATAAACAACAAAAATAATGGTAACAATAAAACCCATTACTTTTCCTCCATAATCATAGTTTATAAAATATATATATTTATTTGCAGGATTATTTAATTGATACCTGTCTTCCCCACTGGATGTGCAATAACTATATCTATTTTGCCTACTGGTTTAATGCCAGTATCCAGCACAATTTCTAGCCTATGGTAACTGCTCAGAACGTTTTTGGATGAAAAAAAAACAGTGAATTAACACTGAGTGCACGATTCCAAATGTTACTCCAATTGACTATGATTCCATCAGGTGTCTCCTGAAGCAGGAATAACTTTCCATCTGGAAGGGAGACTGTCCCCCACATCAATTTCCTGGGACATGGAATGTAGAATCCTACTTAGCACTCTGTGCAGTGTTGATAATCCTGATTCCATAAGGATGGCTCCGTTTCTCATTTTCCCAGTTCCACAAATTGATCTCATTTGATCAGTTTGTTTATTTATTTATTTATTTAGAGACAGGGTCTCACTCTGTCACCTAGGCTGGAGTGCAGTGATGCAGTCATGGTTCACTGTAGCCTCAAACTCCCGGGTTCAAGCAATCCTCCCACCTCAGCTTCCCAAGTAGCTGAGACTACAGGTGCATGCCACCCTGCCCAGCTAATTTTTTAATTTTTTATAGACACAAGGTCTCACTGCGTGGCTCAGGCTGGTCTCGAACTCCTGAGCTCAAGTGATCCACCCACCTTGGCCTCCCAAAGTACTGGGATTCTGGTGTGAGCCACCATGCCCGGCTGATCAGTTTATCTTTTTCACTCTAAGCACCAAGGTCAGCCATGGACAAGCTGCCTCTGGGTTAGGTGTCCTGCACCCCTGGTCCAAACTTCTGTAACCTGGTGTGGGGACAGAGTCATGTAGCAGTCAACACAGCAAATATGTCTCAACAGGAATGTGGATAGGCAGTGTAGCTTAGAAACCAGACAGGCGGCAGAGGCTCTGAATATATCTATACCTTTTCATAGGAGCCAAGTATTGAAAGTGTAGAAGTGTTAAACAGTGTCTACATTCATTGAACAAATGCTCCACGTACACTGTAAATATCCAGACCTAACTGCTTTGTGGAATTCTACATCTTAAGTTCTCAGGCAATCTTAGTTAAGAAACTTGATTAGCCAGAGGTCATTTGCCTCACACATTCAGGAGAGCTTCCTACCCACCTGATAGCTCTCTCACATTGTAAAACCATCATCAATGCGCTGGGTCCAGATCAGCCTAAAGGAACAGCCCCTAAACAAACATTTCCAGTCTTGTCCCACTTATTCAATCTTGCCCTCAACACAGTAATTAAACACCCACATCCTTCTGCCAGGAAGACGCGGTAGAGGGAATTTTACTCTCTGACCTTCCCTCTTTGGATTCTGATCCGGTCCCATTCAATGGCCTCATCTCATCCTTTAATTTTCTCATGGGGTCATAGATTCTCGGATTTCCACACCAAATCTCAAAATCATTAATTCGTAGAACAAATTGGAGAGAATCTTCGCCTTTCCCACAGACCCACTGTCATTCCCAGGGGACCATCACTGGGGCCAAGGTCAGGAGGCAGGAGTATTAACAGAGGATTTCCCCTCAATCACCTGAGAAGGCAAGGAAGAGAGCTGTGATTTTCTTAGGTGTGAGTCCTAGTTCTTCCTTCTAGTAGCTCTATGACTGTATAAATTTCTTAACATTTCTGATTCTCTGTTTCTTCAGCTATAAAATAGTGGTAATCATAGTATCTATCTTTTAATGGTGTTGTGAGGACAAAATAAGATAAGGCATGTAGAGATGTTTATGACTAGCACAGAGCCAGCACTCAACAGGCATTAGAGAGATGTTTTGTTTTGTTTTGTTTTGTTTTTGTTTTATTGAGACAGAGTCTTGCTCTCTCACCCAGGCTGGGGTGCAGTGGTGTGATCTCAGCTCACTGCAACCTCTGCCTCCTGGGTTCAAGCAGTTCTCCCACCGCAGCCTCCTGAGTAGCTGGGGTTACAGGCACCTGCCACCACACCCAGCTAATTTTTTATTTTTATTTTTAGTAGAGGCGGGGTTTTGCCATGTTGGCTGGTCTAGAAATCCTGACCTCAAATCAGCTGCCCACATCGGCCTCCCAAAATGCTGGGATTACAGGTGTAAGCCACCATGCCCGGCCTAGAGGGATGATGTTGTTATAGAGTTAAGTGGCTACTCAAATCCTTAGACATCAACAACTCAATGATTTTGAGATAGGAAGAAAGTTTGCTTCAATTCTTAGACCACCTTACATTTAACATCAGGCTTTTCTACAATTACGGATATTATTACTAAATAGGGCAGAAAAAAAAACAAAAAACAACAACAACAACAAAAACCTGGCCTCTGAAAAAAATGGACGTGGAAATAGACCAAGCTGGCTAATGTATGTCCAGACACCTCCCCATCATCTTCTGCTCTCTGAGAAATATTACTATTTTCAAATGTGGTTTCCCTCTAAGGCCTTGTAGACTCAAGGCTGGAGGCTGTCTTCTCTGTTTCACATTCCCAGGTCCCCGGCACTAGCAGAGACCTGGGAGTGGGAAGTTGTCTGTGTTGCTGGGGACGGGGAGGACTCTCCCAGCATCTCGGAGCTAGATGACTCTGCCAAATAGCCAAGTGGTTAAATGTTGAGGGCTGTAAATGAGGCTCATCTGTCAGTCGTGGGCGGACACCAGCTCCATCTGCTGTGTCAGGAGCTTGGAGAGTGATTGGAGGAAGCAACTTGTAAAACGTGGGGCCCAAGATGGGAGGCAGAAGCATCGTCAGGAGATAGTAGAACTGGGAACCTTGAAGACTCTCTCAGTCCCCTTAAAAATTTAACAGATGAAAAGAAAAAAAAAAAAAAAGACCCAGAGAGAGGGATGGGCTTACTCATGGTCACCCTACAAATATGTCAAGATGAAAGCCAACTCTTTAGAATTCTAGATTACTTCTCTCTCCACACATACACCTGACCCATCCTTGTAGCTAATCCATGGATGTAGGAGAATGCTCTGAACAACTTGAGAAGAATAAAATACCCTAGCTCCTTTGTCTGTGCCCACAAGTGTTCTTCAAGTTCAAGCACCTTCTCTTCTTTAAAGAACCTCAAAATCGATGTGATTATTCACTCGTTCATTTGTTCACTCAATAATATTTTTGAAATGTCTCTATGTGCAAAGCATCATTCCAGGCACTGGAACAACATCAATTAAAAAACATGAACCTGGCCGGGTGCAGTGACTCATGCTTGCAATCCCAGCACTTTGGGAGGCCAAGGCAGGTGGATCATGAGGTCAGGGGTTTCAGACCAGCCTGGACAACATGGTGAAACCCCTTCTGTACTAAAAATACAAAAATTAGCCAGGTATGGTGGCGATTGCCTGTAGTCTCAGCTACTCGGGAGGCTGAGGCAGGAGAATCGCTTGAACCCAGGAGGCGGAGGTTGCAGTGAGCCTAGACTGCGCCACTGCACTCTAGCCTGGGTGACAGAGTAAGACTCTGTCTCAACAACAACAACAACAACAAAAAAAAACCATGAACCTAGTTCCTGCCTCCAGGAGCCAATAATCTAGTGAGCACGACAGGTATCAGTTAGAGGGAAAATCGTATGAGTAGATATATGCTTCTCAATTGCACTTTTTAAAAAATAAATAAATAAAAGTAGAAGTATTGAGCACTAGTCTTGCCTAATTCACATGAGGTGGGATATTATGAAGAACTGACTGTTTTTTCCCCCCACCCATTTTTGTATACAGTGGCACTTTGTTATTGAGCAGATGGCCACAGGGCAGCCATAGTCTCTGTGGGGAGTGTGCACAACAGGATCAGACCTCAAAAGAGCCATTCTAGGATTTTGAGCTTCCAAACTTCGTATTGCTATGGATGAGCATTTGCTGAGCTAGGTTTTGTTTCTGGTCCGGAAGGTAGGAAGAATCTGGGCTCTAGGAGAGGAAAAAGATCAGAGAGCAATTAAGTGACCTGCTAATGTGTTCTCTGAGAGGGGGGTTCTGTACACTGTCCATAGTGCAAACAAAGTGCAGATTTTCATAACCCTCAAATTCCCAACCACATCTGAGAGTTTCACCTTGGATCACAGATCTTTCCTGATGGTGGGCTGAGACGAGAAAATGAAATGCAGAGAGAACCAGGCTTTCCCCAGCCAGCAAATTCAGAGGATCCCCAGCTCTGGGCCCTCAAAGATCAAAAGCTGGGAGACAGTCTATAATTGGAGTCATGTGTCCTCCCCAGCCTCCGAGTAACCACTCAGATGAATAACAGCGACTCAGCATCATGGCTTCATTATTGTCTCAACATCAGATTAAGAACGGAGAGGGGAGAAGAGATGTGGGTGATCTGAGGGTTGCAGATCTACAAGGCCATTATCTGTCTTGAGCTTCGGCCCACCCTACCACCCACTCCTCCATGTGAGTTTATAATATAACAATAAGCCTGCAATTATATTTTACTTGTTGGGAAAAAAAAAACAGTGGTGAGTCAAAAAGCCAGCTCAGAGATGAAACGGGCATCACTAGTTATGTAAGCGGGAGGGGGCCAAGCCCTGGGCTGAATTCAGAACTCCCACTGTGGGTCCGTGTTCCTGGGTCTGTCTGGCTGTTTTGGGCTGGACTTCCCAGTGTCTGTGAGTGGCACTTGGCCCTGAAAGGCATAAAACCATCAAACACAAGAGTGGTGGCATCAAGCATCGGTTAAGCTCCAGGTTCTAAAGAGAGTGGACTGTGAGACCTGGACAGACTTTGGGGTCAGGACAAGGAGGTAGAGAAGTAGGCGTGGTGTGACCTGTGTGATCAGAGACCAAAGAGATTAAAATGGGCACCTCTGCACGTGTCAGGACAGATGACTCGTGTCGGTCAAAAACCAAACTGGTTAGCAGAACTGACTGTAGGCACATAATGATCAAAGGCCATACCTAGACCCCTCAAATATGCCTGGCTATATAAGCCCCCTCCAAATCTAGATGCAGTCTTAGGGACAAGGATAAAGGTAGAATAAACTGAATAAAGAAATTGTAATCAACTAATAGAGGTTTTTAACATTAGGCAGGTTTTTATTAAAAAAAACACAGAAATTAAGCTAAGTTATAAAGAAGATATTTAAAGTTACATTTAAATGTAACTTTAGTAGGAAAAAAAATGCCATGCCTACTTAAAGTTACATTTAAATGTAACTTTAGAGATTTGATTTGGCAAGAGACAGAGGGAGAGTGAAAACATACCTTGGTTCAAATCTCAGTTCTGCCAAATCAATAGCCCTCTGGATTTGTACCCAACTAGTTTCTCTCTCTTGCTTGGTCTCCTCATATGTGACGTTCTAAGGAAATCCCCCACCCACCCTTGGGAGCACGTGAAAGTGTAGGGGGGCATATTTTATTATCAATGTGATACAGGGGAGGCTACTAGCATTGGGTACCAGGGTTGCTAAAATGTCCTGCAATGTGTGGTGTCCCACAGGGATTCATCCCACCCAATGTGCTCACCGTGCCCATGCAGAGAAATACTGGAGCTAATATTCCAAGTTCCTTTAAGACCAGTTGAAAAATAACTTTCAACCAGCCCTGCCTCTCTTACAAGTCACAGTAACCTTCACCTCCTGCCTGGCCAGCCATGGGCACGAGACTGAATCTGTACCCATCTCAGAACCCTCCCCTGGGTGTGTCTCACTCAAATCACACAACTTCCCAGCCTGCAAATAATTTTTGTCATCCATTCTCTCATTTACTCCTTATAGCATCTCTGGAACATAGGGAAAAAATCAAATCTTTTTATTTTTGTTTTATTTTATTTGTATGTATTTATTTTGGAGAGGGAGTCTCATTCTGTTGCCCATGGCTCACTGCAGCCTCGACCTCCTGGGCTCGAGCGATCCTCCCACCTCAGCCTCCAGAGTAGCTGGGACCACAGGCGTGTGCCACCATGCCCAGCTAATTTTTTCTTTTCTTTTTTTTTTTCTTTCTTTCTTTTTTTTTTTTTTTCTTTTTTGGAGAGACAAGGTCTCACTGTGTTTCCCAGGCTGGTCTCTAATTCCTGGGCTCAAGCGATCCTCCTGCCTTGGTCTTCCAAAGTGCTGGGATTACAGGCATGAGCCAGCTACCACATCCATCCCAAACCTTTTTTAAAAGAGGGAAAGTGAAGCCAAGAGCTACCATCTGATAGGCAGCTCTGGGACTGAAGCTAAGATTATTTCATGCTAAATGCAAGCCTCTTTTGGTGTCCTGTGCTGAGGACGAGGACCCAGTCATAAATTTCTCTCATATCTTTGCCTAGGTCTGTTATGGGAGCTCAGGAAGTACCTGGAATATAAGAGGTGCTTTCCCCACATAAGGAGTCTTTCTTTTTCTATCTCAGAGCTGCCTTGGATCCAGAGATTATAAAGGAATCAGCTTGGCTCCTTTGGACCTCTCACACTCCCACAGGCCTCCTTGGTCCCCTTACCAGGAAGAAAGAGATAGATCTTTCATCTTCCTACGAAATCAGCCAGCATCTTCCCTCTGCACCTCACCCCATGTGAGAGGAGGGCATTGCTACTCACCTTCTCAAGTCCAAACCCCTCCTGGGCTTCTCCATCACCTCATCCCTCCATCCCCAGTAAGGGGTCCAGTCCTGGTGATTCTTTCTCATAAACATTTCTCAAATTTCTTAGCCTTCATCCCTGCCCCCAGTTCTGTCTCCAGTTTGCCTGCCTTAATTCAGGCCATCACCATCTCTCTGAGGACCAACATGGTCTTAAGGAAGAGGTATAGGCACCGATGGGCTTACAGCTCCTTAACTCCCAAGAGACAGTCAACGACCCTGACAGTGATGAAAGGGAGCTTCTGTGAACTGATCTGGGGCCAGACTGCAAGGTACATGAGGAGGAGGAATATCTGGGTTCCCAGAGCCCAGCATAAGGCAGGACCAGAGGAGAGTCATGTTTTTGTTGGGTAAACAAACAGGAGGCTGGAAATGGTTGCATGAGAAGGCCCCATAATGAAAATTAAAACCCAGAAAACAAACCAAAACAATGAAAAACAAATGCTATATTTTACAAGTTTATACAAGCCAGAGGTGTAGGATAATAAATATCACATTAGTAAAGACCTTGGAGATCAACCAGTCCAGCCTCTCATTTTATCGAGAATGAAGGGTGGGGATGGGAAACTGAGGCCCAGAGAGGTGATATGACTTTTTGAGGCCCCAGCATGTCCCAGACTGTGGAATCTGCCAGGACTATGACTCCTCAGTCAGCATTAAGTTTCCCAGAACACCTTTTCCCCACTTCTTCTTCTAGTTTATCACTCCAATCAGCCATCATCTCCTCCAGGAAGCCCTCCCTGAACCTCCAAGCTGGATGAGATGCTCAACCACTCTCCTCTAACAGCCCTGTGAACTTCCTCTGGCTTAGAACACATTGACCTGACTCTGTTGTAATTGCTGGGTTTTTCATTTGTCTTCTCCATTAGACCACAGTTTCCAAATCTCAGCACAATTGACATCTTGGGAAGGCTCACTCTTGGCTTGGGTGGGTGATAGGGGACTGTCCTGTGCATTTCAGGAGCTTAGCACATCCCTGCTCACTGCCTCCTGCAAGTTGTGACAACCAAAAATGTCTCCAGGCATTGTTAAATATCCCCAAATAGGGGTGGAGAGCAAAATTGCCCCCAGTTAAGAACTGCTGATCTAAATTGTTAGGTCTACGCGGGCAGAAACAGTGTCTTCTTGTTCTTTACACTCCTATTATGCAGCACAGGTCCTGGAACATGGTAAACATGCAATCAATTTAATCTACAATTAGGAAAATATGTGTGTGTGTGTGTGTGTGTATACATGCACACATGCATGCCATTTCCACATTGTAGTGTCTGAAATATATAGGATATATATATTTCAAAGCATAAGAGTTTTGTTCTTCTGGGATACCTTCAGCATTTCTGTGTGTTTATATTGCATTGTTAACGCTAAAGTGTTAATCAAAACCTAAAAACTCTTTGTTTCTGGATTGGTAAATGAGGGAGAGTGTGTGTGTGTGTGTGCATGCGTGCACGCATCTCTTCTGACTGAAAAACAGTTCCTTTTCAAATAATATTCATACAGAGAAGAAAATGTATTTTCAATGAAACAAACCCCTTTTTCCATTTGATAAAAGGGACATTATCGGGGTCATTAAAGCATCATTATATGTTGAGCTCCTAACGCACTGGTCTTTACTTGGGAGCACACGGCAATCATAAAAAAAAATTTTTATTGCCAGTTGAACAGATCGGGAAGTAAGATATTATGAAATGTGCTATTAGGCAGCAGAAAAGTAATTAGGTGACAAGCAAAATACATTATTCGGCGTTTCAAAATATTTCCACTTCATCACCAGTTCATTAAAATCCTGCCTCCTCTCTCGTGGCCCACTAGGAATTTATATCAAGATTATTTACCAAAAAAAAAAAAATCATCAAGATAAGTGAATTGTAATTAAGTCATATGATTGTTCTTGGTACTCTCTCATTGGCCTAAACAGACATGTGAAACCAGACTGACATTGTTGCTGGAAGACTCAACGACGGCTCTTCTTGCCAGCATGAAGGTGATGGTGAAATGTTGTTTTCATTGTTATTTCACACACAATACAAAGAAACTGAGGAGCCCTAGATGGTGACACAGAGAGGAAATAGTCAAGACCAAAGTCAAGATGGTTGCACTTATTTAAAGAGGCTTCATGCACACATTGATTATATGCTATGACTAACGACTCAGTTACTGATTCCCTTGAGGATGAACAACCAGCCAGTTACCTGGCTTTATTTAATATCTATTCCTAAAGCCACCTGTTTAATTAAGGACTTCTTGTGCACTTTGGACTACAAAGATGTGCAGGTGTTATAACTAGGAAGCCTTCCAATCCCCTAGGCATCTTAAGTGTCTCTGCAGAACCAAGCATAAAGTTAGTGCCCATTTAATACTCACTGATTGACTGATTTGATAACCAACTGATTTAATAAGAGCAATAAACAAAGAAGAGTACCTATTGAAAAAGAAAACAGCCCTGAGTCCTAAAGTTAAAAGAAGAAAGATACATTCAGTTGGCTCATTTTACAGAGGCAGAAGAGAGGAGGGAAGGAGGGAGACGGGGGAATGGAAGGGAAGGAGAGAAAGTGGGAAGGAAGAAAATTGCCTTGTATACATCCAGCATACCAAACACTAGGGATAAGCATTTTCATTTGGGTTATTTTAATAGCTACTGTAAAACCAGAAGTAAGTCCTGTTATTAGTATCATTTAACAAATGAGGAGAGAATCTGAGAGATAAAGCTATTCACTCAGCATCACACAATGTTGCAATTTTATCATATGCATACGAATGTCAACACATATATGCAAACATGATCATGTCGCCTACGTTGCTCCAGTGGTTACCACTCTCTCAGGATAAAGATGACAGTCCTTACCTGGCCCACACAGCCCCCATCCACCCCTCCAGCCTCGTGCCATGTCACTCCCCACTTTCTTGCTCTTTGCTAAACTTTTAGCCACCTGATCTCCTTTCATCTCCCCAAATGCTGTTTGTTCTTTCTCTCCCAGGGCAGAACCCTGGCAAGTACTATTTCCTCTGCTGGAAGCACCCCCATTCATCTGCACACCCCTGCCTTCCTTTATGTCAGCTTCAAGAAAGACCTTCCTTGACTCCCGCCCCCACCCCCGCCCCCTGCTGTATCAATGGCCTGTCATTCACTCTCCCAGCACTGCACAAGTCCCTCCTCCATGACATCTACCCCATTTGCGACTTCACGCCAGTCTCTGTGCTTTGTTGATTAATGGGTAGCCTTCCATGAACTAGAAGCCTGATATGGTTTGGATGTTTGCTCCCCTGCCCCAAATCTCATGTTGAAATGTGATCCCCACTGTTGGGGGTGGGGCCTGGTGGGAGGTGTTTGGGTCACGGGGGTGGATCCCTCATGAATGGCTTGGTACCCTCTCCACCACCTTGATGAGTTCACAAGAGATCCAGTTGTTAAAAAGAGTCTGGGATCTTTGCTGTCTCTCTCATTGGCTCTCTTGCCATGTGACACGCCTGCTTCCCCTTCAATTTCGGCCATGATTGGAAACTTCCTGAGGCCCTCACCAGAAGCAGATGCCAGCACCATGCTTCTTGTACAGCCTGCAGAAGGGTGAATCAAATAAATCTCTTTTCTTTTTCTTTTTTTATTTTTTCCTTCAACTTTTATTTTAGGCCCAGCGCGGTGGTTGACGCCTGTAATCCCAGCATTTTGGGAGGCCAAGGCGGGTGGATGACCTGAGGTCAGGAGTTGGAGACCAGCCTGCCCAACATGGTGAAACCCCATTTCTACTAAAAATACAAAAACTAGCTGGGTGTGGTGGCGTGCACCTGTAATCCCAGCTACTCAGGAGGCTGAGGCAGGAAAATGGCTTGAACTCGGGAGGTGGAGGTTGCAGTGAGCCGAGATGGCACCATTGCACTCCAGCCTGGGCAACAGAGCAAGACTCCATCTCAAAAACCAAACAAACAAACAAACTTTTATTTGAAATTCAGGGGTACATGTGCAGGATGTGCAGGTTAGTTACATAGGTAAACGTGTGCCATGGTAGTTTGCTGCACAGATCAACCCATCACCTAGGTATTAAGCCCAGTGTCCATTAGCTATTCTTCCTGATGCTCTCCACACCACCCCCAACAGGTCCCAGTGTGTGTTGTTCCCTGCCATGCATCCATGTGTTGTCATCACAAATCTATTTTCTTTATAAATTACCCAGTCTTGGGTATTCCTTTATAGCAACACAAAATTGACTAACACAAAGCCCCTGAGTTCAGGGATCTTGTCTACTCCGTTCACCATTGTATCTCATGCACTCGCACAGCATATGGCATGCAGAGTGGCTCAGTAGATACTTAACACAGGGATAAATAAATGAACAAACAAGTGAACATATATTTTACTTTTCTTTTCTTTTCTTTTTTTTTGAGACAGAGTCTCACTCTGTTGCCCAGGCTGGAGTGCAATGGCACGATCTCAGCTCACTGCAACCTCCACCTCCCAGGTTCAAGTGATTCTCCTGCCTCAGCCTCTTGAGTAGCTGGGATTACAGGCATACACCACCATGCTTAGCTAATTTTTATATTTTTAGTAGAGACAGAGTTTCGCCATGCTGGCCATGCTGGTCTCGAACTCCTGACCTCAGGTGATCCACTTGCCTCGGCCTCCCAAAGTGCTGGGATTATAGGGATGAGCCACCGTGCCCAGCCTGAACATGTATTTTAAATACCTATTTTAAGTACTCATGTAAGGATTCATAACCAGATTGCCACGCCAGCCAGAGACCCAGTGCAACCCAGGAAAGCCCCAAGAGAAGAGAGTGGTCTGAAGCTGGGACACAGAGCATACATTTCCACCCAGAGCAATCATATGTCATCATTAGCTTTAGGGAAGGCTAAAGACTATACTACAAAGATGGCATTGCTCTCTGACTTCTGGTCTAGGCTGTTCATAATTGTTTAAGAAATCCAAAACCAGGAAACTGACAAAATGTTTTGTTTTCCTCCTCTTAAAACTGCCTAGTGTTTTTCATAAATTCTTTAGCCAGAGTTGTGGTTTTCCATCCACAATTCACATTAAAGATTCTTTATGAAAATGGCTATAAGAGAGGAATCTAATGGGATTATGATTTTTTTAAAGCTCTATCTCTCTAATTAATACCCCAGAGGGGGATTTTTTTCTAACATAATGGCCTTTCAGTGTTAAAAGGGCTTAATATTATGGTAAAATATGTTAACTTTCCTGGCATTCTGACCCAGCCGATAACATGAAAAGGGAACGCATCTGTTTTCCTGAAGCTTCTGCCACCATAAATGGTGTTGTTTTCACTATTTTCGTAATGAAGTAATCAACTGCTTATTCACTAATTGCGTCTACATTAAAAACTTATTACCCTGGAAAAGGGCTGCACTGCAACTGACCTTCCAATGGAGCTGGGAGGGGTGAAGATCCTGTGACAACTGGAAGACAAAGGAAATGGCCAAACCCAGGGGCGGGTATTATTCTCTTCTCTGAAACAGGTGTGAGGTCTTCTGTAGGGGTCATTGTATACAGAGAGTTGGAAATCCAAAAGCAAAAGCTGCTCCCACTTTGCTAAGGTCCGTGCCTCAATAGGTTCCACTATAATTATCGAGATGATAAATTATCATGGTGACACTCACTCACTGAGCAAAGTGTTCCTGCCAGGCACGATGCATGCATCATCTGTCTCCAGTTCTCATGTCGGCTCTGTGAGGCAGGTATTGATGCCTACTCTTAGTGGTAAACAAATAAGAGCTGAGACAGGTGAAGTGACTTGCCCAAGGCCACACAGTTGGCAAATGGTGCAAGTGGAACATGAATAATACACTTCCGATGTCACTGTCCACATCCTGGGCTCCTAGCCTGCTAGAGAATGCAGAATACGAGAAACTAGGTGCTGACGAGATCCAGAGCAAATTCCAGCTCCCTAGCTGCTCCTAAGCTCTCACTGCTTTCTGGCCAGCTTTCTCTAGGCAATAGTTCACAACCTCCTGAACAGGCTCCCTTCTCCCTTTCATGGTATAGTAGAGAGACAAGGCTTTGCAGTTTGCCACAGCTGGGGCACCTAGGAAGACTACATTTCCCAGCTTCCCTTGCTGGTAGACAGGAACCATGTGATTATATGTTGGCCAATGGAGTAAGGGTAGAAATGATGTAAGCCGCTTCCAGGTGACTGATGTGGTAATGTTGGAGGCCATAGATTTGGATGGCATTGCTATGAGATGGAGATGGCTGCCCATGTGTGGCAGAGTTTGTGTAGGTAAGAAAGTTTTATGGAATTAAGCTACTGGACTTACAGATTTATTCATCACTGCCACATAGCCTGGTCTTGCCTGAGCTAAATCTTAATCACTGGCCCTGGGGTGATTAGGACAGATGGGTAATCAACCCTGAGTCAGCCCATAACGGAGGTGGTTGGGGGTGTGGGCTTTGGATTGGTTAGTTTGCATAAGACAGTCACGCTTGAAGTTAAGTCCTTTACTATCTCCAGGAACTGGCTAATCCTGAGAGGGGCAGTCCCTCCAGGGTCAGCAAGGTGCCAACACATCAAAGCATCAAGCACAGAAGCTGGAAAATGTGGTTGTTACAGACAGGTGAGCTGAGACCTGAATAAGGAGAAGCCATCAGCCATGGAAAGAGTAATAAGACATGCTTGAAACACACAGAACAACATAGGAAATCCAAGAATTAAGACAGAAGGACTGTATTAGGCTGTTCTCACACTAAGTTCTGCTATAAAGAAATATCTGAGACTGGGTGATTTATAAAGAAGAGGTTTTATTGGTTCACAGTTCCACAGGCTATACAGGAAGCATGGCTGGGGAGGCCTCGGGAAAATAACAATCATGGCAGAAGGTGAAGGGGAAGCAGGCACGTTTTACCTGGCCAGAGCAGGAGGAAGAGAGAGAGAGGCGGAAGGTGCTACATGCTTTTAAACAACCAGATCTCATGAGAACACTATCAGTAGAACAGCACTTGGAGGGGTGGTGCTAAACCATCAGACTTGGCCCCCATCATCCAATCACCTCCCACCAGGCCCCACCTCCAATATTGGGGATTATAATAGGACGTGAGATTTGGGTGGGGACACACATCCAGACCACATCAAGGAGTTACCAGAAACGTAAGGAAAAGCACAAGTCAAGGGAGGCAAGTGTTCTAAGGAGAAGAAAGGAGCAGGCAACTGTGCCAAATGTGGCTGAGAAGTGGAGTAAAGTGGCCAGGTGCAGTGGCTCACGCCTGTGATCCCAGCACTTTTGGAGGCCAAGGTGGGTGGATCACCTGAGATCAGAAGTTCAAGACCAACCTGATCAACATGGAGAAACCCTGTCTCTACTAAAAATACAAAATTAGCCAGGCGTGGCGGTGCATGCCTGTAATCCCAGCTACTCAGGAGGTTGAAGCAGGAAAATCACTTGAACCCAGGAGGCGGAGGTTGTGGTGAGCTGAGATCGCCCCATTGCACTCCAGTCTGGGCAACAAGAGCAAAACTCTGTCTCAAAAAAAAAAAAAAGAGAGAGAGAGAGAGAAGAAGTGGAGTAAAGTAAGAATAAAAAAAAATTCTCCTAAAGGAAAAAAAATCTTAAAAAAAATTTTTTTAATTCGAAGTTCCAGGGTACATGTGCAGGATGTGCAGGTTTGTGACATAGGTAAATGTGTGTTATGGTGCTTTGCTGCACCTATCAACCCATCATGTAGGTATTAAGCACAGCATGCATTAGCTAAGGAAAAAAGAATCTTGATAGAGTGTTCAGCCCTACTGCCTCCTCTTCTTCCCTGCTTCTGCCACCATGGTCTGGCTTCTTTGCCCACAACCACCTTGTGAAGATCACCAGTACCTTCCCACTATCGCATCCCATGATTTTTCCTTTGCCTTCACTTTTGACAGCTTCTCTGCAACATTTGGGGGAGGAATTAGGGACACACAGTAAACAAAACAGACAAGAATGCCTGCCCTCATGGTGGTGACATTCAAGCGGGGGAGAATGATAACACAGTAGATAAATGTATAGTGTCAGGTAAGACTGAGGTTACGGAGAAAAGTAAAGCAGGAAAAGGGAGAGAGGGTGCAGAGGGAATAGGGAGATGGGTTTTATTAGAAGAAGTGGCTAGGAAAAGTCTCTCCAGTCTTGCCTTGTTGACCATGCTAAGAAGCACACGCTTCATCCTAAAGCAAAGAGGATGTTCTAAGATAGTGAAGTGGTGAGTAACATGAACTGATCTGTTTTATCAAGAGGGCTGAGATGCAAAGGCAGGCAAAAAAGCAAGAGAAAGGATGTTCCAGGTAGAAGGAACAATGGAAGCCAAAGCCCAGAAACAGGAAAGGATAACATATCATTGCAGAAACTCTTAGAAGTCTGTTGTTGCTAGAGTTGAGAGAGAGGCTCTTGGAGAAAAGCCACAATCTTGGGCTTCATTTATCAGGACCTTGATTATCTCATCTATGAAATGGGAGTTAATAAAACAGACAGTGATGAGATCAAAGAGAGCATCTATCAAATGCCAAGACTAATCTCCCACAAACAGTAGGCATTAACAAATAATAACTATTATTATGAGGATGGCTTCCCATGGAGAATTCAGTAGCTGGGGAATTACAGGCTCCAGACTCGGGCTGATAATACCTGTCATTTTCTTAAAGGTTGTACTGAGCCCACCATGTGAAGTCAATACTGCTTCTTAGGCTCAATTTAAAAGCTTCCCACTGTTTTTATAAAGATCTGTTGACATGATTTATTGGGAACAGTATGCATTAACATTTTTAAGTGCTCGATAAACCCCCAACCACCCTAGTAAATTAATCTTAATAAATACACAGCAGAAAGGACTTTATTCACTGATCAGCACATGATACTGTGTCTACCTTGTTGACTGTTGTGGGAATGGCTGGAGTGTGTGGAACTGTGAGCTGCCTGAAGACAGAGAGGAAAGACATTACCAAGTGCCCTTGCTCATGGTCTGAGGAATATGCATCCATCTCAGCCTCAGTTTCTCCACCTATTGGAGAACATGTAACAGGAAGTTTCCTAAGTCTCAGTCACTTCCATGGCTGTTGCCAAATTCAAACACTACCTATACTACTATTTATTAAATAACTCTTCTTGAAATAAATCCAGGTCTAAGATCACTACCTTTACTTCATTTGAAGCAAATTCAAACTTCTAATGATAGCAACTACAATATATAAGATAAAAGAAATATACTGGATTGGATTAAAAGCAGATGACACAGTGGAGGAGAAAATGTTAGTAAACTGGAAAACACAATGAAAAATCAATTAAAATTAAACACTTAGATTAAAAAGAGACAGCAAAATATGAAAAGAGCATGACTGAACTGTGGAATACATCGTGACTTAATATCAGTGTTCCTAGGGGAGAGAAGAAAGGAGGAGACATAAAAAAATTTGAAAAATTAATGGCCACAAATTCTCAAAATATTATGAAAACTCAACAAATACAAAGTCAAGAAGGCTAACAAATCACAAGCACAAGAAACATGGAGAAAACTATACCAAGGCATACCTTAACTAAATTGCTGAAAACCAACCAGAAATCATAAAAGCAATCAAAGACAAAACGGATGCATTATATACAGAGGAAACAGAGATGAGAATAGTAGCAGATTTCTTATCAGAAATAATACAACCTAGAAAAATCCACAGATGAACCATATTGTAGGCCATAGAATAAAATCTCAATCATTTTTAAAAGGTTCATGTCATCCAAATTCTATTGTGAAATCTTGTGGAATTAAATTAGAAACCAATAACAGAAAATGCCCAAATATTTGGTGGCCAAAATTCACTTCTAAATAACCTATGAATAAAATTAAAAAAATAAGAGGGAAATAAAAATGTATTTTGAACTGAATAGAATGAAAAATGTAACATATCAAAATGTGTGAGATGCAGTTATAACAGTACCTAGAGGCTAATTTATAGCATAAATGCTCACATTAGGAAATCTCAAAGGAATGACCTCAGCTTCTAGCCTAAAAACATTTAAGGAAGAAATAATATTAATTTTACAAAACCTTTTCCAAAACATTGATGAGGATGGAATATTATGCAACTCATTCCATAAAGCCAGCATTACCCTGATAGAAAGAAAAACATTACAAGGAAAAGAAAACTACAGACCAATGTCCATCAAAAACATAGATTAAAAATTTCTCAGTAAATTATAGCCAACTAAATTTAGCAATATATAAAAATAACACACCATGACTAAGTGGTGATAATCTAATCAATCCAAGGTTGGTTTACCACTTGAATTTCAATCCATGTAATTCATAATATTAACAGTCTAAAAAAGAACAGCCATAAGATCATTTCAATGGATGCATAAAAATCATGTGATAAAATGCAATGTGTATCACCAATAAAAAATGTTCAGCAAACTAGGAATAGAGGAGAAAGTCTTCAAACTGATAATGGACATCTATGAAAAATATTACAGATAACACCATACTTAATAGTGGGAGATCCAACACTTATCCCCCAAAGTCAAGAAAAAAGCAAGAATGAACATCTGCTTTTGCCATTTATATTCAACATTTTACTAGAGGTTCTATCCAATACAATACAGCAAGAAAAAGAAAACAATCAGAGTCCATATTGGAAAAGGAAAATTAATACTGTCTTTATTTGCAGATGAGATCATCTCTGTTGAAAATTCTTTGGAATCTAAAAAAAAAATTATTACAACTAATAAGTGATTTTAGCAAGGTTGCAAGACACAAGGTTAACATACAAAACTCCGTTGTATTTGTATAACATAGTAATGGACTATTGAAATTTAATAAAATACCATTTACAATAGCAACAAAAATATTAAATATTTAAGGATAAATCTCACAAAAGATGTGCAAAGCCTGTACAATAAAAACTATAAAAACTTTACTGAGAGAAATTTTAAAAGACCTAAATAAATGTAGAAATATGCCATGTTCATGGTTTTAAATATTCAGTATTTTAAGCTATCATTTCTTTCCCAAATTAATCTTAATTAAATTGCTGAAAACCAACAAGAAAATAATAAAAACAATCAGAGAAAAAAGGACACATTATATACAGAGAAAACAGAGATAAAAATAACAGCAGATTTATTAAACTCAATGCAATCTCAGTAAAAATTCAAGCAGACTTTTTTGTAGAAATGATCATCTAATTTTAAAATTCATATGGAAATTCAAAAGATCTGTAAGAGCCAAGACAACTTTGGGAAGTAGAATAAAACTGGCTTAGAGATGTTAAATAACTTTTCAAAGGTCAAATGAAGACTCTTTTTTAAAAGACATTTGAGACTCTTTGGGGTCTCATCTTGTCCCCCAAGCTGGGCCTATTCTAGGTAGGTATTTTCAAATACATTTTCTCATTTCTTTTTTAGTGTAAACCTAAATGCTTAGCATTATTAGCATCCTTTCACAGACAAAGAAACTGAGACTCAGGTAAGCTAAGTGACTTGTCCAAGGTCACTCAGTTTTTGTCCAAGTTCTTTAAAATCACTGGCTTTCAGAACAAGAGAAGGATAAAGACTGACTTAGAATTCCTTGTCTTTCCTTCTTTCATTCATTATTTTTTTCTCTCTTTGACTTAGAAAGCATTATAAATAACACATTTAGCTTAAGAATTAGGACTAAGAAGAACCACCTTTGGTGAACAGGATAACGGCTCCAAGGTGATAAAATAAGATGTGCTCAAAACCCCTTCCTCTTTTTCTTGTATCGGTTTTTTTTTTTTCATGTAAATGACTAACTTAATTTGCTTTCCTTTCCAGAACACTTGCAATTAGAATCTTTTTCAAATGTTCTGACATCTACTTTGCTAAGATTCATTCCCACTTTCTCTTATGACAATAGTCATATACCTATTTGATAATAGGCACCTACTATGTAAAACGGCATTATAATAAAGTCCTGTGTATAACACACTGTCAAGGCCAAGGGGTGGGCTACTTATTTCCTGTTCCATTCGCTATAGCCCAGTTCTACCAGAGAGGAGATTTTGGATGAGTTTCGAATCTGTCTTAATGGAATTTGGAGTATCATTCAAGCAATCAGTCTCGTGTATTAAAGATGTACTGTATGCTCAGCGCAGTGATTGATGCTAATGCAAGGTAAAAAAGAACATCCCTACCCCTCAAAGTGTTTTTCCTTGACAGTCCTATAAGAATTACCTGAAAGCCTTGTTTAATTTGTACCTTAATGGCTCCTATATCCAAACAAATGCCTCCCTTCCCTGTTTCCCAAGAAAGAATTACACGATTCTACACCCACTCATAAATCCTAAAAACTCATAGTCTCTTTATTTCTTCTACACCAACTAGTTCTCCAAAGAACCTGAGAATAATATGCATACACTCTGTCCCCAGGAGAAAGCTCTCTCTCCCACCCCCTCTGAATACCCACCTTTCTGGCTACTTTTACTAAGTCTTACATTACCTACTTGAGAATACTGAGGGTCATATGGGCTAACTTGTCTTCTATTGATAGCCACATCCTAGGTCCACCTCTGCCATTACATTATCCCCTTCTATTTAATCCAAGGTTGATTTACCACTTGATTTTCAATCCAAGTAATTCATAATATTAACAGCCTAAAAAAGAACAGCCATAAGATAATTTCAATGGATGCAGAAAAAATCATGTAATGAAATGCAATGTGTATCACCAATATAAAACTTTCAGCAAACTAGAAATAGACGTTCTAGTACCTAAGGAAACAAATCTTTAGAAACTTTCCATTTCTAGCACTGATAGAGAAAAAAAAAAAAAAAACTAGGGTTTTTCTTATAAGGCAGAGTTCAAACTTTCCACCCTCAGCCCACTTATAATTTTATATTGCATATGGTAGGTATTCAAAGGACCCCCTGCCTATAAAAGAGGCTGGAAGATCTAAGAGTCAAGGGACAAAGGACCTAGAATGCAGAGACAAGAAAGACTCATTCTGTTCTTCACAGCTTGGGTCCTGACCATGGGTCTGGACCAACATAGGAGGGGATGGCTGGGACAGAAAAATGCCTTTGAGTTCTTATAGACTTGGCATGTTAGCTGTAGGGGGACAGCCCAGGGTTTAGATGAGAAAAATGCCCAAAGTCAAGACTCAAATGAAAGAGTATAATTAACTGGGTCAGAAGCTGCTCAGAAGGATGTTGCAAGATAGGTTCAGAGAAGTTGCTCAGAAACAGGACAGATGAGTGAGGATGTGTTAGGGTCCAGGTCTTATGTGAGGCTAGCCACATGGGCAGATGAGTCCAAAACACAAAGACCCAAGCAGGGGGGAAAGATATCCTGAGTGACACCACAGAGCGACCCATGAATGTAGCAAAGGTCTCACCATGCCTTTTGACTCTGACCATCCTGGGCGATTCTATTTCCCACAGACATCTCTAAAACCTCTGGACAGCCTGGAGCACAATAGACTATAATTCTCTCTGCCTCCAACTCCCTGGAGCCAGCCAGGACAGAAAAGTGAGAATTTCTATGGCTCCACTGAAATACATAAGTCTTTGGTTCTAACCAGGGTGTGCCTTTTCCTGCAAATTATTTTTAAAGCTTTGGTTCAAATGCCAACCTAACTTCTCCTGCCATGGGGAATGGGGCTAGGAAGAAAAATTAGGGTCATTTCATACCAATATCTACCCTGAGGCTGAGAATTTACTTGTTTCCTTGAAGCCATCCAGCCTGAAAAGGAAAGTATTGATTTCTTGCCTACCCTGTCTCAGCCAGAAGCAGCAGAATTAGGAAGCTCCGGGGCAACATCGCCGCTTCTCTCCTGTGGGCATGTTTCTAGCAGAAGTATTCTGATACATCTATGTAAGCATTTGACAAGGAGGTTGTGAAATGGGAGGTCCAGAGGGATGTGCCTTTAAACTAAGCCCCTGGGGGTGTTAAAATGGTCCCAACCTGCCCCAAAGAGCGCATAATAAAATTTTCTCATCAGATTTTGGTTCTCACGCACCATGCTTAGGTTTGCGCTTCCTGATTTGACTGCATTGGCAAAATGTGACCCAGCTTAGATGCACCCCACCTAACCCAATGTAGAACCTCACAATCTGCATTCGGCATCATGATTTTGTAGAAAATAAGAACTCAAAGGGACCAGGGCCACCTATGCAGTGTGATATATTACTGGAGGAAGGATTCATGTCAATCAAGCATAAACTTAAGTGCCTCTTGGGTGAATAGAATATACTAGACACAATAGCAGGCAGACACCAAAAAGTAGAAGGCACAGGTCTGACTTATAGGAAATCTGATTGAACAAACCAAGATATCAAGCACTATTAACTAAGCTGTATCCACCTCCTCCCTCTCTCTCTCCCTCATTGCTCTCTATCCATGCTAATCCTTCCTCTGTACCCAGAACATACCAGCTCACGCCTGCCTCAGAATCTGTTCACCTGTGATTCCTTCCACCTGGAACTCTCTTCCCTAGGCCTTCGTATGGCTCAGCCTTTCTTAGAAGGCACCTCATTGACATCCACACATAAAGTTTCCCAATCTTCCCTGACTTCATTGTTTCGGTCTTCCTAACACTCACCCATAGCAATATAGAATTATTTTATTTCATGTTTATTTTCTCTTTCCTCTACCAGAATGGAAAATTATCTGACAGCAGATAGCTGGTTGGTTTTATGACTTACTTTATTTCCAGTGCCTGGCACATAGTAGGCCCTCAACAAATATTTGTGGGAGAAAGAACAGGAG
The DNA here is from genome assembly GCF_028885625.2 of Pongo pygmaeus. Taxonomy (NCBI): domain Eukaryota; kingdom Metazoa; phylum Chordata; class Mammalia; order Primates; family Hominidae; genus Pongo; species Pongo pygmaeus. Next base: position 15,631,974 of record NC_072391.2, read on the forward strand.
TCAGGAAAAAGAGGAAGCAATATGAGCTTCAGCAGCATTCAAAGATGGCAGAAGCTTCTGCTGAATTAATAATCATGGACAGCTTCACCCAAGGGCGTGGACTTGAACCTCGGCCTTAGAGAATGGGAAATGATGTGAACATATCCGTGAGTCTATGTTCTCCTCTAAGGGAGGCCAATTGGTATATGGAAGCTATGGAACCTGTAGAAGGCTTTGGTGGAACTGAAATATAGTAAATCTTTATCAAGAGAAAAGCGTATGCTCAAAGGATGCTCTGATTAATGAACCAAGAGCCAGTCATCTTCATATCTATCCCTCTGCTGAATGAAATTTTATTCCAGTTTTTGGCAAAAGAGAGAGACTACTCCCAATCCTGACCTCCTCCTGAGAACCAAGCAGTACTGGGCTTTCTTCTCTCATATCTCGAGAACAGCTGTGCTCAGGAGCGTCTGTGAGCCACTGGGGATCTGGAGATAAATCAGCATCATGGACAAAGGCAGTCTTTCCTCTTCCACAGCTAGGAAAAGGAAGCCTTCTGGGAACCACCCCAGAAACTCAGACCCTGGAGCACCTTCTAGTAACTGGGGCAGGAAACCAGCATTTGTTGAGTGCATATAATGTGCTAGGTATTATGCCTAATTCATGTTAATTTATGGAACTTTCACAATATTCCTAGAAATAGGTCTTGTTTTCCAAATTGTACAGAAGAGGATTCCATATTGTAGTTGACAGTTTAGTTTCGTTTTTTGTTTTTGTGTTTTTGCTGGGTTTTCTTTTGTGGTTTGTTTGTTTGTTTGTTTTTGTTTTTCTTTTTTTGAGACGGAGTCTCGCTCTGTCACCAGGCTGGAGTGCAGTGGCGCAATTTCAGCTCATTGCAACCTCCGCCTCCTGGGTTCAAGTGATTCTCCTGCCTCAGCCTTGTGAGTAGCTGGGACTACAGGCGCATGCCACCATGCCCAGCTATTTTTTTTTTTTTTTTTTTAGTAGAGATGGGGTTACACCATATTGGCCAGGATGGTCTCGCTCTCCTGACCTCGTGATCCGCCCACCTCAGCCTCCCAAAGTGCTGGGATTATAGGCGTGAACCACCATGCCTGGCCTTTGCTGTGTTTTTAAAATCATCTTCATCACCTTCTCCTATGTTTGGGAGCTCCCCATCTTATGGGCCTTGGAAGGAAATGGAGCCTCCCTCCAACAAGTTGAAAAGACCAAATATTTGCTTTCCCAGCCTCCCTTGTGGCACAGGCAAGAGCACGTGACCTAGGCTTGGCCAATCAGATGTGTCTTTGAATTGGGAGCTGGTAGCCCAAGTAACAGGGACAGTGAATAAGCCATCTTGAGAAAAGTAACACCACGGCAACATCCAGTGCCCAGTGTGGGCAATGGCAGGATCCTCCCAGGACAGCTTTTGTAGCATGGTTTTGGGGGTAGTTCTGGCTATTTTTTCTCTCTTTGTCTCTTCTCAGTTTCTAGGCCAGTTTCTCAGACATCCAGAAATTCTATGAACTTCCTTTTAATACATTCATTTTCTGCTGGAATCATTTAGAGTTGGGTTCTTTTGCTTGCAACTAAGAACTCAGGCTAATTCCATTGCAAGGAAGACAAGCAAGTCCCAGTCAGTGAGAGGCAAAGCTGGGATCTGGATGTTGGTCAGTCTGAAGACAAAGCCTGCTTCTCCATTTTGGCTACACTGCTCTGAGAGGATATACTGGAAAAACTGTCGCCCCATTTTACAGATGAGGCACAGAGAGGACAGGGAACTGTTCTGCCTGAAAGTGACTAAAGTCCAGGTCTGGCCCCAAGGTTCTGGTTCTTTCTAATATACCACAACTCACCCCCAACCAACCATTCTCCACCATCCCTTCCTGACATAAAAAACTTGTTTCAGACTAACTGAGGAGCCCATGTTAGAGGGGCTAAGAACCCTGGAGATGAGTCAAAGCAAGAGAGTGTTGAAAACAGACAAATGGCGCTGAGGCTTCCTGAGCCTTGAGCAGCCTTTTATGAAGCCCTCCTCTCAGAACAAGACTCAAATCTATGTTCACTGACAGTTCCTGGGAGACTGAGAGTGGGAATGAATGAATGCCTCTGGACTGGGGGCTGGCAGAAGGGTTGTCTCCCTCCTTGGGAACAGGCAGGGAGGACAGCTGACAGTCAGTGGCAGTCATTCATGGGTAATGTTGAACTGCCCTGACCCTTTTTATGTGCAAAATGGAGATAACACCACTAGTTGCACAGGTCTGTCTGAGAGAATCAGCAATAGCAATTTTAGCCACAACACATAGCACTTAATATGTACCACACGCTGTTTTCAGTACTTTCCATGTATGAATTCCTTCAATCCTCACCAAAATCTTCGAAAATGGGTATTTTGTGATCTCTCTTTTACTGATGAGAAACTGAGAGACATAAAGGCTAAGTAACTTGTCCAGTTACAGCAAATAATTGGCAGAGCTGGGATCTGAACCCAGGCATTCAAGTTCCAAAATCCGAGATCTCCCATTCTCTGCTAATCAAGTATTATCATGTACGCAATAGAGCTTTGTGATGATAAATTGCTCCACACATATTAGTGCGAAGCTTCACACAAACAACTTAATGCTAGGATAGATGAGAGGCTCTGAAAGGGTTGACTCAAATCTGTCTCATAGCCCAGCACTCAGCACCACATAAAGCATCTTAGTGAGATGGATGGATGGATGGATGGATGGATGGATGGGTGGGTGGGTGGGTGGATGGATGGATGGATGATGGATGGATGAATAAACACGTAAGAAGATTCAGATGATAGCAGGGGAGATGGAAAGGAAAGAGCCATTTGGAACCAAGAAAGAGTGGAACACAGAAACAAAGCTCTAAATAGGAATCCTCTGATGCATACTTGAAAAGCCCTCAGCCAGGTTTCCAAAGGAAATTTGCAAATTGCATTTATATACATTCTATATAAAAAACACTCAATAAATGTTGTTTCTTCTTTCATGCCTTCATCTTTTGATGATGCACACGATGTGGAGACATGCGCAAAGATGAGAGACTACCTGATTATACGCGTGCATACTTATGAGTGTGCATAGGGTTTGGTGTAACAACATAATCCCACAGGTGTGCCTAGCTATTGGTCTGCACAGTTGTGCAAGGAACTAATTTTTTTTTTTTTTAAGACGGAGTCTCACTCTGTTACCCAGTCTGGAGTGTAGTGGTGCGATGTCAGCTTACTGCAAGCTCCACCTCCCAGGTTCACACCATTCTCCTGCCTCAGCCTCCCGAGTAGCTGGGACTACAAGCGCCCACCACCATGCCTGCCTTTTTGTATTTTTAGTAGAGATGGGGTTTCACCGTGTAAGCCAGGATGGTCTCAATCTCCTGACCTTGTGATCCACCTGCCTCAGCCTCCCAAAGTGCTGGGATTACAGGCGTGAGCCACCGCGCCCAGCCAAGGAAGTAATTTTATATGCGTATACAATTGTACCTATCAATGAGTGTCGGCAGGATTGTGTGCATATACACATGTACACACAATTAATAATGGGCTAACACTCATTTAGAGTTTACTACATGCCAGGCTCAGTCCTAAGCATGTTGGCAAGTACCACCTCATTTAATCCTCACAGTGGTCATGGATGCACCCAGTTACACACATGTGTATGGCTCTGTCAGAGCTGTGTGTACACGGTTTTCTATTAGGTAAGCACAGGCTCAGACTGGCTGTCAATTTTCTGCTGCTTAACCTAAGCTACATGAAGAATGCCAGGAAGGCACACTTTCCTGGACTAGAAGCAGTAACAATGAATTAAAAGATAGATCATAATGTCCCTTCAAAATACCATCCACTTAAGAAACAGCAGACACCCAGCTTGCGTTTTTTTGCTGTGTAAACACATTCCCACCACCCCACTCACTTAAATAAGGCTCCTCCACTTTGGCATCCCCGCAAACACATTTTTTACAGTTTCTTTTTCAAAAACAAGATTGCTCCCTCGGCAACTGTTTCCAAGCACATTCCCTCATTCTGGGAGAGAGAAGGAAAAAAAGCAGAGAAAGCCTCTTGTTACTATACAGGGAACATGGAATAGGGGTAGGGGGAGAGGGGGAAGTGGGGAAGAGGCAGAAAAGCAAATGATATCATGGACTTCACCAATGGAATTAACCAAATATCCCCCGCCCGAGCCATGTTTCCCCCAGGCCCAGTAATTGCTAGTTAGTTCAAAGGCTGTGGCCTGGGTACCTTGACTAGTACAGTGCCCTACCCCCACCATATGTGCATATGTACGTATGCACTCAGACACACACACACACACACCCCACACACAAACACATTATGAAATGCCAGAGGCCATCCCCTGCAAAGCAGTCTGGTAGAGCTAATGAGGAGATTGAAATTATCTCCCTCAGAGGGGTCATCTAGTCAACATCATTTTCTCAACATTATGTTGACTACTTAAGAGCAGCAAAAAGAGTCCCAGGGCAGGTGGGGAGGGGTAGGACCCTAGAAGAAAAGAACTAAGCTACCAACTTTTTCCATTTCAATCCATTTCATTCCAATATATGCCTTTAACTCAATAAATAATTATGTTCCATCCAATTCGTTCCATTCTGTAATATCCAAGTATTCCACTCCACATCATTCCAATACATTCCACTCCAATCTATTCCATTCTAAGCCACTCCATCCCATTTAAAGTCCAACTCATCCCATTTGATCCCAGTTCAATCCATTCTGTTCTAATCTACTTCCATTTCATTCCATTCCATTGCAACTTAGCCTCTTCCATTTCAAGCCATTCTGTCCCCAGTTCATTCTGCTCCAGTATATTTCATCCCATGTCATTATTTCATTGTCTTCTTAGTCATTTTAACCTATGCCAATAACTCCTACAGGAAGTATTTCACCATCATCTACAATCTGAGCAGCCATGTGTACCATGAGTGATGTCTAGAGAGGGATGTCTAGAGAGGGACAGAGTTCCCATCTCTGTAGGCTTCTTGGGGAGGCAGAAACAACCCTGACAAAACATCCTGAGAACAACCACGTAACCCTGTCTGCCTTCACAAGCTCAGAAAAATTAAGATTCACCACAAAGGAAAGACCCTAAACCTGAAATCCTAACTCTCTACATGGATCATGAACGAGAAATCAAGACCACTTTGGTGCTCTGCAGAGTGGAGGTAAAAAGCCAGGCTGATTAGTGGTCCAATTCCAGACCTTTTCCTTAGCAGCTGTATTACACAGGATTATGCTGCTGCATCCAACAGCCTCAAAATCTCAGTGGCTTAAATCAACAAAGTTTTATTGCTCACTCATGATTCTTCTCTCTCATACATTGCCTGGGGTCTCTGTTCCATGCCATCCTCACTGCCAAGAGCCAGTTGACAGAGCAACTTCTATCTGGATAATTACCCATCACCATGGTGGAGGGGAAAAGCACATGGCTAACTGTGTATTGGCTCCTAAAGCTTCCATCCGGAAGAGATCCGCTTCATTTCTGCTCACCTTTAACTCTCCTAAACGAGTCACATGCTTCTACCCTCATTCGAAGGTCAGAGAACAGAAACCACACTTTGAGAGGGCCAAAGAGCAGGGAAATTCTCTTGTGCTTGGGAAGAGAAATGGAAGTATTTGGTGGGCAATGTTAATGACTACCACAACAGCTACGTAACTGTAAACCCCTAACTTAAATTTCCCCAGTCTCCCCACCTGTAAAATGATGATAATTAAAATCTACTTCTTAGGTTTGTTATAAATATTAAATGAGATAGGTGTAGAAGAAACTCAGCACATGATAGGTGCTTAATAAATGGTAATTCCCTTCCCTGAGCCTCTGCAATTATCTCCCTGCCAAAATCCTTGCAAAAACACCAGAGACACAAGCTAGATGGCTCTTCTCTGGGAACAAAGAGGAGCTTTCAACCCACCCCCACCCCCACTCCCATCTCAGCCCTCAGATCTGTTGCCTCTATTTGCAACAGGAGCTTCAGCCACGTGCTTGTTGGTGAACCATCTGCTTCACAAATGTAATTATATCACAACACTGATTTCTGATGGGCATAGACCAATACCCAGAGATGCTGCATTCCCAAACATTGCAGAAAAAAGTACCATAATCCCTGGAGCAGAAGTGTAATCACAATGAGCGATCATCAAGTGCAATATTTTCTCATGCTCCAGAGAAGACTGGCAAACATCCTGGAACATCAGGTTTGATACCCTCTGGAGGGCCACATTTCTCTGCTTGCCAGAGCTTGTACCGGGATGAAATTGGTACTTTGGGGCATGCTTTTGCCTTTTCTGAAGACCCTGTGGGAGGCAGTGCCTAAGGACCCTCTCTGTTGTGGAAATCCCACATTGGAGTTCCACCACAAGGTTCTCCAGAAATGGGCATGAGATACCTCAACAATCTACTGTACACCACACCTGTTCCATGTCTATCAATTTATGCAGCCGGAATTTCTCAAGCACCTCCTCTGAGCTAGGCCTTGGAACTAATTGTGATTCTCCAATTCTCCATCCCTAAGTGGACTGCAACTACCAAACTTTCCATTAAAAATCCAATATAGAAACAAACATTTAAAGGCACACTGTATTATAGGCGTGTGTTTTGTTTTGTTTCATTTTTTTTTCTTCTGGTTGAGCTCTATATCCATTTCCTAAGTTGGCTGTGACAAACTACCACAAACTTAGTGGCTTAAAACAACACAGATTTATTATCTTACATGTCTGGAGGTCAGAAGTCCAAAATGGGTCTCATTGGGCTAAAATCAAGGTGTCAGCAAAGCTGTGTTCCTTTCTGGAGACTTGAAGGTAGGATCATTTTCTTACCTTTTGCAGCCTCTAGGGGCTGGCATATTCTTTGGCTCAGAGCCCCATCTCATACTAAGAGTCAGCTGTGGCTAATTACATCACTCTGTCACTCTTCTACCTACCTCGCCTACATTTAAAGAAAGCTTGTGATTATAGTGGCATACCCTGGTAATCCAGGAAAATCTTCCTCTTTAAAGTCACCTGATTAGCAACCTTAATTCTATCTCCAACCTTAATTCTCTCTTGCCATGTAACCTAACATATTCATGTAGTTTCCAATTATTAGGATCTGCACCTCTTTGGGGGTCCATTATTCTGTCTACCACAATATCTATTCTTCCTTCTTCAGATAGAGTCTTCATCAATTCATCAAACTGGGTGTTCCATCCTTGCCTGGCAAAGGACTGGACATGTGACCCAAGGTTGTCCTGGGATTTAACCCTGCCCCTGGGATTTGAATCTTGAGTTGAGTGACCCAATAATGGAAAATGATTGACATCCAATCATTTCAGTGACAGGATATGCTAGTTCCAGAACTCTGAAACTTCTCTCATCTGCTTCTTTCCTAAAGTGTGTTTCTCTAGAACATCTTCTGATTCTGTGAGCTATTAATATCTCGCTTTTCTTCCAATAGATCATGTATTTGTTTAAGTCATCCAAAGTTAGTTTCTCTTGCTTATAACCCATGAGCCTTGGCAGGCTCAAATTCAAATAAAGACACAGAGAGATAAACAGAGAAACCCAACAAGCCTAAAGATAGGCAGGCACATAGACAACCTCTCCTGACTTGTATGGAGGACAGAAGATTTATTTTGGGGGGAAAAAAAGTGTGTCTGAAATAAATAGCTCAACTAGATGAATTTATTTCTAGGGAGTGGTAGACTTTTCATATGCATCTCTGAGTATTTTTGTAGTTCCATTGTTGGAACTAGCCCCTTTTATTTATTTACACTGAATGAAAAAAGCAGTATGATAATATGCACGAAATAAGGTTTCTGCTTTGTTTTCCTCCCTGATCTTTTTCTCATACAATTTAATCTAAGAATCCACATGGATCCCTAGATGTAAAGGCGGCAGAAATGACTGCAGTTTCTGTCCATTCATTCATTGAAAACAAATGATAACACCTACTATGTGCCAGAAACCCTGGTGATGCGGAGATAAAAAGTCTGACTCCCTGGACACAAGGGTCTTATTCATTTATTTACCGAAGAAGAAATTCCTAAGAAAACCTACTACAGTCCAGCGAATCCATGGCTCCGTTCTCACAGCAATTCAAGACTAGTGATAAAAGCTATTAAGTGGGCATGTACTGACGTGCAGAGTGATCATCAGGGAAATCTATTTTTCTAAATGAGAGAAGTGCATTTGGCTAATTTATAAGAATCTAAAATGTATTTAGTTCAAGAGCTTGTAAAGAGTTTGTAAATTATGCAGTCATGTAAATCTGGAAATATTCTTTATATAACAAGAGTAGAGATAGTTACTAATTGAGGAGATTTGATGTAACATGTCTGGGTGGATAAGATATATCCAGACAGAGGTGAAGTAATAAGGCTACAGCTGTAGGGTCTTTATATTCTTGGCACCATAAGAAGAAGGTGAGCTGGTTGTTGTTCAGCCACATTGAGAGAGGTTGTGATCCCTTGAAAATCAAAGTGGCTGGGTGTGGTGGCTCATGCCTGTCATCCCAGCAATTTGGGAGGCTGAAGTGGGTGGATCGCTTGAGGCCAGGAGTTAGAGACCAGCCTGGCCAACATGGTGAAACCCTGTCTCTACTAAAAATACAAAAATTTGCCAGTTGTGGTGGCGGGCACCTGTAATCCCAGCTCCTCAGGAGGCTGAGGCAGGAGAATTGCTTGAACCCGGGAGGCAAATGTTGCAGTGAGCTGAGATTGCACCCCTGCACACCAGCCTGGGTGACAGAGCAAGACTCCATCTAAAATAAAAATAAAAATAAAAGTGACCAGGTGCCACTCTTGGTTGTCCCCATTCATGGAGCTCCCACCTCATGCTAATGATAATATAAGAAGAAAACCCCTGTGAAAGTGAAGTCAGTAATATTGGGGGAGACTAACTCATATTCTGCTGGTTCAACCTTAGAAAAATTGAGATGGGGTTTGGGAGAGGTTTGAGATGAGGGCAAAAAGGAAGAAATGAGGGAAGGATTATTTGAGGAGTCAATAAAAAGGAAAGGTTACATTGTGGTTTTGATTGCATGTTGGATATAATCCCTACCTGGGGTTTCTTCCATGGTCATGGTTGAATCCCAACTAAGTAAATCAAGGGTTAATATATGCACATGGCTTTACCTGCCCTGCTTGCCACCATTACTGCTTGCAGGGGTGGTGGGAGGTCCTAGACAATGCCTCTGCAATGATGCTGTGCAGATGAATCACCTCCTTTTAAAAATTCATATTCTGATTCAATAGGCTTGGGGTAGGGCTGAAATTCTGCATCTCAACAATTTCCCAGGTGGTGATGAAACTACTGGTTCCCAGAATAAACTTTGGGTAGCAAAGCTAGGAGTAGAATAATCTCACTATCTTGGAGTTTGTTGTGAGCCCTCTTTCTTAGCTACTTGCTGTGTCTCTTGCTGCTGAGAAATAGGGCCAAGTCTACCACAATAATGAAGGATGGCAGGGGGTTGGGAGACATGGACGTCACCACATCTAAGGAGCAGTGAGAGACCAGAGGAAACCCAAGTCTGCCTGGGGGAGTCAGGGAAGGCTCTCCACGACAAGTGGCATTTGAGCTTGCTCTTGAAGGGTGAGTAGATGTTTGCCAAAACCAACAAGGGAGAGGATGGCAGTGCATGCAGATGAGACAGCATGAGAAAATACACAGAGATGGAATAAACGCAGTAGACTTAGGGAACTCCTGAAAGGCCAATTTGGGTGAAGAGGAACAGGCTGCATTCAAAGGAAAAAGGAAAAGAATGGGGCCTCCTTAGAAGTCAATCTTGGCCAGAGTTGACACTCTGGACTTTTAACTAAGAAAAACAGGCTTAGTTTTTTTTGTTTTTTTTTTAATGATGAGGATGATAATGACCATTGAGTATTTCCTATGTACTGGGCACTGTGCTAAGCTCTTTTCATGATTATCTTTTTTTTTCCTTTTTTTTTTTTTTTTTTTGAGATGGAGTATTGCTCTATCACCCAGGCTGGAGTGCGGTGGCATGATCGCTGCTCACTGCAACCTCTGCTTCCTAGGTTCAAGTGATTCTTGTGTCTCAGCCTCCTGTGTAGCTGTGATTACAGGCACCCACCACCACAACAGGCTAATTTTTGTATGTTTAGTAGAGACGGGGTTTCACCATGTTGGCCAGGCTGGTCTTGAACTCCCAACCTCAAGTGATCCACCTGCCTTAGCCTCCCAAAATGCGGGGATTACAGGTGTGACCCACCATGCCTGGTCTTATGACTATCTCTTTGAATGTCACAGCCACCCCCATTTTAATGTTGGGAAAAGAGAGGCTCAGAGATGCAATGTAATCTGCTCAGGGTCAAGGAGCTAGTAGAGCTAATAGGTGAGGTGCCAGAAATTGACCTGATGCAACTCAGGGTACCCTGTGATTAACCACTAGGCTACACTACCCCCAACCTGGCAACACAGTGGTTCTTCTCAATCTCTGCTGGTAAGTGGATTCAGGAAACCCTCTGTGACCCTGTGCCCAGTGAGCATGAACCACAAAACCCAAGGCATTGAACCATAGCCTCTCCATCCCATATCCCATCCTCTCTATCCCCAGCTGCCCTTCAATGCCAGGCTCAGGACATCAGCCTGGGCAGCTGGAGTCCCAGCCCTTTTCCCCAAACACTTGTCTCCCATCAAGAGAGTTTGAGAAGGAGCATATGGCAAGATAGGATCATTTTTCAGATGTTGGTCTGGGCCTCAGTCCTTACCAAGCAGACTTTTTGGTGTCAAGGAGACTCATCTCACTGGCTGAGGGCACCACTTCCCCACATTTATTCCACTCCATCCCTTCACCACAACAGTAAATATCCCTTTGCCTAGAACACCTGCTGCTGCTGGTGGTGGATGAAAGGGTGTTGCACTTCCGTCACCGAGGGTAGAGAAGGCACTGACGTCAGACGTCAGTGCTGTTGGAGTTACATAATCCCAGAAGCTGCTTGAGCATGGAATAAGGCCATATTTAACCTCCGGGGAGCTAAAAATAGGCAAATAGAATTTTATTTCCCCATAAACTTTTTAGACTTTAAATTTTTTTTTTTTTTTTTTTTTTTTTTGGTGATTCCAGGCTAGGATTGTGTGTGGCCTCAGGCAATTTTTCACTGTTGAATTATGATCCCTGGGAAATAAGTATGGTCTATATGCAGGGTATAGTCATGGTATGTGTGTGTGTGTGTGTGTGTGCGCGTGCGTGCTTGTGTATGTGTGAGAGAATGAGGATGTGGAGAGTGGGTGTGTGAATGAGAATGTGTGTGTCTATGAGATGTATGCATATGAATATAGACATAGGTGTAGATGATAGATATAGATATATTAATAGATATAGAGTGAATGTGGACTGTGGTTTGCTTTGGTGAGATGGTGTTGATATGAGTGTCAGTGTGACGTGGGTGGGTAGGTGAGTGTGAGGTATATATGTTTTGTGGGTGAAAAGGTTTTGATGCAGTTGTGTGCTATATGTCTATGGCCAAAAATATGGATTGTGTGGGTGTGTCATGGAAACTGCGCATGATGTGTGTAGTGTGGATGTGTTTGCAGGGGTGTGTAAAGAGCGTGTGAACACAAGGCATTGCATCTGCTCTTGCCTATGTGAGTGTGTGGTGGACATACTTCACGGAGCGTGGGGAATATGTGTTTGTGTATATTCAGGTGTGCGGGGACATGTGGGAAATGCATGTAGGAAATGTGATGTGCAGGGGTGATGCGCCAGAAGTACGGGAAGGGCACGAAGGTCATGCAGGTATGTGCTGGCAGGTGTGTATGTGTGTGAGTGTGCATGCCGTGAATAGTGACACCAGGAAAGACGGTTGCAGAGTCCTGAGCACCCCTTGCCAATGTTTAGAACACCCTAGGTCCTTCTTCAACATATTTCCAGAGATATATTAGAAGTGTTCTCCAGAATGCTGTCCCCCTCTCAGACCTCAGTCCCTAACTATCCCTTTGACTGGGCACAAAGTATTTGGGTTGAGTAGCATTTCTTGGCACATGTGAGCTTCTCTCAAGCTGTGCTCGGTAGGAAAACGTTTTCCCACCTGGTGGAGGTGTGCAAAAATGAAACATAACAAAAAGAAAAACCATAAAGCCTATCATGAGCAGAAACAGCCCAGAGTTAAAGCTCAGTTCAGGCTGGGCGTGGTGGCTTACGCCTATAGTCCCACACTTTGGGAGGCCGAGGCAGGCAGATCACCTGAGGTCAGGAGTTCGAGACCAGCCTGGCTAATGTGGTGAAACCCTGTCTCTACTAAAAATACAAAAATTAGCCAGGCGTGGTGTTGTGCGCCTGTAGTCCCAGCCACTTGGGAGGCTGAGGCAGGAGAATTGTTTGAGCCTGGAGGCGGAGGTTGCAATAAGCCAAGATCACACCATTGCACTCCAGCCTGGGTGACAGAGTGAGACTGAAAAAAAAAAAAAAAAAAAGCTCAGTTTACACTTTTCTGTAAGAATGAAGAAAACACAGTGTAGCTTAGAAGAAAAAAATCCCTAGCCTTAAAGTTTCTAGTTCCTGCTGTCACTATTTTATGACCTGACCTTGGGCAAACCCTTGGTTGTAGAATCTTGTCTTAACTCTTTCCCGCTCCAGTCACAGCTATTCAATGGCTCCCCACAGCCCTTAGACAGAATTCAATCTCCTTTTCATACCTCTAAGACCCTGGCCCTGCTAGTTTCTTATTTCCTACCGTTCTTCCATGTCACCATGTCTTCTAGGCTCACCCATTTACTGACTGTTCCTCAAAGGCAATGCTATCTCAGCCAAAAACAATATGGATCTTGCTGTCTTTTGCGCTCAATAAGTCCCTCTTATCTGTAGAAAGAACAAGGACACATTACACTGTACTCACTCATTCATTCATTCATTCACTCATTCATCCCAAATATGTTGAGCAACTAATAGATTCCAGTGGATCACTTAGGCTCTAGAATGTGCCAACCAAAAAATATGCTTCTTTCCTTTGTAAAGCTTATAAACTAAAATTTACTGAAATCAGACTTTTCTCTAGAAACCTCGTCCCATAATCTATATCTGAAACTGGAGGGAAGAAGAATTTGAAGAACAGATCCCATTCATTGAGTTGGTGCCCTGTTAATCACACCTAAGAGCATGATTTTAGGATTAGGCACATCTGGGATTGAAACCTGATTCTGACAACGTTAAGATGTGCGGTCTTGGACAAGTTTTTAAACTTTTTGTACTTCTGTTGCTTCATATAATAAACCATCTCAAAGGGTTGAATGAGATATTGCCTCATTCCAAGGGCTCAATAAATGTTGGCTTTAAAAGCTGTGCACCTAGACTACAGTCAACAATAATTGATAATACACTTTCAAATAACAAAAAGAGTACAATTGAGTTGTTTGTAACACAAAGAAAGGATGAATGCTTGAGGTGATGGATACCTCATTTACCCTGATGTAATTATTATGCATTACATGCCTGTATCAAAATAACTCATGTACCCCATAAATAAATACATCTACTATGTACTCACAAAAATTAAACACAAAAATTAAAAAAAAATAAAAGCTATGCATCTAACTTCCTCCTAATAGGCTTGGATTATGCCCCTTTCATATCCTGAATGCAGGAAACCTGGCTTCATTTCAGAGCCTAGTCCATTAGGCTGAGACCTCCAGCATCTTCTCAACTCAAATAATCACTTTCACTGTGAATTTAATTTTTTTTCATTGAGATGGAGTCTCACTCACTCTGTCACCCAGCCTGGAGTGCAGTGGTGCAATCTCAGCTCACTGCAACCTTCGCCTCCCAGGTTCAAGGGAAATTCTCCCACCTCAGCCTCCCAAGTAGCTGGGACCACAGGCACACACCACCATGCCTCGCTAATTTTTGTATCTTTAGTAAAGAAAGGGTTTTGCCATGTTGGCCAGGCTGGTCTCAAACTCTCAACCTCAAGCAATCTGCCTGCCTTGGCCTCCCAAAGTGCTGGGATTACAGGCATGAGCCACCTCGCCCAGCCCTCATTATGAATTTTAAATAAGGTATTGGAATGTCAGTTCTATGAAGACAGAATTTTTTTCTGTGTTTTGTTTACTGCTATAACTTCAGGGTTTAGAACAATGCCTGGCACACAGTAGGTGCTCAGTAAGTATCTGTTAAGGTAATGAATACTGCACCTATTGGCAGATTGCAATTAATCTCTCCAACCATTACTATTATTAATAACTCACTTTCCACGTGCACTATACAATGTACTCCACACTTCATCTTTAATTCTCTCAACAAAAATCACAATTATTCCCTTTTGTAGGTAAGCAAGCTAAGTAATCTAGGACCCAGTGAGGTTAGCACCTTCCACGCAGCCACACAACTACCCTTTTTTGTTGTTGTTGTTGTTTTTGACATGGCGTTTCACTCTTGTTGCCCAGGCTGGAGTGCAATGGCGCGATCTCTGCTCACTGCAACTCCTGCCTCCCGGGTTTAAGCAATTCTCCTGCCTCAGCCTCCCGAGTAGCTGGGATTAAAGGCACCCACCACCACACCTGGATAATTTTTTTTGTATTTTTAGTAGAGACAGAGTTTCGCCATGTTGACCAGGCTGATCTAGAACTCCTGACCTGAACTGATCCACCCATCTCAGCCTCCCAAAGTGCTAGGATTACAGGCGTGAGCCACCACGCCCAACCCACATAACTACTAAGTGCTAGAATTGGGATTTGAGGGCAGGGCTGGTTTCAAAAACGGACTATGCTGCAATGCAGGTGCTCCTGTCATTTTGGGAGATGCTGAGAATCCTCTGTCTCTCTCACCCCTGTGATGGGGTCTGCAAGCTACCTGGCAAGGAGCACATGGGAAGCAGCCAGCACTAAGAAAACAATAGGGTCGAAGAAACATTGTCAATCACTGCCAGAAAATCATGACACTAATTAAGAAAGACGCTCCCTTCTCTGCCAAAAGCTCTATCTTCTTGCAGGGAACAATAAATCAAAAATAATTGTTTACTTTGCCTAGCCTCCCTCCTTCTCTCTTGCCTAGATTTTTTCCCCTTCTTTCTTTGTATAATGTGAAAGTTGATGGAGGAGCCTCATTTTCACTAATGAAAGAAACTTAATTTTTTGGCACTATATCCCTTATTAAGAAAAGCAAAATCCACTTAGTGGTGGCTTCCGCTGTCCTCCATTTGTCCAAACCAAGGCCCAAAATCAGCAGAAGTCCAGTTTCAGCATAAAACTTAAGCTTCCATTAAATCTATTTCTATTGTTTAGCAAAGACATTGAAGATGATAGAAGTCACTAAAAATGAGAGCAGCCCTTTTCTCACTATTTTTTTCGTTTCATCTCTTCTCTCCTCCACCTCATAGTATACACATGGCCAACAGAGAGGTGGTCCCAAAGAACTCAGAACCTAGAAGCCAAATTACCCACTGAATACAAGAGGCACACCAAAGCAGAGATAGGTGATGTTAAAGAACTAGCCCCAGCCGGGCACGGTGGCTCACACCTGTAATCCCAGCACTTTGGGAGGCCGAGGCAGGCAGATCACGAAGTCAAGAGATTGAGATGATCCTGGCCAACATGGTGAAACCCTGTCTCTACTAAAAATACAAAAATTAGCTGGGCGTGGTGGCACATGCCTGTAGTTCCAGCTACTCAGGAGGCTGAGGCAGGAGAATCTCTTGAACCCAGGAGACAGAGGTTGCAGTGAGCCAAGATCTCGCCACTGCACTCCAGCCTGGTGACAGAGCGAGACTCCATCAAAAAAAAAGAACTAGCCCCTCCAACCCCAAAATAATCTCCCATACCAGGATATTACAGTAATTCATCCGTCAGAAGGCTTCTTGATCATCCATACATTCAATGAGAAAAGTAAGAGAAAAAGACATTGGCCATGCCCCTCCTAAACATATGGTACCCTACTTAACCAATTGAGTTTATTTTATGAAATAGATCAAATGCTATTGGTGGCAAATGTGCAGCAATCAGATTTCTGGGGGATAAAATAAGTCCTAATTTGTAAGATTTTCCAATATCATGGTGTAAATATCCCCACCATGGTCAACTGTAAGCAGTCAATGTGAAGTCACTGAATGTGGATTTGGGAAGAGATGCGAGCAATTGGTCCTTATGAGTCACTCAGGACAAGCTGGCTCAAGCATTGCCAATGGTACTGCCTCGGGGATTGTAATGCAGCTTCCTATGTGGTTTGGCCCATGGGGGAGAATTCATCTGCCTCTGCATTGTCTGTTTGATGGCTGGCTCTTGTCTTCAATGGAAAGAGATATATTTGCATGATGGTTTATACATCAGTCTAGTGGGAATCAGTCCCTGGAGCATGATTACATCAAGAGGGATAACCACTAAGGCTGGGGAGCACGGCAGGGAAGTGGTGACCAGATCACAGTACAGCTTCCCATAGGGGACCCATGCAGCTGACCCACTGGCCTTTCCTCTGCCTCATGTGAAATTCAAATCACCCTCTGTTGTAACTGCTTCCTTCCTGGATGGCTCTGAATTCCAGAAGGATAGATACGGGGATATATTCATCCTTGGCACACCGTGGTGTTAGGCTAAAAACTTTCATTAAGTAAGCAGGCTAATTAGAATAAAGGAGAGGCCGGGTGTGGTACCTCACGCCTGTAATCCCAGCACTTTGGGAGGCCAAGGAGGGTTGATCACCTTAGGTCAGGAATCTGAGACCAGCCTGGCCAACATGGTGAAACCCTGTCTGTACTAAAAATACAAAAAAAAGTTAGCCAGGCCTGGTGGCACATGCCTGTATCCCAGCTACTCGGGAGGCTGAGGAAGAAGAATTGCTTGAACCCAGGAGGCAGAGGTTGCAGTGAGCCGAGATCGCACCACTGCACTCCAGCCTGGGCAACAAGAGCGAAACTCTGTCTCCAAATAAAATAAAATAAAGGAAACAGCTACAGATCTCTTCATCCACCCTTTCAGAACGCTAAGTTCATCCCCACTAACTTGAATATATCCCCTCCCATTAAAAATATAAAAAAGGGGATTAGGAAGGGCCATATAGCTCTGTTACAGTCTCTATAGCATCCTGAATCATGTCCCCTCTAAAAATAAATCCCTAGCCAGTGTGCTAATGTGCTTTCAGTGTGTTCAACATGGTAAGGTTGCTGTATCACCATGGAAACATCCCCCCACTCCATGAAATAATGAGATGGTAATAAAATAAAGGTAATAATGAGATGATAATAAAGTAATGAACTTGGAGTAAACAAAAGGCAGGGTACCTTGAGCCAGATGATGAAAAATCAAAAGGACTATCTGGCAGAAGCAGAAAGAAGGCATTCCCTGCAGATTTCACAGGAGAGGCAAGGCAACTACAGACAACCCTATATGAAGACTTGGAGTTTGAGTATTGACCACTGGCTCCTACTTACTTAGACAGTTCCCACTGCAGCTGGCCACAGAAATGTACAATAAATTAGCTCTGATTACCTGCATCTAGCCAGAGCGTGAAAACCAGTGAAACCTGGAAAAACTCAGAAACTGCAAAAAATTAAACTGCCTGCCTCAGGCAATATAGTTTGGGGAACTCAAACTGAATAGCTACAGAAGGGAACACGTGGGCTATTACTGATCTGGGCTTAGGGAAGACCTAATAAGTAATTGTGGCTACACCAAGCAGCTTGGGTCTGCTAGATGCCCCATTCCTAGCCAAATTTGAATGATTTCTAGACTCCCACTTCACCCAGTCTACACCTAGACAGGAGAGACCTAGAGTCATACCCAGCAGAACCACCTCGAACTGGCTATGGAGTCAAGGCTGAGCCTCAGAAATGCTCCTAGAATGGGGACACTGTA
This sequence comes from Pongo pygmaeus, assembly GCF_028885625.2. Classification (NCBI taxonomy): domain Eukaryota; kingdom Metazoa; phylum Chordata; class Mammalia; order Primates; family Hominidae; genus Pongo; species Pongo pygmaeus. Next base: position 15,649,747 of record NC_072391.2, read on the forward strand.
ATGTTGTTTCAGGTAGAATAGAAAGCTGTGTTTATTTCAACTTGTGCAGTGTGGAATCTTTCTACAATCTGAGTTAATTTCCTGCTTCAGCATGGAAGATCTACAGATCTGTCTCTCCAGGTTTGTCAATGTGAACTCTTGTTCTCAATGTCCAGTTATTACAGACATAAAGGATGGGGGAGGTAAAGGGAGGCAGTGATTTGCCATTATGTTAGTAGACAAACCCCCATGACTTGCCTATTTTCTTATTTGACTAACAGCAAGTAATGTTGACTACTTAATTGAAAGACTTAAATGACACACGAGGGCAAGGAGGATACAAGAGCTCTTCACATCACCTTTGCAAGTTTTCTGTAAATCTAAACTATTTTATTTTATTATTATATTTTATATATATATATTTGAGATGGAGTCTTGCTCTGTCACCTGGCTGGAGTGTAGTGGCGTGATCTCAGCTCACTGCAACCTCCACCTCTTGGGTTCAGCGATTCTCATGCCTCAGCCTCTCGAGTAGTTGAGACTACAGGCACGTGCCACCACACCTGGCTAAATTTGTATTTTTATTAGAACTAGGGTTTCACCATGTTAGCCAGGATGGTCTTGATCTCTTGACCTCATGATCTGCTCACCTTGGCCTCCCAAAGTGCTGGGATTACAGGTGTGAGCCACCGCACCCGGCCCATCTCTTTAATAATAAAACATGTAAAAACAAAAGATGATAAGTGATTTCTAGTTCATTGAGACTGTGTGTAGGTTCAAGCTATTGCTCAGCTCATAAAGTGATTGCTGTAATAGGCAAGTCTGAATTTAAGTCTCTTGTTTTAAATCTCTCCATTGTCATTATCTCCATGGTAGAAAAAAACCTGTGTAGAAAAAAGACTGGAAGGAAATAAGCAAGAATAAGAGCAATAGTTGCCTTTAGATGGTGGGATTCCATATGCAAAGTCAATGGATTTTTTTTCTTACTTTAATTTTTCTTTGTCCTCTAAATTTTCCATGATTAATTTTGAAGGATAAGGGGATTTGGTGACAGGCTTCACTGTTGCTCTATCACCTACAAGATGAATCTCCTTCAAGTAATACACCAGGGCTTTCATGATCTGGTCCTATTTCTCCAGGTTCAGCATCCACCACTCTCCTTCCCCCTTTACATGCCAGTATTTCTAGATAATTCTAAGTGCCCACAGTTGTGCCAGACATGCTCTGTGACTTTGTACATCCAGTCTCATAGTTTCAAATGCCTTCTAACTTCCTAGTCTAGTTGTTGGGTGTTTCATTCAAAACCTAGCTGGAAACCTTTCCTGACCCCACAAACCCTCCCTACAGAATTCACACTCTCCCCTCACTGCTGTACATATGTTCCTATCATTGCACTTGTCACACTAATTGATACTGATCTATTCACATGTTTACCCAGATTATGAGATCACTGAAGGCAAGAATAGTGTCTGATGTATCACTGCATCCCCAGTACCTATTACTGTGTCTGAACTTGCAGAACTTGCTGTAAATTAAATGCAGAACTTGCTATAATAAATCTGTGTTGGGTGGATTTATTAAATGGACAAATAAGGAGATGTTTAGGTACCCCCAGAAAGGAGTACCATTGGCCAGGTACAGTGGCTCACACCTATAATCTCAGCACTTTGGGAGGCCAAGGCAGGTGGATCACCTGAGGTCAGGAGTTTGAGACCAGCCTGGCCAACACAGCGAAACCGTGTCTCTGCTAAAAATACAAAAATTAGCTGGTTGTGGTGGTGGCCACCTGTAACCCTAGTTACTCAGGAGGCTGAGACAGGAGAATTCCTTGAATCCGGGAGGTGGAGGTTACAGTGAGCAGAGATGGCATCATTGCACTCCAGCCTGGGCAACAGAGCAAGACTCTGTCTGAAAAGAAAGGGAAGGGAAGGGAAGGGATGGGAAGGGATGGGAAGGGAAGGGAAGAGAGAAAGAGAAGAGGAAAGGAGAGGAGAGGAGAGGGGACTATCTACTTGCAAAACAAGAAGGAATGACCAAGGGTCAAAAGCCAAAGCATAAAGCCAGAGCCAAGCTGGGCAGTCAGGTGAGAGGTGGGTGAGGCTGTGACAAATCCACCAGGATATAGACAGCCAGGGACCTCAACTGAGTCAGAGCCAGTAGCTTAATGAGTGACTCTGAAGAGCAAGGCCTGCCTTTTCTGAAGTTCCAAGGTGAGAGTTTTAAAGCTGCTTTTCTGCACAATGCCAAATAACAGGTTCTAATCTGACTTGTCTTGTTTACTCATATGAACCTTAAATTGATAGGAAAAAAATGCCCACCTGAGATGGTCAATTCCAGTGGTTTGGAAACTGAATTTTACAGAAATCTGGAATTCCAAAGAATTGTTTCCAAGATAGGGAACGTGAAGGAGACTCATGCTACAGACCATGCCATGCGCACTTCAACTAGGGCAACTCTGTTTATAGCAGGCTTCCATATTGGCACTCCACAGGAAATCCTTAAGGAAGTGGTTCTACTTTACTGATAAAGTAAAGGAAGGGATGAGGGGAGAAAAGAAAGACAGGAAGAAAGGAAGAGAGGAAGAGAGCGAGACAGAGAGACAGAGAGAAAGAGGGAGAGGAAGAGGAAGGAAGGAAGGAAAGAAGGATGGAAGGAAGGGGAGGGAGGGAGGGAAGGGGTGTGAAGAAAGGAAAAAGAAGTGAGAGGAGGGGATGGAGAAGCTAAAAAAAGAGGGAAGAAGGAAGAGATAGAGGAAAGGAGTTAGAAAGAAAAGAAAGATGGCAAGAAGAAAGGAAGGGAGTGAGGGAAGAAAGGAGGGAGGGAGGAAGGGAATGACGGAGGAAGGGAGGGAGGAAGGAAGGGAGGGAGGGAGATAATAAAGGGAATAAAGTTAAGGAAGAGAAATGAAGAAATGAAGAAAGAAATTACAAATGAAACCCAACCCTACAATGAGAAAACAGTCAGAAACGATGATATTTCTGAGGCCACAGTGGAAAGTAATGGCACTGTAGTGGTGATAACTTCATTCCTCTAATTCCCAACTCAGTACCCCATGTTCAAGGATAGGAGTTGCATTAGCTACATCTTCCTCCCCTCCACTCCACAATGCTTCAGGGTGTCCTAATAGATGCTCCAAGCCCAAGATGTCCAATGAATCAAAAAGCAAAGGTGAAGGTGGGTACCATGGAATTAAAAACTGCAAATAAGGGATCAGACACTCTGGCCATGTCAGGAGCCATGAATCCTACAAAAAAAAAAATAATAAAAGTTTCCAAATAGGAATCCTCATAACATGCTCACATGAATGGGGGAAAATGACTCATAGTTAGGGCAGCAATTCTTTGCATGTGAACAAGAGATGATATGTCTGGAACACTCTAGTCCTCCTAAATGGCTCAAAGACTCCCCTTGTGAGACATCCATCCATAATTGTGAACCACTAAGAAAAATCGTTCTTCAAGACTCTACAAAAGAGAACTTGAATTAGGCTGAGAGGAGGGGCAGTTCATGGAGTCTAAGGTCTGGGGGCTGTCATATCTGTTCATTCAACTTATATTTTCTGAGAATCTCCTATATGCCAGGCAGTGTCATAAGAGACGAATCTACAGTGATGAAGATGCCACCCCTGTTCTCAAAAGCTCAAAGTCTAATAGGTAGACCATCCTGATTATAATAGTGTGATAAGGACGAAACAGTGTAGAAGGACACTGCGGAAAATGTGAGCACCTATTCTAGGAAAGGAAGGTCAAAGAAGAGTTCCTGGACCATTGGTCTCAAGTTCGAATCTATGAGTTACCCACACATTTTATTAAAATGCAGCTTCTGATTCAGTTGCTCTGGGATGAGGCCTCAGATTTTGCATTTCCATCAGACTCCCAGATGCTGCTGCTGTTCCTAGTCCACAGAACACAGGTAGAGAAGCAAAGTCCTAGAGCACAGCCACTCAAAATATAGCCCAGGGACTAGCGGCATCACCATCACTTTTGGGTGTGCATAAATGCAAATTCTCAGGCTTTACCCCAGACCCACCGAGTCAGAATCTCTGGAGCTAAAGCCCAGAAATCTGTTTCACCAAATTATCTGTGTGACTATCATGCATGTAACATCTGAGATGCAGCATCCTTGGGAATCTACTTGTGCTTAGTCCTGAAGAAAAATATGAGTTAGCCATGAAAACAGAGTGAGAAAATGGCATTTCAGGCAAAGAAACAGCTGGACAAAGAGGAATGAACTGGGACCCAGGAATGGTTTGATGCAGCATGCATGATCAAAGAAATGAGGCAGGGAACATGATTAAAGATTTGATCCTCCAGCTTGGTGCGGTGGCTCATGCCTTTAATCCCAGCACTTTGGGAGGTCGAGGTGGGCAGATCACAAGGTTAAGAGATCAAGACCATCCTGGCCAACATGGTGAAACCCCATCTCTACTAAAAATACAAAAATTAGCTGGGTGTGGTGGCATGCACCTGTAGTCCCAGCTATTCGAGAGGCTGAGGCAGAAGAATCACTTGAACCCGGGAGGCGGACGTTGCAGTGAGCCGAGATCTCACCACTGCACTCCAGCCTGGTAACAGATTGAGACTCCGTCTCAAAAAAAAAAATAAAAAGATTAGATCCTCCGTTATGGGCTTTCTAACGAGCCTCCCTAGTGTGATCAATTCAACACTACTTATGCTAATAGATGTAAGAAGTGAGTTGATCTTTTACTTATCTCAACTTGGGGGTCACTCATTCATTTTCCAGGTTTCTTGAGACATATTTTTTCATGAACTCAGACTCCAATCACTACTGCCATATTAGGATCCCCACACAACAGCATCTATTATGGATTCCACTATCTGCCCCCCATTTCAGAGCCAACAAATATATTTCATCCAACTCCATTTGGCCAGATACAGAAGGTTAGGATTGTTGCCAAGGCAAAACTGGACTTGACTTCTCACAAGCTGAGACAGGCTTGAAAACTCCTGAAAGGGAAAGGATACATTCTGTTGAAATGCCACGGAGAATGCAAGGAGGTATCACATGTGTCATCACTTCCTAATTCTACTCGGTGACAGACATCAATAATTAATCCTTGCTCTCTTTCCTGCAGAACTTACAAGCTTTTGCAGAAACCTTCTCAATCTAACTCCTTAGGAACCTGCCAATGACTGAAAAGAGCTTGCATCTAAGAGGAAATCCTTCTAATCTTTTAACCCATCTCTCAATGAGACATTAGTCAAAAAAAATTTTACTGGGCATAGGAAGGAACAAAAGACTGCCATAATTTTTCCACATGGTGTGGACTTATCAGTAGAAAGGACTCTTATTCCAGAGTCATCAGGTGAAGTGATCAGACTACCTATTAAGGAAGGAAATTGGCCAGGCATGGTGGCTCACGCCTGTAATCCGAGCACTTTGGGAGGCCAAGGCAGGTGGATCACCTGAGGTCAGGAATTCGAGACCAGCCTGGCCAACCATAGTGAAACCCCTTCTCTACTAAAAATACAAAAAATTAGCCGGGAGTGGTGATGGGCGCCTGTAATCCCAGCTAGTCAGGAGACTGAGGCAGGAGAATCACTTGAACCTGGGAGGTGGAGGTTGCAGTGAGTCAAGATTATGCCATTGCATTCCAGCCTGGGCAACAAGAGCAAAACTCCAAAGGAAAAAAAAAAAGAAGAAGGAAACTGTATATTTCACACAACGAAAAGAAGAGAAAGCAGAGAAAGTGCACATTTACTGAGCCCCTACTATGTGACATGCACTTTGGCAAGAAATTTTTATTTATAAAATAGTTCATATAATCCTCAGCCTACCTTATAGGGTAAATATTGCCACCCATATTCTACAGAGGTGTTTCAGAGAAGTTAAGTGACTTGCCCACTGCCAATCAGGTAGTAGATGAAGAGCTAGAATTCAAACCCAAGTCTCTCTAGATTGAAGCAAGGGTCATTTCCCACTATATTCTAATAAACAGAGGCATCAAGAGAGATATTACTAATTTAAACAAAGAACCAGACTTCAGAATAGCATATGCTTCAGGGTGGATATTCTTAGAGAACTTTGGCAGCTAAAAACTAGTGTGTTCTCTTAAAGGGCTATTCCTGGCCCAGAACTCTCAGTTTCAAATGGCCCGGGACTGACATGTCAGCTTCTGGTTGATTCCGGAAAGGACCTGATAGTAGAGCCCTGGAATATCTACCCTAGAAGCACAAAATCCTTAAGGAACAAAATGGTGTTTTTGCCAGATGAAACCTCAAAGAATAATCTATTGCCTTAATTACTAATTCTGCAATCTGGTTTATTTCCTTTTGCTGGCCCTTGCATCTATCTTGCTGTTGGCCTTACTGTATATTATACAAGTAATTATATTATGATTATTATTACTATTATAATAAGGTCGAAGATTGAGTTCTCCAGAAGCAGATGTTGAGATACAATTTGGGATGCAATACATTTAACAAGGAATCAACACCTGTGACAGGAAGGCTGAGGCAACAAGATTGGGCAGAGAGAGAAGCTGAACTGCAACCAGGCTAGCATGGGACAACCCAGCAAGGAGATCTGGATGGAATATTGTCCATTGGGGTTGTCCTCCTTCTGGCAAGAATGGGCCAACCTTCGTATATATGCCTCATTCAGTGACTGGATGTTGGCTGCCCTGGAAAGACTATGATGATGTAGATCTCTACAGATGAAGGAGCTGTTAGTTGCAGGCTATCTGCTGATCACACTCCTTGTAGCTGTGCAGAAAGTTCTTTTTTGAAGAAGGATCCAGGTGGTGCATCTCTAATTACCAAAACTAGTGATAACTATTGGTATTTGAATAGAGCTTTACGATGTGTGACAGTTTCATACCTGCTGACACATTTGCTCCTCACAATCCAGATCTGATCATGATATCCTGTAGTAGATTCTGTTGTTGTTCAAAACACTCGCTGTTCCTCCCTATGGAAGAATTGCTTCTTGCTCCCATTGATGGCAACCTGAGTCATGTGACTTGTTTTGGCTGATGAATTGACAGCAAGGTGAGTCATGTGACTTGCTTTGGCCAGTGAATTGACAGCAAGCTGAGTCATGTGACTTGCATTGGCCAATAAGATCTGAGTGAATGTGAAATGTGTACCTTCTGAGTAGAGGCTTCAAGAGTCATTGCAGGTCTATTTTCCCTCTCTGCTGAGTCCAGGATGTCCCACAGCGGGGTGGCTCCTTCAGCATAGATTCCTGAGTGAAGGCCCTTGGAGCAGAGCTATAGGCACTCCATACATTGGACAATGACATGTGTGAGATATAGGCTTGTGTTGTTTCAAGCCACCAAGATGTTTGAGGATACTTGTTACAACAGCATAACTTAGCCTAGACTGACTGAAACACCTCTCATCAACTACGAGGCATAAAGCCCAAGCTTCTCAGCAAGACTGTACACAATTCAGCCCCTGCCCATCTCTCCAGCCTCATCTCTCACCATACTCACCTCCACCTCACCTTTGCTCCAGCCACATCAAACCCATTTCCCTTCTTGAAAAAAAAAAGAAAATCATATCTGTTTTTTAAGATTTAACTCAAATATTCTCTACTCTGTGAAAATTTTCCTCACACCTTCTCCATAGGCAGAAATAACCCCTCCTCTCTTCCCCACTGGCCTGGGAAGAAACTATTTTGCTCATCCCCATCCAGTCCCTTGCACACTGTCAGGCACTCAAGAGAGGCTCAACAAATATTTGCTGGAATAAATAATAGCTAGCATATACTGAGATGTTAGTGTATGCCAGGCATTGTGCTATGTGCTTTATGTACATTATTTTATTTAATTTTAAATTAAATTAAGATAGGTATTATTACTGTTTCCTATTTCACAAGTGAGAAAACTGAGACCCAGACAGGTTAAGTAGCTTAGTTTACACTTGGCAGTAATAGACCCAGGCAGTCTGGTGCTACTACCCACTTCTCAACCACTGTGCTATTGTGCAGCGATCCGTGTATGACCAGATTCTAAAAAAGTTTCTTACACCTAGTGGACACTCAATAAATGGTAGCAGTAGTGTATCGAGATCAAGATGGTTGTAGAGTCTGTTCCTAGTGCAGGCATAGAGAGAATACATTGTCAGTAGGAAATTTTTAAACAATAATAGAATCACTAAGATTTTATCTGCTTTAAATTATCAACATGCACAAGCAATTTGAAACAATGTCGATGATAAAATATTCTTCCCTGCCAAAGTGGACCATTTCCATTCCACACCCCCTTTGATTTAACACTGAATGGTTGCTAAATGAATGAATGAACGAGTTGATAGAATTGATGATAATGAGAGTGATGAAGATGTAGTAATTGACAGAGAACAAGCCAATTACTTCCATGACTTTCAATTAAAGCAAAGCCTATAGCCTGGTTTGACACGTTGCTTCCCTTGCGTAATGTGGGCGAAATGTGAGGGGAAACCAGCCAACCCAGCTGGAGAGGACTGGCATTCAGGAAAGGAAGAAAATAGCCCGCTTTTCATATACAATGGGGCTTGCATCACTCATCAACCTGAGGTGTGGGGACAGAGAAATATCTCACCCTGGTGCCCTGCCTATGCCAATGGCCAGAGCTATAGAAATGTAAGGAGCATTCGGGAAGGAACTGGGAACTTGAATTGATAAAGACACCATTGGGCAATGAGCCAAGTTTAAACAGCCCACTACTTAACAAACTATTACTTTTTTCAAGAAAAAGAGAAATGAAAATTATGGACATTCCTTGTGAGCAAATTCTCTTTCTTGGGCCTTTGATTATAATCTTGTGGACATTTTATCATGAGAGAGGCTACAAATTTCAACATTTGCACACTTTCCTCCACATCAATGAAAACCCCTTTATACTTGGTAGAAATCAAGATCCAGAAAAATAAAAACATGTCTACGATTCCACCTAGCTCTGTAGTCCCAATCTGGGGGACTGCTCACCTTATTTGTCTACGTTTTGGCCTCCTTGGGCTAGATTGTGAGTTTCTGGAACGTAGAAGCAATATCTCATTCCTTTTTGCTTTTTTAGCTACAGAAGTAGTCTTTGGTTTGTTGAATGAAAAAATGATGGCTTTGCCTGTCTCTGTCATGATCAAACCTGGGTGACTCTTTCCTAATACACCTTCCCCAAGTGATGGATCAGATCACACAGAATGTACCTCCACCGGCCCCACCCAGTCATGGGGAAGATCTAGAAGTTCTGGGCTATCCCTAATTTTTTTGTTTTATAACAGAAAAGTTTCTTACAACTTGTTCACTTTTTCCCGGAATTTTTCTCCAAAGACCTTCAATTCATCTTATCAGTGAGAGGGTCTCACTCAGAAGATAATTGCTTTCAATACCTTTCCTTACTGCCTGTTAATTTTTCCCTTCATTAGGAAAGCATGTGTCAGAAGTAGCCAAACAATCACAAGGAGGAGACAATGGCTTTAGACCCACAGGTTCTTAATGGGGGCAGTTTTGCCTCTAGGATTAAGGGGACATCTGGCAATGTCAGGACACATTTTGGTTGTCACAGCTGGGGGAAGTGGATGCCACCAAATCTAGGGAGTAGAAGCCAGGGATGCTGCAAAAATGTACAAGACACTCCCCACAGCAAAGAATTATCCAGTCCAAAATGTCAGTAATGCCAAAGGTATGAAAATTCTGCATTCAAGGCACTGAAGTTTAGAAGCAGTAAATATATTAAGTCACAAATCCCATTTTGGGAAAAAAAAATATTAGCAGCAATAGCAGTAAACATCTACTAGGTATCAGACACTCTTCTAAGTGCTTTACATTTAACTGTTTTCATTCTCATCCAACAGTCTTCTGGGGATACTATTACTAACCCCATTCTACAAATGAGGCAACTAAGACACACAAAGTTACCCAGCTAGTAACTATCAGAGCTGCTATTCACACCTCGATTGTCTGCCTCCAAATCTGTATTCTTTACCACTCTGGCCTATTGGAAATCAGGGAGGGTTTCTGCTCTGGCTGATAAATTCATTTTTAGAAACAGACACATTGTCCTGTGCTTGTCGCTGTGATTAGAACTCAGCAAAGCAAGGAGTTTGCACTTGTATAGGTTTTTGCAGGAAAAAAGCTGTCAGGACTGAAGACTAAACAGTGACTAATGTTTGTAATTAGGGAGAACAAATGGCAAACCCATGAGTCCGGGATCAGCGTCTATTTCCACCACAGTTGTTAATAAGGGAGGATGGTATCATGGAAAGAACATTATCTTAGGAAGCAAGAAACACGGATTCAGGACCAGAACTCTGTTCCAAATAGGTTGTGAGACTTCAGGCAAGTTCCTTAGACTCTCAGGCATGATTTTCCTTTTTTGGTATTTTCCATTTTCACTCTTTGGGGGTTGTATAGAGCAGGAGTTGAAGAAGTGTGGTTCATAGGCCAAATATGGCTGTCACCTGCTTTTATAAATAAAATCTTTTTTTTTCCATCAACTTTTAAGCTCTAGGGTACATGTGTAGGATGTGCATAGGTAAACATGTGTCATGGTGGTTTGCTGCACAGATCAACCCATCACTTTGGTATTAACCCCAGCATCCATTAGCTATTCTTCCTGATGCTTTCCCTCCCCACAGCCTCTACAACAGGCCCCAGTGTGTGTTGTCCACCCCTGCCATGTGTCCATGTGTTCTTATTGGTCAGCTCCTACTTGTAAGTGAGAATATGCAGTGTTTGGTTTTCTGTTCCTGCATTAGTTTGCTGAGGATAATGGCTTCCAGCTCCATCCATGTCCCTGTAAAGGACATGATCTCATTCCTTTTTATGGCTGCATAGTATTTCATGATGTATATTTTTTACATTTTCTTTATCCAGTCTATCATTGATGGCCATTTGTGTTGATTCCATGTCTTTGTTATTGTGAATAGTGTGGCAATGAACATACACATGCATGTATCTTTATAATAGAATGACTTATATTCCTTTGGGTATATACCCAGTAATGGGATTGCTGGGTCATATGGTATTTCTGCTTCTAGATCTTTGAGGAATCGCCACACTGTCTTCCACAATACTTGAACTAATTTACATTCCCACAACAGTGTAAAAGCATTCCTTTTTCTCCACAACCTCATCAGTATCTGTTGTTTCTTGACTTTTTAACAATCCCCATTCTGACTGGTGTGAGTTGGTATCTCACTGTGGTTTTGATTTGCATTTCTCTAATGATCAGTGATGTTCGAAAGAAGACATTCACGCAGCCAACAAACATATGTAAATAAAGTCTTATTGGAACATGGCCAAACCAGTTTTCTACATATTGCCTGTGGCCACATTTTTGCTACTGTGGCAGGGTTGAGGGGTTGAACAGAGATTGCATGGTCCACAAAGTCTAAAATATTCACCATCCAGCTCTGTACAGAAAAAGTCTGCTAAGTTCTAGTGTAGATGTATTTCATTGCAGAAGATTTTTTTAAACCTATGAAAATAAAAAGTCATACCTAAACCTATGAAAATAAAAAGTCATATCTGTGTTATATACTACACTGAAACTCTGTGTTGTTCTTATAAAATGACATATGTGAAGTACTTTGGAAAAGTACCAAGAAATATAAGGATATGGTATCAATATTAAATGATAGGGATGGTATCATGTAGTAAAAACAAAACAAAACAAACAAACAAAGAAAAACATAGAATTTGGGATGAAGCACACCTGAGTTTGAATCCAAGTCCCACCAATTATTACTGTTGTGATTTTGGGAGAGCTATTAAATTTCCTGAGTCCCAGTTTTCTTCCCTGAGAATAATATGAACTAAGGAGAGAGAATTATACTTAAATCTTAAGGTTGCTGGAAGGATTAAATGATTGACTCATTTGTTCATTGGCTATGTCATATTGATGTCCCATTGTGTGCCAGAACCCATGACAGTCACCAGACATACAGATGTGCTCAGAGAGCCCATGGTGCCAATAGACCTTCACTGGGGTCTCATGAAATAGATCTTGAGCAAGAAATTTCAATACATGAAAGTTCTTTGAAAATTGTGAGGGTCATTCAACTTAAGTGGTAGCATTACAATGACTGGTACTAATGGCAAAGAATGTTTCAAAGGTACAAAAAACTAGCTGGGTTCCCAGTTGTGTGTAGCCTTTGTGGGGTGATGAGGGATTCACAAGAGTGGAGGAGCTTCACACTGGGAAGGGAGAAGGAAAGAAGGCACACAAGTAGAGCACTAGATCTGAGTCTCTGGTTGGACACGGGGTAAGAGATGGTAAAGAGGAGAAAGGAGTGTGTGAAAAAGGCAGGTCTAGAGGTCAGACTTCCCCTGCTGAACATATGAGACCATCCATTGAAGATGCATCCTTTTTTACAGAGACCAGCTCCTCTGAGCCCTCCAAAGAAAGCCACATGAAGACACATCCACAGGGAGCATAAACACAGCCATACCTGTGTGCTGTAGCAGAGGGTGTATGCATCTTTACTAAAATGGTTCCCTCTTCTTCCTAGGAAACCAGCTAGACCAGATGTACCAGGCTCCTCTACAATTAGGTATAGCTATATGACAGTTCTGGCCAATGGAATGTAGATAGAAGTTATGTTTCCCACACAAAGCTTGGTCTACTAAAACCCTCCCATCTAGTCCCCAGTCTTTCACGCTCCCCTTGTCTGCTGGTCAGATGCAGAGGACCTAGAGGAGGACTCTAAGACCTTAGGAGAATAGTGGAGCCAGAGGATGAAAGCTGCCTGAGTCCCTGAATGACTGCATGGAGCAAAGCTCACTGTACTGTGAATGAGAAATAAACATCAATTATATACATGCATTGAGAATTTGGGGTTGTTTTTCTTCTTCAGAGTTCTAATTAATACGTAAAATTTTCTTATTTTTTCTTTTATATTCACTGTCACTGAAACAGAAGCATCTGCAATGAAAATGAAGACAATAACTCTGTCTTCTTATTCACTCTTCTTTCTAGAACAATGTCTGACATAAAGAAGATGCTCAGATAACATTTGTAGACAAAAATATTAGCAAGTTAAGGGCAATATAAATGGCAACGACATGGAGTCATTGGAAAGACAAGATAAAAGCATATCCACAAAACCACTTCTGTAAACAGCAAAGTTTTGTTCTGATATTAATTCCATTATCCCCACAGAGGTGGATTTGCACATGAACAAGCTTAGAAAGTATATACAGATATGGCAGCGCCAAGTTCCTGTGGCATCATGGGTACAACACACATACACAGACACAGCATAAATGAATTCCTAATGAATTCCGACAGCATGAGGAGAACCAAAAGTGCTCATATCCTAAACAGGATCAGGGACTTTCAGCCCCCATACCCATGTGGGACCCATGTCTGCCTCCCAGTGGGACATAAGCTAGACTCACAAAGTCATAGAATCAAACCTAAGCTTTGGTCCCAACAATCTGGGCATGAATAAGAATGTTAACTAACACTGACCTAGTTATTTCCAGCTGTCTGGCACTGTGGTAAGAGTGTTATATGCCCCATCTCAGTCATGATCATTCTCTTACCAATCCTACATAGTAGGTATTATTATTGTCTTCACTCCACAAGCCATAAAATTTAGGCTTAGAGAGGTAAAGAAAAGTGCTCAAGGCCACCTAGCCAATGGAGCCTCCTAGCGGCTAAGTTGGAAGCACACAAATTTACCCTCTGTTCCACCACTGTGTTTCTTCATCTATGAAATGGGAGCAACCACACACACCTGATAGGTTTGTTAGAAGGGCGAAATTAAATTAGACAATGCACATAGAATTCCCTGCAGAACACCTGGCACTAAGAATGGGCCCAAAAATATGTCACCTCTCTTCTCTTCCCTTCCTTTCCTTCGCCCAGGAGAGCCTTTTTGTTCTAATCAAGGTTCTGGGCTCAGAAAATCAGCAGGAAGTAGAGACTGTGTCCCCAAGTGACTCTGTCACCAGGGCCAGCCAGTATGCACCAAACTCTTAATAGTATTTAAACTCCGTCTGGGCATCTAATTATCTTAATGATGCAGAATTCAAAATAGCACAGTCTGTATGCACCCCAGGAAAGGTCCCGTTCACAGACGTGGGCCTATTAAGCCAGAGAAAAGCATCTAATAAAAGAATTGAACAATCGCAGTGCTTAGAACTGGAAGGGCTGAGAGGTCAGCATCAGAAGCTGGGCTCTCCCAGCAGTCCAGGCCTCTCCCTGTGAGCTTCTCTCCAAAGCGCTACATCTGGACTTCAGCCTCCTGTGCGTGGGAGCTCTGGCTCTTTCACTGTGATTTTATGGCTTAATCCCCACAACAACTGTGTGAAATAGACATGGTTAAGCCCATTTCACAGACAAGGGGACTGAGGCTTACAGAGAATTGGGTCTTCTGGAATAAAAAATTCCTAAGCTTACCCTGGAGCCCAGTGTCCTAAGAAATAGGGCATGTTTACAGCTTAAGAGTGCATCTTTTGGAGGACAGCCAAAGAAACTCTGCAGGAGCTGACCTGTCAAGCTGCTCTCCCTCCCCTTCTCTTCTCTCTGTCTCCTTCCCTTCCAAGTTCCGCTTCTCTTTACTTTTCTTCCTTTATTCTCTATCCTTTTCTTGTTTTCTCTCTTTTCTTTCCTCTTTTACTTGTTTCTCTCTCTCCCTCCCTCAGTCTCTCTCTCCCTATCCCTCTCTCCCTTCTCCTCTCTCTCCATCCTTCTCTCTCTTCCTCTCTCTCCCTCCCTCTCTTTTCTCTCTCCTTCCCTCCTTCTCCCTCCATCACTCTCTCTCACCCCTTCATCTCTCTCCCTCCCTCACTCTCTCTCTCTCCCTCCATCTCTTTCTCTCTCTCTCTCTCCCTCACTCATTCTCCCCCTCCCTCTCTTTCCCTCCCTCCCTCTTTCTTTCTCTCTCCCACCCTCGCTCTGTCCCCCTTCCCTCTCTCCCTCCTTCACTCTCTCTCTCTTTCTCTCTCTCCCTCCCTCTTTCTTTCTCTCTCCCTCCCTCACTCTCTCCCCCTTCCCTCTCTCCCTCCTTCACTCTCTCTCTCTTTCTCTCTCTCCCTCCCTCTTTCTTTCTCTCTCCCACCCTCGCTCTGTCCCCCTTCCCTCTCTCCCTCCTTCACTCTCTCTCTCTTTCTCTCTCTCCCTCCCTCTTTCTTTCTCTCTCCCACCCTCGCTCTCTCCCCCTTCCCTCTCTCCCTTCTTCACTCTCTCTCTCTTTCTCTCTCTCCCTCCCTCTTTCTTTCTCTCTCCCACCCTCGCTCTCTCCCCCTTCCCTCTCTCCCTCCTTCACTCTCTCTTTCTCTCTCCCTCCCTCTCTCTGTTCCCTCAGTCTCTCTTTCCTTCCCTCAGCTCTCTCTCTCCCTCTCTCTCTCTTTCCCTCAGTCTCTCTCCTACCTTCCCTCGGCTCTCTCTCTCTCTCTCCTTCCCACAGTCTTTTTCCTTCTCTCCCTCTCTCTCTCTCTCTCCTTCTCTCAGTCTCTCTCTTTCCTTCCCTCAGCTCTCTCTCCCTTTCTCCTTCCCTCAGTCTCTCTCTCCTTCTTTCAGTCTCCCCCTCCCTCTTCTTCCCTCAGCTCTCTCTTTCTTTCCCTCAGTCTCTCTCTCTTTCTTTCCCTCAGCTCTCTCTCCCTCTCTCTCTCTCCTTCCCTCAGTCTCTCTTTCTTTCCCTCAGTCTCTTTCTTTCCCTCAGCTCTCCTCTCCCTCTCTCTCTCTTCCTCCCTCAGTCTCTCTCTCTTTCCTTCTCTCAGTCTCTCTCTCTTTCCTTCTCTCAGTCTCTCTCTCCCTCCCACTTTCTTCTTCCCTCAGTCTCTCTCTCTCTCCCTTCCTCAGTCTCTCTCTCCACCTCTCTCTCCCCACCCCTCTGCCTACATCTCTTTCCCTCCCTGTCTCTCTTTCTCGCTCTCCTTCCCCCTCTTTCCCTCCCTCAGTCTCTCTCTTTCTCTCTCCCTCTCTCCCTCCACCTCTGTCCCCCTCCTTCAATCTCCCTCTCTCATCCTTCCTTCCCTTTCCATCCCTCAATCCCTCTTTCCCTCTTTCTCCCTCTCCTCTCTCTGCACTGATTAACTGCCTATTCTTTGCCAGACCTTATGCAATGCTTTGGTTATGTGCAGATCAATTAAATGTTGTATCTGACCCCAGGAACTCATACTCAGCTGGAGTAGAGGAGCAAAGAGAAAAACAGATCATGACAGCAGTGAGGTCAGCATTATGACAGAGGAATTGGAGGAGGGCCCCAGGGAAGGCTTCCTCTCAGGCAGCCTCTGCATCCCTCTCCAAACTGCTGTGCAAACTGATCTACGCACATGGGGCTGCCGAATCTTTGTGAGCCTCCATAAACCAATCTCCAAGGGATTGCCAGTAGCTAGAATATGTCAATGAGTTGGATTTCACCTCCTTCTCACCTCCTGCCAATTGCAAATATTGATGGCCATTTCTGAGATAGTTATTAATCATTGTTAAGAGAAAAAGAAAGCAGGTTGCTTCTGTACTCTGACCCTGGTAACAGTCAATAGCCAGTAATGTTAGATACCAACCAGCTAAGGTCCAACATCAGCCTCAGAGCTAATCAATGCTCAATATTTGTGTGAATCAATCAATGAACAATAAACAAATATTTCTTGAGCACTTGTGATGTTCTTGCATCAGACTAGGTTTTGCCGTCAGCAGCATTTAATGTCAAGGTAGTCTTGTGTAGAGGGAATAAAGTATCAAGTTTGGAGACAAACAGATTTTGGTTTCTAATTGTGAGGTTTTGAATGAGAAACACCAACTCTATGAGGTTTTTTTACATTTTTACAAGAGTGGATAGTGTAACCTACATTGCAAGATTGTTGATCAAATTGTAGACTAATACAGTGTCTCATCCACCATAAAGTAAGAATGTGGCAAATTGCACTTGTAGTTTCTAAATTCATGACTGTAAGCCATTACAACGGTTCTGTGAGATAAGTGTTACCACCCCTCGTTTGCCAGGAAAGAAGTAGAGACTCAAAGAGGTGAAGCTACCTGCCCAAAGACACACTGCTAATAAAACAGAAAACCAGGATTTGAGACACTCCTTCCATCCAGAACACCTCATCCCATTAGGGAAGGTGCCATCAGAAAAATCAATGGTGTCTATTCAAATCTTTTGCCCATTTGTTATGAGATTATTAGATTTATTCCTATAGAGTTGTTTGTGCTCCTTATATATTCTGGTTACTAATCCCTTGTCAGAAGGATAGTTTGCAAATATTTTCTCCCATTCTCTGGGTTGTCTCTTCACTTTGTAGATTATTTCCTTTGTTATGCAGAAGCTTTTTAACTTAATGGGATCCCATTTGTCCATTTTTGCTTTGGTTGCCTGTGCTTATTGGGTATTACTCAAGAAATCTTTGCCCACTTCAATGTCCTGGAGATTGTGTCTAATGTTTTTGTAGTCATTTCATAGTCTGAGTTCTTAGACCTAAGTCTTTAATCCATTTTGATTTGATTTTGGTATACGGTGAGAGAGAGGGATTCATTTCATTCTGCTGCATATGGATATCCAGTTTTCCCAGTACTATTTTTTGAAAAGACTGTCTTTTTCCCGGTATATATTCTTGACATTGTTGTCAAAAATGAGTTTACTGCAAGTGTGTGGATTTGTTACTGGGTTCTCTATTCTGCTCCATTGGTTTATGTGTCTTTTTTTTATGCCAATGCCATGCTGTTTTGGTTACTATAGCTCAGTAGCATAATTTGAAGTCAGATAATGTGATTCCTCCAGCTTTGTTCTTTTTGCTTAGGATAGCTTTGGCTATTCTGGGTCTTTTGTGGTTCCATATAAGTTTTAGGATTGTCTTCACATGTCAGGTCAGTCCAGATCATGGTGGATGCCCATGGGCTCACAGTTTCATTAACGTGTCTGGGGCGTGCAGAGTCCAAGGTGTGCCCATCCCTGTCTGATGCCAGCATTCCCTAGAAAGTAACCACATAAACTGCTAACAGTGAACGGCCCCCAAATGCTTCATACTCTAACAGGTCCAACCTTTCTTGGGCTTGGGGAACTGACACCATCCCTCCTCTGTCTCCCTACCCTGGCTAATATGTTTGGTCAGGTGGCAACCTCTCTCCAAAGCCTTTCTTTCCTCTCAGCTTCAGAAAGCTCCAATTTGGTGATTGTTCATTATCCCCCCATTTAGACAATTTTCAACACACACTGGAACCTTCAAATAGTGTGAGCAATGTTGTCAATCTTCCTGCATGCTGCCTCTGTCAGGCTTTAAGAGGTAAATTGACTGCATAGTAGGAAGGGAATTAGGAACACAGTTTCCATTAATAGTAAAGGGCCCCTGAAGTTCAGTCATGCGAAGGGGGCATTAGAGTCAGCTGTATACCAAGGGCTAGGCTAAGTGTCTTCCAGTTAGGACTTTCCTCACAGGGTGAGCATTCCCAGCTGCAGGATACCATGTGGTGCATGGAAAAGGGAACAGTCATACATTGAGTGCCAGTTGTGTGCAAAGCACTTTAATAATGTTATCTCATTTCATCTTCAGAACAACACCAAGAGTTAGAAGCAGTATTCACATTTTGTGGTTAAGAATAGAGACATAAATTCCCCAGTTCCCACAGCTCATGCATGATGGAGCCAGGATTTGAAATGTGGCCCTGTCTAGCTCCCATAGTCCCACTGTTAACAACCACTTTGCTACAAGAAGGGCTTGCTTCCTGGATTCTTCTTAAAGCCTCTCTCTTGTCCAGACTGGGCTGCTTCCCATAAAGGCAGTTCAAGAATTATAAGTTCACTATCTCAAATGAAGCCTTTGCCTATCCTCATGGGATTCTCAGAAACTGACAGCTGTGTTCACCATCTTATCTCAGACCTTTGTTTTTACAAAGATAGAATCCACCATCCCCTTATCTGTGCCATTCAGTATAGCACTTCTTCCTGTGTTACTTAGAACAGCCACTTCTCTGCTTCATGAGTAGGTATCAAGGATATAGCAACTAGACCACTAATCTCTAGTTCATATCCTTAACAGGCACCATTAATCAATTTCCCATCGAGAAGCCACTCCCAATGGATCAGACTAGGCACTCAAGATTTAATCTTCTTGCCATCCATGGCCTAAGCCAATCCCAGCTCGTAAATAAATGAATGAATTTATCCTTGTTGAATAACAAAGTCTCTTCCTGCCTGCCCCGCTTCCCAAGATAGCAGAAAATCAAATTGGCCATATTCTAATATATCCATTTACTATCTTGTCTTTTTAATTTTTCTGTCCCCCATACATCCTCAGGAAGATGTGGACCCAAATAGATATCCTAGTTCTCAAATCCTAGTTCTATCCTGTTTATCTGCATTACATGACCTTAGGCAAGTTGGTTTCTCATCTATAAAACAGACATGATAATAATATCTTTTTTGAGATGGAGTCTTTCTCTGTCGCCCAGGCTGGGGTGCAGTGGCACAATCTCGGCTCACTGCAACTTCCGCTTCCCAGGCTCACCCAATTCTCTTGCCTCAGCCTCCCGAGTAGCTGGAACTACAGGCACCTGCCACCACACCTGGCTAGTTTTTGTATTTTTAGTAGAGATGAGGTTTTGCCATGTTGGCCAGGCTGGTCTCAAACTCCTGACCTCAGGTGATCCTCGTGCCTCGGCCTCCCAAAGTGCTAGGATTACAGGTGTGAATCACCACGCCCAGCCCTTTTTAATATTTTTAAATCTTAAAACCTAATAATATGGTTTGAGTATGAAAAAAGAAAACATACTTAATGCATCAAACACAGTGCCTGGCACAACAGACAGTCTGCTAATGTCAACGTCCTTCTCCCTTTTTTCTGCAACAGCCAATAATTATGCTTGCCTGTTTGCTCCTTATAGAAAACTGGGGTTGAATAACTCTATACAACCCTTCAAATCCAGGTGACACTCTACCTATTTCTTTTGCAACTTGTTCTTGAGAAAATATGCAAACATCTTAGGAGCTTCTCTTTCCCCGTTGACCATCACAGCCTGGCTGCCTTCCTGTAGCACAGAGATGTTTTTCTATTCCATTCTCTCCAGCATTTAGGAAGGATGAGACTGTTGCATCCCTCTGAAGATAACTGCTTGTCAGAGGCAGGAACAATTGTTGGTGGCTTGGCAAGAAGTGGCCGTGTCCTAAAGGGACATCAGAAGAGGACTTCTGGGGAAACTTGGCTGAGCAGCAGCAAAAGAATTCGGCAGTGACTGATAACTGCCTAAAGCTGAATGGTTCACAAAGGCTGGATTTCTTACTCTCAAAGCCAGAGTCAGTCCCAGTGTATTTACTTCTTCAACAAAAGCATTGAGCCCCTACTATGGGCAAGGTATGTGCTAGATCCCCCGACCAGTACTCAGTGGACTCCTGCAATGGGCTGTCTGCTAAAAATATGACATGTGACATGGATTGAGAGTTTCCAATGTGCTGGGCACTGTGGTAAGTAGTTTATGTGAACAGTATCACTCAATCCTCAGATGATCCTGTGAAACAGGATTGCTCTTATTATCATTTTATCGAAGAGAAAACTCAGGGTGGGAGGGAAGAATGCTAATTATGTCTGTTATGTAGGCCTGTTCTGTGTGTGTGTGTGTGTGTGTGTGTATGTGTGTACAGGTGTTTAATGTTGTGACCTATTATAAAAGCAATAGTGTTCATTGTAAAAAGAATTTGAACAAAAACTAACAAAATGAAGCTTTGAAATTGCCCATTCCCCTTCCCTGCCCCCATCCCCACGGAGTTAGCATTGATGCAGTTCGGCGTGGATGCTTGCAGAGCAGATATTGCTTATTCAAAAAAGCCATATTAAGACTAATTATTTGTATATTAGACTGTTTATTAGAGTTTTGAATTAATATTTTAATGTTTATATTTTCAGTTAAAAAAGTAATACAAGATTATTACAGGAAATGCACAGAATGCAGAGACAAATTATCTTTATTTTCGAGACGGGTTCTTGCTCTGCCACTCAAGCTGAAGTGCAGTGGCACGATCAAACCTCACTATAGTCTCAAACACTTGTGTTCAAGCAATCCTTCCGCCTCAGTCTCCCAAGTAGCTGGGACCACAGGTACACATCACCACCATGCCTGGCTAATTTTAAAATTTTTTGTAGAGAGGGGAAATCACTATGTTCCCCAGGTTGGTCTCGAACTCCTGGGCTCAAGTGATCCTCCCACCTCAGCCTCCCAAAGTCCTGGGATTATGGGTGTGAGCCACCACGCCCAGCCCAGATTATTTTATTATTTATTTATTTATTTATTTATTTTAATTTATTAATTTTTTTGAGACAGGGGGTCTCCCCCTGTGGCCCAAGCTGGGGTTCAATGAATGCAATCATAGCTCACTGCAGCCTCACCTTCCTGGGCTCAGGCAATACTCGCACCTCAGCCTCCAGGTTATTTTAATTGCCTATGACACTACTGCCCAGCCCTGAAGTGGGCCAGGGAACTGTAGTATAGTGATGGGAAGACTCCTAGGGGCTGGAAACAAGCTGATACGAACAGAATCACAGCTCTCTCCCTTGTCAGCTGAGTAGCTTGAAAAAAAGTTCTTAATCCCCCTGACCACCTGTAAAATGGGCTATGAAAGCCTCCTGAAGAACCCTATGTGCTTAGCAATCTGACTGTCATATAGGCATTTAAAAGGCACAGAAAAGCTGTCAATCCTCTTCCCTCACTAACAGCATTGTTATTTGATCAGCCCTGCCCCTCTATGCATTCTTCCTCTAAGAAGACAGCCTTCCCACAGCTCAGGGCATCCTGGGTGTTTCTCTCCCTTCTTTGCCAACCTTCCAGAGCTATTTCTCTCTCTCAGCATTTTCCTGTCTCATAAATATTTGCAAAAAGTCGGGCTGCTCTGTCTCATTGTGTTTTCACGCCTTGTTTTGCCACCTTCTTAGCAGAGCTGGTTTGACATAAATATTTATGTGAAAAAATATGTTCTCTCAGTCCCCAGCGTTCTCCGCCCTACATACGACCATGGGAAGCCTTTGGGGCACTATGAATATGGTGTTTCCATGCAGCCTGGTGGTGCACAGGGGTCAGCAGCTTCATCCTTTCTGTGGGGAAGGAACAGACGTTTGCTGTGCAATCCCCTGTTAACAAGTCCCCTGGTAACAGGTCCTCGCAGATAAGCCAAAGGGCTCCAATGCTCCAAAATGGAATCTATCAGCTTTCACTGCATTACCATCAACAGCCCCATGGGGTTCCTGGGTGAGTAACTGCATTCAAACTAGCTTGGCCAAAGATAAGAAATATTTACATATCTAATTGCATATCTGCACCCTTCGTTCTTTTAATCCACTTCCAGTGCTACTTGCAGACACCTATCTGTCCCCTTCCTCTTGTGACCAGCTGTAATTTTGCCATCTCTAAGGTTATGCCAGCTCTGATCACCCCATGCCCACCTGCCCTTAAGACCACACTCTCCTCCTCCCTTTATGTCTCCCTGTCATGTTCCCATTCTTTCTGGAGTCCCTGCCCCATCTTTCTGAGGTCATCCACCACTCCTCTTCTAAAAAACTGTACATCTTTGCTGTTATTGAAGGTGGACTTAGATGACAGCTTAAATCTCATGCAATCCACAACAACAAAAAACTATTAGCTCCCTTTCAATATTCAGTACTTGCCTGAAATAACTAGTTAGCCAAGAACTCAGTAACATGTTTACCTTGAGCTAAACACAAGATCCATCGAACAGTCCTCTAGGGCTCCGATTAGGGGAAGAAATCAGATACAGCCCAGTTCACCCCCAGATCTCTGAAGAAAACAGCAAATAAACTGCTGCCACATCTTTTGGGAGGCACTACAAAGAGTGACAGCTTAATTATAATTAGCTTATTTGTTACTCGTGATTATTAATTATTAGCGAGTGTTAATGATTATAAATAATGATTGTTAGTAGTTATTGGATGGTTTATTAATATATCATTGCCTGTAATATAAATGATCATTATTATTACTAATTAATAAACATGCACTTTAGATCAACAAGTAGAAATGTGACATAAACAATCTACTGAAAGAAAAAGACCCTGAGACTGGCTCAAAAATCAAAATCTAGTCCTTATTCCTATGTCATACTGAAATTGTATGATGAGTTATTAAAAGGAGCAGTGTATTCAAAGTCAGAAAACCCAGGTTCTAAAATCGATGATAACATTTCAGCCTGTGTGACCTTGAGCAAAGCACCTCCCTTCTTCCAGCATCTGGTTTCACAGCTGCAAATCTGGCTCCCTCTTAAGGGGGAGAAGCTTAAATGAGATAAGAAATGGGCAAAAGTGGGCCAGGCGCGGTGGCTCACACCTGTAATCCCGCACTTTGGGAGGCCGAAGTGGGCGGATCACCTGAGGTCAGAAGTTCAAGAGCAGCCTAGCCAACAAGGTGAAACCCCATCTCTACTAAAAATACAAAAATATGGCCAGGCACAGTGGCTCATGCCTATAATCCCAGCACTTTGGGAGGCCGAGGTGAGCAGATCACCTGAGGTCAGGAGTTCAAGACCAGCCTGGCCAACAAGGAGAAACCCCGTCTCTACTAAAAATGCAAAAAAATTAGCTGGGCATGGTGGAGGGCGCCTGTAATCCCAGCTACTCTGGAGGCTGAGGAAGGAAAATGGCTTGAACCCGTGAGGTGGAGGTTGCAGTAAGCTGAGATTGTTCCGTTGCATTCCAGCCTGGGCAACAAGAGTGAAACTGTCTCAAAAAAAAAAAAAAAAAAGAAAAAAGAAAAGAAAGAAAGAAATGGGCAAAAGTGCCGTAGACTTTAGTGTACTAAGGCCTTGCTCCTCAAGGTGTGGTCACCATCAGCATCCCCTGGAAGCTTGTAAGAAACGCAGGATCTCTGGGCCTGCCCCAGACTCACTTACTCAAAATCTGTTTTTCTTCATTTTAGCACAATCCCCCAGGTGATCCAGATGCACCTCACCTTTTGGGAAGCACTGTTCTAGGTGGCTATCTGACCTTCCCAGGAATTAAGAAGACAAGAATGACTGCCTGTTCTTGCTGTCTCATGCCTCTGTGCATGTTGCTTTCTCTAATAAAATGTCCTGTTCTCTTCTGTGCCTGGCTAATTCCTCCTTGCTCTTTAGGGCTCAGCTGAGAAAAGCTCCAGGAAGTATTCCCAGGAACACCCACACACATACCTCCCTGCCAGGTTGCCTGACCTTCCTGCGAGCCCCTCTATCACAACCTTCACCAGCTAGACTGTATTATTGGTGAATGTGTCATCTCCCAGCCCTAGATTGTGAGCTTTTTTTTTTTTTTTTTTTTTTTTGAGACAAATTCTCACTCTGTCACCCAGGCTGGAGTACAATGGCGTGATCTCCGCTCACTGCAACCTCCGCCTCCCGGATTCAAGCCATTCTCCTGCCTCAGCCTCCTGAGTAACTAGGATTAAAGGTACGCACTACCATGCCCAGCTAATTTTTGTATTTTTAGTAGAGATGGGGTTTCACCATGTTGGCCAGGCTGGTCTCGAACTTCCGATCTCAGGTGATCCGCCCACCTCTGCCTCCCAAAGTGCTGGGATTACAGGTGTGAGCCACCACATCAGGCCGACTGTGAGCTTTTTAAGGGCATTTCAGTAAGCACCTATAACATGCAAAAGGCTCCCACAGAGCCAGAATACAGAAACTGATTGTCAGTTTCCTGATGATGCTGTAACATATTACCACAAATTGAGTGGCTTAAAACAGCAGAACTTTTTTCCTCTCAGTTCTGGAGGCCAGAAGTATGAAATCGGACTGTTGGCAGGGCCATGCCCCTTCCCAAGGCTCTAGGGGAGAACTCATCCCTTGTCTTCTCCAGCTTCTGGTGGCTCCAGGATATCTGCCGTGTGGTCACATTTCCTCCTCTTTTCTTCTCCACATGTCTCTCTTCTGCATGTCTGTTCTAGAGCACTTGCTAGCAGATTTAGGGACTAGGCAGATAATCCAGAATGAAGTTGAACTCCTTACCTGCAGATCCTTAACTTGGTTACATCTGCAAGACCCTTTTTACCAAATAAAGTCACAGGCACAGGTTCCAGGATTAGGGAATTTCTGGAAGGTCACCATTCGGGCCACTCTGCCATATCACAGCAGGTATCCAAACACATGTCTGTTGTATTTATGTGTCTTCACTTTACAGATGCAGAAACTAAAGCTGAGAGTGTTGAAAAACTAATAAAATAGGCGAGGCACACTGGCTCATGCCCATAATCCCAGCAGTTTGGGAAGCCGAGGTGGGAGGATCACCTGAGGTCAGGAGTTTGAGACCATCCTGGCCAACATGGTGAAACCCTGTCTCTACTAAAAATACAAAAATTAGCCGGCCATGGTGGTGGCACAGGCCTATAATCCCAGCTACTTGGGAGGCTGAGGTAGGAGAATTGCTTGAACCTGGGAGGTGGAGGTTGCAGTGAGCCAAGATCACGCCACTGCACTCCAGCCTGGGCAACAGAGTGAGACTCTGTCTCAAAAAATAAAATGAAATAACCTTCCCAGTATCACAAAACTAAAATACCACTGGGACATATGGCTGGCCCCTGGGTGTTTGTCCCTAACATATATAAAGGTCCTAACCTATATTAATAAGTGCAATGCATTTATCACACGGTCACTGATAATGCTGTCCTACCAGTCCTAGTAGTCTTCGAGGTTGTGTTAGGCACTATTGATGTATGAAACCTCTTTTGTTCAGTAGACAATATCTTCACTATTTTTCAGATAGAGAAACTGACACTCAGTTAGATCAGGAATTGGAACCCAGGACTACCTGGCTCCATTCACACACTTAGCAAATATTTGCTGAGCACCTACCATGCTCCAGAAATGATGGGATTCAAATGCAGTTTTCTAGACTGCATTTGGTTTCTAGGCACAGGCTCACAGAACATAGCAACTAGCTCCAAAGCCAGTGTCCTGCTCACTGTCCCATGCTGCCCAGCTCTTAACAGACATCCCTGCTGCACCTTCTCAAATCACTTTCACATCTGAAATTTCAGCTCCTTCCAGAGACCTTCAGCAATGTCACTCTGCCATACTATAAACCATGGTGCTCTGACAAGCTGTCTCAGAGCCAAGGACCATTAAAGACCATGTATTTATTTCCAAGGAACACTTTGGAAAGTGTCCATGAATGAGAACCCTGGGCACTGACATCTTCATGCTGTATCATATATGTCCCACTCCTAATGTCCCCATGCCAGGTAGAATCCACCATTAATTCTCTGCCAACCTAACAAGGGTAGGTATGATGTATCCCAGGCATCAGCTTATGTGCACATTTGAGTGAGGGATGGATATAAAACAAAGTCACAGAGATTAGTAAGTAAGGAGCCATCCAAGCTTTGAGAAACTCACAGCCCACTGAAGGATTCAATCCAAGGACAACACTACAGATATAATCCCAATAATAAGGCAGAATGAAGAATTAAAATCTGTCTTAGAGATCCCAGAGTCGTTCATGCAGGAAATGGTATTTGAATTTGGCCTAAAAGGATGCTCAGATTTCTACAAGCAGAGATGAGGGAGGATTATAGGTCATCAGAAGGGAAGGTATTCCTGTGAAAGAAACTCCAAGGGTTTTGTTCATAAGAGAGTCAGTGTTGGAAGGAATTGTTAGTGCAGGGTTTGCAAAACGAAATGCCTGCAGGTAAGCTACTAGTCAGCTGGTATGAACCAGTATAATGGGCTTACCATTTATTCTTGGCCAGGTCTAGTCTGACTAGGCCATCATATGTTTTTATTATTTGGTGCCTGGGGCATATGGTGTTGGGAACAAGCCCCCCAAAATCTGGCAGTAAACTGGCCGTAAATAAAATCTCTGCAGCACTGTAACATGTCCATAATGGCCCTAACGCCCAAGCTGGAAGGTTGTGGGTTTACGGGAATGAGGGCAAGGAACACCTGGCCCGCCCAGGGTGGAAAACTGCTTAAAGGCGTTCTTAAGCCACAAACAAAAGCATGAGCGATCTGTGTCTTAAGGGTGTGTTCCTGCTGCAATTAATTCGGCCCATCCCTTCGTTTCCCTTAAGGGATACTTTTAGTTAATTTAACATCTATAGAAACAATGCTAATGACTGGTTTGCTGTTGCTAAATACATGGGTAAATCTCTGTTCGGGGCTCTCAGCTCTGAAGACTGTGAGACCCCTGATTTCCCACTTCACACCTCTATATTTCTGTGTGTGTGTCTTTAATTCCTCTAGTGCCATTGGGTTAGGGTCTCCCCAACCAAGCCGGTCTCAGTAATATGGGTTGTTACATACTGTGAATATCATCCCTGCTAAGGAATCAGGCAAGAAAACTGAGTGGCTAAGTACATGAAATAGGACATATATAAAATAGGCAGCCAGCAAAATGAAAAACAGGTAGATACATAAATATGATAATGGTGATGAAGAGATAGCTAGATGGATGGATAGATAGATAATGATAGATAGATGATCGATAGATACATATATAGATACATAGATACAGGGAGAGAGAGAAGGATGGATGGATGGATGGATGGATGGATGGATGGATGGATGGAGTTAGATGTAATACTTAGCTAGTTATAAACATATATAAAGCCCCAAAGCATAATGTTAAGTGAAAAAAAGCAAGATGCAGAATGAAATTTAAAATATAATAAAATTCACAAAAATTAAAACACATACAGATTATGGACACATAAATCTGTATGTAAAAGTTAAGAGATTAGGAATTAAGCATAAGAAAAAAACATGAAATTCATTACTATAATTGCCTGGTCGGGAGAGGGTGGGGTGTTGAAGGCAATAGGGAAGAGGAAATTTAAACATTATCTGTAATGTATTCATTCTTATGTTAAAGCAATAATATTTGAAGACATGTTCTTAGCAATAACCAAACGTTAACAATTGTTGATTCAAGGTAGTGGGGACCTGGGTGATTGTTACCTAGTTCTTCATATTTTTTGTATTTTCTTTTTTTTTTTTTTTTTTTTGAGAGGGAATCTCACTATGCCACCCAGGCTGGAGTGCAGTGGCGCGATCTTGGCTCACAGCAAGCTCCGCCTACCGGGTTCAAGCGATTCTGCTGCCTCAGCCTCCCAAGCAGCTGGGACTACAGGCGCCCGCCACCACACCCAGCTAATTTTTTGTATTTTTAGTGGAGATGGGGTTTCACCATGTTAGCCAGGATGGTCTCGATCTCCTGACCTTGTGATCTGCCCACCTCAGCCTCCCAAAGTGCTGGCATTACAGGTGTGAGCCACCACACCCAGCCTTTTTTGTATTATTTTTAATTTCCTCAAAATAAAAATTATAATGTAAGAAAAAGAAAATTGGGAGTGGGGGAGCCTTTAATATTGTGAGTTTGTGAGTTTGCTAATTGTTAAGCCTCTGTGCTCTTAGATCAACAGTCATTTATTTCTAGGAATATTTTAACCATCACAGGTAACAAAATTCTCCGGAATTTTTCCAGGCACAATTCCAGGTTTACAGCATGTCCATGGTAAGCACTTTGCTGAATGAATGAACAAATGAATAATGGAGTGACAGAAGAAGGCAGTGACCCCTGCCAGGCAGCTCAGGGCAGAAGCCTCCATTGACTGGGAATCAGGTGATAATTCCTCTTGACGATGACCACAAAGCCCTTTTTGTCCCTGAGATACAGGCCTGGACCTTTTTCTAGTTTCTATTGTGTTCATCCCTTTCTCCTCCATGGGTGCCAAGAACACAGCCAGAAAAGGCAAACAAATGAGGCCAGTAATTTTCAGGACACTCTCAATTCCTTGGCTGGGTCCCTGCAGCAACTGAATATTAAGCACATTAACTCTGACCTCCCTGCCCAAATTCCTTTGTATTGGATGCAATAATGAGCCTCTCAGGCAAGACAATTTTCCCAGAACTTCAATGTCTATTTCTGTCCAATTAGTGCCAAGTCCCGGGGAAGGCTGCCAATTAATTCAGAGATGCTATACCAAAGCTGGTCCTCTTCTATTCTTGATCATGGGATATACAGATCAGGCAACAATCTCCAGGCTTGGTAGGATGGACACTGCCTGGAATACATGATCTCTCTAACACTAACCCTGACTGGCTGGGACAGCCCTCTTACCAAAGAGACAGCAGATACTCTGTGACTGGCCCCTTGAGGGAGCCATTACCACCATCATCACTACAACAAATGAAAACACTTTAGTTTAGGTCAGTCTAGGCCTGAAAACCAGGAAGATGTTTTCAATTTTTTTTTTTTTTTTTGAAATGGAGTCTCATTCTGTTGTCCAGGCTGGAGTACATTGGGACGACCTTGGCTCACTGCAACCTCTGCCTCCTGGGTTCAAGCGATTCTCGTGCCTCAGCCCTGCGAGTAGCTGGGATTACAGGCTTGTACCACCACGCTCGGCTAATTTTTGTATTTTTAATACAGATGGGGTTTTACCATGTTGGCCAGGCTGGTTTCAAACTCCTGACGTCAAGTGATCTGCCTGCCTTGGCCTCCCAAAGTGCTGGGATTACAGGCGTGAGCCACTGCGCCCGGCCTCAAATTTTTTACTCTATTGCCTGCAAGCTGAGATGGAATTAGGGTAAAAAGAGACCCTAATTCCAAGTGACACCGGATTTAGTTTCAGGGAGAATGTCAACCCCACACATTCTTTGGCCATCACAAAGGCGAGTGGAAGCCGTGAACCAGAGGGGTCTTTTAACGTCCTCTGAAAGGTAACACCAAGCACCTCCTCCCAACAGAAACATCACTGAGAAGCATCCAAATAAGAGATGAAGCCACTCACAAACCAGAACAACCCCTTGCTGAGCCTAAACTGGTCTTTAATTTGCTTTGTTAAAAAAAAAAAAAATCACGAACTCATGCTTCTCAATGAGAGGTATCGCATAAAATTGCCGGAGTTTGTTTGCTCAGGATTGACCCCAGGGATTCCAATTGATTCAGTAGCTGTGGCATGGGGTCCCAGAATGCATATTTTGAAAATGTTCCTTGAGAGATTCCAAGGCATAAAACCTTGGTAAAGCTCCATAAAACCAATATACTCCAACGGTGTGGCTGGCAAATGAAAATAAAAACCTTTTTTTCCTTCCTCCCTGCCTCCCTCTTTCCCTTCTTCTTCCCTTCCCATCTTTCTTCCTTTTTTCTTGCTTTCTTCCCTCTTTCTCTTATTTTTCCCTTCTCTCCTCCCTGCTTCAATTCAACAAATATGCATTGAATTTCTCTTATTAACTAAAACACCAAATTGCTCTCCAAACGTATCAAGAACTAAAGCTTTATTTGGCATCTGACACAAGTCCTCAGGCCTTTTTCTGACGAATCATGAAACAACCTAGTCTACCTCCTTTAAAAACAGACAAAAAAAAATCCTTACCCTTTTGCTGAGTGGTATGACCACCTGGACATAAGGTAGAAAGGCCTTTGGAGTCATTTTTAGAAGACAAATGGGAAAGAGCAAAGGCCCGAAAGTCAGACAGACCTGGTTTTGAGTCCTGGATCCGCTATCTAGCTATATGTCTTTAGGCAAGTTTCCTAACCTCTCTGAGCCTCAGTTTTCTCACCTGCAAGTACAAGATGAAATAGGTTTCCATGAATGTCAGCCTCAACAGATGATAACTGAAGACCAGATGGCCTTTCACCTATCCAGGGACAATCATAGTCTCCTACCCTCCTTTAAACACAATTCTGCCACACATTTACAGAATCCAAATCTTTGGGGAGAGGCAATTCAATACTGCATTGAATACTTAATATTCAATACTGAATTGCTTGGGGTTACCTGGAATAGAGTAAGATTCGAATTTCATCCACCTGGTGAAACAGAAGCTCCAAATAGAAAATTATCTTAATAATAAAAAATAAATTTCAAACTAATAGAATGATAGTTAATGTTTACTCTGGCCTTTCTATATGCCCACCAATATGCTAAGTGTCTTACACAGATGATCTCAGTTAATCCTCAAAACAGGGAGGTGTTATTTCCAGTCTCACTTTACAGATAAGAAAACCAGGGCACAGAGGACTTAAATAAATTATTCAATGATCTTCTGCAATCAGGATTTGAACTCAGGGAGTCTGCCATCTGAGATCACCTTAAGAAATAAGGGAAGCTGTTTTTTTGTTTTTGGGTTTTTTTTTTTTGTAATTTGTTTAAGTTCTTTGTAGATTCTGGATATTAGCCCTTTGTCAAATGGATAGATTGCAAAAATTTTCTCCCATTCTGTAAGTTGCCTGTTCACTCTGATGATAGTTTCTTTTGCTGTGCAGAAGCTCTTTAATTTAATTAGATCCCATTTGTCAATTTTGGTTTTTGTTGCCATTGCTTTTGGTGTTTTAGTCATGAAGCCTTTACCCATGCCTATGTCCTGAACGGTATTGCCTAGGTTTTCTCTTAGGGTTTTTATGGCTTTAGGTCTTAAATTTAAGTCTTTAATCCATCTTGAGTTAATTTTTTTTATAAGGTGTAAGGAAGGGGTCCAGTTTCAGTTTTCTGCATATGGCTAGCCAGTTTCACATCTCTTGTATGTCTGAGTTTACTTCTTAAGGGCTACAATTAAATCTTAGAAGCCGCATTCTAAATATTTTTTAATACCTTCAGGCCCATGAGGGGAGGATCAGTTACCACTAAGGAGCCCAAGTGACATTGGCATCTGTTCAATTTAAATGAATATCTTGTCTCTTGGACATACAAAGACTCAATTCAGTACCAGCTGTTTGAGACCAAATTCCCCAGCTTTCTCCAGGATAAATGAGGCCATGTGTCACTCTACAATCACGGACTCTCCCTTCATCACAGCTCTTTGGCTGGCTGATTGGCTCACTGACCTGTCACACCATCAGATGACTGTTTCCGAGTCTCCAGCAACCTTTGAGTCTTGCTCAAGTTCCAGCCCTCCTCTCCCTGTACTTTTTTTGGATGTTGAAATAGATGCAAGCAGTCATTGAGGCTGAAAAGGGACCATTTCTCAAACATGACTCATTTGTCCCAGAGAAACAGGGAGCACACGTCACATTCTTTTCATACCAGCTCCCAAAGTTCACCTTTCCAGCATGACATTCCTCTTTTTGTCTCTTGCATGAAAAGCCCTTTTCAGCATGGAAACATCGCAGCTGCTTTTACAGCCACTGCATCTGTCCCATCTGGAGAAAAAGCCACGTTCAGACAGCCACAGACGTCTTTGTGTTCCCCCTTCCTTGGGGTTGGCTGTGGCAGGAAGGGGAGGCTTGGCAGAATGACTGGTAGGCAGAAATGCTCCAGCAAATGGCTGGGCATGGAAGGACCTGAACATTCCATTGCAAATATCTCAGCTGCAGCCATGTGTGGAGGGCATTCCAGGTTATGAGAGATGCTCAACACAACCCTCTATATGTGGTGGGGAGAGCACTTTGACACAGCTTAAAAACCAAGCCATTCATTTCTTGAAAAGTTGAATATAATCTTAATATATTACCCAGCAATTCCACTCCTAGGTATCTACTCAAGAGAAATGAAAACATGTGTCCACAAAAGGCTCACAAGTGAGTATTCATAGCAGCATTACTCATAATATCTCAGCATTAAACAGAGCTCCAATGTTCGCCAATGTGTGAATGGAGTGGTCTATCCATATGATGGAATATTATGCAGCAATAAAAAATGAAGAATTGATACCTGCTAAGACATGGATGAACCTCAAAAACATGCTAAGTGAAAGAAGCCAGACATAGAAGACCACACACTGTATAATTCCATTCATATGAAATGTCCAGAAAAGACACATCTATAGAGCTAGAAAATCGATTAGTGGTTACCTGAGGTTAGGGATGAGAACAGGCACAAGGATCTTACTGGGGTGACAAAAAATGTCCTCACACTGGACGCTCGTGATCGTTGCACAAGTCAGTAAATTTTCTAAAAATCATTGAATTGTATACTTAAAATGGGTGCATTTGATGTTATGTCAATTATACCATCATAAAGTTGGGGATTTTTAACTCATTAAACATTCAGCTTTTATGAACAACTGAGTGATGTGTGTATTAAGTGCCTTGCAAGATTTTCACCCACCAGCCCATCCCTGAGCATGAGGAGAGATGCAAGTAGGTGGTGAGTGAGGAAAAATGAGTGAATGAGTAATAAGCCAAATTGGGGCTACCCTTGAAGACCACAAGTGGATCTTAGCTGGGCGTGGTGATGCCTGCCCATAGTTCCAGCTACTTAGGAAGCCAAGGTGGGAGGATTGCTTGAGCCCAGGAGTTCATGGTCACCTTGGGTAACACAGCAAACCCATCTTTACAAAAAAATAGAACAATTAGCCAAGCATGATGGCACATATCTGTAGTCTCAGCTACTCAGGAGGCTGAGGTGGGAGGATCACTTGAGCCCCAGAGGTCAAGACTGATGCCTGCAACACTCAGTAATTCACACACACACACACAAAGATAATAATTTTGATTTTCAGAATCCCAAAATGCTCTGGAGTCTAGAGAGAGCCAGGTCAAAGCAGCCACCCTGAATCATCATATACTTGTCACAGGCCTGGAGAAAACAATCCATTTGTCCCTTTTCACATGATGCTGCTCAGCACACTCTGGAAGGTTTTAGCTCAGGACACCACACTTTAGGAGAAACATTGAGAAATTGACCATACCTAGGGATACTGTACTCAACTTGGGGCTCACAACACTCTCTTGTGTTACCATTGGTTGTGATGTGGGCTTTTAAAAATTCATAAATAAATAAATGAAAAAGGTCAAATCAAATTCAATATTTCCCCAATGGTAAAAAGCAATCTTGCTCCATCCTAATCTGCTTCTAATTCATATGCTGATTTTTTTCCCTCTAGTATTACATGATAAATATTTTCCCAGAAATTAATAAGCATGCAGTCTCATGTGTCTTGAGGTAATGGTTGGTTTTCTTATCAAAGATGCTCTCTTTGGGCCAGGCACAGTGGTTTAGGCTTGTAATCCCAGTGCTTTGGGAGGCCAAAGTGGGAGGATCACCTGACCCGGGAGTTTAAGATCAGCCTGAGAAACTTAGCAAGACCCCAAGACTCCAAAAACTTCAAAAAATTAGCCGGGCATGGTGGTGCCTGCCTGCAGTCCCAGCGACTCAGGAAGCCAAGGCAGGAGGATTGCTTGAGCTTAGGAATTTGAGACCAGGCTGAGTAACATAACAAAATCCTATCTCTACAAAAAACAAAACAATTAGCCAAGCGTGGTGGCATGCATCTGCAGTCTCAGCTACTTGGGAAGGTGAGGCAGCAGGATCCCTTGAGCCCTGGAGGTCAAGACTTCAGTGAGGCATGGTCAGGATACTGCACTCCAGCTTGGGTGACAAAGCAAGACTGTCTCGAAAAAGCGGGGTGGGGTGGGGGGCTGTCTTTGGATATCCTACTTAACAACACCTTATCCTCCACTCCCTGTCCTCCTACCAAAATTTCTTTTTTCTCAGCTCTGATCACCACCTAACATATTACATACTCATTGTCTTATGAGAATGCACACTCTAAAATGTCCAGAATACCCCCTGTAAAAATAAACAAAACTGACTGAGCATTATAGGACTTACTATGTGTAAGGCTTTTGCTACACCAGACTAGACCCCAATTCATATCCTCCTTTCCCATTCAAATTTATACTGACTCAAAATTAAGGACGAAGTCTGTGCCCTATACCCACTGCCACAGTCCTCATTCATCCCCATTGTTTCCAAATGGCCTACTGGCCTTCAGTTTCACCACCCACTATTCATCTTCCAATCTATTCTCATGATAGTTAAGGCTCTTGATCACCTGGCCCCAACCTACCTGATCAATCTCACCTGCCACCCCTACTGCGGCTGTCTTAGTAATGAAATTACTAAGCCTCAATGTCCTGCTTCCCCCGAAGAGCCTTCTTCCCTGTAAATTCTGGACCTATCTTCACCTTGACTGCCTACCTAATTATTTGATCTTTGCTAGAACCAAAGTTAAGTTAACTCTGTGTGTGTGTGGTTTTTTTTTTTTTTGTTTGTTTGTTTGTTTGTTTTAAGACGCAGTCCATCTGTCACCCAGGCTGTAGTGCAATGGTGCAATCTCAGCTCACCGGAATCTCTGCCTCCTGGGTTCAAGCAATTCTCCTGCCTCAGCCTCCCAAGTAGCTGGGATTACAGGTGCCCACCACCACACCTGGCTAATTTTTTGTATTTTTTTTAGTAGACATGGGGTTTCGCCATGTTGGCCAGGCTGGTCTTGAACTACTGACCTCAGGTGATCCACCCACTCGGCCTCCCAAAGTGCTGGGATTACAGGCATGAGCCACTGCACCCAGCCCAACTCTGATCTTTAACAAGCATATATTATTTTGTTCATTCCCTCACTCGGGGAATAAAGGCAAAGCTCACCATTTTAAAACACCCCCTTTGACGAATAAAAATTTAACTCATAAGTAACAAAAACCAATTTCAGCTAGCTCAAAGCAGAGAGAGAGAGAGAGAACATGAGAAAGACAGAGCAAGTTTACTGATTCATGTGACTAGAAAACTACAGGCATGAAATGAACAGTATGATCAGAACTCTCTCTTTCTCCTCTTGATTCTGTTTCCTCTGGGACGGCTTCATTCTCAGATAAATCCTTTCCCACCTGGTGGCTACACAGCTCACTATTTACATGGTTCCTTGTACTTATCATCTCAGAAGGATGTAATTTGCCACTTACTGATTTTTTTTTTTTCTAGCCAAAGTCCCAGAGAAGGCATAGATTGGCTCATCCAGGTCACATGTCCACCTTTGAACCAATCCCTGTGATCAGGGTAATTCAGCCTTCTGATTGGCCAGGCTGCTGAAGGTCTTCTCTCCTTGGAGCTGGAGATTAAGGTAAACCCTATCTGAACTGCCTCAGTTGAAAATATACAGGATTGAATGTCCCAAAAGAAAACAAAAATGTCTACCACATCTGGTATGCATCAAACACCAAACATGCATCATGTCACCAAATCTTCACACACACCCTGGGTAGGTATTATTATCCTATAACAAGGAAACTGAGGTTCAGAAAGCTTTAACTGAGTCACCCAAAGTCACAGAGCTAGTAAGTGGTGGAGGTGGACTCTGATGCAGGAACTTAAACTTGCACCAAATTTGCTACTGTACATCAGGCTTCATGCTGGGCCCAGAAGATACAGAGATGAAAAGTATACAATCTTTGCACAAGAGAGGCAGATGTGCCAGCATACAATTATAAAGTGTGCTATAATTCACACCAAAATTTGGAAGGTAGCAGAGCTTAATAGCCAAGCACTCAGGCTCTTGAATCATTAAAACCTGGGTTCTAATTCCAGCTCTGCCCCTTACTAGCTATGTGACCTTGAGCAAGTTATTTGATCTCTCTCAGGCTCAGTTTCCTCATCTGCAAAAATAATAATGGCATAGGGCTGCAGGGACAAAGGTAAAGAGGCAGAAGGTAGCACAATGCCTATGGGAATAGAGAGACCAGGGCACATGGAGAAGTCAACCCTTGGTGAGAAACAAGAGTGAAGTGTGTCTATGATAGAAGCCGAATGATGAAGACTTCAAGTGCCAATAAATCATCTGAAAGGGCGCTCTCAACTTCAACATGCTCAATGTTCCTCAATCTAGAAGCTCTGTACCCTGGCCAGGCAGAGCCAAATTTTTAATAAGCCCAAGAGGAGCTGAGGAAAGTCTAAGGATGGAGTTTGTCAGCCCCTGGCAGCTCTCCTCAGCAGATGAGCTTGATTCTCCCTGACAGCACCAGCAACTGCCATGCCCAAAATGAAACTGGCTGCTTAGAAAGTTCAGCTCCCTTTCTGTGCTCTATTTTCTTTCTTCACAGACTCATAGCCATCCTGCTGGCACGAGCCCAGACCTCCCTCCTCCGGAGTCTCCCCACAACTAGTCTAATTGGGAGGTTGCGGGAAGCCCCATGGGGACATCCTGCCCATCCTCTCTCCTTCTAAGCCTCTCTATGAGAAGCATTGCAAAACTAGGAAGCGGGAGCCCAGGAGCCCGGGAAGACCAGAAGACCTGTTGTGGTAAGCAAGTGGGAGGGAGGGTGATGGCCTGAAATGTGGTCCAGACAGGATCCACTTGGGACAGCATGCAGTAGACAGTAATAGCAATGCTTACCGCATCTCCTCCAAGCTTAGACACCTTCCATCCACAGATGCACCACATATTCAGAAACACTTTCCAAAATAAAAGAAACCCAATTATTTTGCTAGCTGTATACTCCTATGGTACATTTCAAAATGTTAATAATATAAAGAATGTCTTCACAGCAAGGAAAGGCAAACATAACAGAAATTAACTTTTATTGAGCATATAATAGTATATCAATATTAAGTTTTTAATATATTTTACTGTTTATTATTATATTTCCTTGACGTTAAACACTTCTCAAGCTTTAACCAGTTTCAATTTTTACAACAACCCTATGAAGTAGTATTTACGCCCATTTTATGGACAGGGAAACTGAGGCTCAACCAACGTAAGCAATTCACAGTGGCACAGTTAGTAAGCAATAGAGGAAGCTATTAAGCAATTAAGGTCTGTCTGAATCTAAAATCATACTTTTTTAAAAAATAAAAAGTTTTATTGATATGTAATTTGCATACCATAAAACTCACACATTGTAAGTATACAATTCTGTGATTTTTAGTAAATTTATAGAATTTCAATTATCCTCCAGTTTTAGAACATTTTCAGCACCCCCAAAAAGTCCCCATGATCATTTGCTGTTAATCTTCACCTCCATCCCCACCCCAGCCCAGACAACCACTAATCTACTTTCTTTCCCAATAGATTTGCCATTTCTGGACAATTCATAATAGAATTCTGCAACACGAGCCTATACATCTGGCTTCTTTCACTTAGCATACTGTTATTGAGGATAACCCATGTTGTAGCAGGTATCAGTATTTCATTCCTTTTTTATTGCTGAATTATATTCCATTATATGGATATACCACATTTTGTTTATCCATTTACTAATTGATTGACATTTGGAGTGTTTCCACTTTGGACTATTATAAATAATGTTTGTATGAATATTCATGGATATGTCTTTGTGTGAACATATGCTTTCACTTCTCTTGGGTGGATGCCTAGGAGGGAAATTGCTGGGTCGTATAGTAAGTTTATATTTAACATTTTAAGAAACTGCCAAACTGTTTTCCAAAGCTGCTGCACCATTTTACATTCCCACCCAAGCTCATACTATTAAATACTACTATATCCTACCTTGAAGCCAAACTGGAATTCAGACATGACTGAGAATATGGAAAGCTGGTAAACCTGGCCCCCTGAGACAACTGTATGAGGGCATTAGCCAGGGATGAAGAAGAAAGCAAGAAGCTTTGATGTCACAAAAGAAAGAAATGAGGTTGGATCAAGAACCAGACACATGCCTCCTGGAGCAATTTGGAGATGGAACAGATGGGGAAACTAATGACTGTGTTTTTGTAGGACTCTAGAACAAAGCCCAAGCAGGATGGCTTTGGAGCTTGGAGAGTGGCGTATATCCCAGAATGGGGGAGAGATGACTTCTTTCCACTGCTCTGGAAATCTTTAGAGTTGGCACCTTCATAAGCATCTGGACACAAAGCCTATGACATGGTGGCCCATGGCACCCTGAAGAGCATCTCAAGATACAAACGTTGATAATGAGGCCAACATGGAAGAAAAAACATGGCGGACACTATGAGATGAATGCAGTCAGCTAAAAGCAAGGGTGCAATAACCCCACCACAAGAATTATCAGACAGAAGAGAGGAAAGCTTTGCATGGGCAGAAGTCCTGTATGTGTGAATGAAGATAAGAGCCAGAAAATGTGCACAATTCCTGTTACCGTGACTTCATCTTACCCACAGACTGAGAGGCCTAGGCAGGTTGGGTTACTGTGTTCAAGAGCTGAGCTGAGTCTCACCTGAGACTCTTGTGGCTCTGCAAACACCTGTGTCCCTGGCTTTCTTCCCATTCATTAGCCCCTGATCTTTCCACTCACCTGCTCATGGGACACTAAGGACACTCTGTGACCTCAAATGTGCAATAATTCATCTCAGAAACATAATCATTTCCCTCTATGCATAACTAAAACTCTATAAGTCAGGCTTGCTGGAGAAAGATAAATCATCAAACTCATGCCACGAGAAGATCTTTGAGAAGGGGGCTTTCAGCCTGTCCCAGGAGATACACAAGAATGAAACTCTGGGGTGTGAAGTTCCGGAAGAATGTTTTCTTCAATATACAGCATGAGCTTTGGAGTCTGACACACTAAGTTCAATCCCAGCTCTGCTACTGACAAGTTAAATGACTTTGGATAAGTCTTGTTATCTCTTTGCCTCAGTTTCCTCAAGTTATAAATGAATCAACTACCTCTCAGGCTATTGAGAGGACTAGAGAAAATGTGTTCAAAGAGATTGGCACAACCTTCAGTAAAAGATATAAACAAAAGTTTTTGAAAGGATAAGAAGAGTACTTCTATATGCATACCCTATGAGGAAATGCCGCCTCCCTCTGCCAACCCATGAACTTGTCTCCCTTCTGAATGAAAAGTCTGGAAGTTGAGTGAGCAATTTTTCCTTTTAAATTAAGACGACTCTTGGTCTAGGCAGAATAATAGTTATTTTTCCCTGAACAGCGACTACATTGGATGCCACATATTGATTTGGGATTAATATAGACAAAACAAGTCATGGAGAGTGAATTCTCCCCAACCGTCAAGGGGAAGCAGTGAAGCATTATAGCGGCAGAAAAACAGGGATGGTGTGGGGAAGGAGAGGGGAGTCTAGAGGGAGGACGAAAGGAGGAAAATCAATTATGACATCATGGATGAAATGTTCCCAGAGTCCCAGCTGCAACCCTGACTTTGCTGTGTGATAAAGTTGCCCAAGAAGGCTATATTAGGACATCTGATGGAACAAAGGGAAAATCTGTTCTCTCCCTTGCCTCTCAGTGTTCCAGAATAGCATCAGTGGCCACAGAGTTCACCCTTAGAGACAGGGACCCCCTGGGCCACGAGATGAGGACAGAAGGACCTGGAAGAGAAGAAAGTCAACCTCTGGAACCCATGGGACAGGTCAGAATTCTACCAGAATAGCAGCCCTATACCTGCTTGTAATTTCATCTGAAGGTTGCTCTATACTGTGCCCTGGATGTTGAGCTGGTGCACAGTGCTAGGTGTTTAGAAATGCAACAGGTACGGCAATCATAACTGATCATTGATCAGAGAGAACACATGGCATTCTAGTCATAGGGTTGAGCATGTCGGTTCTCACAGATAGGACACAACCCCAGGTGAGCCTTCCTCAGATCAGTAGCCCCAACTTCAAGGGATGCAAACTCAAAAGCCTCAGGGAGGGAGGGGACAGGCGGGGAATGTAAATAAGTAAAGTAAACTGCTGGGTGAGTAGGGAGCACACACCCGCACCTGCAAGAGGCAGCCATTCTCAGCATTACCCAATCATCCATGCAGGAATTCAGGCCTGGCAGGGCCAGAGTCTCCTGATGCTTTGCATCAACAGAAGCTCACATCTGGAATTTAGTGTGAAGTCCTTTTTCCCCCCTTTTATTTATTTATTTAGTTTTAATTGACAAATAATAATTGTGCCTATCCCTTCACACCTGTTGGAATGGGTATTATCAAAAAGATAAACGATAGCAAGTATTGGCAAGGATGTGGAGAAAAGGGAACTCTCATCCACTGTTGGTAGGAATAGAAATTAGTAGAGCTACTATGGAAAACAGTATGGAGGTCCCTCAAAAAATTAGAAATAAAACTACTATATGATACAGCAGTCCCACTTCTGGGTATATATGCAAAGGAATAGTGTGAAATATTTTGATTTTCAAAAGCCAGCAACTAGCTTAAAACATTTTTTTAAATAAGACCATCAACCCAAACACAACATGATTGTTGGCCAGAACGCCTGAGGCCTTCAGTTTGGTAACCTGACACTAGCCAGGATTTCTGTTGGGTTTTCATATGTATGTTTGTTTCCAGTATTTATTTCTTTATTCCAGACTTAATGAGGTATGATTGAAAAATTAAAATTGTATGTATTTAAGGTATACCACTTGATGTTTTGATACACATATTCATTGTGACCTAATCGCCACAATAAAGCTAATTAACACATCTGTCATCTTACATAGTTACCATTTCCTTTTGTTTCTTCATGTGAGAACACTTAAG
The DNA here is from genome assembly GCF_028885625.2 of Pongo pygmaeus. Taxonomy (NCBI): domain Eukaryota; kingdom Metazoa; phylum Chordata; class Mammalia; order Primates; family Hominidae; genus Pongo; species Pongo pygmaeus. The sequence continues at coordinate 15,690,757 of NC_072391.2, forward strand.
ACCTACCATCTTGGCATTTCTCAAGTATACAGTATAGTATTGTTAGCAATGGTCACATAGCTGTACATTATTAGATCTCCAGAGCTCATTCATCTTGCACAAGTGAAACTTGGTACCCGTTGGTCAATATCTCCCCACTTCCCTCTCCCCGCAGCCCCAGAAACATAGACACACCTGAAAGGCGTGATACTAAGAGAAATAAGCAAGGCGTGGAAATACAAATGTTGCATGATTCCACCTAGATATGGAATCTAAAATAGCCAAACTCGGGGTGGGCACAGTGGCTCAAGCCTGCAATCCCAGCACTTCGGGAGACTGAGGTGGGCAGATCACCTGAGGTCAGGAGTTCGAGACCAGCCTAACCAACATGGCGAAACCCCGTCTCTACTAAAAATACGAAATTAGCCAGGTGTGGTGGCTCATGCCTGTAATCCCAGCTACTTGGGAGGCTGAGGCAGGAGAATCCCTTGAACCGGGGAGGCGGAGGTTGCAGTGAACCAAGATCACATCACTGCAGTCCAGCCTGGGCAACAAGAGCGAAACCTCATCTCGATAAATAAATAAATAGCCAAACTCGTAGAAGCAGAGAGTAGTATTTCTCTGTTTTTAAGGATAGCTTGCGCTATCCTTTCTCTTGGAGTGCACACTTCTGGAGGCCCCAAACAAGGAGTCAACTTCTCAATTTCTTAGACAGTCCTGAGCACATGGCCAGCCCCAGAATATTAATGAGCTGTCATTCCTGTGAAAGCTATACCCGCAAGGTAATAGGAGCAAAAAGGGACATTCAGACCCAAGTCCTGTGCAACCTGCTACACCAGCCTGAGGGCTATGCAGGGCACCACAGAGTCCTCCTGTGTGTGTTCATATCACAATTTACCTGGGCACATGATTACAAACAACAATTTTCTAATGCCAGGTCCCAATTGACCTACTCAAAAAAACAAGTAAAATAAAACAAAGCCCAAATCCTTGTATTCAGTAAACTGGGAGTATGTTTGCCAAAAAGGTACTGCAAATATGTTTTGTTCTGCATGGTGTTTAAAAAGACAAGTTGAATTACTAGTCCATATATCAATGCAGGACAATTTTATGTTAAAATCTGCATCTCTGTGTTCTTTTGAGGAATCAGCTCTGGTAATACTGAGCTGACATTCCTACATAACAGCCACTGGCTGGAGGTAAAGAGTAGTTGTCCTGAAAGGGCCGTGTGACCCTCACTTTGCTACAGTCCCCAGACCTCCTGCTGAGTCCCATCCAGCCGGGCTCGTGTCAGTCCCTGGATTCTTGATGGCTGCCTAAAGTGTAAAAGGAAATATTCAGGGACAAAAGGCTCAGAGGTCAACAGGGAGCCTCCCAGGCTCTCTAATATCCTGGATTTTTCTCCAGCTCCCCTGGAGGCCCCTGGGATTTGTAAAGTATAGCCCTGATCACATTACTTCTTGGGTCAACACTGGAAGTGGTTTCCAGCCCACTCGGAGAAAAAGGCAGTGTACAGAAGCGCCACAAGGTCTGAGACAACTGGCCGACCCTAAAAGGAAGATTCTCATCTCCTGCTTCTGCCCCTGCCAACTCTGTCCCCGCTGCCCATCTGGGTCCAGCCACGCTAGACTCCTCACTGATTTTAGGATGCACAGAGCACACTCCTGCCTCAGGGCCTTTGCAGTTGCTGGTCCCTCTGCTTGGAACACTTCCTGATATCCTCACTGCCTACTCCCTCCACCCCATCAAGTCAAGGCTGAAATGGCACCTTCTTAGTGATGTTGGCCCAGAACCACGGTTCTACTCTCAGCCTACTCAGAACCACAATTCTACTCTCTCCCCAGCATTCTTTGTCCCCCACCCTTGTTTTATTATTCTCCCTTGTGCTTGCTACCTTCTTATATATTATCTAGTTTAGTTATATTTTACTTTGCTTATTATCTGTCTTCCTGCTCCTGGAAAGTCCCATTAGAGATGTGTGTGTGCATCTTGTTCACTTTTTCCCATCACTTCAATTAGGGATCAGCAAATTTTTCTGTAAAGGGCCAGAGACTACATATTGTAAGCTTGTGAGCCTGTCATTGTCACAACTACTCATTTCTGTTGTAGCAGCATCGGCCATAGATGATCGGTCAATGAATTGACGTGGATGTGTTGCAGCAAAACGTTTATTTGCAAAAACAGGCAGCAGCTGGATTTGGCCTGAAGGCCATAGCTTGCCAACCCCAGATCTAGAACAGTGCCCCACAGGCATTTACTATTCAATAAATATTTGTTGAATAAATTCAGCAGCTTTTAATGTCAGCCCCTCACATGTATACAATCCTTTTCTTTTAACTAACTACCCATCCCTTTATTTACTCTTCACAACCAGCCCATTTTGCAGATGAAGAAACCAAATCTCAGACAGACAAAGGGGGTTGCCCAAGACTGCAGATCTAGGGAGAGGTTGAGCCAGATTCAACAGAGCTGGGAGCCTGACTCCAGAACAACTCAGCCTTTCTGCAATTTCATCTGACTCAACTCTGAGTTCCGTTCCTGAAGGCAGCAACAGCCACGTGCACAGAGTGGATGGGAGCCTGCAGTTGCTCCTTAAGGAGGAATCTTTGGACATCCTGCCCACTGCAGCCTCCAGAAACCACTCAAGTCCTTTGGGTTGATTCCAGATGTCACTTTCGCCAGACCTCCTTCCTGTCTTACTGTAGCCTGAAAGTGGCTCATGTTTTACAAAAAGAACCTCCCCGCTTTCTCACTTGCGGAGAACAAGATTCAGAAATTCCAAAGGCAAGAGGGAAAACACAGGGCCAGCAAGACTGAGAAAAATGGTGACTTCCTGGGTTGCTGGGATCTTAATGGGTGTATGGTAACACAGAACACCTAATATTGAAATAGAATTAAAGAAAAGAAGAGGAGCCATTAACTGTAAGAGCTGGCATTTATGGATGCAATAAAGGCCATAATGAATCCCTGAATGGGATTCATGGCAGTCCAGCAGGGAGTGTATTTTTGCTCCATTTCTATGGATGAGGAAACCAAACTTCAAAGAAGTTGTTGCTTGCCTGAGGCCCTAAGTGTCATAGTCAGGATCTGATCCCAGGATTTACATGCCTTATCAACATTAAGAGCATGTGCTCTGGAGTCAACTAACCCTGGTCCAAAACCTGGGACAGGTGACTTCATCTCTCCCACCCTCCGTTTCTTCTGTTAAATGGGGTGGTAACAATGGTGCCAAATTAACAGGCTGTTGAAAGATTGTGCATACATAAAGCACCAGACACAGTGGTTCACACATAGTAAGTGCTCAATTAATGTTGACTGTATTCTCATTAGTACTAGGGCTAGAATTAATACTACTATGACGACTAGCTTGTTTGCTCTGACTCAGAATCACAGGATTTTCACCATTGGCCAGGACAACCTGGTGAAGTAGGATGCTGTCTATCATGATATTTTACTGTACTTACTTCTAAAACTCATTCCTGTCCACTCCCCGTCACCCAGTGCTATCAAGCTGCACTCTATATAGGAATGACACTTCAACCAAAGTCAAAGCTACTAAAGACTGCATGATCAGGCCAGGCATGGTGACTCCCACCTGTCATTCCAGCACTTTGGGAGGCCAAGGCGGGAGAATCACTTGAGGCCAGGAGTTCAAGCCCAGCCTGGGTAACATAGTAAGACCCCATCTTTAAAAATAATTTATTTTGAAATAGCTGGGCATGGTGGCACAAACCTGTAGTCCTAGCTACTTGGGAGACTGAGGCAGGGGGATCACTTGAGCCCAGGAGTGATAGCATCATTGTACTCCAGCCTGAGGGGCAAAGCAAAACCCCACTCAAAAAAAAAATACTGATCAGACAATGCCACTATGATGTCAGGCATTCCACCGTGTGATGGCTCATCCCATAAAGTGCCTGCTGTCCATTTGGGTAGACGAGCTAAGAGCACTATTCCAAGGGTCAAGGGTCCTGGGTTTAAGGCCAAATCTAACATCAACTCCCTGTGTGGCTTTGGGAAATTCCCTTCCCTTCCCTGGGCCTCAATTCCTCCCAATGTAACATGAAGGAGAGAAACTAGGTAGTCTCCAAGGACCACTGTGGGGTTCTGTATAGGGATTCACTCATTCAACCATTTACTATTACTCATACAGTCATTCAACAAACACTTATCAAGTGTTGATTATGTACCTAAGCACTTAAGCCAGACACAGTCCCTGTCTTCATGGAGCTGAACTTCTAGTTGGGGAGAGAGACAATAAATGAGTAACTAAATATGTGACTTGAGAGAGTGAGATGTGTCCTGAAGAGAAATGGAGCCCAGTAGGAATATGGTGTAGGGAACAGAGGGGTCACTCTAAAATAGGTGTCAGAGAATGGCCTGTCTGAGCAGGTGACAAGAAGAGGAGCCATCCATGAGTAAGTCTCAGGGAAGAGAGAGTTCCCAGTTGAAAAAATAGCACATCCAAAAGGCTGGGGTGAGAACAAGCTTTAGATATTCATGAAACATCAAAAGTCCAAGAAGGTGGACCTGAGCGAGTAAGAAAGTCTACATCTAATAAAGGTTCAATGAATTAAACTTCCAAGATAGACTCTGCCTTGACTCCAAGGGGTTACTCATAGTAAGAGTTGGGCACCATGAAAGGCTTTTGGATAACTACAAGGCCACCAAATGGGCCCTTCCAATTCTACTCAAACATTTTCTCTGCCTATAACAACCTTCCCCATCTTCTCTACATTTAAGATTCAGCTTCAGCATGAGTCTTGCATCAGGATCCTTTCCTGAGCCCCCAGTCCCAGCTAGGTTGAATGCCTCCCTCTGTGCCGCATAAGAGCCTACATTTATCACATGGTAAATGATTATTGCTTTAACCACTTAGCTTCCCCATTAATCTATAAGCTTCTTGAGGGCACAGATGATATGGTGTTTGTCTCTGCATTCTGTGTCACAAGGCTTGGGTAGATGAGCTACCTAAGGGTAGATGAGGGCCTTGCCAAAGTACATGCTCAGTACATAATCCAGCTACCTTCTGTGTATTGAGTGTCTACTATAAATAAGGCCTACACTGAAAATTTTAAGTCAATCTCTCATTTAATCCTCTTAATCATCCTATGACATAGGTATGATTATCTGCACTTCATAGACATAGAAATAGAGACTTAAAGGAGTTAAGTGACTTGTTCATCGTTAACCAGCTAATACCTAGTGAAGCAGGGATTCAAACTCAAGTATTCTTGACTCCAGGGCTTTCACTCTTGACCATCAAAGTAGTGGTTCTCAAAATATGTCCCTTGGACCAGCAGCAACAGCATCACCTGGGAACTTACTACAACTGGAAATTCTCGGGCCCTGCCCCAGACATAAGGACTTGGAAATTCTAGGCAAACTGGCCAACAATCTGTGCTTTAAAAAGCCTCCAAGTGATCCTGATGCATGCTCGCTCAAGTTTGAGAGCCATTGCGCTAGAGTTGATTGCCTTGCTGTATAAACCCACTCACTATTTATTGAGTATTCACTAGGTGCCTGATAGTATGTGAAATGCTGAGAGTACACTGGTGAGAAAAGATTGTCAACAGCCTCTGCCTTTATAGAATTCGTTGTGCAGTGTTTGTTGAATGAATGTGCTATCCTCCCATACTTGGAAACCCACAGCTAGAATTCAGTTAAATGAAGATGGTCTGGACTGTAGTCCTTTTCCTTCATATGTGGCAAATATTATTCTAAGAGTCATGGGAGCTAGAACAGTTCTGAGGAGGATACTGGAAGCCACCCCCAACCACCACCATTTCCCTTTTCGTTTTCCCTTCCCTAGCCCACTGAGGTGGCCACACATGGGTATGGCCCCTCTAATCTGCCTTTTTTCACTCATTGCTTCTTCCCCATTTTGTTAAGATGTGCAACCTCTGCAGAATGCAGGGGATCTGCCAACACAGAAACAAAACAGCAAAGCTGACCACTCCCAAGCATTCTCAGCTGAGCTTCAAAGCACAAAAGCAGATTGCCTATTGTAGGCTGATGGCCCTGGGTGTCCCCAAAGCAGAGATAGGAATGAAAAGCATTTCAAGTAGACTAGACACCTGCCAATCTCCTTCTGAGAAACAAGCTCCAAATACACGTTGCCCACAAGTATGGCTAGGAACAACGATTGCTCAGAAAATTATCTTCTTCTCTCTCACAATTATCCCTGGGACCTGTAAACCACTTGACAGACCATTTAACCTATCAAGTTTTCTCTATCAAGGAGGAAGAAAATGCCTGATCACATCTAAAGAGGGAAGGAGAGGAGGAAAGGGAAGAAATATTTATTTACTGAGGACCTACTGTTTGCCAGGCACTATAGTAGCTGCTTTACATATGTTATTGTTAATTTTTATAACACTTACACAGCTAAATTACTGTCCCTATTTGAAAACAGTAAACCAGGACTCAGAGACATTAAGTGAATTGCCCAAGGATACACAGCTAGTAAGAAGCAAAACTTGAATTCAACCCCAGGTCTGCTTAACCATAAAGGCGATGCCCTTGTGGACTATATAACATTTTCTTCCTCATTTTACCCCAAACAAAGTCTACAGGCCAATCAGAAGACAGGTCTAGAAGAGTCCTTCACCAGGGAAAATATATTTTATCCCTGACTTCAAAAGTATAAATCTCATTTAATAGAAGAAACAGTATGTGTGGTATTGACACTGAGACAAAATGGAATTAAAGTTGGCTTTCCCTCCGACTTTGAGAAAATATTCAGAGTAAGTTTTTCTATTTTAGGCACAGTTACAACCAGAGCAGTCAAAGTGAATTCATTTGGGGGATTTTTTTTTTTATTTTTGCCTAGTCATCTGTAAACAAGATCTATTAAAATAATTAAATGCAAATTCGGTAATTTCCGCAACATTTAACTCAAAAATAGCAGATTTTATAAGAATGAGTACGTTTAGCAATACATTGGCTCTTAGCTTACTTTTGTCTAATGGCCTATTTCAAAGTCATCTTCCAAGGATGGGAAGTTGCCTGTTTTGTCAACTGTTTTATGCAAGTTCGAGGTGGGGAGAAAAACTGCCTCCTCTACCCACAACTCGTATCAGAGAAGCACGGCTGGGAAATTTGTCATACTTTACCTTATCTCCTTTCTTGTGACAATGACAATCTTTTCTTTCCTAGCGTCTTTTCTGCTGGCACAGTGGCAAAGGACAAAGAGAGAATGGAAAAGTACCAAGACACCGGGACCCCAGCAGCCTCCTTGATATGGGAGACCTGTGAAAGGGCCGGCTTCTGTTGGGACCTACCTTCAGTGGGGGTGGCTGGGACGCAGGCAGAATGGTGGGAAAGGCAGATGAGGAGTAAGGAGCCCACAGAAGCGGAGGGTCGAGCCACACCTATTTAAATCCTATGGTGCCTCCCTTCTGCCAGAGGAGTGAATGTCTGAGTCAGCAACAATTGCATCTGAACTAGTTTGCCCTGTCACTATTTATAGGCCCCGCAGGGCTGTGTGGTGTACTTAGAGAGGCCCTGCTCAGTAAAGACACAAAGGGATGCAAAGGCAGAGGAGGTCAACGAAGTGAAATACCAGACTCCTGAGGAAATCCTCAAAGCACACGTGGGCGCTTGGACAAAAATCCAGGGCCGAACTGCAGCACCAGTTACTAAAGTGAAATAAGACTTTCCCCAGAGACCTGGCTTTCTCTGGGATTTTGCTGATTTATAATCAGCCCCACTCCCCCCACCTCTCACATGCACATGATACCTTGAATTTCAATAGTTAAGTCACTCCTTGCAGGTCCTCATCTGGAAATCCATGACAGCCAGTGTTCATGAAACCTCGTCTTGTATGGCCCCTTTGTTCATTATGCAGTTAATCCCATCTAAATCCCTGCAAGATAAGTCTTATCATCAACTCCACTTTATAGATGAACAAACTGAAGCTCAAAGATGGACAGCAACTGGACCAAGATCACCAGCTAGTAAGTGGCAGAGTTGGGCTTTTCTTAACCCAACAGTTATAGTGACAGGCAGGATCTACAATAGAAGTTTCTCTCATCTAAGTCATCTTGTCACCCTAGGTTGAAGTAAAGCCCTGGGCCAAGACTCAGAACAAGAGGGGTGCAGCCACTTGAACTGGCTGCCCCATGTTCCTCACCCTTTCCAACTCCTCTGCTGCCAACAGAACCCAGGACTCTATGCCCCCAGGAAACTTCAAAGCTATATTCCTTTCCATACCAGATCAGTATTTCCACAAATGGGTTTTGGTGTCAAAAAGTGATAGGCTCATATCACATCTCTAATGGTCACATAATCTTTAAAAGTCTGAGTCTCAATTACGGCTTTCCAAGATGGCCGAATAGGAACAGCTCTGGGCTGCAGCTCCCAGCATGACAGACGCAGAAGATGGGTGATTTCTGCATTTCCAACTGAGGTACCTGGTTCATCTCACTGGGACTGGTCAGACAGTGGGTGGAGACCATGGAGGGTGAGCTGAAGCAGGGCAGAGCATCACCTCACCCAAGAAGCACAAAGGGTTGGGGGATTTCCCTTTCCTAGCCAAGGGAAGCCACGACAGACTACCTGGAAAAACAGGACACTCCCTGCCCAAATACTGCGCTTTTCCCAAGGTCTTAGCAACTGGCAGACAAGGTGATCCTCTCCCGTGCCTGGCTTGGCAGGTCCCATGCCCATGGAGCCTTGCTCAATGCTAGCGCAGCAGTCTGAGATCAAACTGTGAGGTGGCAGCCTGGCTGGGAGACGGGCGTCCATCATTGCTGAGGCTTGAGTAGGTAAACAAAGTGGCCAGGAAGCTCGAACTGGATGGAGCCCAACAGAGCTCAACAAGGCCTACTGCCTCTAGATTCCACCTCTGTGGGCAGGGCATAGCTGAACAAAAGGCAGAAGACAACTTCTGCAGACTTAAACATCCCTGTCTGACAGCTCTGAAGAGAGCAGTGGTTCTCCAGCATGGCATTTGAGCTCTGAGAACAGACAGACTGCATCCTTAAGTGGGTCCCTGACCCCCATGTAGCCTAACTGGGAGACACCTCCCAGCAGGGGCTGACAGACACCTCATATAGGTGGCTGCCCCTCTCGGACCAAGCTTCCAGAGGAAGGATCAGGCAGCAATATTTGCTGTTCTGCAATATTTGCTGTTCTGCAGCCTCTGCTGGTGATACCCAGGCAAACAGGGTCTGGAGTGGAATTCCAGCAAACTCCAACAGACCTGCAGCTGAGGAACCTGACTGTTAGAAGGAAACTAACAAACAGAAAGGAATAGCATCAACATCAACAAAAAGGTCATCTACACCAAAACCCCATCTATAGGTCACCAACATCAAAGACCAAAGGTAGGTAAAACCACATAGATGGGGAGAAACCAGAGCAGAAAAGCTGAAAATTCTAAAAACCAGAGTGCCTCTTCTTCTACAAAGGATCGCAGTTCCTAGCGAGCAACAGAACAAAGCTGGATGGAGAATGACTTCAACAAGTTGACAGAAGTAGGCTTCAGAAGGTCGGTAGTAACAAACTTCTCCGAGCTAAAGGAGGATGTTTGAACCCATTGCAAGGAAGCTAAAAACTTTGAAAAAAGATTAGACAAATGGCTAACTAGAATAAACAGTGTAGAAAAGACCTTAAATGACCTGATGGAGCTGAAAACCATGGCATGAGAACTTCGTGACACATCCACTAGCTTCAATAGCTGATTCGATCAAGTGGAAGAAAGGGTATCAGTGATTGAAGATTAAATTAATGAAATAAAGTGAGAAAAGAAGTTTAGAGAAAAACTTGTAAAAAGAAATGAACAAAGCCTCCAAGGAATATGGGACTACGTGAAAAGACCAAATCTACATTTGATTGGCATACCTGAAAGTGATGGGGAGAATGCAATCAAGTTGGAAAACACTCTTCAGGATATTATCCAGGAGAACTTCCCCAACCTAGCAAGGCAGGCCAACATTCAAATTCAGGAAATACAAAGAACACCACAAAGATACTCCTCGAGAAGAGCAACCCCAAGACACATAATTGTCAGATTCACCAAGGTTGAAATGAAGGAAAAAGTTTTAAGGGCAGCCAGAGAGAAAGGTCGAGTTACCAACAAAAGGAAGCCCATCAGACTAACAGTGGATCTCTCAGCAGAAACCCTGCAAGCCAAAAGAGAGTTGGGGCCAATATTCAACATTCTTAAAGAAAAGAATTTTCAACCCAGAATTTCATATCCAGCCAAACTAAGCTTCATAAGTGAAGGAGAAATAAAATCCTTTACAGACAAGCCAATGCTCAAAGATTTTGTCACCACCAGGCCTGCCTTACAAGGGCTCCTGAAGGAAGCACTAAATAAACATGGAAAGAAATGACTGGTACCAGCCACTGCAAAAACATGCCAAATTGTAAAGACCATCAATGTTACGAAGAAACTGCATCAATTAACAGGCAAAACAACCAGCGAACATCATAATGACAGGATCAAATTCACACATAATATTAACCTTAAATGTAAATGGGCTAAATGCTCCAATTAAAAGACACACACTTGGATAAAGAATCAAGACCCATCTGTGTGCTGTATTCAAGAGACCCATCTCACGTGCAAAGAGGCACATAGGCTCAAAATAAAGGGATAGAAGAAGATCTACCAAGCAAATGGAAAGCAAAAAAACAGCAGGAGCTGCAATCCTAGCCTCTGATAAAACAGATTTTAAACCAACAAAGATCAAACGAGACAAAGAAGACCATTACATAATGGTAAAGGGATCAATTCAACAAGAAGAGCTAACTATCCTAAATATATATGCACCCAATACAGGAGCACCCAGATTCATAAAGCAAGTCCTTAGAGACCTACAAAGAGATGTAGACTCCCACATAATAATAATGGGAGACTTTAACACCCCACTGTCAATATTAGACAGATCAATGAGACAGAAGGTTAACGAGGATATCCAGGACCTGAACTCAGCTCTGCAAAAAGCAGACCTAACAGATATCTGCAGAACTCTCCACACCATATCAACAGAATATAGCTTCTTCTCAGCACCACATTGCACTTATTCTAAAATTGACCACATAATTGGAAGTAAAGCACTCCTTAGCAAATGTAAAAGAACAGAAATAATAAAAAAAAACTGTCTCTCAGACCACAGTGCAATCAAATTAGAACTCAGGATTAAGAAACTCACTCAAAACCGCACAACTACATGGAAACTGAACAACTTGCTCCTGAATGACTACTGGGTAAATAACGAAATGAAGGCAGAAATAAAAATGTTCTTTGAAACCAATGAGAACAAAGACACAATGCACCAGAATCTCTGGGACACATTTGAAGCAGTGTGTAGAGGGAAATTTATTGCACCAAATGCCCACAAGAAAAAGCAGGAAAGACCTAAAATTGACACCCTAACATCACAATTAAAAGAACTAGAGAAGCAAGAGCAAACAAATTTGAAAGCTAGCAGAAGGCAAGAAATAATTAAGATCAGAGCAGAACTGAAAGAGATAGAGACACAAAAAACACTTCAAAAAATCAATGAATCCATGAGCTGGTTTTTTGAAAAGATCAACAAAATTGATAGACCATTAGGAAGACTAATAAAGAAGAAAAGAGAGAAAAATAAAATAGATGCAATAAAAAATGATAAAGGGGATATCACCACCAATCCCACAGAAATACAAACTACCATCAGAGAATACTATAAACACCTCTATGCAAATAAACTACAAAATCTAGAAGAAATGGATAAATTCCTCAACACATACACTCTCCCAAGATTAAACTAGGAAGAAGTTGAATCTCTGAATAGACCAATAACTGGCTCTGAAATTGAGGCAATAATTAATAGCCCACCAACCAAAAAAAGTCCAGGACCAGATGGATTCACAGCTAAATTCTACCAGAGGTACAAAAAGGAGCTGGTACCATTCCTTTGGAAACTATTCCAATCAATAGAAAAAGAGGGAATCCTCCCTAACTCATTTTATGAGGCCAACATCATCCTGATACCAAAGCCTGGCAGAGACACAACAAAAAAAGAGAATTTTAGACCAATATCCCTGATGAACATCGATGCGAAAATCCTCAATAAAATACCAGCAAACCGAATTCAGCAGCACATCAAAAAGCTTATCCACCATGATCTTCATCCCCGGGATACAAGGCTGGTTCAACATACGCAAATCAATAAATGTAATCCATCATATCAACAGAACCAAAGACAAAAACCACATGATTATCTCAATAAATGCAGAAAAGGCCTTCAACAAAATTCAAGTCCTTCATGCTAAAAACTCTCAATAAACTAGGTACTGATGGAACGTATCTCAAAATAGTAAGAGCTATTTAAGACAAACCCACAGCCAATATCATACTGAATGCACAAAAACTGGAAGCATTCCCTTTGAAAACTGGCACAAGGCAAGAATGCCCTCTCTCACCATTCCTATTCAACATAGTGTTGGAAGTTCTGGCCAGGGCAATCAGGCAAGAGAAAGAAATAAAGGATATTCAATTAGGAAATGAAGAAGTCAAATTGTCCCTGTTTGCAGATGACATGATTGTATATTTAGAAAACCCCATCGTCTCAGCCCAAAATCTCCTTAAGCTGATAAGCAACTTTAGCAAAGTCTCAGGATACAAAATCGATGTGCAAAAATCACAAGCATTCCTATACACCATTAACAGACAGAGAACCAAATCATGAGTGAACTCGCATTCACAACTGCTACAAAGAGAATAAAATACCTAGGAATCTAACTTACAAGGGATGTGAAGGACCTCTTCAAGGAGAACTACAAACCACTGCTCAGCGAAATAAAAGAGGATGCAAACAAATGGAAGAATATTCCAAGTTCATGGATAGGAAGAATCAATTTCGTGAAAATGGCCATACTGCCCAAGGTAATTTATAGATTCAATGCTGTCCCCATCAAGCTACCAATGACTTTCTTCACAGAATTGGAAAAAACTACACATATGGAACCACAGAAGAGCCTGCATTGCCAAGACAATCCTAAGCAAAAAGAACAAAGGTGGAGGCATCATGCTACCTGACTTCAAACTATACTACAAGGCCACAGTAACGAAAACAGCATGGTACTGGTACACAAACAGATATATAGACCAATGGAACAGAACAGAGGCCTCAGAAATAATGCCACACATCTACAACTATCTGATCTTTGATGAACCTGACAAAAACAAGAAATGGGGAAAGGATTTCCTATTTAATAAATGGTACTGGGAAAACTGGCTAGCCATATGTAGAAAGCTGAAACTGGATCCCTTCCTTACACCTTATACAAAAATTAATTCAAGATGGATAAAAGACTTAAATGTTATACCTAAAACCATAAAAATCCTAGAAGAAAACCTAGGCAATACCATTCAGGACATAGGCATGGGCAACGGCTTCATGACTAAAACACCAAAAGCAATGGCAACAAAAGCCAAAATAGACAAATGGGATCTAATTAAAGATCTTCTGCACAGCAAAAGAAACTACCATCAGAGTGAACAGGCAACCTACAGAATGGGAGAAAATTTTTGCAATCTACCCATCTGACAAAGGGCTAATATCCAGAATCTACAAAGAACTCAAACAAATTTACAAGAAATAAACAAACAACCCCATCAAAAAGTGGGCAAAGGATATGAACAGACACTTCTCAAAAGAAGACATCTATGCAGCCAACAGACACATGAAAAAATGCTCATCATCACTGGTCATCAGAGAAATGCAAATCAAAACCACAGTGAGATACCATCTCAAACCAGTTAGAATGGCAATCATTAAAAAGTCAGGAAACAACAGATGCTGGAGAGGATGTGGAGAAACAGGAATGCTTTTACACTGCTGGCGGGAGTGTAAATTGGTTCAACCATTGTGGAAGACAGCGTGGCGATTCCTCAAGGATCTAGAACTAGAATTACCATTTGACCCAGCAATCCCATTACTGGGTATATAACCAAAGGATTATAAATCATGCTACTATAAAGACACATGCACATGTATGTTTATTGCGGCACTATTCACAATAGCAAAGACTTGGAACCAACCCAAATGTCCATCAATGATAGACTGGATTAAGAAAATGTGGCACATATACACCATGGAATACTATGCAGCCAAAAAAAACGACGAGTTCATGTCCTTTGCGGGGACATGGATGAAGCTGGAAACCATGATTCTCAGCAAACTATCACAAGGACAGAAAACCAAACACCGCATGTTCTCACTCATAGGTGGGAATTGAACAATGAGATCACTTGGACACAGGGTGGGGAACATCACACACCAGGGCCTGTTGGGGGGTGGGGGGCTTCGGGAGGGATAGCATTAGGAGAAATACCTAATGTAAATGATAAGTTGATGGGTGCAGCAAACCAACATGACACATGTGCCCTAGAACTTAAAGTATAATAATAAAAAAAAAAAGACAGAACCCTCAGCTGCAGGTCTGTTGGAGTACCTGGCCGGCCGTGTGAGGTGTCAGTCTGCCCCTGCTGGGGGGTGCCTCCCAGTTAGGCTGCTCGGGGGTCAGGGGTCAGGGACCCACTTGAGGAGGCAGTCAGCCCGTTCTCAGATCTCCAGCTGCGTGCTGGGAGAACCACTGCTCTCCTCACAGCTGTCAGACAGGGACATTTAAGTCTGCAGAAGTTACTGCTGTCTTTTTGTTTGTCTGTGTCCTGCCCCCAGAGGTGGAGCCTACAGAGGCAGGCAGGCCTCCTTGAGCTGTGGTGGGCTCCACCCAGTTCAAGCTTCCAGGCTGCTTTGTTTACCTAAGCGAGCCTGGGCAATGGCGGGCGCCCCTCCCCCAGCCTCGCTGCCGACTTGCTGTTTGATCTCAGACTGCTGTGCTAGCAATCAGCGAGACTCCGTGGGCGTAGGACCCTCTGAGCCAGGTGCGGGCTATACTCTCCTGGGGCACCGTTTCCTAAGCCAGTCGGAAAAGCACAGTATTCGGGTGGGAGTGGCCCGATTTTCCAGGTGCCGTCTGTCACCCCTGGAAGGGGAACTCCCTGACCCCTTGCGCTAAAACACATGAAAAAATGCTCACCATCACTGGCCATCAGAGAAATGCAAATCAAAACCACAATGAGATACCATCTCACACCAGTTAGAATGGCAATCATTAAAAAGTCAGGAAACAACAGGTGCTGGAGAGGATGTGGAGAAATAGGAACACTTTTACACTGTTGGTGGGACTGTAAACTAGTTCAACCCTTGTGGAAGTCAGTGTGGCGATTCCTCAGGGATCTAGAAGTAGAAATTCCATTCGACCCAGCCATTCCATTACTGGGTATATAACCAAAGGACTATAAATCATGCTGCTATAAAGACACATGCACACGTATGTTTATTGCCGCATTATTCACAATAGCAAAGACTTGGAACCAACCCAAATGTCCAACAATGATAGACTGGATTAAGAAAATGTGGCACATATACACCATGGAATACTATGCAGCCATAAAAAATGATGAGTTCACGTCCTTTGTAGGGACATGGATGAAATTGGAAATCATCATTCTCAGTAAACTATCGCAAGAACAAAAAACCAAACACCGCATATTCTCACTCATAGGTGGGAATTGAACAATGAGAACACATGGACACAGGAAGGGGAACATCACACTCTGGGGACTGTTGTGGGGTGGGGGGAGGGGGGAGGGATAGCATTGGGAGATATACCTAATGCTAGATGACGGGTTGGTGGGTGTAGCACACCAGCATGGCACATGTATACATATGTAACTTACCTGCACATTGCGCACATGTACCATAAAACCTAAAGTATAATAATAATAATAATAATAAAAAAAAAAAGAAAAAAAAAAAAAAGAAAACAGATGAAATAAATTTTTTAAAAAATTGAAAATAAAAAATAAAAGTCTGGTTCTTAGAAAAACAAAATCTTCCTTATAATGCATTAGAATCTTTCTCTCTCCTGCTTCCATCCATTGGTGGTTGTTTTCCTCAGAAGGCAAGCATACATCTCTTTGCCTTGACATGTTCTTTTTCTCAATTTTGAAATACAAAGTATCCTAAATTTTCTTCTAATCCATTTCCCTGTCTCCGTTTTCACTAGTACCATTTTGGCCCAAGACACCACGATCATCTCTCACCTATACAACTGAAGCATCTTTCTTATCTACTCTGGACTTCTTCTAATCCATTCTCAAGTCTTCATTTTTTGCATCCTGGTCTATCTTTCCTAATTTCCTCAGGTCTGTCTTTCAATTTACTACCTCTTTCTGAAGCTATATCTAATTTGTTGTTTAACTCTGAAATTGACTATTTAATTTCAATGACAATATTCTTCTTCTTCTTTTTTTTTTTTTTTTTTTTGAGATGGAATCTTGCTCTGTCACCAGACTGGAGTGCAGTGGCGTGATCTCGGCTCACTGCAACCTCTGCCTCCTTGGGTTCAAGCAATTCTCCTGCCTCAGCCTCCCAAGCCACGGGGACTACAGGCACATGCCACCATGCCCAGCTAATTTTTGTATTTTTAGTAAAGACAGGGTTTCATCATGTTGACCAGGATGGTCTCAATCTCTTGACCTCATGATCTGCCCTCCTCGGCCTCCCAAAGTGCTGGGATTACAGGTGTGAGCCACTGTGACCTGCCAATGACAATATAATTGAGTTCTATAAATTTTAGTTAGCTTTAAAAACAATCTTCCTGTTTTTTTCTTTAAACAATACTCTGTGTTTTCATTATGGCCTGTCATTCTTTTTTTAAAAAATTCTCTTTGATCATTTTAAACAAACTTATTTTATTGTTTCTTCCATTTGGTTCCTTTATTTCAAGTTCTTGAGACACTACTACTTATTGTGTCTGCTAACTTTCCTTCATGTGAGATGCCTAATTACCTGGATTATAATTTTTTATTAGAACCTTCAACAGAGGTTCCTTTATTCTGTAAAAGTCCTCTGAGTCAAGGGATATAGAAATAAGACTGCAAAGGTAGCTTGTTCACCAGGTGTTTTTTTAGCCCTAGATTAGATCACACCTTAATTTCTCACATTAGAATTTCTACACTCAGGCGGTGCAGCTACACATAACGTAGACTTGATCTTTTACTTTCTCACCAGAGATTTTCTTTTATCAGCCTTGAACCCTGGGCAAGCGACAATCTTCCCTATAGCTTCTTTGGATATGTCAACAGAGTTTTTCTAGCCCTTCATAAAACAGGCAAAGTCCTAGCCTTATTTTAGGAATGTCAGTTGCAGCTGTACATTTCACACTGGCTCTAGGCCATGTTACCTGTCTCTTGACGAGACATCAGCTTTTATCAACACAAGCCTTTATGTTTTAGAACCTATATCTATGTTGGAGCGCTTCCTTTTTTTTTTTTTTTTTTTTTTTGTCTAATCCTTTAAACAAAATACTATTAGCTCTTGCTTAATAATTATTTATCTTTCTTTCTTTTGGAGTATAGGTATTGACATAGACATAGATATATAGATATAGATATAGAGAAATAGTCTCAACTAGGTCTAAGTGTTTTGAAGAAAAAGAGGGCCATACCAGTTGAGTCTGCAATGTTGCCAGCTGAGTCCACCATGTTGGTAAGGATATTCCTTCTCAATCCACCACAATCAGAATGATTCTTCTACAACACAAGTCTTGTCCTATTACCTGCCCCACAAACACACACATTTGGGACACCTTCCTGCTTACCTTCACTTTATGTCTTCCCTTTTATTAAAGAACTGAATCTCCATCCTCATCTCCAATCAAACCCATTCTCACCATGCTCTCCAGCCACCCTGGTCTTTCTCAAATAAACAGACCTCAGAGGAAACCTTCCCACCTTGGAAATCATGCATAAGCTGTTCCCTCTGCCTGGAATGTTCTTCCAGCCCCTCCTTCAACCCCTTTTTCTCATTAAGTTCTCTTCATTCTTTATATCTCCATTTGTTGTTTAAGCCAGTCTGTCTATGGTCTATGGTCTATGGTCTAAGCTTAAGAGGAAAGCTTTCTGGCCCCAAATGAGGTCAGGTCCCTCAGTCATATGTTCACACAACATCCCAAACCTCTTGATAGCACATACCATTATTGTCATTTAAATCCCATAAAGGGTAGTTTAGTTAATTATTGCCTTTCCCACTGGATTATAACTCCAGAAGGAGGAACCTGTCTGGAGTGTGCAGTGTTACACCCCCACCGCCTAGTACAATAAATATTTGTCAAGTAAATGCAAGATTTCTTATTCCGGCCCTGTCTGTCATTCTCACTCTGAGGCACCTGAGCTCACTACATTTTCCCATAAGCCTCTCCTGAAGCAAGAATACTGTTGTCTGGAAGGTTTATTCACTGCCTGATCAAGATTTGTTCTAAGCAGCAGGGAGGTCATTGAGTTCATGGGAACATATTTCCACAAAGCAACAGCAGCTCCCTTCATTGCCTGTTTTCAAAAAGAAGCAGCAGAATAAGATTTGTGGGGTTCAAAGGTGGATATGATTATGCAGGTTTGGTCTTGGGTCTGCCCGACTCTCTCTGTGAACTTGGATTGCTTGGTCTTTTCTGGCCCTCAGGTTCCTTGTTTTTAAAATAAAGGGCTGGGCAGATAATTTATAAGAAACTAACCTTTTTTTTTTTTTAGAAAACTGTGATCATATGAATAACCTCACTGCAAGAGGCAAGAAATTTGCATCCTCATTTCTTCTCTAATGCCTGCTAGCAGTTTGACCTTGGGGGCAAGTGGCCTGATCTCTCGACTTCAGTTCTCCTGTCTATAAGCTAGAGTTAATCCCAAATCCTGCCTCCCTCCCGCTTTGAAACCAGATTGTATCCATCATGGTGTGGTGGATACCATTGGTGCCCTGCCCAGATTCTTTTCACAGCAGGTGTCCCCATCCCCCAGAGGCTGTGAATGATGATTGCTAATGGCTCACAGCCACCTTCTTCTATGGAAAATTGGCTGTAGCTGAATGGGAGCTACCTTGCCAATAAGGTTTCTTTCCCCACCCCCTGAAGCAGCCCATAGACAAGGCAGCCCATAGTCAATGACAAACACAAGCAGCCCATAGTCAATGACTAACATGAGAACACGGAAGGCCAGACCCTTGCCTCAAAGTGGAACCAGCTCTGAGATGCAATTGATGCTTAGGGCTTCGCATGGAATCAGGCTGAAGAATAGCTGACCTAGCTGGTCTCCCTTCCCTGCCACATCCTTGCTGAGTTCCTTGCCCTGCACAATCTTGCTTTTCTCACTACCCTTCTCTGGAAAGTGTCCCTCTATAAATCACTTGCACAAGAACTCCCATCTCAGACTCTGCTTCTAGGGAATACAACCTAAGATGCAAAGTGAAGCCCTCTTGTTTTGTACACATCATCTCATGGAATGCCTACAACTATTCGCAGAATGATGCACTTCTATGATCATTATGTATAGAGATGAGGAATGAGACCACGAGAAG
Organism: Pongo pygmaeus; assembly: GCF_028885625.2. NCBI lineage: Eukaryota > Metazoa > Chordata > Mammalia > Primates > Hominidae > Pongo > Pongo pygmaeus. The sequence goes on from NC_072391.2 coordinate 15,710,142, forward strand.
TTGAGCAACTTGTTCAAGCCTGAATCTTAAAATGTCTCCATCCTGTTGGAGTAGCCATCCAGCCCCATGGAGTAGCCACGAACTGCCAGGAGAAACAGAGAAGGAGAAATTGTGTCTGCTTCTCCTCAAGTTCCTCCTTTGCCAGTCCTCTGGTGACCCCACTGTTGGCTGCCCCTCCCCTCTATCCACCAGCACTGAGGGAGCACAGGCTTACTTGGCACATCAGTTCCCAGCCAAGCTGGGTGCACAAACACACATGGCAGTGGTTGCTAATGGGGCAAAACTCCAGGCAAACCTGGAGAAGACAGCCAGTGGAAAAGTTGACCCAAACCCCAATTTCTACATCAAGAGGCAATGGAGGAGGTGATGGACTCTCTTAAGAAGGAAAGGGTTTTCTCTACAATTTGCACCTTGGTCACCTCTGGACGTGATGAACTTTCCATCTTTTCCTTATTCCTGCTTTATTTAAGGAGTGGCTCTTGGGCAACAGACTTCAGCCCCCCACCCACACATGCACAAACTACCATTGCAAAGAGTACTTTCATTGCCTTTCCAGTATCCATTCTCCCCATTCCTTTCAATCATAATCTGCTTCTCATTCGGGGAACTTACCTGTACACCAATCTTAGCCATATGGTTTAGACGGGACTGATCTTCCCCTTAGTTCTAAGGATTGACCTTCCTGGCATCTCCCAGACACTGATCCCATTCAAGCCAATGAGAGAGAAAGAGAAAGAGAGAGAACCCTGGGACATGAGAAGGAGGTACCTGCAAAGACACTCGCTCTTCTGTGAATGGGATGTGCTGAAGATGGAAATTGTGCAGCTGCTGCGCTGTTTTCAGACCAGAAGAAAAGAGCATAGAGCTACGATGACCCACCAAGAGGTGCCCGAGGATGGAATGAAAAGGCAAAGGGAGAGGAACTCAGGTCTTTAAACTGCTAGATCAAGCCCCACCTGAACTGGGCATCATGTCTCGATTTTCCTGTTGCTTTAGTCAATAAGTTGCATAAATTATTTAAGCCAGAGTGTTTTGCGTTTTCTTATTGTATACAATGCAAAAAGTCTTGCATGATATGTCTCTATTCTGCATTCTCAAGGGAGTTAAACACTTCTGGTTAATACCTCACACTGCTTCAAATAATTCACACCCTGTAACCTTCACTGTCCTTTTATTTCCCCTTTGGGGGGTTCTGTTGTTGTTGTAGTCGTTGTTGCCTTAGCAGTTATTTAATGAGTTGGCGGTAACTCCCAAGTAAGGTGAAATATTGAAAAGATAATTAGTGCAGCTCATGTCTCCACTTACATTCCCAATTCTGAATCTAGATGAGGGGCAGTAAATTGTGCCACACCACCACCATCACCACCACACACACACACACACACACACACACACACACACACACACACACACGCTAAATCTAGTTGATCAGTAGAAACTTTTTTTTTTTTTTTGAGATGGAGTCTCGCTCTGTCACCCAGGTTGGAGTGCAGCGGCGCAATCTTGGCTCACTGCAACCTCTGCCACCCGGGTTCAAGCAATTCTCTGCCTCAGCCTCCTGAGTAGCTGAGATTACAGGTGCCCACCACCACGCCCAGCTAATAGAAACCCTCTAAAGTGCTGTGTTGAGAAATATCCTGAGATCCATTACTGCCTAGGAGGAGACAAGTGCTCTGATTATCTGGTGATATACACCATAGATGTGGAATCACGGGTGGAGGAGGAGGGAATGCACACATTGGCTACCTCGGACCAAAAAAAAAAAGAAAACATACCTTGAAGGCTTGCCACAATGTCTAATTTCCCTTGCAGCCAGCAAGTCTTTCCTCATGTTCTACCTAAATAATTTATAATGCAATTTCAGCCCAGCTTTCCTTGGCCTGTTCACAGTAGCTATGAGGACTGGCTTGTCAGCCTCGCCTGACCCTTTTACATCCATGATAAAGAGTGCTATAAAGTTGTCTTTGCCATCTCATCATCTTCCCATGCTAAATGATCCCTTCCCACAGCTTTGGGTCTCAATCTAGACCAGGAACTCCCTCTCCATACAAAATGACTGCAAAGTTCAGGTCACAAAGAATGCCTGTGTTTTGGAAAGCACATTTTCTATCCATCCCTAGGTACAGCAAAAACTCTCTAAATTAAATAAAATGAGACTAAGAATGGTTTTGAAAACCCCGATTCTCCATAATTTAGGGCTATGATCTGAATGTTTGTGTATCCCTCCGAATTCATACGTTGAAGCTAATTCCCAACGTGATGTATTTGGAGGTGGTGATTTGGGGAGGTAATCAGGTAATGAGGGTGGGGCCCTCATGAGTGAGATTATAAGAAGAGACATGAGAGAGATTACCTCTCTTGGCCATGTGAGGATACAGTGACAAAGTCACCATCTGCAAACCAGGAAGCCAGTCCCCACCAGATACTGTATCTGCAGGCACCTTGTTCTTGGACTTCCCAGTCTCCAAAGCTGTGAGAAATAAATATTTGTTGTTTAAGCCACTCCGTCTATGGTCTGTGGTGACTAACACACATAGTAACAACCTTCTTCCACAGCATGACTATTTTATATCTCCAGTGACAGTCAATAGCCAGCAAAAGATGGGCATTAATCACTGCAAAGCATTATTCACTGGGAATTCTGGTAAATGATAACTAAAGAAAAGGAGTTCCTACACCTACAAACACACCTCCTCAGTCCTCTCAATCCTGCTCTTCTTTTAGGAAATTTGCTCTCCTCCAATGTCTGTGGTCTTGGTAAAGCTAGAAATCATCAAGTCTCATTCTCCCTTACCCATGAAGGGGCAGACACAGGATCCACACTAGACCAATGGTACACTTCTTGGGAATTTACATCTTAAATGAAACTAGGCTAAGACAAAAATTGGAGCTGACCAAGTGGTGGTGTTTTTTATTTATTTATCTATTTTTATTTATTTAATTTTTTTTTTGAGATGCAGTCTCGCTCTGTTGCCCAGGCTGGAGTGCAGTGGCGTGATCTAGGCTCACTGCAAGCTCCGCCTCGCGGGTTCACGCCATTCTCCTGCCTCAGCCTCCCAAGTAGCTGGGACTACAGGCGCCCACCACCATGCCTGGCTAATTTTTTGTTTTTTTAGTAGAGACGGGGTTTCACCGTGTTAGCCAGGATGGTCTCAATCTCCTGACCTCGTGATCCGCCCGCCTCGGCCTCCCAAAGTGCTGGGATTACAGGCATGAGCCACTTCGCCCGGCCGAGTGGTGGTGTGTTTACAAGATGGTCCAATAATCCTGCTTTCTAGAAACCTAAAATTTCCCTGGTTTCTGGATCCCCGGTCTTCCCTTCTCAAAGGCATTCAATATATTCTGATTTCCTTCATGCTAGGAAAGGTTGGTTTCTGCTGCTTGCATCGACGAACACCAATGTGTAGTGTTAACACTCCAAGAAGGTGTTTCCTGGATTTTTAAACCATTATGATATGTTTAAAAAACAATCATTTCACACTTTTGCTGGCATTACGTAAGAGTTTTGTCCCAGAAATCAATGGCAAAAATTCTCCATGTATAAACTGAACAATGTCATGACAATAGAATTTTTGTCAAGGAACCCGAGTAATCTGAAATTGCTTTTGTGATGTTGATCTAATGTCTCATTAAAATTAGGCAAATCAAGGGGAATGCAAATGCCATCAAATAGAGAGCATTGTCAGGAGAAAATGGATCTTCCAGGAGAAATGCGTTGTTTATAGGGTGTTTATGATTGGCACAAGCAGCCTCCTCTTGTTAAAGCACTTTTTTGGGGAGGGAAAAATGAGTGTAATTTGCTAATTGCACAGTGCAAATCACTTAACAGTATAATGGGTTTCATGTTGTCATTTTTAACGGCCTACCTTTTTCTCTGTGCTTCTTTCATCATTCTAGAATGTTAACAACAAAAACAATCATATATAGTAAAAGCTTACAATAGGTAAGACACCGTACTAAGAACTTTACCTGCATTACCTGAATCCTTCCTCATAAGAACACAGGAAGTAGATTCTATCATCATCCATGTTTTCCCAGATGAGAAAATGGAAGCTTGGTGAGAAGTAATTCCAAGTGGGCAAAGCTTGTAAGATACACAGGTGGACTCTAGATCCTGTAACCCTAACTACATATCATGGCACTGATTGTGTCTTCTATGTGCCAAGGGCTGTGCCCGGCATTTCACGTAGGTTCCATGCCATGTTTCACCCTCACCACAATTATCTGAGGAAAGTTCTATTAGCCACGTTTTAAAGAGGAGGGAATCAAAGCTCAGAGGGATTAAATAACTCACACAGGGTCACTTAGCAATATTCAAACCCAGGCTGTCTGGCTGCTGCATAGTCTCAACTCTTATCCACTCTGTTATGCTTCTTCTAGAGAAGATCAGATATGCCCTCCCCTTTTATGTTCCTGGTTAATTTTTAAAGTACTTTTGAAGACTGTGAGCACCCCCACTGCCCTGCAGTGTCTCCACCATCAGGTTGCTGCAGAATTAAATGAGTAGACACGGACTCCATCAAACACTTAGAATAGAGCCTGGCACACAGTAAATGTGTATCAGCCCTCCTTATCCGAGGGTTCAACCAACTTGGAATCTAAAATAGTTGAGAAGGGGCCGGGCGTGGTAGCTCACACCTGTAATCCCAGTACTTTGGGAGACCAAGGTGGGCGGGTCACATGAGGCCAGGAGTTGGAGACCAGCTTGGCCAACATGGTGAAACCCCATCTCTACTAAAAATACAAAAATTAGCCAGGCATGGTGGTGCATGCCTGTAATCCCAGTTACTCGAGTGGCTGAGGCAGGAGAATCTCTTAAACCCCAGAGGCGGAGGTTGCAGTGAGCCAAGATCACCCCACTGCACTCCGGTATGGGTGACAGAATGAGACCCTGTCTTAAAAAAAAAAAAATAGTTGAGACAAATAAATAAAAATACAACAATAAAAAATAATACAAATAATACAGTGCAACAACTATTTACATAGCATTTACATTGTATTAGTCATTATAAGTAACCTAGAGATGATTTAAAGTATTCAGGAGAAAGCCGTAGGCTATATGCAAATAGTATGCCATTTTATATGAGGGACTTGAGCATCTGGAGATTTTGGTATCCTTGGGGGGTCCTGGAACCAATCCCCTGCAGATACTAAGAGGCAACTGTATATACATTTGCTATTTTTCTTTCTTATCATTATTACTACTCAGGGGAATCAAACCTGTTTCCAAACATCTTATAAGCACCTGTTTTAATTCCAAGCATGTGTGTTTACTATTATCACTATGGTTTTAGTCAATAAAGCCAGTCCCCTGGGATTTCTATTGCTTGAGCTTCTGTTTGTCCTCCTTGCCTTCTTTTTACTTGTGTTTGCCACTTTTTTCTCATCATTGTAGTATAACTTGCTGTATGTCCTCACAGGCAATCAAAACAAAGAAATGTGTATATGGTTGTTCTTTTGTGTAAATTGGACTTTCTGCCCCCAATTAATCCAAATTGACTAAGGCTGGCTGTAATTAGAAGTGACAGCTGTTGCACTCCAACTTCCTTTCAGGGCCTCCTTCTGAGCCTTTTTGCTGGAAAAGGAAAGGAATTGAATGAGGGTCTGAGCCAGTTATGCCCACCTGAGAGTCACATGCCAACTCCTGATTTTTCTCCAACACTTGACTTTGATGCAGGCAAGGTGGAGCAGGCTACTACTTCTCACCTGGGCAGGGAAAATGTACTAGAGGCTTTTGGGTGTTTCCCCATCCCCCAGTTTTCTAAGAACTGCTCCTCAAACATAGAAATGGACCTCAGGGGTCATTTTTATATTTAAAAACCCCACTTCATGGCCATTCCTGATTGGGCCAGAGAGCATCACCTGATACAAGGAGCACCAATCAGATTCTTTCTCCTGGAAATTTGAAATTGAGTATGCAAAATCTTCCTTGGTCTGGGTTTGTGCTTCAATATGAGGACAAGTCAATGTGGGGGTGTTGAGCTTGCCATGCTGATGGAGTCATCTTTTACCATATGGATAAAGTAGGGAACACCAGTCTGGACATAGAGAGGAATTCAGAAGGTTAAAAAAAAAAAGAAGAAGAAGTGAAAAATAGAAACAGAGGAGACAGAGATAAAGCCAACTGCTGCGCAAATCTGAGATCAGACGCTGTTCAGTCCAGGGTGAAAGGCGGAATAATGATCTTAGTCCTGGTCCTGGTGCTGCATTAGCTGGACTGTACTTTTGCCCTTGGCATCTGTGAGGTATTCCTGGCTCTTTCCAGTCAGTAAGCCCTTTTGCTCTCTCCAGCCTCCGTGGGTTTTTGCTTCTTGCCTCAAACCCAGTTGTAACCCAGGCAAAGTGTCGTTGACACTATGAGCTAAGGTCATGTTATTTTAATTCGTGGAAATGATGCTCAGAGTGATTTAGTCATTAATTCAGCAAATATTTACTGAGGGCCTACTATGTACAGGGACCACGACAAGTAGGGATATGGTCTCAAACACACTACAAACAGCTATTCATCTGTGGAGGTGACAACCAGGTAGATTCCTGGAAAGGAATGGAGAGAAAGTAAGGAAACCAATCACTGCAAGAGGCTATTGCCGATGCCACATAATGAAGCTTCAGGAAGCTCACCCAGCTTCCTGCATGCCTTGGAGCTGTTGGAGGAGAGAAAATGGAGAAATAGGAAAAGGGCTAGAAGAGGGTCTGCAAAACTTAGCTTTACTTTAATTTCACTACTTACTAGCTATATGAACTTCCAACAAGTCAACAAAATTCTATGTTGTTCTATACCTCTAAAACGGCAGAAGGTTGTATGTGTGCAAGACAGAGGGTGGGGGAAAGGAGGGAGCAGGGGGAAGTGGGCTAACTAAAAAGTGCATAGGTAAAGAAATGATGTCATATATAACCTTATACCCTGGTGCCTTAAAGCTGCTCAGATTTAGAATGTTTGCGGAGGCAGAGTAGCATCTTAGAAAAAACAAAATCTGCTTCTCAGCCAGGTGCAGTGGCTCACGCCTGTAATCCCAGCATTTTGGGAGGCTGAGTTGGGCAGATCGCCTGAGGTCAGGAGTTTGAGACCAGCCTGGCCAACATGATGAAACCCCGTCTCTACTAAAAATACAAAACGTAGCCAGGTGTGATGGCACATGCATGTAAACTCAGCTACTTGGGAGGCTGAGGCAGGAGAATCGCTTGAACCTGGGAGGTGGCGGTTGCAGCGAGCCAAGATCGCACCACTGCACTCCAGCCTAGGTGACGGAGCGAGACTGCATCTCAAAGAAAAAAAAAAAATCTATTTCTCAATGGGGGTTGATTTTCTCCTTAGGGGACATCGGCAATGTCTGGAGACATTTTTGGTTGTCACAACCGAGCTGGGGTGTGCTACTGGCATCTGATGAGCAGAAGCCAAGGATATTGCTAAACACCCTAGAACGCACAGGGCCATCCTCCGCAACAAAGAATCATCTGTCCCCGAATGCCAACAGTATCGAGATAAGAAACACTGAGTTAGACACATCCCGCTTCTGTCTTACCAGCCGTGTGATCTTTATGAGGCTACTTTTTCTGCTGTCCTATTTCATCTTCTCTAAAATGTGAATCAATAGTACTTCAGAATAGACATTTTACGAAGCTTAACTAAGATAATATGTGAAGCACCTTGCATAGAGGCGATGAACAATGCCACCAATAGATATTATGAATGGAATGGGCCGTTCCTGCTCAGCAAGTCCAGAAAGCCTTAGGTTGAGTTTTCAGAACGAGAAGGATCCCGTGGGGAGCCCACGACCTTAGCTGACCGTTTCTCCCAGCCTGCTGCGTCTTCCCGTCTTCCTGTCTCTTGCAGGCAGGAGGTGCACCAGGACAACTTGGATTCAAAAGACCCTCCCACGGGTTCAAGGCATGATGACGTACTCAGGATCCCTTGGCTTCAGGGCTCAGGGAGCCATGCAAGCTCCTCCTGCCAGCCAGCCTCTCCATCTCTGGAGGGGCTGACACCAGGTGCGAGAGATCAGAACATGGTGAATAATGGAAACTTCCCAAGTATGTAATTATGCAGCATGTTGACTTCATTATGCTATCCAAGCAGATGATTAGGAAATTCCCATGTCCCTGCTCTGCTTCCACAGTGGTCGTACCTCCCAGATGGAAGTTGGGTAGATGAGCCTCATGCCTGTGGGCTCTGCTAATCTCACATCCAGGCCCCAATACTTTATACAGTATGCTGGGAGCACTTATGATAGGGGCCAGATATAGGGTCCTAACTGGGTACAATCATCTCTACCATAAACCGGTTCAGTTTGTTCTCCTGCCAACTGCAAAGAAGCAGAGAAAACTAGCAATAAAAATAATAGTAATGGCCAGGCACGGTGGCTCACACCTGTAATCCCAGCACTTTGGGAGGCCAAGATGGGCGGATCACCTGAGGTCAGGAGTTTGAGACCAGCCTGGCCAACTTGGTGAAACCCCATCTCTATTAAATTACAAAAATTAGCCAGGCGTGGTGGCATGTGCCTGTAATCCCAGCTGCTCAGGAGGCTGAGGCAGGAGAATCTATCGAACCTGGGAGGCAGAGGTTGCAGTGAGCTGAGATCCCACCATTGCACTCCAGCCTGGGTGACAACAGTGACACTCCACCTCAAAAAAAAAAAAAAAAAAAAGAAGAAGAAAAAAAGAAAAGAAAATAAAAAATAATAGTAATGATGATAACAATAAAAATAGCAGTATTCCCACAAGTGTAGGAAGCTGGCTAAAGAATATATCTCATTTGGCTGGGTATGGCCAGACTGCAGAGAGACAAAAGGTGTCTACTCACCGTATAATACTCCTCAAGGCTAAATGCTCTCAATTTTTAGTGTGCATAGAAACCACCATTAAAAGCCTATTAAAAAATGTTCATCCTTGGGCTGATCCTTGGGTGGGCAAGAAATGGAGAGGCATTGCTCTGAGCCATTGGTTCTCAAACTTCATTGTGAATCAGAACCACCTGGAGGGCTTTGTATTGGTTTTCTGTGGCAACCACAACAAATTTCTACAAACTGTGTGCTTTAAAACAGCAGAAATGGCCAGGCATGGTGGCTCATGCCCATAATCTCAGCACTTTGGGAGGCGGAGTGGGGTGGATCATCTGAGGTCAGGAGTTTGAGACCATCCTGGCCAACATGGCAAAACCCCATCTCTACCAAAAATACAAAAATTAGCCGGGCGTGGTGGCGGGCACCAGTAATCCCAGCTACTTGGGAGGCTGAGGCAGGAGAATCACTTGAACCTGGGAGGTAGAGGTTGCAGTGAGCCAAGATCATGCCACTGCATTCCAGCCTGGGCAACAGAACGAGACTCTGCCCCCCGCCCCAAAAAAATAAAAAATAAAACAACCAGCAGAAATTTATTCTCACGGTTGTAGAGGCCAGAAGTCTGAAACCAAGGAGTCCACAGACTTGGTTGCTTCTGGAGGCGCTGCAGGAGAACCTGTCCCATGCCTTGTTCCTGCTTTCTAAATGTTACCAGCTATCTTTGGCATTCCTTGGCTTGTAGCCACCTCGTTCCCATTCACGTGGCCTACTCTGTGAATCCTCACCCCTTTTCTTCTCTTATAAGGACACTTGTCATTGGTTTGAGGCCTCACCCTTATCCAGGATAACCTCGTCTCATAATCTTTACCTTAATAACATCTTCAAAGACCTCTTTGTCCAAATAAGGTCACGGCCACAGGTTCTAGATGGACATGTCTTTTTGCCACCATTCGACTTTGCACCGCAGATTGCCAGGCCCCACATCCAGCATTTCTGACTCACTAGGTCTGAGCTGGGGTCCGAGAATTTGCATTTCTAACCAATTCCCAGGTGATGCTGCTGATGATAATGCTGGTCCAGGGACCCCACGTGGAGGATCAATGCCCTTGGCACGTACTCCACATCCAAGTGACTTTGTGTTCTGGTATTTAGCAAGTATCAGATGTCTACATTGAACAGAACTGTGAAAGATGGCAAAGACTCTTTGCTCCCACTTTTCATCCTTGACCACGTGATAAGTTTCCTACCCTAACTCCCCAGGGACCTCAATTAATCCTCAAGAAATTATAAGTCCTGTGGTACAAAAAAAAAAAAAAAAGAGAGAGAGAGAGAGAGATAGGAGAGAGTTGGGCTTAGCCAGACCTGGCTGTGCATTTTGCTACCTGTGTGAGCTTGGATGAACAATTTCATCCCTCAGAGCCTCAGTTTCCTTCTCTATAAAATAGGAATAAGGGACGAGCATTGTAGCTCACACCTGTAATCCTAGCACTCTGAAAGGCCAAGACAGGAGGATCACTCAAGCTCAGGAGTTCAAGACCAGCCTGGGCAAAATTGCAAGACCCTGTCTCAAAAAATAAAATAAGGCCAGGGATGGCGGCTCACACCTGTAATCCCAGCACTTTGGGAGGCCGAGGCGGGAGGATCACTTGAGACCAGGAGTTTGAGATCAGCCTGGCCAACATGGTAAAACCCCATCTCTACTAAAAATACAAAAATTAGCTGGGTGTGGTGGCAAGCACCGGTAATCTCAGCTATTCGGGAGGCTGAGGCAGGAGAATCCCTTGAACCCAGGAGGTGGAAGTTGCAGTGAGCTTAGATCGTGCCACTGCACTCCAGCCTGGGCGACAGAGCAAGACTCCGTCTCAAAAAAAAAAAAAAAAAAAAAAAAGATTTCACTTTTTTAAAATAAAATAAAATGGAAATAAGACTTTTGACTGACTTGATCATAGGTCTTGAAAGGATTGAATGAGATGATACATGCAAGAGTAGCAGCTGCTAGAACTAAAAATCACAGCAACTCAGCGATTCTGCTAAGTGACCCGGATGGGATGTGTGATGGGCACATGACAGTAGGAAGGCCTCTGCCTGGAATTTCGCCAAGAGATAACTAAAAGGTAGCAGGTCCTGCCCCATCACTTCCTCCCCTGGCCCTGCAAACTCCTGAATTCCTCCCCACTCCTCCACCACAGAGCTACTGCCCCACCGGCCATGTCTCCAGAACCCATGATAGTAGTAATCATACCAGATGTTGCCAAACTCCACTGTGGTTCCTGAGGACAGGCTTCATTAGCTTTGATCTGGCAGGCTTACCTGCATTGGGTACTGGCTTTATTTCCAGCCACCACTTCTCAACCTCACTGAAGTGGCTTTGACACTTTGAGGACACTGGTGAGATGGCCTGGGCCAGCCATCGGTCCACTAGGAGACTGATGGGCACTGAAGCCTTCCAAAGTGACTGAGCTGGAACCAGGGGCAGGGAATCATTTAATCCCCGGGCACTGCAGAGAAGCAGAGTTCTCTCATTCACATCCCTACAACATCAACAGTGAGCAACAGTGAGCAGGCCCTAGGCAATTTGGGAAGAGCGAGTGTCAGAAAGCCTGGGGTTAGGCCAGCCATGGTGGGTCACACCTATAATTCCAGCACTTTGGGAGCCTAAAGCAGGCACGTTACTTGAGCTCAGGAGTTGGAGACAGGCCTGGGCAACATAGTGAAACCCTTTCTCTCCAAAAAAACACAAAGAAAAAAAAAAAAAAAGCCAGGCATGGTGGTGCATGCCTGTAGTCCCACCTACTAGGGAGGCTGAAATGGGAGGATGGCTTAAGTCTGGGAGGTGGAGGTTGCAGTAAGCTGAGATCGTGCCACTTCACTCCAGCCTCAGTGACAGAGAAAGACTCTGTCAAAAAGGAAAGACAGGAAGGAGGGAAGGAGGGAAGGAAGGAGGAAAGGAGGGAGGGAATGAAGGAAGGAAGGAAGGAAAAAGGGAATGGAGGGAAGGGAAAGAAAGGAAAAGGAAAGGAATGGAAAGGCCAGGGTTAAAATCGAGGCTGCATCACTGAATCACTGTATAACCTCTAGAAATTTCTCAATGTTCTGAGCCTCAGCTACTTTATCTGTACAATGGAAACAGTAGGAGGAATTGTTAGAAGGATTCCATCAAATAATCCATGTTTATGCCCTCATCAGAGAGCCTGCCAACCATACAGAAAGTACTCAAAACCACTCTGCTAGTTGATTCTTATCCCTAATATGGGAAAACCAGAGGGATAAAGTCACAGGTTTGTAAGACCAGGCTGGCTGTACGTATGACCCCGTTACTCCTTTTTTTAAAATTGTAAAATAAACATAACATAAAATTTTCCATCTTGACCATTTTTAAGGGTACGGTTCTCTGTCATTAAATACATTCACATTGTTGTGCAACCATCACACCATCCATTTCTAGAATGCCTTGTCATTCTTGAATGATGAGTAAGCAGGTGGAACGTGTTAGTTCCTGAGGACTTCAGAGCTCTACGAACTGAAAGGTTACTCAAGAGAGAGAAGAACCAGGCAGGTCAAGGATAAGGGTGGAGGCAAGCAAGAGAACATTAAGGAGCTATCTAATCTATCCTCATGGTCCCACATCTTCCCTCTCTCCTCTGGGCTCCTCAGGGAAGGCAGCTGTGAGGACATCTTAATGATACAACACACCTGGGTTCGAATCCCAGCTCTGCACTTGGCCACTGTGTGACCTCAGCCATGTTATTTCTTATCTCTCAGTCTCCCTCTCCTCATCTGTAAAACCGGGAGAAAGATAACACCAACTGCATAGGTTTGCTAATGAAGGAATGCCTATAAAGAGCTTAGCAAACAGTGACTGACATATAGGTGTTAGCTATGATTGTCCTGGTGCCCCGCCCCCACTTCCCAGCCTCCTGCCTTTTTGGAAATTTGTTCCTGGGTGGCCTAGTTCTGCAACTCTGAATCCTCATTAGGACAGGAATTCCTTCCCGGCTGAGAAGCCCTAGCAGCCACAGCACAGCCAGGTTTCTTTGTATCCCGGAGAATGTCCCTCCCCCAAAGGGGAATGAGGACAAGAATCACCCAAAAAATCTGCCCGCCAACCCAGAGTCAGGTCCCAGCCTGGCCAATCGCATGTGCTCACCCTGCGGTGGTTTCCTAGGCAACCAGTACTCCTGTGCCAACACAGAGACTGGGTGCTGGGCATGTGGAAGGAGGAGAGAGAGAGAGAGAGGGAGAGAGAGCCAGAGACGGAGGCAGAGTCCAGGGGACAGAGCAACATGAGAGGCACGGGGAGAAAAAACAGAGAAGGATGGGAGGAAGGAGAAGAGGAGAAATTCCATGTCCTCTTTGGCAGTTTCCACAGACACATGCACACACACACACACGTACTTTAAAGGGTTGATGTTTTTAAAGGAGAAACAGCTAAAACCACAATACATAAAATGGAAGCCCCCGAATTTCTGAGTGACACCCTTTCTCTTAGTCAACGTGAGCTGCTATGACAAAACACCAGAGACTGGGTGGCTTATAACAGAAATTGATTTCCCACCGTTCTGCAGGCTGGGAAGACCAAGATTAAGGTGCTGGCAGATTAGGCGTCTGATGAGGACTCATTCCTCATAGACAGCTCTCTTCTCACTGTGTCCTCACAGGGCAGAAGGGCCAAGGGATCTCTCTGGGACCTCTTTCATAAGGGTACAGATCCCATTCATGAGAGCAGAGCCCTCATAACCTAATCTCTTCCCAAAGGCCCCACATCCTCATCTGCACACACTGAGGATTAAGTTTCAAGATATAAATGTGAGAGAACATAGCACCCTCACTGGTATGGGTACACACACACACACACATACATACATACACCACACACATTTACATTTATGTGCACAGACACATTGCATGTATACACATGCACACACACATCACATGTACACACGCATACACATGCACACATATATACATACACACTACACATGCACACATTGTGTGTACACACGTATACACATATACACATGCATACATTGTGTGTACACATATACACATACACAAATACACATGCATACATTGTGTGTACACACACATATACACATACACACATGCACACATTGTATGTACACACATACACACATCGCATGTACACACATGTACACAAGCACATATATACATACACATGTACACATGCATACATTGTGTGTACATGTATACACATATACACATGCATACATTGCAGGTACACACACATACACATAGACACATGCACACATTGTATGTACACACATACACATACACATATATACATACACACATACACTCACATTGCATGTACACACATATACACATACATATACACATTTCATGTACACACATGAATACGCATACATTCATATGTACACATATGCACATACACACATTGCATGTACACACGTATACACATACACACATACACATTGCATGTACACACATGAATACACATACACACATACACGCATTGCATGTATGCATATATACACACATATATGCATATGTACACATACACACATTGCATGTACACACATGTATACATACACATATTGCAGGTGTGTACACATACATACATGAATGCACACACCTGCACTCACACATTTATACACACACACATCTCAGACCCTTTTACCATCACAGGTTGCAGGGGATGCTAGGCTTCTTAATGGCCCAGCCACAGTACTTGTTGGGATTCAGAAAGCCTATGAAAGCCATGGCTCAGAATCACGTTTGTTTATGGAGCTGCTAGGATGGAATACAAGAAAAGTCTCGACCGACAACCCATCCTCTCTCCATCTAAACTCCAGGCCACTCCTAAACTAGACTAACTGCTGTACAGAGTTCAGTGCTGTAAGAGGAGTATTCCCAATGTCCCCTAGCGAAGGGAGAGTGAGAATAAGTGTACAACAGGTGTCTGTGTGGGTATTCACACACACTTTTATGAAACTTTTTATTTTCAGGTCCACAAACCCATAGAAAAGTAGTAAAAACAACTATTTGCATTGCCTGATTGCAGCCACACAAGAATGACTACTGTTGGCTCATTTTATGGGTAGAGAAACTGAGGTCTGGGCAGGTAAAGAGTCCTGTTCTATGGCCCACATCACAATGGAGAAACTGAGGCACAGGAAGGTAAGAGTGTTGTTTAAGAACACCCACACCATGGATAGGGAAACCAAGGCACAAGAAGGTTGTCCTAGGACCCAGAACTCTCATTTACGAACCCACAATTCCAGCCCAAGGAGCCTGATCTCAGAGCATATGTGGTCAACTACTCAGCTATTTGGCCCTTCCACAATTACGGCCCCATCCCAGCCAGCCGGAAACTGACTGTGTGTTGGAGAAGGCAGACAATTAAAAAAGTGACATCAGTGTAGCATGGTGAGCATTAATGCCGGTGTCCGGGGGTTTGAGGAAGTGACATCTCAAGTGAGATCTGAAGGTTGAGGAGGAATCAGTGGGAGGACAGGAGAGTGGTGAAGGCAGCAGCGTGGGGGCTGCCAAGCAGAATCTAAATGGCGCAAAGGCCTACTGCAAAGCCGGGTTGGAGTGAGGCTGTGGCAGGCACAGCAGGTGCAGGCGGACTGGGGACGTGAGCAAAGGCCAGCTAAGACAGGGCCTGAGCTGGAACACTGAGTTACACTCTCCCCTGAAGACAATGTCAAGGCATTGAAATTTTCCTGTTTTGAAACAGGGTCTCATTCTGTCACCCAGGCTGGTTTGCAGTGGTGCAATCACGGCTCACTGCAGCCTCGACCTCCTGAGCTCAGGTGGAATTTCTAGGAGAGAAATTACATGATCAGATTTGCCACGTAGAACACATTGGCCTTGGCCAAGAGAACAGATAGAAGGAAGCAAGTCCAGCAGGGGAGACACAGAATCCTACCTGATTCTAATCAAAACGGCAGATGTGGAAACCAAGGCACAGAGAGGAGAGCTTGTTTGCCCAACATCACTCATCTAGAAAGTGAAGGAATCACATGTGAACTTGAGTTCATCCAATGCCAAAGCCCAGCTCCTGGGCACCTACGCAAGCCGCTTCCCATCTAGGTTCCTTCTAGGCTCATCAATCTCTTGGCTAACAAGGATCTGTAAGAGATTCCACTGTGTCCATTTCTCCTGCATCAGGACCAGATCCCACACCCAGTACTGGGCAAAGAAAATAAGTGTAAGCTAAGTCAAGCATGCACTCTGTCTCTTCAAGGTGTTATCCACTTCAAAGTTTAATTCTCCATATAGTGTTTCTACCTGCATCCCTGAAAGCTTCCCCAGGCACTAGCTCCCACAGTTCCTTCCTATTTGAACATCCACCCTAAGACCCAAAGCATTTAAAGTTCTAGGGGATCTTGATGATACTCCAGCCCAATACAGTAGAAATACTTTCCCTAAAACCAGTGTTCAGACTGTGACCTAAAAGCAGACATTTAGAACAAACCTTCTAGAGTCTCAATGAGGGAGGATCCTGCATTCCAGTGCAACCATGCCACCTATTTGCTAAGGGACCTTTAACAAGACTGGGGAACATAAAATATATCTGCAAAATGTAACCGACATTACATTTAGACATTACTGCAAAATGTAACTGACATTACATATAGAGGCCCTGATCTTGGTTCACAGGACAGACAATTGTTATAGCACATATTTACTACATGACTACTGTGTGCCAAGCATGATGCCTGGCATTCATTACATGTTTAATTCTCAAAACATCCTTATGAGGCAGGCGTGGTTAATATTCCCATTTTACAGATAAAGAATGTGAGGCTTATAGAAGTTAGGTGACCTTCCTGCATTAACCCCATTATCAATCAATTCATTCAATACATATATTCATTGGGTGCCTAGCACATACTGGGCACCCCAGATACTGGAGTGACTCATTTGGACATCAGCAACAACAACAACAAAAAGATGGGTTTTATGAAATTGATATTCTATAGAGAAGAGACAGAAAATGAATAAACATATCAAATATAAACAAACATGGTAATGGTGGTAAGTGCCATAGAGGAAAAAGAAAAAATAAAAGATGCTATTGTATCAGTCAGAATCCATTAGGTTATGCTGCAGTAACAAATAGCACCTAAGTCCCTAGAGCTGGTCCATTTCTGATTCACACTACATGTCAAGTGCAGATAAGGAAAGAGATATTTCCACTGTAGTCACCCAGGGACCCAGGCCGAGAGAAGTGCCATCTCCATGCACCTTCCATCTCAGGGTTATCACCATAGCAAGAGGAAAAGGATGTGGAGAATCAGACACTGGCTCTGAAAGTTCATATCTCCCTCAGTGAGGGATGGAGAAAAAATGTAGGGGACTTCTTTGAGTAGAGAGGTCTGGAAAGACCCTTTGGATGATAAATTGAAGGTCTTGGGTTTGAAACCTAGTCTTTCACAAGCTCGCACTTTCTACTGGGCCAGGTGACTAGGATAAATTATTAATGACCCTGGCGCAAAAGACAGTTCATACACCATGCGTATACAAGACTAAGACTTGCAAATTGAGCTGTGGAAGTCAGTCCTTTGTCAAGGTCTAGCTCAGAGTGATGAAAGACCTGCAGAGTCATCCTGACAAGCGGAGAGTCTAGGAGCACCAGACAACAGTCTTTGCTTCTGCCTTTCTTGGAAAATTCAAAGGACTTACACCTTGGTTCGGAAACTTTTATTTTCCTTTGTCTGTTCTTTCCTACAGAAGAGCCGCCATGTGGGAAACGTGGCAAGCCTTCGAACCCTTCCTTAGCAACAGAATTTTTTAATTAGTCAAAGAACATTAAAAGCAGAAAAGAAATCTCACCCAAGAGCTAGAAACATGGGCAAAAGCCCACCTGATGGTGCCTGAAGTTATCATTTTTTATATCAAGTGCTAAATAAGTATGTTCTTTTCATGTGAACAGAGGTAGTTTCAGTTTGTCGTGCCCTGAACATGGCTTTGACCTTGAATTCTGTTTTCTTCTCTCTAAAACTTTCACTGGTTCATAGTTTATAAATACACCTAGTCCCAACCCCAACATTGAGCTGGTATCCAGGCTGGGATGCACCTCACATAGGGGTAAGGAGATGGATTTGAAAGAAAAAGAGAAAGAGACAGGGATGAGGGAGGGGGAGGGAGAGAGAAAAAGTCAGTGATAAGGAAGAAGAAGGTCAGTGGCAATAAAGTGAGATCATTGCCAAGGATGCAAAACAAAGGGAGAAGAAGGTGAACGTGGATGAGTGACATACCGGGCAGACAACTGATACCCCTGTTAGGTGAGGACCATGGTCTGGGAGATCTAGGGGAGATAAAGGTAAGATATCTTAAGCTAAGGCCAGACTGACCACATTGTCAAATGGTTACCTCCCACCATCCTCCCAAGAGGTGGGGTCTCTGATCCCATGTCACAGATAAAGACACAAAGCTCAAAGGAGGAATGTAGTTTGTGATCCATCAGGTCTCAGCTCAAATGTCACATGTCAGTGAGGCTGTCCCTCCCCAAAGCACCCTCTTCCAGTGTCTCGCCCTCTCCCTTAGCGATTTGGTTTATATCCCACTATGATGAAGGTAATCTTTCTCATCCATTTGTTCTTTTTTTGTTTCTTTTTTTTTTTTTGCCTTACAACCTTTTATTTCATTGTTTAAAAAATGATAAAGGTAATACATGTTCGTTGTAGAAAAAAATCTGAAAACAGAAAAATCTGAAGTTTTCTTTTAGTATTTTTAGGAGAGTCTCTTTTGTTTTCTGGGTAGATTTGTAATGCAAACTTCCGTTATTGGCTACTAGTGGTATTGAAATGGAATGTGTGTGCACATTTGTGCATACACATATAATGATCCTTATATCATTCAAAATTCTTATGTACATTTTGCTTGACTTTGATATGCTGAAGGAATGGTGTGTTTAAAATTCTTGTATTATTATTTTTCTTTTCATCTTTTATTTTAGGCTCAAGGGGAACATGTGCAGGTTTGTCAGTGGCATACCACCCTGAACGTGCCTGATCTCATTTGTTCTATTCTTTCTTGTCTACCTCTACAATAGGAAGATAAGCTCCCTAAGCAATGTCACCTGTCTCTGAATTTGCTGCTGGTATCTCCAGGATCTATAAAAGTACCTAGCACATAGTAGGTGCTCAATAAGTATTTGTTGACTGAATAAATGAATGACTGTGGCCTGGCATTAAAACTGTTCAAATCCTGGCTCTCAGTGCAAAAGTTGAGTCAAAATACACTCTGGAGGCTGAGACAAGAGGATCACTTGAGCCCAGGAGTTCAAGTCCAGCCTGGGCAACACAGTGATACCCCATCTCAAAAACTCTCAAAATATAGGAAATTAAACGTGGAGGCAACAATGTGGGTCCAAACACAGAGAGACAACAGAAGAGCCACGGGCCTCTGGTGCCAACACAAAGCCTGCCTAGGCCAGGAAGCTTTAAAATTATCTCCTGGGTAGGGCAGAGCCAAGGGCTGGTGTGGGAGTCAGAAGTCAGAGACAAGAGCCCAGCCTGGCTGTCAGAATGGGTTAGGGTTACGCAAAGAATGGGCTCTGGACAAACCCTTGCTTTTTCCTGGTCCAAAAAGGCTGAGGGCTGCATAGGGTCATACTCCCCATATCGTCTCCCGGCTGACACATTTCCACCTGGTTCTGCTTCATGTTACCAATGTGTGTGTCTCTGTTATAGTCTTTGCAGCATATGCACCCTTACTTGGATACCGTCACTGACTCTCACTGGAAAGTGGTGAGCTGTCAATGCAACTGTGCAATAAATAGAAATATCCTGCTTTCCTGATGTAAAGAAAGAAAAGGATGCTGAAGGACCCAGTACTTAGATGAGCATTCTGCATCACTATTTCATTGACGCCCCACAAGAACACACGGAGGTAGAAGTTAGTGTCATTTCCACTTTACGAGATGAGGAAACTGAGATTCAAAGATAATAATGGTGATGGCGAACATGCTTTGTGTACTTTGTGAATGCCAGACACTAGCCTAACTATAGGACATGGATTTTGTTTTTTTTTTCCATTTAAGGTCCCGACCAACTTTAAGACTGTGCTTTCATTAAACCCGTTTTACAGATAAAGAAACTGAGGGCCAGGTGCACTGGCTCACGCCTGTAAGCCTAGCACTTTGGGAGACCGAGGCGGGCAGATCACGAGGTCAGAAGATCAAGACCATCCTGGCTAACACAGTGAAACCCCGTCTCAACTAAAAATACAAAAATTTAGCCGGGTGTGGTGGCACACTCCTGTAGTCTCAGCTACTCGGGAGGCTGAGGCAGGAGAATCACTTAATCCTGGGAAGCTGAGGTTGCAGTGAGCTGAGATCGCGTCACTGCACTCCAGCCTGGGTGACAGAGCAAGACCCTGTCTCAAAAAACAGAAAAAAAAGAAAAGAAACTGAGATAGGGTCACTCAGCTAGTGAGGGATGGGTCCGAAAGCACGCCCAGGCAAGTGCATCTAGCCTCGACACTGTGGTCTCTCCCTCGGGAGCCAGGATCAGGGTACCAGGGTGAGGCTGCTGAGCCACTTTCCTTGGATGCACAACTTACAGGGGCACCAAGAAACTCCATCATCGGAATAAACAGGATTCAAATGCAATAGCTTTAAAAATCAAAAAGTAATTCTAAAAATCCATGTTGAACAAGGTATGAACATTTTAAATAAAGGCAAAATCAGTAACTCTAGTATGCCAAGCCACATTAGTCAGGGGCAAAAGGAAAAAATAAGTAACACTCCCCTGACCCTACTGCAGGAAATTCCTCTGAGTAATCTAGTCTCAGGGGCTCAAAAGGACCATGATAACTCACACCCTCAAATAATCAAAACCCCACTACTCTCTGCAGCACTTTGGGAAACATTCTGCAATGGAAGCCTCAGTAAAATCTACTGAGCTACTCAAGACCCAAAAGGAGCCCTGTTGCTCAGTTGTGGCAGGTAAGACACAGAGAGGTTAAGCAATCTGTTTTAGGTCACACAGCAATGTCCGCTGTGCCTAGATGCGGTCCTTGATCTACTCTGCAAAAATTGCAGGTACAAAACAAACCATCATCTTTGTCCACAGGATTTATCTGAACACCTCTGCTGTCTTCCCAGTGTGCGTGGAGTCAGCTGATCACTACAGCCAGGGTTACCAGATTTGGCAAATAGAGACACAGGACTCCTAGTTAAATGTGCATTTCAGATAAACAATGGATTTTTTTTTTAGCATAAGTCCCCTGCCGTATTTGAGGCATACTTCCACTAAAATGCCACCCGTTGTTTATCTGAGATTCAAATTTATCTGGGGGGTCCTGTATTTTATTTGGCAGCCCAAGCTGCAACAGACTTGGGTTAATAAAAATAATCAGAGCTGGAACTTGACTGGGCACTTCCCCTTCCTTACTTGCTGCCTGCCTCACTCAAGTCCAGCCCCACTGGCCTGCTCTCCTTTCCTCTGGCACATTGAGCTGCCTCCAACTTAAGGAACTTGCGCAGGCTCTTCTGTCTGCTTAGAATTCTCCTTCCCCCACCATTCAATGGCTGTATATCTTTTTTAGCCCTTGAGTCTTGGCTTACATGCTGCCTCCTCAGAGAGGCCCAACCCATCACTTCGTATCCCGTTTCCCTTTTCTTTCATTCTGTCGGCCTTTTGTTTGTTTCTTTTACAGCAGAAATCACAATTTGCAATGACTTTATTATGTAGCTGGTTAATGGGTTGGGGTTGCTTCCTGTAATGAATTGCAAAGCTCCAGAGGGCAGGAGCTATACCTGTTTGGTCCATCTGTATCTCCAGCACCCAGCACAGTACCCTGCATATACTAGGTCCTCAATACATATGTTGAGTTAATGTAAGTATTGGGCACTCCCAGTCCAGCTAATGCATTCTCCAAAGTGGCCTTATACCCAAGTTCCCTTTAATCCGGACAATGCATAAACCTGCCAAGTTCAAATGTTTTGCTGATATGTAACAATCTTAGATTCTTGTAGACTGCTTTCCTGAACAACAATAACAACCAAAAAAAGGATTATATAACTCTAAATGGGAGAATAGGCATCAAAACTATTTCCTTGCCTAACATCATCCTGTTATTATTTTGACATCTGTGTAGGCTGCGGAATGATTCTTTTAACGCCGTGTGTGAGGCGTATTTATATCGCTGGCTGTAGCACAGAGCATATGCAAAGGCTTCAGAAAACTATTCTAGTAGGTCTTGCCTGTAGCCGTATCAGGCCCCGTGTGGAGGGCCTGAAAAAGCATTCCTGTGTTTACTATGTTTAACGAGGATTGGCTTCCAAGCGGCAGGGCGATAAGCAAGCCCTGCTTTTCCTGTATACCCCCTTCAGTCCCAGTGGAGACAGGAGCATTGGGACCACAAGGTCCCTGATCCCCGTACCATGCACCATGCCTTGGAGGGGACACGGAAATGTGTCAACCAGGAGACGATATAGGGAGTATGACCCTATGTGGCCCTCAGTCTTTTTGCACCAGGAAGAAGCAAGGGTTTGTTCACAGCCCACTCTTTGCATAGCCCTAACCCATTCTGACAGCCAGGCTGGGCTCTTGTCTCTGACTTCCAACTCCCACGCCAGCCCTTGGCTCTGCCCTACCCAGGAGATAATTTTAAAGCTTCCTGGCCTAGGCAGGCTTTGTGTTGGCACCAGAAGCTCGTGGCTCTTCTGTTGTCTCTCTGTGTTTGGACCCACATCATTGCTTCCACCTTTAATTTCCTGTATTTTGAGTGTTTTTTTTTTTTTTTGAGATAGGGTCTCGCTGTGTTGTCCAGGCTGGACTAAAACTCCTGGGCTCAAGTGATCCTCTTGCCTCAGCCTCCAGAGTATATTTCAAGAAATAACAGTAGCGCCTACCATCGCCCAAGGCTTGCTATACCCAAGCACCTTGCTAGGCTGTTTTCAGTCTTCACCATCACCCTCTGCGATCCATTCCAGTCTCCCCATTTCTCAGAGAAGGAAACGGAATCCTAGAGAGAAGTTAAGAAAACTGCCTCATGTCCTCTGGTTGATAAGACGCAGAGTAGAGAATTTCATCCCAGTCTGCTCCTTCCAAAGGCAGGCATGCATTCTGGGGATGGTTTGATCAAGATCATTACCTTCCTCACCAGCAGCTTTTGTCAGAGAAAGGAAGGGGAATGAAATCTAAATGGTTTTCCCAGGAATGCTCTCCATCCAGCCTCAATAATGTGGTACAGCGGGACACAGTGAGAGAGCAGAGGAAACTGGAACCTTGGAGCCAGGCCCACCTGGGATTTAGTGGGACCACCTGCGTTTAACTGTCACGTGACTGTGGGTGACGGTCATGATCTCTCTGAATACTGGTTACCTCGCCTGTCAAATGGGGGTAATAATCAGAATTACTGCCTGTATTTGTTTGCTAGGGCTGTTAAGATAAATAACCACAGACAGGGTGGCTTAAATGACTTAAATGACAGAAATGTATTGTCTCACGGTTCTGGAGTCGGAAAGTCTAAGATCAAGGTGTGGGCAGGGTGGGTCCCTTCAGAGGCCTCTCTCCTGGCTTGTCAACGGCTGCCTTCTCCCTGTGTCTCTTCACATCACCTTTTCTTTGTCCAAAACTCCCCTTTTGTAAGAACATCACTCATACTGGATTGGGGCTCACCCTAACGACCTCATTCTAACTTGAGGTCAGAATGTGGTTATATAATAATATCAGAATGTGATATTATTTGCAGATAGACTCTTCTTTTTATTTTAAGTTCAAGTTTACACATGCAGGATGTGCAGGTTTGTCACATAGGTAAACGTGTGCCATGGTGTTTGCTGCACCTATCAACCCATCACCTAGGTATGAAGACCCCCCTGCATGTATTTGCTATTTATCCTGATACTCTCCCTCCCCACCTGAACCTTCTGACAGGCCCCAGTCTGTGTTGTCCCCCACCCACATGTCCATGTGTTTGCAGATAGACTCCGTACCTCTGTAAATATCTGATAGGCTGCGCGCAGTGGCTCACACCTGTAATCCCAGCACTTTGGGAGGCCAAGGCGGGCAGATCACGAGGTCAGGAGATCGAGACCATCCTGGCTAACATGGTGAAACTCCGTCTCTACTAAAAATACAAAAAATTAGCCAGGTATGGTGGCGGGTGCCTGTACTCCCAGCTACTTGGGAGGCTGAGGCAGGACAATGGCGTGAACCTGGGAGGGGGAGCTTGCAGTGAGCCAAGATCGTGCCACTGCACTCTAGCCTGGGCGACAGAGCAAGACTCCGTCTCAAAAAAAAAAAAAAGATAGAGTTTTTACAGAAGCAAAGAATAATATCAAATAATATCACATTCAGAGGTACTGGGGACCAAGGCTTTAACATAGGAGCTGGGGGGACACACCATTCAATTCATAGTCATTCTAAGAATGTCTTACTGGTTAATACAGAAAATGTATATGGAAACACCTTCCCAAATGTCCACCCTGCAAACCCACACTCATCACTTGTCTTGGCCAAATGGTCTAGAATTATGCACTTCCCCTTGCTGAGCTGTTGGTTAGTTAGTGAGCAATGGTATTATGTGTGCTGGTTCTGCCTGGATCCCCAGCTGTGGGAGACATCTCCCACCATACATACACACTCACACACACACACACACACACATACACACATACACCACACCACTGGCCAATGACATGGAGCCATCATGGGGGATGGCAGCCCTGACCCTGTGCAAAAGCTTTCAGCTACCTCTCCTCAAAAGATGACACTTTTCCCTACGTTGGGCTTGGAGTGGAAGACTAGAAGAGAATTTCTGTGGCTCTAGGATTTTATTCTGAGCTCCACCCCTTCTCA
Source organism: Pongo pygmaeus (assembly GCF_028885625.2). Lineage (NCBI taxonomy): Eukaryota > Metazoa > Chordata > Mammalia > Primates > Hominidae > Pongo > Pongo pygmaeus. Next base: position 15,734,725 of record NC_072391.2, read on the forward strand.
GCATCACAGCTGTCCTCCTTTCCTCCCTAGGCCTCACTTGCTCATCTGGAAAATGGGAATAATGGTAAGTCATGGTAGTTATGGGGGTAAATGAAGGAAGTAGTGTAAAGTGCCTCATGGCTCAGGGATGGCCATAGCAGGTGCTTGTCAACATGAGTCCCCCTTGCTATAATCACCAGGGAGGCCCTGAGTAATAAAAGGGCACAGAGCAGTAGGTAACCTGGGTCCCAATTTTAGCCAATGCTAAGAATCACCCCTTCCCCATAGAGGCAAATTCTGTAACTCTAGAACTAGGCCTGGGAACCTGCATTTTTAACAAATTCTCAGGTATCATATGACCAGGCAATAAGCAAGCCAAATTGTTATTCACTCAATCACTGGAAAAGCATCTTTTTTAAAAAAGTTCATATGCCTGGGCCCTGTCCCACCCCAGCCCTATTGCATCAGAATCTCTAGGGGGCAAGATTGGCATGCTTGTATGTGGAAACTGCTCTCCATCCGTTTCGGAGGTGCACTGTTGATTAAGAATCACTGATTTAACATATTCATCATGGAATATTCTACAGCCATAAAAAGAAATGAGATCATGTCCTTTGAAGGAGCATGGATGGAGCTTGAAGCCATTATCCTCAGCAAACTAACACAGGAACAGACAACTAAACACTGGATGTTCTCACTCATAAGTGGGAGCTGAACAATGAGAACACATGGACACAAGGAGGGGAGTATCACACACTGGGGCCTGTGGTGGTGGGGAGGAGACAGCATCAGGATAAATAGTTAAGGCGTGCGGGGCTTCATACCTAGGTAATGGGTTGACAGGTGCAGCAAACCACCATGGCACACGTTTACCTATGTAACAAACCTGCACATTCTGCGCATGTATCCCAAAACTTAAATAAAATTAAATTAAAAATTTAAAAAGTATCACTTATTTAGAGCAAGCAGTTCTCAAACTATGGTATGCATCAGATCCCTTCAGGAGTGTATTTAAAATGCTGAGTCCTGGGCTCTTACTCCCCAAAATCTGATTCAATGGATCTATGGTGAAGCCCAAGAATCTACATTTTAATAAACCTCCCCGGAGATTGCAGTGAGCCGAGATCGCCCCATTGCACTCCAGCCTGGACTACAAGAGCAAAACTCTGTCAATAAATAAATAAATAAACACCCCCAGGCAATTAGGATACAGTGAATCCGAGACTCCCTACCTTGAAAACATTTCCTTCTAAGCTTGTTGGATCCTAAGGAGGAGCAGAGCACCTGCCTTCCATAAATGAGAGTCCCATCCCATCCATCCAGGGCTGTCTTGTGCAAGGCAAGGCTAGCTCAAATCCATGAACGTTCCATTGTTCGGCTCCCTGGAGGCTGCCACAGCTGGAGGACTGGCCCTCTGAGCCTCACCTGGGTACAACCCTCCAGCCCCAGGCAGGAACAACATTACATGCTCAGCAGCCCCCTCTGCTAGCGGGGCTATAGCACTGAGACCCATTCCTTGAGCTTCCAGTTTGTATTTTCCTTTTGCAATCTGCTTTCTGGATTGGGGGCACCCCATACTCCCCTTTGCTAGCCTCACAGCTAACATACCACAGAGCCTGTGTTCAATCTAAACCTACACACCTGCCAGATTCACTATCTCCCTAAGCCCCGCTGTGTCTACTTTCTCTCACTTGCTCCTGCTAACAGCGAGGTGTTAACCAGTCCTGAGAATGAACGCTTCACGGCATGAATTCAACTACCTCTTTCCCACCCTAATAAGCTAATGCCTATGTAGCACTCACTGACTGCTGTGTTTGGCAGTCCTTTTAAGCACTCTGCATACATTGACTCATTGAACCCTGACCACAACACTGCGAGGCAGAAGGCATGTTTTATGGTGAAGGAAACTGAGGTACAGACAGGTGAGGTGACTTAGCTAAGACCACACAGCTCCTAAGGAGCAGGCCCTGAATCTGAACTCAGACAATCTGGCCCAGAGTCATGCTATTTATTACCCAATAAATCCTTCCAACCCATAACTGATATTATTCTAGTCTTCCCTTCATTGCATGTGTCCCGCCCCATACCTAACACTGGTCTACACGTCTGACCTGATGTCTGTAGGTGATTCCAACATAGAGAGATGGATCAGCACAGATCTCATTGACCCAGGGAAGTGGATTTGAGGGGCAGGACTTTATCTCCTTGCCTTCAGGCCTCTATTGCATAATTTGACTTTTCTCTAGACAAAGCACAGTTTGCCTCCATCCTGTAAAATGCAGCTCTTCTTCTACCAATGCCTCTTTGATCCAAGTATACACCCCCAGCACACTTCTGTCATTTAGTGCTGTGTCATGCATGCATGCTTCCTCTGTTCTCCTGCTGCCCTGGGATACAGCATTCAGAGTTGAGCCCATTTAAGTGCATGGCCCCTATATTCTATATATTAATTCAGCCAATATTTCCCAAGCACCTGCTATGTGTCAGGCCCTGAACTGTGCCCTGAGAGGTCCATGCTGGGTCTCTGCCCTCCTAGAGTTCACAGTCTACATGACAAAGGTGGATCTGCCATCCACTGTGCATACTTGTGTCCCAAGCTTCATGAAAACCACATGTGTGACATCAGCAACAGTCTGTGCATCTAGCTGGCAACTTCCCTGTGGGCATCACTCAGCAAAGGTTTGTTGGACTTCCTGGCTGTTAGCAAGGCAAGTTGGTAGTTTGTTCCATCACTCTCACCTAAGCACGAGATTTCTTAAAAAACAATACATCTCGGTTGAGTAATGAGTTAAGGGAACATCAACTTTGCTGCATCCTCAGTAATTCTGGTGACTTCTCTGTTGCCCTAGAATGCATTTTAGTGTTTCCCTGGGTGGCACACAGCCTCCAGAGTGCTATGAGGGAAGAGGGTGAGTGGGCATGGACGGAGAATTTAGAATTCTGCTCAGCTCTTGTAATTCAGAGTGGGATGCTGGCTCGTACTTCAATGGGTCTGACAAAGTTGCATTACGGTGCTCCTGGAATTGGAATTCAAACTGCAAGAGCCAAGACACTTTCTCATGATCACCACCAAGACTGTAAGGAAACAGAGTCTTTGGGGTACAGAAATAGAGAGAAGGAGCCATTCATTCATCCCCAAATACTCAGGTGGAGTTTACTACGCAGGAGTTCCTGCACTAGAACCAGACAGACAGTGAGAAGCAAAAATTAACATAGTCATTACTCCCAAAGCCCAAAAGAGACACAAAACAGCACAATGATTATGAGCACAGACTCTGAAGCAAAGATGTCTGAGTTCTAATTCCCATTCTATTTACCTGAAGCGTGGTCTTGGGTAAATCGTTTACTTGCTCTGTGACTCAGTTTCCCCACCTGTAAAATGGGCATAATCATAGTACCCTATCTTACGTGGTTTCTGTGGATTATATAAAATAATACAACTGAAGGGCTTAGAACAGAACAAATTCTAAGAGTGTGAGCTATTATTATATGATGATGGCCAAATTAGGAGAAGGCCTATTAATTTAATAATGATATGCATACATATAAACTTGGGACAGCTTGGGATTGTAGGACAAAGGGGTTTGACTTGGAAACGTCACTGAAGGTCTCCCTAAGAAAGAGCCATATAAGTAGAAATTTGAAGGACAAGTAAAAGCAAACTAGGGTTAGACTAGAAAGAAGAGTGAACCAGTGGGTATAGCATGTGCAAAGGCCCTGTGGCAGGAGACAGCATGGAAATTTCCATGCACTGAAATGAAGGCAGTGTGGCTGGAAGGCAGAGAGCAAGGTGAACATCACTCATGAGGGGGCTGGAAGTGCAGAGAGAGGCCAGAGGCAGCCCGTGTTAAAGATTTCTCTCTATTCTAAGCATCTGCCTCTAGGCAAGTCTAAACCCTCTGCATACCAGGTATTCATTATTTGCCTTTTTATCAACCATCTCAAGAGGACTTTAACAAACTTCCTTAGCAAAATCCCATTGTTGCGCTGAAAATAAGTCAAATTTGTCCCTATGTTTAAAAGGAGATTATAATAGAAAGTTAAAGACATTCTCTTTGATTCACCAATAAGAATTTCCATGGACATGTATGTAGTCAAATGATTTCAAGATTTCTTGGTTCCTAGAAATATCGGGGAGTTCAAAATAAACAGTCATCATTTGTTGCTTAGGAAATTTCAATGCTGCACCAAAAGATGGACGGGAAAGGAGGAGGGTAACAGTTATTGAGGCCCAACAGTGCACCAGATGCCAAGCAGAACGTGGGAGCCACAGGTTTTTCTTATTTCATCTTTGCATCCACCCTGTAAGGTGAAGATCATCGTTATCCCCATTTTTATAGATGACAAAACTGAGGCTTGTTAGGTGGAGGTTTGCTTAAGGCCAGTGTTTGAATCAAGTGCCAGGCATGATTCTAGGTGCAGGAAACACGCAGCTGTGGTTTCTGTCCTCATGGAAGTTACATTCTAATAGGGAAGACATACCAAAAAAGCAAATTCATATGTAAACAAAATAATTTCAGGATTGATGTGGGCTTTAAAGAAAATAAAGCAGGTTATATGAAAAAGAGAAGAGATGAAGCTTCCAGCTGGAAGAGAAGAGGCGAGACTCCTCCAGCTGGAATCGTCAAGGATACCCTCTCTGGGGAGGGTATCAACCGGCTTCTTGGCTTCATTGCTTTGCTCCCTCATACATAATCTTTAATCATCTTTAGAGTCAAATATTTCAGGTGACATGTTCACCAAGAGTTATTACAGAAAAACTATTTTATTTCCACTGCTAGAAGAATTCATTGGACCTGAGACCTGGACCAGGAAGCCATGTCCCACGTGAGAGGTGGAGCATTCTGGGCAGAATGAAGAGTAAGTGAAAATACACAGTCACTGAGGCAGGAATGAGTTCAGTGGGCTTAAGATACATGAAGAAAGATCAGGGAGGTCTGAACACTGAAGAAAGCAACAGGGAATCAGGCAAGGTGAAGTCAGAGAGAGGTGGTAGGTGATGGGGTAGAGTCCAGATTTTAATCCACGTGGATGGGAAAACTCTGGAAGGGCACCATAATTGAATGATATAATCTGATTTGCATGTTTTAAGAGAACAATTGGACTGCTGCAGAAAGAATAGATTGTAAGGGGTTAACATGGTTGCAGGGAGACCTGTCAGAGGCTTTGGCTATAGCTCAGGTGAACAATGATGGAGCCTTGGACCATGTTGGAGTTAATGGAAATGAAAGGAAGTAATCAGATTGTCAACTACATTGCAGAGGTGAGATGCCAACACTTGATGAAGGATTGAATGCAGACAGTAGAAAGGAAAGGGGGCTGGGTGCGATGGTTCACACCTGTAATCCCAGCACTTTGGGAGGCCGAGGCGGGCGGATCACCTGAGGTCAGAAGTTCGAGACCAGCCCAGCCAACATGGCGAAACCGCATCTCTACTAAAAATGCAAAAATTAGCCAGTGTGGTAGCAGACACCTGTAATCCCAGGTTCTCGGGAGAATGGGGCATGAGAATTGCTTGAACCTGGCAGGCGGAGTTTGCAATGAGCCAAGAGCATGCCACTGCACTCCAGCCTGAGCAACAGAGCAAGACTCTGCCTCAAAAAAAAAGGAAAGAAAGGAAGGAAAGGAGATCCTAAAGGATTTCTTGGTTTCTAACAGCTGTGCCAACTTGAGTGATTAACTTAAATTCTCCGAGCCTCAGTTTCCCCAACCAAAGATGGGAATAACCATACCCACAGTGAAAGTTTCTGGAAGAACCAAACACCTATCCAGCACAGGGCTCAGAACAGGTGGCATTTTTTTTTAATCTGTTTTTCCCTTAGTATGTTTGAGGTTTGGCTACCACTGAAAAAGAACAACAGATGGTTAAAGACATTTAAGTTAATCCAGGAAAATAGAAACAACTCCCCAGAAACTTGGAGCCATATGGATTTCTTGGTTGGGTGAACTCATCTAAATAGGGTTTTGCAAAGTATCTGTCCGTCAGTTGTATTTTTGCCATAGATTGGGTTCAAGACTCAATTATTTCAGTGTAATTGGCAGCCTTGAGTTTTTGAGATTCATGGTTGATTCATGACTCATCAGTCGGAGTGGGACAAGGGAGGAATCTCTCCTAATAATGATTGTTGGTAGAGCTCTCACAAGACAATGGGCTTCTTGGCCTCATTGCTTTGCTCCCTCATACATAATCTTTAATCATCTTTAGAACCAAATATTTCAGGTGACATGTTCACCAAGAGTTATTACAGAAAAACTCTTTTATTTCCACTGCTAGAAGTATATTCAGAAAGGAGGGAGAAAATGTCTCTAAATCACTAACAAAAGCAGAAAGCCCTTCAGAGACTGGATTCTAACTTGTCTGACATCACATTGCTTGCTTCTTTTTTTTTCTTTTCTTGGATTATTATTACTTTTTAATGACTGGGGGTTTCTACCGTAAACTAGATTTACTCATTTCTCCTTTAGGGATTTAAGACTTGCAATAAGACATTATTAAAATTTTTAAATGCTAGGCCAGGCACAGTGGCTCACGCCTATAATCCCAGTACTTTCGGAGGCCGAGGCAGGCGGATCACGAGGTCAGGAGTTCGAGAACCAACCTGGCCAACATAATGAAACCCCATCTCTACTAAAAATACAAAAATTAGACGGGTGTGGGCACCTGTAGTCCCAGCTACTCGGGAGACTGAGGCAGGAGAATTGTTTGAACCCGGGAGGCGGAGGTTGCAGTGAGCTGAGATCTTGCCTCTGCACTCCAGCCTGGCGACATAGCAAGACTCAATCTCAAAAAAAAAAAAAAGTAAATCTTATAAAAACTCAAGAACTGTACAGGGGAGTAATTGAAAGTAAATTGGGCTCTGATTCAAGGTAGTCTTTTGCCTCTGGAAATATGGGCTGGCTTTCAACATCCACTTTTGTTTTGGTCGTTTGTTTGTTTAAACTATCTTGCCCTCCCTAGCACAATGGTTGTTCAATGCCACTAAATTTCCATGAAGTAAAAAATGAAAAAAAAAAAATGAAGGCGGGTGGATGAGAAGGTGTGTAAAGTGATCATATTTTCTGAACCCCAAATTGAAGCATGCAGGCCACCCAGAAGTAGTCGATATGCATTCAGTACTGAACTGGTTTGGCTGTGTCCCCATCCAAATCTTGCCTTGAATTTTAATAATCCCAAGTCAAGGGCAGGGCCCGGTGGAGATAATTGCATCATGGGGGTGGTTTCCCCCATGCTGTTCTTGTGGTAGTGAATAAGTCTCACAAGATCTGATGCTTTTATAAATGGGAGTTCCCCTGCACATGCTCTCTCTTGGCTGCTGCCATGTTAGACGTGCCTTTACTCCTCCTTTGCCATCTGCCATGATTGTGTGGCCTCCCCAGCCATGTGGAACTGTGAGTCCATTCAACCTCTGTCCTTTACAAATTACCTAGTCTTGGGTATGTCTTTATTAGCAGTGTGAGAACAGACTAATACAAGTACGTACTCAGTAGGATGCATTATGCAAAAGCATCACCTCAAGGAATATTCACCTTTGCCCTCTGAGATAGGGATTACTATTAGCCTCACTGTTCAGATGACAAAATGGAGGCCCAATGTCACACAGCTAAGAAGTGGTAAAAACAGAACTCCAGAACACACTGTTATACTGCTTCTATGCATAGGGGTTTACCCAGGACAGCAACATGGCAGAATATTTAAAATTGGGATTTTCCTGGTGGACCCTTCTTGATGAATCTTTAGGAGATTAGGATGTCCCATAAAAACAGCTTGAGCATGGATGCAGAATGACTGAGTTCCAATCTGTTACTGGCTTATCAAGGGGATGAGGAGAGACAGGTAACTCTTCCATGCCCTGGCTTCCCAAGTTAGATTCTAAGATAATGGTTACTGCATTTTTTTATTACAGTTGTAATATATGTGTACTATAAACAATTATAAAATGTCTGGGCGTGGTGGCTCATGCCTGTAATCCCAGCACTTTGGGAGGCTGAAGAGAGCAGACTGCTTGAGCTCAGGAGTTCAAGATTGGCCTGGACAACATGATGAAACCCTGTCTCTACTAAAAATACAAAAATTAGCCAGGCGTGGTGGTGTCCACCTGTAGTCCCAGCTGCTTGGCAGGCTGAGATAGGGGGATGGCTTGAGCCTGGGAGGTAGAGGTTGCAGTGAGCCAAGATCACACCACAGCACTCCAGCCTGGGTGATGGAGCCAGACCCATTTAATTTAATCTCGAATTTAAAAATAGATATATATAAAACTTAGAACAAGGAAAAAAAAGGAAAAAATTAATTTATCCATAATATCTTCATCCAGAGATTAATTTATGTTAGTTATTAATAATATTCTGTCCTACATCAATAGATGTGTATCTACATCCATATCTCAACAAATATCACAAGTAAGACCATATTATTGATATGATTTTGTAACCATGCATTTTAAAATCTTACCAATATATCCTAGACATCTCTCCATGTCAATAGTTATTCTATGTCATCACAGTACTTCCTCTATGTAGCATCCCCTTTTGGGGGCATTTAGTTTGACACCTCCAAGATGATTTCTTTAGAAAATTGCTAGAAGTTGTTTCTCTTCTTGAGAATACATATATCCTCTATCCTTGAAGACTTACAAGGACAAATATGGGGCAAATGACAAAACCAACAGAAAAGTACTAGGAGTGGGGTTCCAGATGCTGTACCAATGCACTGAGAGGCAGGATCAGAACCCCCATTCAGCCCCTCCCCAGTTTGAGCATTTCAGGAGGTGAGAATCATCTGGAAGCATAAGTGGAGGTGGAGGCAGGAGGGTGATGTCAGGACATTTTGACAGCACTGCCCAAGGAGGAGAAGCAGCAGGAGGAAATGAGGACTCATTATCCTTTTGGAATTTTTCCTTTGTCTGATTTTCCCCTTTTGACAGAGAAGATTTAAGTTATGGATAGAGAAAAAAAAAATCATACTGTCAAGAGCTGTTCTTGTTTTTCTTACAACACATGCAGCTAGGCCCAGTATCCCCTACTCCCTCACCACTATCAGCAATTCAGTGGGGGAAATAACCACGGGGACACATTTTCCTCCCTTGGGTGTAAAGAGCAAAGCCAAGCTAGGTCATTTCCTGATGAATCCCCATTTTAAACCTGCAGTGAAAGTTGCAAGGGAGCAATTGCCTACTAAAAGCATAGGGCTAGGCACCTGATAGACGATCTTACAATGAATCCCACGTCATCTGGTCAACCTGATTATTTTACAGATGGAGAAAGGGAGACTTGGAGATGATCTTCAACTTCCAGAAATGAATCCTAGATATCTATGAGGCAAAATACCAGGAATAAGCCTGCAAATCCAACACACACAGACACACACACACACACACACACACACACACACACACACACACACACTCCTAACCAAAGCTTAGAATGGCAGCTCAAACCTTTGGATCTGTCAGTAATTTCCTGGCTAGTGCCTGCTGAACCTGGAACACAAAGCAAATTTTTTTAAGTTACTTTTCCCTGCAGAGTCCAGAAGCTCACACACTGGACCAGAAATGTTTGTTGAATGACTAAAGGATTTAATGAGTTGAATGGCAGACTCAGTCAATAAGTAATAGGAGAATTAAAATAGTAAATGAATGTGTGGTATGTGAATGCATTTAATTGAATAATTAATTCATATCTGAATGATCTATTCAATAAATCCCACACATATTCGAGCAGTTATATCTCATAACCTCTACCTATTATGGAGTTCTCTTGAAGTCCAAAGCTTGTCTTAGAACAGAACTTCTTTTCTAGATTTCTGGACCCATAAAGTCCTTTTTAAAAAATGCTGTAAGTCAGCCAGGTGCGGTGGTTCATGCCTGTAATCCCAGCACTTTGGGAGGCCGAGGCAGGTGGATCACTTGAGGTCAGGAGTTTGAGACCAGCCTGGCCAACATGGTAAAACCCTATCTCTATTAAAAATACAAAAATTAGCCAGGTATGGTGGTACACACCTATAATCCCAGCTACTTGGGAGCCTGAGGCAAGAGAATCACTTGAACCTGGGAGGTGGAGGCTGTAGTGAACAGAGATCATGCCTTTGCACCCCAGCCTGGGTGACAAAGCTAGACTCCATCTCAAAAAAAATATTGTAAGTCCATAAACTATTTTTGGTGGCTCAAAAAGCTTACTAGAAATTGCACAGTCAAGAGATGCCTGGATTTGCTTTAGGTTTCACAGATGCCTGGCTCCATATCATGCTGATCAGAAGTTCTGATGATTCCATCTGATTTTGAGTTATGCATCCACCATGGAAAAATCAGACAAATTATTTGTTACTTCATCATCACACTTTGAGCTATGCCATTTATCAAAACAGGAGTATATGGGAAAACAAATAAGAGATGAGTTATACGCTGTGCAAATGTTGAAGTCATGCTACCTGAAAGCTGAGTCTTCTAAATCCGTCAAAGAAAATCTTCATTTGGAGGGTGGCCTCCCGGAATAATATCCTTCAGAAAGCCTCAGAAGTCTCAATGGTGGGCACTAAGCAGGAATGCTGGATGCTGAAATTAACAATGAGTCTTGGAGGCTTCTGGACAGGGCCTGAATCCTACTTCCACATGGTATAAACCTGTGCTTGTTTCAATGTCCCTCTACATGAAGGGACATTTGTAACTTGTACCTTAGTGGGCAGTGGTAATGATCCCATGAGATAATGCATTGTAAGCACTCAACGTAAGGTCTGAGACATGGCAAGTGCTCAGTAAACTTTAGCAACTTTACTCCCATAGGGTTGTGTGAGCCTCGAGTGAGATAAAAGATGCAAAGAATCTTGCACAGATCCTGGCACATGGGAGGTACTTGATAGATGTTTATTTCTTGTCACTTTTTCCAGATGGCCTTATTGGGAATGTTCTGTATTTATTGCTCTTCTGCAGGGCAGAGCCATTATGCAGTAAACATCCAGGCACCCTCCCGAAAGCAACCATCAAAAAGCTAATCCCCAGGTCCTGGATCAGACCTTCCCAGAGCTCTTTGGCTCAAAACCAGGCAAGCAGACAGATTGCAAACTTCTTTCTATTGCCTAAGAAAATTTGTTCAAAGTAAAAACTGCAAATCTGCCACAATCTGGGGCTGGATATGTTCTAGCAGAAGCCCAGCTGAAGGCCCCACCCCTGCCCCTAAAGGCTCCCAGGAATTTTCCTGATCTTTTTTTTTTCAATGGTCTGATTGATGGAGGAACGGACAGCCTGCTGGCCAGTGGCAGGGAGTGAGCTGGCTCCCTTCTTCCCATGATGGGCAGAAGGGGCAAAGAAGAATTTATTAAACCTCCAAGAAAACTGCCAGAGTGGGAATTTTCAAAACACTGATCCTGGAGGCATTAAATCAAGGCAAGTAAAAAGAGTTGAGAATTGGGGAGATCCTCAAGGAATAAACTTCTAGCCTTCTTCGGTTTATCATTCTAGAAAATTGCAAACCAGGGCCACTGGAGAGAGAACCACATATAACCATCATCTCCAAAATGAATACGATTTATCAGTCTTCTTCTCTGTGTCCAGCACTGAGTGGAACAGCATGCAAGGCACACAGGGGGTAACAGCCACAGAGAGCATGAGGGCTAAATCTAATCTGCAGGTTCCAGGAGGACATAACAGGGGGAATGGTGCTGCTACTGAAGCATAAGGCTGAGCAGAAACCAGCCAGGCCATGCAGAGGAAGACTGGTTTAGGCAGAGGAAATAATGTTATCAAAGACTTGGAGGTGAATGAGATGAAAGTGTCTAAGGAACTGAAAGACATTCATGACGGCTGGATTGGAGAGGAGAGAAGCGAGAAGTCAAAGCAGATCAGGGCCCAATCATACAGGGGACTATGGTTAGGAATTTAACTTTCTTTGTTAAAGCAATAGGGAGCCATGGATGGCTTTAGGCAGAGGGAGGAGCAAAGCAATCAAATTCTTTTTTATGAAACTTGCCCTGCCTTCTTTTTATAGAATATTGGTTCTCTCAATAAGTTACTGTGTGGCTATAGGCAATTCACACCTTCTCAAAGCCCCATTTTCTGGAAGATGAGAAAAGAGGACTAATGCTACAAAGCCATAATAAGAATCCTCCCTGGCTTTCCCCAGGGCAGGCCCAAGAAGGCCTTTGTGTTTCACACTCCCAAAGCCATCTAAAAATTCAGCTTTCCGAGTGCCTGAAACCCATATCCAGACTGCCTCTCATACTTAGAAGCAGCTTAAATATCCCTTGTCAGCTCATATAGGACCTAAATTTAGGTTCAGAAAATACAGCCTCCCTCAATAAGGTCCCTTCTGGCTCAAACACAACTATGATTCTACATTCATTATTCATCTTGGCCACAAGGCTGTGTAATAAACACACAGTCACAGAGGAAAACCTGCTTCTCCCTAGGAGAGGCAGGGAGTGGGGTAGATATCTATCCTGCATCAGCATCACCTCCAGACCACAGACCCTCAGTGATGGCTGATTAATATGCTATTGCATTTGGAGAAAATTAATGGGCTTTGATGGTTATTTGGAGCCTGCCTCCTCAATTCCACTGTGAGAGAGTTACAAATTTAAACAAACATTGACATATAATAAATCCATGCTCTGCAGACTCGTCAAAAGGTCTGACTTAATAGGCCTGACCGTCTTGAAATTTGGATTGAATTCATAGCAGTAATGTGGACTGGCTTATCAGGAGAGCCAAGCTGCAGCTTGGGGAAGGACAAAAGCTTTCCTTCCCAGGCACAGTGCAGACTCCCCATGGGGGACACGGGGGACAGGGGACAGCACAAAAGCTCCCCAGTCACTTTCTTTTCCATGATCCAGCTTTATTTTCTTTGCAGGACTTATCTGGGTCTGAAATTATCTGGTTTATGTCTTTGTTACTGATTTATCATCTGTAAGCCAAAGCTCTGTGGGAGATTTACCATGTACCATTGTAACTCCAGAGTTTTCAACAGAGCCAAGCACGTAGTAGATGCTCAATAAATATTTCTTGAGTGAATAATCTTGCATTACTCATGAACCTATCTGTACTACTTAGCCAAGACAGTATGGTACGATATCTATCTTGTGGAATATTTATCAGAGGGGGGTGAGCTCTGGAGACAGAATTCCTGCGCTCAAATCCTTGCTCTGCCATAAACTGACCCTGATCAAACTAATCATCTGTCCGTACCTGTAACATGGGTTAATACCATCTACCTCATAGTAGGCATTCAATGAAATAGTATGTATGAGCTACTTAGAACAGCACTTAGTAAGTATCTAGACAAAGTTTGGCCATTATTAGCTTAACATTTCTATACTGACTCATACTTTTAGCCTAAATACATTTTTTAAAACTTTAAATTATTCCCATTCATAATAACAAACATGTTGAATCTCTATAACTGCCCTGTGAGGTAAGTACTGTTACAGTCCTCATCTTACAGATCAGGAAACTGAGGCACACATCACGGGCATGAAGCCACAGAGCTGAGAAGTGGCAGAGCAGCAGGCTCCAGAATCCATGTGGTTAACATCTGCACCAAGCTGCGCCCTGGAATGTGCACATCACTTTTCAAATAGCAAATATAAGCATCCACATAAATTGTAGTTTTCATTTGACTTTTTATGATGGAAGATTTTAAACATGCAAAGAGTAGAGAGAAGACTATATAAAAGGGCTTTAAGTGATCACTTAGCTACCATCCAAGATTCATCTTCAGAAATACCAGCGTGGCATTCGTCACACGATGAAAAACTGCAGCCGTCCATTTAATCCCCTGAGCAATGCAGCCAGATGCCCTCTCACCTCTGAGCCTTCATACATTCTATAGCCTCTGCCTGGATCCTTCTGCAGCCTCCTTATCTGCCCTTACTAACCGTCAGGTCTGAGCCCCACGGTGCTTCCTCAAACAAACCTTCCGTTGAAGTTTCTTTTTGCATGGTAACCACAGACCTAATTTATAAAGCCATTGGATCCGTGCCCACTGATCTATAAGATCTATGTCCATTTCATTCACTCCCCTATGGCCAACACTTATTAGGCACTCAATAAAACATTTGTCTTGTAAAAACAGTCATTTTATGGATGAGAAACCAAGGTTCAGAAAGGTTCAATAACTTGCCCATGGTCAGAGAACAAGAAAGTGGCAGGGCTGGAACCCAAACTGATGTCTTTCTAAATCCAAGTCCTTCCTACCACAGGAATTTGGTGCAAAAGTAATCGCAGTTTTTGCCATTCATGTATTGGCAAAATTATTTTTGCACCAACCTGACATCTGTAAGTGCCACGTGGATTCTACATTTGCGTGTCTGAAATGGGGGAACTCAATTAGACCTCTTTTAGGACCCCTTCCCTAGAGGATTTTCAGATTCGACCTCATGAAACAGACCACAGATTGAGTCTTCAAAATCCCACAAGCCAGTTTCAAACTCTAGCCAGAGGCCTCTTTTCTAACTGGGGGACCACAAACAGGCTAAGTTTCTTTGGCCAGGCTAAGTTCTGGAAAGTGATACAAAGAGAAATAAAATATTATTCCAGCCTAGGTTGAAGCAATAATCCTAGTAATCAAGTAATAATCAAGTAAGGACAAGGAGAAGCATAATAAAGTGAAGCAGAGAAGTGAGCCATTGTTACAGGATCCCAGAGGGACAATGATTAGTTCCACTGGGAGACAGGGCAGGGGACATCCAGGAGAGAGGAATTTCAGGCTGAGCTCTGAAGGATCAGTCAGTAAAATTTCAATAAATCTAAGCTATTAAGGCATTCTAGGCAAAGAGAACAGCAGAAGCCCTGAAGTGTAAAGTGCATGGCTCTGGACTACTGAGCATCAGATCAAGGAGGGATGCAGCTCTGAGGACATCAAGACAGTGAGTTCAAGCTGTGGGAGGTTAAGGAGTTCCCACTGCAGGAGTAGAGATGACAACTTTGGGTCTTCATATTAGGTTAGTGCAAAAGTAATTGTGGTTTTTGCAATTAATATAATGTGTTTTGCATTAAATGTAATGGCAAAAACTGCAATTACTTTTGCATCAACCTGATAGAAACAGGAGAATTTTAAAATCCAATTCAGGAATCATAGAGAAACCACAAATACCCTCCCGTGGCGGGAAGTAGCTAGCTGTTTACTAAGCCCGTTTCTCTTTCCTCCTGGGTGTTCAGCTAGACAATATTTCCCAGAGTCCCTTGCAGTTAGGTGTGGCCATATGACTGAGTTCTGCCCAGCAGAATATGGATGGAACTGATATATCCACTTCCGGGACAGGCCTGTTGAGACCTCCCATGGGATATGCCACTCCTCTGACCTCACCACTCCCCACTACTTACTGACTAGATGTTGACACTCAGGTAAATGTTGAAAGCCACATGATAAAGTTGGAAGTTCCTCCATTATCCTGGGTCCTTGAGTGACTGCATGGAGCAGAGCATCCCATGCCTACCTCTACCCTCCAGCTACTGTCCAGGAACCCAGAATTGAACTTTATGTGAATGCAGAATTCATTTCTTTAGTATTAAGCCCCTGAAATTCCAGGGTTTATCTGTTCTAGAAGCCAGCATTACCTTAACTAATATGCCCCTTGAATTAGTTTATTCTATAAATATTCTTTGAGCCTCTACCGTGTGCCAGGGATGCTTCTAGGCATTAGTGATACAGTGGCAGCCAAGGAAAAGGTTTCTGCTCTTATGTAACTTTAGTGGGAGGAAACCAACCGTGAACAAGTAAACAAATAAGATAGTTTTTGCCAGTGATAGAGCTACAAAGGAAACTTAAAAAGATGGTGTCACTAGAGAATAGGGGGAAGGGCACTTATCTTAATTAGGGCAATCATTTCCCTCAGACTCTTATCTGAAATACAAAACTTCATTTTAGTACCCACAAACATTCTAGACACCAAAGGACCAGAAAATCATCACAAAGGGGGCACTCTTGAGATCACTTCTATTAAAAAATTAGACACTCAACTCAGAGGAAACCAAATGTTCTTGGCTTGGGAAGGCTTTGATGAGAACAACTAAGGCATTCATTTGTTGAGAGCCTGGTAAAATACTTACAAAGAATGTCTGTGTTTGGGAAGCCTGGGTCAGCTGTATTTTGTCCCATCCAATGCTACTGCATTTCCCGTTCATTGCAGCCAAGCAAATTTGCCAATAATCCTACACACCAGCTCCTGAAGGTACAAATTCTGTCAATGAGCAGAAAGAAGCCACAAGCATGGTTTCAGTATTTTACTGAGGGGCAGGTAAGGAGTGCCTTCTGGAAGCTAGTCAACATGAACACACAGTTCCGGGCTGAGGTAAAGGTAGTGACCGGTGCAAAATTCCCAGTGTCCTTGTGGCCACTGTGTTTTGCAGACTGTCTACCCAACAGATCAGGGAATGGCTTAACAATAATCCCAGTTATTACAATACAGAACTACCTCCATAGTTGTTGGTAATTTCCACTGCCCTGATAACACTAAATATCCCCCTGATTACCCAGCTGCTACAATCCCTCCTCAAAATCCCCTTTGCCTCTCACAATCCAGAAACCAAAAAGTCAAAGCCAGGTATTAGGCAAGAGGGAGAGGGGGAGCCCCAAGACCTTGATGATTCGATGGTACTCATATGTGCTAAATATTCTTCTTATTACCCCTGGAGCTACATCAGAATCCCCAGGGAGTTTGTTAGAATTGCAGATTCCTAAGTCCCACCAGAGACCTACTAAATTGGAATCCATGGCAGTGAGGTCCTGGAATCGGTATTTTATCAACCTTCCCCAGTGAACCTCATGTACCCTACAGTTTGAGAACTGCCGGCCCAGGCACGGCTCTGGCATTTTGCTAAATGGAGGGTGAGCTCATTTGTGCACGCGGCTCATCAGATTAGTGGTTTTGAAACTTGATCAGAATGCTTTCTTAAAATCAACTCTTCCTCAGGATTTCAAAACACAAAATAAATCAGAGGGTAGCTACATATAGCCCCTTGTTTGCAAGTCCAACTTGAGTGGCTGGTAGGAATAGATAGCAGTCTACAGAAGCCATATCTGGGGATACGTGGCTCCAACAGGGAATAGAACAGCCAAAGAGAGAACAAAGGTTGGCGCTGGAGGAAGAAGCAGGCTGTTACAAAGCCCTGATGAATGGAAGAGCAGAGAGTCAGGGATAGGCCAAGCCCAGGGTAGAGACAACAGCAGGAGTCCTAAGCCTGGGTCAGCCATTATGAAAACTAGAGCCAAGGCACAAAGAGAGATCAGGTTGTTCAAGTAAGCAGGCTCCATTTTGCCAGAGAGAAAATAGTGAGGAAACAAAATTTATTTGTGGGGGCCTGCACTCCTTCTGTGGACCATTAAGCTGCCCTGATAAAATACCATTTTGAACACAACACACCCAGCTCTGAGATGTTGGGAGGGGAAGGTTCATGCATTTTGTTCAGTGCTGCACCCCTGGTACTTAGCCCAGGATCTGCAAAGGCTTGGCCCCCAACAACACAGTACTTGTTAAATGAATGAATGGATGAAGGGCTTTGTGTCTACTGCAGGAACCCTCTGAAGCAGAACCACACGTTTCCAGGTTGGGGGTCACTTAGGTGAGACTCAGGACCCCACACTTGCTCTCCATTCTGAGTGCCATCAAGGTCAGGCTGGTCCTAGAAAAAGGCTTGCAAAGCTCAACAGGGCAACTTAAAACAATGTTTTCTTAGAACTCTCTACAAACCAGGTGTATTATTCACTTGCACCAAAAATCTACACCTAAGGGCCCTCAGACCTTAGTAGGATAGGAAGAAAGAAAAGAAGCTTTTCTTTACCAAATGACTCTTCAATATTTTTCAGTTTCAAAATTCTACTGGGGCATTCTATGCATTAAGCACTGCACGAAACACTGGTGAGAGAGCAAGAGGGAAAAGTAGATGAGGTCCCTGCTCTCTTGAAGTTTATATTCTAATAAGCAAGTCAGGCCATAAACATGAAAACATGCAAATGAGTGAGATCATTTGGAATGTAATCAATGCTATGAGAAAAAATTAAACAGGGAAATGCAAAAGAAAGAGACTGGCAGAGTAGGAAGCTTTTTAGAAAAGGAGGCCATTTGTAGAAGTGGCATTTGAGCTGAAATCTGAATTACAAGAAGAGAGTCATGCAAACATCAGAGGGCATAGCACACCCAGCAGTGGTAACAGCCAGTGCAAAGGCCCTGGGGTAGAGAGAAGCACCATGTGTTTAAGGAATAGAAAACCAACCAATGTGATTGGAACTGGGTAGTCAAGGCAAAAGGAGGGATAGAAGAGCAGGAGCAAGAAGAAGAGATCAGATCAAGCACACTTCTCAGGGCACAGAGGAGTTTGCAGGTGGATGGTTTGAGTGGAGTGGTAACATGATGTGATTTGGTTTTAAATGACAATTCTGGCTCTTGTGTGGAGAATGGACTGGAGAAAGGAGCAAGAGAGAAATCAGGGAAATCTAGGAGGAGGCCTTCAGTTAGACCAAGAGGAAATGACCTTGACTTGGACCAAGATGGTGCCAGGAAGTGTAAGAAATGTGGATATATTAAGTGGGTGGAGTTGGCAGGACTCAGGGGAGAGAGGAATCAAGCATGCCAGCCACCACTGTGGAGGATGAAGAATGGCTCATCATCCCCATTTTTCAGATTAGGAAACTGAAGTCCAGGTCACACAGCTGTAAACTGTCAGGGCCTGGGTCTGAAGCCAGGTCTGAGTGATTTCAGAACCCTCGTGTTCCTTCCTTTCTGTTTTCTTTAGATGGAGCTTTTGCTCTTGGTGGTCTTTGACAAAGAACAGGTGTGTGGGGTTTGTGCATTCCCTGTACACCAACTACTCCTCATTTGGAGAGGAAAAATAAACCTCACACTAGTTAATGCCACACTGTTTATTGATTTAGGCAAATGTTTGGCAGCTCCAATTCATCTTCCAGAGGGTAATGTAATAAGGGCTCATATTATACTCTGTGTTTCTCTGGGCTCTCAATATGTCATCCTCCTTAGTCTCACAGCCTCCTCTATAAGTTTCAAAAAAAAACCCCATGACATTGACACATTGGGCAGGTGTGTCTTTTTGCAAATAATGAAGCTGGGGATGAGACCATGGAAAGACCTGGAAGTGGAGGTTCTTTAATCTGTATTACCTTGTACAAGTCACCTAGCCTCTCTCAGCCTCAAATTCCTCATGTGAAAACTGGTGTAATATCCCTATCCTGAGAATTTTGAGAGTTCAAGTCGAATCATATAAGACATTGTGTGTGAAAGTCATTTGTGAAGTGAAATATTTAACATTATGATTAACATTAGAAATTCTTGGCCAGGCACGGTGGCTCATGCCTGTAATCCCAGCATTTTGGGAGGCCGAGGCAGGTGGATCACCTGAGGTCAGGAGTTCGAGACCAGCCTGGCCAACGTGGTGAAACCCCGCCTCTATTACAAATACAAAAATCAGCCAGGCATGGTGGTGCACACCTGTAGTTCCAGCTACTCAGGAGGCTGAAGCAGGAGAATCACTTGAATCCAGGAGGTGGAGGCTGCAGTGAGCAGAGATTACACCACTGCACTCCAGTCTGAGCAACAGAGTGAGACTCTGTCTCAAAAAATAATAACATTGGGAATTCTTTAGTATTAAATAAAGAAATAGAGACAGGTATTGAGTCATTCAACAAATATTTATAGAGGCTCTACTATGTGTCAGACACTAGTAATTCAGTAGTGGGCAAAATTGACATGATATGTAGTCTTTGCCTCTGTGGAGCTTAAAGTCTAGTGAGGAAGAGAATTAACAAACGATCACACTGGTAAATACATAACTTTGTATGGTTGGTATGTGTGTTTAAAGAAACATACAGGGTGATGTTAAGGGTCGGAGAAGGTTTCCCTGGGAAATGATTGAGCTGAAATCTGGAAGCTATATAAGAATGAACTGTGAGATGAGCAACTACGGAGAAGGATGCAAGCGTTCTAGTCAGTAGGAGCAGTACGTGCAAAAGTCCTGAGGAGGCAGAAAGGAGTAAGGCTCACATTGGAGGACCTCAAAAAAGCAAGAGGTTGGAATAGAGCAAAGGACAGTGGGGTGCGGGGACTAGCACAAGGTGAGGCTGGACCCAGAGAAGGGGCTAGATTGTGCAGGACCTTGTGGGCCACAGTAAGGTTATCTTAGCTGCTCTGATGGAAAAGGAGGAAAGGGAAAGAGATGGAGAAAAGAAGGTAAACTGCAGAGTAATTAAACAGATGTTGGGCGCGGTGGCCCATACCTGTAATCCCAGCACTTTGGGAGGCCAAGGCAGGTGGATCACATGAGGCCAGGAGTTCAAGACCAGCCTGGGCAACATGGTGAAACCCTGTCTCTACTAAAAATACAAAAATCAGCCAGGCATGGTGGTGCACACCTGTAATCCCAGCTACTTGGGTGGCTGAGGCACAAGAATCGCTTGAACTCGGGAGGCGGAGGTGCAGTGAGCCGAGATCTTGCCACTATACTCCAGCCTGGGTGACAGAGCAAGGCCCTGTCTCCAAAGAAAAAATTAAACAGAACACAGGCAAAGTTCAGCATAGCACGATGCTTTCAGGGATCCCTAAGTAATGAATAAGGGTTAGGATCAAGGTTGGACAAAAGCAAGGAAAGAAACTGGTAGAGTAGTCAGGGTTCTGATTTTTAAGTACCCTTGATGCTTATAAAGAACTTTACATTAGGAAGTTCAGTTTGGGGGAATGTTTAGCACATTTGAGAGAAGGTAGTGAATGAATCAGATATACATGTCTATAACGCTCTAAGGTCAAAATACTGAAAAACAAAAGGCTGGAAGTGGGAGGACCAGTTCGGGGGCTGCTTATTCCAGGAAAGAAAGGAGAGTTGAAACCATGGTGGTAACAGTGTGAGTGGAAGGAGGTACTTGCAGGCAAGGGCCCCAGGTTTGATTCCCAGGCTAGGATTTTGCCCAATCTTGCAAAGAAGAGTTCATCTCTGCCCTCATTCTCTCATCCAGCATCCTGTCCGTAACCTCAGACATTGAGGGTCTTTGGCTATAACTTGCACTCTCCCTCACTGCTGCTCCCCGCCCCCAACCTTGGTTAGATGCTGTGTAAAACCGTCACAGCTGATATGCATGTTATGTAACACTTGTTTCTATACTATGAGAACCAAGAGAGAGAGAAAAAAAAAATGCTTCCTGACAAGTAATTTTGTACGTAAAAAATAATCTGCCAGAGGCTTGGGAAAATGTACCTGTAATTCTTCCACACATTGGCACTTATACCCGCTTGCCTGCCGACTACTTCTGCCTTCAAATGCCCTGGGAGCAAAACACGATTACACAAGAGAGGCAAGAATGTCCTTTCCGCTTTCAGAATCTGGGACCAACAGTGTGTGTGTGTGTGTGTGTGTGTGTGTGTGTGTGTGTGTGTGTGTGTGTGGGTGTATGTGTGTGTGTGTGTGTATGTGTATGTGTGTGTGTGTGTGTGTGTGTGGTGTGTGGTGTGTGTGTGATCATTCCCTGCTTTCCTTTTACTTACAAAATCACATTGAGAACAATGCCTGATTTCTCAACTGCAAAGTAAGGATAATAATAGTCTTTAATTTACAAGTGGTTGGTGAGACTAAAATGAAATAATTCATATAAATAGGGCTTTACGTGATATTTGGCACGTAGTAGGCATTTATTAAAGGGTTTTTTGAGCTGCATTTGAGGGAGCGCTTACTGTTGCCAGATTTGTGCTAACTGCTTTACCTCATTTAGTACTGGGGGTGCTGTCCGTGGTCCTGAATTGCCTTTTGCTGTGAGAGCTTTTTTTTTTTTCCTCCTCTGAACTTCAGGAAGCTGATTCTGTCAACCCATACATCATTCCCCAGAAATTCATAACCATGTGATTTTCAGAAAACATAATTTTAGGTCTCTTTGAAAATCAGCTTTATGGAGTTATGGCTTATATGCAAGTGCATGCATTTTAATTGTACATTTTGATGACTTTTTACAAATTTATACACCAATGTAACTAGCCCCACCATTAAGATACAGAATGTTTCCATCACCCCAGAAAGTCTCATTAGATCTCACCTTAATAACCCCCCAATCTCTGGCCTCAGACAAACACTATTTAGCCTTCTGACACTAGACTTCATTTGTCATTTCTAGATTTCAAATAAATGAAATTATGTAGTATGAACTATTTTATATCTGCCTTCTTTCTCTCTGCATAATTTTTAAAATTCATTTATACTGCTACATGTATCAATAGCTTATTTATTATTGTTGTTAAAGTATATCACACAACTAGTTTATCCACTCACCTATGAATAGATTTGGGGGTTACTTTTAGCTTGGAGCTATTACAAATAAAGCTACTATGAACATTAGTGTACAAGACTTTGTGTGGACATTCATGTTTATTTACCTTGAGCAGACATCTAGGAGTGGAACTGATGTGTCATATGCTAAGTGCAGGTTAAACTTTATTTAAAAACAACCAAACTCTTCTCTGTTGTACTATTTTATACCTTCAGTGTGTGAGAATTCCAGTCACTCCATATTTTCACCATCACTTGATATCATCAGTCTTTTTCATTTTAGCCATTCTAATGGGTGGTATCTTATTGTGGTTTTAATTTGCATTTCCCTGATGACTAATGACATTGGCATCTTTTCATGTACTTATTGACCATATGTATATCTTCTTTGGTGGATTGTCTGTTAAAATCTTTGCCCATTTAAATCTGATATTAATGCTATCAACAAATCCCAGATCTTTATGATGGAAGTTATTGGCAGGTGGATCACCTGAGGTCAGGAGTTTGAGACCAGCCTGGCCAACATGGCAAAACCCTATCTCTACTAAAAATATGAAAATTAGCCAGGCATGGTGGTGCGCACCTGTATTCCCAGCTACTCGAGAGGCTGAGACAGGAGAATCACTTGAATCTGGGAGGTGGAAGTTGCAGTGATCACTCCACTGCACTCCAGACAGGGTGACAGAGCAAGACTCCACCTCAAAAAAAAAAAAAAAAAAAAAAAAAGCTGAGAGTTACAGGAAGACATAATCATAATAAACCTCAGAATAATGCAATTCACAAGAAAGCCCTCTTTACTCTGAATTATTGAGCTCTGTGGACAAATCTCTATCACCAACATGGGATTCTGGGTGCAGATACACTGTAGAGAGGTAGGAAGATTGATGGAGTGAAAAAGACCTGTCATGTTATTTCAAACCAACCCTTTCCTAGCTGGTTGACCCCTTGTGAGTATTTAATCTCCATCGTTCTCACAGTTACCAACAAAAAATAGAGCTAGTGCAACCTACCTAAATGTGTTATCAGGAAGACCATAGCAATGTACATAGTTGTATGCTGCATAGTGAATACTCAAAATATAGAGCTATTAATTCTATTATGTTCCAAACATATCAGTTACCTGTTACCATAATAACAAATATCTTGGATTTGTTGATAGTATCAATATCAGATTTAAGTGGGCAAAGATTTTAACAGACAATCCACCAAATAATGTTGATGTTAAAACCACCCTCTAAAATACCATAGCTTTTTTTTCTTTTTAAAAAAAGCATTTATTTAGCTCCCACATCTGTAATTGGTTATTTAGTCTGGGATTAGCTGGGCAGATCTTTCAGTTTCAGCTCAGCTCATTCACATGTCTAATACTGGCTGGCTGTTGACTAATGTAGAACGATCTTGGGTGGGAGAAGGGAATGACCTAGGTCTGTTTCTCGTGTCTCTCCTCCTTCATCAGAGTAGTCTTGGCAATGGCAGAGGTACAAAACAGCAAGAAGAAACACGCAAGGGCTCTTCAGCTATAGGCTCAGAATTGGCACACAGTCACTGCTACCATATTCTATTGGCCAAAACAAATCACAAGACTAGACCAAATTCAAGAGGTAGGGAAAGAGACTCCACATCTCTTGTGATAGAAACTGCAAAGTCGCATGGAAAAGAGTATGCATGGAAGGAGGTCTGAAGAATTCAGTCTATCATTACAGTGTGCTATACAAAGCAATCTCCAAGTGGCCCCCCAAAAATAAACTTAACTTTCTTCCTGCCCTCAATAAGATTTTGCTTCTTCTGGACTAAGGCCAAATATCTATGTTCCAATTCTCCCTGATCCCAAAAGAAAGAACATCCCAATGACCTGACTTTCGTAAGGTGTGAGTTGGCATCACTGCTCATGAGCAAGTCTAGCTGGGCCAGGAGGTGAAACAGAAGCTGAGAAATTGGGTCATTCCCAAGGAGATGCTAATGGTGCTCATCACCCCTAACTCCACCAATGCTATTCCTGAATCTTTCCCTCTATCCTACTAAATGAGCTGGAGTCCAAGGAGTCAAGCAGACTACTTCTCTACTTGGGACAGATAAAGACTCTGGTCTCAGATGGAGGTATTTTTTTTTTCTTTTGAGATGGAGTTTTCACTCGTCACCCAGGCTGGAGTGCAATGGCACAATCTCAGCTCACTGCAACCTCTGTCTCCGAGGTTTAAGCGACTATCCTGCCTCAGCCTCCCAAGTAGCTGGATTACAGGCATGTGCCACCACACCCGGCTAATTTTCGTATTTTTAGTAGAGATGGGGTTTTGCCATGTTGGTCAGGCTGGTCTCAAACTCCTGGCCTCAGGTGATCCACCTACCTCGGCCTCCCAAAGTGCTAGAATTACAGGCATGAGCCACAGCACCCAGCCAGATGGCGGTATCTTAACAAGCTTCTTTCATTTTTCCAATCATGGGTTGAAGCATCTGGGACTTGGATCCTGAAAATAATGGAGGTATATTGGAGAAAATTGGGAAGAACTTCCTTATTATGGACATCTACTGGGTAGTGTGGCCAACTCACAACAACCATTCCTATTGGTCTGCCAACCCAAGGACATAACAGTGAGCTCCTGGCAGTTTATTTATACAACAGGACACCACCATCCCCCATGCCTGAGTCTGTTGATTTGAATGGAAGTGGACCCCTAATCCAAGCTGGGTCAGAACGCTTTCTTTTGAATTTAAAATTGTAATATTGAATACTTTCTGGGAAGTTTGGACTTGGCAGCTACTACTATGATTATGAAGATCATGTGGATTAGAGAAGCAGAAAAAGAAAGGCTTCTGAAAAAGAAAGAAATGAAGCACAGAGTAGGAAATAGAATCTAAATGGCTTCCAAATTCCTGGTTTTGGTTCTTATAGTGGAAGTGTGTTGGTTTTGCCTGTCCAGTGTTCATTCTTCCTTGTTCAGGTATCAATACTTTGATCCTCCTTTGGAGAACCACCTTCCCCACTCCCATCAGTCCAGGTCATCAGTCCATTTTCACCCTAATTGTAGGGGAGGGTATGTCATCCAAACCTAACCAAATATGGGCACTGCATGATGATTTCAGAAATAATAACATAATCCAGTTAGAGCCGGCTAATCCCAGGATTTAGGCAGATGTGACTAGAAGAAAAAAGCACCCTATCTTTTCTACTAGACTTGAAGCTGTATGGTTGCGAACCAGGAAATTCTGGCCACCATCTGGTCACCATGCGAAGAAAGCCTGCCTGAAAATGAGGCCAACACAGCAGAAGGCAGGTCTGAGAAATGGAAACTAAGTCCTGATAACATCTCATGGTTTGAGTTCCTTGATGTGGCTCTGACTCTAGGGAACTTTGCAGTTACAAGCTTTTTGTCTTAGCTATTATGAATTGGGTTTTCTGTTTCTCACAAAGGTCAAAACTATGACTTCCCTGAATTCAATTGCACTCCTGTCTGTGAGAGATCCCTATCAACTTCCAGCTATGGAGCTTGAGTAGCTTCTCTTACAACAATCAAGTCATAATTCAGGACCTTTCTGCTTTCTAGTCCATAAGATATAATAGAAAGCGTAATAGAAAGAAGCGGATGAGAACAGTCTAATATTTACTCTGTACTAGGCACTGTACAAGCCACTTTACTTCATTACATAGTAAGTTCTGCTGCTATAGTGCAACATACACATTTCTAAAAATTACTGCATTATACAAAATCATGCAATAAAAACTACAGAGTTTATGGGGAAATGAGGTTAGGGGCACACCATTCATCACTTTTTTAAAGACAGGAACCTCACATAAAAATGTTGAAAGTTGGGCATTTGGGTTGGTTCCTGGATAAAGAAAATGTGGCACATATATACCATGGAATACTATGCAGCCATAAAAAAGAAGAGTTTGTGTCCTTTTCAGAGACATGGATGAAGCTGGAAACCATCATTCTCAGCAAACTGACACAGGAACAGAAAACCAAACACCTCATGTTCTCACTCATAAGTGGGAGTTGAACCATAAGAACACATGGACACAGTGCAGGAAACATCACACACCAGGGCCTCTCTTGGAGGTGGGGGCAAGAGGAGGGAGAGCATTAGGTCAAGTACCTAATGCATGCGGGGCTTAAAACCTAGATGACAGGTTGATAGGTACAGCAAACCACCATGGCACATACATACCTATGTAACAAACCTGCATGTTCTGCACGTGTATCCTAGAACTTAAAGTAAAATAAAAAAAAATGTTGAAAGTTGGAGAGACAGTTGCAACACCAGATGTGGGTGGGCATGGCTCACAACTCAGGTAGCTGGCAGATGTTTGAGGTGTGTGTATTTTGTGTATTCCTATGTGGCTCAGTTTATTTGAGTGCAGTTTTCTGCATTTGCCTATTGTTTCTCACTGAGGAAATTTCACATGAACAAATGCAAAATTCACATTATGCTCAAATTGTTTCCTGATATATCAATCTCACTTGTACAAATTCACGTTTTCAGAACAAGTGCTGTAACAGAACTGTCTCATATGAGCCTAGCCTTAACCTCATGATATAGATATTATTTTTTTAGGCTGTAAAGAGAAGACATTGAGGCTCAGAGAGCCAGTGAGTGGCAGACCTAAAATTCAAACCCACATCTGTCAGACTCTAGTGCTCACATGCTTTTCATACTGGCATGCTCCAACTGAACTCCAGTGTTTCCTGCGATATGTGTATAAATTACCTTACCCTTGGCTGTCTACTTGTTAAGTCTCAGGAATTACATAAGATCTTGCACTGAAATATAAGCCTTTGCACAGTTACTGGTTGGTGCCTGTATCATACTGGCCACTCTACCTCAGGCATCCCATCTGTAAAATGAAACATTATCCATTTGTTACTTACCCACCCCATGGAGAGGGTGCAATGACTGAATACACTATTGTCAAGGCAACAGAGCTCATTCAGTTCCCAAAGCATGAATAACTGGGGTTTCTTCATCCAACCTATTCCAGTTGACAGAGGAGGAAACCAAGGGCCAGAGAAAACAAGGGATTCATCAAGGTCGCACAGGAAGGCAGAGGCAGAAGAGGGATTAAAATCTGGGACTGTGGATCCCTAGTAATTTCCCAATATACCTAGAGTAAGATCCATGGTAATCACAGTGCACCACGGGATCTGGTTTGGCCATTGTTTACTTACAATAGCCCCCTCACCATCAACACAACAGAGACATAGAAATGGCCGGAAGATATGGGCTCAGGCTTCTAAGCCTTGCAGTTCTGCAGTCACTTGGCTACACATAAATCCACAGCTCATTAATCTGACACTGAGTAATAGCCCTGTGCTAGAATCCAGGATAATCAATCACTCAACCAATACTTAGAACTCCCCTGTCAGTGATGCACTCATTTTGGCCATGAAGGGGTCTTTGGGATTCATTTTCCCCATTGCGTTTCTCTTCTATAAATGTTTTTGTAGAATTTGACTGCCCAGAAAGCTGCATTTATTAAAGAATAACTAATTCTTTCTTTCCTACCATATTTTATTCATCAAAGCCTTAAAGAGAGGCCCATTAGTGCCTGTGGTCTACAAGAGATAACTGTACTACACTGTGACACTATACAATGTTGCTGTAATTCTAGCCAAGAGCAGAATAACATGATGTTTCAGCTCACTCATGTGGTCCAGATCTCAGGTTGAGTTCCCTAAGAAGCAGGCTCTGAAATCAATTTTGAGTACAGACAGGTTCTTGGAAGGTGATTTCAAAAAGGGGAATGGGGAAGTTAGACAAGGAACGGAAGCAAGCCAATCTAGCATTAATGGGCATGTTACTGCAGTAGGCAACTGGGCTCAATCCTATGAGAAACCCCTGGGAATGCTGTTGAATGTGCCTTAGAGTGGACTCACCCAAGGAATGAGAAAGCTGGGTGGCTACCATTGGCTGGGGGCTGCTCCCAGGATCATCAACTCTCCAGCACTTCTAGAAGCACTTCACCTCACCTACAGGAGAGCAGCATGTCAGAGAAAGCCCCCAGACAGTCTGAGTGGGGGGTTCTTGCAATAGGATTCCATCAGTGCCTATGAGAATGGAAGTACCAAGGAGATGTGGACAGGGCACCAATACACCTGCTACACCTGGCTATAGATAAATACTCCATTTTTAAAAGTCATTCAAAATTCTAAAAACAGTAATCATAAATGACATTGATCAAGTGTTTACTGTGTACCAGGCACTATGCTAAACACTGGATATGAATGATCTCATTCAGTCCTCACAGCAGCATCATGAGGTAGGTCCTATAATTATCCTCAGTTCACAGACGTGGAAACTGATCCTTAGAGAACTTGAATAAATTGCCTAAGGTCAGGAGGTAAGGAAGAAGCAGAGCTGAGATTTGAACCTCTAGGCCTCTGGCTCACAGCCTTTGTCTTTCTACTACTTTATGCTGTCATAAATCACAAAAGTGATGACATGGATGTGGATCTATCTAATTCTGGAGGGTGAGAGGTCGACAAGAGAGATGGGTTCAATTGTTTTGATTTTCAGATCCCACAATTAAGTGAGAACATGCTATGTCTGCCTTTCTCTGCCTGGCTTATTTCACTTAATGTAATGATCTCTAGTTCTATCCATGTTGTTGCAAATTGACAGAATCTCATTTTTTGTTTGTTTGTTTAGACAGGGTCTCACTCTGTCGCCCAGGCTGGAGTGCAGTGGCACAATCTCGGCTCACTGCAGCTTTGACCTCCTAGCCCAAGTGATCCTCCCACCTTAGCCTCCAGAGTAGGCTGGGACCACAAGCGTGTGCCACCATGTCCAGCTAATTTTTTGTATTTTTTTTGTAGAGACGAGGTTTTGCTGTGTTGCCTAGGCCAGTCTCAAACTCCTGAGTTCAAGTGATCCACCCGCCTTGACCTCCCAAAATGCTGGGATTACAGGCATAAGCCACCGTGTTTAGCCAAGATCTCATTCTTTTTATGGCTGAATAGTACTCCATTGTGTATATGTACCACATTTTCTTCATCCATTCATCAGCTGATGGACACTTAAGTTGCTTCCAAATCTGGCTATTGTGAACAGTGCTGCAACAAACACATAAGTACAGATCTCTCTCTTTGATATACTGATTTCCTTTCTTTGGGGCATACACCCAGCAATGGGATTGCTGAAGCATATGGTAGCTCTATATACCTACTAGGTGCCCACAAAAATTAAAAATAAAAAAATTTTAAAAGGAGAGAAATGGGTACCTAGCCTGGAAGGTTATATTTAGGGAAGGTCTATGTAGAAGACCTCAATTGCATTTTGCATCCATTCCTCAGTCTTCTAGTAACAGCACCTTTACTTTCCTTCGGGGAAGGACTCCTCCCCCACTCACACTCCATGTAGTTTTGAAGGGTTAACACTCCCAGCTGGCTCCAGAACATGATCCAATCCTGACCGATCAGAGAATTTCACCACCATCTGCAGACACAGTGATTGATTCAAGGATGGTCATATGACCCCAGCTGTTCCAACGACTCTCTACACCATAATTTGTCTATAGGAAGAAGCTCTTCTCCATGGGGATTGCTGAGCTGAGGGGCAAAACTGCTGAAGGCTTTTGATATGGTTTAGCTGTGTCCCCACCCAAATCTCATCTTTGATTGTAGCTCCCATAATTCCCACATGTTGTGGGAGGGACCCAGTTGGAGATAACTGAACCATGGAGGCAGTTTCCCCCATACTGTTCTCATGGTAAGAAATAAATCTCACGAGATCTGATGGTTTTATAAGAGGTTTCCCCTTTCACTTGGCTCTCCTTCTCTCTTGCCTGCCACCATGTAAGACGCGTCTTTCACCTTCCACCATGATTGTGAGGCCTCCCCAGCCATGTGGAACTGTGAGTCCATTCAACCTCTTTCACTTTATAAATTGCCCAGTCTCAGTATGTCTTTATCAGCAGCATGAAAACAGACTAATGCAGCTCTCTTTATCACTTCCTGGGGAGAACCTGCCTAAGAATGAAGCCACATAGAGATAAATAGAACCCAATGATAGAGGCAGATTTCTTTTTAAATAACCTTTATTGAAGTGTAACTTATATTCACTAAAGTGTACCCATGTTAAGTACACAGTTTGATCAATTTTGACACATACATACAGTCAAGACCACCATGACAATCAAGAGATAGAAGGTTTTCATCACCTGAGAAGGTTCTTTCACATACCTGTCTGTAGTCAACTACCCCACCTCAGCCCCAAGCAGCCACCGTCTACCTTTTCAGAATCTCATATAAATAGAATCATACAATATACACTTTTTAGTGCTTGGCTTCTTTCAGTATACGTTCTTTTTTTTTTTTTTTTTTTTGAGACAGAGCTTCACTCTTGTCACTCAGGCCAGAGTGCACTGGCGCGGTCTCAGCTCACTACAACCTCCGCCTCCTGAGTTCAAGTGATTCTACTGTCTAAGCCTCCCGAGCAGCTGGGATTACAGGAGTGCACCACCATACCAAGCTAATTTTTGTACTTTTAGTAGAGACAGGGTTTCACCATGTCGGCCAGGCTGGTCTGAAACTCCTGACCTGAGGTGATCTGCCTGCCTCAGCCTCCCAACACTATACACTCTTCAGTGCCTGCTTTTGAGATTCAGCCATGTTTTGTGTGAATCAATATTCATTATTTTTTATTGCCGAGAATTATTCCACTGTGTGGATGTACCACAGTTTGTTTATTCATTCTCCCATTGATAGACATTAGGTTGTTTCCAGCTTTTAGCTATTATGAATAGAGCTTCTATGAATATTAGTGCAGATTCTTTGTGTGGACATAATTTTCAATTCTCTTGGATAGATACAGAGGAGTAAAATTGCTGGGTTGCATGCTAAGTGTATATTGGATTTTATGCTTCAGTTTATAAGAAACAAAAAGCAGCCTCTTTGGGGCACCTCTAACTAGCTAGATTCCTAGAAATTTTGCTACATGACCCAATAAATATTATTAGTTGCTTAAGGAAGTTTGAGATGGTTTTTACTGCTGCCTATAACTGAAAGAATATTAATGGAGTCCATCCTCCAGATAAGAACATCCAAAAATGTTGGACAGAACTTCCAAAGAAAGCTGAGGACTCTTCACCCAACATTTGTCAATCAACAGTACAATTCAATGTTGAGAACAGAAATCTTGGGGATCCCCAAAGTTTTCATTGTTCAGTAAATGGGCTATACACCAAAAGACCCAGATACAGCAGTGGGGGAGGGAGGTATAAACAAGCTCCAGGTCTCTTTCAGGCCATGAAACTCTAGGTAGTTATGGTACCTTGAAGACACAGACAATGACTTTCAACCTTAAAACCTAAATGTTGACTCTGATCAAGGAGGGGAGGGGCACTGGTTTCCCCTTCCCGTGGCCAAAGTCTCTGAGCTTCACATCCTTCTCCTATAAAATGGAAATAATACTAAGTATCACAGCTACTTGTTAGTCTTCCATCATGTCAAGTGCTTTATCAGCATTACACAGGTAGTCTTCAAAATGATGCTATGAGAAGATTCCCATCACTACTCACATTTGCAGGTAGGAAAAGTAGGGCTTAAGGAGGTCAGAACTGACCCACAGTGAATATAAAATGGTGCAGCTGCTGTGAAACACAATATAGAGGTTTCTCAAAAGATTAAACATAGAACTACCATACGATGCAGCAATCCCATTTCTGGATATATAAAAAGTTGAAATCTGGAACTCAAAGAGATATCTGCACTCCCATGTCCACTGCAACATTATTCACAACAGCTAAGATACAGAAATGACACAGACATCCATCAACACATGCATGCAGAAAGAAACTGTAGTAGATGTAGTCACACAATGGAATGGTATTCAGCCTTGAAAAAGAGGGGAATCTTGTTAGGTACGACACACAGATGAGACTTGAGGACATTATGCTAAATGCATAAATCAGTCACAAAGGGACATAGGCTGCATGATTCCACTTCAATGAGGACTCTAACGTTGTCAAACGCAAAGAAACAGAAAGTAGAAGGGTAGTTGCCAGGGGGATGGGGAGGGGAAAATTGGGAGTTGCTAATCAATGGGCAAAAATGTCTCAATTGTACAAGATGGATACGTTCTAGAAATCTGCCATACAGCATTGTCCCTATAGTTAACAATACTGTATTACACACTTAAAATGTTGTTAAGGCGGGCGCAGTGGCTCAAGCCTGTAATCCCAGCACTTTGGGAGGCCCAGGCCGGTGGATCATCTGAGGTCAGGAGTTCGAGACCAGCCTGACCAACATGGAGAAACCCTGTTTCTACTAAAAATACAAAATTAGCTGGGCATGGTTGTGCATGCCTGTAATCCCAGCTACTCAGGAGGCCGAGGCAGAAGAATCACTTGAACTTCGGAGGCGGAGGTTGTGGTGAGCCAGGATCGCACTATTGCACTCCAGCATGGGCAACAAGAGGGAAACTCCATCTCAAAAAAAAAAAAAAATGTTGTTAAGAGGGTTGATCTCATGTTAAGTGTTCTTACAATAAAAAAGTAAAAAATAAAAATAAGAAAAAAAGAACTGACCCACAGTTAGGAAGAAAGAGGTCAGCATGTGACCTATGTCTATGAGATTGCCAAGTAGGCCCTCAACTATTATGTTCTACTATTAAATGACTATTAGGAGTGGGGCTATGTGTTGGTGATTCTCACCCCTGGCTCAATATTAGGATCCTCTGGAGATTTTAAATAATTTCAATGCCCAGTTCACACCCCTCAACAATTAGGTCAGCACCTCTAGAGGTGAGACAGAGGCATCGCTATTTTCTAAAGCTCCACAGGGGTTCCAGGATCCAGGAGTTCCTCCAAAGTTAACGACCAGTCGTCTAGGGAAGTGGTGTTTCAACCTAAGCATGCATCAGAATCACATGAAAGCTTTGCGAACACAGATTGCCAGGACTCACACCCAGTCTCTAATTCAGCAGGTCTGCAGTGTGTCCTGAGAATTTGCAGGTCTAACAAGTTTCCAGGTAATGTTGTCGCCAGTGTAAGAAACAAATGTTGAAAATTACTGGTCTAGAAAGATAGAGGAAAGTAATAATTAGCCCTTGCCTACAAATATATACCTGTATAATAAATAGGCAATTATAATAATGTCATAAGTGTTATAATAAATGAAACACAGGGTATTCTAGAAACTCAGAAAAGGGGAAATCCAATATACCTAGAGATTCAGAAAAAATTCCAAGAGGAAATGATGTTATGCTGTTTTATAAGAATCCTCTTAACATGTTGGTATCAATGTCCAGGTAATTATGAGCATGCATGAGATAAGACATCCTTCCCCAATATCTGCCCCTTTCACTAGCAGAAATTTTCACACTTGCATTTGACAGATGTTATTGGCAATTGAGATCCTGGCTGCACAGACGCTACTTTCATGCAAGCAGAGATAGATGCTAACCAGGCGTCGGGAAGTATCACAGGGACCTGCAGATTCAGCCAACACAGGAACTTTGCGGATCTACTGTGTAGCAGGCACTGTTCAAAGTGCCTTATGTGGAAGCTCTGTGGAAATGGGTATTGTCACCCCCTACTTTACAGTAAAAGAAGCTGAGGCTCAGAGAAGTGAAATAGCTCACTTGTCATATAGCCCATAAGTGGCAAAAATAAGATTTGAAACCAGATCTCTCTCATTTCAACTTTCTCTTTCTATCACAGTACACTGCCTCTCAGAAAATCCTGCTCAGCTTGCATGAATCCCAGCACTGGTGGCAGTAAGGAATCCAAATCCTTTAATACATATGTATGGGACTGGCTCCTCCACAGTGCCAAATGGCCACCGATGCCAGAAAGGGTGTTGCATCTGAACCAGCCAAAATCTGTTTCCACATCCCTGCCTCAAGAGGCTCCGGGCCAGCTGGGCTGTCCAGCACCTGGGCTCCAGCTGCCAAAGGCAGGCAGGTGAGCACCAGGCTGTTGGAAGCCCAGGAAGAGCAATGACAGCTTCTCTGTAGCAAATGAGATGTTCTGGGCTTGGTCCCTCCCTACAGCTGCCAGTAAGAGGCCATGCAAATGCTTCCTTTATCCTAGAAAGAGCATGGGCTCTGGAACCAGCAGACCTGGGCTTGATTTGTTCTGTAGGTGCTTGAGCTACCTGTATACCTTCTCTGAACTTCTCTCTCCACCTTTAAAATGGAGACAACCAATCCACTAAGTGTTAGTGAGGATTAATGGAGATGAGAAATGAAGAGCTTTAACCCAGTTCCTGGCACATAAAAGGCGTCCAATTACTCTTACTTTCTTCTGTTCCTCAGCCTCTCTGTTCCCAGCATTGTAGGTGGTAAATCATATCCTACAATGTGTTCTTATCATCCCTTCCCATCTTTGTGTTTTACCCCCATCTGGAGTAGGTTGAATAATGTCCCTCTGAAAGATATGACCATGTCCTAACCTCCAGAAACTATGAATGTGACCTCATTTAGAAAAAGGGGTCTTTCATCTATGCAGACCCATGAAAACAGACACATGAAAAAATGCACATCATCACTAGTCATCACAGAAATGCAAATCAAAACCACAATGAGACACCATCTCACGCCAGTTAGAATGGCAATCATTAAAAAGTCAGGAAACAACAGATGCTGGAGAGGATATGGAGAAATAGGAATACTTTTACACTGTTGATGGGAGTGTAAATTAGTTAAACCATTGTGGAAGACAGTGTGGCGATTCCTCAAGGATCTAGAACTAGAAATACCATTTGACCCAGCAATCCCATTACTGGGTATATAACCAAAGGATTATAAATCATGCTACTATAAAGACACATGCACAGGTATGTTTATTGCGACACTATTCACAATAGCAAAGACTTGGAACCAACCCAAATGTCCATCAATGATAGACTGAATTAAGAAAATGTGGCATATATACACCATGGAATACTATGCAGCCATAAAAAAAGGATGAGTTCATGTCCTTTGCAGGGACATGTATGAAGCTGGAAACCATCATTCTCAGCAAATTATCACAAGGACAGAAAACCAAACACCGCATGTTCTCACTCATAGGTGGGAATTGAACAATGAGATCACTTGGACACAGGGTGGGGAACATCACACACCAGGGCCTGTTGGGAGGTGGGGGGCTTGGGGAGGGATAGCATTAGGAGAAATACCTAATGTAAATTATGAGTTGATAGGTGCAGCAAACCAACATGGCACATGTATACCTATGTAACAAACCTGCATGTTGTGCACATGTACCCTAGAACTTAAAGTATAATTAAAAAAAAGAAAGAAAGAAAGAAAAAGGGGTCTTCGCAGATGTGATCAAGTTAATCTCAAGATGACATCATCCTGGATTAGGAGGTGGCCCCTAAATCCAGTGACAGATGTCCTTATACAAGAAAGGCAGAGGGCTGGGTATGGTGGCTCCCAGCACTTTGGGAGGCAGAGGCAGGAGGACTGCTTGAGCCCAAGAGTTTGATACTAGCCTGGGAAGCATAGTGAGATCCTGTCTCTTTGAAAAATAAAATAATTAGCTGGGTGTGGTGGTGTGCACCTGTAGGCCCTGCTACTCGGGACACTCAGGCAGGATGATCACTTAAGCCCAGGAGTTCAAGACCAACCTGGGCAACAGAGTGAGACCGCCATATCTTGTAAAAATAAAATTAAGGCTGGGCACGGTGGCTTACACCTGTAATCCCAGCACTTTGGGAGGCCAAGGCAGGTGGATCACCTCAGGTCAGGAGTTCGAGACAAGCCTGGCCAACATGGTGAAACCCCGCCTCTATTAACAATAAAAAATGAGCTGAGTGTGGTGGCACATGCCCGTAACCCCAGCTACTTGGGAGGCTGAGGCAGGAGAATCACGTGAACCCGGGAGGCAGAGGTTGCAGTGAACCAAGACCGTGCCACTGCACTCCAGCCTGGGCAACAAGAGCAAAACTGTGTCTCAAAAAAAAAAAATATTTAAAAATGTAAAAATTAGCCAGGCCTTGTGGTGCATGCCTGTAGTCCCAGTTACTCGAGGGGCTGAGGTGAGAGCATGGTTTGAGCCCAGGAGTTCAAAGCTGCAGTGAGCTGTGATTGAGTCACTGCACTCCAGCCTGGGCAACAGAGCAACACTCTGACTTGAAAAAATAAAAAGTAAGGCAGGAGGAGATTTGAGACATGCAGATACAGATGGAACAAGGCCATGTGGAGACAGAGGCAGGAAATGAAATTACGCACCCACAAGCCCAGGAAAGCCTGGAAGAGGCTAGGAAGAATTCTCTCTCGAGACCTCAGAGGGAGTGCAGCCCCACCAAAGTCTTGATTTCAGACTTACTGCCTCCAAATTGGTAAGAAAATAAATTTCTATTGTTTCAAAACCATGCAGTGTGTGGTCATTTGTTACAGCAGCCCTAGGACACTACTACGCTTTCTCTTCCCAGGCTGCCCCCTCAGCTCATGGTGAAAAGAATGGTCAGTTATCCCTGTCTAATAAATACACTATTATCATAGTGTCATAAGTGTTATAATAAATGACACAGGGGGTACTCTAGAAACTCAGAAAAGGGGACATCTAATATACCTAGAGATTCAGAGAAAACTCCAAGAGGAAATAAAGTTATGCTGAGTTTTACAAGAATCCTTTTAAAATATTGGCATCAATGCTCAGGTACTGTTTCTTCTTCATCCTGTTCCCGGCCTTCCTGCCTTTTATGAAAGAGATGTTGTTCATCTGATTGTTCTGAATCAGGTACATGGATTGAGCCACGTTTTACTAGTGGGTGTGATAACTGAGCCTGAAGTATCAGAAGCCAAGCCCCTCTCCCTAACTCACTTCCTGTCCCCATGCGTGGGAGACTCTTCGGCTTCCGTCTCTATGTGGTAAACGCACTCTCAGGAGCTTCTAGAGCATGACTTCTCAACCTCAGCACTACTGTTTGGATAATTCCTCACTGTTCATGAGTATTGGGGTTAGGGGAGGGTCCTGTGTATTGTAAGATATTTGAGCAGCATCCCTGGCCTTTACTCACTAGATGCCAGGAGCCACCATCCTTTCCCAGTGGTAACAATCAAAAATGTCTCCAAATGCCACCAAACACCCTGAAGGAGGTAG
Source organism: Pongo pygmaeus (assembly GCF_028885625.2). NCBI lineage: Eukaryota > Metazoa > Chordata > Mammalia > Primates > Hominidae > Pongo > Pongo pygmaeus. The sequence goes on from NC_072391.2 coordinate 15,771,991, forward strand.
GAGGGAGGCAAAATTGTCCCTGGTTGAGAGCCATCGCTTCGAGAGAGGTCTAGCACTCAAGGAGACAGCAGGACCATACAGCTATTGCCGTCCATAAAGTTGAATAGCCAAGTTCAACATCTCCTTAATTCACCCAGCCCTTCTAGATTCGAGAGAGCCAAGAGTAGAAGTCACTATTTCAGTTTCTACACCCGAGCATCTTGCCCCAGCACCAATCACCAGAGAATCCCGGGACTGGGGAGATATTATGTGGTCACAGCTAAGAATCCAGCAGGGCTTTTTGCCCTTGTGTATAATGCTCTCAAAGAAGGGTAAGTGACAGAAATCTGGTTATCCAATTTACACCCTGAATACTTGACAATTAGAACTACAAACAGCTAGGAACCTATCCTTCCAAAATACCAGAGGTCTGGTATCATTTAGTATGTTTGGATCCTATTATGCAAAAGAGAAGGGATGGTGGAGATACAAAGGATATGCAGAGATGAGGTCCTTCTCAATACATCTTGAGTGCCATATTATTATGGATGGAATCATTGGGTCCCCTGTAAATTCATATGCTGAAGCCTTGACTCCACAAATATGTGTCTGTATTTGGAGTTGGGACCTTTAAGGAAGTCATTAAGGTTAAATGAGGTACCAATCCAATAAGAAGAGACACCATGGATGGAGCTGGAGGCCATTATGTTTAGCAAACTAACACAGGAACATAAAACCAAATACCGCATGTTCTCACTTATAAGTGGGAGCTAGATGACGAGAACACATGGACACATAGAGGGGAGCAACACACACCAGAGCCTTTTGGAGGGTGAGGGTCAGAGGATACAACAGAGTCAAGAAAAACAACTAATGGGCTGGGCATGGTGGCTCACACCTGTAATCCCAGCACTGTGGGAGGCTGAGGTGGGCAGATCACCTGAGGTCAGGAGTTCAAGACAAGCCTGGCCAACATGGTGAAACCCTGTCTCCACTAAAAATACAAAATTAGCCAGGCATGATGACACTTGCCTGTAATCCCAACTACTCATGAGGCTGAGGCAGGAGAATTGCTTGAGCCTGGACGGCAGAAGTTGCAGTGAGCCAAGATCAAGGCACCGCACTCCAGCCTGGGTGACACGGCAAGACTCTGTCAAAAAAGAAGAAACAAAGAAACAAAGAAACAAAGAAAGAGAGAGAGAGAAGGAAGGAAGGAGAAAAAGAAAGAAAGAAAGAAAGAAAGAAAGAAAGAAAGAAAGAAAGAAAGAAAGAAAGAAAGAAAGAAAGAAAGAAAGAAAGGAAGGAAGGAAGGAAGGAAGGAAGGAAGGAAGGAAGGAAGGAAGGAAGGAAGGAAGGAAGGAAGGAAGGGAAGGAAAGAAAGAAAGAGAAAGAAAGAAAGAAAGAAAGAAAGAAAGAAAGAAAGAAAGAGAAAAAAAGAAAAGAAAAGAAAGAAGGAAGGAAGGAAGGAAAGAAAGAAAGAAGAAAAACAACTAATGGGTACTAGGCTTAATACCTGGGTGATGAAGTAATCTATACAACAAACCCCAGTGACACAAGTTTACCTATGTAGCAAACCTGCACTTGTACCCCTGACTTAAAAGTTAACAAAAAAGACCAGGAAATGAAGAGTGGTGATAGTTGCACAACACTGCGAATGTACCTAATGCCATTAAGTGTACACCTAAAAATAGCTAAAATCAGAGACTTTGTGATTACATATAGTTAACCACAATAATAATTTTTTTAAAAATCTGAAAAAAAAAGAGACGCCAGAGAGCTCTCCCACCGAGGAAAGGCCACATGAGGACATAGCAAGAAGCCACCTTCAGCAAGCCAGGAAGGCAGCCCCCACCAGAAAATGGATCTGCCAGAACCTTGATCTTGGACTTCTAGCCTCCAGAACTGTAAGAAAATAAATGTCTGGTCAGGTGCGGTGGCTCACACCTGTAATCTCAGAACTTTGGGAGGCCGAGGCAGGCAAATCACTTGAGGCCAGGAGTTCAAGACCAGCCTGGCCAACATGGTGAAACCTCATCTCTACTAAAAATATAAATATTAGCTGGGCATGGTGGTGAGCACCCATAATTCCAGCTACTCGGGAGGCTAAGGCAGGAGAATCTCTTGGACTGGGGAGGTGAAGGTTGCAATCAACCAAGATCGTGCCACGGCGCTGCAGCCTGAGCGACAGAGCAAGACTCTGTCTCAAAAAAAGAAAAAAAAAAGAAAATACATTTCTGTTACTTAAGGCACTCAGTCTATAATACTTTGCTGTGGTAGCTTGAGCAGACTAGTGCATGGGCTGGGAGTTTGCACTTTGTAGGTCAAGGCTTTCCAATGTTCTTTGGTTCTGGGACCATATGCATCATAATCACGCATAGGCTCTGGCACACACAGATCACCCCCCTCAACTGAATCAGGATCTCTGAGAGTGCTCACCTAGGAATCTGCATTTTCACACACTCACCAGGCTGGTATTTATGCACATTCAAATTTGTATTGCCAAAGTTGATAGGCAACTGGGAATCAATAAAGGATTTTGAGCAGATGTATGTTTTGGAAATATCACCAGCTGCAGTGCCTCTCCTGGACTGGAAATGACTGAGATGGAAGCAAGGCACTGAGAAGTCTCCACACCCCCTGCCTGGGACTTTTCCCTCCACCCCACTGCAAATCGCCTTCATCCCGATGGAACCTTCGCCTCTTCCCACATCTTGCTCAAAGTTACAGCTTGCAAAAGATAAGCCATGAGGTGGAGGATTTGGGTGCTGGGCAAATGCTAGGAGGTGGGGTAGACAGACTGAGAGTAGGAGAAAAGAACAGAAAGGAAACAGGCAATACCAAAAAGCTGGTCTTCATTGGCCATTGCGATAGCTTCTTCAGGAAGCAGGGCCAACCTGCGTGAAACTAGATTCAAATTGGAGGCCAGATCCCTCTTGCTAGATTTGGGATCAGGCCTTTGGAGGCAAAGAATGAATGACAAAGGGAAGCCAGACTAGCAGTAGCCGAATAAACCCTCCCCACTGTGAAGCTGTGCTGATGGAGAATGTATCCAAAACAGAGCAAGGAACTTAGGAGGGAGAAGAACAGCTGACCTGGTCAAGGATCCAGAAGTCACCATCCCTGTCGGGCCAAGGGTCAGCACTCTGAGCTAGCTCCTCAGCAGAGGACAACACAGGATTTAGGTAAGAGTGAATGGTCTTAGTTGTTATAAGGAAGAAAGCTAAGCTCAGAACTTTCTCTGAGAAATTTCCTTTGAGAAGGGAATACAGGTGGGAGGGGATTTCCTTAAAGCTCAGTTAATTTTTTCATTGAATAAGGGGATTGAATGTGATAGCCCTCAAGGCAAAGACATTCTGGACTGAATGCATGAACTAGTAAGACTTGAGTAGATCACCAGTTAGCAGTGCTCATGTCCTTGCAGCACTGGTATCACACAAGGAAGTATTTGAGCTCTGTCCCCGGTGCTTTCAAGTTGAGGGGCCTTGAGTCTACTACTTAACTACTCTAAACCTCAGTTTTTCTTACCTATAAAATGGGGATAATGTATAACCTATATCGAATGAAGATTCAATGAGATAATCCATGGAAAGCATTCAGCACAGTCTCTGGCATATGACTGACACTCAATACCAGTCAACGAATTATTGTTGTTGATGATGATGATATCATCATTGTCAAACAATACAGGCTTTCAATAAGACAGATCTAAATGGGAATCCCAGTTTAGCCAGTAGCTATGAGACTTTCAGCAAATTGCTTAACAATTTTGAGTTTCAATTACCTTGTTTGCAAAATGAGGTAATGATTCCAACATGGAAGGCTGAGATAATGTGATAATGAGATAAATTGGGGAAAATGCATTGCACAGAATCCCAAATCTCATACTTTCAGAAGGAACAGGCAGGGCACTGTGGCTCACACCTGTAATCCCAGCCCTTTGGGAGGCCAAGGCGGGCGGATCACCTGAGGTCAGGAGTTCGAGACCAGGCTGGCCAACATGGTGAAACCCCATCTCTACTGAAAATACAAAAATTAGCCAGGCATGGTGGCGGGGGCCTGTAATCCCAGCTACTTGGGAGGCTGAAGCAGGAGAATCACTTAAATCTGGGAGACAGAGGTTGCACTGAGCCAAGATCAAGACACTGCACTCCAGCCTGGGTGGCAGAGCAAGACTCCATCTCAAAAAAAAAAAAAAGAAAAAGGAAACAAAAAAGAAGAAGAAGAAGAAAGGCTATTAGAGATCACAGACCCCAGCACACATATACACATTCACAGGCCCCTACTCTTCCCCTAAAAATGTATTTTGAAATTCTTAATATCGTGGAATGCTTACAAGGACAAAATTGCCCTTCTTGGGGACTGTATTTTTTAATGTCTCCAAAATGTGTCAAAGTACCATGACAACATGTCCCTGATTTTCCAAGATGGTCTTGATCTCATTCTTTTTCCCACAGTTCTCTCCTTAAACATATGAATGAATGCTTTTGTAAAATTTTACATGTAAATATAGTCATAGGTCAGAAAAATAAATCAATAAATGAAACGAAATGTGCTCTGAGTTTCAGTTTGGTTAATTTGCCTTGTAGGATTTGCCTAATATAAACAAAAACGGCAAAAAAAAAAAAAAACAGCAAAAAAACAACAACAACAAAAAAACCACTCTACCAAAAACTTGAAGACTAGCTCACCTGAGTCTTCTTCCCAGAGGCATTAATATTCTCTGTCCTCACCACCGCCCATTACACAACCAACCTCTCGGACGTATGTTTGTGAACTGATCTTTCCTACTCATTCTCTATTCCCCTGTGCAGATAAGTCTCCAAATATTTAGATGGCTCTAAAATCCACAGTGTGCAAAAAGACTAGGAATGAGGACTACTTTCCAGCTTAAAGCATCAGGGATGTTGAAGCCGTCAGAGGCTGAGAAGCTAAAGAAATTAATTCAGCCAGGTGCAGTGGCTCACACCTGTAATCCCAACACTTTGGGAAGCCAAGATAGGCAGATCACTTAAGGAGTTCAAGACCAGCCTGGCCAACATGGTGAAACTCTGTCTCTACTAAAAATATAAAAAATTAGCAGACACATGCCTGTAATTCCAGCTACTTGGGAAACTAAGGCAGGAGAACTGCTTGAGCCAAGGAGGGGGAGGTTGCAGTGAGCCAAGATCATGCCACTGTACTCCAGCCTGGGCAAAAGAGTGAGACTCTGTCTCAAGAAAGAAAAGAAAAGGGAAGGGGAGGGGAGGGGAGGGGAGACAGAGAAGGAAGGAAGGAAGGGGGGAAGGAAGGAAGAAGAAAGAAAAGAAAGGAAGGAAGGAAGGAAGGAAGGAAGGAAGGAAGGAAGGAAGGAAGGAAGGAAGGAAGGAAGGAAGGAAGGAAGAAAGAAAAGAAAGAAAGAGAGAGAGAGAGAGAGAAAGAAAGAAAGAAAAGAAAAGAAAAGAGTGAGAGAGAGAAACAAACAAACAAACTTAAAGAAAGAAACAAATTTTCTTTGTGAAATTGACACCAGACTTCAAGGGTGTTGATGAATCAGCTACTCCAGAAACCTTTGATCTCCAGTAGGGAACCGTGTATCTATGCATAGGGTAACAGTCTCCTTCAGCTACCAACTACTCAGGCAGCCTGCATGCCTTTAGGGGCAATATTATGCTAGCATTGACTTTGCAGTCCCAATAGAATCAACCCCAGATGCTCAAGAGCATTGGTTCAAAAATAAGGGGTAAAAATATATTTAGTTTGTTTTCAGTTTGTTGGGGAGCACAGAGTAGAGTAAAGAACACTGGCTTTGGAGATGCAGACTGGAATCCAAACATCGGATCTCCCACTCATCAGCTGGGCAAATTGTTTAACATCTTTGAGGTTTGACTTTCTCATCTGTGAAATGGCAGCATTGCCTTTCAAGGTTGTCACAAGAATATTAAAAGATTATGTATTCATTATAGCTAAAGCAGAGGTCAGTAAACTTTTTCTGAAAGGGGCAGATAGTTAATATTCTAGGCTTTGTGAGGCCATATAATCTCCATCCCAACTACTCAACCATGTCATTGCAGCACAAAAGGTGCCACAGACAATACATAAATGAATAAGCATGGCTGCGTTCCAGTAAAAATAAAACAGGCAGCAGGCCAGATTTGGCCCATAGGCTGCAGTGTGGCTGACTCCTGACTACAGAGTGTACATCCCAATACCTACACATACGAGACAATCAATAAATGGTAGCTTTGATGATATGGATAGCAATGCTGATGAATGGAGAGAATCCACTAACCAGACATTTATTAGGACATCTTCATGTCCAACCCTCTGCTGGACATTGAGTGGGGAAGAGGCATATAGGTGAGATCCCTGCCTTCAAGGCACTATCCGAACATGCCAAATAACTAAATAATGGGTGAAAAGGAATACGGCAATGGAAAACATCAGAGGAGCGTCTTTGAAGTCTTCTAAGTTCATAATATTTTAAACAAAAGAACAAAGTCCCAGTGTGAGGCCTGATTCATCAAGGCATTTGTATGGGGGAAGAGGAGGGGTTAGCAGCCTTCAGCTGCAGGTTAACATCCTGAATTCCACCCCCGGTTCAGAATTTCTCCCAGCTCTCTGCTGTAACAGACAGCACCACATCTCAGGTTGGTGCAAAGCAGTAACCCGAGATGAGATTCTCTTTGAAATAGCTGCTTTGGGTGTTCATGCTCATTCTGGAGTCAGAAAGAATAACCAGGGGTTTAATGTTTAAAGGCCTCCTGTTGGAGCAATCTCCAACATAAGGAAACAAGCACAATTGAAAGACAGTGGATTGGATTAATTAAGGATATTATCACTTGTTCTGTTTAATTACCTCCTAGCAGCCCTTCCCAAACTGCCGTCAGAAGATGTTAACAAGTGGGCTCAGAAAAAACAAAAAGGGAAGGGTCGAATGATTTTAGGAAATGCCCTTTCTTTGACATTTATAACTCACATTAACCTGTTAAAGACTCCAGTGAGTCCTGAAGCTGAGAATCCCACGTAAATGGGTTACCTGGGAGGACGGCTCTGAATTCAGGCACACCTGGGTTTTAATCTCAACTCTGACACCAACTGTATTGTCTTGGGCACGTTGCTTTAACTGCTCTCTGCCTCAGTTTCCTCATCTGTAAAATGGGGATAATAGCCTTGTAGGATTTGCCTGTCTCACTGAGTTCTTATGATGCAGGTGCACCTCCTGACACAGTTTCTAAATATGGCAAGGGCTTTAAAGGTATTATTTTCAGGCCGGGCGCAGTGGCTCACGCCTGTAATCCCAGCACTTTGGGAGGCAGAGATGGGCAGATCACGAGGCCAGGAGATCGAGACCAACCTGGCTAACATGGTGAAACCCCGTCTCTACTAAAAATAAAAAAAATTAGCCGGGCTTGGTGGCGGGCACCTGTAGTCCCAGCTACTCAGGAGGCTAAGGCAGGAGAATGGTGTGAACCCAGGAGGCAGACCTTGCAGTGAGCCGAGATCATGCCACTGCACTGCAGCCTGGGTGACAGAGCGACACTCCGTCTCAAAAAAAAAAAAAAAAAAGATATTATTTTCCAGCCTTGTTTGACCACATTAACCTCTAGATCTAGCACACCTGGGCAGAGCAGTGGCCAGTGAAGGGATGTGACAGTGATACCTCATGGGTTAAAAGAGAAGACCCTTTAAAAGACACCCTTCCTACAGGCTTATAACAGGATATTTGATGAATAACTGTTTAGCATGTAGGAAGTCTAGACTCTGGGGCATGGGCTGAGCAAACTGACCGTGATCCCTACCCACGTGGAACTTAGAGTCAAGTGTGGTTCCACTGACAACCCATGAATCACTTCCAGGAGCCACCAGCCACATGCTCCAGGCAGATGAAAGTTCAGTTTCCCACGGCCAGGCTCTGAATATCACAGACAAACACCTCTAAAGCCAGGACAGGCCCCAGGCTAAGAAACAAAGGGCTATAGGCGTCCTTGACTCTGGGCCCATCATTTCAGAGGAAGCTGGTGGCAGCTAGCCCCAGCAGAGGACAAACAGCCTGCAGAGGACGTGATTCTGGTCAAAGCTGTAGGCTCCAGAGCTCATTAGCACTGAGCACTGGGAAGCCTTCCAGCCCCAGGGTCCCTGATGCTGTTCACGAGGCCCACCAAGTTGCCAGAAAGACTCCTCTGATCCTAGCACAGATCATGGAAAAGTCCTGCTTTCTCGACCTTTAACTGCTTAATCAATAATAGCTTCAGAAAGGAAGAGAGAGAGAGACAGGCAGCAGGAGAGGCAGGTCCCCTTCTCCCTGTCTCCCTCCACCCCCCTCCCTCCGGGATGCTGAAAATAGCCTAATTAGATTGTCCCCCTGCCTGGGTACCATGGAGATGGCAAGCACAGAGGTTGTCACAGCACTCACACACCCTTTTGAAAGTTGTCTCTCCTCCCTGTCTGGCCGTGGCTGGCTGTTGGAGACACAGGACCCAGCACTACAAGACCAGGGAGGAGGGGCTGTGGCAAGGCAGCAGTGATGGGCAAGTGGTATAAGTATCAAGCAGAATGCTTACAAAAGCATTGAGGAAATTCCCCTGCAGGCCCTTTATGATGCTGTGGCTAAAGGCAGCCCGAACTAAGCCCCGCCTCCTTCTCTGTGACCTGATTGTTGCATCTAAAACACTTAGCAAGCATTTCCCTGCAATGTGTAGAGGGTAGCTTGTTTAGTACCGGGGTACCAGAAGTTTCTCATTATTTATTTGAAATGAAAAGCGTGTGCATCCTTGTCCAGTTGTTTGGTCTCATCCCCCGCACTCTCCCTCCCCAGTCCCTGTGCTACAGCCACGTTGGGGGTCTTCCTACACCTCCATCATACAAGCTCAGCCTGACCTCAGGGCCCTTGCACTCACTGTTCCCTCTGTCTGGAACTCTCTTCCCCCAAATATTCCCACAGCTGATTCCTCCTCATTATTCCATTCTCCTCTCCCAGGTCACTTCTGCAGAGAGGGCCAGTTGAACACCTAAAGTAGCCCCATCTTCTCACCCCAGGGTCACTCTCTGTAATATTATTCTGTGTCATTTCTCCTTAAAAATGTTCACTCTCTAAGGGAAATAAGTCAGACACAGAAAGACAAATATTGCGTGATCTCACTTATATGTGGAACCTTAGAAAATAAGAAAAAACAAAAAGGGCTGGGCGCAGTGGTTCATGCCTGTAATCCCAGCTCTTTAGGAGGCCGAGGTGGGTGGATCACATGAGGTCAGGAGTTCGAGACCAGCCTGGCCAAGATGGTAAAACCCTGCCTCTACTAAAAATACAAAAATTAGCTCGGTGTGGCAGCTCATGCCTGTAGTTCCAGCTACTCGGGAGGCTGAGGCATGATAATTGCTTGAACCTGGGAAGTAGAGGTTATAGTGAGTTGAGATCATGCCACTGTACTCCAGCTTGGGCAACAGAGCAAAACTCTGTCTCAAAAAAGAAAAAAAAAAGTCAAAGGCCAGGCACAGTGGCTCATGCCTGTAATCCCAGCACTTTGGGAGGCCGAGGCAGGTGGATCACGAGGTCAAGGGATCGACACCATCCTGGTTAACATGGTGAGACCCCGTCTCCACTAAAAATACAAAAAATTAGCCGGGCATGGTGTCAGGTGCCTGTACTCCCAGCTACTCAGGAGGCTGAGGCAGGAGAATGGCATGAACCCGGGAGGCGGAGCTTGCAGTGAGCCGAGATGGCACCACTGCACTCCAGCCTGGGCGACAGAGCAAGACTCCATCTCCAAAAAAAGAAGTCAAATATACAGAGATAGAGGTTACCAGGGATGGGGTGGGACGAGGAAATGAAGAGATGTGGGTAAAGGACACAAAATAGCAGATATGTAAGATGAGCAAGTCTAGAGATCTAAACATGAGAACTGTGGTTACTAATAGTGTAGTGTATTGGATATTTGTGCTAAATGAGTAGATTGTAGCTGCTCTTGCCAAAAAAAAAAAAAATGAGTGCTAATATGAGATGATGGTTATGTGAATTTGCTTCCCTATAGTAACTATTTTAGTATCTACACGCATCTCCTAACATCATGTTGTATACCTTAAATATACACAATAACATTTATTTTTAAGAAATAAAATAAAAGAAAGGTTCACTGTCTAAAATCATCATTTGTGTGTGTTTACCACCTGCCCACCTGCGCAAGAACGTAAACTCCATTACAACAGGCTCTTTGTCTCTCTGGTTCACTGCTGCCCATATTAGGTGCTCAATAAAAATATTTGTGGAAGATATTAGCAAGAATATCGGAGAGGAAGGATCCCATTCCAAAACTTGATAAGAATATTTATTTAACTAGCTTTTTTAAAAATTTGAGACAGAGTCTCACTTTGTCACCCAGGCTGGAGTGCTGTGGCTCTATCTCGGCTTACTACAACCTCTGCTTCCTGGGTTCAAGCGATTCTTGTGCCTTAGCCTCCCAAGTAGCTGTGATTACAGGCATGCACCACCATGCCCGGCTGATTTTTGTATTTTTAGTAGAGACGGGGTTTCACCATGTTGGCCAGACTGGTCTCGAACTCCTGACTTCAGGTGATCTGCCTGCCTCGGCCTCCCAAAGTGCTGGGATTACAGGGAAGAACCACCACACCGAACCATTATTCAACTAGCATTTTTCAAAAGCCAGATACTCAATGTAGAGGAATTCTGATCCCAGTAGTACTTGATGCTAAGATTTTAAAGGTTAATGAGAAAAAGATCTATAATGCTGCTGATTCTGATTGTCTGCTTTTATGATTCTATGTACCTGAGATCTCAGCTAAAATTCTATGTCTATTATTTTAATTATTCAACATGTCAAGTATCTTCAGAGACAGTGTTAAGTCTAAGAATCTATGACAGTAATGATCCTGAAGCTACGATTCCCTAAGATACTGCTGGTTTAAGTACAATATCCTATTGTCTGGTGGGGGTCTTAACACGGGGACTCAGGAACCAATTTGGACCATTAATGCATTTTGTTTGATGTCCTTAATGTCAAACCTGCAAAGAGGTTTTATTTTTTAATTAATTTATTGCCAGTATTTAAAATTTGGAATGTTTCATCTTTTTGAAATTGGAGTTCTGGCTTCTCTTTTTTTCTTTTTTCGAAACAAGATTTCGCTGTCACCCAGGCTAAATGCAGTGGCACAATCATAGCTCACTGCAGTCTCAACCTCCTGGGCTCAAGCAACCTTCCTGCCTCAGCCTCCTGAGTAGCTGGGACCACAGGTGTGTACCACCACAACCAGCTAATTTTTTTTTATTTTTATTTGATTGTAGAGCTGGATCTCTCTATATTATCCAGGCTGGTGTCAAACTCCTGACCTCAAATGATTCTCCTGCCTCAGCCTCCCAAAGTGCTGGGATTACAAGTGTGAGCCACTACGCCTGGCCTTCTATTTTTTTTATAAAAAGGAAAAACAGGCCATGCCAAGCCCCCACTCCCACCAGGCCATGAAGGGCTGCAGCTGGGCATTGCCTCCTCCGGGCAGGGCATCTCCAGAGCCATTGATCATCCTGCATCTGGGCCTTTCACTCTTCCCCTTGGCTGCTTGGACTTTGCAGGCATTTGAGTTTGCAGCCTTGGATATGAAGCTTCTGGGATCCTGTGATTTTTGAATCTAAGTTTTAGTGTGTGTTTGAGACTCTTGCAAACTCTGACTACAAATCAGTAAAGCTACAGAAGAGAATCTGCTGCTGTAGTAGCTGCAGCCAGGTTCCTTGGAGGCTTCTGGTTCCGGCTATTGGCCCTTTCACCTTCCCCACATTCCCAGAGTGTTGAAAATAAATGAGGAAGGGCAGGGAAAATGGAGGAGGAAATGATATAGTTCCAGAATGGAGACCTTCCTGAAAATCAAGACGCCTCCAAGGTTATGATCCTGAGCAAGGTGTGTGCATTCTCATCTCCGTGACTTTGCTCTGGCTGACCCATCTTTCTGAATGTCCTTCCCAATCCCTTCCAGTCATTCAAGACCTGGATCAAATCTCACCACCTCTACAAGCCACAGTGGTTCTGAACCCAGCTCAAAGCCAGACTGCCTGGAGTCGACGACTGCCAGCTCCTCCACTTACAGCTAAGAAGACCTGTGCTGAAACTTTCTGTGACCCACTTTACATCCTTGTTTGTAAATCAGGTTTAAAACAGTGCCCACCATGAGTTGTTGAGATGTTTAAATTTAAAAAAAAAATACACACACACTCTCTCTCTTAGAACAGAGCCTAGAACATAACAAACGTTCATGAAGTGCTAGCTTTTGTCACTCTCCATCCCCTATGGAGTCCTTCTTCCCTGATTGACAAAGACTTTGGAAGTATGCATTCTTGTTTTTAAGCTATCTTATGTTGCCCACCTACTGTTTTATGGATATTTTATATTCATTGTGTTACACTCTGTTAGTCAGTCATCAAACATTTCTTAAGGCACTGTATTAGTCTGTTCTCACATTGCTATAAAGACATACTTAAGACTGGGTAATTTATGAAGAAAAAAGGTTTAATTGACTCACAGTTCCGTATGGCTGGGCAGGCCTCAGGAAACTTACAATCATGGTGGAAAGCAAAGGGGAAGCAAGGCACATCTTACAAGGTGCCAGGAGAGAGAGAGAGAGAGGAAGGGAGGGAGGGGGGGAGAGAGGGGGAGAGGGAGAGGGGGAGAGAGAGAGAGAGAGAGAGAAGGGGGAAGCACTGGACCCTTATCAAACAACCAGATCTCGTGAGAACCCACTCACTATCATGAGGACAGCATGGGGGAAAATGCCCCCATGATCCAATCACCTCCTACCAGGTCCCTCCCTCAACACATGGGGATTACAATTCAAAATGAGATTTGGCTGGGCACACAGGGCCAAACCATATAAGGCACTATCTTAGTTGGGTTCCCACAGAAGCAGACTTTGAGACAAAGATTCAAGTGCAATGGTTTATTTTGGAGATGATCCCAGGAAGCCCCAGTTCAGAAGTGGGGATGTGATGTCGGAGAAGAGTGTATTAATGAACATGTTACCACTGTCACAACTGGACACATTCACAATTTGGACCTCTGGAAAAGGGTGTAAAAAAATCTCAGAGTTGTCCCACCCAAGGAGTAAGGATGCCAGGCTATTAATCCACCAATGTCTACTCTTATTTGACATATTTTTTAACCTGTTATCTACCCACCAGTGCTCCCTCGAGCATTAACTCCCTGGCACTTCCATTCTTCCCCATTCATATCCTAAACAAGCTCTTATAGCTGGAGAAAACCGTCAGGCAGAGAGTCACAGAGGCTTGCAGTAGAAAGCCTGCAGCTGGTGTAGGAGAGTAGAAGAAATAAGGTAGAGCACCAATAGTGTCTTCTACAGTCACCTACAAGTGCAAGGCCCTGGGAATACTAAAACCCTGCCCCTTCCATTGTAGGATTAAAAAAAAGGAAGGAATGTAAACAAGTGCAGGAGGAGAGAGAGATGACAGGGCACAAGAGGGGTGCAAGGAAGGAAGAGGCCAGTTCTACACAGGAGAATATAAGAAACAGCTGCGTAGAAGAAAGACAGGCATAAGCAAAGGGTTTCAGGCTGACATAGGCAGGCATGCTGAAGGAACGGTGAGCAGATCTGCATGGGCCATGTGAGAGCTAAGGCTGAGGAGTTGGAGAGGGATGGTTCATCATGGGCCCTGTAGGTTGTATAAAAAGGCTTGGGTTCTCACCCTAGGGTCATGGGAGGCCCTCAGGCTTTTCAGTAATGGAAAAATGTGACATGGTTGGGATCTTAGATTCCTCTGGCTGCAGGTGAGAGATAAGTTGCAGTGGAGAGATAAGTTGGAAGGGAGACCAATATGGCGGCCACAGGCAAGAAATAAAGAGCACTTGTGCAAGAGGGTGGAGAAAAGGAGGCTGTAGGAGATGTGTGATATACGGAAACTTCAGGACTAGGGTCCTATTGGGGGTGGGAGGTTGGAGAAGAGGGAGGAGCCTAGGGTGAGTTCCCCATCTCTGGTTTGGGAAACTGGATATTAGGAAGAGCCATCTCACACAAGAGAGCCTTATAACACAGGAGAAAGTGATGGTCCAGAGTGGGAGACAATGAATGTCCCTTTGGACATCTGATAGAATGTCAAGTCCAGAGGTCAAGCGAGAGAGTTTAGAGTGGGAGGTTGAAGTTCCTAGAAAACAACGAGTTAGTCTGTGTTGTACGTTGTATTATCTCTAGTATCTAGAATAGACTGGCACATGACTAGAATCCATAGATATCTATGGAATTATTCATTTAACAAGTGAATAATTTGGGGGCTCAACAGCATTGATAAGACCCTGAGGCAGCAGGTATGCAGAAGGTGTGGAAGGTGACAGAAAGAGAGCTGAAGATACCCACAGTTAGGGACAGGCTGGAGAGAAGTAGCCTGAGCTGAATTGTCAGAGAGGTTGAAGAGAAACAGCACAGAAAGTAGAGCATGAAAACCAAGGGTGGCGGATGGGGGGTGAGCTTCAATGATCAGAGAGTGGACAATTGCGTCAAACACAAGGTGTAGCCAGGCAGGCTGCAGGAGGGTACAACAAAATCAGTGATGGATGTCTATTTCCCCCTAATCAGCTGTGTACTCCTCAAGGCAGATTCACAGTCTTGTCACAATGTCTAATACAGTTCATTTTCTCATTTCTTCATTCACTTGTCCATCCAACAAATATTTGGTAAGCACATATTGTAAGTCAGGCATAGTGCAAGATTCTGGCAATACAATAACGAACAAGATAGATAACATCTGATGAATAAGTGAATAAATGAAGTCCCCAGGTGATCTGCAATGTCCTTGGAGACAGAGTTTCTGTGTCTTGCTTCACTGGCATCCTCTTTGTCCTCAGTCACAAGTTGGAGAGACAGAGAACGTGCTTGATAAATACTGTCACAGGTTGGCTGGTATGTTGACAGGTGGCAGTGGACGGAGACCCTTCTCCTCCCCCTAGACTCTTTCCCCGCTGCCCATGGCTCATGATTTGACCTCTCCCATTTCAGATTTAGGAGACAAGACTAGGAACAGGTGCTTAGAGAAAATGCAGCCACCCAGGTTGCTGAGGTCACTCTGGCCCCTTCCTTTGGGGCAGAAGAAAAGAATCTGGCAGGCATATTTTTCTCTCCTTCAAATCATGCAAATGCTCACATGTGAGTCTCTTCTTTGCACAGATGATATGTTAGCTAATAAAAGCTTGTCTGAAGTCAGTCTCTCAGAGTGTGCGCGTGTGTGTGTGCGTGCGCGCATGCTTCACTGCCCATCTGTAGCCCAAGCTGCAGGGACACACATGCCTTTGTGGGTGACTTTGCAATCAAAAAGGACTCCAACATTCTGTGCTCAACTCTCTGAAATAAGAGCCTCCCACTGTTTCAGACCTTCCCCTGCTCATACGCCGAGGTCACCCAAGAACCGCCATGTGGCAGCAATGCCTTTCTAAATAGGCAACAGTCCCTAGAATGTCGATGTCCAAGGAGCAAAGTGTCTGTCTGTTGTGAACACCTCTCTTTACCCTCACCAATATTCACTCCCATGTCTCCTCCCCTACTCTCCAGCCATGTGGTTGGACAAGGTCAACACCGATGCCCGGTTTCAGGGATTGGAGGGTTGGCACATGTCCCAGACCTGGCCAATCAGAAGGTCCCACTGGCCTGAGTGATAGAGGCAGGGATGAGAAAGTACCCAGCTTTTCCTGGTAAAAGTCAATCCAAGGACCCTCATGGGAACCAGTAAACAAGAGAAGCTTGCTTTCTAGAATCAAAAGGAAGAAAACTCTGGATGTAAATCCCACCTCTGCCATCACTTACTGACTGTGTGACCTTGAGCAAATTACTTAACTTCTCTGAGCCTCATTTTCCTCACTGGTAAAATGAGCATGCATCCCTATGGTGTTTGCAAGATGACCTGGCACATAGTAGGTGCCTCAAATGTTGGTTGCCCTTCACCCATACCCCAGCATCTTCTATATTTTCTTAGCAGCTGATCTCACCTGTCTTATCACCCTCCAAAAGTCTCAAATTTAAATCTCCAGGAGTAATCTCTCTTCAGAACTCCATACTCATATATCCAGCACTGACTTGGCTTCTCTGTTTGGATGTCTCCCAAGCATCCCAAACTTCACAGTACCTCAATCTGAGCTCAGTGATACACTCTTCCCTCCACCAACTCCACACACCAGTCACCTTCATCTCAGGAATGGCACCTCCTCTCCAAGGGCCTTAATTGCCTAACCCAGAGATCCAGGAGGCATTCTTGACCCCTCTCTCCCACCCTCATAAATAAACCATAGCCAGGTTCTATGGATTGCAGCTACACATTTCTTGATTCTGTTTCTTTCTTTCTTTTCTTTCTTTCTTTTTTTTTCTTTTTTTTAGGAGATGGAGTCTTACTCTTGTCACCCAGGCTGGAGCGTAGTGGCATGATCTAGGCTCACTGCAACCTCTGCCTCCCACGTTCAAGCGATTCTCCTGCCTCAGCCTCCCAAATAGCTGGGATTACAGGTGCCCATCACCGCGTTCAGCTAATTTTTTTTGTATTTTTAGTAGAGATGGGGTTTCACCATGTTGGCCAGGCTGGTCTTGAACTCCTTACCTCAGGTGATCTGCCCACCTCAGCCTCCCAAAGTGCTAGGATTACAGGCGTGAGCCACCATGCCTAGCAGACTCTGTTTCTTTTTCACCATCTTGTCTATCCCTCCCTGGGCTCAATCATCATTATGTCTCACCCAGATGAATTCACCAGTCCACTCTAGACCAAGCATCCAGAGATCTCTTTGTGAAACATAAATCTGATCAAATCATTCCCTCTGCTTAAAGCCTTCCAATGGCTTCCTAGCACTTTTAGAATAAAATCAAAACTCCTTACCTTTGCTCAAAAAGAGAGCATGAACCGATACTGTCCACTTCTGTGGCTTCATCATTGACTATGCCTCTGGTTCTGACTTTGGAGATATTTAACACACTGATCTGGCCCTCAAGCAACCTGAATTCTAGTTCCTCCACTGCCACAGACTCACTATGGAGGCTTGACTACATCATGTCCCTTTTTTTGGATCCCAATAAAATGGATAAGTTGGTCACTAGGGATTTTCCAGATCTGTTAAAAGTCAGACTTTTCCCTATATCCCCTTTGAGGTAGGCCTAAAGAAGAGACCCACCTTGCCCCCTGCAGTCCTCAAACACCTCCTAAACAGGTAGAAAGCAGAGTGCAAAGAATCCGCCAAATGCCTCCACCCTTACATCCTCTCCCTGCCTATTTCTTGCTGAACCCAACACATTGGTTCACCCAGGACATCTCTGTAACAGAAGTTGTAAAGAAAGCACCCCCAACACATAGCTTATCCTAAGCACATTAATTAGTCCTGTCACCTAGAATATTACAGATGTTGTAACATTATTATTATTATTTTGAGACAGAGTCTCACTCTGTCGTCCAGGTTGGAGTGCAGTGGCACGATCTCGGCTCACTGCAACGTCCACCTCCTAGCTTCAAGCGATTCTCCTGGCTCAGCCTCCTGAATAGCTGGAATTACAGGCACACACCACCATGCCCGGCTAATTTTTGTATTTTTAGTAGAGACGGGGTTTCACCATACTGGTCAGGCTGGTCTTGAACTCCTGATCCACCCACTCTGGCCTCCCAAAATGCTGGGATTACAGGCGTGAGCCACCAGCCCAGCCTGTAACTCATCATTATTTGCTGTTGTTAGTGGTGGTTGCAGGTTGCTTTTATGTCCTCTGCCCTATAATTGGACTTTTCATGCCCGCTGAGCAGGTTGAGTTTTTGCACATGGCCAAAACAACAAATTCTTGGAAATACACCAGCATTTGAAAAGTTTGGAATCCCAGCGAGCTTAGGAAAACAGTGTAGGAGAGCAGAACAAAGTCTCTGAGGGCAGAGAGATCCAGGTCTAAATCTGGACTTGGCCATTTTCTAACTTATATAACCTGGAGCAAAATAGATCATGTTTTCCCCCTGCCTTGAAACACGTCCATGGTTCCCCAATGACTTAGGGCTAAAGTCCCAAGTCATTCCCATGGCGTACAAGACCTGCAGGGTTTGACCCTTGCCTACTGCTCTAGACCATTTTGCACCAACCCTCCTCTCTCTCGCTCTGTGTCAGCCACACTGGCCTTCTTTCTCCTGAAATCTTTCCCACTTTGAAGTTTCTGCACATGTTGTTCCCTCCAACTGGAATGTGCTCCCCTGGCCAACGCCAACTATTCCTTCAGGTTTCAGCTCAGGATATCATCTTAAGGAAGCTTTTTTTTGATGGCCTTCCCATCTCTAATGTTCAGCCTTGTGTCCCTCTTAGATGCATTAATTCTATGTCTGCAGTATAAATCATTATTGTAATTAAATACTTGTTTGACAATGCAACTTTGAGCCTAACTTCCTACTCCAGCAAGCGCCATGAAAACAGGAACTGGCTGGGCAAAGTGGCTCATGCCTGTAATCCTAACACTTTGGGAGGGTGAGGCAGGCAGATCACCTGAGCTCGGGAGTTCCAGACCAGCCTGGCCAACATGATGAAACCTCATCTCTATTAAAAATACAAAAATTAGCCCAGTGCAGTGGTGCACATCTATAATCCCAGCTACTCAGGAGGGTGAGGCAGAACTGCTTGAGCCCAGGGGGCGGAGGTTGCAGTGAGCCAAGATCACACCACTGCACTGAAGCCTGGGCAACAGAATGAGACTGTCTCAAAAAAAAAAAAAAAGACAGGAACCAATTGACTGTCTCACATTGCATTGCAATGCCAGATCCTAGCACAGTGTCTGGCATATCAAGTTTTATTAATTAAATAAATAACTGATTATGCGACTTAACTTCCTGGAGCTGTCGCTTGTGGACAATGAGGATAATCACGACCAACTCCTAGGATGGTTGCAGGGACAAGCAGTGAAATTCTGCAGGCTGTTATTACCATGCCTGGCACATATTAAAGGATCAATAAAAGGTCACTGTTTAGGGATTTAGAGTGTGGTGTTTCCAAGCCTGTCTCTGCCAGTTAGTAGCCATGTGACATTAAACATGTGACACCTCTCTGATCATCCAGACTTTTGTGAGAACTAAATGGGATCTTTTATGTAAAGGTCCTGGCATATCATAAGCATTTTATAAGGCACAAGTGTTATTGCTGTAAGTCAGGTCAGTGTTTTCAATCACCAGGGAATTTTATGAAACACTGATGCCAGGCCCTATTCCAGGCCAATTAAATCCATTTTTCTGGGCATAGGTATTTATTTTTTCCAACATTTTTACTATGAAATTTTTAAGCATATATAACAGTTGAAAGACTTTTACAGTGAACACTCAATACACATGATCTAACTTCTACATTTAACATTTTATCATTTTTTATCACCTATTTATTCATCTACCCTCCCCTCTACCCACTCATCAACCCATATTGATTTTTTACGCATTTCAAAGTAAATTGCAGACACCAGTATATTTTTCCCTAAGTATGTCAGCATGCTTATCATTTCATTAACTAGAGTTCAATACCTGTTTACATGCTTTTCTTCCGAGATGAAATTTATTTAGAATGTAAGACACAAATCTTAGGAATACTATTTTATGAGCTTCAGTTAAACATTGCATATACATGAGTATAACATTGCATATCAAGATATAGAACATTCGCATCAGCCCAGAAGGCTTTTTTGCCATTCCTCAGTCAATCTGCATCCCCGTCCCCCAGAACGTTTTGATTTTTTTCTACCATAGATTAGTTTGGGGCATTGCAATTTTAAATTCCCTAGAGGAGATTCTTTGTGAAGCCAACATCCAGAACCAAAGGTCTAAGTAAATGTATCTATCCCAGGGGGTCTCAGGAGAGGGGAAGAAACACCAGGAGTAACAGAAAGGTCCCCCTGATCCTTAGTCAATGGAATCTCAGGATTGGCCAGCCAAGGGAAGAGAGGGAGTAGCAGGTCCCCGGACCCTGCCTGCCCCTAATTATTGTGGCCATCTGGAGTCTGTGCCACAAGCCAACAAGAAAGTTGCATCTCAAAAAGAAGCCACCTCGCTGGGCACGGTGGCTCACGCCTGTAATCCCAGCACTTTGGGAGGCCAAGGCGGGCAGATCACCTGATGTCAGGAGTTCAAGACTAGCCTCGCCAACATGGTGAAACCCCGTCTCTACTAAAAATACAAAAATTAGTCAGGCGTGGTGGTGGGTACCTGTAGTCCCAGCTACTTAGGGGGGTGAGGCAGGAGAATCACTTGAACCTGGGATGCGGAGATTGCAGTGAGCCAAGATTGCAACACTGCCCTCCAACCTGGGTGACAGAGTGAGACTCCATCTCAAAAAAACAAAGAAAGAAAGAAGCAACCCAAGATGAGGGCAGTTGCCTGACCCCTCTCTGGCTATTTTCATCTCCCAGCTGTCCAGGAAAAAGCTTTATTTTTGAAATTGTAGCCTCTCAGTCTTATACAGCTTGTTCCAAGTGTCTGAGTTTAGATGCCAAGGGGGTAAATAAGAGTCGTAACAATCATAACGGCAGCTGCTCATTCTTGAATGCTTACCATGCACCAGGCACTCTGGAAAGCCATCCCCATGCGTCATCCCCCGTAGCCCTCCTAGCAGACACTGTCAGTGCCCCATCAGGCTCCTGGGGACCCCTTCTGCCTGCGGATGTGGATGCTCCTGCTACAGGCTGACACCTGCAATCATCCTTGGGGCCATTGGAGCCACCTTGTCCAGACATTCCAGGGAGTTACTCCTCCCAATCTGCAGTAGCCCAGAGCCAGTGACCAACTGACATGAAGATAGAAGAGTTTAGTTCCTTTCCTCAAGGTGGAACAAACTCTGAGATGCAATTTACACTCCAGAGCTGTGCACAGGATCAGTCTGAGGCTAGTCTCCACCTAAAACCACATCGTTGTCTAGTCTCCCCTTCCCTACTCTTGCTTTCCTTATTTCCTCACAGTTTCTCCCAAGGGCAGCTCCTTTAATAAATCACTTGCATAGGAATCTCCAACTCAGGCTTTGATATCCCATTTTAGAGATGGGGAAATCAGACCCAGAGAATTGAAGCAGCTTGTCACCAGTCACCAAGCTAGAACTCAAGAGACCTGAATTTGGTTTCAGGGACGTCTGACTCCAAACCTTTGACTTGAATGCTAAATGTCCCTAATTCATAGAATAGCCATGAGAATTAAATGACACTTATGCATAAAAAAGACTTATAGTGATAGAGAAATATAAGGGAGTCAAATTGTTATTCCCAGTAGATAAGAAATTCAAGACGAATGGCAGACTGTTTAGGCTCTTTACCAAAACCCATTTCTCTTTTTCCCATGCACATAGCTGAATAACTGTATTTCCCAGCTTCCATTGCATTCTGTGTGGCCATGTGACTAGTTCTGGCCAACGGAATGTGAGAGAAAGTGATGTTGGACACTTGCGGGAAAGGGCATTGCGGGAAGCAGGAGTATATCCTCCATGTTTATCTTCCTGCTGGCTGTAGGAAGGCAACCTTGAGGCACTAATACCACAGTTCCCAAACTACATGTCAGCATACCCTGTTGGGGCATCACCATAAACTCACCCTGGTGCCACAGGATATTTTAGGTTTTTGAGGGATACACAGCAACATCTATCAGGCCCATGCAACCTGCTAGCTCAAGGTAGGTAATTCAGGGCTTCACATTAATCACTATGTTCTTTTCAATGATGTCATATCTTTGCAAAGCTAAGTATTTGGCAGTTGTTAAGATAAAAACCAAGTATAGTAGATTCTCATTATCTAGAGTCTGTATTTGTGAATTCACCTACTCACTAAAATGTATTCACAACCCCTAAATCAATACTCATGTGTTTTCAGAGTCATCTATGAACATGTGCAGAGCAGTCTGAAAAAAGTCTGAACCACACAACGTGCCCATTGTCAGCCAAGGTCAAACAAGGTGTCCCTCTGCCTCCTTGTATCAGCTCCCAAACTGTAAACAAGTGTCCTTTTCATGGTCTATTTAGTGCCAGGTTTTTTCCATTTTTGTTCTTTCTGTTGGTGATTTTACTGTTTAAAGCAGCCCCCACGTGCAGTGCTGCAGGGCTGTCTAGTCTAGTGTTCCTAAGCATGAGAAGGCTGTGATGTGCCTTATAAAGAAAATACAGGTTAGGTAAGCTTTCTCCAGGCATGAGTTACAGTGCTACTGTCTGTGAATTCAGTGTTAATGAACCAATAATATATACCAAATAAGGTGTCTTTAAATAGAAACACATATCAAATACATCAAAATACAGGCTATGTATTGATTGGTTGACAAAAATGTAGTGACTAAGGGCTCACAGGAACCCAACCTTGTATTTCCTCTAAGAGCAATGGTTAGGGATTTGCTAATTCAATGTTTGTGGTGACCTTAGAAAATATATCTACCATGAATAATGAGGATCAACTGTACTTTATGAAGATCAATGTAGGCAGTGAGTTGTTACAGACATAAATACTCATTAAGTTGTTTGAATCCAGCTACTTAAAAATAAGTTATTTTCAGCCTTGGCAATATAGTGAGACCTTATCTCTACAAAAAAAAAAAAATTAAAATTAGTCGAGCATGGGACCCATGCCTGTAATCCTAGCTACTCAGGAGGCCGAGGTGGGAGGATCACTTGAGCAAGGAAAGTAGAGATTTCCATGAGCCATGATTGCGCCACTGCACTCCAGCCTGCCCAACAGAGCGAGACCTTGTCTCAAAAATAAACAAACAAAAATAAGTGATTTCTTTAGCAGAGGGTGCTATGAAAAACATCACAAAGACATTAGCAGTACCATGAACTTAAAGAAAGTTTGTGAACCTTTACCCCAAGGGATGGTAGAGCTACATACCAAAAGGAGGCTGGGTCATGAATTACCACATTGGGAAAAGCTGTTTACCAACCAAGAACACCTGCCTTAAAGTGCCGCATGAGCAAGAAATAAATGTCAATTGTCTTTGAGACATTACACATGTTAGGGCTTATTTTTCTACAGTGGTACAGCCTACCTTAACTAATGCATGGACCTTCCAGGCTCTATGAAGTAAACCTGCTTCCCTATATGTTCCTCTTACTATCAGAGAGAAAATGAAGCATAGTCCACAAACTAGGCATGTTCAGCTCTAAGAAAATATGATATTTGGGTGGCAGGATACATTATCCCAACAAATATGTGCTGAGAATTACTTTGTCTTATGTACAGGTACCACAGATACAAGAGTGAATAAAATACGGACCCAGTCTATAGTTTTCTCTTCTGGTGGAAAGGAAGAGACATAATCAAACACAATGCATTCTATCCTATTACACACCATGTATAACACGGTGTCTGGACGAGAAGGCACTGTTTAAGCTAAATCTTGAAATATGCAAGCTTCTCAGGTGGATGATTATCTAGAGACATATCTAGAGGCAGAACAAGTTATGTACAAATGTGTGTACACAGAGGTGAAGGGCCTCAGTGAGGGAGCACCATGAAGGGTATTTGGCAAAAACCATGTGGTGAGGCCAGATGGGAAATCAGAGTCCAGATGATGAAGGGCCTTAAATTTCAGGTTAAGGCCGGGTATGATGGCTCATACCTGAAATCCCAGCACTTTGGGAGGCTGAGGTGGGCGGATCACCTGAGGTCAGGAGAGCGAGACCAGCCTAGTCAACATGGTGAAACCCCATCTCTACAAAAATACAAAAATTAGCCAGGTTTGATGGTGGGTCCCTGTAATCTCAGCTACTGGGGAGACTAAGGTGGGAGTATTGCTTGAACCCGGGAGATGGAGGTTATAGTGAGCCAAGATCACACCATTGCACTCCAGCTTGGCCAACAGAGTGAGACTGTCTAAAAAAAAAAAAAATCCAGGTTAAGCCTAAACTGGAAACATGATGTCAAATGTCATCAACAGGAGACTATATAGATAATTGCAGTATACTAAGGAATACTACTCAGCAATAAAACGAATGAGTTACCAAGACAAAAACCAACATGGAAGAATTCAAAGATGTCCTGCCAAGCAAAAGAAGCCAGGCACAAAGGGCTATACTGTTGTGACTCCATATATGGGATGTTCAGGACCATGCAAAACTACTCTGCAGTGAAAGAAATCAGAACAGTGGTTACCTCTGAGGGATGGGTGGGGCTGAATGAGAAGAAGTATGAAGGAATTTGGGGGATGATGAAATTGCTCTTCCTGTTGATAGAGGAGCTGGTTGCAGGGCTATATGCATCTTTCAAAACTTATTGATTTATATACTTAAGATATTTGCATATCACTGTATGTAAATTATACTGATGAAAACAAGTTCTAGCCTAAGGGTTTGGCAGCTGGGGGCTGCAGAAGTGAATTTCATGCAAGCTGAATGGTTTTATTCCCCAAAGGACTTGGGTACCTTACATAAAGCTAATTTTGGCAGCCATCTTTTTCAAATTTTCTTAGCCATGAAACTTTTTTTAAAATTAAAATATTATTCACCATTCCAAAATACCAGACCTAAAGGAAGCTGTTCTGTTTGAAGTAAAGATAATAAATTAAAGGCCCCTAGGAGGCTCTGCCCTCAAGGTCTCCCCTTCAATTCTATGGGACCCTTGAGACACATCCAAAGACCCTAAGGACCCATAGATCCCAGGTTAAAAACC
Source organism: Pongo pygmaeus (assembly GCF_028885625.2). Taxonomy (NCBI): domain Eukaryota; kingdom Metazoa; phylum Chordata; class Mammalia; order Primates; family Hominidae; genus Pongo; species Pongo pygmaeus. The sequence goes on from NC_072391.2 coordinate 15,796,561, forward strand.
ACTGATCCAACGGAGCCAGCAGGACTCCTGAGTTCGGTTGCACAGTTGAACACTGCACAAATCCAGACTACGATATGAATCGTAGGAGTGGAGATGTGCAATGTAGTCACCCTGGGGGCCATGCTGGTAAAGTGGGCAAGTCAGCAAGTCAAGTTGACCTGGGAAAGATGATAAGTGGTAACAAGCACTCAGCCAGAGCATCAGGCTCAGGAGGGTGTGCTGGGGGCCTGTGCCAAACTGAGGAACAGAGCCCTGTTTAAAGGGGACAGCTGCTACTCACCTCCAGCTGATGGTTGCTACGTGGGAAAATGGGCTTGGCACTGCCAGATCTTCACATTTTTTTCTTCAAGAGAAGCCAAAAATCTGGATCTTATATAAAGCCTCTCAGTTTTTCAATGCTGGAAATTAATTTAATTTGAAAAAAACACATTGTGTAGCTCAAATCAAACATATCTGCCAGACAGATCCACCTTCTAGGCCACCAATTTGCAACTTTTGGTTGTAGACTGTCATCAAAAAGCACCTGAGCTTTTGGAAACAGATAAAAAGAGGCACGTGTACATCACCCCTTTGTGTCCTGGATCCAGAAAACTGAGCTGTCTGCTTTCTGAGAGCAAAGAGACTTCATTTACACCCTCCTTCAACTTCCAGGGAATTATGCAACCAGCATTACCAGGGACATGGGCACAAACCACAACTCAAGAAGCACCATCAGAGCTGTGGGTACGTCCATGCTTTGGCCAATGATGCGCCGGAGTGACCACTATTGTGAAAGCAGGAATTTCAAGACTTTCGTACACGCATCTCGACCTCAAGCCTCTTCATACAGGCACCACTTAAATGGATAAATAAGATAAAACTGCCTAATTAAAATCATCTGAAGGCAGAATTTTCTTTATAAATAAATACCTAGAAATGAATGCAAACATGTTTTAATCTCATTGTCTTAAAATTTTTCTGTTGTAGGATTACTTTGAGAATTCCTCTGAGGCTTAGGGACCTTAACAGTGGGAAGGTGGAAGCAAATTCAGAATCCGAGCACGTTTCTGCTGGGCTGAATGCCAGATGAACATTCAAAAGACACTCTCGTTTGGATTTGAGACATCCCTCCTTAGGCCCATGTCTCTCAAAGTGTGGTCTATAGAACCCCACCATTGAATCACCAAGAAGAATCTTAAAATGTAAATTCTTGAGTTCTACCAGATGCCTATTGAGTCAGCCTCTCCATGAGTGTGGCCAACGCACCTGCTTTCTCAGCAAGCATCAATACACATTAAAGTTCAAGAAGTACCAGCCCAAATAGCTAAAAAGAATGAATAAGACCTGCTGTTTGACAGCTCAGTGGGGAGACTGTAGTCAATAATAACTTAATTGTACATTTTAAACTAATTAAAAGAGTGTAAATGAATTGTATGTAATGCAAAGGAGAAATGCATGGATTCCCCATTTACCTTGATGTGATTTTTACACCTTGCACACATGTTTCAAAATATCTCATGTACCCCATAAATATAGACACCTACTATGTACCCATAAAAAGTAAAACTTTAAAAAAATTAATTAATTTTTTTATTTTGAGAAAAGAAATACTGGCCCAAATAAGCTTACGTGCACTCCTGTGGCTTTGAATATTGTTTACATGTGATAAAAAAGCATATCTTTAGCCCAGAACACTCTTGTGAGCCCAAAACACATACATTCATCTTTGGACTTGATACCTCCACTTGGACACCTCACAGGTATCTCAGATTGTCAAGACTAAAACTGAATTCTTGATCTTCTTAATCATAGTAAATGGGCCTCTATCCACCTAGCTGTCTATGCCAAAGATATGGACATCCTTGCCACCTCCATTTTCCTCACCCATCACATCATATACCTGACCATGACCAATGGATTACAACAGTCCTACCTTCATTAGGCTCAGTTTTTGCTGCAGTAACAAACAACCCTGAAATCTTAGTGGTTGGATACCACAGTGAGTCAGCTACAGTTCTGCTGGGCTTATTCTCAGAATGTAGGTCAAATTCAGGTCCTCACCACCTGTCTCCTATTTCCAGGAGTCAGGCTGAAGGACCACCCACCACCACCACCATAAATCTGGGGCTTGTCGTTCTCATGGCAAGTAACAGGAACACAAGAAGCCAGTGGACACGTACAAGGCCTCTGAAAGACTCTGCTCAGTTCTGCTCATATTACAGTCACCAAAGCACGTCATGGGGCTAAGCCCAGCATCAATGGAGTAAGAAAGTGTCTTTCAACGGACAGGAGAAAGAATATGTGCTGAACAATGACAGCCTCAGTGACCTCCAAAAGATATTCCAGGTCCATCCACTTCTCTCTGCTTCTATGACTCACACTCCGGTCCAAGTCACCATCATCTCTCAACTGCATGTCTATAACAGCCTTCCAACGACTATCCCTGGCTCCCTCGGCCCTTCCAATCTGTCTATACAGCAGCTAACATGACCTTTTCACAACTTCTGTTTCCAATGGATTCCCATTTCACTGAGGAAAGATCCAAATTCCATATCCTGATCTCTAAAACCTTACACAAGCTTCCCCCTAACTCTTTAGCTCCAGGGTTGTTAACCAGGTGTCCAGAGACTTCCATAGGGTCTCTGACTTCATTTTCTCCACTTTCCCCTCTCCCTCCTGCTGCAGCCACACTGACCTGCCTTCAGGTCCCCCTAACTCTCCTCCCTCTTTCCTGTCCCCCAGTCATTCCCTCTGCCTGGATGCCATTCTCTCCGCCTGGAACCCCCTTCCCATTCTCCTTGCTACTTGGGCTTCCTCCTATTCATCTTCCAGATCTCAACTTAACATTCTCTTGCTCACAATGGCCTTTTGTGATTGTCTAGTCTCAACGGATTCCTCATAATAGTCTCTTAACCTATATTTACTACAAATTGAAATTATAAGTGGGTACTTACAATATCAGCTTGATGTGTGCCTCCTGCTACAGGGTCAACTCCATGCAGGCGGGGGCTGAATCTATTTTGCCCACCACCGAGTCACTAGCATTGAACACAGTGCACATGGTAGACGCTCAGTAATTGGTTGTTGAACAAATACCAAGCTATCTTTTACTGGGCACCTAGGGGCTTTTTATGTTATTTTATTTTATCATCGTGCCTGCTCTAGATGTATTGATTCAAGGAAACTGAAGCTCAGAAAGGGAGAATGATACACCAAAAGTCACACCACTAGGAAAAACTGAGCCCAGATACAAATCTAGTTGCATCTACTTCCAGAGTCCATGCAATGAACTACTGTGTTATGTTGCTGGCTCTAGAGGAAACTCAAAGGTAATTTCTCAGGACCTGAGACAAAATTTGTCATGGCCCTATTCTTTACAACCGAACCCAGCCTCAAAAATAAGGAGAAAATCAAACCTGAGACAAAATTTGTCATGGCCCTATTCTTTACAACCGAACCCAGCCTCAAAAATAAGGAGAAAATCAAACCCTTATTTCAAATCTGAACCTTTTATATCTGAGGGTAGGTGCCTGGGAGCCTCACGGAGGGGCCAATGCTACCCATTCTCCTCTCTACCCAACCTCTACCATGAAACATGTCATCTCTTTTAGAGAAGGAGGTATAAATACACACCAAAAAATTAACTGTCTTTAAAATCCAATTTAGAAATGAAGAGTATGTCCCAAGGCAGTGTGTGCCAAATGGTTTGTACAGACAATCTTACACTAGAAGTTTGATGTAATCTTCCTGTGCCTCAATTTTCTCAGTTATAAAATGGGGTAATAATACTAGTATCTACCTCATAGCGCTGTGGGAAAGAATCCAAGAGATAAAGCATGTGAAGTGCTCAGTCATTGCCTAGTACATGGTGAGCATTCAGTAAACGTTACCATCCCTGTAATGCATGCCCTTTGAAACATGCAAGACACCACTTGTCATTTTCCGAAAGCAAAAATGACAGAGTGACACAGGTCAACCCTACAGTTACAAAAGTGAGGAAGAAAACTCTGTGATAAAATTGCGGAAAACAGCATTTTACTGTGGCTGAAAGAACACTGGCCTCTGAGACAGAAAAACTGGAATCTAGACCAGATTCTGGCTCTTATTTGTGACCTGGGGCAATTTTGGTATTTTTGTTTTGGGTTTTTTTTGTTTTGTTTTGTTTTTGAGACAGAGTCTCACTCTGTCGCCCAGGCTGGAGTCCAGTGGCACGATCTCGGCTCACTGCAACCTCTGCCTCCCGGGTTCAAGCGATTCTTCTGCCTCAGCCTCCTGAGTAGCTGGGATTACAAGAATGTGCCACCACACCCAGTTATTTTTTTTTTTTTTTTTCAGTAGAGATGGGGTTTCATCATGTTGGCTAGGCTGGTCTCAAACACCTGAACTCAAGTGATCCACCTGCCTTGGCCTCCCAAAGTGCTGGGGATTACAGGCATGAGGCATCACACCCAGCCCTGAGGCAAGTTTTTCCTTTCTGTGAGACTTGGTTTTCTTGTCTGAAGACAAGGGTGTTAAGAATGCTATTTCTCAAACTTATCAGCGTTAAACTTATCATCAAATTTATCATTATCCTACTACCTTGATAGTTGTTATTATGAAATATCTATGTATCTCCCATACTATCACTTATTTCATATTTTAAAATTATATTAATTTCTTCAACAAAATATTTGTTGAGCACCTATGTGCTGGGTACTCTTCTAGACACTGAGGCAAGTTACAGATGACTTTTTTAAAAAACTTAATGTCTATTTTAGTGTCATCCTCAGCAACAATGTCCATGAATTCATCGGATGGATAATCTAAGGATATATTTTTTTCTAATGTACATAAAAATAAATGCATGACTATTAAAAAGAAAAGGATCTATCAGTATCCACTTATCATTTTGGTGGTACCTGAGTGATACAAGGTGGATGCTTTTGAAAACACGGGCTTGGATCATATCTAAGATCCCTTGCGACTCTTAAAATTGTGCCATTCTAAATTCCTCTGAAGAAAAGATTGACTCAGTTCATCTCCCTCTCTTCCAACCCACTCTGATAGAGCAACGAACAGAGTGACGTTAATTGAGTAATTATTCAGCAATTGCAATAACTTGTTTTCTGAGCCTGAGACTAGGACCTTGTCAGTTCAAGAACATGCTTGAACTTCTTAGTTCTCTGTTTTCAGTTTACACTCCAAACTTCAGGTACTTTCATAGCCTTCTCTTCAGTAAAATGGGACGTTTGTTTACATCCAGGCGAAGGTGTTTTCATCTTCAAAGAATGTTATCAACTTTAAATGACCTCTCTATATCTGACAGGGGAAAGGCTCCAAAATAATAATCATCATCATCATCATCCTACTAGACAGCTCTTACCAAACAATGTTTAGTAAGTTTTGCATAATGAGTTGAAAATGTATGTTCTGAGTTGCCCCTGAAATACAAAAAAGATCTGAAAGGGAAACCTTTCCCAGCGATCAATTAAAATCCCTTACAACTTCAGTAGAAAAGTGGGTGAGGGGCATGAACTAATAATTCACAGAAAAAATACAAATGATGAATAAGTATATAAAAAGGTATTCAACTCCTTAATAATCAAAGAGAATACCAATTAAAACAACAAGAGAGCAGAGGGTTTTTTTTCCAAATTGACGAAGGCTTATAATAATTTTTCATGCTAGCAAGACTGCGGTGAAATAGGTTCTGTTGTTGGAAGAATAATATTTCTGTATTTCTGGAAAGCAATTTGACATTGTGTTTCAAGATCTTTCAAAGAAGTTATAATCTTTGAGTTAGTAATTCCCCTTCTAGCAATCAATCCTAAGAAAACCATAGAAAAGCTATTGGTGAAACATGTTTGGTTTAATGCGCAGAGAAGTTCATCATGATGGTATATCTAAGAATGGGGTTTCTCAACCACAGTACTATTGACACTTGGGGCTAGACAATTAGTTCTTTGTTGTGGGGCCTGCCCACTACATTGTGGGATGTATACCAGCATCCCTGGTCTCTGCTCACTAGATGCCAATAGCACCACCCCCATCCACCTCCAGTTATGATAATCGAAATGGTCTTCGGACATTGCCACATGTCCCCCAGGAGGCAAAACCTGCATTGAGAATCGCTGATCCAAGAGCAAAACTTGTAAACCTCCTAAATGTCCAAGTATAATAAAATGGTTAAATAATTCATGATGTGAATCAAAACCACAGTGAGATACCATCTCATGCCAGAATGGTGATTATTAAAAAGTCAAAACACAACAGATGCTGGTGAGGTTGCTGAGAAAAAGAACGCTTTTACACTGTTGGTGGGAGTGTAAATTTGTTCAACCATTGTGGAAGACAATGTGGTGATTCCTCAAAGACCTAGAGGCAGAAATACCATTTGACCCAGCAATCCTGTTACTGGGTATATACCCAAAGGAATATAAGTCATTCGGTCATAAAGATAGATGCACATGTATGTTCACTGCTGCACTATTCATCCACTAGCAAAGACATGGAATCAACCCAAATGCCCATCAATGACAGACTGGATAAAGAAAATGTGGTACATGTACACAATGGGATACCATGCAGCCATAAAAAAGAAATGAGATCATGTCCTTTGCAGGGACATTTGATGGAGCTGGAAGCCATCATCCCCAGCAAACTGACACAGGAACAGAAAACTAAACACTGCATGTTCTCACTTATAAGTGGGAGTTGAATGATGAGGACACATGAACACAGGGAGGGGAACAACACACACCAGGGTCCATCAGGAGGGGTGCAAGGGGAGAGCATCAGGAAGAATAGCTAATGCATGCTTGGCTTCACACCCAGGTGACGGGATGATCTGTGCAGCAAATCACCATGGCACACGTTTACCCATGTAACAAACCTGCACATCCTACACATATACCCCTGAACGTAAAGCAAAAGTCGAAGAAAAATAATAATAACAATTCATGGTGTGTTCATATGATAGAATATTATGTATTTGTCTAAAATGTTACTTTTAATGAGTAATTAATGACATGGAAACCTAATCATAATAAAAATGGTATGTGACAAAAAGCAAAGAACGAAATTATTTAAGTAGGCATATATTCTTAGAAAAAACAGGCTGGGCCAGGAGTGGTGGCTCAGTCCCAAACCCTTCAAGCTAAAGATGATGCACCCATGTCAATGGCTGAAAAGAACAGAAGAAAATCCAAAGAGCCACACTCATAAAAAATTAATGAGTTTGGCCAGAAGCAGTGGCTCACACCTGTAATCCCAACACCCTGGGAGGCTGAGGCGGGCAGATCACTTGAGGTCAGGAGTTCGAGACCAGCCTGGCCAACATAGTGAAATCCCATCTCTACTAAAAATACAAAAATTAGCCAGGCGGGGTGGTACACACCTGTAATCCCAGCTACTCCGGAGGCTGAGGCAGGAGAATCACTTGAACCCGGGAGGCGGAGGTCAGGCACTCCAGCCTGACATCGTCAAACACACAAAAAACAAAAAAACAGCCTAAAAGGAAACAAAGCAAATCCCTATTGTAATTACCTTTAGGTGGTAAAAGAAGCAGTTTTCATTTCTGTTTCAAAGCATCTACTGGTTCTATAAGCTCAGAGAATGGATCTTTAGTCTGAAAACCCTCACTTTAAGTTTTAGCAATGCCACTTTCTAGCTCTTACCTCATCTTCTGAGTTGCTGTGGCTCCATCTACAAAACACAGATAACAGTGTGCTTATTGCAAAGAGTGGTAAACAGTAAGTGGAATTATGGACATAAAATGCTTAGCAAGGTGTTGGCAGGTTGTAAGTACTCAGGTGAATACTTACAACAGGTGAATTTCATTAACAAGTACTCCTTTTTTTAAATTTTTTTATTTTTTCTTAGAAAACAAATACAGGCCGGGCACAAGGGCTCACACCTGTAATCCCAGCACTTTAGGAGGCCAAGGCAGGTAGATCACTTGAGGTCAGGGGTTCGAGACCAGCCTGGCCAACACGGTGAAACCCTGTCTCTACTAAAAACACAAAAATAGTCGGGCATGGTGGCGGGGCACCTATAATCTCAGCTACTCGGGTGGCTGAGGCAGAAGAATCACTTGAACTGGGGAGGCGGAAGTTGCAGTGAGCTGAAATCGTGCCACTGCACTCCAGCCTTGGTGACAGAGCGAGAGGCTGTCTCAAAAACAAAACAAAACAAACAACAACAACAACAAAATATAAGAAAACAAATACAAAACACCAAGCCAGAAGGAGCTTGTCCATTTTCTCTGGGGAGAGACCCTGTCTGAGAATGAGTGATCGCGCGTGTTTGGAGGTTTGGCACTGGGCAGAACTCTGTTAGTGATAGAATTAAGACAGAGATGAAAAATCCACCTGGCAGAAGGGGACGACCTGTGGGAGAATGTTATTTGAATTGGACAGGCTGGTGAGTAAGCTTCAAGTCAAGCGTATTGACGTGTCAACAGCCATGAAGAATTTAACTGCCTAACAATTTAAACTACCAGCAAAGGGCCTTCCAAAGAGGCACTGGGAATTTGATCTGGAAATGTCACAGTGCCTGTTTTGGTCCATCTGGACTGGAGCCTAGAGAGACAGGAGTCTCAGTGCATTGCTGCCTTTGGGATATGGTGAAGAATCTGGAGACCTGGCTTCAGGGTCTTGTTGTCTTGTCCTGCATATTCTTTTTCCTCTTTGGGTATCTGATTATTGGTGTATTTAAAGAAGTAGCATAGCTTAGTATCCAAGAATAGGAACACTGGAGACCAGCCCCCTGGGGTGAATTATGGCTTCTTTACATACTAGCTATTGTAACCCTGAGCAAGTTACTTATTTCACGGATGGAAGCCTCCATTGCTGCCTCTACAAGGGCAGCTGAATCTACACTACACAAAATGTTTAGCATCGTGCCTGGTAGCACCTAGCAAGTACTCAACAAAATGGCAGCTCTAATTGCTTTTTCTTTTTCTTTTTTTCTTTTTTATTTAAGTTCTGGGATACACATGCAGAACGTGCAGGTTTGTTTTATAGGTAAACGTGTGCCATGGTGGTTTGCTGCACCTATCAGCCCTAGGTATTAAACCCCACATGCATTAGCTATTTATCCTGATGCTCTCCCTCCCCCAGCTTTCCTGGCAGGCCCTGGTGTGTGCTGCTCCCCTCCCCGTGCCCATGTGTTCTCATTGTTCAGCTTCCACTCATGAATGAGAACATGTGGTATTTGGTTTACAGTTCCTGTGTTAGTTTGCTGAGGAGGATGGCTTCCAGCTTCATCCACGTCCCTGCAAGGGACATGATCTCATTCATTTTTATGGCTGCATAGTATTCCATGGTGTATATGTACCACATTTTCCTTATCCAGTCTATCATTGGTGGGCATTTGGGTTGATTCCATGCCTTTGAGATATCATCTCACACCTGTCAGAATGGCAATTACTAATTGCTTTTTTGAAGTTACTCCAAATATACAATTTGAACCTTCCTCAGAGTGGAATTTACCCTTTTGAAACTGCAAACTGGGTATAGATCTATGGACAGAGGCACAAAGGATGAAAGACAGCAGCTCTTTAGCCCCATCAAGGCTTCTTGGTTGTTCCAGGGCTCAACACAACACTCTGACTGCAATTCTCTTCTCCCTTCAGCATTGATTTACCTGTGCCAGTTCCTTGGTAGATACTGGGAATATCGAGATGACCAAGAAACAGTCCCTGTCCTCCTCTGCAGTGGAGAAGACAGATATGGAAGAGACAGCTACATTTCACTCAGGTGTGATATCATCTAATGATAAGTGGAAGAAGTACCCTGTCATGGTGAAGGACTCAGGCCCTTGAGCCAGACTGGCTGGTTTTAACTCCAGATCTTGCAAACCACATGAACCTGGGCAGGTTCCTTTGCCTCTCTAAGCCTCAGTATTTTCATCTTTAAATTGGGGATAATGGTTGTACTTCTTCTCCTTCATAGAATTGTCAGGACTAAAGAAGAGAAAACCCTCAGAACCATGGCTGGTACAGTTAGTGTTTCCTAAATGTTAGCTGTTACCACTATTAAATTCTGGGAAACTAGGTGTATGGATTCTAGAAAGACAGCCTGATTCCCTGACCCTGCAGAGGGTGGGATCTTCCCCGTGGGATTCAGCCATCCCCTCCAATATCCAGTCTGAAAAGACCTCCGAGCTCATGACCTCACCACACCTCAATTCCCTTTAACACCACCACACGGGTCCAGAGGAAACTTTCTTGAGAATCAAGATGGACACTTCCATTATTTTAATTACCTCCCCACAAAACACAAAATACCTGTGGCTGTAAAGAGTAATTCGTTCATTTTCTAAATGGAAATGAAACTCCAAATTACTTTAAAAACAATACTTCACCCTCATCTCCCCAACCACACACAAATAGCAAGCAAGAAAGCAAGAAGGGAAGGAAGGAAAGAGGAAGAGACAGAGGGAGAACAAAGAAAAAAGGAGTAGAAAGAAGCAGGGAGGGAAAGAGAAAGAAAAGAAGGAAGGAAGGAAAGAAGGAAGGAAGGAAGGAAGGAAGGAGGGAAAGAAGGAAGGAAGGGAAGGAAGGAAGGAGCAAAAGAGGGAGAAAAAAGGAAAGAGGAGGGGGAAGAAGGGAATGAAAAAGGAAAAAAGAAAAGAAGGAAGGGAGGAAGAAGGAAGACAGGAAGGAGAGAAAGAGGAAGAAGGGTAGGAGAAAGGAAAAAGAAAATGAGGAATGAAGGGAGGAAGGAAGAAGGAAGGAAGGAGGGAGGGAGGGAGGGACGGAGGGAGGGAAGGGAGGGACGGAGGGAGGGAAGGGAGGGACGGAGGGAGGGAAGGAAGGAGGGAAGGAGGGAAGGAGGAAGGAAGGAAGATGTTTAACAAGAGCAAGAAAAGATGAGGAAAGAGCCATGGGCAAGGCAAGATTCTCTGAGGATGAACAGGGGCTGGAACACCTGAGCACACTCTCATCTGACCTCACCTGACAGAGCAGACAGGTCACAGGTGACAAGTGTCTTTTCTGTGACTCTTCCACCTGAACACCTGCTTGCAGAAGCTCCCTCAGGTCATTCTGGGTGGTTCTCAAGCTGAATGGACTCATGGTCTCATGGTGATGTCCAACAGAAGCCAATTATTTCTTTTCCCTGGCATGAATCTGGACGTTTGGGCAGACGAAAGTGTTTGAGGGTTTTGTTGAACAAGGGAAGCATTGTGAGGGCAGAGAGAAACACCACCACTACATGACAGATTTAGGCCAGGCTGCCATTCATGATTCCAGACACACACACACACACACACACACACACACACAGAGAGAGAGAGAGAGAGTGGGAGAGAGACACTTTTCCTATAACCCTCTGTAGGGCTACTTAAAGGAGTGATAGAAATATTTAACAATCTGACGAATCAGAATGGACCCTTGACCATAGCTTTGGAGAAGGTTCTCAAATTCCCCTGTTATTACCCCTTTAGTTTAAAAATCATGGGACGGTCTAGTGGATCCAAGGTGAGGACCAGGGTAGCAGGCAGGCACTTGGGGCACTTCATTATTTTCTTATGGAAAGTATTTCAGGCCAAGTGCAGTAGCTCACTCCTGTAATTGCAGCATGTTGGGAGGCTGAGGTGGAAGGATTGCTTGAGACCAGGAGTTTGAGACCAGCTTGGGCAACATAGCAAGATGCCATCTCTACAAAAAGTAAAAAATATATATCTTAGTAAGGTGTGGTGGCATGCACCTTGTTGTAGTCCCAGCTACTCAGGAGGCTGAGTGGGAGGATTACTTGAGCCCAGGAGTTTGAGGCTGCAGTGGGCTATGATCATACCACTTAACTCCAGGCTAGGTAACAACAAAGACCCTGTGTCCAAAGGAAAAAAAGAAAGTATTTCAATATTTTAATACCCACTATGGAAATACTTGTACATACCAGCTATCTTCAATGGGGTTCTGTACAAGTAGATCCTTAAGAAGGGTTTGTATATGAGCGATTTATTTAAAAACTGCTCCCAGTTATGAAAAAAAATATACAGTAAAGAAGCAGGTGACACAGCACATAGAAAGGAAGGAAGCCCTGAAGGGTGGGGACTTTAATCAAAGTCCCACAGATGGTAACATCAATCTTATCCCACAGGGGTGCTCTGGAGTGTAAGTCAGCCCCACTGCTGGCCTGCTCTTAGGTGAGACAGCAGGGTTCTCAAATTTGTGCACACAAGAGTCATGAGTTCAGAGTTGTCCTGGAAGCAGGATACAAACTCTTAGGCATTTCTGGCTCTTTAAAAAAAAGCAGCTCCAGTATCCAGAAAAATCCTCTGAGAAAGAGCCACTGGTGCTGGCTGTTGGAAGCAAAAGCACAGGAAAGTCAAAGATCGCAGACCACAAAAATGGTGAAAGGGTTCCAGGAGATCTGGGTGGAAGGCCAACATTGTCACAACACCAGCTGTTTGTCATTCCAAACCCTTAGGGAAGAAATGCAGACAAATGATGACATCTTAGCATGGGGCCTCTCCTCTGGTGCTCGACATTACTTTTATTAGGTAATTCACTTCTGGATGAGCTCCTTGCCTCCAGTCTCAGCCCCTTCAGTGCCAAATAGTAACAAGAGTTAAAATGTAATAGAGTGCCCACAGCGTGCCAGGGACCAGGCAGATGATTTGTCCAACCTCACAAGTTTTCAAGATGGTCATAGTCTTCTCTTTTCACAGATGCACAAACTTAGACTCAACAAGTTTCGGAAACTTGGAGAAGGGTTCACCAGAAATAAGCGGTGACAGAGAAATTCCAAGAAATCCCAGATCTGCAGAGCCAGTATTCTTTCCAACACCCTCTCCCATCCAACACCTCTTCCATTTATTTATTTATTTATGTATTTTTCATTGACAGATATAAAGTGTAGATATTTGTGGTGTACAATATAATGCTTTGATAGATACATACAAAACACCACCTCCTTTTGATGGAAACAGGGCCCAGAAGCAGATCCTGAGATGAGGATTAACGCACAATTCATGTAATATATAACACAGTATTCAGGAAGTGCTCAGAGGATAAACCAATGAGGGAATGAGTTCAGGGGCAGGACAGGGAAGGGAACTAAACTGAGCAAGGGACAATTTCAGGGCAAGTCTCAGCCTCAGCCTAATCCCATCTGGAGCTCTGGGCATACATTAGGCTTCAGAGTTTGTTCCAACTGGAGGCAAGAGTACTGGGCTCTTCTATGCCTGCACCCTTTAGGCACCTCAGGCCGTACAGACTTACTCTCATATATGGTGGCTCCATCAGCCCACCAGAATCCTTCAAAGAGTCACAAAGAAGAAAAGCCCACAGAAGCATGCCAAGGAAATCAGAGGATGCCAAAGGAATCAGAGGCTATCTGGAGAACACACAGGCAGGACCCATCAGGACACCCATGGTTCTTATCAAAGCCCAGTAGCTCTTTCCAAAACCCTAGGTTTTAAACCCCAAGAACCAATTTTCCTCCTGTCTGGGGAGAAAAAGCATCCTTTCCTGATATTCTGAAGATCACCTCAAGAACCACTTACAAGAGCTGATTACTGACTTAAACACAGCTCTAATCTAAGGAAAGTGCCCCCATTTCCCACCTCTAGAGAGAGAGAGACGTCATCGAGTAACTTGCCCCTGGATATTCAGCTTTAGTCACACAATATCAGTAAATAAGACAGAATTTGACTATTCATAGAACTTCAGCAAACTGAGCTCATATTTGGGGGTAAAGTAAAAGGCAGCTGAAATTCAATGTGAAATCCTCTGCAAGGAAAATGATTTTATACATTACAGGGGCTTCAATTTTTACACAGCAGATACTGAAGGTACCTTTCATTTCCTTCTGGCACTCAGCACCTCCTTTGCTCATTTCTTTGATGCTAGAGGCTCCAAGATAAAGGAAGCTTAAAGAGGTGGGGATGAGTGTACTGGCCATGGAGTGTCAAGGGAAAATTGGTAGGAAGGCCAGGGGCCCCTGGGCTGAAAAACCTGGGATTACATGTATGCCAGCTCCCATATGAAGAGCCCCAGATGGACTGGAACTCCAAAATCAATGTTAAGAAGCAAGTATTTACATTTTTAAAAAAAACACCAACAGCCAAGCAGAATGGGTACCAATGTAGGAGTTATGAACAGAAGCCAAAACCAACAACCAAGAGCACTCATTATCTTAATCACATAGCATTTGGTGATAAGAAACAGAAACCCCTCAAAGTAGCCTGAGCTAAAGGGGACGCTAACTGAGAATCAGGAGTAAAGGACAGAGCTCAAAAGTGTGAATAACGGAGCAGTTAAAAACCAAAACTGGGCCGCGCACGGTGGCTCATGCCTGTAATCCCAGCACTTTGGGAGGCTGAGGCAGGTGAATCACAAGGTCAGGAGATCGAGACCATCCTGGCTAACACGGTGAAACCCTGTCACTACTAAAAATACAAAAAAATTAGCCAGGCGTGGTGGCGGGCGCCTGTAGTCCCAGCTACTTAGGAGGCTGAGGCAGAAGAATGGCGTGAACCTGAGAGGCAGAGCTTGCAGTGAGCCAAGATTGCGCCACTGCACTCCAGCCTGGGCGACAGAGACTCTGTCTCAAAAAAAAACCAAAACCACTCTCTGCTCTCTGACTCCACATAAGAAAAAATAATGTTTACTGAGTCCCTACTATGTGTTGGGTGCAGTGCTGAATGCTTTCCCTGCATTTTCTGACAGTTAACGCACAGAGAATATCTCTGAGGGACAAACATTCCCATTTTCCAGAGGGAGAAACCGAGGTTCCAAGAGGTTGAAGAAATTTTCCAAGTTCACACAGCTTGAAAGTGGCAGGATAAGGATTCAAAACTTGTCCTCCAAGCCACTCCCCGATGCCACAAGCCACATGAGCTCTGTCTCAGCTTCGCTCTCTGGCCCTATTATATTCTGAATGCTTCTCTCTGCAACCTGGCTTTTCCTGCCTCAGCAGGCTTGCAGAATGAACAAATGGTCACCCCAAACCTGGTTCTAAATGGCACCCAGAGAAAAACACCACATGGGAGATTTGAGCCTACCCTTATCAATAGTTACATTCAATAGCACCCAATACCACCTCACAAGAGTAGCTGTGTCTTTTGGTTCAAA
The DNA here is from genome assembly GCF_028885625.2 of Pongo pygmaeus. Lineage (NCBI taxonomy): Eukaryota > Metazoa > Chordata > Mammalia > Primates > Hominidae > Pongo > Pongo pygmaeus. The sequence continues at coordinate 15,811,601 of NC_072391.2, forward strand.
TTCTCAAATAGCCTAATTGGCTTCTTACATCTTCATCTAAGATGATGGGGATGGGGAAGATTTCATATTATAGAATCAGGACAGCTAGAAGTGAGCGTGTGAGTAAGGAAACTGACAGCTACCTACAATGTCCTCGTTTATTTATGCAACGCTTTTTAAGTATCTTATTCTTTCCAGGTACCAGGGCTTTACAGATGAAGAAATTATCATACCTGCCCACTCACAATGCCTGGAATAGACACATAAGTAAACCATCACCATGCTGTGGCTGAGAGAAACAAGGAGTGCTGCCATCTTGCAAAAAACTAAACCTGGTCTAGCCTAGCAAGTGAAGGGAGATGTTCTGGAGATGGTGTCTCATGAACCCAGTCTGAATGATGAGTTGGCCTGACCTATCATACAAAAGTACCATGCGTGCCTTGCTGGGGGACTTCAGGGAATTGGGTAAAATGGGAGGACAGAGAATGTAAAGGAGAATGCCAGAAAATGAGATTAAAAAGGTAAGCAAGGGCCAGTTTGTGAATGACTTTCAGCACTAAGAAAAGAAGTGCAATCATTTTCTTGAGAGGCAATATACTCTAGTGTAGTGCTGTCCAACAGAACCTTCTGAGATGATGGAAGTGTTCTAAATCTTTCCTGTCCACTATGACAATCACTAGCTGTGCACTTGGCATATGGCTAGTGTGACAGAGAAACTGAATTTTTAATTTTATTTAATGTTAATCAATTTAAATGTAAATGGCCACATGTGGCTAGTGGCCACCATATTGGATGGCCGAATCCAGCAGTTAAGCTGTGAGCTCTCGAGGCAGAAGTGATACTGGCTCCATCTCCAGCTGGCTGTATGACTCAGAGGAAGTTCCTTAACCTCTCTGTACCTCAGTGTTTCCATTTGTAAAGTAGTGCCTGGCGTATAGTAATCGCATTCAACAACCGTAAGTCTAGTTTGAAAGTTGATGGGGAGCTCTTGTTTGTAACAAAGTACTACAGACTGGGTGGCTTAAATAACAGAAATGTATGTTCTCACAATTCCAGAGGTTAGAAGTCCAAGATCAAGATACCGGCAGGGTTGGTTTCCTCTGAGGTCTCTCTTCTTGACTTGTAGATAGCTACCTTTTCTCCATTATCTTCACACAGTCCTTTCCCTTTGTGCATTTCTGTGTCCTAATCTCCTCTTCTTATAAGGATACCAGTCATATGGGGTTAGAGTCCACCCATACGACCTCATTTGACCTTAATTACCTCGTTAAAGACCCTGTCTCCGAATATAGTCACATTGTGAGATACTGGCAGTTAGGACTTCAACATATGAATTGTGGGCGAGAAGACACAATTCAGCCTGTAACGAAGACCCAGGGGATTAAAAATCGAGATGGCCAGTTCTCTGATCATGATGCTGAGCTGGCTAGACTGCTGGCTTCCTCCACCATAATCAACCTTAAAGGAATTTCCAGGAAAGCAGAGGACCTGTGGTAAACTACTGGAGTGGCTGGGTGTTGATTTGGACTGGGATGGGGGGAATGGCTTGAATCTGAGGCAGAAGCTGCCAAGTAAGGCTGTAAAAGGATAAACTGGAATGGGGGATTAGAAGGGGTTGAAGGAGTATGGCTCTGTCTGCTCCCCTGCCATTGCCCTGGGGCAAACAGTGCCTGCCCCTATGTCCCAACTGAGAACTCTGCTCCAAATGCTGCCAGGATAAAATCAGGGCTGGGTAAAAGTTCTGGGTTTGTGAGTGATTGACTGTAGGTTTCTGGTATCTGGGGTTCCCCATCCTAGGACTCACCTACCCCCTAGCCCCTGAGCTCACTGGGGCTGACTTGGGGCTCTGGCCTTTGCCCATCCACATTGCCCATCACAGTACCCAATACCTCCAGGGTAAAGTGAGCTCACAAATCACAATAACAAGATATTTGAGGAGTACAATCATTTTAAAAGAAAAACAACACAAATTGGGTTACAGATTCCAACAGAAGCAAAAACATTAGAACAGATGGACTTAAGTTTTTTTAATCAGCCTTTTATTAAACATGTTAAAGAAAGAAGGAAAGATATTAACAGCATAAAGTAGGAATAAGAAAATATTTAAAAGAACCAATTTGAAATATCAGGCATGAAAAATATAATGGTTGAAATAAAAAATACAATGAATGGATAATGGACACAAAATGGATATAGCTAAAGAATGAATTAATCAACTGGAAGACAAGCTTCAGGAAGTCTTCCAGAGGAAGAAGTCATGACCAAAAAAATAGAAAAAAAATTAAAGGTAAATTATATGGAGTATAGAAGAGAAACACTAACATCAAAATAAGACTCCCAGAAAGAGAAATAAAAGTAGAAGGAGTAAATATTTTAAGAAATAATGAGTACAAATTTCTCAGATTTTAAAAAAGTTCCAAAAGAGAAATTTAAAAAAAAACATATTTAGACACATTGTAGTGAAAACTCAGAAACTATTAAAAACAAAGGAACTTCTAAAAGCACCCACGGAGAAAGAGCAAATCAAATTTTTAAAAAGAAAGAAATTATCTTGATGTCAGAATTTTTCATCAGCAATACTAGATGCAAGAATACATGAAGTAATATTTTCAAATAATCAAATGAGAAAAATAGAACTTAACATATTATATCCAATTAAGCTGTCATTCAATATGAAAGTATAATAAAAATATTTTCAGACGTACGAGACCTCAAAGATTTGCCATAGAAAGCCCCAAATTAAAACCACTTTTGAATAAATTACACGAATAAGAGGAGAGACATACAGTGGAGATGGTACCAGATGTACAGATGCATGTAATCAAATGCCTTGGTAAGGTTTGATGCTGTCTTTAAAGAGTAGCTAAGACCAAATTTTTAAAAGATCATAAAAAGGGAAATTATATCTATAAAAGCACAGGATTAAAAGTCGCAAAAGCCTACTCAAAGTGTGGTTCCTTGAATCAGTAGCCTCAGTCTCATTTGACCTTGTAAAAATACAGGAACTTAAACTCCACTCACAACCTGCTGAAAAAGACTCTGCATTTAATATGATCCCCAGGAGATCTGAATGCACATTAAAGTTTGAGAATAGATAATATCAACCTAATAGAAGTGGTAGTAAAGAAGGAAGAGAAAAAAAGGATGGGAGAGCACGCTAAGCTCTTATTTTATTAGAGGGAAGATACAGGCATCTATTTTTGAAAAGAAAACAAGGATGAAAAATTTAAAAAGTGAAACAGACGGAAATAAACTTAAATGGATAAACAGCAGTCAAAACAAATGTACCACAGCAACACACAACATTATAGATAAATCTTAGTAAGTGAGGAAAAAAAAGAAAAGAAAATTCCAAAGGATAATATACAGCATGATACATCATAAAATTAAAAAGCAACCAACATAAAAATATACACGTTCAAGACTATAAGAGAAGCAATACAGATATCAAAAGGAAAACAAGTAAATGATGAACCAAGACTGATGGTAGAAAACTATGTGGTTAGAAGCACATTATTATCAATAGTCTAGCTTTCGTTTGGAGCATGGGCTCACAGGCGCTTATCACATTATTAAAAATAATGAACTATAACTATTAAACATAATTAACTAGACAAAAGCAAGTCCTGCGTGGAACAATGGGAGTATATCATAAACCAAGACTCATACGCAGTCCAGTTTTGTGTCCCTAAGGTAAAAAAACAAAAAAAACTTTAGCACCAGGCACAGTGTCTTGCATATAGCAGATACTCGAAAAATGTTTCTGGAATTAATCATTACTTTGACAACAATGTAAGGATCTATCATAGTGAGATCAGGCAAAGACCAGCAGAGAGGGTGTGGCTGTAAACCACGCAAGAATTGCTGAAGGCAGGAGCGATGGGAACAAGCAAGGAGAGGGTGGTGTCTGAAGGTTTAATGCAATGTAGAATCCACAGGACTCGATGACTGATTAGATGTGGAGATTGGGAGGAGAGATGAGTCAAGATGTATAATGAGGATTTGGGATCCCAAAAACAGATCATGAGCCATTCCATGTCTCACTGTTTTGTTCCCCCAACATTTCATTATGGAAACTTCTCCAGACACAGAAAATTTTAAAGAAACGTGTGGTGAACACATACATACTAACCATCTAGATTCTACAATTACTACTTGGGTGTATTTTGTCGCACACACATCTATCCTTCTATCCATCCTTCCAGCCACTCATCAATCCATATATTTTTAAGGAAGGGGTTCTGTTACATTGCAATGGGAAGAAAACAAATTTCAAAGAAAATATCTCATCTCCTTAAACATAGAAACCAAATGGTCTACGATGATGTCAAGCCATCTCCTCATCCAAGGTGATGAGACACTGCTTCAAAACACTCCTTTGGGGCTACTTATCACATCATTCACATTAATATTAAGCAGATTACTTTGGAAGCAAATATTGATGTCCTTAATTGTTGTTTACGGGAGTTTTATGGAAGTAGTAATGTGCATCATTGGCAGTTGCTCTGCAGTTTGGAAATGCACTAATTGCCTAATATTTCAAATTATTTACCATCTACATGGAGAATAATTACATTCTGCATGCTTCAAATAATATTCAGACATCAGTTACAATCAACATCCACTCCTTGGGTTACGTACTACTCTTCCTTCTCTATATAAATCGGCTATCATAATTTGATGAAACAGGGCTGCACTTACGAAAATTCTTTCCCAGGGGAGACTAGAAGTCATGCTTATTTCTTCCAGAATAAACAGTAAGCTGTTGGATGATTCTATACCATGTCAGCAGTGCCATTTTGGTAGATGATTGGAGGGTCTATACAGGGGTCAAATTCAGGTTTCCATTTTATTTTCTGGAGAAAAGCATCCCATTGTTGTGTCATCTGCCCATTTCCAAGTACTCCCTTTCTGTTTGTTTCTCTTGCCTGTCTTTGCACCAACTAGTCCCTCTGCAAACATCCTACCTCTCCCCCATCCTTATTCACCCACTTCACTTCTCATTCTTTTTTTCTTATGCATTCTTTTTTTTTAAATTTTAAGTTCCAAGCTATATGTGCAGGATGTGCAGGTTTGCTACATAGATGAATGTGTGTCATGGTGGTTTGCTGTACAAATCATCTCATTACCTAAGTATTAAGTCCAGCATGCATTAGCTATTTTTGCTGATGCTCTCCCTCTCCCCCTTCCCCACCCTCAATAGGCCTCAGTGTGTGTTATTCCCCTCCCTGTGTCCATGTGTTCTCATTTTTCAGCTCCCACTGATAAGTGAGACCATGCGGTGTTTGGTTTTCTGTTCCTGCATTAGTTTGCTGAGGATAATGGCTTCCAGCTCCATCCATGTCCCTGCAAAGGACATGATCTCATTCCTTTTTATGGCTGCGTAGTATTTTCTGTGGTGACAGGTACCACATTTTCTTTATCCAGTCTATCATGGACATGTGGGTTGATTCCATGTCTTTGCTATTGTGAATAGTGCAGTAATGAACATACACGTGCATGTATCTTCATAATAGAATGATTTCTATTCCTTTGGGTATATACCCAGTAATGGGATTGCTGGGTCAAATGGTATTTCTGGTTCTGGGTCTTTGAGGAATTGTCACACTGTCTTCCACAGTGGTTTTAACTTCTCACTCTTTACAACATTGCTCAAGTGTCAGTCCCCAAGAAGTCTTACCTGATTCCCCTAAGTTGAACTGTGCTCTCCCCATCACCAATGCCTCCCCCTATCATGAATTCCCTGAGAGCAAGGGCCATTTCTTTCATTTATGCAACCCCAGTGCCTACTATAGGATTATCCACTCAGGAACCCAGCCCAACCAAGCCTCCGTTATCTGGAACACAGCCCCTCTCCAAGACAGGGGGAAGAGACTGCAGTGAGTCACACAGTGGCTCTTAAAGGCTTCCATTCACATTTCACTGGCAACAGCAAGTCATATGGCCAAACCTCAGGGGGGTTGGAAGAAAAGTGTCCAAGGCATTCTCTGCTTGCACTGCTCCCTCTTTTTTTATGTCTCTCAAGCTTACAACGTTCTCCTCCTCCAGAAAAACCATGCAACCCTCAATGTTCTTTTGATTCATTGTTAAGTGTCACTTCTTTCTAAAAGCTGCCCCTGGCTCACTTTCAGCCATTCTCCGAGGTCTCAAATATTTCTTCCCTCTTCCACCAAGCTGTTTCATTTCCTCTGCTTGGGGTGACATTCCAGGCAAAGCCACAGGTGAAATTCGGGCAGGGCTAACTCAACCATGATATTTTGCTCTCTGCCACTGTCACACTCACCTGCTTGAAACCTGCTTGTTACTTACCTACACCCTGCAAGGCACACTCAAAATGGAAAGCAACAGCTACACCTTAGAACACCTAAAATGATTCAGAGAGATTCTGAGAATGAGGAAAATACCTTCAGCCTGAATATCTAGAGTAACTGAATTTCAGAGGAATTAAGTATCTTTCCAAATCCCCATGATTCTGTTGAGACAGGAGCAGAATAGGAATTAGTCAGAAAGCAATGCTCAGTCTCAAACCTTTCAAGCTAAAGATGATGCACCCATGTCAATGGCTCAAAAGAACAGAAGAAAATCCAAAGAGCCACACCCATAAAAAATTAACAAGTTTGGCCAGGCATGGTGGCTCATACCTGTAATCTCAGCACTTTGGGAGGCTGAGGCAGGCGGATCACTTGAGGCCAGGAGCTCAAGACCAGCCTGACCAACATGGTGAAACCCCATCTCTACTAAAAATACAAAAAAGTTAGCTGGGTGTGGTGGCACACACCTGTGGTTCCAGCTAGTCGGGAGGCTGAGGCACAAGAATCTCTTGAACCCAAGAGGTGGAGGTTACAGTGAGCCGGGATCTCGCCACTGCACTCCAGCCTGGGTGACAAAGCAAGACTGTGTCTCAAATAATAAAAATAAGTTTATTTTTCTAGAGCAATAAGTGGGAAAGGCAACTCATGAATTTGCAGCCAACCCGTGATTGGTTCCAACATGCTGCCAAGTGAAACGAATTGAGAATCACAGTAAAAGTTTGATTAGTCAGGATGCCCTGGGTCATCAGATTTGCTGATGAATTAAAATTTAACTAAAAGTTTCTGTTGGTTTAATGTTCACTGCCAAAAAATAAAATTGCTGTTCAAATAAATGAAGCTATTATCCTTCTTTATCACTCAGGCCACTGAGCATGGCTTCAAGTCCTTCAAGGATGACCAAGAATCTTTCCAAATATCTGGGTCATCTTCCATCTTCTTCCAGTCCCCCCTCCCAGCCCCACCTACAATTTCCATCTTAAATTCACCAATTCCTGATTAGGCCAGGCCTATTTATAGTGACATGCCCTTACCCTCCATCCCATCCCACCCATTTACCATTACCTGAATGCCTTTCACTGGTCATTATCACCTAAATATATCCATTAATCCTTAAACACACAACTTGCATAAATCCAATTATTCTGACAGAGCTAATAACTCTATTCCTTTTTTTTTTTTTTTTTTTCTTTTTATGGAGTCTCACTCTGTCGCCTGGGCTGGAGTGCAGTGGTGCAATCTCAGCTCACTGCAACCTTCGCCTCTGGGTTCAAGCGATTCTCCTGCCTTAGCCTCCTGAGTAGCTGGGATTACGGGTGCCCGCCACTACACCTAGCTAATTTTTTGTATTTTTGGAAGAGACAGGGTTTCACCATGTTGGCCAGGATGGTCTCAAACTCCTGACCTTGTGATTCACCGTGAGCCATTGCACCCAGCCAATACCCTATCCTTTGACACCTCCCTAACACTTTGATTATGTGAACATAATAGCTGTATGTGAACTGCCACTCTTCCACTGGGTACAATTTTAGTGGAATTACCAGTGAAGATAACACACACTTAACCAAAACCCCTCAAGATCAGGGAATGTTGCTCAGATAAGTAAACACAGTGCCTGGTCACAACAGGTGCTCAACAAATATTTGTCAGATGGATTAATTATCAATTAATTAAAATATTGTGCATGTAGGTTAACAAGGTACAAATGCTGGAATCTCAGCTGGCTCCATAGCAACCCTGAAAGTTTATATAAATATAGAGAGATAGATATAGATACAGATATGGATGCGATAGATGTAAATGCAGATAAATATAGAGTTATAGATGTAGACATATATAGTTTCAGGTTCAGAATAATTTTCATAATAAGCAACCTAAAAATCCCAGTGAACTGAAGATTCTGATTAATTACAATTTCACATAGACTTAGAAATCACTTGCTAGATGGGAGGCCAAGGCAGGTGGATCACCTGAGGTCAGGAGTTCGAGACCAGCTTGGCCAAGATGGCAAAACCCCACTCTACTAAAAATAAAAATTAGCTGGGCATGGTGGTGGGTGCCTGTAATCCCAGCTACTCAGGAGGCTGAGGCAGGAGAATCACTTGAACCCAGGGGTTGGAGGTTGCAGTGAGCCAAGATTGCACCACTTCACTCCAGCCTGGGCAACAGAGCAAAACTCCAAAAAAAAAAACACCAGAAATCACTTGCTAGCCATGGCTTATGCGGACATGAAAGTCATATTCTTCATTTTTAGAAACAATAGTCTGTGTTTTTAGGGAGGCTTGGTCATTTTTGCCCGCCTGGTTTCCATGCCTCCTTCTTTGGGTAAGAACATGTCAATTTTCCTTTAGGGAACTACCTCTCTTCCATTGGATACAATTTTAGAGAAATTATCAATAAAGATGTCCTGCCCTCTCCTGGCCAAGGAGTGGCCCAAGCTTGTCCAGACATACGCTTTCTCCCCATAATTTGAGTCATGAGCAGTGAATACAAGGACGGACGCTAGATAGGTCTTCATTGCCATTCTCTAGGGACCTTGGAACTCCCTGGTCCCTGTTCTTCCTAGGCCTTCCACTTTATAATTGGTCTCTTTGGCTTACCACCAAAGAATCCTGGCAGGCAATGCTGGAGACCCTTGACTTGTGTCTTCAGCCCATTCTGGGCCTCATTTCCAATAATACTTTGATGCCACTTATGCATAATAAGGAAAGCAAGCATACTTTTATGCCACAGGCAACAAAATCCAGAAGGATGTTTGAAGAATACATTACTAATCCCCTCCAGATAATATCCACACAAAAGAAGAGCCTTTTCCAAGGCTATACAGACAATGAGTGGCAAAACTGAGACCAGAACATCGGCTTCTGAAGTCCCAATTCAGTGCTCTTTCCACTGTACCCAAATCAATGCTACTATCCCTACCTCTAGGGGTCTTAATGTGAATATCTGTAGTTTAAAATTTCTTAAGAATCATTCATTAGTAGGTAGAGTGGTTGGAAAAGTTCAATGTGTTACATAGACACAAGTTGCTTAGCTCATAGGCACTAAAAAAAAAAGCAACTATCACTAGCATCTGCAGATTTTATTAAGTTCATTTTTGTCTGCAGGAGGAAGGAGCGTGATGGGATGAATTAGTCTGATCCTTCCCAGTTGTCTGCCAAATCTCTGCTCTGAAGTCAAAATGCTTCACTCATCCAGTGACTGCCCAAATGGAATTAACTAGTGTGGCCTGTAGCCTATATCTTTATGGGAGTTAGGAATCACTTCCCAAGCACCACTAGAATTGAACTCTTCAGGAAACAACAGGCACATGTTTCTTGACTTTCTATTTCCCTGAAGAATCAGCTCAGTCTAGAGGGCCCTCCTGATCCCATATCATTCCAGGAAACCTGTTGGTATTTGAAAAGGAAAAGAAGGGCAAAAGGAAGACTTTCTGTGAATATGGGATTCAGCTGCCAGGCTCTTCAGGGAAAGTGAATAGGATCCTTCATGAGTCCCTGCTTTTATTCTTGCTAACAAAATCTATTCTTTTTGTGTGTGTGAAATGGAATCTTGCTCTGTTGTCCAGGCTAGAGTACAATGGCATGATCTTGGCTCACTGCAACCTCCGCCTCCCGGGTTCAAGCGATTCTCCTGCCTCAGTCTCCCAAGTAGCTGGGATTATAGGCACCCACCACCACGCCTGGCTAATTTTTGCATTTTTAGTAGCTACGGGGTTTCACCATGTTGGCCAGGCTGGTCTTGAACTCATGACCTCAAGTGATCCTCCCGCCTCGGCCTCCCAAAATGCTGGGATTACAGGAGTGAGCCACTGCACCCAGCCACAAAATCCATTCTTTAAAAAAGCATTACCCAATCTTACCATCCACTGCACCAAGACCCTCACTATTTCCTTGGTCACTCGTAATTGCATTATCCAATATGGTAGCCAATAGCTACATGCAGCTATTCAAATTTAGCTCTGAATTAGTTAAAATTAAATAAAATTAAGAATTCAGTTTCTCAGTTGCATTACCCACATGTCAATGGTCCAATAGTCACATAAGATTAGTGACTGCCATATTGAATAGAACAGACACGGAGTATTTCCGCCTTCATGAGAAGTTGATTTGGACAGTGCCGACTTAGAAGAAAGTCTAAACTCCTTGCTGGAGTCTAAAAGATTCTGTATGATTCATCCTTCCAACGTCCCTCACCTCATTATATATCACTCTCATCCTTGCTTACTTAGTGATATACAGAAGTGTGGGTGGGGAAGATGACGCAACCCACAGTGGCCACTCATTTGGTTTTAGGACTTGCCAGACTTTGTTTCTACCTTGGGACCTCTGCACCTGTGGTGCTTCTTGGCTGGAATACTCTTACATTCTGCTCTTCTGTTTCCTCTTATCTTTCTGTTTTTAATTAAAATATTCTTTCCAGAGAGCCTTCCCTGATCACTCTTACTAATATATGCCACTACCCTTTAAATGTGAGTGCTTACAACCATTGGAAATGATCGTAATTTATTTTTATTTACCTTATTTATCATTATTTATTTTTATTTACATTTTTCTTCCACTTGCCTCTCTCAACACACACACACACACACACACATACACACAAACTCCAAGAGAGCAGAGATTTTGCCTAATTTACTTACAACCATATCCCCAATGTCTAGAATTGTGTCTAGCATAGATTAAACATGCAAGAGAAATTTTTGTGGACTAATTAGACTACAATGCAAAGACCGACTGGAATCTATAGGACAGTTCTCTAAAGAGAAAGCTAAAAGGAATAACCCTGGGTACCACCAAAATTGAGCTAAACACTGATCTGGAAAGGAGCTAGGAAGGTCTTTATTATATTAGCTTTCCTTATTTCTGCAGGATTTTCCTTACTTTGGCTGCTTTGATGAATTGCACCAAAGATCCACCCCTACAACAATGATGATGGCATTCATAATAATGGCAGTCATAAAATTGATCTGGTATGATGTGTGGCTCCTACAGCCCCTGCTCCTAAAGAGAGATGATCCACACAACAGCATGGGGTGAGTAGGGAGATTTATAAAGTGTTTAAACAACAGCATCCCCAGAGCACAGGGAGGAGGCTTGCCTCCCCAGTTATGCAGCAAATTAGGTCACAGTTCCCCACCCCATCCCCTCCCAAGCTTCAGTGGCTGACTCATCCTTCGTGGGAAGACCTTTCTCCCATTCAAGACTGGGCAGCCAGCCAAGAGACAAGAGGGTTTCTGCCTGCCTCTCCAACCCAGCTGGGCACAGTCTCTGTCTCCCCCATAACCTCCTTCCCCATCTGTGCTCCGAGGTGATCTCAGCTTCCTGGCTACTGGCAAAGGCTTCAGGATTTACTAGACAGCCCTAGGAAACAGGCAAGCTGAGAAGTCCTCAACAGCCTTAGCTGCACAGAGTCCTGATTTGGAGGGGTGATAAGGGCAGCAGGTGTCACCTTTTAAATATTTGCCCCGAAGTTTTAGTCTTGCCATTTAGGCTGGAAAGTAGTACCTGTGCAGACAGCTAAAAGAGAGACAGCAATGCCTAGCTTCCTGCCAAGATCCCAGGTGGGTGTCTTTCGAGATTTCCTGGTTCTTCTCCTCTCCAAATTCCCTCAGCACTACCAAACTGTATCCTTCAGTCAATCTCTAACTGTCCATGTGCTGTTTCATTCATTCATTCAACAAATACTTTGCGAGTGCCTCCCATGTATCAGACCCTGTTCGAGGCACTGCAGACAAATACAGTAAGTGAATGAAATAGATAAAAATCCCTGCCTCATGGGCTCACATTCTTCTGAACCCACTTTAAAACATATGCCCTGGCCAGGCACGGTGGCTCACGCCTGTAATCCCAGCACTCTGGGAGGCTGAGGCAGGTGGATCACCTGAGGTCAGGAGTTTGAGACCAGCCTGGCCAACACGGTGAAACCCCGTCTGTAGTAAAAATACAAAAAAAAAAAAAAAAAAATAGCCCGTGTGGTGGTGTGTGCCTGTAGTTCCAGCTACTTGGGAGGCTGAGGCAGGAGAATCATTTGAACCTGGGAGGCAGAGGTTGCAGCGAGCCGAGATTGCACCACTGCAGTCCAGCCTGGGCAACAGAGTGAGACTCCATCTCAAAAAAAAAAAAAAAAAAAAAATATATATATATATATGTATATATACATATATATATATATATGTATATATACCCCTAGTGAGAGATAGGAGTCCACTTTCATTCTTCTGCATATGGCATTCCAGTTTTTCCAGCCCATACTTTACCACTACACAATACATCCATGTAACAAATCAGCACTTGTGCCCCCTAAATCTGTCATTGAAAAAAATATATATACTCCTTAAAAATAAGGATAGTATCTATTATTCTTTTTACTATTATTATTTAATATTTAAATACATAAAGGGAAATAAAGGATAACATAATAAAGCCCATTTATTCACAATTCAGTTCAAGAAATAAAAAAATTAGGACTATCCATGAAGCCCCTGTGTGCCTCTCCCCATCTCATTTTTCTCAAGGTATTCGCCATTCTGAATGTAGTGATTATTTTTTCCCTGCATATCTTTTACATCTGTGGCATGGTCCCTAAACAGTTTACTATATTGTTCTGCACATTCTACATTTTGAATATAGCTTCCAAAAACTTACTTTTTTGCGCGCTGATTTAATGCATACAGTTTCAGCTCATTCATTTATTTGTTTTCTGTTTCCAGTGTACACTTCACACTGAAGAACATTTTTTTTGGCGGGGAGGGGGTGGGGATAGAGTCTGGCTCTGTCTCCCAGGCTAGAGTGCAATGGCACGATCTCAGCTCACTGCAGCCTCCGCCTCCCGGGTTCAAGCAATTCTCCCGCCTCAGCCTCCTGAGTAGCTGGGACTACAGGCATGCACCACTACTCCCAGCTAATTTTTCTGTTTTTTTAGTAGAGACAGAGTTTCACCATGTTGCCCAGGGCTGGTCTCGAACTCCTGGCCTCAGGGGATCCACCCGCCTAGGCCTCTCAAAGTGCTGGGATTACAGGTGTGAGCCACTGCACCCCGCCTGGAGAACAACACTTACAGAAGAGTGTACACTTTATAAGTGCAAGGAGTGATGAATTTCCACCAAGTGAGCACTATAGCATAATCAGCATCCAGACAGAAAAAAAAAAAAAAAATTCATCTCCCAAATCCCAGGAGCTCTCTTGTGGTTTTTTTTACATTAACCATCCTCCACCCAGGGTGACAAATTCCATGGCAGGTTCACTGTAGGTAAATGGTGTTTGCTCCAGAATAGAGATTAACAAACTACAAACTGTGGGCTGAATCGTGTGCACCTCCCTTTTTTTTTCTTTTTTTTTTTCTTCTGAGATGGAGTCTTGCTCTGTCACCCAGGATGGAGAGCAGTGGCAGGATCTCAGCTCACTGTAACCTTTGCCCCCTAGGTTCAAGCGATTCTCCAGCCTCAGCCTCCCAAGTAGCTGGGACTACAGGTGCGCACCACCACATTCAGCTAATTTTTTTGTATTTTTAGTAGAGACGGGGTTTCACCATGTTGGCCAGGCTGGTCTCGAACTCCTGACCTCAGCCTCGGCCTCCCAAATTGTTGGGATTACAGGTGTGAGCCACCATGCCCAGACTGCACCTCCCATTTTTATAAATAAAATTCTATTGGAACACAGCCACACTCACTCATTTACATATATCATCTATGGCTGGTTTTGCACCACAGTGGCAGAGTTGGGTAGCAACAGACACCCCATATCACTCACAAGCCTAAAATATTTACTACTGAGCTCTTTACAGGAAAGTTTGCAGATGACCTTTTCCAGAACTTTCCATAAACAGAACCACACACAGTCTGTACACCTTTGTGCCTGGCTTCTCTCACTCAACGGCATATTTGCGAGATTCACACATACAGTTGTAGCTGTTCATTCTCAAAAATGTATGATATTTCATTTTACGATTACAATGCAATTTATTTATTCATTCAGCCATTGATGGATATTTTAGGTGTTTCCAGTGTGGGGCTATTATGAATAGTGCTGCTATAAACATTCTTTTCCGTGTCTTTTGGTATAGTTCATTCATTGTAATTACTGCAAGGTAATTCATCATATACGTAGACCATAATTTATTTATTCACTCACCTTATAATGGATATTTAGGTCAGTGGTTCTCATACTAGTCTACGCATTGGAATTACCCAGGATCTTCAAAACATAGTGACAACTGTGTCCCAGCCCTGAGACTGTGATTTATCTGATATGGCATATATGTAGCCGGAGCTCTGGATTTTTTTTTTTTTTTTTTTTTTTTGAGATGGAGCCTTGCTCTGTCACCCAGGCTGGAGTGCAGTGGTGCCACCTCAGGTCACTGTGAACTCTGCCTCTGGGATTCAACTGATCCTCCTGCCTCAGCCTCCCAAGTAACTGGGATAACAAGCATGTGCCACCACGTCCGGCTAATTTTTGTATTTTTAGTAGAGATGAGGTTTCACCATGTTGGCCAGGCTGGTCTTGAACTCCTGACCTAAGGTGATCTACCTGCCTCAGCCTCCCAAAGTGCTGGGATTACAGGCATGAGCCAGCATGCCTGGCTTAGCTCTGGAATTTTTTAAAGATCTCCTGGTGATTCTAATATGCAGACAAGTTTGAGAATCACTGATTTAGGTTGTTTCCAACTTTTCCACTATCACCAGCAACATTGCAATAACTGTTATTTGCATGTCTCTCTGTGCCCAGGATCAACAATTTCTTTAGGAGCTACACTTAGGAGAGGAATCGCTGCTTTGGAGCTCATAGGCATCTTCAATCTCCAGAGTATTTCTTTTTTTTTTATTTGATGCACCATTTATTAACAAAATCATCATTGTCCTTGGATGTCCATAACACTGGTTATAAAATAGGGATAATAATATTTATTTATTTATTTATTTTTATTATTATTATTATACTTTAAGTTTTAGGGTACATGTGCACAACGTGCAGGTTTGTTACATATGTACACATGTGCCATGTTGGTGTGCTGCACCCATTAACTCGTCATTTAGCATTAGGTATATCTCCTAATGCTATCCCTCCCCCATCCCCCAACCCCACAACAGGCCCCGGTGTGTGATGTTCCCCTTCCTGTGTCCATGTGTTCTCATTGTTCAATTCCCACCTATGAGTGAGAACATGCGGTGTTTGGTTTTTTGTCCTTGCCATAGTTTGCTGAGAATGATGGCTTCTAGCTTCATCCACGTCCCTGCAAACGACATGAACTCATCATTTTTTATGGCTGCATAGTATTCCATGGTATATATGTGCCACATTTTCTTAATCCAGTCTATCATTGATGGACATTTGGATTGGTTCCAAGTCTTTGCTATTGTGAATAGTGCCGCAATAAACATACGTGTGCATGTGTCTTTATAGCAGCATGATTTATAATTCTTTGGGTATATACCCAGTAATGGGATGGCTGGGTCAAATGGTATTTCTAGTTCTAGAACAGGACTATGTCTTATTCATTTCTGGACCTCCCCAGAGATCATCACAAGTCCTGGCACCCAGGAGGTACCCAGGAAACCTGTTGAATGGCTAGAATCAGGCAAGATTTCAAGAGATTGTCTGGACAGCTAATTATCCTACAGGAAGATGAATATTGAACCACCCAGGACAGATCTGAGTCTTTCCCATGTTCAAAGTCTTGATAACTATGCTGAATATCCTCCTCCGAGGCTTCTTTTTCTTTTCATTCACTTACTCAGAAAATTTTCTTAGCACTTACTCTGTGCCAGGCACTGTGCTGGAAATGAATGAGACAGGGCCTTCTCAGTCTTCCAAGGGGCTAAGTTTTGCATACAGATCACTCCAGAGAAAGGGATATTTTGTACCTTGGCTTCCTAATCTGCAAGTGGGGATAACGAATGCCTTCCTTGTGGAATTGTTATAATGATTATAAAGCACTGCTGGGCACAGTGGCTCACACCTGTAATCACAACACTTTGGGAGGCTGAGGCAGGAAGACTGCTTGATCCCAGGAGTTTGAGACCAGCCAGGGCAACATGGTGAGACCCTGTCTCTACAATAAAGAAAGAAAGCACATATCTGGTACATAGTTGGCACTCCTTCTTGTCATACAAGATGCAGAGATAAAGTGCTTTAGGGATTTGAGAAGGGAGGAACCTCTTTCATCAGGGAAGATCCAGGAAGGAGGTAGCATTGGAGCTTGGTCTTAAAGGCCAAGGGTAAGATTAGAGAAGCAGATGTCCCCTAGGTGAGCAAAATCATAGATGTAGGAAAGTGAAGTATCCAGCACAGAACACATTCAGTTTCAGCCAGTGGTGCCCAACCAGGGACTATTTTGCCCTCTAGGGGACATCTGGCAATGTTTAGAGACAATTTTGGTTGTTACAACTTGGGAAATGCTAATGGCATCCAAGGGATACAGCCCAGAGATGCCAGTAAACATCCTGCAAAAGACAAGAAGCCTTCTACCACAGAGAATTATCCAGTCCAAGATGATGCTACAGCCAAGGTCAAGAAACCTCAGTTTCAATGCAGTGAAGTATGAGGTTAAGAAAATGTCCCCTGTTCTTCTATTCCTAAGATAAGCACTTATCACCCTTTGCTATTTTTTCAATGAAAAACACTTTCTGTCATTCATTTTGATTACAATAGTGTTCTTATTTACTGAGCACTGACTATGTGCTGGGTACTGATGTTTTACATACATCATCTCATTTTATATTCATGAGGATAAAACCCTAGAGGGGAGGTGCCATTTTATAGAGGACAGTACTCAAACTTGAAAACACCAAGGGCACGTGGCTGCCACGGTGTGGGAGGGGGAGTAAACCCCAGACCCTGCACACTCCATTCTATATTGCCTCTCCCTGAAAAAGCAGCCACCTCCTAAGTGACGTTGGAATCCAGCCAGGCCCATTAATTTTTTGCCTGAGTAATTCAGGGTTTGTTCATCTGATTCCAAATCAGTTGGGAGAATTGTCTCACAGTTGTATCTTCAGAACTGGTAGAGTGCCTCCCACACGATAGGTGCCCAATAAAAGAGACAGAAAGGAGATCGGTAGTTGCCAAGGGCTGGAGAAAGGAGTAAGGAGGAATGACTGCCAACAAATACAGTGTTTCTTTCTGAGGTGGTGAAAGTGCTCTGGAATTAGGCAGTGGTGATGGTGGAACAATTTTGTGAATATAAGGACAACCACTGAATTGTACACCTTAAAAGGCTGAAATTTTATGGTATATTAATTATACCTCATATATTTCAAACACACATGCATAAATACATGTTTCAGACTTCAAATAGGGCTGTAATATTGATGTAATATGATGTAGCAAACAATCTCTGAAATTTCCTGGAGGCTGAGATGTCAACACAAAAACAATAACTTGGTGACATTGCTAGATCAAACCTTTCCTGAAGGAGATATATATATGTATGTGTGTGTGTATATATATATAGATAGATATTCATTTATTCATATGTGCATGGAGATATATAAAAGGATAAACTAATGAATCAGCCTAAACATCTACTAGAATAAATCACCACCATCGATAATCAGTTAATTCCCATGATCACTAATTATATTGCTCTTTTATGCAGAATTATAATAGAAGTATGTTCTCAATTGAGTCTTTTGACAACCCCAAGAAATAAACAAGACAGAAATTATGTTTCCCTCGTGCTTACTGTGGAGGGAAACAAGAATCTCAGGGGTTAAGCAACTTCTTTGAGGTTTAACACAGCTAGGAATTCCCTACATTCCCTGTCACGATCTTGAATTGTGTTGATCTGCTCCTCTGTACTCCACAAAAGTCGTGGCAATCTGGTGAATTCTTTCTGTCTCGGGCCAGATTGTGTGTCTGTAAAATATTACCCTTGACCAAGCCACAACATCAGACTTCAGAAAGGGCTGTAGTATAAACACATCCTGTCTTAAATCTCCTAGGGGCTGAGCTCTCAAGACAAAAGCAAGAAAAACTTGCTGACATTAACATTGCTGGATCAAACCTTTCCTGATGGCCACTGTACCTTTGAACTTTTTAGTTAGGTAGCTAATAAATTCTATTATTTAAGTCAGTTTGAGTTTCTGTTGGAAAAAAAAACAGAAAGTCCAATGTTTTGATTGACACACCATCACCCCTGTGGTTTGTACACCTGTGGTGCTCCATGGAATTAATTTGGGACCTTTTTTATTTGGTCAGGCAATGGATAATTTATTGAATGCCTGCTGTGTGCTAAAGCCCTAGGTGTGAAAACAGTGGACACATTCTTGTTTCCTTCAAGATCAGCTCCATCTGTATCTTGGTTCTAAATCCTTTTCAAATTTAGCATCTTAGACCGGATCTGGCAATGGACTGATTCTTAACATATTCAGAACAGACCTAGGGCCTGGCCCAACTTCAGCAGCAATTTGTTCTAATGAAAACCATGATCTGTCAGTGTTATTAGTCTGTAAGCAGTAGCTCTTTGAAGATTCCTTGTTCACAGGAAGGTTTTCATTTACTTAATTACGAGGCTACGACTTGAAGGGCTTCTGAAGCCCCCTCAGTGAGGACCAGAGGGAAGGGATTACATGAATGGTTTTTCCCTCAGCTATGACATCCAAAACATGTAAAAATGCTTGCTTTAATGCCTTCTTCCTGAGGTGAGCATAAGCTAACTCGGGGCTAAATTTTCTGCCGTTCATAACTCGACTCAAAAGCTTCCACCCATATGATACTTTGTGAAACCATAGACTGGAGAGCCAGAAATGGAAGTATTTAAATCCCACCTGGCACCTTCCTAGCCTTATAATCATAAGCCAGTTATATAACCCCTTTGTGCCTCAGTCTCCACATTTACAAAATGGGAGAACTAATAGTAGCTACCTCCAAGGGTTATGATGAAAATTAAAAGACTTAAGTATATAAAACATTTAGGAAGGCACTTGGCACATAATAAGGATTTGATGAATGTCAACTATTATTAATTATCCCACACACTGAACAATCTTTCTCTCCAAGTCCCTGCTGGCCGTATGGTCTCCCTCATACTTTTATGACATGCACCCTGATGTTATGGTTATTTACGTCTGTGTCACATCTCTTGCTACACTAGGAGCTCCTGAAGACAAAGGCCAGGTTGCATACACATTTGGTCTCCAGCCCCCAGCTTTTCTTGAAGGAAGAGACAGAGACTATGACCTTGTTTACATCTCCTTCCACCCCCAGTACTGGGTCCTGCAGAGACACACTCCATGTCCTCACCGTTCCCACTCATCTCATCACAACAGGCACACATTATCTCACAACAAACTGTCAGCTGACAACTAAGAACAAATGGCACTTAAAGTGCCTACACCCAGGCTCCTGCTTCCCTCAGGCACCTCTGACTGCAAGCAACAGAAACAACTGTGGCGAACCTAAGCAGAAAGGGGTGTGATTGTGTGGACCCCAGGTTGCTAACAGAGTGGACCTGAAGCCTGGAGGACTGGGCTTGGCAGTAGGATCAGGATGGGGCAACAGAAATTGTGCTCCCTCCCTGTATTTCCTGAGCACCCCAGTGGAAGGAGGGTACTGGACTAAAAGAATCTACTGAAGAGGCCAGGCCCTGAAAGAAGAGCTCTAAGTGGTCACACAGCTACCCCTGGTCAGGCCCAACAAGATGCACCTACGAAGGGGGATATAACTTTCCAAATGAAAATCAGGGTGATTCAAAGTGGCGAGGGGGAATGTATGCTTAGTCCATTTGGGCCACCATAACACAATACCATCGATCAGTTGGCTTAAACAACAGACATTTATTTCTCACAATTCTGGAGGCTGGGAAGTCCAAATCAAGGCAGCAGCAGATTCGGTTCCTGGTGAGGGCTCCCTTCCTGTTTTGCAGATGATGCCTTCTTACTATGTCCCAATGGGGCAGACAGGGAGAAAACTCTGCTCTCTCTCTTTCTTCTTATAGGGGCACTAATTCCCTCATGGGAGCTCCACCCTCGTGATATTCTAATCTAACTCTAATTATCTCCCAGGGCCCCTCTAAATATCAGCATATCGGGGGTTAGGGTTCCGACATATGAATTTGCAGGAAGACCCAAACATTCAGTCCATAACACAAGTGAACCTGGCAACTATCATTCATGCAACTGGGGAACTGGGAAATAATGGTGAGGAAGCTCAGAAAACCCAGAATGACAGCAGCCTGAAGGCCTGGGGTCAACCCTGACTCTGGCTCTCTCACTGTCTGTGTGCAAGTCCTTGAGCCACTCTGAGCCTCAGTTTCCCCTTCCTGCCTCCTAGGGCTGTTGTCTTGAGAATTTGAGATCATGTGTATGAAATGACAACAGACAGCACCAGCACATGATGGCCAGGCAGTGGAGAGCAGTGCCTTCCGATCAGCTGGAGTAAGCCAGGCCAGTGCAAGCAAGACGGGCCAAGCACCAGTCCTCAGCAAGTAAGTCCAGCCATGCCAGAGACCTCCGTGCTGGGAGCTCTGATGTTGATGTCACCACAGGGACAGACCACTGATCCCATTTTAATTACTCTTACCAGGCCCGAGGTTCTGGCCACTTGGTTCTCAGTCTCAGTCATGCTGGAAGACTGGAAGGTGTGACTCCCTGGCAGAGAAAGGCCAGCTGTAGCAGGTGTGTGTGATCACACCCGACAGCCACCCAATCTGCAGGGCTCAGCTGAAACCTGACTTGTTGCAAGGAACTCGCTGTTCACAGGAGAGAGCTGATTGGAGGGAAATTTCTAGTGCACTGAACTCCTGTGCCTTCTGGGGCTGATTTATAGGTTGCTTTTGGCAGGGGAATGGGCTCTGTGTTCACTAACGTTTTGTAATACATGATGTGGTCACTGTTCTCCTTCTTTCTCCTTCTTCCCTCTTCTCTCTTCAGCTGAAAAACTCTGTTCTCTTCCTCAGTTTTGGCCGGGGTGCTCTGGGGACCTTTCCACATCAGGATACAGAGACATCCTTTTTCTTTGTTACATCTGCAGAGCGTGCCATTGTGAGGAGGTAACATGGTTTATTTAATCCACTCCCTGTTGATGGAACCACCTCCACTTCTGGCCTCAAGTGGCCTTCCAGAAATGGAATTCTGACTGTGTTATTCTCTGGCTCAAATTCCTTCCATGGATCTCCATTGCTCTCAAGAAAAACACCAGAATCTTCCTCGTGGCATCTGAGACCTTGTGTGATGTGTGTGTTTACCTCTCCACGTTCCACTCCGCTACCTCTGCTCCCACCATTCTGGCCTCCTGTCCATCCCTCCAAAGCCCTAGGCCACTCCCCACTCAAGGTTGTCCCTGCACCGTGCAGTTCCCTCTGCCTGGGTTGCTATGCCACTGTCCCCCTTCCTTCAGCTGGAAGGTCTCAGCTAAAGCCTCGATTCCCCAGGAAAAATTCCCCTGACCCCTGACCAAATTCCCCCATTCCACACTCTTCTGTCATCATCCCCCTCCACATGTTACAGACATAATTACACAAATGATTGCACTGCTAGCTGTTTATTGCCTGCCCTTCACCACTCCCAAAATAGACTCAAAGCCTTGTGAGAGCAGGAAACGTGTTCACTTTAATTCATCACTGAGTCCCCAAAGCCTATAAAGTGCTTGGCACATTACCGAAATGTTCCTGGAAGGAAAGGAAAAGAGGGCTAAGAGAGGGAAGAAGGATGAGAGGGAGAAAGAGGGTTGGAGAGGAGGGAAGAGGACAGAAGTGAAAGAGAAGGGAGGACAGGTGAGGGGAGGGGATGAAAAGGAAATTAGAATGGATATTAGCTCCCACTTATAAGGGAGAACACATGATGTGTGGTTTTCTGTTCCTGAGTTAGTTTGCTGAGGATAATGACTTCCAGCTCCGTCCATGTCCCTGCAAAGGACATGATCTCATTCCCTTTTACGGCTGCATAGTATTCCATGGTGTATATGTACCACATTTTCTTTATCTACTCTATCATTGATGGGCATTTGGGTTGATTCCATGTCTTTGCTATTGTGAATATTGCTGCAATGAACATATGCGTGCACGTATCTTTAGAATAGGATGATTTCTATTCCTTTGAGTAAATACCCAGTAATGGGATTGCTGGGTCAAATCGTATTTCCAGTTCTAAATCTTTGACAATGGCACGTATTTACCTATATAACAAACCTGTGCATCCTGCACATGTACCCTGGAACTTAAAAAAAAAACAATAAAATAATTTTTTAAATGGATATTAGCAAATTGCCTGTACCTGGCACTACGCTAGACATTGTGACGGAGGGAAAAAGAATGACAAGTAGGAAAATCTTGTTTGCAGTCTAACTGGAGATAATTCCTTTACACAAGAAAATGTAACCAGGGTTCAAAGCTGCATGATATCAGGGCCAAACGCCAAATGAGCACACCACGCAAGTAAACACATAAGAAACGTGAAGGCTGTTTTGACCTATTTATAAGGCATTTCTTCAAAGGAAATGTGTAGTTCCAAATACTATATAATTAGAAGACATAATTCCTATTCCTGAAGGAAACCTTTGCACTTTAACATCTAATTTTAAATGTAAACTATCTTTATGTGGCTGGTTTTTAATTTTTTAAAAAGCATTTTAATTCAAAATAAACAGTATTATGTTCCTCCCCCAAACTCATATGTAGAGTGTGGAAACTGTTGGCTGAAAGGTGAGGGCAGCAGGGCAGAGCTGTGCTAAGAGCTCCAGGAATAGAAGGTTGAAGGTCTGGGCTCTACTTGGCTCTGCCACTCATCTGCTGGGTCATCTCGAGCAAGGCAGTTCAACCCCCACCCTAGTGGCCTCAGTTTACCCTTCTACACAATGCAGCTGAATGAAATGATGAGTTAAGGAGGTTCAAGTTCTAACAATGGTTATCTCCCTCCGCCCTTGTTGTTTGACCCATATAGAGGGAAGCCTGTGTCTCAAGTCTGAGCTCTGTTTTTTCTCGAGTCTGAGTTCTGTTTTTTCTCCAGCTGCCCTGAGTTTTTTCTTTTCCTCAAAAGAGGACTAGAGTGGACAGTAGAGGGGTGATTCCATCAGAGGTTTCTACAGAGTTTGCAAAGTCATAGCCTTCCCTAGCCTTTCCTCTGCTGATATGGATACCCCAGAGGAAGCACCTAGCAAATGTTTTCTCAGTGAGTGAAATGAATAAACAAATTAGCTAATGGATCTTTCCCACTGAAGCTAACCAGCTTAACCAGCACCCTGCACAGGATGGACGTATATCCAATGCCTCTAGTCTTGCATTCCATTGCTTTTTTTGGAATCAGGTTCATTATTAATCCAATAAAATATTTATGGAGCATCTATGATGAACCAGGCACAGAAAATACAGCATTGAACAAACAAATCCAAACAGGCTCTTAAAACACAAATCAGGTCATGTCACTCCTCTATGGAAAATCCTCCAATGGTTTCTCATTGCAATGTAAGATTCCAACTCTGCACCATGGCCTTTAAGGTCTTGCCCAAGGCTTCCTTTCTGACATTGTCTTGTGTCATCATACCCGTTGCCCCCTATGCCAGCCACACTGGCCCAGCTGGGATCAGCTAAATCATGGCCAACCCTCAGACCCAACTCTCATGGGAGAAAGAAAAATACTGTTTGTTGATGTAATGTGCTGAGACCTGGGGGTGGGCGGAGTATTTGTTATGCAGCATTATTGCCATAATAGCTGACTACTACAGAGTACTGCCATTTACTAGATACATAATTTTAGGAAAGTCATCTAACCTCTTTGAACTTCAGTATGCTTTTAAAGATACATTCATCTCTTCCCAACTGACCTCATGTAGTGACTGTGGAACAACAGATGAAAAGGGCTTTGAAAACTGTAAAAGCCTATTGCAAGTATAAGACAGCATCATAAGCACCAGTCTTGCCAGCCCAGACCCAGGGGAAAGTCTGTTGCTGTCCTGACAACAGAGCATGACTCAGCAGTCCAACACCAGGCCATCTATTATGAAGACATATTGTGTCCAGCACATACCCACTCTGAACTGAGGCCCACACTCTGGGAAAATTTCCTCCTGGCATGCCAAAGCAGAGATCTGGGCTTCAGGGGGAAATTTCCACAAGCCAGGAATCGAAAGAGATTTTTACTTGTAAGACTTTATCTGAGAGAAATTGTCACAGGTGCACACAAGGTTGGAAGTACAAGGATGTCCATTAGAATTTTGTTTATAATGATGAAAAATGGAAAGCAACCTAGATGTCCAACAGTAGAAACTAGATAAATCCATGGTGTACATCTATGCAATGGAATACCGCACTACCTTTAAGATATTGTTAGATAATAATGGTTTTGCGAACAATGCTCCTTGGAAGCCTACAGGAGATTCACAGAAGTGATGTCAGGGCCCATTTGGGCAAAAGAATTTAGCAACTAGACAGCATTTTGTTTCCTCTACTTCTGCTTCAACCAATTAAACTGCTTTTATCTGTGTTATGAACTGAATGTGCACCATCAAATTCATATATCGAAGCCCTCATCCCCATTGCGATGCTATTTGGAGGTGGAGCCTTGGGGAGGTCACTAGGCTTAAATAAGGTCTTGAGTGTCGAGCCCCCTTGCTGGTATTAGTGTCTTTACAAAAAGAGAAAGAGACCAGAGCTCTCTCTGTCTCTGGATCATATAAGGACACAGCGAGAAGTTGGCCATCTGCAAGCCAGGAAGAGAGCTCTCACTAGGAAATTCAAACCCAGCACCTTGATCTTGGACTTCCAGCCTCAAGAACTGTGAGAAGAAAAAACAAATATGCTTGTTGTTTAACCCTCTTAGTCTATAGTATTTTGTTACAGAAGCCTGTTATAGACTGAATGTTTATGTACCTCCCCCCAAATTCATATGTTGAAATCCTACCCCTCAATGTGATCCTATTGCAACATGGTGCCTTTGGGAGGTAATTAGGATTAGATGATGTCATAAAGGTGTGAAGCATTTGTGAATGGGATTAGAGTCCTTATAAGAGTTCTGGTAAAGGTTACTTCCCTCTCTGCTCCCTGCCATGTGAGGACACAGAGAAGTCAGCAGTCTGCAGCCCAGAAGAGGACACTCACCAGAACCCAACCACGCTGGCACCCTGATCTCAGACTTCCAGCCTCCAGAATCGTGAGAAACAAATGTCTGTTGTTTATAAGCCACCCACTCTATGGTATTTTATTATGGCAGCCTGAACTGATGAAGACACAGCCCAAGCAGACTAAGAAAACCAGTTATAAATTATATTTCCAAGCCCTATGCTTGTAGAAAGGGTTCAAAAGAGGCTAAAAGAAGTTTGAAAGACATTGCTAAAGAATGTGAAGGTGCCTCTGCTGAGCTGTGAAAGGGAGTCACCAATGACAAAACAGCATTTATTAATACAATATGATTTCATTTTGTAAGGGAGAGGGAGGGAGGGAAGGGGGGAGAAGAGAGTAGATGAATACTCTCCAAAATGTTACCCGTGTTTATCTGTAGGTGATAAGAGTAAAGGTTATTTTTCATTCCTTCTTTCAGTTTATCTAAACATTCTAAATGTTTGGTGATGAATATATATACATTATTGTTAATAAACATATATCTATAACTTTATCTAGATTTCATATATATCTATAACTGAAAAATAATGCACAAATACACATTTTTTAACTTTAGATTTGGGGGGTATATAGGTATTTTGTGTAATGGTGGAGATTGGGCTTCTAGTGTACCCATCACCCAAATACTGAACACTTTACCCAATAGGTAATTTTTCAAAGCTCAGCTCCCTCCCATTCTCCCCCCCTTTTGGAGTCCCCAGTGTCTATTATTGCCATCTTTATGACCATGTCTACCCATTGTTTACCTCCCACTTACAAGTGAGAACATATTTGATTTTCCGTTTCTGAGTTAATTCACTTGGGATAATGGCCTCCAGCTGCATCCATGTTGCTGCAAAGGACATGATTTCATTCTTTTCATGGCTGCATAGCAGTCCACAGTGTATACATACCATATTTTCTTTATCCAATCAACCATTAATGGACACTTAGGTTGGTTCCTTGATTGCTATTATGAGTAGTGCTGAAATAAATATGAATGCAGATGTACTTTGTATATAATGATTTCTTTCCTTTCAGACAAATACAGAGTAGTGTTATTGCTGGGTCAAGTGGTAGTTCTATTTTTAGTTCTTTGAGATACCTCTATACTGTTTTTCATAAGGGTTAAACTAATTTACATTCTCACCAACAGTGTATAAACATTCCCTTTTCTCCACATCCATGCCAACATCTGTTGTTTTCTGATTTTTTAATAATAGCCATTCTGACAGGTGTAAGGCGTAGCTCAGTGTGGCTTTAATTCACATTTCTCTAATGATTAATGCTTATTGGCCACTTGTATTTCTTCTTTTGAGAAATGTCTGTCATGCCCTTTGCCCAGTTTTTAATGGGGTTGTTTGTTTGTTTCTTGTTGAGTTATTTTAGTTACTTGTAGATTCTCGATATTACTCTTTTGTCGGAGGCACAATTTACAAATATTTTCTCCCATTCTGTAGGTTGTCTGTGTACTCCGTTGATTATTTTGCTGTGCAGAAGCTTTTTAATTAAAGTAAGTCTCATTTCTCTATTTTTGGTTTTGTTGCATTGGCTTTTTGGGTCTTCATCATCAATTATTCACTTAGGCTAATGTCCAGAAGAGTTTTCCCTAGGTTTTCTTCTAGGATTTTTATAGTTCCAGGTCTTACATTTAAGTCCTTAATTCATCTTGAGTTAATTTTTGCATATGGTGAGAGTTTAGATGTCAGTTTTATTTTTCTGCATATGGCTAGCCAATTCTCCCAGTACCATTTATTTAAAAGGCTGTCCTTTCCCCATTGGTTTTTTTTTTACTTTGTTGAAGATAAGTTGACTGTAGCTATGTGGCTTTATTTCTGGGTTCTCTATTTGTTCTATTGATCTGTGTATCTATTTTTGTACCAGTACCATGCTCACATTTTTTTTTTGCCTATGATAAATAAATAAGTCATGGAACCTTGAGAAAAAGCAAACTCAAGGTCTTTGGGACATGAGTTTGTCTCTAGGAGTGCAACCCTTCCACTCTACCCCAGTGGGAAACACACTCAGAGGCACATCAGCCCAGAGACTGAATGTGCTGGTTATTCTCTAGGGTGTGTTGATCACCAACCAGCCTGGAGAGAAGGCCATTGGTTGGACGGGTCACTTGGCAAGAAAATAAGGAAGCAATGGCCATTAAGTGAACCAAACTATGGAGGAGAAAAAAATACTTGTGTCTGGGAATTGGTGGAATCCAGCCAATCCTGACATGCCCATTGTCTAGAGCCTTTGTCAGGGACAGCAGAGACAATCCCACAGGAAATAAAAGTAGTTAAAGATGTAGAAGGAGGCTTACAAAACTCTCAGGGAGAAACCAATGGAAACACTAGACAGGAGAAAAAAAAAAACACAGCAATGCACACCTCCTGGTTTCAGTTTTCTCATCTATTAAAAGGAGATAATCCTGCACCAGGCTATTGTGAGGAAATAACACAAATAATATTGTGTGGAACTGTCCATCACATACCGAGTGCATAGTAGATGCCCAATAAATGCATTTATGCATGCTGTGCCCTCTGGATATGGAAATAACACATGTGCACATGAAAAGATGAGTGATAATAGCATAGTGCTTAATACTCTGGCCTTTGGAATTAGGATCCCCAGGCTGCAATCCCCGTTTCACTGGTTAATGGCTGTGTAACTCAAGATGTGCCACGTACCCTCTACAACTGTTTCCTCATCTGTAAAACAAAAATGATAGTAGTATTTATTCCACAGAATATATTTTAGGATTAAATAAGGTAAAAATATAAAATAGCATAAAATCTATTTAGCCCTTAATATGTTCCTAAGAATTAGCTGCCATTATTATTCATTAAAATGTCTAAGAATCAAGGAAAAAGTTCTATTTCTACTAGGCCATGTGGAAGGTGTCAAGAGGCACTGAGGGAATAACCTGTCCTCCATCAAACCCTCCACACACACACTGTTCCCCATGTAATCTTCCAACCACACGCACTTGAGTCCCCATATAATCTTCCAACCACACAAATCCAAACATATCACCCTTTATTTAAAGTCATTCAATGGTTCCCCATGGCCCTCAAGATAAAATCTGAGTTCTGTATGCCCATGTTTCTGTCTAGATTCTGCCCACATTTGCTGTTTCATAAATTGTTATTTGCCCACGTGCTCCCTATGCCATGTTTAGACACTTCTACTTCCCTGGGCACACCACATCTCTATGCCTTTGCACAGGCTATTCCTGCTGCTCAGCCATGCCCTTCCTGAGGCCTATTTCCTCATTTTCCACATCTTCAGTCCAACATTGCCTTCCTGCAAACTCGTCCTTCAAGTCTTAAATCATCTCGCCACTTCTGCTGAGTGGACTTGGCTGTTAATTCCTTGATATGGTTTGACTCTGTGTCTCCACCCAAATCTCATCTCAAATTGTAATCTCCACAGGTCGAGGGAGGGACCTGGTTGGAGGTGACTGGATCTTAGGGGCAGTTTCCCCCATGCTGTTCTCATGACAGTGAGTGAGTTCTCACAAGAGCTAATGGTTTTAAAGTGTGGCACTTCCTAGCTCGGTCTTTCTCTCCTGCCACCTTATGAAGAAGGTGCTTGCTTCCCCTTTGCCTTCCAACACGATTGTAAGTTTCCTGAGGCCTCCCAAGCCATGTGAAACTGTGAGTCAATTAAACCTCCTTTCTTTATAAACTACCCAGTCTCAGGTAGAATCTTTATAGCAGTGTGAGAATGAATTAATACATTCCCCCACTGTCTCAGACTGACACAATATCTTATCCAACATTTCTCAGCAAGCCTGAGCCCCAAGGCTGTCTCTACCTGTAGGCAGTAAGAGAGTAATAGGTCTTATTTATGCCTACTTGATGCTCATTAGGTCCTCTAGGAATGAGAGATTACAATAAATCAATGAATCAAATATTCAATCAATCAATGTCCTATGCCTTCTGTTGGTTAAGAGCGCTTGGAGTTAGGTGTCTGGGTTCAAAGTCCATCCTAGCACTGATGAACAAGGCATCCTTTGGCCAATAGCCTCATCTTTCTGTGCGTCAGGTTCTCATCTACCAAATGGGCTCATCATAGTTCCACATTGCATTGTCATGAAGAATACTCAGTCAATGTCTGCAAAGCACTCCAAACAATGCCTAGCACAGAGTAGGCACTATTTGAGCTTTGGCCTATACAAGCTTTGGCTGTTTTTTGTTGTTGTTATTGTTTTTTGGGGGGGGGGGGGTTTGTTTTTCTTTCTTTTTTTTTTTTTTACTTTTTTTTAAGCTTCCTCTCAAGGGCCACCTCCTCAAAGAGATGTCCCCTGACCACTCTATCTAGAAGAGACATCCCACACACATCACCTTCTATTCCTTTGTCCTTATTTTTTCACAGCCCTTAACTTCCTGAAGTTGCATACTTTACTATTTATTTACATATTAGTTATTAGTCTTCCCCATTAGCATGTAAGTCAGGGGCTGTGCCTGCCTCATACACAGTGCCTAAAACAGACTCAGTACATAGTAGGTGTTCAATAAACATTTGTGAAAGGAAGAGGGGGCAGAAAGGAAGACAATGTATTAGTCGTTCTCACACTGCTATAAAGCTACTACCTGAGACTGGGTAATTAATGAAGAAAAGAGGGTCAATTGACTCAGTTCTGCATGGCTGGGGAAGCTGTAGGAAACTTACAATCATGGGAAAGTGAAGGAGAAACCAGGCATGTATTCGATGGCAGCAGAAGGGAGAGAGAGTGAAGGAGGAAGTGCCACTTTTAAAACCATCAGATCCCGTGAGAACTCACTCATATCACTAAAACAGCATAGAGGAAACCACCCCCATGATCCAATCACCTCCCACCAGGTCCCTCCCTTGACACATGGGGATTACAGTTCGGATTACAATTCAAGATGAGATTTGGATGGGGACACAGAGCCAAACCACATCAGATGATGTCAATTCTGACTTCAAGGAACAAAAGGATTCTAACAGGAGGACACTGAAGACAGAGGAGATTATCCCAATATATCAATGGATAAAAACTGGGGAAGACTCAACCACACAGCAGCTGAAGGGCCCTCTAGGAGATCCTCCACATTTATGAGGAGGGACAGTGCCACAGGGCTGCCAGAGGAGATGCACAGGCCCAGTGGAGACATCCAATTCCAGCTTAAACAGGTCATGGAAAGTTCTCTGGAGACCAGGAATCATTTTGATGAAGCAACTCCACCTTGGGAAAGCATGAGCTGCAGTGCTGCTGTTTCCCCAAGATTTTGTATTAATTAGCTCCTGGCCTAAGGCATTATATGTTAATTGCTCTCAATTGAAAAATTCCATGTTTATGTTTGCATTAGCAAAAGCTGAGGGGATGTGTTATTTAAAAAAAAAAAAATCATTTAAGTCCCTAAGATACTGCCTCTGCCTTCCAGGGTAGACCAGTTGCACAGACCTGCAGAATACCAAGTAGCATCTTCAAATGCCATATTGACATGCATATGTTCCTCTCCTCCAATTGTAAGAAGAAAATAAATGTTTGGTTTTGTTTTTCCTCCTTCTGCATATTTCTCCCATCTTTAGCCTCTGATGCAGGAGTGTTTCATACTCCAAGCTCCCTGAAGTGAAGTTCCCTGCTCCACCCCAACCCCTAACAAAGCTTCTTTCTTTAAAGACAAAGTATCCAGAGGTCAGTGGTGAAGGCGGGGGAGAATCACTGGAAAAAGAATTCTTCTCTAACCAGGAGAGAAACTGAACTATAGAGGACACACTGTTGGTTCCTCCCCCAGATCCTTTTACCAGGCCGGTGTACACCTCCCCCACCGCTATCCCCAGCCAATATGAGTACCGGCTGCTAACAGTTCACAGCTGATTTTTTTTTTAGAGCAGAGGTCAGTGAAGTACAGTCCAGGGGCCAAGTTCAGCCCAACACCTGTTTTTGCAAATAATGTTTTATTGGAATACAGACATGCCTATTTCTATATATTTTACCTGTGGCTGCTTCACCTCTACAACTGCAGAGTGGAGTAACTACAACAGAGACTGTACACCTTGCAAAGTCAACAATATTTACAGTCTGGTCTTTTATAGAAAAAGTGTGTCGACTTCTACTCCCCAGTGATGTTGCCCAAGGGAAATGTAATGAGAGCCACAAGCGTGAGCCAGGTATGTAAGTTCAACTTTTCTTTTTTTGCTTTTTTTGCTTTTTTTTTTTTTTTTTTTTGAGAAGAAGTCTTGCTCTGCTCTGCCGCCCAGGCTGGAGAGCAGTGGTGTGATCTTGGCTCACTGCAACCTCCACCTCCCAGGTTCAAGCAATTCTCCTGCCTCAGTCTCCCAAGTAGCTGGGATTACAGGTGCCTGCCACCACGCCGGGCTAATTTTTGTATTTTAGTAGAGATGGGGTTTCACCATGTAGGCCAGGCTGGTCTCGACCTCCTGATCTCAAGTGATCCACCTGCCTTGGCCCCCCAAAGTGCTGGGATTACAGGTGTAAGTTCAACTTTTCAAGTAGCCACATTTAAAAAAATAATTAAAAGGGCCGGGCGCAGTGGCTCACGCCTGTAATCCCAGCACTTTGGGAGGCTGAGGCAGGCGGATCACAAGGTCAGGAGATCAAGATCATCCTGGCCAACATGGCAAAACCCCATCTCTACTAAAAATACAAAAAAAAAAAAAAATTTAGCCAGCCGTGGTGGCCAATAATACCAGCTACTCAGGAGGCTGAGGCAGGAGAATCGCTTGAACCCGGGAGAGGGAGGTTGCAGTGAGCCGAGATCATGCCACTGTACTCCAGGCTGGCGACAGAGTGACGCTCCATCTCAAAAAAAAAAAAAAAATTAAAAGGTCATATGTTAGATCTATTTTTCGTTTTTTGAGGAACCTCCATGCTGTTTTCCACAGTAGCTGTACGAATTTACATTCCCACTAACAGTGCACTAGAGTTCCTTTTTCTCCACATCCTCACCAGCATCTGCTATTTTTTGCCCTTTTGATAACAGCCATTTTAACTGGGGTGAAATGATTTCTCATTGTGATTTTGAGATGCATTTCCCAGGGGAATCCCACTGCTGGGTATATATGCAAAAGAAAAGATACCAGTATATCAAAGAGATACATGCACTCCCTTGTTTATTGTGGCATTATTCACAATAGCCAAGGTATGGAATCAATGTAAATGTCTATCAAAGAATGGATAGAGAAAATGTGGTATATATACACAGAGGAATATTACTCAGCCATTAAAAAGAATGAAATCCTGTCATTTGCAGCAACATGGATGGAATCTGAAGACATTATGTTAAGTGAAATAAGTCAGGCACAGAAAGACAAATTATTGCATGTTCTCACCCATATGTGGGAACTAAAAAAGTTTATCTCAAGGAGCTAGAGAATAGAATGGTGTTTACCATAGGCTGTGACAAGTAGTGGGGAGGTGGAAATGGGGAAAAGTTGGTTAATGGGTACAAAACTGCAGCTAGATAGAAGGAGTAGTTCTACTGTTCAATAGCACAGTAGGGTAACTATAATTAATAACAATTTATTACATATATCAAAATAGCTAGAAGAGAAAATTTGGAATGGTCCAAACACAAAGAAACAATAAATGTTTGAGGTGATGGATGTCCTAATTACTATTATTTGATTATTACACATTGTATGCATGTCTTGAAATATCATAAGTACCCCATAAATATGTACAATTATTATGCATCAATTAAAAAGATAGTATAAAAAATAAGTGAAATTAATTTTAATATGTAATATATTTTATTTAACCCAGTATATTCAAAATATTATCACATCAGACATGTAATCAATTTTTTAAAATTATTAATGATGTTGACATCTATGTTTTCAACTAAGCCTTCAAAATCTGGTGTGTATTTTCCACTTACAATGCACCTTGATTCAGACTAGCCACATGTCACATGCTTTGTAGCCACATGTGGCTAGGGGCTGACATTTTGGAAAGGCCTGCTCTAAAGTGTACCCCTTGGTTGAATAGGAGGTGCCTCACCCAAACGTTTTACCTCCCTCTCCTCAAGGGGCAGTCCACAGCCAATGACTACTGACATGGAGAAATAAAAGGCCAACCCCATTGCCTCAAAGTGGGGCTGACTGTGCTGCAGTTCACGCTCCAGAGCTGCCCGTGGAATCAGGCTGTGGCTGGGCTCCAGTGGAGACCACATTCTTGACTCACTTGCTTCCTTGCCCACTCTCGCTGCCATCACTCCCTTCCAGACCTTTCCTGCTAGTACTCCCATAATACATGCTTTGCATAAGAATTCCTGTCTCAGGCTCTGCTCCTAGGGAACTTTCTTAATATAGGGAGAGAAGGGTACAAATATCTACTGAGTACCTATCATGCACCAGACACTTAATTGCCATTATCTCATCCTACCACACAGCCATGCAGTGGGAAATATTACCAATATTTTAAAGATAAGGAAACTAACACAGATGAGTATATCCAGCCACATGGTGAAATATTATGAGGTTATTTGAAATTATATTACAAAGGTATATAATAATATTTAAATGCTTATGGCATAATGTTGGTTTATTGGGAAAATAAGACAAAAATGCATGGTGTGAATATGTGTTTTTCCAGATATGAACATTTTTTAAATCCTAGAAGGATATTGCTATGGTCTGAATATCTGTGTCCCACCCCAGCTTCATACATTGAAATTCTATGCGCCAAAGTGATGATATTAAGAAGTAGGGCCTTCAGACGTGATTAGCTCATGAGGGTGGAGCCCTTGTGAATGGGATTAATGCCTGTATAAGACAGATCCTAGGGAGCTTGTTTCTCCCTTCCACGATGTGAGGACACAAGAAGTCACCGTGTATGAGAAACGGGCCCTCACCAGACCCTGAATCTGCGGGCACCTTGATCTTGGACTTCCCAGTCTCCAAACTCTGAGAAATAAACTTCTTTTGTGTATGAGCTACTCAGTCATGGTATTTCGTTACTGCAGCTCAAACAAAGACAGAAATACACCACAATGTTGTCAATAACTTACTTGGGGCAATTAGAATTAATGGTTGTTGGTTTTTCTTCTACTTTCTACTACTCTGTATTTTCCAGTTTTTCCAGGGTGAGTAAGGCCTCCTTTACTGATGAGAGTGGCTCTCCTTGAGTGCAGTATCATATAATAGTTCAAGAGCTTGGTTTTGTTTAGAAATAGTCAAACCAGGGTTCAAATCCCAGCTCTGCCACTTTCAAGTTCTATGACCCTGAGCAAATGAGTAAACATCTCTAAACTTCAATTTTCGGATATGTAAAAGAGCTAATGACATAGATATCATAGAAGCATGATAAAGATTAAACTAAGCACCTTAAACACAAATCCTGGCACACAATTGGTTTGGCACACATTGCCTAGTACACAGTCTGTTCTTACTGGGGAAAACAATAAATGGAGGCTACCTAGCCCCAAAGGCTATGGTGTTTATCCAACCCTATGCTTTCTCAAATGCGATCCACAGATTCCCATCATGATCTTCTAAACCCTGTTGATGCAGGTGGCCCCAGGTTTGGCAACAGAACCTACAACTGGCAATTTTGAGTCAAGGAACGGTCACTACTCAGGGGGATCACTCTTGCTCCCATCTTTGCAAAATTATACCATTTGTGCTCTATTTCTCAGAGGAACCAGGCCTCCATTTCACAGCTATACACTGATACCTTCAAGGGGCAGGGAGTTCTTTCCTTCGTGTGATTAATGAGACTTAAATTGGCCCAGTGATAGATGAGTTATCCTAAAGGCATCGAATATTTAAAACTGAATTCTCCTTTGACAAAAATAGCCCATGGATTTCAAGAGCTGCTGTCCCGATGTCCCTGTTAGCCACCACGTGATGTCTCCCCATGCTGAATGAATTCCTGCTAAGTATTCACCAACATCGAGGACTGAGATATCCTTTTCTCCTTTTGCTGCTCTGATGAAGGCAAAGTGTGTGCTTTACATCTTTATCTTAAGTGACCAGACTTGTTTATAGCTGCTCCAAATAATTACGTTTGAATGCATTTGCGTTTAGCACACCCCAGACCATGCACTCCTCTGATTAAGGGTTTCTAAATGGAATTCTTCCCTGGAAATGAGCCTTAAGTGGATTTCTTCACTTAAACAAGCTACTGTCCCAGATATCCACATGGTCCTTGGAGAGAAGGATCTGTACCGTATCACGCTTGTTTGCTACAGTCATATACCTTTTTCCAGGCATACTTGCTTCTCTTGTACCTGCATTAACCCACTAGTCCTTGAAAGTCTTCCAGATTTCTCACCTCTAACCCAAACCTTGCCATTTCCCCACATCCCAGAGTAAGAGTAACACCTACCTTGGGACCACCCAGATTACACTGAACCCCTCTTCTTTCTCTTATTCCCCTAGACCAAATGCTGGGAAACCTTTTCTTAAAAGGCCAGAGAGTGAATGTGTTAGGCTTTGAAGGCCATACAGTCACTGTCACAACGACTCAACTCTGCTATTGCAGCACAAAAAGCCATGGACAATACGTGAAAAAATAAGCATGTCTGTGTTCTAGTAAAACTTTTTTTACAATAACAGGGGGCAAGCAGGAATTCCACCATGGGCTGCAGTTGCTGCCTCCTACCCTAGAGAACTGCAATGGCCATGCAGTGCCCTGCTCAAATGCCCTTTGCCAGCTGTTGAGAATGTTGGCGGCTAATGGCTCACAGCTGTCCCCTTCTCCACCATGGCTATTGAGAATGTCTCTTCTAGGAAGTTACTCGGCCCCTAACCTCCAGCCAGAGGGACAGCCAGAGCCAGGGACTGACTGACACAAAAGTTCAAAACATCAGCCACTTGCCTCAAATCAGGACCAACTTGGTGTTACAATCCATGTTCCAGAACTATCTCTGTTATCAAGCTGCAGCTTGTCTTCAACCAAGACTATCTCCTTGCTTGGCTCTGTTC
Organism: Pongo pygmaeus; assembly: GCF_028885625.2. Classification (NCBI taxonomy): domain Eukaryota; kingdom Metazoa; phylum Chordata; class Mammalia; order Primates; family Hominidae; genus Pongo; species Pongo pygmaeus. The sequence continues at coordinate 15,847,831 of NC_072391.2, forward strand.
CCCTGCCCTACCTTCCTTCCTTGCTGTCCTCCTTCTAAGAGAATCTCCTCAATAAATTAAATGCTCCCAAATCCTTGACTCAAGCTTTGCTTCTAGGAAACACAACCTAGCTCCATGCTGGTATTGTCTTTTTTCTTGGTTCCCTTATGCTTTCAAGTTGTATCTTTCCCAATAAGACTATGAGATTCTATAGCCAAGACAATCCTAAGCAAAAAGAACAAAGCTGGAGGCATCACACTACCTGACTACAAACTATACTACAGGGCTACAGTAACCAAAACAGCATGGTACTGGTACCAAAATAGATATATAGACCAATGGAAAACAACAGAGACCTCAGAAATAACACCACACATCTACAACCATCTGAACTTTGACAAACCTGACAAAAACAATCAATGGGGAAAGGATGTACTATTCAATCAATGGTGCTGGGAAAACAGGCTAGCCAACTCATTTGACAACCTCCCCCTCCCAGGTTCAAGCAGTTCTCATGCTTCAGCCTCTCAAGTAACTGGGATTACAGGTGTGCACCACCACATGCAGCTAATTTTTGTATTTTTAGTAGGGTTTCGCCACGTTGGCCAGGCTGGTCTCAAACTCCTGTCCTCAAGTGATCCCCCTGTCTCAGCCTCCCAAAGTGCTCATTTCCTTGCTCTGGGGGAGCCAGGACATGTGAGCCACCACGCCTGGCCATATTCTCATTCTTAAAAGGAGATGAGTTTGTATATACCATACTTAATGAGTGCTTATTATAAGCCAAGTACTCTACATATATCATCTCATTTAAATCCCAAAACAACCCTTTAAGATATTATCATTCCAATTTTCCAGTTGGGAAAACTAAGGCCCAGGGAGGTGAACTAAATTGTTCAAGGCCACATAGCTAGTAAGTGGTGGAGTCTGAATTTGAATCCAGAACTTGTTTTTGTAACCATTATTTCTACAGACTTTACAAAGAATAAGAAAGAAATGCACTAAAATGTGTCTCCTTTAAGGATTTTTTTCCTGTACTTTTCACATTTTCTTCAAGGAGTACCTATTACATTTATAACCAGGAAAAATAACACTTATTGATTTTATAAATAAAAATAAAACAGAGTTCTCTCTTCCAGGAATCCAAACGAAATATCCATTCCCATTCATCATGTTTCTCAAAGGCATGTCTATTGGCATTCAGAGTGGATAATTCTTACCTGTGAGGGGCTGCCGTATGTGCTGTGAGATATTCAGCCCCTGCCCACCAGATGTCCTGTATCAGACACTGTCATTTCCCTATAGTGATCCTTCAACACTCACCTCCACACTCAAGAGTGCCAGCTGCAAACACCTGGGGCTCTCTGCCTGGTAACTTTGCTCTGGCTAAAAAACACACGTGGTTCTCACCCAAGACAACCAGAAGTACTAGAGAGTCAATGCCCCTGGAAGCAGCCCTCAAGCAATGGTGAGCTAGAATTTGGTGGAGAAGCCCCCCAGCTTCCTTGCTCTTCAATTGCAATGATGCTGGGGCATGTTCTTCTTGCTCCCCCAGAGTTCTCCAGCAGGACTGAACTCCACCTGCCCATGGTTGTAACTGGATGATACACCCTTGATGGGTTTCCTTATCTCACTTATGCTCACCTAACAGTGTTTCCTGGGATCACCTCTCAAATAAACTATTTGTCCTCATATCCTTGTCTCAGCATCTGCTTGTAGGAAAGTCAAACCAAGGCAGCTCCACAGGATACAGATACTGAAAAAAATTCCTACGTTTTTCCAAACAGTCTTAAGGAGGTGTGGAGGGTACAGTACTATTCCGCAAAAGGAACATTTAAGTTCCACAGCTGCTTTCTAGCTAGAGAACTTAGGCTCCAAGAACCCAATGGCAGGGTCATTTTATGGAGCACTACCTTCCCAAAGTCCTTCAAACCTCTGTGCCTGCTGCCAACATCCCATTCTCCAGCTATTTCAATCCAGTCTCTCCCTGCAGGTTCAAGATACACCAGTGACTTTTAGTTCAAACGTGCAAGGTCAACAAAAAAAGCAGAATAATCCATGGCTTTGGGCTTAGCAATCTTCCTGGAAGAAACAATCATCATCGTAATAATGCCAGATGCTAGCATGTATTGACTGACTGTCAAGTACCTGAGAGAGGGTGATGACATAAACTTTGAATTTTAGTTCTTCTAGAAAGAAATGTTGCTGCTTGGAGGTCAAGACAGCCTAGAAATAAGAGTTCAAAGCAAATTAATTCCCTTAGTCAATGAAGATTTATTGAGCATCTCCTAGGTGCCAGACATTGTACTAGGCTGAGAAATTAAACAGTGACCAAGTCACACAAGATTCCTCTTCTCTCGGAAGTCATATTCTAATACAACAGTGGTTTTCAACCAAGACAATTTCACCCCTCAACAATGACTAGAGACATATTTGGTTATCATAACTGGGTGGGAAGCGAGGACTATTGGCATCTAGTGGGTAGAGGCCAGGAACACTACTAAACATCTTGCAATGCACAAGCAGCCCCACAACAAAGAATTGTCTGACCCAAGATATCAATAGTGTTGGGGTTGAAAAATAAATACATTATTAAAAATGCAAAATAATGTAAAAATGGAGGGGAAAGGCAGAATGACAATAAACAAGTAAGTCAAGAATTTCAAGATGTGAATCCTGAGCTAGTGTCTTTATCTTAACTTTTGTTATGAATCTGTAAAATAGGATCTATATTAGATGAGCCCCTCATCAACATCTACAAATGGAGGCAGGGTGTTTTCTAACAGGCATGCCCAGAACAGAATGGAGGTCAGCTGTGCACCATGGCCAACAGGAGACAAACTTTCCACCTCCAGCACATTCCAGAGCTCAATCTGATGCTCAGTTTCCTGACTGTTACCTCTAATCAACCCTACCCTCCTTCTGTAAGGAGAGATGCATTCATTTGTTTATTCAGGCAGTTTACACATCTTATCATTTATTTATTCCACCTCATTTCACAAAGGATTTAAGGCAGCAAAGTAAAATATAAATAAACAATCATACATTCAAAACAGGGAAATATAAATTAGAATAAGGGGTGGGTAGAGGTTTTCTCATTGTTTTCTATTCTGTTCTCTGAAGATCTCCCCTGAGGATCTCTCTCTCTCTCTCTCTCACACACACACACACACACACACACACACACACACACCCATACCCTGTTCCATTATAATTCTCTTCAACCTGTGAGATTTGGGTGGAGTTGACCCCACCCACTCCAACAGTGGAAACCTGAACCCTGACCAACCAATCAGAGCACCACCTCCCCTCATCACAGTGATTGCTCCAGGAATGGGCATGTGACCTATCATAGCCCAATCATGGACTTTCCAAGGGTTTTCGACAGCTGTAGGGAAATGTGCTCTCTCCTTCTCTGGAGCCTGGAGCTCTAAGGACAATTCTGGTTTGGAGCTGCTGGTGACCATCCTGCCACCACAGATAAAGAGCCTGTCTGAAAACTAAGCCAAGAGAGGCACACAAAATCTAGAGATAGAGCCATAAAGTCAGAGCCCCGAGAACATTTGTTGAGACCTACGTGTGCCTAAAGGTGAGATACATGTCCCAATAAACTCCTCTTTTTCTTTGCTTTAGGTTTCTGACCCTTGAGCCTAAAAGACTGTGGCATAGTACAGGGCATATGCCAAGAGGAGAGCAAAATGGAAAACAGAAAGCAGGAGATGAGGGTGGATGCAGTTTCAAATGTGGCTGTGCGCTTCTGGGTAGACAAAGTGAAAAGTCAGTCAACTACATTGTTCTCATTAAGCATGAAGTAAGAATGCTCAAGTTCCTTAGGAACAGCAAAGCTTTATTTCTAGCACTTATTTCTCAAAGCACAATAGGCGTTATACAAGGAACTATTGGAAGATATGGAGGATGCTGTCTTCATTAACTGACACTTTGCAGCGAATTCAGTAATGGGATGTATAAGGCTGCTGTTCAGAGCATCTGTTATGAACACTGAGGGACTCATGCTTCCATGGTTGGTCAATTTGATTCTGTGCAGTTGGAAGAAAGGCAATGTGGTCTGAGTATGCCAGCATCCAGAGGCTCTCTGCAAGTGTCAATGTTCCAGGAACTGGTCCCCAAATATTTCAGCCACAACTGACTCTCAGCCCATTTCTGCCCTTTCTCTCTCAGATGCAAGCTCATTTGTACCAACTTCTGAAGGTTCCACTCTCCCATCCCAAGGAGGGAAATACAAGAGAATTGAAACCTCCTGCCCTTCATGCCTGAGAAGGGTTGCACGGAGGTGCCTGCAGATGTCAAGAACTCCGTGCCTGCAGATGTCAAGAACTGTCCTCCACAGCATCCCTGTTCTTTACCTCCTGTCTCCATGATTAACTCAAGCTATTGGGATCTCACGTTACCATCAGGCTGTCACTGCACTGAGGGTCCCAAATGGCTCCAGCCCAAGCAACAGATTATTCCATGTAAACTGTCCTTACAAAGCCAAACAGAAACAAAAACAAAACCCGCCACTGTGCCCCCAAACCTTCATTGGAGTGGTGATGCTTTGATAAGCTTTAAATAAGACCTAGTATTTGATAGCACAACAGGGTGACTATAATCAAAATGACTTATTTGTTTATTTAATTTTTTTGAGACAGAGTCTTGCTCTGTCACCAAGACTGGAGTCCAGTGGCACGAGCTCAGCTCACTGCAACCTCCACCTCCCGGGTTCAAGTGACTCTTCTGCCTCAGCCTCCCGAGTAGCTGCGATTACAGGCTTGTGCCACCACGCCCGGCTAATTTGTATTTTTAGTAGAGATGGGGTTTCACCATGCTGGTCAGGCTGGTCTCGAACTGACCTCAGGTGAGCCTGCCTCAGCCTCCCAGAGTGCTAGGATTATAGGCATGACAAAATAATTTAATTGTACAGTTTTAATTTTACATTTTAAAATAACTGAAAGAGTATAATTGGATTGTTTGTAACACAAATGATAAATGCTTGATGGGATGGATACCCCCATTTTCCATGATGTGATTATTATGTATTGCATGCCTGTATCAAACTGTATCAAAATATATCATGTACCCCACAAATATATGCAACTATTATATACTAAAAACATTAAAATATAACAATTAAATTATTTTTTTAGATGGAATCTCACTCTGTTGCCCAGGCTGGAGAGTAGTGGCATGATCTTGGCTTACTGAAGCCTCCGCCTCCTGGGTTCAAGCAATTCTCCTGCCTTAGGTTCCCAGGTAGCTAGGATTACAGGCACACACCATACCTGGATAATTTTCTTGTATTTTTAGTGGAGACAGCGTTTCACCATGGTGGCCAGGCTGGTCTCTAACTCCTGACCTCAAGTGATCCACCTATCTCAGCCTCCCCAAGTGCTGGGATTACAGGAATAAGCCACTGCACCTGGCCAAAAAGTTTTAAACATTTTTCTAAAGGTACATTCCAACTGTGCACCTCACTCAAGTGCCACAGATGAAGCCAGGTTGGTAGCAAAACATGATAACTGGTGACAGTAGGGAAGACAGGGTTTGGCTTTGTTCGTTTCTTCTTGTTTTGTTTCTTTCTTTTGCCTGTCTTAGGAACTGTGCCAAGGGTTTTACATGCATTATTCCATTTCATCTACACAGTGATCTAAGTAACTGGATAGTAACACCACCATTTTTTAAGAGAGGAAGGAGGAGTAATGCACCTCCCCCGAGGTCACACCATTAGAAAGAGACAGAACCCATGGATTCGAATGCATATGTTGGAAACAAATGCTCAGTGCCGCAAAGAAGAAATAGCACTGAGACAAAGGACAAAGCATCTCTCAGCAAGACAAATTTACTTCTGCATATGGAGCAATGGTGAGAGCACACAGAACAAAGGAAAGCAGGGGTTTTTATTTTCTCTAATGCAGCTTCTGCCTCTGTGTCTTTCCCCTATTGGCTAGGGTTGGACCGCACAGTCTAAACTAGTCCTGATTGGCTAGACATTTAAACTTTCTTAGATAAGGTAGGCACATAGTGAGATGAGAAGAGAGAGATGGGGGGTCATTTATGGGGGGACTAGGAAGGTAACCTATTCCCGAATAAGGAAAGGAATGTGGACTGGGGTTGTAGCAAGTTCAGGCATGCCTAGGCATATTCAGACAAGTGGGGGTGCAGCAAAGGCAAGGCGGTATTTGGAATTATAGTATAGAGAACAGGGAAACTGGATAAGCTGTTTGAAGAGGGAAACTAACTGTATCTAACAATGGCAAGATGGGCCCCCAAGCCCCCGCTCTGGCCTCTGCCTCAGACCTTGGAAAGTGACCATGATGGAACCACAAGCGGGCAGAAGAACCCTCTGCCCCTCAAGATCATCCAATCAAAAATTCTCTCCTCCCCAGCAGGGTTAAAAGTGAAACACACCATTAAAATATGACCCTTGGGAAGGGTCAACCTTTAGTTGCCTACAGAGTAAGAATTCGTTGGCTGGATAATAATGACTTTTAAGACAGTATTCCTGAAAATATGGTCTCAGGACCACTGACATCAGAATCACCTAGGAGGAGGGTGAGGCTGTCAAATTTGAATATATCACAGCCCCAGTCCCAGATTTGCTTTCTCAGCATTGCTGTCTCAAGAGAATGAGGTTCTGCAGAGAGAACTTACATTAACAAGCACTTGCAGAGAATCTGTTCTACAGCATCTACAGCAGGTATATGCCAGATGCTGAATCACATCTATCCTCTTTGTGATGTTTCATCGAATAGCACAATAGACAGGGAGAGGCAGGTGATGGGGAAGGAGGAAGGTTGGGAAAAGTTGATGGAGTGGAAAAAAAACACAGACAGATCTAGGGATTCAAATCCCAACATAGCCACTTGGACAAGTGACAACCTCCCTAAGTATAAATTTCCCATGGGGTTGACTTAAATCATACATGAGAACTATGGTCCATGCTCATTCTCATAGTCAACTGCAGGATTCCATTCAAAGTACAATGAAAAGGGCTTGTGACCAGTGCACACAAGGGTTGTATTTCACCAACAACAAACCTCTGGGAGGAAAAGTATGGGCCAATCAGGGATATTCAAAAGAAACTACTTCCTGGCCAGGCGCAGTGACTCACTCCTATAATTCCAGCACTTTGGGAGGCCAAGATGGGTGGATTGCCTGAGGTCAGGAGTTTGAGACCGGCTTGGCCAACATGGTGAAACCCCATCTCTACTAAAAACACAAAAATTAGCCAGGCGTGGTGGTGAGCACCTGTGATCCCAGCTACTCAGGAGGCTGAGGCAGGAGAATCGCTTGAACTTGGAAGACAGAAGCTGCAGTGAGCCAAGATCGTGCCACTGCACTCCAGCCTGGGTGACAGAGGGAGACTCCATCAGAAGGAAAGAAAAGGAGAGGAGAAGAGAGGAGAGGAGGGGAGAGATGAAACTACTTCTTGATGGAGTTTTTCCCCCAAAACATCATCTGAATGTACTAACTCAATGAATATCCACCCTCAATGCTTACTTGGAACATGGCACATACTCAACATGGGAGGGAGCACTTAGAAGTATTTGCTGCCCTCAGTGTGTTTTCAGTCTAGTTAGAGAGAAAACTACAGACTCCTAGGAAAATTAAGATACACCACAAAAATCAAAGTCAAAGGCAACATGGCATGGAAAGTCAAAAGGCAGAATGAGAATTAGCCCCTAGAGGCCAGGTACGGTGGCTCACACCTGTAATTCCAACCCTTTGGGAGGCTGAGATGGGTAGATCACCTGAGGTCAGGAGTTCAAGACTAGCCTGGCCAACATGGTGAAACCCCCTCTCTACTAAAAATACAAAAAAAAATTAGCTGGGTGTGGTGGCAGGTGAGGGTAATCCCAGCTACTCAGGAGGCTGAGACAGGAGAATCACTTGAACCTGGGAGGCAAAGGTTGCAGGAAGCCAAGATCACACCATTGCACTCCAGCCTGGGCAACAAGAGTGAAACTCCATCTCAAAAAAAAAAAAAAAAAAGAGATAGAGAGAGAATTAGCCCCTAGGAGTCAATAAATGTAAGCTGACTTGGAGACAACAGAATTGAGCACATCACTAAGAAAGAGTCATGGGGGTGGAAGAAACAGATAGATCGATTATAAGGAGCTGAGCTTTGCCTTGAGTTCTCAAAATGTCTAAGACTTGTCTAGCAAGAAAGGAGAGAGGTATTCCAGGGAGACTTGCAGGAAGTCATTGATAGCCCCACTACGGTCTCAATTCCCCAGGCTGCAGCTTCTGGAAGATGAAGAACTGACCCATCTGAAAATACACAGATTGGAACAAGCATATCTTTATTCTTCCCCTTCTTGGGATGGACCCCAACACCTAACCAAGGCTTTCCCTCTTACACTAAGCTTTGAGGACAGCCATGTCCTCATAAGAATCACAATCCATTCTACAAGTACAGCATCAGTTCATCAAGGAGAGATTGGTGGCCACTGGCCAAGATCTCTGTATGCTCCTCAAGGGTTTCAATGGTTGGATTCCATTTACCTCTCTGGATTCCAGCTGCCTCACCTTATAAAATCACAGCTGGTACCAATCCTCCAGGCTCAGCTCACAGCAAAAGGGCAAAAGATATATCTAGGTCTAAATAGACCAAAAGCAAAAAAAAAGTATCCAGTATCCACTGTTATGGACTGAATGTTTGTGTGCCCTCAAAATTCATATGTGGAAGCCCTAACCCCCAATGGTTCTGTATTTGAAGATGGGGTCTGTGAGAAGATGACAAAGATCAAATGAAGTCATAAGGATGGGGTCCTAATCTCACAGGGTGGGTCCCCTTATCAGAAGAGGAAGAAACACCAGAGTGCTCTCTCTCTTTCCACCATGTGAGGACACAGCAAGAAGGTGGCTGTCTGCAAGCCAGGAAGGGAGCCCTCTCCAAAACTGTCCCTGATGGACTTGGTCTGGTATGTCTACCCTCCAGAATTGTGAGAAAATAAATTCCTGTTGTTTAAGCCACCCAGTCTGTGTTATTTTGTTAGGCCAACCCAAGCAGACTAATGTGCCCACTATTAAGTGAAATCAGCAAGGTGCAGAAGTGTTCAGAAATGTTAGTAAATGCATAGAATATCTTTGTGAGAACAGACAATAAACTTATTACAGTGGTTGACTCTGGAGACGAGAATTAGGGTGCTGGAGGAGAGAGGGCACTTAGTGTTTGCTTCACGTCCTTGAATATTGCTTCACTTTCTTTTCTACCATGTACATATTGACCTATTCAAACAGATAAATACGTTAATTTTTTAAAATGTACTATATGTACATGGACAGACTGCTAGACATAAGACACTGCCTAGAGGCCTGAGCAAGTCATCCTTCTGGGAAATTCCTAAAACTCAATTCCTAAAATTTCAACAAATATACACATAGGTGGGCTTGTACAACACAGGGGAAGGAGCTGTGGTTCATAAGAGGATCAGCTAAGTATGTGAAGGTACCTGGGGGGTATCCTGTGTTCCAGGTTACAATAGTGATCTTAAAAGACAGTGTTGGAGTAAGGAACAAATACATAAACCCCACCGCCCTCTAGCCAGCCCGTGCTGTGTGTCAAGGGTGTCAATGGTTGGATTCCATTTACCTCAAGGGCTTAGACAAATCTGTAAACAAGCAGGAGCCATATGGCATCATTCATAGGCACTGAGTAGGGGTTTTACAAAATAACAGTAGAGTCTTGTCTCGTGTAGAGATCTGAGACCAGAGGGAGCAGCTAAAATCATATTCAGCCAAAATTACCCATGATGGCTGTTTCTCTGGTTCAGCACCAGATGAAGTAACTGGCTTGTGTTTAGGGGCCAAGTTATATGAAAAATGCATATCTTTAAATGCTAGAATCACACTCTGGAGAAGCTCGTGGGAAGTGAGTCTGTCTGAAGCAAAAGCAGACTCATGTCTCCCATCTCACTTTGAGCATATGCTCATTGTGTGGAATGGGGAACAGAAATACTCACATTATTTATGTTACACTCTCTCTCTTTCTTCCCCTCCTCCATCCCTTCTCCCATCCCTGAACTGAGATCACAGAGTTGAGTTCACATAACTTAAAGACACTTATGCCTCACTGTGCTCCACAGTAAGGTAAGAGAATATGACATTGGACCAACCTGGCTCCTACTCCAACCATGGAAACCTAGAGAATTATTATAATCAGATCCCAACTGCTCAAGTATCCCCAGTTTCCTAGCAACCCTCAAAAGGCTTTGGGGAAGGGTGGGAACAAGGACTTCCTGGGTAAGGTGGTGGCAGCTGTGTTTGAGATTGCTGGAGAGCTTCCCCAAATTGTCTTAAAGGCCTTTCTCATCCATCATCCCAAGAACCCAACAAAGCACCTGCTAGCGAAGGGATGTCAGGCGGTGCACCTACTTAAGAACTCCCAGAGACTCCGTTCTAAATTCCTTTACCTGGACTTCCAAGCCTTCCATTTGTCAGTCGGCTTCATCACTCCTCACTCTGGAAGTCAGCTCCTCTGTTCAAGTAAGGCTAGTTCCTTTCCACCTGCCTCAGTAGCCTTCTGAGAACACATTCCCTCCTGGCCCTCATGTCCACTCACATCACCTTCCCCTCAATACATCCTCCATCTCATATGTCCCTTCTTTTTTTTTTTTTTTTTTTTTTTGAGACAGGCTCTTGTTCTGTTTCCCAGGCTGGAGTACAGTGGCACAATCTCTGCTTACTGCAGCCTCAACCTCCCCAGGCTCAAGTAATCCTCCCATCTCAGCCTCCCAAGTAGCTGGGACCACAGGCACGTGCCACTATGCCTGGCTACTTTTTGTATTTTTTATACAGATGAGGTTTTACTGTGTTGCCCAGGCTGATCTTGAACCCCAGAGCTCAAGTGATCCACCTGCCTCGGCCTCCCAAAGGGCTCGGCATGAGCCCCTGGGCCCGACCTGTCCCTTCTAATTATTCGATTTTCCTTCCCCATGAATGAGCTTCCCATGATCACATATGCCCATTTTTGCTGGAGACATTCCATAGGTTTCATTATTATGCCTAGTTAGAGACAAAAAGCAAACACACGCCCACAGATAAGGAGCACCACAGGAGCTAAGCCACAGGGCAAGAAAATAACGCAGGAAATATCATCAGCAGCATCTAGATGTTGGTAGAATTGTAAGGGATGGAAATGACTTGGACAGATACCAAGACATACATAAATGCAGAGAAGAGATCAGACAGGAGAGGGAATTTGTTTGGGTCTTTAGAGGTTTGTTTGTTTCCCTTTTTGAATAATAATACTCATGATCCATTTCCTACTTCTTCTGACCAGCATCTCAATTTTATGGTGGAGACTTTCCTATTCCTCACTATGTGCAGTCTTGGTGAGACTGTCACTCAAAGCCCCAGTCCTTCCCAGCCAGGGGGTGAGCATGTGACTCAATATGGACCAATCAGACCGTCAAGTTTAAGAATCTTAAACTTGAATGGACACAAAGAGAGACAAAATTGTTGGAATAATTCGTATCAGCAGGAGAGCTCTGATAAGACCATGGTTGGAGCTGCCCCGGTTCCTGACATCCCAAACTTGGACCGCCAGACGTTCCTTCAGTTCTATGAGCCAACCCATATTCTTCAAAAGATTTCCCTTTTTGCTTAAGTCTGAAGAAGAATTGACTTTTGTTGCTTGTAACCAAAACTTCCTGACACAAACTATTTACCCTAAGCCTTGAAGGATGAGAGAGATGAGGGTATGGAGAGGAGAGGAAAGAAAATTATTGATGGCTTTGGCTTTCACTTCCTTTGGTAGGCGATTTTAAAGGGGCTTGGCTGATAACTTTGAAATGTCCATAGGGCAAACTCACTATGAATGAAGCCTGCCTGAAAACAGAATGTATTGCCTTGAGACATAACGAATTTGCCACCATAGAAAGTGATTCAGGAGGGCCAGGTAAACATTAATCCAGTAGCTTTCTTCAAAGCCCTCACTTCAGAATATTATTTCCCCTATATATCAGTAGTTGTTACATAAAAAGGTGTTTAATGGAGATATCAGTTTGAAAAACACTGGGATGAACATAAATGTAAATGGCTTTATTGCATATGTTCTAGGAGTCTTTAATTTATTTGGCCAAGGAACTCTAATTTTGAAGAACATTTCAAAGGACTAGTGTTCAATGGAGCATCCACTGGGAAGCATTATTGGATGGTCAGGTCAAGCATTGACACACAATAGAACATGTATAAAACACCTAACATACTGTCTAGCGCATAGCAGTTGCTCCAGAATTCTAGCTCTAGTCTATAATCAGTATCTTACTTTGTTCCTTTTTCTGAATAGCATTTCCCTACATTTATTTATATAATCTCATCCCCTCCCTTGCCAGACTTCAGCCCCACTGGACTTCCACAAGCATGATGAATTTCTTTCCTGTCTCAGGGCCTTTGCACATCCTGCAGAGTTTTTTGTTTTTTGTTTTGGCTAAATGCCCTTTCCCCCCACTCTTCACTAGATTGGTTCTTCCCATCCTTGGGTCTCATCTTAATGATCACTTTCTCAGTGACACCAGCCTTGTTATTTTTTCTCCCACCACCTTCCTCATTTTCCTCCATACTTATCACCCTCTTAAATGTTTTATTTACTGGCTGTGTGAACAGTCTTCCCCCACCATAACATAGGCTCCCGTGGTCAGAACCCTGGCTTGTTTTTTGGTTCATTAACACACTGCCTAATTAGATAACACAACAAAAAGATTTGCTGAATGAATGTGTACTATGGAAGTCATTTTCTAGATAAAGGATATGGCACAATATAATGTGCCCCATTTTCAATAGCAGATTTGCAAGAAGACAGAACCATTCTTTATGTTTCCCTTTGTTATATCAACTATGATTTTTAAATCAAGGATATACTATTAAAAGACAATTCTGGGCTGGTCATGGTGGCTCACACCTGTAATCCCAGCACTTTGGGAGGCCAAGGAGGGCAGATCGCCTGAGGTCAGGAATCCAGACCAGCCTGGCCAACACGGAGAAACCCCATCTCTACTAAAAATACGAAAATTAGCCAGGCACAGTGGCGTGCGTCTGTAGTCCCAGCTACAGGGACTGAGGCTGAAGCAGGAGAATTGCTTGAACCCAGGAGGTGGAGGTTGCAGTGAGCCAAGATCAAGCCACTGCACTCCAGCCTGGGTGGCAGAGCGAGACTCCATCTCAAAAAAAAAAAAAAAGACAACAAAGACAACTCTGAATTGGCATTCCTATAGAAAACTAAAGGAATGCAGTTCTGATATGCAGTTTTATGGTGGTCTGACTCGATGCAGGGAAATAGCTTAGAGAATGTAGAAGAATAAAAGGTTATTATATGTTTCAAATTATTCATTCATGTATTCATTCATTCATTAAACAAAGATATGCTAATCACCTACTATATATCCAGACACCATATGTTAGGCACTATGTACTTTAGGCCTTCCCAGTCCATCAATTTGGTCTATATTCCCTCATTTTATATCATATTTACCTCCCCTCATTTGCAAAATCATAAGTCCTTTGAGGGACTTGTATTATATCTGTAGCAGAAATAGGTGAGTAAATAGATAGCACACGAGCACCATCCTCCTGTTCTTTTCTCACAGCAGACATGGCTAATCAATCACAGCACTCATGCCCACTGAGCTGGAACATGGCCTCCAAATCATCTTCAACACTCCACTGCAGGGAGCCACAACATGTCATCAGTGACAACACCCAAAATGAAACCTACTTGCCTACTCTGGATGGAAGAAAGAGCCCAGGCTTCAGAGTCAGACCAAACTGTATTATAATCCTGACCCTGCTATATATTTGATGGAGAGTCTGTATCTTTTACTCTTTAAGATCTAGATAATCCAGGCAAGAACAGTGGCTCACACCTGCAATCCCAGCACTTTGGGAGGCCAAGATGGGCAGATCACCTGAAGTCAGGAGTTCTTGAGACCAGCCGGGCCAACATGGTAAAACCCCATCTCTACTAAAAATACAAAAATTAGCCAGGCATGGTGGTGCTCACCTGTAATCCCAGCTACTCAGGAGGCTGAGGCAGGAGAATCTCTTGAACCTGGGCGGTGGAGGTTGCAGTGAGTCCAGATCGCACCACTGCACTCCAGCCTGGGTGACAGAGTAAGACGCCATCTCAAAAAAAAAAAAAAAAAAAAAAAAATCTAGATAATCCTACCCTCTTTGCAGAGTTGTAAAGTAAATTAAATAAGATATATTTGAAACACCTATCATACAGCAAATATCCCATAAATGCTAACTATGAGTGTTATTACTTGTATTAGTCTGTTTTCATGCTGCTAATAAAGACATACCTGAGACTGGGTAATTTATAAAGAAAAAGAGGTTTAATGGACTCACAGCTCCACATGGCTGGGGAAGCCTCACAATCATGGCAGAAGGCGAAGGAGGAGCAAAGGTACATCTTACATGGTGGTAAGCAAGAGAGCATGTGCAGGGGGACTGCACTTTATTTAAAAACCCATCAGATCTCATGAGACTTACTCACTGTCACAAGAACAGCATGAGAAAAACTTGCCCTCCATGATTAAATCACCTCCCACCAGGTCTCTCCCATGACATGTAGGAATTATGGGAAGCACAATTCAAGATGAGATTTGGGTGGGGACACAGCCAAACCATATCATTACTTTTACCCTGAGTATGCCTCATATGGTGTTTCACATACAGTAATTGCTTAATAAAATGGGCAACTTCATCTGACCTAACAATCCCATGACTGGGTAAATACCCACCTGTATGTTCATCACAGCACTGTTCACAATAGCAAAGACATAGAATCAACCTAGGTGCCCAACAAACATGGACCGGATAAAGAAAATGTGGTACATATACACCATGGAATACTACAGACCCATAAAAAAAGAATGAAATCATGTCCTTTGTGGCAACATGGATGCAGCTGGAGGCCATTATCCTAAGCAAATTAACACAGGAACAGAAAACCAAATACCGCATGTTCTCACTTATAAATGGGATCTAAATACTGGGTAGACATGGACATAAAGATGGGAATAACAGACACTGGGGACTGCTAGAGGGGGAGGGAGGGAGAGATGAGATACAAGGGCTGGAAAACTATCTGTTGGGCACTATGCTGACCACCTGGGTGATAGGATCATTTGTACCCCGGACCTTAGCACCACACAATATACCCATGTAACAAACCTGTGCATGGTCCCCCTGAATCTAAAATTAAAGCTGAAATTATTTTTAAAAGTGAAATAAATGGGCAACTTCAATAACACACAAAGATTGAAAACCAGGAAAAGGTAAGCAAGAAGAACCTCCTCCCTCCATCCCCTGTATCCACAACATAATACATCCCACTTTCCTCCCGTACTTTTACTAAAAGTTATCCTGGGAGCACAGGGGATGCTCCCAGCATTCGTGACGGAACATCCAGAGACTGCATCTTTTGTTCTTAAGTGCTTTTCTTAGCTTGACCTGATTTTGCTCCAGGGGTGAGGATTATAAGATCTGGTAGCACATTTGGGGTATTTTTGGATTCAAAGTCAAAGAGTAGGTAAGTGCTTGATTTTAACCACAAATAAGCCAGGGCTTGGGGCTTGCCATTGGATGATTGCCTTATTATAGGATATGAAATTGATGTATGGAGTTGTTACGGGGTTTTTTCCCTTTGTACCTATCACTTCCTCTCTCTGTGTTTTAAGACTTTCTTTTAAAAATAATAGTTAAATGTGAAACATAACTGTTAGAGATTTAATAGCCTGTTTGGCAATGAACTAAAATCAATATTGTGACCCTAAGCAGGAGATTATTAAGGTTACTTTGCATCACCAGTGTTAAGGCTTTTTTCATTATTATCCACATCAACACGACATAGTCATGTCATAAATATTAAACACACCCAATTCCCTCCTTAGTTTGCTTTCATGCTAGTAAAATTGAGAGTCAGCATGGATCAGGACATTAGGAGGCAAACTATGATACAGAGAAGCCAAAAGAAATGAAAAGGAGGGAAATGCTTTTGACAAAAATCAATTGTGATTGAATTGGTGGGCTGAACTTTGAAAACACTGCCTTTGTGTGACATTTCATAATCGCCAGGTAATGCTGGAATATGTATTCATGAGCTTTTAAATGTATGCAACATCTCTTGATACTCAACTTGGCATTTGCTAGACTCTGATAACAGCACTGAAGGTTTAGTCCACAAGAAATAAGATCCCAACGAATTGACAAAGAAAAAGTAATAGCAGCATTTACTTGATAAAATGTGCTCAGTATTGTATTTTGACAGCATTTATTCCACCTGAAAAATTTTTATAGAGCACTTCCTGTGTGCCAGGCACAGTTCTAGGCACTGGGAATACAGCAGGGAGTGGGACGAAGATTCCTGGTCTCCTGGAGCTAACATGTTGTGGGGAAAATGTGAAAGGAGCAAGTAGACAAGATGACTTTAGGTAGTATATGAACTATGATGAAAATAAAACAGTGACCTAATAGAGAGCGATGATGGTGAGATCTTTACATGGGCTGGGATATTTTCTGTAGGGAAGGCCCCCCAAAAAGATAACAGTTTACCCAAGACCTAAACAATGAGAAGGAGCCAGCATTGCAAAGATCTGGGGGAAGCTTGTTACAGGCAGAGGGAAGAGCGTATGTAAAACCCCTGAAGTGGAAGCAATTCTGGGACATTTAAAACATGTTTTTTTCCCTTCAACTTTTATTTTAAGTGCAGGGCTATGTGTGCAGGATGTGCAGGGTTTTTTTACATAAATAAATGTGTGCAGTGGTGGTTTGCTGCATAGATTATCCCATTACCTGGGTATTAAGCCCAGCATCCATCATCTTTTCTTCCTGATGCTCTCCCTCCTCCCAACCCCTGACAGGCCCCAGTATGTGTTGTTCCCCTCCCTATGTCCATGTATTCTCATCATTCAGCTCCCACCTAGCTGGTGCCCAGCCAACTCAAAACAGGGAGAGGGGTCCCTTGCTCCTGACTCTGGGCCATATCAGCACCATGGCCACCTTACCTTGGAGGGGCTGGGGAGCAAGGAGACTCCTAAGGGGCTTGGTGGTTTTGAGGCACGGTGGGCCAGCCCGTCCTGGGTCCTCTGCTCTATGAGGCTCTCCCTCCAGCTTCTATCTCTTCCCTCTTCTCTGTTCCTGCCCTCCTTCCCTATCCTCCTCCCCCATCTCTCTCCCTCTTCCTCCTCCTCCCACTTATAAGTGAGAACATGCGGTGTTTGCTTTTCTGTTCCTGCATTGGTTTGCTGAAGATAATGGCTTCCAGCTCCATCCATGTCCCTGCAAAGGACATGATCTCATTCCTTTTTATGGCTGCATAGTATTCCATGGTATATCTGTACCACATTTTCTTTATCCAGTCTATCATTAATGGGCATTTAGATTGATTCCAAGTCTTTACTATTGTGAATATTGCTGCAATGAACATACGTGTGCATGTATCTTTATGACAGAATGATTTATATTCCTTTGGGTGTATACCCAGTAATAAGATTGCTGGGTCAAATGGTATTTCTGCTTCTAGATCTTTGAGGACTCACCACACTGTCTCCCACAATGGTTGAATTAATTTACACTCCCACCAACAGTGTAAAATCATTCCTTTTTCTCCGCAACCTTGCCAGCATCTGTTGTTCTTTGACTTTAATAATAGCCATTCTGACTGACATGAGATGGTATCTCATTGTGGCTTTCATTTGCATTTCTCTAATGATCAGTGATGTTGCGCTTTTTCTATGTTTGTTGGCCACATGTATGTCTTCTTTTGAGAAGTATCTGTTCATTAAAACATGTTTTTAAAGAATGGTACCAGTATCTGAACTTAGCCACTTCTAAACTGATTAGCAGAACCAAAATGTTCACAAGGAACAGTTTGTTTAATATGCTTATGCAACTTCTTTGTCAGTTATTATCAAAGAATTGTTTGATGACCTTCTTTGACTTTGATATATGCACTAAATTTTTTAAAATAATGCCTCTGCAGAATGAGGAGCTTCCTCCATTCCTTGTTGCTATTCAATAAAGGAAAGTAAATACCACATGCTGCCCTTGCACAACTTCCAATTCAAGGGTTGTAGGCAATTCAATATTTTGTTAAAATGTCAAGAATATCTGAATATTTCAAAGGGCTTCCTTTGGATAATAGGTGAGGCATCAAAACTAGAGAAGTTCTACACCAATAACAGTGAAGTCCATCCCTTTTGTTCACATCCTTATGTCCGTCTTGGAGAACTGAAAAGTTAACACGTATTTCTGATCAGTAATTGTGTCCTAAATACTCAATGACTATTTTTAAAACAGTATTAACCAGACAAGTTTCATGGTTGTGTACCTTAAAGGAAGCTCATGCTTCTTCCTGGACCTCAGTGTCATTATTTGTAAAATGCAGACAATGGATGGTCTGATTATAAGGCCTATAAAGCACACATGCACACACACATACACACACACACACACACTGCCAACCTCTGCACCCCTAATGACAAGCCCCAGTGCCTAGTAATTAGTAGGTACTCAATAAATACTCATATATTAAGAAAAGAACCAAAAATGCAAATCCATGTTCTCATTTCCAACTGATTAGGGGCAAAAAAAAAAAAGAAGAAGAAAAAGTAAGGACAGTGGAATTAGTTTTTCATGAGGCTAACTTCATTTAACTTAGGCGTTGTCTTTTATTTTGAGAACTACTTCTAACCTAAATTATTTGATGTTAAGATGCCCTTATCTTTTTTGAAATGAAGGCAATTGTTTTTAAGTAGTTTCTTTTTACTTAATTTTCTTTTTTGGCAAAATCGAAAAGTCAGCACACTATGCTGGTCTCCAATTCTTCTAATTTTTTTAACTTTTAATCATCTTTGAAACCAGAAGTGTGGTATACCAAAGGCAAGATGGTACCTAAAGCTCCCTCCACCTCCAAAATGTGATGAGATAGACTTTTCTGGCTGGGTGGTTTGAACTGGATAACTCCCTCCATGGTGTGGTTCAGCACCGTGGACAGATCTATGGGGGTGGGAACTCATGTCCTTTTGTGGCCAAAGATTTGGATCTAAATAAGTAAAAAACAGGCAGTCATGGCGGTTCACACCTGTAATCCCAACACTTTGGGAGGCCAACGCAAGAGGATTGCTTGAGCCCAGGAGCTCAAGCTCAGCCTGGGCAATATAGCAAGACCCTGTCTCTACAAAAAAAAATAAAAATAAAAATTAGCTGACATGATGGCACATGCCTGTGGCCCCAGCTACTTGAGAGGCTGAGGTGCGCAGATCACATGAACCCAGAAGGGTAACACTGCAGTGAGCTGTGATCTCACCACTGCACTGCAGCCTAGGCGGCAGAACAAGACCCTGTCACTAGATAAATAAATAAGTAAAAAACAGCTATGCTTTGAGATTGGCAGTCTTGGTGTGAGCACACAACTCCAGACCTAATACCTAAAGTAATGAGTTTAAGTCTCCATTTAATGAAATATTCAGATTATGATTATACTTAGTTTCATTAACTGCATTCTCAGACTAATGTAATGGGATTTCCTTTTCACCTTGTAATTAACTTTATTGAGAATGCTTATTGGGAATTTTCTTTTTGGTAGTTTCCTAAAACCTTATTATAAGTTATTTTAATATATGTATTACGATATTAGTAATGTTACTTAATTTTATATTGGCTGTTATCATAAAAAGAAGAAAAAATTCAACACTAATCTATTCAAGGAACAGCAGGCTGACTGAAAAAAATCTGTATTCAGCTCCTAACAGCTGATCTTGAAATTTCGGTCCTCCCATGGCTGACCTGGCATTCTTATTTTCCAACCAAAAGCAGTATGGTCCTTGTAGAACAAAATCCTCTTCTCCCTGTATGCAATTTGTACAAAATTAATCACACCTGCAAGAAAGACCTATAGTCTAAGACAAATAGTCCTCCCCTCAGTCAGGGGTGGGCAAAGTCAGTCCATGAGAATGTTCTGCTTTTCTTCACTCTGATTCATAGCAAGTTGATGGGAAGTATTTTTCTTTCAGAGCAAAATATCTACTTCTCAGGAAAGGCTGTCCTAATATCTCTTCCCTCCCTTCTAGCCCCAATGTTACCAGGCACTATTTATGTTACTAGGCAGATGTTTTGTGGAGGCCTCCTTCTGGCTCCATGGCACCCTGAACTTAGTCCCACCATGCTACTTTGCAATTACTTGATTACTTTTCCATTTCTCCCACTGTACCATAAGCTCCAAGAGGATATGTCCTATTTATGTCTAATTCATCCTTGTACCTCCAATTCCTGGCACATTGACTGGCACATAGCAGGATTTTAATAAATATCAGCTGAATGTTGATTGAATAGAAATATTAATTACAGGAAAGCAAACAATTAGCTAAAATCTGAGTCCTCCAGGACAGAAATGGTGACTTTATCTCGGTTGGTCCATTTTCAAAGATGAATGTAGTCTAATCCTGCAATTCTCAGCAGGAATCAATAAATAAGGAAAACAAATAGAAAAAGAGGCATAATCTGGTATATCACCCAGTATAGATCCTTTAGAAAGGCATGAGAAAGGTCATAAATACAGTATAAGGTTTAAAGCCAGGTAGACATAAGTTCATGTCCATAGTTTGAATTACTCAGCAAATATCTCTGTGACCTTGGGCAGGTTACTTAAACTCTCTGAGTCACAGTTTCTTCATCTACAATATGTGAGTGCAATACACATTTCAATTATTTTATGAAGATGTTGTGAGAAGCAAAATGCAGGCCAGGCACGGTGGCTCACGCCTGTAATCCCAGCACTTTGGGAGGCCGAGGCAGATGGATCACCTGAGGTCAGGAGTTCAAGACCAGCCTGGCCAACATAGCGAGACCCCATCTCTACTAAAAAGAATAATAATAATAATACAAAAAATGCATGCATGTGATAAGTGCAGAAAAAAAGCAATTGTTTTATTTATTACTCCTTTCAATCCACACTAAGTATCAATGCTATAGTAGGCATTTCCTATCACTTAATCCAGATATTCCAATAGAAATGCTCTACCAAAAGAAATATATCCAAGGATAAGCTTTCCCTGGTATGGAAGGAACAGAACTTGGCATCTTTTAAACTAAACCAGACACTGTGTTGAGCACTTAGGCTTTCTTTACAAATAGTCCTACAGCTGGTTGGAAGCGCTTGGAAAAGGCAATGCAAATCTAATTAGGCTATGCCATGTGGCCAGCATTAGTAGCAATTTTTGAAAAGAGCCCAGGAGACAACTTACAGAAAGTGATTTTTTTCCCCTTAAGGGTTCTCTTTCTCTGTTGCTTGTACACACACACACACACACACACAATCTGATTTTCTGGGTGCAAATAAAAGACATGCTGGGGACCATACAGATTCTTACTGGCCTGGTCTGCCAGTGTAAACAAAATAATCAATAATTCCTAACAGAACAAAAGCTCATGTGTTTTAAATGGAAAGAGAAGAAAACCATAAGACAGGAACAAATGGCAAAGAATAGGACAGCTGCTCCATCCAAGCTATTTCCTTGGGAAGGAATTGACAGTTTCTTCATTTCTCATCTGCATTGAAACATTAGTAATAACAAACACTCCCATGCACACACACACACACACACATGGTGTTATCAACTGGCACGCAGAGCGAAAACATTTTCACTGTGAAGACAACTGCACGATGAATTCATGCCGATTTGTATCATTGTCCCCTAATGAACAGCCAACTTTAGCACCAATAGTCACTCATTCTACAAACAATATTAGTAACAACTAATATTTATGTTACCAGGCACTATGCTAAGTTCTTTACATGTGTTAATTAATCCTCACAACAACCTTGTAAGGTAGATATTGTTTTACTCCTTTTATAGAATGGGAAACTGAGGTTCAGAGAATTTGATTAATGTTTCCAAGACTGCACAGTGAACAAGTACGCAGCAAATACCCAATCTCGGTTGTCTACCCCTCAAGTCCATGTCCCCCACTTCTTCACTGCACTCCCTCAAAGCCGTGTTCAATGTCAGAGATCCATCTATACCACTGAATACCACACCTCAAGAGAAAAACCAATTTCTTGATCTAAAACAATCAAACTAATTTCAGGCTACTGTGCTGAACCTACAAACATATTTTAGCTAATCTAGTGTAGAGCATCCCCTCACTCTTAGTAACTACTTAATTTACTAACCCATATGCCAAAACCATTAGAATCATAGATCTTCAGATAGAACAACTAGTCTGCCCAACTGTGAAAAAGAACTAAGTTTCAGCAATAAGAATGTTGGTGGCTGTGACTTCATAGAAAAGAATCAAACCTTCACATGAGTTGGAATTAGCCAAGTTCTCTCAAAACTCAAAATCCTAAGAGTCCTAGAGTTTCACTGGGCTTTTAATCAAGCTTGTGCTAAAGAGTCATTCATATATTCATTCATTCAATAACTATCTATTGAATACAGCATATTGTCTAGGCATTGGAGATACAGGGATGAATAAAGCAAATGCATCCCTGCCCACCCCAAGGAAGATTCAAACAGCCATCTACCTCGCCTTTCCCTCCTCATGCACACCTTCCTTGGAGAACCTGCTCCACTACAGTGCAAAGGAATAATCCTAAAATGCACGCCACCCCACTCAACTGATGGAAGCAGGGTCAGACCACGGATCCATTGACTGAAGCCAGACCATTGACTGGCTGGAAACCATTCATATTCTCTCTCTCTCTCTGGATAATTTGGACTAAGAAAAGATGCTTTTCTCACTCTACCTCCTGAAATTCCCGAGATGGTCCTGATCCCTACCCCTCCTGAGACTCAAATATTCACCATGAGACAAAGCATGTGCAAGCTGTGGAGTCAGACAGATTTGGGTTTGAATCCTGGATCCTCTATTTATTAACTATGATGTCACTGACAACTCCTCTAATTTTTTTTTTTTTTTTTTTTTTTTTTTGAGATGGACTCTTGCTCTGTTGCCCAGGCTGGAGTGCAGTGACGTGATCTTGGCTCACTGCAAGCTCCACCTCCCAGGTTCATGCCATTCTCCTGCCTCAGCCTCCCAAGTAGCTGGAACTACAGGCACCCGCCACCACGCCCAGCTAATTTTCCTCTATTTTTTAATATGTTATTATATATATTTTCAAATAGGCACAAACATGGAATAGAATAATGAACTCCCATGTATTTGGTTAACCAGCTACAATAACTCTCAATATTTTTCCAACTCTGTTTCATTACCGTCTCCCAAAATTTCTTCTTCCTTTTTTTTTTTTTTTTTTTTTTTTGAGACAGAGTCTTGCTCTGTCATGCAGGCTGGAGTGCAGTGGCATGATCTCAGCTCACTGCAGCCTCTGCCTCCCAGGTTCAAGTGATTCTCATGCCTCAGCCTCTCAAGTAGCTGGGATTACAGGCATGCACCACCACACCAAGCTAATTTTTGTGTTTTTGTAGGCACAGGGTTTTGCCACATTGGCCAGACTGGTCTCAAACTCATGGCCTCAAGGGATCTGCCGCTTTGACCTCCCAAAGTGCTGGGATTACACATGTGAGCCACTGCACCTGGCCCTATCTCCCACAATTTTATATGGAGTATGTTTGAAGCAAACCTCAGTCATCATGGTAGATTAGTTCTTTAATTTCCACCAATCTCAATTTTCTCATTCATCAAATAGGAATATCTTCCATAGGCTTTTTTATTCATTGGACAGAAATGTATAGAGCTACTCGGGAGGCTGAGGCAGGAGGATTACCTGTGGTCAGGAGCTCAAGACCAGCCTGGGCAACATAGTGAGACTCATTTCTACAAAAATAAAAAATAAAATATATAGAGCTGCTGCCATGAGTCAGCACAGTTCCTGGTGGGGCAGGGGCGGTACAGTTGTGACAATACAAAGTATTTTCTCCCCTGCAGCTTACATTGTAGTAGAAGAAGCATAAATAAAATAATGAGTGAGACAACTTCAGAGAGAACAAAATGCTATAAAGAAAATGGGGGCCGGGTGGGGTGGCTCACACCTGTAATCCCAGCACTTTGGGAGGCTAAGGCAGGTGGATCACCTGAGGTCAGGAGTTCAAGACCAGCCTGGCCAACATGGTGACATTACATCTCTATTAAAAATACAAAAATCAACCGAGTGTGGTGGCATGTGCCTGTAATCCCAGCTACTCAGGAGGCTGAGGCAGGAGGATCGCTTGAACCTGGGAGGCAGGGGTTGCAATGAGCCAAGATCGTGCCACTGCACTCCAGCCTGGGTAACAGAGTGAGACCCCATCTCAAAAAGAAAAGAAAAGGATGGGGAAATGGGAAATAATGGATGACTTGAGGGGCAGAGGTAGATAGTGAAGTCCTCTCTAATGAGATAGCCACTGGGGTATGAGGTGAAAGAGGAAAGATCAGACGCACAGAGGCCTGGAGCAGTGTGCTGTAGGCATTAAGCACAACAGGTGCAAAGCCCCTGGGGCAGAATAGAGCCTGGCTCTTTGAGGGTTGATTGAGAACTAAATGAGCTAATACATTCAAAGCATGTAGTACCTTGCTCAATAAATGTTAGTTGTTAGTAAGACTGTAAATTGGATGTATATTTTGGAAACAGCTCTCTTTCCTAAAATGCCAATGGGTATTTCCATTTACTTAGCATATCTTTCAACAGTTTCTACTCCCAGAGGAAGACCCACCCACACTGCAAACATCTGTATCACAAGAAAAGGCAATAGAGTGTAGTGGTTATAATCACAGACCTTGGGGCCCTGACTGGCTCAGTTTAAATCCCAGTTTCACCACTAAGTAGCTATACAGGTAACTTTAGACAAGCCACCTAACCACTCTGAGCCTCAGTTTCCCCATCCTTATGATGGCGAAAACAATAGTATCAGCCTAATAAGGTTTTGAGGAATCCATGTTTTGGAGTTTTATAATGTTATTTGTATAAGTCACTGCTGATATTACACTATCTTACATATTTTTTACTGTTATATATGCCTTGATCTACACTTACCATTTTGCCAGCTTTGGCTAGGAAATTCCCCCAAAATTTTTTATTTTTTTTAATAGAGACAGAGTTTTACTCTGTCACCTAGGCTAGAGTGCAGTGGTGTGATCATAGCTCACTGCAGCCTTGACCTCCTGGGTTCAGTCTCCCACCTCAGCCTCCCAACTAGCTGGCACTACTGGTGTGAACTACCATGCCCAGTTACTTTTTAAATTATTTTTACTTTTTTTAGAGACAGGGTCTCATCTTATTGCCCAGGCTGGTCTCGAACTCCTGACCTCAAACGATCCTCCTGCCTTTGCCTCCTAAAGCACTGAGACTACAGGTCTGAGCCACGCTCAATCTCCCAAATATGTTAAAATACTTGGGAATATTTTCAAAAGTTAAGCGTAGGACATCCCAGGTGCCTCAGTAAATATGGACTCACAAATGGTCCTAGATATGAGCTATACAGCGTCTTCAGAAACTAAGCCACAGGTCTGCTTTGGGGTTCCTTGTAAATCCATTTGGGAACTATCCTAGAAGAGTCAGGGTGTGACTGGCTGGAAAAGCATCCTGCTCTTTCTGATGGATTTTATGTTCTAAAACATCAAGTCATCATTTTTCCTCACTTGCTCAGGTTATGCTGCAAAATAAATCATGTAACATCATGATTTATGTTATAGCATAATCCAGTTTCAAAGAGGGGTTGTAAGGGTATATGGGATATGAAAGTCTTTGTCCTGTGAACATATACAAGAGCACAGTCAGACCAACAACTGGTTCCATTCCAACACTGACCCAAATAGAGTAATTTCATGTAGATGTTTTTATAGACACTAGAAAACACGTTTTACACTGTGGCAGTAAAGGCTCTGTAATTGCTTCTGGCTTGTTTAGTGTTGTTTTCTGTCTTTGCCACATCATTATGCAATACTGCACAACCAAAATTCTATGATCAAAGTGTGCTCTACTAAAGACAACGTGGTATCCTGGATGGGACTTTAGAACAGAGAAGGAATATTAGTGAAGAAACTAGCAAAATCCAAACATGTCTACAGTTTAGCTAAAAGGAATGTACTCATGTTGATTTCTTAGTTTTGACAAAGGTACCTTGGTGATGTCAAATGTTGATATTGGGGAGAGTGGGTGAGGAGTATATAGAACTCTGTGTACTATGTTTTGTTGTTGTTGTTGTTGTTGTTGTTTTATGTTTGCTGGTACATAGTAGGTGTATATATTTGTAGGGTACATGAGATGTTTCCATACAGGCATGCAATGTGAAATAAGCACATCATGGAGAATGGGGCATCCATCCCCTCAAGCATCTATCCTTTCAGTTACAAACAATCCAATGACACTCTTTAAGTTATTTTAAAACTTACAGTTAAGTTACTATTGACTGTAGTCACCCTGTTGTGCTATCAGACAGTAGGTCTTATTCATTTTTCTGGGTACTATCTTTGCAACCTTTCTGCTGTAAATATTTTTAAAAGTACTCCGAAATAAAAACTGTATTTCTTTTATATATATATATATATGTACTTTAAGTTCTAGGGTACACATGCACAATGTGCAGATTTGTTACATATGTATACATGTGCCATGTTGGTGTGCTGCACCCATTAACTCGTCATTTACATTAGGTATATCTCCTGATGCTATCCCTCCCCTCTCCCCCTACCCACAACTTGGAACAAAAACTGTATTTCAAAAAGTGTGCTGTGAACACAAATGAGTGAGAAACATTGATCCAGGCTGTAGCCACAGCCCCTCACTCACGTCTTCCATCCTTAAGAAGACCAAATGGAACCTACATGCAGCCTGAACCCTGAAAGGGAGAGAGGGGTGTCACTGGCAGTCAGGGAAGTCGGGGTGTGGGAGGCAGGGTATGTTCATAGCATTTAAGGACAAAATGTGCCTTCAAAAACAAACGATAATTATATATAAGCTGAGGAGCATTTGCAGAAAATCACCATCTCACAGGAAACTACATCCTGTTAATCAAAGAGGTTGAGGCCCTTTTGATTATCAGACTAAATATTTTTAGGCAATATCACTGAATGCCTGGAAAGAACATGAACAGCATCCGCTGAAGAAAAATCCGTCTTTAGATAAAAAGGCAAGTCCAACATATCACAGGAAAAATCAACCCCAGAAAATTAATGTAGAAACGTTGACAAAAATTTTCTCTTTCCTCCCAGTTCGCCTTCACCCAAGTCTCTCTCCATGGCCCTCCTCCCAAATATCCAGATCTCTACACTGGCTATTGATTATCTTACCATTTGACTAAAACTTAAGGGAAAGAATAGAGAGAGACCTAAGGTTAATATTAAGATAAGAAGAGAGAAATAAATAGATGGAGATTAGTATTCTCTTAAAGCAATGTTGAGTGGGTGATTGAATAGACATGAAAATGACATTTAACTTGAGACTAGTGAATCCCCAGTCAAATCTAACAACTTGGATGTTCAGTGAAGAACAAACTGAAAATAGCATGACGTGCCCTTCTTGGTATCTCACAAATAGATGCATCATTCTTTCCAATTTGTGTAATGGTAAATCCTTGTAGATCTCATAATGTCCAGGAAAGGGTTTTATATTAAATGGGTGCATTCTGGTTCTGGCACGAAGGGCTGGTCTAATTTTCCATTTATTAGACTGGATACCTTCCCTTCTACTTTGCTATCAATCAAAATGTTCTCTGATGACTGCTTGGCTTCTTAAACCCTTAACTGATTAATATCAGTCATCTCGTCCTATTCTCTCAATGCGCTCCTCAAATCGTCTGTTCATCTGAACATACAAATGTTTTTCTGTATCTATAACATGTAAGCAGCTCCTGTAAATCAATAAAAAGATAAACAAGGAAATCTATTATTACTGTCAGCTACTGAATTAATGTGTCATATATATTAAGCTTATTAATATAAACCGGTCACCTGCTTCTTATTTTTGTTATTCAGATATTCCCAATATCTGACCTATTCATTTTTATAAAAAGGTCACATGCTTCTTATTTTTGTTATTCAAATATTCCCAACAATGCTAGGAAAGAAGAATTGGATCAACCTGGAAGGATTATATAAAATTAACATCTGTGGCAATTCTTGTAAGAATGCAGTGTTTGTAGCATGACTTCTAGAATTCTCCCCTGTAGCTTCCCAGGAATTCTCTAGTCTAGTGCTACCCAGTAGACTATTACGAGACACTTTCTCCCTTGACGTAAAAGATTACTGATTACTTAGGCACAAATACAGACCAAATGCAAGATTACAAATAAACCAAAGTAGCCTGGCGCAAGAGACTTCTGTCCCTGGACACCCATCTCTGAGCAGTAATCCATTTTCAGTACAACTTTCAATGAAAACGCCTTATGTAAGCAACATTCATTAAGGTTTCCTGCCCACCTGATGGAATGATGAAACTTAGGTGACTTCAATGAGTTTGTTATTTCATTTGAGTGCTGATTCAAAAATCATCCTAGAGATTGGAACTTCAAGGGAAAATCCTGTTAGCAATCACCTTTTACAGCCAAGGACTTAACACCCTTTCAGTTTCTCTGCTCTGTGATCATGTTCATTTATATATGATGTTTGAGACCGAAGCACACGACTAGGTTCAACTTATTTCCCAGTGCCAACTGAAAGAAAACGTGCTCATTTCCATTAAAGCCAGACTCGGACACAGCAACTGCCATGTCAGAATTGATGCCATTTACCGTATCTTTGGGGGGCTATGGGATTTGGTCATAAAACTTCCATTTGCTGGTGTATTTTGTTCGAAAATGTTGCTATTTCTCATACCCTTTTGTGATCCAGTTCATTAATAATGTTAAATTATTTAATATATTTAAACCTAAGACATTCTATTTGGTGGCCTATTTTTCAAACCATGCAAACATTGACTTTACTAACACACTGCAACAATTTCCAAACCATGAAAAATCATCACTAGGCAGAATCAGAGAATTCACATTGCCCAGGTCAAATTCCACAGGCTTCTTCCTCTACCCATTGAGCATAAGAATTTGCAACCAAACAGTCCAAAACTATGATTCAGCAAATAAAACACCCAGGCAACTCCTAGTGGAGCCTCAGCAAAGGCGACCCAGTCTGTAAAAATTTGCAACATTATAATTGTTTCGGTTTTCAGGAACCTCCAGCCACAACTAAACGCATCCTTTAAATTGTCTGGCTTTTATTATTTTAAACCAAACCCTCCACATTACTTGAATGTGGGGGTTACTTGAAAACATAATTACTGGGGTAACCACAGTAGTACATCATTGTCAAAAACTAAACAATCTTATTTTTTCTCCAGTCTCATAGGTCAGAGCATCAGCTCCATGATGTATATTGTATATACAGACCTTTGGAAGGAAAGAAAATCTTTGGGAGTATACCAAGATCCCCAATCATGCTCTGTGAAAAATACCTATTGAAACACAATAGCAAACACAGTTTTTTTTTCCCCTGGCAGAAGAATGGAAATGAATTTGCTGCTGTTGAATCATACAGAGGAACCTCAAATCAACAGGACCAAAATTCAATACCCACTCCCTGCACCCCCTACACATGGAATATTTTGTGGATTATTTTTATGAAACTCTAGCTTTACAAATAATAGACATAATTCTTCTGAACGAGTATTTCATAATTGAAAACAGCATGAAACCTAGAAGTCACAACTGGTCTACCTCAGGAGGCAGACATATAAGCGAGTAGACCATTGGCTAACAGACTGACTAGCTAAAATGAACTAACCCAATAATCCATTGGTTAACTAAGTACCCAACCATGATGAAACAACCGAGCAGGCCACTAATCTAGTTAATAAATCAATCAAGATGAACCAGTCGAGCAGTCTACTAGCTAAAAGTATCAATCATGTGAAACCAACCAAGTGGATCGCCATTTAACAAAGAAAGCAACCAACTGACATCTGATGATGCTAAATTCAGCTTCATCCAAAAGACATGAAAGAAAGCTTCCAACTTGCCCACAAAGAGCTCTTAACTAACCCAAGCACACTCCACGAAATCTGGCAACGTGACCACTGCTCAGGTCACCCCATGGGACTGGAAATGATTCATGCAGCTGTACTTACGAAGATTATTTATGGGGGTTCTCGTGTCCATGTTCTCATAATGCTGGACGTGGACAACGATGTTTAGGTCTCTCTCCATGTGATCAGTGTTGCAGTGGCCCTGTGGCCTCATGACATCCGCAAGGGCCCTGAAAGAAGAAAGAATTTAAATCTGTTCATTCAAAACACAATGATTGGCAGCTGCTATGCGCCGAGTACTGCAGTCGTGAACAAATGGCAAGGCGGATTACTCCATGGAGCCACCATTCTAGTTAGGGGTGGAGTAGAGAAAAACATAAGTAAATAAAATCACTGTAATTAGAGGTTACATAGGGACTTTACGCAGACTAGTGCATATGCTTCTCACAGCAGCCGTGTAATAACAGGACTATCTACCCCACGGAGTTTTTAAGAGGATTAAATGATGAATACATGTAATATCTCTGCACTCCATAGATTTAGTTCTCTCTTTATATCTAACACTAGATACAAACCCTTCATGTACAGCAATGGCCCAGTATTAGTAACAGTAGATAACATTTATTATTTGCCATAAGCCAGGCACCACGCTAATCGCATTACATGTCTTAACTAAACAAAACAGCACAAAACACATTATGAGGATTATTACTCCTTGCAGATGAGTAAACAAAGGCTCAGAGAGGTGAATCGACCTGCTCAAGGTCACAGAGCCAGTAAGTTGTGGCACAAGAATTTGAGCCTGAGTATTTTCGGAGTGTGCAGGGGGATGGAGACACAATTCAACTTATGACAGTGACCTTCATGATTAGATGTAAACTTAGCAAAAAAAAAAAAAACACAAAAAAACAAAACCTCAGTGTTCATACGTAGAACAGACCAGAGAGCTGTCAAACAGATACCGCACCCAAGATCAGACCTACCAACGCATTTTTTTCTCTTTACACTCCATCATGTGTTTATTTAGATTATATGAATATCCTTGAAAGATATATATTTTTGTAGGTATTGTTGTATATGTGTGTGTCTTTTACATTAACAGTGTTTTTACCATAAACCTCATTCTGTTTCTTCCTTTGTTCACACGTGAGCGTTAGCCATATTGCTGAAGGTGAAACCCCTTCATCCCTTGCAGCCGCTGCGTAGCATTCCATCATATGCAATCCCCACATTTCACTTACCTGCTGGAATGAGTCTTCATATGCAATAATTAGTACGGTAGAGGAACTGGCCCATCAGAAACACATCAGAATGGATGGCAGCTACAAACAGCTGCCATCATTGCAAACCAGCAGACTATCAGCCCCATTTGTCATTTCCATAATTACGGCCATCTAGATGGTCACCAACTCCCCAGCCCCGATAAACAACACTGCAATAAACATCTTTTTTTTTCTTCAGATAGGGTCTTGCTCTGTCACCCAGGCTGGAGTGCAGTCGGTGTGATCATGGCTCACAGCAGCCTCGACCTCCTCAGCCTCCTGAATAGCTGGGACCACAGGCACATGCCACCACGCCCAGCTAATTTGTTTTATTTTGTAGAGACGTGGTCTTAGGGTCTTACTATTTTGACCAGGCTGGTTTCAAACTCCTGGCCTCAAGTGATTTTCCCACCTCCACCTCCCAAAGTGTTGGGATTACAAGCACGAGCCACCGCAGCTGGCCAATAAACATCTTCATACCGGCCTCCTCTGTACCACAGAGAAGTTCTCCAGGGTGCAAACCCACAAGTAGAATTGCCGTGTTTGGGGATATACCCCCATGCCCTTAGCTGGCCAGAGCCCTCTAAGCCCACACACTGGGAGACAGAGTAGGAAGAGGAGCTGTTTGGGGGAAACCCACGCAGACCACCCATGAATTCAGCAGGCCCAGCCTGTCTGCTGGAATTTACTGCACTACAGCAGCGATTCTCAAACAGTCCACCTATCAACAGTGTCAGTGTCCTGGCAGTGTTGCCTGGGAACTTGTTAAGATGCAAATTTTCAGATCCATCTAGCCCTACCTGAGTCAGAAACTACAGGGGTGGAGTTCACCTAGCAACCTGTGAGAATCTGCTACACGTTCAAATTTGAGACTGTGCTAAGGCCACAGAGGACCCAAGCATGGGGAACTGTCGATCACGGGGCAATGAAATGATGGGGTAAGAACTAGAGCTGGTGAGGAGACATCTCGGCTGTGAGACAGAGTTTACATAGGGACTTTACGCAGACTAGTGCACATGCTTCTCACAACAGCCGCGTTGTGAGAAGCCAGAACAGCAAGAGCCCCACATGAAAGAGAGGAAAAGATTGAGTCCGCTAAGAGACAAGAGAACAACAACAGCTCTCATTCTTTCATTGTTTCAACAAATATTTATCATCTACTATGTGCCATGCACTATATAAGGCCCTGAAGATACAGCAGTGCCCAAGATGAACAAGGTTGCTACCTTCCTGGAGCTTATATTCTATGGGAGAAGATTTTTTTTTTTAAAAAAAAAAAAAACATGTTAAGTAGATAAACTACCGGGCGCGGTGTCTCACGCCTGTAATCCCAGTACTTTGGGAGGCCGAGTCAGGCGGATCACGAGGTCAGGAGTTCGAGACCAGCCCAACCAACATGGTGAAACCCCATCTCTACTAAAAATACAAAAATTAGCCAGGCGTGGTGGTGCATGCCCCTAGTCCCACCTACTCGGGAGGCTGAGGCAGGAGAATCACTTGAACCCGGGAGGCAGAGATTGCAGTGAGCCGAGATCGCGCCATTGCACTCCAGCCTGGGCAACAGAGCAAGACTCCATCTCAAAAAAAAAAAAAAAAAAAAGAAAAACAAACAAACAAAAAAGAAATAAATAAACAAGGGCTGCAAATCAAATAAATAAGAGTAATTGATCAAGAGAGCCTGGGACACAGCAGCAATTTCCACAATAGCCAACAAGTGGAAACAAACTGAATGGCCGTCAGCTGATGAATGGACACATGAGATGTACTACAGGAAATGGAATATTCTCCAGCCTTACAAAGAAATGAAGCACTAGTACCTGCTACAACGTAAATAAATCTTGAAAATATTATTCCCAGTGAAAGAGGCCAGACACAAAAGGCCACACATTGTATGATTCCATTGATACCCAATGTCCAGAACAGGCAAATCCATAAACATGGAAAGTAGATTCATGGTTGCCAGGGGACACGGGGAGGGGAGAGGAAAGTGGCTGCTAATGGATATGGATTTTTTTTGTAAGGGTGATGAAAACCTTATTAGAATTAGATACTGGACTTGGAGTAAGTAGTGATGATGGTGGCACAACCTTGTAAGTATTAGGTTGCTGCAAAAAGAATTGCGACTTTTGCCATTAGAAGTAATGACAAAAATGGGCTGGTTGCAGTAGTTCACACCTATAATCCCAGCACTTTGGGAGGCCAAGACAGGTAGATCACCTGAGATCAGGATTTCAAGACCAGCCTGGCCAACATGGTGAAACCCCATCTCTACTAAAAATACAATAATTAGCTGGGCGTGGTGGTGGGCGCCTGTAATCCCAGCTGGGGCAGGAGAATTGCTTGAACCCAGGAGGTGGAGATTGCAGTGAGCCGAGATCACGCCACTGCACTCCAGGCTGGGCAACAAGAGTGCAAC
Organism: Pongo pygmaeus; assembly: GCF_028885625.2. Classification (NCBI taxonomy): domain Eukaryota; kingdom Metazoa; phylum Chordata; class Mammalia; order Primates; family Hominidae; genus Pongo; species Pongo pygmaeus. The sequence goes on from NC_072391.2 coordinate 15,881,441, forward strand.
TCAGTCCCCCTCCCCCCCGCCAAAAAAAAGAAGTAATGACAAAAACCACAATTACTTTTGCACCAACCTATATATTAAAAACCATTGAATCGCATACTATACTTTTTTAAAGTACACTTTTTAAATATACCAAAAACCACTGAACTGTATACTTTTTTTTTAAGTTACAAATAGACAGAAAGAAGGGAGAGATTCGGTGTAAATCAGGAAATGCCTTTGTGAGGGGGTGACACTGGAGATGGGCCTTGAACACGGAGGAGTTGGACACATGAGGATGATGGGAAAAGCATTCCGGGCTGAAAGAACAGCAAGTGCAAAGGCCCTGAGACAGAACACAGCTGATATATTGGGAGAACAAGCAAGAAGGCCAATGGAACTGGAAGAGGGCCGACGAGCAGGGGCACGTGACACAGTGTCCATCAGCAACACCTGTTTCACAGAGTGAAATACTACCCACGTGAATTCACTAAGCAGTGTGGGGATTGGGAGGAGATGCAATCCTGAACGTCTTTGAAATCAAAGTTTGGGCTCCTTGCAACCTCCGTGCAATAAGCAGGGTCTGAAACTCTTTCTTTCCCTGTAGGGAAAGGGGCTACAGGGAAAGAAAGTTTTGAGACAAAAGACAGAGGCCTTCCAAACCTAACTTGCCTTTTTCACTTGTAAACAGGCTCTTCATGCTGAGCTTCAGGGGATCGCTGAATCCTCTGAAACTGGATAGAAATTGTGTTTGTGCATGTTTCTCAAGCAAGATGCCATCACTTTTATCGGATTTTCTAAGGAGTTCCCCACTCTCTCGCGCCCCAAAACTCCAAACTATTCAGGCTTTCGAAAGGATAACAAAGTACGTAATCAGAATGGCTACTGTGAACTTGGTCATTTCTGCCATCCGCAGATCCCCTGGGCTTCTCCTGAGTACCAAAATTTGTGAAATTTCAGCCCAAAAGCCCAAGGACACTTTTCCCCAGGGCAGCCCTTCCTAGAGTGTGCGGCAGAAATGAAGTCTTTAGGGACCTTCATTTCCTGGACAGAGTCTTTAAAGTGCGGCTCGCTCACTCCAGGGACTGCATAAACCGATTTGGTATGGGGGAAGGAAATGTCAGAAATTTTTGTATGATCTTATGTGTACTGATGCTGGCACCCACTCCCAGAAGGCCCATGTAAGATGGCAGGAATGAGGAACCTTGGACCAAGGAAGATGACCACCAGCAGTCCCGTCGCTGGGATGTGCTGCCTGTATGGCAATTATATGTGCCCCCAAAGGGGATGCACAGATTAAATAATTTATTAGCTTGGGGTAAAAGTAATTGCGGTTTTTGACATTGAAAGTAATGGCAAAAACCGCAATTACTCTTGCACCAGCCTAATACTTTTGACTTGGCTAGCCATCACAAAGCAGACATGTGGTTTAAAAATGCCCCCTTCTTAACAAAACCACAGCCTGAAGATAGCACTGATCATGCAAGCACAAGAAAACACTAAACTGGACCCCCCTCCCCTTCTCTTCAAAAGCTTTTCACAAGGGTAAAACAATGACGGTCTATTGAGATCAAAACAAAGTCAGATAAAAATAATGAAAATGCTCAGGAGGAATGGTTAAAATCCAGATTTTTTTTATTAATGATAAACTTCACCCTTCAGTGTACATTATGCATTGAGATAGTAACTAATGATGGTAATGAAGTCATCACAATTAGCAACAGGTTTTCAAATAATATTTATTTCACCCTCAAGCTTGGTTTGAAATTTCTGTCCTTATGTATGCTTCATAATGTACCTAATCATTGTTCATGGGTTCATGCATATGCTTATAAATGTGCCTATATTGGGATGCATACAAAAAACATTTTATAGACAGGGATGTGCTGAAAAAATATAATGAACTGGACAGTAGAAAGGACCAACTATGTGCTCCAAGCCACACAAATGCCTAAGAATTTGGCGTTTGTTTGTGGCACATAGTTTGAGTGCTTCTCAGATGTTAAGTTGCATCCAGATCAAATGGGGATCTTGTTAAAATGCAGATTCTGAATCAATAAGCAGGAGGTGGGGCCTGAGATTCTGCCCAAGCTCCCAGAAGATAAAAATGCTGCTGGTTCACAGGCCACACTCCGAGTGACAAGACCCTAAGGGTACTGTGATGGTTAGTGTCATGTGTCAACTTGACTGGGCCACGGGGTGCCCAAATATTTGATCAAACATTATTCTGGGTGTTTCTGTGAGGGTGCTCTTGAAATAGATTAACATTTAAGTCAGTAAGCTGAGTAAAACAGGTTGCATTCTAATGCCAGTAAGACAGATTGCCCTTCTAATGCAAGTGAGCCTCAACCAATCATCCTAAGGCCTGGATAGAACAAAACGCTGACCTTTGCCCCAAAAAGAGAGAATTCTCCTGCCTGTCGGCCTTCAGACTTGTACAAGAACAGAGGCTCTGGAGATTTTGGACTTTCCAATTCCTTATAATGAATCTCTTTGTATATTTGTTGTTTCTCTAGAGAACCCTGTCTCTTGCAGTTACCTGAAGAAGAAGCTACACTTTTTCTTGATAGCCTTCCACCCAGTTCAGGAGAATTATGTTGAAACATAATTGTTTGTTTAAAACAACAATTACGTTGAAACATAATGATGTTGCCATTTTTGAAGCTGAAATGACTGAATATTGAAAATTTCACGAGAGAGTACTGAAAGCTAGTACTAGAACCAGTACTTTCTTATGAAAGCTAGTACTAGAACCAGTACTTATAAAAGTGCTGGCTCAACTTTCTTGTACATTTCCTTGTGTGTTACCTGTCTCCTGATATTTGGCTGTTTGCTCTGCAAGGGCAGCGATTGCTTTTGTACTATTCATGGTTATCTCATATCTCTCAGCACAGTGTTGGGCATAAGTTAGATGTTCAGTAAATACCTATTGAATGAATGAATTAATTAATTAATTGGGAGATACTTTGTTGTGCCAGGTAAACCAGGATATCAAATGCAGAACTCTTACTTGCCAAATACTGAACTAGGCACTCAGAATCCAACTATGGAGTGGAAGAGACAATTGTGGTCCCTGTGTGTCTTACTATGAATGATAAAAGGGCCAGGCGCAGTGGCTCACGCCTGTAATCCCAGCACTTTGGGAGGCTGAGGCGGGTGGATCACTTGAGGTCAGGAGTTCAAGACTAGCCTGGACAACATGGTGAAACCCTGTCTCTAATAAAAATACAAAAATTAGCCTGGCATCGTGGTGGGTGCCTGTAGTCCCAGCTACTCGGGAGGCTGAGGCAGAAAAATCGCTAGAACCCAGGAGGCAGGGGTTGTAGTGAGGCAAGATCACACCACTGCACTCCAGCCTGGGTGACAGAGTACGACTGTGTCTCGAAGGGAGGAAGGAAGGAAGGAAGGAAGGAAGGATGGGGAAGGGAAGGAGGGAAGGAGAGGGATAATGGAAGGAGACAGATAATAAACTAGTAAACCAGTAAATTAGCAAGTCAATTTTAGACCATAATGTAAAAATGACGCAAATAACACTGACTGGGTGATGGGCTGGAGTGTGTCAGGCTGGGGTGGGAAGCAACTAAGCCTGGTCAGGGACGGCTTCTCAGAGAAGATGACATTGGAGCTGGGACCCTGGTGATGAGGAGGGACCAGCCACACAAGGGCCAGTGCAACAGCTCCAAGGTGGGAATGAGCTTAGCTTATCCAAGGAACAAGAAGAAAATGGTGCATCTCTTTTCTTTCCAATTACAATGATAAATATATGACACCAATATTTCCAAACAGAACTCAGAGTCCCAGTATCTTGCTTCAAAGCCTCCAGGTATCCCGATGTCCAATCTATGTGTTGACTTTTAAACACTTGAATAGAGTTCCTGAGCACTTCTTTTTGTACAAGAAGCATCATTTATTTTTCAAAAATGCAAGGGAAATGGGCATGAGTGAGCTTTCTAGAGTAATGGTTACACAGGTGTAGACATTTGTCCAAGCTCATCAAACTATACACTTACAATGTGTGCATTTTATTGTGTAAATTATACTTCAATGAAGTTCAGTTTTAAAATGCAAGGACTCAGTGCCCAAAGAGAAGTCAACATACCCTGCAAAGAAAAATAAATTAAGACTTTTCTGTGGCCAACAGTAGATGCATGCACACATGGACTTCTCCAGCCTGGGAAGCTGGTCAAAGCCTTAGGATAACCACAAATGCATAGAAAGATGGGAGGCAGGAGAGAAACTGGAAGGCAAAAGGCAAGAGGAGGAGATGCATTTATCATTATTTGTTGCTATTTCTTTGCAAGGGGTGCCAGTTCTTCTGAAGCATGTTTTAAAAACACACAGGACCCTGCTCTGCCATTTGCCACTTGGATTTCCAATTCTGTTTGAAGGTGGACAAAATAATGACATGTGTTCCCTACTGGCTTCAAGTGTAGAGTGCTTCAAACATGTGCTTCTGTCCCCAAGGTCATTTCTCACCAACGCCTCCACCAAGACGTCTGGGCCTGCCAGGGCCGATATAGAAAGCATTCCTAGTCTTCATCTTAATGGTAGCTTCTTGAACTGGCCCCAATGCATGTGCTGTTGTTTGCAGGGCATCAATTACTTCTTTGTGATCTGAGAAGTCTGGAATTCCTGCAGGTTTGCACTCAAACGCAGTGCAGCCTAGCGGTCAAGGATCCATGCACTCAGACTGTCCAGGTTTGAAGTCTGACACTCCACTCACCAGGGGCAGGTTCATCCTCTTGGAAAGAAATTTGTGCCTCCGTAAACAGCAGATTGTCATAGAGCCTACCTCATGGGGGAAGGGTGTGAAATTAAATGAGAATTTATACATAAGCTTATGGCAAAATTGCAAAACCAACAAGGATTTTTCAACACCACTTAGGCCAACACTTTGCAATGTATTTAATGTAGTCACATATAGACCCTCCCTCCTATTCTGCACATGCCAGCCCGTCCCACTCAGATTCAAATGCAAGTCCAGAGAGGTTAGGAGACTCGGTCAATGTCACACAGTTAAATAAATATAGCAGAGCAAGGGTTAGTAACCGAGATCCAGATGACAACATAATTCTCTTCAGTAGACAAGAGGTAGAAAATTTCAATAATAAGGATAGTGATAAAAGGGTAATAGTTGCTGAGCAGTAGCCATGTGACAGGTCCTGTGCTCATTGTTTTCCAAGCCCTGTCTCAGTGAATCCTCCACCTGCAGACAACAGCCTGAGACTCAGAGAGGTGAAGCAACCTTCTCAAGGTCACACAGCTATTAAGTGGCTGAGCTGAGATTGAATCTCAGGCCATCTGACTAGAGTCTGCGCTATTCAGACCAACTTAACTGACTCTCTAGGGGCTGCAGTTAACATAACAGAGTGAATTGGGTGGAGGTGGTGACTGAGATGAACCCAAGAGCTTCCTGAAGGGGGCAGTCATCACTTAGTGGCAACCAATAGCTCCTGTGTGAAAATGCAGATCCAATGTCACCAGACCCACTGAGTTCTCATGAGAAATCAGGAATCTGGATTCCTGGGTGAAATCTCCCAGTTTGTAAATGTTGGCAACTGAGTCTCACTTGGTTTTAAAACACCAAGCATAATAGAGACTAAAGAGATTTCACAGCCAAATACAATGAGCTAGGTCCTGATGTGCAAAACGAAGCTCTGAAAGACTTTTTTTTGTAAGAGTGAGAAATTTTTAAATGACTGGATGTCTGATGATATTATGGGATTTTTGTTCTTTTTCCTGGGTGTGATAATGGAATTGTGCTGTGTAGGAGAATGCCCTTGCTCTCAGGAAAGCCCCATGCTGAGATATTAGGGACCAAGTGTCATGTCTGCAACTTATTTTCACATGTTTCAGCCAAGAAAGAAAGAAGAAAGGGAGGGAGGGGAAGAGGGAAGGAAGAAAATGAGAAAGGGAAGATGAGAAGAGGGCAGGGGAAGGAAGGAAAGAGAAGGGAGAAAACGGAAGGGAGAAGGGAGGAAAGAAAAAAGAAGGAAAGAAGGGAGGAAGGGAAGAAGACAGAAGGAAGGAGGGGAGGAAGGGAAGAAGGAAGGAAGAGAGGAAAGAAAGGAAGAAGGAAGTAAGGAAGAGAGGGAGGGATGGAGGGAGGGAAGGGAGGAAGGGGGATGAAGGGAAGGAGGGAGGGAGGGAGGGAAAGGAAGAAGAGAAGAAGAAAGGAAGAGAGGAAGGAAGGAAGGAAATAAGGAAGGAAAAAAGAAAGGAGGGAGGGAGGGAAGGAGGGAAGGGGGAAGGGGGATGGAGGGAAGGAGAAGGGAAAGAAAAAAATATGGAGAGAGTGTGTGAGCAATAAAGCAACTATGACAAAATACTAATAATTGTTCAATCTAAGTTAGTGGTTCTCAACTGGGGCCAGTTTTTCCCTTAGATAACATTTTTCACTGTCACACTGGGGTGTGCAGCGTGTGCTACCAGCATCAGTGGGCAGAGACCAGAGACGCCACCAAATATCTTGCCATGCACAGGACAGCCCCGCACAACACAGGATTCTCCAGTCAATAGTGCCAAGGTTGAGAAATCCTCATCTAGATAAAGGATCTATTGAAGTTATTTTATGATTTTTCAAGGTTTTTTTGTATGTTTAAAACTTTTCACAACACAAAATTGAGGAAAACTTAAAAATAAAAACACCTAAATAGAAATACCTTGCAGATCAAGCAAAGCATGTCTACATGGTGTGGTATCCATAGCTGGCTGCCATGTGCAGTCATTTATTCTAATAAATAGTGACTGACTGTGGCTGCTCTTGCAGCTGCTCAATGGGCGTTTGTTCCGTTCTTACAAGATCCCATGCGAGCCTCCCCCCCACCGCTTCCCGGAATTGCTGTCTTTCTCCTTTTCTCAGCCCTAATTAACCCAGAAGCAAGCAGGCCACAGGCCCAGGACTCGGAACCTGTAAATTGGTATCTTGGAGGCCTCTGCAGCAAAACCCAGGTTTACTGGTCACTAGGGGCAAAGTTTATAATGGGGGTGCGACAACATGCTTTATGTCTTTCAAGAGAATATGCTTTCAGTCCGGATGAGAACAAACCACCATTCAGGGTCCCTTGCAGCTCCAGACAAAAATTAAGAGGCTGTGACTGGCAGGTTAATTTCACCTGGAAGCTGCTTTGCGTCATAGCAGCTTCTCATATGCCAAGCTTGGCATGTTGACACCCACTGGAGCATCCCTTGGCACAATCTGGCAAAGGCTACTGAGTCAATTGCCATAGCTGGGACTCCAAGTGATTAACTGCGTAAGCAGCCCAGGATGCATTTGGCAGGTACCTGGAGCAGTCCCAGCATTACAGAAAGGTTATATAGGTTGAGAAACAAGCAACAGAATGCAAATACGGCCAGGCACAGTGGCTCATGCCTGTAATTCCAGCACTTTGGGAGGCAAAGGTGGAAGAATCGCATGAGGTCAGGAGTTCGAGACCAGTCTGGCCAACCCCAGGCCAGGTGGAACCCTGTCTCTACTAACAATTCAAAAAAATTAGCCGGGCGTGGTGGTGCACGCCTGTAGTCCCAGCCACTCAGGAGGCTGAGGCAGGAGAATCACTTGAACCTGGAAGGCGGAGGTTGCAGTGAGCGGAGATCCTGCCACTGCACTCCAGCCTGGGTGACAGAGCGAGACTCTGTCTCAAAAAAAAAAAAAAAAAAGCAAATAAAATAAGAGATTCACAGTGGTTCCTCTCCTTTCTCCTGGATTAATTTATCCATCCCTCAACCCTGTGAAATATCCCCAAACCCAAGACCAATGTTTCCCCAAGTGTGGACCACTTTATCTCAGAGCCATTAGGGGAGTGCGGGTTGTTAAACGAAGATTTCTCGAGCCCACCCAGAACCTATTGATTCACAATCTCTGTGGATAGAACTCAAGAATCTGCATTTTAGGACACTGCCCCAGATCCTGACGTTTATTCAATCTGAAAACATCTGTCCCAGACACAATTAAAACGAGGAGACTGGTAATGCACAATTTCCTAACTGTGCGACCTTGGACACAGCACCTCACCTGAGCCATGATTTTCTTGCATGTATATGAATATTAAAATAGTACCTGTCTCATAAGATAGTTGTGAGAACTAAATAAGAAAGTGTTTACTTGCACACACACACACACACACACACACACCCCCAGTACAGTGCCTGGCTCCCTGTACAGTGCTCAGCAGGCATTAGTTCCTTTTCCTTAACAGTGACTGGCTGCACATTAGCATCACCTGGAGAGCTTTTCAAGTTGCAGATGCAACCGGGCACAGTGGCTCATGCCTGTAATCCTAGCGCTTCGGGAGGCTGAGGAGAGGGGATCACTGGAGGTCAGGAGTTCAAAACCAGCCTGGTCAACATGGTGAAAACCTGTCTCTACTAAAAATACAAAAAAAAAAAAAAAAAAATACAGATGCTCAGGTCCCACCCTAGAGATTTGGATCTAAGTAGCCTAGGGTGGGACCCCTGGTGACAGGATTTTTTTTATAAAACATTCTAGGTAATACTACACAGCAGTTACAGTTGAAAATCATACCTCAGAAGCTGCCAGTAAGAATCAACAACTCTCTTTTCAGGAGTATGCACTTCCACTCCATTCTGGAATTCTCAAAAATGTATACTGGGAGGACCTGTGTTGAGGCTCTGGTACCCTAGGACTGGGTCCCCTAGATTCTGCCACCAGGCCAACCCTCCCTATACCTGCAGAAGAAAGTAGCTGCAACCCGCTCAGCTGTGGTCATTTTTCCCCCAGCAGAGCTGCATGGGGGCAGGACCAGGAAGTTGGGCCCTTGGGTAACCGGTAGAGAGCTGTCACCAGAACACCCAGATCAAAGAGGGCTGATCTAGCATCACTTTCTCCCACAGATGCCCGAAGCTTAGCTCCTCTCCCCACCTGCTCACCTCCCGTCCGGCCAACCATCAAGGAGGACTCTTTTAAGAGCTGGTTCGCGAGGACAGGGCTTGGTGGAGATTTCAGCAGTAGTTAACCAAATCTGCAAGGCAGCCTACCTGTCTCGGAGTCAATCTTTCCCTACCAAGGCGACACCCGCTGCTGCAGTCCTGAGACCACTTCTCCCCTCATCTTAACACAGACCCGGGGAATTAACAGGGACTGGCCTGGCCGGTGGAGCTGGGGGCAGGACACCCTGTGGTTGCGGAAGGTGGGCGGGGCCAGAGCTTTACTCCTTTAGTAGGTCAGGGTTTCTATAAAGCCCCTCGGAGCTTACTTCTGTGCAGCAAGACCCCACCATCCACCCACAGCGCCCTGCTGACCCAAACCGAGAACTTCCTCACCTCTTCCCCCAAAATCTCTTCTCTCTGGGAAAAAAAAAAAAAATCTCATCGGATACTCTGCGTATAAATAGAAAATAATTACTAGTGAGGTGGTGATGTTCCTTTGCCTATTTTTGGTGGGCCTCTTTGTTCAGATTTTTTAGGCATCACACGGAGCGCGTGCACACACGCGCGCGCGCACACAGGCCCCCGGCAGAGGGGGCGCGGAAGAAGGGGTGGGGAGAGGGTAGAGGAAAACACAGCGACTTCGTTGCCCAGACTCGGAAAGGGGACAGTTAAAGCTTATGCCCCAACCATCCAGCTGTTCGCAGGCCGCTAGTCGCTCCTTCCACCCCGCCGCCCGGACCTCACGCCAACCCCCAGCCTCTCCCGCGGCCGGGGGCTCAGTTCTCCTAGTGGCTGAGTCCTCCGCCTCCAAAGTTACGGAGTTTGCGAATCGATTTAGACACTTAAAAGAAAAAAAAAAAAAAAAGCAAAAGGCAAATAGCTCCATTAATCCCCTAAAGCCTTCTCCCATCTGCTGCAACTAGCTGGTGCTGGGGCTTGCATAATGAACAAGGCAAACCCGAAAGTTGACGAAATCAGGGTGCTTGGAAGTGAGGGCGCGCGAGGAGGGGGCTCGGGCCCCCGGAGTCCACGCCAGCCAGGGCAAGGGGCTCAATCTGCAGCGATGGCCACGGCCCCGGGCAGGGAGAAGTGGTGGCCAGAGAAAGGGATGAGGTGGGTAAAGGGGCGGGGGCAGCTGAGGTCCCAAATCCAAGGACCGCGAAGCTCTGGGAAAGCGAGGCGGCCGCTCCAAGCAAGGCTTTTGTTCTCGCCCTCCCCTCACTCCACCTCCCTCGTCTCCTTTTCGCGAGTCGTACGAGTTGCAGGCGGCACTCACTCTGACCCTCCCTCCTTCACACACACGCGCGCTCGGGCTCACACACGCCCCCCTCCCCTTTCGGACTCGCCTGCCCCTGTTTACCAAAAAGCTAGCACCTGGAATCCGAGGGGTGCCATGGACCCTCTCCCCAAATCCCAAGACTTCGGGACCACAGGCTCCCAGGCTATGGGTCTCAAGCCCGCCTCAATCACCAGCGGGAGGAGGCGGCCAGAGGGCGAGGGAGCAGAGTCACACACACACTCACACACACACACACGCTCACACACACACGCATACGCTCAGACCCACACCTGTGCTGAGCCCAGCGCCCCTTCTCCGCGCTCCAAGCCGAAGTTGGCTTCCCGGTGACATCCCCCAGCGGAGAGGCTGGGATGCGGGGAGCGGGGACCGTGGGGAGCGCCATTGCCTGGGGGAAGGTGGGGAGGAGAGAGCGGGGAGAGTGAAGCCCCGAGGGGAGGGCGAAGGGGAGGCAGCCCACCTGGACATGTGCTCCCTTTGGGGCCGGTGCGCTTTCTCCAGCCCCAGCTTGGTGAAGATGCCCACGAGCACCATGACGGCCACCACCCCGCAGATGATGTAGACGATCAGGTTGGTCTTGTCCTTGGTGGGGTCGTGCAAGGGGTCGTCCTTGCGGGCGGGGGGCTTGCCGGTGTTGAGCCAGAGCGGCGTGTCGTAGTTGGTGCAGGTGCTTTGGTTCAGTCGCCGCTTCTTAAACGTGCAGCAGAACCGGAAGCCACAAGTCCCGCAGCAGAAGATGAAGTCGCCCGAGCTGCAGTTGAACGGCGGGTCCCACTGGCCCATGACATCGAAGTAGCCCCGGCAGAAGTCCGGCGTGGGCGCCCGGGTCGGGGGCGCGTCCGATGCCTCCGCGCCCTCGCTGGCCTCTCCGGAGGCGGCCCCGGAGCGGTTGCCCCCCGCCAGCAGCAACACGCCGCCCAGTTGCGCCAGCTGCCCGTGCCCCGCTCGCTCCTGCGCCCGGCACACGCGGGCGCACAGCTCGGTGAGGAAGCAACCGAGGAGCAGCCGGAGGACGCGGCGCATGGTGTCTCCCAGCCCGGGCTCGGCCGCTCGGCCGCCGCTGGAGCCCCTGCGGCCGCCTCTCGAGGCGCGGCCGAAGCTGCCGAGGCTGCTGCCGGGGGCTGCGAGCCGCCGCGGGCCGCACATGCAGGGAGCGGCGCGGGGCGCTCGGTGGTCGGCGGCCACTGCGCTCGGCTCAGCCCGCGTTCGCCTCCAGCGCGCCGCGCGCCGAGGGGCCGGCCGGGGAGGAGCGCGCCCGGCCGGGCGGGGGGAGGATGAGCGGGGGCAAGCGCGGGGTGCAGGTCCGGCTGGCCACTGGGTGAGGCAGGGGTGGAGAGCAGAGGAGAATCGGGCTGGCAGCGCCTAGCCTTGGCCGGCAGCCCCGGACTGGCCGCCCCGAGCCCTCTCGCAGTATCCCTCTCACCTCTCCAGCTCGCCAAGTGCGCTGGAGAGAGCGAAGCGACACTTGTGGAATGAAGGGAGGGCAGGAGGGAAGGGGGAGGGGGAGGAGGGCGGGCAGAGGAGGCGCGGGTGGGGGGGGGCGGGCCCGAGCTCTAGAGGGGCGGGGGCGCGAGGAGAGGTGACTCGAGCGGGAGCTAGCTGGGGGGCGTGCAGAGCTGAGCCAGGCGAGCGGGCGGGGTGGAGCGAGCTCGGCAGCCGCCGAGGCTAGAGGAGCCGCTCGGATTTCCCGGCAGGTGGAAAACCGCGGCGGGACCTCCCGCGCCCTCTCTGGATAGGAGGCGCGGCTCAGCCCTGTCCAGAGCGCAGAGGCGGCTCAGCTCGTAGCTTTTTCACTGGTGCGTGTGCAGGAGCGGCGGCCGAAATCTGTCCATCAGGGGAAGGATGACTCGGAGAGGATGGGGACAGACTAGATGGCTTTCATTCCAAGACAGACTGGGTGCAGTCTGGTCAGGATCGCCTCTCCCAGGCGTGCGGGGCCGCCTTGCCCTTCCCGGCTGCGCCCTCCAGCCCTGCGCGCAACCCGCATGGCTCAACTCCCTGGGCCCAAGCAAGGACCCAGGCAGAGCTAGAAAGGGCAGGTGGCAAGCCCCTGGGCCAGGAATAAGCACCCTCCGGGGGAGAGGGGCTCGGGATGAACTAATCAAAGAAGGTCGGGGGTAAGAGGGAACAGCGGAACAAGGCCGAGGCTATGGCGTGTCCTGGAAGGTCTTTCCTTGGAAGTCCCCCAGCCTCTCGAACCTGCCGCTTTCTGTCCCTCTTCGCCCCCGCAGCGTTTTCTGCGCTCCACAGGAGGGCACACCGCGGCGCCGCCTCTGCGCTCCCGGATCTGGCGCAGCGCAAGGCCTAGGCACCCAGCCTCAACCACCCTCCCGGACCTGGAGCCCGCGCATCGGTCTCTGGAGCTGGCTGGCCCCTGTCCCCACGGATCCCCCCGGAAATCCTCACCGGGGGCTGCAGAGCTCTGCCTTGCTTCCTCAGCTTCCAGCCTCCCGTCTCCTCTGTGTTTCCAAATCTGCCCTCTCTCTCCTAGCGAATTCCAGCTCCCCGGAGGCCCTCTCTCATTTCTCCCACCTCTTTCTCTCCTCTGCTTGAATTTGACTCCAGTAGCCCCAAAACAGGATTTGCACCAAAGCTGCTACACCAAATTTAGATCTCCCCACGCCCCGGCGTCTTGTTTTTTAATTGCATTAACTAAGTATACACTTTGCAGGCTGCTAGGCGATTTGCGAGGAGATAATGTTTCCACAACCCTCCTCTCCACTTGGCTGCAGTCAAGGGCTTCTCAGGGCATCTTCAGAGAACGAAAAGTTGGGCGACATGTAAAATGGTTTACGAGGGTCCCCTGAATTGAGAAAGCGTGGGAGGATTTACTGGGACTCTTGTTGCAAGTTTTCTCCACATGAGAGGAAGTTTGGCTAATCACCCCTTCTCTTTGAAAAAAATGTCACCTTTTGATGTTTCAAAAAAGATTTGCAAACACACAGCAGGACATTGACAGGGCATACCCAGGAGTATTATATTCCAAACCCACCTGGGGAAGGTATGAACACGTTTAATCCAGATTCACCAGATTCATTATAATAGGATCCCCAAAATAGGACAGTATGGAAAGTCTGTCATGACTGGCAACCCACGCCCACCACCACCTTGTGAGTCCTACAAACACAAGCACTGGTGTGTGAGAGCTAATGAGAGCTGACATTTATTCAGTGCCTGCAACATACCCACTAAGCTTGCTTTTTCTAAAAGCAGCTCCTCAAGGAAGCTTAGAGCAGTGCCCAGCATATAGCAGACAGTCTGGAAATACTTGCTGAACCACCGAGTGACTGGTTTCATGTAACTCTCTCTCCCTTAGGTAATAGTACCAGGCCCACACAACAGAGGGAGAGAATGAGCCCCAAAGCAGTTAAACCAGTTGCCCAAGTAGCCCTGCGAAATGAGTGCCGGAATTGACACTTGACCCAAGAAATTTGAGTCCAGAAACTGCCCTCCAGCCACTAAGTAAAATAGGCCTCCAAACTGTCTACCTCCTTGTATGTTATGTATTTGCGTTTTCGTCTGTTTGCCTGCACTGAGAAGTAAACTGTGTAATGGAGAGGGCCTTGACTCCCATACCATGTCCCCAGCCCCCAGAACCCAGGCATAGGGAGCTGCCTTGCCAGTCCATGGCTGCACCCTCCAGCCCTGCGCACAACTCCAGGGATTTGAGCCTTTGGGGTTGTGCAGGGCTGCGGGGCACAGCCCCGGGGTACAGTTCTAAGCATGGTAAACACTCAAAAAAATGCATGGGTTGTGTTAATTAATTTATGCAAGACTCTTTCTTAAACCAAGAGAGGAAAGGAACACTTAGGGCATGGATGATGGAGTATCTGCTGTCATTATGTATATAAAGGGTGGGAGTTTTCTATATACTACATCGGAAATGGAAAGGGACCCTCCAGCGTGCTTCCTATGTTCCAGGAAGCTGTGGCTCAGAGGTTAAGACCTTTGTGGGAGATCACATGCACAGCAATGATCCCACCAGGGCTGGATTTAGACACCCAACTCCTAGCCCAGGCCTCTTCCTCCACTCTGTGCCCGACTCCACCTCAGCAGGTATTAGGGCAGAGTTTAACCAGGGACATGGGAGAACAGTAGGTCACAGGGTTCTTTCTGCAAGGGTTGGGAGTTTTAAGGTACTTGTAAATTTGATTTAAAAAATACTTCAGAGAAAAGAGACAAAATCTGGACAGAAAAGTCCATTTCAGAATCTGCTTCCAATCTCTATAAAATATTGCATGTCACCTGGACATTTGACTCCAGTCCTCAGAGGAGGCTCACTGTGGCTGCTGCCCCGTGTTTGTGTCAAGAAGAGCACAGAGCTTGTGCTTGGGAAGGAAGCAGAGAGCCACCCTGTGTGGCTTATGTGCCAATGATTCTAAACCTTAAACCTCCTATCCCACCATGAGCTTTCCCCAAACCAGATTCCCTTCCTGTTCCTGTCTGCTGTAGTGGCCGCCACTCCCTAGTATATTGCCCCAGCCTGTTTCCCAAGTCTTTGAAAAGTATTAAAAAGAGAGAAGAATCCTCTGGGTTCATTTTACTCTGCAAAGAAAAAAGTCAATTTCCTCTGAGCACATCAAGTCAGTAAATACAGTTACTACCATGGGTTGGTACTTACTGGGAACAAACCCCTGTATGGAAAATGTGAGTGAGAAAGTATTTATTTCAGGGCTCCTGGCGTTGTGGGGGGGGTGGGGGAGGTGAGGCGTTATAAATGACCTAATTGGAACACCTGGTGAACTCACGGAAGATTAAAAATCATCATCAATGTCCCCTCCACCACAGCCCAAATGAATTCATGCAAATGCATTGATATTAAAGTGCAACTCTTAATGAAAGTGCTTTCTATGAAAGAGAGGATGACATTATTATTTACAACACAGACACTTTTAATATCTAAAGAAGAATCTCATTTGCTCTAGCCTTAATTATGTCAGACTGCAGTACACATAGCAAAAAGAATGCAATTGTACTCCCTAACAATTAGAGAAGGGAACCATGTCTTAATAACAAAGAATGTTTGGTTACTGGGATATTGCAACCACTGTCCATAAGCAACTCAACAAATTGAATTATATGTGCTCTGGCCCTTACCAGAATGAGTGGTTTGCTAATTGTCCTCCTCAGGTGGCTTTTAGGGTTTCAAAGAGGTTTTTAAGCAACTGTTAGCCTTGAGGAGAAAAAAAAAAGAGAAAAAAACGGAAGTGAAATGTAGCTAGCACCTTTCCAGTTTCAAGCAACAAGCTAATTTGATGTATTCGATTCTCTCCTGAAGAGATGAGGGAAGCTTTATAGAAGTGAACTAGGTCTGAGCCAGGCGCGGTGGCTCACACCCGTAATCCCAACACTTTGGGAGGCCGAGGTGGAAGGATCATGAGGTCAGGAGTTCAAGGCCAGCCTGGCCAATATTGTGAAACCCCATCTCCACTAAAAATACAAAAACTAGCCGGGCGTGGTGGTGTATGCCTGTAACCCCAGCTACTCGAGAGGCTGAGACAGAAGAATTCCTTGAACCCGGAAGGCAGAGGTTGCAGTGAGCCAAGATCACACCACTGCACTCCAGCCTGGG
Organism: Pongo pygmaeus; assembly: GCF_028885625.2. NCBI lineage: Eukaryota > Metazoa > Chordata > Mammalia > Primates > Hominidae > Pongo > Pongo pygmaeus. The sequence goes on from NC_072391.2 coordinate 15,897,175, forward strand.
CAGCAGAAGGATACTCCATCTCAAAAAAAAAAAGTGAAACTAGGTCTGAAGTTTGGTTCCCCGGGACTGGTGGTGGTAGGGAAGATGATTTTTGGTGGTACCCCAACAAAGATCTTTTTTATATTAATAGTTTTACAGATATTTCAATGTGTATTTGAAAGAAAATAATAATACATCAAACATGGATTCACTGGAATAAATGTTTAAGATGTATAGTTAATAATTTTAAGTCTATCAATGTAAAGTCAATTTCGGAAAAAAGACATTATAGTGTTTACAAATAAAGAAATAAAAATAAAGAAAACAATGTGAAGTGTCTGGTACTAAAAACTGAAGTTTAGGAAGCACAGGTTTTGGTCTTCCCTCAATCCAGGGTTTCTCAATCTCAGCACTATAGACATTTTGGAGTGGATAATTCTGTGTTGGGGTGGGTGGGAGGTGAAGCACTACTCCCTGGAAAATTGCCCCAGCCTGTTTCCTGAGCCTTTGAAAAATATTAAAAGGAGAAAAGAATCATCCGGGTTCATTTTGCTCTGCAAAGAAAAAAAGTCAATTTCCTCCGAACACATCAAGTCAGTAAATACAGTCACTACAATAGGTGGGTACTTATTGGGAACATGCCCCTGTATGGCACACGTGGGTGAGAAAGTCCTGTGCTGTCTTGTTCATTGTAGGACATTTAACAGCATCCCTGTACTCTACCCACTAGATGCCAATAGCACCCCCTGGTTGTGACAACCAAAAATGCTGCTACATGTTGCCAAATGTCCCCTGAGGGGCAAAATTGACTGAAACCCACTGAGTCATGGCTGTGTTTAAATTCTGGCTCTTTCTCATAGGATATCTATGACTATGAATAAATAAATCACTTAATCTCTCCAAGCCTTAGTTTTCTCATCTGGAAAATGGGAATAAGAAGGGTGCCTGTACCCAGGGATGTTACAGATGATTGATACTTTGCATAAAGTGCGTGGCCAGTGAATAGAACCTCAGCAATGCTTAATAAATGGTCACTCTTACTATAGTAAACCTGAAGGATGAGAAGATGCCAGGCAATGCACTGATGTCCAGGAAGACAGATGACTGAGACAAGGGCTTTGCCCTCCATGATCTCAAAATCTTCAGGAGAAGATGAAATATAGAGACAGAGAAGGCCTTATGGGTATGGGACCTGTGCAGTCCCACAGTTCTCCATGTTCTAAAGGGCCCCATGCTTGGTTCAGTGCTCGGCACTAGGAAAAATCATTTTGACTTTTGCACTGAGCACCACCAATATTGCAGCTGGTCCCGTAAATAGGTGATGCACCTCTAGCAGAAATAGGGGTTAAGGTTACAGGAACTTAAAAGAGGATGTTTAACTCCATTTACAGAGGAAAGGATGGCTTCTCAGGGATGGTGGCATTTGAGAAGTCATAGTTAAATGCATGTAAGCATTTTCAGAAGCAGCAGGAAGAATTGTGGTAGACATCCTTCAAAAGCAGTTCTTAGGCCAGGCGGGGTGGCTCACGGCTGTAATCTCAGCACTTTGGGAGGCTGAGGTGGGCAGATCACCTGAGGTCAGGAGTACGAGACGAGCCAGGCCAACATGGTGAAACCCTATCTCTACTAAAAATACCAAAATTAGCCGTGCGTGGTGGTGGGCTTGTGTGATGTCAGCTACTCAGGAGGCTGAGGCAGGAGAATTGCTTGAATCCAGGAGGCAGAAGTTGCAGTGATCTGAGATCATGCCATTGCACTCCAGCCCGGGTGACAAGAGTGAAACTCCGTCTCGAAAAAAAAAAAAAAAAGCAGTTCTCAAATGCTAGAACAATACCAATATGTGTTGAAGGTTTCAATGCTTCATAGGAAATTGAGAAAAAATAAGGCTGATGAAATGTGTTGAGTAAACACCTTTCACATTTGTTGGACATTGTATTAGTGTCACAATTTACTTTCTCAAATAACGTTGGAGTTAGTAAATGTTAGTTTTGTGTTTATGAGGGATGTGTGTGTGGTATTTTAAAAAAATTCTTATCAGGGAAAAATTAGCAAACCTGTTAACTGGGGTTAAATGACACCAATTTTTAGTCATTTTATTAAAGGTGAAATTCAAGTGTGTGGCCACTAATTTAAGAGCTTCACAGTAGCTTTTGTTTACAAATGAAGTAGTAAGTTGAAGCAATTATCTAAATAATTTAATTCCTTCCAACTATGCTATGAAACCAAAATAGGTTTTGGGATCATGCATTTTTCCAGCTAACTACATTGATTAAAATAACTTAGTGTATCCCCAGGAATCAATGGAGACTAGATGAAAACCCCACAGTTGTTTACCCCGCAGACCCCCTGTCTCTCTGCTCAAACTCCTATAAATAGAGAATGTATCAGTTAGTTTTTACCATGTAACAAATCACCCCAAAGCTTACCAGCTCACAACAACCATTTTTATTTAATTAACAGTTCTGTGGGCTGGCAACTAAGGTTGGTCTCAGTTGGACGATCCTTATCTTGGATGGACTCACTCATGCATTTGCCGTCTTGCAGGCCAGCTGTGTCCAGGTTCACCTGGAATACACTTCAGCTGGGACAGCTCTTCTCCACTCCATGAGGTCTCATACATCCTCAGGCTAGCCCAGCCTTTTTTGCATAGCGGCTTGGCAGGTCCTAAAAAAGCGAGAAGAGGCCAGGCTCAGTGGTTCACGCCTATAATCCCAGCACTTTGGGAGGCCGAGGCAGGTGGATCACGAGGTCAAGAGATGGAGACCATCCTGGCCAACATGGTGAAACCCTGTCTCTACTAAAAATACAAAAATTAGCTGGGCGTGATGCCTGTAGTCCCAGCTACTTGGGAGGTGGAAGTTTCAGTGAGCCAAGATTGCCCATTGCACTCCAGCTTGGCGACAGAGCAAGACTTTGTCTGAAAAAAAAAAAAAGAGAAAGAAAGCAAGAAGAAACACACAAATCCTGTTGAGACCTGATGTCAGAACATGTGCCCCATCCCTTCTGCTACATTTTATTTGCCAAATCAAGCCATAAAGCCAGTCCAGATTCAGGGGGTAGAGAAATAGACTTTTCTTGATAGAAAGAGCCACAAAGTTACCCTGAAAATCGGGGCATGCATATGTGTGACGCATGAATAAATGCAGCCTATTTTTTGTATCAATTTACCATATAGCTTAAATCTCATTACTACCAACCACAATCAAATGAAAATCTCCATATCAACAAGGCTGCCCAACCAACAATATTCAGAGGACTGGCGAGTATATAACCAGCCTTTGCCTCAAGAGACAACTGTAATACATGTAATAGATGCTATGACTGGAAGATAGCATCCTATTGGACTCAGGGGAGAGTTTAATACATTTAATACAACCTGGGGGTCAGGAAGGTAGAGTGGTGTGCTGGATAATGGCCCCCCTCCCCAAGATATCCAGGTCTGAATCCATAGAACCTGAAACCTGTTACCTGGCAAAAGGGACTTTGCAGATTCAGAAGCTGGTACACATGAATTCTACTGCAACTGAAGAAATAACAGTCATAGAGAGCTGAATAAGCTATGTTTTCGCCTACACATTCAGAACAACCCTTGGATATTTGAAAGTTTGGTATACCAATATGCAGACACGTGTCCAAGCCAGTAAACTGGGAGGTCTTTGACATCACTCTGCTTCTCAACTTCCACATCCCAACAGTCACTAAGTTCTGTCAATTTTCCCTTCTAAGTGAATATCGAATCCTTCCTTTCCTTTCATCTCCATTGCCACTGCTTTAGTTCAGGCCCTTATCACTTCTCACAATGACAATTGCAAGTCCGTCTAGTCTCACTCCAGCCACGCCTACACCCATGTCTCATGCCAAATCCAACTGCCTCTCGTTCACTTAACAAGCCCTTATTAGATGTTCACTTTGTGCCAAACACTACGTTAGGGGCTGGAGTCAACAATACATAAGATAGAGCTTACAATCCGATAAAGAAAACAGATTGATTAGTCAGGTTAGGTTATCTGCTGTGATAAACAAGCCCAAAATCTCAGTGCTTTAACAGAATAAATGATGACTTAGAAATCCAGCATCATCCTGAAATCATTTACTTCCAGCCATGTGGATGGAGGTGAGAAGGGATCAAGTGGGGCAATATCTGGCCTAGCCTGGAAGTGGCATATGTCATTCCCACCATATTCCATTACTTGAACTCAGTCACATGAGCCAAATTGAAGAACCAAGGTGGCTGGGACATGCAGTTTTCCTATGTGCTCAGGGAAGGATAGAGGATTGGTGTGTCTATAACCAGCCCTTGCCTTGAGACAATTATAAGGTATGTAATAGATGCTATGATCGGAGGATCGCATCCTGTTGGAACCAGGCGGAGAGTTTAATACATGTAATACAACCTGGACATCTGGAAGGTAGAATGGTGGGCTGGAGCAGTCATAAAGGTCCCCCAAGATATCCAGATCCTAATCCCTGGAACCTAAAACCTATTACCTAGCAAAAGAGACTTTGCAGATGTGATTATACTAAAGATCTGGAGATGAGGAAACTATCCTGGATCATCCAAGTTGGCCCTAAATGTAATCACAAATGTTCTTAACAAAAGGAGATTGAGGCCGGGTCGCAGTGGCTCATGCCTGTAATCCCAGCATTTTGGGGGGCCGAGGTGGGTGGATTACCTGAGGTCAGGAGTTAGAGACTAGCCTGGCCAACATGGTGAAACCCCATCTCTACTAAAAATGCAAAAATTAGCCAGGCGTGGTAGCACACGCCTGTAATCCCAGCTAATCGGGAGGCTGAGGCAGGAGAATTGCTTGAACATGGGAGGCAGAAGTTGCAGTGAGCCAAGATCACACCACTGCACTCCAGATTGTGCGACAGAGTGAGACTCTTTCTCAAAAAAAAAAGAGATTGAGGGAGATTTGATGACAGAAGAGGAAAAGGAAACGTGATGATAGGAACAGATTGGAGTGATGTTTCTTGAAGAGGGAGGAAGGGTCCACAAGTCACAAAAGCTGGAAAAGGACATGAAAAGCTAAAAAACAGGGCAAGGAATAAGCTGCTCCCTTGGAGCCTCCAGAAGGAATCGGCCAACTCTGCTGACACTTTGATTTTAATCCCTTAAGACTCAGTTGAGACTTCTAATTTCCGGCACTCTAAGAGAATAAATTTTGCTTGTTTTAAGACACTTTTGTGGTAACTTGCTACAAAGGCAAGAGAAAACTAGTATAGCAAATAATGCTTAAACTAAGTTGCCAATAAGGATGACTGTTCATGAGCTAGGTAAAACTCCTAATGAGCTAGGAGGGTGGGGAGGAGATGAGGGTTAAGGCTGAGAGGTAGCCAAGGTCCAGATCAAACAGAGTTTTGTAGGAGGTTTGAATTTTAACCTTAGGGCACAGAAGCAGATGTGACCTGCCCAAGATTTGCATTTTTAAGGGATGACTGGCTTCTTCATGGAGAACAGACCAAGGGACTCAATGCTAGAAGTGGAACACTGTCAGTCACTTTTATTCCAGGATAAAAGTAAGAAGGCAATAATTGGCCAGCCATGGTGGCTCACACCTTTAATCCCAACAGTTTGGGAGGCTGAGGCAGGCAGATCACTTGAGGTCAGGAGTTCAAGACCAGCCTGGGCAACATGACGAAACCCCCATCTCTAGTAAAAATACAAAAATTATCCGGGCGTGGTGGCAGGTGCCTGTAATCCCAGCTATTTGGGAGGCTGAGGCACAAGAATTGTTTGAACCTGGGAGGTAGAGGTTGCAGCGAGCCTTCACGCCACTAAACTCTAGCCTGGGTCAGAGAGCGAGATTCTGTCTCGGGGGGGGAAAAAAGCCAGTAATTCAAGGTTACAACAGAGGACCAATCCCATAGGTCAGCAGACTCAACAAGACTTGGTGATGGACTTCCTGGGCTCCAAATGTGCATAGGGACATCCACTCCATCAACAACATCAGCTGTGCCAACTTTGATAGTCATGGTGTCTTCAGAGGGCATAGCCAGCTTAGCCAGGACAGGGGCAAAATAGGGAGATCTGAAAGTGTGGGGAAGGTATCTGTGAAACCCAGGTGCTAACCCCAGATTTCATTGTCCATTGGCATGTATTACCAGGACCACCAGGACCTTTGTAACTTGGGTAAAAATAATTCAAACACCAAATCCATGTAATGGAAAACCCAGCATTAACCCCCATCCCGTAATCAAGGGTTTTTCCTAATCTTTTCTGGCTCTAATTTCCTATTTCTGCTCACATGTTATGGAGACATGTACTCCAGAGAGGCACCAACCAAGGATGAGGTGGGGCTGAAATCTACCTTGTACTCTGCCAGCCAAGTCATGCATCCTTGGCATATATAAGAAAATGATTCAATGTTTGGCATGACCAGAACCTGGGACATTTGAACAGAACAAACTGGACAGCAAGGTCAAGTAGAAGGTCAGATTAAAAAATGTAACTACCTTGCTAAGAAGCTCCGAATTTTCCCATAGTAGATGGTACCTCATCAAAAAATGTTAAGAGGCCAGGCACGGCGGCTCACAACTGTAATCCCAGCACTTTGGGAGGCCCAGGAGGGCAGATCACCTGAGGTCAGGAGTTCGAGACCAGCCTGGCCAACATGGCAAAACCCGTCTCTACAAAAAAATACAAAAACTAGCTGAGTATGGTGGCACACACCTGTAGTCCCAGCTACTCAGGAGGCTGAGGGAGAATAATCTCTTGAACTTGGGAGGTGGAGGTTGCAGTGAGCCAAGATCATGCCACTGCACTCCAGCCTGGGCGATACAGCAAGACTCCATCTCAAAAACAAACAAAATGTTAAGAAAAGAAGAACAAGTTCAGGTTTGCTGATTATTTAACCAATAATCAGGTCACTTTTGTGGCTAATCAGGTCCTCATCATCCATCTTAGACTAAGGAAAAGCCAACCAGTCTGTGCTGAGGATCCACATACTGGAGTCCCATGCGGTATCACCGTCTTCCTCCATGTACAAACAGGAGCAGAAAGAGTTATGAGGCAGAAAGAGAAGATGAGTTCGATTTCAGAGAGAAGCAGAAGTGAGGCAAAAAGAGACTTGACTACATCATTGATGGTTTTTTGGTTCCTGAGATTTGGGGGTTCTGTGTGACTCCTGGACCTGCCAATAAATTCCTCTTACCTTCTTCTCATTTTTCAAGTTCTAGTTGATTCCTATTACTCACAACTAGAAGGATCTTGACCAAGATACTCTGTCTCCAGTTTCTCTACTCAGACCTGTATTACCTCACCACCAAATGTTCCTTTTTGTTTCTGTCTTTCCTGATTCCATTAATTAACTTGATGGAGAAGATAGAAGAGGGGGCAGGGATTACTCACACATACACAAAGACATATGTAGAAGAGTGCTTTTTTAATTGATTTTTATTTTTATTTTAAGTTCCAGGGTAAATGTGCCGGATGGTTTGTTACATAGGTAAACGTGTGCCATGGTGATTTGCTGCACCTATCAACCCATCAACTAGGTATTAAGCCCAGCATGAATTAGCTATTTTTCCTGATGCTCTTCCTCCCCCAACCCCACTCCCCTACAGGACCCCGGTGTGTATTGTTCCCCTCCCTGTGTCCGTGTGATCTCCTTGTTCAGCTCCCAATTATAAGTGAGAACATACAATGTTTGTTTTTCTGTTCCTGTGTTAGTTTGCTGAGGATAATGGCTTCCAGCTCCATCTATGTCCCTGCAAAGGACACGATCTCATTCCCTTTTAAGGCTGCATAGTATTCCATGGTGGATAGGTACCACATTTTCTTTATCCAGTCTATCGTTGATGGGCATGAAGAGTGCTCTTTAAGGCATTGTTTGCAATAGCAGAGGATTGAAAGCAACCTAAATGTCCATCAGTGAGAACTTAGCTAAATAAATTAGTGTTTTCATATCATGGAATAATGGAATACTATACAGTGGTTAAAAAATAAAGAAGGAATTTTTAAAAAACTGAAACTCAGTTTAGGTATGACTGTCCCCGATCCCCAGGATGTGACATATATTATATATATGATCTTCAAGATATAGTTTTAAAATGCAAAAATAATAACACACACACACACATGCTTAGACTCTATATAGACTATCTTTGTAAAGATATGCTAGAAGCAGTGGTAGCCTCTAAGGATAGGAACTGGAGTGGGAGGGAGAAATACTTTCCCCTGCATACTTTTATATACTACTTTTTAAACCATCTGTATGCTTTAACGATTTAAGGAAAGAAACTGATTAAAGAGTTTTTAAAAGGAAAGAAAAAGAGAAGGAGGAATGGACGAAGGGTAAATGAAAAGAAAAAAGCAAGTTTCTATTAGCATGGATTAATAACAACAGCAACAACCTGAGTTCCATTCCCAGCTCCACCTTTGACAGATCTTTGACCTTGACCTCGACCAAAGAAAAGCCTTTTTTTCTTTTCTTTTCTGTTTTTTTTTTTCTTTTTTCTTTTTTTGTTTTGGAGGCAGAGTCTGGCTGTGTCACCCAAGCTGGAGTGTGGGAGTGTGGTGGCGCAATCTCAGCTCACTACAACCTCCACCTCCCAGGCTCAAGCAATCCTCCCACCTCAGCCTCCCAAGTAGCTGGGACCACAGGCATACATCACCATACCTGGCTAATTTTTTGTATTTTTGGTAGGGACAGGGTTTTATTATGTTGTCCAGGCTGGTCTCGAACCCCTAGGCTCAAGCAATCCTCCCGCCTCGGCCTCTTAAATTGCCAGAATTACAGCCGTGAGCCACTACCACCTGGCCCTCAGATTTTTTCACCTGGATAACAGGTGAAAGGCCTGTCACAGTGGCTCACGCCTGTAACCCCAACACTTGGGGAGGTCAAGTCGGGCAGATCATTTGAGGTCAGGAGTTCGGAACCAACCTGGCCAACATGGCAAAACCCCCTCTCTACTAAAAATACAAAAATTAACCGGGCATGGTGGCAGGCGCCTATAGTCCCAGCTACTTGGGAGGCTGAGGTGGGAGGATTGCTTGAGCCTGGGAGGTGGAGGTTGCAGTGAGCCGAGATCGTGCCACTGCGCTCCAGCCTGGGTGACAGAGCAAGACTCCAGCTCAAAAAAAAAAAAAAAAAAAGGAAGAAAGAAAGAAAGAAAAAAGAAAACAGATCAGCAGAACTAGATGATCTTTAAGGTCCCAACTCTAAAAGAGATCTACAATATTCACTGACAGAGCTAATTGCTTGGGCAGAACTTTCTTTCAAATTAAAGCAGCAATTGTCCTGGCTTCCCACAGAAGCATATGCTGTTACTATCATAATATGAAATGGCTTTTCTTTTATTAGCATCGCCTTTGGAATCTGGTGCCTTATAGGACATAAAATGAATCATAAATATTTACAAATCATGTACAATAAAGATGATTTTTTAATGAGGTACACTTCAGTGCTTGACCCAGCTCTTGACCTCCTCTCTGAGAAAAGTCTTTGCCCTCCCCTCACCCAGCTGTCATCTCCTGTAGCCCCCATGACCAGAGATGACAAACAGCTGACCCAGAAGGAGCCAATTGATCACAATGCTGCCCAACAGCCAATTAGATTTCCCTCAGGTAGAACTACCATTTGATCCGGCAATCCCACTACTGGGTATCTGCCCAGAGGACAAGAAGTCATTATACAAAAAAAGATACTTGCACACGCATGTTTATAGCAGCACAATTTGCAATTGCAAAAATATGGAACCAGCCCAAATGCCCATAAATCAACTAGTAGATAAAGAAACTGTGGTATATGAACAACACACACTGGGGGATCAAGGGAGGGAAGCGGGGTTAGGGGTGGGGAGGGCATTAAGAAGAATAGCTAATGCATGCTGGGCTTAATACCTAGGTGATGGGTTGATAGGTGCAGTAAACCACCAAAGCACACATTTACCTAAGTAACAAACCTGCGCATCCTGCATATGTACCCCAGAACTTAAAATAAAATAAAACAAAAAGAAACTGATATATATACATATATATGTATGTGTATATATATATGTGTGTGTATATATGTGTGTATGTATATATATATCTGTATATATATATATATATATATATATATGAATAGTACTCATCCATAAAAGGAATGAGTTAATGGCATTCACAGCAATCTGGATGGAACTGGATTATTCTAAGTGAAGTAACTCAGCAATGGAAAACCAAATATCATATGTTCCCACTCATACATGGGAGCTAAGCTATGAGGTTGCAAAGGCATAAGAATGACACAATGGACTTTGGGGACTCAGGGGGAAAGGATGAGAAGGGGGTGAGGGATAAAAGACTACAAATTGGCCAGATGTGGTGGCTCATGCCTGTAATCCCAGCACTTTGGGAGGCCGAGGCGGGCAGATCACCTGAGGTCAGGAGTTTGAGACCAGCCTGGCCAACATGACGAAACCTCGTCTCTACTAAAAATACAAAAATTAGCCAGGCATGGTGGCAGGCACCTATAATCCCGGCTACTTGGGAAGCTTAGGCAGGGAGAATCGCTTGAACCCAGGAGGTGGATGTTGCAGTGAGACAAGATCGCACCACTGCACTGCAGCCTGGGCGATAAGAGCAAAACTCCATCTTAAAAAAAAAAAAAAAAAAAAAAAAGACTACAAATTGGGTTTACTGTATACTACTCAGTTGATGGGTGCACCAAAATCTCACAAACCACCACTAAAGTAAGATTTGGTTACTCATGTAGCCAAATACCACCTGTTCCCCAAAAACCTATGGAAATAAAAAATTAAAAATAAATAAACAAAAAAGATTGCCCTCAGGAACTTGAAGTAGGAAAGACTGAGTCTGAGGGAGCACGGAGGTGAAGAATCAATTTACATTAACATTAGGAACCAGAATGAAAGTCATATGAGAGTAGAGATTGTAGTATCCTTGCGTGACTGTTGTATGCCCAGCGCCTGCCACCATTGCTGGCGCATGGTAGGTGCACAATGAATATTAGCTGAAAGAAAAAATAATAACTCGAGGGAAGGTCCATGGGCTCCTACTGCTGCCAATTCCTGGGATGATCTCAGCTCTTTTCCTTTTAGAGAACCAGATCTCCAGCTTGGCTTCGGATTTTTTGAGATTTTTATCTTTCTTAAGAAATCAATTTATACCTAAGATGATTTGAATAGATTTGCGTTTCTTTCATCCAAAAAAGCTCTAAGACACGTATATTTTTCTAGAAATACTAATCAAATTTTTCCCCTGAGACTACTGGAGATATTTTAATTAAATATTATCAAAGTTCATTTTAACATATTCTATGATTTGATTCAATTCAGGAAATACTTATTGTGTTATGGGAAAGTTGAAAGATGAACAAGACAATGTCCCTACCATCAGGAAGCTCACATTCAGATAGAGAAAGACAGACACAGGGAAGTCATTCTGATAACACATCATATCATCTAAGAAAAGAGGTTTAGACGATGCATGATGGGTGTTATGTGGGAAGAAGAGATCAACATTAGGGAAGATTTCATAGAGGAAGTGACCCTGATGATGGGCTTGAAAAATGAGTAGAATGTCCCAAGGAAGGGTGTTCTAGGAAGAGAGAATGTTTTGAATACAGCTATGAAGCTAAGGAATGTTGATGATTCGTGTAGATGAACGATGGGCTACATGGTGGAATTTAGTGAAAGAATCAGTTAGAAGGGTGAGATGAGACTGTAACAGTGAATCACATTGTCTTTTACAATGATGCCAGCTCAGTTTTAAATTATCCAGGCCAATAGGGATTTTTTAAAAAGAGTGGCATTTGGCAAGTCTCCGAGTGCTGAAAGGAACACCTGAAGTCTTAGAAACTCTGCAACACAGAGAATGATTACCAGACCTCTGATCTCAATGCTGGACACCTGTTTTACTGAAAATGGATGTTGTTCCTCCTCAAGGCACCTAATAAACACTGAATGCTCATACATCGCTACACTAAGGTGGCTAAAGATAAATGAATGACTGGCTTTTGGGGTGGGATTTTTAAAGTTTTGGAATGAGATAGTGATGTTGGTTGTGCACCATTGTGAATGTACTACAATTCAATAAATTATGCACTTTAAAATTACTGAGCTCGTTAACAAAACAAAAGACAAAACACATAGGATTGTCTTAACAGATGCAGAAAAAGTACTTTACAAAATTCAACATCCTTTCATGATAGAAAGTCCTCAATATATTAGGTAGAGAATAAATGTACCTCAACACAATAAAGGCCACATACGACAACCCATAGCTAACATCACTGATGAAAATGTTCACATCAATGGTTAAAAACTGAAAGCTATTCTTCTAACATCAGGAACAAAACAAGGATGACCACTGTCACTACTTCTAATCAGCATAGTCCTTTAAGTCCTAGCCATAGCAATTAGGTAAGGGAAATAAATAAATGACGCCTAAATTTAAAAAGAATTTAAACTGTCCTTGTATCTGGACAACATGACCTTATACATAGAAACCTTTAAAGATGCCACAAAAAAAAAAACTGATATAACTAATAAATGTAGTAAAGTTGCAGGATATAAAATCAACATACAAAAATAAATAGCACTTCCATACACTAACAATAAACTGTACAAAAAAGAAATCAAGAAAACAATACCATTTATGATAGCTACAAAAAATAAAATGTCATGCTTAGGAATACATTTAACCAAAGAGACAAAAGGCCTGTTATATGCTGAACAATATAAAACATTGATGAAAGAAATTAAGGAAGACACAAATAAATGGAAAGACGCCCTATGTGCATGGATGGGAAAAATTAATGTTGTTGAAATGTCTATACTACACAAAGTGATCTGCAGATTCAGTGCAATCTCTATCAAAATATCAATGACATTTTTCACAGACATAGAAAAAACAATTCTAAAATTTGTACGGAACTACAAAAGATCCTGAATAGCCAAAGCAAGCTTGAGCAAAAAGAACAAAGCTGGAAACATCGCACTACCTGACTTCAAAATATACTACAAAGTTATAGTAATCAAACAGCATGGATTTAAAAAAAAAAACCATCATAGTACTAGGATAAAAACAGACACATAGATCAATGAAACAGAATAGAGAGCCCAGAAATAAATTCACAAATTTACAGCCAACTGATTTTTTTAAATTTTTTATTTCTGTAGGTTATTGAGGAACAGGTGGCATTTGGTTACATGAGTAAGTTCTTTAGTGGTGATTTGTGAGATTTTGGTGCACCCATCACCCAAGTAGTATACACTGAACCCAATTTGTGGTCTTTTATCCCTCACCCCCTTCCCACCCTTTCCCCCGAGTCCTGAAAGCCCATATGTATATATAAATATATATATATATATATATATACCTTGATTTATTAAGGTATTTATATTAAGGTATATATATACACCAAGGTACACACACACACCACAGTTTCTTTATCCACTTGTTGATTGATGGTCATTTGAGTTGGTTCCATGTTTTTACACAGTCAATTGATTTCTGACAAAGGTATCAACAACACACAATGAGGGAAAGAACAGTCTTTTCAAAAAATGCTGTTGGGGAAATGGTATATTCGCATGCAGAAGAATGAATTAGACTTTTATTTAATACCATATACTAAAATCAACTCAAAATGGATTAAAGACTTGAATGGAAGACTTAAAATTGTATAACTACTGGAGGAAAACATAGGGGAAAGCTCCATGACATTGGTCTGCGTAATGGTCCTTTGGAGATAAATCCAAAAGCACAGGCAACAAAAGTAAAAGTAGACAAAAGAAATTACATCAAACTAGGAAGCTTCTGCACAGCTAAGGAAATAATTAACAGAATAAAGAGAAAATCTACAAAATGGGACAAAATATTTGCAAACCATACATCTGGTAAGGTTTTGCTATGGTTTGAAATTTCCCTCTAAACCTCATGTTGAAATTTAATTGCCACTCTAACAGTATTAAGAGGTGCGACCTTTAAGAAACGATTAGGCCCTAAGGTCTCTGCCCTCATAAAGGAGTGAATGTTGTTATTGAGAGAGTGACTTAGTTATCACAGGAGTGAGTTTCTGACAAAAATGATGAGTTCATCTTTCTTGCCCTTCTGCTATGGGATAACCATCGCCAATGCTAGCGCCATGCTCTTGGACTTCCCAGCCTCTAAAACCCTGAGCCAAATAAACTTCTGTTTATAAATTACCTAGTCTATAGTATTCTGTTATAGCAGTAGAAAATGGGCTAAAACTGGGCTGGGCGTGGTGGCTCACACCTGTAATCCCAGCACTTTGGGAGGCCAAGGTGGGTGGATCACCTGAGGTCAGGAGATGGAGACCAGCCTGGCCAACATAGTGAAACCCCGTCTCTATTAAAGGTATAAAAAATTAGCCGGGTGAGGTGGCAGGCACCTGTAATCCCAGCTACTTGGGAGGCTGAGATCATGCCACTGCACTCCAGCCTGGGCAACAGAGCGAGAAATCATCTCAAAAAAAAAAAAAAGAAAGAAACAAAGAAAGAAAAAGAAAAAAGAAAAGTGATCCCCAGAGTTGGAGATGGGGCCTGATGGGGGGTGTTTGGGTCATGGGGGCAGATCACTCATAAATGGCTTGATACCATCTTCATGGTAATGAGTGCCTTCTTGCTCTATTAGGTCCTGCAAGATCGGATTGTTAAAAGAGCCCGGCACTTGCCTCCTCTCTCTCTTCCCTCCTTCCTCTCACCATGTGATGCCTGCTCCCCTTCACTTCTCCCCATGAGAAGAAGCTCCCTGAAGCCCTCATCAGAAGCAGATGCTAGCACCGTGCTTCTTGTACAGCCTGCAGAACCATAAGCCAAATAAACTTGTTTTCTTTATAAATTATCCAGCCTTGGGTATTCCTTTATAGCAATGCAAACTAAGACACATGGCTTCTTGTCTTTCCCTTACGGATTTCTCTGATAAATGCTGCCTTAATAAATCAACTGTGGCCAGGCACGGTGGCTCATGCCTGCAATCCCAACACTTTGGGAGGCCAAGGCAGGCGGATCACCCGAGGTCAGAAGTTCAAGACCAGCCTGGCCAACATGGTGAAACCCTGTCTCTACTGAAAATACAAAAAAATTAGCCAGGCATGGTGGCACATGCCTGTAATCTCAGCTACTCAGAAGGCTGAAGCAGGAGAATCACTTGAACCCAGGATGCAGAGGTTGCAGTGAGCCGAGACTGTGCCATTGCACTCCAGCCTGGGCAACAAGAACAAAACTCTGTCTCAAAAAAAAAAAAATCAACTGCATGTAAATCCTCATCTCAGGGCCTTCTTCTGAAGAACTCCATTTTGGGATGGGGTCTGGCTCTGTTGCCCAGGCTGGAATGCAGTGGCTCAATCTCAGCTCACCGCAACCTCTGCCTCCCAGGCCCAAGCAATCCTCCTGCCACAGCCTCCTGAGTAGCTGGGACTACAGGCACGAACCACCACACCCAGATAATTCTTGTATTTTTTGTTGAGACAGGGTTTCACCATGTTGGCCAGGCTGGACTCAAGTGATCTGCCCAACTCAGCCTGCCAATGTGCTGGGATTACAGGCTTGAGCCACTGCACCCAGCCACAGGCAATTATTCTCATAAACTGAAACCAGAAACAAAAAGTACAAAGACCGTTGATCCAAGACCACCTGTGGAAAGGTCTAGCTCCACATTTTCACAAAACAGGATGATTCCAATCAGGGTGATGTAATGACAGTTTCTCACAACTTGAACTATAGTATTTACTACTCAGACTCTGTAACCTACTAATGATTCTTTTTATTGAAACATGCATTACCTTCTCTTGCTCACATGTATAAGACCAGTAGGTTTTATTTAAGAAATTAATTAAGTTCTCCTAGCTACATTTACCCTTGGAATTATTAACATCTGGAAATGAAAATCAATGAGGACTTGGTGGATTCTTTTATTTCTTGCCTCTATCTGTCCATGTTGAGAATAGAATTCCTGCTGTACTTTGATCCAAAATCATTGTGCAAATCTAAAGGGAGATATCTTTTTTTTTAACAAGAGCACAAATCCACATTTATTTATTGACTTTTCATTAGTTTATTGAGGGGTACAGCATCACCGGGTTCTGCGTCCAATAGCCTTAGCAGGAAGATTGCATCAGAATTTGGCATGAACCATGCCACTGTTTTCGTGGGCCCAAGTTACCTTTCCCCAGATTACTCTGATTTTGTTAGGTTTGCATCCAGGAGTCACTGTGTTGTTCTTTGCTTTGTATACATAAGCGCACCTCTTGCCCAAATAGAATTCTCTTTCATCTGGGGCATAAACGCCTTCAATTTTAAGAAGAGCTGTGTGCTCCCTTTAGTCCCGGAGACCCCACTTACAGCCGGCAAAAATGGCCTTGGACCACAGCCTTCCAGACATAGTTCTTTTTACAAGTCCTGTTCCCAGCAGGCCTACTCCGGTTATTTGCCCCCAAATTTCAGCAGCAGGTGCTTCACTCCTCCAAAAGGAGATATCTAATTCTTTCTGGGAACCTCTTGTTCTGGGGATTAAATGAGGTAAGCAGATAACCTAGCCAAGGGGTGTGGCTCATAGAAGGCACACAACAATTAGCCAGCTTTCTTCATTATGGAGTTGTGGCCTAGGAGGATGCTCTAACTCTGTGATTTTCAAAGTGTGATCTTACAATAGAATCATCTGGAGTGCTTGCTAAATGAAGATTCCTGGACTCTATCCTTCTAAACCAGAATTTCTGGGAAAGACTCAGAAATCGCATTTTAAAATGCCCTCTGTTTATTTTTTTACCTTTTTTTTTCTGAAACAGAGTCTTGCTCTGTCACCCAGGGTGGAGTGCAGTGGTGCGATCTCGGCTCACTGCAACCTCCACCTTCCAGACTCCAGTGATTCTCCTGCCTCACCCTCCCGAGTAGCTGGGACTACAGTTGTGCTCCACCATGTCTGGCTAATTTTTTTTGTATTTTTAGTAGAGAAGGAATTTCACCATGCTGGCCAAGCTGGTCTTGAACTCCTGGCCTCGAGTGATCTGCCCACCTCCACCTCTCAAAGTTCCGGGATTACAGGTGTGAGTCACCGCACTCAGTCCTCTGTTTAAATTTTACGCATTCTAAAGTTTAAAAGTCATCATATCTGATCCAGTGACCCAGGGTGTTCATGAGACTAGTGTGTTAATACAAACTGTTTTGTTCTAAGATGACAGAAACTCAAATGAAATTAACTTAAGCTAAAAAAAGAAAAAAAAAAGGAAGGAGGATTTATTAGTTCACAAAACTGAAGGCTCAAGGTCAAATGTAGACCTGGCTAGATCCAGGGAATCAAGATTCCGTCTCTCCCCTCTCTCCCGGCTCTCTTATCATGATAAGCCCAGTTGACTCCATTCATGGGCTCTCCACATGATGAAATAATTGTCCCCAGCAGCTCCATTATTGCCTTGTCTTTACACTCATTATCTTCAAAGATTGGTCATATCTTTTTCCTGGTAGTTTCAGCAGAAATCTCTGAGAGATATATGATTGGTCCAGCTTGGGTCACATGCCCATCTTTGAGCCAATCGGTAGTCAGAAGGATATAGCTCTCTGACAGGTAAGACCTGAGCCACGTGTACATGCCTGTGGTAAAGAAATTGGTACCGACTCCACCTAAATCAGACAAAATGAGTTTCCCCAAGAAATAAGTATCCTGTTGCCAGCAGAAGAAGGGAGAACTGTTTTTAAACAGATGCCAAGTAGACAAGAGAACATCAGGTTCACTAGAACCAGAATGCTCTTTTTTAAAAGCCCTATAAGCTATTCTGCTGATCATCGCATTGGGAGGACCAGATTCTGGTGGGTCTCCCGGGTCAGCAAGAAAGTACCTCTCTGTAATCCCAGCATTTTGGGAGGCCGAGGCAGGTGGATCATCTGAGGCCAGGAGTTCGAGACCAGCCTAGCCAAGAGGGTGAAACCCCATCTCTACTAAAACCACGAAAAATTGACTGGGCACAGTTGCTCACACCTGTAATCCCAGCACTTTGGGAGGCCAAGGCAGGCAGATCACCTGAGGTCAGGAGTTCAAAACCAGCCTGGCCAATATGGTGAAACTCTGTCTCTACTAAAAATACAAAAATTAGCCAAGTGTGGTGGTGGGTGCCTGTAGTCTCAGCTACTTGGGGGGCTAAGGCAGGAGAATCGTTTGAACCTGGGAGGTGGAGGTTGCAGTGAGCCAAGATTGCACCTCTGCACTCCAGCCTGAGCGACAAAGTGAGACTCCATCTCAAAAAAGGAAGAAAGAAAGAAAAAAAGGAAGGGAGGGAGGGAGGAAGAGAGGGAGGAAGGGAGGAAGAGAGGGAGGAAGAGAGGGAGGAAAGGAGGAAGAGAGGGAGGAAGAGAGGGAGGAAGGGAGGAAGAGAGGGAGGAAGGGAGGAAGAGAGGGAGGAAGGGAGGAAGAGAGGGAGGAACGGAGGGAGAGAAGGAGGAAGGGAGGGAGGGAAGGAGGGAGAGAAGAAAGAAGGGAGGAAGGGAGGAAGGGAGGGAGGAAGAGAAGAAGGAAGGGAGGGAGGAAGGGAGGTAGGAAGGGAGGGAGGAAGGGAGGGAGGAAGGGAGGGAGGAAGGGAGGGAGGGAGGGAGAAAGGGAGGAAGGAAGGGAGGAAGGAAGGAAGGAAGGAAGGAAGGAAGTCTTACCCGTAGTGAGGAAATGTCGTGTATGTCTGTTTTGCCATTCAGTGCTAAGATAGCCAAGCCTGTGAATACGCACCTGTGTGAGTGTCTAATTTTAAGGTGGTAGGAGCCCTTTTTTCTCTGGCAGTGAACAAGAGTGGTTGTGGTAAGCCCCAGGGATGCATTTATCCTAAACTGACTCAGAAAGTCTCAAAACGACTGATTTGTCCACACTGGAGAGTTCAAGTCTCACCTCTTCTGTCTAGGGAGAAGTAAAAATGACAGACTAGGATGAGTGGCTGGGTACCTCTGGTTCAGCTGAGGGTTAATCTTCTGCAAACCATGTTAGCCAGAGAATGCAAGCCTAGATTGTCACCACTTAACAGATAGCAAAAAGGTCGGCATTAGAAGGAGCCTCAGAAAATTGTGTCTGCTTATCCTACAGGGAGACATCAGGTTAGCGTAACATCCACCAAGCAGATGTGCTGACAGGGACAGGGGCCAAATGGCAGACTTATTGAAAAGCGGAAAACCAATTGTAATACAGATGATTCCTTTTTTTTTTTTTTTTTCAGACTGAGTTTCTCTCTGTTGTTCAGTCTGGAGTGCAGTGGCACGATCTCAGTTCACTGCAACCTCTCCCTCCCAGGTTCAAGAGGTTCTCCTGCCTCAGCCTCCCGGGTAGCTGGGATTACAGGTGTGTCCCACTATGCCAGGATAATTTTTGTATTTTCAGTAGAGATGGGGTTTCACCACGTTAGCCAGGCTGGTCTCGAACTCCTGACCTCAGATGATCTGCCCGCCTTGGCCTCCCAAAGTGCTGGGATTACAGGCGTGAGCCACCGCACCCAGCCACAGATGATTTCTGATGCAAATATATTGTACTTCAGTTAGTACAGTTGGATTTTCCCTTGATATTTGTCAATAGAAGAGAAACTTTTTCTTGAACTAAAAAAAAGAAAAATCGAGTCCTTCTATAAGTACTTATTGATATCAACACTAGAAGCGTGAGGAAGAAGAAAAGTTCATGAAATGAGTCCAGTGTCTTCCTGAACAACTAGTTTGCCAAGAATGGTAATGCTCCTACTGCTGGAAAAAAAAATTGAGGCAAGACCCAAAAGGACCTGGAGTCTAATTTTAAAAGTACATCAAGATGTTGGGAGAAGATGTGGGAAAAGTTGCTGACAGAAGGTCCTGGTTATGTCTTTTGTCGCCAGTTTGCTTGTATCAGCATGCATATGTAAAGGGCAAAACATCATCTCATTTTAATAACACACTTAACTGTCAATGTATACATAGGAGATCATGATGCTTGCCAATTTAAAAAACTGAATCTCAAGTGCAGGTAGAGCCAGCCAATTTTTTTTTAGACCAGACAACTAGAAGAAATCTGTGGTTCTTAAAACTGAATCTGGAGCATTAAAAGAGTGTTCAGGCCGGGCAAGGTAGCTCACACCTGTAATCCCAGCACTTTGGGAGGCTGAGGCGGGCAGATCACGAGGTCAGGAGTTCAAGACCAGCCTGGCCAACATAGTGAAACCCCGACTCTACTAAAAATACAAAAATTAGCTGGGCATGATGGCATGCGCCTATAGTCCCAGCTACTCAGGAGACTGAGACAGAAGAGTTGCTTGAACCCTGGAGGCAGAGGGTGTGGTGATCCGAAATCAAGCCACTGCACTCCAGCCTGGGCAACGGAGTGAGACTCCACCTAAAAAAAAAAAAAAAAAAAAAAAACTGTTGCAATAAAGATCACAACGGGCCAGGTGCAGTGGCTCATGCCTGTAATCCCAGCACTTTGGGAGGACAAAGCAGAAGGACTGCTCGAGTCCAGGAGTTTGAGACCAGCCTGGGAAAAATGGCGAAACCACGTCTCTACAAAAAATACAAAACTTCATCAAGTGTGGTGGCTCGTGCCTGTAGTCCCAGCTACTTAAAAGACTAAGGTGGGAGGATTGCTTGAACCCAGGAGGCGGAGGTTGCAGTGAACCGTGATCACGCCACTGTACTCCAGCCTGGGCGAGAGAGGAAGAGGCTATCCCAAAAAGCAAACAAACAAACAAACAAAACACAATGATGTGGATACCAAAACCACATTTTGGGGAGGGAGTGTGACAGAGGAAGACATTTGAAGGAGAACAAATCAGCAATTTATTGAAAAGTGCTCCTCCCCACACACTTCATCCACCTGGCAGCAAACTGGACTATTTAGAGGTGCTTTTGTGCGTTTCATCTTGTGTAATATTCACCAGATGGGATTATTTTTCTGACTCACTTTGTTTTGCCCTTAATGCTTTTAAAGTGCCCCACTTCATATAAGAATGTTCTTCTCTCTTAGGAATAGAATTAGATATTCATTAAATCATTTATTTTTAAAGTGTCTATCAGGGAGTCTGCTATGTACTATGCACTGTACTGGACACTAAAAATACAGCAATGAAAAAAGGCAAAAAATCCTATTCTCGCAGAGCTTATGTTCTAGAACTCTACTGCCCAAGATGGTACCCATGAGTCACATGAGCCACTGAGAACTTGAGAAGCGGCTGGTCCAAGTTAAAATGTGCTGTCAGTGTGAGAAACACACAGCATTTCAAAGGCCTATTACTGGAAAAAGAATGGCAAAGCATGCCAATGTTTTAGATTGATTACATATTGAAAAGATAATATGTTGGATATTACCGAGTCAAGTAAAATATGTTATTAAAGTTAATTTCAGCTGGGAGCGGTGGCTCACGCCTGTAATCCCAACACTTTGGGAGGCCCAGGCAGGAGGATCACTTGAGGTCAGGAGTTTGAGACCAGCCTCGCCAACATGGTGAAACCTCATCTCTACTAAAAATACAAAAATTAGCCAGGCGTGGTGGTGGGCGCCTGTAGTCCCAGCTACTCAAAAGGCTGAGGCTGGCAGGAGAATCGCTTGAACCCAGGAGGCGGAGGTTGCAGTGGGCCAAGATCGTGCCACTGTACTCCAGCCTGCACAACAAAGTGAGACTCCGTCTCAAATAAATAAATAAAAATAAAGTTAATTTCACCTGTTTCTTTTTACTTTTTTCAATATAGCCACTAGAAAATTAAAAATTATGTATGTCGCTTACATTTTACTTCAAGTAAACAGCATTGTTCTAGAACAGCAGTTATCAGGTGGGGGTAATTTTGCCCTTCCTCCTGGGAGGACAGTGGACAAACATAAACTTTTTTTTTTTTTGGTAGCCTTGACATCTATCATCTCTGGAAACTCAAACTTTTAGGACTAATCTTTGAGAGGTTCCTAGACACTGTGCCTGGAATTCACAGAGCTGCCCTCAGGGGATGTCTAGACTTCTTTGGGCTTGGGTCATTTGAGGGAGCCCACGGTTCTGCTTGGGGTGTGTGTGGGGGGTGTGTGTGTGTGTGTATGTGTGTGCATGTTTTGAACAAATCTTCTTAAGAAAGAACATGTAGCAGCAAAATAAGTCACTAATGATAAACAAATGTGATACATAATTTTGAGCAAGATTTAAACATATTAAACTGCCTTGGCGGCTGGGCACAGTGGCTCACACCTGTAATCCCAGCACTTTGGGAGGCCTAGGAGGGCGGATCCTCTGAGGTCAGGAGTTCAAGACCAGCCTGGCCAACATGGCAAAGCCGTGTTGTAATTTTGTAAAAATACAAAAATTAGCCGAGCATGGTGGTACATGCCTATAATCCCAGCTACTTGGGAGGCTGAGAGAGGAGAATCGCTTGAACCCAGGAGGCGGAAGTTGCAGTGAGCCGAGACTGTGTCAATGCAGTCCAGCCTGGGGGACAGAGTGAGACTCCATCTCAAAAAAAAAAAAAATACCTTGGCATATTGTGGAATTCCCCTCCCTTAAGCTTTTCCCATATGACAACTTTTTTCATTTAATGTGATCAAAGGTTTTTTCTAACTTTAAAAATATTTTATTATGAAATATCAATACAGAAGAAAAGAGCAAAAATGTAAATATACTACTTACTAAATATTAAGCAAATATCCGGGCACCTGCCACCTAGGTCATAAACAGAGCATTCTCAATATCCCAGGGACCCCCAGGGTCATTCCCCCATCATAACTCTCTACCTCCCCTCAGGCTTTTGAGATAACTTTTTCTTGACTTCCTTTTTAATTTTACAAACTATAGATGTGCCCCTAAACAATAGAGTATCATTTTGACTATTTTTGAACCCTATATAAATTTAATTATACTGTATATATTCTTTCTAATTTTGCTTCTTCTGCTCCGTATTATGTATTTAGTTTCACTCTCATAAATGCATATAGCTCTACCACCTTTATTCTCACTGCTGTATAGTGTTTTATCCTGTGAGTATACAATGCATTTATCAGGTCTACAGCAGAGGCACATTTAGGCTGTTTCCATTTTAGGGCTATCTTGAACAATGTTCCTATGAACATTCTAGGACATGAATGTTGAGCTCATGGGCACAGGTTTCTCTAGGGTTGGTCCTCACCAAATTTCTCTAGGGTTGGTCCTCACCAAATTTTAATTCAAAAATATCTGTAGAATCTATGCATCTGTGTCTGAGATGGAATAAAATCAACTCATCTGAATCTCTTATTACAGTCATAAAGCTTCCAGAATGCACTTAAAACTCCATTCTCACTCCAAGTTTTTAGCGTTTAGTGCTATTTGAGATCAAAGCCCTAGAGACTATCTCCTTAACTATTTTCATTCTTCCCGATCTCATTGCATAAAGGAGGAAAGAGACTTTGATTCATGCATATCCTTGCATTGCCTTTGCATTGCTCACCAGAGTGATTTAGCTAAAAGGAAATCTGACCCACGTTTGCAACCCTTCATGGGATCCCCATTGCCTTCAGGATAAAGTCCCAAATCCTTAATATAGCATGAGATTCTGTCAGCTCCCCAGTCTACTTGCCAGCCACACACAGCCCTACACTTCTCCTTTTTTTTTGGCAATACCAAAGGGCTTAGAGACCCCGTTATACTCCGTGGTTTTTCTTTTTTCTTTCTTTATTTTTATTTATTTATTTATTTATTTTTTTTTTTAGTCGGAGTGTTGCTCTGTTGCCAGGCTGGAGTGCAGTGGCGCAATCTCAGCTCAGCTCACTGCAACCTCCACCTCTCGGGTTAAAGCGATTCTCCTGCCTCAGCCTCCTGAGTAGCTGGGACTACAGGCACGAGCCACCAGGCCCAGCTAATTTACGTATTTTTAGTAGAAACGGGGTTTCACCACGTTGGCCAGTATGGGCTCGATCTCTTGATCTCATGATCTGCCCACCTCAGGCTCCCAAAGTGCTGTGATTACAGGCATGAGCCACCGCACCTGGCCCCATGGTTCTTCATACTCCATGCCTTCTGCCTTGCTGTGCTCTCTGCCTCTTCCCAAATCTTGTTTTCTGCATAAACTCCCACCCATCCTTCAAGGGTCATCTCAAAAATTATCTCCTCCGGCCGGGCACAGTGGCTCACGCCTGTAATCCCAGCACTTTGGGAGGCCTAGGCTGGTGGATCACGAGGTCAGGAGATCGAGACCATTCTGGCTAACATGGTGAAACCCGTCTCTACTAAAAATATAAAAAATTAGCCGGGCGTGGTGGCGGGTGCCTGTAATCCCAGCTACTCAGGAGGCTGAGGCAGGAGAATCGCTTGAACCCAAGAGGTGGAGGTTGCAGTGAGCCAAGATTGCGCCACTGCACTCCAGCCTGGGAGATAGAGTGAGACTCCATCTTGAAAAAAAAAGAAAAGAAAAGAAAAGAAAAATTGCTCTCCATGTGGCCCACTTCTTCTCCTAATCTCTGTCCTCTGAAACCTAGAGTTGCTATCTAAAGTTTATTAGAATCAAGCATTTTAGAACCTCCTAATATCACTCAGCTAAGTCACTATATCCTCAAATGACTATTTCCTTCTTAATTCAGATAGACCATTGGCTGATAACATACATTTTCAAGAGAATACAGCTTAGTATTTATATAAATATATAGTTTATCATTAATCATTTAGTATTTTCTGTACCTCACTGTCATCTTTCAGGATATAAAGGAAACAACTTGTAGTACTCCAAATAAAGTACAGGATATTAGATTACAATTTAACTAGCTGAAAGCAATGTACCAGGTCATTCTCTTTTCTTATATTTGATATGTTTAATTTTATTTTTGTGTGCCTCTGTCTTAAAAGTCAAAAGCAAGGGCCAGGTGCAGTGCTCACACCTATAATCCCAGCACTTTGGGAGGCCTAGGTGGGTGGATCACTTGCAGTCAGGAGTTCAAAACCAGCCTGGCCAATATGGTGAAACTTTGTCTCTACTAAAAATATAAAAAGCTTAGCCAGGCATGGTGGTGGGCATCCATACTACTTGGGAGGCTGAGGCAGGAGGATCAGTTGAACTCAGGAGGTGGAGGTTGCAGTAAGCCTAGATTGCGCCACTGCACTCCAGCCTGGGCAACAGGGTGAGACTCCACCTCAAATAAATTAATTAATTAATTAAATAAAACAAAGTCAAAAGCAGGGCATGAAGTACAATTAGTTAAAGATTTTAGCTACTTGGGTACATGAAAAGAGAGATTTTATAACAATTTCCAGAGAAAAGTATGGGAGAGAGAAGTCATATATATAGGATATTCTCTCCCACTCCTCCCATAGCTCCCATACCGTAGCAGACATCATCATCATCAATTGCTTCCAGTATTCATTTCCTCTGAAGCTGGAGACCCTCCAAATTCTCAAAATTTGAGATAGCGCTCCAAGCAGTATTGATCCTAGAGGTAAAGCATATTTGCCATTTCAGATTGAAAATCTGCCAAGAAGTTTTTAGGCAAAGGATCATCTCTTATTTTCCTAAATTGGATAAGAATATATTCTAGGTAGTACTAAGGCTAGTCCTAATGTACAGAATGTCAATATGAAACTGAAATGTTTCTGTTCACTGGTTTAAAAAAAAGAGAGCGAGAGGAGGAGGAGGAAGAGAAAGAGGAAGAAGAAAGAAGGAGAAGGAGGAGAAGGAGAAGAAAAGAAGAAAGAAGAAGAAGAAGAAGACGAAGACGAAGAAGAAGAAGACGAAGACGAAGAAGAAGAAGAGGGAGGAGGGGGAGGAGACGGAGGAGGGGGAGGAGAGGGAGGAGGGGGAGGAGGAGGAAAGGAGGAAGAAGGGAGGAGGAAGAAGGAAGAAGGAAGGAGAAGAAGCAGAAAAGAAACTGAAATGTTTTCCTCCCATGTCAGGACTGAGTTTCCCCTGAAGATCTTCCTGGTTTCTGCAGCCTACACCGACTTTTCTCTTCTCTGATTGTTAATGGTCTTTGGCTTGCATGCTAGATGGGTTCGTGTCCAGTTAGATTGCTAGGTTTCTTGATAGTAGGAGCAGAGTCTTAACTTCTGGTGAACATGGCAGATGCTGAGCACATAACAGATGCTCACTGAAGTATTCCCTCTTTTTATTGGTGATATAGAAAAAGAAGACATTGGAAAGAGAGGTATCTCACCTTCTGAATACACTTTGGGGAAAAAATGTTGAAAGAAAAAGTTTAGTTGAGAGAATAAACTATAGCAACAGCAAAATATTCTCCCTACCCTTTCAAGTCTAACATATTCAAACCATTTATAGTCCAATGGTGGAGGGAAGTCAATTTAGAGACCACACTACTCAAAAGTCAGAAAACATTTGCTGTGGTTACTAATTTAATATTTCAAGGAAACTTTCCACACCTCATGTTCCAACAAACTCATTAATGCTGAATTTTTGTAATGTTCTGAATTTAAAATTCTGCTACCGTCTTACCCCGGAACACTCACTTCTGCCAATAAAAAGACTTGCTTTTACTAAGGTTTGCAGGTTCACTCATCTTTGTTCAAGTGGCTTCCTCCATCCGAAATTCATTTTTCTCTTCTCTTTCTACCTGTTCCAATCTTGCCTGGCCCACTCAGTCAACTGAGGGACTCTTTCTCCCATACAACCTCTTTTGACTCGTGGAACTGTAACGCTCCCATTCTGGCCACTCTGGGTGTCCACCACACATTTTCTGCCTCACACTAGGAGTTTGGATCCTACAACATGTAAAAGCATAAACTTGAGAGTCTCCCAGACACCTTAGTCAAAATCCTGGCTGGTTAAGTGACCTCAAGCAAAGATCTTATCTTCTTTAGGCCTTAGTTTCCTCATCTGTAAAATGGACATAAAAATAGAACCCACAGAATGTAAAGTAGTACAACCCCTATGGAAAACAGTGTGGAGATTCCTTAAAGAACTAAAAGTAGAACTGTCATTTGATCCGGCAATCCCACTACTGGGTATCTACCCAGAGGAAAATGAGTCATTTTACGAAACAGTTACTTACACACATGTTTACAGCTGCACAATTCTCAAGTGCAAAAATGTGGAACCAGGCCAGGCATGGTGGCTCACGCCTGTAATCCCAGCACTTTGAGAGGCCGAGGCAGGTGGATCACCTGAGGTCAAGAGTTTGAGACCAGCCTGACCAACATGGTGAAACCCCATTTCTACTAAAAATACAAATTAGCTGGACATGGTGGTGGGCGCCTGTAATCCCAGCTACTCAGGATGCTGAGGTGGGAGAATCAGTTGAACCCAGGAGGAGGAGGTTGCAGTAAGCCAAGACGGTGCCACTGCTCTCCAGCCTGGGCGAAAGAGCAAGACTCTATCTCAAAATTAATCAATCAGTCACATGGGCCCACTCCTAGAGTGTATGATTCCGTAGTGCTGAGGTGAGCTTGAAAATGTGCCTTTCTGATAAGTTTCCTGGTGAGGCTGATGCTACTGGACTAGGGAATACATTTTGAGAATCACTGATTTAGCTCCAGACCATGTGGTCTGGCAATGTGGGTTGTGCTCAGCTGGGCTGTTCTTCTGGTCTTGGCTGGGCTCACTCATGCATCTATGGTTAGCTGCCAGTCCACCCCACAGCTGTTTCTAGGAGTTGGCTGAATGCTGGCTAAGATAGCACGTGTGAATGGGACATTTGTCTCTTGGCGCTTGGCTGATCAGATAAGGATTGTTCACATGGAGCTCATAGGGTTCCAAGAGAGAGCAGAAACAGCTAGAGGTCTAGACTGGCACACTGTCACTTTTGTCACATTCTAATGTTCAAAGCTTGTCACAAGGCCAGTCCAGACTTAAGAGATGGGGACACAGACTCTACCTCTTGATGGGAGAAGCTGCAAAGCCACTTTACACAGGGGTGTGGTTAGAGAGAAGGGAGTAGTCTGTGTCCATGTGTGCAATCTACCACATCACTGTTGATCCTAATACCTAATTGGCACAGAGGAAATACTTGTGGAATGAGTAAGTGATTCTCCTAACAACTGAACTTTCAAATTTTGCAAATGATAGTAAATCACTTACACATGACACCTAGTATCACGTGCACAGGGGACTGCTGATGAATAGTAGAGTCCCCACTTGATGGCTGTGTGATCTTCACCCTCAAGCCTTGAGGCTTTCACATATAAAATGAGGGTGATAATTTTCATCTCAAAGAGTTGTGGTAAGAATCAAATTTGAGAATCAGGCTGGGCGTGGTGGCTCATGCCTGTAATCCCAGCACTTTAGGAGGCCGAGGTGGGCAGATTACCTGAGGTCAGGAGATCAAGACTAGCCCAGCCAACATGGTAAAACCCTGTCTCTACTAAAAAAATAATAATAATAATAATAGAAAAATTAGCTGGGTGTGGTGGTGGGCGCCTGAAATCTCAGCTACTCGGGAGGCTGAGGCAGGAGAATCGCTTGAACCCGGGAGGCAGAGGCTGCAGTGAGCCAAGACTGAGCTATTGCAATCCAGCCTGGGCGACAAGAGTGAGACTCCATCTCAAAAAAAAAAAAAAAAGAGAGAGAGAGAATCCATACATAACATGAAGGTTTTAGAATTTCCGGAGCAGCGTAACCTCTCTACACATCAGTTCCCTCATCTGAAAACTGGGCACAAATCACCCCCATCTTACAAGGTTTGGGGAAGGATGAAATGAGATGGCATGTGCCAAATGCTCGCTTTATAAAGTGCTCACAATTATTACTAATGGGATCACATTGCCCAGCACAGTGCCCGGTAACACTCAGCAAATGCTGGACCCCACGTGGCACTCTGGCTATAGAAATGTACTAAAAGAGCTGTGACAAAATGCCCCACGTCAAAAACTCCAGGTGCACAAATGCTGTCCAAGGTGCCAGACTTTGAAAATCTAGACATGCAAGAAGCCACCAGTAGTCCAGCCAGATAGTCAGAGGGGTCTCACGATTCTCACCAGCTGGATGCCTCTGCCCGTTTCTCTTGTACCTCTAGCCCACAGCTCCAGTGCCTCTACTTATACAGTGAAAGTAGGTCACCTCAATATTTCAGATGTAGAGGCAGGCAAGATACAGGAGAAAGGAATGGAGCAGATGAAGCCAATAGTCAGAGATGAGAGGTGGATGGCTGGGGAATTCATAAACCTTTTGCAACTTCCCTAAACAGAGAAGGCAGGAAGGGAGGGACGAAGGGAGGGAAGGAGGGAAAAAGGAAGGAAGAGAGGGAGGGAGGAAGGAAAGATGG
Source organism: Pongo pygmaeus (assembly GCF_028885625.2). Lineage (NCBI taxonomy): Eukaryota > Metazoa > Chordata > Mammalia > Primates > Hominidae > Pongo > Pongo pygmaeus. Next base: position 15,926,261 of record NC_072391.2, read on the forward strand.
AGAAAAGATGAAAGGAAGCTTAGCAGGCAGATGGTTGATCCACTTGAATGGCCCCTCTCAGTCACCTGCAGCCCCTGAGACCAGAGGCTGGAGATGCTACGTGAGCAATCTTGTCTGCCACCCGTTTAATTGCCTGGGGAAGCCACAGCGACTGAGAAAACCACGCATTCTGCTAAAGCTTTCAGAGTGGTCCCCAGGGCTTCCCTCCCTCTAGGTGACTCCCATTTAGGCCAGCATTAATGGGTCACCTGCCAAGAAGCCCTTAGACTGTGAAGTTAAAAGTGCCTTATTCAGATAATCACCAACTGAACCAGAAAGCCTTCTGGGCTGGGAGGCTGAGCTCTGGTTGTGGGTCCAGCCAAGCCTGCAGCAAGGCAGCCTCTCAGCCTGCCAACCAGGTTTCTCTCACCCTCTCCTCTCCAGGAAGATTGTAGGGCTTTGCAGACTCAGGGGTTGCACTGTGAATAATGATCATACAGGAGCAGGGAGCTTAGGCCAAACCCAGGGTCCGATTTCAGATCAGGTTCAGGATAGCAGGAGGGCATGAGAAAATTTGAGGGATCTGGAACCTTCCCTATGGGAGGTGGGAGGCTGGAGGCTGTTCTTTTACTAGGCACATAGGTATGGTTCACTTGCTATGGACGAGGAACTATACCAGGTGCTGGAGATGCTGGGATGAGCATAATGGGCCCAGCCCACTCTCAGGTTGCTGAAGTCTTAAGAGAGGAGACAGAGGTCTAATAAACTAATCAGTAATTACAGCGATTTCAGACTAGGGCTGATTGCAGTGGCTCATGCTTATAATCCAGGCATTTTGGGAGGCCAAGGCACGAGGATCACTTTTGTGCAGGAGTTCAAGACCAGCCTAGGCAGCATAGTGGGACCCCCCATCTCTGCAAAAAATGAAAAAACTAGCCAGGCATGGTGGCATGCACATGTAGTACCAGCTACTCAGGAGGCTGAGGCAGGAGAATGGCTTGAGCCCAGAAGGTCAGGGCTACAGTGAGCCAAGATCACACCACTGCACTCCAGCCTGGGCAACAGAATGAGACCCTGTCTCTAAATAAATAAATAAAGTGATTTCAAAGAGTGAAGGAAATAAATAGAATGATGTGCTACCAACTAGCCTGGAGTGGGGACTGCAGGGAAGAGCAACATTGGACAGGGTGGTCAGGGAAAGCCTCTCTAAGAAAACAACAGTTGAGCCAAAACCTGAATGTGATGATGAAGCAAAGATTGGAGAACAGTATCTCATGTGGAGGGAAGAGCAAGCAAAGACCTTGGGTTTGGCTCAGCTTAGCATGTTTCAAACAGATAGAAGTTCGATGTGATGAGTGCTTAGTGAATCAACAGAACATAAAATCAGACAGCTAAGTCACTGCCTGCCAGCCTCCTGGATGCCCTCATGATCTCTGTCTCCTAGAATTTACGCCCTTGTGTAAACAATAAATAGGGCTGACCTAGGGAACCAACAAGACCTGGAGGAAGTGACAGGGTGTAGGTTCCAAGACTGGGTTATAGAAGAACATTGCAGCTTCTGCCTTGCCCTCTCTTTCTCAGACAACTCGTTCTGGACAAAGCCAACCACCGTGTCATGAGGACAGCTCAGCATTCCTACGGGAATGTCCATGTTATAACGAACTGAGGCCTCCTGCCAATAGCCAGCATCAACCTTCTAGCCATGTGAGTGCATCTTGGATCCTTTAGCCCAACAAAGCCTTCGGACAACTGCAATCCCAACCGACGTCATACAGCAACCTCTGAAAGACCATAAGCCAGAACGCCCAGCTGAGTCACTCCCAAATGCCCAACCAAGAGAAGCTGCATTAGTCCGAGCACAGTGGCTCACATCTGTAATCCCAGGACCTTGGGAGACTGAAGGAGGAGGATCACTTGAGGCTAGGAGTTCAAGACAAGCTTGGGCAACATAGCAAGACACTGTCTCTACAAAACATTTAAAAAACTAGCCAGGTGGGGTGACACATGCCTGAAGTTTCAACTGCTTGGGAGACTGAAACAGAAGGAGCTCTTGAGCCCAGGAGATTAAGGCTGCAGTGAGCTATGATCACACCACCGCACTACAGCCTGGGCAACAGAGCAAGAACCTGTCTCAAAAAGAAGGAAAAAAAAAACAGAATAAAGAAACTGCATGAGATAATAAAGGTTTATTGTTCTCTTAAGTCCCTATATTTTGGGAAATATTTGATGTGTAGCCATCAATAACTAATACAGTCATGAAGCACTAAGGTGAGAAGCTTGGGTTTTCTTTTCAGCATCATTTGAGGATTTTAAGTGGGAAGATGACGTGATCTGATTCATGTTCACATGGAGCACTCCAGATTCTGGGAGGGGAATGGAACATAGGAAAGCAAGAGAAACCAAAGTGTTGGAAGGATTCCTATTTCCAGACTTCCTTCCAGCTGTCTGAAAATGCCCTTTAATTTCTTTCCAACCATCCAATTGCAGTCTTGCAGTTCCTAATAGGAGATGGAACAAATTCTGAAGTTTAGAAATGTTGGAAGCACTGCAGAGCTTCCTGTCTTGTTGTCACTCCACTTCCACTCTCTATGTGGTCACCAAATATTTTGTCCAGCTTATCCCATGACAGCACTACATTTCCTGGTTCCCTTGTGATTGGGTGGGACCTGGTGACTAGTTTTGGAGAATGAATTGTGAGTGCACGTACCCCGTATTGCTGCAAGCCGAGGATTGTATTGCTCACTGAAGACCCTCCAATGCTGTCTTCTTTCATGAGTGTGCATATGAGACGGCGGCTGCTCCATTAGCCTGAACCCCTGAGTAACCAAGAGGAGCAGAACACCCCTTGCCAACTCTAGACGTATCAATGAGCATGAACGAGAAATAAACCTTCTCTGTTTTAAGATATTGAAATGGGCCAGGCACAGTGCTTCACGCCTGTAATCCCAGCACTTTGGGAGGCCAAGGTGGGCGGATCACCTGAGGTCGGGAGTTCGAGATCAGCCTGGCCAACATGGAGAAACCCCATCTCCACTAAAAAAAAAAAATTAGCCAGTGTGGTGGTGAATGCCTGTAATCCCAGCTACTCAGGAGGGTGAGGCAGAAGAATCGCTTGAACCCAGGAGGTGGAGATTGCAGTGACCTGAGGTCACACCACTGCATTCCAGCCTGGGCAACAAGAGCAAAACTCTGTCTCAAAAAAAAAAAACAAAAAAACAAAAAAACTAGCACATCCTAACTGATAGACTTTCTTCTAAAGCCAGTTTTTATTATTAATAGGTACCATTTGTGGATTATCTACATGACTCTAATAATTTATTATCTATGACCTGTTCAATTCTCACATCTCCTGCAAGATAAATATTATTATTTCTATCTGACAGATGAGGAAACAGGGGCTCAAAGAAGTAAAATAAATTAAAGTGGAAAATCCACAGGAAATGAAATTAATATCTGTGGGGATTTTTTTTAACAGCCAGCAATATCAAACACTTAACTTTTATTAGGACAAGTGGCATAACTTCTCTGTGCCCCATTGTATCATCTGGGATTCAGCTGCAAAATTTCTCCCACTACATAAGGCAAAAAAGAATTTAATAAAATTCAGTTCAGGCCGGGCATGGGGGCTCGCACCTGTAATCCCAGAGATTTGGGAGGCCAAGACGGGCAAATGACTGAAGGTCAGGAATTCGAGACCAGCCTGGCCAACATGGTGAAATCCCTGTCTGTACTAAAAATACAAAAATTAGCTGGGCATGGTGGTGGGCGCCTATAATCCCAGATACTCAAAAGGCTGAGGCAGGAGAGTCGCTTGAACCTGGGAGGCAGAGATTGCAGTGAGCTGAGTTTACACCACTGCTCTCCAGCCAGGGTGACAGAGTGGGAATCCATCTCAAAAAAAGAAAAGAAAAATTAGTTCAAACAAAATTGTTATGAGGGCTGGAGGAGCAGGATCTAGGCTGTCCTCTAGGAATGACTTCCAGAGCAGCATCTCAGAACTGGCCCATCAGAGAAAGAGGAAGAAGGGCCAGCAGAAAGCCACCTTCTGGGCCAGGCGCAGTGGCTCACGCCTGTAATCCCATCACTTTGGGAGGCCAAGGTGGGCAGATCACAAGGTCAAGAGATCGAGACCATCCTAGCCAAAATGGTGAAACCCCATCTCTACTAAAAATACGAAAATTACCCAGATGTGGTGGTGTGCACCTGTAGTCCAAGCTTCTCAGGAGGCTGAGACAGGAGAATCAATTAAACCCGGTAGATGGAGGTTGCAGTGAGATGAGATTGCACCACTGCACTCCAGTCTGGTGACAGAGCGAGATTCCATCTCAAAAAAAAAGAAAAAAAGCCACCTTCTGATGTCTGGCTTCAGGATCACACCACCTTACCCATGGCCCAGATGCAGGAAACAATCCCTCCTCCTGCTGTTTGTTGAGCCACTTCTCATCTGCTATGAGCTCTAACAGCAAGTTGGATGCCTCATCTCCCCACCAAACTTCATTCTAAACTCAAGTCTTTGGTGAGTCCATATGATTGGTGGTTCTGAATCAGACCAGGAGCTCTAGCTGCAAGGGAGTCTGAAAAATATGTTACAGATTTTCACTTTCCAGTCTCTGCAGCACAAGAGATGTCCTAGAAAAACAGTTGAACAGATATTAAAAGAGACAAGTGACTGGATCCACTACACTGTTTTTCCACCTGAAAAAATGGGTTTGTAATTCCTGCTCTACCTAATCACAGGGATATGTTGAGGGGAAAACAAGACCAAAAGTGTGAACCTACTCAAATATCACTGCCTTCTTCATATCAAACATAAAAATCCTTCTGATAATCCTATATGGTCAGTATCATTATCTCCATTTTTAGCAAAATGAAGTTAAGGCTTTAGAGGCTGAGCTCACACAGGTGGTAAGCTTTAGGCTTGATGCCCTAAAGTGACCGGCTTGTCCCAGCTTGAAAGTAGCCAGACTTGTTTTGTGTGTGTGTATGTGTGTGCGTGTGAGATACAGTTTTGCTCGTCGCCGAGGCTGGAGTCCAATAGTGCGATCTCAGCTCACTGCAACCTCCGCCTCCCAGGTTCAAGCGATTTTAGTGCCTCAGCCTCCCCCAATAGCTGGAATTACAGGTGCCTGCCACCACGCCCAGCTATTTTTTTGTAGTTTTAGTAGAGATGGAGTTTCACCATGTTGGCCAGGCTGTTCTTGAACTCCTGACCTCAAGTGATCCACCCACCTCGGCCTACCAAAGTGCTGGGATTACAGGTATAAGCCACTGCACCCAGCCTAAATCAGCCAGATTTTCTACACTACCTCTCTGTTCCTGATGCTCAAGCCTCTTATAGCCTGGAAAGAATATTCTGTTTCTTAATTAGTGCTAATGGAACACGTGCATTTCCTCCAGGCACAAAAATTCTCTGCATATTTCTGCCTATTTAACCACATGTTCTAATTGATATCTTTCCCCCTGCCCCCAACTAATTTATTTACTAATTAAAACTCTGTTCAAATGAATCACACTTGATTCAGGTCTCGCCTTCACCACATTTTGCAGCAAGCTTCAAGGAGGCTCCTGGGGAATGTTCTTTCTGGGAGCACTCAGTTTAGGGTTGGATGTAGGACCCTTCCCTTGTGCTCCCTAAAGAAGGGGTCAGGCTGCCCCCAAACAGGACCAGGGGATGGTCTCTGAGTCAGCAGCTGGTGGCACTCAGTGTTTGAAGACATAGTATGTGCCAGGCACTAGGACAAGCACAAGGAGAGACAAGCAATAATGCCTCAGGTTCTCAATGCAGCTGAGCTTTTAACAAGCTATGTGATTTGGGGAAAATTAGTGGACCTGTCAGAGCCTCCCTCTCCTCAGCTGTAAAATTTCACTAATGAATTTAACTTTCTTAGTAATGTTGACGGGATTAAATGAGTTGAAGCAGGGGTCCCCAAACCCCAGGCCGAGGGCTGGGAACTGAGCCACACAGCAGGAGGTGAGCAATGGGTCAGCAGGAGGTAAGCGGCGGGCAAGCAGGAGGGGAGCGATAGGCAAGTCGGAGTGGGAGGTGAGCAGTGGGTGAGCGGGAGGTGAGCAGTGGGCGAGCAGGAGTGGGAGGTGAGCAGGGGGCAAACCAGCATCACCACCTGAGCTTCACCTCCTGTCAGACCAGAGGCGGCATTAGATTCTCATAGAAGCTTAAACCCTATTGTGAACTGCTCATGAGAGGAACCTAGGTTGCACACTCCTTATGGGAATCTAATGTGGAACAGTTTCATCCCGAAAACATCCCCCACCCCTAACCCTGGTCCATGGAAAAATTATCTTCCATGAAACTGGTCCCTGGTGTCAGAAAGGCTGGGACCGTGGAGTTAATGCATCTCAGAACACCAGTGACAGGGCATAAGGGTCTTCTGCCCTGACCCCACTCTTGGGGTCAGGCTGGGGTCTTCTCTTTGCTGCCTTTATGACTATCACCAATGACATAACTTCTCTGGACCTCAGTTTTCTCATTTGTATTATGGAGTTAATGAAAGCACCTACCTCATTATATTCTCAAAATTACTATTAAGCATAATTTTACATTTGTATGTACTAATGTCAACTCTGATTAGGTTTATTGGTGAGAACTTTGCACAGTTTATATTACATTCACTATCTTTTTTTAACTTTCATTTATTTATTTATTTATTTATTTATTTATTTATTTTGAGACAGAGTCTCACTCTGTCGCCCAGGCTGGAGTGCAGTGGCACAATCTCAGCTCACTGTAACCTCCACCTCCAAGGTTCAAGCAATTCTCCTGCCTCAGCCTCCTGAGTAGCTGGGACTACAGGTGTGTGCTACCATACCCAGCTAATTTTTGTATTTTTTGGTAGAGATGGGGTTTCATCACGTTGGCTAGTCTGGTCTCAAACTCCTGACCTCAGGTGATCCACCCACCTCACCTCCCAAAGTGCTGGGATTACAGGGGTGAGCCACCGCACCCAGCCTCAATTTAATTTTTAAGTTCAGGGGTGCATGTGCAGGTTTGTTACATAGGTAAACTTGTGTCACAGGGGTTTGTTGTGCAGACCATCTCGTCACCCAGGTATCAAGCCTAGTACCCATCAGTTATTTCTCCTGCTCCTCTCCCTCCTCCCACCCTCCACCCTCTGGTAGGCCTCAGTGTGTGTTGTTCCCCTCTATGTGTTCCTGTGTTCTCATCACTTAGTTCCCACTGATAAGCATGTTCTCAAAATTAAATGGGATAGTAAAACAAAGCATTAAGGACAGTCTCTGGAATATATTACGTAATCAATAAGCGCTAAGCACTATTATTTTTATGTGCTAGAGTATCCAAGACATAGTTTGCACTAGATAAACAGTAGCTATCATCAGGAGACACAACAAGCAACAGGAAACTTCCATCTTAGCAGACCTGGGAGACCTGTTTTCTCTTGAGACTTTGATTGGCTCCACTCTGGGCCTCTAGGAATGGATTGAGGGCAGCTGTTCTTAAACTTGAATCTGCGTCATCATCATCATCACCCACAGTCTTGTTAAAACAGATTTCTGGGCTCCACCCCCAGAGTATCAGACTTAGTAGGTTTAGGGTAGGAGCCTGATAACTCACATTTGTCAAGAGTCCCTGGTGCTGTTTGTCTGGGAACACTTTTTTTTTTTTTTTTTTGAGACTAAGTCTCACTCTATTGACCAGGCTGGAGTGCAGGGGTGAGATCTCAGCTCACTGCAGCCTCTGCCTCCTAGGTTGAAGTGATCCTCCTGCCTCAGTCTTCCGAGTAGCTGGGACTACAGGTGTGCACCACCATGCTTGGCTAATTTTTGTATTTTTAGTAGAGATGGGGTTTTGCCATGCCAAGGCCCAGGCTGGTCTCGAACTCCTGACCTCAGGTGATCTGCCCGACTCGGCCCCCCAAAGTGCTGGGATTACAGGCGTGACCCACCGCATCCGGCCCTAGGAACACATTTTGAATCTTTGATGTAGGTTAATTCTCAGAAAGCCCCCTTGTGTCCAGTCTGTCCTCATTGGCCTCTGTCACATCTCGCTGCTCTATACTGTCCTTTCAAGATGGCAGCTGCCATAGTCCCATTTGTGCTGAACAACATAGTTGTTCAATAATGCAGAATAATACAGAGCATCTAAGACTTAGGAATTTATAAAGAACAGAAATGTATTGGCTCATAGCTCTGGAGGCTGGGACGGCTAAAGTCATAGCATTGGCAGGTTTGGTGTCTGGTGAGGTGAGGCCAGTCTCTTCTTCCAAGATGGCACCTCACAGACTGTGTCCTCCGGAGGGGAGGAAGGCTGGATGCTCACATGGCAGAAGGTGGAAGGGCCAAGAGGCACAAGGGGGCCAGACTCATTAAAGGTCCCACCTCCGAATACTGTTATAATTGTAATTAAATTTCAACATGAGTTTTGGAGAGGACATTCGAACGATAGCAGCAACCTACCTGGAAAAGGACCACCAGAATTCTCTCTGACAGTCTCTCCTCTGTTGCTAAATGCTGCTTTCTTACCTTGCAAAACTAATAACCAGCCAGCCAGGGAATGAATCTAAAAAGACCAAGTCCAGCCCTGCACCCTTGGGCTGAGAAGTTACCTTTTCCAGAGGTACTTAAGCAGCTATTCAGCCCCTGACCAGCCCCGTCTAGGAAAGGGTTAATAATTGTTTTGTTTTGTTGAATTCCACCTGTGAGGGAGTAACAGTATCTCCATTTCCCACCCTAAAAGTAAATCAGTCTTTCTAGGGAAAAGCAGGATTAGAAAGATGAAGAGCTAGGTTTTTTACATATATATTTTTAATTCCCTTAGTTCTGAATTTCATTGGCTTTGTGTTAATATTGTGATCAAAATTAATTTTAGACCAAAGGAAAAACCATTATCCCTCGTTTCTCTTAAAATATATTTTACCTTGAAACTTGGCAAGTAGAAAAATGCAATTCACTACAAAAGTGAGCATTGCTAATTTGCAGTATTATCTGTAGAGGAGTATTGAGGGGAAGCAAAACAGAGAATTATAGAGAAAAATTCAGAGAAGAAAAAAATAAGACTAACACAAAAGAAAAAATAACACTGTAGACCAAAAGGAATGGTTGTAAAATATTTTCTCATAAAAGGCCAAGCAGTAAATACTTTCAGTTTCAAGCCCAGTGGATTATACCAATATTAATATCCTGGTTGTACCGTTGTACTTAAGTTTTGCAAAATGTTACCATTGGGGGCAACTGAGCAAAGAATACAATCTCTCTGTGTTATTTCTTACAACTGTATATGAATATACAAAGATCTCAATCAAATTAACATTATATGTTTTCAGCTTTGCAGGCCGTATGTGTTCTCTCTTGTAACAAATCAGTTCTACCATCGTTGAGGGCAAGCAGCCACGGACAATATGTAAATGAGTGTGTGTGGCTGTGTTCCAATAAAACTTTACTTATGGACATGAAATTTGAATTTCATACAGTTTTCCTTTGTTTGAGATGGAGTTTCACTCTGTCGCCAGGCTGGAGTGCAGTGGCGTGATCTTGGCTCACTGCAACCTCCGCCTCCCAAGTTCAAGTGATTCTCCTGCCTCAGCCTCCTGAGTAACTGGGACTATAGGCGCACACCACCACATCCAACCAATTTTTGTATTTTTAGTAGAGATGCCATTTCACCATGTTGGCCAGGATGGTGTCAATCTCTTGACCTCGTGATGTGCCCGCCTCAGCCTTTTAAAGTGCTGGGATTGTAGCCATGAGTCACCGTGCCCAGCCAAATTTAATATAGTTTTCATGTAGCATAGATATTTGGCTTTTTATTTTTTTCAACACCTTAAAAATGTAAAAACCATTTCTAGCTCATGGACAGCACAGAAAGAAATGGTATTTAGATGTGGCCCGCAGGTCGTAGTTTGCTGATCTCTGACCAAAAGAAAGCAGTGTACTGGAAGCATTATCTCTGCTTTCAAAACAATCGTGTGGATACTTTAGCGAAACTTTAGACAGGAATGTTTTTCTCTTTCCTGCAGTCATTAAATGGTTAAACAACCCCCTGGGCTGCTGGGGGAAAAAGACAGTAAGGGGATGTGAGACATTTAAAAATAGGAAGGAATCTGTATCTTTCCTCAATGGGGCATTTTTTTTTCTATCCAGATATTCATCAGACACTGGCCAACAAAAGATGTTGGTGTGCCTTTTTGTAGCACTTTGTCTTTATACATTTAAACACCAAAGGTGCATCTCCTTAGGCCAAGTAATTTTATTTCTATAAATTTTTCTCACAGAAGTAAGCAAAAATATTTGGAGGCTCCTGGACACAAAATTGAAATTTTTATTACAAAAGTTGGGGTTCTCCAGATAAATAGAACCAATAGCAATTTTATCTATCTATCTCTCTCTCTATATATATACATAAAATATATTAAGCAGTGCATGACTATGTATATAAATATATATAAATTATATATATAAATAATATATAATATATAATTTATAATATATAATTATATATTTTATATTTATTAACATTTATATAATCTATAATATATAATTATATATTATAAATTACATATATTTATAATTATATATTATAAATTACATATAATATATACATATATATTACATATATAATATATGTAATATATATTATAAATTATATATAAATTATAAATTATATAAATTATATATAATATAAATATATTATATTCATATATATAAATATATATAAATATGTATATAGTCATGCACTGCTTAATGATGGAGATGACAATTTCATCATTGTGTGAACATCATAGATTGTACTTTGGGAGGCCAAGGCAGGAGGATCACTTGAGCTCAGGAGTTCAAGACCAACCTGGGCAACATGGCAAAATTCTATCTCTACAAAAATACAAAAATCAGTGGCGGTGTGCACCTGTAGTCCCAGCTACTCACTGGGCTGACGTGGGGAGATCACTTGAGCCCAGGAGGTCCGGGCTGCAGTGAGCTGTGATTGCACCATTGCACTTTAGCCTGGGTGACAGAGAGAGCCTCTGCCAAACAAAAAAACACACACAGAACAAGTGAAGCATGCATTCAAAGAGCAAGACCATAATAGCAAAGCACATGATATGGTTTGGCTGTGTCCCCACCCAAATCTTATCTTGAATTGTAGCTCCCGTAATCCCCACGTGTCATGGAAGGTACCCAGTAGAGGTAATTGAATCATGGGGGAGGGTCTTTCCCGTGCTGTTCTTGTGACAGTGAATAAGTCTCGCGAGATCTGATGATTATATAAATAGGAGTTCCCCTGCACATGCTGTCTTGCCTGCCACCATGTAAGATGTGACTTTGCTCCTCCTTCACCTTCCATCATGATTGTGAGGCCTCCCCAGCCATGTGGAAATGTGAGTCAATTGAACTTCTTTCTCTCATCAATTACCCAGTCTTAGGTATGACCTTATTAGCAGCATGATTACAGACTAATACAGCACATTTACCCAAGCATGAGGGTGGGAGGGGGCTGCTGACACTGTGTAGCATGTGCTGGAGGGAAGGGGAGCCTCCTATGGGTACAATTCATAAAGCTGGTGCTTCAGTAAAGTCTGGCAGAGACTGAGCATCTAGATCCCAAGATCATGAGGTAATCAGCCAACAGGACAAGAACCATAGAAGACAAAAGAGGATCTACAAAATCTGACAGAAGGGATACCCAGATGGGGCCGGAACAAGGATTGCTGTTTTGTCAACCATGACAAAAGGTTGCTCTCAGTTTCACTGCAAAGGATAATTGGCCACTGACATCAGAACCTACTGTACATGATGTAAAATTTGTTAAAAAACACCTATGTATATAAATATATATCAGCTTAGACAAATACAAGTGCATGAGTGTATATCAGTTTATATTAAATGTATAATAATAGCTAGGCTTTATTGAGCATTTATTATGCCAGCACTAAGTGTGAGTAAGCCTCAGCTGGGTTTCTAGAACACCAAGAGGCCAGTCTGGAGAAAAGAAAATAATGAATTAGATAACAAAGGGAACAAAAAGAGGGAGTGGATACTTCAATTCATGGCAGTGTTCAGTGCCCATAGGGTATAGATAAAATTTCTATCTTGGATCCTGAAATATTCCTTTTTATTGTTGCAATAAATCTCCTCTTCATGCGAGCTGGTCGCTTGCTCTGATTAGAACTGACAGTGAGATTGGAATAGGGTGCTTGCCTGTCTTCTCCAGTACACTGTGAGAGCTTCTTGAGGGCAGGAGCCACATCTTGCTCATCGTTGCAAAAGACATTTGATGACAGGTGGATGAATGAATGGATGGATCTGACAGCAACTGAGTAACTGAGCTGGAAATGCAATGGTTGTGCTATATTTTGACAGAGAATCATACTGCCAGGCAGAACAGAGTAGCAAGCATCCACAGGAACATTAAGGGTGGATTTGATTTGATTTTTCAATCAGGCCAAGATTCTTTCAGAGTTTTGTATAGTGAATATATAGTGCCATTTTTTATTCTTTTTTCTTTTTTTTTTGTGAGAGTCTCACTCTGTTGCCCAGGCTGGAGTACAGGGGCATGAGCTCAGCTCACTGCAACCTCTGCCTCCTGGGTTCAAGCGATTCCCCTGCCTCAGCGTCCCAAGTAGCTGAGACTACAGGCGTGCACCACCACACCCGGCTAATTTTTGTATTTTTAGTAGAGACAGGGTTTCACCATATTGGCCAGGCTGGTCTCAAACTCCTGACCTTGTGATCCACCCACCTCGGCCTCCCAAAGTGCTGGGATAACAGGCATGAGCCACCGCACCTGGCCCATTTTTCTTTTTTTAATTTTTAAATTTTTTTCCAAATTCTCCTGGATGATCCTGATATTGTGCCCTTAAGACGGGAAAAAGCAGGTCTCCTTTCACAGACTGTAAAATCCATGAATGCAGGGATCTTGCTTCCTCATTCCTCTCTGTCTCTTGATGGAAATGCCCAGACCCTGCACTTACTGAAACTTATTTTTTGAAATGAAGAATGAAATAATCTGGTTATTTTTTCTCTAAATTTTTTTTCATCCAGTCAATATTGATTATGTTTGGCAGAGATCGTGGGGGCATTCTGTAACTGTCTATAGTCTTTCAGTCAATATTTACTATACAAACACTCTGTTGTTTGGGTTCTAATTTACTGACATTTATGAGACTTTGAAGGTAGTTTATTAAAGAGCTGTTTCCAAAGATATTTAAATGTGTTATAGGTGTCATAGTGTAACTTAGAAACCTCTCTGAAGATGCATATATCAGGATTCAGGAGGGGTTTTTTTGTTTTTTTTGTTGTTGTTGTATTGTGCTTTGTTTTATTTTATTTTTGAGGCAGAGTCTTGCTTTGTCGCCAGGCTGGAGTGCAGTGGTGTGATATCAGCTCACTGCAACCTCTACCTCCCAGGTTCAAGTGATTCTCCTGCCTCAGCCTCCCAAATAGCTGGGATTACAGGCACATGCCACCATGCCCAGCTAATTTTTCTTTTTTTTTTTTTTGTATTTTTAGTAGAGACGGGGTTTCACCATGCTGGCGAGGCTAGTCTCAATCTCCTGACCTCGTGAGCTGCCCACCTCAGCCTCCCAAAGTGCTGGGATTACAGGTGTGAGCCACTGTGCCCAGCCTATGGTTTTATTATTTCATAGATATACTTCATGGAAGTTAGGAAGACAGATCATAGCTACCAGAAAAGCTATGTGATAGGAGGGCTGGAGCGACTTTCACAAGGTTTAAAAAAAAAACAAACTAAGGCTGGGCACGGTGACTCACACCTGTCATCCCAGCAATTTACGAGGCCAAAGCAGGCAGATCACTTGAGGTGAGGAGTTCAAGACCAATCTGTCCAACATGGTGAAACCCCGTCTCTACCAAAAATACAAAAGTTAGCTGGGTGTGGTGGCACACCCCTGTAATCCTAGCTACTTGGAAGGCTGAGACACGAGAATCACTTGAACCTGGAAATCAGAGGTTGCACTGGGCCAAGATCATGCCACTGCACTCCAGTCTGGACAACAGAAAGAGACTCCATCTCAAAAAAAAAAAAATTAATAAGGGCTAGATTTGAGTCTAGATGTGTCTGATTTCAAAGACCGTGATCTTTCTATTTGTGGCAGAGATCAAGATTAATTCTCCTCTTTTGTCATAATAATAAAATTCCAAATTTTACCTAGGCATATAACCTCTCAGAATAAAGGTGGCATATCTCAGCCTCCCCTATAGTTAGGTATGGCCATGCAATGAAATTCCAGGTGTGAGAGGAGGTCGTCAATAGTGGCTGCTAGGAAACCTTTCTAAGAGGCAGTTGCCATGCACCTATGGACTCCTCTTTCTCGCTTTCTTCCCCCTGCTGGCAGAAGCAATGGTAGCCATTTTGGACAATAAGGTAAAAGCCATGTATTGAGTATAGAAAATGCTTCAGCCCCTGTAAACTGTGGAGCTGCCATACTAGCCCTGAAATATCTGCCTCTACACTGCATTTATATGGGGGAAAAAAACACTTTCATTGTTTGAGCCAATGTTTTGGGATGCTTTTGCAGCTGAACTCAATGCTATTATACTGCTACAACACAGTCCTTCCAATCTGTCATCACGTTGAAGAGAGAAGTCCTAAAACTAGTATCAATGATAATTTCACCTAAAAAACATCTTCGGGGAATCATGTTGCAGAGGATAATACTCATAGACATATAGCTTGTTCAAAGAGAAAACATAATGGAATTCTTCCTGAAAAAAATGGTGCTGACGTCTGTATTTTGGTAAACAGTAAGATTCAATACTCATCAAAATCAAATGTTGACTTCGCCTTGCTCAACATGTCTGTCCAAAACAATAAACTAAGATGGAATGTGGGGAAGAGAGGGCAAGACAAAGGCCCTACCAACTTCTCCGTAAGTATAGCATGTAGATTACCTCCCAATAACACCATTAAGAAATATCAGAATTGGGCCGGGTGCGGTGGCTCATGCCTGTAATCCCTTGGGAGGCCGAGGTGGGCAGATCACTTGATGTCAGGAGTTCAAGACCAGCCTGGCCAACATGGTGAAACCCCATCTCTACTAAAAATACAAAAATTACCTGGGTGTGGTGGCCGGTGGCTGTAGTCCCAGCTACTCGGGAGGCTGAGGCAGGAGAATTGCTTGAGCCTGAGAAGCGGAGGCTGCAGTGAGCCAAGATCATGCCACTGTACTCCAGCCTGGGTGACAGAGCAAGACTCCATCTCAAAAAAAAAAATTAAAAAATATATATATAATCAGATAGATATATATCAGATATATATATATATATATGTATAGCAGAATTGAAGTCAAGTAAGTAGTTTTAGATTATAAATGTATTGAGGATACAATCAAAACAGCATCTTTATGAACATTATTTTACATGTAATATATTTACATGGTACTTAATTAAAACTGTATTTCCTCCTCTTGCACTTTCAAGAGACTTTACTAAAAATACTCTTTTTTTTTTTTTTTTTTTTTTTTTTTTTTGAGACAGAGTCTAGCTCTGTTGCCGGGGCTGGAGTGCAGTGGCACAATCTCGGTTCGCTGCAAGCTCTGCCTCCCGGGTTCATGCCATTCTCCTGCCTCAGCCTCCCGAGTAGCTGGGACTACAGGCACCTGCCACCACACCTGGCTAATTTTTTTGTATTTTTAGTAGAGACGGGGTTTCACCATGTTAGCCAGGATGGTCTCGATCTCCTGACCTCATGATCCACCCACCTTGGCCTCCCAAAGTGCTTAAATCACAGACGTGAGCCACCGCACCCAGCCACTAAAAATATTCTTATGTCCATTTTAGGCAAAGAAAAAGTTATACTGGGGAATTTTTAAAGACTATCTTGGAAAAACAACAAGAGGAAAGCTGAGGCTTACAGCCTTTCTACCTCATTCAGAATCCTAAAAAAGTACCCTACATGGCATTTCGAAAGTGGAGATACAATGCTGTAGCATAAATGAACAGTTCCTACTGAAATGTTTTGAAAGAAGGTACCGACTTCATTATTATTATTTTGTGCTAAGTTTTAAAAATTATTTTTACATTATAATGTTCTTGTGATATAGAAAACATCACTCTAAAATATGAAAATAATTATTTAACTTTAAAATTTCGTCATTTTAAAAATTAAAAGATTCATAAAAGTCAGTAACTATCCACTTTAAGGTCTATATTTGTTTCTTAAGCATGGTTCTTTCAGAAATTTCCAATTAGTGATGACCTTCAAATGGGTCATTTTGACTTACTCTCAAACAGTTTCTCTTATAATACTTGGCTTGTTCATTTTCAATTTAACTTTGGAAAAGAAAAGTAATTTTTTTTAACAGCAGAGAACAAGTAGAAACTATTGATGGGTCTATATATTTCAAGAGGTTCCTAAACCATGTATCCTAGGGCTAAGTCTAAATATAAAATCACATTTGTAGCATTTCAATCAATTTTTGACATAATGACTCTTGAGAAGTTATGCTACTTTTTAGACAACCATTCTTTTTTTTACATTTAAAATTGGTGGATTTCATGTAGTTTATACCTACCTCAAAAATACAAAAATATGTAATTCATGTGTCTTTTTTCTAACACTTTGAATCTCTTGATTGCCAGGAGTATATATCATTAATGCCTGTCACAATCCCCAGAACATGATAGATATTTAATAAAGAATATAATAAATATAATGAAAAAATAAGCGAATGAATGAATGAGCAATTGGCACAGAACTCAATGTCCTATGAAAGTCAACAGAAACCATAAAGAGTCCTCTACAAACCCTGAAAATACTTCTATACTAGGATCACTGAGGTTTCTTTTTTTTTTTTAGATATAGTCTCACTCTGTTGCCCAGGCTGGAGTGCAGTGGCGCAATCTCGGCTCACTACAATCTCCACATTCCAGGTTCAAGCAATTATCCCACCTCACGCTCAGGAGCAGCTGGGATTACAGGTGCCCGCCACCATACCTGGCTAAGTTTCGTAATTTTATTAGAGACAAGGTTTCACCATGTTGGCCAGGCTGGTCTCAAACTCCTGACCTCAGGTGATCCTCCCGCCTTGGTCTCCCAAAGTGCTATGATTACTGGCGTGAGCCACCAAGTCCAGCCAGGATCACTGAGATTCTTGAAGGACATTTTGAAGTTCACAGAGTGTCCTGCTTTCTTATCAGTCAGTTCTTTTTTGTTGTTGTTGTTGTTGTTTTTTAACTTTCATTTTAGGTTCAGGGATACCTGTGAAGGTTTGTTATATAGGTAAACTCATGTCACCAGGGTATGTTGTACAGATTACTTCATCACCCAGGTGTTAAGCCTAGGACACAATAGTTACTTTTTCTATTCCTCTCCCACCTCCCACCCTCCACCCTCAAGTAGACCCCAGTGTCCTTTGTTTGCTTCTTTGTGTTCATGAATTCTTATCATTTAGCTCCTACTTATAAGTGAGAACATGCAGTATTTGGTTTTTCTGTTCCTGTGTTAGTTTGCTAAGGATGATAGCCTCCAGCTCCATCCATGTTCCCACAAAAGACACGATCTCTTTTTTTATTCCATGGTGTATATAGAGCACATTTTTTGTTCTAAAACGCATTAAATAAATATGTCATAAGAAGTGTGCTGGGCGCAGTGGCTCACGCCTGTAATCCCAGCAATTTGGGAGGCTGAGGCGGGCAGATCGCTTGAGGTCAGGAGTTGGAGACCATCCTGGCCAAGATGGCAAAACTCCATCTCTACTAAAAATACAAAAATTAGCCGGGCGTGGTGGCAGGTGCCTGTAATCCCAGCTACTTGGGTGGCTGAAGCAGGAGAATCGCTTGAACCCGGGAGGTGGAGGTTGCAGTGAGACGAGATCGCGCCACTACACTCCAGCCTGGATGACAGAGCAAGACTCCGTCTCAAAAAAAAAAAAAAAAGAAAAGAAAAGAAAAAGAAAAAAAGAAATAGTTTGACACTATAGTTTGAGGTCAAGTTATACTCTCCAATTTACCCGACATAACAGTTTCAAGTCAAAGCATCAAATGGAACAAATTTGAATTGTGAGCCATAATTGGGTGAACCCAAAATATTTTCATTACATATGTGCACCAAGACAAAGGGATGAAGAAGTAATGTCTTCTGTAACTTTCCAGTGTGTTTTACACATGTGCTATTTCCACAAACACACTCATGTCTAGGCTTGCTTCATCCTAAAGGCATTTCTCTGAGCTCTACTGTTATTTTTTGTGAGCGGTTTGAGGGCAAGATAACCAACCTGCCAGCCCCCAAATGGCTTGGAAATTAATGAAGAACCTGACACAAAAAGAAAACCTCACCTTTCAAAGAATGATTTCCTTGCACACCTATTTCACCAGCTACCACCCACAATTAAGTCTTCTTGTCCTCTTTTGGCAAAGACAGTACAACCTTCCTGTATCTTAGATACAAACTATATTTCTTTACTTGCTATTTTTTAGTTGTTACTTATGTAAGTGTGTTTTCATTTTGCAATTGATATATTTTTTATCTTTGAGCATTGTGAGGACTTATGGCTTGAGAGGGATGACATCATAATTTTTTCCACTAAAATAAATGGATTTTTTTTTCATTTAATGGGTTTTTACTTAGCGGCAGCGTTTTCGGGAATGAATGAAAGTCACTAAACAAAAGATAGTTACACAGATTCTTCTCCATGCAGAAATAGGCCAACAGGTAGTCTTTTTTCTTTCTTTTCTTTTCTTTTCATTTCTTTTTTTCTTTCTTTTTTTTTTTTTTTTTTTTTTTTTTTTTTTTTTTTGAGATGGAGTCTCACTCTGTCACCAGGCTGGAGTGCAGTGGTGCCATCTCAGCTTACTGCAACCTCTACCTTCCAGGTTCAAGCGATCCTCCTGCCTCAACCTCCTTAATAGCTGGGAATAGAGGTGCACACCACCACGCCCAGCTAATTTTTGTATTTTTAGTAGAGATGGGGTTTCACCGTGTTGGCCAGGATGGTCTCCATCTCTTGACCTCGTGATCCGCCCGCCTCGGTCTCCCAAATTGCTGGGATTACAGACCTGAGCCACGGCGCCTGGCCTGGACTTTCTTTCTTACTTAGTCTCCCTTACTTCCTTGCTACGTATTAGGCAGAATCTTAATATGGCCACCAAGATTTTCTGTTCCTCTGGTGTACATGGCCTGTGTAATCCTTGGTACTGTGAACATGATGGGTTTTACCCCCATGATTAAGTTATGTCAAGTGGCACAGTTGACCTTAAAATAGGGAGATAAAGAGATTGCCACTAACCTGATCACAAGAGTCTTTCTAAAGCACAGAGTTTTCTCTGGATGGTTGTAGAAAAAAAAAAAAAGAGAGATCCAAAGCATGAGAGAGATTCCATTTGCGCAAACTTCTCAATTGCTAAGATGGAGGAACCACATGGCCAGAACCTAGGAGCAGACTGTAGACATCAAGAATGGTCCACGGGCTGGTCATGGTGCACGGTGGCTCACATCTGTAATCCCAGCACTTTGGGAGGCCAAGGTAGGCAGATCGCTTGAGCTCAGGAGTTTGAGATCTGCCTGGGCAATATGGTGAAACCCCATCTCTACAAAAAATTTAAAAATTAGCCAGGGTGGTGGCATGCACCTGTAGTCCCAGCCTATTAGGGGGCTGAGGTAGAAGAAGGATGGCTTGAATCTGGGAAGTTGAGGCTACAGTGAGCCATGTTTGTGCCACTGCACTCCAGCCTGGGCAACAAAGCAAAATCCTGTCTCAAAAAAAAAAAAAAAAGTCCCTGTCCAGCAACTAGCCAAACAACAGGAAACTCAGCTTTATAACCACAAGCAAATGCACTCTGCCAACTACTCATGGAAGCTTGGAAATGCATCTTTCCCCAGTTGAATCTCCAGATTAGGGTACAGCCCAACAGACTCCTTGTCATATCATTAGCAGAGAACCCAGCCTCACTATGCCAACTTCTGACCTGCAGAACTGTGAGCAAATAAAGAGTGTTGCTTTCAGCTGCTAAGTTTACGGTAATTTGTTAGCAATCAAAAATTAATATACCCCATATTCGCCAGGATAAATCCAGTTATAGTTTTATAAACGTATTTTAGAAACTGCAGAATCTCAGAACCATAAAATCACAAAGGCTTATTTTTCACTCGTACTAACATCTAGTGGGAGTCATCAGAAGGGCTCCACTTAAAATAGTCACTCAAGGCCGGGCGTGGTGGCTCACACCTGTAATCCCAGCACTTTGGGAGGCTGAGGCAGGCAGATCATTTGAAGTCAGGAGTTCGAGACCAGCCTGACCAACATGGTGAAACCCCGTCTCTACTAAAAATACAAAAATTAGCCGGGCGTGGTGGCATATACTTGTAGTACCAGCTACTCGCGAGGCTGAGACGGGAGAATCACTTGAACCCGGGAGGCAGAGGTATCAGTGAGCTGAGGTCGTACCATGGCACTCCAGCCTGGGTGACAGAGCGAGAGTCCATCTCAAAAAAAAAAAAAAAAAAAAAAAAAAAAGACTCAGGGACCCATGATGCTGGAGGTTTGTATGATTTTAGGATGCACATCTATGATTTCTGGAGGAAGCAGAGCTAGAAGGTTTTACTCCAGCAATTAAATATGCAAGCCTGGGTGGGACACATATTGCTTCTGCTCGCTGGCACCCAAGACCAGAACTAGTCGCATGGCTCTGCCTGATGATAAGGGAGCTAAAAAGTGCAATCCGTTTGTGTGCATAGGAAAATGGAAAAGGATAACCATGAATGATATTAGCTTCAACCACCGCTTCTTTCCTCCTTTGTCTCCTCACTTCCAGATTTTGGCAGATGCTGCCCAATACCAGGCATATGGGGGCTGGATTGAAAAACACACTCATTCGAGGTATCAGACTAGCGGTGTACAGGATTGATGAATCAAGCCCACAGGCATATGCAGTAAAGGCTACACACTGTAAATTTTTAAATTTGTTGCTAACATTTAAAATATCAGAACATTTCCTATAAAAGCCAGGATCTAGGGTTTCTCTCAAAATATTTGGAAGATCTTGCAATGATCTATTTCAAAGAAGGAGGTGGAACTATTAATATACAGATTGATCTACAATGTTTCCTAAAGAGTATTGAGATGGTGATGGGTTTGTATTTTGAGACAGGGTCTCACTCTGTTGCCCAGTCTGGTCTCGAACTCCTGGGCTCAAGCGATCCTTCCGTCTTGGCCTCTCAAGTGCTGGGAGTACAGGCATGAGCCACTGCACCTGTCCTAAAGAGAAATGTTAAATGAGAAAAAAAATCAAATAAAAAATGTTTATAGTTTGTTCGTACATATAAACATATTTTAAAAGATCTAGAAGAATATATACACCAAACTATAAATCATAGGTACCTACTGGGAATGAAGTGAGTTGGGGGGATTCCACAGCACCCCCAAATTTAAATGAAGTATATTATCTGGCCAAGAAAACTCATCAAGTTTGGATGCCACCTTAATAGAGATGAGAACAAGCTTAATGTCTTAAGTTGAGAAAAAGTCTTACTATCATGCCATTTATTTTTAAGGATGTTGATTTTCTTAAATGTAGCAGAATAAAATTTCAATTCACCAGGGCCTTCACATAACCATTTTTATGAATTCTACACTTAAGAAAAGGACAGACTAGAGAACAACATAGGCAGGAAATTTTTTAAACTTTAGGGAATAGCTGGGTGCGGTGGCTCACGCCTATAATTCCAGCACTTTAGGAAGCTGAGGCGAGTGGATCACCTGAGGTCAGGAGTTCAAGACTAGCCTGGCCAACATGGTGAAACCCTGTCTCTACTAAAAATACAAAACGAGCTCGGTGTGGTGGTGAGTACCTGTAATCCCAGCTGCTCGGAGGCTGAGGCACAAGAATTGCTTGAACCAGGAAGGCAGAGGCTGCAGTGATCACGCCACTGCACTCCAGCTTGGGGGATAGAGTGAGACCCTGTCTCTAAATAAATAAATAACTTCAGGGTATCTTATAAGCCAATACAAATCCACAGTGACTTGTATTTCTACCTATTTAATACTAATTGGTAGCAGTCATAAGATTGATCTGGAGACACTGAAAGAGCATAAATCATCAAAGAGAGATTTGACAGATTTGACAGATTTGACGTCTGTTTCAATCTATAGTGGACAGCTATGGCTCTGTCTGCCCAGCAGGCCCTCCATCTTCTGGAATTACTGAGAATTACTGATCATCATCCTACTTTCTTTTTTCTTTCTTCTTTTTTTTTTTTTTTTGATACAGAGTTTCACTTCGTCACCCAGGCTGGAGTGTAGTGGCAGGATCTCAGCTCACTGCATCCTCTGCCTCCTGGGTTCAAGCCTCCCATGTAGCTGGAATTACAGGCACGCTCCACCATGCCCAGCTAATTTTTGTATTTTTAGTAGAGACAGAGTTTCACCATGTTGGCCAGGCTGGTCTTGAACTCCTGACCTAAAGTGATCTACCTGCCTCGGCCTTCCAAAGTGCTGGGATTATAGGTGTGAGCCCCCGCACATGGCCACCCATCCTCCTTTCTAACACTTCAATTTCCTTTTGGAAATCTACCCCTCACCTATTGCATCCAGAATTGCTGATTGGTAAATCTAGGCGTATGCCCCTATAGGAGACAGAATAATGATTCTCTCCCCCAAAGATGTTCACGTCCTAATCCATGACTATGTTATGACACATGGCAAAGGGGAATTAAGGTTGCCGGTGGAACTAAGGTTGCTAATCATCTCATCTTAAAACAGGATCTGTGGTTGGTGGGTACTAGGGCAGTGTCATCATGAGGGTTCTTAAAAATAGAAGAGGGTGGCCCAACACAGTGGCTCATGCCTGTAATCCCAGCACTTTGGGAGGCTGAGGCAGATGGTTCACTTGAGCTCAGGAGTTCAAGACCAGTTTGGGCAACATGGTGAAACCCTGTCTCTACCAAAAATACAAAAATAAAAAGCTGTGCGTGGTGGCATGCAGCTGTAGTCCCAGCTACTTTGGAGGGTGAGGTGGGAGGATGGCTTGAGCCCAGAGGGTGGAGGTTACAGTGAGCTGACATCATACCACTGCACTCCAGCCTGGGTGACAGAGTGAGACCCCATCTCAAAAAGAAAAAAAAAAGAGGGAGGCCAAAAATGAGAATCACAGGGAGATGAGAGAAATGGAAGAGGGAGAGTAAGAGAGGGATGCAACTCTCACTGTTAGCTCTGAAGACATAAGAAAAGACTTAAGAGCCAAGGAAAGCAGGCAGTCTCTAGAAACAGAAAGACAAGGACATGAATTCTCTCCTAGAGCCTTCAGATGGGAACACATCCTGGCCAATACTTTGATTTCAGCCCAGTGTCAGACTTCTGGCTTCCAGTATCAGAAAATAATAGATTTGTGTGGCTTTAAGCCAGGTAATTTCTAGTCACTTGTTACAGCAGCATTAGGAAGCTGATACACAAATAGTCACTTCTGCTGCTGGAGAAGCCAGGCTGGGATTTCCGGCAGGTAGTGCCTCTTATCACCCTCAAATGGAAGCTCAGCAGCATCTCTGCACTGCTCTTGTCCCAGTTTGACTCAACTTTTTCTTCCTTTGCATGACTTTCAAGAATCCCTCTAATAAAAGTAACCTCTGGTTACAGCTGGTTGGATTTGGACTCCTGACACTTGCAATTTAGAGTCCTGATTCCAAGTGGGGCGTGATGGCTCATGCCTGTAATCCCAGCACTTTGGGAGGCCGAGGTGGGCAGGTCACTTGAGGGCAGGAGTTTGAGACCAGCCTGGCCAACATGGTGAAACTCCATCTCTACTAAAAATACAAAAATTAGCCAGGGATGGTGGCACATGCCTGTAATCCCAAATACTCAGGAGGTTGAGACATGAAAATCGCCTGAACCCAGGAGGCAGAGATTACAGTGAGCCGAGATCATGCCACTGTTCTCCAGCCTGGGCGACAGAGTGAGACACTGTCTCAAAAAGATTTAAAAAAAAATTCCTGATTTCACTTGCTAAATCAAGCAGAGGACCATTTGTCAATAGATGTTTCATTTGCAAGGACTGAAATAATCGTAGTGTTTGTTAATTCTTAGCTAACTAGTTAATAAGTAGAAATGCCTGTGGGTAGTCAAGATTTGAATTTGTTTTTATAAGATTTCCTTATACCATTATTTCACTGAAAAAGAGAGTAAGAGCAGGAGAGTAGGGTTGGTAAGTGCCTGGGCTCTGGAGTCATGCGGATCAGAGTTCAAATCCCATCTTCCTTGCTTACAAGCTATGTGTGTGACCTTCAACCTGGTGCATATTGGAAAGCAACTTTCATTCACAAGGCCACCAGTCTTCCATGTGGTGTTTTGTTCTCCTTGTTCCTTTCTTTCCATTTTTTTTTTTTTTTTAAAGACAGAGTCTCATCCTGTCTTTAAAAAAGTTTCACTCTGTCACCCAGGCTGGAGTGCAGTGATGCGATCTCAGTTCACTGCAACTTCCGTCTACTGGGTTCAAGCAATTCTCCTGCCTCAGCCTCCTAAGTAGCTGTGATTACAGGTGCGCACCACCACACCCAGCTAATTTTTGTATTTTTAGTATAGTTGGGGTTTTGCTATGTTGGCCAGGCTGGTCTTGAACTTCTGACCTGATCTTCCCATCTCAAGTGCTGGAATTACAGGCATGAGCCACCGCGCCTGTCCTGATCTCTTTGTTTCTGACTACTGCCTCTCGTTCCTCAATTTGTTCCAGGAGTGTTTATCTATTGCCCCCTGACGCTAAGAATGGAAATGTGTTAAAAATTTCTTATCCATACTTTTCTCACTTGTGGTATGGATGATGGCACACAAGTTTTGAAGACTCAATGAGATAAAATAAGTAAATAAATTATACAGGTGCTGGCACCTAGCAAGAGTACTTAATAAATGCTAATTAACAAAATAAAAGCAAGGACAAATGAGCCTCTTTGAGCCTTGGGCTCCTTATTTATAAGACAGCATTGACATCTTTCTCATATATGTTGGTTGGACTTAAAAAGGTGAAGTATTGGCTGGGTGCGATGGTTCATGCCTGTAATCCCAGCATTTTGAGAGGCTGAGGTAGGCGGATCACCTGAGGTCAGGAGTTCAAGACAACCTTGCCAACATGGCGAAAACCTGTCTCTAATAAAAACACAAAATTAGCCAGGCGTGGTGGCAGGCGAGGCAGGAGAATCGCTTGAACTGGGGAGGTGGAGGTTGCAGTGAGCCAAGATCATGCCACTGCACTCCAGCCTGGGTGACAGAGTGAAACTCCGTCTAAAAAAAAAAATGAAGCATTTTAAGTGCTTGCCTGGCACACAAATTTTGGTTTCTTCAGCCTTCCTCTTCTGGGATGTAAATGTGGCAGCATCAGAATGAACTGGTTCTTTTCTTCCCTCTGGTCCAACAGCATCCTCATTCTCTTTCTGAGAATAAGGCAAGATGTGAGTTCTGTACAGGATGTGAGGTGTGAAGCTCTTTGCCAAATACGTAATCACGTTGTCTTGGTTAATCTTGTCTTCAGTTGAAGAACGAGAGGCAATAAGTACTTCCTGATTTTCCAGAAAAGTAACTCCTCAGACCTGTTGTATTCCTACCGTCCCCAGAAAGTCGATCACTTGGCGGATGCTTCCGGATGAACTACTCCTCCAACTCTGGGACTTTACATTCTCCGCTTTTCAATCACTGTTTTGCTAAAATTTCATATAAGCGTTGACTAAGATGTTGAGGGCAAGATGATTTAAAAGAAAAAAACAGGCTGGCGCAGTGGCTCACCCCTGTAATCCCAGCACTTTGGGAGGCTAACGCGGGAGGATCACTTGAGGTCAGGAGTTTGAGACCAGCTGGGCCAGCATGGTGAAACCCCATCTCTACTAAAAATACAAAAACTAACTGGGCATAGTAGTGGGCACCTGTAGTCCCAGCGACTCAGGAGACTGAGGCATGAAAATCACTTGAACCTGGGAGGTGGGGGTTGCAGTGACCAAGGATCACGCGACTTGCACTCCAGCCTGGGAGACGGAGCGAGATCCTGTCTCAAAAAAAATAAATAAATAAATAAAAAAGATTCCCCATTGAGACATTGAGACATATGAAAAACTAACACACAGTTTATCTGGGTTACTATCATCTTTGTTAGCACATAAGCTATGCAGGTATATAAGATGTATCTCAATTCTACAATTACATCATTGAAGGAAAATCTAGACATTTTTCATGGCACATGAATTGAAAGTGATTTCAAAATAGTTTTGTCAGGGAAAACATTACTTCTGGTTTACTTACATATATTTTACTGTGTATTAAAATCTGGTAGAACCCCCTTTTCACTTTGCCAATTGGACTTATGTCTTTATTGATCATTCAAGTGAGCAAAGGAAATACGCTTTAAAAACTCAGGCAAACGGTGTTTGTCTTGTATCCCATCAGAGGAAACAAATTGAAGTAGAAAAAAAAAAAAGCCTGGTAGAAAATTATTAACTCTAAATGTGGAATAATATTGAATTAACTGAGAAAAAATATATATATATAACAGCTAAAGGAAATATTTTGCTATGAATGATTAATGTTCCATAGCAAAGTTAGCGGAATCATGAATCTAAATCTAATACTTTTAAGAATTAACCTCACTTTACCTCTAATAAGCTTTGTGGTCTGTGGCTTATTATTATGTTTTGTTATTTGTTAGTTATTATTAGTTATTATTTTGTTACTAGTTGACAGTAATAATGATATATATTTATGGGATATAGTGTGATGTTTCAATATATATATGCATTGTGTAAAAATTAAATCAGGGTATTTACCATGTTGATCACCTCATACATTTATCATTTCTTTGTGGTGAGTACATTCAAAATTCTCTCTTCTAGCTATTTCAAAATAAATAATACAATATTGTTGGCCAAGCACAGTGGCTCACACCTGTAATCCCAGCACTTTGGGAGGCTGAGCTGGGCAGACCACCCAAGCTCAGGAGTTTGAAAGCAGCCTGGCCAACTGGCAAAACCCCAGCTCTACATTTTTAGTTTCTATTTTTAACAAAACTTAGCTGGATGTGGTGGTATGCACCTGTAATCCCAGCTCAGGGAGGCTGAGGCAGGAGAATCACCGGAACCCGGGAGGCAGAATCACTGGAACCCGGGAGGCAGTGAGCCAAGATCGTGCCACTGCACTCCAGCCTGGGCAACAGAGTGAGACTCCATCTCAAAAAACAACAACAACAACAAAAAACAATATTGTTAACCATAGTCACCCTATTGTGCAGTAGGACACAAGAACTTATTCCTCCTGTCTAACTGCAACTTTGTACCTGTTGACCAATCTCTCCCTATCTCTTCTCCACTAACCTCTGCAGCTTCTGGTAACCACTATTCTACTCTCTATTTCTATGAGATCAACTTCTTTAGATTCCACATAAGAGGGGGATTATGTGGTATTTGTCTTTCTGTTCCTGGCTTATTTCATTTAATATAATGTCCTCCAGGTTCATCCAGGTTGCTGCCAATGACAGAATTTCCTCCTTTTTAATGGCTAAATAGTACTCCATTGCATATATATACCTACATATTATTTATCCATTCATCTGTTAATGGACACTTAGATTGATTTCATACCTTGCCTATTGTGAATAATGCTGCAATAAACATGGGCATGCACATGTCTCTTTGACATATTGATTTCATTTCCCATATTTGTTTCAATCCCAGTAGTGGGATTGCTGGATCATATAGTAGCTCCATTTTTAGTTCTTTGAGGAACCGCCATACTGTTGTCCATAAAGGCTGTACTTATTAACATTCCCACCAACTGTGTACGAGGGTTCCCCTTTCTCCACATCTGTGCCAGCATATGTTATTTTTTGTCTTCTTGATAGTAACCATTCTACCTGGGGTAAGATGATATCTCATTGTAGTTCTGATTTGCATTTCCTTGATGATTAGTGATGTTGAGCATTTTTTCATATACCTGTTGGTCATTTATATGTCTTCTTTGAGAAATGTCTATTCAAGGCTTTTGCTCATTTTTAATTGGATTTTTTGGGGTTTTGTGCTATTACGTTGTTTGAGTTCCTTATACATTCTGGATATTAACCCCTGGTCAGATATATAGTTTGCAAATATTTTCTCCCATTCTGAAGGTTGTCTTTTCACTCTGTTGATTCTTTCCTTTGCTGTGAAGTTTTCTAGCTTTAAACAATCACATTTTTTTTTTTTTTTTTGCTTTTTTTCCCTGTGCTTTTCAGGTCTTATGCAAAAAAAAAAAAAAAAAAAAAAAAAAAAATCCTTGCATGGACCAATGTCAAGAAGCATTTCCCTATGTTTTCTTCTAGTAGTTTTGTCATGTTATTATTTCAGGTCTTAAATGTAAGTCTTTAATTCATTTTGAGTTTATTTTTGTATATGGTGATAGATAGGGATCCAGTTTCATTCTTCTGTGTAGGGAGATCCAGTTTTCCCAGCATTATTTACCAAAGAGACTGTCCTTTCCCCAGCGTAGGTTCTTGGCAAATTTGTCAAAAATCAGCTGGCTATAAGTGTGCAGATTTATTTCTGTGTTCTCTATTCTGTTCCATTGGTCTATGTGCCTATTTGTATGCCAGTACCATGTGTTTTTGGTTACTATAGCTTTGTAATATATTTTGAAGGTAGTGTGATGACTCCAGCTCTGTTCTTTTTGCTCAAGACTCCTTTAGCTATACAGGACCTTCTGTGGTTCCATACAGATTTTAGAATTGTTTTTTCTATTTCTGTGAATAACGTCATTGGTATTTTGATAGGGATTGCATTGAATATGTAAATTGCTTTGGGTAGTATGAACGTTTTAACAATGTTAATTCTTCCAAGCCATGCACATGGGATACCTTCCATTTATTTGTGTCTTCTTCAGTTTATTTCATCAATGTTTTATGTTTCACCTCTTTGATTAGATTTATTCCTAAGCATTTTATTTTGTTGCTATTATAAATGGGATTGGTTTCTTGATTTCTTTTTCAGGTCGTTCACTATTAACAGGCAGAAATGTTAAACCCAAAATTAATAGGAGGAAAGAAATAATAAAGATCAGAACAGAAATAGAGACTTAATGGCCAGACATGGTGGCTCATGCCTATAAATCCCAGCATTTTGGGAGGCCAAGGCAGGTGGGTTGCTTGAGCGCAGGAGTTCAAGACCAGCCCGGGCAATATGAGGAAACCCCATCTCTACTAAAAATACAAAAATTAGTCAGGCATGGTGTGGTCAGGCGTCATGGTGCAGACCTGTAGTTCCAGGTACTCAGGATGCTGAGGCAGGAGGATTTTTTCAACCCAGGAGGCAGAGAATGGAGTGAGCTGATTGTGCCACTGCACTCCAGCCTGGGCAACAGAGCAAGACCCTGTCTCAAAACAAACAAACAACAAGAACAAAAAAGTCAACTCAAGAAGTCTCAAATCTTACCATCTAAATCATCTAAATCAGGCTTGGGTGCAACTCTGGGTATCATGAATGCTGAGGCAAAAATTCTCTTCATCTGTGGAAATGTGAAAGTATAAAACAAGTTATCTGCTTCCAAAATGCAATGATGGGACAAATATAGGACAGGCATTCCCATTCCCATAGAGAGAAAATGGAAAGAATAAGGGGGTCACTTGTCCCAAGTGAGTTCAAAACTCGGCAAGACAAGGCCAGGCACGGTGGCTCACGCCTGTAATCCCAGCACTTTGGGAGGCCAAGGTGGGTGGATCACCTGAGGTCAGGAGTTCAAGACCAGCCTGATCAATATGGCAAAACCCCATCTCCACTAAAAATACAAAAATTAGCCAGACATGGTGGTGGATGACTGTAATCTCAGCTACTTGGGAGGCTGAAGCAGGAGAATCACGTGAACCTGGAAGGCAGTGCAGTTGCAGTGAGCCAAGATCACACCCCTGCACTCCAGCCTGGGAGACAGAGCAAGACTCTGTCTAAAAAAGTAAAAAACCTCAGCAAGACAAATTTCTTTGGGTCTCAAGGCCTGAAAATAATCCTCAACAGGCTGATGCTCTGCCTTCTGAGCCTACAGAAGCCCTGTCAGTTTTAGGGATGTCCTCAGAGTCATTCTTACTTTTTCTTGAAGGAAACACATGTTTGAAGCTCAGTACCTCTATGAGTTCACATCCTGCCTGTGACATTTTGGAAGTCCAACAGCTTCTCTTCATTTAATTCTGCTTCTGTCTCTTTCAGTTCAGGGTGACAGTGCTTCTGCTGATATAACATTCTCAAAACTTTGTGTGTCTCCTGTGCAACTCACAGAGTCCACACCATCAGGTAAGAGGGTTCTCCACAGCTCTTTCCTGGATAACCTCATCTCTATTCCTGGCTTCTGCTGGGATGGCTGATTGTTTCCATTAGCCAAATATTCAATAACCTCATCTCTATTCCTGGCTTCTGCTGGGATGGCTGATTGTTTCCATTAGCCAAATATTCAATCTCTTTAGAAACAAGAGACAGCAGTCAGAAACAAAAAGATTAGGCCAGGCGTGGTGGCTCACACCTGTAATTCCAGCACTTTGGGAGGGTGAGGTGGGTGGATCAATTGAGGTCATGAGCTCAAGACCAGCCTGGGCAACGTGGTGAAACTCCATCTCTACTAAGAAATATGAAAATTGACTGGGTGTGTTGGCATGTGCCTACAGTCCCAGCTACACTGGAGGCTGAGGCACGAGAATTGCTTGAACCTGGGAGGCAGAGGTTGCAGTCAGCCAAGATCCCACCACTGCACCCCAGCCTGGGTGACAGAGAGAGACCCTATCTCGAAAAAAAAATTCAACCTCTTTAGCAAACGGTTTTCCAGCCACTCTATGGGAATTCTCTCCAGAGTGTGTTTAGCATATTTTGAAATACAGATAGACTGGGATTATTTCAAATCACCAAGTCCTGGCTTCTTCTTGCTTAATAGTTCTTTCCTTGATTTAACTCTTTCCTCTTGCATTTTACTATAAATGCAAGGAGAAATCAGGCCACACCTTCAACACTTGGCTTGGAAATCTCCTCTGCTAAATATGCAAGTTCGCTGCTTACAAGTTCTACTTTCCACAAAATAACAGAACACAATTCAGCCAAGTTTCCTGGCACTTTATAACAAGAATCACCTTTTCTACAGTGTGCAATAATTTTTTTGGTTTCCTCATTTCCTTTTTTTATTTTTACTTTTTTTTTGTTTTTTTTTTGTTTCCTCATTTCCTTCTGAGGCCTCAACAGAAGCACCTTTCATTATCATATTTCTACAATAGACTGTGACAATATATGTATTCTCTAAAACAATAGCAGTTTTAATTACCAGCCTCTTCCCTTCCTTTTGAGTTCTCATCAGTATATCTCCCTTAATGTCCATATTTCTACCAATAATCCCTTCAAGGCAATCTAGCCTTCTTCTGTCATTGCCTCAGAATTCTTTCAGCCTCTACCCACTAGCCAATTTAAAAACCACTTCCACATTTTTAGGTTTTTCTTTTTTTTTTTTTTTTTTTTTTTTGAGACAGAGTCAACCTCTGTCAACCAGGCTGGAGTGCAGTGGTGCAGTCTCAACTCACTACAGCCTCTGCCTACCAGGTTCAAGCAATTCTCATGCCTCAACCTTCCAAGTAGCCATGACTACAGGCACATGCCACCATACCTGGCTAATTTTTGTATTTTTAGTAGGAACAGTGTTTCACCATATTGGCCAGGCTGGTCTTGAACTTCTGATCTCAAGTGATCTGCCCGCCTTGGCCGCCGAAAGTGCTGGGACTACAGGCATGAAACACTGTGCCCAGCCAATTTGTAGGTATTTTTTATAGCAGCATTCCACTTCCCAGTACCAAAATCTGTATTAGATTCCTAGAATTGCCATAAGGAAATATCACAGACTGGCTGTCTTAAAATAATGGAAATTTGTTCTCTTATAATTCTGGAGGCTAGAAGTCTAAAATCAGGGTGTTAGTAGGGTTATGCTCCATCTGAAGTTTCTAGAAAATAATTCTTTCTTGCCTCTTCTAGCTTCTAGTTGCAACTGGCAATTCTTGGCATTACTTGGTTGGTGGCAGTATAACTCCAATCTCTGCCTCCAATTTTTTTTTTTTAATGTTTTCCTCTGTCACCCAGGCTGGAGTACAATGGTGTGATTTCAGCTCACTGGAGCACAATGGTGTGACCTCAGCTCACTGGAGCTGCAGCCTGTGCCTTCCAGGTTCAAGTGATTCTTGTGCCTCAGCCTCCTGAGTAGCTGGGATTACAGGCATGCACCACCATGCTCAGCTAATGTTTGTATTTTTAGTAGAGACAGAGTTTTGCCATGATGACCAGGCTGGTCTCCAACTCCTGACCTCATGTGATCTGCCCATCTTGGCCTTCCAAAGTGCTGGGATTACAGGCGTGAGCCACCGTGCCTGGCCTCTGCCTCCATCTTTACATGTCTCCTTTCCTGAGTATCTTGTCCTTGTCTCTATCTCCAAATCACCCTCTTCTTTCTTTTATAAAGACACCAGTCAGTGGAGTAGGGTCCCTGCAAGCATGTGTGACTTCATCTTAATTTGATTGATTACATCTGCAAAGACCTTTTTCACAAATATGGTCACAATCACAGATACCAGGGGTTAGAACTTGAACATATCATTTTAAGGGACACAATTCAACCCATTACGATGACAATGATAATGACTGATTTGTTGGTGATAATGATGAAGATGATGGAAAAAGAGGGAGAATAAGAGAAAGAAGATGATAAAGATAAATAAATAATTTTTGAGCACTTATTAAGTGACATGTAGTATGCAAAGTGCCTTACCTGAATCATTTCATAAAATCTACCTAAAACCCCTATGAGAAACATACCGTAATCACCTTATCTTCACTTTTCAATCAAAAAGACTTAGACTATGAGAGGGTTAAGACCGTTACTCAAGGTCTCTCTACTGGCAAAGTAAATCTGAGATTCCCTGCATTTCTGTTGGAATCCTGAGCCTAGGCTCCTAACCACAATGCTCTCCTGCCTCTAATGATACTATGTCCTATTCTTTAGGGGCCCAAAGCCAGATAAATGAATATACTTAGGTTTTTACCTGCAGAAAAAGTACACCAATTTTTGCCCAAAGTGAGCGATACACATGTTGATTTTAGGTGGTACATAGATGCAGGTCACACAGGGAAGATAACACTCCCCTCCATGATTTATTTATCTATTTATTTATTTATTTATTTATTTATTTATTTATTGAGAAGGAGACTTGCTGTCTTGCCCAGGCTGGAGTGCAGTGGCACAATCTTGGCTCACTGCAACCTCCACGAACCAGGTTCAAGCAATTATCCTGCCTCAGCCTCCCGAGGAGCTGGGATTACAGGCACCCACCAACACACCCAGCTAGTTTTTGTATTTTTAGTGGAGATGGTGTTTCACCATGTTGTCCAGGTTGGTCTTGAACTCCTGACCTCAAGTGATCCACCCGCCTCAACCTCCCAAAGCTCTGGGATTACAGGCATGAGCCACCGCGCCCAGTGAAATTGTTTTTTTAATTTGAAATAATGCAGACCTATAGGATGTTCCCACAAAAATAACATGGAAAGTACTGCATGGTGACATCTTATATAACTTTAGTGCTATATCAAAATCAAGAAATAGGCATTGGTACAATATTGTTAACTAGGCTACAGACTTCATTCAGATTTCACCAGTTTTTACATGTATTTGTGTGTGTGTGTGTGTGTGTGTGTGTGTGTGTGTAGTTCCATGCAATTTTTTGTGCATACGTCTGTACAACCACCAGCATAATCCTGATACAGAACCCATCACCACAAAGGAGGTCCTGGCAGTATTCCCTTTTCAATATACTTCATTGCTTTAAGGAGAAAGCCTTGGTTTGCATTTACTGTTTCTTTACCACCTAACACTTTCACTCTCCTTTTGATCAAAGAGATCTCAAATCTCAGTCTCAAGGTCCTTAGCAAAGACCAGAAGCTACCTAACAGGTATTGATACTGTTTTGTTCCCCCTCTAATTTTACACATGTCTATTTGTGGCACGAGATACTAGTTTACCAGAATTGTGAGCAGTGAAGATTTTTCACATTTTTTTATTTTTTATTTTTATTTATTTATTTATTTATCTATTTATTGAGACAGAGTTTCACTCTTGTCACCCAGGCTGGAGTGCAGTGGTGCGATCTCGGCTCACTGTAACCTCCGTCTCCCAGGTTCAAGTGATTCTCCTGCCTTAGCCTCCCAAGTAGCTGGGATTACAGGCACTCACCATTACGCCCAGCTGATTTTTGTATCTTTAGTAGAGACGGGGTTTCACCATGTTGGCCAGGCTGGTCTCGAATTCCTGACCTCAGATGATTCACCCTGCTTGGCCTCCCAAGGTGCTGGGATTACAGGCGTGAGCCACCGCGCCTGGCCTGTTTTTCACTTTTAAGCCAAGGTATTTGAGTAACAAAAGTGAATCACAGAAAACTAGAAAGTAAATAATAACACAGGAGGCAGGCAGGTAGGGCAAAAAATTAGGGAAGATGGCATGCAAATGCTGAAATTTGCCAAACACTGGGTGAAGAAAGAATTTGGAACCTAATTCGTGTTCAGAGGTGTTTTATGGCATCCACCAGAAAGAAGGACATGTGGGCATGCTCCCTGGAAATGCATTTCATTTCCCACTAAAACTGGAAATTAGAGTGCATTTGTATTTCTTTATTTCAAGGCCTTTCCATTAAAGGAGATTTCAATTTGGCTGGTCACTCACAACAGTGACTCATCTCGCCAGCCTTTGTATTCTTCATGTTATTAAACATTGCTGGTGCAGGGGCGGTGGCACGCCAGGGCTCAGACAAGGCAGTAGCTCCCTTCAGAAGGTCTGACAGGCGGCTCCCGCACTGCAAGGCGGTGATGTCACCCAAGGGCAGGTCTGCACTTTTCTCCAATGAGCAGGGAGGGAAATGAGGAGAGAACTCATGGAATCGGTCCCCAGAAGAACCCAGTGTGCACTGAAGCTCACACTGCAGAGATGATGCTGAAAGGCAATAAACGCAAAGCGCTAATAGAGATGGCTCAACTAAGTGTTTAACTCATTATTTCAGCTTTCGGGTCTCTAATTGTTTCAGTAATTCAAAGGATATAGTATAGAGCTTTTGGATCTATTGTTTAAACCCACACTAAGTGAGTCAAAAAATCAATTAATTTGTAAAACCTTACAGCTGGAAATAATATGAAGTCCACCGTCTTCCAGGCAACAAATTTTTCAAGGTGATTTGGCTTATGGTCTTTGGAGTTTCACTTTGTGTGTGAAATAATAGAGTTCATTTTTTTGCTTACATCACTCATGCACTTCATTTATTCAATAATATTTATTGAGCCTCTACAATAATGAGAAACAGTACTGAGCACTAGAGATACATAGGGACTAGGCCAGGCACAGTGGCTCATGCCTGTAATCCCTGCACTTTCCACCAAGGTAGAAAGATCGCTTGAGGCCAGGAGTTTGAGACCAGCCTAGGCTGGTCTCAACATAGTGAGACCCTGTCTTTAAAAAAATAAATAAATTTTAAAAACTAGCCGGGACTGGGCACGGTGGCTTATGCCCGTAATCCCAGCACTTTGGGAGGCTGAAGTGGGCAGATCACCTGAGGTCAGGAGTTCGAGACAAGCCTGGCCAAAATGCGGAAACCCCGTCTCTAATAAAAATACAAAAGTTAGCCAGGAGTGGTGGCCCACACCTATAGTCCTGGCTACTCAGGAGGCTGAGGCAGGAGGATCACTTGAGCCTGGGAGATTGAGGCTGCAGTGAGCTGTGATCTCACCACTGCACTCCAGCCTGGGCTACAAAGTGAGACCCTGTCTCAAAAAAAAAGAAACAAAAAAAAAAGGTCAGGCGCGGTGGCTTATGCCTGTAATCCCAGCACTTTGTGAGACCAAGGCAGGTGGATCACTTCAGGTCAGGAGTTTGAGGCCAGCCTGGGCAACATGGTGAAACCCCATCTCTACTAAAAATACAAAAATTAGCCAGACATGGTGATGCACATCTGTGATCCCAGCTACTCAGGAGGCTGAGGCATGAGAATCACTTGAGCCTAGGAGGTGGAGGTTGCAGTGAGCCGAGATCCCACCACTGCTCTCCAGCCTGGGCTACAGAAAAAGACCCTGTCTCAAAAAAAGAAAGAAAGAAAGAAAGAAAAGAAAGAAAGGAAGGAAGGAGGGAAGGAAGGAAGGAAGGAAGGAAGGAAGGAAGGAAGGAAGGCAAGCAAGCAAGCAAGCTATAGGGATTGAGCAAATACAATTTCTTATCTTCTTGGAGCTTACATTTCATAGAGGAGGCAGAAAATAAGCGGATAAACATAGGTCATGCCACATAGTGATGTGTGCCATAGAAACAAACAAATACATATACATACATAGTAGAAGAGTACGGGAGAAAAATGAGAGCCCTCTTCTCACTCAGAGGATAGTCTAAGTGATGAATCAGTAAACATTTATTGAACACCTACTATGCACTAGGCATTCTGTTGGTGGGGAAGAAGGAACAGGTGAAATCAAAAGAATTGGTGAGCACACACACCTTATGGACAAGACAGAAACAGCAATAATAATTACTATACAGGATCAGGTGTAACATTTTCCCCGATATTCCTCCAAGACAGGTGTTGTTATTCCCAGGGACTGGGAAAATTTAAATTACTTTTCACAGTGGAAAAATGCCAGCACCAAGATTCTAGCTCAGATCTGTTTGGTTCTGAAATGCTTTCATTCATGCCATACTCCCTTCTCTGTACAGATGGAATTGGAGAAGAAAATGGTGAATTCAATTCCCTTGGTGTTACAGCTAGGTACGATGCTGTGAAAAGATCATCAGTTGCCAAATATAAATGAAAACAAAAGGTCCTCCTAACCAGGCTTTATCATTTTGCTAATGAATTAGAAGGTATTTGAGGACCTTATAGATCTTGGGTTCATCATTCTGAATATCAATTATTATTAGTTATTGATACTTTGAAGTATTGACCAAAAATAAATGGTTAATATACTTCTGAGGTCGGGTGCAGTGGCTCATGCCTGTAACCCCAGCACTTTGGGAAGCCAAGGTAGGTGGGATCATCCAAGGTCAGGAGTTCAAGACCAGCCTGGCCAACGTGGCGAAACCCCGTCTTTACTAAAAATACAAAAAAAAAAAAAAATAGCCAGATGTGGTGGTGGGCACCTATAATCCCAGCTACTCAGGAGGCTGAGGCAAGAGAATCATTTGAATCTGGGAGGCAGAGGTTGCAATGAGCCAATATCATGCCACTGCATTCCAGCCTGGGCAACAAGAGGGAAACTCCATCTCAAAATAAAATAAAATAAAATTCACAGCTTGTCTCAAGCACTGTGCGATGTGGGCAACGGCTGCTCTGTCCCACATGCAAACTGTCCAGCAGGTTAAGACAGCTACAGCCTATATCATTTCAGGGGAACCCTGAGTGGGTTAGAAAATCTGACAAGATGTTGCCCCTTGCATCTTTTTTATTTTTTAGTTCCCTCTCCAAAGAGGAAGACCAGACAATTTAGTGGTTACGCTTCTGCTATAACAAAAGTCTGTCTACTATTCTGCGCCGAAGGGAAAGACGGAGTACAGATGGGAAAACTACTATCTACTAAGCAGGTTAGAGAGAGTAGGGTGCAATGCACAAAACACAGGATCTTTTTTGTGGGTGTCACAGTCTGTCCCTACGTTGTCATTGGAGGGGAGGCGGAAATGTGGTACAAATTCAGGCATATGGTAGGCGGGTTCATAGGAAGATGAAGGGAGAAGATAAAGAAGACAAAACCATTTTCTTTGAGAGTAGAACAGACAGGGTCTTGCTCTGTCACCCAAGCTGCAGTGCAGTGGCATAATCCTAGCTCACTGCAGCCTCAAAGTCCTGGGCTCAAGCAATCCTCCTCCCTCAGCCTCCCAAGTAGCTAGGAGTAGATGTGCGCACCACTACATTTGGCTAATTTTTAAAAAATTTTTACTAGTTTCTTAGACATGGAGTTCTCCCTATGGTGACCAGAATGGTCTTGAACTCCTGGCCTCAAGTGATCCTCCTACCTCAGCCTCCCAAAGTACTGGGATTACAGGTGTGAGTCACCATGCCCAGCTGACTGTTTTCTTTATCTCTTCTTTCTTCTCCTCCATATTTCTTTAAACTTTGCAAGTCTTCCACAATGACTAAGGGTTGCTACTAAAAAAAGAAAAATACAAACTAAAAAGAAGGCTAATCTCCTTCTTTTTTGACATTAAAGATGGCCAAGGCTGGGTGCGGTGGCTCACACCTGTAATCCCAGCATTTTGGGAGGCGGAGGCAGGTGGATCACAGGAGGTCAGGAGTTCAACACCAGCCTGGCCAACATGGTGAAACCCTGTCTCTACTAAAAATACAGAAAAAAAAAAATTAGCTGGGCATGGTGGTACATGTCTGTAATCCTAGCTACTCAGGAGGATGAGGCAGGAGAATCACTTGAACCCGGGAGGCGGAGGTTGCAGTGAGCTGAAAGCACACCAATGCACACTTCAGCCTGGGCGACAGAGCAAGACTCTATCTGAAAAAAAAAAAAAAAGGCCTATCAACTTTACTCTTAAAACATGAGTAAACTAATTTGTCAATAATCGTACCTTTTCAGGAAAATATATCATTAATAATTGGATATTTCAGCCAGGCACAGTGGCTCACGCCTGTAATCCCAGCAGTTTGGGAGGATGAGGTGGGCAGATCACCTGAGATTAGGAGTTCGAGACCAGCCTGGCCAACACGGCAAAACCCCATCTCTACCAAAAATACAAAAATTAGCTAGGCGTGGTAGTGGGTGCCTATAATCCCAGCTACTTGGGAGGCTGAGGCAGGAGAATCACTCGAACCCAGGAGGTAGAGGTTTCAGAGAGCCAAGACTGCACCACTGCACTCCAGCCTGGGCAACAGAGTGAGATTCTGTCTCAAAAAAAAAAAAAGAAAAGAAAAAAGAAAAAAAAATGGAAAATCAAAATGACAAAACATAGTAATATTATAGCTAGCGTTTCTTGGGCACTAGCTCTGCATGAAGTGCCCGTTCCAAAGGAGTTCTCCACCTTGGAACCATTGGTATTTCGGGCCAGATAATGCTGAGTTGTAGGGGGCTGCCATGTGCATTATAGGATGTTCAGCAGCATCCCTGGCCTCTACCCGCTAGGTGCCAGTAGCACCACCACCACCACCTCCCCTCAGTATGACAGCCAGGATGTCTTCAAACACTGCCAACTATTTCTGGGTGACACTTGAGAACCACTTCCATGCAATTTTTCACGGCATCGTTCACGGCAAAGGCAATATTGTGATACCCATTTTACAGATAGGGAAACTGAGTCTCAGAGCGATATCTTACTGTTAGTCACAGAGCTAATAAGTGGAAGAATGAGAACTCAAATCCAACTTTTCATAACTCCATGTGATATTATAATTATGGTAACTACCAATGAGTAAGCATTTATCCATACCTTCAGGCACCGTGCTAAGTAAGTGCTTTATGTGTATACCCTCATAGAATCCTCACATCAACTGTAAGAAGTGGATACACTCATATTTTTTTGACTAAAATAGATCCTTGTTTGCAAATGGCCTTGATGAAAACTCATTATTCCTGCTCTTTTTGTAAGAGCAAACTGAGGCTCAGCAAGGTTATATAACTTGGCCAAGGTCGTACAGCTGAAAAGCTGTAAGCCTGAATTGGAATATAGCTCTCTCTGACTCCACAGCCTATGGTCTTCGCCAACACAAATACCCACAAAGCCTGAGTGAGGTCTCATTATCCTGCACTCTTTGCCAATGGAGGATGGGAGAAAATAGGAAACTCTGATTTACTCATACAATTACAAGTAAGGGGCCAGGCGTGGTGGTGGCTCACACTTGTAATCCCAGCACTTAGGGAGACCGAGGCAGGCGGATCACCTGAGGTCAGGAGTTCGACCTCCTGGCCAACATGGTGAAACCCCATCTCTACTAATAATAAAAAATTAGCCGGGTCTGGTGGTGCATGCCTGTAATCCCAGCTACTTGGGAGGCTGAGGCAGGAGAATCGCTGTAACCTGGGAGGCAGAGGTTGCAGCGAGCTGAGATCATGCCACTGCACTCCAGCCTGGGCGACGAGCGAGAATCCATCTCAAAAAAAAAAAACAAGTAAGGTCTGCTGTAATTGAGCTCAGTGGTCACTCATTCATTCATTCATCACTCATTGCATATGCAGTATTGCATAGTCCAAAGAGCATGGTCTCAAATCCTGCTCTACTAATTACTAGCTGTGTGGCCTTGGGCAAATTACTTAAGTTCTCTGAGCCACAAGCTTCATTTTCCTTACCTGTAAAATTAGATGATTACCTAGGTTTTAGGATTATTATGAAAACAGCATGAAATAATGCATGGAAAGTGTGTAGCCTAGAATGACTACACAGTAAGTGATCATTAACAATTTTTAATAAATTTTGTTGTTGTTACTTCGCAGAAGGAATTGAGCTGGTATGTTCTGAATGCATGCAAAGTTGAATAATATAAAAATAACCAAAGAAAAATCATCATGCCAGGGAAATACAATTGAAATGCCAAAGCAATCTCTAAGCAATATGACAGGACAGCATTTAACTGCTGTCCCATATGTTAGCTTTTGGGGAAAAAAAAATTGCACATGAACTCATGTTTGTCATTAAAATTTTTTTAAAAAAAGCTTTTGACTTTATGTTGGCAAATGCAAGGAAATATACTTACAACACAAGTTACACTTTAAAAAAATGAAAATACATCTACAATTTTCTAGATTTCTTGTCATCATTTTTGCCTGTTTCTACTTTGAGGATTTGGGGGCGAAAAAGAAAACAACTTCTGTTGCTAGGAACATTTCAATAAATGAAGATATATTGCTGCCCACAAAGATGCCCCATGAACCAGTCCTCCTGCTCTCCCACAAACCAAATTATACACAGATGTATGGCTGAGTCTAAAGATGTTTGTTAAGACTAGTCATTTCAATTCTGAACTTAGTTACAGATTCAAGACATAAAAGGGGAGGGAAAAAAGGTTGAGGGAATAATCTAAATTCTTTCTCCCAGGGAAGTTTTGTTTATCTTCTTTGAATTTAATTATCTACCCGATTTGTATATTTCTTTATGCAAATTGGTCAGATGTTCTATGGGAAGGCTAGGTCTAATAGCTCAGGGTCAAGATTTAGTATTGGAAGTCTTAAGGTCATTAGTCTTCCTTTCTAAAGTTACCTCTTAAGAAAATTCATAAAACTAGTGAATTCATTCACTTTGGATGGATCTTTCAGCTCTCACTTGAGAGAACAGATTTAAAAGGGTAACTCATTGAGATAAACACTGCAGTACATATTGGAATAACCACATTAATATTTCTAAGAAGTAATCAGATTAATTTCTGTGGAAGGCAGTGGAGCTTAATGGTTAACTGTAGGGAGCTTCAGACTTTGATGGAACTGGCTTCACATCCTAGCTTTGCTCTTCAATTGCTGTGGCAGGTAGACTCGATATGGCCCCAGTGATTCCCACCTCCTGGTCTTTGTGCACTTGTATAATCCTCTCCCCTAAGTGTGTATTGCCCTGGTGGCTTGATTCTAACCAACAGAATATGGTCAAAGTAATTGGATGCTACTTCTGTGATGAAACTACACAAGATGTGAGTTTTGTCTTGCTAGAAGTTTCTGTCCCTTGCTGCTTTGATGAAGCAAGTTTCCATGTTGTGAACCACCATGTTGGAAAGTGCCATGTGCCAAGGAACTGAGGGTGGCCTCCAGCCAACAGGAAACTGAAGCCCTTGGGCCAAGAATCCTCAAGGAACTGAATCCTTCCAACAGCCATGTAAGTGAGGTTGCAAAGCAGACATTTCCCCAGCTGAGTCTTCAGAGGTGACCCCCACCCTGACTGACTCCTCAGTTATAGCCTCTTGAGAACCCATAAGCAGAGTATTTAGCTAAGCTTTGCCCAAACTCCTGGCTCCCAGCAACTGTCAGATAATAAATATTTGTCACTTAAGGCTGCTAAGTTTGTGGTAATTTGTTAAGTAGTGTATTAGTCTGTTCTCATGCTGCTGATAAAGACATAGCAGAGACTGGGTAATTTACAAAGGAAAGAGGTTGAATGGACATGTTGGACTCACAATTCCAACATGGCTAGGGAGGCCTCACAATCATGGCAGAAGGCAAAGGAGGAGCAAAATCACGTCTTACCTGGCAGCAGGCAAGAGAGAACATATGCAGGGGAACTCCCTTTTATAAAACCATCAGATATTGTGAAATCTACTACCACAAGAACAGTATGGGGGAACCACCCCCATGATTCAATTATCTCCACCTGGCCCTACTCTTGACACGTGGGGATTATTACAATTCAAGTGAGATTTGCGTGCAGACACAGCCAAACCATATCAAGTAGCAATAGATCATCAATACAGTAGCTATGCCACCTTGGATGAGAGAATTAACCTCTCTGAGCCCAAGTTTTTTCTATGTAAAATGTGGATGCCAATATCTACTTCTCAGCGTGGCTGTGAAGATTCAATAAAACAAACGCTTAACATTGTAGCTGGCACCTTGTCAGCTTACTTTAAATTTACTTTTATTTTATTGATAATATTCTGTACTCATGATGCACACCAAACTCAGGAAATAATTAATGTGATATACAGGAATTTTAAATATATAAATCAATTTTTTTAGAAATCACATATCAGGAAATTCAATGTTACAATTGTCACAAAAGGAGGCACAGTTTCAGTTTTGTAAACCAAAAATAAAATTCTAAGGCCACACAACCATGTAAATGGACCTCTCCTCTTAGCCATGGACATTCCAAAGTTAACCTAACTAGTTCAGACCATGGTTGGGGGAGAGTCGGACATGCCTCCTTTTACTCTCCCCACTTTTGAAATTCACGAAAAGCCAACCAGCATTAACATCAACACAGACC
This sequence comes from Pongo pygmaeus, assembly GCF_028885625.2. Lineage (NCBI taxonomy): Eukaryota > Metazoa > Chordata > Mammalia > Primates > Hominidae > Pongo > Pongo pygmaeus. The sequence goes on from NC_072391.2 coordinate 15,969,091, forward strand.
TTAAAGTTGTTAAGAAACATTTACAGGCCAGGCACGGTGGCTCATGCCTGTAATCCCAACATTTTGGGAGGCCAGGGCAGGCAGATCACTTGAAGCCAGGAGGAGTTTAAGACCAGCCTGGGCAACATGGTGAAAACCCATCTCTACTAAACCCATCTCTACTAAAAATAGAAAAATTAGCTGGGTGTGGTAGTGGATGTCTGTAATCTCAGCTACTCAGGAGTCTAAGACAGAGAATTGCTTGATCCCAGGAGGCAGAGGTTGCAGTGAGCCAAGATCACACCACTGCACTCCAGCCTGGACGACAGAGCGAGACTCTGTCTCAAAAAAAAAGAAAAGAAAAGAAAAGAAAAAAACAAAGAAAACAACATTTACAATCTGTTATCTCCAAAGCCTGCTACCTGGAGGCTTCTTCTACATGATAAAACTTTGGTCTCTACAACCCATTATCATAGCCAAGATATTCCTTTATATTGATTCCAGGTCTTTAGATAATAACTTAACTCTTTTAGTCAATTGCCCATCAGAAAATCTTTTTTTTTTTCATAATTTCATTTTCTTGTTTTCTTTCTTTTTTTTTTTTTTTTTTTGAGATGGAGTCTCATACTGTCACCTGGGCTGGAGTGCAATGGCGTGATCTCAGCTCACTGCAACCTCCGCCTCCCAGGTTCAAGCGATTCGCCTGCCTCAGCCTCCCAAGTAGCTGGGATTACAGGTGCCTGCCACCATGCCCAGCTAATTTTTTGTATTTTTAGTTGAGACGGGGTTTCACCATGTTGACCAGCTGGTCTTGAACTCCTGACTTCGTGATCCATCCGCCTCAGCCTCCCAAAGTGCTGGGATTACAGGCATGAGCCACCACGCCCAGCCCAGAAAATCTTTAAATCAACCTATAACCTGGAAGCTCCCGTCTCGAGTTGTCCTGCCTTTCCAGCTCGAACCAACGTACATCTCACATGTATTGATTGATTGATGTCTAACTAAAAGGTATAGAAGCGAGCTGTATCCTAACCACCTTGGGCACATGTCATCAGGAACTTCTAAGGCTGTGTCACAGGCATGTCTTTAACCTTGACAAAATAAACTTTCTAAATTGATTGAGACCTGTGTGGCACACCTGTTTGGGCTCACAGTTTCTACTGCCTGATTCTTGTGCAATGCAGGTTGAGGGGGGAAGCTGTGTATCCGTATGCCAGAGGAAAGATCGCCCCGAAAGGAGGCAATGGGAAACAAAGATCCACAGAAAGAGGAGTGCATACATACTTCATAAGAGTAAACCAGTTTAGGGCTGGGCACAGTGGCTCATGCCTGTAATCCCAGCACTTTGGGAGGCCGAGGCAGGCGGATCACCTGAGGCCAGGAGTTCGAGACCAGCCTGGCCAACGTGGTGAAACCCTGTCTCTACTAAAAATACAAATTTAGCTGGGTGTGGTGACTCACGCCTGCAGTCCCTGCTACTTGGGAGGCTGAGGCAGGAGAATTGCTTGAACCTGGGAGGTGGAGGTTGCAGTGAGCCAACATTGCACCACTACACTCCAGCCTGGGTGACAGAGTGAGACTCCATCTTAAAAAAAAAAAAAAAAAAAGAGTAAACTGGTTTACCCATAACTTATAGTTTAGTTTGCCAAGCGTGAGGGATATTGGAGAGCTCCTTACACTATTGATGGGAAAGAGAACATGGTGACAAAACCCATCAACATTTTATGTGTATGTGCTATTTAGCCCAATAATCCCATTTCTAGGAACTTATCCTAAAGAAATTCTCCAAAAAAGAGTACCAATATATTTAAGCTGTTTATTGCAATAGTCCTCATAGACAGTAGGTTGAACCATGTGAAATGACTGGTATTTGGCCATTTTTGACCAATGAACACAGCAATTTCATAGAGTTCTACCTAAAAGAACAGCATTTGAAACAACTTCAGAATCCAGGTGCAACTGTAAAACTGTGGACTATTTTATACACACACATATATGGCATATCAACATATACACACACACACATATATATTGGTATATATGGCATCAGCATATTAAGTAAAGAAAGCAGCTTACAAAATAACATTCCTAGGCCATGCAGAACAATGACTTTGGGAGGTCAAGGCCAGTGGATCACTTGAGTCACAGGAGGTGGATCACTTGAGTCCAGGAGTTCAAGACCAGCCTGGGTAACATGGTGAAACCCTGTGCCCCATCTCTAAAAAAAGAAAAAAATAGCCAGGCATTGAGATGCATACCTGTAGTCCCAGCTACTCAGGAGGCTTGAGCCTGGGAGGTGAAGGCTGCAGTGAGCCATAATCACACCATTGCACTCCAGCCTGGGTGACAGAGCAAGAACTTGTGTCAAAAAAAAAAAAAAAATTTAGCCAGGCATGGTGGTGTGTGCCTGTAGTCCCAACTACTCAGGAGACTGAGGTGGGAGGATCACTCGAGCCTGGGAGATCAAAGCTGCAGTGAGCTGTGATTGCGCCACTGCACTCCAGCTTGGGCGACAGAACAAAACCATGTCAAAAAAAAAAAAAAAAGAAAAGAAAAGAAACTCATTTGTTCTTTATTGCTTTAGTATTTCATAAAGACCATAATTTTATTAGGCAATAAAACTTCCCTGGAGGTTTAAGGAAGTTCCTTCAATTTCACACGTTACCATTTGCATTAACTGTAACGTCAGAACACTCAGATGGCCAAAAAACATGAACAGACCACCAGCAAAAAAGGGTTGGATAAGGAGAGAAAAAATTGGAAAGAATTTGATATACAATATTTCAAAAATATAAGCATCTAAGTGCCAGTGATAGAAAAACATCAGAATTTTGGCCGGGCGCGGTGGCTCACGCCTGTAATCCCAGCACTTTGGGAGGCCGAGGCGGGCAGATCACGAGGTCAGGAGATTGAGACCATCCTGGCTAACACGGTGAAACCCCGTCTCTACTAAAAATACAAAAAATTAGCCAGGCATGGTGGCGGGCGCCTGTAGTCCCAGCTACTCGGGAGGCTGAGGCAGGAGAATGGCGTGAACCCGGGAGGCGGAGCTTGCAGTGAGCCGAGATCGCACCACTGCACTCCAGCCTGGGCGACAGAGCGAGACTCCATCTCAAAAAAAAAAAAAAAAGAAAAACATCAGAATTTTATTGGGCTTTCTCATCCTGATTTTGGTATTATTTCCATTATGAAGAAAGGGGCACTATGATTGCAGTTCTTGGGACTCTAAAAGCCTTGAGCCAGTGTTAGCTTCATGTAATTTTAACATGGACTTGACCCAGGACATACTGTTTCCAAAGAACAGCTTCTTCTCATAAGGCAGGGACAAAACAGGAAAGCAAGTCTCCTTGCTCTCTTGTTTTTAAATGTCTTTTGCTCTAATAATCTGTGTCAATAACTGCATGGCTGAATGTCATACTGTGTTGTGCTTGTGGCTGTTGTGCACATTCTGATAGAGATGTTTACAACTGGATGGTGGGTTGTCACAGCACAGCACTGGGGACAGTGGCCAGCACTGCTCAGGAACACAGCTGAGGGCCAGGCACAGTGGCTCACGCCTGTAATCTCAACACTTTGGGAGGCCTAGGCAGGTGGATCACCTGAGGTCAGGAGTTTGACACCAGCCTGGCCAACATGGTGAAACCCTGTCTCTATTAAAAATACAAAAATTAGCCAGACGTGGTGGTGAGTGCCTGTAATCCCAGCTAATTGGAAGGCGGGTCTTTCCCATGCTGTTCTCATGATAGTGAATAAGTTTCACCAGATCTGATGGTTTTAAAAACGGGAGTTTCCCTGCACAAGCTATCTCATTCTTCTCTTGTCTGCCACCATGTGAGACATGGCTTTCACCTTCTGCAATAATTGTAAGGCCTCCCCAGCCACGTGGAACTGTAAGAACATTAAACCTCTTTCTTTTGTAAATTGCCCAATTTCAGGTATGTCTTTATCAGCAGCATAAAAATGGACTAATACAGCCTCCTTGAGACTTCTCCTGTTTCCATTACTTTGCACGATTCCATCTAAACTCTTTTTTTCTTTGTCCTTTCATCCTTCTCATGTTCTTAACCTTAACCATCCTTAGCCATAGGTGAATATTCTCTGTCCTCAGTTCTCTGTTCTTCTTTTTTTTTTTTTTTTTTTTAACACTTACACTCATGATGTAGCTCAAGGGTTATATGGTTTGGCTCTGTGTCCTCACCCAAATCTCCCATCGAATTGTGATTTCCAGTGTTGGAGGAGGCTGGAGGGACCTTGTGGGAGGTGATTGGATCATAGGGGTGGATTTCTCACTTGCTGTTCTTGTGATAGTGAGTTCTCATGAGATCTGGTTATTCAAAAGTGTATAGCACTTTCCCCTTCACCCTCTCGCTCTTCTGTTCTGCCACGGGAAGACGTGCCGGCTTCCCCTTTGCCTTCCGCCATGACTGTAAGTTCCCTGAGGCCTCCCCACCCATTCCTCCTGCACAGGCTGCAGAACTATTAGTCAATTAAACCACTTTTCTTCATAAAATTACCCAGTCTCAGGTAGCTCTTTATAGTCGTGTGAAAATGGACTCATACAAAGGATCTTACTATCATCTCTACTCATGTAATTTCCAAATCTGCACAACTAGCTCTGATTTCTTACTGGACTTGTATTTCCAGTGGATATAGAGGTGAAATATAGACACACTGAGCTGAAAGGTACTTTAGGGAGTGTTTAATCCAGAGACCTCAAACTGAATGGCTCAGGGGGCCAGGAAGGTAACCTAAATATAAAGCAGGCTGGGTGTAGGTGGCAAATGGCAACTGATACTGGCCCTTATCATCAGGAATACAATAGGGCATGGTGGGGGCTGTGGAAAAACAGGGGACCACATGTCCTATCTACAGGGGTCAGCTTCTGCCAGTTTCTGGAGGCACAAGTCTGAGCTTTTGTGTATCATCTCCCAATTGTCAAATGTTGCTAGAAAATTAAAATGTAAAACCCTGTGTAGAATAAACAAACCACATCTGCTACCCATTTGCTCCTCTGATCTAACACAGTGCCCTCCATTATTTATTTATTTATTTATTTTGAGATGGAGTCTCACTCTGTCACTCAGGCTGGAGTGCAGTGGTGCCATCTCAGCTCACTGCAACCTCCACCTCCCAGGTTCAAGCGATTCTCATGCCTCAGTCTCCCGAATAGCTGAGACTAAAGGCATGCGCCACCACACCCAGCTAATTTTTGTATTTTTATTAGAAGCGGGCTTTCACCATGTTGGGCAGTTTGGTCTCAAACTACTGACCTCAAGTGATCCACCCACCTCGACCTCCCAATGTGCTGGGATTACCAGCATGAGCCATCATGCCCAGCCAGTGCCCTCTTTTTTTAAAGCTCAAGTGGCTTGGGCTCAGAAGGGTTATGTGATGGGTTCATTGTTCACATTTGGCAGAGCCATAACCAGAATTCAGCTTTTGTCACTTCAAAATCCCTCAAAATCTGCTTGTTCAAAAACTAAATCATGGGCCAGATGCAGTGGCTCATGCCTATGATCCCAGCACTTTGGGAAGCCAAGGTGCAAAGATCGCTTGAGCCCAGGAGTCTGAAATCACCCTGGGCAACATAAGAAGACTTCGTATCTACGGAAAATAATTAGCAGTTGTGGTGGCGCCCACCTTAGTCTCAGCTACTTGGGAGGCTGAGATGGGAGAATTGCTTGAGACCAGGTGTTCAAAGCTGCAGTGAGCTGATATTGTGCCACTGGACTCTAGCCTGGATGACAGAGCAAGACCCTGTCTCAAAAAATGAAGAAAAAAAAAGAAAAGGAAAAAAAAAGCTAAATATTTTTCTTTATTTCTTTTTTTTTTTGATACAGAGTCTTGCTCTGTCACCCAGGCTAGAGCGCAGTGTGCAGTGGCATGACCTTGGCGCATTGCAACCTCTGCCTCCCAGGTTCAAGCAATTCTCCTGCTTCAGCCTCCTGAGTAGCTGGGATTATAGGCGCACACCACCACACCCGGCTAATTTTTGTATTTTTAGTAGAAATGGGGTTTCTTCATGTTGGCCAGACTGGTCTCAAACTCCTGACCTCAGGTGATCCACCTGCCTTGGCCTCCCAGAATGCTAGGATTACAGGCATAAGCCATGGCGCCTAGACTCTTTCTTTCTTTCTTTCTTTTTTTTTAACATAAAATTGACCTTTCCCAGTATCCCATTTCTAAGAGCAGAATCATTTTTTCTCGATTTTCCCAGGCTAGAAACCCAAGTCTTTGACTTCTGTCTTGCCCTCGTTCTCATTGCATCCCTCCCTTCATTTCTTCTTCATTCCGACTGCCAGAGCCTTACATTTAGCCACTTCAGGGATCAGTTGCTCTCCTCATGCTCAGTTCCTTTCAACCAGAACCATGGTTTTTCTGTCTTAAAACAGCTCCTCTATCTAGCTGATACGGTTTTGCTGTGTCCCCACGCAAATCTCATTTTGAATTGGAACAATCCCCACGTGTCAAGGGCAGGGAGAGGTGGAGATAATTGAATCATAGGGGCAGTTTCCCCCATACTGTTCTCGTGGTAGTGAATAAGTCTCATGAGATCTGATGATTTTATAAACGGGAGATCCCCTGCACACGCTCTCTTGCCTGCCACCAGGTAAGATATCCCTTTGCTCTTCCTTTGCCTTCCACCGTGATTGTGAGGCCTCCCCAGCCATGTGGAACTGTGAGTCCATTAGACCTCTTCCCTTTGTAAATTACCCAGTCTTGGGTATGTCTTTATCAGCCGCATGAAAATGGACTAATACACTAGCATTCAAGGTTCTCCACCATCTGGCCCCATTAACCACCCAGGGATGTATTCTCTTCCCTTCCCTCCTCGCACAGTCTGTTACCCACTCTCACCTCCAGGGGGCGCGCAAGACCGTCCTCCCTTTCCGCCAATTGACTTTGTCGACCAAAGATCACAATTGAGCCATGTTTAAGGGGATGAAGCCAGAGCACAAGATCAGAAGTAAATTCTGATTCCTCCCCTCTTGAAAGCATCTTGGCCAGTTTCATCTATTTCATACAGATTAAATAATGTATTTAACATTTAATACAAATTAAATTATTTTAATTAATATAAATTAATTAAATTAATTAATTATTGAAGTAAATTAATGTTTAATACTGATAATAATAACAAGTACTTTTTTTTGAGACAGAGTCTCACTCTGTTGCCCAGGTTGGAGTGCAGTGGCGCGATCTTAGCTCACTGCAGCCTCCCTCTCCAGGGTTCAAGCAATTCTCCTGCATCAGCCTCCCTAGCAGCAGCTGGGATTACAGGAACGCGCCACCATGCCTGGCTAATTTTTGTATTTTTTGTTGAGACAGGGTTTCACCATGTTGGCTAGTCTGGTCTCAAACTCCTAACCTCAAGTGATCCGCCTGCCTCCACCTCCCAAAATGCTGGGATTGCAGGCGTGAGCCACTGCGCCTGGCCCAGGTACCATTTTTGAGAGCTAACCACGTGCAAGTCAATGTGTGTTTTCCTGCAGTTTCTTATTTCATTTCCCCCAAAACTCTATGAAGTATTTCATTTTGAAGATGAAGACACTGTGGTTGAGAAAGACTAGGGGACTTGTTTAAGGTTATATGGTCAGTGGTGGGGCTGAGATGCTACCCAGTTCTGTGGCCTCCAAGCTCTCAATCCACGTGTGATGCCTTCCCACAGCCCTGGTGGTGGGACCCACGTCTAACTTCTTTGCATCCTTCATACTGCCTCAGATTTCTCATCCATCAAATGGCAACAATAATAACCTGTATTAGTTTCCCATGGCTGCCATTATACAGTACCACAAACTGGGTGACTTAGGATAACAGAAATAGACTCACTCTCATAGCTGGAGGCCAGGAGTCTGTGATGAAGGTGTTGGTGGTGCCATGCTTCCTCTAAAGGCTCCAGGGGAGAATCCTTCCTTGCCTTGCCTCTTCCTAGTTTCTGGTGTTTTGTTTTGTTTTGTTTTGTTTTTGAGATGGAGTTTCACTCTTGTTGCCCAGGCTGGATTGCAGTGGTGCAATCTCGGCTCATTGCAACCTCTGCCTCCCCGGTTCAAGCGATTCTCCTGCCTCAGCCTCTCGAGTAGCTGGGGCTACAGGCTTGTATCACCATGCCCAGCTAATTTTGTATTTTTAGTAGAGACAGGGTTTTTCCATGTTGGTCAGCCTGGTCTTGAACTCCCAACCTCAGGTGATCCGCCAACCTCAGCCTCCCAAAGTGCTGGGATTAAAGGTGTGAGCCACCACGCCAGGCTGGTTTTGTTTTTTTAATGGTCTTGCTCTGTCGTCCAGGCTAGTGTGCAGTGGTGTGATCTCAGCTCACTGCTTCCTCTGCCTCCTAAGTTCAAGCAATTATCCCGCCTCAGCCTCCTGAGTAGCTAGGACCACAAGTGCACACCACCATACTCAAGTAATTTTTAAAATGTTTTTGTAGAGACAGGTTCTCATTATGTTGCCCAGGCTGCAATTCTCCCACCACAGCTTCCCAAAGTGCTGGGATTACAGGCGTGAGCCGTCATGCTGGGGCCTAGATTCTGGTGTTTTCTGGTAATCCTTGATATTCCTTGTCTTATAGATGCATCCTAGCCACACACTCTAATCTCTGTGGTTGTCTTCACATTGCTTTCTCTGTGTGTCCTCTTCTCTTCTTAAAAGACATCAGGCCAGGCTCGGTGGCTCACGCCTGTAATCCCAGCACTTTGGGAGGCCTAGGCAGGAGGATCACTTGAGCCGAGGAGTTAAAGACCAGCCTGGGCAACATGACATCCAATCAGAAACTCCCAGAGTGAAGTCTTAGGACGAATATGCTTGAAAAGCTCCCCAGGAGATTCTAAAGTGCAGCTAGGATTAAGAACCACTAATTGAGACTAATATGCTTGGAGTCTGAAGAGAGAAAATCCAGAATCCTGCTGTTGGAGTGCCTCTAGCTATAGACCTTATTTCTCCAGAATATTATATCCTCAATTAAAAAAAAAAAAAAAAAAACAGGTTAGGCCAAGCCCGGTGGCTCACGTCTGTAATCCCAGCACTTTGGGAGGCCAAGGTGGGCAGATCACATGAGGTCAGGAGTTTGAGACCAGCCTGGCCAACATGGCAAAACCCCATCTCTACTAAAAATACAAAAAGAAAGAAAGAAAGAAAGAAAATTAGCTAAGCATGTGGCAGGTGCCTGAATCCCAGCTACTCGGAAGGCTGAGGCAGGGAGAACTGCTTGAACCCAGGAGGTAGAGGTTGCAGTGGGCTGAGATTACACCATTGAGATTACACTCCAGCCTGAGTGACAGAGCAAGACTCCATCTCAAACAAACAAACAAACAAAATCTAAAAAAAAAAACAAGCTAGTGCTTTGGGAAGATAAAAACCAGCAAGACTTGACAGATTCAGACATGTGTTCCTTTTCTTAAACACTCTATAATTTTTGTTTGTTTGTTTGTTTGTTTTAAGATGGAGTTCGCTTGGCTGGAGTGCAATGACACAATCTCGGCTCACTGCAACCTCTTCCTCCTGGGGTCAAGCAATTCTCCTGCCTCAGCCTCCTGAGTAGCTGAGATTACAGACGCCTGCCATCACGCCTGGCTAATTTTTGTATTTTTAGTAGAGAAGGAATTTCACCATGTTGGCCAGGCTGGTCTCCTGACCTCAAGTGATCCACCCACCTCGGCCTCCCAAAGTGCTGGGATTAGAGGCATGAGCCACCGTGCCTGGCCAAAAATTTTTTTTAGAAGATATCAGTCATTGGATTTAGGGCCCACTCCAATCCAGTATGAGTATTAATCTTGATTACATCTGCAAAGACCTGACTTACAATTAAGATCATATTCACAGGTTCTAGATGAACATGAATTTTATGAAGACACTCTTCAATCACTGAATCCTATGCATAAAATTTCAAGACTTTGGTGGAGCTTAAATAGGACTCTGTATGAAAAGGTATGTATCCCAGTGCCCAGTGACTCAGCAGTGTATTGCATTTGTCTCCTCACACCAGCAGCAATAGGCTGTATTGTTCACTTGCCGTTCACTTGACTCAGGTGCTTGGCTTATTTTATTTTATTCTTTTTTTTTTTTTTTTTGAGATGGTGTCTTACTCTGTCACCCATGCTGGAGTACAGTGGTGTGATCTCAGCTCACTGCAAGCTCCACCTCCCAGGTTCAAGTGATTCTCCTGCCTTAGCCTCCCAAATACCTGGGATTACAGGTGTGCACCACCATGCCTGGCTAATTTTTTTTTTTTTTTTTTTTTTTTTGTATTTTTAGTAGAGACAGGGCTTCAGCATGTTGTCCAGGTTAATCTCGAACTCCTGACCTCAAGTGATCCACCCGCCTTGGCCTCCCAAAGTGCTGGGATTACAGGCATGAGCCACTGCGCCCAGCCAGTTGGCTTATTTTAGAGTGTGGACAAGCAGTTCTCCATCCTGGCTTCATATTAGGATCACCTGGGACATTTAAAGAGTAATGCTGAGGTCTCGTCCAAAACTCATCCAATCAGAAATTCCCAGGGTGAAGTCTTGGAACGAATATGCTTCAAAAGCTCCCCAAGCGGTTCTAATGTGCAGCCAGGGTTGAGAACCACTAATTGAGACTAATATGTTCAGAGTCCCAAGAGAGAAAATCCAGAATCCTGCTGTTGGAGTGCCTCTGGGTACAGACCTTATAGTCCAGAATATTAAATGCTCAATAAAAAACCAAGCTAGTGCTTTGGGAAGATAAAAACCAGTAAGAGCTGACAGATTCAGACGTGTGTTCTTTCTCTCAGGAAACAAAGCACAGTTATGATGTTAGCAAACACAGGATTTGGTTTCAATCAAACAGTGCCCAGCAGGGGGAAGATGGAGAAAGAAAATGAAAAAGTAGAAAGGGTTGCACGTATCAACAGTGGTTTCCAACAAAACTGGTGGCTTTCAATTTTGCCCTGAGCCCCCAGTGACAAAAATGTCATCCTGAGAGGGCCAGGAACCGACTACAGTTACTTTGCAAGAATATGTGACAAATTAAACATCAAGGCAAGAGGTGGGGGTTGAAGTATGTAAAATTCTGTTGTTGTCATTCATTGTGAACTCATCCAATACCAAGGTTCATGCAGAAACTAAATGGAATTTGAAATCTGCCCTCAGGATTCTCAATATTAGTAAGTTTAATCGAGAAGCAAATTCCACTTTGATTGGGGCTTTTTATTAAGTGTTTTGTATTCATTAAGGGCTTCCTATGTGTGAGGTCCTGTTCTGGACACTTGGTGTATTCTAATGGATACATAAGCCTTGGGGAGCTCATACCTCTGCAAAGAGCTTAAGTTGTACAGTCAATGTACAATTGAGTTCAGTGGAGTGGAGCTTTAAGGAATATTCTTATTCCTGTTGAAAAAGGGAGAAAAGTTCATTTCACAACCCAAAGTGAATAACTGCAAAATATTTAAATGCTTCAGGAGGCTGGGTTCATTATTCAGATGAAGAAAAAAATGAAGATTAGAAAGTTGGCCTGGCACAGTAGCTCATGCCTATAATCCCAGCAGTTTGGGAGGCCGAGGCAGGTGGATTACCTGAGGTCAGGAATTTGAGAGCAGCCTGGCCAACATGATGAGACCCTGTCTTTACTAAGAATACAAAAAATCAGCCACGCTGGTGGTGGGTGCCTGTAATCCTAGCTACTTGGGATGCTGATGCAAGAGAATCGCTTGAACCTGGGAGGCGGAAGTTGCAGTGAGCTGAGATTGTGCCACTGCATCCAGCGTGGGCAACAAGTGCGAAACTCTGTCTTAAAAAAAAAAAAAAAAAAAAAAGGAGAAGAAAAAAGTTAACAGTAAGCTCCACTATCATCCAGAAAGTAATTTACAAGGGAGTGGTAAGCAATATAGGGGAGATAGAAAAGAAAGCCTAAGTGGGTAAGTTAAATTCAAGTTTCTGGATGAAAAATAGTTGGAATAATTAGTATTATCTGCTTCCAAGGCTGAGAACCATATTTGAGAAGGTAAGGATACTGACGGCTGTTCTGTCCCACATGCCAGAGATAGGCCATCGGACAGAACAGAAGCAACAGGAAAGATTCACTGGCTACAGGTTATTCATGAATGTTCTGAATCAGCACTGTCCAATAGAAATTCTGCATCGATGGGAATGTTCCATATGTGTGCTGTCCAATATGGTAGATACTAGCCTAGGGGTGCCAGATACAATATGAATGCTCAATTAAATTGGTGTTTCAGATACACAAAATATTTTTTTTTTTTGAGACAGAGCCTCACTCTGTTACCCAGGCTGGAGGGCAGTGGCCTCATCACGACTCACTGCAACCTTGACTTTCTGGGCTCAGGTGATGCCCTCCCCTCAGCCTCCCAAGTAGCTGGGACTACAGGCATGTGCCACCATGCCCAGCTAATTTTTGTATTTTTTGTAGATATGGGGTCTTGCTATGTTGCCCAGGCTGGTCTCAAACTCCTGGGTTGACTTGATCATCTCCCTTGGCCTCCCAAAATGCTGGGATCCCAGATGTGAACCACCATGCCCAGCCGACTTGTCACTTGGGAGGCTGAGGCAGGAGAATCGCTTGAAAAAGCCCAGCACAGTGGCTCACGCCTGTAATCCCAATACTTTGGGAAGCCGAGTTGGGTGGATCACTTGAGGTCAGGAGGTCAAAACCAGCCTGGCCAACATGGTGAAACCCCGTCTCTACTAAAAATACAAAATTAGCCAGGCGTGGTGGCACATGCCTGTAATCTCAGCTACTTGGGAGGCAGAGGCAGGAGAATCCCTTGAACCTGGGAGCTGGGAGGCAGAGATTGCAGTGAGCCGAGATTGCGCCATTGCACTCCAGCCTGGGCAACAGAGGGAGATTCCGTCTCAAAAAAAAAAAAAAAAAAAAACAAAAGAAAAGAAAGGAAGGAAGGAAGAAACCTTTTCTATGATTTGATGTGTTTAGATACACAAATACTTATCATTATGTTACAACTGCCTACAGTATTAAGCACAGAAGCATGGTGTGCAGGTGTATAGCCTAGGAGCCATAGGCTATACCACACCACCTAGGTGCATAGTAGGCAAGATCATCTAAGTCTGTGTAAGCACACTCTATGATGTTCAAACAATGATGAAATCACCTAATGACACGTTTCTCAGAACATATTCCTGCCATTAAGTGATGCATGACTGTGTATAGATTGTCTAGAGAGAGAGGCTGGCAAGTCCAAAATCTGCAGGGTGGTCCAGATGGCTGTGACCAGGAAGAGCTGATGTTGTGGTTCACGTCCAAAGGGGTCTGCTGGGTGAATTTTCTCTTGCTTAGAGAAGGTCAGTGTTTTGTTCATCCAGACCTTCAACTGACAGGATGCAGCCCACCCACATTATGGAAGGCAATCTGTTGCCCTCCAAGTCCAAATGTAAATGTAGTAATGTAATATGTAAACACCCCCAGGCCAGGTGCAGTGGCTCACTCCTGTAATCCCAGCACTTTGGGAGGCTGAGGTGGGTGGATCACCTGAGGTCAGGAATTCTAGACCAGCCCGGCCAACATGTTGAAACCCCATCTCTACTAAAAATATAAAAATTAGCCAGGCGTGGTGGCAGGCACCTGTAATCCCAGCTACTTGGGAGGCTGAGGCAGAAGAATCACTTGAACCTGGAGGGCGGAGGTTGCAGTGAGCTGAGATGGTGACATTGCACACCAGCCTGGGCAACAGAGTGAGACTCCATCTAAAAAAAAAAAAAAAATCCCCCCAAAAAAAATCATTTCCATGGTGAGGCAGGAGAAGAGGGCCTGGAGGCAGGGAATCTAATGACTTCCTATAACTAAATCAAATGGAAACACTTCAGCTATAACAGGAAATATCCTCTTCATTTACATAAGGCATACACCATACACCTAGTAAATGACTCTGTAACTTGACTTCGTCTTCTTCATTTACATAGGGTGTACGCCAAGTAAGTAACTTTGTAACTTCACTTTAGCCTCTTCATTTGCATAGGGCATACACAAAGTAGTCAGTGGAAACCTCTAAAGGGTATTTAAACCCCAGCAAATTCTGTAACTGGGCTCTTGAGCCCGTACGCTCAGGCCCACTCCCACCCCGTGGAGTGTACTTTCATTTTCAATAAATCTCTGCTTTTGTTGCTTCATTCTTTCCTTGCTTTGTTTGTGCATTTTGTCCAATTCTTTGTTCAAGATGCCAAGAACCTGGACACCCTCCACCATTAACAACGGCAACATTCAGAATAATGTTTGACCAAATATCTGAGCATTGTGGCCCAGCCAAGTTGACACATAAAATTAACCATCACACAGCCTAACGAGGAATGACAATACCCATTAAAGCAAGGCCCAAGTGCTTCTCTCTAAATGAGGCCTTACGCTCTTATGCCAAGCCTACTGGCTCCAATCTATACACCAACCTGGCTCATAGTCTTAACAAGCTTTGTCATCCAGCTTCACAAACTGGGGCAGATGAGAAACAAGGGAATGAGACAGACAGGACTTGCAAGAGACAGATGCAACAAAAAGCGAGGAGTGACTGCCCACAGGCTGGGAGCAAGGAGACAGAAGATCTATAAAAAGTGGACAGAAGAACTATAAAAGCTCAGCAGCCTAGGGTCCTTGAGTGTTAGGACAAATTGTTCTGCCTGCTTCAAGAAGTGAGGCTATTCTACAGCCCAGTACAGAAGCTGATGTTCTTAATCATATATCTGGGACTCTAAATAACAGCACATTTAGATTAGGGCTTTTTTTTTTTTTTTTTGACAGAATCTCGCTTTGTTGCCAGGCTGGAGTGCAGTGGCACGATGTCGGCTCACTGCAACCTTCTCCTCCCAGGTTCAAGTGATTCTCCTGCCTCATCCTCCCAAGTAGTTGGGACTACAGGCGCGTGCCAACACACCCAGATAATTTTTGTATTTTTAGTAGAGATGGGGTTCCACCATGTTGGCCAGGATGGTCTCGATCTCTTGACCTTGTGATCCACTCACCTTGGCCTCCCAAAGTGCTGGGATTACAGGCGTAAGCCACCGCGTAGATTAGGGGTTTTTACAAGTATAGCTGTTACAAGAAGTGGGAGGGAAGAAAAAGGGCAGTTTTTTTAAAGGGTGGAGAACAGGGATGGTAGTCATTGGCCTTTGTGACTCCCCCACCCCCACCTCAACATTCACTCCTGCATGGAGAATGTAATGGATTATCTATTGGCTCTTTTTAACAATTGGTTCTTCCTTTCTCAGGGCAATGGCGTCAAGATTTCATTTTAAAGAATCGTGCTCTCCATTCTTAGGCATGTAACTAGGGTGAAATTGACACCATGCCTTCTTTAGGGTGGGCCTCATGCGTGCAGCCAATTTAAATGTGCCATCTATCCTTCTGACTTTGGTTTTAAACTGGCATTGCAGTGATGCAGGGGATGTTTGCTGGAGGCTTCAGAGGAAATAAAAGACACTTCCTTCCTCACCTCACTGGGTGGTGTCTCATGAGAATGTGGTCTAGAACTGCTGTAGCCATTCTGCTCCCATGAAGGAGGAGCCTGGAGCTTCCAAGTGATTGGGAGGAAGTCTTCTCTGTAGAGAGTGAAGATAAAGCCAAAATTATAAAGGGCAGAGGATGTAACTGCCCAGCAAGTTCTTCTTGTCTGCTGCCTGGGCAGAGCCAATTTATCAAGACAGGGGAATTGCAATAGAGAAAGTTTAATTCCTTCAGAGCTGGGTGTACTGGAGATCAGAATTTTATTACTCAAATCAGTCTCCTTGTGAATTTGGGGATCCGGTTTTTAAAGGATAAATTGGTGGTTAGTGGACCTGTGAGTTGGGAGTGCTGATTGGTTAGGTCAGAAATGATATCTTGGGGAGGCCGTGCGCTGTGGCTCACGCCTCTAATCCCAGCACTTCGGGAGGCCGAGGCAGGCGGATCATGAGGTCAGGAGATCAAGACCATCCTGGCTAACATGGTGAAACCCCGTCTCTACTAAAAATACAAAAAATTAGCCGGGCATGGTGGCAGACGCCTATAGTCCCAGCTGCTTGGGAGGCTAAGGCAGGAGAATGGCATGAACCCAGGAGGTGGAGTTTGCAGTGAGCCGAGATCGCACCACTGCACTCCAGCCTGGGCGACAGAGCTAGACTCCGTCTCAAAAAAAAAAAAAATAAATAAAAATAAAAGAAATGAAATCTTGGGGAAGTTGTCATCTTGGCACCAAGTCAGTGCCTGGGTGGGAGCCATAAGACTGTTACTGGAAAGGGGTCTCTATCCAGACGCCAAGGAAGGGTTCTTGGATCTCACACAAGGAAGAATTTAGGGCAACTCCATAGGGTAAAGTGAAAGCAAGTTTATTAAGAAAGTAAAGGAATAAAAGAATGGCTACTCTATAGGCAGAGCATCCCTGAGGGTTGCTGGTTGCACATTTTTATGGTTATTTCTTGATTGTATGCTAAACAACGGGTGGATTATTCATGAGTTTTCCAGGAAAGAGGTGGGGAATTCCTGGAACTGAGAGTTCCTCCCCTTTTTAGACCATATAGGATAACTTCCTGATGTTGCCATGACATTTGTAAACTGTCATGGTGCTCGTGGGGTCTCTCTTAGCATGCTAATGCATTATAATTAGTGTATAATGAGCAGAGAGGATGTCCAGAGGTTGCTCTCATTGCCATCTTCATTTTGGCTGGCTTCTTTACTGTAACCTGTTTTATCAGCAAGGTCTTTTTTTTTTTTTTTTTTTTTTTTTGAGATGGAGTCTTGCTCTGTCACCCAAGCTGGAGTGCAGTGGCGTGATCTCGGCTCACTGCAACCTCCACCTCCCGGGTTCAAGTGCTTCTCCTGCCTCAGCCTCTCAACTAGCTGGGATTACAGGCACCTGCTACCACACCTGGCTAATTTTTATATTTTTGGTAGAGATGGGTTTTCTCCATGTTGGCCAGGCTGGTCTCAAACTCCTGATCTCAGGTGATCCGCCCGCCTTGGCCTCCCAAAGTGCTGGGATTATAGGCATGAGCCACCGCGCCCAGCCTAGCAAGGTCTTTATGACTGTATCTTGTGCCGACCTCCTAAGGTCCATCCTGTGACTTAGAATGTGTAACCTCTTGGGAATGCAGCACAGCAGGTCTCAGCCTTATTTTACCCATCCCCTATTCAAGATGGAGTCTCTCTGGTTCAAACACTTCCAGCAAGACCAGGCTGGGCATGGTGGCTCACGCCTGTAATCCCAGCACTTTGGGAGGCCGAGGCAGGTGGACCACTTGAGGTCAGGAGTTCAAGACCGGCCTGACCAACATGGTAAAACTCTGTCTCTACTAAAAATACAAAATCTGCCCAGCATGGTGGCATGCACCTGTAATCCCAGCTACTTGGGAGGCTGAGGCAGGAGAATAGCTTGAACCCGGGAGGCAAAGGTTGCAGTGAGCCAAGATCATGCCACTGCACTCCAGCCTGGGCGACAAGAGCAAAACTCTGTCTCAGAAAAAAAAAAGTGTGAACCCCAAATGTCTGAGACAGTTCTCAGACAATTTAGGAAGTTTACTTTGCCAAAGTTAAGGATGTGCACCCATGACATAGGCTCGGGAGGTCCTGATGACACATGCCAAGGTGGCCGGGGCACGGCTTGGTTTTATACATTCTAGGGAAGCGTGAGACATCTATCAATATATGTAAGATGTACATTGGTTCCGTCTGGAAAGGTAAGACAACCCAAAGTGGGGAGGGGGCTTCCAGGTCATAGGTAGATAAGAGACAAAAGGTGGCTGGGCACGGTGGCTCATGCCTGTAATCCCAGGACTTTGGGAGACCGAGGTGGGCAGATTACCTGAGGTCAGGAGTTCAAGACCAGCCTAGCCAACACGGTAAAACCCCATCTCTACTAAAAATACAAAAATTAGCTGGGCGTGGTGGCAGACGCCTGTAACCCCAGCTACCTAGGAGATTGAGAGAGGAGAATCGCTTGAACCTGGGAGGCAGAGGTTGCAGTGAGCCGAGATCATGCCACTGCACTCCAGCCTGGGCAACAGAGCAAGACTCCGCATCGGGAAAAAAAAAAAAAAGGTTGCATTCTTTCCAGTTTCTGATTAGCTTTTCCAAAGGAGGCAGTCAGAAATGCATTTATCTCAGTGAGCAGAGGGATGACTTCGAGTTCTGTCTGTCCTTTGTCCACAGGGAAATTCCTTCTGAGCGAGGTACATAGTTTTTTTATCTTAGTAGCTTTTTTTTCTTTTTTCTTTCTTTTTTTTTTTTTTTTTTTTTTTTATACAGAGTTTCCCTCTGTCACCCAGGCTGGAGTGCAGTGGCACGATCTCAGCTCACTGCAACCTCTGTCTTCTGGTTTGAAGCGATTCTCCTGCCTCAGCCTCCTGAGTAGCTGGGATTACAAGCATGCACCACTACAACTGGCTAATTTTTGTATTTTTAGTACAGATGGGGGTCTCACCATGTTGGCCAGGCTGGTCTCAAACTCCTGACCTCAAGTGATCCTCCTGCCTTGGCCTCCCAAAGTGCTGGGATAACAGGTGTAAGCCACCACACCCAGCCTTAGTAGTTGTCTGTTTTAGGAATAGAGTGGGAGGCAGGTTTGCCCTAAGTAGTTCCCAGCCTGACTTTTCCCTTTGGCTTAGTGATTTTGGGGTCTCAATATTTATTTTCCTTTCACAGTTGCAGCTATTGCTATCATCCAATGCACTGGTACAGTTTTGAAGTTGCTCCAGATTGGCCTATAGATCTATTCCCAATTGCTGCTGAGGTTCGGAATACGGTTATCTTGTCAAGATATTCATAATCCATTTATTTATTAATGCAACAACCATTTAGTGTCTATGCCTCAGGCATCCTGCTTGGTGAGCTAGACAGTCAAGGTAACTGCCCTCAGCTGGGCGTGGCGGCTCATGCCTGTAATCCTAACACTTTGGGAGGCTGAGGCAGGAGGATCACTTGAGGCCAGGAGTTCAAGACCAGCCTAGGTAACATAGTGAGACACCATCTTTATAAATAATAATAATTTTTTTTTTTTTGAGACAGAGTCTCACTTCGTCACTCAGGCTAGAGTGCAGTGGCACGATCTTGGCCCACTGCAACCTCCGCCTCCCAGGTTCAAGTGATTCTCCTGCCTTAGCCTCCCAAGTAGCTGGGATTACAGGCATGCACCCATGCCTACCTAATTTTTATATTTTCAGTAGAGATGGGGTTTCACCATGTTGGCCAGACTGGTCTCAATCTCCTGACCTCAAATGATCTGCCTGCCTTGGCCTCCCAAAGTGCTGGGATTACAGGCGTGAGACACTGCGCCCGGCCAAAACAATAAATTTTTTAAAAAGGTAACCGACTTAATAGACCTTATAGTTGAGTCGGGAAAGTCAACATTAAATAAATAATTACACCTGAAAACATATAATTATCAACTGTGCAAAGTGCAACGAGGGACAAGAACATAGTGCTCTAACAAAGAATGAGGGAGGCCTTGTTTAGATCAGCAAAGTGTACAAATGGGTAGGGCATGGCCTCTCCACAGAAGTGTTTGTTATTTAAGTGCAGGCCTTCATGTTCAAATGGGCTTTAGCTCAGCAGGGTAAGAGACTTTTTTGTTTGTTTGTTTGTTTTTGAGACAGTCTTGCTGTTTCACCAGGCTGGAGCGCAGTGGCACAATCTCAGCTCACTGCAACCTCCACCTCCCGGGTTCAAGCGATTCTCCTGCCTCAGCCTCCCGAGTAGCTGGGATTACAGGCACGTGCCACCACATCTGGCTAATTTTTGTATTTTTAGTAGAGACGGGGTTTTACCATGTTGGCCAGGATGGTCTTGATCTGTTGACCTCGTGATCCACCTGCCTTGGCCTCCCAAAATGCTGGGATTATAGGCATGAGCCATGGTGCCCAGCTGGGAAGAGGCATTTTAAGCAGAAAGAACTGCATATGCAGAGAGGGAAATTAATTTGCATGTTTAATGAACTGAATGGCCAGTATGACTGCAAAGCTAGCGGATAAGAGGCAGGGTCTGTTTCCGTAATTCATTCTCTCCTTCACATTTCTTTTAATTAAAAAAAATTTTTTAATAGAGATGAGCTGTCACTATGTTGCTCAGGCTGGTCTTGAACTCCTGGGCTCAAGCAATCCTCCTGCCTAGACCTCCCAAAATGCTGGGATTACAAGCATGAGCCATTGTGCCCAGCTTCCCCTTCACTTTTTTTTTTTTTTTAAGATTCAGTCTCACTCTGTTGCTCAGGCTGGAGTGCAGTGGCAGGGTCTCGGCTCACTGCAACCTCTGCCTCTCGGGTTCAAGCGATTCTCCTGCCTTAGTATCCTGAGTAGCTGGGACTACAGGTGTGCACCACCACACCCAGCTAATTTTTGTATTTTTAGTTGAGATGGGGTTTCACCATGTTGGCCAGGATGGTCTCGATCTCTCGACCTCATGATCCGCCCACCTCAGCCTCCCAAAGTACTGGCATTACAGGTGTGAACCATTGCGCCTGGCCTCCTTCACATTTCTTGGAACTCTTCCTCTGGGCCAGGCCATGTTCAGGGAATAGGGTTATAGTGATTGATTAATAATAACAATGGCTAAAATTCATCGAGTACCTACCATTTGTTATTAGAACTATTATTCTAAGCACTTTGGTACATGAACTCATTTAAGCCTTTCCACAACCCTATGACCTAGATGCTACTATTGTTTCCATTTCACAGATAGGGAAACTAATGTGTTTCCATTTCACAGATAGGCATAGAGAAACTATGCAATTTTCAAGAGCATACAACCAGTAAGAGAGTAGAACCTTGATTAATCCAAGTCCACTGACTCCAGGACTCATAGGCATTTATACTCTTAACCACTATGATTCATGGGTGACTTTTGTCAAGGATTAGAGAACAGTAGTTATGGCCATACTAGCTACTCAAACAGTGCTTTGGATGTAGGCAGCTAGTTTAGAAAAGAATTTCCCAAATTTGCAAGATCATAAGAGCTCCCCTGCAGTGCTTGTTAAAAACAGATTATTTTCAGGCCAGGCACAGTGGCTCATGCCTGTAATCCTAGCACTCTAGGAGGCCCAGGTGGGCGGATTGCTTGAGCTCAGGAGTTCCAGATCAGCCTGGGCAACATAGTGAAACTCGTCTCTACTAAAAATACAAAGTATTAGCCAGGCATGGTGGCGCACGCCAATAGTGCCAGCCACTTAGGAGGCTGAGGTGGGAGAATCGCCTGAGCCCAGGAGGTCGAGACTGCAGAGATTGTGCCACTGCACTCCAGCCTAGGCAACCAGAGTGAGACCCTGTCTCAAAATAACAACAACAACAACAAAACACAGATCATTTTCATAGAGATTTGGATTCAATAGGTCCATTCTGGAATTTGTATTTTCAACACGTTTGACAAATGCTGGCTAAGTAGTTCAGTACAATGGCTCTTGAGTTGAAAAGATCCTAATTTGGTTACTCGCAGCTTTACTACCTCTCTAGATGTGTGTCACCTTGTGCAAGTTCATTCATCTCTCTGAGCGTCAGTTTCCCCAAATGACGGATGCAGCTAATAACAGCACCACCTCCTAGGGCTGTAGTGGGGATTAAAGTGAGCCGCGTGCAAAGTGCTTAGCGCCCTGCCTGGTGCATAGCAAGCAAAGATAATAACAGAAAGATGGTGGCAGCCACTGGGAAGTTCAAGCAGAGACAGTCCTCCAAGACATCCACCTTTTCATCTTTTTTTTTTTTTTTTTTAAATTTTTTGTATTGGCAAGCTCTCTTGCTGTGTTGCCCAGGCTGGTCTCCAACACCTGGACTCAAGCGATCCTCCCTCCTTGGCCTCCCAAAGAGCTGGGGTTACAGGCGTAAGCCACCCCAGTGGCTCCTTCTGACTTTATGATAGAGTTGTCAGATCAAAAAAATCAGGACGCTTCCATTCAAACCTGCAAAAAGAGAACAATTTTTAAAAATTAGGACGCCCAGTTTAATTGGAATTTCAGATAATGAAAAAAAAATTTAACGTAAGTAGCTCCCAAATACTGCATAGGACATATTTATACCAAGTCAGTCATTGTTTAAAAAAAAAAAATCTGAAATTCCAATTTAACTGGGAGTCCTGCATTTTTACTTGTTAAATCTAGTAACCCTGCCTTTAGGGAAGGACTGACCCCAAAGCCTTATCCCCGCCCACGCGTGTCCTAGACAGTCTCCACTCGCCAGGCGCGCAGATCGATCCCAGAGGGACCGCTGGCGCCTCCGCTCCGCCCAGGCAGCACTAGTGGCGCCGCGAGCCACCGGGCCCCGCCCCGTCCCTCCCCAGTCCCGCCCCGAGAGCAAAGGGCGTCGCCCGAAGCGGGACAGATCCAGCTGTTGGCCTGTGTGAAGTCGCGCGGCTTCCACCCACGCAGTGTTCTAAGTGAAGGCCAGAAACTCGCTCGCCATGTCGGCTGCAGAGGCGGGGGGTGTTTTCCACAGAGCCCGGGGCAGGACCCTGGACGCATTTCCCGCAGGTACTGCCCGCCCCTCACCCAGGGAGGGGACTCTGGGGCTGCGGAACCTTCCGCCGGGGGAACCTTCTGTTCAGGTGTGCGCTTCGCCAGTCGGACACCATCCGGGGCTGCACCGGGGCTTGGGGGCCGCCATAACTGCATCAAAGCCTGCGCTTAGGGATTCCCTGGGCGCAGTTGAGAGGCGAGTCCGAGAGAGCGGTCTGGTCCAGGAGCCTCCCTGGCCTTGTCCTAACTTCCCCCAGAGAAGGGAAGTAAGAGGAAGGTAGCAAAGCATAGTTAATGACAGCTTGGGCTCTGCAGCGAGACCTGGTTTCCAAGCCCTGCATTAGCATCTTGGCCTCAGCTTCCACATCTGTGAAACGGGAATACTTGTGGGTGTTACTGGATAAGCGCCCGGTGCATGTTAGAGGGCGTCGGTTTTATTAAGGTTGTTCACCGTTATGTATTCTGTACTCCATAATTACAGTTATTTACTAGAAGTCATTCACCGAAATGGTAACATTGCCCCATCAGAGTAGTAGAGAGGGAGAGCAGTCGAGAGTCGCAGTAAAGTGCTTGGATTTTGGATTTAGATTATCTGCTTTGCCGTAAAAATGGGTTTGATAATACCTGCCTCATAGGGTTGTTGGAAGCGTAAACAGGTGAAAAGTATTTTTGTAACCCGGTGTTGGACGCATGCTAGGTGCTAAGTAAAGAGGGAGGTTTGTTTCAGGTTCGTTGATTCCCCTCTGTGGCTTTTTGCTGCCTGGAGCCAGATCGTCTCCCAGGCTCTCACCAGCTTTATACCCCCAGGGAAGTCACCCTAGATGCCCTACATGATCAGGCTTGTGTCCACTTCCTTCAGGGTTGTCATTCTCTCTCTTGCCCAATTCTGAAACAGGTTTTGTTTTTGCCCTTGTTTGAACTGCATTTAAAAGGGCCAAGGCCGTTCTTTCGCTGCGGGTCTTGGCGCTTGCTGTTTTCTGCTTCTTTAGCAGGGTTGGTGAGCCTGGCTCTCTCAACCATCACACCTCATTTTAAAGTTCATTCACTTCCTCAGAGAGACTTTACCTGCTACCTTATCTAAAGTAGGTTTCTCCGGTAGTTCTATGGTAAAACCTTATTTATTCATTTAAGGCGGAGTCTTGCTCTATCGCCCAGGCTGGAGTGCAGTGGCACGATCTTGGCTCACTGTAACTTCCGCCTCCCAGGTTCAAGCGATTCTCCTACCTCAGCCTCCGGAGTAGCTGGGACTATAGGCACGCACCACCACGCCCGGCTAATTTTGTATTTTTAGTAGAGACGGGGTTTCTCCATGTTGGCCAGGCTGGTCTCGAACTCCCAACCTCAGGTGATCCGCCTTCCTCAGCCTCCCAAAGTGCTGGGATTACAGACCTGAGCCACCGCGCCCGGCCTGGGATGACTGTATTTTTATGCAACTTGTCTTTTTTGTCTAACATAAAGATTTTGCTCTTTTGTTGCGGGGCAACATTCCATTAGATGATTATATACCTTATACATTCTGTTGATGTATATGCTGAATAACATGTTCCCTTTGCCTCTCCAAACCTTTCTCCCTTCCCCACCATGCCCCAGGGGGTTGCCCTCCGTGAGCTACATCAGTGGGCTCCTTGCCTTTTGGTTTTCCTTTTGGCTCAGCCAATGGGGAGCCCTGAGAAGAAATCAGAGCAGGGAGAGAAGCAAAAGGCAGCTGTATTTATTCTTGCAGTTTACTCTCTGTGGGGTTGCCTCGCCTGGCTGTCTTCTTCCCCACCCCTGAAGGTCAAGGTCGCTCCTTTTCTCAGGACAGCTTTTCTCCTCATTCTCTCTAGTTCTGGATTTGAGTAACCATTTCCTCCTTTGAGGCGTGGGAGTGGCAGTGGTTCTGCTTTTCTAACCTTGGGTTACCACACTCCCTTGTAGGTTTCGTCCACCCAACCCACCCCAAGTAATCCCTTTTTAAACCCTTTTTAAAATCATCCTAATTTGAGAATGCCAGCTATTTCCTGTAAGGATCCTGAATTATACAATAGCCATTTAGTTGTTTCTGGTTTTTGCCCTTGGTAACAGTGCTGTTATGAACATTCTGTACAGATCTCTTTGGGGACACATGGGAGAGTTACTCTGAGGCATATACCTACAAGCTAAGTTCTGGGTTATAGGGTATAATCATCCCCAGCATTACTAGATGTGGTCAAACTGCCTTCCAATTTATACTCCCACCAGCAGTATATGAGAGTTCCCTGTTACTCTGCTATATTATTATTTTTTTTTCAGTTCAAGAAATATTTGTTGTGGGCTGGTTGTGGTGGCTCACGCCTGTATATTTGTTGTGGGCCGGCCGCGGTGGCTCACACCTGTAATCCCAGCACTTTGGGAGGCTGAGGCAGGTGGATCACCTGAGGTCAGGAGTTCGACACCAGCATGCCCAACATGGCGAAACCCCATCTCTACTAAAAATACAAAATTAGCTGGGTGTGGTGGCACATGCCTGTAGTCCCAGCTACTTGGGAGGCTATGGCAGGAGAATTGCCTGAGCCTGGGAAGCAGAAGTTGCAGTGAGCCGAGAATGTGCCACTGAACTCTATGCTGGGCAACAGAGCAAGACTCCACCTCAAAAAAAAAAACCAAACAAAAAACCGAAAGGAAATAAATATTTGTTATTTTCCTATTGCACTGTCCAGTATTGTGGAGAATAGGAAGTTGGGGGCGGGGGAGTGGTTCAAGTTACATGGGCTCAGAGACTTGTAATGATCCAGGTACAAAGCTAGGGCACAAAAAATAATGCTTGGCTACTGGTGGGCTCTGAGGTCATTCACGCAGGGCTTCCCTGAGGAAGTGTTGCTTCGTCTGATTGCTAAAAGAGGAGTGTGAGTTAACTGGGCCGCTAAGAGAGGGAAGACCATTGTGGACCATGGGCCGAGCAAGTGTGAGAGTCCTAGGACATGGCAGGATGGGAAAGGGAAGGATGAGGGCTGAAGGAAGTCTCTGAGTCTGGAGCAGAAAGATGAGGTTGAGACGTGGTGTGGCATGAGGCTGGAGAGGGAGGTGGTGGTAACTAAGGATTTTTGTCGTATCCTAGTAGCATCAAGAGGTTTCAAGCTGGATGTGTGAGGAAGCAAGGATGCATGATCAGATTTTTATTTTGAAAAGAATGGTCTGGTTGCAGCAATGGCAACAAAAGCATTTCTACTTTAGAGCAACTTGGGATGCAATCCAGTTGGAAGCTGGAGCTCAAGGATGTGTCCGGAGGCTGCATTTCTGTAGTCCCCCATGGTTTACGTTTTTGTTTTTGTTTTTGTTTTTTTTTTTTGAGATGGAGTCTAGCTCTGCCACCCAGACTGCAGTGCAGTGATGCCACTTACTGCAACCTCCATCTCCCAGGTTCAAAGGATTCTCCTGCCTCAGCCTCCTGAGTAGCTGGGATTACAGGCATGTACCACCATGCCCGCTAATTTTTGTGTTTTTAGTAGAGACAGCGTTTCGCCATGTTGGCCAGGCTGGTCTGGGACTCCTGACCTCAGGTGCCTCGGCCTCCCAAAGTGCTGGGATTTACAGTCATGAGCCACCGCACTTGGCCCCCATTGTTTACTTTGAATGTGTTTATTTGCTGTAGCTGGAGGTGCCTATTGGGCACGGGTTGTCTTCCAGTGGAGATGATGGGAGTGCTGAGGTATAGTAGCTTCCTAGGCCATTGCAGCTGCCAGGGGGCCACCACTGGGACCAGAGGATCAGAGAGCAGCTCCCCTGGATAAGAATGGGGATGCTGGAGAGAGACTTGACGATAAATCTATAAGATACCTACCCTGCTGATAGGAGGAGAGAGTGACTCTGAACTTTTCTTAGCCCCAAGTAAATCTAGAAGTGGGGCCAGCACTTGATCTCCTCTGTGAGCCATGCAGTCCCATAGACACACCCAGGATGGGTCATTTAACGGAGGGCCTAGAGAGGCCCAGCCTCAGAGTGTTCTGCAGAGAACCCCAGGTTTGTGGGTTCACATTACTAGGTGCTGAACCCTAGCCTACCATTGTTGCTTCCGTTGCACTCATTGACAATTCCCCGGGGTCCTGACTGTCTTAGCATCGCTGGCGACTTGGAGAGGTGCCCTTAGAGGCATCAAAGGCCCCTGCAGACTCCTTTGGAAGCCAGTAGAGTTGCCCCTTGGGCAGACTGAGAAAGTTAAAGAACTAGCTTTTCGAGGCTGGGAGCAGTGGCTTACGCCTGTAATTCCAGTACTTTGGGAGGCTGAGGCGGGTGGATTGCTTGAGGCCAGGAGTTTAAGACCAGTCTGGCCAACATTGTGAAACCCCGTCTCCACTGAAATTAAAAAAATTAGCCAGGTGTGGTGGCAGGCACCTGTAATCCCAGCTACTCGAGAGGCTGAGGCAGGAGAATCGCTTGAACCTGAGAGGCGGAGGTTGCAGTAAGCCAAGATTGCCTGCTGCACTGTAGCCTGGGAGACAGAGTGATGACTGCATCTCAAAAAAAAAAAAAAAAAAAAAAAGGAGCTGACTTTTCCCCTTCTCTTGCGAAAACACACACCATCAAAGGGGTTTGATTAACTCAAGCAACAGTCCCTAAAAATCACAGCTCTGAACCCTTCACCTTTGCTGCAGAATCAGCTCATTGAGCAGTTTGTTTTCCAAGTGTAGCCTGCCAGTTAAATGAAAGAGCGCTTTGCTTTAAGACCCATTTCCTCCCACCAGTGATTTACGTGAGTAACAGTATTTCCATCAACTCCTTCCAGTAGTGGTGTGTGTGACACTTGGTTTCAGTCATCCGTTCCCTGTTAACATAATCTGCTAGGCTCTGTTGACGGATGTTGATTAAAAAAAATTGTACACGTCTCACCTGAGAAAGCTCACATTCCTAAGGCATGTTCAGATATTCATTTTAATTAGGCAAATTGATAATTAGGTTTTCTTGACACATATCCTAATTAGGACTACTTTCTTCTAGTAATTGTCTTTTGAGAAGTTTATGGCTTCTGTTTTGAAGAAATCCTAAAAGGGAGAGATATCAAGATAAAATATGCTTTTAAAGTGACTTGTATTTAATTATTTTTAGGTCTGAATCTGTTTTTCCAGTTTGATATTTTCCCTTCAGAGAACTGGACTAATGGGTGGTATTCTTAAAAAGATTATTTTCCCAGACATTTCATTCCTAAGAAACTGATGGAATTTGCTAATCCTGAGTCTTCCCTTGTACTCTCTGGAAAACTTCTCCCTTGGCAGAGAATAAATAGAGAGTCTCAGTAAAAAAATAACTCACTCTGTCTCTTGCAGGTCTCACCTAAGAACTTTTCTAGAAATAGTAGACCTGGAAAGGTATTTCCAAGTTTGAACAAATTTGAACATATTGTGGTTTTAAAAATTCTGACAGGATGATGATGATGAAATAAATGCTTTAAATTGTGCCATACATTTAGGCCAAACTAGTTATCTCTTATTTGAGATATATTTGAAGGTCCTCTTATTTGAGAGTTCCTGTGATTAAATAGGGCTTATGATTACTTTCTCAACTCTTTCTTGTAATCATCAGTCAAGAGATAGAGTGACCAGCACACGTATGTAAAAAGTTTGCACTATAACATTTCCAGGAAACACAATTAATTTTATTTTTGAATGTCAGGGTTTTTCCTCATTTTAAAAAATTTATTTATTTATTCATTATATTTTATTTCTTTTGAGGTGGTCTTGCTCTGTCACCCAGGCTGGAGTACAGTGGTGTGATCATGGCTCATTGCAGCCTCAACCTGTGGTGCTTAAGTGATCCTCCCACCTCAGCCTCCTGAGTAGCTGAGACTACAGGCATGCACCACCATGCCTGGCTATTTTTAAGTATTTTTTTGTAGAGACAAGGTCTTACTATGTTGCCCAGGCTGGTCTTGAACTCCTGAACTCAAGCTATCCTCCCACCTCAGCCTCCCAAACTGTTAGGACAAGCTTGTCCAACCCATGGTCTGCTGGCCACATGTGGCCCAGGATGGCTTTGAATGTGTCCCAGCACAAATTCCTAAACTTTCTTAAAAGTTGAGATTTTTTTGCGATTTTTTTTTTTAAGCTCATCAGCTATCATTAATGTTAGTGTATTTCATGTGTGGCCCAAGACAGTTCTTCTGTTGTGGCCCAGGAAAGCCAAAAGACTGGACATCCCTGTGCTAGGATTACAGGTGTGAGCCACTGGGCCTGGCCTGCTTTAAAATTTTTTTTGGAGACAGGGTCTTACTCTGTCACCTATGCTGGAGTGCAGTTGCATGATCTCCACCCACCGCAGCCTCCCCCTCCTGGGCTCAAGCCATCCTCGATCCTCCCACCTCCACCTCCTGAGTAGCTAGGAACACAGAAAGTGCTACCACGCCTGGCTAATTTTTGTATTTTTTGTAGAGACAGTTTCGCCATTCATCACTCAGGTTAGTCTTGAACTCTTGGACCCCGAGCAATCCTCCTGCCTCAGCCTCCAAAAGTGCTGGGATTACAGGCGTGAGCCACCGCACCTGGCCTAAATTTTTTAATAACTTTCTTGAGGTATAATTTATATACCATAACATGCATTTTAAGTTTACAACTCAAGGGATTTTATTAACTTTAGAGTGGTGTAGTCACAATCTAACTTTAGCACATCTCTACCTTCCCAAAAAAGAAGTTTTATACCCACTTGCAAGTCTCTTCATGTTGCCACTCCCAGCACAGGCAACTGCTAATTTACCTCCATAGATGTGCCTTTTCTGGACATTTCATGTTAATGGAATAATCTGTGGTCTTTTGTAACTGGCCTCTTTGTGTTAGCATAAGGTTTCTGAGGCTCACTCATTTTGTAGCTTGAACCAATACTTTGTTCCTTTTTACTAAATGATATTCCATTGTATGGATAACCCATTTTGTTTATCCGACCACCTATTGATAAACATTTGGACATTTTTTTTTTTGACACTGATGGACATTTCACGCATCTGAGTACCTCTTGTCTATTGGGAATAAAGCTGCTATGAACAGTCACAGACACATCTTCTTAAGGGTATTTGTTCTCATATCTTTTGGGTAGATACCTAGGATTGGAATTGCAGAGTCATACGGTAACTATGTTTAATATTTTGAGGAACCACCAAACTATTTTCCAAAGCAGACGCGCCATTTTACATTCCCACCAGCAGTGTATATGGGTTCCAGTTTCTCCATATCCTTGCCAACATTTCTTATTGCCAGTCTTTTTTATTATAACCATCCAAATCAGTGTGAAGTAGTATCTCATTGTGATTTTTTTTTTTTGAGACAGGGTCTCACTCTGTCGCCCAGGGTGGAGTGCAGTGGCATGATCTTGGCTCACTGCAACTTTGCCTCCTGGATTCAAGTGATTCCCCTGCCTCAGACTCCCAAGTAGCTGGGATTTCAGGTGCACACAACCACACCTGGCTAATTTTTGTGTTTTTTAGTAGAGATGGGGTTTCACCATGTTGCCCAGGCTTGTCTGGAACTCCTGACCTCAGGTAATCCACTTGCCTCAGCCTCCCAAAGTGCTGGGATTATAGGCGTGAGCCACAATGCCTGGCCAGTTGTAGGTTTCTTCTTGTGACTTTGCTGTCTTTTTCTACCTGTACACTATAAATTCTTGAGGAGCAGGAAGCCCAGACCTAGGATGGTGTCTAGCAGTAGTGGCCATTCAATGGCTTTTGTTTTAAAGACAAAGTCTTGCTCTATCGCCCAGGCTGGAGTGCAGTGGCATGATCTCGGCTCACTGCAACCTCTGCTTCCTGGGTTCAAGTGATTCTCCTGCCTCAGACTCCCAAGTAGCTGGGATTACAGGTGCATGCCACTAATTTTTGTGTTTTGGTAGAGACGGGATTTTACCATGTTGGCCAGGCTGGTCTTGAACTCCTGACCTCAAGTGAACTGCCCGCCTCGGCCTCTTGAAGTGCTGGGATTACAGGCCTAAGCCACCATGCCTGGCCTCAGTGACCATTTAATATTGAGTAAATGGATGAGTATGAATGAATACACTCCACCTGGATCACCTGTGTGTATCTGTCCAACCCACTGCTCTCATGTACCATGGAGTCTCCGGACTAAACAAAGCTGAGACCAAGGTATTGATCAAAGCAATAGAAGTTGTTGGCTGGGTACGGTGGCTCACGCCTGTAATCCTAACACTTTGGGAGGCTGAGGCGAGTGGATCACTTGAGGTCAGGAGTTCGAGACCAGCCTGGCCAACATGGTGAAACCCCATCTTTACTAAAAATACAATAATTAGCTGGGCATGGTAGCTGGCACCTGTAATCCTAGCTACTCTGGAGGCTGAGGCAGGAGAACTGCATGCGCCTGGGAGGCAGAGGTTGCAATGAGCCAAGATCATGCCAGTATACTCCAGTCTGGGCCACAGAGTGAGACTCCGTCTCCAAAAAAAAAAAAGAAAAAAAAAAAAGTTGCACGACTACGCCAGGTGGCTGTGCACTGTGTGCACTACTCCAAAGCATCTAGAGGCAGAGGTTTTGCCTACCAGGTGGGTACCCTCACATGGAGCACATCTGCCCGGAGGAAGGGTTACCTTCTCTTTGCATCTGGGGCTTCTGTTAGCCTGGCCTTGTGCCTACGCAGCTGCTTCTGCCCAGAGAAGGCATCTTCTACCAATTCTTCCCAGAGTGCTGCCTGGGACAGCAGCTGCCTGCTGTCTTGTTAGGGAAATGGGGAAAAAAATAACAGCAAACATCCACCAAAACCAGGCAAACCCCAAGTGGAGTTCTGCTCTTGAAAAGTGAGAGAGGTTCTGGAAATGTCTTTTCCCCTTTTAACCATTGTCTTGAATGGCATCGGCCAAAGCCAGTGATACTGAAAGCCGCCTGGCCACGAAGGCCCAGCCCATCTGCTTTCTTAGTTCTCTGAAGAGTTGCAGATAAAGATTTTGGAAGGACGGTCATTGTGGCAGCCAAGCCGTGACTCAGAAGCTTTTGTGTGTCTCAGAACTGCCTTTTGGATGCATTTAGGCCAAGAAAAGAGAGGTTGGGTAAATTTACCTTTGTACAGGTTGAGCATCCCTATTGCAAAATGCTCTAAGATCCGACCGAAACTTTTTGAGCACTGACTTGATGATCAAAGGTCATGCTCAAAAGCATTTCGGATTTCAGATTTTACAGATTAGGAATGCACTACCAGTTTGCATATGCAAATGTTCCAAAATATGAAAAAAATCTGGAATCTGAAACTCTTCTGGTCGCAAGCATTTCAGATAAGAGATATGCAACCTGTACTTAGGCCAAGTCATTTGGAGACTCTGAGGATATTGCTGTCACAGTTAATTATTTTGGGGGTGGGGGGAGGGACAGGGTCCTGAAGGACACTATTTTTTTTTTTCCTTTAACAACTGTTAGCATACCCTACAGTTCACCACGTGAATTGTTAATTAAATAATATTTACCACTTTGGGCTTCTTTCTGATTTAACAGTGTAAATGTGTACAATTCAGTGGCTTTTAGTATATTCACAGAGGTGTACAACCATCACCACAATCAATTTTAGAACATTTTCCTTAATCCAAGAAGAAACCCTGCACCCCTGTGCTGAAATTGCCCCCAAAGACCCCCAACCCCTAAACAGCCACTAATGAAGGACACTCTTATCTGCTGCATACCATTCTGGCAGCTTCACAGTGGGGACATTAAGATTGTTAAGTCAGAAAGAGTCCCAAAGTGGTAAATATTGTTTAGCTACTCTTTGGTGGTTTTTTTTTTTTTTTTTTTTTTAAACCGCTGAAATAAGGTTAGTCCCCAGAGCAGTTGAAGAGTATTGCTGGAGACATTTAGATTGTGATCCACTATGCAGATTGCTATCGTGAGAAACTGCAAAAATTGCATTTTGTTGCCATTTGCTCTTTAGCTAGAAAGCCTCCAGGCGGCTGTGAAGCTCCCCATCTTTGCTGCTTTATAACCAAAGCAATATCCACAGTATATAAAGGAAAAGATGTTAAGACCAAAGCATGTAAATGTATATGTGTCTCTCATCAGATGTTTTCTCAGCCCTACCATGTGCTGTGGGAACCAAGAGATAGGTGAGTCTTTAAAAAGTCTGTCTCTGCTAAAATAAGGGTAGGGATTACTATGAATGGTAGTCATGGTGCGAGTAACTCACTTCTGACCACTTGCTCTGTGTCTAGTCCAAATGCTTTACATGTTTTAAGTCATTAATTCTTCACAACAAGCCTTTTGAGGTAGGAGCTGTTATTCCTACTTTGCAGATAAGGAGACTGAGGCCCAGAGAGGTTCAGGAACTTGCATCATGTCACGTAGCTGGTAAAGGGTAGAAATAGGATTTGAACTTGGGCACTCAAGCCTCAGTCTGAGCTCCAGTGGAACTCAGTTAAGGGTTTCAGGAGATAGAGGCCCAAAGTCAGTTGTCAGCATAGTCTATCCCCGCCTCCCGCTCCAACCTTCTGGTGACTTAGGGTCTGGGTACTTGCAGTACCCCGTCCCTGGAGCGCATCCCCACAGCCCCACCCACTGGCCACTCTGTCTTGCAATCAGCCTGATTACCCTGCAGTTGTAAAGAGCGAAGTGTGTAATTGACTTGTGTAACTGACTTAGTTATTTGCTTGTTTGTTGTGCATCTCCCCTGCTGTCATGTAAGGTTTTAAGGAACAGGATCCATCAGCATTGCTCACTGTTGAATGTCCAACCACTGACAGCCAGTGCCATAGAGCAGATGCACAGAACATACCTGCTTGAATGAGTGAAGGAGGCCGAGCTGCATCTGCCTACAGGGCAGGGAGCATTTGAGCTGGCAGGGAAGCGTAGAAGGGATTTCAGCAGGAAGAGTTGGTAGAATGGAGAGCATATACCAGAAAGAGGAGGGGAAGTGTATTAATCCATTCTCACGCTGCTAATAAAGACAGACCCAAGACTGGGTAATTTATAAAGGAAAGAGGTTTAATGGACTCACACTTCACATGGCTGGGGAGGCCTCACAATCATGGTGGAAGACAAAGGAAGAGCAAAGGGACATCTTACATGGTGGCAGGCAAGAGAACGTGTGCAGGGGAACTGCCCTTTATAAAACCATCAGATCTCGTGAGACTTTTCACTATCATGAGAACAGCATGGGAAAGACCAGCCCCCATGATTCAGTTACCTCCCACCGGGTCCTTCCCATGACATGTGGGAATTATGGGAGCTACAATTCAAGATGAGATTTGGGTGGGGACACAGCCAAACCAAATCAGGAAGTATGGGGTGTGTTGGAGAAGCAGATAGTGGTCTCTCTGGGGGGATTCCTGTGGTATGTCTTAAGCAGGGTTTTTCAGCCCCCCAGCATTGTTGACGTTTGTGGGCTGGATTTTGTTGTGGGTTCCTGTCCTGTGCATTATGAGATGTTTAGCAGCATCTCCAGCCTTTATCCACTGGATTCCAGCAGCACCACCCACTTCCCAGTGTGATACCCCAAAATGTCTGTAGACATTGTTATGTGTCAAAATCATCCCTGGTCTGATGGGACTACAGCCACTGGTCCATCAGGACCAGTGAGATACAACTGGAAGAGGCCAGGCACAGCGGTTCAGGCTTGTAATCCCAGCACTTTGGGAGGCTGAGGCAGGTGGATCACTTGAAGTCAGGAGTTTGAGAGCAGTCTGGCCAACATGGTGAAACCTCATCTCTACTAAAAATACAAAACATTAGCCAGGTGTGGTGGTGCACTCCTGTAATCTCAGTTGTTCGGGAGGCTGAGGCAGGGGAATTGCTTGAACCTGGGGGGCGGAGGTTGCAATGAGCCAAGATTGTGCCACTGCACTCCAGCCTTGGTGACAGATAAAGACTCCATCTCAAAAAAAAAGATACAGCTGGAAGAACTTTGGGCCCCTTTTAGGCCCAAGTGCTAGAATGAGTGGATGAGTGGGGATCCATTGATGTCTTCATCCTTTTCTTCATCAAATATTGACTGATGCCTGCCACATGCCAGACTCAATAATACAAGCTGCTGATATGTTGGAAAGGGAATGCAAATGTGGGCCTATCCTGGAGCTTTCAGGATGATGGCTCTGTAGCCAGGAATTTGATGATCTGGTTAAGGGGTTGGGAAGAGACATAATGGCAGCAACTGCCTGAGATGGACTGGAGTAGGGAGAGCTGCAGGGAGCCATCCTGCCAGCCTCCTTCTCCCAGGTGGGAATCATGAAAACCTGGCCCAAGAGTAGTTGGTGATGGGAACGGGAAGGTGGGGCTGCTGCGGGGATATTGTAGACGTGGCATGATGCGACTTGGCTGGCTACATGCACAGGATAACACATGATCTTAAGATCTGTAGATTGGGGGACTAGGGATGATGGTGGCAAAATTAGCGAGATGTAGGGAGGGAGCCAGTCTTAAAGAAAGATGTGCAGCCATAGAAAAGAATGAGCTCATGTCCTTTGCAGGGACATGGATGAAGCTGGGAGCCATCATTCTCAGCAAACTAACACAGGAACAGAAAACCAAACACTGCATGTTCTCACTCATAAGTGGGAGTTGAACAATGAGAACACTTGGACACGGGGAGGGGAACATCACACACCGGGGCCTGTTGGGGGGTGGGGGGCAAGCGGAGGGAGAGCATTAGCACAAATACCTAGTGCATGCGGTGCTTAAAACCTAGAGGACGGGTTGATGGGGCAGCAGACCACCATGGCACATGTATACCTATGTAACAAACCTGCATGTTCTGCACATGTATCCCAGAACTTAAAGTAAAATTAAAAAAAAAAAAAGAAAGATGATGGATTTGCCTGTGGAAGTGTTGAATTTAAGATCCTGATGGGACAAGCTGGGGGCTTGGACGTGTCCAGAAAAACAAACTTAATAATACTATGTTCTACTCTTTTTTTTTTTTTTTTTTTTTTTTTTTGAGACAGAATCTTGCTCTGTCACCAGGCTGGAGTGCAGTGGTATGATCTGCAGTCTCCGCCTCCAAGGTTCAAGCAATTCTCCTGCCTCAGCCTCCTGAGTTGCTGGGACTACAGGTGCGTGCCACCATGCCCGGCTAATTTTTGTATTGTTAATAGAGATAGGGTTTCACCATGTTGGCCAGGATGGTCTCGATCTCTTGACCTCATGATCCACCCCCCCCTTCGGCCTCCCAAAGTGCTGGGATTATGGGCGTGAGCCACCGCGACCGACCAATGTGACTTTTCTTATGAAAATCAAGTTAAGAAAGCTATTTATCATTGTATTCTACCTTGAATTATTTGAGGTTGCATACAAGTAACAGGTTTAGCACATCATGAGAGCACAAATTATTATAATGTTAGGTATTACTTAATAAGGTGGCTGGCCCCCAGGCATTTTCCTAGTTGGGTGATGAAAACAGTGATTCATTTGCTTTTGGGGGCACCTTCATTATAGTTAGTCATTGATCAACTGGTAATAGCCAAAGAATCAATAAAATTTCTAATTCTTGGTATATATTAAAAAGTCAGCTTTCATTAACATTGACAAATATGCCTAAAAGGGATAATAAAAATGAGAGAGGAAATATATTAGCAGAGACAAATCCAAGAAAACATTTAGTTCATGATTTTAAAAGTTCAACGGTAAAGAGCAATTGCAATTTGAATATCTGTCTTTCAGGCAGGATATTGGCACATAAACAGAGGCTCATAGGAAAGATTAATGGTAAAGCATAGTGTGAGTTCTTCCAGGTTTTTAAGATTCTTCTCTGAGTGCAATTGCTTTGCACCTGATAATGTTTAAAGAAAACCTACCGGCCTTTCTGTCCTTAGTTTGATATTATCCAAAATTCACTGTGTATTTATCCCTCAGTTTTGAAATATGGTTTCTGTGACAGTCTTTTATAAGTTAGCTGAAATGTGGAAGTGGCCAGATCTTATTATTCTCTATACAACAGGTGAATCTGATTTCTAAGGTCAATTTTTCATTTAAAAGTGTTTCAAAGTTAATTTTATAATTCGATTTAGAAAATTATGGCAACTCAGGCTGGATGCGGTAGCTCATGGCTGTAATCCTAGCACCTTGGGAGGCCGAGGTGGGCTGATCACTCGAGCTCAGGAGTTCTAGACCAGCCTGGGCAACATGGCAAAACCCCTTCTCTACCAAAAATACAAAAAATTAACCGGGCATGGTGGCACGCACTTGTGCTCCCAGCTACTCCAGAGGCTGACGTGGGAGGATCGCTTGAGCCCGGGAAGTGGAAGTTGCAGTGAACCAAGGTCATGCCACTGCACTCCAACCTGGGTGACCGAGTGAGATCCCATTAAAAAAAAAATTATGGTAACTCATTAGCTTATTTTTCTTTTTTCCTGGCTTGTTGTTTGGCTAGACCTAGGCATTCCTGGCTTGGATCGGTCTTCTCTATAGTAATTTCACCTGTCCTGAAATGTGGGAGAGTGATGTCTGTGGCAGAATATGCAAAGGTGGAGGCCTGGTTTGCCCCTTAGCCTTTGTAAATCTCAGTCAATGTATTTTCCTTTGCTGGGTCTCCTCTTCCTCACCTCTAAGCAAAATGGAAAGATTACCATAGATAAGGGCTTGTCATTGCAGATGCCAACAGCAGCCAGGTGGTAAATTGGGCCAGGTGGAGACTGTGGCAAATTTGAGAGCACAAGCCCCATGTAAAGGCACAACCACTCTACAGACCCAGAGAGTCACTAGCACGCTTCATTTGGGTCTGATGTGGCCAGATTTTCCAAGAGAATCCAGAAGGCCAGATATATATATGAAACTCATGAATTAAAAAGGTTGGCAACAAATTCAGAAGTTTATAAACGCTGCCTGGGCCCAACAGCACACATCTGCTAGGCAGACCTCATCCACAGACGTCGAGTTTGTAATCTCTGGAAGAGATCACCACTGAGCACTCACAGGAGACAGATGCCTGGGTCCCCGCCTGTGCCTCAGATCAACCCTGTGCTATTGGCAGGGACCCTGAACATCACAGCTGACCAGGGAAAAGCTCTGGGTCTTGCCGTCATTGTCTTTGTGTACAGCCCATTTATCAAGACGTTCCATTTGAAGTAAACTTTTTGGAGAGAAAATGTCAGTATTGAGGTGGATAACTTGGGGGCAGCCCAGAGCATGTTTTGTCTTCGTCATGGCTTTTGCCACTCCAGGCCATCCAGCCCAGCAGCAGTGAGGTTCTGAATAGCTCTTGGGTAGAAGTTGCTGGGTCTTTATTGTGTGACCTTCAACTTGAGGCATGCCTAAGCCCCATCTCCCTTCCCCCTCACTACCCAGACCTCAGCATCTCCCCCTTGGTTTAATGAAAGGCTGGTTACAGTAACTCTGAGAGTCCTTCCAGCACTGACAATTTCTAGTACTTAGGTAGGAAAAGGCGGGCTTCTGTGAGTTAAGCCTTCTGATCTCAC
The DNA here is from genome assembly GCF_028885625.2 of Pongo pygmaeus. Lineage (NCBI taxonomy): Eukaryota > Metazoa > Chordata > Mammalia > Primates > Hominidae > Pongo > Pongo pygmaeus. The sequence continues at coordinate 16,006,787 of NC_072391.2, forward strand.
CAGGATGAGCTACAATAAATGGCCTTATTGAGTGCAGTACTGGAAGGTCAGGTGCAAATGTGACATTAACTTAGATAAGCCTCACATTAAATATGTGAGGCTAGCCCTCAGGTTTATATTACTATCCATGGCTGACTCTCAGCTGAGCCCGGTGATCTCACCTCCAGGTGTTCATGTTCTGGGTGATCCCCTGCCCTTAAGGTGGGCTGCCCTAGTAACTTGATTGTAATGAGCAGAACACAGCAAAAGTGATGGGGTGTTAATTCCATCATGATGTTACATAAGATTGTAGCTTCCATTTGCTAGCAGACCCTCTGCCTTGTGTGGTTCCATGAGGCAAGTCTCCATGTTGCAAGCTGCCATATTGGAGAGGCCCATATGGCAAGGAACTGAAGGCAGCCTCCAGCCGGCAGCCAGTGAGGAACTGAAGCCATCAGTCCTACAACTTACAAGTTGCTGAATCCTACTAACCACTGTGTAAGTGAGCTTGGAAACAGATCCTGCCCCATGTGAGTCTTCAGATGAGACCTCAGCATTGACCAACACTTCTGTTGCAGCTTGTGAGAGACCTTACAGAGGACCAGCTAAACCATGCCAGACTCCCACAGAGGCTGTGAGATAATAAATGTGGGTTGTTTGAAGCTGATACATTTGTGGTAGTTTTTTACACAGCAGTAGACAGCTAAGTTACCTTCTCTATGAATCTGTTAAAAAATTAACATTGAAAAAGTTAAATTCGCTGGCTGGGTGTGGTGGCTCACGCCTGTAATCCCAGCACTTTGGGAGGCTGAGGAGAGCGGATCACGAGGTCAGGAGTTCAAAACCAGCCTGGCCAACATAGTGAAACCCCATCTCTACTAAAAATACAAAAATTAGCCAGGTGTGGTGGTGGGCGCCTATAGTCCCAGCTACTCAGGAGGCTGAGGCGGAAGAATCGCTTGAACCAGGAGGCAGAGGTTTCAGTGAGCTGAGACCACGCCACTGCACTGCAGTCTGAGTGACAGAGTGAGACTCCATCTCAAAAAAAAAAAAAAGAGAAAAATTCATTCTGGACATTCTTATTCATAACAGATATAGGTGTTTTAATTAAATAAATGTATGTTTTTACCACGTATTAACACTAAATACCCTATAGGCATTATCCAGAGCTTTGTGTGAGTTGTTTCTAAAGTTTATAGTCTTGTTTTGATATCATCTGGGTCAGAAATGAGATCTTAATCAACACTTTTTTCTTTTATTCCTTCCACACATATTTAAGTTTGTCTCAAAATTTGACCTTGGTTTTAATCATAGTCATCAGTTAGGGCCCCTGACTGGGTTATTTTTTTAAGTCAATTTTGGAAGAAAAATACAGACTTCTCTGTTGTGCACTGGAAAACGTGTATGTTTGTGTACGTGTGTGTGTGTGCACATATGTGTGTATACATGCATATGTGCTATATATTCATATCTACTAATGAGTGCTTTTTCCATGAAGTCATGTAAAAATAAATTAGAACTTACTAATTAATAATGGATTCCCTGATTAACTTCTTGTTTTTGAGATGGAGTCTCTCTCTGTCACCCAGGCTGGAGTGGAGTGGCACGATCTCAGCTCACTGCAACCTCCGCCTCCTGGTTCAAGTGATTCTCCTGGCTTAGCCTCCCGAGTAGCTGGGACTACAGGCACACGCCACCATGCCTGGCTAATTTTTGTATTTTTAGTAGAGATGGGGTTTCACCATGTTGGCCAGGATGGTCTTGATCTCTTGGCCTTGTGATCCACCCACCTTGGCCTCCCAAAGTGCTGGGATTACAGGTGTGAGCCACCGCGCCCAGCCCAACTTCTTACTTTTCAAAGAATCTTGACACTTAGTTTTGCAAGGCAATATAAAGGGTGATGACTAGTAGTAATGAGTAATACAGAGAAATATTTAGGGCTAAATCCATGACCTGTAATAGGCAGAGACCTAACAATGACCAGAGAAGTATGCAAAACCAAACCAAAACAAAATAAAAAATGTACCACCACTAACAACCTGAACAAAACCCCTCTGAAGTGTTATTTTAGTTTAAGGAAACGAAAGTCACTGTGCTTCTGTTTCTCCTCCAACGCATGTAAGTTGCAGGCCACTTGAGTTCCTTGGTTAGTTGTATGTAGACTGGTGCTTCCCAAATATGGATGTGCACATAGGTCACCCGAGGGTTCAATAAAATGCAGATCCTCACCCAGTGGACCTGGGCTGGGGCCAGAGATTCTGCAATGTGAATGTGCTCCCAGGCGACGCTGATGTCACACCTGGAGGAATAAGGCTGTGGCCCAGCCCTGCCATCTCTGTGCCATGAGCAACCTGCTGCTTTCTGCTGTCAGGTAACCCTCACCTTGTCCCTCTTCATCAGCCTCATTGCCAGGCTAGTTCTCCTCCTTAATTAGCATTGTCAGGCATGCACCATTTGACCGAGTAGTCTCATATTTAAGCTGGGAAAGGTAGGGGGAGAAAACTGGACCCCTGAGTGTCTTTCGGTTTTTTTTCCCAGTGATGACACATCCTGTCATACTTAGAGTGCTTTAGGAGTGGACCTCAGTTTATCCATACTTTCATGGCTGAAGTTGCTGAAAGAGTGCTTCCAGAGGGTTTCCAGAAAAGCTGGACTGTGCCTGCGGACTGTACCCTGGGGTTACCTCTGGGCTTTGGTGAAATCATTTTAATGCACGTATTGTTAAGAAGCCACTTTCATCTGAGTGTGGTGGCTCATGCCTATAATCCTAGTACTTTGGGAGGCCAAGGCCAAGGCAGGCAGATCATTTGAGGCCAGGAGCTTGAGACCAGCCTGGCTAACGTGGCGAAACCCCATCTGTACTAAAACTACAAAAATTAGTCAGGTGTGGTGCTGCATGCCTGTAATCGCAGCTACTCTGGAGGCTGAGGCATGAGAATCACTTGAGCCTGGGAGGCAGAGGTTGCAGTAAGCAGAGATTGCAGCATTGCACTGGAGCCTAGGTGACAGAGGGAAACTTTGTCTCAAAAAAAAAAAAGAATTCACTTTTGTCTGGGTGTGGCGGCTCATGCCTGTAATCCCAGCATTTTCGGAGGCTGGGACAGGAGGATCGCTTGAGCATGGGAGATCAAGGCTGCAGGGAGCCATGATTGTGCCCCTGTACCCTAGCTTTGGTGACAAAGTCAGACCCCATCTGTAAAAATAAATTTAAAAAACACAATTCACTTTCATAATGTAAAAAGCTGCCCTTTTAAGGGATGGAGAGGTATACATTTAAAAGAGATTCCTCCTTCTAGAATTAAGCACTGTAAGCTCCAAATATCTTTAATTCAGTCTTGATAAAAAGAAATTACGGTGAGACCAAACACCACCAGCTTCTGTAGCAGGAACCTTAAGAGCATCCAGTTCCTTTGGAGAATGAAGATTCCTGAGTAAACAAATTACCTCATTAGATAAGTAAGGTAGATTGAATACTGATATGTGAGTTGTCATTTATTTTAGGTCAAATCTATTTATTTTGTACCTTGTCATCATAAAATTGAGATTCTAAGTTTTTAGTAAGTAAACAAGTAATAATGAAAGATTTATTTTAATAGCTCCAAGGACTATTGACTTTTTGAAATTCTGACTATTTGTGATAGGAAACGATTTGTTAAAACGTTTGCTATAGGGAGCTGTTCATAAACTCTGTTGTAGAAGGTTGATTTATGCTGCTACCTTGGGGTGCCTGTGATCACCTCCCTTATCTGGTTCTGATTAATTCATCCAGCTTAAATGGCTCTGCAAACAGCCTCAAAAGTAGAAACACAGCTAGAAGCATTCATTGGTGTAAAAAGGTTATTATGCAAGTAAAATAAATGATTAATAACATAAAGACACAAAGCAGAATCTCAGTTTTGTTTTTTTTTTCGTGACACAATGATCAGATCTTCAGGAAATCTTGTTGTCTACTTCTTGACCATTTATCCCTAATGCCTCATTTGTAGGGATCTATTACTGTGTAACAAATTACCCTAAAGTTTCACAGCTTAAAAAGCAAATATGTATCATGTCACAGGATTTTGTGAGGAATCTGGGTACAGCTTAGTTGAGTTCATCTGCCACAGAGTCTCATAAGGCTTCAGTCAAGGTATCTGTTGGGACCGTGGTCTCATCTGAAAGCTCAACAGAGGAGTGTTCTCTTCCAAGCTGTCTCACATGGTTGTTGGCGGGATTGGTTTCTCATGGGCTGTTGGCCAGAGGTTTTCCTCTGTTCCTCAGCACATTGGCCTCTCTGTAGGGCTATTCACAACATGGCAGTTTTTAATCTCCAGAGCAAGGGCTCTGAGAAAGAGAAAGAGGTGAAAGTCATGGTCTTCTTTTGGCCTCTCTGTATGGATATTCACAACATGGCAGTTTTTAAACTCCAGAGCAAGGGCTCTGAGAAAGAGAAAGAAATGAAAGTCATGGTCTTCTTTTAGCCCACTCTTGGAAGGGACTCCCATCATTGTATTCTGTTTATTAGAAGCAAGTTGCCGCCCACACTCAAAGGGAGGGTGTTGCACAGGGATGTGAATATCAGGAGGCAGGGATTTGGGGGGCATCTTAGAGTCTTTCTGCCAACACAGTCAGTGCTCAGTGAATGACAGTTGACTCCCTCAGTCCCTGCTGGATGTGCCATATTGCTGTCTTTCTCCATGAGATGCACACCCCAGGGTTTCACGCAGCCTTTGTTCAGATTGAGTTCTGGCCCATTGTGATTGAACACTGTGCTGTAAGTCGAGGACTGGTGGGTTTATGTGCATGTACAATTTGTTCTGTAAAGTGTGCAGAGGTATTTTTGTTTGTTCACTTTTTTTTCTTTAACTCTGAAAAAAGGAATTAAGAACGGAAAGGATGCTTGAAACCAGAGTCCACTCTAAGGTGATAGTAAGCTCAGTGTGATGGGTGGAAAAGTGGCCATGGAATTTAAAAAGGTTATCACTGGCCCTTACTTGCCATTTAGATCTCAGCTTAAATGTCACCACTTCAGAGAGGACTTCCCTGTCTTATTTATTTATTTATTTATTTATTTATTTATTTATTTATTTAATTTATTCAGTTTTGAAACAGAATCTCTGTCACCCAGGCTGGAGTGCAGTAGCATGATTTCGGCTCACTGCAATCTCCGCCTCCCAGGTTAAAGCATTCCTCTCACCTCAGCCTCCCAAGTAGCTGAGACTATAGGGATGCACCACCACATCTGGCTAATTTTTTGTATTTTTAGTAGAGATGAGGTTTCACCATGTTGGCCAGGGTGGTCTCGAATTTGTGACCTCAAGTGATCCGCCCACCTCGACCTCCCATACTGCTGGGATCACAGGCATGGCGCCTGGCCCTGTCTGTCTAATTTAGACTAGCCATTGCCTCACTCTTAATCTGCATAGTCATTAATACTCTCTGATTCTATTCCCCGCTTGTTTACTTGCTCATCTCCCCCCACGAGCACTGAGTGCGAGGACAGCAGGGACTCATCTGTCTTGGTCACCCTCATATTGCCAGCACTTCTCACAGGGCCTGGCAAAGCAAAGGCCCCCGGTATGATACCCAATAGACAAATGAATCAAACACATGGACATGAACTGATTCCAAGGAGCTTTTTGGAAATTACAGCATCATCATGACTTCCAAAGGAAATGCCATTTATTCAGTTAACATGCATTGTCCATTAAATTATTATTATTATTATTGAGATAGAGTCTCATTCTGTCACCCAGAGTGGAGTGCAGTGACGTGATCTTGGCTCACTGCAACCTCCGCCTTCCGGGTTCAAGCGATTCTTGTGCCTCAGCCTCCCGAGTAGCTGGGATTACAGGCACCCACCACCACGCCTGGCTAATTTTTGTATTTTTGGTAGAGATGGGGTTTCACTATGTTGCCCAGGCTGGTCTCGGACCCTTGACCTCAAGTGATCCGTCCATGTTGGCCTTCCAAAGTGTTGGGATTACAGGCATGAACCACCGTACCTGGCCATACATTAAATTATGAAAAAGAAAAAAAAAACAGCCTCAAGATGATGGGGCAGCTCTGTCCCACCACTAAGCGGTAGCGGGCCATTCAGCAAGTTCTGTCGCCTCTCCGGGCCTCAGTTTCCTCAGAGGATAAATGATGGAGCTGTAGATCGGGGGTCCTCAGACTGTGCTGTGTCCAGCACCAGATCTGGCTCTGGCACCAGAAGTTCCAGATGCTATTCTGTGAGAGCAAGCGTCTTTGCTTGGAATGTTTTTTCAACATTGGTCTGCCATGTACGATTTTGATTATAGAAAGGATTCTGTGGCCAAATAATTTTTTAAAAAGTGAAACCCACAGCACTTCTGTGCCCATTAATGGCCATTCCAGCTCTGCCCAAGCAGGCACCGGCGACAGTTCTGGCAGATAAGAGTAGAAACCCTAAGACCCACAAAGCTTTGGCCCAAGAGAGCCAATCGGAAGAGCAAGCAGAATGATTTCAGGTGGCCTAGATCCCTTTCCAAGAACATAAAAGAGTCCCCACCCCCAGCCTCACACCTCATGGATGCCCACATCCTACTGCCTTTGAAATGTTAGCATCGATTTTTCTTTTTTCTTTTTTTTTTTCTCCCACATTGACTTACTCATTCCAAGATTTCATTTCTGGCACCACATCTCCCACCAGATAGCCAGAGCTTCCAAGCGCCAAGTTTTATAATTAAAATTCTGTCACATCCCCCGAAACGGTGGAAATGGTGCCACGAAGCCTCACAGAAAAGATGTGTAAGCACTTCACCTAGTAATTTAAATATAATGCTTCTGGCAGCACTCAATTTGGGGAGTTTTATTCTAATTTAAAGACGATTATTGAGCACGAATATCCTCTGCATTGGGTTCTCTTGTGGCCCCGTGCTTCCTTTTGGCTGTCTAGCTTGTCAGCAGACAGCTTGGTGGTGTGGCTGCAGAAGCCCACATGGACAGTCCTGGCCTTTGGGTATCACCAGGTCCCAGGCATAATTAATATAAATCAAAATCCTCTAGACTATGACAGGAAAATGGTATGTTTGAACCACAGCTTATTAAAATGACCTACTTAATTTAAGAAAAATAGTGTATCCACTTTGCATGGTAACCTGGTTGCTTTTATGACAGATTTTACAACATTTCTCCTTCTCTCTCTCTCTCTCTCTCTCTCTCTCTTTTTTTAAGAAAAAGAAAGCGAATGGAAAGGCCCATTCTACTTCATCCTGGGCGCAGACCCACAGTTTGGGCTGATGAAGGCCTGGTCCACCGGGGACTGTGACAATGGCGGTGACGAATGGGAACAGGAGATCCGTCTAACTGAGCAAGCCGTCCAGGCCATCAACAAGCTGAACCCCAAACCCAAATTCTTCGTTCTGTGCGGCGACCTCATCCACGCCATGCCAGGTAAGACTCGGGTCGTCGCTTATGACCTTTTCTCCTTTAGCCAGTCATGACTGCATTTGGGCAGGAAAAAATAAGATTTTGCTTCAAAGGCATCTTTGCTCAGTCATGGACCATTCTTTCGCTTCATGATTGTTGCAGTATCATTGAACATCAGAAAGTGCATACTCATGTTATATTTAGAGTTTGGCGAGATTAATCACAGTAATTAGGCACAGCTACAGTTCTGATGATTTGAGCTTAATATGAAAAATGGAACAGATTCCCACACATCACCTTTCTGCATTTCCAGCGACAAACTTGAACTGTTTCCAGACACTATATCCATAAATATAATCTTCTCATTTCCTTTCTTCTTACACTTTTATTTCTCCCTTATTTGTTGGTGCTTTTTTGTTGCAAGTGACAGAAATCCAACTTAAAACAGGATTCCCTTTTTTTTTTTTTTTAAAGGTATGTGTTGCCTAATGGGACTGTAAAGTCCAGGAGCAGACCTGGGTTGCAAGTACAGCTGGATCTAGGGGGTCAGCTTGGTCATCAGGACTTGGTCTCTCCATCACTCTGATCTGCCTTTCTTTGGGTTGACCTCATTTACTTTCAGGCTTTCTCTAGATAGTGGCTCCTGGGAGCTCTACATTTGTATTCTTTTGACAGAAACCACAACAGAAAGAAAGTGCCTTATTCTGGATGGTCCAGAGTCCCAGGCTGGCCGGATGCAGTGGCTCATGCCTGTAATCCCAGCACTTTGGGAGGCTGAGGCAAGTGGATCACTTGAGCTCAGGAGTTCGAGACTAGCCTGGTCATCATGGTGAAACCCCATCTCTACTAAAAATACAAAAATTAGCCAGACGTGTTGGGGCAGGTAGTCCTAGTTACTCAGGAGGCTGAGGCAGGAGACTTGCTTGAACCCAGGAGGCGGAGGTTGCAGTGAGCCGAGATTGTGCCGCTGCACTCCAGCCTGGGTGAAGGAGTGAGACTCCATCTCAAAAAAACAAAACACAAACAAACAAAAAACAAAGTCCCAGGCTCATACCCCTCTGGCTTACGTGGCCCCCTTCCACCAGAGTGTGGGGTCAGCGCCACTGCAACCACATGCCCTAAAGAACAGGACAGTCTCCCCCCAGAAAAGTGAGATGTTGGAAATTCAACAATGACAGACACCTTCTAGAACTCTCTTCCTATTTATTTTCCCTACTCTGATGTCCTTTTCTCCCAGGCAAGGATAAAGCCCAGCAAGCAGGTATAAGCAAACGGAGAGTGCCCCTGTCCCTCAGGGAGGCAGGGGACCTTAGACCATTGCAGAAAACACAGCAGTGGCTATGGGTGTCTGTCTGGGGCTAGCTGTACCTTGTAAACCAAGGCTCTGAGTCCTGTGATGATGTCTAACTCCTTTAGAAGCTGAGGTACCCTGTAGTAGCCTGAGTGTATCAGTTCCTCCCAATGGTGGCTCTTTTTTCTGGCAGCCCACTTATCTAGAACAAAACCCATAACGAAAACTTGAGAATGGCCGGGTGCGGTGGCTTATGCACTTTGGGAGGCCGAGACAGGTGGATCACTTGAGGTCAGGAATTCAAGACCAGCCTGGCCAACATGGTGAAACCCTGTCTCTACTAAAAAATATAAAAATTAGCCGGGTGTGGTGGCAGGCACCTGTAACCCCAGCTACTTGGGAGGCTATGGCATGAGAATTGCTTGAATCAGGAGGCAGAGATTGCAGTGAGCTGAGATCGCGCCAGTGCACTCCAGCCTGGGTGATAGAGCGTGAAGCTCAGTCTCAAAAAAAAAAAAAAAAAAAAAAAAATTAGCCACGTGTGGTGATGCATGCCTGTAGTCCCAGCTACTAAGGAGGCTAAAGTGGGAGGATCACTTGAGTCCAGGAGTTTGAGGCTACAGTGAGCCATGATCGTACCACTGCACTCCAGCCTCCAGACAACAGAGAGAGCCCCTGTCTCTAACAAAAAAGAAGAAAGAAGATTTCAAATTTTTCTGTTCAGTGGTTTCTTCTCTTTAAAAACAGAATGTTACAGGGCTCCTGGAATTATATAACATGTTCTCGTAGATGTTTACCAACTTGTTCTGAATTCTGTTGATGTATTCAGTCATATTTCAAAATCAGATGTAAAATAAAAGCTTTTCATGCAATTATGTTGCTTTTTAAATAAGATATACTGAATATACATTAAACATTATAAATTAAAAGATACAGTTTTTATGATCAGCCCTGCCAGTTGGTCAAGACTTCATAAATGTGACTTGGCAAACTTTTGAACGTGAATTTTACATGCAGTGCAACTCAGGCAGAATGTATAATTTGTTCTGAAGACTTGGACTGTTTTCTGGGGTTTTAATTGAACCAGTGAAAGGACTGTAGCTGTTTTGAATATTGTGGTTTGAGATTAAACAGAGCATTTTAAAACTAGTTACCATTTTTTAATATGCAGTAAGTGGCTTCCCTCTCATTTAGCTCATAGGCAGGGTGAGACACTAGAAAGTAATTATTTGCTTTGACTACTTAGCACATTCTTCATTATCAAATGCATATATTAATGGGCAAATAAAATCAGAAAGCATACTTTTAGTTCTACCATAAATAGTGTCTTGGCCCTAGCCAGGCACAGTGGCTGACACCTGCAATCCCAGCACTTTGGGAGGCCAAGGTGGGCGGATCACCTGAGGTCAGGAATTTGAGACCAGCCTGGCCAACATGGTGAAACCCCGTCTCTACTAAAATACAAAAATTAGCTGGGCATGGTGGTGTACAACTGTGATCCCAGCTGCTCTGGGGGCTGATGCAGGAGAATCGCTTGAACACAGGAGGTGGAGGTTGCAATGAGCAAGACTGCACCACTGCACTCCAGCCTGGGCAGCAGAGCGAGACTCCATCTCAAAAAAAAAGAAAGAAAGAAAGAAAGAAAAAAGAAAAGAAAATATCTTGGGCCAAGTGGATTTAAGTTGAAAATGGAGAAAGGCCAGGCATGGTGGCTCACACCTGTAATCCCAGCACTTTGGGAGGCCAAGGTGGGCAGATCACTTGAGGTCAGGAGTTCGAGACCAGCCTGGCCAATATGGTGAAATCCTGTCCCTACTAAAAATACAAAAATTACCTCAGCATGGTGGCATGGGCCTGTAATCTCAGCTACTTGGGAGATTGAGGGAGGAGAATCGCTTGAACCCAGGAGGTGGAGAATCCAGTGAGCCAAGACCACACCACTGCATTCCAGCCTGAGTGACAGAGAGCAAGACTTCATCTCAAAAAAAAAAAAAAAAAAAAAAAGAAAATAGAGAAAAAGAACTTTCATGTTTTTTTAATGAAAGTAATAATATACTTTTTCTTATAAATATCCATTATAGTACTTATCGTCCACAAAAATGTCTGTGTGCAAACTAAGTGCCAGTTACAGTGCTAGATGCTATGGATGTAATACTGGAGACAAGAGACCAGGTCTTTCTGTGGAACTAGAGTCTTGGCAGAGAAGCACAAAAATGTGACGGGAAGAGGAGTCCTTGGTGCCAAGCCCATAGGAAAATCCTTAAGAGATACGGGCTTCTTTGTTTCACACAAAGTCCATTTAGTTTTGAAACACATTTTTGTTTTGCAGGCATCTTTTGGGTTATCTTGTTATTTTCTTCTATTATAAAGCTCCTTTATGGGGTAAGCCACGTTATAAGTAGCAAGTGAACATTTGTACAAATACTGAGACCCATTGATTTTCATCCTTCACTCTTAATTTAGGGTTACTCTTGTCAGTCCTAGTGATGCTGAGGTATCGACCTGCTGGTTTTGTTCCCAGGAGCCTTGTTAGATTTCAGCAATTACGTGTGAAGCTGACAAATCAGAGCGTGATGATACCTATAGGGTGCAAGAGATTCCTTTGAGCCTTTAGAACAGTTTGTTACTAACATATACATCCATCCCTGTTTATTAAAAATTGGCATAACCACACAAAAACAGTTAATACGGGATGAATTCTTCCCTTGATATAAAGTCTCCTTGAAGAGTTCTTCATATATTGACCTGCACTTGGGCAACTATTCTGTGACTTAGTTTCAGTTGATGATTTAGCCCTGGGAACTCCTCTGTTCTGTAAAGGGAGGCAAGCCTGCTATAGTATTTGTATTAGTCTGTTTTCATGCTGCTGATAAAGACAAATTTGAGACTAATTTATAAACAAAAAGAATAATTGCCTCATAGTTCCACGTGGCCTCACAATCATGCAATCATGGCAGAAGGCGAAAGGCACATTTTTTTTTTTTTTTTTTTTTGAGATGGAGTCTCACTCTGTTGCCCAGGCTAGAGTGCAGTGGCATGATCTTGGCTCACTGCAACCTCCGCCTCCTGGGTTCAAGCGATTCTCCTACCTCAGCTTCCTGAGTAGCTGGGACTACAGGCACACACCACCACACCCGGCTAATTTTTGTATTTTTGGTAGAGATGGGATTTCACCATGTTGGCCAGGATGGTCTCAATCTCCTGACCTCGTGATCCACCTGCCTCGGCCTCCCAAAGTGCTGTGATTACAGTCGTGAGCCACCACGCCCAGCTGAAAGGCACATCTTATAAGGCAGCAGACAAGAGGGAAGAGAACTCGTGCAGGGAAACTCCCCTTTACAAAACCATCGGATCTCGTGAGACTTATTCACAATTACGAGAACAACATGAGAAAGACCCGCCCCTGATTCAGTTACCTCCCACCAGGTCCCTTCCACAACATGTGGGAATTGTGGGAGCTACAATTAAAGGTGAGATTTGAGTGAGACCACAGCGAAACCATATCAGTATTATTCCAGAGGATGGTATGTTAGTTTACTGTTCCTGCTATCACAAATTACCACCAACTTAGTGGAATCAAACAGTTCTCTTACCATCCCAGAGGTCAGAAGTCCAACAAGAACCTGCAGCGGTGTGTTCCTTCTAGGGGTTTCGGCTTCTAGAGGCCAACTGCATTTCTTAGCTCATGCTCCTTCTTCCATCTTCAAAGCCAGCAGCATTGCACCTTTTCTCCTCTGTGACCTCTGCTCCACCCTGTCATATTCTGTTACTCTGATTCTCCTGCTTTCCTCTTATAAAGACCCTGGTGATTATATTAGGTCCATCCAGATAACCCAGGATAATGTTTCCATCTCAAGATCCTTAACATAATCCCATCTGCAGATTCCCCTTTTGCCATATAAGGTAGCATATTTGTAAGTTCCAGGAGTTAGGATGTCGAACATCTCTGAAGGGACATGGTTCAGCCTACTGCAGATGGCAGGGACTGGAATTCAGGGTCTGTTATCTGCCAGGAACTGTGTTACTATCTTATCTACTCATTACAGTCTTGCAAAGGAGGTGTCATTGCTATTTCCATTTTAATTGATGGGGAAACTGGCTCAGAGCAGTGAATTGCTTTTCCCAAGGCCACTCAGCTTGTAAACCGGGAACTCTTGTTCATCTGTTTCCAAACCTTATGTGCTTCGTTTTGCAGCCTGGCTGGTCAGACAGAAGGTGGTGCCCAGAGTAGCAGATGGAGCTGTTAGAGATGTAGAATCTCTGCCCTCCCCAGACCTAGTGGATCTGAATCAGAATTTTAATAAGATTCCCAGATGAGTCGTATGGACAATGAGGTTCAAGAAGCACTGATAGATTGAGCATCCCTAATCTGAAAATCCAATATGCTTCAAAATGTGAATCTTTTTGAGCACTGACATGACACCACAGTGGAAAACTCTACACCTTTGATCCCAAGCATTTTGCATAAGAGATACTCAACCTGTAATAGTGATGATGAGGATGATGGCAATGCTGCAGGAAAAGTACCCATAGATGACATGGTGAAAATGTGTGTCTTAGTCTGTTTTCTGTTGCTTATAATGGAATATCTGGAACTGGGTCGTTTATAAGAAATGAAATGTATTTCTTTCAGTTATGGAGGCTGAGAAGTCCAATGTCAAGGGGCTGCATCAGCTGAGGGCCTTCTTGCTGGTGGGGACTCTCTCTGCAGACTCTCAAAGTGGTACAGAACATCACATGGGGAGGGGGCTGAGTGTGCTAACTCGGGTCTCTGCTCTTCTTAAAAAGCCACCAGGCCAGGTGCAGTGGCCCACATCTATAATCCCAGCACTTTGGGAGGCCAAGGCAGGTGGATTGCTTGGAGCTCAGGAGTTCGAGACTAGCCTGGACAACATAGTGAAACCCCGTCTATACAAAAAATAGAAAATTAGCCAGGCATGGTGGTGCACACCTGTAGTCCCAGCTACTTGGGAGGCTGAGGCGAGAGGATTGCTTGAACCTGGGAGTCCAAGCTTCAGTGAGCCATGATCATGCCACTGCACTCCAGCCTGGGTGACAGAGCAAGACCCTGTCTCAAAAAAAAAAAAAAAAACACAAAAAAAGCGCCCTGTCCCACTCTCATGATAACCCGTTAATCCACTAACTCATTCGTTCATTAATCCATGAATGGATTAATCCATTCATGAGGGCATGGCCCTCATGATCCAGCCACCTCTTAAAAGCCCCACCTCTCAGAATTGCCGCACGGGGGATTACATTTCAACATGAGTTTTGGAGGACACAAATATTTAAACTGTAGCGATGTGTGGTGAGCTGTTGAAGGACTAGAGCAGCATGCATTCATAACAGATCAAGAAATTGTGTCAGTTAATAAAAGAGACTTCTAAGACAAAAGCCCTTGTTAATAAGGCAGATGACTCTGGAGGGAACTTTTTTTTTTTTTTTTTGAGACAGAGTCTCACTCTGTCACCCAGGCTGGAGTGCAGTGGCATGATCTTGGCTCACTGCAACCTCTGCCTCCCGGGTTCAAGTGATTCTTCCGCCTCAGTCTCCTGAGTAGCTGGGATTACAGGCACCTGCCACCACACCTGGTTAATTATTGTAATTTTAGTAGAGATGGGGTTTCCTCATGTTGGCCAGGCTGGTTGAACTCCTGACCTCAAGTGATTGCCCTCCTCAGCCTCCCAAAGTGCTGGGATTATAGGCGTTGAGTCACTGAACCCAGCTTGGAGGGAACATTTTTAAAAAGCCGTCCAGCAGAATGCCTCCTCATCCCTGGCGGACTCACTTTCTGGTCCTTCAACTGCTTCTGATGTTTCTTCTCACCTGAAAAAATAAAATACAGTGCACAGGAGCCTTTTAGTCAAAACGCAGCATTGTGGGTGGAGACTGGAAGCCTGCTGTCATCTGTTGCTGCTGCTGCTGAACAGCTGAGGCAGGTGTTCCGATGATGCCACTGTGCTGCTTAGTTTCCCTGGGCACATTGTTTTCTCACCGTGTTAATGGTGTGTCATATTTTTTACTGTTAAGTACTTAGGTGTGAATAAGTGTAACAAAATGATTGTTTACTGGTAGCATGTAAATTCAGAGTCAGGAATTGCGGTGATGCCAAACAACCACAGATTGTTCACATGGGTGGCTGAGACAGACACTTTTTATTGTATTATTTGTTTATGTATTTTTATTTATTTTTATTATTTTTTGAGGCACAGCCTCACTCTGTTGCCCATGCTGGGTACAGTGTCATGATCTCGGCTCACTGCAACCTCCACCTCCCAGGTTCAAGCAATTCTCATGCCTCAGCCTCTTGAGCAGCTGGAGTTACAGGTGTGCACCACCATGCCCGGCTAATTTTTGTATGTTTAGTAGAGACGAGGTTTCACCATGTTGGCTAGGCTGGTCTTGAACTCCTGGCTGGAAGTGATCTGCTCGCCTCGCCCTCCCAAAGTGTTGGACTTATCAGGCATGAGCCACCACGCCGGGTCGCGGCCACTTTTTAATGTACTAAATGTAATCTTGTGTGTCTGCAAGTGGTTTGTGAACATTCCTTTTAACTGATAAAAATAATGGCGTATATCAGGAGAACCATTATTCCTTTAGACTTACACATGCTCAGCATTTAAAGGGAAATGCTTTAAGTTTGTAGGTTTTGCTTTGCTTTTTACACAACACTTTGAATAACGCAGGATGACCTCTTCTTACAGGACTTCCAAAATAGCCCTTGATGTTCGGGAAAACAGCCACACGTACATACTTTAAAAGGGTCTTTTTTTTTTAAATTTTATTATTAGTATACTTTAAGTTTTAGAGTATATGTGCACAATGTGCAGGTTCTTTTATGCAGAATGCTTAAGAGAGCTACAATGGCTTCTTTCGTTTGGGTCTTGCACTTGTACATAACCCCTTACCTGCCCTCCCAAAAGTTCAGAAAGCTCTGAAAACTAGGAGTTTTTTCTTAAGTTTGAAACTAAGCTGGTGGCAAAACTGCCTTCCAAGTGACAAAGGGCTGTTTATGGTCTTTATTGATCCCAGTATTTAGTGAGCATATTCATATGTTTTGCTAACAAAATATTACTGGGTTTTGTTACAGGGCACTGCCTGAGTCCCAGATTGAAGTGTTGTTTAATATGTGTTCTATGACCTGTCTTACCATTCTAAAGTTAGGAAAAACTTGGAATTTCAAATGAGATCTGGCCTAGAGGGTTTGGGATAAGAGCTTATGGATCTGCAAAGTTGATACTTTGGGATTTATAGATGAAGAAGCCTTTCATCACTAAAAGCAGAAGGCTTTTCTGATTTAATATCGTTCCCCAAGTTAATTTTCGCACATGCATTGCCCAGTAACTGCATTTTCAAAAGTTAAAAGGGTCTTGACTTCTTATATTTGAATTTTGGGGACCATTTCTACTGGGACCAAAGAGAGTCAATATGAAAATGGAATTGAATTTAGAAATGATTCCAACAAATGGAGGAGAGGGAGCGTGCGCAAAAGTGATATTTGCTATAGATAAAGCAGAATAATCCACTTAGGTAGAAAAGTCTGAACTTCAAGGTAAAGAGGGCTGGACTTGTGCAGATATGGCTGCAAAAGGCTGGAGAGGAGAGGAAGCAAATTAGTAGAGTGTGTCTAAGAATGGGAGATGCTATGGGGAAGTAAAGTAGAATTACTGATTAAAGGAGTTAGGCTTTTCTATCAGGAAAACGCCCCAGTGAGACCTGAAAACTTCTAATTCATCTAGTTTGGTAGCTGTTCACCTTAAATTAGATGTCAAGGCCTAGACCAAGGTCCCGATAACAGTAGCCATGGCCAAATGACCATCAACACTCCTTCCTTACTAGGAGTTTTTTTTTTTTTTTCAGACAGAGTCTCACTCTGTCGCCCAGGCTGGAGTGCAGTGGTGCAATCTCAGCTCACTGCAACCTCTGCCTCCCGGGTTCAAGCAATTCTCCTGCCTCAGCCTCCCAAGTAGCTGGGATTACAGGCATGCACCACCACGCCCAGCTAAGTTTTGTATTTTTAGTAGAGACGAGGTTTCTCCATGTTGGCCAGGCTGGTCTCAAACTCCTGACCTCAGGTGATGCGCCTGCCTTGGCCTCCCAAAGTTCTGGGATTACATACATGAGCCACCATGCCTGACCCCCACTGGGAGGTTTCTAATTCTGTAATGAATGTATAGTATTGGGAAATAAAGCCATTGAACAAAGAATGCTTTGGTGTGCTGGGCTTCAGGCAAAGAATAAAGCCCTTTGTCTTTCTGTGGTTCCACAATCCAGGAAGGTTGATACTCATTTTCCTCCAGCTGGGCAGACACAAACCCACGAACATAATTCTGGTACAAGACAGGCCATAATAAGCAAAGCCTCAGAGGCATAATTTTGAAAACCAAAGCCAGGGTTAAGGCTCTGTTCAGGAAAAGGCCTTATCTCATTGCTCCAGCCTCTGCTAGTTCGCCTTCTCCCAAGCTTAGTTCCAAGTTCCTAAACGGCAGTGGGTGTGTGTGTGTGTCTGTGTGTCTGTATTGGTGTGTAGTTTCATTTAGTGCCCAGTGCAAAGCAAGTGGAAGGTATTCAGTGAATGCTGGTTAAATGATTCACAGTTTGTTTCCCATGATCTTTAGCAAGCCAGCACATGGTAGGCACCCAGTACAGATTTCTAGAACAGATGAATAAATAGTCAATTCATTTATTTAACAAATCTGTATTGAGAGTCTACTTTGCACCAGGCACTATTGTAGATGTTTGTGCTATGTTAGTGAATGAAACAGACAGAAATCTGTTCTTCACTTAGAAATAAGGAATATAGATACATGTAGATATATTGAAACATGAAATTCTCTGTTTTTTGTTGTTGTCATTCTAGTCTCCTGTAGGATTTAAATGAGGGTAGATATGGATCTTTTTATTGTTACTTTATTAGATTTTTAAAGTCTACAAGTAATATGTAGAGACATTCTCCTTGTAAATTTAAAATCTATATTTAAAATAAACTTTGACCACCCCCTAAGTGCTTCCCTGGGGTCACCATGGTCAAAAGTGTGCACGAATGTAAGCATGCTCACCGTTTCCCGGCCCCGCCCCTCCCCTCCCCTCCCCTCCCCTCCCCTGCCCTCCCCTCCCCTCTCCCCTCCTTTCGTTTCCTTTCCTTCGTTCCCTGTTCCCTTTCCTTTCCTTCTGCCCTCCCTTTCCTTTCCTTGATATAGTCTCACTCTGTCACCCAGGCTGCAGTGCAATGGCGCGAT
Organism: Pongo pygmaeus; assembly: GCF_028885625.2. Classification (NCBI taxonomy): domain Eukaryota; kingdom Metazoa; phylum Chordata; class Mammalia; order Primates; family Hominidae; genus Pongo; species Pongo pygmaeus. The sequence continues at coordinate 16,024,667 of NC_072391.2, forward strand.
CTTGGCTCACTGCAACCTCTGCCTCCCGGGTTCAAGCGATTCTCCTGCCTCAGCCTCCCGAGTAGCTGGGACTACAGTTGTGTGTGCCACCACACCAGCTGATTTTGTATTTTTACAAAACAGAGTTTTGTTATGTTGGCCAGGCTGGTCTCAAACTCCTGACCTCAGGTGATCCACCCACCTTGGCCTCCCAAAGTGCTGGGATTACAGGTGCGAGCCACCACGCCCTGGCCAGCACGCTTTTCTTAAATACAAACGTGATCATACTGTGCACATTGTCGTGTGATTTACTTTTTCTCCTTCCATCTGTCTAGAAAACCTTACGTTTGTACATACATGTGAGACTTTTAATAACTGCATTGCGTTCCGTGGATGGGCATTTCATAATTGGTTAATCTTGCAGTAACTCCAGGTGGGAGTTAATTTGAACAGTGCTGCTGTGAGCGTCCTCAGACGTGCTGTTGTACAGTCAGGTAAGTATTTCTTTAGGCTTGAAGTCCAAGAGGGTTGCCTGGGTTTAGAATCTGCCTCAGCGCCATTTGCACTGAGAGCACACTGGCCAGTTCTCTTAGCAGTTCTCTGGGGAACATCTCTTGGGGACAGGGACTGACCAGCACTTTTCTTCCGTGGTATCTCTTATTTGTAGCCAACAGCCTCCGTCCCTTTCATGTAAGCAGTAAGTTCCTGCACCGCCTACCATGTCATAGATACTCAGAACATTTCCATTGAACAGAAACCCTTTTGTTCATATTAAAGTGGGATCTGTTTGTTTTGTTTGGTTTTGTTTTTAAAGAGGCTCAGTTAAATCACGTTTATTTCCACAGCTGTATCATTAGCCTTGAGTTGTTATGTTTAAGTGTCTACACCAGGCTCCAAGAAATGCCAGGATTTAAAGACAATGTATCCTACAGTTTAACACAGAGAAACATAAAAAGGGAGTTCTATGCATGCAAGGAAGTGATGCCATAGTTGAAATATCACCAGCCTCTGGAATGGGCCAGGGCTGTCTGTGCTCAGATTTTCCAGCAGGTCGTGTGTGGGCCGAATGCTGAGCAGTAACCTGGGAGCAATCAGCCAAGCCCCCTGGCTCCTGCACTCCTTCACATCCATTATGAGCCCGGTGAAATCATCCAGGCAATCAGTGACAATGCCGCCCTTCTGCTGAGGCTGATTAAAAGTGGTTGGAACTAATTTACCTTATATGACTAATTAGGGAATTGGGAATATTACTTAAAAAGTTGTTTCTGATTAGATGTGTGATCGCCCTTCCACCCCTGCCAGCATTTTCTACGTGGCAAGCCGGCAGAGGAGCCACACTGGCTGCTGTCAGTCCTTTATTCGAAGTCTCGGCATCTTAACCCATTTTGTGCCTCGGATTCCTTCATCAAGTTGCTGAAGCCCCTGGATCCCATCTCAGAATAATATTTCTAAATACACAAAATAAAGTTCCTAGGATTTTCGAGGAAACCAATTCTGTTGAAATATGGTTATCAAAATATTTTTTAAATTATTGGATATAGTAATATTCATGTGTTGGTCTATTATATAACACAGTCTAATAGCAGAGCTATTAACTGTCATAGTTTCAAAATGGCAGTGAGTTTAAGGCCAGGCACGGTGGCTCATACCTGTAATCCAGCACTTAGGGAGGCTGAGGCGGGTGGATCACTTGAGGTCAGGAGTTCAAGATCAACCTGACCAACATGGTAAAACCCCGTCTCTACTAAAAATACAAAATTAGCCAGGTGTGGGGGCATATGCCCATAATCCCAGCTACTTGGGAGTCTGAGGCAGGAGAATCGCTTGAACCCGGGAGGCGGAGGTTGCAGTGAGCCAAGATCGCGCCACTGCACTCCAGCCTGGGCAACAAGAATGAAACTCTGTCTCAAAAAAAAAAAAAAAAAAAAAAAGACAGTGAGTTTAAACCATACCCTGAATTAATCTGCAACAGGTGTGATGTGATGGGAAAAAAAAAATCCACGTCATCTCTGTTGGTGTGAAATTCAAGGGGGATGTCAATACCTCTGTAATTTCTACTAACTTCATAATAGAAGGAAATGCTAAATATCAGAAGTTCATGAAAAAACTAGTTTCTTCCCATCCAAGTTCACAGGATGAACCCCAGATCCCCATGGCCCCAGATTAAGAGCCCACACCTGTGTGTACATACGCACATACTCTTGTTCTTTGACTTTTTGGAGCTACCTTTTCATAGTCAACATGTGGCTATTTTAATTGACCAAAGTATAAACTCAATGGTGAAACTCTACCTTTAATTAAAGGCCAGAAGTCTTAATCATAGCTAGAAAAATGTGGATATTTGATTATTCAATGAAAAGAAGTAGCAGGAGCTCAGTAATAGGGACTAGTTAACAGTTGCCTTTTGATTAGGTTAAAAATAAAAAGTATAATCTTTCTGTCTGGGTTCCAGTGTTTAGATCAAAAAGTGAAAACAGAGAGCCTCGCCTTATTTGTTTATTTGTTCAGTGAAGCATTTGAGAAGGCTTAAAATGAGCAAAAGCACACAGTAGAGAAGAAATATGTCAGGACCAAAGAAAATAAAAGTTCATATAGGAAGACAAAACCAGAGGCCGAAACAGATAGTAAGATCTTAAGAGCCCTTGTGGTTGATAGAATTCAGGTGAAGGTTCAGCCAGAGAGTTTATCAAAGAAACAAAATCTTATCCATATCTAAGAGGAATTCACCTTTTCCTGGAAAATCTTATCTTTAAAGAAAATTTGTATGAAACTTTCCTTCTGGGGCACTAAGTAATACAGTGTCCAATAGGGCAGGGTTTTTTTTTGTTTTTTGTTTTTTGTTTTTTGAGTCAGAGTCCCAATTTGTCGCCCAGGCTGGAGTGCAGTGGCGCGATCTCTGCTCATTGCAACCTTCCTCCTGGGTTCAAGTGATTCTCTCGCCTCAGCCTCCCAAGTAACTGGGACTACAGGTGCCCACCCCCACACCCAGCTAATTTTTATATTTTTAGTAGAGATGGAGTTTCACCATGCTGGCCAGGCTGATCTCAAACTCCTGACCTCAGATGATCCACCTGCCTCAAACTCTTGACCTCAGATGATCCGCCTGCCTCAGCCTCCCAAGTGCTGGGATTACAGGCATGAGCCACTGCACCCCGGTAGGGCAATTTCTAGGCGTAGGTTTCTTTACCTGGGTGTGACCTCCGTGGATGGGCTTCATCCAGCCAGTGGGCCCTGTCAGCTCTGCAAAGTCCAGTGTATTTGCATAGATGCTTGAGGTCGTGACAATGCTCTGGGGACTGCAGTGGGGAGAAGGTCCACAGCTCTCATCAGATCCTTCAAGGACCTGGTGGTGGTTCAGTTTACGTGTCTGCCTGGCTGGGCTAGGAGGTGCCCAGATAGCTGGGAAGACATGATTTCTGGGTGTGTCTGTGAGGGTATTTCTGAAAGAGATTAGTATTTAAATCAGTAGACTGAGTGAAGAAGATCTGCCTTCACTGTTTTGGGCAGGCATCATCCAATGCATTGAGGGTTTGAATAGAACAAAAAGATGGAGAAAAGATGAGTTTGCCTCCTGTTTGAGCTGAGACATCTACCTTCTCCTGCCCTTGGACATCGGCACTCCTGGTTCTCAGACCTGTAGATTCAGACCAGCACTAACACCATCAGTTTCTCTGATTCTCAGGCCTTTGGATTTAGATTGAATGAAACCCCCGGCTTACACATGGCAGATGGTGCGACTTCTTGGCCCCTGTGACCCTGTGAACCCGTTCCCATACTAAGCCTCCTCTTACATATCTGTGTATCTCCTATTGGTTCCCTGGAGCACATGACTGATACAGGCTCCATGACTCAAAAGAAAAATGAGGACCTCTGAGCAACCATGTAGCCAAAATGATTTGGGATCTGAATGCTCTTGTGTTCTGCTCCCACCTGGGGATGCTGTCCCTCATAGCAAACCATGATTGTAGAGGCCGTTAGGCAAATCGGCTATGGCAGTCTGATCAGAGACACCAGACCAGCCCTCTGAGCAGAAGAGTCCTAGAGCCTACCTCCTGTGCTTCCTTGGAGTTTTCTGTTTTTGCTTTTCTTTTTATTTGAGATGGGAGTCTTGCTGTGTCACCCAGGCTGGAGTGCAGTGGCATGATCTCCGCTCACTGCAACCTCCATCTCCCTGGTTCAAGCAATTCTCCTGCCTCAGTCTCCCAAGTAGCTCCCAAGTAGCTGGGATTACAGGTGCCCGCCACCACGCCTGATATGGTTTGGCTCTGTGTCCCCACCCAAATCTCGTCTTGAATTGTACTTCCGTAATTCCCATGTGTTGTGGGAAGGACACAGTGGAAGATAATTGAATTATGGGAGTGGTTTCCCCCATACTGTTCTCGTGATAGTGAATAAGTCTCACGAGATCTGATGGTTTTATCAGGGGTTTATGCTTTTGCATCTTCCTCATTTTTCTCTTGCTGCCACCATGTAAGAAACGCCTTCCACCTCCCAGCCATGTGAAGCTGTAAGTCCAATTAAACCCCTTTTCCTTCCCAGTCTGAGGTATGTCTTTATCAGCAGCATGAAAACGGACTAATATAATACCCAGCTATATATATATATATTTTTGTATTTTTTTTGTAGAGATGGGGTTTCAGCATGTTGGCCAGGCTGGTCTTGAACTCCTGACCTAAGGTGATCCACCCGCCTCTGCCTCCCCTTGGGGTTTTCTGGAGCTAATGAACGCCTTCTGCAGAAGTTTGCACAATCCCCTGGCAAATCAACGTGCCATAGGCAAAGCGAGTGTCTTTCTAGCTTGTGCTTAGCTGACTGGAATATTTACATCTTCTTTTTCATTGTTTTTGCTCTAAACACTCATTTCCTGGAGTTAGAACATTTTGCCTCCTTGATGGGCCTATTTTCTGCAACTAAATGAAGCACTGAAAAGGAGCATGATCCCAAAGGGGTTCAATTATCAGGTAATTGGTCAAGTGATCAGAATGTGGAATGAAAAAAAATAATGAGAGGTTGGAAAATGGCGCATTTGAATGCCAGAACGGGTGAGGACATATATTTCGCAAACCCAGAATTTAGAAAGTCACCTGCATGTTTCAAATTCTGTATGGTTTTTCCCTGGTTCCTAAGTAGTTTATTGGAAAGCCATGATAGGTTCTATTCAATATGTATTATTTGGTTTGTAGGAAAAATGCACTATTCCCTTCTTTCTTTATATATTATTTGAGTGAAATACCACTGTCATCATCCACAAATATTCTTGTGAAGAAATTTTGTATTGCTCTGCAAGGCAGCAATGTAAGAAATTTCACTTGGATAATATACCTTTCTTAATGTTTTTTTTTCCAAAAGCACATTAAAGCATATTTTATATCGTACCAAAGCCGCCTATTATGTCAGACAGTTAAATCTCTTTTATTAATTGTATCCTAAGCAGGTTAACAGTACAAATTCAACAAGAGTTACTATAAATATCTAGCAGCCAACATAATCAGCTCTAGCTGTTAGATGCAAAATTAAATGAATCTTGTCTAATAACATGTGTAATTTAAAAACTGGTAGAACCTGATGAAGCTTGATCTGTTAGCAGTGTGGGGCTGGATCACTACCTGAGTAACGTTTATGCCTGCAAAGTTTTAGATCAATGAATTTACATACCTTCGTTAATTAGGAAGAGATAATGAACAGCATTAGAGATGGAAGGGATTATGGCTCCATAAATTCTCCGGGACTAGATGAAAGTGAATGTGTTTAATCAAAGGAATAAATCATTTATTTGAGTTCCACTCCAGACTTCTTAGGTCACAGTGTTCCCAGTGCTAGCGGGGACATAGTTCGTATGACAGACGTGGTTTACAGTGTGATACTCTTCTGTTCCACCAGTCACTGCTCATGACCTTGAGGCTGGCAGCTGAAGTCAAGTTGTTTGACTTTAATTCATTTACTCATTTGTTTCTCTGATGGGAACCGAGGGGATCTGCCTGTCTGTTTGCCCCTGCTTAGCAAGAAACAAATACGGTGTCTGTCCTCAGGAAACTTACAGGCTAGACAGGCAGAGTCATGAGGCATCAAGAGGTATAAATAAAACAAAATGGTGGCTCTAAGCCTGTGATACCCAAGAGGGTGGGAGGTGGGTGAGTTGGAGAAGGCTCCATTGAAACTGGAGCAGGACTGGGTGGCCCCCACCAGGCTCATGGTTTATTAAAAAATCAAATCAGGCCAGGCGCAGTGGCTCATGCCTGTAATCTCAGCACTTTCGGAGGCTGAGGCAGAAGGATCACTTAGGTCAGGAGTTTGAGACCAGCCTGGGCAACATGGCAAAACTCCAACTCTACAAAAAATTCAAAAATCTGGCCAGGTGTGGTGGCTCACTTCTGTAATCTCAGCACTTTGGGAGGCCAAGGTGGGCAGATCACCTGAGCTCAGGAATTCGAGACCAGCCTGGCCAGCATGATGAAACCCCTCTCTGCAAAAAATACAAGAATTAGCTGGGCGTGGTGGCATGCGCATGTAATCACAGCTACTTGGGAGGCTGAGGCACGAGAATCACTTGGACTTGGGAAGTGGAGGTTGCAGTAAGCTGAGATCGCACCACTGCACTCCAGCCTGGGCGACAGAGTGAGACCCTGTCTAAAAGAAAAAAAAAAAAAAATTAAAATCAAACAGTACCAAAAGGTATCCAGAAAAAACCTTAATGTCCCTGCCACCATTGACCTGCTTCTCAGAGAAAGCTACAGTTAATACTTTTTCATGAAAAATTATGGAAACTTGTCAAACGTGTACACTTGCATGTGTAGCTTTTTGTAAAAAAAAAAAAAAAAAAAAAAATGCAAACGGGAGCAAAAAAGACACAATGTTTAAATACCTTCTTGTTGTACTGGTTTTTCCATAGCAGGATGTGCAGAATGAATGTGTTTCACTTTTTTCAGTGGACAAAATACCAGCTTGTATTAGGTTGGTGCTCAAGTAATGGCAGAAACTGCAATTACTTTGGCACCAATTTAATATTTAAGGCTCAGACTGTGTCCAAAGTCCTGCCAGAACCAGTACCGCAGGGCCCCTCCTGGAGTCCATACATTTGTGTACGTGGGCAGCAGTTGAGAACTGGCCTGTGATGTCAGATGGCTTAAATTCAGATCCTGGCTGTCTTGTTTCCTGGCCAAATAGCTTTGGGCAAGTTATCTAATCTCTCTGTAGCTGAATTTCCTTATCTGTAAAATGCAGATAATAATGGTACTCGCTTCATAGGTTTCTCATAAGACTTAAATGAAATAATCTATAAAAGTGCTTAGAATATTGGCTGGCATTTAATACAGTCCAATAACTACGATTACTTCTGTTCTATTTTTAATAATGACTCTATTGAGATTGAATTTCATACCATGCCACTCATCCATTTCCATTCATTGGTCTTTTGTGTATTTGCTGAGTTGTGTAATGATCACCAAAATCAGTATTAAAACATTTTTATCAAGGCAAGCCGTGGTGGGCTCATGCCTGTAATCCCAGCACTTTGGAAGGCTGAGGCGGGCCTCGGGAGGATAGCCTGAAAGCAGGAGTTTGAGACCAGCCTGGGCAACATAGCGAGACCTCATTTCTTTTTTTTTTTTTTTTTTTTTTTTTGAGGTGGAGTCTTGCTCTTGTTGCCCAGGCTGGAGTGCAATGGCGCCATCTCGGCTCCCTGCAACTTCCACCTCCCAGGTTTAAGCAATTCTCTTGCCTCAGCCTCCCGAGTAGCTGGAAACAGGCATCCACCACCACACGCGGCTAATTTTTGTATTTTAGAATAGAGATGGGGTTTTACCATGTTGGCCTGGCTGGTCTTGAACTCCCAACCTCAAGTGATCCACCCACCTTGGCCTCCCAAAGTGCTGGGATTACAAGCGTGAGCCACCGTGCCCAGCACAAGACTTCATTTTTACAAAATTTTTTTTTTTTTTAATTAGCTGGGTGTGGTGGTGTGTACCTGTAGTCCCAGCCACTTGGGAGGCTGAGGTGGGAGGATTGCCTGAGTCCAGGAGGCAGAGGTTGCAGTTAGCTGATATTGTGCCACTGCACTCCAGCCTGGAGGACAGAGTGCAACCCTGTCTCAAAACAAAACAAAACATTTTTATCGATCCAAAAAGAAACTCCGTCCCTGTTAGCTGTCATTCCCTATTTCCCTTCACCTCCCACTCCAGCCCTAGGCAGCCACTAATCCACTGTCTGTGTGTAGATTTGCCTATTCTGGATATTTCATATAAATGGAATATACAGTATGCAGTGCCTTGGGATCAACTTCTTTCACTTACCATGATGTTTTCAGGGTTCATCCATGTCGCAGCTGTTGTTGAATAATATTCTACCATATGGATATACCACATTTTATCTATCTATTGCTACTACTTTTTATTATACTATGAGATAAATTCTTAGAAGTAGATTGTTGATTAATTTGAATCACTTTATTCAAATGATAACATTAAGGAAAGTGGAAATTAGATTCTTGCCCTGACATACAGCATAACTAGTACAATATCATATTTTTACCTCCATTACTAAATAATATCCCTAGTGGTCCAAGAAATTGAATTCACTATCTCCTTGGTGTTACCCTCTTCCCCCGACAAAGAAGTAAAAATAAATGAGAGAGTATTTTTAATGTTGAAATTTAAGTCCCAGGGAACTAAGCAGAAGAGAGAGGCCCAGTTCCCTGCCCTTGGGCAGACCCCAGGCTGTCCTCTCAGTTAGCCGAGGATCAGTTTATTTTAAGACTGTAACTCTTCTTTCCATTGTTCCCATTTTAAAAAAAAAATTACCTTTCCTATGGTGCTGACATTGTTCACTTTTTTTTTTTTTTTTTTTTTTTGAGACAGAGTCTTGCTCTGTCGCCCAGGCGGAAGTACAGTGGTGCAATCTCAGCTCACTGCAATCTCCACCTCGTGTGTTCAAATGATTCTCATGCCTCAGCCTCCCAAGTAGCTGGAATTACAGGCATGTGCCAGCCACCATGCCTGGCTAATTTTTGTATTTTTAGTAGAGGTGAGGTTTCACCATGTTGGCCAAGCTGGTCTCAAACTCCTGATCTCAAGTGATCCTCCCGCCTCGGCCTCCCAAAGTGTTGGTATTATACTATGAGCCACTGTGCCCGGCTCACATTTTTAATCCAGAATATTTTATCTGAAGATTAAGCCCAAACTTTTGGAAAATAGGAAGCGATTTTACTAAGTGTAGTTCCATTGCTGGTATCTATAGCTTTCATTTATTTCTAGTTAACTAGTCACTTCACAGGGACACCATTTTCCCTCATTGATTCATTATCATTGGGTAAACCTAAGCGGCTACTAGAAATTGAGAAGAGCTTGTTACTAATGTAAATAATAGTACTCGTCATAGTGTAGAGCCACAAAGATTGCTGTTTTATTATGAAATAGTTGTACCTTTATCCCTTTTTGCGATGACCAAACTGTCAGGTCAAACAACTTGCCCGGCACCGCCCAGCTGATGGGTAGTGACAGTGTGCTTCCAGCCCATCCCAGAAACTCAGAACTTGGCCTCTTTTCTTTCCTTTTTTTTTTCTTTTTATTTTTTTTTGAGACAGAGTCTGGCTCTGTCTCCAAGGCTGAAGTGCAGTGGTGTGATCTCGGCTCACTGCAACCTCCACCTCCCGGGTTCAAGCAATTCTCCTGCCTTGGCCTCCCAAGTAGCTGGGATTACAGGTGCCTGCCACCATGCAGCTTGGCCTCTTTTCTACCCCTGTTTGCCGACTTAAAGCCATCCGAGGGCGATCTCTTATCCACTGCCTTCTGATGGGCTAAGGCTGCATGCAAACTGGAGAAACATGTACTGAAGAAGACAGGTGTTCCTCACTGGAACTTGATGACAGCCAGCCTAAGATGCCCTTTGGATCCGTACCTACATAGTACAAAACGACCTGTCGCTATGTCTCCATCAGGGCAAAGCCCCGTGTCTGCAAATGGAAGCAGGAGATGCCTAGTTATAGTCGAGGCCATCCTGCCAGCCCTGGGCCACATCAGCATTATTAGGTTTGGGTTAATAGGATGATCCTGGCCTGGGAATTGCTTCTCTTTGTTTAATAGACTAGGGCAGCAGTACTCAAAGATGTCACATTTTAAAACTTTACTTAGCAGTAAATTAAAAACTGTCCCCAGAGTCCCTGATCTAGGGATCTCTAAACACTTGGCACATGATGCAGGAGATTCTAAGTGCTTCTGAACAGGAGACAGTTTTGTCATTTTCAATGCTTAGGCCTGATGACAATGTACCTCAGCAACAGTAGGCCCCCAGTAGCATATGACCATATCAGTACAGCAAGGCCCCCAGCGCACCCTGGGAACACCAGGCCCCCAGGAGTAGCATATGACCGTAGTACAGCAGTCTCCAGATTCCAGTGGAGATCACCATGTCCATCTTGTCCAGAATCTCAGCATCACCATCTTAAACTCTTTGTTCTTTCTGAGACACATAAAATTGTTTCTACCTGTGAAGGGCAAAGTTAGCAATCAATTATCATCATCCTTTGGTATCCATGGAGGATTGGTTCCAGGACCCTCCCAAGGATACCAAGATCCACCAGTCCTCAGGTCCCTGGTATAAAATAGTGTGGTATTTGCATATAACCTATGCACACTCTCCTGTATACTCTAAATCATCTATAGATTACTTATACCCAATACATTGCTACACATCACTTTATTCTCATGGATTCAGCGTCATGCTCAGCACCACAGCAAGTTGAAGTTTTGCTTTTTGAAACATCACGGAATTTTTTTTCTGAATATTTTCAGTCAACAGTTGAATCCACAGACGTGGAACCCACAGCTGCCATTGGAAGGATGACTTTATTTAGAAAAGACAGAACAAGGAAATTTCAGTGGGTGGCCATTTGTCCTTTCTGACCTTCCAGTACTTTGGTATTCCCTTCTGACTTTTGGAGAGTTTTCCCCAGTATTAGTCTGTTTTCACACTGATATAAGGATACCACCTGAGACGGGTTTAATTGTCTCACAGTTCCACATGGCTAGGGAGCCTCAGGAAACTTACAGTCATGACGAAAGGCAAAGGAGAAGCAAGCACCTTTTTCAGAAGGCGTCAGGAGAGAGAGCACAAGGGGCAACTGCCCAACACTTTTAAACCATCAGGTCTTGTGAGAACTCACGCACTGTCATGAGAACAGCATGGGGTAACCACACCACCCCCCGACCCCATGATCCAATCATTTCCCACCAGGTCCCTCCCTTGACACGGGGATTACAATTTGAGATGAGATTTAGGTGAGAACACAGAGACAAACCATATCACCCCTTGAATATATTCACCTGCTTTGTGGTATAAACCACCTGCATGATGAAAGCCAGATGGCCTGATGGCCTCTCTGCTTTCTTCGCAGTTAGGACTCAGGCATGTATCCCAGGCCCAAGTACTCAGACTCACCTGAACCAGACTTTGAGCCTTTAGTGAGTAACACAAAGGAGAAGGCAGGATCCATGCTGGTGAGGAAAGTGGCAGCAGAGGCGGGGGTCCCAGCATTGTTATTGTCCAGCACCTGCCATCAAGTGGGGCTCTGTGCCTGGGCTTGCGTTTCTCCCTGGGAACAGTTTTACACGTGATTTTGGGACTGTTTCTGCTTTAAATCTGGTTCTCTAGCATTTTTTTTTTTTGTCTTTTTTTTTTTTTTTTAGAGACAGTGTCTTCCTCTGTTGCCCAAGCTGGAGTGCAGTGGTGTGATCATACCTCACTGTAGCCTCTACTTCTTGGGCTCAAGTGATCCTGCCACCCTAGCCTCCTGAGTAGCTGGGACTGCAGACACATGCCACCATGTCCAGCTAATTTTTAAATTTTTTGTAGGGATGGTGTCTTGCTCTGTTGCCCAGACTGGTCTCAAACTCCTGGACTCAAGCCATCCTCCTGCCTCTGCCTCCCAGAGTACTGGAATTACAGGCGTGAGCCACCGCACCCAGCCTCTGTTTTTGTTGTTGCTGTTGTCATTGCTGTCATCATCATCATCATCATCATCATCGTGTCTTATTACTAGATTCAGCTGCAGTTCCTGCCTTCTTCCTGAACAATTCTCCAGAAGTACCAGTTTGTGGCAATTCCTTCTACTTGTAGTAAACTGTATGATCAGTCTATTAACACAGTGCCTTGGCCAGGCTTTCATCTCTTGCCATTGATCTCAGGCACATGGTCTAATGGTGAAGAGTCTGGGTTTTAGAGTCAGAAAGTTAAGACATCATGGAAAATAGTGCCTTGGTCAGTGGGCTGGTGGGAGGCTGAACTGAAGTCATGAATGGGAACAATGCCAGGCATGTGACAGGCACTCAGTAATTGTCATGGCTATGAGTGATGGCGTTTCTTGTATTCGCTTCCAGCTTGTGGGCTTCTTGGATAGGTTCTCTGCCATTTATCTGATTGGATCCCAAGTACCTGCCTCACTGTCTGAAGACACGTCATAGGCGCTCAAAACATACAGGCTTTTTGGAGATTGGGTTTAAAACTCAATGTCATTTAGGAGCTATTTGACCACAGGCATGCTCCTGGACCCCAGTGAGCCTCTGCTTCCTTATCTGTACAGCAGGGGTGATGATATCTGTATTCCTGGGTTGCTTGGAGGATTAAACAAGATTATAAATTGCAGGGCCTGTGAGGCACACTGGGGGTGGCAGTAGTGGAGCGATGTCATGGCTGTTTTCCTTTATCCTCACTTGACATGGTGTTCAACTGCATGGCACTGTGTCCCTTTTCCTGCAGGAAGGAAAAGTGTGGGAGATAGAAAGGGGCTTTGTTATCTCTTTCTTTGACTCTGCAGCTCTTATTCAGAATATTCCAAAAGCTTGCCTGGAGAAGCAGGGACAGCCAAAATGCCGTATGACAAAGAGTGGATACTTAATTGCATGATTTGCCTCAATAACGTGTTCTTCTTCCTTTTGTTGCCATATATTTTGCTCTGTTTTAGAGCAGCTGTAGCTATCTCTCAAATTTATTTGGAAACATGGTCTTTCCAGCCAAATGATCTGACACCCCACCGTATCCTGTAAATAATTACACAATGTTTTAATCTGGCAACATGTGACAGCGTGCTAGAAGGACTTGTCATCCTTTTTTAAAAGGCTGCCATTAGGACTGGTCTGGCAGATCGTCTGAAAGGCATGAAGTCCGTTGCGGATGCAAAGTGTTACTTACTCACAACACATATGCTACTAAGGCCCCCAGTGTGCCTGCTAGGAAGAATTTGTGCAGGCACGGGCCCCCTTACATAACTTAGCAGTCTTCCCTTTGCAGTTTCCCCGGTGTGAATACAAGAGGTACAAACAGGATCCATGTGGAATATCGATGCCCAGGATCTAAGGCTCTATCTGTAAAATACAAAACATTCAAAGGGAAGCCAGTAGAGACATTCAATTTTGTGGGTTTTATTTTCCCCATGTAAGTAAGATCCCCCTGTGCAGTTCTGGTAGGCAAACCCTGTAGGCCGACTGCATTATATCGGGCCCTTCAGATTTGTAGTAATGCTTGTAGCTATGCTTTGGAATCTGTCTTCTTCCAAATTAGGGTGACCAACCAGCCTGGTTTGCCCAGGACTGTTCTGGTTTTAGCAATGAAAAGTCCCACATTCTGGGAAGCCCCTCAGCCCTGGGCTATAACTTAGTTGGTCACCCTTGAGGTGCTATAACTTAGTTGGCCACCCTCGAGGTGCTATAACTTAGTTGGTCACCCTCGAGGTGCTGTAACTTAGTTGGTCACCCTCGAGGTGCTGTAACTTAGTTGGTCACCCTTGAGGTGCTATAACTTAGTTGGTCACCTCAAGGTGCTATAGTAGGGTCCTACCTTACTTACCCTGATTCTAGTTTGTGAAGATAAACATTTTTTCAGGGTGTTGAATCTAAAAATTTTAGAAGTAAGATGTGGAAAGTTGTTGACATCATTTAACATGGATGTTTAATACTCTCTAGGGGAAAAAAACACTTTTGGGAGAGCACTGTAGGTGTCTATAACTTTGATCTCAAGGGTTAAATTGGTATCATAAACTTCCATAGGGACCCTTAATTGCTTAGTTTTGTCTGATTTATCATTTTGCTGGCTGGCTTTCCTGGCATATGTCAAGGGAATCACTCACTGTTTTAATTTTATTTTTTTAATTTTTGAGACAGAGTCTTGCTCTGTTGCCCAGGCTGGGGTGCAGTGGTATGATCTCGGCTCACTGCAACCTCTGCCTCCTGGGTTCAAGTGATTCTCGTGCCTCAGCCTCCCAAGTAACTGTGATGACAGGTGTGCTCCACCATGCCTGTGCCATCACACCCAGCTAATTTTTTTGTATTTTTAGTAGAGACAGAGTTTTGCCATGTTAGCCAGCTGGTCTTGAACTGACTTCAAGTGATCCTCCCGCCTCAGCCTCCCAGAGTGCTGGAATTACAGACATGAGCCACCGCGCCTGGCTCACTGTTCTTAAATGCATCTCTGCTGCCACAGCCCCAGCGTAGTTTGCGTGGAACTGCCCACATGAGATGGAGCATTGTTGCAGATCACTCCCATAATTCGCAGCATTTTGCCCTTGTGAATTTCAGTTTGAGACTCTTAATTTAAGACGATAACTGACTACATCCACAGCTTCTCAGTATGGACAGCGTGTCCTTCCCAAATTGCCAGTCCTGTGGACGTGTCATTATATGCGTTTCAGCTGGTCTAGAGCTGAACCAACTTCCGATTTTTTTTTTTTTTTTTTGACGGAGTTTCGCTCTGTTGCCCAGGCTGGAGTGCAGTAGCGCAATCTTGGCTCACTGCAAGCTCCACCTCCTGAGTTCACGCCAGTCTCCTGCCTCAGCCTCCCAAGTAGCTGGGACGATAGGTGCCCGTGACCACGCCCGGCTACTTTTTTGTGTTTTTATTAGAGACGAGTTTTCACCGTGTTAGCCAGGATGGTCATCTCCTGACCTCAGGTGATCTACCCGCCTTGGCCTCCCAAAGTGCTGGGATTACAGGCGTGAGCCACCGTGCCTGGCAACTTCTGATTCTTTGAGGCATCTTGCAGAGCACCCCCACCACGCCCCTGCCATGCAAATTTCATATATGCCACATAACCTGGATTTTACATCACGCTGTCCCAAACATGTCTTCTAAATTTGCTGAATGTGTCTAGCTGTTTTCCTATGATGAAGCAAATGAGTAAATTAATTTTATTGTATGAGTATTAGCCTTCTGGAAAGTATTTATATCTGTCACAAAAATGCCTTAACATCCTAACAAGTCGACACATAAAGATAGATATTGAGGCAGGGTGTGGTAGTTCATGCCTGTAATCCTAGCATGTTGAGAGGCTGAGGTGGGAGGATTGCTTGAGGCCAGGAGTTCCTACACCAGCCTGAGCCACATAGTGAGACCCCATCTCTACAAAAAATACGAAAATTAGCCAGGCATGGTGGCATGCACCTGTGGTCCCAGCTACTCAGGAGGCTGAGATAGGAGGATTGCTTGAGCCTGGGAGGTCGAGGCTGCAGTGAGCTATGATCGTGCCACTGAACTGCAACCTGGGCAACAGAGCGAGACCTTGTCTCAAAAAAAAAAAAAAAAGGATGCATACTGAATGCTTGTGAGAAAGTTACCCTGAGAGAATGTTAGTGATTAATACATGAGCATCACTGGTATGCTCATCATAAAAGTGATGCAATTCCAATGCCAGAAGGGACCCATCAAAGACCATTTGACCCCATTTTTGCCACTTTATGTCCAGGAGGAAGCTGTTCACCTTAGTCTTGAATAAGCCACATTTGCCTGCAGCTTCCTGGGAATGGATGTTTTACCTGACTTACCTTTTTCTGCTACACATTTTTTTTGTTTGTTTTTGGAGACAGGATGTCTCTGTTGCCCAGGCTAGAGTGCAGTGCTGTAGTCATGGCTCACTGCAGCTTCTAACTCCTGGGCTCAAGCCATCCTCCCACCTCAGCCTCCTGAATAGCTGGGACTACAAGCATACACCACCATGCGGGCCTAATTTAAAGAATTTTTTTTTTTTTTTTTTTTTTTTTAGTAGAGACAGGGGTCTCACTGTGTTGCCCAGGCTGGTCTCGAACTCCTGGCTTCAAGTGATTCTCCTGCCTTGGCCTCCCAAAGTGCTGGGATTACAGGCGTGAGCCACAGCACCTGCCTATGCTACACTTTAACATTTTTTTCAGCTGGGTCCATTGTGGGGCCAAAGAAAAGCTGGTATTCTCCCTTTTGGCCTCTGCCTGTCAGCTGTGGAGAAGGTCCTGTGAAATTGGATTTTTATAAATAGAATATGCAGGAGGACCTTAGAGGGACTCTGCACTGGATGCTTTTGTAAGATGAAGAATCTGCTTATAATGTACACATGCCCCTTTAATTTGTTTAATCAGATTTGTAGACATCAGGTTTAGAAATTGGGCCCCCCTTCCCTCAGTGTGTTAAATGTGACTGCTTTTAGCATGGAGGGCCCGTCTCATGATGGGGAAAGAGAGGCCCCCCTGTGTGTGTTCACCACAGCAGAT
The DNA here is from genome assembly GCF_028885625.2 of Pongo pygmaeus. Taxonomy (NCBI): domain Eukaryota; kingdom Metazoa; phylum Chordata; class Mammalia; order Primates; family Hominidae; genus Pongo; species Pongo pygmaeus. The sequence goes on from NC_072391.2 coordinate 16,041,145, forward strand.
CCACAGCTAACAAGCAGCTGCTGGTGAAATAAAGTTGCCTTGAACTAAGAGGGCTTCATCTGGTGTTTGGTTTGGCTTGAAAACACTCTGTTGAAATGTTCTAGAGATGGAGCCGGTTTTAAAATCAATATTATTTCATCTGTCATCAAACAGAGCCTCTAAAGCCTCAAATGGGTGGGTTCAAAAGCCACAGTGTACCCGAGTGTGCCCCTCCATCACTGAGATGCAGTTTAGGGACTAAGCGTCTCTCTGTTTTCTTCCACCTGAAAAAGCAATGGTGTACAAAGAAATAAAAAAGTCTGCGTGCAGAGCCTCAGAGGGCTGTCAGCTGGAAAGGAGGGCTACTAAGACCCCCGTGAGACTGACTTTCTCGTGATGAAATGACCAGGATCACCCTTGCAAGCAACCATTCATTACCCAGCCTGTCATTCTTATCCAGGTTCTCCCCAAGCCACACAGGCTTCATTTCCTCTTTTCCTGGATTGGTCACCAAATAGGATTGGATAACCTCAGAAGGCTACACTCTATGAAAGGGAAACATTAAAAAAAAAAAAAAAAAAAAATGGGAGGGGACTTCCGTAGGGAGAAGAACCAAATAAAGAAAGAACCACAGGCTCCCTGTGGGGAACGGGAAGTGTGTTCACATTAGGAGCAGGAGGGTGGGTGGACACGTGGATTCTGGGGAAGGGGGATTTATGAATGTATGAGGTGGCTGGGGTTGTTGAGGCTTGGGAAGATTGAGAATCCAAGGACAGGAAGAGCAGTCAGACCTGGAGGAGGAGGTGAGGGTCTAGGCATGGGGATCAGTGACCAGGAAAGGCGGCCATCAGTGACCAGGAAAGGTGGTGATCAGTGACCAGGAAAGGCGGCCATCAGTAACCAGGAAAGGCGGCCATCAGTGACCAGGAAAGGCGGCCATCAGTGACCAGGAAAGGCGACCATCAGTGACCAGGAAAGGTGGTGATCAGTGACTTTTGCCATCGCTGGGACCACATGGCCTTCTGTTCTCTGCTGCTGCTGCTTTTGTTTGTTCCTTTGCCAAAGCCTCACTTTCTTGGTTTTGGGGCACACACGGGACTACCCCTGCCATGGCTTCGTAGGATTTCACAGCTCAGCTCTTGAATGAGGTGCGTTCACATCAAAATATTATCATTTTCAATTTCACCCAAAGAGTAAAGGTGATTGGCTCTGCTGGGGACAGACGTCTCCTGAGGCCAGGATCACACTGCAGGACAGCATCACTGAGGGCTGGGATTTCAACAAGTGAATTTGGGAGTGACACAAGCATTCAGTCCATAGCAGCATGTAAAGAAATCCAGTAACTTTTCAAAGAAATATTTTTCACAATGAATAGAATAATAGGATAGTAAAAAAAAATTTAGATAATAAATTCACACTATACCGAATTTATGAAGGTTCAGACATGTTGAATTTGCTTAACTGAACATCATTTTGCTATCAGTCTTCAGTTTATAAATCTGAAAGGCAAGAGAGTTTGGAGTTTATGACTAGAGAGGCAGAAATAGATATATGTCATTAATATATTGACATAGTTATATATTATATAATGTATGTTATTAATAGGTAATTATATATTATATTAATAAATAATACAGCTAGTATATAATACATAATCTAATTAATATATATGTTATATAATGTCTTGCCAGAGATGAATTTTAATAGATAATTTCTACTAGCTCCAAATGTTTTTCTTTGTTTTTATTTTATTCTGGTGCAGTTTTTGAAAGCACTTCATTTTTGGCATGTGTTTTAGTTTGCAAGATTTTATATATATAAATATATATTATATATTATATAATATAAAAACATATACATAATATATAATATAAATATATATACTGTATATATAAATTTTCATACCATTACATACTGTCTTTCTTTTTATTCATTTGTTTACCTGCCAGGATAGCCTTCTAACGGATTTTCAGAATTTAATAAATTTGATCTACTCAGAGCTGACACAGATTGATTTATTCCCAACAATCTAAAGACAACTGTGGTTGAACAGAAGGCCGTTAGAGAGAATTAAGTGAGGGCTGTCAAGATTAAACAAAGCTTCCCTATTTCGTGTGGTAGAGTAATAGATAACATAAGAGTTTCTTATCAAGCATGACAACTCATTAAACCCCTAACAGCGATTCAGGAGCCAGTTTATGTCATAAACTAACATCAATTAGGCTTTTTAAGAGCCAGAAGATGCTTTTCACACCAAAATCCAGTTACAGCCTGTGATTTTTTTTTAATATACTTTCTTAAAGAAAACAGGAGCCTTTTTATATTCGAACAGCACTTTAACCTCTGCTCTATTCTCATTGTGTTTAAGTTTATAAACCAGAACTAGTTTATTATGAGAAAGCTTTAATCTTCAAAGCAAGGTTGTGCTGAGTAATGTGGACTAGAGTGGGAAAAGCTTTGACCTGGGGAGTCAGACAAAACTGGGTTTGAATTCTATGACTTGGGTGGCTCTAGGAAGCTTGCTTTTTACTTCCTACTCAGAGCTTCCTGGCACAGACATTGCTCATTTATTTTATCACTGAGTCCTGAAAATCTTACTGAGGATTAGGTATTGGGCTACAATTTCTTTTTAAGTTTTCAATGTTTCAGCATCTTAGAAAAACTGAAAAGCATAAAAAACACCAAAAATAGTCTAAAGATTAATATAACGCATACACATGCATCCCTAGCCAACTTCAGAAGTAAAACATTATCAGTCCTATTTAAGCCTCCTGCGTGCCAGTTTTAGTTAGGGATTAAGGGCATGTGACAAGAAAATGCAAAGAACAGTGGCATATATTAAGAGTTTATTTTTCTCTCAGGTAATGAGACATTTGGAGGCAGGGGTTCCTAGGACCCAGGACTTCCTAGCTTTCTGCTCCTTCATCTTTTAGGGTATGGCCCTTGTCTTCATGCTTACAAAATGGCTGCAGGAGCTGCAGCCATCACATCTGTATTCTACGAAGGAGGAAAGGTCAGTAGCAAAAGGACTTTTCAAGGAGGTCTATCCAATGACTTTCACTCTAGAGACCAGAATTGTACTGGAAAATGTAATATATTTTCATGTTGTGGCTGGTTTGATCTTCTATCCTGATCACTAAAACTTTCTTCATATCAGCAATAAGGCTGTTTCACTTTCCTATCATTTGTGTGTTTACTGGAGTAGCACTGTTAATTTCCTTAAGAACACTCTGCTGGAGCACTTGCTGCCAACAAAAAGAAGGGTTATTAGATAGGAAGCTAGCCGCCTCTCCCTGAGAACATTCCTCTGCTTCCCTCCAGAGGTAAGTATTATCCTTAAGAGTTTTGGGTTTTTGATTGTATCTCTGTATATTTTTATTATAGGCATACCTTATTTTATTGGGTTTCTCTTGATTGTACTTTACAGATACTGTGTTTTTTACATATTGAAGGTTTGTGGCAACCATGCATCCAGCATCATTTTTTCTGTTTTTGTTTTGTTTTTTCTTTTTTTGAGACAGAGTCTCGCTCTGTCGCCCAGGCTGGAGTGCAGTGGCACAGTCTTGGCTCGCTGCAACCTCTACCTCTCAAGTTCAAGGGTTTCTCCTGCCTCAGCCTCTCGAGTAGCTGCCCTATAGACATGAGCCACCACGCCTGGCTAATTTTTGTATTTTTAGTAGAGACAGGATTTCACCATGTTTGCCTGGCTGGTCTCAAACTCCTGACCTCAAGTGATCTGCCACCTCAGCCTCCCAAAGTGCTGGGACTATAGGCGTGAGCCACTTCGCCCAGCCTCTGTTAGCATCATTTTTTCAACAGCATATTCTTACATCTTGGTAATTCTTGCAATATTTTGAACTTTTTCTTTATTACTATATCTGTTATGGTGATCTGTGATCGGTGATCTTTGATGGTGTGATCATTCTGGGGTGCCACAAACCATGTCCATTTAAGGTGGCAAATTTAATAGATAAATGTGTGTGTTCTGACTGCTCCACTGACTGGCCATTTCCCTGTCTCTCTTCCTCTTTGGGGGCCTCCCTACTTCCTGAATCACACGAATAATGAAATTAGGTCACTTACTAACCCTATACTGGCTTCTAAGCGTTCAAGTGAAAGGAAGAGTCATACATCCTTTGCCTTAAATAGAAAGCTAGAAATGATTAAGCTTAGTGAGAAAGGCATGTCAAAAACTGACAGAGGCTGAAAGCTAGGCTTCTTGTGCCAAACAGCCAGGTTGTGGTTGCAAAGGAAAAGTTCTTAAAGGAAATTAACAAGTGCTAGGAATTCCGGTAAACACATAAATGATAAGAAGGTGAAACAGCCTTATTGCTGATATGGAGAAAGTTGTAGTGGTCGGGATGGAAGATCAAACCAGCCACAACATTCCCTTAAGCCAAAGTCTAAGGTTCACGAGGTTTAAGGAAAGAAGCCATCTCCGCAACAGAAACGTTTAATGTATTTAAGAAATACATTTCATAAAGCTGTGGCTGCCATAGATAGTGACTCCTTGGATGGATCTGGGCAAAGTAAACTGAAAACCTTCTGGAAAGGATTCACCATTCTAGATGCCATTAAGAACATTTGTGATTCTGCCGGGCACGGTGGCTCATGCATGTAATCCCAGCACTTTGGAAGCCCAAGGCGGGCAGCTCATTTGAGGTCAGGGATTCAAGACCAGCCTGGTCAACATGATGAAATCCCCCGTCTCTACTAAAAATACAAAAATTAGCCGGGCATGGTGGCGGATGCCTGTAATTCCAGCTACTTGGGAGGCTGAGAGGAGAATCACTTGAACCTGGGAGGCGGAGGTTGCCGTGAGCTGAGATTGCGCCACTACACTCTAGACTGGGTGTAGAGTGAGACTCCATCTAAAACAAACAAACAAACAAACAAAAAACATTTGTGATTCGTGGGAGGAGGTCAAAATATTAACATTAACAGGAGTTTGGAAGAAGTCGATTCCAGTCATCTTGGATGACTTCGAAGGGTTTAAGACTTCAGTAGAAGACAGAACTGCAGATGTGGTAGAAATAGCAAGATAACTGGAATTAAAAGTGGAGTCTGAAGATGTGACTGAATTGCAATCTCATGATCAAAACTTGAACAGATGAGGAGTTGTGTCTTATGGAATGAACAAAGAGAGTGGTTTATTGGGATGGAATCTACTCTTGGTGAAGATGCTGTGAACATTGCTGAAATGACAACAAAGAATTTAGAGTATTCCATAAACTCACAATGCAATGGCATTGTTTGAGAGAATTCACTGCAATTTGGAAGGACATTCTGTAGATGAAATGCTATTAAACAAAACAGCTTCACATGCTACAGAGAAATCTTTCATGGAAGGAAGAGTCAGTTGATACGGACAACTTCATGGTTGTCTTATTTTAAGAAATTGCCCCAGCCACCCCACCTTTCAGCAGCTAGCGTCCTCATCAGTCAGAGGTCATGAACATCAAGGCAAGACCCTCTACTAGCAGAAAGATTGTGATTCACTGAAGGCTCAGATGATTGCTAGCATTTTTTTTTTTAGCAATAAAGTATTTTTAATTAAGGTAGGTATTTTTTTTAGACATAATGCTATTGCATACTTTTTTTTTTTTGAGACGGAGTCTTGCTATGTCATCCAGGCTGGAGTTCAGTGGCATGATCTCTGCTCCCTGCAGCCTCCGCCTCCTGGGTTCAAGTGATTCTCCTACCTCAGCCTCCTGAGTAGCTGGGATTACAGGCATGCACCACCACGACCGGCTAATTTTTTATTTTTAATAGAGACAGAGTTTCACCATGTTGGTCAAGCTGGTCTAGAACTCCTGACCTTGTGATCCGCCCACCTCAGCCTTCCAGAGTGCTGGGATTACAGGCGTGAGCCACCGCTCCTGGCCACTCTTGCATACTTAATAGACTACAGCGGAGTGTAAATATAACTTTTATATGCACTGGGAAAACAAAGAATTTGTGTGACTTGCTTTATTGAGATACTTTATTGTCGTGGTCTGGAACTGAATCTGCAATATCTCTGAGGTGTGCTTTTAATATTTGTATGTATTCCTCAGAAATATATAAGCTTATTTCACGTTTTTAAACTTGCATGTAAATGGTATCATATCTCACGTATTTTCTTTTACAGATTTATTTCTCTGTATGTTAGAACGCCTTCTGTATTCATATGTGTCATTCATATGGATCATTCTAGTTCATTTATTTTCACTGTTGTAGAGTATTACCATATATGAGTATACCACAATTTAGTTAACCATTGTGCTGTGTTTGGGCATATAGGTTGTTTTCGGCCTTTGGCTACCACAAATTATGCCACTATGAGTGAGCTTTCTCCTTTGTTACTGTGCCCATATGCAAGAGATTCTGGAATAATCACTTCAGCATTCCAGGATATTGCTAGATTTTGTCTACGAAATGGTATGTTAATTTATACGCCTAGTAGAAATGTGTGCAAATGTCCACTGGCTGTTTCCTCACCGACACTTTCAGTTGTTGGGCTTCTAATTTTGACCAGTCTCTTGGATGTGAGACGGGCACTGCGTGGTGTTCCTCTTTTAGCTTTATGGAGATATAATTGGCAGACATTTAAAAATGTGCACACAGTGAACAGTTTTTAAATAGCTTTATTGGGTTATATGTTATACTTGACATACAACGAACTGCACACGTTTAAAATGTGCAATTTAGTAAGTGTTGACATATGTATATACCTGTGAAACTACAATCACAATAATGAGTGGACGCATCACACCCAAAATTTCCTCGTTAAGGCCGGGCGTGGTGGCTCATGCCTGTAATTCTAGCACTTTGGGAGGCTGAGGCGGGCAGATTGCCTGAGCCCAGGAATTTGAGACCAGACAGGCAACATGGGCCTGGAGTTTTCCTTGTGTGTAGGTTTTTACACATTTAATTTATTTAATAACTACAAGGCTATTCAGGTGATGTATTTTTCCATGAGTGATTTTTCAGTATGATGTGCCTATAGAGAGATTTTTTTCCTTTTATATGGAATGTGATTACTTATTTATTTATTTATTTTTAAAACAGAGTCCCCCTCTTTCATCCAGGCCGGAGTGCAGTGGCGCAATCACGGCTCACTGCAGCATCACCCTGTCAGGCTCAATCAATCCTCCTACCTCAGCCTCCTGAGTAGCTGGGACTACAGATGCCAGTCATTGTGCCTGGCAAATTTGTGTACTTTTTATAGAGAAGTGGGATTTTGCCATGTTGCCCAGGCTAGTCTTGTATTCCTGGGCTCAAGCAATCCGCCTACCTCAGTCTCCCAGAATGCTGGGATTACAGACATGAGCCACCATGCCCAGCCTTATTGATTTTTCTATTGGTAGAATTCAAACCTACCATGTTGCCATTTATTTCCCATTCTTCTTTTTTTTTTTTTTTTTCTTTTTTGGGAGTAAACTCTGGAAAGCCTGCATTCCAAAAGAGTTGTAACACTACTTCCCATTTTTCTATATGTTGTCTGTTCCCCTTTTTCCTGTTTTCCTCACTTCTTTTCGTTTATTTTTCCTGACCTCACTTGAGTTCTTCCTGGCCCATTAGCTATAACCCTTTATTGTAGCATTTTCGAGGTTGCATTAGCGTGCACAGTATACATCTTTAACTTCTCACAGTCCACCTGCAAGCGATATTACCCCACTTTGCATATTACGTAAGACCTTGATAACAATAGACACCCATTCCTCCATTCCCGTGCTTCGTGCTATTGGTGTCGCATATTTTACTTCCACAAATAAATACTAAAAACCCTGCCATATGCTGTCGTGATTTTTTTTCTTTTACAAAGACAATTTCCTTTCAAAGAAATTTAAATTGTAAGAAAAAAAAGGATTCTGTGTTTGCCCACATAGTTGCCATTTCTGGTGGGCTTCGTGCCTTTGTCTAGATCCAGAGCCGCATCTGGTATTGGTTTTCTTCTGCTTCCGGCCTTCCTTTAACCCTTCTTAATGTAACTAGCGCCAGGCTGTTGATGATGTACTTTTTCAGGATGCCTGTGAACGTTTTTATGTTACCTTTGTTTTGGAAAGTTTGTTTCACTGGACATCGAATTTTTTTTTTTTTTTTTTTTTTTGAGTCAGAGTCTTGCTCTGTTGCCTAGGCTGGAGTGCAGTGGTATACTCTCAGCTCACTGTAACTCTGCCTGCAAGGCTCAAGCAATTTTCCTGCTTCAGCCTCCCAAGTAGCTGGGATTACAGGTGCGTGCCACCACACCCAGGTAATTTTTGTATTTTTAGTAGAGACGAGGTTTTTCCATGTTGGCCAGGCTGGTCTCAAACTCCTGACTTCAGGTGATCTGCCCACCTCAGTCTCCCAAAGTGTTGGGATTACAGGTGTGAACCACCACGCCCTGCCAGGACATAGAATTATAGCGTGACAATTTTGTTTTGTATTGATTTTTCAGTACCTAAATTTTTTTTCTTCTGGCTTGCAGTACTTCCAAGAAGAAACTGCTACAATCCTTACCTTTTCCTCTGTATAATGTGTTTTTTCTCTCTGGCTGCTTTTCAGATTTTCTCTTTATCATTGGTTTTAAGCAATTTGATTATAATATGCCTTGGTGTCATTTTATGTTTCTTTTATTTTTCATCTTTATTTTAGGTTTAGGGATACATGTGAAGGTTTGTTACATAGATAACTTGTGCTATTGTTGCATATTTTAACTTCCACAGTAACAGGTTTGCTGTACATATTATTACATCACCCAGGTATTCAGGTCAGTACCCAATGTTTATCTTTTCTGCTCCTCTCCCTCCTCCCACCCTCCCACCTCAAGTGGACCCCAGTGTCTGTTGTTTCCTTCTTTGTACACATAAGTTCTTATCATTTAACTCCCACTTATAAGTGAGAACATGCGGTATTTGGTTTTCTGTTCCTGGGTTAATTTGCTAAAGATAATAGTCTCCAGTTCCATCCATATTCCTGCAAAAGACACGATTTCGTTCCTTTTTTTTTATAGCTGCATAGTGTTCCATGGTGTATATGGACCACATTTTCTTTATCCAGTCTGTCATTGATGGGCATTCAGGTTGATTCCATGTCTTTTCTATTGTGAACAGTGCTGCAGTGCACATTCACATGCATGTGACTTTATGGTAGAATGTTTTGTATTCCTCTGGGTATGTACCTGGTAATGGGATTGCTGGGTCTTCTTTATGTTTCTTTCATTCAGAGTTCATTGAGCTTCTTAGTCTGTGAATTCATAACTCGCATCTTATTTGAAGAGATTTCAGCCTGCATTTCTTCACATATTTTTTCTGTCCCCACCTCTGTTTGAGGGATTTCTGTTGCACACTTATTAGCCTGCTTGAAGTTGTCCCACAGCTCACTGATACTCTGAGAGTGTTTGTTACTGTTTTTGTCTCTTTTCCCCCTCTATATTTCCTTTTGGACTGCCTTTAAGTTCATTGATCTTTCCTTTTGTAGTGTCTAATCTGTTATTTTTACTTTTTTATTTTTGAGACAAGGTCTGGCTCTATTGCCCATGGCTGGAGTTTAGTAGTGCGATCTCAGCTCACTGCAACCTCAACCTCCTGGGCTCAAGTCATCCTCGCATACTCTCAGCCTCCCGAGTAGCTGGGATTATAGGCATGCGCCACCATGCCCGGCTTATTTTTGTATTTTTTGTAGAGATGGGGTTTTGCCATGTTGCCCAGGCTGGTCTTGAACTTGTGAGCTCAAGCAGTCCTCCTGCCTCGGCCTCCCAAAGTGCTGGGATTACAGGTGTGAGACACCACACCTGGCTTCTATCCTTCAAACTCCTAATGCTTTGATGCCTGCACTCCCAGCTCTATTTTCTCATCTCAGGGAGACTGTCATGCCCTTCCTGTGTTCCCCTCTCTGTAGCGTGGCCTGGAAATCCTGCAGCAGTCTGATGCCTGTAGGGCCTGTCTCACTAGTGTCCTGTCTCTTATGGGTCACTAGCTGCCATAGCCTGCTAGTCCATGTCTCAAGTACTGTGGTTTTGTGTTTCTTGTCCAGTTTTTTAATTGTTCCAGGCAGGAGGTAAACCCAGTGTGTGTTCCTCCTCCTTGGCTAGAAGAAGAAATAAGTCCTCACTGTGGTATTTATTTCCTTTTTATAATTCTTGGAAAAGTTGAGCATCTTTCTTTCTTTTTTTTTTTGAGACGGAGTCTCGCTCTGTCACCCAGGCTGGAGTGTAGTGGTGCAATCTCGGCTCACTGCAAGCTCCGCCTCCCGGGTTCACGCCATTCTCCTGCCTCAGCCTCCCGAGTAGCTGGGACTACGGGCGCCCACTACCATGCTCGGCTAATTTTTTGTATTTTTAGTAGAGACGGGGTTTCACCGTGTTAGCCAGGATGGTTTCGATCTTCTGACCTCGTGATCTGCCTGCCTCGGCCTCCCAAAGTGCTGAGATTACAGGCATGAGCCACCGTGCCCGGCCGCATCTTTCTTTCTTTCTTTTTGGTTTTTGTTTCTTGTTTGAGACAGGGTCTTGCTCTGGAATGCAAAGGTACGATCGTGGTTCACCACGACCTCAACCTCCCAGGCTCAAGTGAACCTCCCACCTCAGCCTACCAAGTAGCTGAGACCACAGGCGACAGCCACCACTCCTGGGTAATTTTTGTATTTTTTTGTAGAGATGGGGTTTCACTGTGCTGCCCAGACTTCTCTCAAACGCCTGGGCTCAAGTGATCCACTTACCTTGGCCTCCTAAAGTGCTGGAATTACAGGCTTGAGTCACTGCGCTCGGCCGCGTGTCTTTCATATGTTTTCTGAGCACTTGGGTTTCCATCTCTCTGCATTCTCTGTTCATCTCAGCCTATTTGTTCCATGGAGACAAATGACTTTTTCTTGGTAACTTAGAGTACTTTGTATATTTACAGGTTAATCCCTTATCAACTTATATCAGTTGCTGCTATCTTTTCTTAGATTTGTTTTTCATTTTAAAAATTACATTGTTTCAATGAACGGAATTTTTAAGTTTTAATGTAGTACACTTTGTCCATTTTCTTTATGACCGTGCATTTTGGGGTCTTGTTTAAGAAATCATTCTTTATCCTGAGGTCATAAAGATAGTCTACTGTATTTTCTTTTAAGAGCTGAAAAGGTGTTTTATATTTAGGTCTTTAATTTATTTGGGATTGGCTTTTGTGTGGTAGGGATAAGGATCACAATTTTATTTCATTTTTTTTCCACTTGGTTATGCCAGTGGCCCCATTTCCATTTACTGAATAGTCTTTCTGTGCCGAAAAGACTTAACTTGCAGAGAAGTCCTGAGACTTATCCTTCAAAAGGCCCCATTCACAAGGCTGGCACTTGGCGTGCATCTGAGAACCTGGATTTTGGGATGTTTCCTATAATGTGGTGTATGCTGAACACCCACTTTCCTTCTGGGAGTCTGGAATTTGGGTATATGTTGGACAGAGGCTGCCTAAGTGACCCGCTTCAACAACAGCCCTGGGTGCTGGGTCACTCATGAGCTTCTTCCATAGACAAAATGCCACACATACTGTCACAGCTTATCGCTGGAGGAGTTAGCACATCCTGTGTGACCGCAATGGGAGAGGAAGGTGGTGCCTGGTTCCCTGTGTATTCATCCCACACCTCCAGTCCCTTTGCTGATCTCGTTTTGTGTCCTTTTGCTGAGATAAATCACAGCCAGGAGTATGACTATATGCAGGGTGCTGTGAGTCCTCCTAACAAACAGTTCAATCTGGGGGTGATCTTTGGGATCCCCAACAACTGTCGTTTCCCCACTGATAATAAAATAACTGAGAAGCAGCTATTGGGCAATGTTCTCAACTACCCTTGAACATTCATATCTTCATCTGAACATCCATCTACTACCCCTGATTTTTCAGCACAGGGTGCATATCCTGTATCACCCAATAAATGGTCATTGATCACCGTAGGAAAGGAACAGTGAAAGTGCCACGGTGGTTTGGAGGAAGGTGGCAGGCGTTCAGCGGTAACTCTTTTGAGCAGATATATTTTATGTTTTTGCAATGAGTGAAATAAATTTTCCCATATCTATTTAAGGTTGACAATCATTATCCTTTTATCACTTGGAACATTTGTAATTCCTTTAGTATCTTCAGTTAGGAATTTTCTACCTTCCTCATCTTGTCGAATAATTTAAAATCCCACGGTTATTTCATGGGCTCCTCATTCCTGCCTGTGTGTCGCTGTGTGATTTCTACCATGTCACGCTATGCAACCAGTTGCTTTTACTCTTAGAGTGTTTCTTTAGGGAATAGCTTATTATTGGTTATATGATTACACTGTGTTAAAGACATGTCTGTAGTTATGTAAAATGCTGTTTCTCTGAGTATCGTGGTCATTTCCACATATTTCTCTATTCATGTATTTGTAAGAATGTATCTATTTTTGCAGTATTTATTTATTTATTTATTTTATTTTTTTGAAACGGAGCCTCGTTCTGTCACCTAGGCTGGAGTGCAGTGGCCTGATCTTAACTCACTGTGACCTCCGCCTCCCAGGTTCAAGCGATTCTCCTGCCTCAGCCTCCCAAGTCTTTGGGATTACAGTTGCGTGCCATGAAGCCCTGCTAATTTTTTGTATTTTTAGTAGAGACAGGGTTTCACCATGTTGGCGATGCTGGTTTCGAACTCCTGACCTCAGTTGATCCACCTGCCTCGGCCTCCCAAAGAACTGGGATTGCAGGCGTGAACCACTGCGCCCGGTCAGTTTTGCAGTGTTTTAAATACTGTTGTGTTTGAGAGGAGAGAGGCACACACATAGACTATAGTGATTAGCATCATATACTAGAAAGTGCAAAGTGTAGCACAGTTAACTGTGAGCCATCTCATATAACCCTAACATGTCTCAGTTGTCCATAAAGGGACTTCTGTCCCATAGAAATTCACGTACCCAACCTACTCTTCAACCATGATTTTTCTCTGATGGCCTGTGTGAACAGATTAATGGTGTCCATCTAATTTCTTCCCCACTGAGGGAAAGCAAATCATCAGGCCCATTGCAAAAACTGCTCTTAGTTGAGCTTCCTGCCTTAAATCACACCCACAGTGAATGGCATCCCTTTATCACTGCTAATGACTCTGACGTCTCTCTCCACTCACATGTGAGCCTCCCCAGCTCTCCATAAACAAGCCTGTCTCAGTTCATTTATTCTAAAAAAAAAAAAAAAAAAAAAAAAGAGGCAGCCAGAGGAGGATATATTTTTTTCTGCTGATTTTTAAAACTCTAATATGAAACCATTCTGAATGTCTCTGGTGCCATTTATGAGGCAGAACCATTCTTTCTGATGATTTACTCTCTCTGCCGTCCTGCCCACTATATTTTAAGTACCATCCTAGTTGGCCTGGAGTTATTATCATATTTTGTCATAATTGGGCCCCATTATATTGCTATGTCGGGCAGTTTTCCTGTTTTAGAAATGGCAGTGTTATCTAGTGCAATGCTGGCTCCTTACAGATGTGGATTAAATGACTTGCTAAGCTTGTTAAATAGTTGTGGACTCATCCTTTTCTCTTGTGATCAGCCAGGAAAGCTGTTGGATCACTTAGGAGAGTGTTTGCCTGCAGGTAACAAGCCACCCAGTATTGGGAGCTGAAAGCAGTAGGTGGCATGGTGCAGCGGCCCAGCAGCACCCTCCCGGACCAGGGGCTTTCTAACCTTCTAACAGATTCTCACACTCTGTGCTCTCCTTTCCTGCCACAGGGCCTTGCACCTGCTGTTCACTCTGCTAGGAATTCTCTACTTCACCCCTGCTCCCCCAGCATTCTCATCACCCACTGAGGGAAGCTGCCCTTGCCCCTGCGACTGGCTGAAAACCCGTGCTATATAAAGGAGTGGGCCAAGCACTCCATTCTTTGTAACACTAATAATATATTCTAATTTGACACTTATCTGTGAGGCCCTTCTATTGTCCTCATCCCCAGTAGACGGTAAACTCCATGAGTGCAAGGACCCAAGGACCAGACCTAATTAGTCATGATTGGTATGTACTAGGAATACTTTTGGCTACAGGTTTTTAAAAAGTAGCTTTTTTTTTTTTTTTTTTTTTTTTTTTTTTGAGGCAGAGTCTTGCTCTGTTGCCCAGGCTGGAGTGCAATGGTGCGATCTCTGCTCACTGCAACCTCTGCCTCCCAGGTTCAAGAGATTCTCCCACCTCAGCCTCCTGAGTAGCTGGGACTACAGGTGCCTGTCCTGTCATCATGCCCGGCTAATTTTTGTAGAGATGGGATTTCACCATGTTGGCCAGGCTGGTCTTGAACTCCTGACCTCAGGTACCCGCCCACCTCAGCCTCCCAAAATGCTGGGATTACAGCTGTGAGCCACGGTGCCCGGCCTAAAAAGTATCTTAAATAAAGCAGGGCTGGCTGGCTCGCTCTTTCTTGCTTGCTTTCTTGCTTTCTTGCTTTCTTGCTTGCTTTCTTCCTTTCTTGCTTTCTTTCTTGCTTTCTTTTCACATAATAACAAGGCTAGGCAGCTCCGAGCATTGGCTCATTTGCTTTACACTGTCATGATCAGTGTCTTTGCCAATTTCTTGTTATTTTCCTCATGGTTGCAAAATGGCTGCTGTCGCCCAGCCATCACCTCACTGTTTAAGAGAAGAAGGCAGGAAGGGAGGCAGTCCCACTGACACCTAATCCTTTTATCAAGAAACCAAAAGTTTCCCTGGAATCCCCCAACCAATTTCTGCTCATGTCTCCTTGCCACTTGGCCACCTCTAACTAGAGAGGAGGCTGCAAACCGTGTTGTTGCTTTGGCATCCTCTATATGGAGGTGAAAAGGGGAGAAAAAGGAGGAAATGAGAGAGAGTTTAGCCTACTAGTAGCAATCTGCCCCACTCTTGCAGCCCCAGTGTTTACCCAAACAAGCACTTTTTTTTTTGAAATGGAGTTTTGCTCTTGTTGCCCAGACCAGAGTGCAATGGTGTGGTCTCGGCTCACTGCAACCTCCGCCTCCCAGGTTCAAGTGATTCTGCTGCCTCAGCCTCTTGTGTAGCTGGGATTACAGGCACCTGCCACCATGCCCAACTAATATTTTATATTTTTAGTAGAGACAGAGTTTCACCATGTTGGCCAGCCTGGTCTTGAACTCCTGACCTCAGGTGATCCACCCGCCTCAGCCTCCCAAAGTGCTGTGATTACAGGCGTGAACCACCGCGCCTGGCCAGCACTTTGGTATTAATGGACAAGTAGAAAAAACTCACCTGCTTTGACTGTTTGTCCATTCATTTATCCATTCATTCAGTGTCCAGGGCAAGCCAGTCTCTCTACTACTTATTCTACATGCACACTTTCTTATTCTCATGACCATTCTGTCCAATGAGGCGTTACTATTTTTATTTTGTGATTAGAAACAATCTCAGGAAGAATCAATACCTTACTTAAGGTTACACAGCTCTGTAAGCAGCAGACCCAAGACTCAATGCCAAAGCCGCTTCCCTTCCAAACCCACTCACCCTTCACTGTGTGGTGCTACCTCCCTGAGCAAGCACTGCTGATCCTGGGATCAAAGTAGGAAAACTCTTGCATTTGACTTTTCTCTAGCAGGAGGTAATGATCATTAGCCTGCCAGGGTTTAGCTGCTACATTAAACATGTTTTGGCAAAACAGTTTGCTAATAATATTGCAACTGAACAAAATATATTGAATCTGTAATTTGGGGTGATTTTATATTTGGGGCCTAACTAGGTGACATTCATTTTATGAGCAGGGTTATAATTTTTAGCACAGGACCTTGTATGGTAGGCTACTAAACTACCCAGAGGTTAGTCCATACCCATAAACTCTCTAAATAATTTGAATAATTTTTTTCCTGTTTAAGTAGGTAAGGCACTTTGCTAGGAGATTTTGCTTTTACTTTCTTAGTCCTGAAAAATCTCAGCATTCTTGCTTCTGAATAAATGAATCAGTGATCATCTGTATTCATGTCCACAGCTTATAGTTACACATTTGTGAACTAAAATATTCAGAGACATTTCATCTCTGCAACATTTTTTTAATAATAAGCAGGTGTGTGTGTGTGCACACGTGTGTGTGTGATTACAAAAGTAATAGATGTGCAATCGAAAGAAATTTTGGAAGAAGATTGAGAAAAATCACTCGTAGTTCTGTACTACCCAGAGGCAATAACTATTAACATTGTTGGCATATTTCCTTCCTAATCTTTAAAAATTTTTTTTTGCATAGCTGAGTTCCTACATTATTTGCAGTTTTGTGTGGTGCAATTTTTCATATAATATCAACAGCCTCCTTGTTATTACAAGCATCGTTGTGAACGGCTGCATAATGTCCTTTCATTAAGAACGCAACAATCCTTTACTGGGCTGCTCTTCTTGTGATGGACATTTGGATTATCTCCCGGATACATGGTTTGTGCCTTGAATTGTTAACATTTTCTAAAGGAAGAATAATCTGAACCACGACGCGTCTGCTCACAGGCCCTCTACCTGCGTCGGGTACCATGTTAACCACTTATCCCCAGGAAGGCATCAGTCATTATCATCTCCATGATGACTTTGTCCTGGTGGAACAGGATGCTGGCAATTTTTATACGTTAAAAAATGACCAGATTCCTCGGTCTTGCAGGCAGGGGTCCCCCTGACTCAGGGAAGATGAATGACAAGAAGGCCAAGAAGAGAGAGAGAAAATTGCTCAAATGTTCCTTCCAGCCGCTCCCTCCCACTGTTCTGTATCTGGCAGCCACTCTGGCAACCTCAGAGCCCTTTTGCTGCCCAGCTCCAGCATCCCTTTTCTTCTCATGGCTCAGCAGCCCCTCTGACCACTGCAGCCTCACACAGTTCCTAGAATTCTTCAGGGGGGCAAGAGTAAGCTGCTCAGACCGTGTGTTAACTTCAGTCTTCCAAAATATTGTGGCCAATAAAAGCATTGTAGCCAGAGAGGTTATTCAGAAGCTCAGCCCTGAGTATGCCCTTGCCTGCTTAAAACCCTCCAGGGGCTGCCGGTTGCTCTGAGAATCCAGACAGGTCCCTGCATGGGAACCACAAGGCTCTGCCTGATCTGGCCCCTGCCTGCTTCATCTCCTGTCACTCTGGGCCCCACCTGTAAGGGGTGCTTTTTGGTTCCTCTGTGTCCCTTTCACATTCTGTTCCCTCCTCCTACACACTGTTCCCTCTGCCTGCTCTCCCTTCTTCTCCTTCTTCCCATGAATTGGGACTGCCTGCTTGTCCTTCAGATCTTTGTTGCCTTACACCTTCAAGTTGTTGCTCAAATGTTACCTTTTCATTGAGATGATCTCTGTTTTTTTTTTTTTTTTTTTTTTTTTGAGACATGGTCTCACTCTGTCACCCAGACTGGAGTGCAGTGGCACAATCTCAGGTCACTGCATCCTCCACCTCCCGGGCTCAAGAGATTCTCCTGCCTCAGCCTCCTGAGTAGCTGGGACTGCAGGTGTGCATCACCGCACCCAGCTAATTTTTGTATTTTAAGCAGAGATAGGATTTTATCATGTTAGCCAGGCTGGTCTCAAACTCCCGACCTCAAGTGATCCACCCACCTGGGCCTCCCAAGGTGCTGGAATTACAGGGGTGAGCCACCGCACCCATCTGATGAACTCTGATTTTAGAGTTGCAGCTCTTCCCCTCCCCGCTGCCTTCCTGCTTGGTTTCCCTCCGTAACACTTAGCACCATCTAATATACTGCCTGCTTTACCTATTAGCTGCACTGATCATCCGTCTTTCTCCATTAAAACATAAGCTCCATGAAGGCAGACACTTTTGTTGTGTTCTTAGTGCCTAGAATCTTAGTGTTTAGATTGCCTAGCATTTTGTAAATAATGGTTAAGCAAATGGAAGAATACTAAATCTAAGTCTCCCCTCCTCCCTTTTCTTGTATTCCCTTCTATGGGCTAGAATTTACTTTGATTCCTCTCAACACAACAGCTAGAAGTTTCCAGACAATGAAAGCCAAAATCCAGGCCAGGTGCGGTGGCTCACACCTATAATCCCAGCCCTTTGGGAGGCCGAGGCAGGTAGATCACATGAGGCCAGGAGCTTGAGATCAGCCTGGCCAACATGGCAAAACCCTGTCTCTACTAAAAATTCAAAAATTAGCCAGGTGTGGTAGTGTGTGCCTGTAATCTTAGCTACCCAGGAGGTATGACAGTCACTGGAACCTGGGAGGTAGAGGTTGCAGTGAGCCAAGATCGTGCCATTGCACTCCAGCCTGGGCATCAGAGTGAGACTCCATCTCAAAAAAAAAAAAAATCCAAAGGTGTTTAACGTTTTCTTCATCTGCTGATGGAGTTTAGTAATATTTGGATATGATGTACACAATCTACAGCCCACTTCTGAGTCTGGTGCTCCTCTGAAGGCCCAGGCTTCCCTAGATGTAAGGACTGCCCCATGCCCTGCTCACCCTGACAAAGTCAGAACAGAATACAGAAGTGCCAGGCACCAAGCTCCGTCAGGCTCCAGGGCCCAGGAGATCTTGCTTCCTAGGTGGGAGGTGACCTGATCCTTTTATCCCTTGGACCAAACTGATGGCCCGTAATGGTCTCCAGGTCTAACCCTCTTCCACCATTAGGGGCAGTTTAAATATAACTTTCTTTCCTTACTGGGGCACTGGGGGATGCAGGCCTCTTTTTAGTCTCATGCAAAACATTTAAACAGCACGTGAGCATAATGTCTGGACAGAGAGAGACTTCTCACAGCACCTTTGCAAACAAGTCATGTTCTCTTCCCCGGATTTATTTTATTTGTAATAACCAACATTTATATAGGGCTTGCTGTGTTCCAGGCATTGTTCTAAGCTCTTTGTAGAGATGAACTTACTTAATCTTCATAACAATCCTATGAAGCAGGCGGTATAATTACACATACTGTTACACTAAGTGTAATTTATCTTTAGGGTGCCAGGCGCGGTGGCTTGTGCCTGTAATCCCAGCACTTCGGGATGCCAAGGTGGGCGGATCACTTGAGGTCAAGGGTTTGAGGCCAGCCTGGCCAACATGATGAAACCTCGTCTCTAATAAAAATACAAAAATTATCCAGGCACGGTGATGTGCACCTGTAATGCCATCTACTCAGGAGGCTGAGGCGGGAGGCTAAGGTGGCAGAATCGGTTGAACCCAGGAGGCGGAGTTTGCAGTGAGCCGAGATCGCGCCACTGCACTCTAGCCTTGGCAACAGAGCAAGACTCCGTATAAAAAAAAAAAATTATTTTTGAGGAAGAGGCCATTGGATCTTGGTGCAAAGTACTTTATTGTCATAGTCTGCTCATCCCATTCTCTTTTCCCAAGAGAAAGGCAAAAATAATCATCGGTCCATGGAGTATGTTGGGAGCAGATTTTCAGGTCCATAAAAGGGAGTTGTACCCGACATCGCCTGGACATCCGTGCATGTGGGACAGTGGCAACACAAGCCTTCCGTAGCTCTCCGCTGCTGGTGACCCTCCAGATAGTACTCCCGGGGCTTCTCTGCCTGTTGGTGGGGTTCACCCCATTGCCCTGGCTTTGACCCAGGATCTGTCTTGAGCCTCCCTGCCTTGCCTGGTCTCTGCAGTCTGGGGATGTGCACAGGAGATCTGGGGAGCACTAGGGAAGACAGGATCCCTTTACCGCCTGACCCAGCTTCATCCCTGTGTGCCTTGAGGCTTGCACTTGGATTGTGATTTTTGTGGGGTGTGAGTCCTGATTTATGGTCTCCTGTGTTCCTGTGTGGGGACCATGAGAGGACTCATCTCTCTGATGAGTGATGCCATGGGAACCCTGTAGACTCTTAGGGGAGTGGAACCACATCCTGGGGCCAGACATTTAAATACCTTTGGGGAACAGGAAAATTATTTGCTAGTTAAAAAATTATTGTGTGGCCAGGTGCAGTGACTCATGCCTGTAATTCCAGCACGTCAGGAGGCCAAGGTGGGCAGATCACTTGTGGCCAGGAGTTCAAGACCAGGCTGGCCAACATGGCAAAGCCCCGTTTCTACTAAATATACAAAAATTAGCTGGGCATGGTGGTGCATGCTTGTAATCCCAGCAACTTGGGAGGCGGAGGCAGGAGAATTGCTTGAACCCGGGAGGCAGAGGTTGCAGTGACCTGAGATCGTGCCACTGCACTCCAGCCTGGGCGACAGAGCAAGACTCAGTCCCCCCGCCAAAAAAAAAAAATCATGTAATTTGAAAACAGAGACAAAGACAAAGTATTGTCCTGTAATTATTGCCAGCTAGAAGCAATTAATTGTATAATGCTTTCTATAGGTTATGGAAGTGCTGTTTTATAGGAAGCAAAAACGAGGTTATGGTTTAGATTCTTTTTTTTTTCATTTTGTATTCTGTCTTTATTCACGTTAAAATGCATGCAGATTAACGAGTCAAGTAGTCATACACAGCAAGTTATACAAAGCAGCAGTGCACAACTCCTCACTGGCCCATTGCTCACTTCTAGAGGCAGCCATCCCTGTGAGTTGAGCTAATTTGTGGATATTCACTTCCATTGTTCTAAACAACATGCTTGTGTGGCTATTTCTGGATCTACTTACTGTTACGTATTGAATTTGTGTCCTAGAGAATGAAGATTTAGCTCTGTCCTTCTCTCCATCCCACTCCCACATTTCATCCCCGTGTCTTTCCAGTGTCATTAAATCCTAATTTGGTTGGCTGCGTGCAGTGCCTCATACCTGTAATCCCAGCACTTTGGGAGGCCAAGGCGGGCGGATCACCTGAGGTCACAAGTTCAAGACCAGCCTGGCCAACATGGTGAAACCCTGTCTCTACTAAAAATACAAAAATTAGCCAAGTATGGTGGCGGGCACCTATAATCCTAGCTACTCAGGAGACTGAGGCATGAGAATCTCTTGAATCTGGGAGGTGGAGGTTGCAGTGAGCCAAGATCGTGCCACTGCATTCCAGCCTGGGCAACAGTACAAGACTCTGTCTCAAAAAAAAAAAAAAAAAAAAATCCTAATTTGGGTTATATCGGCATTTAGTGTTTATAATATCTTGCCTGTACATATATTATTTTAAACATCATTCACAACAGAGCCACGTTGTAGGCATGGTTATTTTTCCTGGATGCTTTATTTGTTGTGGTTTTAAAATTGTTTTAAGTTTTTGAAGAGTGCTAATTCAACCTCAAACTCTTCTTCCAAAAGTCTGAGCTTACCAATTTCCTGTCAATAAATTTAAAATAATAATTAATCTCAGCTTTTTGGCGAAATTTCTCCTGGAGCTATTTCCTGATTGCTTGCTCTGTAGGCCTGCTAACAGCTGTGATCTTAGGATTTCTGTGTCCAGTCTAGGAACCATTTGCG
Source organism: Pongo pygmaeus (assembly GCF_028885625.2). Classification (NCBI taxonomy): domain Eukaryota; kingdom Metazoa; phylum Chordata; class Mammalia; order Primates; family Hominidae; genus Pongo; species Pongo pygmaeus. The sequence continues at coordinate 16,062,366 of NC_072391.2, forward strand.
CTTCTCTGTCATGTTGGATCTACCTTTGCTTCCTTTTTAGATGGATCCCATTCTCCAGTAGCTTCTGGAGAAGAAATTGCACCTAAAAATGTCTTCATTCCACTCTCACATTAAAGTGATAGTTTGATAGTTTGGCTGGGTATAGAATGATAGGTGAGGAGTTGATTTTTCTCTCAGAATTTTGAAGGCTTTGTCTCCTTGCCTTTGTTCTTTCAGTATGGATTTTAAGAAGTTCAATTTTATTCTGATTCTTGATCTTTTATATGAAACCAGAAACACATAGGATCTTCTCTTTGCATCCAGGGTTCTACAATAATACTGTGATGTACTTTGGTGTGAGTCTGTTTAAACTCATGCCCTTTTGTCCTGGGAAGTCCTTTTGAATTATTTCATCCTCTCTCTCTGTCTCTCTCTCTCCGTCTCTCTGTGTGTGTGTGTATGTGTGTGTGTGTGTGTGTGTGTTGTGTGTGGGCAGGGGAGCTCCCCTATACTCTGGTACTCATAGTCTACAAATACTGGACCTCTTGTTCTGGTCCTCAAATATTATTTCCTTTTTTTTGTTTTGTTTTCACTTCCTTGCTCACTCTACTTTTTGAGATGATTCCTCACCTTATCTTCTAAGCCTTCTACTGAGCTTTTCATTTTTGCTACCATAGTTTTAATTTTCAAGAGCTTTTTTTCATTACTCCTTTTCAAAATAGCATCCTGTAATTGGTTGATGAATGCAGTATCTTCTCTCTGAGAATGCTAATGATTTTTTTTTTTTTTTAGATGGAGTTTCACGCTTTTCGTCCAGGCTGGAGTGCGATCTTGGCTCACTGCAACCTCTGCCCCCAGGTGATTCTACTGCCCCAGCCTCCTGAGTAGCTGGGATTACAGGCATGTGCCACTACACCTGGCTACTTTTTGTATTTTTAGTAGAGACCGGGTTTCGCCCTGTTGGCCAGGCTGATCTCCCAACTCCTGACCTCAGGTGATCCACCCGCCTTGGCCTCCCAAAGTGCTAGGATTACAAGCGTGAGCCACCGCGTCCACCCTGCTAATGGTTTTTTTTTCCTCCTCCCCATATAGCCTCTGTTTCTTACCATTGGGGTTGTTTTGTTCTTTTTTTTCATATTAGACACATTCCTCATACGTCTAATGGTCCTTGGCTGCCTGCTTCCATTTAAAAGTGCAATTAAAAAAAAAAAAATGAAAAAGAGTACAGCACAGAAAAGCTGATAAATGCCAGGGAGGGAGGCCGTCTTGCCCACGGCCTTCACCATCACGTGGTGAAGGCTCCCCATTTCCGTATTATTGGTGGCTTTTGGTTGTTTCTTTTTGGCTCGCAGATTCCCCAGAGACCACTCCTGTTGGAGGGCTCTGCCTGGCTTCTTTCACTCTAAATGTTCTAGGAGCCAAATGGAAGGAAAAGACTCTATCCTGAAATCCAGGGTAAAACCTTTGATCTTTATCCCCTTGTTTTCCCTGGGGGACCCATGCCCCAGCAATCTCTGCTGGCTCTCACAACTTCTTTGTTTACTCTTTTTTTTTTTTTTATTAAAAAAATTTTTTTCTAACGCGGTGAAACCCCATCTCTACTAAAAATACAAAAAATCAGCCGGGCATGGTGGCGGGCGCCTGTGGTCCCAGCTACTCGGGAGGCTGAGGCAGGGGAATGGCATGAACCCGGGGGGCAGAGCTTGCAGTGAGCCGAGATCGCGCCACTGCACTCCAGCCTGGGAGACAGAGCAAGACCCCGCCTCAAAAAAAAAAATTTTTTTTTTTGAAGAGACAGGGTCTCCATATGTTGCCTAGGCTGGTCTCAAACTCCTGGGCTCGAGTGATCCTCCCACTTTGGCCTTCCAAAGTGCTGGGACCTTTGTTTACTCTTTATAAAGACTAAAAGTCCCATCTTCTGCCAGGATGAGAAGGACAGTGGTCCAGCTTCATGCAGTTTCAAGCCATCTTTCTGTTTTAGCTCTCTTTTTATTCCTATACCCAAGGATAGCTAAAAATTGAGGTTTCTCAGAAATTAAAATGCAGGTAATCTGAAGTGAAGAGCTGGAGCACATGAACTCATCCTTTCCCCACCACTCGAGTTGAGATGTGGAACATTTGCCAGACTCCAGAAGGCTCCCTCATGCGCCTTCTCTGTCAGTAAACTTTCTGTCACCAGGACTAGTTGGTTTTGCTTGTTCTTGAGCTTCATAAAAGTAAAAAATGAAATCATGCAGTATTGACTCTTGTGTCTTCTGGCTTCTTTGGCTGTATGTGATGTCTGAGATTCATCTGTGTTATTACATGTAGCAGCAATTGGTTCTTTGTTATAGCCATGTAGTATACCGTCTAATGAATAGATCACAAATTATTTACCCACCCCACTACTGATGGATCTCTGGGTTATTTCTACTTGGGGGCTATTGTGAATAAAGCTGCCAAGAGCATTCTGGTTCCTATCTTTTAATAGACCGACACCCTCATTTCTTTGGGTATATTCCAAGGAGTGGAATTACTGGGTCATCGGGAAGATGTGGGTTTGTCTTTGGCAAATACTGCCTGAGAATTTTCCAAAGCCAGTTGATTCTTGACTTTTCTCACTGCCAGCTGAATATTTAACTTAAACTAAGTCAGCTGCAGCTTGGCGCAGTGGCTTACACCTGTAATCCGAACACTCTGGGAGGCCAAGGTGGGAGGATTGCTTGAGGCTCATAGTTCAAGACTAGCCAGGGCAACATAGGAAGACCCTTTCTCTACAAAAAATTAAAAAAAAAAAAAATTAGCTGGCCGTGGTGGCTCACACGTGTAATCTCAGCAACTCGGGAGGCTAAGGCAGGAGGATTGCTTCAGGCCAAGAGTTTGAAACCAGCCTAGGCAACATAGCAAGGCCCCATCTCTACACAAAATTTAAAAATCGGCCGGGCATGGTGGCATGTGTCTATAGTCCCAGAACCTTGGGAGGCTGAGCTGGGAGGATTACTTGAGCCCAGGAGGTTGAGGTTGCAGTGAGCTGTGGTCACAGCTTTGTACTCCAGCTTCGGCAACAGAGTGAGACCCCCATCTCAAAAGAAGCAATAATAACTCAGCTAAGCCCATTGCTACTTGTCCATGTACTTTCCAGTTTCCAAATTCTGTGTCTGTTCTCTCCTCTCCTATTTGTCCTTGAGAGTTTCCTGCCTTTACAGTGGGGTTTGTGGAAGGAACAAAGCTGCATGTGTTTTCAATCTACTATATTTAACTGGAAACCTTTATTATGACTTTAAGATGGCTTTTTAGCTCTCTCAGTCTCCCCAAACAGAATACGCTTGTGTTTCCTCTGAGTCATTTCTGCTCAGTGGCTTTATAAAAACAAAATTTTAATGCCTCCGCCTCTCACCAGTACTCCAGACGTCGTTTTCTGCAGTCTTCATTGCCAATAAGATGACAACACGATTCTGATTCCACATCTTTATTAGATAGAATGATTAACAAACAGTCCAAACTGAAGGTACAGTCTGTGGGATGCTTTCTCTTAAATGTTTTTTTCTTGAGTTTTCAAAAATCTTTGTATACAATTATATGGACATTTAAGCTGATCACATCCTTCAAGTCCAGGCAAATAAAAACGTCTTAACCTTAAACCTTGTAATGTCCCCAAATTAACCTTGTAATATTAATAATATCCCTGGGTCCCAGGTATTCCCCTGGCCCTTGGAACCATCTTCACTATTTTGGTTAGGGTGTGCCAGGGCTAGGAGGCACAGCTGAACTTCTAGAGACCTGAATTGGATGTCAGATCAGATTTTCCCAAAGAACTAATGATACATACTGTGCTCTCCACACCTCGCACCCCAGGGCTCCCTCTGGGGCTTCCTTCAGCGCAGAGATGGTGACAGGCAGATCAGAAATTGCAAGGAGGACTCACAGACACCCATGTTTCCAGTGATGGTGACCTCACCAGCAGAGAAGAACAAGTACGCTTAGTGCCAAGATGCTCCTAAGCTCACAGACTCTGTGGGTCCCATTCACTTACTGTCCAGGTCCCGCCCCAGTGAGCTCACCCTTTGTCCTCTGCTTCAATTCTTTGCACACTTTTTGAAGAGACAGGGTCTCCGTATGTTGCCCAAGCTGGTCTCGAACTCCTGGGCCTTGCCTCTCGCCTCACAGAACCCTCTTGCCTCACAGAACTGGCCAGGCCTCACTGCTTCTCCCTGGTTATAGCTCACTTCATTTGATGTCGTTTTACTCATTAAAGGAGAGGCCCCAGCCACCTGGTCAGCCAGGAAGGTAGCATCTTGTTGTAGAGTAACAGGCTAGGAAAGTTGCAATCATGCAAGTAAAGTGCTCAGTGCCTGCCATGTGGTAAGAGTTCCATGAGTGATTGCTAGTATATTCATGATTTATTCTATAGAGTGACTTTCTGGGCAGCTCAGGAAATGTTTTGCTTCACTTGGTCACACCCAAATTGTAATTGGCTCCTCTCAGTCTTTCTCGGGGGATCTCAAGATTATAACCAACCTGTAATCCTTTCTTCATCTCTTTTGCTTTTTTATGTATCAGGGATATGTTATCCTAAATCTACGAATTCAGTATATTTTATTTCTATTAATGTAACAAATAGTATTTCTCAGTATAGATAATCACATAATTATACCTCTACAGACCCTCTAATCAGATGCATTTAATATGCTTATTACTGTACGTAATACATTTCCCCCCTCTTACCCTGAATTCCCTTATGATCATTGCTATTACACCTGTGGGTATAAATAGTGGTTAGGTTTTTGTACTTGCTGATGAGAGCAATTTTGAAAAGCGGAAAAAGACACAAAATCCATCAGTAATAACAGATATCGCAAATATTTTGCTGGGAAAGTAAACCATGCAGCAAGGGAAGGAAGCGTGATTGTAAATGAAGTTGAATTAGTATATTCATCTGCATTGTAGATTAATTCAGTTTGTATGAGTTAGCCTGAGATCTCACCATCAGTTATAACGTGATGTCTATGACAAACCATAGTTGCATTCCAGGCAGCCAGTTTATGAACAAATTTTTGCATACCATGCATTTGTAAGGTGAAGATGACTGTAGGAGAATAATAATATGTTATAATTCTGGTGTCTTTGCTTTTTAATCCTGCTGGCTGCTGCAAGGGGGGATAATTTACGAACTGCATGTTAATAAGTCCGTGTTGTAATGTTCTTTAGTGCAGGTTTATGATGGATTCAGAAATTGTATAGCCTTGTCATTATTTGAGGAATTAACATTACTCCATCAGATTAAAATGTTTGAATTCAGATGGCTTTGGGTCAGGCATGGTGGTTCATGCCTGTAATCCCTACACTTTGGGAGGCCAATGTGTGAGGATCACTCAAGCCCAGGAGTTCAAGACCAACCTGAGCAACATAGACCCCATCTCTACAAAACTTTTAACAATTACCCAGATATGGTGGTATACGCCTGTGGTCTCAGCTACTTGAGAGGCTGAGGTGGGAGGATGGCTTGATCCCAGGAGGTCGAGCCTGCAGTGAATCATGGTCATGCCACTGAACTCCAGCCTGGGCAGCAGACCAAGACTGTGTCTCAACAAAGAAAGAAACAAAAGGCTTTGGTATCCAAACTCTCCCCTACAGTTCTAGGGACCTCCTTGATAACCTCTGGGTAGATTTGATCATTGAGTGTTACTGTTTTCCCTGTTGCCACCAGTCAGAATGCTTGTCTGGATAATTAAACTGGAGACATTCCAACAGTGTCTAAAACCCCTCTATACTGGACACACATTTGGTTGTACTCAACTGAATGTGGCCAACCCAGGGCTCCAGTTGTATATGGTCTAAAGCTGGCAAGAGTTATTTGCTCATCATCATTTAGTCAACGGTTCCCTGACAGGTGCTCTGAGGACGGTCCTGAGAAATGAGGGGCAGTGTCCTTCCCCTGACAGCTCTGGCATAAGCCTCGTGTGCACATTCTGAGCTTCACAGGCACAGAGACCATCCCATTCACCACCCTCTTCCAGGCACCTAGCCCTGTACACATAACACCATTTTTTTTCCTCTATTCTTTGAAGATAGATACAATTTCACTATTGCTGCTTTATTTTTATTTTATTTATTTATTTATTTTGAGACAGGGTCTTGCTCTGTCACCCAGGCTGGAGTACAGTGGTGCCAACACAGCTAACTGCAGCCTCAACAACCTGGGTTCAAGGCATCCTCCCACCTCAGCCTCCTAAGTAGCTGGAACCACAGGCAATCACCACTGCACCTGGCTAATTTTTAAATTTTTTGTAGGCCTGGTGCAGTGGCTCACACCTGTAATCCTAGCACTTTGAGAGGCCGAGGCGGGCAGATCACTTGAGGTCAGGAGTTCAAGACCAGCCTGCCCAACAGGGTGAAACCCCATCTCCACTAAAAATTGAAAAATTAGCTGGGTGTGGTGGTACTCACCTGTAGTCTCAGCTACTTGGGAGGCTGAGGTAGGAGAAATCGCTTGAACCCAGAAGGTAGAGATTGTAGTGAGCTGAGATTACCCCACTGCACTCCAGCCTGGGCAACAGAGTGAGACTCTGTATTAAAAAAAAAAAAAAAAAAAAGGCTGGGCGCAGTGGCTAACACCTGTAATCCCAGCACTTTGGGAGGCTGAGGCAGGCAGATCACGAGGTCAGGAGTTCAAGACCAGCTTGGCCAACATAGTGAAACCCCATCTCTACTAAAAATACAAAAATTAGCTGGGCATGGTGACGCACACCTGTAATCCCAGCTACCTGGGAGGCTGAGGCAGGAGGAGCGTTTGAACCCAGGAGGCAGAGGTTGTGGTGAGCCGAGATGGTGCCATTGCACTCCAGCTTGGGTGACAGAGTGAGACTTCATCTCAAAAAAAAAAATAATAATTTTGTGTTTTTTAGAGATGGGATCTCCCTATGTTGCCCAGGCTGGTCTTGAACTCCTGGGCTCAAGCTATCCTCCTACCTCAGCCTCTGCAGCCTCAGTGCTGGGATTATAGGAATGAGCCACTGTGGCTGACCTATTGCTGCTTTATACCTAGAGAAATTAAGACAGCACACAGCTAGGTAAGAGGTGGTGTCATAGTGACAGAGTTACTGTCAAGATGAAATATATGTGAAATACTTGGCCTTGGTGCCCTGGCAGATGGAAGCACTCGCTAAAGATGTCTAAGACGTGTTTTCATTCATTGTGGCGCACAAGAGTACAGCTAGTGGTCACTGAGAGAGATTTGAACACGAGGTCTCCACACATCCCCCGGTCTCTACCTGTGGTCCTGTTGACAAATAGTTCCCAGGCTGACCCTCTGTGGTTGTGTTGGACCCCCTGCAGCTGAACCCTGAGTTCTCATTCCTCCCTCCCCTCTCCCCCTATGACCGCACTGAGCCTCAGTTTGCTCATCTGTAAATGGTTGTGGTGGAATAAAGGGATTAATGCTGCGTGAACCCAAAGTAGTGTGAAAAAAATAAAAGCCTATCTTGTAAGTGATCTCTACTTACAAGTCCCTTCAAAGTAAACACTTGTCAAGAATCACGTTGGCCGGGCACAGTGGCTTATGCCTGTAATCCCAACACTTTGGGATTACAGGTAGGCGGATCACTTGAGGTCAGGAATTTGAGACCAGCCTGGCCAACATGGCAAAACCCCATCTCTACTAAAAATACAAAAATTAGCCAGGTGTGGTGGCACATGCCTGTAATCCCAGCTACTCAGGAGGCTGAGGCATGAGAATCACTTGAACCTGGGAGGCAGATGCTGCAGTGAGCTGAGATCGCACCACACTGCACTCTAGCCTGGGTGACAGAGTAAGACTCTATCTCAAACAAAACAAAAAGAATCATGTCGGCCAGGCGCAGTAGCTCACGCCTGTAATCCCAGCACTTTGGGAGGCCGAGGCAGGTGGATCACGAGGTCAGGAGATTGAGACCATCCTGGCTAACACAGTGCAACCCTGTCTCTACTAAAAATACAAAAAATTAGCCAGGCGTGGTGGCAGGCGCCTGTAGTCCCAGCTACTCAGGAGGCTGAGGCAGGAGAATGACATGAACCCGGGAGGCTGAGCTTGCAGTGAGCCGAGATCACACCACTGCACTCCAGCCTGGGTGACAGAGTGAGACTCCGTCTCAAAAAAAAAAAAAAAAAAAAAGAAAAGAAAAAAGAAAAAGAATTGTGTCATTTCAGAGCTGGTAATGAGTAGATACAAAACACTGTCCATTCTCTTGCAAAATGGCATGGACACTTCAGCTGGTAACAGAAATACACCGTTCTGTTGCAGAATTAGTCTTGAAATGTTCAAGCCTTGAAATGGGCAAGGTTTTCCTAAAGGACCTCTTGCATAAGATACCACAGGTCCATCTACTGCACCAGGAAAGAGATGATGTAAGGTGTCAGTGGGATAAAGGGTCTGAAGATGAGATGAGTGTGGGAAGCTGCAAGTGGTTTGTGATTGGAAGAGGCCAGGCTGTTGACAGCTGAAAGAGCCACTGCTGGCAGCTGCACAAGAATGGATTGCACGGGCCACTCGTGGAAGTGATAGGCTGGTCAGGAGGTTATTGTTTCCCCAGCAGTGAGCTGTAGCCTCGGGAGAAGGAGCATGGTCTTGCCAGTTCTGCAGGGCAGGAGGGATAGGTAAAATATGTGAGGAATTGAAGCAGAGGACAGAGGGTGAGCTCACTGGGGTAGGGCCTGGGTAGTAAGTCAGTGGGACCCCCAGAGTCTGTGAGTTCGGGGACGTCTTAGCACTGAGCATGCCTCTTCTTGTCTGCCATCCAGGCCGCCACCACTGTGAACACAGGAGGTGTCTGTTACCCTTTCCTTGTCATTCCTGACCTGGAGGAAGCCCCAGAGGGAACCTAGGGGCCAGAGTGGGGGATGGTTTGCATACATCACAGGTTATTTGGGGAAATATACTCTGATTTAGGCAAAGGAAACCATGCATCATGAGGGGCTTGAGAGATGTTTGGGAAGTGTGATCCCCAAGACGTCGTGGTGGCTGGGTATGAGGGTGTCAGGAAGGGAGTGGTCAGGGATCAGATCTCTGAGTCAGGCAGCTGGGTGGATGGCAGCTTTTCCCCATGTGGTGGAGGCAGTGGCATGGGCAGAAACCAGTGGGGAGAAGTGAGGCATGCTACAAACCCATGTCCTATCCCATGGCAGCTGGCAGAATTTTCCAAAGAACATTCCTTCTCCCAGAGCATCAGGAGGCTTCAGGTAAGAGAAGCACAGCTGCTCTGACCACACCTCACTGTCGTCCCTCCCTGGGAGTGAATTCCTTTTCTGTAAGGCTGGAAGGACCACAGGATTGGGGGTGTACACAGCAGAAATTTGCTTTCTCACAGTTCTGGAAGCTGGAAGCCTGAGACCAAAGTGTTGGCAGACCAATTCCTTCTGAGGCCTCTCTCCTTGGCTTGCAGATGGCCGATTTCTCCCTGTATCCTCACGTGGTCTTCCTCTCTGCAGCTGTGTTCTCATTAATCCCTTTGTCTTATAACCACTCCAGTCAGACTGAACTAAGGCTCACCCTAACGACCTCACTTTAACTTACTTACCTTGTTGGAGACCCCGTGTCCAATTGCAGTCATATGATGAGGTACTGGAGTCAGGACTTCAAATAGGAATTTGCAGGGACACAGTTCATCCAGAACAGGCATATCCTGCCCTTTGCAGCTTCACAGATTGCAGTAAGCCAGAAGTCACACCTGTAATTGCCTAAGGCTCGCCCACTGCTCTGTTAGGGGAAGAGGCTATAGAAGACAGAGGAGTGACACCCTGTGTGCATGTGTATGTGTGCACTATATGTGTGCATTGTGCAGTGTGTGTGCGCACATACAGAAGTTAGATGGGAGCTGGGTGGAAACGTTGCCGACCCCCCTGTTCTCATCAGAAAGCCTGGACTGATGAGGAAGGATTCTGAGAGAGCCCCACTGATAATCCACTCCTGAAATAGGGGTGAGGAGAGTCGAGAAGTGGGTATCCCAATGTCTTCCTGTTAATTTCTGCCCTCAGCTGATTTCACATTAGACCAACCCACACACATCTACTGAGCATCTTTATTGTGCAATGAAAATACACTGGAGCCTGCATCTCACTGCACCACCCAGCCTCGGGGTCCATGGGAAAGCCACTGGCTAGAATCCCTGGAAGAAAGAAACCCCTGAAAGCCGGGGCAGGCTGAGGAAACTATGCAGGTGGGAAAGGAATTTTTTTTTTTTCTTGAGACAGGGCCTCATTCTGTCACCCAGGTTGGAGTCCAGTGGTGCAATGACAGCTCACTGCTGTCAGACCTCCCCAGGCTCAGGTGAGCCTCCTGCCTCACGCTGGGACTACAGGTGCACACCACCACACCTAACTAATTTTTGTATTTTTGTAGAGACAGGGTCTCGCCATGTTGCCCAGGCTGGTCTAGAACTCTGGAGCTCCGGCGATCCACTTTCCTTGGCCTCCCAAAGTGCTGAGATTACAGGCGTGAGCCACCGCGCCCAGCTGGGAAAGGATTTGACAAAGTATGGCAGCAGTCTTTCCAGCAGGAAATTCTTCCTCATTGCAAACTGTCATTCATCTGGCTGCCCTGCAGCCTGCCTCAGCTGGAGAAATCATTTGGTTTGCAAGTAACTGCTCGGTGTCTACTTACTCAAGGGCCATACTGATTTTGTTGTTCTTTTGGCTGCTGCTTATGTTGAACCAGGAAGTCCACTCGCTGCCACCCCGAATGAGTAAAAGGCTCCATTAGTGGCCTGTTACATCACCTGACTGTTTCTCCACTTACTAAGGTTGTCCTGCTATTTAATTTAAAATTTTCCAGCAGTGGCTGAGTGTATCATCATCAGTTCTCCTTTGAGTTGCCGTGCCTACAGGGAATAGGGATTAGAGAGTTCTTATTTTTTTCAACTAAGCAGCATCTTTTCTTGTCTGTTTGCCTCAGAGAACATTGGTTTGCTTGTTCTTGCTGGAAAGAAAAAAAAATCATTCTTACTAAGACACTAAATGGATTCATAAGACACTTGAAGTCTATTCACAGAATCTGTTATTTAGACAACCTCCATAGCAGAGAGAAAATATTTTGAAGGTCTCAGAGGTGGTTGGTTTTTAAAAATTATTTGCTAGTAGAATCTTGCCATCTCTGCATATTGCTGGCTGGGATAGTCTGGTTGTTATTTATTTATTTATTTATTTTGCCCTTTTTTTTTTTTTTTTAAGACGGAATCTTGCTCTGTCACCCAGGGTAGAGTGCAGTGGTGTGATCTTGGCTCGCTGCAACCTCCGTCTCCCAGGTTCAAGTGGATTCTCCTGCCACAGCCTCCCGAGTAGCTGGGACTACAGGTGCCCGCCACCATGCCCAGCTAATTTTTGTATTTTTAGTAGGGACGAGGTTTCACCATGTTGGTCAGGCTGGTCTGGAACTCCTGACCTCAGGTGATCTTCCTGCCTCAGCCTCCCAAAGTGCTGGCATTACAGGTGTAAGCCATCATGCCCAGCCCCAGTCTGCTTTTTTTGTATTTTTTCTCTACTCCTAGTTCCTGCAAGCAGAGGGGTGGTCTGGTTGAATGGGAATGTCAACACTTGGGTTTGCCATTTGTTTCTTGTTCTGTCTGTTTTATAACCGGGTTATATCCCTCGGTACTTTGCAGCAGTTTCCTTCTTCTTTTACCCTCAGAGGGAAACACAAAATGTGTATCATCTTGATGTCTTGGGCTTGGCAGGTAAGCACTAAGTTTCCGTGGTGTCTGCCTGTCTTTCTGATTGAGATGGACTTTCAGTGAAACATAGTGGTCATTTTCCCTTCAGAAGATAGAGCCTTAATCTGAAAAAAATAATCGTGGTAATGTGGACACCTATGTTCTTGGAAATGGAGTCACTCCACCTGCGTTCCCAATAAACGATAAATTGTAGTATATTAAAATCCTAAGAAAAGCTTTGTGGCCAAGAGCTCATCCTATCCATCTAGGGCTTTACCAGTGGCTTCTGAAATATTATGGCAACATGCCATTCATAGCCATCCTAGGGACATTCCAAATATTGTTTACTTTTAGTCCCCCATGCCAAAACAGTTTAATTAAGGGATAAATGAATTGGGCATGGGATTTTTATCCTAATAACATATAATTTTGTTTATTTGTGTTGAGCTGTAAACTAAACTTTGCACAGAATTTGTATAAAATAAAACTCTTTGGGCTAGGCACAGTGGCTCACGCCTGTAATCTCAGCACTTTGGAAGGCCAAGACGGGCAGATCACCTGAGGTCAGGAGTTCAACACCAGCCTGGCCAACACGGTGAAACCGTGTCTCCACTAAAAATACAAAAATTAGCCAAGTGTGGTGGTGCACACCTATAGTACCAGATACTCGGGAGGCTGAATCAGGAGAATCGCTTGAATCCAGGAGGCAGAGGTTTCAGTGAGCCAAGATTGCGCCAGTGCACTCCAACCTGGGCGATAGAGCAAGACTCAGTCTCAAAATAAATAATAAATAAAATAATAAAACACTTTGTTAATATCAAAGGTAAAGATACAGAAAACAAGAAGTTTCCTTCACTGAAGCACAAATCCTTTGATGTGCAGGATTTGAACACCTCTTTAGGAAAAGCTTGCTAGTAACTGAAGCCAAGTCACAAACAGGTGCTTGGTTTCAGGTACAGCTACAAAGAACACAGAAGAGAAGCTGACACTTTTGTATTTTTAGGGCAAAGGCTTCTTTCTCCAAGGCTGAAAAAGGCCTTGTGCCACACTGCTCTGATTGATTTTTCTGGGGTGGCACCTCCTGGGGAGAAAACCAGTGCCACACACTCACCAAACCAAGAGCGTATCTCTCTCGGGAAGACAGGATCGGTGTGAAGACATCTGTGCTCTCCTGTCTAGGTCTGTCCAGAACTATATGAAGTCATCCAGTTTTGTTCAGTTTTAATAATGGCCTGATGAAAACATATAGGTGTGTGTGTGTGTGTGCACATAGTGTAATGGATGTATAATTAACGTACACGTATTTATATAGGTGTTTAAATTTTTTTTTTTTCTGTGATGGAGTTTTGCTCTTGTCGCCTAGGCTGGAGTACAGTGGCGTGATCTCAGCTCACTGCAACCTCTGCCTCCTGGGTTCAAGCAGTTCTCCTGCCTCAGCCTCCATAGTAGCTGGGACTTACAGGATTGTGCCACCACACCCGGCTAATTTTTGTATTTTTAGTAGAGACAAGCTTTTGCCGTGTTGGCCAGGCTGGTCTCGAACTCCTGATCTCAGGTGATCCACATGCCTTGGCCTTCCAAAGTGCTGGGAGTACAGGCGTGAGTGACCGCACCTGGCCTAAAGGTGTTTAATTTTTAAGATCATTTGTGCTTATGGAGGGAAAAACCAAATCCTATATATAGGTAAGGTATATAAGGACACGGTAAGTCAATCTTTCCGTCTTCACTCCTGGAGACCATGACCAGTTTCTTGTGTATCTTTCCAAGAGACATTTCTAAGCATATTTGCATAATCCCCACGTGTCAAGGGGGTGGCGCTAGGTGGACATAATTGAATCATGGGGGCGGTTTCCTCCATACTGTTCTTTTTTTTTTTTTGAGATGGAGTCTCATCTCACCCTTTTGCCCGGGCTGGAGTGCAGTGGCGCTATCTCAGCTCACTGCAAGCTCCGCCTCCCGGGTTCACGCCATTCTCCTGCCTCAGCCTCCCGAGTAGCTGGGACTACAGGCGCCCGCCACCGTGCCTGGCTAATTTTTTGTATTTTTAGTACAGACAGGGTTTCACCGTGTTAGCCAGGATGGTCTCAATCTCCTGACCTCATGATCCACCCACCTCGGCCTCCCAGTCCATACTGTTCTTATGGTAGTGAATAAGTCTCAGGAGATCTGATGGTTTTATAAAAAGGGGTTTTTCCCTTTTCTCTTGGTTCTCATTCTCTCTTGCCTGCCGCCATGTAAGACATGCCTTTCACCTTCTGCCATGATTGTGAGGCCTCCCCAGCCACATGAAACTATTAGCCCATTAAACTTTTTGCTTAAGAATCTTGCTCTGTCACCCAGGCTGGAGTGCAGTGGAAGGATCTCAGCTCACTGCAACCTACGCCTCCTGGGTTCAAATGATTCTCCTGCCTCAGCCTACCAAATAGCTGGTATTATTGGTGCACGCCACCATGCCCAGCTATTTTTTGTATTTTTAGTAGAGACAGGGTTTCACCATATTGGCCAGGCTCGTCTTGAACTCCTGACCTCAAATGATCTGCCCACCTCAGCCTCCCAAAGTGTTGGGATTACAGGCATGAGCCACCGCTCCCAGCTGAATGTGCATTTTCAAATTTGAATAAAACCATTTACATCCCAGCCAGCCATGTAAGAGAACCCCTGTATCCCCATGCTCTCACCAACAAATCGTATTATCAACACCTTTTTTTTTCTTTTTTTTTTTGAGACAGAGTCTTCCTCTGTCACCCAGGCTGGAATCTAGTGGCACAATCTCGGCCCACTGCAACCTCGGCCTCCCAGGTTCAAGTGATCCTCCAGCCTCAGCCTCTCAAGTAGCTGGGACTACAGGCACCTGCCACCAGGCCTGGCTAGTTTTTGTATTTTTAGTAGAGACAAGGTTTCACCATGTTGGCCAAGCTCGTCTTGAACTCCTGACCTCAAATGATCCGCCCGCCTCGGCCTGCCAAAGTGCTAGGATTAGAGACATGAGCCACTGCGCCTGGCCAATCTACAGTTTTTGATTGTTGCCAGTCTGATAGATATCACATCAAGAAAAACGTGGCCAAGCTGACTCACTGCTTAACGGATTGGACCTGAAGTCATAATCTTGTATCTCAACATTGAAATTCATGGAGCTAACTGTAACTCTCTTCTCTTCCCCTGATAGAGTTCTTGCTGTACCTGCTGGTGGTGCTGACCAGGAGACAGTGTGGTCTTTCCCATTCTTAGCTGAAAACACCAGCTCTGGAGTCAGACTGGGTTAACCCAGATGGGACTTGAGTTTAGGAAGGGTAGATTTGATAAGAAAAATATAGGAACAAGTCAGGCGCAGTGGCTCACGCCTATAATCCCAGCACTTTGAGAGGCGGAGGTGGGCAGATCACTTGAGGTCAGGAGTTCAAGACTACCCTGGACAACATGGTGAAACCCCGCCTCTACTGAAAGTACAAAAATTAGCTGGGCATAGTGGCAGGCTCCTGTAATCCCAGCTACTTGGGAGGCTGAGGCAAGAGAATCACTTGAACCCAGGAGGTGGAGGTTGTGGTGAGTCAAGATTTGTGCCTCTGTACTCCCACCTGTGCAACAGAGTGAGACTCTGTCTCAAAAATAATAATTATTGTTATATGTGTGTGTATGTCTGTCTGTCTGTCTCTATTTAAACACAAGTATTGCATGGAATATAGTTACACTAAAAAATGATCCCAGCCGGGCACGGTGGCTCACGCCTGTAATCCTAGCACTTTGGGAGGCTGAGGCGGGCAAATCACCAGGTCAGGAGATTGAGACCATCCTGGCTAACACGGTGAAACCCTGTCTGTACTAAAAATACGGAAAAATTAGCCGGGCACAGTGGCGGGCGCCTGTAGTCCCAGCTACTTGAGAGACTGAGGCAGGAGAATGGCGCGAACCTGGGAGGCGGAGCTTGCAGTGAGCCGAGATCGTGCCACTGCACTCCAGCCTGGGCGACAAAGCGAGACTCCACCTCAAAGAAAAAAAGATCCCAATAGGATTCTTAGAGATTCTAATGAGATAATCTGTGTAGAGTACTTAGCCAGGGGCCTGGTACATAGTTGGTGCTTCAGAAACCCAAGTTCTTTTTATTACTCTGATTTGTTTACTCTTTACTGCCCCACTTTCCAAAAGGCACCCTGGTCTTTTTTTTAACCTCTCCACCCTCATCCTACTATTCCCTTTGGTTAGGAAAGCCCCCTTCCCCACCTTCTATCCCCCTCTTCAGCAGGCCCTAGTTCCACCTAAGCCCTGTGATGTTTGGTGGGAATGTTGCTTCCTCTGGGAAAGCTCTGGGGCACCTCCCAACTGGCTTGGTTACCCCCACCCTGAGCTTCCACGGCACCCAGTGCTTCCGTGACATAGCTTCATAACTCATGCAACACCACAAGGTCATTGCCTGTTCCCGTGTCTGGGTCCCTCCCTAGAACTTGGGCCATTGAGAACAAAGACACTGTCTCACTCATGCTGGTCTGGCTGTTACCTAGCACACAGTGGATAGCAGGGATGCATTGAATAAATGCCTAACTGAAGACAAATAATTTTTATGCTTCTAGCCCTGTAATGACTAAGACTGCTCAGATTCTGCCTCTGGCTTTGAAAGAGTAGTATCTATATATGGAGTTTAAATGTAAAACTCTTAATTGACTTTTCATTAGGTTGCGTATTTAAAATCCCAAATGGGACTGAAGATTTAGGGGCATAGCCACAAACACCTGAGTTCAGACTGTAGAATGGAATCTTAAAGTAAAAAAAGGTAGTCATTCTAAATAAGATTTGTTCATGGATCTGATACTCCAGAATCTCTAAACAGAAATGAATTGTGCTCTTTCCTTCCATCGAAGGGACTTGGCAGTAGTGAATCTGCATGTAATTGTCCTGGAACTTCTTCGTCCCTGGATATCAACGTTGTCCATCATTAGCCTTGAGCAATGCCTCATGTGTACCAAGTGCCCGGAAGCAATTTGTTAAACTGAATATTCTATGATTAAGTATGTACATACCTTATAGCAGCACCAGCGTTAGCGCTAAAGAAGGTAAATACAAGAGAGGTGATCACTTTGGAGGAAAAATAATTTATGGAAGACCTTGGCCAGAAGTAACATGTTCAGTGACATTCACAATTACGTATTTTTCTCTTTCATGGTTTTTCATTTAAGCAGAATAAAGCTTACACATATGTAGATGGTTGTCTTCTTTTCTGGTATCACAGTTCTGTTCAGTCCATATTACTTCTTGGCTAAAAACCATAAAATCACTACCTTGTCAGCCCATCTCCCTCTACTCTCTTCCCTCTAAACCAAGGGTATCCAGTCTTTTGGCTTCCCTGGGCCGCTTTAGAAGAAGAATTGTCTTGGGCCACACATAAAATACATTCAGAGCCATCCTGGGCTGCATACGGGCTGCGGGTTGGACAAGCTTGCTCAAAACCATCCCATTGGGTCTGGGAGTGGTGGCTCACGCCTGTAATCCCAGCAGTTTGGGAGGGTGAAGCTGGAGGATCACCTGAGGTCGGGGGTTCGAGACCAGCCTGACCAACATGGAGAAACCCTGTCTCTACTAAAAGTACAAAATTATCTGGTAGATAGCTTAGCTTTTTTTGTTTGTTTGAGGTGGAGTCTTGCTCTGTTGCCCAGGCTAGAGCGCAGTGGCATGATCTTAGCTCACTGCAACCTCCACCTCCCCAGTTCAAGTGATTCTCCTGCCTCAGCCTCCCGAGTAGCTGGGATTACAGATGTGTGCCACCATGCCTGGCTGATTTTTGTAGAGATGGGGTTTCAACATGTTGGCTAGGCTGGTCTCGAACTCCTGACCTCAAGTGATCTGCCCACCTCAGCCTCCCAGAATGCTGGGATTACAGACGTGAGCCTCTATACCCAGCCTAAAAGCTATAAGCTGCTTAAGTGTTGGACCTTGATCTTATTTCTCCTTGGTTACTCAGTTACCACAAGCTGATCCTAAATTTTATATGAAAATTATGTGGGCCCAGAATAGCAAAAACAACCTTGAAAAGGAAGAATAAAGTTGGAAGACTCACAGTTTCTGATTTCAAACTTACTAGAAGCCCGCAGTCATCAAAACACTATGGTATTGGCATGAAGATAAACATAGAGATTAATGGATTAGAATTGAGAATCCAGAAATCCTCACATTTAGGGTCAATGGATTTTTGACAAGGGTACCAAGATAATTCAATGGGGAAAGGGTAGTCTTTTCAACAAATGGTGCAGGGACATCTGGATATCCACATGCAAAAGAGTGAATTTGGACCCCTACCTCACACCATATTAAAAAAAATGAACTCAAAATGGATCAAAGCCAAAAGAAGAGCTAAAACTAGAAAACTGTTAGAAGAAGGCGTAGGCAGAAATCTTTGTGATCTTCTATTAGAAAGTGATTTCTTAGATATAACGCTAAAAGCACAGGTGACAAAACAGAAAATAGATAAATTGGACTTTATAAAATTGAATACTTTTGTACCTCAAAGGACATTATCAAAAAAGTGAAGACAGCCCACCAAATGGGAGGGAATACTTGCAAATCCTGTATCTGATAAAGATCTAGTATTCATAATATATAAAGAATTCTTACAACTAAATATTAATAATGAAAAGACAAATAACCCAATTGAAAAATGGGCAAAGTATCTGAATAGACATTTCTCCAAAGAAGATATAAAAATTGCCAGTAAGCACAAGAACAAATGTTTAGCATCATTAGTCATTATGTAAATGCAAATGGAAACCACAATGAAATTTTACCTCACACCTACTAAGATGGCTACAATTAAAAGGGTGAAAAATAACAGGTGTTGAGGATATGGAAACATTGGGACCCTCATACATTGCTGGTGGGAATGTAGGATGGTGCTTTGGAAGACAGTCTGCTAGTTTCTTAAACGAGTAAACACATACAGTTACCATGTAACTCAGAGTTTCACTCCTAGGTATACACTCGAGAGATGAAAGGTATCCACACAAAAACTTGCACATGGATTTTCATAGCAGCATAATTCATAATAGCCAGAAAGTAGAAACAACCCAAATGTCCATCAGTAGATGAATGGATAAACAAAATATGATGATATATTGGTACAGTAGAATAGTATTCAGCAATTAAAGAATGAAGCACTAATATAGGCTACGAAATAGATGAACCTTGAAAACATCATGCAAAGTGAGAGATCAGTAACAAAAGCCTACATTTTATATGATTCTATTTCTATGAAATGCCTGGAGTGGAGAAATCTATAGAAGGTAGATTAGTGATTGCTTAGAATTAGGGTGGTGGGAGTTGGGGGGCAATGGGGAAGGGCTGCTAATGGGTGAAAGTTCATTTTGGGGTGATGAGAATGTCCCACAACTGATTTTCATGACAGTCCACAAGTCTTTGAATATTCTAAAAACCACTAAATTACGTACCTTCAGAGGATGAATTATATTGTTTGTGTATTTATATCTCAAGCTGTTATTAGTGGAGGGGAGATTAGGAAAAAGTCTAATTTTTGGGTTCCTGGGGGCAGCAATAATGAAAAAAATTGAGAAACACGTATCTTATTTTAGTAAGATTGAAGAAATGAGATTTATAGCCAGGTGTGGTGGCTCACACCTGTAATTCCAGCACTTTAAGAGGCCAAGGCAGGCGGATCACCTGAGATCAGGAGTTCAAGACTGGCCAGTATGATGAAACCCCGTCTCTACTAAAAGTACAAAAATTGGCCAGGTGTTGTGGCACATGCTTGTAATCCCAGCTACTCAGGAGGTTGAGGCAGGAGAATCGCATGAACCCAGGAGGCAGAGATTGCAGCAAGCCGAGATTGCGCCACTGCACTCCAGCCTGGGTAACAGAGCGAGACTCCATCCAAAAAAATATATATATATAAAAAAAGGAACTAGATTTAAAAGACTAGGACAACCACCTTCTCCTTTGATGCTATTTCATTCAGATATCAAAATAGTAGCAGAGACATTGTGCTGCCTCTGATACTCACTAGGTGTTGACTTTTAAAGTCATCTGCTCTAGAAGAAAACTCTCTTTATGAAAATGTAATTATTCAGATTCAGAAAGAACACAATTTGTCCTGAGCACAATTTTGTTACACATTTTTTTAAATTGAATTTACCCACTGCGATTTTTTTTTTAAGAACTTATTTCGAAATACCTTTCTGGTACTCTCTTTTCCCCATTTTCTCTCTTTCTGAGAGTAAAGAACAGTACTTACGCAATTGGCCTTGTCATTTGTTTTACATTTGTTCCCATTTTATTTAAATGTATACTTGTTTACTTAACAAGATCTAATTTTAGTGCATTTGTGATTTTTTAATGTCTTGATTATTTTTCTATAATGAAAGTAACTTATGTTCATAAAAAATTAAGTTTTGCAGGAAACTGAAATGTTTTCTGTCCTTCCACTTCCCCACAGACAGCTACTATTAACAGTTTTGCCATGTTTTTCTAGATATTTTTATCTCTGAATACCAACTCGTTGATTTATTTTTAACAAAACTGTGTCATACTACTAGCTCTTGTAACTTCCTGTTTTCACTTACTGTCCCCCACTGCCAGCCAACACTTGCTCCCCAAACCTTAACAGTGCACCTTTTCTGTACATCCGTGGCCACTAAATTCGGATCTCCTTCATTCTTTGTGATGCCTGTTTATTACTCTATACCTATTATCTATTCCTTATTAATAGACATTTAAGCCAATTTAAATGTTTATATCTTCTCAGTTGTTGCTACAAGGAATAGTTATGTTTTGCACAGTTGTGTATGTGTCTGTAGGATAAATGCTGATAAATGGAACTGCTGGCTCGCTCATTGTTGTGAAGTTATTAAAGTTTAAATGGATATTTCCAGTTGCCCCCTGAAAGGAGTTCTACTTGCCCCCTGAAAGGAGTTTTAATTACTGAGCTATGATCTTAACCATATAGTTGATGCCCTGGCTTGACTATTCCGTTTCCAACCTGCAGGTAGGGACGGAGTCCCATCGACTGTTTCCAGGGACCTCTTAGGGCTGGCTCTGGAAATTCTTGTCCTGGGCATGCTTCCCTCTCTGTGCAAGGGCCTAAGCACTGTCTCATCCGTGTATGCATCTGTCTGCAGGACAGGTGTGGCCGCCAGGCACCACAGCAGACGAGTTGTCCGGTAAACGTGAGCTCTGGGCTAGGATGTCAACATGCAGACATGTATGTTCTTTCCTGCATTTATCAGGGACAGTAGCAGCGGCACTGGGGGCTAAGCTCCCTGAGAATGAGGAAAATGCGAGGGAGATCTCTGAAAACCTGAGACCCGCCTCCCTCCTCCCCTGTCTCCTCCCTGGGTAGGGGGCTGTTAGAAAGAGGGGAAAGGAAGGTATGCACTTACTACATACTGGACACTTTAAATACATGATCTCATTTATCTCACAGAATTTCCATAAAGGAGGTGATAATATTTTCATTTTAGGGTCTAGAAGACAGGCTCAGAGGGCAGCATCTCCAGAGGACACCCGTAATAAAGAGCAACCTCAGGTCCTCTGAATCTAGAGCCCACTTATGGAAAAGCCAACCCCAAGGGCACCATCATGGGGGCTCCTATTAGAATGATGGTGAATGTGTCTGCTTCCAGCCCCACCCTCCATTGAACTCCAGACTCCTAGATCCAGCTGCCCTCTCAACAGCCCAACCTGGAGGTATCACGAGTGTATTGATAACTTGGGTAGTTTCTTCTCTTTTCTTTTAGCATGGCAGAATATACGTAACATTACTTGTACCACCTTAACCATTTTAAGTGTACCATTCAGTGGCATGAAGTATATTCCTATTTGTTGTGCAACCATCATCACCATCTGTCTCCATGGCTCTTTTTATCTTGCAAAATGGAAACTCTGTGCCCATTAAATAATAACTCACCATCCTTCCCTCCTGAAAGTCCTGGCAACCACCATTCTACTTTCTGCCTCTGTGAATTTGACCACACTAAGTGCCTCATATAAGTGACATCAAACAGTATTTGTCTTTTCTGCATGAGTTATTTCACTTAGCATATATCCTAAAGGTTCATCCATGTTGTAGCATGTGTCAGAATTCCCTTCTTTATTATGGTTGAATAATATTCCGTTGTATGGATATACCACAGTTCACTTATCCATTCATCTGTCAGTGGATATTTGGGTTGCTTCCATGTTTAAGCTATTGTGATAATGCTACTGTGAACACAGGTGTACAAACATCTCTTTGAGACCCTGCTTTCAGTTATTTTGGGGACTCAGATATAGAATTGTTGGATTATCTGGTAATCCTACGTTTAATTTTGGGGGGAACCACCATATTGTTTTCCACAGTGGCTACACCATTTTTCATTCCCATCAACAATGCACGAGGTTTCCAATTTCTCCACATCCTCACCAATAGCTGTTATTTTCTGTCTCTTTGATAGTAGCTATTCTCATGTGTATGAATTGGTATCTCATTGTGGTTTTGATTTGCATTTCTCTAATAAGTAGTTGTGTTGGGCACCTTTTTAATGTCCTTTTTGGCCATTTATATATCCTCTTTGGAGAAATGTCTATTCAATCCTTTGCCAACTTTTGAGTTAGGTTGTTTTAGTGGTTGTTAAGTTTTAGGAGTTCTCCATATACTCTGATATTCATTCCCTATCAGATACTTAATTTGAGAATATTTTCTTCCCATTCTGTGCTTTGCACTTTTTTTCTCTGTTGATAGTGTCTTTTGATGCACAAACGTTTTACATTTTCATGAGGTCCAATTTGTCTGTTCCCCCCCCTCCTTTTTTTTTTTTTTTTTTGCCTGTAACAATACATCAAATTTTATATTCAAAATGACCTTTTGATTTCTACCTGTAACCTATTTCTCTTCTAATCTTTTCCCTGTCAGCAAACAACATGACCAGCCTCCCAGTTGCTCAGATGTCTGGGAATTAATTTTGAGTCCTTCCTGTAACCAGTACAATGAGGATTCCTGTCAGTTCTACCTCCTAAATATCTCTTAAATCCTTCTTGTTAAACCTCTAATTTTTATATTATGTTAGGATATAGAAATACTATTGATTTTTATATATTTACTTTGCATCCAAGCTAATTTCTCTTATTAGTGCTAGGAGTCTTTGATGTTTTGTTGTTTTATTTTGTTTTTTGTAGACTATTTGGGATTTTCTGTGGAGACAGTCTTCTGAGAATAGACTGATTTCTTTCTTTCTAATTTATATGCCCTTTCCTTCCTTCCCTTCCTTCCCTTCCTTCCCTTCCTTCCCTTCCTTCCTTCCCTTCCTTCCCTTCCTTCCTTCTCTTCCCTTCCCTTCCTTCCCTTTCCTTCTTCCCTTCCTTCCTTCCTTCCCTTCCTTCCCTTCCTTCCTCCCTTCCCTTCCTTCCCTTCCTTCCCTTCCTTCCCTTCCTTCCCTTCCTTCCTCCCTTCCCTTCTTTCCCTTCCTTCCCTTCCTTCCCTTCCTTCCCTTCCTTCCTTCCCTTCCTTTCCTTCCTTCCTTCCCTTCCTCCCTTCCCTTCCTTCCCTTCCTTCCCTTCCTTCCCTTCCTTCCCTTCCTTCCCTTCCTTCCCTTCTTTCCCTTCCTTCCCTGACTGCCTGCCTGCCTGCCTATTGCACTGACTAGGATTTCTAGTATGATGTTCAGTGAGAGTGTGAGAGCAGACTTCCTTGTCTTGTTCCTGATCTTGGAGGAAGGCAGTCAGTCTTTCACCATTACCTATGATCATAGCTATACTTGTTTACAGATGTCCTTTATCCAGTTAAGGATGTTTATTTCTCTTCCTAACTCACAAAGAGATTTTATTAGACAATGTATTTTAAGGCTATTTGGAAAACAACCAAGATACTAATGTCTGCCTTAATGAATATGGACAAAAATAAATCATACCTCTCATAGTACCACTGATACAAATAAGAATTTTGTAATTATCGTCATAATGCTTTTTACCTCCTAGTTTTATTTTGACCAATTGCATTAAAAATTTTTTAAGTGTTTTAAATGCTTTGCAGCTTTCTACACTGCTCTCGCCATTCCCACCCAGGGCTCCTCTCCATGGGGGTCAGGTGTGTGCTGACATTGGGGTCCCTGTATTCTTGGCACCCACTTCTCAGCAGATACTTCTTATCCACCTTGGAGACCCCAGAACAATCCTTCTCTGTCCCTCTTCTGAGTCATGTCTTGCCATTTTTCAGAGTCTTTCCCCTTGTTTCCCTGCCTTTCTTTCTGTCCTTTATATGCATTCTTTTTGTGAACATAGAACCCTGCGTGAGACAGGAAACTCATTGAAGCTCTGTGTCCTTGGGCAGGTTTCTGTTTTTTCTGTTCATGATGCTGGTGAGGTTGGCTTTGGGCTTTGGGTTCTCATATACAATGGGACTTTTTTGAGACAGAGTTTTGCTCTTGTCACCCAGGCTGGAATGCAATCGTGCGATATTGGCTCACTGCAACCTCCGCCTCCCGGGTTCAAGCAATTCTCCTGTCTCAGCCTCCTGAGTAGCTGGGATTACAGGCCCACGCCACCATGCCCAGCTAATTTTTGTGTTTTTAGTAGAGATGGGGTTTTGTCATGTTAGCCAGGCTGGTCTCGAACTCCTGACCTCAAATGATCCTCCTGTCTCAGCCTCCCAAAGTCCTGGGAGTACAGGCGTGAGCCACTGCGCCCGGCCACAATGGGACTATTTTTCAGGAAGCTCTGCTAAGTTGTGCTGTGATCTTTGTTAATACTAAGTTGTTGTTAATATTGTATGTAACCCTACAGAGATTCTGATATATGCAAATGAGAGCTTGTTAAAGATCACGCAGATGTTTGCATTCAACTTGGCTTTTTGTAATCTAGGATTTACTCTTTTATTTCTAAATTCTTAACTAAAAACTATTTCTGTCCCTGGGGAAGATTTTCATTCCTTCTGAAATGATTTACTGGTTGTTATGCACACACAGTGGATCACTGGTAAAAATGGAAGAATTTATTACATTTAGGGGGATGGGATGTGGAAAGCAGACAGCTGACAGCTTTGCATTCTTGTTTGTACCGGACTCTAGATATCATTATCTTAGTAGGTATTCTTACAGCCATTCCTGAGGTATGGGAATTATCATCCCCATTTCATACACGATGAAACCAAGACTCAGAGGAACCAAGGGAGTTACCCAAGGCCATGCAGCTTGTAAGGGTCAAGAGACCAACCCCAGGGCACACTCACTCCACCTCAGCACTTGTGACTCCATGCAAGAGGTATAGAAAGTGCTGGAAAAGCTACACAAGAAAGAGGCTCATCTTTTTTTTTTCCCCCCCAACAATAAATAAATAAATAAATAAATAAATAAATAATTTTTTTGAGACAGAATTTCACTCTGTTGCCCAGGCTGGAGTGCAGTGGTGCAGTCTCAGTTCACTGCAACCTCCGCCTCCTGGGTTCAAGCGATTCTCCTGCCTCAGCCTCCCAAGTAGCTGGGACAACAGGTGTATGCCACCATGCCTGGCTAATTTTTCTATTTTTAGCAGAGATGGGGTTTCACCATGTTGGCCAGGTTGGTCTTGAACTCTTGACCTCAAGTGATCTGGCCGCCTAGGCCTCCCAAAGTGCTGGGATTATAGGCATGAATCAGTACGCCCTGCCAAGAGGCTCATTTTTGCTGAAGGAAATTTAGGGAAGATGAGCTGCATGTTTTGTTTTGTTTTTTTAACAGCTTATTGGGGGATATTGGTGGTTTCCCCAAAAGCAGCATCCCTATTTGTTTGGAAACACACATCACATTACTGTGTGTAATTCCCAGCTCTTCCTTGTTGGTTGCTTCCTAGACAAGGTTTCCTTCCCAAGTCCGCCTTTCTTTTGAACTGCCTCTTCTTAACTTTTCTGTTTATGGTCATTAGGGATTCGGACATTTTTCCATACCTGCCTCAGTTAGCATGTGAGGGGCCATGCTTAATGCCTTTGAAAATCAAGAACAGGAGATGCTCTGCACCCCAGTGTATTATAAAGTCATCCTGTGTCTCAGGGCAGCCAAGAGAAGTCACCCTGAGAGCAAAGACCTTAGTTTGTGACCAGGACACTGTAGACAGCACCCTGAGCTAGACCACCAAGTTCAAATCCCCACTCCTCCACTGGGTGTCCAGAGGAAGCGAGTCGGTGCACACACAGCTCTGAGAACAGTGCCTGGCCTGTAGGAAGTGCTAGGAAGTATTGTCAGTGACTGAATATCCCAAAATCCCCAAGTCAGTGTGAACAGAAAGAAGAAGAAGTGAGAGGGACGGCTTTGAGGTCTTTGAGAAAAACCCAGTGAGAAAAGTGGTAATGAATCAGCCTTGGACCACAAGGGTCGCTTTGAGAGAGTTTGTTGTGTTCAAAGCCACAAAGGACTTGTCTTTCCTAAATTGGCATGGGAAAAGAACCAGCCACTGGAGTCTTAGAGAGGATCATGTAAGTCAGCACAGATGCGTGCAGTCCGGGTTCAGCTAAAGAAGCAATGTCAATCAATGGCAACTTCGATGCAGATGGCAAGTGAATGAACCCCCAGCACCCCTGAGAGAGAGGCCTCCTGGTTTCTGGTGCAGGCAGAACCTGCTTCTCCCTAAGGCTCCCTCCACTGGGCTTCAGGCCGTGCAGCCACCTCCAATCTCTGGACACCAGTGGAATGGGCTTGGGAAAGGCTGGCTGACCCCTGCAGCAGGAGTTGGAGTCTGAAGCCCAATCTGCTCAGCCTCCGGTAGAAGCAGGTCATGCCTGCTCCGGGGACCGAGAGTCCTCTCTTCCAGGGGTGCTGGGGGTTTGTCTGCAGTCCCCATTGGCCTTGTGGCTGGTCTGACTTGATCCAGGCTGGCCCTGGGGCTCCCAGTCCAAACATTCATTCCAGCCACCTGGCTGGCTTCCTCAATCTTCTTTAAGCCCTAGAACCATGGAGTCAAAATCTTTGAGTTCTTTTTTTTTTTTTTTTTTTTTTTCGTGAAAATTATACATAAGCTTGGGATAAGGGAGGAAGGAAAGAAGGAAGAGAGAAAGGAAGGGAGGGAAGGAAGGGAGAGAGGTAGGGAAAGAAAGAAAGTAGTATTTAGGTTGGTGCAAAAGTAATTGAGATTTTTGCCATTACTTTCAATGGCAAAAACTGCAATTACTTTTGCACCAACCTAATATAAATGGTTTTAAACCAAATGTAAGACTCCCTCCCTCTCTGCTTCTGTTTCCTGGATTTAACCAGAGTTAACAGTTTTCTTTGAATCTTGGGGGACATTTTATCCATAATACATGAATATATGTGAGGCTTTTAAAAATTTGTGTGTGATTTTATTCCTCTGTGCCTTATATTATTAACTTACTAAATATTAAAGATCTTCTCATAGCATTAATATAGATCGCCTGTTTCTTATCTTGATATTTATTTATTTCATTAGGGTTAAATATAAAACTATTTCAGTGAGATATTGAAATTCTGAACTCTTACACATCTAACAATGTAACTAAAAGTAAATGACATGAACTGTGGCAGAATTACAAAAAGAGAAAGATCAATCCACAGTTACAGCAACAACTTAACCAAGTCTCTCAGAAATAAATATACATCAACAGGCCAAAAGAAAAGGCTAATGACACAGAAAATTTGAACCACACCATTAATGAGTTTGATTGAGTAGAAATATGAGGAACTTGGTATTCAACAGTTAAAGAATGCATGCTCTGCCAGTCGCGGTGGCTCACGCCTGTAATCCCAACACTTTGGGAGGCTAAGGCAGAGATTCGCTCTTGTTGCCCAGGCTGGAGTGCAATGGCGTGATCTTGGCTCACTGCAACCTCCGCCTCCCGAATTTAAGCGATTCTCCTGCCTCAGCCTGCCAAGTAGCTGGGATTACAGGTGCCCATGCCCATGCCCAGCTAATTTTTGTATTTTTAGCAGAGACGGGGTTTCACCATGTTGTCCAGGCTGGTCTCAAACTCCTGACCTCAGGTGATCCACCCGCCTCGGCCTCCCTAAGTGCTGGGATTACAGGCATGAGCCACCATGCCCAGCCTAATTTTCTTTTTTACGATGACAGGGTCTCACTATAGTGCCCAGGTTTGTCTCAGAATTCCTGGGCTCAAGTGATCCCTCCCACCTCAGCCTCCCCAAGTGCTGGGATTACAGGTGTGAGCCACTGTACCCAGTCCACTAATATTTAATCTCAGGATTGACTTCACACCATCACTCAGCAACATAGAGCAGGGGGCCATGTAGTCATGGAATTTCTTTTTTTTTCTTTTATTGTAATTATTATTATTATTATTATTATTATACTTTAGGTTTTATGGTACATGTGCCCAATGTGCAGGTAAGTTACATATGTATACATGTGCCATGCTGGTGCACTGCACCCACCAACTCGTCATCTAGCATTAGGTATATCTCCCAATGTTATCCCTCCCCCCTCCCCCCAACCCACAACAGTCCCTGAAGTGTGATGTTCCCCTTCCTGTGTCCATGTGTTCTCATTGTTCAATTCCCACCTATGAGTGAGAATATGCGTATTCACAATAGTCATGGAATTTCTAAGGTGTCCTGGGGAAGGATGGGCAGAGGCCCCCATTGGACTTGTTGGTTTGCTTTCAGCACGTGACTGCATTTTGCAGTTTCCATGTGCTAGGTCGAGTGGATTTCCAGATTACTCTTTTTTTAAATTTTGTGTTAGTAAGTACTTAAGTTAGTTATTTCAAGTGAATAAGCCCCTGGCTTTCTCAGGACATGACCCTCGCTCTTCCAGGGAAGCCGTGGCGGACGGAGCAGACGGAGGATCTGAAGCGAGTACTCAGGACGGTGGACAGGGCAATCCCACTGGTCCTCGTCAGCGGCAACCACGACATTGGCAACGCCCCCACGGCCGAGACAGTCGACGAGTTCTGCCGGACTTGGGGAGACGACTACTTCAGCTTCTGGGTCGGGGGCGTCCTGTTCCTGGTCCTCAACTCCCAGTTCTACGAGAACCCCTCCAAGTGCCCCAGCCTGAAGCAGGCGCAGGACCAGTGGCTGGACGAGCAGCTGAGCATCGCGAGGCAGCGGCACTGCCAGCACGCCATCATCTTCCAGCACATCCCACTGTTCCTGGAGAGCATCGACGAGGACGACGACTACTACTTCAACCTCAGCAAGTCCACTCGGAAGAAGTTGGCAGACAAGTTCATCCACGCAGGTAGAGGCCCTGGGCCACGGGTTTCAGGGAGGAAGGGCAAGTCTAGAGAGGGCATTTCCAGATCCTTCTCCCGTCTCTCTGCAATGTGGCAAAAAGGGAGAGAGGACTAGGCTGGGAGTTCTGATCCCAGCTCTTGGACTTGCAGACTGCATGGCTGGCTACCTAATCCTCCCGCTCCTCAGTTTCCTCGTCTGTAAAACAGGAGTAGTAATAGTAGCCCTCTTGCAGGATGGTGTCAAGGATTAAATGAGAAAGGCCTCCAAGACATGGAGAACAGCCCCTAGCCTAAGTACTCAGTGTGCCATAACTGCTCACAGTTGAAGATCGGGGTTCTGGAAGTGGCAGGAGGGGTTTATTGGGAGACTGGGTGGTGCAGGTGGGTGTGAATATGGCTTGCATGTGCCTTGGGAGAAGGCAAGATGCCAGGGATATCTGCTTTCACTTCTCTGGGAAGCAGGCACTTTGTTCAAGGGCAGACGATCTTTAAGAGCCAAGCTGCCCTCCAGTATTCGTCAGCTGTGACCCAGGAAATCTTGAGATGTGGCTTTAGTGGACAGTTCCTGGGGCCTGATCAGTTTTCCTCTGGCAAGGTGGATTAAGTTCTCCTCCAGAATCAGGAGAGAGTAATGGATTTAGTCCCATCTTTTGCCGCCAGTCATACATGTGACAGACACGTGCACACACAGAATGAAGATGCTCCATTTCTGGAGGTCACACCTCAATTTCTGATGGCGCTCTAAGGTACTAGCCCACCTACCTCCTTTATCTTTCTGGTAGCACCTGCCATGGGCCTTTCAAGAGAAACAGTCTGTTCTAGGCGGATTCCCTGGGTTACCAGTGACTTGGCAAATTCCAGTTTTGACAACTGTTGTGTCTCTTCTCTTTGTCCTCATTCTTCCTTTTACCAGGGCTTACTGTTTTTTTTTGAGACAAAGTCTTGTTCTGTTGCCCAGGCTGGAGTGCAGTGGCAAAATCTCGGCTCACTGCAACCTCCACCTCCCAGGTTCAAGTGATTCTCATGCCTCAGCCTCCCAAGTAGCTGGGATTACAGACACTGACAACCACGCCCGGCTAATTTTTGTAGTTTTAGTAGAGATGGGGTTTCACCATGTTGGCCAGGCTGGTTCCAAACTCCTGACCTCAAGTGATTCGCCCACCTTGGCTTCTCAAGGCCACAGGACCTGATCAGTTTTCCTCTGGTGAGGTGGATTAAGTTCTTCTCCAGAATCAGGAGAGAGTAACAGATTTAGTCCCATCTGGGATTACAGTGCTGGGATTACAGGTGTGAGCCACCGCACCCAGCCAACCCTTCTGTATTTTCGAGACACTTTGCAATAAGCTCACATAATTGGAGACGTTTTCCAGCTGTTCCATGGAGATAAAGTTAGAAAACTTATATTAAGGCCTTTGAAATTTCATGCCATGCTTGAGTTGGTGCAGAAAACTGTCTTGATGACAAGGAAACAAAGCGTCAAGACGGCATGAGCCCCACCATGGAGACTATTCTGTAACGGAGAATAAAGCCAGAGAGAACATTTAATGCCACTAAAGTGATTCCTTTCGTATCCAATGGTGTTTTTTTTTTTTTTGAGACGGAGTCCTGCTCTTGTCACCCAGGCTGGAGTGCAGTGGCACGATCTCAGCTCACTGCAACCTCTGTCTCCTGGGTTAAAGCAATTTTTCTGCCTCAGCCTGCTGAGTACCTGGGATTACAGGCGCCCATCACCATGTCCAGCTAATTTTTGTATTTTTAGTAGAGACAGTTTGGCCAGGTTTAGTTTCACCATGTTGGCCAGGCAGGTCTCGAAACTTCTAACCTCAGGTGATCCACCCACCTTGGCCTCCCAAAGTGCTGGGATTACAGGTGTGAGCCACCGCAGCCAGCCAGATCTAATGTTAGATGATGTAAAGCCCATGACTGCCCTGAGTTCTTAGTTCTTGTCAACCACATTCCTGAGTGGTATGTAGTTCTGTGGTTTTCTCATTGTAGGACAGAGCACACCCAGATATCAAGAAGACTCACAGTTCTAATTTTTTCTATTGATTGATTGATTGAGAGTCTTGCTCTGTCACCCAGGCTGGAGTGCAGTGGCATGATCATGGCTCACTGTAGCCTCGACCTCCTAGACTTAAACAATCTTCCCACCTCTGCCTTCTGAGAAACTGGGACTATAGGCACACACCACCATGCCTGGCTAATTTTTTTAATTATTTGTAGAAATGAGGTCTGCCTGTGTTGTACCTGGCCAGGCTTGAACTCCTGGCCTCAAATGATCCCCCTGCCTTGGCCCCCCAAAGAGTTTAAATGACAGGCGTGAGCTCTAACAGAGCACCCTTAGGAGAAGCCTGTTGACCACCCACCAAGGGCCCTACAGGGTGGCATTGTATCCATGATGCCCCAGCCCCCTGCCCACTCAGAACTGCAACCCCTCAAGCTCAGGAACCAGAGTTGTTGGCAAACCAAGAGCTGGTCTGTGTCTCCAATTATCCCAGCTCCCAGAATGGCAGTTGATTAATTTAGAGCAAGACCGCAGCCCTGGCCTCCGCCCCAGCAGTGCTTTCTCTTCCCGTAGGCAGAGCTACATGGGAAGCCCAATTATAATCAGGAGGCTGCTTGGTAGGCATGAGACAGAACAGGGGGGTTAGTTTCCTTATTCCACTCCCAGTGACATCAGGCGCTGGAATCCAATGGCTCCATCTCCAGAGGAGCTCGCTAGCCAAAGGCACTTGGTTATTTCATGTCCCTTTAATTCTGCCTCCTTCGTGTGTCTGTAGCCTGTCCACTGTCTCATCTGGGTCCTAGCAGCAGCTCTGCACTGTGCTCCCCACTCTGCTCTTACCCATTCTAGTTCATTCTGCACCTAACAGCAAGCTGGGCTTGTAACTGACTGCACAGCGTGAGGCTTCCCTTCACCCCCAGGTCCGGCCCAGCTCTTCACTGCAGTGTCCAGGGCCCTTCTCAGTCACATCTGCCTTCCCCTCCAGCCTCTTCTGGTTCACTTGCCTAGGCCCACTCAACAATTTTTTGTTTTCTGAGACAGATTCTCACTCTGTCACCCAGGCTGTAGTGCAGTGGCATGATCTCGGGTCGCTACCACCTCCTCCACCTCCCGAGTTCGAGTGATTCTCCTGCCTCAGCCTCCCGAGTAACTGGGATTACAGGCATGCACCACCACGCCTGGCTAATTTTTGCATTTTTAGTAGAGATGGGGTTTCACCATGTTGGCCAGGATGGTCTCGAACTCCTGACTGACCTCAAGTGATCTGCCCACCTCAGCCTCCCAAAGTGCTGGAATTACAGGTGTGAGCCACCACGCCCGGCCTCAACATTTTTTTTTTTCTTGAGATGGAGTCTTACTATGTCACTCAGGCTGGAGTGCAGTGATGTGATCATAGCTCACTGCAGCCCCGGATTCCTGGGCTCAAGTGATCCTCCCACCTCAGCCCCCTAAGTAGCTGGGACTACAAGGGAGCGCCACGATGCCTGGCTAATTTTTTTATTTTTTGTGGAGATGGAGGTCTCACTGTGTTGCCCAGGCTGATATCAAATTCCTGGCCTCAAGTGACCCTCCCGCCTGGGTATCCCAAAGTGCTGGGATTACAGGCGTGAGACACCACATCCCGCCTCCCACCCAACTTTGACATCTTCTGTATAAGGCTCTCCCCTCCTCCCCACCCCAGGTTCTTCAGCTTCTCTTATCCTAGCACTTGTCAAGTGGATTTGCAAGTGTTGACTTGCCTGAATCCCCGCTAAACTCTCAGCTCCCTGAGGGCAGGGACAGGGTTATATTCAGCTATGCAGTTGGGAGGCCTGGCTCAGATATTAGCTCGTAATAAATGTTTTATCAGTATTTGTGGAATGAATGAATGAATGAATGAAAGTCTTTGGGCCAGGTGTGGTAGCTCACACCTGTAATCCTAGCGCTTTGGGAGGCCAAGGCAGGGGGATCACCTGAAGTCAGGAGTTGGAGACCAGCCTGGCCAACACGGCGAAACCCTGTCTCTACTGAAAAATGCAATAATTAACCAGGCCTGGTGGTGCCCACCTGTAATCCCAGCTACTCCGGAGACTGAGGCAGGAGAATTGCTTGAACCTGGGAGGTGGAGACTGCAGTGAGCCGAGATCATGCCACTGCACTCCAGCTTGGGCAACAGAGCATGTTCAGACCATCAAGTTCCCAACAGGTGGCCTCTGTGGCCTTTGGTCTTAGGGAAGCCACTTGTGCCTCTCTCTGCTCTGGTCCCCAGGCTGGCTCTCCAAGATCACTCAGCAGTCTGTCTCTCTCTTCCCAAGCACCCCCTCCCACTGCTTCCTCCAGGCACCACCTGCAGGTATACAAAGGCACCTCTTTTTGACCACTGGCCTAAGGGTCTTCACCTAAACCTGCTTCACAGAGAAGGCCAGAGAGATGAGAGCCCTTCCCGCAATTCCCTGTCAGTTTCCGTGGCCTGCCAAACCAGGCCCTTTGCTGAATGACCTTCCAAACACAGAACAAATCTTAGGCAGCATCAGAAAGAGATATGAGTCAGATGTGGAGGCTCTCTGCTGCAGGCAGAGAGACTTGCTGGGCTTGGAAGCTCAGGTAGGTGGGCGCTCTTGGCTGTACGCATCCATGACTCAGTTATGCAGAAAGCGGCTCAGGTCACAACAACATAATTGGAACTCATTTTGGAAAGCCAGAAGTTCAAGTGATATTTTGTAAAATTCATTAACTTAAAGGCTGGGATAAAATTGGGGGTGACGATGGCAGCTGGTATTTAATATTGCCTTTGGTTTTTTCCCCCCATGGCAATATTATTCCCTACTGCTGTCTCAGTCTCATTTATCTCCTTGTGCTGAAATGCCAGTACTCAAAACTATGTCAAAAGCTCATCAGAATATCAAGGTAGCTTTTAATTATGATAATTGTGTTGTTATAAAATATCCTTTTAAAGAGCACATCTCTCCCCAAACCACTGTGGAGGTAAAACCTAGCTTCCTTCCAGCAAGCTTGATGAATAATTCTGAATCATTGTGTGGGATGAATAAATGATTTAATAATGAGCATCAACAATCATCTCTCATTGTTGCATTAATTTTTTAAAATGGGATGAGGTAAACGAGGAGGAGGGTGTCACTGTGCAGTGGACCACCGGGAGCGGAAGGGTGTGCTGTGTGAACCGAAGCCTGCCAGCCTCCAAGCTCAGGTTTCCCTAGAAACAGATGCATCCTGTTTCTACTTTTGAAGCTCAGTAAAAAACCCTCTTTGTATGATACAAAAACATTGTCAATAGCCAGTACAAATAAACAGTTATCAGGGCAGGACAGATATACCGGTGTGAAGCGGCACCTGTTATTTTCTGTCTTCGTTTCACCTGCGTGAGGATAATCAATTTCATCACATCCAAGGGATGTAGAAATTGGTTTTCCCCTTAATTCACCTGATACCTAGTTGGAGTAGCAAAGACAGATAGTAGATAATGAAATCTTGGTTGAACCTGGACATTGTCTCGGTCCTTTACGCCTCTTTCAGCAGAGGGTTAATATATGACCCATTTAATATGGATTCCAATTTAGAAACTCAATCTTAAAAAACAAAAGCTAGCTCTTTAACTGACCATGTTTCCCTTGATGTCTCGATACCTTTTCTTTTTTTCCATTCTCAGCAGAGAGATTAGAACTGTGTGTTAGAGAGCCCAGAGCAAATTTGGCAATTATGAAAAATTCCAATAAGTTGATCTTCCCTGCAAAAGTTAATGAGTCGTTTCACAGAATTAGAGTTTCATTTCTAGTATTTATGCTTTTTTAGAAAATGAGAGAGAGGGAAGATAAATCTTAGTCCATGGTTATAGTTTTAAGATTTCAAAGTTTTGGCCAGGTGCAGTGGCTCACACCTGTAATCCCAGCACTTTGGGAGGCCAAGGTGGGTGGATCACTTGAAGTCAGGAATTCAAGACCAGCCTGGGCAACATGGTGAAGCTCCATCTCTACTAAAATATAGAAATTAGCCGGGCATGGTGGCAAGCACCTGTAGTCCCAGCTACTTGGGAGGCTGAGGCAGAAGAATCGCTTGAACCCTGGAGGCGGAGGTTGCAGTGAGCCAAGATTACGCCACTGCATGCCAATCTGGGCAACAGAGCAAGACTCTGTCTCAAAAATAAATAAAAAAAATTCAAAGTTTTAAAGAACAAAAAGGTCAGGTTCCCAGGATTTACTTTATAGGAAGAGAAGACATCAAATCCTGCTCTGACATCCTTTGCGCTGTATTGCAATCACTGTTTAGATCCTGATTCCTCCAGGAAACAGAAGCCCAGCCTTATTCGCCTCTGTAAGGCCAGCCCCTAGCTGAGACTGTCATATAGTAGCCCCCCAATAAGTAAATAGTGGTTAATGGAATTGAATTAAGCGTGATTCAAGTCTACTTATCAGCAGGTAATATCCATATCACTTGTGAGTTGGTTTTCATGAACTGACTTTTTTTTGGTGGGGGTTGGGGACGGAGTCTCGCTCTGTCACCCAGGCTGGAGTGCAGTGGCGCCATCTCGACTTACTGCAACTTCCACCTCTCAGGTTCAAGCAATTCTCCTGACTCAGCCTCCCAAGTAGCTGGGATTACAGGCACACGCCACCACATCTGGCTAATTTTTGTATTTTTAGAAGAGACAGTTTCACTGTATTGGCCAGGCTAGTCGCAAACTCCTGACCTCAAGTGATCCGCTCACCTTGGCCTCCCAAAGTGCTAAGATTACAGGCATGAGCCACCGCACCCAGCTCACAAGCTGACTTTTTTATGGGAAATGCTTCGCCTGGAGGGGTCAATAGAACTTTTCTGTAAAGGGTTAGATAGTAAACATTTTGGGCTTTGTGGCTCTATGGTCTCTGTAGCAACTACTCAACTCTGCCTTCATAACAAGAGAGCAGCCACAGACAGTGCAGTGTTCCAATAAAACTTTATTTACAGAAACAGGTGATAATTTTCAGAAACAGGCCTGCCGGTGATAATTTTCCAACTCTTGGCTTAGAGAAATGTTCCCGTTATGGGGTGACGCTCTTGCTCTCCCCAGAACCTTGTCCACATTCTCTATGTGTCTAAGTTTAGGATGCATCTGATGACCCCATTGTGACAACTGCCTGACTGACAGAAGGGTCTGCCCAGAACAAGCCTCCTGAAGGTCCTCAGTGGAGGGTGTGCCTGGGTGAGGCACATGTTCCCCTGAAGACCAGGATGTGATTTGGGGATTGAGTGCAGACAAGAGGGTCCGTGGTGCATGTAAGATGTCTAATAATTGGGTGATCAGCTTCACATTTATTAGAAAAAATAGAACTAGCTTATCAATTTAAAGAAAATGATTTAATTATCACCTGAGCTCAGGAGTTCGAGACCAGCCTGGCCAACATGGAGAAACCCCATCTCTACTAAAAATACAAAAATTAGCCAAGCGTGATGGCACACACTTGTAGGCCTAGCTACTTGGAAGGCTAAGGCAGCACATTGGGTTGAACCCGGGAGGCAGAGGTTACAGTGAGCTGAGATCGCGCCACTGCACTCCAATCTGGGCGACAGAGCAAGACTCTGACTCAAAACATAAAAAATAAAAATAAATAAAATGATTGAGTCAATAGTAGTATGAGTATTGTGCAGATAAGGCAAAACTTGGAGGTTTGTACAGGGGGAATTAGTGTCTGGGCTGGTGGGCAAGCGGTCCTATAACATGGCAGGTGAACAGACAGGATTTGGCTTCTTAAGTTGCTTGGGATAAGCCACCAAACATTTCTCTGCCTTAGTTTTCCCACTTGTAAAAAGAGGGTACTCACCCCAACCTTGTCGAGTTGGTGTATCCCTTAAGGAGAGTCATATATAAAATCAAAAAGACAAGTCAGGCCAGGCGCGGCGGCTCACACCTGTAATCCCAGCACTTTGGGAGGCTGAGGTGGGTGGATCACCTGAGGTCAGGAGTTCGAGACCAGCCTGGCCAACATGGTGAAACCCCATCTCTACTAAAAATAGAAAAAATTAGCGGAGCATGGTGGTGAGTGCCTGTAATCCCAGCTACTTGGGAGGCTGAGGCACGAGAATCACTTGAACCCGGAAGGCGGAGGTTGCAGTGAGCCGAGATCACGCCACTGCACTCCACCCTGGGCGACTGAGTGACACTCCATCTCAAAAAAAAAAAAAAAGAAAGAAAGTCACTTAGCACCATGTCTGGCTCATAGTGAGCACTCAGTAAGGGCGTGTTTGTTGTTCTGTATGATCCCGAACTGTTTGGGGACCCCATAGCAGGCAAATGTACTTTATCCATTAGCTAGACCGTCATGCTTCTCACCCCTGAGGTGCTGGCGTCCTTCTTGCGGGCATTCGTGAGAATCTCCAGGACGGGCGGGCCTGGTTTGGGGACATGCGTGCTGCCTGCTGATATAGCTGTGTAGGTTTGAAAGGGAAATAATGATCAACTCTGTTCAAAATACAAACTATAGGAAGTAAAGCTAGACAAAATTCTCTTGGCTCCTGGGATATGCAGGAAGATAGATGATTACAGCCAGTCTGAGAGTTTTCAGGGTAGATGAGGAATGCATGCTACTTTTAATTTTAACAAAAGGGGGTACTGGTTTAAAAGGATGGTAGTCACTGAAGTAGATGAAAAATTCTTACGGAATTTAGTGATAAAATTTGATCCTTTGTTTATTTTTTAAAGCACACACCTGTTTCAAAAGAAAAAACCTTAGACAAATTAAAGTTCACAGTTTAGTTGAGCAAAGAATGATTCATAAATCAGGCAGACCCTGAACCAGAATAGAGGCTCAGAAAGACTCCAGCACAGCCAAATGGTGAGAGATTTGTGGGTAGAAAAAGGAAAGTGGAAAGTGAGGTACAAAAACAGCCAGATTGGTTACAGCTCAGCATTTGCCTTATTTGAACACAGTTTGAACAGTTGACTGCCTGTGATTGGCCAAAACCGGAGATTGGCAAGAGTATGTTCTATTCTGTTTACACATCCAGTTCACTGTGTATACAGAGAAACCTTTGGCTGAAATTAAAATGTATAAAGAAGGCTGGGCATGGTGGCTCACACCTGTAATCCCAGCACTTTGGGAGGCCAAAGTAGTAGGATCGCTTGATCCTAAGAGTTCGAGACTAGCCCAGGCAACATAGTGAGACTCTGTCTTTGCCAAAAAGAATTTTTTTTTTTTTAACTAACCAGGCATAATGGTATGCACCTGTCGTCTCAGCTACCCAGAAGGCTGAGGTGGGAGGATCACTTGAGCCCCGGAAGCCAAGGCTGCAGTGAGCTGTGATTGCACCACTGTACTCCATCCTGGGCAACAGAGCAAGACCCTGTCCCAAAAAAATAAGTAAATAAAAATAAAATATGTAAGGAGGCAGCTTGAGCCTCAACTTAATTTAACATACCTCACCAATTAAGTGTTAGTAAACACACCTTTGAATGTATAATTTCATAGTCAGATTTTTTTCCAAATGCAGCAAGCCTGTCCACAGGGCAGTGACAATCATGTTACAGTGCCCTCCCATTTAAAATGAAATTTTTAGGCTGAGTGTGGTGGCTCACGCCTGTAATACCAGCCCTTTGGGAGGGCGAGGTGGGTGGATCACCTGAGGTCAGGAGTTCAAGACCAGCCTGGCTAACATGGTGAAACCCCATCTCTACTAAAAATATAAAAATTAGCAGGGTGTGGTGGCACGCACCTGTAATCACAGCTACTCAGGAGGCTGAAGCAGGAGAATCGCTTGAAGCTGGAGGCGGAGGTTGCAGTGAGCAGGGATTGTGCCACTGTACTCTAGCCTGGGCAACAAGAGCAAAACTCTGTCTCAAAAAAAAAAAAAAGGGGATTTTTAAAAAACTATCTCACACTCATGCCCCCGCCCCCCCACCCCACCTTTTTTTTAAGCATCCATAGAATCCAGAGTTTGTGGGGCCTTATTAGCTTGAGGAAGTTTACCCTCTTTGTTTTATTTCCTAAGATTTAGTCTTGAATTCATTTTCCCACGTTTGGCCTATTTTTTAGGTTCCAATCAGTTCACCACAAAACATCACACGCTGGTCATTTAACGTCAGATTCTCATTCATTATAAACCTAGATAAAAGACTTAACTGCCAAAGCTACATCTGGTGTGAAGTGATGGATTAGATTTCTCACTTTGGAGGTATCCTTAACAGTTGGGCTAATTAAAGTTGAAATCAAGTCCTGATGGTAAATATTTATAAATTGAGAATCTGGTGTGTGTAAATGTATGCTGCTGATTCCTGAAGTTAAATCAACATTTATCCATTCGGCAAATAGCATGGGTCCCATGCTAGGCACTGAGGATGGAGGGATGAACAAAACAGAGAAGTTTCTTCTCTGAGGTTGTGAATTGCTCTTCAACTAAAAATGTCTGGGTTTTTCTGTTCTTTTGTTTTTTGTGAGAGGGTCTCACTCTATCACCCAAGCTGGAGTGCAGTGGCGCAATCTTGGCCCATTGCAACCTCCGCCTCCCGGGTTCAAGTGATTCTCCTGCCTCAGCCTCCCAAGTAGCTGGGACTACAGGTACCCGCCACCACACTTGGCTAATTTTTGTATTTTGAGAAGCTATAGGGTTTCACCATGTTGTCCAGGCTGGTCTCTAACTCCTGACCTCAGGTGACCCTCCCAACTCAGCCCCTCCTAAAGTGCTGGGATTACAGGCATGAGCCAACACAGCCGGCCAAATAAAAATTATTTAATTTTTTAATTTCATCACAACATTTCAAAAAGGAGCCCCCAGTACATGGTGAACAGCAGTGTCTGTTGAAGTTTATGAAGTCAAAATATTATATCTTCTTCTTTGAGGTCATGTTTCAAAAATAGCAATTAGTGTCATTTTGAAATTAGCAGTGAGATTCCTTTGTAAATTTCCAGTATCTCCAGCTTAGTGAAGCGTTCATTCCGTCTGCTAGTTCAAGTTATTTTTTTATTTACTGCACTTGCCTTCACTTAAAAGACATTTTCCCTAACTATTTCCCACAGTGTAAGTACAAATCTACAATGTTGCTTTGTAAAATAAGTTCAAAAATGCTTTAATTTCATTGCCTTTTAAATTTTACTTAAAAATGTTTGCATATTAATTGATTGATTTGAAAGTTAAAAAAAAAAAATAGCATGGCCAGGCACGGAGACTCACCCCTGTAATTCCAGCACTTTAGGAAGCCGAGGTGGGCGGGTTGCTTGAGCCCAGGAGTTCGAGACCAGCCTAGGCAACATGGTGAAACCTGTCTCTACAAAAAAACACAAAAAATGAGTCCAGGCATTGTAGTGCACGCCCAGATGCATGGGAGGCTGAGGTGGGAGGATTGCCTGAGCCTGAATGTTGAAGTTACAGTGATCCACGGTCACACCACTGCACTCCAGCCTGGGTGAGAGAGTGAGACTCTCAAAAGCAAATACCACTCATTTAGGTGAAGCCTCCTGGGTGCCAGACACTGTCCTGTGAGCCCTTCTATCAGGACCTTAAAGGTGCCTTCTCCAGGTCTTCGGCACAGGTGTAGAAACTGAGCACGTCAGTTGTAAGGCGCAGAGGCCCTCTAACTCTTGAGTCTATTTTAAATTTCACAGGCACGGTAAGAGGAAAGGAAATCTTTTTTCCTCACACGTCTCCCTTCTGTAAGCACTATGCTGTGTGCAGTTGGAAGTCCAGGTGAGGGTACTATTCCCTGCAGTAACATTGTCCAGATAGAAGGGGCCATGTCAGGCAGGTGTGATGTTCTTTCAGCCACTGAGCCTCTTCTGGGGCTGCCCTGCCAGGTGGGGCCCTATGCTTTGTGCTCTGTCTCCCTGGGGACTGTGGTATCCTCTGATCTCACTCCTCCATGTTGCCACTGAAGGCACCTAATAGAGCAATTTCTCTCCCGAAAATTGCTGGAGATGAACAGGCTTCTTGAGAGCCATGGTCAGTGTTCACTTTTATTTTTATTCATATTACTGTCAGCGGCTGCTCTCATGGTGTGGCAAACCTCCACTACAACCCCACAAGGTACTGGTATTTTTTCCGTTTTGCCGACAAACATATTCAGGTCCTAGAAGCAGAGTCATCCATTCAGATCACAAAGCTATGAAGCAGGTGCAGTGGGTTTTGTGGGGATCAGATGAAATAATCCAGTACCTTGAGACAGTGTCTGGCTCCTGGTGGGTGCTCAGTGATAGTGATCCTCTATTCTTATCATCATTGTTATTGAAAAATATTTTAAATGACTGGACGTGAAAAGGATGTGTAAGGGACACAGTTTCTGATATTCCTTGAATTGGTACCCCTGACCCACTGCCGAGTGTTGCCAGAGTAGGAACCAAAGTCTTCCTGGCAGTATTTGTTCTGTCACTCCCTTGTTCACCACACTGGGGACAAATTGAAGTTAGCCTCTCTCCGAGATGGCTCTGTGAAGTGCCACCAGTGGGTACTAAAAACCACCTTCCTCAAGGGTCGGTGTGACTCCATTGGTCATTTAAAACGCAGTGGACACGGCCGGGCACAGTGGCTCACACCTGTAATCCTAGCACTTTGGGAGGCCAAGGCAGGCAGATCACTTGAGGTCAGGAGTTCAAGACTAGCCTGGCCAACATGGCGAAACCCCATAGCTACTAAAAATACAAAAATTATCCAGGCATGGTGGTGCATGCCTTTATATTTTATTTATTTTATTTTTTATTATACTTTAAGTTTTAGGGTACATGTGCACAACGTGCAGGTTTGTTACATATGTATACATGTGCCATGTTGGTGTGCTGTACCCATTAACTCGTCATTTAATATTAGGCATATCTCCTAATGCTATCCCCGCCTCCCCCAACCCCACAACAGGCCCCGGTGTCTGATGTTTCCCTTCCTGTGTCCATGTGTTCTCATTGTTCAATTCCCACCTATGAGTGAGAACATGCAGTGTTTGGTTTTTTG
The DNA here is from genome assembly GCF_028885625.2 of Pongo pygmaeus. NCBI lineage: Eukaryota > Metazoa > Chordata > Mammalia > Primates > Hominidae > Pongo > Pongo pygmaeus. Next base: position 16,104,052 of record NC_072391.2, read on the forward strand.
TCCTTGCGATAGTTTGCTGAGAATGATGGGTTCCAGCTTCATCCATGTCCCTACAAAGGACATGAACTCATCATTTTTTATGGCTGCATAGTATTCCATGGTGTATATGTGCCACATTTTCTTAATCCAGTCTATCATTGTTGGACATTTGGGTTGGTTCCAAGTCTTTGCTATTGTGAATAGTGCCACAATAAACATACGTGTGCATGTGTCTTTATAGCAGCATGATTTATAATCCTTTGGGTATATACCCAGTAATGGGATGGCTGGGTCAAATGGTATTTCTAGTTCGTGGTGAATAGTGCCGCAATAAACATACCTGTGCATGTGTCTTTATAATAGCATGATTTATAATCCTTTGGGTATATACCCAGTAATGGGATGGCTGGGTCAAATGGTATTTCTAGTTCGTGGTGAATAGTGCCGCAATAAACATACATGTGCATGTGTCTTTATAGCAGCATGATTTATAATCCTTTGGGTATATACCCAGTAATGGGATGGCTGGGTCAAATGGTATTTCTAGTTCGTGGCTTTAATCCTAGCTACTCGAGAGGCTGAGGCAGGAGAATCACTTGAACCCAGGAGGCAGAGGTTGCAGTGAGCCAAGATCACGCCACTAGCCTGGGTGACAGAGTGAGACTATGTCTCAAAAAAAGAAAGAAAGGAGAAAACACACACAGGACGCTATACTAGTAAAATAGTAATAATGACTGCTTAATAAATAGTACACCACAGGGACTCTTGCTCTGATTTTGTAGACAAGGAAACTGCAGCACAGGAAGACAAAACGGCTTCCCCAGCATCACCCAGCTGCGAAGTGGTGGGTGACACTAATTGCTTGGGGCCTGGGCAGTGGCCCTGGGTCCTGTGTTCTCAATGACATTGCTGTTGGGTGCCCCAGAGCATGTTGATGAGCAGAATGCACCGTGGGCATGGGTAGAGAGGAGCCAGGACACCTGTGTGGGGCAGGGTCCCCCCTGCTCACCCTCCTGCCCATTCTTCACCTGCTCCTCTCCAGGGGCTGCCTCAGGAAAGGAGCTGGTGCAGCGACCATGGAGACTCAGCACTGGGATGTCCAAAGGGATCTGCCAAGTGAGGGTCCCTAGAGCCTACTTGGTGTGGAATACAAGGGTGTGGAATTCCCCTTTGGCCTCAACACGCAGGAATTTTTCTTTCATAGTAAGCCTCTCCGTTCATCCGTTCATCTTGAGTATGTGAATTGTGCCTTCTACAGACAAAGATGCTCTTGATGGTGTCTTTTTTTTTTTTTTTTTTTTTTTTGGTAGAAACTGGATCTCACTATTTCACTATTTTGCCCAAGCTGGTCTCGAACTCCTGAGCTCAAGCAATCCACCTACCTTGGCCTCCCAAAGTGCTGGGATTACAGGCATGAGCCACCACACCTGGCCTTTTTTTTTTTCTTTCTTTCTTGAGAAGGAGTCTTGCGCTGTTGCCCAGGCTGGAGTGCAGTGGCATGACCTCAGCTCACTGCAACCTCTGCCTCCTGGGTTCAAGTGATTTTCCTGCCTCAGCCTCCCGAATAGCCAGGACTATGGGTGCTCCCCACCACGCGTGGCTAATTTTTGTATTTTCAGTAAAGACTGGGTTTCACCGTGTTGCCCAGGTTGGTCTGGAGAACTCCTGAGCTCAAGCAGTCTGCCTGCGTTGGCCTCCCAAAGTGCTGTGGTTATACGCATGAGCCACCACACTTGGCCTTCTCGATGGTGTGTCTTTCATGAAACAGGGAGGGATCTGTACCCACCTCCGCAGACTCTGGTCAGCCCCTCACCGGGGTCAAGCCCAGGTAGGCTCATTATCTAAAGATTATGGCCGCCAGAAAAAAGCTCACTTAAAATGCGGACCGTAGCTACAGAAAATGGCGATAAAATAAAAATAAAGGTTGGTTTGAGACATTGTCTTGAGAAAAGAGACAAACTATGGCAATCAGTTAATTTCAACTTGTATTCGATAAAATGGTTGTTACTGCCAGTATGCACCAACTCAGAATGGACGGAGAAGTAATCAAGTGTTGACTTGGTTTCCTTGGAGTAAATGGTCTGAAAAAAAATTCTTTGACAGCATCCTGTACTTTACATTTGGCATTGGCAGCAGCATCACTGAGGGTTATTTTCAGATTTCATCAATCTTCCTAAGGGTCTGTTTCTGAATCCATCAGTAATCTGATGATTGGCTCCTCAGGAGCTAATGTGGGCACGTATGTTTACTCCGTGAGAGCCTTATTTGCCGATGACTTCCCCAGTGTCATTTTCTTCGGCTTTGTGAAATCCTGCATCTTTAGTGTGGTTTGTGGTCTCACATACAGGTGCACTCTGGTTGCACAGCTTGGGGGATTGGGAGTGGGGGCTTGGTTTATAAGCAGTCCATTTATGAACAGTTTCTTGTTAATAAGAAATACTGGCTGGGTGTGGTGGCTCTCACCTGTAATCCCAGTGATTCTGGAGGCCCAGGTGGGAGGATCAGTTGAGGCCAGGAGTTTGAGACCAGCCTGGGCAACATAGCAAGACCCCATCTCTACAAAATATACTTTTTTAATTAGCCAGGCATGGTGGTGTGCACCTCTAGTCCTAGCTACTTGGGAGGCTGAGATGGGAGTATCTCTCGAGCCCAGAAATTCGAGGTTGCAGTGAGCCAAGATCACACCACTGAACTCCAGCCTGGAGGATGGAGTGAGACCCTGTCTCTTTAAAAAAAGAAAAAAAAAAAAAAGCCCTCTTTTCATGTAGCTGATCATATATGGGCATTCAGGAAGCATAAGATTGTATCATACAAAGCATTATCTCACATGTCATTAAAAACCCAGACCACAGCTCATTGTACTCTGTAGACATACCATGTTCATTTAACTCTTGTCATTGTTGAACATTGAGGTTGTTTCCACTTGTTCTTTGTCATACATAATAACATTTTGAACTTCTTCATGCATAAACAGACCCAAATCTTAACATAAAAATGCTTGTGCATTTTCGTATTTGTGGAACAAATGCCTGCAATCAGTCTTGGTAAGTAAGGCCACATGTGACTGTGTGTCGTGTTTTGCTGAAGACATGTAGCATTCTGACTGGAGCTCTTGACATTGGAGTCAGGTAATTCGCTTAGTGTTATGTTTGTCTTTACATTTTTTAACATTGACGGCACATGTTCTCTGCATGTTTCCATGTGTTCCTTGGAGACAAGGGAAACACATGAGGTGGAGTAAGCATCGGCCCTGCCCTCAAGAAGCTCAGAACCTTGGAGAAAAGTCAGGAAAGAAACCAGAGAATTACCCTTAATGCAGAAGTCGTGGAGTGGGGGCTGGGCGCGATGAATCACGCCTGTAATCCCAGCACTTTGGGAGGCCGAGGCAGCAGATCACCTGAGGTCGGAGTTCGAGACCAGCCTGGCCAACATGGCAAAACCCCGTCTCTACTAAAAATACAAAAGTTAGCCAGGCGTGGTGGCGGGTGCCTGTAATCCCAGCTACTCGGGAAGCTGAGGCAGGAGAATAATCACTTCAATCCAGGAAGAGGTGGAGGTTGCAATGAGCCAAAATTGTGCCACTGTACCCCAGCCTGGGTGACAGAGTGAAACTCCATCTCAAAAAAAAAAAAAAAAAATCCTGGAGTAGGATTCCAGGACACTTTAGAATTGTTTCTTATTACTTAAATTTCTCTCCCCATAAGTCACATGTGAAGATGTGCAAGTACTTTGCTTTCTACCTATTGGATAGGGGTGTGGTTCCTCTTAAGATTGTATGAGTGTGGTGGTGCGCACCTGTAGTCCCAGCTACCGCGAAGGCTGAGGCAGGAGAATCACCTGAGCCTGGGGTGGTCGAGGCTGCAGTGAACCGTGATCGCACCACTGCAGTCTAGCCTGGGAGACAGAGTAAGACTCTGTCTCAAAAAAAAAAAATAGTGTGAGTTGTGTGGCACCTGCTGCCCTTGTGACTTTCATGTTAGTGACATTCCATTCCTCCTTGCTTCTTCCTTCATTCTTTTGTTGTTGTTCCTTTAAATTATAACAATGTTTACGTTATTACTGTCTTCATAAAATCACTCCGTTAAGTGTCTGCTTTTGGGGCGTCTGTTCAATTAATTGAGTATAAATTTGGGGATCGCCTACTCTATCCCAAGCCCAAAGAAAGCTTTTTAATGTGATTAATCCATCAATACGCAGGAGTATTGTGACCTGGTGCCTCTCTTTCCTCTATTCCAGTCAGGGTTGTGGAATAACCATTTTCTCGCTTACTGCAACCTCAGCCTTCCGAGTAGCTGGGATTACAGGCGCCCGCCACCACGCCTAGCTAGTTTTTATATTTTTAGTAGAGATGGGGTTTCACTATGTTGGCCAGGCTGGTCTCAAATTCCTGACCTCAAGTGATCTGCCCACCTCAGCCTCCCAAAGTGCTGGGATTGCAGGTGTGCCTGGCCTAGGAATAACCATTCTTAATCTTGTTGAGGTCACTGACACTATGGCCAAATCCCTGGCCAAGCCCTATCCGAAGAAGGTGCACATTCCTTAAAGGTAAAGCTAAGACCCTCTGGTGCAGCAGAGAGCAGTTAAAGGGGACTTGGGATATCATTGTAATATTTCATTTGTTTTTTTAAAAAATGTAAAGACAGATCTTGCAAGATGTTAATATTTATTATCTCTGGGTGGTGGCATTATGAATGTTACATTATTCTTTTGTACTTACCGTATCTTTTAAATTTCTCAAAACATGAAAAAAGAATATTGTAAGAAGGATCCCTGTAGTGGAGTGAGTATAGGTCAAGAGTTGGCAAACGGTTTCTGTAAAGAGCATGATTAAATAGTTTAGGTTTTGTGGGACAAGAGGCAAAATTGAGGATATGATACAGGTACTTACATCCTAAATGCAGCCATTTATGATAGAAATGTAAGAAGCATTCTTAGCTCACAGGCCCCATCAGAAAGCGGGCAATGGGCTTTAGTTTGCCGACCCCTGGTGTAGGTACTGAATCAGTCACCACTGATGCTTATATTTAAGGATCATAGTTAGAGAGCCGTCAGTTCTTTTCAAAAAAAATTATGCCACTTTACATTTTCTGCACTTAAATCTCTTCAGCCACAAGTAAAAGGCCACAGTCTAAATCAAAGGGAGGAAGAGATTGTCTTTGTTTTCAGTTGCCAACATTTTGGGTGTTTTAGTAACTGACACTCTGCCTCTCGTGTCTGTCATCTGGTCCTCATTTCCGAATTGCCTCCAAGTTGTCATACGGACATGGGCCAGGGTTACTAAGCCACCTTTCCCATCCCAGCGTCCTCCCCTCTCTGATGAGGAATGTGCCACAGCACTCACTACCTTTGGACCTGTGCATGCCTTGGTCCTACTGAAGGCAAGAAGGTTGGGAAAGCAATTTCACAGGAATAGAAACGTTGCAAGAAGTTTATTGACAAAGCTGTATTCTAATGGAGTCTCACTGAATCCCACCCTGACAAGGAAACCCTCTGCGGCCTCTTGGACAACAGTGGAACTCTGTTATTTTGTAAGAGTTTCCAAAGGCCAACTTACATAGTGTTTATTCACAAATGGATTCTTGGACGTGGTGGCTCATGCCTGTAGTCCCAGCTACTAAGGGAAGCTGAGGGAGGAAGATGACTTGAGCCCAGGAGTTCATGACCAGCCTGGGCAACATAGCAAGACCCCATCTCAAAAAATATATATATATACAATTAATAAACAAGCAATCTTCAAAACAAATGGACTACTGGCCACCCCAAAAGGAGAGTGACTGTTCTAACAAGTATAGGATAGTATCAGTACCATCCGTTCCTTTGGGCTGTACAGAACAGGAAACTCCCATCACCCAGTTCAGAGAATAAGGAAGTTCTCTGTGTGGACAGAGATGCCACGGGTGGCTCAGGTGTTCGGCCTGGCTGAATGCGTGAGCAGGATTTCTCTGCACACCCACTGTGCTTCTCCCTGTCATGACCCATTCCTTAGGCTGGACTTCTCAGCTGGCTGATGCACTTCTGCACGTCACATTCACACTTGACAACCCCAGAGGAAGAAAGGGGGACTTTTTAAAAGAAACGTAACCTTTCTCAGACACCCCCGTGGTTTCCTCCCAAATCTCCATATCCAGACCTGGGCTCCTGCCCGGACCCAGGAGAATTATCACAGCTGCATCCATCCTGGTTTGGGGAATGAAGCTGGTGGCCTCCCTGAGCAGGACATTGCCCAGAACAAAATAACGAGGAAAAGGGAGGGTGTGGATATTGAGAGGCAACCAGCACTGTCTCCAACGGCAAGGAAGAAAAATGCCCTTGTCCACACTTTGTTTCAAACACAGTCCCAAGAAGCATCAGGTCCCCGGCATGCAATAGTGAGTGTGCCAGGGGTTTAAACACATTACGTCTGAAACTCATAACAGCCTCATGAGGCTGTTATTATTATTGCTATTATTATCACTTTATTTATTTATTTATTTATTTATTTATTTGAGATGGAATCTCGCTCTGTCACCCAGGCTGGAGTGCAGTGGCATGATCTCGGCTCACTGCAACCTCCGCCTCCTGGGTTCAAGCAATTCTCTTGCCTCAGCCTCCTGAGTAGCTGGGATTACAGGTGCCCACCACCACACCTGGCTAATTTTTGTATTTTTGGTAGAGATGGGGTTTCACCATGTTGGCCAGGCTGGTCTCAAACTTCTGACCTCAGGTGATCTGTCCACTCAGCCTCCCAAAGTTCTGGGATTGCAGGCGTGAGCTGCCGTGCCTGGCTGAGGGATCTGTTATTGTCCCCTTTTTAAAACTGAGGAAACAATGTACAGCGAGGTGCAGCCGCTTGTCATTTGGCATTTAAGTAACAGACAGGATCCAGAATCGGTGCTCCTTCCACTGTCTCCGATTTCCACCCTCTTGTGAGTAAGGCCTCCTTCTGTAAGGAACATGGCAGTTCTTTTGTAAAATCAGGAAATATGGGAACTCTCCCTTCCCTTTGATAATATTGACGAAGGGGAGATTTGAGTTTCTCCTCCGGGATGCCTACTAAAGTATAGCTTCTGAGTTGCCACAAGTTTCATTTATTCATTCACTGTCCATCCATCCATCCATCTCTCCATTCATTCGTTTATCCAGCAGTCACAGAGCGGCCGCTCTCTGCTATTCATCCTGGGGGTGAATATTCAGTTAAACACACATGGCCTCTGCCCTTAAGAGCTCATAGACCAGTAGGGGAAACCAAGGTGGGAGCCAGAAATCAGGGCGAAAGTAAAAGAATTTGCAAGGAACAGGATGAAGAAGCAGCAGCCCTGTCCAGCTTCACCAGGGATGTTTTCCCATTGGAGGAAACGAATGAGCAGGGTCTTGAAGGATGAATAAGAGCACATCAGGCAGACCTGGGCAGAAAGAGGGCACAACATGGGCAGAGGCTGGAGCCACAAAATAGCTCATCCTGTACTGGCACTGGCACTGGAGTTGCTCAGTGACTGGAGTAGGCTCAAGTGGAGACATTGTGTTTGATCAGGATCCTAAGGTGATGGAGAACCCTCAAATTTTACTTGACGAAGTGGCCCAAGTGGTTTTGCTTTAAAAAAGAAATTGTAGAGATGGGGTCTCATTTTGTTGCCTAGGCTGGTCCCAAACTCCTGGGCTTAGGTGATCCTCCTACCTCAGCCTCCCAAAGTGCTGGGATTACAGGCATGAGCCACTGTGCCCGGGTTTTGCATTTTAGAAAGATGGCTCTGCTCAGTTTACCCAGATGCATTTTCTCTGCGTTCCTTCCTAACAGAGCAGGTTTTGTTCAGGGCACTAGCATGGCAGGCTGAAACACTCCTTCTCCAGACCCCCATGGAGTTGTGTGTGGCTGCATGACCTAGGTTCAGGGGCTTAGCAAGTGGGGCTTCCAGAAAGGCTTTTTGTTGGCCCTTACCTCTTCTTCTACCTTGGAACTTGGACCCGGTGCCCAGAAGCCCTGCAGCCATCTTGCGATCTTGAGGATAGAAGCTACAAACTGAGGAAGGCAAAACAGAAAGATGGAAGGAGGCTGGATCCTTAATGAAATCCTGGAGAGACTGCTCCCTCCTGGACTGCTCACCTCCTCTTTTTATGGGGTAGATAAATCATAGTTAAGCACAAATACAGCCTTTACTTTTTTAAGCCACCGTAGCCACTGACAGCTGAATATCATACAGGAGATCAGGCAACCAGGGAGACCACACTGAGGACGGAGAGGAGATGGGGGTAAGCGTGTTCAGGCAGACAGGTCAACAGGACGCATGGACCAGGCGGAGGAAGGGAGTCTCAGGATGACTCCCGCATGCCTGGGTTGATGACTGCATAATGCTCCAGTTAAACCCACACGAGGAGGGTTGGGCACTGGGGCAAAAGAAGTAAGTGGGTTGAGTTTGCAGAGCTTGCAAGGATGTCTAGAAGAGAGGTCCATGAAGCCTAGGAACCGATTGTTGGCTGGGAAATGATTCTGAATTTTTGGCAGGTGGAGGTGGTTGAGGTTGTAGCAGAACCGGTGATCATCAGTGAGAGGGAAAGGGACGAGAGAAGGGGAATGGACAGAGCCTGGGGAAGGCCACCATTGATGTATGCAGGAAGAATAAGCTGTTAACTGGAGGAGGAAGTGCCTCGAAGCCCAGGAGTAAGGAAAAGCGTACAAATTTAGTTAATGTGTGTTCTTTAAGGGATCATCGCCTGATCAGAATTTTTCTTGCCCCAGTTATTCAAACGGAATCTGACTTACCCAAGCTCCTCACGTTTTGATGAATGCAATACCCTCTTCTTGGCTTTCCCTGGCTCAAGTCAGAGGCAGGGCACTTTCTCCCTAGCAAATTTCATCTTGAACAAATTCTGCAAAACGTTTTCCTTCCGTGGCTGGCCGCCACCTCTGTCTACCTCCCTCGAGTATTTTTGGATGGATTTCCAATTTGATACATGAACATTCTGTCAGTCAAAACAATCTTTTTAATGAGGCTCTTGTCCTGACAGCTGTGTTTAAGATAGGGCATGGAAATCTAGAAAATCGTCCATTCTGGATTGAAACCTTAATGTGTGCCCCACGCTCCATTTCACACGCAAGCTGCCATCTTCTTTTAAAAATAAAGAGGAAATTATGAATAGTGAGAAAGATGTAATTTGTGCAAATGAAAAGAAAAAGATCTTCTGATCAGATACTTAGAGAAGGATGAGAGGAAAGTATAATTATTGAGTGCTGCCTGAGTACAAGACATGCAGCTTCCTGCTGTGCCACCCAGGGCGTGTCCCTGATTCTCACTTATCTTCCCAGTGGCCCTGGGGGTGGTTGATACTAGTCTTGCCTGCCAAATGAGGAAACTCGGGTTCAGATATGTTGCTGCCCATGCCACACCTACACAGCTCAGCAGCAGCAGAACTGAGGTTCACACCTGAGTCTCCCAACCCCTAGCTCCCACCCCAGGCTGCCACTGCTTTTCTGGCAACCAGTACTAATATTAGTATTAACAGAATACAGCCCTCCTCTTGCATATTGTACAGGTTTTGAATCTGTAAGTCATCAGGAAGGGGAAAAAATAAAAAGTTGAGCATAGCCCCCCATGTAGAAAAGTAATAAAGGGGCTGGGCGCGGTGGCTTGTGCCTGTAATCCCAGCACTTTTGGGAGGCCAAAGTGGGCAGATCACCTGAGTTCAGGAGTTTGAGACCAGCCTGGCCAACATCGCAAAATCCTGTCTCTACTAAAGATACAAAAATTAGCCAGGCATGGTAGTGGGAACCTGTAATCTCAGCTACTCGGGAGGCTGAGGCAGGGAGAACTGCTTGAACCCAAGATACACAAGTTGCAGTGAGCCAAGATCACGCCACTGCACTCCAACATAGGCAACAGAAAGAGACACTGTCTCAAAAAAGTAATAAACAGCAGTGAGTCTGGGGGTTGGAGGCGCATAACTAATCTTCGAGTCCAGGGTAGGGAAGTGATGGTATGCTGTAATCACACTGTCAAGGCTGTGGACTCAAGTGGGCAGCCAGACACCTCCAGGCCCTGGAGAGTAATTATTTCCCAATACTGCTCTTTGCCCTGGAGTGTGAGAGCACATCCCCATGCCCTTTCTGATTCTAAGTGGGATGCAGATGCGGTGGGTGGAAGTGGGAAATGTCATGTTATGAACAGGAGTGTGGGCCACCCTCAGCTGCCTCCAGGTGTTGGTGTGATGATTGTGACCACTGAACCTCTTCCATGCACTCTGTCTCAAACCTTTTGCAGCAGACGTACTTACCTCCTGATGAAGCTGACAATGCACAGCCCTAGGTGTTTTCTAGGCCACTTCTGTGCCGTCCACATCTCCCACATTCTTAGTTTTAATTAAGAGGAGCTTTGAAAAGGGAAGAATATAATTTTTGTGGATCGTTAATCAGGTGAGGTAAGAAAAGTATAATTTACATGGCGTCTTAGTTCGTTTTGTGCTGCTGTAACAGAATACCTGAGCCTGGGTAATTTATAAAGAACGGAGATTGATTTTTTACAGTTCTGGGGGTTGGGAAGTCCAAGGTGAAGGGGCTGCATCTGGTGAGGGCCTTCTTGTTGGAGCATCCCTGGCAAGAGTGAGGAGGAAGGGGGCCTGGCCATATTCATCCTTTTTTTAAAATCAGGAAGCCACTTCTCTGATAACAGCATTAATGCATTCATGAGGGCAGAGCCCCTGTGACCTAATCATCTCTTAAAGGTCCACCTCCCAACGCTGTTACACTGGGGATTAAGTTTATAACACTTAAACTTTGGGGGGCACATTGAAATAATAACACATAGCTATTCTTTAGAGGGGGAAACGGGGGTGGGGGGAGAAATCCTTAAAGCAAAGAAATCTCTTCAGGTTTTAGAGTATGAGCTGGCTTTAGGTAAAGGTCATTTTAACAACTGGGCCATTGCTTCCCACCCAAGCAAAACATTAAAAAGAAAGAAAGAGGAAGAGAATCTCAAGAGGAGGCTATGAATCCTAAGATAAACCAGATGCTTTATATCACATGGACCAGACATGTGAGCAAATGTCTGAAATGACCAAGTGTATAGGTGTTAATGTCACACCCATAAGAGGAGATGAGGCTTGAACCCAGGTTTCCAGCAGGGTTCAGCCCAGGAGCATGTGGACCCATCACAGTGAAATCTTTGAGAGGCTCAGCTCCAGAAGGAGATATGCCCCTACAACCCACCCTAGGTCTCACAGGGGTAGAGCTGCTTGGCTTGGGCACTCCGTAACCCGAGAGTGTCTCTCTTCTCATGCTGATGATACAGCAAGCAGGAGAAGCTGGGCTTCTCCCCCAAGACCCAGGTCAGAGGGGCTGTGCAGGCAAGACTCCTTCTTCTCTGGGGGCCGTCTCTGCCCCCTGAATCCCAGATGCTCTCTGAGAAGCTGTAGTAACTATGTGTGTCCCCATGCATGTGAGTAGTCCTTAGAGGGTGGAAAGGGTCTGAACTCTCCTGACCTCCCAGTTTACAGTATTTTTATTATTAAGATACAGAATGATCATCTGACAATCTAGATTTTACATAGCAGTGTAGGGGCAGAGGGAAAGCATTTGTTCCACCTTCTGAAGGTTCACTGTCGAAATGAACTGACAATAAACAGGCGAACAGGAAAAAATGCGTACAGATTTATTAACGTGCTGAACTTGAGAGCCATACAGTATATGAGACTCAGGGGGCAAATGGTTGAAGCGTATATACCCTCTTCATAGGGGAGAGGGTGATGGGAGAAATGTGGGCAATTTTGAGCAATCATAAATGATTTTTAGGGGAATTGAATGGGCCTAGGAAGCAGACATTATCTTGTAAATGATTCTTTTAGGAAACCGAATGGGACCAACAAGTTATGGGAAGGTAAGAGGCAGAACTGCACTGTGAACAAAGGTTGTCTTATTATGTAGATAAAGTCTCCCAGGTAATCTCTTGGAGCTACCCTCAGAAGAATGGAAGAAAAGTCTGTCTGGGCATGGTGATGACTTTTAGTCTCTTCTCTTCTCCATTGGCTAATCTTTCTCGGTTATTTGATGAGATTCCTAGGGAGGGATTCTTAAGATAATTGCATTTCTTTTAGAAAGAAATCTCCTTAGTCAGATAAGGAAATTCCAGAGACAGTCTGTCACTGCTCTTGGGGAGGGAAGGTCAGAGAGACCTTGAGGCTGCTGCTTTAGTTGAGCGTGTCAAAGTGCCATGTTTTGGGGTACCATTTCTGAGCCCCAACATCAGAAATACAGTTTTCAGGTTGTGAGTGAGTAGCTCTAAAATAGGGCAGCATATCCTGAATGGAATAAGTAAAAGATACATTGTCAAATATATAAAAGCAAGTTGCAAATCTGTATGTAGCCTATTCCATTTTTGTGAAATTTTGTGTACGTATATATGTTTCTTTAGATCTATATCTAACATATGTGTAGTAGTATACACATTTAAATTATCTGGAAAATACACACTAAACTCCTAAAATAGGAACAGGGATTTCAAGAAATTTCCCTCCTCCCACTTTCTTTTGTTTGATATTCTGTATTTTTACAACATTTGGGTTTAATTTTAGCAAGCATGCATTGTTTTTGTTTTTGGTTTTGTTTTTCTTTTTTTACATTTTATTTGGAAATATTTTCAGGCTTACACAAAAGATGCAAGAAAAAGAACAGTAAAAGGAATACCTGCCTACTCTTTACACACACGTCCAACCATAGTAAGTTCTGTGAATGTGCTTTGTTCAGAAGAAGATGAAAGGGATTATCCAGCATGAAAAAAGAATGGGGAGGATAGCAGTTACTCAGAAGTTCTGGATAAACAAATGTTTATCTTAGGTCCTCCTGAAGAGTTTCCCTTTTAATCTTTGCAAGGCTTTTGCGAGATCACCAAAGAATGAGCTCTTATTGATCAAACTCTCAAATCCTTGTTGGGTATGTAAATTGATTATGTTTTTCTGAAGAATAATTTGGCAGTCATATCAAAAGTCTACAAAATAGGAATATGAAAACTAAATTTATAACCAACAAGAAAAAGAGTGACTATTTTCACCAATACTTTTTAACATTGTATTGGAGATCCTAACTATTGCAAAAAGCAAGAGAAAGAAAGAAGAGACATAAAGATAAGAAGTAAAATGACCTATTTGCAGATGATGTGATTTTTTTTTAACTTGGAAAATCCCAAGAATCTACAAAATAGTTACTAGAATGAATAAATGAATTTAGCAAGGTCTCAGGATACAAGGTTAATAGACAAAAATAATTGTATTTTTATATACTATCAGCAAGCAATTGTTAAGTGAAGTTACAAAAATAATTCAGTTTACAATAGCACCATAAAACATGAAATACCTAGGAATAACAAAGGATGTCCAAGACCTCTACCTCTACAAAACATTGCTGAAAGTAATTTTAAAAGACCTAAGTAAATGGAAAGGTAGACCATGTTCATGGATTACAGGGCCAATGTTAATATGGCATTTTCCCCCTGATTGATCGATAGATTCAACAAAATCCCAATCAAAATTACAGCAGTTTTATTATTTGTAGAAATCATCATGCTGATTGTAAAATTTCTGTGGAAATGCAAGGTACCTATAATGGCAAAAACAGTTGAATTAGATCTGAGTTACTTTTTTAGGTGGAAGGATGTAGACACTTTTAAAGTAGATATAGAAGTCTCTTTCTGACCATCAGGACAGATGCTCTTACTTACAGAATAGTTGACCTTTTTTGTGTTCACTAACACAATTCACTTGCCTCCCTTATTTGAAATGGCATTCGTGGTTTTATAAATGAAACTACAAATTACTCTTTACTTTGTTGTCACTGTTTTTTGATTTTTATTTTTGAGAAGCACAGAAACTTTCAGATTTTTGAAGAATCAAGAACTCTTGGCTGAACTTTACCCAAGTGTATTCTTTTTAATGGTATGCTTTATTAGTGAGGGTGGCCTTCCTCCTGTTTTTGTAAATAAAGTTTTATTGGATCACAGCCACGCCCACAAGCTTATATACTTTCTATGGCTGCTTTCACGCTACCAAGGAAGGCAGAGTTGAGTAGTCATGACAGAGACCACATGGCCCACAAAGGCTAAAATATTTACTATCCAGACCTTTCTGAAAAATGTTTGCTGACCCAGGTCAATTAAGTTCGAAGTGATCCTCAAAAGAAGTTCCATGAAAATGTCTTTAAGATCCCACGCTAGTTAACAGGATTTGGGGATGAGAGGGTTTGAATCAGTGAAAGGCTGAAGTCGGAAGTGATGGGATGCTTTGATGCTTACCACGAGAAAGGAGACACATACATGACCATGGCACTTTCTTTTTTCTTTTTTTGAGACAGAGTCTCACTCTGCCACCAAACTGGAGTGCAGTGGCACGAGCTCAGCTCACTGCAGCCTCCGCCTCCCGGGTTCAAGTGATTCTCGTGCCTCAGCCTCCCAAGTAGCTGGGATTACAGGCGCCCACCACCACATCCACATCCACATCCACATTTCTATATTTTTAGTAGAGATGGGGTTTCCCATGTTGCCCAGGCTGGTCTCAAACTCCTGGCCTCAAGTGATCTACCCGCCTCGGCCTCCCAAAGTGGTGGGATTACAGGCATAAGCCACCGTGCCCAGCCGACCTTGGAATTTTTTGTAAGTCATTCCATTTTAGCCAGTCTATAGCTCCATGCAGCCCTCTGGCCCCGCCTTTCCCCGCCCTCGCCTATCCTCTAGCCAAGCCATAATCTGAACTGGAATTCTGGTACCACCCACCAGCTGACCTTCAGTGGTGTCCTCTGGCAAATGTGCAGGAGTTCCTTGATTTTGGGTGTCAGGAGGATTAAAAATGCTGAAGAAGAAATTCGGATGCCCAGCAGCTGCCAGTCTGCAGGAGCCTTTACGTTTGGTGTCTGCTGCTTCCTAGACACACTTGACTCTCTTCACTCGCTCGTGATATTCCCCTCACCTGGTGTGTCTTTGCCTCCACTTGGCAAGTGTTTTAGTGCTGACTCTGGGGACAGACTCCTGGGTTCAGATCCTGCCTCACCACTTACAAGCTGACTTAGGCAAACTACTGAACATCTCTAAATCTATGATAAAATCACAGATAATAACCATGCCTCCTTCATGGAGAAATTGTGGGAATTAAGTGAGCTAAAAACAAGTGAAGTGCCTAGAACAATGTCTAGACAGATAATGAACACTCCATAAATATTTTTATCGTCATTATTATTATTACCACCATAATATGATCCCCCCTCAGGCCTCAGGTCAGACATGAGCAGAGAACTAGGAGAAATTAAGGACGTGTTTAGGTCAGAGCCACCCCCTCCAGGAAGCCTTCTTACAGGGTCTATGGCACGGTGATCTTTGGCACTTTGCACCTCTGAGATGGTGGACAGAGCTTGTGCTTCTGAATTGGCCTTAGCCAAGTATACATCTTAGATATGTGAATCCAGGCAAGTCACTTAACCTCTCTGTACCTCATTCCCTCATCTGCAAAAGGGGATGATATCTTCCTCGTCAGGGTCCTCATCAGGCTTGAGTGAGATGATGCGGGTGCAAAGTGCAGCTCGTAGATGTCCAGTGAATAAAATGCTGCTGAATGATGTCGATTTCTGCATTTTGTTATGAGTAGCTCTTTCTCTGACTGCCTGGCTATAGACCTCGAGTTCTTGATTGCTGGGAATGGTTGGTCCCACCACACTCCGTAATACC
This sequence comes from Pongo pygmaeus, assembly GCF_028885625.2. Taxonomy (NCBI): domain Eukaryota; kingdom Metazoa; phylum Chordata; class Mammalia; order Primates; family Hominidae; genus Pongo; species Pongo pygmaeus. The sequence continues at coordinate 16,119,702 of NC_072391.2, forward strand.
TGGCACCAAGAGGGAGCGCAACAAATGTTTATTGCCTCAAACTAACTGAAGCAGTAGCCTCCCACCTTACCCGGATCCCCTGGCAGTCCTGGGCCACAGGCATTGAGGCACCGGGGAAGATATATACCAGGGAAATTCTGATGACAGTGAGTAAATATGCTGGAATCTAGAATTCCCCAGTTGACAACACAAAGTGAAGAACCTCTTCCTGAATGAGTCAGGTGGGGCTTAACCACGATTTCATATTCCCAATCTGCACCTCCCAAACCCACTTAAGAAACATCTGTCTCTTCCCCTTTGCCCCCTGGCCACCCCTGGCCAGAATCTCTTATCTCAAAGCCTGCTAAGGAAAGTCTTTACCAGCAGGAGGGATTGTTTATACCTACCTTCTGTACATTCACAACCAACCTTTCCTTTTTTAACTTTCCATTTCTCTCCCTCTTTTTTATTTGTGTCACATTTTTCCCTACCACTGAGACAGAATAAATTCAGTGTGAGTGATGGTTTGCAATGCAGTTTTCACTGTTATAGTTGGCAACGTAAAGCTGGATCACATTTTCACAAATATAGTCTGATACAGGATAAAAGTAAAAGCTGTCCAATTGGAGTGTGTTTACACTTTCCCGGTCTAAGCCCCAACACCAAGGCATTAAAGAAGTCCAGTGTTTAGTATCAGAATTGTACTGGGTTGCATCTCAATTTCCTGATTGATTTGAAGCAGGTTTCCAATATTAGAATATTATATTATACAGCGACTGAGTCCCAATCCTCTGATTGATTTGAAATGAACTTGAATCAAGATAGCTTAAAAATAGCTTTTATAGCATCTTCATGACTTGATACCATGGAGAAAAAACATACGAAGCTAATGCCACAGAAATCATCCTTTGTTGATGCAGTGGCTGCCTTTGCTGGAAATTCTTCTGGCAGTAATTTAAAAAGATGCCTGTCATCTCCTTACAGCAGTTCATAATTCAAAAACAATCTATACATAATACTCAATTAAGGAACCATAGAGGCATGTCAGCCACAGATGACTGATGCACAGTCTGAGTGGAAATTCTGCCCAACTCTTGAAAACATCACTAAAATCAATCCCCCATCAGGGAAACCAAGATTTATTAATACATTCCTTACCTTCATCGAGTTGTGAATCAATGCTTCCCTATCAAAAGCTAATAGAAAGCTGAGATGGGTAAAACTTCTTACAGGTCCTCATGGCCTGTCGGCATGAAAGGGAGAGGATTATAACTCGGAGAGAGGCTGCATGTTGCAGAGCTGGACTGCCATGCTTTGTGCCCCCCTCCAGCAGTGAGAAGCTGGCCCTGCCCTGGAGAAAGCCTCCTGGGTGGGGCGATGAGGAGCTTGGTACTGACACCCATGCTCCCCCCTAGACCTCTGCCACCTGTGATATGGGCTGTCATTTTTATTCATGGTACAGAAGAGGAAATGCCAACTCATGGAGGTCTGTAATGGGTCCAAGGTCCCAAAGCAGAATGGGCTCTGATGTCTGAGTACCCCGAGTTCTGATCCTCGATGGCCTGTTGTCTAGCTTTGTGGCTTTGTGTTTGTTTCTTAACTTCTCTGGGCCTCAGTTTTCTCATCTGTAAAATGGAGACGACGTGAGTCCCTAGGACAGAGGTGCATTGGGAGGATTCAGTAAAACAGGATGTAGGATACAGAGCGTCCCGCTGCTGTGCCACCCCCTTCCAGGCCCCTCCTCCTTTCACTCCACCTGGAGTGGTTGCCCTTACTGGAGGTGGAACTAGGAGAAATATTCCGGGTTCAGAACTTCCGGGCCTCTCTGGAGCTGAGAAATAGACTCAGAAACCCCCACGTCTGGAAACTCACCAGGCTTCTTCTGGATATGGTTCCAACCCAAGAAGTGTTTCCCCCATTTTCCAGCTCAACATCTCATTCCTCGTTTCAGACTCCTTGAGCCAGCCAGGAGCATGCCAGAGCCTTGAACTCAGCATCAGAACCCACGAGGACAGAGTTAGTCACATCTTCCTACTTCTGAGACAGACTTTTGCCCCCTGCCTGGCCATCTCTTTGTAAACTCATCACATAGTCATTGCTTGATTTTTTTCATGCAGGACCCCAGAAGGCCAAGTTCCTCATTGGAATTGGGGGAGAAATCTCTTTTACCAGAAGGAGAAGGTTTTGAACCCAACTGCTTTGCTCACTAGTAGTTTCTCTCATCTTTATTTATTATTATTATTTTGAGACAGGGTCTTGCTCTGTTGCCCAAGCTGGAGTGCAGTGGTGCAACCATAGCCCACTACAACCTCTAACTCCTGAGCTCAAGCAATCCTCCCTTCTCAGCCTCCCGAGTAGCTGGAACTACAGGCATGCACCTCCATGCCTGGCTGATTTGATAAATTTTTTGTAGAGACAGGATCTTACTGTGTTGCCGAGGCTGGTTTCAAACTCCTGGCCCCAAGCGATCCTCTTACCTCGGCCTCCCAAAATGCTGGGATTACAAGTGGGAGCCACCGCACCCGGCCTCATCTTTATTGCTAGTCGTCTTGCAGCATCTTTGCTACTCTAAGAATCCTCGTTTGGTCACATTTTCTGTGACTTAGGACATTAACAATAATTGGTGAGCCCTGAGGGGCAGATGGAGAGGACATGCATATTACAGAGAGGCACAGCTGTCCACGGTCTGGGGAGACCCGCTCTGAGAGGTCCTCTGGGCACTTGAACAATCACCATTAAATGCTCCCCTCTCTGTTAATGCCAATCAATATGGTGTGAAATTTAAACATAAATGAGTTTTTACAGCTAATTATGGCTAATGCAAGCTTCTTTCAAAATTGCCAGACATTCTTTCCAGAATAGTACAGTTTGCAACTATGAGTTAGGCATGAAGAGCCAAATCTCATAAACATAATTTAGCATGCAAAGAAATAATAATGCTAAGTGCTTTCTGTCCAGCCGTTCAGTGTTCCCCCAGGCAGGGCTGATCTCATGCGGTCTCATTTGAGCTGCAGACTAGCTTTGAAACCCCAGGAAAGCCACAGAGGAGGCAGTCATTTCCACCACCCCTCCGGTCTGTACGATGGGAGCCTTTCAGTTGCCTATTTATGGCGAGGACCCATCGGGCGCCCAACCCAGCAGTTCCAGGTGCAATCTGAGAACCGCACAGTTTGTGCCCTGGAGTGGCAGTGGCTGCATCTGTCACGCCACCCTGCCCTGTTCATGTTGCCCTGATGTTTCTTTTTCTTTTCTTTTTTCTCTTTTCTTTTTTCTTTTCTTTTGAGACAGGGTCTTGCTCTCACCCAGGCTGGAGTGCAGTGGCACAATCTCGGCTCACTGCAAGCTCCGCCTCCCGAGTTCAAGCGATTCTCCTGCCTCAGCCTTCCAAGTAACTAGAATTACAGGCGCCTGCCACCACGCCTGGCTAGTTTTTGTATTTTTAGTAGAGATGGGGTTTTGCCATCTTGGCCAGGCTGTTCTTGAACTCCTCAACTGATCCACCCGCCTCGGCCTCCAAAAGTGCTGGGATTTCATTCCTGATCACCAGATTAATTCGTGATCATTGTAAGCATTACACTACTGCAATAAGAGAGAATGACGCACCTCTCACTAATCCCACCCCACACCTCTCACCTGGAACCACCACTATAAGCAGTTTAATGTCTGTGCACACATACCCTCTTAGGTATACATATGCACAAATAGGCACACATACCTGTATATGCACACAAACCTTCTAAGGCATACATTATTTTACGGAGGATCACACGATGTTTTTGCAGCAGTGTGCTATACATATTAATGGTATTTGGCACCGTTTGGTGACAGTATATGTAAATTACCTCTTTTTAAAAAATGTGCATAATGTCATTTAACAGGTCTTCCATAAATAAACATTACTAACCGTACTGCAATGCACGTTGAACCATATATTAATGTCCACAGGTACAACACTGATACATCTTGGGGCTTTTCCCTGGGGATTTCTGAAGGATAACTGTCTACCAAAATGGTTTTTTTGGGCCAAGGGAATGTGCAGTAAAATGTGCGACAGTATTGCTAGATTGCCCCCTTAACATGAGTTCTTTCTGTTCAAATCCTAATAAGAAGTAAATGGAATTACAGCCATGCATCGTTACGCAATTTTGTCGTGTTGCAAACATCACAGTGTCCTTACACAAACCTAGATGGTGTAGTCTACTGCACACCTAGGCTGTGTGCTGTAGCCCATGGCTCCTAGACTGCAAACCATGCAGCATGGTACTGTACTGGATATTGCACGCAACCGTAACACAATGGTGGGGATTTGTGTATCTAGACATAGAGAAGGTACAGTGAAAATACAGCATTATAATCTTACGGGACCCCCTTCATATATGGCGTCCATCGTTGACCAAAACGTCCATGGTAGGGATTTGTGTATCTAGACATAGAGAAGGTACAGTGAAAATACAGCATTATAATCTTATGGGACCCCCTTCATATATGGCGTTCATCGTTGACCAAAACGTCCATGGTAGGGATTTGTGTATCTAGACATAGAGAAGGTACAGTGAAAATACAGCATTATAATCTTATGGGACCACCTTCATATATGGCGTTCATCATTGACCAAAACGTCCATGGTAGGGATTTGTGTATCTAGACATAGAGAAGGTACAGTGAAAATACAGCATTATAATCTTATGGGACCACCTTCATATATGGCGTTCATCATTGACCAAAACATCCATGTGCTGCACATGACTGTAGCTGTTTTTCTCCACCTGCGGCTGTCTTAAGTAGGGAAGGCTGAGTACTTTATGCACCTGAGCTGATCCACACCTGCCCACAGGTGAATCTCCAGTTGCCGCCAGCACAGGTAGCTATAGTCCCAAGAGCTCTCTTTACAGCCTCCCAGAACCCACTCACCAGAAGCAGAGGCTATCAGCATATTCCCTTCATGCCCCTTCTCTTTCTCTCCCCTTGCTCTCCTGTCTCCTCATTTTCTTTCCCTTACCCCTCTTTACCACCATTCTCAATCTCTGTTTCCTTCCTGTTCCCCAGTGTGGAACTAGTAAAATCATTCAGATCCTGGAACAGAAAAAGGACATTAGGAAGAAACTAAGGGAATCTAATCATGGGCTTTAATTAATCTGAATATGTCAATATTGGTTCATTAATTGTAACAAATATATTATCCTGATGTAATATATTAATGAATGGAGAAAATGGTACAGGGGATAAGTATACTTTTAAAAATACAGCCAGGCGCGATGGCTCACACCTGTAATCTCAGCACTTCGGGAGGCCAAGGCAGGTTGATCACTTGAGGTCAAGAGTTTGAGACCAGCCTGGCCAACATGGTGAAACCCCATCTCTACTAAAAATACAAAAATGAGCTGGGCATGGTGGCAGGCACCTGTAATCCCAGCTACTCAGGAGGCTGAGGCAGGAGAATCACTTGAACCTGGGAGGCGGAGGTTGCAGTGAGCCAAGATCGCACCACTGCACTTCAGCCTGGGCGTCACAGTGAGACTCCACCTCAAAAAATATATAAAAAATAAATAAATAATTTAAAAAATAAAAACACATGGATCATTTACATTTAGTCATCGTATGTGCTTCAGTTCATCTTGGCTGTGACAGTTTCTCACTCGTTCCTTGTTTTTGATGACAGTTTTGAGGAATGCTGGTCAGGTATTTGATATGATGTGTCTCTCTTGGGAATGTGTCTGATGTTTTTCTCTGGATTAGACTGGGGTGATGGATTTGGGGGTGGAAGACCACAGAGGTGAAGTGCCATTTTTATCACATTCATATCAAGAGCACATACTAACCATGTGACTTATCACTTTTGGTGTTTGTCCAGTTTCTTCACTGTAAATATATTCTTTTTTTTTTTAACCTTCTCTTTAAACTATACTCTTTGAACAGAAGTCACGATGCACAGCCCACACCTAAGGAATGAAGAAAGATGCTGTACTTCCTAGAGGGTGGGGTGTCTGTGTCATTTATTTGTTACTCTTCTGCGTGTAGAGATGTTTCTCCCCCTACCATTTATTTATTTATTCAGTAGTTTATTATTTATTTATATTTATTTATTTATTCAGTAGTTTATTATTATGGTCTTGCGAAGTTTTTATTTGTTTGTTTTTAGAGACAAGGTCTCTCTGTCACCCAAATTGGAATGCAATGGCGCAGTCATAGCTCACTGTAGCTTCAAACTTCCAGGCTCAAGCAATCCTCCCACCTCAGCCTCCTGAGAGCTAAGACCACAGGCATGAGCCACCACACCTGCTAATTTTGTCATGTTTTGTAGAGACAGGATCTCACTATGTTGCCCAGGCTGGTTGAACTCCTGGCCTCAAGCGATCCTCTCACCTTGGCCTCCCAAAGTGCTGGGATTGCAGGCATGAGTCAGTGCGCCTGACCGCTTCTTGGATTTTTTTATACTTTGGGTTGTAATTCAACACTAGTTTATTTCACCACTCAGATTGTTAAGCTTTGGCCATTGGGAATCCTGTCACTTGATTCCTGTGTCCATTTGCCATACCCCATCGTTGCAGGGTTTTTGTTTCTGAGCACCACTTTCCTTTCTGGCAACACAAGATGTTCCAGGTTCATCTTCTGTATTTCTTGCTCAATGCTATGGTAGCCATTTCTCCAAGGAGCCATAGTTCCTTTTATTAGAGAATCCTTACTAGGAAGCCAGATCTGAGTGCTAGGTGCTCTCATTGCTAATACATACTTCTAGGGGCTCTCAGCTGACAGAGCAAGGAAATGAATGTCTGTGTACTGGCCTGTGTATATACACATCTATAAATATTTCTATGTGATACCACAGTGATATTAAGCTAAACATGAATTACCACTGATATCTCCAACTCTAATCCATTGTTACGATATGGATCATTTTAGCTTCCTCCTCTTCCTGTAATTTTTTTGCATTTTTATTGAGCTATAATTCACATACCATAAAATGCACTCTTTTGAAGTATCAAATTTAGTCGTTTTAATATATTCACAAGGTTGTGCAACTATCACCATGATCTAACTGCAGACCATTTTTACCATTCCACAAAGAAACCCTGCACCTGTCAGCAGTCACTCTCCCATTCCATCCTTCCCTTAGCCCCTAGCAACCACTGATCTACTTTCTCTATGGATTTAGCTATTCTGGACATTTTATTTAAATGGAAGCCTACAAGATGGGGCCTTTTGCAAGTGGCTTATCTCACTTAGCTTAATATTTGTAAGGTGCATCTACATTGCAGCATGTATCAATACTTTATTCCTTTTCCGTGGTTGAATAACATCCCATTGTATGGGTAGACCACATTTTGTTTACCCATCGTCAACTGATGGACATTTAGGTTGCTTCCATATTTTAGGGTCTTTTGAAAAATGCTGCTATGAATACTCACCTACAGGTTTTTGCATGGGCAAATGTTTTCTTTTCTCTTAGATACATACTTAGGAGTGAAATAGCACAATTATGGTAAATACGTGTTTAACATTTGAGGAATTGCCAAAATGTTTTCCAAAAGAACTGTACCATTTTACTTCCCCACCAGCACTGTATGAAGGTTCTAATTTCTCCAAATCCCTGTGAACACTGGTTGCTTTCCATCTCTTTCATCACAGCCATCCGAGTGGATATGAAGTGGTTATCCCATTGTCGCTAATCGCATTTCCCTAAAGATAAACGATGTTGAGCATCTTTTCATGTGATTATCAGCCATTTGTGTATCTCCTTTGAAGAAATGTCTGTTTAAATCCTTTCCCGCTTGTTAATTGGGTTGTCTTTTGGTTGAGTTGTAAAAGCTCTTTATGTTTTCTGGGTATTAGACCCTTATTAGATACATGATTTGCAAATATTTTTGCCCATTCCATGGGTTGTCTTTTCATTTTTTATAATGTTTTGGGAGCACAAAAGTTGGTAATTTTGATGAAGTTTAGTTTGGCTGCTATGCCCAAACATTTTAAAGAAATAAGGTAACTATACATTTTTTTTCTTTCAAAGTATCAGGTTATTCCGTGTTTTTATCTCCCTTCCAAACATGGCAATAACTTATATATGCTTTAAGTTTCCACCGAACTCCCTATCTTGACATTTTTGATGTTTAGTTTCACTTTTAACATTAAAAAATAGGTTTAAAAAAATCAATAGTTAACTCAGTTTACCAAAATATTGGTGTTTGCTCATCATTATTTTTTAATATTTCATCCTTTCTTTTGCTGAAGCAATTCTTTCAGTGAAGATTTAGACATGGTAAACTTTTAGTTTTTATGTTCCAAACATGTCTTTTTTTTGCCCTCAAACTTAAATGATAGTTTAGCTAGGAATAAAATTTGAGGTTCATAGTTATTTGCCGTCAGCATTTAGAAGGCATTACTCTTTGATTCTGTTATTATTAAGATTCCTGCTATCTGTATGATTATCATTTCTTTATAACGTTTTTACTGCGGTTCTTTCTATGGTTTTTCTCTTTGTCTTTGCTGTACCACAATTTTAGTGCACCATATGTCAGTAGGAATTAACTATCATGTTTCCTATGTAGTACTTTTTATCTGAGGACCTGTGTCTTCCTTTTTTCTGGAAAATTTCTGTTATTTCTTCAAATTCTTCTATTATTTTCTCCTTTCTTCTCCACCAGCTCCTCTAAACTTCTGCTGATCTTAATCTATCCTTTGAATTTTTGAATTCGGAGAACTCAAATCAAGAGCACGTTCCTGTTGCTCGTGTCTGGGTCTCTGTGTTGTCTTCTGGATCATTTCCTCAGTTTTTCCTCTCAGTTCACTAATTTCCTCTTTGATTGATGTCTAGAATTGGTCTCATTTATTTTATTATTTTTCACAGAGATGGGGTCTTGCTATGTTGCACAGGCTGGTCTCATACTGCTGGCGTCAAGCAATTCTTGCACCTCAGCCTCTCAAAGTATAGGAATTACAGGCATGAGCCACCATGCCTGGCCTGTCTCATTTATTGAGGGTTGTTTTTATTTTAAATTTTAATGGATATTTCTTTTGTGTCCACTATCTCTAAACGTTTATTACCTCCTATTCTCATTCAATTTATGCCTATGTTGTTTCATAACATCTTTTTATGGGTGTTAGTACTTTATTAAGGACTCTTTGATATGTTAAACACATTGATTTGACATATTTGTCAGACAATTTTAAATAATTAATTTCTTCTGGAGTAAATTTATGTTCCCAATTGAAGGGTGCGTAGAATATTTTACCACGTGTGATTTCTTCATGGGCAGCAGAATTTTTCATTGCAGGGTCAATGTGAGTAAAGGCTATTTTTTTTGTTTTTTGTTTTTCCCTCATTCTTTCTCTCTTGACTAACTTCTCTCTCTCTAGTGGTTTTCATTACCTCCACCCCCACCCCCATTCAGGACCAGGCCTTGTAATAGTGGTTTAGGGCCCCACGGTAATATCGGGGAAGTCATTTCGGTTCCTAGACTTGAGCCTGTGTGTCTCCTTCCTTCCTAGACTCTCAGGTTGCAGTAAGCCTTAGCCCAGTGGTGTGCTGGAGACAGCTCCTACTAACTCATTAGGACCAATCATTACATTTTAAGGAATGTTGTAAGCTGGTTGTTAAGTGGCCATTATTAATAATTATATAAACTCAGCATTAAATAGATTATATTAAAAAGCAAAGGTAATAAATACTCAAAACTGATCACTTTGTAATTCTTTTGCTAAATATTGCTGTGATCCATCCTCTTGAGGCTGTTGGCAGCTCTTGTATCTCTATGGTAGAAACAGATCTGATATATATGTAATGGGCACTACTGGGCATCTCTTCTACATCTGGTTCAATGACATGACCTTGGCAACTTGAAATCAGTCAGCCACGGCCACAATGGAAGTATTTACACCATGAAAATTGACAAATGTGACAAATCAGGTCTTTAAAAAAAATAATAACATGTGAAACATTTACCAGCCTATCACTTCCCCAGCCCCAGGCAGTAGCAGCATTCTTCAGCCTCCTTCCATAAACAGAGGCACCGACAACAGCCCTTCTTTCAGCAGGGAGCCAGGCTTTATTTTCCCCGTTTTCCCCTGAAAATGCTTTCAGTCTCTATGATCTTCTAAGAGCTGAACTCCTGGTGACATTTTACTCCCACTCGTGACTTTGCCTCTCTGTTTTGTGTCTGGCCTGTAGAGCTGTTTGTTTTGTTTTTGAGCCTACCTGTGTCCTTGGGTTTTCTGTTTTACGTTTCATCCATTACGGCTGTTTGGAGCAGAGGGGGTTCATCATATGTCAAACATGCTCTGCTATCTTAATTAGAATGCCATAAACATTATTTTTATTTACTTATTTTGAGATGGAGTCTTGCTCTTGTCGCCCAGGCTGGAGTGCGGTGGCACGATCTAGGCTCACTGCAACCTCTGCCTCTTGGATTCAAGCAATTCTCCTGCGTCAGCCTCCTGAGTAGCTGAGATTACAGACACCTGCCACCAGGCCCTCCTAATTTTTTTGTATTATTTATTTGTTTGTTTGTTTATGTGTTTATTTTTGAGACAGAGTCTCGCTCTGTTGCCTAGGCTAGAGTGCAGTGGCATGATCTTGGCTCACTGCAACCTCTACCTCCCGAGTTCAAGTGATTCTTCTGCCTCAGCCTCCCAGGTAGCTGGTACTGCAGGCACCTGCCACCACGCCTAGCTAATTTTTGTATTTTTTAGTATGAGGTTTCACCATATTGGCCAGGCTGGTCTCAAACTCCTGACCTTGTGATCCACCCATCTTGACCTCCCAAAGTGCTGTGATTACAGGCATGAGCCACCATGCCCGGCCATTTTTTTTTATATTTTTAGTAGAAACAGAGTTTCACCATGTTGGCCAGGCTGGTCTCGAACTCCTGACCTCAAGTGATCCACCCATCTTGGCCTCCCAAAATGCTGGGATTACAGGCATGAGCCACCATCCCTGGCCATAAATGTTATTTTTAAAAGACATAACTTTTGTCATCTTGATATTTCTATAGGACTCAGAATGTTTTCTTCAGTCTCCTTTGTCTTTTCTCAAAGTCATTCACTTCATCTTCCTTCTCTCATTTTCTTCCCTAGTACTTCTTTGTACTAGTTATGACAAACATGTTAATAATATATATATGAAGTATCCTTTCAAAGATTCTGGATGTCACATACGCTTTCTATTTGTTGATTATATACAGAATAATATTATACATTTAATATGATAATTCTACATGATGGTATAATAATATATTTGATATATTATTGTTCGCAGAATAAAATGCTGGAGACCCCAGGTTACCTAATGGAAGTCCTCGGCCGCCTAATGTCTTTTTCCCTTCCCTGCAGGTGTCAAAGTCGTGTTCTCAGGCCACTACCACAGGAATGCCGGGGGTACCTACCAGAACCTCGACATGGTGGTGTCATCTGCCATTGGATGCCAGCTTGGCAGAGACCCCCACGGGCTCCGAGTCGTGGTGGTCACCGCTGAGAAAATTGTTCACCGATACTACAGTCTAGATGAGCTGAGTGAGAAAGGAATAGAAGACGATCTCATGGATTTGATCAAGAAAAAATGACGCTCCTTCCTGTTCCCGTTCACTTTTCACTTGCACTATTTTTTTATTTTGCCAGAAACAGCAGCTGCATATAACCCCTTGCTGAAATATAAAAATAGCCCAGGCAGGTTTGTGAATTTATGTCTTTTTGCATAAATCAGAGAGCTGGGGCCCTATCCTGAATTATATTCAAAATAGAACTGCGTTTCCTTTAAAATGGAGCGAGTGATCCTGGAAATCAGTTTTTAAAATATTAGACTATCTCTGCTTGGATGTTTGAATAAATTCTCCTAATGCTGTGTTTCTCAACTCCACTTTTGAATTGGATTGTTTTCTGGTTAGCATATGATCAAAGTCTGCCTATCGACCTCAATTCCAATCTGATAGCCAAGTATGATCTTTGATAATTCCTTAAACAAACTACACCTGATTGTATTAAATTGTGGTCATGATTCCCAAAACGCTAGGCAAAACAAAGTTCATCTCCTTTCCTTTCCAGCAGAACGAACAGCCGTCTCCCTTGTTGGGAGAGCCATGCAGACTTATTTTGACAAGGAGCCAAGTAGCCACCATTTACTGTTAAATTCTGAGACTTCTGATGATAGGAACAGAATGCAGTTGATACAGCTCGGAGCTTAAATTTGCCTTCCTGGGTGCCTAGAAAAGTCACCTTTGCACATAAATTGGCCATTTATGAAAATCTCCTCCAAGAGACTGAAACCAAAGCTCTAAAACGCCGCTTCTCCAGTCGCTGGGCAGCACATTTTGAGTTTGTTCACATCCACATTCTGGCTGTGTAGCCACTCCACAGATGGGTGGTCTCTTGGGATCAGAATGCCCCTCCACTCATGAGACTCTTTGTTTTGTCCACTTTGACAGAAAAAGTGGGAATGTATGCAGAGCTTTCAAAAGAAACAAAAAGGCCAAAACGGTGCCTTCAGCCACATCCTCTGAATTGGCCCTGACTTGGATTAAATGCTCTAATGCAAAATCCCTTGACAAAAGCGCATAGGTTATTTCAAATCAGCATTGTTTTTTATGTAACCTGTTTTACTGCATCTTCTCAGCAGCTTCTGACCATTGCTCAATTTTCTCCTTTACAGCCATTGTTCTGGTGGACAAATAACCTAGGTACTCCAAATCCTGGCAGGAAAAACGTACAGCATTATGAAACAGCACTCAGTAATCCTAAAATGACTTCCAAAGCTGGTTACACATGACCTGCAAAGTCTATTAAATTAAAAGACTTTCTCATTACAGAGTTTAGTCAACGTAGCAAAACCATGGGAAATTAAATGGAAAGATAATTAAATATGTAAATTCATAAGGAACAAAAGGCGAGAAGTTAATTATACAATAGGTTGGTGACACCAGAGTTCATTGTTATGTGCCACAAGAAAATTAAATTTTTTAAAAAACTAGAATGCTCTTCTTTTAGTGTTTTGCTGAAATCTTGTTTTGTATTTGTTTCTTTACAACAGGTGCAGGTATAGGAGGTCAAGAAAAGGAGTTCGTTAAAGGGCATAGCTAATAACAACCACACATTGGGCCGGGCGCAGTGGCTCACGCCTGTAATCCCAGCACTTTGGTAGGCTGAGACGGGCAGATCACCTGAGATCAGGAGTTTGAGACCAGTCTGGCCAACATGGTGAAACTCCATCTCTACTAAAAATACAAAAATTAGCCAGGCATGCTGGTGCACACCTGTAATCCCAGCTACTCGGGAGGCTGAGGCAGGAGATCGCTGGAACTCAGGAGGCAGGAGTTGCAGTGAGCCAAGATCATGCCACTGCACTCCAGCCTGGGCAACAGAGCAAGACTCTGTCTCAAAAAAACAAACAAACCACACACACACACATTGAGACTTGAGATGTGGTGACATTTGGATCATAAACAGAGGACTTTGATTCCAGGATGGGGGTTCCTCCAGGGGGAAATGAAAAGGAGCTCTCACTCTGTTCTTACACATGCAGAATGCTCTGAATTGTAGCACATGGGTTTGCAGAAGGATAATGGAGATAATTGAAAGTAATGAAAATGAAACCAAATCTGCTTCCCCCAAAACTTAAAAGAACTGATTCAAAAGTACCCCAAGAATATGCAAAGAAAAGGGAATCACATCAATAGATGATTGGATAAAGAACATGTGGTATGTATACACAATGGAATACTATTCAGCCATTAAAAAGAATGAAACCTTGTCTTTTGAAGCAACCTGGATGGAACTGGAGGCCGCTATCTTAAGTGAAATAACTTAGAAGTAGAAAGTCGAATACTTCATGTTCTCATTCATAAATGGGAGCTAAATAAAGTGTACCCATGAACATAGGGTGTGGAACAGACATTGGAGACTCAGAAGAGTGGGAGGAGGGTAAGGGATGAGAAATTACCTAATGGGTACAGTGTACACTTTTCTGGTGTTGGTTGCAGGAAAAGCCCGGATTTCACCACTTCGCAATATATCCGTGTAACAAAACTGTACTTGTATGCCTTATATTTATACAAATTTAATTTTTTAAAAAGGAGGAGAGAATCATATTAAATTCTCACCACTTTTTAAGTAAGCAAATAGCAGTGTTTCCGAGAGGCAAGAGGTTCAGAAAGAAGTCAGGAAATGTTTTTGTACGTAAGCATCTATCATTCTGATGGGCCATGACTAGTGTGTTCACTTGTAATTCATTTGCCTTTAAAAAAAGAGAATGATATCAAAACATAAGTGCCTTATACTGTGAAAAACGATAAAAGGACTTCCTGATTCTAAGTGCTATGGTTTTGAATGTTTATTATGTGTTTTAAGTGCTTTGGCTCAGAAAGGTGGGGGTCACGTGGCCAAGGTCGCCCAACTCATCTTGGTGGAGAAGGAACGGATGTAGATGGCCAAAGACTTGAGTCCATGCGCCATAACACTGTCCTGTCTTGGAAAACGTTTCTCACGGGTGAAAGGTTGCACCGGCTCAGCCAGTGGCAACACACTGAGTACGGTATTCAGCACCTTGGACAGCGTAAGCCGGAGGCCCAGGGAATTCCTCCCAGCTCTGCAAAGCCTAGAGCAGACCCTGATTGCACCAGGTTCAGGGGGCAGAAGCTTGTCCAAAGAGCAGATGGTTCCAGGGGGAGGATTTTTACTGGGGGAGATTTAGAAACCGAACTGAAACATAATGAGTCACGGGACGCAGCCCTGTCTGCAGCAGTAACTGTCCGCAGCTCTAGCTGCTCCATGTCTGGAGTTACCGCTACAGGGTGTAGGAAACCACCAGCTGTCTCAAGGCAAGGAATGTCACCTAATGCTCCCCTTTCCAATTAATCACTTTAATTGGAGGAAAAAACGAAAACACAAGGACATGTTACGGGGGAAGGTTTTTTAAAGTGATCTCAAATTGGATTGCAAAGGCTCAAGTGACTTTGGGAATGGGGCTGGGGAGATGATCATTTACTTTTTACAATAAATAATTTTATCTCACATCTTTAGTCAAGTTTCTCCTAAGATTGGGGAGAATGGGGAAAAAAATCTAGTAAGCTTTATGGGACTAGCAACAGAACATTTTATCCTATTTTGTGACTTTCAGTATTAAGAGATTATTGATCACTTGCAGAGTTACAAGGCAAGCACTAGTTTAAACCTGAATTAGACTAGGGCCATTGACCTTATATACCTGTAAAAGACACTGCAGTGTATATAACTGTAGAAACGATATACACCTAGTAGTTTAATATTATAGTCTTTATTCCAATGCAGAATCTTCTGAGAAAAGGTTGCCAAAACATCATTTGCATTTACTTGAACTCTCTTTCACACAGGATCTTGCTCTATCACCCAGGCTGGAGTGCAGTGGTGTGATCACAGCTTACTGCAGCCTTGAACTCTTGGGCTCAACCAACCCTCCCACCTCAGCCTCCCAAATTACCTGGGACTGTAGGCTCGTGTCACTACATCTAATTTTTTATTTTTATATTTGTGTAGATGAAGGTCTTGCTCTGTTACCCAGGCTGGTCTTGAACTCCTGGCCCCAAGTAATCCTTCCACCTTGGCCTCCCAAAGTGTTGGGATTACAGGCGTTGGCCACTGCACCCAGCCTTACTTGAACTCTTAATACTTATTCCCAAGTGGTACCTAAAATGGTTTTGTGCAGTCACAAAATTAGGTAGCAATATTATATTGAGCTGGGGAAAAAAGATTTGGAGTAAATTGCCAAGGCAAGTTCTATTAAAAGCTTTCTGTAATAGACATCAGGGATTTTTTTATTCAGGTAACCTCAACAGTTTTGATTGCACATGTAACAGATAGTACTTGACAGGTAATACTGATTTTTATAACTTCATAAAATACTCTCAAGCCATGGGGGAGCTCTTATGTATTTTTTAATGAGTATACACACACACACACACACACACATATAGTAAAAGTGGAGGATTCTTTTCTTGGAATAATGATTTCTAGCATTTATCTGGAAAAGATTTTGCTGACTAAATTTTCTTTTTCCTCCAGTGGATTTTTAAACATCAGTGCATGCACATAAATACAGATTGGATTTTTCCTTTAGGCTTTATCTATGTAAATGAAGTCGATTAAATGTGAATAATCATGTTACCCTTCATTATTCTGACAATTATGTTTGAGAAGTAGATTTCTTCACTAAAGGGGCTTTGCAGCACACTTAGAATGAGTGAGCCACTGTGCCTCTCTAGAAACTGGCTTCTTGTCATCATTTCGACATCCACTCATACGCTCACCCCGAAAGTGGCCTTTCTGCTTGATATGGTTTGGCTCTGTGTCCCCAATGAAATCTCATCTCAAATTGTAATCTCCATAATCCCCATGTGTCAAGGGATGGACCTGGTGAGAGGTAATTGGATCATGGAGGCAGTTTCTCCCATGCTATTCTTGTGATAGTTCTCACGACACTGATGGTTTTGTGTTTGACAGTTCCTTCTTCACACTCTTTCTCTCCTGTTGCCATGTAAGACATGCCTGCTTCCCCTTCCAACAGGATTGTAAGTTTCCTGAGGCCTCCCCAGCCATGCGGAACTGTGAGTCTATTAAATCTCTTTTCTTTATAAATTACCCAGTCTCAGGCAGTTCCTTATAGCAGTGTGAAAGTGGACTAATACACTGCTCCACCCTATCTAAGGTTACACTCCTTGTCCCAGTATTGCATTCTCGTTCCCTTGCTTGTTTTTTTCATAGCACATCACTGAGAAATATCCTTGCTTAATTATCTGTAAGTGTAACCCACCACACCCACCCACCAGAATGCAAGCTCCAGACGGGAGGGACCATTTCTGTCCCATTTGCCACTCTATCCCCAGCAGCTGGAACTGTGCCTAAGGGCATAAAGTTGCTGCTCAAAGAATACTCAGCAATGGATGGTGAGTAAAGCTATATAGCTATGGTGATCACATAGTAATCTATACCGATTATCACTATGAACACTTAATCGATAGGGGAGGAAGAAAGGGAAGGAAGTGATATTCCTAAGCCTGGTAGTATTCCTTGTGGGATTGTCCTCAAAGTGAAGTATTGTCAGTAGTTCCATCAATAACTAGCAGCATCATTGTCATCTTTAGTTCAGTGCGCTCGGTGAAGAAATTGGAGGTGGTAACAAAAATATCCTCCACTTGCAGTAATTCTAAGCCTGGTTCACTGACCAAATACTGTACAGTAACCAAAGCAGGTGAGCCAGACAAGAGAATGACTCTAGACTGAAGGTTCTATGTGAATATAAAAGAGATGGCTTGAAATACAGGCATGAAACTCAGGAAACACTGAAAACTGCATTGTGGGAGAGCAGCCCAGGGACGTCATGGGAATGAATAAGATTCCTGGGAAAATCTAGCAGCACTGCAAGATACCTAAGGACAGAACCTTAAAATAGATGTTTAGACAAAAGACAGGAAAGATGGAAATCGCAGAAGGAGTAAAGGGGAATCTGAAAACTCCAGGCTTGTGCACCCTGAGCAAAAAAGGAATTGACTCCACCTGGAGTTCAGTGGTTTAAGCCCCTACAGTCCAAACTTCCTACAGACAACTTTATAGACGAAAAGACCTACCTGGCGATTCCGAGTGAAGACATGCAAGGAACTCAAAACCTTGGTGAGTCTCTCCTCCCCTCCACATCGGTCTGAAGGCAAACCACAATTGCAAAGCAGCACACCAGAGGTCAATAAAGTTTTTCTCAAAATTCACTTTTTTTTTTTTTTTTGACACGAGGTCCTGCTCTGTTGCCCAGGCTGGAGTGCAGTGGCTTAATCTCAGCACATGACAATCTCCATCTCCCAGGTTCAAGCAGCCCTCCTGCCTCGGCCTCACAAGTAGCTGGGACCAAAGGCATGCGCCACCACACCCAGCTAATTTTTGTGTTTTTGGTAGATGGAGTTTCGCCATGTTGCTCAGGCTGGCCTCAAACTGCTGGGCTCAAGTGACTCACCTGCCTCGGCCTCCCAAAGTGCTAGTGTTACAGGCATGAACCACCAGGCCTGGCCTAAAATTCACTGTGTATTAGACCAGAGATACCAGAGGAAGAAGCCCAGGTCACTGGGGAGTGAGGAGTCCTAGCAGGGAGACAGCCGGGGATAGGAAGCCTCTAATTTGTATATGAGCTTCACACAAGTCTCTTGCTTACCCCCAAAGCATGCATGAGCAGGACAGACAGGGCAACAGAGGCTTAAAGAATTGAACCAAGATTTGAATCACTGCCCAGAGGAAGCAACAGAAAGCTTACCACTGGAGTCTGATCAAGTTAATTGCCTGCAAAATCCTCAACATTCTTCAGAAGAATATAACTGAATCCTAGTTCTCCACGATGTAATATTCACCTTCCCCAGCATACAACCCAAAATTGCTTGACATACAACAAAACAACAAAAGCAACAACAGAAAAAAGAAAAGAAAATACATCACTCTCAAAGGAAAAAAGTCCTAAGATGCCCCAGATGTTGGAATTATCACTCCAGGAGAAGAGAGCAGCTACTATAACAAAGCTTTATAAAGTAAAGGAAAATATACTTAGTATGAATGAAAAGAAATGATATCTCCTAGAACATAGAAAAAATCAAATGAAAATTTCAGAACTGAAAAATATAATATCTGAAATTTTAAAACTTACTGGATGGGCTTAATAGCAGAATGGAGAAGAGAGAAAAGAGTCACGAAACATGAAGACAGATCAGTAGAAGGTATTCATTCTAAAATACAAAGACAAAAAGGATTTTATTAAGCAAAGCTTCAGGACCCTATATCAAAAGTCTAAAGTACAGGTGATGAGTACCAGAAAGGAAAGAAAGAATGGGCCCCAAAAAATTTGGAAAAATGATAGCCAACAACTTCTCATATTTGGTGAAATTTTTTTAAAAATTAAATTCTCTATGCTCAACAAACAGAAAACATGAGTCACGAAGCAAAATATTACTAAATTGGACTTTATTATAAAGATTTTGCTCTTCAGTGATATTAGAAAATGGGAGGCAAGTCTGGAAAAATAAATTGCAGCACATTTATCAGATAAAGGGCTTGTATCCAAAATAGGTAAAGAACTGCAGCCTGGGCAACATAGCCATATCTCCAACTCCTGACCTCAAGTGTTCCACCCGCCTTGGCTTCCTAAAGTGTTGGGATTACAGGTGTGAGCCTCCACGCCCAGCTGAACCCTACTTTTTAGAGACCAGAATGGAGGGAATGGAAAGGCTGATCAGGCTAGGGCAGTGGATGGAGACGTGGGATAATGTAATCGATCCATTGTTTGATAGGCACATGTCCATTTCCTGCTAATTCCTCTCTCAGAGGCACCCTGTGCTGTGTTTCACTGTGAAGCAGGTGAGGCTTTCTGGATTTATGCACAGTTCACCTTGGTCATGTCAGGAAAGAGCCACCATCTGTATAGAACGGGTGACATCTGCCTTTCGCAGAATCGCTGCCTCTGGGCAGACCATATGGATGTGTTCTAGGCACTGAAGGAGAGCGGATCCAGGATGTAGCCTGTTACTGTGATGATAGAAAGTCTCTCCTTGGTCTTCCAAGCTGTCCTTTCAAGCTTCCACAAAAAGAGCTAATGATTTCATCTCATAGTATTTTTGAAATACTCTGGATTTGCTCTCTTAAGCTACCAAGGAGGCCCAGTGCAGTGGCTCACACCTGTAATCCCAGCACTTTGGGAGGCCAAGTCAGGTGGATCGCTTGAGGTCGGGAGTTTGAGACCAGCCTGGAAAACATGGTGAAACTCCGTCTCTACCAAAAATAGAAAAATTAACCAGGCGTGGTGGCACATGCCTGTAGTCCCAGCTACTCGGGAGGCTGAGGCAGGAGAATCACTTGAACCCAGGAGGCAGAGGTTGCAGTGAGCCAAGATCACACCACAGCACTCCAGCCTGGGCAAGTGAGTCTCCATGTCAAAAAAAAAATAAAATAATAAGTAATTAATAAAATGCTACCAAGGCAGGTTTTTGGCTCAGTGGTGTAGTAGCTCACACCTGTAATCCCAGCACTTTGGGATTCTGAGAGGGGAGGATTGCTTGAGTTCAAGACAAGCCTAGGCAACATAGTGAGACCACCCCTCCCATCTCTACAAATATAAAAAATTAGCTAGGCATGGTGACACACATCTGTAGTCCTAGCTACTTGGGAGGCTGAGATGGGAGGATCGTTTGAGCCCAGGAGGTCAAGACTACAGTGAGCTGTGATCATGCCACTGCACTCCAACCTGGGTAACAAAGCAAGACCCTGTCTCTGAAAAAAAAAAAAGGAAAAAAAAAAGGCTACCAAACTGCAATATTACACCCTTAAACCACATATTTTGGTGTGAAAAACTATTAAAATGACATGGTATTGTATTTACCCTATAGGTTCGGGTTTTCCTGTTCTCTTATGTCGTTGTGGGATGAAATCCAACATGTTACCCTGAGAGCAGGAGCAGTGTCTTCATAGCCACTGTGTCCTCAATACCTGGTCTGGGGCCTCACCCTCCTTATAAATGTGTGTTGCCTCCTTGTTGCGTCCTCTGTGCTGTGTTTCATTATGAGGCAGATGAGGCTTTCTGGATTTAAGGCTTCCCTGCTCAGCAACCCTCCCAACACCACGAACCTTCCCTACAATTATTCATCCATTCCAAAGACTTGCCGAGGGGGTACCGCGCCCTGTGCCTGGCGCTGGTGAACAGAGAGCAGCCTTTGTCTCCTGCGAGACGACTTAAACACTGATGTTTCCTGTGTCCTGGGCAGCCTTCTCTGCTCCCTGATGTTCCTGGGAAACCTGACCAACACCAATCACATTCATTACTGTGTATTTGATGACAGTTCCCACATAGAATGGTTTTAAGACAAGATGAAGTTCCACCGACTGGACAGCATGACAGTGTCCCCAAAACAACTCACACACACCATTTCCAAACTTTAATTCATCCCTGTTCCGAAAGCACTTTCTCTTGTTTTTTGTTTTGTTTTGTTTTTCTTTTCTTTCTTTCAAGACAGGGTTTCCCTCTGTAGCCCAGTGGGGAGTTCAGTGGCGCGATCTCGGCTTATGGCAACCTCCGCCTCCCGGGCTGAAGTGATCCTCTCGCCTCAGCCTCCCCAAGTAGCTGGAACCACAGGCACCAGCCACCATGCCTGGCTAATTTTTGTATTTTTTAGTAGAGATGGGGTTTCGCCATTTCCCAGGCTGGTCTTGAACCCCTGAGCTCAAGCAATCCACCCACCTCAGCCTCCCAAAGTGCTGGGATTACAGGTGTGAGACACCGCGCCTGTCTCGTATTTCTCTGTCTCGATAAATAGCAACAGTCCCTACCCACGTGCCTTAAACTGGAAACTCAGGTTCTGCCTCTGTCCTGTGCCCCAGTGTCTCACAAGTTACAGCTGCTAAGGCCTCAGGACCCTCCTTGGAGGAGCTGCCTCCCCAGGGTCTCCTTTCCTTAGGCCTTTCCTGGTGATGTTCCTTAGTTAGAACAACTCCCGGCCCACCACTCCACCCAAACTTCTTTCAGGCACCAGCTCCCATCTCACCTGCTCCCTGACTCCCCCAGCCATACCTGAGTGCCTCCCCCAGCACCGCCGTGTGGGCAGCACAGTGCAGAAGTTTTCAGTCCACTCCTCCAAGAGCCGTTCTTGTAGTGAGCACACAAGGCACAGAACATCACCTCCAGGACAGGGTGCGTCTCCTCAATTCTAAGATGCACATTTTTTTCACATTTTACTGTTTCTGAAATCAAAACCCAGCTTCGCCATCAGTGGTCTCCTTAACATGCAGAAAATGCTAGAAAGATAGATACATTTAAAAATGGGCCAGGCACGGTGACTCACACCTGTAATCCCAGCACTTTGGGAGGCCGAGGCAGGTGGATCACTTGAGGTCAGGAGTTTGAGACCAGACTGGCCAAGAAGGTGAAGCCCCATCTCTACTAAAAATAAAAAAATTAAGCAGGCATGGTGGCACACGCTGTAGTCCCAGCTTCTCAGGAGGCTGAGGCAGGAGAATCGCTTGAACCCAAGAGGCAGAGGTTGTAGTGAGCCCAGATCGTGCCATTGCACTCCAGCCTGGGCAACAAAGAGAGATTCTGGGAAAAAAAAAAAAAAGGAAAGAGAGAGAGAAGGAAGGAAGGGAGGGAGGGAGGGAAAGAAGAAAAAGAAAGAAAGGAAAGAAAAGAAAGAAAGAAAGAAGAAAGAAAGAAAAAGAAAAAAAGAAAGAAAGAAAGAAAAAAGAAAGGAAAAAGAAGGAAAGAGAAAAAGGAAAGAAAAAGAAAGAAAAGAAAGAAAGGAAAAGGAAAGAAAGAAAAAGAAAAGGAAGGGAGAAGTGTTAAGGGGATGGAGTTGGCCCACCTGGGTTCCATTGCTGGCTCTGCCACTCAATGACTCTACGGCTTTGGGTAGGTCATGTCCTGTTTCTGGGACTCGGTTTCTTTATCTATAAAATGGGGACAATATAGTACCTTTCCCTTAAGGTTGACATGAGCCTACTTGACACCTTAGCACTGATACATGAGCAAATCTTGGCAGAATATAACCAAATGCTTCTGCACTGTCCACTGTGTCTGTGCAGAGTATTTGCATAATAGATAATCATGACATTGATCATCTTCAAACATCACGTGTTTGTTTCTCCACCCTCATCCCCCAGCACAGAGCCCAGCTATGCATCCACGAGGGGCCCATGGTCCCCCTCCTCATATGCTGAGCCTCCCAGACTGGGTTCTTAAAGCTAGATTTGGGCTGGGCGCAGTGACTCGTGCCTGTAATTTCAGCAGTTTGGGAGGCAGAGGTGGGCAGATATCACCTGAGGTCAGGAGTTCGAGACCAACTGGCCAACATGGTGAACCCCATCTCTACTAAAAATACAAAAATTAGTCGAGTGTGGTGGCACATGCTTGTAGTCCCAGAAACTCGGGAGGCTGAGGCAGGAGAATCACTGATCCCAGGAGGTGGAGGTTGCAGTCAGCCAAGATTGCACCACTGCACTTCAGCCCAGGCAACAGAGTGAGTGAAGCTTAGTCTCAAACAAACAAACAAACAAACAAAAAGTACATTTGATAGCAGAGCAGCAGTCAAATTTTTTTATAATGCAGTTTCAAAGGAACAAAGCAAACCTTCCCTCTTGTCTGTAAAGGAGCAGGCAGCTGAGACATCAGCTACGTGGCCTGAGACTATTGTGATTACTTCCCGTGTATGAACTCACTTGAGTGCTAAAAACAACCCCACTAAGGTAAGTATTTGTATTATTCCCGTTTTTCAGATGAGAAAACTGAGACCTCAGACATTGAGGAACTTGCTCAAGGTCACGTAGCTTGTGAGTGTCAGAGTTGGGATTCAAACCCAAGCATTGTGGTCCGAGCACCAATTACCCCTCCACCGTACCAAGCCTCTAGCCTTCTGTGGCAGGGGAGTTGGAAGGACATATGTACTCCCTTACCCAAAAAGGATAAAGCATGTTCACAAATAGGACCCCAGGCTTTCTTCTTTTAGATGAAGAAGAAGCTCCTCTTGGAATCAGACACTGGAATGTAAATTATTTTCGGCTGGGCGCAGTGGCTCACGCCTATAATCCCAGCACTTTGGGAGGTCAAGGTGGGCAGATCACTTGAGGTCTGGAGTTTGAGACCAGCCTGGCCAACATGGTGAAACCTCATTGCCACTAAAAATACAAAAATTAGCCAGGTATGTTGGTGTGCACCTATAATCCCAGCTACTCAGGAGGCTGAGGCAGGAGAATTGCCATTGCACTCCAGCCTAGGCAACAGAGTGAGACTCTTGTCTCCCCCGCCAAAAAAAAAAAAAAAAAAAGTAAGTAAATTATTTTCATCCTCAAATTATGTCTCCACTGACAAATGGAACCAAGTTTATTTATTTCATTATTCAATTTAGTTAAGTATTTTTTTTCTCTCCGAGGAATTCTAGGAATAAAGTCACACATTACCCGAAAGATCTCCAGCAGAGGGATTTCTGGGCCAATGTTACTCACCTACGGAGAGTCTGCAGCTCCTAGCTTGGATGAAAGGAAAGTTTCATTAGTTTTATTTACTTCTTCCGACATAATTGGTCAGCAGAGCATAAATGCTGATGTCATGTCTAATTAGCGGTGGCCTCTGCCCTTCTGGTCACAGCACCGTGTCTGGCTTGTTTGTGTGGATGGAGCAGTTTCACGGGGAGCGTCTTTATGAACTAGCTCGCCCATGGAGCTGCTCTAATTATCATTTGAGAAAACAAGCGTTTTGATGTTGTGTAGACAGTTCAGCAACATCTCCCCAACAGGGCTGATAATTTTAACACCCTTTCAGTACGTGATGGGCTTTTTCCACAGGTGATCACATCAGATCCTGGGGAACTACAAATTGGGAATTCATCTCTGCTCCTCTTTGTCCTGGACACCTTGCCGATCTTGGCTCCAGTCGGATCCGTCAGGGGCTCTAAAGCTAATTATTTGTATTGGCATGGATTTTGCCAGGCATCCAAAATTCAGATTAAACAACCAATGCAATCATCATGCCCCTGGGTACCATTTATTGTCATGAAATCAAACCTAGCATAAAGGAAACAGTTCAATACCTAAAAGATTTAGCGTAGATACAAATATTCATTGATACTAATAAATTTTACAATATGCTTTGTTTAAAAACAGAAAGGAGTAGGGGAGTAATTTGAGTTCCCCAGTGGCAGGATTCCATTGAGTTTTGAGAGGTAAAGATTTTTCACAAAGTTAATTACAGACTGAGAATGTCAGTTTGACAACAACACTTTCTTCTTGGTTCACATCATTCAGTTCCAGAAAATCAGTAAGATAAAAGCCATGCGCCACTGGGGGAGAGAGGAGGTGACCTCCAGGTTCTCTTTCTCTCTCTCACACAGACACTTCTCAACCCCAATGACCTCTGCTTTTCTATCCAAACACAGGACCAATCACCAGACTCCAGTTTGCTTCCAGGATTTTATATGGCACCCTGAGGACAGCTCATTCCACCATGTCCCCAACCCATATCATCCTTCCTCTCCATGCAGACTCTAGCTCAATCCCTCAATCCAGTCTTCTGGGGTTTTTTTTGTTTATTTGTTTTTTGTTGGTTTTTTTTTTTTCTCTCTCCTTCTCTCTTTTTTTAAGACAGAGCCTCATTCTGTCGCCCAGGCTGGAGTGCAGTGCAGTGGTACGGTCTCAGCTCACTGCAACCTCTGCCTCCCAGGCTCAAGTGATTCTCATGCCTCAGCCTCCCAAGTAGCTGGAACTATAGGTGTGTGCCACCACACCCAGCTAATTTTTCTTCTTCTTTTTTCTTTTTTTGTATTTTTAGTAGAGATGGGGTTTCACCACGTTAGTCAGGCTGGTCTCGAACTCCTGGCCTCAAGTGATTCACCCGCCTCTGCCTCCCAGAGTGCTGGGATTATAGGTGTGCACCACCATGCCGGGACCAGTCTTGTGTTCTTGTGCACACACACAGAACGCTTCCTTTCCCCGTTTCTGCCTCTCCTTCTCTCAATTTTCCACTGAAGCCCCCAGAGCTCTTGTTCCTGTGAAACAAATCCCCCTGCATTCTCAACCTCTCATCTGAGTCCTGAGCCCCTCTTACTCCTTGTTTTACGTGTCTGCAACTCCCTCTCAGTAGAAGCTGTTCCCTCCTCCATGTGCCACTTTCCACAATGCCCACAAACCAGCTAGGGGTCTCCCAGTTCCCCAGTGTGCTCTCCACTGCCTTTCACTCGTTTCCTTTTTTCTTTTTAGAGACAGGGTCTTGCTCTGCGGCCAAGGCTGGAGTGCTGTGCTCTGATCATAGCTCACCGCAGCCTTGACTTCCGGGCTCAAGTGATCCTCCTGCCTCAGTCTCCTAAGTAGTTGTGATTACAGGTGTATACCACCACACCTGGCTAATTTAAAAAAAAATGTAGAGATGGGGTAGGGAGCTATGTTGCCCAGGCTGGTCTTGAACTCTTGGGCTCAAGCTATCCTCCTGCCTCAGCCTCCCAAAGTGCTGAGATTTCAGGTGTGACCCACTGTGCCCAGACTTTACACTCATTTCTACATTCATTCAGCAAATTATCGAGTACCTACTCTGTGCCAGGGATATATCTGATGGCTCCTTCTCATGGAAATCACCCACTGGTTTCCTGGTGACTCATCTCTCTTTTATTGAAGGTTCTGGGACTTGATTAACAGTCTTTCTGACCACCCAAATGTAACCTCCATCCAGGGTGACTTACTGTCCATGGGAACCACCCACCTGTGATGGACACCTGTGCAGCATCCATTATGCCTTTTTTTTTTTTTTTTTGAGACGGAGTCTTGCTCTGTCACCCAGGCTGGAGTGCAGTGGTGCAACCTCGGCTCACTGCATCCCCTGCCTCCCAGATTGAAGTGATTCTCCTGCCTCAGCCTCCCGAGTAGCTGGGACTACTACCATGCCCAGCTAGTTTTGTATTTTTAGTAGAGAGGGGGTTTCACCGTGTTGGTCAGGCTGGTTTCGAACTCCTGACATCAAGTGATCTTCCTGCCTCCCAAAGTGCTGGGATTACAGGTATGAGCCACCATGCCTGGCCCATTATGCCTTCTAACTGTACTTTGGGCATCCTTCTCTCCCCGACATTAGTTTCTGTTGTTTAGATGGCACTGGCCTTATCCCGGGCTTTGCCATGGCGGAAGCAGAAGTACATGTGATGTATCAGGTGCCACAGTTCTGGCCACATGCCAGGGGTACCACAGAGGGCCACAGAACCCAAGTCAAACCAATGATTGTGTATCCCAGACTTCTTGTTGGATGTATTAGGAGAAGATCTCTTTCCACTGGAGTTCGCCGGAAGGGGTGGTGCATGTTTAGAACTGGTGGGGGATCCCACCTGGAAGAGAACTTACCAAGGAATGCAGCCATCTAGAAAAAACTAGAGCAGAGAAACAGGGAGAAGAGAGAATAAGAAGAAAGAAGCAAAGGATCAAAATGAACCCCTGGATCTAGCCATACCTGAAGCTAGTCAGTGCCTGGCTGCCAATAACTTTCCTTCTTTGCTTCAGTCAGTTTTCTGTTGTTTGCAAATCAAAAGAGGCCTGATTGTTACAACATTCCACAATGTTGATCTCAAGTCCCATTTCTTGTCCATTCTGCCTCTGCAACTGACTCCCATAAGCCAGAGCTGGAGGCTGGGGACGAGTTTTAGGCTTGACAAGGGAGTATGTTTTTTTTTTTTTTTTTTTTTTTTTTTTTTTTTTGCGACAGAGTCTCACTCTGTCGCTCAGACTGGAGTGCAATGGTGCAATCTCGACTGACTACAGCATCCGCCTCCCAGGTTCAAGTGATTCTGGTGTCTCAACCTCCCAAGTAGCTGGGATTACAAGTATATGCCACCACACCCTGCTAATTTTTGTATATTTAGTAGAGACAGGGGTTCATAATATTGGTCAGGCTGGTCTCGAGCCCCTGATCTCAGGTGATCCCCCCTTGGCTCTTGGTTGGCTGCAATTCCTTACTGGCCAGAGGTGTTTGTTTCTTACCCCACATCTCTTCATAGGCTACCTTGGATGTCCCTGTGACCCCATGACATGGGGGTTGGCTTCCCGCAGTTAGTGATCCAGGGGAGAGAGAATCCTCAAGATGGAAGTCCTCGTGTTTTAAAACCTAATCTTGAGAGTGACATACCATCACCTCTGCCATATGCAACTGGTCACAGAAACCAAGCCTGGTACAATGTGGGAAGGGATCACACCTTACAGGGTATAACAGCAGGAGGTGGAGAACATTGGGTGCCATCTTGGAGGCTGGTCCCACAGTGAGGGAGAAAGACAGTAATCAAACATCACAATAACACACGTGTCATTGCAAACTGAGCTATGTGCTCTCAAAATACAGCCCATGGTCCTGTGAGATCATATAACAAGGGGTCCAACTTAGACATAGGTGGAAACCAGAGATGAAATTTTGACATTGCCTCTAAGGGATGAGTTGATGAGAGCTGAGGAAAGGAAAAAGGGCATCCTAGGCCATTGGTTCACAACCTTGGTTGCTCATTGGCGTCATCTGGGGAGATTTAAAAAATACTGTTGGCCGGGCGTGGTGGCTCACGCCTGTAATCCCAGCACTTTGGGAGGCCAAGGTGGGTGAATCACCTGAGGTCAGGAGTTCAAGACCAGCCTGGCCAAGATGGTGAAACCCCGTCTCTAGTAAAAATACAAAAACTAGCCGGGTATGGTGGCACATGTCTGTAATCCCAGCTACTCGGGAGGCTGAGGCAGGAGAATCACTTGAACCCGGGAGGCGGAGGTTGCGGTGAACCAAGATCGCACCATTGCACTCCAGCCTGGGCAACAAAAGCGAAACTCCATTTCAAAAAATAAAAAATAAAAAAATACTGTTACCCACACTGCCCCTCTAAAGACTCTGATCTAAGTGGTCTGGGGTAAAGCCTGGGCATTAGGATTTTTTTAAGCTCCCAAGGCGATTCCAGTATGCAACCATGTTAGAGAACAACTGTTCTAGGATAGGGGACCACGTGCAGAAATGTCTGTTAACAGAGGGAGACTAACATGCTTGAGGAACTGAGGGCCAGGAGGGCTGGAGGGTAGAGAGTGCAGGAGAGGGACGTAGAGTGGCGACGAGAGGTGGGCAGATGGTGGACCTGATGATTCGCCTCAGAGGACATGTTAGGGAGGCTGGGCTTGGAGGGTACAAGGAGGGTGGGGGAGTGACATGATCCAATGGGCATTTCCAAAAGATGCCTCTGGCTCAGGTTCATGAACAGATTGGAGGGGAGCCCAAGGGTGGGGGTACCATTCTGGAGTGATAGAACCTTGGTCCCAATGGTGACAGGTGATGAGGACTTGGACTAAGGCAGTGACAGCAGGTGATAGCAATATGGTGGGCAGAGTCAAGAGTTCTATGTTGGCTGGGTGCAGTGGTTTACGCCTGTAATCCCAGCACTTTGGGAGGCTGCGGCGGATGGATCACAAGGTCAGGAGTTCGAACCAGCCTGGCCAACGTGGTGAAACCCTGTCTCTACTAAAAATACAAAAATTAGCTGGGAGTGGTGGCACGCACCTGTAGTCCCCAGCTACTGGGGAGGCTAAGGCAGAAGAACTAGTTGAACCCGGGAGGTGGAGGTTGCAGTGAGCCAAGATCATGCCACTGCACTCCAGCCTGGGGGACAGAGCGAGACTCTGTGTCAAAAAAAATATTCGATGTTACCGATTCTTATGATCCAATCAAAACCTTTGATTTGACAGATGGGAAACTGAGGTCAGAGAGATGACAGGGCTCATTCGAGATAATTCCATAATGGGATAAAGCAGAAGGAAAGAGAAACCAACTTGGCCCTAACAACCTGTGGTTTAAATGATGAACGAGACCAGAGGAGAAGAGAAAAGGAAATGAGGATGAGAGCATCAGGCGAAGATAAAAGAAGACACATCTAACACACACACATACACACATGCTCGCGTGCTCACAAATGAGAAGACCAAAAGGTCACTGGCAAGTTGAAAAATAGATGGTGTAATTATAAAGCTGTCTGAAATGCCAGCCAGGGTCAGCCCTGTGACCCGTCCTTCCGTGCCTGGCAGGGACACTGGGGGAGGGCTGGGGAAAGCTGCCAACCTGCTTGACATTCAGCTTCTATGGCGGTGGGTGGAAGGAGCGTTCCACGCCATGCCTTGCCTCTGTTCTCCGTGGCAGAATCTGTGACTTTCTCTCCAAGACAGCCCAAGCCTGTTGACAGCCTGTCCCAACTCTGTGGTCACATGGAGAAAGGTTATTTCCAGCACCCGACTTTTAGCCACACATTAAACAGATGGGGTCCTTCCTTTTCCGTTGGTAATGATCCCCTGCCTCTAAAGAGGTGACTTTTTAGTGTCTTTCTTGAGAAAAGGAAATGGTGACTCACATCTCACCAGCCTGAAATAATTAGTTTCAGGCAAATGCATGTAGATATGGGTAAATACTTTAAAGTGAAGCCTTCTAATCAATAGTCTCTATGTTTATCAGGAAATGAGCAGATGGTGTGAGGTTTTCTAAAAAACACAGAAACCAGAAACGAATAGTTCCATGACATCCTGGGTTAGACAGATCATTAATTGGGTACTAAATTCTACCGAAGGTTTAGGGATGAATATATCATTCTGAAATGTTAGAGCTAGAAGGACCCTCTAAGAAAACGTAGTCTAGAGATGGCCAATAAATGACACTCTCACCATCACGTTCCCCCTCATACCCACTCCAGACATTAATAATCTGTCACAGAACTACTGACCTCTGAATCCTCCTAAAGACAGTATTCCAGGCATGCATTATCAATCCTGGTTATCACCCAAGATCTGCATTATCTTTATATAGTAAAATAAAACTTTAAAATTCAGTGCCTCAGTTACACTAGCTACCTTTCAAGTACTCAATAGCCACATGTGGCTATTGGACAGCACGGAATAGAACATTGCAATCATTGCAGAATGTCCAACTGGACAGCCCTAGAACCATATTTCCCAAATGGCAGTCATGTTTAATATATCATCTTCACACTTTTTGCCACATTGACTTGTTTTATTTATTTATTTATTTATGTATTTATTTATTATTATTTTTGAGACACAGTCTTGCTCTGTTTCCAGGCTGGAGTGCAGTGGTGCAATCTCAGCTCACTACAACCTCTATCTCCCGGGTTCAAGCAATTCTCGTGCCCCAGCCTCCCGAGTAGCTGGGATTACAGGCATGCGCCACCACACCTAGCTAATTTTTGTATTTTTAGTAGAGATGGGCTTTCGCCATGTTGGCCAGTCTGGTCTCAGATTCCCGACCTCAAGTGATCTGCCTCCCTCGGCCTCCCAAAGTGCTGGCAGTACAGGTGTGATCCACCACGCCCGGCCACACATTGACTCTTTTTTACAAAAAATTATCTAATAAGGAAATGTTTAAAATTATCAAAGGAAATGGAAAGCTAGTTTACTTTTTTGTTTGTTTTGAGACCGAGTCTCACTCTATCACCCAGCCTGGAGTGCAGTGACACGATCTTGGCTCACTACAAAATCTGCCTCCCGGGTTCAAGTAATTCTCATGCCTCAGCTTTCTAAGAAGCTGGCATTACAGGTGTGTACCACACTTGGCTAATTTTTGTATTTTTAGTAGAGATGGGGTTTCATCATGTTGCCCAGGCTGGTCTCGAACTCCTGACCTCAAGTGATCCACCCACCTTGGCCTCCCAAAGTGCTGGGATTACAGGCATGAGCCACCACACCCAGCTAAGCCTTTCTTATTGATTTTAAAGTACCATGAGTTGCACACTCTCATGATTAGCATGGATTGGAACAATCGTGAGAGGAAGAGGAGTTTGCTCAAGGTCGGTAAACAAGAATGGTGAGAGGAAGGGGGATGGCATGTACACACAGACACACAGACACACACACACACACACACATGCTCACAGAGACATTGCAGACAATGGCTATCGGGTGGGTTCAGGTCTAGGCTTCTCCAAATTAGATAATGTCTGAGCCTCAGTTGCTTCATCTGTAAAATGTGGAAAGGGTGAAACAATCTTGAAGGATCCCTGGAAGTCAGATTTGTCACCCTCAGCAATGTCAACACTTTGGGCGGGATCATTCCTTGCTGTGGGGGCTTTCCCATGAGCTGTAGGATGTTAGCAGCATCCCTGGCCTGTATTCACTGGATGCCAGTAGCACTACCCTTGCCCTGGTTGTGACAACCAAAAATGCTTCCAAACATTGCTCAGTGTCCACTGGGGGGCAAATTCACCCCTGGTTGAGAACCGCTGCTGAAAGGATGAGAGATGATGTATGTAAAATAGCTCACGGTGCCTTATACATAGTAAGTGTTCAATTAATCATCACTGTTGTTGTTGTTATTTGTATTCATATTTGCATTTGGAGTGGGGTCTATCATCCCCACTTTACAGGTAAGGAAAGCCAGAGCCAGGCTTTCAGCAGAGTTCTGAGTGTTTCCAGCATCCACCTTCCCACTGCACTTCAGGCAGCCCTGCCTAAGCTTGCATAATCTGGACTCCACTATATACTCCACATCAGCGCCGAAGGACCCAGGTCAGAAAAGAGGTTTTCTGCATTTGAACCGGTTTTCTGCACTTCCAACCAGCCAGTGCATCAGACCAGGCTGATGCAGAGAGGCTCCCTGGAGCTCTCAAGAAATTTCTCAACAATGCCAGTGTTTGTCCCCCATCTTGAGGCTGACGATGATGCCAAGAAAAGCACAGCTTCTGACCCACAGGAGATGACGTACTGAAGTTTTGAAATTGCTTTAATGCCTTCAACTGCAATGGACTTATCTGACCTCTCAGTGCCCGTGAACAACGTCCCTCTTTCGATGAGCTCATTGGGGGCCAGGATGGTGACTTCCACAGTCAGGGCAGGGCACCGGGGCTACACTGTGAGGCTGCCTCTTCTGTGTTGATGTTGACTTCCTGAGCTCTATTTGCTCATTCCACAAAATCCACATTGCAACACCCAGTTATCTTCCCCTCCACACTCATCCTTCTTCA
Organism: Pongo pygmaeus; assembly: GCF_028885625.2. Taxonomy (NCBI): domain Eukaryota; kingdom Metazoa; phylum Chordata; class Mammalia; order Primates; family Hominidae; genus Pongo; species Pongo pygmaeus. The sequence continues at coordinate 16,152,155 of NC_072391.2, forward strand.
CTTGGTTTTGGACCTATTGCTCTACATTGATGTTTTTGCCACAAGAAGCTCTTTGAGCAAAACAGGGCTAGTCTTTAAGTCAGGATGAGAAACACCATTCACTCCCTGCCGTCTTAGCAATTCACAATGCACAATTGTTCACTAAAGGCCCTAAGATGTTCCACAGTAAGGTAATTCATCTGACTGGGTTTTTTTGTTTTGTTTTGTTTTTTTGTTTTTGTTTTTGAGACAGGGTCTCACTCTGTTGCCCAGGCTAGAGTGCAGTGGCGTGATCACAGCTCACCGAAGCCTCAACATCCTGAGCTCAGGGATCCTCCTGCCTCAATCTCCCAAGTAGCTGGGACTACAGGTGTGCGCCGCCACTGCCTGGCTATTTTTTTGTATTTCTTGTAGAGACGGGGTTTCGTCATGTTGCCCAGGCTGGTGTCAAACTCCTGGGCTCAAGAAATCCTCCCGTCTCAGCCTTCTAAAGGGCTGGGATTACAGGTGTAAGCCACCACACCCAGCCCCCATCTAACTGTTTTAAAAGCAACTTCCTAAGTCGATTTCATCACAAACTCTTTTCCATCATGGTGGCACAGACTGGCTAGCAGTTCACTCAATCCGCTTCCTTATTCCAGATACCCAGATAGACAGTCTCCCTTGCAGTTCAATCCAGCCACATGATGGAGTTCTAGCAAGTGGGGCAGGAGATGAAGTGACAGGCACCTCTTCCAGGCCTGCCTCATACACACACCCCATACAAGCTTCACTCGCTTTCCCTGTCTGCCAGCTGAGTAGAGTGGACCCATGGGGATGAGGAAGTCAGAGCCACAAATGTAAAGAGCTTGAACCCTCGAAGCACCGTGTGGAAGGCTGCCTGCCACACACTTGCATGGAACTGTAACGTGTGCCATTGATATGGTGGGATGTTTTATTACTGCAGCTGCCATTACTCATCCTGACTACTTGCGATGAACTGTTGGTTCCCCCCCGCCCAAATTCATATATTAAAGCCCTAACCCCAATGTGGCTATATTTGGAGATGGAGCCTCTAAGAAAGTAACTAAGGTTAATTGAGGTCAAAAGGGTGGGGCCCTGATCTGATAGGAGTCGTGTCCTTATAAGAAGAGACACCAGGTTGGGCTTGGTGGCTCACACCTGAAATCCAAGCACTTTGGGAGGCTGAGGTGGGCAGATCAAGAGGTCAGGAGTTTGAGACCAGCCTGGCCAACATGGCAAAACCCCATCTCTACTAAAAATACAAAAATTAGCCAGGTGTGATAGCAGGTGCCTGTAATCCCAAGTTACTCAGGGGGCTGAGGCAGGAGAATTGCTTGAACCCAGGAGGTGGAGGCTGCAGTGAGCTGAGATCATGCCACTGCACTCCAGCCTGGGTGACAGAGCAAGATTCCATCTCAAAAAAAAAAAAAAAAAAAGTGACACCAAGTTGGGCTTGGTGGCTCATGCCTGAAATCCAAGCACTTTGGGAGGCCAAGGCAGGAGGATCATTTGAGGCCAAAAGTTCGAGCCCAGTCTGGGCAGCATAGCAAGACCTCATCTCTATAAAAAAAAAATTAATTAACTGGACATGGTGGCACGCACCTGTAGTCCTAGCTACTCTGGAGCTTGAGGCAGGAGGATCACTTGAGCCTAGGAGGTTGAGGCTGCAGTGAACTATGGTTGTATCACAATGTTGGTGCAACAGATTGCACCAATCTGCTGCTCCAGCCTGGGCAACAGAGCAATACTCTGTGTCTAAAAAGATTTTTAAAAAGCAGAGACACCAGAGTGTTTGCTCACTCTCTTTCTCTGCACGTGCACCAAGGAAAGGCCAGGAGAGGACATAGCAAGAAAGCAGCCATCGGCAAGCCACGAAGAGATTAAGTGCCAGAAACTGAATTGGCCAGCACCTTGATCTTGGACTTCCAGCCTCCAGAACTGCAAGAAAAAAAAAAATCTGTTGCGTATGCCACTTAGTCTACGATATTGTGTCATGGCGGTCTGAGCAACGAATGCATTACTACAACATGCTACACACAAAAAATCAGTGTGATCAGTGTTTTCCAGCACACACTGAGAGAATTTGTGCCTTACACAAATAGTTCCCGTCAAATTGAACATTCAGTGGTATTTGGATAGGCCCCATAGGTAAATGTTCCCAGAGACCCACACAGTGTCCAAAATGTAGCTGCGCTATAGCTCCCTCAAGTATTGTATTATTTAAATGGGAATATTATTCAGCCTTTAAAAAGGACTTCCTACCCTCTGTGGAATGGAACCTGGAGGACATTATGCCAAGTGAAATAAGCCAGGCACAGAAACAAAAACACTGCATGATCTCACGTATATGTGGAATTTTAGAAAGATAAATACATAGAAACAGAGAGTAAAATAGTGGTAGTCAGGGGAGGGAAGTGGGGAGATGGTGGTCAAAAAATGTAAAGTTGGAGTTATGTGGGATGAATAGGTGTATATTCATATAGTAATTTTTTTTTTGTTTTTTGAGGTGAAGTTTCGCTCTTGTTGTCCAAGCTGAAGTGCAATGGCATGATCTCGGCTCACTGCAACCTCCACCTCCCCAGTTCAAGCGATTCTCCTGCCTCAGCCTCCTGAGTAGCTGGGACTACAGGCACCTGCCACCATGCCTGGATTATTATTATTATTATTATTATTATTATTGTTATTTTTAGTAGAAATGAGGTTTCACCATGTTGGCCAGGCTGGTCTCGAACTCCTGACCTCAAGTGCTCCACCTGCCTTGGCCTCCCAAAGTGCTGGGATCGCAAGCATGAGCCACTGTGCCTGGCCTGATACGGTATTATTATGATAGTGCTCATGTTGTATATTACACCTCAAGAGGTAATTGAGGTGTAATATACAACATGAGGACTATCATAATAATACCGTAATAGGTACTGGAAATCTGCTAAGAGGGTAGATTTCAAGCGCTGTCACCAAAATATATGTAACAAGTGGTGGAAAGCTAACTCAAATCAGCTTAGACCAAAACCAGAAAACTGTATTGGCTCATGGGATGAAAAATGGGCGGTTCACCCAGGTCACGGGAAGGGGAGGGAGAGAGAGTGTGGTCTCAAGGATCTCAGTGTCTCTAAGTCATCCACCTTGTTCCTTTTCGCTATGCCTTCACTCCCTCATACTACAGACTCTTTTGTTTCCATGCACCAGGAAACACAGGTGCTTCCATGCACCAGGTCCCCATCTTATGATTTCTGTCGTCAACCGCAAGAGAAAGAATAACTTATTCCTGGCTAGAAGAATCCTCAGGGAAAACCCAGCTTGGCTGGCTTAAGTCAAGTGCCTAATTTTAACCAACCAGCTATAGGCAGGGCAGGGCAGGGTAACTTCCAGTAACACAGACAGGGCTGTGGGGGTTCCATTCTTGTGATTGGAGACCTGGCCCCAGTGAAGTGTCTCATTCTGAGCTGGCTGTCCTTTGAAGGAGCTTGCACTACATGTGTCCTGAGCACCATGGCTGTTTGGGAAGGCACGTACTGATACCTGTGTTAGTTTGCTGTTGCTGCTGTGAGAACTTACCATAAAATGGGCAGCTTAAAACAACAGAAATTGGGCCAGGCGCGGTGGCTTATGCCTGTAATCCCAGCACTTTGGGAGGCCAAGGCGGGTGGATCACCTGAGGTTGGGAGTTTGAGATCAGCCTGACCAACATGGAGGAACCCCGTCTCTACTAAAAATACAAAATTAGCAGAATGTGGTGGCACATGCCTGTAATCCCAGCTACTCAGGAGGCTGAGGCAGGAGAATTGCTTGAACCCGGGAGGTGGAGGTTTTGGTGAGCCGAGATCGCGCCATTGCACTCCAGCCTGGGCAACAAGAGCGAAACTCCGTCTCAAAACAAACAACAAAAAAATAGAAATTTATTTTCTCACAGTTCTGGAGGCCAGAAATGTGAAATCAAGGTGTGGGAAGGGTTTGGAAGGGTTCGTTTCTTCTAGAGGGTCCGAGGGAGAATCTGTTCCATGCCTCTCTCCCAGCTGTTGGTGGTTGAAGCAATCTTTGGTGTTCCTGGGCTTGTAAACTATCACTCCAGTCTCTGCCTCCATCTACACGTGAGTTCACATGGCCTTCTCCCCCGCGTCTGTGTATCTTAAATTTCCCACTGTTTTCTCTTATAAGGACACTAGATATTGGATTTAGGACCCACTTGGATAATCCAGGATGCTTCCATCTTGAGATCCTTAACTTAATTGCATCTGCAAAGATCTATTTCCAAATAAGAGTCCATTCCCAGGTACCTGAGGTTAGGAAGTGGACGTATCTTTTTAGGGAACACTCTTTAGTGCATACATGAGAGTACTAGCTCTATTCCTTCAGGGACATATTGGATAATTGTACTTTTATATGAAAAGGCATTGAAAAGTGGCTAGGGTTATTTTTATTTTTTCTCTCTCATTTTCTCATTTTTCAAGGTAACATTTGCTGACCTAAATAAGACATTCAACATCACTTAAGTGCGTTGGAAATTATAGATTTAATGAAGAAAAGCGTTTGGGGAAAAGCTTCAATTTCATCTTCTTCAGGAAGTCCTTTTCTGGACACCCGTTTTGCACTGTTTATTGAAATTTATTGTTTTTCTGTAGGTTCCCAGGGTGGACACAGCCACCCAGACCCTCCTGTTTGACAATTACCTGCTCCACCAATGAGCAGGCTACTTGACTTTCTAGCCATCGCTGATTGGTCCAGAAGTAGACACGTGGTCCAACCTGGGTCAATCAGATTGTCTTTCCTTGGAGGAGTCCTGTTGCTATCTGGGCTGGTGTCCTCCATGGAGATGGTATGTATCTGAGTCATGGAGATGGTATGTATCTGAGTCAAGGATGGTCATTTTCTGCCCTGTGCTCTGAAGACAGATTGATGATGAAGAAACAGGCAGATGCACAAAAGGAGGCAATGATGAAAGAAGGAAAGGACTGGCTTAGATGCAAAAATACTAACTTTGTCCTACTTCCTATTTTTCCTGGGGGAGGGCTAGCTACATTCTCTGCACTTTGATGACAGGCATTACATGAGGCCCCTGGATCCCTATGTCAAATTTCCTCCATTAAAAAAATTGCTTAAAGTAGCCTTGAAAGAGTGTGTTAACTGTCACCAGAGAACCCCAGAGAATTCTCTTCTCTGTTAGCCAATTAACTTCCTTTACCTTCCAGTCCACTGCTCCACTTTTCTCTGGACCTTCATTTCCTCATGTATAAAATACGAATAATAATAGCTACCTCAGAGGATTGTAGTAAAATTAAATAAGATAATAAATCTGGGAGAGTTTTTTTCTGGGATCGTTTTTTAAAAACTATTAATATTATATATTACCCTTTTTCTGTTAGACTGTGAATTACTTAACCGCAAAAACCGTGTCACTGTTTTCTTCTTTTTTAGAGACAGGTCTTGCTGTGTCACCTAGGCTGGAGTGCAGTGGTGCAATCATATCTTACTGCAGCCTCAAACTCCTGGGCTCAAGAGAGCCTCCTCCCTTAGCCTCCTGAGCAGCTGGGACCACAGGCATATGCCACCACACCTGGCTAATTTTTTAAAAAAAATTTTGTAGAGACAAGGGTCTCACGATGTTGCCCAGGCTGGTCTCAAACTCCTGGGCTCAAGGGGTCCTCCCACCTCAGCCTCCCAAAGTGCTAGGATTACAGGCAGAAGGCATCTCACCCAGCCCTTTAAAAAAAAACTGTGGCCGGGTGCAGTGGCTCACACCTATAATCCCAGCACTTTGGGAGGCTGAGGCAGGAGGATCACTTGAGGTCAGGAGTTCAAAACCAGCCTGGCCAAAATGGTGAAACCCAATGTTTTCTTTCATTTTGTCTCTACGAAAAAATACAAAAATTAGCCGGGCATGGTGGCAGGCACCTGTAATCCCAGCTACTCAGGAGGCTGAGTCACGAGAAACGCTTGAACCACAGGGGGTGGAGGCTGCAGTGAGCGGAGATCATGCCATTGCACTCTAGCCTGGGTGACACAGCAAGACTTTGTCTCAATAATAAATAAATAAATAAATAATTTTTTAAATTTCCAGCTCCTAGCATGGGATTTGGCACCTACTAGCGTGCCTGATAAAGGTTTGTTAATGAAATAAATAATTGATATTTGGTGAGCTCTTCCTACAAATGACCTCATTTAATTCTTACAGCCCCTGGAGAGATAGATATTATTAACTGCATCTTACCAACGAGGAAACAAGGGCTCAGAAAAACTGGGTACAGTTCTCAAGGCTGCACAGTAAGTGGTTGAAGCAGGGTTTTTATTACTGTTATTTTTAATTTGAGATGGAGTCTCACTCTGTCGTCCAGGCTGGAGTGCAATGGCATGATCTCGGCTCACTGCAACCTCCGCCTCCCAGGTTCAAGCAATTCTCCTGCGTCAGCTCCCAAGTAGCTGGGATTACAAGTGTATGCCACACGCCCGGCTAGTTTTTGTATTTTTTAGTAGAGACGGGGTTTCACCATGTTGGCCAGGCTGGTCTCGAACTCCTGACCTCAGGTGATCTGCCCACCTCAGACTCCCAAAGTGCTGGGATTACAGGCGTGAGCCACAGCGCCTGGCCTAAAGCAGGTCTCCAAGGCGCTTCTCTCTGCCCTCTGAGCCTACACTCATGACCATCACATTAGACTGGACACAGGTGGGCTTCAAAGCACGGTAGCCACTCCATGAACCTGGGAGGAGGCATTTACAGCACAGAAAGGGCAGGTGGGCTGCCCGGAAGCTGGAGGCTGAACACTCTGCTGACCTGTATCTGTCATAGGAAGAAGCCTAGTGAGCTGGGAGCTGATCTGGGAACGAGCGGTCTGAACTCCAGCTGCCCAGGCTGCAGGGCGGAGGCTCCGCACTCCCCATGCTCAGCACGCTAGCCTCCCGCTGTGGCGGGACCGGTGACAGATGCGTTCCGAGAACCAGCAGACACCCCTGTGCTCACCCACTTTAATTAGTTGAAGGTGTCAAGACCCATTAGGACCACCTAGAAATACGACGCCGGGCCTGTGCTCCACCTACACATGCTCCAAATCACTGCCTTCCCGCTGAAGCTACTGTTTCATTAGCATCTCTTTATCTGTAGTTAGTTCTTTAAAAGTTTTTTAAAATCCTCCCACCTCAGCCTCCCAAATAGATAATACAACCACATGGTAAAATTTTCAAACAGCACCAGAAGATACATTATAAAAATCAGCTGGACACAGTAGCTCACGCTGGTAATCCCAGCACTTTGAAAGGCCGAGGTGGGAGGATCCGTTGAGCCTCGGAGTTTGAGACTAGCCCAGAGAAACATGGAGAATCCTCATCTCTATAAAAAATAAAAAATTAGCTGGGCAAGGTGGTGCACGCCTATAGTCCCAGCTACTTAGGAGGCTGAAGTGGGAGGATTACTTGAGCCTCAAAGTTGGAGGCTGCAGTGAGCCATGATAGTGCCATTGCACTGCAGCCTGCCAGGGTGACAGAGCAGGACCCTATCTCAAAAATAAATACAGAAATAAATAAATAAATAATCAAATCTCGCTTTTATCACTGACCTGCAACACCACCTCCCCACAAGTCATGACTATTTTAACAGTCTCTTGTGTATCCTTCCATAAACGTGTTTTTTTTTTTTTTTTTTGAGATGGAGTCTCGCTCTGTCGCTCAGGCTGGAGTGCAGTGGCACGATCTCGGCTCACTACAGGCTCAAGCTCAAGTGATCCTCCTGCCTCAGCCTCCCAAGTAACTGGGCCCACAGGCACACACCACCATCATGCCCAGCTAATTATTTTTATTTTTGTAGAGACAGGGTCTCTATGAAAATATGAATACTCATGTCTAGGAATACTTATATCTAATTTTTTTAAAAAGGCACACAATTATTTTAATAAGACATTTGGAAGTGGCTCAAAAGCACAAAGAATGCTACATTCTTTCCATGGTGTTTATTATATCATTTCCGTATTGTATGGATGGATGTCTATGCTGTATCTGGTCATTTGCTATCAAAAACAATACCTCAGTGAGCTCTTTACATCCTGAGTCCTTGCTTTATGTGCAGTATATTCACAGAAAAACAATTCCTTGCAGTGGAATTGTTGGATCAAAGGCTAGGCTTTTTTCTTTTTGTTTTTTTTGTTTGTTTGTTTGTTTGTTTTTTTGAGACAGGATCTTGCTCTATTGCATGGGCTAGAGTGCAGTGGTGTGATCATAGTTCACTGCAGCCTCCAACTCCTGGGCTCAAGCAATCCTCCCAGCTTAGCCTCCCAAATAGCTGGCACTACAGGTGGGTGCCACTACACCTTGCTAATCTTTTATTTTTTTGTAGAGAAGGGGTCTCGCTGTGTTCCCCAGCTGGATGTGTTTTTTTTTTTTTTTTTTTTTGAGACAGAGTCTCGCTCTGTCATCCAGGCTGGAGTGCAATGGTGTGATCTCAGCTCACTGCAACCTCTGCCTCCCAGGTTCAAGCAGTTACCCTGCCTCTGCCTCCCAAGTAGCTGGGATTACAGGCGCCCACCACGACGCCTGCCTAATTTTTGGATTTTTAGTAGAGACGGGGTTTCACTGCCAGGCTGATCTTGAACTCTTGACCTCAGATGGTCCACCCACCTCAGCCTCTCAAAGTGCTGGGATTACAGGCATGAGCCACCGCGCCTGGCCTGGATGTGTATTTTAAATTTGACTAGATATTACCACCCAGTGTAATGTGACCAACTCATGATTTCCTAAAAACGTGTGAGTCTCTAGGACAGGTTCCACTTCACTCTGTTTCCTGATTTTTGGGTCCAATTTGTCTCATGGAGATTCCACAAATGTTCCCCTCACTCCAGCCAAGCGCCCGACTCTAGGCAAATCCTCTCACACAAGTTATAAACCAGAATTATGAGTCTGGCTGGTAAAAGATCTTTTAAAAAATTATTTGCATAATATAAATAATGCATGCTCATATAAGTAATTGAAAAGAGCTTCCAGTGGTGAAGGGAAATGTTTAGGAAATAATATTAAATGACAAAGGCAGAATGCAAAGAGTGGTTCTTAATCTTGAGTGGGTACATCAGCATACCTGAGAACTATTGGAAAATATAGATGCCGAGATCCCCAGCCCTGGGGATTCTGTTCAGTAGGCTTGGGATAGATAGAGTAAGGGCAAAAGTCAGTATTTTTATAAGCTTGCTGTGAGAGGCTACGCACCCACAAAATGTTATATATTCACTATAATCTCAAATGTGATCAAAGAACAAAAAATGAGGAACCCATCCAAGAGTAAACAGTGCTTTACTGGGCTTGGTGATTCTGTAATGAGATTTTTCCTCTGGGTTTTGCTATGGTTTTCCAAATTTTCCTACTGAGAAATGTTGATGTTCAGAAAATAAAAGGATGTTCTAAAAACGTGGAGGCTCCCTCCCTCTCTCCTTTCCTTTTTTTTTTTCCTTTCCTTCCTTTTCTCTTCCCTCTTTCCCATCTTTTTTTCATGTTTATCTTTTCTTTTCTTTTCCTTTTTATACAGAGTTTCACTCTGTCACCCAGGCTGGAGTGCAGTGGCGTGATCTTGGCTCACAGCAACCTCTGCCTCCTGGATTCAAGCAATTCTCCTACCTCAGCCTCCCAAGTAGCTGGGACTACAGGCGTGTACTACTATGCCCAGCTAATTTTCGTATTTTTAGTAGAGATGGGGTTTCACCACGTTGGCCAGGCTAGTCTCAAAGTCCTGATCTCAGGTGATCTGCCTGCCTCAACCTCCCAAAGGGCTGTGATTACAGGTGTGAGCCACCACACCCAGCCCATCCTTTCTAATTCAGTCCAGATTGGAGACAAAAGAGACATGAAGATTGATGAGAGCATGCGATCCTGAGCTGTGTCCCTTTGCTCTAAAGAGCATCACTGGGATAATTATCAAAACTTGAATAAGGTCTCCAGGTGAAAGGTACATGGAAGTTCTTTGTTCTAATATCACAGTTTTTCTGTAAGTCGGAAGCTTCAAGGCTTTATGGAAGCATCTCACCATCACTTTGCTGAGATAAGAGTTTTCTGGCTGGGAACTGTGTCTCACGCCTGTAATCCCAGCCCTTTGGGAGGCCAAGGTGGGAGAATCACTTGAGGTTAGGAGTTTGAGACCAGCCTGGGCAACACAGGAAGACTCCATCTCTACCAAAAATACGAAAATTAGCTGGATGTGGTGGCATGCACCTGTAGTTCCATTTTCTCAAGAGGCTGAGGTGGGAGGATGGCTTGAGCCCGGGAGGTGGAGGTTGCTGTGAGCTCCCAAGTAGCTGGGATTACAGGTGTGCACCACCATGCCTGGCTAGTTTTTGTATTTTTTAGTGGAGACGGGGTTTCACCATGTTGGCCATGCTGGTCTCGAACTCCTGACCTCAAGTGATCCACCCACCTCAGTCTGCCAAACTGCTGAGATTCCAGGCATGAGCCACCACGCCCAGCTTGGGTGACAGAGTGAGACACTGTTTAAAAAAAAAAAAGAAAGAAAGAAAGAAAAGAAATCAAAGAAAAGAAATTGATGTTGACATGGTACTATGATCTAATCCACGGATCAATTTTCCCAAGAATGTATCTTATATCAAAATTTTAAGAATTTTTCTGGCTCAGGATTCCATCCAGGATCATCCATTGCATTTAGTGGTCATATCCCTTTAATCTCCTTTCACCTACAATGTTCCTCAGCGTTTCACGACATTGATGGTTTTGAAGAGTACAAGCCGATTATTAGGTACGTGTCCCTCAATGCTGTTTGCCTGGCATGTTCTCGTTATTCAATTCAGGTTTTGCATCTTTGGCAAGATGATCACAGGCTGATTTTGTTTTGCCTTCGCATGCCAGGTGAAGCCCTTGATGTCGGTTTGCCTTGTTCCGATGTTGTTAACTTTGATTACTCAATTAACAGTCCTGCCAGATTTCTCCAATGTAAAGTTGGTACTCGTTTCTTGGGAATCGACAAGTAATATGCAGGGAGATATTTTGAGATCATGTAAATATCCTGTTTCTCATTAAACTTCCATCCTTTAATTTTTGCTTCCATGAATGATTCTCCACTGGAAAAAAGTATTCTTAGGATGGTTGCAAAGTGTTTCTGCATTCTTGAAGATTTAAAGCAAGCATGTATCAAAGGACTTTTGACCTACTGGCTTTATTTCAAGGAGGATATCTCAAGGAAACAATATGACATGTAAAGAAAGATTTAGATATAAAGAATTTCATTGCAACAGTGCTTATAAGAGCAAAACTTGGGAATACGCTAAGTTAAGCAATACAGTAAATTGATATCAAAAAATACGAAGTAACCTTTAAAACAATGTTTTTGAAGAGATTTCCACTACATAATGCTTAGTAATGTGGTAAGTAATGGCAAGATATTAAACCACATTTGGCTAAATGCAATGTGAGATGCTGGATTGGATGGTGGAACAGAAAAAGGACATGAGTGGAAAAGCTGATAAAATTCAAATAAAGCCCATAGTTTGGTTAATAGTAATGTGCCAATATTAATTTCTTCAGTTTTATTTAATAAATATACCATAGGCATGTAAGATATTAATATTCAGGGGACTGAAAGATAAAGAAGAATTGTCTCTACTATCTTTGTAAGTTTTCTGTAAACGTAGAATTATTCCAAAATAAAAATGTCATTAAAAACTTAACCTGGAAGTGTTGAGTGTTGGAAATGTTCATTATCTTTTTTTTTTTTTTTTTTTTTTTGAGATGGAGTTTCGCTGTGTTTCCCAGGCTGGAGTGCATTGGTGCGATCTTGGGTCACTGCAACCTCTGCCTCCCAGGTTCAAGCAATTCTTCTACCTCAGCCTCCCAAGTAGCTGGGATTACAGGCACCTGCCAGCACACCCAGCTACTTTATGTACTTGTAGTAGAGACAGCATTTCACCATTTTGGCCAGGCTGATCTCGAACTCCTGAGCTCAAGTGATCTTCCTGCCTCAACCTCCCGAAGTGCTGGGATTACAGGTGTGAGCCACTGCACCCGGCCATGTTCATTATGTTGATTGTCATGGGTGTACACAAGTTTGAAAACATATTCTATTATACAGATGAAATATGTGCTGTTTAATTATGTCAATTATCCCTTTTAAGTCAATTATACCTGAATAGGTCTTTTCTTAAAAAAGGAGAAAAATGCTATATTTGGTAAGCTCCTAATTATGCTAAAGTATATGCATAGGAAATAGAAACCAGATGAAAAATATCAGTGTTAATGGACGCTGGTGTCTGTGGCTAGTAGGATTACAGGTGATTCTAATTCTTATTTTTTTATTTTTATAGAGACAGAGTTTCTCTCTGCCAGTCAGGCTGGAGTGCAGTGGTACAATCATAGCTCACTACAGCATTGAAGTCCTGGGCTCAAGTCATCTTCTTGCCCCAGCCTCCAGAGTAGCCGAGACTACAGGTGCATGCCACCACAGCTGACTAATTTTTTTATTTTTTATTCTTTTGTAGAGATGGGGTTTCGCTATGTTGCCTGGGCCGGTGTCAAACTCCTGGTCTCAAGCAATCCTCTCACCTCAGCCTCAAACTGGGATTATAGTCGTGAGCCACCACACCTGGCCACTATCATTTTTATTTTTACAGTTGGCTGTAGTTTTCAAATTCCACATAATAGGCATGTAAGACTTGAATACAGAGGGGAGCCGCTGTGTTCAAATGGCCTGATGTGGGATAATAAACCGTTGCTTCCGTGTACGTAATGTGTCTGCCTCAAGATTGGAAGTGAGAACTGAGATCCTCCCTTGGCTTGTTAAGACAATGTGATAAAACACAAAGAAAACCCCTCATAGATGAGACCTCTCTAATCTCCTGGTAATAAAGAGCTTGGAAGCAGACACACCAAGACCTGGATCCAGGAGGAGGAGGCCTCTGCATGTGTCAGGGCGGGAGGAGATGGTATTCGATGCTCGTGAAAATGCGGAGTCCCAGGCCCCACCAGCAGCAGCGCTAGCTCTGGGGTGGGGCCAGGGAATGTTTCTTAACCACCCTGGGTGAAGCCAACACAGGTGGTGGAGATCCAGGCTCTGTTCTGGGACCCGAGTTTGCCACGGGCTTGCATAAGCCTGGGGCAGGTGTGGATCATATTAACCAGCCCCTTATACATCTTCCAGGCTCAGACTCAGCTGTACCTTCCTGGATTCCCCACAACCCCGAGAGTACGTTCCTTAGAAGTCAGAGAAGTAAGTAGTCCCTTTCTCCCTCTACCTTCAGACAAGCTGTGTCAGTTTCTCTGGTGACCTATCCCTGGAGCAGGCCTCTGAGCTGCCACTCATTCGGGGGACTCAGGGAGTGTTTCTTAAGCACCCTGGGTGAAGCCGACACAGGTGGTGGAGATCCAGGCTCTGCCCTAGCCCCCGAGTTTGTCACGGGCTTGCACAAGCCTGGAACAGGTGTGGATTGTATTAACCAGTCTCTTATAAATATTCCAGCCTCAAGCTCAGCTGTTTTTCCCTGGATTCTCCACAGCTCCGGTAGTACGTTCCTGATAAGTCAGAGGGGTAAATAGTTTGCTTTCTCCTCCCTGCAGGTTTCAGGTAAGCTGTCCATTTTTCTGGTGACCTAGTCTTGGAGCAGGCTCCTGAGCTGCCACTCATTTGGGGGACTCGGCCGCTGAAGTTCAGGGAAGAGGAGCGAGGGGATGGCTTGAGAGAAGCTTGGTGTGGTAGGAAGAGGCAGAGGCAGAAAGTCTGAGGGAATTAAGGCCAGCGGGAGGCTGGATGGTCTTGGTCATAGTGCAGCAGGGATGGACAGAAGTCGGCAGTAAGGGCCCAAAGAAGCTGCTTTTTTTTTTTTTTTTTTTTTTTTTCTAAGGTGGAATTTTGTTCTGTCACTGAGGCTGGACTGCAGTGGTGCAATCTTGGGTCACTGCAATCTTTGCCTCCTGGGCTCACACCGTACTCCTACCTCAGTCTCTGGAGTAGTTGAGACCACAGGTGTCAGCCACCATGTCCAGCTAATTTCTGTTTTTAGTAGAAACGGTGTTTCACTGTGTTTGCCAGGATGGTCTCCATCTCCTAACCTCGTGAACTGCCCGCCTTGGCTTCCCAAAGTGCTGGGATTACAGGCGTGAGGTACTGCACCTGGCCAAGAGGCCCTTTTTTTGTTTGTTCGGACAGAGTCATACTGTATCACCCAGGCTGGAGTGCAGTGGCGTGATCTCAGTATTTGCTGGCTACAATCTCCGTCTCCCGGGTTCAAGCGATTTTCCTCCCTCAGTGTCCCAAGTAGTTGGCATGACAGATATCCATCACGAAGCATGCTGAGTTCTTACATTTTTAATAGAGATGGGGTTTTCCTATATTGGCCAGGTTGATCTCAGGTGATCCACCTACCTCGGCTTCCCAAAGTGCTGGGATTACAGGTGTGAGCCACAGCGCCCAGGCCTGGAAAAAACCTTTTTAAAAGCGGGGGTAGACATTTTGAGCACTGGTCTTGGAGACAGGGTGGGCGAGCAGAAAGAGCGACAACTCCTCTGTTCCTCGCTTCTGTAGGCAACGACTTAACCAGGAGGCAGCTCCATAGACTGCTGCATCGGGGGAGTCCCCACTGTTTCCCGGGTCGTCATTCATCCCGGGGGACCCAAGAGTCTAAGTCTGGGTTCTGGCAGCCTCTGTACTTCTGCCAGGTCCCCTTGCGCAGGCCTTCCACAGTGTTGAGATTACAGGCATAACCCACCATGCCCAGCTTGGGTGATAGTGAGACACCGTCTCAAAAAAAATACGTTGACATGGTACTATGATCTAATCCACGGATCAGTTTTCCCAAAAATGTATCTTATATCAAAAATTTAAGAACTTTTTTGGCTCAGGATTCCATCCAGGATCATCCATTGCATTTAGTGGTCATATCCCTTTAATCTCCTTTCACCTACAATGTTCCTCAGCCTTTCACGACATTGATGGTTTTGAAGAGTACAAGGCGATTATTAGGTACATGTCCCTCAATGCTGTTTGCCTGGCATGTTCTCGTTATTCAGTTCAGGTTTTCCATCTTTGGCAAGATCATCACAGGCTGATTTTGTTTTGCCTTTGTATGCCAGGTGAAGCCCATGATGTCAGTTTGCCTTGTTCTGACATTGTTAACTTTGATTACTCAATTAACAGTCCTGCCAGATTTCTCCAATGTAAAGTTGGTACTCGTTTCTTGGGAATCAACAAGTAATATGCAGGGAGATATTTTGAGATCATGTAAATATCCTGTTTCTCATTAAACTTCCATCCTTTAATTTTCGCTTCCGTGAATGATTCTTAACTAGAAAAGTATTCTCGGGATGGTTACAAAGTGTTTCTGCATTCTTGAAGATTTAAAGCAAGCATGTATCAAAGGACGTTTCACCTGGCTTTATTTCAAGGAGGAGATAACAAGGAAACAGGTGTAAAAAAAGACTTAAAGAACTTCATTGCAACAGTGCTTATAAGAGCACAACTTGGGAATACGCTAAGCAATACAGGGAACTGATACGAAAAACAAAGCCACCTTTAAAATGTTTTTGAAGAGATTTCCACCACATAATGCTTAGTAATGTGGTAAGTAATGGCAAGGTATTAAACCACATTTGGTTAAATGCAATGTGAGATGGTGGATTGGATGGTGGAACTGAAAAAGGACATGAGTGGAAAAGCTGATACAATTGAAATAAAGCCTATAGTTTAATAGTAACATGCCAATATTTCTTGGGTTTTATTTAATATACCATAGGCATGTAAGATAATCAGGGAACAGAGATAAAGGAGAATTGTCTCTACTATGTAAGTTTTCTGTAAACTTAGTTATTTCAAAATTCATTGCAAACAACTTGGAAGTATTAGAAATGTTCACTTATTTTTTTTTAGGTGGAGTCTTGCTATGTCTGCCGGGCTGGAGTGCATTGGTGTGATCTTGGCTCACTGCAACCTCTGCCTCCCAGGTTCAAGTGATTATTCCACCTTAGCTTCCCGAGTAGCTGGGATTAGAGGCACCTGCCACCATCCGGCTAATTTATCTACTTCTAGAGACGGGGTTTCACCATGTCGGCCAGGCTGATATCAAACTCCTGAGCTCAAGTGATCCGCCTGCCTCAACCTCCCAAAGTGCTGGGATTATAGGTGTGAGCCACTGTACCAGGCAATGTTCGTTACCTTGTCATAGGTTTTCACACTTGTGTACACCCATTATACAGATGAAACATGTGCTGTGTCAATTATCCCTTTTAAGTCAATTACACCTTAATAGGGTTTAAAAAAAAAGCTGTATTTGGTAAGCTCCTAATTATGCTAAAGATATGCATAGGAAATAGAAACTGGATGAAAAAAATACCAGTGTTGATGGATGCTGGTATCTGTGGCTAGCTGGTGTCTGTGGCTAGTAGGATTACAGGTGACTGATTTATTTTTGTAGAGACAGTTTCTCTCTGCCAGTCAGGCTGGGGTGCAGTGGTACAATCATAGCTCACTACAGCCTTGAAGTCCTGGGCTCAAGTCATCCTCCTGCCCCAGCCTCTAGAGTAGCTGACACTACAGGTGCATGCCACCACACCTAATTTTATTTTTTGTAGAGATGGGGTTTTGCTATGTTGTCCAGGCTGGTCTCAAACTCCTGGTCTCAAGCAATCCTCTCACCTCAGCCTCAAACTGGTATTACAGTTGAGAACCACCACACCAGGCCACTATCTATTTTTATAATTTGCTGTAGTTTTCAGATTCCCCATAATGGGCATGTAAGACTTGAATATAGAAAGCTGCTGTGTTCAAACGGCCTGATGTACGATGATAAATCGTTGGTCCCTGTACGTAATGTCTGCCTCATGGTTGGAAATGAGGACTGAGATCCTCCCTTGGCTTAAGACAATATAAAAAAAACACAACCCATCACAGGTAAGAACTCTCTAATCTGATAATAAAGAGCTTGGAAGTAGACACACCAAGACCTGAATCCAGGAGGAGTTGGCAATCTCTGTCAGAGTGGGAGATGGTATTCGATGCCCATGAAAATGCAGAGTCTCAGGCCCCACCAGCAGCAGCGCTGGCTCTGGGGTGGGGCCAGGGGGTGTTTCTTAAGCACCCTGGGTGGAGCCAACACAGGTGATGAAGATCCAGGCTCTGCCCTGGGATCCGAGTTTGTCACGGGCTTGCACAAGCCTGGGGCAGGTGTGGATCGTATTAACCAGTCCCTTATTAATCTTCCAGGTTCAGGCCCAGCTGTACCTCCCTGGATTCGCCACAGCCCCAGGAGGACGTTCCTGGAAGTCAGAGGTAAGTGGTCCCTTTCTCCCTCTTCCCACAGACCTCAGACAAGCTGTGTCCATTTCCCTGGTGACCTATCCCTGGTGCAGGACCCTTAGTTCCCCACTCATTTGGGGGACTCACTTGGCCACTGAAGTTCAGGAGGAGGAGTTGAGGGGGTTGCTTGAGGAAAGCTTGGTGTGGCAGGACGAGGCGGAGGCAGAAAGTCTGAGGGGATGAGGGCCAGGGGGAGGCTGGATGGTCCTGGACACGGTGAGTGCAGCAGGGACTGGAAGAAGCCCCTTTTTTTGGGGGGTGGGGGTTGGTGTGGGACAGAGTTAAGCTGTATCACCCAGGTTGGAATGCAGTGGTGTGATCTCCATATCTGCTGGCTGCAACCTCTGCCTCCCAGGTTCAAGCAATTCTCCTGCCTCAGCCTCCCGAGTAGCTGAGATAACAAGTGTCTGTCACCACGCCTAGCTAATCTTTAGTAGACGGGGTTTTGCCATGTTGATCAGGTTGACCTCAGGTGATCTGCCTGCCTCAGCTTTGCAAAGTGCTGGGATTATAGCCGTGAGCCACCGTGCCAAGCCTGGAAGAAGCTTTTCTAAAAGTGGGGGCCACACTTTGAGCACTGTTCTTGGAGACAGGGTGGGTGTGCAGAAAGCGTGACACCCCCTCCCCTCCTCACCTCTGCAGGTAACGACTTAACTAGGAGGCAGCTCCACTGACTGCTATATCAGGGGAGTCCCCACCACTTCCCGGGTCATAATTCATCCCGGGAGACCCAAGAGTCTGTCCAGGCTCTGGCAGCGCCTGAGCTTTTGCCGGTTTTGCTTGCACAGGCTTGTGCTTCTCCCTCGAGCGAGTCCTTAGGAAAACATCTAGTGTGGCCTTGACATAAGTCTGTTTGGGAGTGGGGTGGGCCCTGGTGTTGGAAGCATCTCTGGAAATAGAGAAGACCGCACCCCCCACCAATCGGGGTCGGGGGAGGAGAGGGGGTGCCCTGGCATCAGCCATATCCCTGGCTTCCACCCACTAGAACTTCGTAGCCACCCGGTGCCAATGAAAGTATCTCCAGACATTGGCAGGTATCCCCTGGGGGACACACTTAGCTGAAACCGCTGGCCCTAGATACTTTTTCTCTCCCCACCCGCCTCCACCGAGACAAGGTCTCACTGTCTCATCCAGGCCCGAGTGCAGTGGCACCGTCTCAGCTCACTGTAGCCCCCACCTCCCAGGCCCCAGCCATCCTCTCACCTATACTCACCCCGACCCCCTACTAAGTAGCTGTGACTATAAGCACGCACCACCACACCCGGCTTTTTTGTACTTTCTGGTAGAGATGGGGTTTCTCCATGTTGGCCAGGCTGGTCTCCAACTCCTCAGCTCAAGCGATCCATCTGCCTGGGTCTCCCAAAGTGCTGGGATTACAGGCATGAGCCACCAAGCTAGCCAGGAGGGATCCTCCTGAGCCCTGAAAAGAGAAATGATGTTCCTTGTCTGCTCAGAACCCTCTTAGGACTTCGGTCTCAGTAACATCTGGGCTACGTTATCTGCCAGCCACCCCCTACACCTCTTGCCGCTTCTCAAAGGCATTAGGCATCCCAGCCTTGGGGGCTGTGCCACTGTAGTTTCCTCTGAATGTCCCTGCTCGGATGTGCTTGTCTTTGCTTTGCCCCACAAAGCAGGGCAAAGGAATCCTCACTGCCCAGTGGGTAATCGGAGAGAGGCCTTCACTGGCTGTCTTCGTAGTCACCATGCTACAGGCTTTTTTGTGTGGGTTTTGCTTTGATGTCTATAAACATTAGCCCAGTGTCCGGCACATGGCAGTGTTTGACTAATGTTAACCTGTCTTCATTACCTGCCATATCTCAGCTCTTTCTAACCCTTACCTTCCCCTCAAGACCAAATCAATCAGATCTCTTAAAATTTCTCACTGCTGCTTTTTTTTTTCTTAGCATTTTCAGCCTGGTGTAACGGTTCGTGCCTGTAATCTTAGCACTTTGGTAGGCCAAGGCAGGAGAATCACTTGAGCCCAAGAGTGTGAGACCAACCTGGGCAACATAGTGGGACCTCATCTGTCATCCCCCTCCAAAAAAAGGCATGGTAGAGGCGCACCCGTGGTCCCAGCTATGCGAGAGGCTGAGGTGGGAGGATGGCTTGAGGCCGGGAGGTCCATGCTGCAGTGATAGTGAACCAGAGTGAGACCTGTCTTCAAAAAAAAAAATTTATAGCTTTCAACTGTGTGTCTACAGTGTCGGAAGAGCTTATCTCACTGGTTTAATCAGAATATATTAGGCTATGCTGCAGTAATGGCAACATTCCAGTGGCTGGATCACCCATCCAAGCCACTTCTTGACTCTAAATCCACTGACTACACAGCCCTCCACGTGGTGACTCAGGATCCAGGCTGATGCCACCTTACGATTCCACTAGCTCAGTATGTGGCCCCCAAGGAGGGGCTGAGAGTCATGCCCCACCTCCTAAGTGCCTCATCCTGGAGAAGGATACCTGTCACTGCTGTTTGGGACTGAGCACATGGTCACAGCTGACAAGGGGCCTGGGAAGTGGCAGGTGAGGAAGGCAGCATGTGGGAACTTGGTGATCAGTGAATGTTTCTGGCAGTCGCCCACTAGGGATTTACTTCCTGGGAGTCAGAATTGTCAGCCCAAGAGATTAAAATAACAGGCACTATATAGATATAAACCAAAGTTAACTTAGATAAGAGACAGTTGAATTCTCTTGTGTGTATGAGGGGTTTTTTTTTTTGAGACGCAGTCTCACTTGTTGCCTAGGCTGGAGTACAGTGGTATGATCTCAGCTCACTGCAATCTCTGCCTCCAAGTTAAAGCGATTTTTTTTCTGCCTCAGCCTCCCAAGTAGCTGGGATTACAGGTGCCTGCCACCACACCTGGCTAATTTTTATATTTTTAGTAGAGACGGGGTTTCACCATGTTGGCCAGGCTGGTCTCAAACTCCTGAACTCAGGTGATCCTCCCACCTTGGTACCCCAAAGTGCTGGGATTACAGGTGTGAGCCATTGTGCTGGCTGCATTCCTTTGAGTTTCTGATTAGCCTTTCCAAAGCAGGCAATCAGATACACGTTTATCTCGGTGAGCGGAGGTGTGACTTTAGAGTGGGAGGCAGGTTGGCCCTAAGCAGCTTGCAGCTTGACTTTTCCCTGTAGTGACTTAGGGACCCCAAGATTTATTTTCCTTTCACAGTATATATGGTAAAATAAGTACAAAGGCCTCTTAAGGTCTGCAGAGGGATGACTGAGTCTCCTGCTATTGCCCTTCATCTGATAGGCACCCGTTGCACAGTAGTGAAATAGCTGATGAACTCCAGCCTCACTGGCCAGGATTGATTTTGTTCATAGGCTTAGGTCCTGTTACCTGTATGTCCAGCCTACAGCAATCTTGGGCTGCTCTTTAAGAAATCTTTCAGGTTTTCCTTTTTCTGACAGGTTCATGTCTGATTTGTGTCCCAGTTGCCTCAGTACCCAGAAGGTGTCCGATAAATGGTGTTTGCCTGTAAGAATGAAGGAATAAGCCGGGCGCAGTGGCTCATGCCTGTAATCACAGCACTTTGGGAGGCCGAGGTGGGAGGATCACAAGGTCAGGAATTTGAGACCAGTCTGGCCAATATGGTGAAACCTCGTCTATTAAAACTAGGAAAATTTGCTGGGCGTAGTGGCAAGCACTTGAAGTCCCAGCTACTCAGGAGGCTGAGGCAGGGGAATTGCTTGAAGGCAGGAGGTGGAGGTTGCAGTGAGCCAAGATTGTGGCCGCTACACTGTAGCCTGGTGACAGAACGAGACTCCATGTTCCCCCCGACAAAAAAGCATTCAGAGTAAACCCCAGCTTCAGTGTGTGGTTTACTGCCCCAACTCTGCTGATGACTTGCTTCGTGATTTTAGACATGCTATGGTAACCTTGGTTATTGTTTTAATCTGAAATGCAAATGATAGCACCTTGGCCGTAGGCTTGTAAGACACTTGCGTGTGGAAATAGAGGCGAATTCTTCGTGCACTGCTAGAGCAAGGTGGGGGCCCAATGATCCCAACACAGTGGCCTCTAGAATGGCTCATCATGGGTCAAGTGCATAATGAAAGGGCTCTTGGCCGGGCGCAGTGGCTCACACCTGTAATCCCAGCATTTTGGGAGGCCGAGGTGGGTGGGTGGATCAGCTGAGATCAGGAGTTCAAGACCAGGCTGGCCAACATAGTGAAAGACCATCTCTAGCAAAAACACAAGCCAGGTATGGTGGTGGGTGCCTGTAATCCTAGCTACTCGGGAGGCTGAGGTATAGGAGAATTGCTTGAATCCAGGAGGCGGAGGTTGCAGTGAGCTAAGATGCCACTGCACTCCAGCCTGGCCCACAGAATGAGACTCCATTTCCAAAAAAAAAAAACCCAAACCCTGTTGCTTTACATACTGTGGATTAGACTCTGCTAGGACCACAGACCCTGGAGACAACTACTGTGATCATCTTGGAAGAAACAGGCATGGGGTGAACCCTGCCTGCTGGGATTCCCCCTTGTATCCCCAGTTTTCTGGCGAGGGAACAGTCCACCAAATCCCAGCCCCACAGCTTCCCAGCTGTTTGCCTTTGACTCACTTTTTCTCTGTAAAATGGTGATGACAGTTGTGACTTCACAAATAGCTGTGATAATTTAGTGAGTATCTACGTAAGGCACCTAGCACAGTAGCTCTTTACCTAGACAAGAGTAGGTTCCCATGTGGGGGTTTCCTTGTTTTTCTTTGTGCCATCTTGGCCTAATGTCTGAGAAGTAATGTGCTAGGTAGGGTCCCACTGACTCCAATCCCCAAGGAGTGCCGGGAGCCACTGTTGGTGACTGGAGGAGGGAGATTGCACGTACAATTAGGCCAGAACTGTGAGGAAGGGGAGGAGAGCATGGGGTTTGGGGCCAGTTAGCTCTGGTTCCAAGGACAAGTGGCTCTTTGCTTACTACTGAGGCCCTAACATATCCTTTTCTAAGCTTCAGTTTCTTGCATATAAGTAGAAGGGGTACAGATGATAAAGGATGCAAAGCATTTAGCACACAGCTTACTTGATAAGAGGAGCCTGTTTTAGTATCATTCCCGTTATTTACAGTGTGAGAACTCAAGAGGGTGGCAATTCACTAAGAACTGAGCTCTGTGCTTGATGACAAAAGTCACAGCAAGAACAGGGCAGGCTGGGGCACCTGTGGATGAGGCCAGGAGTGAGTCTGGAAATTCCAGGGAATATTGATCAGAGAGCACAGTGATATCAGGGCTTGGGAAAGTCGGGAAAGAGCTGCCTCCACCTGTAGCCGGAACCTGGGTTGGGCGGGTGCACATATTCTAGAATTGCAACCTTCAGTATATCAGCCACCAGCCACAGGTGGCTTTCATGCACTTGAAGAGTGGCCAAGGCTAGGTATGGTGGCTCAAGTCTGTAATCCCAGCACTTCGGGAGGCTGAGGTTGGAGATTGACTTGAGCTCAGGAGTTTGAGACCAGTCTGGGCAACATGGCGAAACCCCATCGCTCTACCAAAAATTAAGTTAGCCAAGCATGGTGGCACGTGTATATGGTCTCAGCTACTCCAAGAGGCTGAGGTGGGAGGACCATTTGAGCCTAGGAGGCGGAGGCTGCAGTGAGCTGTGATCCTGCCACTACACTGCAGCCTGCATGACAGGGTGAGACCCTGTCTCCACCACCCCCCTGCCTCAGCCAAAAAAAAGCTGGTGTGACCGAGGTAACTGGCTTGAATTGTATTTTAACCACTCCTGAATAAATTGCAAGACCTGTTACTTATTCTGTTATTGGGAAGCTTAAATATGTTTGAAACAATTTGAGTATATGAATGTTCTTATCAATGGAAAATTTTATGAAACTTAAATTTGTAGTAAAATTTTGCATCTGGACTGAGATATAGTAGGAGCCTAAGACACATGCCAAATTTCAAAGAAATAGTACTCCTCCAAAAGTGAATAGTTCTTGTTTATAGTGACTTGAAATAGTACTTTTGATATAGTATGTTAAAGTATTAAAATTGCACCTGTTTCTTTCTGCAATAGGTTCTGGTAGTCGTAAAGTTACATATATGGCTTGTATCTATTTTCTTTGGACAGTACTGCTTGGAATGGTTCATCTTATTTTCAACATTAAGTATTTTTCATTTGGACCATTTTGGTAGCCAAAAATAAATGGCCTATCATTTGTTTTAACTTCTCCCCCTGCCACCTGAGGTCAGACATGTTCTTGGGTCTATTGGTTTAATTCTGGAAATTGTGTGCCTATTGCAGAATTTTGGTCTTTTCTACCTTGGTTTGTAGAGGATCTTTCTATATTACAAATGAATTTAATGCTCTTCCAGATTGGTCTGCCTTTGGATTTTTGGCTTCTGTCATTTGATGTAAAGAAGTTAAGGTTTTTATTAAAGATATACAATATTTTCTCTGTTCAGGAAGTTTTTTGCTGCTTTCATTTTTACTGCTTGGCTGATCTCATCTGGGCTTTTAAAATGTGTAAAGTATCCAACTAATGGGAAATCTGGGGGGCAAAACAACTATTTTAAATGGGTTTTTAATTACTCAGTTTGTTCATGCTTTGTCCTGATTTTTAAGACTCATTTGTATGACTAATTGTCTTACTAGCAGCAAATCTGTAAACATCTGCAGAAGGTGTGTTTGGTTTTTTTGGTTTTGGGTGGGGGGAGGTGGTAGGATTAAAAAAAAAAAAAAAAAATCCAGCGTGTTGCCCAGGCTGGAGTGCAGTGGCATGATCTCGGCCCATTGTACCCTCTGCCTCCCTGGTTCAAGCGATTCTTCTGCCTCAGCAGCTGGGACTACAGGTGCATGCCACCGTGCCTGGCTAATTTTTCTACTTTTAGTAGAGACAGGGTTTCATCGGGTTGGCCAGGCTGGTCTCAAACTCCTGGCCTCAAGTGATCCACCCGCCTCTCAAAGTGCTGGGATTACAGGCATGAGACACAGCACCTAGCCAGAAGAATTTGACCCAGGGGCATATGGCGGAAGGAGTCCAAGGCAAGTTTTAGAGCAGGAGTGAAAGTTTATTTAAAATTTTAGAGCAGGAATGAGAGGAAGGTAAAGTAAGGAGGCCAAGTGGGTGACTTGATAGATCACGGGCACTGGCTGACTTTTGACATGGGTTTGTATGTTGGCATGCTTCTGGGGTCTTGGGTCCCTTCACTGATTTTGCCCTTGGGGTGGGCTGTCCACATGTGCAGGGCTTGCCAGCACTTGGGAGTAGAGCATGCCCAGTGTGCTTACTGAAGTTGCGCACAAGCCCACTTGAAGTGTTCTTCCCTTACCAGTCGAGTGTTTAAAACTGTATTTTACCTCTCAATGTGCATGTTTGAGTCCACTTGCCCAGCTCCTGAGATCTTACTGGTAAGCTGCTGATCACCAGTTTAGGGTGCCTCTTTTTATTTTTTTTGAGACAAAGTTTTGCTCTGTTGCCCAGGCTGGAGTGCAGTGGCACAATCTCAGCTCGCCTCAACCTCTCCCTTCTGGGTTCAAGTGAGTCTACTGTCTGAGCCTCCCGAGTAGTTGGGACTACAGGTGTGCACCACCATTCCTGGCTAATTCTTGTATTTATAGCAGAGACGGGGTTTCACTATGTTAGCCAGGCTGGTCTCGAACCCTTGACCTCAAGATCCACCCCCCCTCGGCCTCTGAAAGTGGGATTACAGGCATGAGCCACTGTGCTCGGCCTCAGGTATGTCTGTTGTAAGCCTGCCTTTCCCTGGCATTGGCTGAGACCAATTATTTTAGACCATTAACTGCCAGAACATCACCCGGTAGTGCCCTGACATTACTGGGTGCCAGGGGTGGTTGGGATAGCGGCTGCTGCTTCCCTGCTCGTGTCTGACTAGCTACCCACTGTACCATCACCACCTACCAGGATTCCAGGACTCGGTGTCCTTTCCGCCTTCTCTGGGGCTGACCTTGTTCAGTTTCATGTGCACTTTCCCAGGCCTTTCCTATGCTTTAACATCTATGCTTTCGGCAACTGTTAGGTATAAACTGTATCATGTACATATCATTCAGCAACTTGGTTTTTTTGCCGCTTGCAGGTCAGCTGTATGAGTATACTCAAATTTCTTTTCTAACTGCTTGGTGTATTATGGTCCAAATATATAAAAGTTTATGCAACCATCCCATCAATTAGAGGCGATCTGGGTTGTTACCTGTTATTTCTTTCTTTAACTACTACACACAGCTCAGGCCCCTGGTCAGGCCATCTTGATGATTGGGTAAATGCTTTTCAAGTGGAGAATACTGATGGTGGCTCTATCCTGGAGCATGTGCATATTGGTCAAAATTTTCTCCAAAAACGATTATAGCAATTGGACCACAAGTGAGGTATGAGAACACCTGATCATATTTAAGCTTTTGGTGATTTAATAGCTAGAAACACTTCATTAACTTATAGTCCCGATTGCTGATGAGGTGGAACATCTTTTCATAGGATCACTGAGTATCTGCATTTTCTGTGAATTGCTCATTTATACCCACTTTTTGATTAGTATCTCATTTTCTTGGGAAATGGGGAGCCCTTGGGGAAAGAAGCCTATTTTCTTGACTAGTTTCAGCCAATGTAAAAAAAAAAAAAAAGGGGGGGGTGTTCTTTAAAACACATTGTAGATCGGCAGTCCCCAAACTTTCTGGCAACAGGGACCGGTTGTGTGGAAGACAGTTTTTCCACAGATGGGGTTGGTGGGAGGGGAGGACGGTTTGGGGATGATTCAGGCACCTTACATTCCTTGTGTACTTTATTTCTATAATTACATTTTAATGAAACTACACAACTCACCATAATGTAGAATCAGTGGGAGCCCTGAGCTTGTTTTCGTGAAACTAGACGGCCCCATCTGGAGGTGATGGGAGACAGTGACAGATCATTTGGCATTAGTTACCTTGTCGCAAGGAGCACGCAATCTAGATCCCTCGCATGCGCAGTTGACGATAGGAGTTCACGCTCCTGTGAGAATCTAATGCCACCACTGATCGGACAGGCAGAGCTCATGTGGTGAAGTGAGCAATGGGTAGGGGCTGTAAATACAGATGAACCTTTGCTTGTTCACCTGTTGCTTACCTTCTGCTGTGCCACCTGTTCCTAATGGGCCACGAACATTTCTTGGTCTGTGGCCTGGGGTTTGGGGACCCTTGTCAATAACAATTTGTTGTAAGTTACAAATACCTTCTGGAATGTGGGTTGTGTTACTTTGTTCATATTTTTGTCATGCAGAACCTCAACACTTTGCTGTGGTCATCAGTCACTTCTGTAGTTTTTGAAAAACTTGTAAGTCTAATAGTGCAAGGTCTGTAAATAATTGCCTGTGTTTTATTACATTCAAATAGTTTGAGGGTTTGCTAAAGTTTTTTTGTGTGTGATAAGTGTTCCAATGTACTGTTTTTCCTGGATGCACAGGTAGTTGTAAGACTGTTGAGTCTTTCTCTGTTCATGTGAAATACCCTTTAACCTCTGTTAAACCTGTCTCTACTTGGGTTTGCATTCTTTCATGGGTTTATGTATTCCTGCCCTGGTTTCGTGGAGCTTTGTAATACGTTTCTGGTGTATCTAGTGGTCAGTTTGCCTTTTTCCTTCCCCAAACAGCCCTAGCTCTTCTGCATTTCAGAATAAGTTGGTCGAATTCAACAAAGAATTGACCTGGCACTAGGCTTGTGATGCATTACATTCATAAAATTTGGGGAGAATTGACTGACAGTCTTTTTCATCCATGAGGATGATACAAGTCTCTTGTCACTCAGTGAAGATTTGCAGCTTTATATAGATCGTTTAAAATAAGACTTAGCTTTGTGGCTATTGTTTCTAAAAAGCTTTGTATTGTATATTTGACTTGTTCCTTTTTATGTTGATACAGTATGGGACTACTCTGCTCAAAGGAAATGTTTGTCAGTTTGTTTCCTGACCATTTTGTAGCTTGGACAATTGTGTAAACTGCGATTTTTGTATTGCCCTGCTACTTAAAATTCTTATTACATAAGCTACAACCTCAAGTGCAATTTTGAAAAGTAGCAATGGGAGGGGGTGCAGGGGCTCAGACCTGTAATCCTAGCACTTTGGGAGAGAAGATGGCTTGAGCCCAGGAGTTCCAGACCAGCCTTGTAGTCCCAGCTACTCAGGAGGCTGAGGTAGAGGAGGATCCCTCAAGCCTGGGGAGGTCAAGGCAGGAGGATCCCTTGAGTTTAGGGAGGTTGACGGCACAGTGAGCCATGATTGTGCCACTCCACTCCAGCCTGGCTAACAGGAGACCCTGTCTCTCCCCCATCTCCCCCGCCTCCCCAAAAAAAGCAATGATAGCATGTGTGTCTCGTTCTTTATACTTGGGGACATCTTAAGGCTATTAATACAGTTCCCATTGACCGGAGGTTAATTCTTAGAGCAGCGTGGTATTAGTATATCTATTCAAGCTTTGTCACATTTCAATATAGAGGGCTGAGTCACTGTCAGTCACTTTTTTCTTACTGCCTTCTCGTGTGATGTGTTGTTTAAACATGAGACCAGTAACTCGGTTTGGCATAAAATTGTTAGGTCATGGCTGAATCCTTTAAACTTTGTTCTATTCCGGATTTTTTAAAACTGTGGCCTATTGTGATTAACATTTTATTATCCTGGATATATGCAGGATTATATAAGAACTTTGCCAAGCTAGAGATCCCCTTTCACCTGTTTTGTTTATCCTTTCTGATCCATGAAATGAGTATTTTCAGCTCCAAGTTTCCTCAGCTATATCCTTGTTCTGTTTTAATTACTAGGGAAAGCATTGGTTTCATGATTCATTCTTGTCCTTAGTATTCATTATCATCTTTCTGGTTCTTCTTTCTGATGTCTTCTGGTCTTTGGTCCTTTCCTCTGCTTTATGGGAGAAATGGGGTTTTCTAACATCATTTCTGTTATCTCCAATGCTGAGTTACTCCCCACCCCACCCCCCACTTTTTTTTTTTTTTTTTTTTTTTTTAAACACAGGGTCTCAGCCTGTCGTTTAGGCGGGAGTATAGTGGTAAGATCACAGCCTCGACCTCCTGGGCTCAAGTGATCCTCACAGGTATCTGGGGACTACTAGTGCATGCCACCACTCCTGGCTAATTTTTAAGCTTTTGTAGAGTCAAGGTCTTGCTATGTTGTCCAGGATGGTCTCAAACTCCTAAACTAGAGCAATCCTCCTGCCTTGGCCTCCCAAAGTGCTGGGATTATAGGCATGAGCTGCCAGGCCTGGCCTGACTCTTTGAATGCAGTCCCATCTTCTGTAACAAGGTTCTGTCGTACTTTGGGGGATGGCCCTATTTAGGCAAAAATAAGATTTTAGTCTTTTCCAGTGATAAGAACTTCTTACAATTATAGTAGATTACATGTGCATATCATAATTCAAATGTTTTGATATGCATCATCTGATTAGATTACCAGTCATGCATTTAAAGAGATTAGTGTATCCTTTTTTAAAGGATACACTTAAGAGGTGAACTTAAGGATGTTCTGTAGCGACTTAATGTAACTAGTAGGTAAAAGCAGAAAGTCAGTGTTTAACTCCCAGTCCCTATATTGGCTGACCATTGAATCGCCTGGGTGGGTTCCTAAATGCATTCTTGCCAGAGAACTCACTAGATCTGCTTACAGCAAAGCACACACAGGTGCCTGTGAAAGGCAGGAGCACCCAGGGGTCAAGAGCAAAGGCTCTAGACTCAGAGTATGTGTACATCTGTAAATGCTGAAAATCTGAGACAGGTTTCAGTTAATCTAGAAAGCTTATTTTGCCAAAGTTGAGCACACCTGTCCATGAGTCTCAGGAGTTCCTGATGACCTGTGCCCGAGGTGGTCAGAACACAACTGGGTTTTACACATCCTAGGGAGACATGAGACATCAATACATACATTCTAGACTGAACATTGGTTCAGTCTGGAAAGGCGGGACAGGTCTAGAAAGGCAAGACAACTTGAAGCAAAGGTGGGAAGACTTGACGGTGGGGTGGGGCTTCCAGGTCCTAGGTAGATAAGAGAGAAACGGTTCCATTCTTGAGTTTAAGTTGTCTTTTTTTGTTTTGTTTTTTGAATGTAACTTTGTTAAAGACTTAGGGTAATTTAGAGTTTATCACCCTAAGTCCTAAGCCACCTTGGCTGACTGAAATGCAAGGTATATTCATGAGACAACTGGGACTCTCACATGAAGATTTTAGTATACACGGTTAAACACTTGTTACTGCAGAATCAACATTTTTGTGATTTCAAGTTACAAACTGATACTGCATAACCTTGTCTGAAAACAGCCCATGTGCCCAAGGAGAACAGACGTGCATGATTGCAGCTTTGGCCCTGAGCCACCATGCTTTTCTTTGGAGAGTGGATTCCAAACACAGTGGCTGTCAGAAGGCTTCTCATGGACCAAGATGTTATAAATTATTGGTGCCACAAAAAAAAACCACTGAAACATAAATTTAACGTTCTGCAATCTTCTATAGAAGGGTGCAACTCATGGGTGGAGCAATGGTGAGGGCACTCCTGAACAAGGAAGGGGGAAGGGGTTTTTATTCCCGACGCAGGTAGCCCCTACTGCTGTGTCATTCCCCTATTGGCTAGAGTCGGACCACATAGTCTAAGCTAATTCCGACTGGCTATTTTTAAAGAAAGCTAGGGGTATGAGTCGGAGTTGGGGTGGGTGAGTAGCTTGGCAGGAAGAACTGTTAGAGAACAGGTGACTCAGGATGAGTCAGGACACAGCAGGTGACCAGGGTGACTCAGGTCAAAGCAGGTGACCAGTGGAACAGATGTGAACTACTGTTTAGAACTGGTGGGAAAGTTGCTTACTGAAACTAGAGGCAAGGGGGTGAAGAGAACCATGAAAAACGTTAAAATGGAGAACAAAGAATAAGAGCTGAACATACTGACATACTGATTCTTTGAAGAGAAACTTGGAGTTCACTATATTCAACAAAGAGGTGGTGGAAGGCGCAGAAAGAAAATGAACAAGCATCCTGTCTTGGTCCCTGTTCCTCAGCCCTTGAGTTCAAAGGGCAGAGGCATCCAAATGTTTGTCGGATTAATAAACGATTAACATCTACTGGTCTGCCGCCATTCTCCCTGGGAGAATGGCCAAGGTCTATATGCCCTATTCCCACTCTATCTGGCTTGATCTGTGGCTTTCATCTAACTTGCAAAAATTTGCATTGCAATGACAATCTCAAGGCTGAAAGACTTTAACCTCAAGCACCATGTAGCCCAGTGAAATTTTTTTTAAAGTGGGGGTGGGGTTTGGGGATACCGGGAGAATGAGTAAGCTTTTTGGGTCTGTTATCAGAGGTGTTCGAACCAGAGCAACTCCATCCCGAGTTGAGGGCTAGAAAAATGAGGCTGGAACTTGGGAGGCTACATTCCGGACTGGTAGCTATTCCTGGCCTCTAGATGTTTACGGTTAAGGGAACAGATTAATAACACTGTTAAATTTTTGATGCCACAAAAGAAATAGCACTTGAACATTTTCTCAGGAAGGCGATTTTACTTCTATAGAAGGGTGTGACTTGCAAATGGAGCAATGGCGAGAGCACACCTGAACAAGGGAGGGGAAGGGGTTCTTACTTCTGATGCAGGTAGCCCCTACTGCTGTGTCATTCCCCTATTGACTAGGGTTGGACTACACAGTCTAAGCTAATTCCGAATGGCTATTTTAAAGAGAGCAGTGGTACGAGTCTGAGTAGCAGCAGGAAGGACTGTTAAATAACCGGTGACTCAAGATGACTGAGGTCAGAGTAGGTAACCAGGGGTGACTCAGGATGGAGCAGGTGACCAGGGCAACATATGTGAACTACTGATGAGAACTGGTGGAAAAGGTGGCTTACTGAACCTAGAGGCAAGGAGATGTGAACGAGGAAGTTAATCTTTAAAATGGACAAAACGGGAGTTGAACATACTGATACATTGGTTCTTTGGAGGGCATGTGTCAGAACTCATAGTACTCAACATTTGACAGGCTAAAATCTTTGAAGAGGTATTATAATACTACAATGCTTACTAAAGAGACCCAGACGTGGGAGTGTCCTGTTACCCTGATATCTTGGATAGAAGCATTCCTAATTTTGCTTTAAAGATAATGATTCTTGTAAAATACAGTAATTAAGAAAATTATCTCAAATCCTTGGAGCAGAGCGTGTCTCTCCCCCAAATTTTTTTCCTTTTTTTTTTTTTTTTTTAATGCAGTCTTGCTCTGTTGTCCAGGCTGGTGTAGAATGGCGCAATCTCAGCTCATTGCAACCTCCACCTCCCGGGTTCAAGCAATTCTCCTGCCTTAGCCTCCCAAGTAGCTGGGCTCACGGGCACTTGCCACCACCCCTAGCTAATTTTTGTATTTTTTTTAGTAGAGAATGTGTTTCACCATGTTGTCTAGGCTGGTCTCAAACTCCTGACCTCAACTGATCCACCCACCTCAGCTTCACAAAGCGCTGGGATTACAGGTGACTCACCACGCCCGGCCCCTCATCTTTTTTATCCTATATAAACAAGCGTTGTACCTAGGGTGGACTCATTCCCCTTCTTTCTTTGGGGAATGTCCCACTCTATGGCTAACAGTACTTACACTACTTCCTTAATAAACATACTTTTGCTCTGTGGACTTGCCCCTGAATACTTCCGTGCACGAGATCCAAGAACCCTCTTAGTGTCTGGTTCAGGACCACTTGCCTGTAACATTGTTACCTCCCTTTTCGACCAAAGCAGTCTTTTTTCTCTGAGTGCATTGTGATGTGGAGCCCCAAAACTAGTTGGCATCTCTGGGCCCCTTAAGATCTAGGTAATACTTGGTGAATTTTTAAAATATCCCTTTTCATGGGTTTTTAGAAATTCATAGTACTCTCCAAGATTTTCCCAAATACCAGGTGCTTCTAACATTATTGTTACATGAAAGGGTTCCTGATCCAGCCCCAAGAGAAGAGAGGGTTCTTGGATCTCCTGCAAGAAAGAATTCAGGGCAAGTCTGTAAAGTGAAAGCAAGTTGATTAGGAACATCAAGGAATAAAGACTGGCTACTCTATAGACAGAGCAGCCCTGAGGGCTGCTGGTTGCCCATTTTTATGGTTATTTCTTGATGACATGCTAAGCCAAGGGGTGGATGACTCATTCCTCCCCTCCTGAGACCATATAGGGCAACTTCCAGATGTTGCCATGGCATTTGTCAGCAGTCATGGCACTGATGGGAGTGTAGCAGTGAGGACGGTCAGAGGCCACTCATCACCATCTTGGTTTTGGTGGGTTTGGGCCGGTTTCTTTACTGCAACCTGTTTAATCAGCAAAGACCTTTATCTTGTGCTGACTTCCTATCTCATCCTGTGACTAAGTGTCTAATGGTCTGGGAATGCAGCCCCGTAGTTTCAGCCTAATTTTACCCAGCTACTATTCAAGATGGAGTTGTTCTAGTTCAAACTCCTCTGACGTCATTATGACATCTTCTCTAATTTTCATGCTTGTGTGAAATTCTTATTTGGGCTGAAGGGGTCAGACAGCCTGGGCTACCTTGTCAGCTTGGGCTACCTGTGCTGGGTAGAGGCTACTGTCTGTAGAAGACTGTCTATTGTGCCTTGAATACACAATAGTGACTTTGCAGGGTCATCTCCTGGATAACATGATATCACTACCCAAACAGTTGAGGCTGAGACTGGATCAGGCCCAGCGGAGCATAGAGAAACGAGAATAAGCTTTCGTGTTAGAATCCTGCCTATGTGATCTTCAGCAACTTCCTTTACATCTCTGAGCCACTTCATTTATCTGGAGAATGGGGCTAAATCTTTTTTCCTCTTCGAGGTTGTTTTTTTTTGTTTTTTTTTGTTTTTTTTTTTTGAGGCTTACAGCCAATAATGTAAGGCAGCTGCCATGCAGTAAACAATAAATCAAAGGTAAATACCATTATTCAGTCTTCAGCGCAGGATTTGTTCATTTTCTTACCATACTGTCCTTCCTCCCCCACTTCCTAAAGGACAGAGAAAGACGTCATTTTTTCAGATCTGACATGTACCCCCATCCCCATGACTGGCTTTCAGTAGATACAGTGTGCAGAGGTCAGCGAACTTTGGCCCACCTGTTTAGTAAATAAAGGTTAATTGGAACACAGCCTTGTCCACGCATCAGTTGAACAGTTGAAATGGGAATCTCATGGTCTGCACCTAAAATACTTACTATTTGGTGCTTTACAGAAATAGTTTGCCATCCCGTGGCTTAGAGGGTTGTGTTTTGTTTTCCTGTGTCTGTCTCTCTCTCCCCCACCCCAGCTGGGATTCAGGCTAGCCTCAGTTTGTCTAATCAGATCTGGGGAAAGTGCATTGTTGAAGAAATCGGCTAACAAGGGTTAAGTCGATTGCTATGGGCTCATAGTGTGTTTGGAGGTGGGGATGTGCGTGGGTGGTCACAGAGCCTTAACCCACAGCCCTGCTCCCAGGAAGCTTTCTGTCCACTTCCGTGGATAAACAAGGCATGCGTAGCTGGGCACAGTAGCTCACACCTATAATACCTGCACTTCGGGAGGCCGAGGCAAGAGGATGGCTTCAGCTGAGGAGTTCGATACCAGCCTAGGCAACATGGCAAAACCCTGTCTCCACTAAAAATACAAAAATCAACGGGGTGTGATGTTATGTGCTTGTAATCCCAACTACTTGGGAGGCTGAGGGGAGGATGGCTTGAGCCCAAGAGGCAGAGGCTGGAGTGAGCTATGATTGTGCCATTGCACTGCAGCCTGGGTAACAGAGCAAGACCCTGTCTCAAAAATACAAAAAAAACAAAGCTGTGTGAGCTACAGACCAGAACTTTAATCCAGACTTGCATACCGATTTCCTTCAACCTTTTAATCTATTTGGGCCTCAATTCCCCCATCCATTAAATGGCAATAATTTTAAGTCTTAGGGTACATGTGTACAACATGCAGGTTTGTCACATGTATACATGTGCCATGTTGTACACGTATACATATGTAACGTATATCTTACATGTTAATGGGATATACCCATTAACTCATTTAACATGTATATCTCCTAATGCTATCCCTCCCTCCTCCCCCCACCCCACAACAGGCCCCACTGTGTGATGTTCCCCTTCCTGTGTCCATGTGTTCTCATTGTTCAATTCCCACCTATGAGTGAGAACAAGCAGTGTTCGGTTTTTTGTCCTTGCCATAGTTTGTTGAGAATGATGGCTTCCAGCTTCATCCATGTCCCTACAAAGGACATGAACTCATCGTTTTTTATGGCTGCATAGTATTCCATGGTGTATATGTTCCACATTTTCTTAATGCAGTGTATCATTGATGGACATTTGGGTTGGTTCTCAGTCTTTGGTATTGTGAATAGTGCTGCAATAAACATACCTGTGCATGTGTTTTTATAGCAGCATGATTTATAGTCCTTTGGGTATATATACCCAGCAATGGGATGGCTGGATCAAATGGAATTTCTAGTTCTAGATCCCTGAGGAATTGCCACACTGACTTCCCCAATGGTTGAACCAAGTATACAGTCCCACCAACAGTGTAAGTGTTCTTATTTCTCCACATCCTCCCCAGTACCTGTTTCCTGACTTTTTAATGATTCCCATTCTAACTAGTGTGAGATGGTATCTCATTGTGGTTTTGATTTGCATTTGATGGCCAGTGATGAGCATTTTTTCATGTCCGTTGGCTGCATAAATATCTTTTGAGAAGTGTTAATATCCTTTGCCCACTTTTTGATGGGGATTTTTTTCTTGTAAATTTTCTTGTTCTTTGTAGATTCTGGATATTAGCCCTTTGTCAGATGGGTAGATGGCAAAAATTTTCTCCCATTCTGTAGGTTGCCTATTCACTCTGATGGTAGTTTCTTTTGCCATACAGAAGCTTTTTAGTTCAATTACATCCCATTTGTCAATTTTGGCTTTTGTTGCCATTGCTTTTGGTGTTTTAGACATGAAGTCCTTGCCCATGCCTAAGTCCTGAATGGTATTACCTAGGTTTTCTTCTAGGGTTTTTATGGCTTTAGATCTAACATTTAAGTCTTTAACCCATCTTGAATTAATTTTTGTATAAGGTATAAGGAAAGGATCCTGTTTCAGCTTTCTATATATGGCTAGCCAGTTTTCCCAGCACCATTTATTAAATAGGGAATCCTTTCCCCATTTCTTGTTTTTTTTCAGGTTTGTCAAAGATCAGATAGTTAGATGTGTGGCATTATTTGAGGGCTCTGTTCTGTTTCATTGGTCTATTCCTATTTTGGTACCAGTACCATGCTGTTTTGGTTACTGTAGCCTTGTATAGTTTGAAGTCAGGTAGTGTGATGCCTCCAGCTTTGTTCTTTTTGGCTTAGGATTGTCTTGGCAACGTGGGCTCTTTTTGGTTGCATATGAACTTTAAAAGTTTTTTCCAATTCTGTGAAGGAAGTCATTGGTAGCTTGATGGCGGTGGCATTGAATCTGTAAATTACCTTGGGCAGTATGGCCATTTTCACGATATTGATTCTTCCTACCCATGAGCATGGAATCTTCTTCCATTTGTATTCTCTTTTATTTCATTGAGCAGTGGTTTGTAGATCTCTTTGAAGAGGTCCTTCACATCCATTGTAAGTTGGATTCCTAGGTATTTTATTCTGTTGGAAGCAATTGTGAATTGGGAGTTCACTCATGATTTGGCTCTGTTTGTTACTGGTATATAAGAATGCTTGTGATTTTTGCACATTGATTTTTGCATCTTGAGACTTTGCTGAAGTTGCCTATCAGCTTGAGATTTTGGGCTGAGACGATGGGGTTTTCTAGATGTACAATCATGTCATCTGCAAACAGGGACAATGTGACTTCCTCTTTTCCTGATTGAATACCTTTTATTTCCTTCTCCTGCCTTATTGCCCCGGCCAGAACTTCCAACACTATGTTGAATAGCAGTGGTAATAGAGGGCATCCCTGTCTTGTGCCAGTTTTTAAAGGAAATGCTTCCAGTTTTTGCCCATTCAG
Organism: Pongo pygmaeus; assembly: GCF_028885625.2. Lineage (NCBI taxonomy): Eukaryota > Metazoa > Chordata > Mammalia > Primates > Hominidae > Pongo > Pongo pygmaeus. Next base: position 16,188,319 of record NC_072391.2, read on the forward strand.
TATGATATTGGCTCTGGGTTTGTCATAGATAGCTCTATTTTGAGATATGTCCCATAAATACCTAATTTGAGAGTTTTTAGCATGAAGGTTGTCAAATTTTGTCAAACGCCTTTTCTGCATCTATTCAGATAATCATGTGGTTTTTGTCATTGATTCTGTTTATATGCCAGATTACGTTTGATTTGCATATGTTGAACCAGCCTTGCATCCCAGGGATGAAGCCCACTTGATCATGGTGGATAAGCTTTTTGATGTGCTCTGGATTCGGTTTGCCGGTATTTTCTTGAGGATTTTTGCATTCATGTTGATCAGGGATATTGGTCTAAAATTATCTTAATTGTCTCTGTCAGGCTTTGTATCAAGATGATGCTGGCCTCATAAAATGAGTTAGGGTAGATTCCCTCTTTTTCTATTGATCTGAATAGTTTCAGAAGGAATGGTACCAGCTCCTCCTTATACCTCTGGTAGAATTCGGCTGTGAATCTATCTGCTCCTTGACTTTTTTTGGTTGGTATGCTATTATTGCCTCAATTTCAGAGCCTGTTACTGGTCTATTCAGACATTTAACAACTTCCTGGTTTAGTCTTAGGGGAGTGTATGTGTCGAGGAATTTATTCATTACTTCTAGATTTTCTACTTTATTTGCGTAGAGGTTGTTTATAGTATTCTCTGATGGTAGTTTGTATTTGTGTGGGATCAGTGGTGATATCCCTTTTATCATGTTTTTATTGTCTATTTGATTCTTTATTAGTCTTGCTAGTGGTCTGTTTTGATCTTTTCGAAAAACCAGCTCCTGGATTCATTGAATTTATTTTTATTTTATTTTATTTTTTTTTGGCGAAGGGTTTTTTGTATCTATTTCCTTCAGTTCTGCTCTAATCTTAGTTATTTCTTACCTTTTGCTAGCTTTTGAATATTTGCTCTTGCTTCTCTAGTTCTTTCAATTGTGATGTTAGGGTGTCAATTTCAGATCTTTCGTGCTTTCTCTTGTGGGCATTTAGTGCTATAAATTTCCCTCTACACACTGCTTTGAATGTGTCCCAGAGATTCTGGTATGTTCTGTCTTTGTTCTCATTGGTTTCAAAGAATATCTTTGTTTCTGCCTTCGTTTTATGTACCCAGTAGGTTATTCAGGAGCAGGTTTGATCAGTTTCCATGTACTTAAGCGGTTTTGAGTGAGGTTAATCCTGAGTTCTACTTTGATTGCACTGTGGTCTGAGAGACAGTTTATCATTTGTTCCTCTTTTACATTTCCTGATGAGTGCTTTACTTCCGACTATGTTGGTCAATTTTGGAATAGGTGTGGCGTGGTGCTGAAAAGAATGTATATTCTGTTGATTTGGGGTGGAGAGTTCTGTAGAGGTCTATTAGGTCCGCTTGGTGCAGAGCTGAGTTCAGTTACTGGATATCCTTGTTAACTTTGTTTCGTTGATCTAATGTTGACAGTAGGGTGTTAGACTCCCACACAATAATGGGAGACTAAGTCTCTTTGTAGGTTCCTAAGGACTTGCTTTATGAATCTGGGTGTTCTTGTATTGGGTGCGTATATATTTAGGATAGTTAGCTCTTGTTGAATTGATCCCTTTACCATTATGTAATGGCCTTCTTTGTCTCTTTAGATCTTTGTTGGTTTAAAGTCTTTTATCAGAGACTAGGATTGCAACTCCTGCCGTTTGTTTTCCATTTGCTTGGTAGATCTTCCTGCATCCCTTCATTTTGAGCCTGTGTGTGTGTCTGCACGAGAGATGGGTTTCCTGAATACAGCACACTGATGGTCTTGACTCTATCCAATTTGCCAGTCTGTGTCTTTTAATTGGAGCATTTAGTCCATTTACATTTAGGTTAATATTATGTGTGAATTTGATCCTGTCATTATGATGTTAGCTGATTATTTTGCTCATTAGTTGATGCAGTTTCTTCCTAGCCTCGATGGTCTTTACAATTTGGCATGTTTTTGCAGTGGATGGTACCAGTTCTTTACATGTTTAGTGCTGCCTTCAGGAACTCTTAAGGCAGGCCTGGTGGTGACAAAATCTCTCAGCGTTTGCTTGTCTGTATTTTATTTCTCCTTCACTAATGAAGCTTAGTTTGGCTGGATATGAAATTCTGGGTTGAAAATTCTTTAAGAATGTTGAATATTGGCCCCCACTGTCTTGTGGCTTGTAGAGTTTCTGCTGAGAGATCAGCTGTTAGTCTGATGGGCTTCTCTTTGTGGGTAACCCGACGTTTCTCTCTAGCTGCCCTTAACATTTTTTCCTTCATTTCAACTTTGAATCTGACAATTATATGTCTTGGAGTTGCTCTTCTTGAGGAGTATCTTTTGTGGCATTTTCTGTATTTCCTGAATTTGAATTTTGGCCTGCCTTCCTACATTGGGGAAGTTCTCCTGGATAATACCCTGCAGAGTGTTTTCCAACTTGGTTCCATTCTCCCTGTCACTTTCAGGTACACCAATCAGACGTAGATTTGGTCTCTTCACATAGTCCCATATTCCTTGCAGGCTTTGTTCATTTCTTTTAATTTTTTTTTTCTCTAAACTTCTTGCTTCATTTCAGTCATATGATTTTCCATCACTGATACCCTTTCTTCTAGTTGATTGAATCGGCTACTCAGGCTTGTGCATTTGTTACATAGTTCTTGTGCCTTGGTTTTCAGCTCCATCAGGTCCTTTAAGGCCTTCTCTGCATTGGTTATGCTAGTTAGCCATTCGTCTAATTTTTTTTCAAGGTTTTTAATTACTTTGCCATGGGTTCAAACTTGCTCCTTTTGCTCTGAGTAGTTTGATCTTCTGAAGCCTTCTCTCAACTCGTCAGTCATTCTCTGTCCAGCTTTGTTCCGTTGCTGGTGAGGAACTGCATTCCTTTGGAGGAGGAGAGGTACTCTCATTTAGATTTTTCAGTTTTTCTGCTCTGCTTTTTCCCCATCTTTGTGGTTTTATCTACCTTTGGTGTTTGATGTACAGATGGGGTTTTGGTGTGGATGTCCTTTCTATTTTAGTTTTCCTTCTAACAGTCAGGACCCTCAGCTTCAGGTCTGTTTTGCTGGAGGTCCACTCCAGACCCTGTTTGCTTGGGTATCAGCAGCAGAGGCTGCAGAGCAGTGGATATTGATGAACAGCAAATGTTGCTGCCTGATCATTCCTCTAGAAGGTTTGTCTCAAGTACCTGGCCATGTGAGGTGTCAGTCTGCCCCTACTGGGGGGTGCCTCCCAGTTAGGCTACTCGGAGGTCAGGGACCCACTTGAGGAGGCAAGTCTGTCTGTTCTCAGATCTCCAGCTGCGTGCTGGGAGAACCACTACTGTCTTCAAAGCTGTCAGACAGGGACGTTTAAGTCTGCAGAGGTTTCTGCTGTCTTGTTTGGCTATGTCCTGCCCCCAGAGGTAGTCTACAGAGGCAGGCGGGCATCCTTGAGCTGCAGTGGGCTCCACCCAGTTCGAGCTTCACGGCTGCTTTGTTTACCTACTCAAGCCTCGGCAATGGCAGGTGCCCATCCCCCAGCCTCACTGCTGCCTTGCAGTTTGATCTCAGACTCCAGTTCTAGTAATGAGCGAGGCTCCATGGGCATAGGACCCTCTGAGCCAGGTGTGGGATGTAATCTGCTGGTGTGCCATTTGCTAAGACCATTGGAAAAGCACAGTATTAGGGTGGGAGTGACCCAATTTTCCAGATGGGCTTCTGTCATAGCTTTGCTTGGCCAAGAAAGGGAATTCCCTGACCCCTTGCACTTCCCAGGTGAGGTGATACCTTGCCCTCCTTTGGCTCATACTCGGTGCACTGAACCCACTGTCCTGCACCCACTGTCTGACATTACCCCGTGAGATGAACCCGGTACCTGAGTTGGAAATGCTGAAATCACCTGTTCTCTGCATATTGCTCACGCTGGGAGCTGTAGACTGGAGCTGTTCCTATTTGGCCATCTTGGCTCCTCCCCCCAAATGGCCATAATAGGATCCAGCGTTCTACCCTGCTACCATCACTGTAAAAACTTGAATGAGTTATTTTTGCTTTAGAAGTTGCTTTTAACAGCATTTGGGGGATAGATGACCTCTCACTTCACCTGCACCCCAACTTTGCCTAGAAAATGTGTTCACCCCTAGAATGACATGAGGGACCCCACTTTAGATCCATCTGTTCTGGTGCCAGCCTTCCTGCCTCAGTTCCTCCTCCCTACCCAAACTCCCTGCTCTGGCCAACTTGTCATTGTCCTGTGACTGTCTCTGCCTGGAGATCCCCTCCCACAGATCCCCAGTGCTGACTGACTACAATGGGTGACCGTGTTCTCATTGAAGACCAAGGGCCCCTTTCTAGGCGGGAACCATGGAAATGGCATCTGCCTGCTAAAGGCATCACCAAGGACACGTGGGGTCCCTGCAGCACAGACCTTGAGACGGCTGCACTTGAGACTAAATTGGGGTCACTAAGTCTACATCTGTCCTAGTGCCTCCCTTTCCCCAAAGCCATGGAGCAGATGGTGGTCATTTTCTTCCATTCCCCTCCAGCTCCCTCCTCATTAACACGCGTCTTGCTTCGCCTGGGCATCTCAGCAGATGGTAAATGACGACCCTGTTCCACGTCAGATACTCCTCTGGGGACACAGGAGGAACCTCAAGGAGTGTCAGCAGTTTTTGGAGTCTGTTTATGGGAGGATGTGGTGTGGAAGGGATGTGCCACCCACATACCTCCTTCATCCTGCCCCTACCCCGAGTCTGAGAGGGCAGCCACTGGGCATCCCTCGAATCAGTCCATCGGGGCCTCTCTTCCTCCTATGGGAGCCCTGGGATGGGCTACTGGAACTGCCTGCATGGATATGCTGCAGGAGCCTCCCATCAGGGCTGCTTGTGTTTGTGTTCTCCAGTCATCCCCATAGCAGCAGAGTGGGCCTTTTATGGAAGGCGGCCTTGAGCCCAGGTCCCATTGCGTCCAGTGGCTCCCAGTCCCTGACACTGCTCACCACGCACCTCCCTCCACCTGGAAGGCAGCCAGGGCTGAGCAGCTCTCCCTGCACCTGGGGCACTGCCAAATCCCTTTAAAGGCGTCTACCCTCGTAATCTTTGGTACCTACGGGTGTTACCTTGTAGGACAGAAGGGACTTAGCAGCTGTGATTAACGCAACTGAGATGGGGGGAGATTATTCTGAACTACCCAGGTACGTCCAACATAATCCATAAGTTCTGTTTGAGGCTTGCTCTGTCATCAAGGCTGGAGTGCGTTGGTACGATCTCGGCTTACTGCAACCTCTGCCTCCAAGGTTTAAGTGATTCTCATGCCTCAGCCTCCTGCGTGGTTGGGATTACAGGTGAGTACCACCTCGCCAGGCTAGTTTTTGGATTTTTAGTAGGGATGGGGTTTTGCCATGTTGACTAGGCTGGTCTTGAGCTCCTGACCTCAGGTGACCTTGGCTGCCTTGGCCTTAATCCCATAAGCTCTTAAAAGCAGAGAGCCTGTGTTGGATGTGTTCAGAGAGATGCTACAAGCACCTGAGAATTGAAACTAAGTGGAGAGGGAGAGATTGGAAGTGTGAGAGGGGCTAACTTCATCTGACTTCGGAGATGAAGGAAAAAGCCCACAGCCCAAGCAATGTCTTAAGCTACTAACTCTGGTCACCTGTTACAGCAGCAAGAGGCACCTCATAGTGTTTTACCTAGGGGGGTGGAGTCTTCGGGGAATAGGGCAACAGGGCGTGCACGTCTTCACTTCTCTAGACAGGATCACATTGGTCTCCGTCAAAAGTGAGATGAGTCTCTGGGATAAAATCAAGGTGTCAGCTGCATCCCTTTAGGAAGCCCTAGGGGGAGAGTCTTTCCTTTTTCCAGCTTCTAGAGGCTACTTGTGTTCCTTTGGTCTGTGGCCCCTTCCCTCAAAGAGCATCTCTTGGCAGTGACCACCTCTCCCCGCCTCTTTCACTTCTAAGGACCATTGTGATGACACTGGGCACACCCAGCTAATCCAGGATAACCTTCCCATCAGTCAGCTGGTTAGCAACCTTGTTCCCATCTGTGTCCTTCATGCCCCCTTGCCATCATCACAAGATACTTAGGGTGGTGTTTGCAACTGGAAACCCCTGTGGCCAGTGGCACCTTCTGCCTGAGCATTGCTCACACCTGCTGGGCTCATTCTGCCCACCTGGCTAAGCAGGCTGCACTTGGCTTGTGCCACTGGCCCGTATCCCCGTATCCCCGTATCCCCGTATCCCCGTATCCCCGTATCCCCGTATCCCCGTATCCCCGTATCCCCGTATCCCCGTATCCCCGTATCCCCGTATCCCCGTATCCCCGTATCCCCGTATCCCCGTATCCCCGTATCCCCGTATCCCCGTATCCCCGTATCCCCGTATCCCCGTATCCCCGTATCCCCGTATCCCCGTATCCCCGTATCCCCGTATCCCCGTATCCCCGTATCCCCGTATCCCCGTATCCCCGTATCCCCGTATCCCCGTATCCCCGTATCCCCGTATCCCCGTATCCCCGTATCCCCGTATCCCCGTATCCCCGTATCCCCGTATCCCCGTATCCCCGTATCCCCGTATCCCCGTATCCCCGTATCCCCGTATCCCCGTATCCCCGTATCCCCGTATCCCCGTATCCCCATATCCCGCCAGGCACAAAGTGGTGATGGGTGTGTAGGTGACAAGTGCTGGGTCTGGCTGCTGTGTACAGCCAGGTGTCCTGGGTGCTACAGCAGGGTAGGCAGCTCTTGGTGCTGGCTCTGCAAGGCTGACTGGACGAGATGTACCACATGTGGGTTCTGCTATGGGTACTCATGTCTGAAGGAGGGGTATGTGGTGGCACCTGGAAGCTTGGAGATGCCAGGAACTCCTGAGCCCCAAAGAGGGTGTCACAGTCTTGGCTTGGGGAGCCCCTAGGTCAGGGTTCCCTGGAGGGCAGCAACTCTTCTCTCCTTCTCAATGTCTGTAGTGTGGCAAGTTAGTGTGTGTGGGGGTGTGTTTCAGCCCTGTTTGTGCTACAGCTCTTTCAGTCCCAACATTTGGCAGGTCCCAAGTTCTTGTCCTGCTTCCTGGAAGAATGAGGTACATGGACAACTGGAGGGTGGGCAAGGTGGAGAAGAGCTTCACTGAGTGACAGAACAGCTCTTGAGAGGCTTGCAGAGGGTAGCTTCTTCCCAAAGGCAGGTTGTCCTGATGACTGGTCCAGCTCTCAGCCAGGAGGAGACCTGAAGTGGGTAGCTCCTTCCTGTAGCTGGCAGTCCCGACTTCTGTTAGTCTGGCTGAGTCTGGGATTGTTAGAGGCTCAGAAGAAAGGAAGTATATGCTGATTGGTCCATGAGTGGGCCCGATGAAAGCACTATAAGTTCTCACTCCACCTGGAGGAACAGACAGCCTAGGCTTCAAGCCATCCCTGGCTTTGAAGGTGGGGTTTCACCAGGGACCTGCCCCTTTCTGTCTAGAAACGTGTCTGCTTCCCGCCATGAACATGCTGTCCACAGCACCCAGGCGGTTTGTGCCGAGGGGGTTCTTGCAGGCCCATGCTCAGCTGCCCTCAGCCACCGTAACCTCCCTCCCACACTCATTGCTACCCAAAGTCCAGAGGGGGCCAATGTAATGGCTGGGGGTGGTGGGGTGTGTGCTGGGGTTTCAATCCTGCCCAAAGCACATGTACCCCCCCCCAGGTGGGTTACAAAAGTGCCTAGGCTTGGCCACAACTTTGCTTTGAAATTGAAGTGGGCACTGGAAGCGGGGAGTTGGGAGCAGGCACTTCGGAGCCTGTGGTGGGGAGGGGAGGTTTCCTGGGCCCCTGAGAGCACAGGGATGCCTGGGTCCAGAACTGCAGCTGGGTGGCTGCAGCTGTGTCCAGGAGGATGGGGCTGCTGCACGTTCCCAGCTCTTGCTGGCTCTGTGAATTGCGCAGCGTTGGCCTGCCACCGCTTCTGCAACTGGCACACCTACAGTGGCTGCTCCAGATGGGCTGCCCCTGCCATTGCTATGTCCCATGACAGGTGCTTGGGAGGAGGAGATGGATGCCTGCACGGGGCCATTTTTCTGCCTAGTATAATGTATTAGGCTTTGATATTTCTGCCAGCCTGGCATTCCTAAAATGACAAATCACTGGTCTTAATTTGGATTCATTGGAGGCATGTTTTTTATGAGGAACAGTAGTGACTTGGGGCTTAGAAGCTGTGATAAGCATTAACATGCTCTTAAGTGTTACGTTGGTATCTGGACTTTCACCAAGGAGAGCTAGCTTGGGAGTTGGCTGCTCTGAGTGTAAGTGTGGCTCTCAATCTCCTAGTTGTGTGGCCTTGCTCTGGGTGTCACTTCCCAACTAACATGGAAGCTCTAAAATGTGTTAGCCACCTGTTCTTGTTGAGTAATAGATGCTCAAAAAAATTATTTCTACTGAAACCAGGGAAGATGAGCAGGATCAAGGTGGGATCTGCTATGTGAGGAGGAGAACAGAGGCTTCTTGAACTGTGAAGGTCCTGAGTCTGAGAACCCAAAAAAACAAAGGCCAACTTCCATCTCCAGGCCTTCCCTTACCTTGACTATTTCCACTCCAATGTGGGGATTGAAGTTGCCCAATTTTCAGAGCCTGACCATTTAAGCAATATTCACATTATCTACACAGCAGCCAACACTTAGCCAAAGGTAGATTCTTCATTGTTCAAACAGCATTCTTATTTGAGGTATAAGAGGCTTGCTCACTATAGCTGAGCTCTGTGGGTAAGACCTTGTGATGCTTTTGGAGTGGAAGGAAGAGTTAAGATTGCTTTTATATTAACACAGCCTCAGATGGAAATGCTGGACCTCTTCAAGGCTGCCATTGTGTGGTTGAACAGGTTCCACACAATTCCAGGATGTCCTTTGATGGAGCCAGTAGAAGTTGAAGCTTGACCACTGCCCTGCTCGCCAAGCCTGTGAAGCTAAGTGTAGGACTGCATCTGCCTAGGGGAAGAAATACTTTTCTCATTTGTGCAGAGGCAACTTAGGAATTAACAGCAACTTTGTCCCTGGTGTGATACTCAACCGAAGCGCTCTTCATGCATTTGGGGCAGTGAGAGGCGAGAGTTGTTCCGGATCTCCACCAGAAACCTAGAAATCAAGCTTGGGTCATGTCTACACAAACAGCTTAATGCACCATGGGTCTTATTTCTGGGCCCCATGTGGTGATGGACACACGCTGATGGAGTGTACCTAAAAATGAAGGGCTCCATTTCTCATGTTTCCTAAGAGAAACAAAGCTTACATGTTTAATCATGGGACTTTAGGGTTCTTCTGCGTTCCTTCCATGACAGCCTGAAAAGGTTTACCTTTTGTGGGCTGCTTGTGGGGAGGATGTGAGGGATATAGCCCATCAAGGAAGACCTATTGTGAATGGGACATGGCCAGAAATTAGTCCTGTGGGCCAGGCATGGTGACTCATGCCTGTCATCCTAGCACTTTGGGAGGGTGAGGCAGGTGGATCATTTGAGGTCAGGAGTTTGAGACTAGCCTGGCCAACATGGGTGAAAACTCCCGTCTCTACTAAAAACACAAATTCAGCCAGGCATGGTTGGGGTGTGCCGGTAATCCCAGCTTGCTTGGGAGGCTGAAGCAGGAGACTCACTTGAAACTTGAACCCGGGAGGTAGAGGGTGCAGTGAGCCAATATATCACTGTGCTCCAGCCTGGGTGACAGCAAGACTCTGGCCATAGGGGCTTTTATTTTTCATTTATTTTTTTGGAGATACTCTTAACTTTCAAGAGGCTGGGAAACAGCTTATATCCTGGGTGGCCACGTGTCCCATTGAAAACTGGATGTTCTGTCCTTATAGAAGGATGAATGGATATTGGGGACTTCAGGGCTGTCCACCACAGTGGCTTCCAGAAATGCTCTGGCTACTGGGGAGGTTCTCATGTTATGCATGCAGACTGTTAGATACTTCCTCAGCCCAGCTGCACAGCCCAGCACAATTCGGCAGTCTTGCATGGAAAGCTCTAGAAAGAGATAAGGATAGGAAGCTGAAAGGATGGAAATGGCTCCAGGTGTGTTTTGTCCCATTCTCTCGGCCTGAATCCCAAGGCTCCTCATGAGGAACGTGGCTGGTGACTGCTGTGAAGATAATGACTGTCCTGGGACAGAACGTTTGGCTGCTGGACTTGATTTGCTACCATGGTACTTACGGAGCTGCTTGAGAAGGATCGTACAAACTCCATCTAATGCCAAGGTTGCTGCGATGGGGTCTGTGTGTCCCAGGGGACGCATAAGACAAGTCGTTGGGTAGATGTATAAATCTAAGAATCTACTTTTGAAAACCTCATTTCAAAATTTTCCTTTGAGGTATCTGTTGTAATAGAAATAGCATATTAGAATACATTTCATTTCTGAACTGAAGAAATATGTTAGTTCATGCTCAAAATTTTTGCTGACTTAAGGGCATGTGACATTTGAAAGCTTTGCACCAAAGAGGTTACATCACAGCAGTCCCCTTCAAATCGAGGCCCCTTCTGGAGCTGCGAACTTTCTGTCCATCTGCACCAGCCCCCTTCCCTAAAACTCATGCGTCAGGAATCATGGCTGGAGGCCGTGGCTCAGCCTATAATCCCAGCACTTTTGGGAGGCCAAGGTGGCAGGATGGCTTGAGCCCAGGAGTTTGAGACCAACCTGCACAACGTAGTAAGACCTCACCTCTACCCTCAAAAAAAAAAAAACACCAGGTGTGGTGGCATCTGCCTGTAGATAGTCCTAGCTACTTGGGAGGCTGAGGTGGGAGGATTGCTTGAGTATGGGAGATTAAGGCTGTAGTGAATCGTGAGTGTCACCACACTCCAGCTTGGGTGACAGAGTTGGGCCCCTATCTCAAAAGGTGCCTGTCATCCATGCTGAAATTAATGTAGTGCTGATTTGATTTTTAGTTCAGGGAGTCGAGTTGAGGATTCACATTAGAAATTAACACACTTGTCTGGTCAAATCCTGTCATCTGGCACAAAGCTTCTTTGGGCCTGTTGGAGGTTTTTCCATCTGAATATTGTCCTGTTCTGCTTCCTGAATGTGTGGGGTCTCTTCCTCCACGTGTCCGTTTTTATCCCGTGCTTGTTTCATTGACAATGGCAAGCTGCCCTGAAGCTGAGAATTCTTGTTGAATAGCAACACGCTAGATCTTGAAGGCAAATAATTTACACGTAAAATATAGGCCGATGAGAAAGCCAGCCTTTCAAACGGTTTATTGGCACATCTTCAAGTCTTACCTTTCAAGCTAATGTTCACAGCTGATAGAGAAGAGCGAAGTTGCTGAGAGCGGTGACCAGCTTGGTTATCATTTGTCCTCTGGTTGAGTCTGATACTTGTCCATACATCTACCCAACAAATATTTGAATACTTGCTATAGGGGCTAGGAGGTGAGAAAAGAATAACACAAACTGCTACCTTGCAAGAGGGCACATTCTAGTGGGTGGAGACATGGGAACAGATTAATAAGGGAGATGTACGGTGCATCTTGCCATCATGGAGAAACAAAGGCATGGATGGTGGGGGGCAAATGTGCCATGTCCAAAGGTCACTTGACAGCTTTAAATGAGCCAGGAATGGTGGCTGCTGCTATAACCCCAGCAGCCTGGGAGGCCAAGGGGTGGGCAGACCACCTGAGGTTGGCAGTTTGAGACGAGCCTGGGTAACGTGAAACCCTGTCTCTACTAAAAGACACAAAAATTAGGAGTGGTGGGCGCCTGTAATCCCAGCTACTCAGGAGGCAGAGGCAGAATTATTCCTTGAACCCACAAGACGGAGGTTGCAGTGAGCTGGGATTGTGCCACTGCGCTCCAGCCCAGGTGATAGGGCGAGGGTCTGTCTGAAAAACCAGCTTGAAATGGGGTGACTAGGAAGGCCTCACTGGGAACATGACATTCCAGGAAAGACTTCAAAGAGGTCAGTGAGGGAGGCGTGGTAATACATGGGGTGGTTCTCTCAACCTCAGCACCATGAGTGTTTCAAGCTGGATAATTCTTTGCCGTGGGTGCCGTAGGATTTTTAAACCAGCATTGTTGGTCTCTGCCCAGTGAATGTCAGTAGCACCCCCGACCAGCTGGTTGGTTAAGGCCACCTCCACGCACGACCACACATCTGGAGAACAAAATTGCCTTCAGAACTGAGATCCACAGTTCTAAGGGCAGAGGTTCTTAAGCAGTGGAGCAGCAAATGCAAAGTCCCTGAGGGAGGAGAGTGAGCAAAGAGAACGGGGAGGTGGAGTTGGAGAAGCCCTGGAGAGCCGGGCTGTTGTAAGGCATTATGAATTACGCACACTTAAATATTTAAACCTTTAGTGAATTGTATTTTTTCTTCAACTTTTGAGTTTAGGGATTACATGTGCAGGATGTGCAAGTTTGTTTCATGGGTGAACATGTGCCATGGCGGTTTGCTACATAGATCATCCTATCACCTCCGTATGAAACCAAGCATCCATTAGCTGCTTTTCTTTTTTTGAGAGAGTCTCACTCTTGCCCAGGCTGAATTGCAGTGACATGGTCTCGGCTCACTACAACCTCTGCCTCCTGGGTTGAAGTGATTATCTTGCCTCAGGAGTAGCTGGGATTATAGGAACCTGTAATCACACCCAGCTAATTTTTTGTATTTTTTAATAGAGACAGGGTTTCACCATGTTTCCCAGGCTGGTCTCAAACTCACAAACTCAGGTGATCTGTCTGCCTCGGCCTCCCAAAATGCTGGGATTACAGGTGTGAGTCACCCTGCCCAGCCTGCGTTATTCTTTCTGATGCTCTCCCTCCCCCACCACAGGCCCCGAAGTGTGAGTTGTTCCTCCAATGTGTCCATATATTCTTGTCGTTGAACTTTCGCTTATAAGTGAGGGTATGTGGTAATTGGTTTGCTGTTCTGAGTTAGTTTGCCTGAGGATAACAGGCTCCAGCTCCATCCATGTCCCTGCAAACGACATGATCTCATTCCTTTTTATGGCTGTACAGTATCAAGTGTATATGTACTACATTTTCTTTATCCAGTGTATCATTCATGGGTATTATGCACATTTAAATATTCCTGTGTATGTTTTATCTTGGATATGTGAGGTAACTTTTATCGGGTATATACCTGACAGTGGGATCGCTGGATCATAGGATAGTCATTTGTTCAACCTCGGGAGACAGATCAGTCTTTCAAAGTTTTTGTACTCATCTGATCTCCTGCCAGGAGTAAATGAGAATTGTAGTTTCATCACATACAGGCCAAAACTTACTATTTCCTGCCTTTTTCATTTTAGGATTTTGATGAGTATGAAGTGCTGTTTTAATTTGTATTTTCCTGATGACTGAATGCTTTTTTACATCTTTATTAGCCACTTTTTTTTGGGGGGGGGGGAGGAGACAGTCTCACTTTGTTCCCCAGGCTGGAGTGCAGTGGCATAATCTCGGCTCACTGCGATCTGTGCCTCCCAGGCTCAGGTGATTCTCCTGCCTCAGCCTCCCGAGTAGCTAAGACTACAGGTGCCTGCTACCACACTCGGCTGATTTTTGTATTATGAGAGAAGGGGTTTCACCATGTTAGCCAGGCTGCTCTTGAACTCCTGACTTCAAATGATCTACCTGCTTCGGCCTCCCAAAGTGTTGGGATTACAGGCATGAGCCACTGTACCTGGCCTATTAGCTATTTTTTAATGAAGTGTCACTTCAGGTCTTTTGCTCTTTTTTCTATCAGGTTGTCGTCCTCATTGCTTTACAGGAGTTCTTTATTTCCTGGATCTAAGTTGTTTGTGGGATAGGATATTGCGAATATATTTCCCTGCCCTTGGGGCTTGAAGGTCATTATTAGCTTTCTGTTGCTGCATTAAGAATTACCATAAACAGCAAATTGAAACAGCTTACATGTGTAGCTCTGTAGATTGAGAGTCTACCAGAGCGTGGCTAGGTTCTCTGCTCAAGGTATAATAAAGCTGGACTGAATTCTTTTCTGGAGAATATGGGGAACAAACTTCTAAACTAATTCTTACTCTTTTTCTGTCCTTTTTTTTTTTGAGAAGGAATCTCCATTTGTTGCCCAGGCTGGAGTACAGTGGCACAGTCTTGACTCACTGCAACCTCTACCTCCCAGATTAAGTGATTCTCTTGCCTCAGCCTCCTGAGTGGCTGGGATTACGGGTATGTACCACCATGCCTGGCTAATTTTTGTATTTTTAGTAGAAATGGTGTTTCACCATCTTGGTCAGGCTGGTCTTAAACTCTTGGCTTCAAGTGATGCACTTTCCTCAGCCTCCCCAAGTGGTGAGATTATAGCCAAGCTCATTCTTGTCACTGGCAGGGTTTCTGTTCTTTGCAGCCATAGAACCATGGTCCCTGTTGCCTTGCTGGTCATCAGTTGGGGCTGTCATTAGCATCTTAATGCTACCTGTGTTCCTTTCCATACAGCCTCCTCCATCTGCTAAACCAGCAATGGGACTTAAAATCTTTCCTGTGCTTTGAGATTTTGGCCACTTTGATCTCCCAGTTCTTGGCTCAGGCAACTAGGCCAGGCCCCCCAGCTAATCTCCTTTTGGATTAGCTCCAAGTCAACTGATTGGTAACCTTAATTACATCTGCAAAATCCCTTTTGTTTCCACATAACGTAACATAATCACAGGAGAATCCCATCAGGTTTGGCTCACTCTAGAGCATCAATTGAGCTGTCAGTCGAGAAAAATGATGAGACAATCGTTTTAGGAGGTTTATTTGCCAAAGATAAGGATGTGTGCCCAGCAGACAAGTCTACTCCTTTCTCTGAAGATGATTTTGAAGGCTCCAAATTTAGGATATTGAGAAGCACACAATTTTCATGTAAGAGGACGGAAGGGAAAAATAGTCTTTTGTGCCTTTGGCTGAGTGAATCTGCATTTTTTACATAAGATGACACATAATTGGGGCAGAGGAAAAATACAGGGAATCTACATGTTTACATAAGATAGACAAAATGGGGCAAGGAACAATCAGATATGCATTTGTGCCTGGTGGGCCACTTGGTGACTGTACCTCTAAAGATAAGCTATCAATTTACATTGCCATGGTGACATTTTAACAGACCTTAGGGTTAAGGATCTTGGAGCTCATAATTGCTTCATGGGTAAAATACGGAAGAGGCTTTTGTAGCTCTCAATCTTGTCACCATCTTAATTAGGAACCAAAAGGGGAGACAGGTTTGTGTGACCCAGTTCCCAGCTTGACTTTTCCCTTTGGCTGAATGAGTTTGGGGTCCCAAGATTTATTTTGAGAGATGGAATGTTGCTATGTCACCCAGGTGCGAAGTGCAATGGTGCGATCTTGGCTCACTACAACCTCCACCTCCCAGGTTCAAGTGATTCTCCTGCCTCAGCTTCCCAAGTAGCTGGGACTACAGGCGTATGCCACCATGCCCAGCTAATTTTTATATTTTTTTTTAAGTAGAGATGGGGTTTCACTATATGTTGGCCAGGCTGGTCTTGAACTCCTGGCCTCAGATGATCTGCCTGCCTCGGCCTCCCACAGTGCTAGGGTTACAGGCATGAGCCGCTGCTCCCCACCTTGTTTTGTTGAAGACAGGGTCCCACTTTGTCACACAGGCCTGGAGTACAGTGGCATGATAGCTCAGTGCAGCCTTGACTTCCTGGGCTCAAGCAGTCCTCTTGCTTCAGCCTCCCGGGTAGCTAGGAGTACAGGTGTAGGCCTCCATGCCTGGCTAATGTAATTTTTAAAACCTTTTTGCAGAGATACAGGGTCTTGCTACATTGTCCAGGCTGTTCTTAAAACTCCAGGCCTCAAGCGGTCCTCCTGTCTCGGACTCTCAAACTCTGGGATTAGAGGCATGAGCCACCACGCCTGGCCGGATCTGGATGTATTTTGATAGGAATTGCTAATAAAAATAGGGTGTGTGAGGTGTAAAAGGAAGGACTGAAAGCCAACTCCACAGTTGCTGGCCTACTCACTGCAGTTACTCAGGGACTCTGGGAGGGGAAGACTGCAGGTGGAACAAGTTTGAGAACAGGACCTGGAACTCCATTTGGAAACAGGAAACTTGAGAGGTTGAGAT
This sequence comes from Pongo pygmaeus, assembly GCF_028885625.2. Lineage (NCBI taxonomy): Eukaryota > Metazoa > Chordata > Mammalia > Primates > Hominidae > Pongo > Pongo pygmaeus. The sequence continues at coordinate 16,204,292 of NC_072391.2, forward strand.
GCTAGGCAGCAGTGCCAAGCAAGTAATGAAAATACAGGTCAGTAGTTGTGGAGAACAGCAGGGATTACAGGTGTGAATTTGGGGATCAATAGGTTGTGGCCTCAAGTTAAAAGCAGGAGGCTGAAGCCAGGTGCGGTGGCTCACACCTGTAATCCTAGTGCTTTGGGAGGCCGAGGCAGGTGGATTGGTGGATTGCCTGAGCTCACGAGTTTGAGACCAGCCTGGGCCAACATGGTGAAACCTTTGTCTCTACTAAAATACACACCCATACAAAACTATCTGGGTGTGGTGGCCTGTACCTGCAGCCCCATCCACTCCAGAGGCTGAGGCATGAGAATCGCTTGAACCCAGGAGGTGAAGGTTGTAGTGAGCTGAGATTGCATCACTGTACTGCAGTCTGGGTGACAGACTATCAGCCCCCAGAAAAACCAGGCAGGAGGGGAATGTGGAGGGTGTGTGTGAAAAAACTGACGATACTGTAGGTTATGCTGTAATAAGAAACACCCCCAAAGGGGCACTGTCTTCACGCAATTTGTTCCTTGAGGTATTCATTCAATACAGGCCAGCTGGGGGGCTTTGGGCACTGTGGCTCCCCTGGGAGGAGTCTGGTGGAGGGTCTCTCCACATGAGCTTGGTGATGATCACCCACAGCAGAGGGAAGGGATGGTAGATCCCACACCAGCCTTCTGAGCTCACACCTGGAATGCACATTAGATGACTTCCTTTCAAATGTCACTGGCCAAACCAGGATGCCTGACTACTTCGAACCTCACAGGGTGCTTAGAAGAAAACCAAGGGATATCAACAAATGGTACTCATGAATCATAGAAAAGGCATAACCTATGCTTGAAGCTTTCTGCAGATCATTCACTCAACAAATATTTGAGGGTGAACTGCTCTGCCAGGAAGTTACTCTAGGAGTTGAGAGGGCAGCAGAGTGTAAGGTGAAGTCCTCACTCTAACTCCCACTTTGCTCTCTGGAATCCAGCAGTGTGTGTGGTGGTTTCAGACAGAATGGCCAGGGAAAACCTCCCTGCGATGAGTTGAACAGACGGTGAGGAGGATTCCATAGGCACAAGTGTTTAGGTCAGCGTCACCTTCAGCCTGGGACATGCTGGGTGCAGGGAGTTAGGAGATGGTCATTGTGGACAGGAATTGGGGCCACCTAACACCAGTAGGCTGCAGCGAGGGGCTAATGTTTCAGTCCAAGCCTGCAGGCAGTTTTGGGTGAGTTGTTCAGCACAGGGAATGATCTCTGATTCTATTTTATTTTTTGAGATGGAGTCTTGCTCTGTTGGTCAGGCTGGAGTATAGTGGCACCATCTTGGCTCACTGCAACCTCCATGTCCCAGGTTCAAGTGATTCTTGTGCCCCAGCCTCCCGAGTAGCTGCGACTACAGGTGTGTGCCACCACACCCGGCTAGTTTTTGTATTTTTAGTAGTAACAGGGTTTTGCTGTGTTGGCCAGGCTGGTCTCGAACTCCTTATCTCAAGTGATGCACCTGCCTCGGCCTCCCAAAGTGCTGGGATTACAGGTGTGAGCCACTACCCCCAGCCTCTGATTTTACTTTTACAAACATCACTGGCTACAGTGGAATAACTACGTGGTAAGAGAATGAATGATTGACACATAAAACACTGTGGACAAATCTCAAAAAGATTATGCTGAGTAAGAAGCCAGACGGGACTGTTTGCACACTATGCAATGTAATTTACATGACATCTGGGAATAGGCCAAATCCTCCATGGTGACAGAAATCAGAAAGCAGCCGCCTGCTGAGTTCAGGGTGGGAATTAGCTGGAAAGGGGCGGGAGGAAACATTCTAGGGTGGAGGATGCTGTATTTTGTGAGGAAGTCAAACATGTTACATATGTACATAGGACATACATGCCTACACCTATTTAAAATACAGCTTATGGGATGGGCGCGTTGGCTCATGCCTGTAATCCCAGCACTTTGAGAGGCAGAAGTGGGAAGATTGTGTGAGCCCAGGAGCTCGAGACCAGTCTGGGCAACGTGGCAAAACCAACTCCACTAAAAATACAAAAAATTAGCTTGGCGTGGTGGTGCTTATCTGTAATGCCAGCTACTCAGGAGGCTGAGATGGGAGGATGGCTTGAGCCTGGAAGTTGCTAGCACCATTGCACTCCAGGCTGGGTAACAGGAGTGAGACCCTGTCTTAATATACACACATACATATACACACATGCATATACATGTGTGTGTATATATAGCACTTATGTGTTTGCCTGTTATATTTACATCATATGGAGGTATATGTGTGCATATAAAATATGTGGCTTCTTATGGGGAAATAAAGGTATGGGGATAGGGCAGAGATCAGCAGATGCTCACGGTGACCTGGAAGAGGGCATGGCAGTAGAGATGGAGTGATGTTAGATGGGTGTAGGTGGAGAAGTATGTTGGGTTTTTTTTTTTTTTCTTTGAGGTAGAGTCTCACTCTGTCAACCAGGCTGGAATGCAGTGGTGTAATCTCGGCTCACTGCAACCTCCACTTCCCGGGTTCAAGCAATCCTGTCACCTCTGCCTCCCAAGTTCCTGAGATTACAGGTGTCCACCACCATGCCTGGCTAATTTTTGTGTTTTTAGTAGAGATGGGGTTTCACCATATTGAGCAGGCTGGTCTCTTAACTCCTGACCTCAGGTGATCGACCTGCCTCGCCTCCGAAAGTGCTAGGATTACAGGTGTGAGCCACCATGCCTGGCCAAGTTAATTTTTAGGGCTGTTGTAACCTATGACCGTGGGACTTGGTGGCTTAGTGGAAGTTGGTTCCCCAGCAATTCTGGAGGCAAAAAGGCTGGAATTGCATTGTGGGTGGGGCCCTTCTTTCTCTGAGGACCCCTTCCTTGGCTTCCTGTGGTTTCTGCCAGTCCTGGGCGTTTCTCAGTGCAAGGCTGTGTGGCTCCAGGCTCTGTCTCTTGACCAAGCCTTGGTCATCTCTATTTTCACAGGGTCTGTCTCTTCTTTACCAAACCTTGGTCATCTCTATTTCCATGTTCTCCCTTCTTAGAAGGGCTCTGGACGTTAGATGGAGTACCCGCTCTAATTTAGTATGACTTGACCTTAATGTAATTAACTACATATACAAAGACCATATTTCCAAATAAGGTCGAATTCTGAGGTTCTGGGAGGACCTGGATTTTATGGGGACATTCATCAACACATGACAAGTATTGGATGTAGAGCCGATGGGACTTGCTGATGTGCTGGGTATTGTGGGAAGTGGGTGAAGGCAGAAGACTCAGGTGTGAGCTTGAAATGCTGGGTGGAGGCGCCTGTACTATCACAACAGATTGAAGGAGTAGGGTGGGGGAAGGCCTCAGGGTTTCTGCTTGAGCCATGTTACATCTGAGATGCCTATGGGATACCTACATGGGAGAGTCTCGAGTGTATGGGCAGTGTTGAAAGCAGCAGATAAAGCTGGGAAAGGATGTAGACAGAGAAGGGGCCAAACACTCAGCCTTCAGCCCTTAACCTTGAGAGGTTTCCAAATGGAGGGAGAGAAGGAAGTACAGCAGCCTTTGTGATCCTTCAAACAGAAACAAATGTAAGCTACAGTAACAACCGTCAAAGAAAAAAGGCAGATAAGGCCGGGCGTGGTGACTCATGCCTGTAATCCCAGCACTTTGGGAGGCTGAGGTGGGTGGATCAACGGAGGTCAGAAGTTCAAGACCAGACTGGTCAACATGGCAAAACTCCGTCTCTACTAAAAACACAAGTTAGCCAGGCATGATGGCACATGCCTATAATCGGGAGGCTGAAGCACAAGAATCGCTTGAACCGGGAGGGGGAGGTTGCAGTGAGCTGAGATCGTGCTACTGTACTCCAGCCTGGGTGACTGCGAGACTCAATCTTAAATTTTTTTTTTTTTTTAAAGACATTGCAGTTGCACTGCAGAGAAATCAAAACTATTTTCCATGTGTTGATATATCTTGATGAAGCAACCTACTCGAATTCACCTAACTCATTGCATGCAGAACAGGGAAACGGTTCTTGTTTTCAAAGAATGAAAAAGCTGTTCTGCTTCATCCCCTGAGAAGCCATGAGAATTGCTTGAACCTGGGAGACAGACGTAGCTGTGAACCGAGATTGCTACACTGCACTCCAGCCTGGGTGACAGAGTGAGACTGTCTCAAAAAAAAAAGTTATGATATTCAACCTCAGAACATTTCGAGCCTTGGGTGGACTCGGATGTTGCTTTTGCTCTTCCTTGTCAGGGTTAAGTAACCACAGGAGGGACACTTAGGGAAAGCCCCTCTTCAGAGAACACAGGATTCCTCTGGCACAGGATACAGGGGTGTCCTAGATTTCTGCTATATATGAACCTTTGTCCTTGGAGGCAGTCTCTGTGATGCTCTTCAGGGATGAGGGCAAGCTGAGGTCTCATGATCCAAGGAGGCTTCCTTGCTTTTTTTAAGTCTTGCTTTGTCACAAGTTGGACTACAGTGGCGTGATTACGGTTTACTGTAGCCTCAACTTCCCAGGGCCCAGGTAATCCTCCTAACTGAGCCTCACAAGTAGCTGGGACTACAGGCATGTCGCCACACCCAGCTGTTTATTTACTTATTTTGTAGAGATGGAGTCTCACTATGTTGTTCAGGCTGGTCTTGAACTCCTGGGCTGAAGCAGTCCTCCTGCTTTGGCCTCCTAAAGTGCTGGGATGACAGATGTGAGCCACTGCACCCTACTCCAAGGAGGCTTTTGAGATCCAGATAAACCCCTATCCCCTGGTTCCAGTCCTGGTTCGGGGTTTGTAGCCACCTGAGCTGGGTTGTCTACACATGGCAGAGGCTTGGAAGACCAACATGTCACACGCATCCACAGAGCAGCTGGTTGGGGCCAGACAGGCACATGCAGCCTTCACTGAGACACAGGTCAGAGTCTTGGCTCTGAGCTGTAACAGCTGAGGGCCATAGGGCCTAGTTGGTGTCTTCACAGCCAGCCTGTCAGGGAAATCTCGTGGATGGCGCTGGGATAATTACGCTTTTTCACCAGGAGAGACGGGGAGGAGCTAACAGCAAGTGATTGTTACTTAGTTGATTCATTCACTGAATTATTCATTCACTTAACTGCGTGTCTATTACGTTCCGGCAATGGTGAATAAAACCAAACACGGTCCCCTCCCTCTCCAGTCCTCTGGATGATGCCGGGGTGTGCTGAAGTGTGCAGCCCACTGAGGAACTGAGCTTGGGTGGGTTTTTAGTCGCTCTGGGAGACAAGCAGCTGAGGAAGCAAGCCGGCCGGGCTGAAGGCATGGAGAGCTGCTGCCACCCAGACAGCCCCACCGGAGTTGGAGGAGGGTGGCGGAGGGACCCAGGGTTGTCAACCTCTGGTTGACTGGGTTTCACCACAGAGTGCCTGTCAACCACGGTGATGATGTAGATGTTCACGAGGCAGAAGGTGGCCTCCCTGAGCTGCAGGCTGCACCCGTGTCTTGTGGTGACAGCTTGGCAGGTCACTGCATGGGGACTGACAAATTCCAAAGCCCGTGCACACAGGACTCACCTTGCTGTTGCCCAGAACTCGTGGTTCCTTAAAGAACAAGAACACAGAGTAACACTGTTCCTTAGGAGAAAGGGCGAGAAACGGAGCAAGCAGACCTGGCAGGGGGGCGGCGGCTCATGAAGAAGTAAGAATGTCTGCGCCATAACATGATATTAGAAGAAACCAGTTTTTTTTCCCCTAGAAAAGGCATGTCTTGGTTGAGCTGTTGATCTCTCTGTGCCCATGATACCTTGAGGAGCGAGTCAGGTGTCCTGGGGCGGCAGTGGTGAGGCTGGGATACAGCAGTCCCCTGATCCCTCCCCCCTCCCCCCTCCCCCCCCCATGCTGTCTTTGCACTTAAGTCTACCTTCCAGTGCTGTGTGTTTCTGAGCATGTTTCACCACCTCCCTGGGCCTCAGGTTCCTTCCAGCATTGCTGTAAGTCTTGTAAGTGCTTTGAAGGGTAAACATGAAGGGCTTAGTAGCCCAGGACCTAGCACACAGTAGGTGCTCAATAAATAATCATTAGCAATACAGGCTGTCCTAAAGTAAGTATATGGGCCTCTGCCTGCCACGGTGGAACGATTTAATGGGAGAATCCAGTCTCCACACCAAGGAGATGGGACTGACCATCCATTGAGCACTTAATGTATGCTTGATGCTCTATCCTCTCATTTGTTCCTCCCAACAACCCCATGAGGTGAGTGATGCTGTTAGTCCCATCTGACAAACAGGCCTCGGAGGACAGGGTACTTGGTTGAGCCATTCTCCGTGTTGTTCCTGAGTCTTTCAGCTGCTTTTAGGGTTTTTTGGATTCTATGTAATTTGCCTTCTTGAAGGCTCAGTTTCCCTGTTGGGGAAAAGGGGGTAGAGAATCCCTGCCTCGTGGGACTGTGAGGGTTTTAAATAAGACAAGGTGGCCAGTGGCTCACTGGTGCCTTCACTGAGACGTTTCTGGCTCCTGGGTTGTGCCCCAGGCATCTTGCCATGGACGAGACCCGGGCTCAGAGCAGAGAAAGTGGAAGAATGAGCTGGGGGGGGCGGGGGCGGGGGGAAGAGTCAGGCATTGAACAACAGCTGTGTTTGCAGATGTGAGAAGACCCTTCAGAAACAATGCTCGCTTGGGGACAAACGGTGTTCTGAGCACTCCATACATCTTATTTAATACAATGACCAGCAGGAACGTCATTTTCCGGATTGAAGACACTGAGGCCCAGAGGTTGATACACAAGGCTCAGCTCCCATAGCCAGGTGGAGCAGAGCTGGGCCTGGGCTTTGGTAGGAGACCCCCACCTCATGCCCTTGACTCCTTTGCCACAGTCGGTGCCTGTTTTTTTTGTGTGTGTGTTTTTATTTTTTTTTGAGACAGTCTCACTCTTGCCCGGGCTGGAGTACAGTGGCATGCTCTTGGCTGACTGCAACCTCTGCCTCCTGGGTTTAAGCAATTCTCCTGCCTCAGCCTCCTAAGTAGCTAGGATTACAAATGTGCAACACCCTGCCTGGTACTTGTGTATTTTGAGTAGAGACGGGGTTTCACTGTGTTGGCCAGGCTGGTCTCCAACTGCTGACCTAAGGTGATCTGCCTGCCTCGGCCTTGCAAACTGCTGGGATTACAGATGTAAGCTACCATGTCCGGCCAATCAGCCTTTTCATGTGTGGGCTTGCAAGGGGTTCCGTTCTTTCATCAGATTTTTCTGGTCTGAAAACAGTGTTTGAGAGGGTGGCCCTGGGGAATTGTGAAGCGCTGGCTGTGTCATCAGACGGAAACACCCTTTGCAGGGGGCTGGCTTCACGGAGGAGCCCTCAGATTTCCCCAGGGTACCTATTTTACCTCCCCATGGATGGCCAGCGTATCTCAGAAGTCACGTGGTCCAGCCCTGCCTTAGGTGGTAACTCCCATCTATTCTCTGATCAAAAAGTTGACTATTTGCCATGAGTTGCTGAACAGCCCTGTGATAAATGTTACCCTTGTTTAACTTAAAATCTCCAGCAAACTTGGTTGGCCATCTCAACTGGTGTCAGACCCAGTTAATGGCACAGGATAGGAAAACAATCCCACATTTCTTTCACCATCCTTCTAGCTGCCTTTTCACTCAGTGGTCAGGGCTAAGATTTTGGGATGGAAAAGGTTTGGTTTGAATCAGCGGTAATGCTGTGTTGAAGCCATGGGCACTCGGGCAAGCTTCTTGCCTCTCTGGGCTTCAATAATCTCATCTGTGAAATCGGGGTGATGACTAAGGATTTTACTGTGGTAAAATACACGTAACATAAACTGTCTCATCTTAACTATAAGTGTGCTATAAAGAACTGCCTGAGGCCGGACACGGTGGCTCATGCCTGTAATCTCAGCGCTTTGGGAGGCCAAGGTGGGTGGATCACCTGAGGTTAGGAGTTCTACAGTAGTCTGACCAACATGGTGAAACCCCGTCTCTACTAAATACAAAAAATTAGCTGGGCATGGTGGCATATGTGCCTGAAATCCCAGCTACTCGGGAAGCTCAGGCAGGAGAATTGCTTGAACCCAGGAGGGTGGAGGTTGCAGTGAGCTGAGATTGCACCACTGCACTCCAGCCTGGGCAATAGGGAGACTCCATCTCAAAAACAAAACCAACCACCAACTACCTGAGACTGGGTGGTAATTTATAAAGAAAAGAGATTTAATTGACCACAGTTTGGTAGGCTGTACAGGCAGCATGGCTGGGGAAGGACTCAGGCAACTTACAATCATGGCAGAAGTCGAATGGGAAGCAGGCACTTCTCATCATGGTGGAGCAGCAGAGATAGTGAAGTGGGAGGTGCTACACACTTTTGAATGACCAGATATCGTGAGAGCTCTTGCTATCACAACAGCAAGGGGGAAATCTACCGTCATGATCCAATCACCTCCCACCAGGTCCCTCCCCCAACACTGGGGATTACAATTCAACCTGAGATTTGGGTAGGCACACAGAGCCAAACCACATCAGTCCTCAAGGCTTATCCATGTGTCAGCACTTCCTTCGTTTTTAAGGCTGAGCCCTCTTGGCTTGTGTGGAAAGAGCTGGTGGTGTTGACCCATTCATCAGGATGATTTTTAGGACGAGGGGCCATGTCCTGTTGTTGCTGCAGGAAATGTAACTTAAATTCTTTAGGATAACCTCAGTGTGAATTTTTTCCTGCAACTTTTAGGCTCAGAGGTGCAGGTTTGTTATGTGAGTAAAATTGGGTGTTGCGGGGGTTTGGTGTACAGATTTTGTCACCCAGGTGATAAGCCTCGTACCTGATGGTGGTTTTTCCACCTTCAAGGAGGTCCCAGTGTCTTTTTCCCTTTGTGTCCATGCGTACTTGATGTTGAGCTTCCACTTGTGAGAAGATGTGGTATTTGGTTTTCTGTTCCTACATTAATCCCCTTAAGATAACGGCCTCCAGTTGTAGTCACGTTGCTACACAGGATGTGATTTTTTTTATGGCTGCATAGTATTCCATGGCACCACATTTTCTTTATCTAGTCTACCACTGATAGGAACCTAGCTCGATTCTTTGCTGTTGTAAATTCTTTAGGTGCTCTCCGCATCATCACAGAGGACACGTGTCTCCCAACAGTGCCCTTTGTTCCAGGTATTTGAAATACCTTTCCTAATTGCCCCTCCCCAGGCCTATCTCATTCTTTCTGGATGCCAGGGCTCAGTGTATGGCTGGCATGGAGGAGGGGTGGTAGGGGGTTTGGAACACCCAGCTGCCATGATGCTGTCCACACTGCCTCCCTCAGCTGACCCCTGGTGGCTGGTTTCGAGGAATCACTGGATGCCCGTGTTAGCCCTGGGGTTGGCACTTAAAGCGTGACATCTAGAAGGAGCGTTAGTTCGTGCCTTTTCTGGCTTCCGGAGGCTGCCTGCATTCCCTGGGTGTGTGAAGGCCCTTCCACCATCTTCCAAGCTAGCAGGGTGGCATCTTCAAATCTCTTGCATACCGTCCCTCATCTCCCTCCTTCCACCATCACGTCTCTTCTCCTCTCCTGACTCTTCCAAGAATCCTTCTGATGCCACTGGGCTGCTTAGATGATTGGGATCATCTCCCCATCCTCCAGTTAATCCCATCTGCAAAGGCCCTTGCACCATGTGCATTGGTTCCTGGAGCTGCTGTCATGAGTGACCGTAACATGGTGTCTCAAAACAGCTGCTCGTTTAGTTCTGGAGGCCAGAGGTCTGAATTCAACGTGTCGGCAGTGCTGGCTCCTTCTGGGGGCTCTGAGGGTGGGTGCCCCGTGCCCCTCTCCTGGCCTCTGGTGGTTGCCGGCACTCCTGGACGCACCTTGGGTTGTAGTTGTGGCTCCCCAGTCCCTGCCTGTCTTCACGTGCTGTCTTCCCTCTGTGTCCAGATTTCCCCCTTCTGGCAGGGACACCAGTCACTGGATTGGCACCCACTCAAACGCAGTGTGACCTCATCTTGTTAACATTTGCAAAGACCCTGTTTCCAAATATGCCTGCCTACACCCTGAGTGTCGCCTTGAGTTTTGGGCGACACTGTTCAATGCCCTGCCCCTTGTAAGGTCACATATTCACAGGTTCTGGGGATTCGGGTGTGCATGTGTTGGGGGCCGTTGCTGGGTCTGTCACAGATGGCATCTCACAGATGTATGGGGACTCTAGGAAAAACAGTCCACATGGAGGATCTGGGCCACCTCGGCGTGTGTCAGTCATCAAGGCTCACAGAGGTCCAGCTTTCATGCACAATGATGCCTGAATTACCTATCACTTACGGTGCACATCAGAAAGAATCCTCAGAATCGTCAGCTGTAGGTGTGGGGCGTTTATCAGGGCAGGCTTTGAGGCCACTCTCAGGGCAAGTTTCTATGACAGCCCCCCACATCCCTGCCCCTTCGTAGCAGATTTTAGGGTTTGGTTTTGTTCTGAGACTGGGGCTTGCTTTGTTGCTCAGGCTAGAATACAGTGGCGTGATCACAGCTCATGGCAGCCTCTGCCTCCTAGGCTTTAAACGATCCTCCCATCTCACCCTCCTGAGGAGCTGGGACACAGGCATGTGCCACCATACTCAGCTTCTTGTGTGCGTGTCTGTGTACATGTGGTTGTGTGCGGTTTTTTTGGTGGAGATGGAGTCTTACTTTGTTGCCTAGGCTGGTCTCTAACCCTTGGGCTCAATTGATCCAACCCGCCTTGGCCTCCAGAAGTCCTGGGATTGCAGGTGTGAGCCACTGCACCCAGCTAGTACTTAAAGCATTGCCTGCCATGGGAGAGGTCACCAGGAACAGGGCAGGGCAGGAGCCCTCCAGAGGGTTGTGATCAAGTGAGTGACCCAAACCAATGTTAAAGGTCGCGGTGGGTGCTGTGTGGAGAGGAGCCTTGAATAGCAGTGTGATGGCAAGGGGGGGTGACTGGGGAGGACGGTGTGGCACCCACATCATGAGAGGCAATAGCAGCTCTGACCATGGTGGTGGTGAGGCGTGGGAGGGTGCTGGAAGGAGTTGGGTGTAGATCTATTTCAGGAGTGGAGCCAAGGGCAATAGTGCACCTTACCTGTCTTGCTCGCTGCTGTATGCCTGGCAACTGGTATACAGTAGGTGCCTATTTCTTACGGGAGTGAATAAATAGGAACCTGGTCAATTAGGAGTTACGGGACAGAGGCAAGGACTGGTGGCCTCCACAGCTGCTAAGATGGAACCCCTACTTCCTCAGCTGAGGAGTCAAGGGTAGGAGCAGTTTTGGGGCAGAAAACAAGAGAGATGCCTTTTAGTTTGGTTTGAGATGGTCATGAAGTGATAGAAATGGAGTGTTGGTTAGGCAGTCAGACATGAGGCTGAGATAGGTGTGGGAGTTGATGGTCCACGGAGCTCTGTTGCCCAATACAGGAAGACACCAGTCATACAGGATACTGAGCACTTGAGATGCAGCTCGTCTGAGCAGAGCTGTGCAGTGCGTAAAATAACACACTGGTTTGGCACACTTAGTACCCAAGAATGCAAAATATCAAGTTTCAAAAGGATTGCATGTTGAAATGACAATGTCTTCGATGCATTGGGCTAAATGAAATAAACTATTAAAATTTTCACCTGCATTTTAAAAATTTTTAATGGGGCTACTAGAATTTGTTTTTGTGAAACAGGATCTTGCTCTGTTGCCCAGGCTGGAATGCAGTGCTATGATCACTGCTCACTGCAGACTTGAACTCCTGGGCTCAGGCTGAGTAGCTGGGAAGACAGGAGCATGCTACCATATGTGGCTAATTAACAAACTGGGCCGGGCGTGGTGGCTCACGCCTGTAATCCCAGCACTTTGGGAGGCCGAGGAGGATGGATCACGAGGTCAGGAGACCTAGACCAGCCTGGCTAACGTGGTAAAACCCCGTCTCTACTCTTTTTTTTTTTTTTTTTTTTTTAATTAAAAAAAGCCAGACATGGTGGCAGGTGCCTGTAGTCCCAGCTACATGGGAGGCTGAGGCAGGAGAATGGCTTGAACCCAAAAGGCAGGGGTTTGCAGTGAGCTGAAATGGTGCCACTGCACTCCAGCCTCGGAGACAAAGCAAGACTGTCTGGGGGGTGGGGGGGCTAGGGTGGGGGAGAACCACCTTGTTAGAGATGGGGTTTTGCTATGCTGCCCAGGCTGGTCTTGAATACCTGGCCTCAAGGTGTCCTCCTGTTTTGGCCTCCCAAAGTGCTGGGATTACAGGCCTGAGCCACTGTACCCGGCTGAAAATTTTAAATGGCATACTTGGTGCTCATGGTATTTCTGTTGGACAGCGCTTGTGGAGGTGGCGTTGGGAGGGTCACTTAGAATGGTGCAGGACAGGAACAGCAGCCTGAAGACTATGGGTTGAGGTCCTTCCGTGTTCCCCTAAGTGCAGCCTCCTGATTTAATGCTCACGGCAACGCAGCTGTGGGGTGCCTGGTATGGTGCCCACGACACCCCCTACCCCCCAGACACAAATGGTTACACACTGCCTCCATCTGACAGCCAACAGCAGCCTTCGCCCAGCTGGGCTTTAAGGCCCACCTGCAGCAATGCCCTTCAGGCGGCCCTGGTGGGAACTTACTTTATGCCTGGATTCTCGTCCCAGGAGCCTTTCTTTTCTCTGTTACCATAACTGGGTTAAAAATGTTGACTATGTTGTTGTAGGGTCTGAGTATTTAAGCCAGTGTAAATTATTTGGGAGGTGTGGGGGCAGTGTCGAGTTTTTCATCCCTTAGGTCTCAGCTTAAGTCACTTTAGCCAGCCAGTTGTGGCTCACACCTGTAATCCCAGCACTTTTGGAGGCTGAGGTGGGCGGATCACTTGAGGTCAGGGTTCGAGACAAGCTTGACCAACATGGAAAAACCCTGTCTCTACTAAAAACATAAAACATTAGCCAGGGGTGCTGGCACATGCCTCTAACCGCAGCTACTCGGGAGGCTGAGGCAGGAGAATCGCTTGAACCCAGGAGGCGGAGGTTGTGAGCGGAGATCGCGCGATTGCACTCCAGCCTCTAGGCAACGAGAGCAAAAAACTCAAAAAAAAAAAAAAAAAAACTTTAGCTAAGAGGACCCCTTGGCCTTAGCCCCATGGCTCTCCACTGGCCCCCCCTCTCCCCAGGGGACCTCTGGCCTTGTTTGGACATCTGTCTGTCATAACTAAAGGGGGTACCCCTGGTGTCTAGCAGGTGGAGGCATCCTACAATGTACGGGACAGCCCCCCACAAGAGAATCATCCAGTCTCCAATGTCAGCAGTGCCCACACTGTTAAATGTAGATTCTTGGTTGGGACCAAGAATCTCTAATTCCAGTTACTCTTCTGCAATATTAACTGTGGTCTGAAATTATCTGGATGGTTGAATTCTGTACAAACTTATTTTATCTGTCTGCTTCATGTCCAGTGAGACTCCAACAGTACACCTTACCTGTCTTACTGCTGTATGCCCAGCACCTGGTATACAGTAGGCGCCTAATAATGATCTGTTTCTTATAGGAGTGAATACAGGGGGTACCTGTAATGAGTGTTTTTTTCTGTTTGAAATTTTAATTCTGCATTGCCAGTTTATCCAGATCTGCCTAATATAATTAACTCAAAATGAGATTTTGTTGCATTTCAATTCAGTTGATCACATGTGTATTAAGTTCGTCTCAATCTCCAGTTGTTGAAAAAGAACTGAGACACAGACCATCCACTGAAGTATCTAATTTATAAAATGTCACAATTTTTGTCATTGTAAAGAGGTTTATCTCAACCAGGTTGTAACAAAATTTCCACAGCTTATTCCAAAAGAAAATGTTAATACAAGAGATCTTAAAAAATTAAACACATTTGTTTAAAAATCCTATTATGTAAACCTTAACATAAGAGGGTAGTTAGGATAATACTACAGATTTCTGGACATTTCCACAGACTTCTAGACCTTATGTACACACAGACTATGAGACTCTAGATACGCGGCCCGCTTACCCCTAAGACGGCTCACTGGGAGCCAATCATGGGCGCCCCCTAGTGGGGTTACCATCGCTCCTCCATTCAAAAAAGACTCGCTTCTCTAAGAAGTCGGTGTCAGGTGAGTAAGCGTTCTACCTGACGGCTAAGCCAGGGATGAAGAGAGGCTGACATTCTTCTTAGGATGAATCCTGGATAATAAAAATTCTAATTAGCTCTACCCCCATCCCCTTCACTCCGGGAAATTAACGGTCTCTGGGGTCACTTATTGAGCGTTTAGTTGCTCTGGGTGCCAGTGTACTATCCACCATTGTGTGTGCTTCTGTCCTCAGTCCCAATTTTTGCAAGGGCATCCTCTTTCTTTCCTATACTGACAGTGAATGACTGGTGGTTCCTCTTGCCATTCATGGAGACCAGTGGCAGAGCTGAGCAAATTTGAGGGGAAGTGGGGGAAGCCTGGGTGAGTGGTTTTCTGGTTAGGATGGGAAAACATGTATGCACCAGTGAGAATTAAATTCCTGGGCCTTAAACCAAGAGTGAATCTAGAATCTTCCACTAGCAGGGCTGCTTGTTCATGTCATAGGCTCAACCATCTTTTAAGGAAGCCAGATTGCTTTTTCACTTCTCTACAGAAACTAGCTATAAGGAAGGATACGCAACTTAGTTGCTGGGATTTAGAAATAACTGCGTGCTCCATGACAGAATTCAGAGTACCCAAATCGGGCCCATAAGATGGCAATGGCTCACAGCTAGAGTGAGCAATACGAGCGATGACTGATCCAGGTACATTTCATCAACCATGGGATGAACAGTGGGATCCGGTCTGCCCAGAGCTGAGAGACCCTGGATGCTACACCCTTATTCCTATTGACCCAGGAGCTGAAGCTTTATTTTAGAAACATAATCAAGATTGTGTATTAGAAAAACATGAAGATGAACTTTTTTGGCACAGAAATGTGAGATAAAATATACAGTTCTACAACTGTGCAAAATTAGCACGGAAGCCAATCTGAAAACAGCAAATATTTAACAGTAGCTTTAATGAATTAATGCACAATATTTTGAAAAATACTTGTTACCATTGACCTTGCTCATAAGCAGATGACTGCTTTCCAGAAACACCCTACGTCTGCCGTGATTCCGAGCGAAATGCCAAGGCAGAGTCAAGATAATCATTACCTTTGGGGCTGAAACCTGGGCATGAGGCTGCCCCTTTCGGGGATGCCTCCTAGCCAGTCTGATGTACCGGGGAAGGAGGAGTTAGGCGGGGTCTTTCTCAGGTCCCAGGAGCTGAAAACCCAGCCCTTCCTTTGCCATCAGTTCTGCGCCAAGGCTGGAAGATGCGTTTGGAGTGCAGGGCCTCCCCCGTGTGGGCGCTGCAGCTCACATAGGAGCTTGGCTAAGGGAATGAAGGATTCTAGGGGTGGCTGGAGGGGAGGGGGCTCACTGGGAGCCCAGAGAACATGGCTGGGCCTCCCTGTGAGGGGCCGGATGGAGTTGCAGTGCCATGGGGGCTTGAGCAGGTGGGGCAGGAAGGCCGAGGCCCCGGAACCCCATGAACTGGTTCTCAGGGTGGGCAAATAGTCCCATGCCGGAACCAAGAGAGGTCAGCCACTGCTCGCCTGGGCCACAGAGTCTTGGCTCAGGGTGTTAGGATATAAGCCGCCTCCAGAAGGCAGAGCCTGCTGTGCATCAACCAGGTAGGCTGGTGGGCTTCACTCCTGTTTCCAACCCGGGGTTGTGATCACTGGCCCCAGTGGCTGTTTGTTGCATCAGCTACAGCCATGCTATCAATCTACTTGGTGTAAACAACTTTCAGGTGCCTCTGGTTTTTAAAGCACAATACTACCTGCCATGGTTCTAAAAAAATTACATGGTTATCAAAGAATTCATCTTAGTAAGCTCCAAGGTATGAAGCCAGGGCCAAGGGCTGTGATCAGATCCAGTCCACATCCCTCCCCTTCCTCAATTTTGCAAGATGGCACCCTCGTTTACAACTCCACTAGATGATCCCTTTTGTAGCCAGCAGGTCCCTAGATGCAACTGGTGACTGGATATGAAGATGGCTACCACCACGGACTGTAAGAGCCTCTTCACTGCAAGTGTCTTCCTCCACCAGGGCCTGTCGGTAGACAAATGCTGGGGGCTTTGAACCCCAGCTCCACACTCTAAAATGGCTTGCCAGCAACGTGATTGCAGCATACCATTAAGCGCGAATCAAAGCAGCTGGAATTTCAGACTGATTGTAGGAAGAGTGGTGAAGGTTCTGTCTCAGGTCAGGAGTGGAGGGCTAGGCTAGGTTTCTGGCAGCCTTCAACCTCCCTTCCTTGGAAGCTTTTCTCTCTGAAGGAGAGACACCTCTGCCCAGCCCTACCTTTCCTGAGTCGTCTTTTATCTGGGGGGAGAAGGAAACAAATGTGAAAGATGGAACCTGGTGATGTTCTGTTTGAGCCACAGCAGGCCATGAAGAGAGAGGATTTGGTGTGGATTCTTCCTCCCAGCAGAGGTGGTCCCAGAAATCCAAGGCCCTTGAGAGAGAGGGAGGTGGGGCCCCCTTGGTTCCTCTCTGAGTAGGGGAGGGGACTTCTGTTCTCAGATGCTGACTTTGAAAACCCCCAAGTAATAATCTTGGAAGGAGACAGATGTGAGGTGCAAGCAACCCTTTCTGCAGGGGTGTCTTCGCCACTGATGGATGTGTCACAGACTGAGCCAGCCCTCAGAACTGAATCCAGGCTGAGGGGGGCAGATGACAACGCATTTCCAGGGTGTGGAATTCGGGCACCAGGTTCCAGCCACAATCTTGCTAGGCCTGGGGGTGTCTGCCCTGTTACTCCAGGAACCGGGAACCCTGCCAGTTGTCTATTGCCTGAAGTTGATCCCACTGCACTAGAGAGCAGGATGGGGTGGTTCTCAGCAGCAGGATGGACCCAATCATTGTAGAACATTCTATGGCATTCCAAAAAGAAGGCTTCGGGGAGCTGCTGTCATGTGCTGGCCACCAGCATCTCTGAGTGAAAATGAGAGGAGAGATGGTCTGGATCTATCTGGGAGATGACTCTAGGGTCTGTGCATGATCACGGGAGAGGTACCAGGAGCAGGCAGCCGGGATGGTCCCCATGTGGCTCCCAGGAACATGCTCTCCACATTTTGGAGAGCAGGACAGGTTTTCTGTGAAAAATTCAGCATTATAAAAGTGGGAGGCAGAGTTTCTCCCACCAGTTCAATATCAGCTGAGAGCATACTTGTCACGGGTTAGTGTCTATCAGCTCTGGGGGACTTTTTTTTTTTTTTGCATTGTTAACATCATGTGCAGTGTCTCCAAGGTGCGTCCTGGTGTGGGGTATCTGGAGAGGGCAAGACCCGATTCACATTCTGCGTTTTGGGGGCAGGTGTCAGAAAACGTGTGGATCATAAGCCTGGGTCCAGGGGAATGTCGGAGATCGGAGGTTCCTTTCTGTATCCAACAGAGAAGATCTCCAGGGCAGGTGCCGCGGGTTAGGGAGGCGGCACTCCTGAGACGGTCTCTAACCTCGTATCAAACACCTACTTCAAAAGGACCGATGTGGCCTAAACCCAACCTGAGGGCCCGTGACATACAGCAGCTTGAGCTTTTAGATGGTCCCTGCCTCAGTCCATTAGGGGGCTCTATTTAGAGTTGCCAGCCACGTGGGCCGATGTGTCCTCCGGCCCTGGAATTTCAGATAAAGCACATGTAGTGCAGCAATGTTGGCAGGTGAGTTGGAAGACCCAGGTTGCCTTTCCAGGATGTCTCGGGTCCTCCACACTCGCAAACTGACTGCAGGGTCTGCACCTCCATACAGACTCCGGCTCACTTGGTCTCACCGGGGCACGGCTTACCCGGCCCCAGGTCCCCTTGGAAGTCATGTAGGCTGCCTCGATTTCTCTGGGGGCTGTGAGTGATCTCGCTCTTCCTTAAAGGCCATGAGCAATCTTCCTTCTTGCTATGAGGGAAATGCACAGTAGAAACCTTCCAGATGATTCTCTAGAGGTTTCCTCGAGCCAGGAGATGCTCCGTGCTCACCTGGGCAGTTCACATTTTAAGCCACTGAGTTGAAGCAGTTCCAGGACAAACCCATGGCTTGCCATCTAACGGTCACCTTCCACCTGCTTCTGTGTCCTCAGGTTCTGCTGTGTTTCTGCCTCAGATTAAGGCGGAACACACAAACCTAATCTTGCATAGTCCGTTTCACAACCTCCTTCCTAGTTATTTCACCCCAGAAACGCAAACTGCCTCACCTGTGCTGAGCATCTGAGGATGGCGCTCGTCCTGCGAGGTGCTCTGATGTGAGCTCACTAGAGGAGCCCCGAGGGCTGCCCAGCTGCTGGTCCCCATCCTCCTCTACACCTGCTAAGGCCCCTGTAGTCTGAGAGCCCCCCTGACGTGGGAGGAACAGAGGACTCTTAGGGGATGCAGAGTTCTGTTCTCAAGAACAATGTGTGTGTGTGTGGGGGGGCAGACAGTGGGTAGAAAATGTCTTCAGTGGTGAGAAACATGATCTGTTGAGTGTCCACACTGGGTCCAACTTCACAGACATGAAGCCTAGTGTGAAAACCATGGAACCTTCTACAGTGGTTCCCTGAGTCAAGTCTCTCATGACTGTAGGGCCAAGCCTGCTTTGGCACAGGGTTGATGACGCCAGGTTACTTAGGTTGCTGTTGATGGCTGGACCAGATATCCGAGTCCCCCCACTCCAAGCCTGGTGAGGGCCTAGGTGGCCTCAGGCTACCGAGCGCACCGGTCCTTCCTGAAGCCAGCCATGGGGAGGTAGGGGAAGTTCTGAGAATTCAAGTTACACATCACTAACGGCTCCTTATCAAGGTCACAGGAATATCCCTCTGAAAAGTGAGCTGTGACAGTGCTGGGTGTCTAATGACCACTGGTGGAGAATGCAATGAAAGGAACCAGAACCCGGACCCCACAAAGCCAGCCATCCCTAGGTTAGGCCAGGTAATAAACTTAAGCAAAAGCAGAGGCTAACAGTCATTCTAGTCCCCATGTGGGAAAGAGTGGAGAGGCTGGCTCTGCAGGAACCTTCCTATGTTAGGGGATCAGCTGTGCATCTCAATCAGGGGGCACCCAGCCTGACCTGGTGCCCACCCTCCTGCCAGCCCTGAACAAGGCGGCGAATGAACAGTCCCTGCAGCCTAGGGCAGACCCCCAGAAGCAGGACTGCGTGTCCCAGTCTGTCCATCGAGGCACCGCCTTGCTCTCGGGTCACGGGACTGTGCGCCTCGAAGACTGACTAGTTTAATGGGGGTGTTGTGTAACTGGGGGGGATCGTGTGCTCTCAGGGTCACCAGGTGGACGTGGTCGTCACGCCGAGGTGTGAGGGGCCCGCAGCAGTGGCTGAGGAGGAGGCAGCTGGCGCGACGCGTAGAGCCCGTGGCTGGGGCTCTGTCGAGGTCAGAGGTCGCCGCTCTGGGGCTCCACGTTGCGTGTCTCCCGGGGCTGACCTCGGGACAGTTTGGGGAAGCGGGAAGACGCTTTGGGCCGGCTGCTGTTCACGGGCTCTCCGGGTGGGGTGATGTCGCTGAAAGAACAGGGAGAGAATCGGGTTAAATCTAGGGCTGAAACACAAATGACCGCAGGCCGGGAAGGGGAGCCACGTGTGGGCAGGAGCGATTTGGTTGGGAACTCTGACCGGCTCATTGGAGCCGCCTCTGGCAAGTACCACCTGGAGAAATGAGAAACCGGTATTGTCACACGAACTTTCCATCTTTTAACAGCACTCCAGGGCTCTAAGCTTGGCTGAGAGTCTGAGCTCATGGTACCACTGTTCTGGTCTGCATTTTAAGGCTATGAAATAACATCCTAGGCACAGTTTTCTTCCCCCACATTTTCTTTGATCCTCCAGCAAAGGTATGCTTCTAAATCCAAGGCGACTTTGGAGAACACTGTAAAGCCACAAAAAATGTAAAAGATGTGTAGCAAACACAGGAGAGGGACTTACTGTGGAACTGATCCTAACAAAATAATAAGGCCCTATAGGCCAGAGTCTAGTTGAAGGTTCTCTGGCATGGTATTGTGTTGAAGAGCCAGGAACAGTGGAAGATACCAAGAAGAGGAGACACGGATCCTGGTTGTGAAGCAACACGAAGGAACACACAGCACAGTGTTGTCGGTCCCAGGGCACGGGTCTGGGTTGTGGGGGAAGCCCTCGGCACATTTTTGAGGGGACAGGGTAGAGGCTGGGAGGCTGCACCCTGAGAGTGGAGGGTGCTCAGCAGCAAGTCCTGTGATGTTGCATTTTTAAAAAATTGTTTTCTGGGGACAGTCTGTCACGCAGGTTTTAGAGTATGATGGTGTAATCATAGCTTGCTGCAGCCTCAACCTCCTGGGCTCAAGTGATTCTCTCACCTCAGCCTCCTGAGCAGCTGGGACTATAGGTACTACCCACCATGCCTGGCTAACTTTTTAATTTTTTTGTAGAGATGGGGTCTTGCTGTTAACCAGGCTAATCTCAAGTGATCCTCCTGCTCAGCCTCCTAAAGTGCTGGGATTACAGGTGTGAGCCACTGTGCCTGGCCAATCCTTAATCCCACGTGTGCAGTCCCTTTTGTCAGATAAAGGAATACATAAATTCTGGGGCTGGGAATGTTCTTACTCTGTCTACTGTAGCCTATTTGAATAGAAAGTAAAGATTAACAGGACTTGAGAATGATCTCTGAGTGGTAAGATTACAGATGTGTTAGAAAACAGAAGTAAGAAAAATCTTCTACAATAAGTATCTCACTGGGACAAAATGCTTTCAAACAAGACAAAAACCTAATAGGATCAACGTCCACTCCTGTGTCCTCAGCACCTCTGTAGTGCTGTGGCTTTCTGGATGTGAGTCCTGGACCCACTGGACCCTATAAGGGAAGGCAGGACCGTGTCCACAGCTAGCTCCGCCCTATCTGTGGTTCAGAGAGACCAGAGACACCTGGTGAGTGTCACATCAGGAACATCCACCCCCAGCTATCTCCAAGCCCAGTTTCACAAACCACATGACTTAAGGACACACTTGCATTCATAAAGAAATCGTTCCTCTAGAGGGTCCCTGCAAGGTTCCCTGAAATAACCCAAAGTCTTCATGTATCTCAGGAGTGAATCTCTTTACAATGACCTGCTTTGTGCTGCACTTTTCCAGGGACATGGCCACTGTGTGAGTGAGATGCCTCTCATTTCAAGTTTGACACCCTAACAAAATGAAGACCCTTTTAATGATCTTCTCCCATAAGTCAAGTTGTGCTTTGCCTTCTGTGCATGGATGAAAATGAAACATTTGAGCTTGAACAAAGCCAGAGCTGCTCTGAATCGTCTCTAAGCCTATGCAGCCTGCTGTGTGCTGCGCATTCCTCCTTTAGGTGGCCGTCTGGCTGCAGGCCCAAAGCAAACATGCCCCTCTCTTCCTTCAAAGGATGACCTCCCTTATGAAGAGCCCCTTTATCTGTGAACACTCCTTAGAAGATGGTCCAAAGATGCTGGAAGGAGGTCTTTGCTCACAGCATAGGGGGACTGATTCTTAGAGGAGGACTTGGATGTAAATGTCAGTTTAAAGCCATGCCCTCAAAACCCCCTCCTGTCCTACTCTTCAGATCCAGGGTCTGACCAGCCACTCCTTAGCCCGCAACCATGGCCGCCATTCAGCACAGCCCCGATGAGCCCTGCCTGCAATGACCAGAGACTGCGGAGGAGTCCTGGAGGTAATGGGCTCTGAGAGTGGCTGGGAGAGGCCAGTGCCTTGTTGGTTGTGAGAGGAGAGGTACTAGTCTGTGGGGCGAGGAGGATTTTTTTTTAACAGAGCACCTGTTATGCAGAGGTAGGGAGAGGACAGGGCTCTGAGGCAGATGTTTCTCTGTTCAGTCATGCTGTGGGCGGTGCTGTCTGAGCCTTGCTTTCCTTGTCATTTGGGGATGACAACCACGAGCACATTCTAGTACTGTAGTAAGGATTCAAGGACTACCTAAAGCCCCCAACTAGCTGTGTTTACGTAGGCAAATGCCTGCCCTTTGAGCCTTGGATAGCATAAAGGTGGGGTGGTTTTAAGCACCATAGGGATCAAGTGCCTAGAGTGACAACGACTGGGCAACAGTGAACATTCAAACACATGAGCTGTGTCACCAGACACCATGCTGGGCATGAAGGAGGGTGTAGAAGTGGCCTCGGACTTGGAGAGCCACAGTCTCGTTGAGGATGGGGAGGGCAGACATTGGACAGATTGAGGTGGTGGAGAGTTGGCGGATGCCCCAGTGAGAGGGAACTCGGGTTGTTATCAGCAGGGCACAGAGGGCTTCGTGGAGGAGGGTGAGCAGCAGTGAGCTGAGGGTCACTGTGGAAGAGCCTTCTATATGTGAAGATGAGTGCAGGTGAAGGTGGCAGGCCCATGGGGAGGGGTGGACTTTGTAGCCAGGCAGATCCGGCCCAGCTGCTTTCTCTTCCTGGAAGGCAGGGTTAGCTCGGCGTGTGCACTGAGCAGTCACGGGGCTGTATCTCACATGTCTCTGCCTGGCACCTGGGAAGTCCCAGTGAGTGTAGGCTGCTGTGGTTGAGGGTGTGACAGTGGGCTTGTGTGACATGGGGACGGTTCAATCCTCAAGGCCCTGTGGAGCAGAGCCATGTCTCGGGACACAGGCTTGGCGGGTGGTGAGACGGGTGCATGCAGGTGTGCCTGGATGCAGTGCTGCTGGGATGACTCCAGAAAACGCAGGATGAGACCTGCAGAAATCTGGCTGGAACAGGGGCTTCAGTGAGTGAGTGACAGATGGAAAACCCGGACTACTGAGCATGGTGAGCTTGGGCGGAGAGTGCTGGTGGCTGCTGGCATATGTGAGGCTGAACCTCTTGCAACTGGCATCTCTGTAGATTGAGAACAGCCTAATACTGGTAATGCTGTGTGGCTGAATAGTGGAATCTGAAGGCGTGGGGTGGGTGGGACTGGGAGTATGTAAACTGGTAAAGGAAGGACAGGGCCAGTATTCAGATGGGAAGAAGACTCTACGTGTCCCCACTGGGCCCCTTCCCTACAGGTGAATGAGGCCAGTGCCAAGCTCGTTCCAGGACTGGCGTCCATCAGTAGGGACAAAGGCTGTAGTCAGCTGCTTTCCAGGGAAGCTAAAAGGCCTCACATTTACGATGACAACCTTAAGATCTATTGTGTTTTTTTTTTTAAAACCAATCCTCTCTCCAGTCCTTGCTGCAGATTCCTCCTCCCCACAGCATCCTCAGAGTGAAATTCTCCTCTTTCATAGCCGTTGTTAGTTGCTGACTTCTGCCTCGTGTACCACCGAGACTTTTGGAATGACAACACCATTTCTTAGCTGGCTCCACTGATAGCAGACTGTTGTCGAACACGACTGCATTTTTATAACAACGTGAGCTTGCAGCTCTGGGGCCTAAGCGAGAGAGGAATGCGTGGACAAGGTATGTTCCATTCCTGCTCCCCAGCAGGGACTCTATTAATGCTGGGGCTAGGTCTCTTCTAGTTTTGCAAACAAAAAAAAGGGGGTGTCTGGATGGCAATCCATAAGAATGGGTTTGCCAAAGGCCTTAATTCCATAATCAGAGTCAGAAAACTTGAGTTCATTCTGTTAGACACTCTAGACCTTGGAGAAAGATCCATAACCTCCCCAAGACACAACTTTCTGATCTGTGCATTGAGGATAATAGTGCCAATTGTACATCACTCGATGCATATTTATGGGGTTGGTGATGATTAGAAATAGATTTTGCTCCTTTGACATCCTGAAATAAGGTAAGCACCAGTGAAGTCTGGCCAGCCAATTCATAGGAACTTTTACTGGTAGAGACATGTAATATACCAAAGGAACTGGGTAGAGACTTTTTTTTTCCTCTTTCAGAGATGGCAGTCTCCCTGTGGTGCCCAAGATGGTCTCAAATTCCTGGGCTCAAGCAATCCTCTCACCTCAGCCTCCCAAGTGCTGAGATTACAGGTATCAGCCACCATACCCAGCCAAGGAGGCTTTTACAAAGATTTTACAAACTCCCAAAATAGAGCATACTTCCAAACCACCTCCTATTCCCAGTGCAACCCCTCAACTCCCTACCCTGGGGGAAGGGTGTGGGGGCTGGAGGGGGCAGAGGGAACCTTCTCTGAAAAGCCCATCCTCATCTTTCTGGAACAAGATCAACATCTAGGCATTGCAGGTGTTCGGCTCGTGCTACAGAGATGGGTATTCAGGGATGTTTATAGACAACCTGAAGAAATAAAAGGCACCAAATGGGTGGGTGTTCCAGTCTTCAGAAAGGTCGGCAAACGAGCGTGGGGAAATCGTGGTTGTTCTATAAAGAATGACAGTGCCATCTCTGGCATTCTTTATGTGCCTCTTAGGTGAGGCCAGAGCCCATCACGGGCTCTGGGGAGTTCAAGAGAAAAGACTCAGTTCCTACCTTCCAGGGCCAGGACAGGCTGTGAGATTTGGTGATAAACACATGGAGGCCTAACTAAGCCACCACCCAAGTGGGGTGGGGTACACCCCTCAGCCAGTGGTGCGAGATGACTCAACACCTTTCAGATGCGGGGAGCAGTCTCCCCGTTTTACTGGCCCTATTACTTGAGCCATTTACCCTATTAGGTTTGCTAAATTTACCAACAAAGGACATACAAGGAGCAAAATCTAGTCGCCATCTATTTTCACTGTCACGGGTGAAATATCAATGTGCTAAAAGGCTCAGGATAACAACCACTCCTCTAGGGTGACTTTCTCCAGTCACAAAGCAGACTTTCTGAGCCATGGATCCACATCCCGATGCTCCTCTGGGATCCACATCCCGATGCTCCTCTGGTACCTGGGGGGTCAGTGATGATGGGGGAGGCCACTTTCAGGGTGTGAGCCTCAGAATCCCAGCATGATTGTGGGAAGGTGACATACCTGAGCCCAGAGTTGCCCCACCTGGAGCTGGGATGAGGAGGTGTCGCGACCTTTCCCAGGCTCTGTTGTTAGTGTCTTCTGTGCATCTCTCCTACGTAACATTCTGGATTTCTTGCAGTACCTTTGAGGTGACGTTGGCCTTTGCAACAATATTCATAAATACGGTTTTAAAGGCTAATTGAATTTAAGAAGCTTTTCTTACGCATCAGCCCTCGTTCCTTCGCTACCCCGTGTACTAGGTCAGTGTTTGCTTCCTACGATGCAGGTTTTTGGCAACATGGACAAATCTCAAGCACATCCTCAAATTCCGAAATCTGAGTCCATTCATAGGCCACTCTGGAAAAGGCAAAAGTAGGAACGACGAAGAACACAGCGGTGGCTGGTCGGGTTGCCTATAGGGGAATGCTTAGAGAATTTGCGGGTAAAGGAGTTGTTCCACATGTTGATGGTGATGACTACAGGGCTCCATGCCTTTGTCAAAACTCACGGAAGTACACCATAAAAACAAGAAATGGTACTATAGTAGGTTTCAATCTCAAACTTGACGCCAAGAAGGCAATACCTGTAAATCTGGACTTTCCTGGCATAAAACAGCCCCTCAGGGAAGACCAATAGCCTGAAGCTCTCAGGAGCCAGTGACCTTTGTCCCTGTCTCTGGGTTAAAAAGTAGGGACCTTGGAGACAAAAGTCTTACATGACTCCCGGCCGTGTCATTCACCAGCAGGGGTACTTGGGCTGGTCACGATGCTCCTTTCTAGGACTCAGATTCCTTGCCTGTGAAGGGGGATCAAAGTCAAACTACTGAGCTGTGTGCACTTTAAATGGGTGAATTGTATGGTGTGTGAGCTGTATCTTGAGCTGTTTTTAAAAATGGTGCAAGCAAAAATACATGAAGGGGGAAATCACAGGATCTGTCCTGCAGGTTCTTGAGACAAAGCCAAGGATCACGTTTGATGCTGGGATGGAGCATAGCCTGTGGGATGCTGCTTAGTGAATGCCCTCGCCCTTCGGTTCTGAACTTGGCCTTGGCTGCCTCTAGCAGGGTTCACTCCTCTGTGAACCTTATGCTCAGGTCAGACCTCAATCTTACTCCTCAGACCTGCTATTGCCAAAGGTATTTGGGGGGTCACACAGGGAATGGAATGGCCTTAGAAATGCAGTTCAAACTACTGGGCAGAAAACACGGGAAGGAAATGGCACAGAGGATTCCATCTCCAAATCCACGAGGGGCCAGGCCTCCTGGGTTGCAGGGTCCATTGTCACCGAGCTGGGAAACACTCTAGGGACATCACATACCCAGGGCTGCACCTGGCTCTGAGATCATCTGGAAGGCAACTGGAGAACTCTGAGGATGCCACGGTCACCTAGGAGACAGCCCATGGGTCCCCAGGGCACTGCCTCCCCTCCCCTGCTGATACAGGGATGTAAACTGCGGTAATGAGCCCCCTGCCAGGCCACGCATGGTTCTGACACACACGCTTGGTGTTAGTTTCAGAAACTCCGACTCCATCCTCCCTGCTGCTGGTAACTTATCACAGCACTGGGGAGTTGGGGCAAAGGGGGGGGGGTCTCTGTGTGAGGGCACCTGCCGAGGGCCCCAGGGGTGGCTGTTTTTTTTTTTTTTTTTAAATAAGCCTCTGGGGTACACTGCGTGGTGCCGTGTCACCAGCATGCGGCTGAAATTGATCAGACAGCCTCAACTGCTAATCAGTGAAAACGGCTGCAAGGAGAAGAGAGTAGCTTTTCACTTTGCTTCACCTGTGATCTGGGTTTGGCGAGCTGGTCAATACTCCATTTACTAGGAGCTGCCTTTGGAGTTTGGAGGGCTGGATCCCTGCAAGCTAGCTAGGACTGAGCTGTGTGTGTGGCGGGGATGTGGCCAGCATCCTCCACGACCCAGCTCCCTCATCAGTCTGTGCGTATTACCAGTTTGAAAACCCAGTTCTGCCTCTGGGATGTGGAAATCACGGAGAATGTGCTCCCTGCATCTTAGGCCCTCGGATCTGTGGAGTGGGGAGGGAGAGTGGCCTTGCCCTGCCTTCTGTACCGCGTGGCTGTGGGGGTCCCGAGGAGCGGTATCAGCATACCAAGCTGAATGGCCTTTGAATTCATTCCTAGGCAACACCTGGGCCTCAGAACTGCGCGATGGGTGCCCCGTGAAATCCAATTCCACTGTGAACTATGCTAGCATCCATCAAGGCTTTTACCTCCTGCCTCTGGGTTTGATATGGGTCTCCAAGACTTCCACCATCCACAAGTGATCCAGAAATGGCTGTGGCAATACCCAAGCCTCCTTTGAAGGCAGGTCTGGGTCTGGTTCTCTTTGGATCCCAACACCACAAGGTACTTGAATTATTTATTTTGAAAGGATTAAAGAAGCCACTGCTTGTCAAATCTTGAACTAAACGAGTAACACAAATTCTCATAGCATCCTTAAGCCGGCCACGTGAGTGAAGGGGGTGCTGTAATTACCATCCTAATCTTACGGGTGTGGCAAATAAAGCAGGGAGGATAAATCCTATGGCTAATCAGGAGCAGAGGCTGGTTTTGATCTTGAATGTGTGCAGTGTGAGCCCAGAGTCGATGACTAGATGGAAATGCATCCAGGTCCAGCCCCCAAGACGCTACAGTTAGGTTGGCGGCACAAGGTGTGGGTATCTGACAAGGCAGCTGTTGCTTGCTGCTTCATGAGAGGTACAGATGGACAGTCCCCAAGGAGTCACACTGAGCAAGGTTTCAACCATAAATAGAAATGGTCTGAAAGGTGGCGGCCCGGACAGGCATGCCCAGAAAAGCAGAAGATATGTGTGACTCCCAGGCAAGAACCCAAAAGACACTGTGGCTTTTGGGAACTAAAGAACTCAAAACACTGAGGGCACGACCTGTCATCAGATGAACGTAAATCCCTTTAGTAAACCCAGCATTTTTTCCATGATGTTTCGAGTGTACTTTCAATAACACTGTGACATGGCTGCTAGGTTCCTGATATTTTTAAGCTTCAGGCTTTTCTTCTGCAAGCTCTGGCTGTGCAGTTGCTCTTCTACAAGCACAAGTTAAATGGTGAAAAGGGAAGCAATAACAATTTACTGAATTCTCTCATAAAAAAAATTTAAAGAGTGATAAAGGCTTATTTGTTTGGGGGGTGGAACACAGAAATGAAATAGCTTGTCAATCCACCCTTTGTGGATAACCACTGTTAGGACAGTAGTATATAGTTTTCTAGTCATTTTTCTGTTTTGTTTTGTTTTGTTTGATGATGGAGTCTTGTTCTGTTGCCCAGGTTGGAGTGCAGTGGTGCAATCTCGGCTCACTGCAAGCTCCACCTCCTGGGTTCACGCCATTCTCCTGCTTCAGCCTCCCAAATTTGGTATTGTTTTAAATCAAAGAAGTCCGGCCTTAGAATGCCGGAGATGATGGTGGAAATGGCCTGGAAGATAGGAAGGACAAAGGTGCTGTGTAAGGCTTGCGGAGTGACTGCTGTGAGGCTTTCATCTATTTCTTGCTGTTCTCATGACGGCAGATGGGAAGCTACAGAAGTTACTGCCCCAGGCCCATGTTAGACAAGCAGAATGTGGCTTACATTCGGACAGAGGGCTACCTCCAAGGTCACGTGGCAGCAGTCCCCAACCTTTTTGACACCAGGGACGAGTTTTGTATAAGAAAATTTTTCCACCGATTGGGGGGGGGGTGGGTGGGGGTGGTTTTGAGATATAAAGTGTGTTACATTTGTACACTGTATTTCTACAGTTACTACATTGCAATAAATAAGGAAATAATTCTACAACTCATCATAATGTAGAATCACTGGCAGCCCTGAGCTTGTTTTCCTGCAACTAGAGGGTCCCTTCTGGGGGCGATGGGAGAAGGGTGAGAGATCATCTGGCATGAGATTCTCATAAGGAGCACGCAGCCTAGATCCCTCACATGGGCACTTCACAATAGGGTTTGTAAGCCTGTGAGAATCGAATGCTGCTGCTGATCTGACAGGAGGTGGAGCTCAGGTGGTGATGCGAATGATGGGCAGCGACTGTAAATACAGACGGAGCTCTGCTCACCCACTATGTAGCCCAGTTCCTAACAGGCTATGGACTGGTACTGGGCCCAGGGGTTGGGGACCCCTGGCCTATGGGACAGAAGAGGGACCCAAGCCTGATCTGATTACTACTCATCCTAGACTAAGGAGCAGAGGACAGAGCAGTAGGCTTCGACATTGCAGTTGGGACCTGTGAATTTACTTGCTTAAAAGGAGTCTTTTCTCTCTTTCCCCATATCTGTGTAAATTTCTTTAAAGTCTCTTAATCCCTCTATTATCTGAAAAATGGGGCTGATATCAACTACCTATGACATTAAACAGGACAATGAATCCAGGGCCTGAAGCAAACTCAGGCACATTTTCTGCAAATGGGCTGCTTATGACCCTCTTGTGGATCTTGGCCACTGTGGACCTGTCCCTAGGGCGCCCCATCTGGCAGATAAACTGCTTCAGATTCTACAACGCAGGATGATCACCCAGTGGGCCCGGGAGTGTTACGGACAAAGACAAGCCTGAGACAGGGAGCCTAGTGGTGAGGCTTGTGCAGTGCCCCCATAGAAATCAAATGGAGGTGGACTCGGATCCCAGGCACAAGGACCAGTAAGATGGGGAGATGCAGAATGGATTTCTTCTGAGCTTGGGGCCTGGACTGTGGGAGCAGCTGGGGCAGTGACAGGTGTATGGATCCACCACGGATGGGGTACTGAGAGGCCATACACTCTGGGGCACGTGCATCCCCGGGGTAAACAGTGCTCATTAAAAACTAAAGATACACTGTGCCTGACTTTCAAGGATGCCTTAAGTTCATAGAGCAATCTACCAATGCTTTCTTGATGTCAGCTTTCACCGATGGTTACCAATGGTGGCTGTTTACCAATGGCTGTGATGCTGAGGGCCTCTGTCTTGATAGCCCCTGGTCACCTTAAGTGGGTATCTCGGGTTTCAGAGCTGGCTCAGGCTGACACTTCAGTAAGGCCTCAAATACCATCTACTAGGGTGGGCTGAAGAGAGGCTGTGCGATGGTTCTGCTGGGGTAAACGGTGCTTATTGAAAACTAAGATGCATTATGCCTAACTTTCTAAGGATGGAAAAGGATTCTCCCTGAATCCTGCTGCTCTTCTAATGCTCAGTTGCCCTGTCCCCCACTTTCCATGGGATGTTCAGAACATAATCATCTCTATTGTAATCCCAGCCAATTCCCTCACAGTGCTCTCCCCACTGCAGCACCCGGCCCAACCAACCCTGGCCAAAAACTTAAGCAGAAGACAGGGCGAGCAATGAATGAAAAACGCATCCCACCTTCCCTGAGGAGTTGACAATCCTCCAGTTCCCTACACGGGCCCTCCTCCACTTGCTAGAATGGCTATGGTCATGTGACATTGATGTTTTGGTGAACAACAGACTGCAGATACGATAGTGATCCGGTAAGATCACGATGGAGCTGAAAAATATCTGTTGCTTAGTGACATCACAATGCACGGCAGTACCCTGCGTCTGAGGTGATGCTGGTATCAAAGAAGCCTACTGCACTGCCAGTCAACAAAAAGATTTTTTGGACTGGCTGTAGTGGCTCACACCTGCAATCCTAGCATTCTCGGACGCCAAGGAGGATGGATCATTTGACGTCAGGAGTTTGAGATCAGCCTAGCCAACATGGTGAAACTACTGAAAATGCAAAAATTAGTTGGGCAAGGTGCTGTGTTCCTGTAATCCCAGCTACTTCAGAGGCTGAAGCAGAAGAATTGCTTGAACCCAGGAGGCAGAGGTTGCATTGAGCCAAGATCACACCAAACTCCCGTGTCAAGCCAACGGTGGCTTGTTTCTATTTGCAAGCCCTCAACCATTGAGCATCTCCACCCTCTTCTGAGGTTCCTCCCATCTCTCTGAAGACTACTTTGCCACTAAATCGTACAGGGTCCCAGGTCTCTTCTGCCTGCACTTCCCACGTGTCTTTCCGTAGATCCAAATGGCAAAGCTTCCCAAATTCGTATGTCGGCCCTTCCCTTTGGAGCTCTGGAGTCCTTTTATCTACCTTGAACATGGCCAAAATGGAAATTGTGACCAGGTGCAGTGACTCATGTCTCTAATCTCAGCACGCTGAGGTTGAGGCAGCTGGATGGCTTGAGCCTTGCAGAGTCTGAGGCCAGCTTGGGGCACATAGCAAGACCCCATCTCTATTTAGAAAAAAAAAAAACAGATGTGGCATGTACCTGTAATCCAGCTACTAAGGAGGCAGAGGTGGGAGGAATGCTTGAGCCTGAGAAGCAGAGGCTGTAGTGAGCCGAGGTCATGCCACTACACTCCAGGCGAGGAGACAGAAACCCTATCTCAAAAAAAAATTCAATTTTTTTCCCCCATCAAACTTCTGTTCCTTCTCTGGGCTTCCGTACTTTAGTAAATGGGGCAACTGCCAAGTCCAATGATGAAACCAGAACTCTGGGGGTGCCTTAATTTTTCCTTTTCACATTCCAAAGCAAATCCACCCACTGGCCTTTGGCTTCTGCCTGTAGAGACACGTCTACTGCTTCCACTTCTGTCTCTGCTGTGTCTCCTAAACCTAGACACCCTCCCTTCTTGCCTTGACCCTTCCTCAGACCAAACCCTTCTATAGCTTCGCACTGCGTTCAGAATCAAATGCAAATGTTTCCCACGGCTATAATTCCATCGTCACTTCCTCTAGCTAGCAACACGGGGACTGCCCACCATGCCCTAACTCCTCCTTGTGCTTTTGGCCTTCGCCTAAGAGTTCCCTGGAGTTTGTTCACAGCATCTGTTGCCATCTGAAGTGTCATCTTCCCCATTATATCCCCAGTGCCTAGAATTACGTCTGGTGCACTCAACCAGGTAAGCGAAGTCAAAGTGTGGTCTGTCTTGGTCTAGCTCCACTATAGTCAGACCGCTGCCCACTGGACCCACAGGACCTTGAACTTGCCAGCTTAGACACGGAGGAGGTGTGTGACGCCATGAACCCAATCTCGCAATTAGAAGGCCCTGGGTTGGATTTCATACTCAGCAACATCTGGGACGTGTCACGGCGACAAAGCTCTTTAACCTCTCCAACCATCACTTTGAGAACATAAGAGTAATAACCCATACTTGCCTCTCATTGAAAGCGCAGACTGTTACTTTTATAAGAATAAGAAAAGCGCCCTTTAAGCCTCACTCAGCACTACAGTGAGATGGCACGAGTCCAGAGGACAAGTGAACCCCCCCCCAAAAAAAAAAACGCTTGAAAATGGATAGCCATGCAGGTGGTGTGTGTAACAAGTCGGTGTGATATAAACAGACCTGATACCACACGCAAAAATACTTAAGGGTTGAGACCAAGAACTGACTCCCAGCAACAAAAGTTGGCCTGGGACATGGCAGCTAGGGAAACGCTCTGCGTGCATGAGGGGTTCCTACAGAGCAAACTGAGGGGCCGGCAGCCCAGCAGACAAGCAGGGAAAAGTAGGGAGTGCCTCATGGGACAAAAGTTGACCAACGTGTTTCTCACGTGCCAAGAAGCACGGGGGCTATGAGAGGGACTGAGCAGACAGCGTCCCTGCCCTCTGGGAGGTCATACCCTGGGTTTGAGCACCCTCATCTCACTTCCATTTCTCCCTGTACCCAGCAGCTGCCTATAGTCCAGTCTCCATGCCACACCTGAGTAACCCCACTAATTCCAGACCGTGTCACTCCTGCACCAAGTCTGTCTCGGAGAATAAGCCTTCCGATAGTCTCCAAGATCCTCATCAGCCCTTTCACCTTTCTGCGTCCTTCCCTCGTCCCCACAAATCCACCCAGCCTCAAGGCCCCTCAGTGGCACCAGACAAGCACACTCCTGCCTCCCTCTGTAGGAAAGGCGGTCTGGCCAGCTAATCCCCTCACCACCTCTGTCACTTTCTCTGGAGGCCGTGTGGCATGCTGATGTAACTGTCCTCTTCCCTTAGCACCCTGGCACCTAGAGACAGACAATGGCACAGAATAGGTGCTGAATACAAATTTCTGCAATGAACAATTGCATTCTCTAGGGAGAGAAGGCACGTTCGACTCATCAGGAAAATGCAAACTGAGAAAGATTCGAAGATGGCTGTTACCAAGCATGGGCAGGGATGCTGAGAAATGGCACTCCTGTGGTTAGAGGCACAAACTGGGGAAAATGAGGCAGGTGTGTGTGTGTGAGCTCCTCTGACTTGGGAGCTCCACATCTTGGTATCGGCTTTAAGAAATTGTTGAGCAAGTTCACAAAAAAGTGTGCGAGGATGTTCAATGCAGTGTCCTTCTGAGGAAGCTTGGAAACCACCCTGTACCCATGGACCCGGGATGGCAGGTGTGTGGAAACAGCAGGACATGCTGCTGTTACACAGGACGACGCACACACGTGCATAGGGGCACAGAAACATCTTCAAGACACACGTAAGGGGAAAGCTACAGACCAAGAGACATCTGGTCCCATTGTAGTTTTATATGAAGCAAGCACCCATGTATATACAGACACACCAACAGGCGGAGACGAGGATGCAGCCAAGGGAGACGTTCATATTTTGCTCCATATATGCTCATCGTTCAAATGGTTTAAGCCAGAATTTATTCACGCATTGCTCATTTAATTAAAACGCGGTAAATAACAAAACATTCTGGCTGGGCAAGGTGGCTGAGACCTGTAATCCCAGTGCTTTTGGGAGGCCAAGGTGGGAGGATCACCTGAGGTCAGGAGTTACGGACCAGCCTGGCCAACGTGGTGTAAGCCCGTCTCTACTAAAAATACAAAAATTAGCCAAATGTAGTGGTGGACGCCTGTAGTCCCAGCTACTCGAGAGGCTGAGGCAAGAGAATCACTTGAACCCGGGAGGTGGAGGTTGCAGTGACCTGAGATCATGCCACTGCACTCTAGCCTGGGCAAAAGAGACTCCATCTCAAATCCCAGCACTTTGGGAGGCCTAGGTGGGTGGATCACAACGTCAGGAGTTCGAGACCAGCCTGGCCAACATGGTGAAACCCTGTCTGTACTTTAAAAAAAAAAAAAAAAACCGGGGAGGGTAGTATGTGCTTGTAATCCCAGCTGCATGGTAGGCTGAGGCAGAACTGCTTGAACCCAGGAGGTGGAGATTGCAGTGAGCCAAGATCACGTCATTGCACTCCACCCTGGGCAACAAGCGTGAAACTATCTTGCGGGGGTGGGGGGAGGGGAACAGCATCTTCACAAAGGGCCCGCAGCTCCTGCTTAGCCCCCTGGAGCGCTCTGCTGGGCCCCTCTTCCAGCACTGTGATGGTAAGTGTGCATCTGCCTTGCCTGGTCTAAGCAGCTGGGGCTGGTCTGAGCTAGTCTACACCATGCTCAGCAGGTTGGAGTGTGTCAGACCCGGTTTTCAACCACCAGAACTACTTGTACGTTCAACTTGAGAGCACGTCTGGCAAGCTCTAAGATGACGGGCTGGCTTCTCTACCTGCCCTTGTCAGGGGGTTTCCCAGGGCTGGGTGCCCACTCATTTTCCTCTTCCTCTGTGTGCCTGGATGGGTGGCCGTAGGCGGCAGTAATCTTGTGAGATCTCCCTCCATATTCCCAAGTCCCTATCTGCTAGCACGGCCACTGAAAATAA
Organism: Pongo pygmaeus; assembly: GCF_028885625.2. Classification (NCBI taxonomy): domain Eukaryota; kingdom Metazoa; phylum Chordata; class Mammalia; order Primates; family Hominidae; genus Pongo; species Pongo pygmaeus. The sequence goes on from NC_072391.2 coordinate 16,238,696, forward strand.
CTGCAGCTGTATACTGACTTAAGGATCCAAAAATCCCAGGAAGGACCTCACAGCTGTGAGCCAGATGCCCAAGGCCAACCCTGAACTACATGCAGGTGAGTGTTGCTTTGGAGTTATCTCCAATTAGTGTCCACAGCCTCTTAAAGCTAATTGAGTTCCACTCTCCTGACTTCAGTCCCTCAGACAGTGCTTGCTGTAGTCAATACAATCCATGCTCCTAATGACATGGCAGACAAGGCCGAGAGCAATCAGCTCTATCTCCTGCCCCCATGTCCACGTCTCCCCAGGCCCTGCCATCTGCCATGCCCTCTCCCCTCTCTGGCAGGTCACTGTGTCACACTGCTGGCTGTTCCCTCCTCCAGGACGACTCAAATCCCTGAGCTGAGATGCATTCGCATCTTAGCTCAGAAGTGACTTCACTGGAGATTTATCAGTCACCCAATCTAAATCTTTCCCCTAACCCTTGTAAACATTCTTTATGGCCTGGGTCTCCCATTGCAATCCTTCTATCGGATTGGTGTTTGGTTTTGGCTTTTTCAGTCATCCCCATGAGAATGTAAACTCCATGAGGGCAGCAACTTGGCTGGCCTGTGTGCCAGTGCTGGGGACATCACTGAGAAATGAAGGCCTATTTGGCAGGCTATTTTTGAGCGAGATTCCTGAGGCCCAATGGTTGGTGATGAGATGGACAGAGGTACTTCACTCCAGCTCTTGAGCCGGAAGAACTGACCATGACGTCACTACTGCTCTGCACCGGGTGCCATCATTGCTGTCTTACAGGTAATGGCTCATTAAACCCTCATATAAGCCAGGAGAGAGGTTTCATTATCACTTCTCCTAACTGAGGAAACTGAGGCACAGAAGTTAACTGGCTGGGGCTTAGGAGCCCCTAGGAGGCAGAGCCTGGGGCATGGGGCTGGGTGTCTGACTCCACGGTCCTCTCCTTCCTCATCTGCTGCTGTTTCCCTTTCTACAGGATTTCTAGATGAAGCTGTACTGGAACGCGGCCTCACTTGGGCATTTCTGTATCAGCCATGGTTGCACTCACTGAGATAGCACAGCTGAGTGGCTGAGACAGAGACTCAGTGCCCCAAATAATCCTTCCCATACGAGCCTGGACTTGCCACCTTTTTTTTTTTTTTTTTTAGAGACAGGGACCAGCAGGAGCTGCTGTCACATGGCACTGTGTTGGGCACAACCTGGCTGAGGGATCTGATCTCAGTGGATCCTCACAGTGGCTCTGTGTGGTTGGGTATAGAGATCTCCACCTTACAGATGAGCAGACAGGCTAGAAATGTCACCTGCTTAGTCCTGTATCCCCAGCAACAGCTAAGTGGCCAAACTGAAGAGGGGATACAGAAGTTTCACTCTGATACCCATGTGCTTCTGAAGCAGGCCCCTGCTATGTGTACAAGGCAGCCAGGAAGTAATTATTTCTCATCAGCCGTTCCTTTCCAGAAGCTGGCTCACCACCTGAAAGGAGGGTGGCATTTTCATCCTACTGCACGGAAACAGAAACCAAAGCTCAGAAAATACTGGCTGGGTTGATGCCTCAGACTCATATCTGATTCTAACACCAGAATTTGTTCCAACCTTTTGAAAGCACGGTTTCTCAACTTTGGATGCACCTTACAAATCCACCTGGGGAATTTTAAAAAGATCCTGATGCTCAGGCCCAAAGATTAATGTTGCATTAACCAGGCAGTTCCTGGCCCCTGTATTTCTAAAAGCATGCTGGGGGATCCAACGTGCAAGCTGTGGCTGAGACCCCAACTTCAAAGCAGTTGTACCGTTGGGGAAGTTCTGCAAATGGAAAGACTAGCTCCCAAAAGAATGATTCCACATATCTCTGAGGTTACAAGTGGCTTTTTGGTGGGTTGAGAAACTGGTTAAACATTCAATGGTGTCTGAACCTCCTGGAGAAGTGATTTTTTGACTGTCCTCAGAAGATGGCAGATCTGAGGGCACTCTGTTCCTGAAGGCTCTCTGTGGGGAAGTCTGCATGATGGTAGTGAAGGTTTTCTGAGATTCTCCCGGCAGCTGTGGACCACTGTTTCAGACCACATTTCATCCAAGGAAAGGAGAGGATCAAATGAAGATGAACACACCCCACTTCCTTTATCTGGATGGCACCATGCTTAGGAGCCCATCACTCGGCCAGAGAAGAAATATTTAGACCGAGAACACCTTTCTGTTGTGCCCTGAGCTGTTCTTACCTTTATGATTCAACTAAAAATTTCCACTTAAATAAAACGAGCAATTCTGAGCTTCCCCTCCCCTCACACGTTTCCTCCCAGAAAGAGTCGATCGTGAAAATACCGCTCAAAAATCATCCGTAAAAACGTAAATAAAGCAAAACATATTCTGTGCTCCATTTTCCTCATCTCAGCTCTTCAGCCTCTATATACTTTTTGAACTATTTTATTTCATCACCTTTTTTGTATTCAAAAAATGCAGAATAAGCACGAGGGCGTGAATACATGAAAAAGTGAGTCTCCCCACCTTGGTCCTCCAGTAAGCCACGGTTATTTTTTAAGGTACGTTTCTAGAGGTATCCATTACATATAGAAGCATGTATGTATGCACAAGGTGTAAGTATATATCCTCACATTTGGTATTTTTTTTTCTTTTGGGAGACTCAGTCTCACTCTGTCTCCCAGACTGGAGTGCAGTGACACAATGTCGGCTCACTGCAACCTCCACCTCCCGGGTTCAAGTGATTCTCCTGCCTCAGACTCTGGAGTAGCTGGGACTACAGGCGTGCACCACCCTGCCTGGCTAATTTTTGTATTTTTAGTAGAGACGGGGTTTCCTCATGTTGGCCAAGCTGTTCTCAAACTCCTAACCTCAGGTGACCCAACCACCTGGGCCTCCCACACTGCTGGGATTACAGGCACAAGCCACTATGTCCAGCCCATATTTGCTATTTCTAAAAATAGGTATTATGTGTGGTGCTCTTCCATGCTTTTTCCTCTTAGTGATGATGTCACGGAGATTTTTCCATATCACTACATGTGGTATGCAAGGTATTCCCTTAGATGTGGGTGTACATCAGCCTCAGTATTCCAGCCCATAGGTTAGCAAACTTCTTATAAAGGGTGAGACTGTAAACATATTAGGCTCTAGGGAGCCATTCCATCTCAGTTACAACTCTTCAACTTTGCCTTTAAAACATCAAGTGTGAATGAATGGGCATGTTCTAATAAAACTTTATTTACAAAAACAGGTAGCGGGTAGGATTTGGCCTGTGGGCTGTCATTTTCTGACCTCTGTTGTAGTCTGAACCCTCTTTGGCTGTTTCACCACAGGGACATGGCCACACGGGGCCACGGAGGCAAGGCCTGCCCGCACAGGGCACAGAAACCATGATGGGCTTTGGCTGCAAATGGAAATCACCTGTGAATTACCAACAGCTCTCAAAGTAAATGCTGGAACAGACTTTGGCGACTGTCCTGGCCCCGAGCAGCAACCGGGACATCAGGATGCCACGTCTTGGGACTGCCTCAAGCTGGTTTCAGCAGGGATGCTCTTTCCAGACAGCATGTGGAAGGCAAGGGATCTGGAGTGGAAAAAGGTACAGGCCTTAGGGCTGGGGTCCTAGGGTGGAAGCCCACTCCATGCCTTACTGGCTGTGTGAGATAGAGAATGAAAAATGATGTGTGTGAGGATCTCCCTGTGGCTCGGGCTGGAGTACAGTGGTGCGATCTCGGGTTCACTGCAACCTCCACCTCTACCTCCCAGGTTCCAGAGATTCTCCTGCCTCAGCCCCCTGAGTAGCCAGAACTACAGGTGCACACCACCACTCCTGGCTAATCTTTGGTAGAGACGGAGTTTTGCCGTGTTGGCGAGGCTGGTTTCCACCTCCTGACCCCAAATGATCTGCCACCTCAGCCTCCCAAAGTGCTGGGATTACAGGTATGAGCCACCGTGCCTGGCACACACAAGCATCTTGAGGGGGCCTGACCCATATAGACATTCCATGAACAGCAAATGGGATCATGATGTTAACTGCTAAATCAAAGGTCAAAACTCGACCCCAGGATTTTCCATCTGCTGTGTCCCCCAAAAACGACACTATGTAATATGAGGCCGAACGCTACGATGCCTGCCCAGCTTCAAGAGTGGCCTCACCTAAGATAATCCACAAGCCTTTTATGCTGCCTGAAAAGGACCCAGAACATGGGAGAGCAGGACCCTTGCTTGTCCTGTTGCTTGAGTGTTCCCTAAGCGCCAGGCCATAGCAGGTGCTGGAGAATACCTACAGCCCGAGTGAGTGCTGCTACGTGCAGGGTCCAAGCCAAGAGCCCTGGCTGCATAGCGGAGGAACTTAGAGCTAGACAGGGCTGGGCCCACTGGGGGAAAAACACCAGCCCAGCTCTGACCCAGCGCTGTGGTGGATGACGGATGAGCTCAGCACAGAAAATACCTTGGAGACCCGGACCTGCAACTCCTACACCAGCACAATGCCCTGCAGTGCTCTGGGCTTTAAACTTCAGTTCCTGCCGTGTTGAGACCAAATGAGGCCCCTGAGGAGCCTCTTTCTCTGTGGGGCTTGGACAGAGTACCCCGGCCTGGAGTGGGACTTATGCGGAAGCTAGTGTCATGGAAAGGCCCCAGACAGGAAATTCTCAAGACAACTATGACAACTCATCCTGAAAGCCCGGTGCCATCCAAGACACACAGATGACATGCTACAGGGATGTGGCACGGTCTGGGGGGCCAGGGGTAGGTTACAAAGGAGACCTTAGAAGGCGTGGGACTCCTTTCCATGTGGGTGCAGAGCCCCCAGTATCATTCCCCATGGAGGCACCAAGCCAGGAGAACAGAGCTCCAGGGACAGTAGCCTCTGCCCTTCCCAGTGAGGTCCACACCTGGTAAGCCAGGAGGAAGGAAAGGTGACTCAGCACTGTGGCAGGATCCAATGTGGCCTGTGGGAGGAACAAGGTAGTGAATGTGTATGGCCACGATTAAGAATGAACAGGGACAGAAAATTCCTGCTACACCCAAGAAATGGACCTCAATGTCCCTTAGTAACATCTTTGCACATCATGCCTGGCCCTGTCCATGCCAGCAGTGGTGCCTGCCTTCCTATAAATAGGCATGAGCAGTGCAAAAGTCCAGGATGCCACGTTCAGACCACTGTGCCAAGCTGTCTCTCCCCAGCTCCCAACAGACTAACTACCTTCAGGGCAGGCCGGGAATTGAGGTGTCCCTGAACCCCTAGGACCAGCCCCTGTACAACGCTAGAACCGCTGCTGAAAGAAGCGGCTAATTTTGCTCAACTCCAGTTTGGAATGCGGGGCTCAGTAAGGCAGTGCATCCTTGAGCCCATCTTGCTTCGTGGCCAGGCAAGTGTGAGCAGCTGTAGCTTCACAGTAGGAGGCTTAGGCAGTGATAGGTGTCAAGCTATGCCGAACCCAGACAGGAACTCGGGTCAGGTTTCACTACAGGAGATGGTGCCTGGAGCGTGAATCCTACCTGCGTCCCATGGGACAGCTTGGTGGTGCTGAGGCTGACTGGCAGTGTATTTAATCCTCCTCGTGAGGTAGGGGGATGTTAACCCCATCTCGGGACTCTGTTTTTCTAGTTCCTGACTCTTTCACACCCACATTCAAACCAGCAGCACGTTCTGGTAGGTCTACTTTGAGAATACTGCTTCCCAGGCTGCCCGACACACTGTCCCCTAACTTACCTGTTCCATCAGCCATAACACCTCTACCCTCTGCTAGCTCCACATGGCAGCCAGAATCCCCTTGGCTGCAAGGCCTCTGTGCCTGGGCTGCCCTGGCTTCCTTGCTGCTTCTCCTGGGGGCCAAGTCCTCACGGCTTCAGGACCTTTGCACCTGCTGTGTCCACAGCCTGGCTCACTGCCTCAGGTCTCCACTTCATGTTAAACTATCCTTGTGGTCTTCTTGGACCATAAAAGGCACATCCCCAGCAGGTTTCTTGTGCTCCACAATGGCTGTGATGTCCTTTCCTGTCTTCTCACTGGGAATTGCCACCTGACACATGCATGTCTGCTTCACTATTCAACGTCTGTGTCCTCCATGAGAGCAGATGCTTTATCTGCTGTTGAACTATCAGGATCTGAAATGGTGCACAAGTAAGTACTAACTGGAGGAATGGGTGGATGGAGGTGCAGGGAATTTACTTTCTCTTCATCCCTGCTCTCATCCTCCTAGGGCTTCTGGCTGCACTCCCAGCCCTGGGAAAACCAAACCAGCCTGATCTTACCTGTGACTGTTTAATCTTAATCCCTTTATTTTCATATATTTTGAAAGCAATCCTAAAATTTCCTTTAATAAATGTTCTTGCATGGAAGGTAACTGTTTAAATGTCTAATTTTCTCATCATGTTTTCTTAGTTTTCTAGTCAAAATAACAGCTTTAATCACAGCAGTTCTAGATGGATTCAGAAATGAAGATGTATCCTCTCTTCTTGGTAATTGTTTATAATTATCAGTAGATCAATCTGGCATCTATGTTCCACCTGTATTATCCTTGTTGGGTTGGTGATTTGGGTGGGGACACAACCAAACCATATCTCATGTTGAATTCCCAAGTATCATGGGAGGGACCCAGTGGGAGATAACTGAATCACAGGGGCGGGTCTTTCCTGTTCTCTTCTTTGTGACAGGGAATAACTCTCCTGAGATGTGGTTTTATAAGGGAGAGTTTCCTAGCACAGCTCTGTTTGCCTGATGCCATCCATGTAACACGTGACTTGCTCCTCCTTGCCTTCTACCGTGATTGTGAGGCCTCCACAGGCACGTGGAACTGTGAGTCCATTAAACCTTTCTTTTTTCTGTAAACTGTGCAGTCTCAGGTATGTCTTTATCAGCACTGTGAAAACGGACTAATATACTTGTACCAAGGATGGAAAAGACAGATCAAGTTTACCTCTACAGCAATGAGCACCTACTATGTGCCTGGTTACTTTCCATTCCCTGCACCAGCCCCCGTCACTGTTAGCACGTGGAGGTTATTAGCTCTGTTTTGTGGTTGAAGAAATACAGGGTACACAGCAGAGAGGACATTGTCCAAAGTCACACAGCTAAGTGACAGACTGGGGACTCAACCCCAGGACTGCTTCACTCCTGTCATGTGTACTCAAGTGTGTGTGGTTTTTTTTTTTGGCATTCAGGTATTCAAACTATAGTCCCCACTGAAGCACACATCCTGCTCTTAGTTGTCAGAAGAATACGTAAATATTAATAGCTCCAAACACCTGGAATGCTCCAGGTATCCCACCCTAATGCCCACGGCTTAGACTCCCCTCTCAAAGAGAGGTGGTCACTTCCCCAGGGGTCTGGCGAGTCAGAGCAGGGAGGCCCCTGTGCCGGCTGAGTTGTTGGGAGCTGAGTGAGGCAGCAGGGGTGGACGCAGCATCTGCAGGACCAGATGGGCTCAGCTGAGGGTTATCTCTGCCCTGCCCACTGTAGCTCCCCCGAGTTGGCTCTGGGTAGAGACTTGAAGGGCCCCTGTATGCCTAATGGTGAAAGGTGCTGTTTAAAGGCTGCCTCTCCATCTCAGGTTAAAATCTGAAAGCTTCATGGTGACCTCGTCTCCTGCCACCCACCTGGTACCAGCCACTTCCCTTAACCTGGAGCCTAGAAGCTGGGAAGGGCCATAGTCTAGACTCACAACAGAAGCAAAGAGCCAGACCCTTGCTTTCTGTACCTCTGGATTCCAAAGGAAATGGGTTCCTCTGTCTACTCAAAAACTCCGCTGCTGGCAAAGGCCCCGGTCACCCACTCCTACAGGACACACGGTCTTGCCACGGGTGCAGGAGAGTCACTGGCATCCTGTCTGTCCACAAGCCCTGGAAGGAACAGTCCCGGGGTGGGGCCACGCAGGACCCGGCCAGGAAGGGGACCATGCATGTGCTGTGTGACAATGGGTTGTTGCCGTCTGTATGCACTGGTAGTATGTGACACCCTTGCTCTGGTGGGTTCAGGTCTTCCAGATGTAAAGAGGGCCACGTGGCAAACCAGTTTCTCAACAGTACTCTTTGGAGCTGCTTGAGAGCAGAGGTCCTGTCCCTGTCATAACCTGCCCTACCCCTTCCTTTTTTGTACTGATCATATTTGCTTCTCTGAGGGCTGGCAGAGTGTCTATACTTCGTAGTTGGGCTACGGAAGTGGGAACTCACAGAGCTGGCTACCACAGCCCAGATCTCTTGCTTCCTAGCTGTGCCACCTCGGACAAGTTACTCAACCTCTGAGCCTGTTTCCTCATCTGGAAATACACTGAACAAGGGATGATGATAACATCTAATGATTATCGATTACTGGCCCATTGACCACAGACCAGGGGCTGTGTCGACACTGGCTGCATGTGTGCATTTCCCCAAGGAGTTCTTGCTGAATAAGTCAGCATGAAGCACTGGTCAAGAGCTTGGGTTCTAGAATCCTGGCTCTGCAGTTGACCAGCCGTGTGAGCGGGAGCGCGTCCGTTCACCTCTCTGGGCCGAGGTTTCCCCTCCTATTGAAAGGATGGTGGAGGAAGAGAATGCGAGTGACAGCTCTCTCAAAGGCTTCATGAGAAGTAGTCTGGCATGAACCTGCCGATCCCAAGGCCTGACGCGGAGTGAGGAGTGACAACTCATTAAGAAATGTCTGCGGAACAATGAATCTATCAGTGTCACATTCTGGAGAACATTCCTAGGCCACACAACTCCCCACAGAAAAATGCCATCTAGACCCCTCATGACCCCAATCACGAAATAGGCCTCTTTAGAATAAGATAGGGGAGAGAAAGAGAAACGTCCAAGTCCCCCCAGCTGACATAATGTTTTAGCAGACACACCCTATGATGCCTTCCACTCCCCAGCATCACTTTTCCTTTCCAACAGTACTGACGTTTGCTGCCTCATGACTTAGGGGTCCACCTTCCCTGACCCTCCCTGAGCGTCAGGAGCCAACCTTCCCCTGTGGCCTGGAGGCTGTTCTGAGAGTATAAGGTCCTGAGTTCCAATCTGGGTGAGTTTTAGTCTTGGTGTGGTGAGGAACCAGCTGTCATGGTTTTGGGCCCTTGGCTGATGTGCACACCACCCATTCCCATCCACTGTGTTCTTAGGAATGATGCTAGTGAAGATAGTAGGATTATGGACTTCTTTTCCATAGCAGCCTCCACAACCAAATCTGCTGAAAGACCTTTGCCCCTACAAATGTGATTCCTGTGGCTTTGCAATGTGATGAGTCAACGAGGTCTAGAGTCCAGGGCCTTTGCCTTTAACTCATGGCATGACCTTGGCTGACACCATTTCTCCCAGCAGATAGGCTCCTCACTTAGAACGACAGCGTGCTGGATTCCACCTTCGGTGCTCCATGATGAAGGAATACACAAGCTCTTGTAGTGTGGTAAGAGGATGTTCTACCACTGGCTTCTCTTCCAAATATGGTGTCCCTGTCTCATGGGCTGGGAGAAATCTCTAGAGCGCCAGACACATCTTGGAAAATAAACTTGGAAAATCTCCCCCAATCAACTCCACTGCAAGGCCAAAATTCATTAATTCCCGTGGTTAATATTTTCCGATACGACTGCCTTGTCGAATGCAGGCTAGAGGCGTGTCTGGAGAGAGATGGCACCAGCTGTGGTGTGCTGGGGCACTGCCCACTCTATTGGGGAGGAGGAACTGGGACATACCACAGAAGAGTGAGCTCATGGCTCAGTGGGTGTGGAAGTCTGGGCCAAAGGTGTCACAAGCTTCTTACACAAGGACTCGCCAGCACAGGTGGCTGTGGCTTTACTGATAGCTGTACACCAGACCCTGCAGCATGAACATATGTTTGCCCACCCACTTTTTCTCCTTTCGGGAAATCGGGCCCCCTCCTTCTGGAATAAGCATGTTCAGTCCATGAGCTTAGGTGGGCTGAACATCCTGCTCCTCTGCCCCAGATTTGGCTAATCAAGCTGCTCCATTCCCCGGGCCACAGGCATGGACCCAGATGTGCTGATGACCCAGGGCTGCATCAGTCAGAATCTCTCCAGAATTTCTGCTGTAGCTATCAGGAGCAATGTCATGAATATGATTTTTCCTAGGACTTTCACAGGAGCTGGTGAGAACACTTAAGCTTCAGGACCTGGATCTAAACCGTCCATAAGGTACGCAGCTACCAGGATCCATCTTTCCACCAGACAGAACATGCTTGAGGGTGAAACCAACAGGATCCTAGTGACAGTATTTGAGCCTCTCGATCCAGCCATTCCTGAAGGTAGCAAAGTCCCTGGACTTTATAGTTACAGGAATAGTAAGTACTACTTTTCTGCTTCAAGCTAATTTGAAGTGGGGCTCTATAGTTTTGCTAAGCAAAGATTCCCTACTAACACACATGATGTTTCTGGGACCTCTACAGACTCAGACGTTTAGCATTTCTGAGTACTGCTCATGGGTCCACACACCTAACTTCACTTACTTACTTATGTAACTAATACTTTGTTTCACTGCCTGTTTTCTTTGTTTATAGTCTAGGGCTTATATGCACAGGATTTAAGAGTAAAAGACTGGGACCAACACCAGCCTGACCCCAAAGTCCATGCTCCCAACACACTGCCTTCAAACAGAAGTTGAAGTGTTAGACCCGTGCTGGGTGCGGTGGCTCACGCCCGTAATCTGAGCACTTTGGGAGGCTGAGGCGGGTGGATCACTTGAGGTCAGGAGTTCGAGATCAGCCTGACCAACATGGTGAAACCCTGCCTCTCCTAAAAATAAAAAAAATTAGCCAGGTGTGGTAGTGGGCCCTTGTAATCCCTGCTACTTGGCAGGCTGAGGAAAGAAAATCGAACCTGGGAGGAGAAGGTTGCAGTGAAATGAGATGGTGTGTGCCACTGTACTCCACCCTGGGTGATAGAACTTGGGTCTAACTTTTTCTTTTGAGACTAACAGCAGCTCTAAAACTTACTAGCTAGCTGTGTGATCTTGGGCAACTTCCTCCATTTCTCCATGCCTCAATTTCCTCATTTATAAAAAGGGAATAACAATAGATCCTATCCCTCTCAGAGTTGCAGATTCCATGACACCCTGTGGGGAAAAGTCTTAGCCCAGGGCCTGACACCCAGCAGGAGCCCAGGCGGTGTGGGCTGAATTGGAAATGGTAGATCAATTTAGGGATCCAGTGGGAAGAGACAATACTGCAGGATTTGGACTAACTGGTGACTAGGAGTATCTTTGCCAAACTCATTAAAAAAAAAACAGAGCGGTGCTGCAAACGTGAGCCCTTCTGGACTCATGAGACAAGCCAAGTCTCTGAAGTAGATCCAGCGTCCTCCTGTGTGGGCCCAGGATGTACCGCAGGCAATAAGTGGAAAACAGCTGTTGCATCATTAACATTCATCCAGCATTGACTGGGTTCCAGGCATGCGCTACAACGCTCAAAGAGGGGAAGAGATGAGCTTGGTTCCTGCTCTCTGGACCTTTCCATCCCAGGGGGTTGGAAATGCAGGTCAGTGTCAGGCACTGGCTGGCACAGTAGGGAAAAGACAGGAGGTGACGAGAATCAGAAACCCACTCCTGACACAGGGGAGTGGTAAACAGGTGTCAGCACGGCTGGGTTAAGAACTGGCTGAAGGAAGATGCGATGGAGTGCAATAGATGTGGCCCAAAGTGACCTCTCAGGGTCGAGGTCTGGCATGGAGAGCGATTTGGCAGCCTGACAAGGGAGGGTGATGAACAACTACACGCTAGAATGGTTATGACCTAGGACTCAGATCACAGAGGTCTGGGTCTGAGACCCTGGCTCCATCATGCACTAACTGGGGGTCCTTTGAGACATTGATGACACTCCCTGAGCTTCAATTTCTTTATCTGTACAATGAGCCTACACATGAAAACTGCCCTCATAGGCAATTCTGTGAAAACAGAAGAAGGTAATTCTGGCACTCTAGAAGTCCGTCAGGGCTGACCATCCACACTTAGTTCTATTCCCCTGCTCCTGTCATTCTCTCCCTGACTCGACACGATACGATACATGGATCCATAGTCCTTCTCTCCATGCACCAATATTCCATAATACTGCAGGATAGACAATGCTGAGGACAAGGTTCCTGGTCTGGGTATGATGTACCAAGGTCACCACCTACTGTGTCCCCCCCAGTCAGCTTTCAAACCTGGAGCAGATGCGCGAGGCAGTCAATGACTCGGGAAAATGAATAGCAGCAGGCAGGCTGCAGTACCAACCAGTTGTTGCTGTCCCAGCAAACCTACAGTGAGCTCACCATTTTTCCCTTCTAGCATTCTCCAGCCTAAACTACAGGCAGCCTGACCCCAAAAGTGGGCGGGGGGTGAACACTGGGCTGTCAGAGAAGCCCTCTGGCTCCTGCTCCAGGAGTGGAAAAGGGGACACCTGCTCAGAAAGGGTGGAGGTGATCTTTTTCTTTTCGCCCCTTCTCTCATGCCTTAGCCTTGAGCAGTCTGCAAGCACTTGACACTCTATGCCGAGGGGCGGTAACATCAATGGTTCCCCAAGGATGCCCAGGTCTTCATCCCTGGAGCCTGTTCATATGTCAGCTTCTATGACAAGAGGGACTGGCAGCTGTGATTACATTCAGGCTTTTCAGATGTGGAGATGATCCTGGACTCTTCAGGTCCCAGAGTAGGGGCTGGGAAGCCAGGAAGGGGCCATGGCATGGGCAGCTTCCAGGAAGCCAGGAAACAGATTCGGCCCCATGGCCTCCAGAAGGCACCAGCCCTGCCAACACCTTGACTGTAGCCTAGTAAGACAGATCTCAGACTTCTGGTCTCCACAGCAGCTGGAGAATAAATGTGCAGTTTTTAGCCAGTAAGTTTGTGCCAATTTGTTATGGTAACAATAGAAAATACAGGGGAAAACTTTCCTCTTTAAGAGCTGTAGGCTCAAGAGGGTGGGGCCAACCCCTAATGCCTCTTTTGTCCTGTCCTCCCTCTACTGGATCTCGGGTGCGGGGTGGGGGAGCTAGTCAGCCATAGGAAGAAAGTTAACCTTGACCCAATCCTTGCACCTTAGACAAAAGTCCACTCAAAATGAATCACAGATCTAAAATGTAAAGGTATAAAACTGTTAGAGGAAAACCTAGGAGAAAATCTTTATGATCTGGATTGAGGCTAACTATTGGTAGACATGACACCAAAAGCATGATCTGGAACAACAATTTCATCAAAAAGTTGTCATGCCAAAGATGAAGACTGGAAGAAAATGTGCAAATCACGTGTTTAACAAAGAACTCCCAAAACTCAATCTTCGTAAAACCACAAACAGCCTAGTTGCTAAGAACAGGCAAAAATACTTGGACACTTACTTCCCCAAAGAGGATGTCTGAAAGAAAAATATGCACATGAAAAGATGCTCAACATCATTAATTAGGAAAATGTAAATTAAGACAATCATGACAGTATCAAATGCTGCCCAGGGTGCAGAGCAACTGGGCGTCTCATACACTGAGGGAATGCAGTTTTTTACATTTAGCATAAGACCCAGTCATCCACTCTTAAGTATTTGCAGCACAGAAATGAAAACTTTTGTACACACAAGCTGCACTTGAATGTTTCCACTAGTTGTATTCAAAATTGCCAACAACTGGAAACAACGCAAGTTTATCTATTCCTTTGAGTAGATAAACTGTGGTATATCCGTTTAAACAAACTGCTGACTCACCCAACAACTTGACGATTCTCACACCTGCTGAGTGAAAGACGCCAGCCTCAAGAGGGTGCTTACTGTATGATGCCATTTATGTGACATTCTTCACAAAACTAGAGGGGTGGTGACAAGGGCTTAGAGCTGGGGGAGGGTGCGGCTGGAAAGGAAAAGCATGAGGAAGCCTCTTGGGGTGATGGAACTGGTCTATATTCTGATGGTGATGGTGGTTACCCCAATCTACACATGTGTTTAAATTCACAGACGTGAAAAGTCCGTTACACTGTGTGTGAAATGCAACCAAGACTCTGGTCAATCTATTAAACTTGGGGCTATCCCAGAATACACAGAGATATGTTTTTGGGCCCCATTGTGGATTCATGGATGGTTTGGACTCGAATTACTAGTCTGTGTTCCATCTTCTCCCTACTTATATCAAATGCCTTAGCATTTCACAGCAGTGCTACATGCCCACAACAGGTCATTGATCTGCAAGGGTACAAGCAGACCCATCTACCCTTCCCTGTGCTCTTCTTCGCCACGTGACTGCAGTGCCCCCCTACTCTGGTTTCTGCCTTGTAACCCCCCTTGGCAAAGGGACATCAGCTGATGTGACATGCTCAGAGCTTGGATGGTACCTGGATGGGTGGGTTCCCCCTGTCTGTGCTCCCTGCTGTACACACCCAGGCTGGTCAGCTGGTCCTGGCAGGAGGATGAAAGATCTGTGGATCTTTCCGTTTCACAGCCCAGTTTTTCCATTCTTCCTAACCAAGGCCATCCTGCATCCACCTACTGATTCCCAGACACAGAATCCAGCTAAGCATCCTAGCCCATCACCTCATTCATGACCAATATGTTATCACATACCACCAAAGTATGTTTGTTACACAGCATCAACATGGCAGAAGATAACGGATAACCAAACCTCAGTTATCACTCCCCGACATTTTAAAAGTGCAAAGGGAGGCTGGGCGCAGTGGCTCATGCCTGTAACCTCAGCACTTTGGGAGACGGAGACCATCCTGGCTAACATGGTGAAACCTCGTCTCTACTAAAATACAAAAAAATTAGCTGGGCATGGTGGCAGGTCCCTGTAATCTCAGCTACTTGGGAGGCTGAGACAAGAGAATGGCATGAACGCAGAAGGCTGAACTTGCAGTAAGCCTAGATCACGCCACTGCACTGCAGCCTGAGCAACAGAGCAAGACTCCATCTCAAAGTGCAAGGGGAGGCCGGGCACAGTGGCTCATGCCTGTAATCCCAGCTACTTGGGGCAGGCTGAGGCAGGACAATTGCTGCCACCCAAGGGAAGGAGGTTGCAGTGAGCTGAGATCACAGCACTGCCCTCCAGCCTGGGCAACAGACTCTGTCTCAAAAATAAAAAGTGCAAGCGGAAATGGAGAAAGCTCTGAATTTGCTTGCCCCACTGAGAAGAAAGCTGTCACCAAGATCAATTATACTTTACTGCGACAGGACGATTTTGGTCTACAAATGGCAGACTTTTTTTTTTTTTTGAAATGGAGTTTCGCTCTGTTGCCCAGGCTGGAGTACACAGGCACGATCTCAGCTCACTGCAACCTCTGCCTCCTGGGTTCCAGTGATTCTCCTGCCTTAGTCTCCCAAGAAGGGGGGACTACAGGCGTGAGCCACCACGCCCAGCCAGACAACTTCTTATATGCTATGGACACACCTCTCTGATATAGGAGATATTTTATTACTTTTGTTGTTTAAACAAACCCCACACTGGATGGAGGTCATTGTGCCAAAAAATACCTAAAGTTTCAGATGCTCCAATGTTTAAAAAAGACATGAAGTAGGGCAAGCAATTGTAATATCTAAGCTGCCAACTCAAATCATCTTGGGACTGAAGTGAGAGTTTGAACAAACACAGTCAAAACTGCTTCCCTTTGAGAAGCTCGTAGTAGGTAAGATTTCCTTTAATCCTCCCAACAAGCCTGTGAAATCTCTGCCACTATCACCATTTCATAGATGGGGATGCTGAGGCAGAGGTGAAGTTCACAAGGCTGCTATGTAGTTGAGCTGGAATTTGAGCCCAGGTCTGTTTGGCTCAAAGTCTTGCTCTGTCATATACCAAGCTGCCAATGAGCTCCTGTAGGAAATTACTAACAGAGCATTGACTTAGCCACTATACTAAAATCTAAACATGTACCACACTAACCAGTTTACTGAGGTGAAAAGGTCCATTATTTTGGGTGTGCCAGTCACCTTGCAGTCTGGTCTCAGCAATTTAGGGCCTTGCCAGGGGGATGGCATCTTTATGCTAACAAGATCCCAGAGTCCCAGCCTCTGAGACGGACTTGACCAACAGCTGAGAGGAAAGGGAGGGACCTTGGGTGGAGATACATGGAGAAATCTACATCGTCTCCTAAATATGTTCCGTGAATTTGCTTGCTGTGTGCTACCCTGGCCCCCATGCCCTGAACAACTTTATTTTTTTTTGAGACGGGTTCTCACTCTGTTGCCCATGTGGGAGTGCAGTGGTGCGATCTTGGCTCACTGCAACCTCCACCTGCCAGGCTCAAGTGATTATCTTGCCTCAGCCTCCTGAGTAGCTGGGATTACAGGTGTGCGCCACCATGCCCGGCTAATTTTTGTAGTTTTAATAGAGATGGGGTTTTACCATGTTGGCCAGGCTGGTCTGAAACTCCTGGCCTCCTGATCTGCCTGCCTGGGCCTCCCAAAGTGTTGAGATTATAGGCGTGAGCCACTGCGTCCAGCCCCCTGAACACCTCTTAATACCAGCTCTGCCCTGGATCTAAGGAACCTAGAAATTAGCTGTATACACTCCTGCTAGCAAGGAAAGCGACCCCTGCTGCAGCCACAGCCAAACTACTTAGTACGTTCTCTGTGCTAGGTGTGAGCTCTTCAACTTTCCGAGGTAGGGGCTATAATTAGTCCCATTGTACAGACAGGAAAATGGAGGCCTGAAGTCCCTAAAGGTTCTAATCCAAGATCACTGATAAAGTCAATGGCAAGGCCTTCAGTCAAACCCAAGCCTGCACAACTGCCGCCCTCCTCCTTACTGATGAGGCCATTCTGCTTGTACCTTTAATGTGAAAATCATAAACAAGCTTTGTCCCCAACCCTGACAGTACAGCTTGTTTCCTGCTGCATTAGTAATTTCTCAACCTGTCTTCCCAGAACGAGCTAGTGAGAAAAACATCCTCAACTCTGTCACAGCAAGTTCTCATGTGTAAAAAAGAAAAAAAAATGAAATCCTGTTCTTACTCAGCAAGCAGTAACCTGCTTTATTTTCTGAGTGATGTGTGCTAAGCCAGCAGATTCTGTGCTCACAGGTGAGTGCCAGGGCCAAAGCTGAGCTTTGTTCACCCTTCTCCCTGGTCCAGGCAAAACATCCCGGGTGTGTTAGATGAAGACAAAGGGCTCCGCTCATGGGCAAACAAGTTAGGAATGCGATGGCTCCGAGTGGGTGTCAAACAGGTACCAAACACCCCTTTTCTCAGCTGAGGTCAAAGCTCTCAGAAGTTCCGTAACCCTCCCCAGCCCCATTTTCTAGACCTTTCTGCAATTAACCTCAAGGAGATGGGTAGGACCTTGGACAGCACCAATAGGCCTCCCACGGCCGATCTACGATCTAAGCACTGAGAGGCCACAGCGGCAGCAGGGCTTACACAGTGGCTGCGGCCTCTATACTCTGACGACCTCCAGAGGAGACACACGGTGGTGGAAGACGAGCGTGACCAAGCCTGGCTTTGTTTCTGAGGGGCACAGAGGACCCACAGTTAAAATGCAGGACCTGGAAAGCCCCAGCCCTGAAGATATTCAAGACTGCTCTGGAAGTGCTTCATTTCGGTGTGACAGTGACAAAGGGTAGAGGCTTGCCAATCGTGCACACCCAGCTCACACTCCCCACGCTGCCATGTCCCAGCTGTGAGACTATGGCTTAGCCACTTCACTCTGTGAGGCTCAGTTTCCTCATCTGGAAAAAAGGGACAGTAACACCAACCTCAAAATATGTGTGAACTTAATAAATGAAAAGATGGCCGGGCGCAGTGGCTCAGACCTGTAATCCCAGCACTTTGGGAGGCCGAGGTGGGTGAATCACTTGAGGCCAGGAGTTTGAGACCAGCCTGGCCAACAAGAAACCCCATCTCTACTAAAAATAGAAAAATTAGCTGGGCATGGTGGCACATACCTGTAATCCCAGCTACTTTACTTGGGAGGCTGAAGCACAAAAGTCGCTTGAGCCCGGGAGACACAGGTTACAGTGAGCTGAGATCACACCACTGCACTCCAGCCTGGGTAACAGACTGCGACTCTGTCTCAAAAACATAAAGAGATGAAAAGCTCCTGGCCTAATACCTGGACCCTGGCAGGTGCTAAATACACGTTGGTTTTTCCTCCCTCTCTCTTTCTTGACTGTGCAGTCCCAGTGCTTTGTAGCTGGTTTTACAAGACCCAACGAGCCAGCTTCTCAGGCCAGGTCTGGGTTTCTCAACCTTGGCACCACTGACGTTCGGGTCAGATAACTCTGTTGTGCACGGAGGAGGCTCTCCTGTGAGGTGTAGGATGCTCACCACATCCCCCACCCACTAGATTCTGGTGGCACTGTCCCCCATGGTTGGAACAACCAAAAATGTCTGCATTCATTTCCAGCTGTCCCTGGAACTGGGGAATAAGGCAAAATTGCCCGTAGTAAAAAACCAGAGAAGTAGAAGCATAAGGAAACCCACTTGGGTTTAGTAGGGCAGGGGGCAGTGAGTGACAGGGGAGTGGCAACGCCAAGAAAAGCAGAATCAAAGGTCCTCTGACAGCCCCTCTGCAGGAAACTCCTTCAGGTGAATTTTACCCATGAACTGAATTTGCTTTTTGAATTTAACAGGTGAGAACACCAGACTTCCTTTTCAACCCTAATAACCTGTGACCAATTTCCCTGAACTGACACAACTGCCCTCCAAAGACGCACTTTTCTTGGTGAGCTGCTAAAAGGAAAAGGAAAACAAAAAAACCCCAGAAACAAAAACCAAACCTTCCCTCATCACTGGCTGTGTTCTCTCTACATGTAACCAAGTGCAGCCGCTGGCTACACAGAGAGGACAAGCAGCAAAATGAGCTGCCGTAGAGAAGGTGTGAGAAGTGCAGGACACCTCTCCGAAGAGCAGTACATTTGGCTGGGCACAGAGGCCCTCTTTGGGAACACGTCTTCCACATGGAGGAAGACGGCAGGTGTGCCGGCAGTGCTTGGGCACTGAGCAGACATGTCTAGCCCGAGGATTATTCCAATGGACCCTTTTCTCATGCAGCCCACACTCTTATGAGGATCTGTCAGAACTGCAGGGGCTGCGCTGCCCTGAGGCCTGGTGTTGCAGCTGTCCTGGTTCAAGCACCTCGTCATCATTATCCCCTGGGGTCAAGTGGGATCCCCTGCTGCCCTCACTCTGCACTGCTTCACATGTTAAACACATTTATGCACCAAAGTCCCCTTTTGCCCTGGAAGGCTTTTGAGGTACAGTGGACCCCATGTGGCCCACAGATGTTTTAAGCAAACTAAGGGGTTTCCAGCCAACTTAAACATCAGATTTTATATCAAGATGTACATTTCTGCCACCTGTTGAAAAGGTCAAGGACTTTTATCCAGCTAGCTGCAGTCCTATATAACAGGAATCAGCTCGATGAGGACTGGCTGATCCCTTTACATGGAGCCTATGAGCTGTACTCCACGCCACTCCCTGCTGACAACTCAATGGCTTAATTCACTTATATGACCCACCCAGACCTAAAGGCACCTGAGTTTACCATGGCATCCCAGTCAACACAGGTAAATTTGGGGTGCCTATTGACGCTGGAAGATCACAGAACCAAGGCCCCAATTTTCGGTGTCAGTCCAGGTAGCAGGGTGTCTCCTCCCTCCAAATAATACACCTGGTTGATAATGACGAGGCTAAGAAAGTAAGAAATGTGAACAAAAGGCTGCAGTGGCTGACAGGGGCTGCTCTCTGATGTGACAGGTCTGTCCAGGAGCCCCACTGCTGGGGATGGGGAGGTGCAACATTAGTGTGTCACCTCCTGTGGTGTGCAAATACGCATCAACACATCAGAAAACGGGCCAAAGACTCCATGAGCTCAAACAGCCTCTTAGCATCTGAGCTATCCCAGGACCCACAGGGCCACAGGTACCAGCCCACAGTGACTAGGGCTGACTTTCCAGGCAGCTGCCGCGGATTCTGCAAAGCGCTCCACAGGAGAATCAGCTGCCCTTTGCGCAAAACAGCAGCAAAGTGTCCTCTGTGGCCTCAGATGGCTGCCGCTTCCAGAATCCAGTTTGTTCAGGGAGACGCCCTGCCTGGCAAAGGCGGCCGCGTTTCTAACCAGAGCTGTCGAGTTGAACCTGTCCCTCGCGGAGGTGTGATGTGGGCTGTGGCTTGCAAAGGCACCATCGTTTCCCCTTCCTGCCCTTGATAACTTGTTGGTGGCACTCTCCCCACAGACGAGGGGCACAGGGATGCCACCACAGCCGTGCTACACCACCTGCTCCCTGGGTCCGCAGCCAACTTGGCAGCAGAGGAGGACGGCCTGCTGTTCTTAACGCTCTGAGGCTAGATGTTGATTCTGCACCTCTCTCACGCAGGGGAAGGCTTCTCTGGGAGACACTGGCTCCCCTTGCTAGGCTGACCAGGCTCTCTTCGGCTTTCACACCTCCTCCTGCCTCTGCCCCACGGGCTCCAGGCTCCTTCCCTGTCCCCAGCTTCCATCCAAACCCAACACCTCTTCCTGCCCTCTCTTTCCTTGGGCACCTAACCCCGACCTCGTAACCTCTGCGATCCCCCATATGTCAGCCAATTCCATGTTTTAGATCAGGAAATTGCATCCCAAAGAGTGTTTCCAAATTCCTGAGAGGCACTGGAATTTGAGATGGTGAAGTCAGAATGCCTGCAAGTTCTTAGGAATTCTCCAAATCATAAGTGACTCTTAAATTATTACTAACATCCTTCCCACTACTTATCTATCATCATAGAAATCTAAAACTGTTTGCTTAATAATATTGAGTTTAGTAGGATTTGCAAAACACGATAGCCCAGAATGAATATACAAACGCTGGGAAACACAAGTGAACGCTGTTGGGTGCTGCTGAAAGAATCACGCAACATGGGCACCTGCTAGCAAGGCTCATGGCGCTACAGACTCCGGTGTCCAGAATGCCAATTTAAGAACTTCCTGTGCTTCCAAAACTTGTTACTTCTTGGAATCCCACTCACAGAAAGTATACAATTCACATAAACATATTAGTATTTATTTGCAAGAATGATTCATTGTTTGCAGTAGACAGAGCCAGGAACACACAGTTAGAACATGGCATCAGTGCAAGGCAATCCTGACTAATGAGATCGTGACCACGTCTCTCCCACATTTTCCTGTCCTGGTTGCTGCAAACGACGACCCAGACCTGCAGCTCCGTGTGGTGACACCTCCTGCTCCTGCCTCTACTCTGTCGCTGTGAATTCCTCCAAACTGTGATTGCTACACCTTAATTTTCAGCAGGATGGTTATAACACACTTCTCCAACCTCTTGACTGGTTTTTCTTGTGATGGGAGATGGGAGAAGACATACATTTCCTGAGGCATGCCTGGGAGAAACTGCCACCTGAAGCCAGCTCAGAGGCGGCCATCCTAGGAGACGTTCACTCTGCTCTCGCCTGGCTCTCGGCCTGCCTTCAGGATGCACATAGACCGGTTTCTGACCCCAACGCTTCCTTTTCAACTCATCTGCTCCCAAGTGGGCTTCCCCTCCTTGTCCCCTTGACCTCTCTGCACCCAGATACTCAGCCTCAAAAACTCGGCATCTTCTGCTGCTCCCCTTCCACTGCCCCAGCGGGCAGCCTAGTCACCTACTCAAGTCTCATCGTCCTCATCCCAGAGAATGGCAATGCCGCTGCTGCCCCCTTGCCATGAGGACCATGAGGCAGGTGGTGCTACACACCTGAGACAGTGGGGCCCCATGTCCCCTCTTGGTAGGGCCTTCCAAACCCAGGTCCCCCGTTCCTCTTGGCCATCTGGCTCAGGCCCTCCTTGCCTTCTGTCTGCAACATGATCAGGGCACCCTAGCCCATCTCCCAATCCATCCACTATACCCAGTCCTGGCGTGCTCTTCGGAAAGCACAGCCCTGAGCTCACACACCTGCAACGGCTCCAGCCCCCAGAGACCAAGACCTCCACCCCAGGTCCCAGTGCGCCCTGATCATAGGGCCAAGTGCCCTGTTCCCAGCCACAGGGGATGACTTGGGGCTCCCTGCTTCTTGCAGCTGTTCTGCACACCTGGAAAGAGTGGCTTCCCCTTCGATCCAGATCAAACCCTGCATATCAAATTGGTATAAGAGAGTGGGCTTTAGTGATGTCGGGAAAAATTTAAAATGCACATACCCTCTAAGCCAGAATGGCTTCTAGACATCAAGCCTGTAGCTCTACCTGCCAAAATGTGTATCCATTGAGATGTTCCAGACTACAGTCTGGGGGAGAAAAATCTGGAAACCTCTTAACTGTTCAAGTAGAGCAATGGTGAAATAAATTATGAAACAGCCATTACAGTGGATACTATTAGCTTTCAGAAGGACTGAGCCAGTTTTATTAAATTAAGAAAGGTGGCCAGGCACGGTGGCTCACGCCTGTAATCCCAGCACTTTGGGAGGCCAAGGCGAGTGGATCACTGGAGGTCAGGAGTTTGAGACAAGCCTGGCCAACATGAAAAAACCCCGTCTCTACTAAAAATACAGAAATTAGCTGGGCATGGTAGCAGCCCCTTGTAATTCCAGCTACTTCGAAAGCTGAGGCAGGAGAATCGCTTGAACCTGGAAGGCGGAAATTGCAGTGAGCTGAGATTGTGCCATGGCACTCTAGCCTGGGCGACAAGAGCGAAACTGTTCCCCCCCCAAAAAAAAGAAAGGCAAATTTCAGAACAGTGGAGTTTCTATTTGACTTACATAAATATTGATGATTTCTGCAGTTACACAAGAGACTTGACAGTGAGTGCAAGGGTAGGTGTGCACGGGGTGGGTGCTATTTACTTCCTCATCTTCTATCTTTCTGTAGTGTTTCAGGGTTTTTCCACACTAGAAGTTCATCACTTTCCCTAAAATATCTGCTCCCCACAATCTCCCTCCCCGAGGCTCCCTTTCTGTTGGCAGAAACAGTGACACACATACGGTGCTTACTATGTGTGATGCGCTGTTCTAAAAGCTTCTAAAAGACCACTTTCCTCCTTAGTGGAAGAGCCAAAGACTATCAGCAACTCCAAAATCAACACCACACTTTCCATGTGGCTACCAGGGGTCTCAAACTCACCTGCCTTAGAGGGCCAGGTGGCTGATGTAAGTCAGCAGAGCACGCCAAAAGGAAAAGCAACAGGGAGTAGTTGGAACGGTGCCGAACTGGGACACGCTTGCCCATGGAAAGTCACGCGCATGGACATTTTACTGAACACACACCTAACCAGTAGGCCTGCAGGTTTGAGATCTCTTGCACGGCATCACCACTCCTTACTGGCAACTGGGCAATGCTGAGGACTTTGGAGTCTGGAAAGTTCTGGCCAGTCCACAAAACAAGGGAAGTCAAAAGTTGCTACTTCCTGTTAGCAGTGACTTGCAAAGCAGCTTACGTTCAAGTGACCCCTAGCAGTGCACAGGTCAGGGTGTGGCATCGCTGAGCTAAACGTAACCTGCTCACTGGGAGAACAAGGCAGCTCACATTTCAGCAAAAAATGGATAGATTTCGCAACCCTAAGAGAGAATGCAGCAACAAATGGGGGTGGGGGCGGGGGCAACCCAGACTGGGTTTTCTGCTGAAAATCCACTTGGGAATTTGTGCTGTGACCTACATTACTCTGCCACCTTCCAGCCCCCTAACTTTCTCTCTCCTCAAGGAGCACCAGAACATAATGTATTTCTCAAAGTTAAATTACTCTGCAGAAAACCATTTTAATAATGCGCTAAATGACAGCACAGCAAATCACTGAAGCTGTCACAGATTTGCGGTCCAGTTTCACTGAGCGAATTCTTGGAGTCCGAGCCTCCCTCCACGAACTGTACCTCACATCTCCCCGGGGATCTCCGCCATCTGCAAAGTGTCACATCTCTCAGTAACCACCCTTTCCCCAAATGTCAGATGACGAACACAGCACGGGGCTTCCAAAAGATGTGGGCGTTGGGAGGCTGGCACTCATCTGTTCCTTGTCTTGGGGAGTAGACTCTGGTCCCCCCCGGGCCACACTGATATACAGAGTTCAAAATAGAAAAGAAATGCCCCACTTCCCACCGGCCTACTTTCCAATTCAGAGCTGGCATTAGCAATGGAGGCAACGGGAGGCAGAGAGACTGGGAGGAAAAACTCAACCTGACGATTCTTCTACTCAGATTTGTGCAGATGGCAGATTGCTTAGAAGTCATGATGCCTCTTACAGAACACAGTGGAATATGGACACGTCAAATGGAATTAAAAAATGGAAGAGTGTGTGTGAAAGTAGGTCCCGTCTAATACTGGACTGAAAGTTTTAAGTAATATTTGTGAGGAAAAACACAAGCAATTTCTACCCACTGGTTTGTATCTTTCCCGGCCACCTTCTCATTTCCCAAACCGGAATGGAACCACCATTCCTGAAGCTGGCCAGCGGCCCTGTTCATAGAACACGCGGGGGCACAGTGTGCAAACCAAATGCACCATGAGTAACGTGGATGTCCGCAGATTCAAATGGAGGGGCCGCGGGAGCAGCAGGGAAGAGCCAGGACTGCAAACTCCAGAGCCAGGTGGTCATGCAGGCAAGTGATCCACCCAAGTGTATGACATAACCAGGCAAACAGCATGGACGGGATGCTGGCTCAGTGCCCAGGAGACAACAGGAGATGGGGGTTCAGTGGACATGGGGCACCCAAGTGTGGGAGAGTGGGGGAATAGGGCTGTGACCAATTCTTCTGATTGTTCAAGAGAAGCTAGGCTGGGCGTGGTGGCTCACACCTGTAATTGCAGCACTTTGGGAGGTCGAGGTAGGTGGATCACCTGAGGTCAGGAGTTGGAGACCAGCCTGGCCAACATGGCAAAACCCCATCTCTACTATAAAAAATACAAAAATTAGCTGAGCGTGGTGACACATGCCTGTAATCCCAACTATTCAGAGGCTGAGGCGGGAAAATCACTTGAACCCAGGAGGTACAGGTTGCAGTGAGCCAAGATTGTGCCACTGCACTCCAGCCTGCGCAACAGAGTGAGAACTTGTCTCAAAAAAAAGAAGCTTGACGTCTGGATTTTTTTTATCTGACACCTTCTAATTTTTTGATGTTGGCAAGTACTTGAATTAAGAAAAATAAATAACAGGCCGGGTGCGGTGGCTCACACCTGTAATCCCTGCACTTTGGGAGGCCGAGGCAGGGGGATCACGGGGTCAGGAGATCGAGACCATCCTGGCTAACACGGTGAAACCCCGTCTCTACTAAAAATAAAAAAAAAAAATTAGCAGGGCGTGGTGGCAGGCGCCTGTAGTCCCAGCTACTCGCGAGGCTGAGGCAGGAGAATGGCATGAACCCAGGAGGCAGAACTTGCAGTGAGCCGAGATCACGCCACTGGACTCCAGCCTGGGTGACAGAGTGAGACTTTGTCTCAAAAAAAAAAAAAAGAAGAAAAACAAATAACAAAACAAAACCCCACTATACTGGCTAAATAAAATAAGTTGGAGAATCAGGCTCAGTCCACAGGCTGCAGGCTTCCCACCTCCATCCCAAAAACATGGGCTACGGTGCCAAACACCCTAGGATCCCCATGTGCTGGGTGGGGACCCCGGGACCAGCCAGGTCACCCCTTTAAGCCTCACTTTCCTCATCACTATGAAATAGATTTCACTGGCTCTCCAGAAGACGAGATGAGATGGGTGCTGTGAAACGGAAGGCTGGCATCCACAGGAAAATGGGGGGCCCTGTCTTTAGTGAACAATCCAGTTACGTTCAGTAACTCAAACGGACTTTTCAGATCCTAAGTCAACATTTGAAAGAACCAAGAAGAAAATCTGTCAAGATTTATAAGAATAATTATGCTTTGGGGGTTTTTTCCTTAGCCGGGAGATTTTTTTTTTTTTTTTTTTTTTTTTTTACCAAAAATCTCTCAGGCTCAGCTTTCCAGCTGAGACAGCAGTCTCGCTGCTTTCTGTGGGCAGCACATGGAGAAATGACACGATCACATGGAGATTCATCAGCACGGGTAAGGCTTGGCTGTGGCTCATCCATCATTACCCCAAAATGAAACAATCCGTACATTCCGACCTGTAATCCCATCCTGCTCAAAAAGGAAGAAGAAGAAGAAGAAGAAGAAGAAGGGGGCAGTGTGATTTGGAACAGTAAAGAAAGCCAAAGAGCTTTTATTAAAAGAGCTGTTTAATTTCAACTGGGGTCTAGACCAACATGTAGTCAAAATTCCAGTGTCAACACTCTGTCATTTGCCACAGTCTCCCACTAAAATTCTTGTTTTGAAAAGTCCATAAATCGAACCTTGTGTTCTGCGTGCTAATTAGGCACAAAAGGTTTCTCTCTCACTGCTGACTGATGGCAACCAGCATGGCTGAGATTCACATCACGCCGAGAGGCTCGCATTAACGTGCACTTTCTACAATTCAGCACGCGAATGTTTGGACCGGAGATGCCTGGGTTGTGAAGCCCCGCAGGGGGTGGGGGACACTGACTTGCGGCTGGGGCAGCGCCTCCTGCTCACTCTCAGCATCAGGAGTATCTTAGGAACAACTCGCTAACTCAGTTTTCACCAGGGAATTCAGCCGATGCGCGATGACTCCGCGATTGGCTCATTCCCCCGTGCACCCTGGGCCATGGGGATGCCTCTAAGAGAATGGGAACTCCTCAGGTGAACTATCGCGGCCATTTCTAAACACTGAGATCAAGGCCCTGACATTACAAATAAAAGAAGAAAAGAAAAATAAAGCGTTCTAGAAACTGTTTTCTATTCACGATAAAAAGGCACCTCTTATCACAGGCAGCACGATACTATGATGTCTTCTCACAAAAACCCCGGAACAATTAGAAAATCTAAGCAACCATCTTGGAGACAATTTCAAAGGGCCTAGGCAGGGAAGATGGGCAGCTGCTCATGTCTATCTGGATGGTACTGCTGGGCACACCCCACAGACAGGCACACACCCCACAGAAGCCGGCTACCAAAGGTGCACCCCACAGAGGGGAGCAGAAATGCACCCTCCGTTTTGAACCCAGCATCACCATTAGAACAACCGTTAAAGAGCTACAGTGACAGGAAACTCTTATTTTACCCCAGCATTTCATACAAATCACACCGACCCAGAACAGTGCTTCTCGAATGAGTCCCAATCCCACAGGTCTTCTCTATGGATTTTTACGTTTTGTGTTTCTATCACGATAAGATTTTAGAAATAATAGAATTACATTCCGTAACATCTGAAGACTATAAAAACCGAGTCGGGCTCGATGGTTTTGGTTCCCCTAATTCCAAGGATGTAAATGTCAGCATTCCCAGGTTACAACAACAGAGTGGACTAATCAGTGGCAAAGCAGTGACATCAAAAGGACAGCCTGATGTTTCCCAGCGATGGCACCAGAGCAAAGGGGTGGATGAAGTCAGCACGCCTGGCATGTGGCAGGCGAAAAGAAGTCACCGCATGACATTTCGAGCCAAGATTAGCTTTCTTGAAAACAGCAGCATCCGTTGGGTTAACTGACAGTTTTGAAGTGTCATGATTTTCTTTTCTTTTCTTTTTTTTTGAGGTGGAGTCTTGCTCTGTCACCCAGGCTGGAGTGCAGTGGCGCGATCTCAGTGAGCTGCAACCTCTGCCTCCTGGGTTCAAGCGATTCTCCTGCCTCAGCCTCCCAAGTAGCTGGGACTATAGGCGCCCGCCACCATGCCCAGCTAATTTTTGCACACCTGGCTAATTTTTGTATTTTTAGTAGAGACAGGATTTCACCATGTTGGCCAGGCTGATCTTGAACTCCCGACCTCAGGTCATCTGCCTGCCTCGGCCTCCCAGAGTGCTGGGATTACAGGCGTAAGCCACTGTGCCCGGCCTGAAGTATAATGATTTTCTAAGTGCATATATGTAAACTCTTTTAATTTTTTTTTTTTTTACTTTTTTCAAGAGAGAAGAAGGCATTTAAATAATATTAATGTTCATTTTTAAGTAAAACTCATATAAAAATAATTTAAGTCAATACTGGTAGGAGTCTGGGAGAACTTTTCCTTGGGTTCATTAACCAAGCTAGAGAAACACTGACACAATTTGTTTCAGTTTTGGAGCACCTGTGGGCTGCATAGAAAACGAATCTTTCCTTGGTCGAAATGTGTGAAAGTACAAAATCACAGAGCCCCAAGTTTATCTGTGAGCCTCAAGTCAACAATGCTCATTTGCAGGCCTGCTCTCTTCCCATCCCTTTAGAAGCTCCAAAGCGCTGAGGCCCAGCCTCCATCTTGGCACCCGGAACAGCCCCTGGAGTTCGCCTGGGTCCCATGGCGATCAGGGCATCACGGTGAGCCGCTGTGCTGCCTGACCTTCCAAAACGACCGAGAAAGAAGTGCTGGCAGGGCTGGCGGCGCGTGCCCGTGGGAGTGGTACTTACACGAAGAAGGGCATCAGCTGGATGAGGGTCTCCTTCTTGGGGCTGGCGGCGAACTCGGGGACCATCTGGATGACTTTGTTCATGACGCTGCGCAGGTAATTCTGGAGCTGCTTTCTTCGTTCCTCCACAAACTTGGCATCCTGAGAAAACACAAAACATCTTCGCTCAGGTACGTCTTCCTCACCTGGTCAGAAACGACCCCATAGAACAGGCGATCACCCATCAGCGCCATCCAGGCAGCCAACACTGATTGAGCAACTACGTTGTATGAATGGTCCCTAAGCCCTTACATGTAGTATCACATGTAATAACAAGAAAGATACCCACAATATTATTATTAAGCAGAGGAAAAGCAGGTCCAATACCTCTATCTGGTGTGTTCCTATTCAAATGGGACGATTATTTATGGGGCACCAAAATGTGCCGAATGTGGTGCTGGGGGTCGGCGTAGAACAATGAACGCAACTGCTGTGGCCTTCGTGGAGTTCACAGGCCAGCGAGGGAGACACAAATCAATCCAGCGACCACACAGGTCAGCGAGTAATTATCAATTACACCAAATGCCACTCCAGAGCGCAGGCTTAACTTTGCCTTCAGGGGAGTTTCTCGAAATACAAAACAACTGCCACTGATAAAGAGATTTTATTAATAAACAATTTCCATATTCTCTTGAAAAACTAGGACGCGTGGTCCACGATGCCGAGGCGGGCGGATCACCTGAGGTTGGGAGTTTGAGATCAGCCTAACCCACATGGAGAAACCCCATGTTTCTCTGCTAAAAATACAAAATTAGCCGGGCGTAGTGGCACGTTCCTGTAATCCCAGCTACTCGGCTGAGGCAGGCAGGAGAATCGCTTGAACCCGGGAGGCAGAGGTTGTGGTGAACCAAGATGGCGCCATCGCACTCCGGCCTGGGCAACAAGAGCGAAACTCCATCTCACAAAAAAAAACCTAGGAAGCATGGTACCATGGCCCCGCCCACAGAGCCATACCAGGCTGGACTGTGCAGCGTGGCCCCAGAAGGCAGGCACAGGTCCCCAGGTCTCAGCAGTTTCCACCACTCAGTGATCAGGGGCTCTGTGATCCAGAACCCCCTCACTCATCCTGCAGACCCCATCCCACCCCTGTGTCTGCTTGGTGTTTCTGGGCAGGGCCAGCTTGCTTGGTGTGCAACCCAAGCTGTCACAGAGGGTCCACACTGGGACTGCATGGTAAGCTGCTGCCCACCTTGACATTCTCATTAATTTGGAACCAGGGGCTCCACACTGTCACGTTGGCCTGGGCCCCACACATTCATAGCCGGTCCTGCTCCATGCATCTGTGCTAATAGCCCCTGGCTTGTAACAGAGACACCCTGGGCAGTGAGTGTCGGGGCTGGGAAAGGCTTTCTCTGACACGGTCACGCTCCTTCTGGACTGAAGACCAAGCAAGGTGAAGAAACAAAGAGCTGAGAGAAGGCAGTGGAGGAACGGGGTCATTCCAACCTCACAGAACACGAGGAGGAATGTTCTATGACGACGGCACGTAACAGATGAGGAAACTGCAGTCTGCAGCATGCCTCAGTACCTCACCCAGGAGGCCCCATAGATCGGGTGGAGCACTCGTCTCTGCTCTCCCTGTGTGCAGGCACAGAGCTGGCCCAAGGCAGGGTCTCAGTCACAATCTGTCAGCACCTAGGAAAACCGCCTAGCATCACATGCCCTGGTCCCCGGTGAAGAGCTCCCACAGGCCAGGTGTGGTGGCTCACGCCTGTAATCCCAGCACCTTAGGAGGCTGAGGCAGGAGGATCGCTTGAGCCCAGGAGTTTGAGACCAGCCTGGGTAACATAACAAGGCCCAATCTCTACAAAAAATGGAAAAAAGTAGCCAGGCATGGTGGTGTGCACCTGTAGTCCCAGCTACGTGGGTGGCTGCAGCAAGAGGATTGCTTAAGCCCGAGAGGTAGAGTGCACAGTACGCTATGATCACACCACCGCATTCCAGCCTGGGAGACAGTTAGACCCTGACTCTATTAGTCCATTCTCACACTGCTATGAAGAACTACCTGAGACTGGGTAATTTATAAAGAAAAGAGGCTTAACCGGCTCATGGTTTCGCAGGCTGTACAGGAAACGTGGTGCGGGAGGCCTCAGAAACTTACAAACATGGTAGAAGGCAAAGGGGACGCAGGCACGTCTTACGTGGCTGGAGCAGGAGGAACAGAGTGAAGCGGGAGGTGCCACATACTTTTAAACAACCAGATCTCACGGGAACTCACTGTCATGAGAACAGCAAGGAGGAAATCCACCCCCACGATCCAGTCACCTCCCACCAGGCCCCACCCCCAACACTGCGGATTACAACTCGACAGGAGATTTGGGTAGGAACACAAATCCAAACCATATCACTGACTCTAAAAAATAAAAACAAATCAAAAATCAAAATCAGAATAAAAAGAAGAGAAGAGTTCCCACAAAGCTCTGCCAAGGCCCCGAGCATGGCAAGAAGAGTCTTTCTTAACAGGCACCTTTGAGCCAGGGTTGGCAGATTGAGCGAATGAGAATACACGGCACCCAGTGAAATTTGAACTTCAAATAAACAATGAACAATTTTTCAGCAAAAAGTATGTTCTATACAAGGAAACCTTTCCATGCAGTATTTGCGATACACTTACACTACTAAATTATTGGTTTATCTAAACTTCCAATTTCACTGGGTATCCTTATATTTTCTCTGGCAAGCCTCTTGCAAGCACCAGGTGGGAGATGGAACCGTGGAGCATCTATGCCAGCAGGGGCCCCTCTGGGTCACTCCAAAGTCACAACAAAGTCTTCTTGTCCAAAGCCACCTCTGATGAGCAGCCTCAGTGGGGGACCTTCCTCCAGAGGGGTGGCAGCTCTCAAACACTGCTGAGAGCCACTCCAGCGTCACCATCAGTCCAGCTGGTGGCTAACATCTCACAGCCTGGCAGGAGGTGGACTATATGCGAATGAGAGAAGACATTTAGACAAGGTTGTCCCAGGGTGCTCCAACCCAAGCTGGAGCCTCTGCTCACCCAGTCTGAATGCTGCTTGTGCTCTTCGGTTGCCAAGTTTCAACTCGCCATTAAACAATGAGATGCCTTTCCTTGGGAAGGTGGTTAAGATGCCCGGCTAGTGCCCAAGGGAGCTCACGAAGCCTAGTTTTTAATCTGCACAAGAAACCCTCAAGGCAGCTTGATAGACTCTGCTACAGGAATACAAGAAAGGAGCTCATCAGCCCTGCAAGAACTTGTGAAGATTTTTCTTTTTTTGGAAGGGAAATGCTCAAAACACTCTAAAGCAATGAGGAGAGATCAGAGATGGTTCTTCCTGCTGTATGTGGGGTGGTGCTACAGAGCCCAAGGAAGGTGAACCCCCCCACCCCCAAAATGAAGGTTAGAGAATTCCATCCATGAGTCTGATCTGCCTCGCTCACCCAGGTCCCAGAGGCCCCTGGAGGAATCCCAAGTCCCTCCCAAGTGCTCACTCTTCACAATAGCTGCTCCCTGGAAACCTAAGCCAGGTTCTGCTCTAAGAACATCCAATATCGCAGCAATTGGAATTAAAAAAAAAAAATCTGATTTTTTTATTTCAATAATTTTTGGGGGTACAGGTGATTTCTGGTTACAGAAAGAGTTTTTTTTTGTTTCTGTTTTGTTTTTGAAGAGGTGTCTCACTCTGTCGCCCAGGGTGCAGTGCAACGGCGCGATCTCGGCTCACTGCAACCTCCGCCTCCCAGGTTCAAGCAATCCTCCTACCTCAGCCTCCCAAGTAGCTGGGATTACAGGCACACACATAGCCATGTCTGGCTAATTTTTGTATTTTTAGTAGTGACGACTGTTCTCGAACTCCTGACTTCAAGTGATCCGCCCACCTTAGCCTCCCAAAGTACTGGGATTACAGGCGTGAGCTACTGCATCCGGCCTTGAACGAGTTCTTTAGTGGTGAATTCTGAAACTCTAGTGCCCCCTTCACCTGAGCAGTGTGCACTGTACTCAAATATGTGGTCATTTATCCCTCACCCCCCTCCCAACCTCCCCCACGCCTGAGTCCCCAAAGTCCATTATATCACTCTGTATGTATTTGCATGCCCATAGCTTAGCTCTCGCTTATAAATGAGAACACATGGGATTCGGTTGTCCATTCCTGAGTCACTTCACTTAGAATAATGGCCTTTGGCCTCATCCAAGTTGCTGCAAAAGACATGATTTCATTCCTTTTTATGGCTGATAGTATTCCATGGTGTATATAAACCAAATTTTCTTTATCCATTGATGTCTGTGACATCTTCACTCACGCTCCGTTCTCAGAGCTTTCCCTGCCCTGTGTCCCTACAGCACAGCCAAGGCTGCTCACTGAATTTCAGAACGGTGAGGAACTAGGAGGTGGCTGAGCAGGGCCTTCCATCAGGCAGCAGGGACAGCCGCCGCCAGTACAGAAGACAACTTTCAACCTTCCAAAGAAAAGCCCACAGGTTCCTCTACAGCAGACTTCCCCAAAGCGGGGTTCAGTTCTTTGAAACTCTACTTCCAGGTTGGCTTTAGGAGAAGCCATCTGCCGTGTGAAGAGGAGGAAGCCTGACATCTGGGTCCAGGGGCAGACGGGGCTGCCTGACTCATCTTCCGCCCCGGGCACTTTTCCCTCAGGTCTCACTCTGACCCTAGAGGTGCAGACACCTTGGTCTGAATCGCGGCACAGGACTCGGTAGAATGTGACCTCAGAAGTGTGGAAAATCTCAGAATAATTCATGGAAGGCTATATTCTTGCCTGTGACTGTGTTTTGTTTTCTTACCTTTTTATTGTGATTTTTTTTTCTTTGCAGGGGGGACAGAGTCTTGCCTTCTCGCCCAGGCTGGAGTGCAGTGGTGCAAGAGATTCTCCTGCCTCAGCCTCCTGAGTAGCTGGGACTCCAGGCTTGCATCACCATGCCTGGCTAATTTTTGTATTTTTAATAGAGACAGGGTTTCGCCATGTCGGCCAGGCTGGTCTCGAACTCCTGACCTCAGGTGATCCACCTGCCTCGGCCTCCCAAAGTGCTGGGATTACAGGTGTGAGCCATCACGCCTCGCTGAAAAATTTTAAACAAGGCAAAAAGCAGCGCAAATTTTAATGAATCCCCACAATACTTTGTCTAAAACGTGTTAACTCTTTTCCATATTTGTGTCATCATTTTTACCTTTCTGCTAAGGTGTTTTAAGGTAAATTATAGTCATGACATTTTACTCCTAAATACTTCAGTGTGTATTTCTGAAAAATTAACAACATTTTCCCATTTAACCACAATGGCATAATCACCTCTAACAAAATTAATGATGACTCGTTGGTGTTATCTAAGACCTAGCCTGTGTTTAAACGTTTGAGTTTTCAAATGTGCCTGCTGCTTCTGGAATTTTAAAAGAGGAGTTACAGTGTACCTCTTTATCCATTCTTTAATAGGTTGAATGCGATACTGTTCAGACTGGACTCCCCCTGGGATCACCTGGGTTCTGACCTTTTGGGGGACATGGTGCCACCGTTTTCACAAGCTGCTCACGGAGGTCCACAGACTAACTGTGACCCACAGGTATGTTTCGTATGGCCTAAGCGATGTTCTGAAACATTAAAACCAGGAGATTTCTGCATAAAAGCCAGATTTCTGGCTTCCCTTTAAATAATGAGCAGCCTGCCAGTGGGTAGGGGCTAAGCCGGGAGTGCCTAATTAGCGGACCACATAGCGCCGTCACTCTGCCCAGCCTGCTCCCCTGCTTGGCGGCCTCCGTGGGCCAGTGCATTTGCAAGCCCTGATTTATACCCCTTGCACAGGCAGTATGACCAGCCGAGGCCCTAGAAATGCATCCCAGAGGCTACACTGCATCTACTTCACATCACAAGGTGACATTCCCTGAGGCTGGCAGAGACCTGCGGTACCATTTACCGGCTCTGTGGGAATGCAGCGAAATCCCCTGCAATCTCCGTTTCTCATCTGCAAGATAGCGATGGGGTAGCTCCTACCCCACTGGTGATAACCCAGGCTCAGCACCTGGTAGCCGACATGGCCCACCAGGCCTGTGACAGGTGCTGATGATCCACAGATGTTTAGCTGGGATCCTTTCCCTCGAAGAGTTTAAATGTGCAGGAGGCGGTGGGGACAGGCTGGGCAAGTGCTGTGATGGAACCTACAGGTGCTCAGGGAAGCTCACAGGGAGGAATATCTACGTTTCCAGGAGGGCTGGAGAGAGCGTTTCACTGCAAGGAAGCAGCCCCTGAAGCTGGTGCTTTAGCTGGCTCCTGGAGGAAAGGCATGTGGCCATCAGGTGGTCAAGGCGGTGCCCTGAGGGTGGGGGAAGGGCACGCCAAGTGGAAAGAACAGCAAATGCAAAGAAGAAACCCCCTGGCAGAAGGAGCTTGGCTTGCTGGAACAGGAGGCAGCCAGTGTGGCTGGGTTTAGCGGCTCCAGAGATGTAAGACTGCAGTGTCAGCAGCAGTAAAACCATGCAGAGCCACACAGACCAGGGAACAAAGCCAGCCGGAGGTGGGGGGCATGAGGTCGATGATCTGATAAACACTGAGAAGGAATGCTTGGGGACAGTAGGGTGTAGGCAGCTTAGGCAGAGAGAGCTCTCAAAACTCCATCACGACCCTCTGCTATTGGAATTCTTCAATGGCTCCCATGCACTTTGTCCACCTCCAGGCACACATGACTAAACTAGCGTGGCTCATGGGAACCTTGCCGTGTGGCCCCAGCATGCCTTGCTAACCTCTCTTCATGTCACCTTCTCCCCAGTGCCTCCCTCCCCGACCCTCACCAACACTGCAATATGTTAGCAGCCCCAAGTTTCTTCTCATGTCCAGCACACAGTCTCCTGATGTCTCCCATCTCTGTCTGGGATGTCCCAGAAGGCCTTGCCATTTTGGTCTTTGCTCCTGTGCCACCTCCTCCGAGAGACCTCTCAGGACATGCAGTGGAGGTCGCCCAGGCCCTCTCTGATGCAGTCCTCATTCTCCTTTCTTCAAAGCACTCGCTGCTTCCTAGGATAGTCTCATTCCTTCACTGCAGGCCTCTCGCTTGCTCCCCGACCTCCCTTGCTAGACGGTAATTCCACCAAGGCAGGGACCTTATCTGTCTGGTTCATCCCTTTATCGCTGGAGCCTAACACAGTGCCTGGAGATCCCAAGAGGCTCCATACACATTTGTTGAGAGAACAAATACCTGCTGGGGATAAAATCAGGGAAGGCCAGGCAGGCCACAGGAGGAATCGCCTGGAGGGTGTTGCCAAAGTCCAGAGAGAGAGAACAAAGATCCCTGGTGGTGGAGTGGACAGACTGGCCTGGAAGCCAGCTCCCTGATTCCAAAGAGAGCCAAACACCAGGGAGCAAGTGAGTGAAGATGGGGAACTAGGCCTTCAGAGGCCCCATCTGTCACATGGGGCTCCCAGGAGGAGACAGGGCATCCAGGAAGGGCCATGACCCTGAGGAGTGTCCAGCTCTTAAAGGGCCATGAGGGATCTGTGAGTTTTCTGGTTGGGCTCCTATGGCAGCAGCCAAAATTCAGATGAGAAGCCACAGGACTGGAGGCAAGCCCAGCGCGCGGAACCTGCCAGACTCCTCTGGGGCCTGCCTAATGAGTCCTCGCCGCCCGCCCATGGCCCTGCTGTGACTCTGTGCAGCATTCCTACCGTAACGCCATCGTCAATGATGCCTGAGAGCTATTCATAGATGGCACTGGGAGTTGGGCCTCGCTTTCAAAAAGAACACTCAAGGCGATTTTAATAGGAATATTTTTCTTCCCTCCAGAAAAGGTTAATTTTATTTTGAGCTTCAAGAAGATAAAGATATCATCAAATGAAGAATAGTTATTTTTAAAACGACGGAATGCTGTGAACAAGACGACGAGGCTCCTGGAACCAAAGCTCAGGCCCCGCCCCCTGTATTTCCCCAAATTTTGTTTCCTGGCTCATTTCTGATAAGTGCGTCTTTGCAACGCATGTCCCGCTCCTCAGTGGGCCTCTCCCCAGGAGCCGCACCTCGTGTGAGCTACGGAACAGACAGAGGTGATTCTGCATTTCCAAAGTTCTTTTTCTTTTTATCAAGGAACATCAAGGTATTTTGTAAAATAAAAAGGTCTGGTCTATTGGGAGTAGCAGGCAGCTCAGCCCCCTTAAGAGATATCTGCTTTCAAGTCACCTGATGTTGCAACTTGTCACTGGCTAGAGAATTCTAGAATGTTGACTAGACTACCAAGGACTCCAGCAACAAGGCCTCCTGGCTATGAGATTCCATCCTGCACCTTTTTTTTTTTTTTTTTTTCTTTTCTGAGACGGGATATCTCTCTGTTGCCAAGACTGAAGTGCAGTGGTACAATCATGGCTCACTGCAGCCCTGACCTCCCAGGCTCAAGCAATCCTCCTGCCTCAGCCTCCAGAGTAGCTGGGACTACAGGTGCACACCACCATGTCTGGCTAATTTTTACAGTTTTTGTGGAGACGGGGTCTTGCTATGTTGCCCAGGCAGGTCTTGAACTCCTGGGCTTCAGTGATCCTCCCTCCTCAGCCTCCTAGAGTGCTGGGATCACAGGTGTGAGCCACCACGCCTGGTCTCATACCCATTCTGATGAGACTGGCTCACCAACCCCATTTCTTCTTTCTGGGCACAAAGACAAACCAGGCTTCCCAGCATGCCTTGCAATTAGACGAGAACCATAGGCTGACTTACGGTTAATGTAAGGTAATGGGAGTTGGGGCAGGCCACATCTAGGCCTAGCTGAAAAAAAGGAAATTCCCTGCCATCCTCCCCTCCCGTGCTTCCCCTTCCCTTTTCTCTGGGATCATGTAGCCCACACGTGGAGAAAGGAGGGCCGCCTGATCTGCAGTGGACTGTGACATGAATGAGAAGTTAACTCGTGGTGCACCATTGAGTTACAGATTTACGCCCATGCTGGTTACTGGCACCCGTGTTAATTGTGCTGGCTCCTGCACGGTTCACTCAGTGACTATCTGCCACATGCCTGCATATGTCCAAGGCACCGTGCCTTGAAGGAACGTATTGGCAAACAGATGTGGCCCCTGCCCTCCGGAGCTTAGATCCAGTAGAGCCAACAAGCAGATACATGAATACATCATAAAGAGTGCTGGGACAGAGATGGACTTGGCTTGGGTGGCTAGGACAAGAAGGCACCTGGGAGGAGGTGACTTCGGAGGCGAGACCTGAAGATTCAGAGGAGGTAATGCAGGAAGCAGAGAGGCCAGCAAGGATGCTGCTGCAGTCATCCGGGCAAGAGATGGTGGCGGCCGGGGAGGGAAGGAGAAGCGAATGGGTTTGAGTTCTATTTCAGAGCTGACTGATCTATTTCAGGGGTGACTTGCGGATGGGTTGCAATCATTCATCCGCTCATTCAGCTCTCCAGTCACATATATTCGTTTGTTGATTCATTCAGGATGCATTCTTTGGGGGCCTCCTGTGAGCCAGGCACTTCCAGTTAAAAGATAAATGAGACCTGCGGATCCTGCCTTCGTGGAACTTACAGTCAGCTGGAAAAGACATGCAAAGCGATCATTACAAAACAGTGTGACAAAGCCCACAACACACGCCTGATGAAGGGCTACACAAGGTCTTCCGTGGAGGAGAATGGGGCAAGGGTGCCTCATCTGAATGTGGGTCAGGGAGCCCTCCCACAGGACTGTGTGACATAATAATGACAGTCGTCATTATTAGTAGCAGCAGCAGGAGGGGCAGTTACTAGCAACATTTGTGGAGTGCTTTCTCTGCCAGGCACTGGGCTAGGCACACCTATGCTTAAGCATCATTTCATTTATTCTCAGCAGCCCATCGAGAGAGGGACCTTTTTCTTTCTTTCTTTCTTTCTTTTTTTTTTTGTTTTTTTTGTTTTTTTTTGTTTTTTAGACACCTAATTTCACTCTGTTGTCCAGGCTGGAGTGCAGCAGCACAATCTCGGCTCACTGCAACCTCCACCTCCCCGGTTCAAGTGATTCTCCTGCCTCAGCCTCCCAAGTAGGAGGGATTACAGGCGCTTGCCACCACGCCCAGCTAATCTTTCTATTTTTACTAGAGACGGGGTTTCACCATGTTGGCCAGGCTGTTCTCGAACTCCTGGCCTCAAGTGATCCACACGTCTTGGCCTCCCAAAGTGCTGGGATTACAGGCATGAGCCACCATGTCCGGCCAAGAGAGGGGCTTTTTCATGTTCCCATTTCAGAAGGAGGAAGCTGAGACTCAGAGGCGCCCATGTCCACAACTCCTTAGTGGGGGGTGGAAACAAGAACTGGCCCCCCAGAGGCCTGATTCCTGAGCCAGTGCCCTTATATCCACTCTGCTCTACGACAGTGGGAGAGAAAGGCAGCTCCAGGGCAGTGAGGAGCCTGAAGATGCCAAAGACAGTAGCTTAGGGAGACCACAAGATTCAGGAGCAGAGGGGCCTGAGGTAGGGGGAGCTAGGGCAGCCCTAGGAAGCCACATGAGAGAATCTGGACTTTACCCAAGGAGTGACAGGCATTTTAAGCCAGAGAGTGAGAATCAGCTATTCCTTCTATGAGACTAAAAACAGTTCTGAGGCTTCAATTTTAAAAAGCCACTCTGTTTTATCCGTGGAGCATTGAAAATCTGCCTTTCTTCGTTCAAGCATTAGCCAGCTGGGAGGTGTGGAACTCGTCTAAACCGTAGGCCCAATCCTGCCACCCTGGGATGCAGGGAGCAAGCCGCAATCCACGGCAAATCCATGAAACCTGTGAACTCTGCTTTATAACAGGGGGCACCTGGGCTCCCAGGACCCAGGCGTGAGCAGTGGTTTCTGGGGAGCCCACTGTGCGGTTGCTAATTGGGAAGCTGACGAGAGAAATTCCTGTTATTGCCACTTAAAAACTCTCGACAGAGACATCTGAGAGCAACAAATACTCGGACATGGTGGCCCTCCTAGCGGTGGCTTCCCAAATGTCACAGAGCTCCTTTTATCACCTGCTGACTGGGCACTGTTAGCAAAGCTTCACGAAGTGGCCTCCCCTGATTAACTTGGGGAAAATAATACAATTGCAAATTTAGAAAAGAAAACGGTTCTAATCTTTATACTGGGACTTGGCCCCAAATATTCATGAGGAAGGTCCTGAGGCTCCCATCTGGGCCAACCAGCGGGACAAGGGCCTGGCTGAGAGGTGGAACAGGTCCTGCAGCTTGTTCACCAGGCCTTTTTCTAGGTGATCACCACCTGGAATGTACGGCACGGACGGAAGAGGGGAGAGATGAGGTCTTTATCTGACGGTGTTTTGCAAGGGTACCGAAGGGAAGGAGAGAGCAGAGGAAGGCAGGGCAGGGAAGAGGAGAGGGGAGGAGGAAAGAGAAGTGAGTAGAGGGGAGGGGAGGCGAGAGCAGCGCAGGGCAGAAGAAGGCTGAGGAGAAGAGAGCAGAGCAGCTCAGGGCAGGGCAGGGCAGGTAGGGAAAGGGAGAGAAGGGGAGGGAAAGGGAGAGAAGGGCAGGGCAGGAGGACTGGGGAGGGAGCACTAGGAAGGGGACGGGAGAGGAGGGGAGAAAACAAGCAGGGCAGGGGAAAGGCAGGCACAGTAGGGCAGGGCAAGGGAGAGAGGAAAGTATGGGAGGGAGGGGAGGGAGGGGAGAGGAAGGGAGGATGAGGGAGGGCAGGGTCAGAGAGGAGAGGAGAGAACTGAGGAAGGGGTGCGCAGGGTGGGATGCACGTCAAAGACACCCTTGCTGGGACTCCCCTCCCATAAACCTCTGCGGACACACTGCCTTGGAGGCCAGGGCCACTGCCCTCTGTGGGGACGAGGGAAGCGAGGCCCCATCGACTCTTTCACCCCAGCAACTCCGCTCTGCCACCACTTGCCAAGCAAGTGCTTTGGTGACGGACTGGGAAGGAGGGAGGAGGGGAGGAAACAGGCCTCGCCCTGCAGAGGCCATCGCGCCCTCACTCCCCAGGCATTGATTGAGTCCATGGGATGGGATTCAGTTCTCCATCTAAGCAGACAGCTCTTTGACTTCCCTTCTGTGCCAGGCCCTGTGAGTAGAGGTGAACAGCAGCTAGTTGTCCCTGAAGGCACGGACAGTCTATGGTTCATGCACGTACTCCAGCCTCCGTCAGGCACCCATGGTAGAGAGAATCCATCAACCACCTGCGTGTCCATGGGATGTCCGTCTCCCTCCAGTACTGCTCGTGAGTCCCACGGATGAGAAGGGGCCAGTCAAGTGAAGAAGCAATGGCAAACTCCGAAACAACCCCATGGGAGGTGGAAAACCACTTGAGCATGGGAGGTCAAGGCTGCAGTGAGCTGAGATCGCACCACTGCACTCCAGCCTGGGCAACAGAGGGAGACCCTGTCTCAAAAACCTAAAACATCTATCTATATATATATTCCCTGGGCCTTCCATGATGGACGTAAACAGTGATGGGGAGATTCAAGCTCCCTGCAGAGCACTCAAGGGCCCTCACCATCCAGCTCCCACCTGCCTCTCCAGCCGCACCCTCTCACCTGGCACGGCTCCACTCCCTGGGCACTTTCACACCACCAAGGAGATGCTCACACCCTAAACGTAATCTTAGGGGCCAACGCAAATGCCTCCCTACATCCCCTGGGGACAGCTGGTTGCTGCCTGTACCACGAAGCCAGAACCAGCTGCAGTTTGGCCTCATCTGTTGAGACATCCCTGACTCTCCCCGATCCACTGCAAGGCCCTCCAGGGTCCTCCTCACGGCTGTATCCATCTTCAGTGCCCAGCACAAGGCACACACCCCTCAGTGAACGGTCACAGCTACTGTGAACTGAGTCGCTTCTATGCGGCCCGACCACTTCCTCTGCCCTGCCCAACGCCGTCCAGTGGTTTCTTGGCCCACCTAAAACAAACTCCCAAGTTCTCAAGTCCCATAGGAGGCTGTGGGAGAGCCCGAGGCTTTGAGCTCAGCCCCATCGCTTTCAAGATCTTACTCTAAAGTTGCGGGGGAGGGGGGGATGACAGATCATAGCCCCAGTCCCTGGGCAGCTCAAGAGGGAAATACCCATGAAAGAGCTCGGAGGCTACACCACAGCATTCACACGGTATCATTAAACTGTGCTAAATGTTAGAACAGAAAATAAAACCTGATCGCGCATCCACAATGACGATGTGCCCAAATCAAAACTTAACTGCAAACACAGGAAGGAAAGCGTGTCTCTATTTCAGAAAAGGAACAAGGGCTCCACACAGAGCTGAAAGCCCAGTTACACTCTCCTCACACGTGTTTCTTGTAACAATAATAGGACCTTTATCACCAGCTTCCTACATGCCAAGCACGATGTGGAATGTTTGCTTCCATTGTCTCGGCATACCCCTGCAACAGCTTTGGGAAACAGTAATATCTTCATTTGGCAAAAGAATAAACTGAGGCTCCAACAGATTCAGTGGCTTCTCTAAGGTGACCCAGCTGAGCTCAGAGCCACGTCTGCTTGAGTTCCACACCTGAGCTCAGGAGTATGAGGCTGTCCTGCCTCTTAAGACCCATGCATTCATGACCACAGGAGACCTGCGGCTTTGCTAAAAACAGAAATAAAAAAATGAACTAGTCCCGCAGTTCACATAGGGTGAACCAAAATACCAGAGTTCTAAAAACTTTCCTCCTGGCACAGTGAGAAATTTGTGGTTGGATGGAATCTCATCTTTATGTCTCAACAGAACCCAAGCCTTGAACCCGGGAGGCAGAGGTTGCGGTGAGCCGAAATGGCACCACTGCACTCCAGCCTGGGCGACAGAGTGAGACTCTGTGGGAGAGTGCTTTTGCTCAAGAAGGGCTGGATACGGCAGCTTGTCTCCCCACAGGCAGGAGTCCGCCTGCGATGACTCCCTCTACCCTCCACGGTGCTTGGCACAGGCTGGCCCTCGGCAGGACACAACAGATGATTCCCATGGCAGGAAAGCTGTGGGCTCTATTGTAGCTAAAGCCTATTTTTTCTTTGCTTTTGACTTTGCAGGCAAGGCAAATTGCAAGCTGGACAGCTAGAGGGTGGGGGAGGAGAGGAGGAAAAAGGCTAGTTCATGCTTGCTTTTTTTTTTTTTTTTTGAGACAGAGTCTCACTCTGTCACCCAGGCTGGAGTGCAGTGGGGCCATCTCGGCTCACTGCAACCTCTGCCTCCCGGGTTCCAGCGATTCTCCTGCCTCAGCCTCCCAAGTAGCTGGGACTACAGGCCGGTGCCATAACGCCCAGCTAATTTTTGTCTTCTTAGTAGAGACAGGGTTTCGCCATGTTGGTCAGGCTGGTCTCGAACTCCTGACCTCAAGTGATCCACCCGCCTCAGCCTCCCAAAGTGCTGGTTTTATAGGCCTGAGCCACCACGCCCAGCCTCTTCCTTATGCAGTTTGGCCTCATCTGTTGACAGGTTCCTGACTCTCTCCCATCTGCTGCAAGGGCCTCCAGGGTCCATCTCATCCCTGTATCCATCTTCAGCACAAGGCACACACCCCTGAGTAAAACTACCATATTTGGGAGCAATCGATCAATATTTGGTCAGATTAAACACAGTAGAATACATGACCCTGTAATTCCACCTGGAGGATCTCCCCCAGAGGAATTTTCGTTCTGGGCCGTATGGGCTACATCAAAGGAGATGTCGCCAATGCACACTCCAAAAACAGAATCAACAGTCCCAGAGGCAGAGTGCAAGTAGGCACTGCAACATGGCTGCAGCTGCAACATGGCACTGGGCGAACCAAGTTAAAGAATGAGGACTACAGCACAATGCCATGGAAGGAAATGAAAAATACATGCAATGACCCCACATATTCTGGAAGGAAACAAATGTACAGATACATGCTGAGGCTATTGGAGCAGCTGCCTGGGGCAGGGAGAAAAGGGACTAGAGGGAATAAATACAGGGCTTGAGAGACCAGTGAGGGCAGCATGCCAGGAGCTGGGAAGAGCATTCACTCACGTGGCGGAATGGAGCGGTGGATCTATTTATACATTCATTCATGGATTGTGAGAGGCAAGCTCTCACTATGTTGCTCAGGTTGGTCTCAAACTCCTGGGCTCAAGCAGTCCTCCCACCTTGGCCTCCCAAAGTGCTGGGATCACAGGTGTGAGCCACCACCCTTGGTTTCACTCACATTTTTTTATCTGAGGTCCAAAGAGAAAAAACAAAAAGGAAAAATATCTTCTTGCCCATACCTGTTTACTGCCAGGACCCCCCTCCATGGGACCCAAAGACAGGATATGGGGTTCCGACATGTTCTGCCCTGAAAGAGCTCCCAAGGCCAATAATTTCAGAAGCCAAGACTGAGCTGTGGAATTCCAACCAGGAATTCCGAGTGCTCTCAGACACTCTACATTTCAGTCTTCCCTGGGATCCGCTCCCCGTGCCTCCCCAGCCCTCTAAGCAATTGCTTGGGTTGTGTGGGCCCTGGACCAGCTGAGGGGCTTGCTGGGCTGACAGATGGCATGCCCGGTGCCCTTCCCTTGTGATCACCGAGTGAATGCCCTCCCCATGCCCTGAATCCCTTCACATTCGATTCCAAGTGTGAAGGTCACCCAGGGTCTGGATTAGACATTCTCAGAGGCTTTAATGGCAGCAGTGGTGGCATTAGGTGGGACTACCTCTAACTGCCTTAATTGCGGCCTCTACAACCAGCATAAATTCTTCGCTGCAGAGGCCACAGGCTGAAATAGCTCAGTGGGTAGAGAGAGCATAATGGAGACAAAATGTTTGCACCAGCCAGTGTGTGTTGGATGCCAGGAACTGAGCGGACCGACTTATGGACACTATCTCCAACCTGAACAACATTTCACAGACGAGGCTCAAAGGAGATAAGTACCATGGCCAGGACCCCACAGTGTAGGGACTACAGGGCCATGTTCTTTCCACTCTGCTTGGCCATTGTGTGTCCCCAAGAAAGCTCCCTCAGGGTAGGACATGGCTGGGGAGGAACAGGTACCCTTCAAAGCCAGCCAGGAGAGAGAAGGTGGCGTGGCATTTATACCCCTCCTTGGAGCTGGTGGAGATAAAAGAAACCTGGAGTGAATCAAACACCCCAAAGACAATTCCATACTGCAATGGCCACAGGCTTAACACAGGGCGCCAGGAACGCTGGTGAAGCGGGAGGGACGCTCTGGCGGAC
Source organism: Pongo pygmaeus (assembly GCF_028885625.2). Lineage (NCBI taxonomy): Eukaryota > Metazoa > Chordata > Mammalia > Primates > Hominidae > Pongo > Pongo pygmaeus. The sequence continues at coordinate 16,282,999 of NC_072391.2, forward strand.
CACAGCCCTTTGAGAGCAGGAGCTCGCAGGGCCAGCTCTGTCTGCTTTTTAAGGGAAGCTGCAAATCCGGATCATTAGGCAAGATCTCTCCATTCTCAAATCAGCTGGCACCTAATTCAACTGCCTAAATATCACAGTGCAGATCAAACAAAATATATCTGCAGGCCATCCAGAAGCAACAGAAAAAAGAAATCAATAGGCCATCAAAAACAGTCTGCAAGCTTGTTGCCGCCCCGCTGCTACAGTTCATCGAGCTGTGCTACTGAGAGGTGACACCAGTCCATGCTTCTGAAGGCCAAGCACCTATCTACAGAAACAATCCAGACACGCTGGGAAGGGTGGGGCCCAGCTCGCCCTCCGGAGCAGGGCCGGGGATGCATGACCTTGCGGCTTCTCTGGACTCCTCCCTGTGAATACAAGGGCTACAGACAGAATAGCCACCCGCCACAGCCCACCAGGCGCCATTCAAAATACGGCAGCCACTGTATCTTCAAAAACACTCTTCCCAAGAAGGTAGCGGTACCTCCATTTTACAGGTAAGAACACTGAAACTCACAGAGATGAATTAGCTTGCCCTGGCCATGTTAACTAGCATCAGAGCTGCAATTTGAACCCAGGTCCACACGGCTTCCAGGCCCAGCTACTCTGCTGTCCCACTTGCTCCTTTGCTCACACAGGAGAGGTTTGCAAAAGCTCCACTCAATTAAAAGCCCTTGAACTGGCCTTGACCGTGTGCCTGGTGCCATGCTGGGAACCGGAGAAAGGAGATAGCAGAGCACAGAAGCGCCACCTGTCAGGACCTTTGAGTTTAATGCGAACCACATGGATGAGGGGAGGGAGGGAAGGTAAAGGGGTTATTTTAACATTCTACTTCAGAGCATTATATACTCTAGACAAAGGTTCTGGAGTTTTCTCATAAGAAGGAAAGTAAAAAATCAGGGCCGAAAAACGAATCATTCCAGCTGCTGTCAAGACATGTCCCAACTCAGGCTCTTAGCTTACTATCTGGCCCTTTGCAGAAAAAGTTTGTTAACTCTTGCCCCAGGGGACGGTGAAGGCTCACTATGGAAAGATCTGGGATCTACACACAAGCCACTCATCAACCACAAGCATCCAAACAATAACATCAACAAGAAACAGAGTCTGGCATTGAAATCTGTTACAGCAGCTAGCTCAATTCCAACATGTAGGGAAAACGGAACTGGAGAGGGTTCGATTCTGCATTAGCCATTGAGTGTCCAGTCCGGGGACCACAGGGCTAGCACACAAATACCAGTGATGCCACACAGGACTCACGCTTCTCTTTCTCTGACTATAAATAGCAGCTCGCATCTACTGAGGGCTTGCTCAATGCCAGGCACGGTGCTAAGTGCTTTGATGTGATGGGAAGGAACCCAGGCCAGGAGTCAGACCCTCTGTGTTTCAATCCTGGCTCCACCACTTACCAGGTCTACAGCCTCAGAAAGCATTTCGGTCTCATCACCTCTGAAAGAGGGATGATAACAATAGTTGCAGTGCCCAACACAAAGTGAGCACTTAGCTCACCTTGGCTATCATCATCATCTTTGTCAGGCCATTTAATTCTCACAATAACCTACAGGTTCAGTACAATAATTTTCCCCACCGGCACACAGGCATACAAGACATGGTCTCTGCTCTGCAGTTCAGAGCTTTGTCAGACAAACGAATGCAAAAATGAGTGATGATCAGAAAATAGAGACTGTGTTAGGGACAAGCCTGAGGAAAGAGATTTGAAAGATGAGAAGGTTTCAGCTGGATTTGGTGGGTGGGTTGGGAGGGAAGTGTGGTTAGTATAACCTTTTCAGGCCAGGCAGACAGATTCCACCTCCTCAGCTGTCTTCTTTACCACCATTCCCCGACCATAGTTGATGTTCTTAAGCCTGACTTGTCTTAAGCCCTTGATATGCTGCCTTTGCTGAACACAATTCTAAGAAATCACCTCTAGATAAAATGCTAGAAAGCTCAGTGATTTCTTTCATCTTTCATTTCTTTCCTTTTGGGCAATCAAATAGCCAAAAGCCTTTTCAAGTCTGATTCTATTCCCTCCGTATCACGTGAGGTGCCTTTAATGAAGCTTTGGTGGTCAGAATTCATAATAACTTTTCTTCTTCTAACTCTTGCCTGTCCAGCACACATCCCTTTCATGGCCCTGTTAGGAGCACTAGAATAATCCTTTCAAACATCTCCCACTTCCCATTTCCAGACCAAGTAGTTGGGGACAGACTACTCCTCCCTCCAGTTGCAGGGGCAGGCACAGGATTCAAGTCCAGCTTTTTTTTTTTAGGGTGTTGTCCTCCTGGACACAGTGATTAGTTCGAGAATGGACACACTGGCCGGGCGCCGGTGGCTCACGGATCGCCTGAGGTCAGGAGTTCAAGACAAGCCTGGTCAACATGGTAAAACTCCATCTCTACTAAAAATACAAAAACTAGCCAGGTGTGGTGGCACATACCTGTAGTCTCAGCTACTCAGAAGGCTGAGGCATGAGAATCACTTGAGCCTGGGAAGCGGAGGTTGCAGTGAGGTGAGATCACACCACTGCACTCCAGCCTGGGTAACAGAGTGAGACTGTCTCAAACAAACAAACGAAATCTGAAACCTGTACTCTGAAAAACTACAAAATATGATCAAAAGAAATAAAGAAGGCCTAAATAGAAAAAATTCCATGGTCATGGATGGGAAGACTTAATATCATGAAGATGCTGATACTCCTCAAATTGACTGGCAGATTCAACATCATTCCTTATCAAAACCCCAGTTGCTTTTTTTTTTTTTTTTTTTTTTTTTGCAGAATTGACAAGGTGATCCAAAAATTCATATGAAAACTAGGAACCCAGAGAAGCCAAATTAATGTTGAAAAAGAACAAAGCTGGAGGACTCATACTTTTCAATTCCAAAAGTTACTACCTGTACAAAGTCATAGTAATCAAGGAAGCATGTGAGATGACCACTATGCTAATCTGCTTCACTATAGTGACCATTTTCCTATCTCTATATATCCCATAGCATCATGTTGCAAACCTTGAATATACAAAATAACATTTATTTTTTTAAAAAGGAACTGGCATAAGGTTGTTTAGATCAACGAAAAAGAACGGAAATTCTAGAAATAAACTCTCACATTTATAGTCAATTGATTTTCCACAAGGATGCCAAGAAAATTCAATGTGGAAACAATGGTTTTTTTTTTCAAATAGGCCCTCACCAGACACCGAATATGCTAGCACCTTTACCTTGGACTTCCCAGCCTCCAGAAGAATGAAAACTTTCTGTTATTTGTAAACCACCCAGTTTGTAGTATTCTCTCACAGCAGCCTGAACAGACTAAGACACCACATGACCTGGCAGTTCCACTCCTAGATGGAATGAAATAAAGAAGATAAACATTTGTCCACCCAAAAACATTCACAGGAGGAGTCTCTTTTTGTTTTTTCCTTTATATTTTTTGTAGAGACAGAGTCTCACTATGTTGCCCAGGCTGGTCTTAAATTCCTGAGCTCAAGTGATCGTCCTGACTTGACCTTCCAAGGTCCCAGGAGTATAAGCCACTGTGCCCGGCCTAGGATTCTTCACAAAAGCCAAAAAATGGAAACAACTCCAATGTCTACCAACTGACGAATGAATAGGCAAAATATGGCATAGCCACACAATGAAATATTATTTGACGATAAAAAGGAATGAAGTACAGTGGTCCCGCTTATCCACAGGATACATTCCAAGACCCCCAGGGGATGTCTGAAACTGCGGATAGCACCAAACCTTATATATACTATGTTTTCTCCTATACATACATACTTATGACAAAGTCTAACTTCCAAATAAGGCACAGTAAGAGATTAACAACAATAATCAAATAGAACAATTATAACGATATACTACAATAAAAGTAATGTCAGTGTGGTCTCTCTCTCAAAATATCTTATTGTACTGTACTGTGGGTAACTGAAAGTGCAGAAAGTAAAACCTTGGACAAGGGTGGTTACTGCACTGATACACGCCATGATACGGACGAACCATGGAAACACGATCCTTTTGTGACACACACAAGAGTTCACAGTGCATGATTCCATGTATATCACATTTCCAGAACACGCAATCCTACAGATATGGAAAGCAGATGAGTGGCTGCCTAGGGCTGGGGGTTGGGGAGAAATGGGGAGAGGCTGTGTATGGATACAGAGTTGCTTTCTGGGTGATGAAAACATTCTAAAATTGCTCCTAGTGATAACTGCACAATTCTGGAAATATACTAAAAACCACTGAATTTGAGACTTTAAAGGGGTGAATCACCTGGTACATGAATTATATATTTTAAAAAAGGAATGAAGTTCTGTTATGTGCTATAACAGGACAGACCCTTGAAAATATTATGCTAAGAAGCCACTCACAAAAGACTACATATTATACTATTCCATTGATAGGAAATGTTCAGAATAGGCAGATCCACAGATGCGGAAAACAGATGAGTGGTTCCTAGGGGCTGAGGTCTGGGGTTTGGCAGGAGAGGATGGGGTGACTACCAAGTGGTAGAGGGTTTCTTCTGGCGGTGATGAAATATTCTAAAACTTGGGGTGATGGCTGCACAACTCTGAATATACTAAGAACCACTGACTTGTGCATTTTAAATGGTTAAATTGTATGGTATGTGAATTATATCTCAATAAAACTTTTTTTAAACAAAGAATGGACACATGACTCAGACAAACAGAACAATGGAATCTCATCTTAGGACTTTTCTGGGACTATTAGAAAGGAGAAGCTCTCTTTCTGCAGCCGGTACTGCCAGAATAAGTCTGGGCCTCCCAGAGGCTCTATCTTGAAGAAAGCCTCTCTGACAGTGAATCCTACACAGAAAAAAAAGTGAAGGAGAGAGGGAAGGAGGGAAAGAAGGAAGAGGAGATCCCTTTCTGCCGGGATCGCTCCAGCCCTGGAGCCAGCTTTAAGCTGCACCATCTCTGCTCTTTTCAATCACAGAAATCAAATTCCTCTCATGCCTTTGCTAGTCTAGGAGTTTTCCTCAGCTTCTCCCTGAGATGTTGATACTTCCTGGGCATCTCCCACTTATTGTTCTGGTCACAGACCCTCCTTCCCCGAGCTTCCCATCCTGTAGCCCCATTCTGCCCCCCAACACCCTGACTTCTCAGTGCACGGGCTTATCTGCAAAGCCTCTTCCCACCACTCGGCAGCAGCCTCCCCTCAACCACTTTCCCCACCTAGACTGCACCTGGAGCAGCTGCTTAAAAATAAACACGAGCTATGTTATTCTCTCCACATTCTTCCCACCCTATTAATTATTTATCTAGCACCTGCTTCACAAAAAGGAACTTCGCAGGGAAGGAAAAGGAGGAGGAACTGGAAGGAGTGAGGCAGCTCAGAGCAGCAGTGGTGGGTGGCAGCACCCAGCAGGGTAGGGGCAGGGGGGTGTGCGGTTGAGGCGACCCTGGGGATGGGGGTGGTGGATGGGAGGGTCCTCTCTGTGGTTGTGGTGAAGCCCACTGGCCCCTTTTCAGAATGATGTTTTTAAGTTCACAAAACAAGATACACAGGATTAGGGAAAAAAGACAGAAAAGCACATACTCTTAAACACAGATATCAGAACTGCCATGCAGCAACGTGAGTGCTTCTTTGCAGACACGTTCAATAACAAGATCTACTGGCAGCTCTAATCGCTCCTGTAATTCTAAAGTAGTGACCTTTAACCATGAGCTTTAACGACGGCTGGAAACATCGCAGCAACTGCAATGTGATACGAAAATACATGTGATTGCTTTCTATTGCGGACAAAGGAAGAGGTACCATTACTGCTATTATAATTTGTCATCTAAGTTCACATTTAAAGTTCACGTTTCACGTAGAGGGTAGTGAGAATAAAAGTGTAAATCTTTTCCATTGATCACTTGAATTTCATCCTCAGACCCCAGGATAAGAATTCCTCGGCTAGAAGATCAGGCTGAGCCCCGGAGCAGGCCACTCTGAACCTCAGTTTCCCTATCTGTTAAACAGGGCTGGGAATGAGGCCCCGGCCACCGTGGGGAGGGTGATGACAGTCAGAGTTAGGGAGGTGGCATTCAAAGGGCATTTTGGTCAGGAAATCTCAAATGTTACCTCGGCCTAGCAACCACTACCACCAGCGGTTGTGAAGCGTTGCCTGTCGGCCCGGCCACATTCTAAAGCCATTCCCCAAATCACTTAATCCTCACAGTGCCCTCGTAAGGGAGATTGCCACCGTCTTGAAACTTGAAGACACTGAGGCACGCCGAGGTGACACGCTGGTCTACACTGGCATCAAGATTCAAACCCAAGTACTCTTACCCCAGAAACTACGCCCTCCTCCACCACCCCTCACTGCCACTGTCCCAAGAGAGGCAAATGCCCAGAAGAGGCCTCATCAGACCCTATTTTGAGTTGCAGCATTGGTTCCAAGCCTCACACATCTGGACGGAGCATGTTGCCTGTCCAGCTCGGAGGCAGTCCTGAGCCTGGACACTAAGCAGGTCCTATGTTCTCACCAAGAACTGGAACCTTTCCACTGCAGTGGCAGGAAAAGCTGCATGAGTCAGAGAGAGAAGGTCCCTGACCCCATAACTAGTGTTGGCCTGGTGCAGGCCTGCATGTCCCCTGGTATCCACTCTGCCTGTTGCTTCTTAGCTTAACTGGATCACAGCTTCCACATCTCAGTGTAAAGGGCCCTAACTGACCCTGGAACTAAATCAGGTTACTTGTTTAATAAGTAAACAAATACAACCCATAAAATTCTCTGCTAGGCTGAAAATTCCATGAGGGCAGGAACCATGTAGATCTTTTACCACTGCCTTTTTTTTTTTTTTTTTTTTTTTGAGACAATGTCTCTCGCTCTGTCACCCAGGCTGGAGTAGTACAGTGGTGTGATCTCGGCCCACTGGAACCTCTGCCTCTCGGGTTCAAGCGATTCTCCTGCCTCAGCCTCCCAAGTAGCTGGGACTACAGGCATGCATTACCATGCTCAGCTAATTTTTGTATTTTTAGTAGAGATGAGGTTTCCTCAGGTTGGCCAAGCTGGTCTTGAACTCCTCACCTCAGGTGATCCACTCGCCTCAGCCTCCCAAAGCGCTGGGATTACAGGTGTGAGCCACCGCGCCTGGCCTACCACTGTCTTAAACATAATTTGTTTGTTTTTAAAGAGATAGGGTTTCACTCTGTCACCCAGGCTGGAGTGTAGTAGTGCAACTCTAGCTCACTGAAGCCTTGAACTCCTGATCTCAAGCAATCCTTCTGCCTCAGCCTTCTAAGTAGCTGAAGGTACAGGGGCACGCCACCACACCCAGTTAATTTTTGTATTTTTAATGTTTTTGTAGGGATGGGGTCTCACTATGTTGCCCAGGCTGGTTTTGAACTCTTAGCCTCTACCAATCCTCTCGTCTTCATCTCCCAAAGTGCTGGGGTTATAGTTGAACGCAATTCTTGAATAAATCTGAATGAAGAGCCAATAGGAAGAGGCAGAAGCGGTGAGAGGCTGGAGCCTTGCCTGCAGCTGGGAGCTTCCTGTTTCATCCTGAGAGGGCAACATAGCACACAGCCACACCCCAATATGACAACATAACACACAGACACTCTGCCCATGACAGGCATGGCTCAGAGCCTGACGATCTGACAAGTGAGCAACAGTTGCCCTCCACCGAGGGGACCGAGGGGACCAAGGTGAGGCGGGGAGGAAGGAGACAGGAAAGAGTCTCATTGGAAGGGTCCAATCTGATAGCAACTGCAAAAATGACACGCAACGGTGCTTCTCAAACTCGCTTGTGTATGCAACCCACCTGGGGGCCTGTGAACATGCAGATTCTCATGGAGCAGGTCTGGGATGGGGCCTGAAATCTGCACATCTGACAAGCTCTCAGATGAGGCTGATGTCACTGGTACACAGACCACATTTTAACTGGTAAGATATTGAGAAAGAATAGGCACATGATAAAATTGTAGAATCATTCTTTGAGGTCTTATTTGATACTGTTCATCTCAAGCCACATTTTGGCTGGAAAGTCTGGCACCAACGCATGAAAATATTCACCACTGTGTTCTTTGCTCATCCACATAACAGCATGGGGTTGACAGCAAAAGGAGCCCGTGGAGGTTACAGAGAGGTGGACTCCTGTCAGAAGTCCCAGCCCTGGCTTTCGGAGCACCTATGTACCTCACTGTGTACCTCGGGCCAGTTATTTCCTCCTTCTGGGTGGTCCTCAGTTACTGGTCTGCAGGCAAGCTCCATCAGCATTACCTAAGGACCTTTCACAAATGCAGGGCCAAGAGCAGTGGCTCATGCCTATAATCCTAGCACTTTGGGAGACTGAGGCACGAGGTTTGCTTGAGTCCAGGAGTTCAAGACCAGCCTGTGCAACACAGCCAGACCTTGTCTCTGTATAAATTAACAAACAAAAAATTAGCTGGGTGTGGTGGCATGTGACTGTAGTCCCAGCTGCTCAGGAGGCTGAGGCAGGAGGATCCCTTAAAGCCCAGGAATTTGAGGCTGCAATGTGCTATGATCATGCCAGTGTACTCCAACCTGGGTGACAGAGCAAGATCCTATCTCTAAAAAATTTAAAATTAAAATAAAATAAATGCACGCTAGGCACAATGGCTCATATCTGTAATCCTAACACTTTGCGAGACTGAGGCAGGTGGATTCCTTGAGCCCAGGAGTTTGAGACCAGCCTGGACAACATAGCAAAGCCTTGTCTCTACAAAAAAATACAAAAATTAGCCAGGTGTGGTGCATACCTGTGGTCCCAGGTACTCGGGAGGCTGAGTTGGGAGAATCACCTGAGCAGAGGGAGTTCAAGGTTGCAAGTGAGCCATGATTGTGCCACCGAACTCCAGCCTGGGCGACAGAGTGAGATCCCATCTCTAAATAAATAAAGAAGTAAATGAATGCAGATTGTGGGGTTTCACTAGAGAGATTCTAATTCACCGGGTCTGGGGTGTGGTCTGATGATGTGAATAGGCTTAAACCCCAATGATTCAGATCACATCCAGAGTGGGAAACCATCAGGCAAATGACAGCTGCGGTGGACCTGTCTTTGGTGCTAACCAGTGGAGAGCTATGTGGCCTAAGTACAGACTAAGGGAGGATCCCCAAGAGGCCGTCACTTTACCACTTGGCTTGAGAATCTGGAAAAGATGCAGCTATGTCTTGCCCTGCTCGGGTGCTGGCATTACTGGCACCCCCGTCAGTCACCCGGAACTTAGCAGTGAAGCCTAACCCACCACAAAACGAAAAACAATGACGTTCGATTATTTCCAATATCAGTGCACTGGGGGCATCTGCAAGAATCTCCAAAACAATGTGAAAGGCATGATGTACAGCTCTCCAGACCTGCCTGCCACCAACGGTATTGCTGAGGGAAATGCCCCAGAGAGCAAACACATTTTTTATTGGTTGTTTCAGTTTGAAGAATGCCTGTATAGAACTCTAACTTGTGCCTTCTGCTGCGATTTCCCACTGCAGGAGGAGGGAATGAGCGGAGGGTGTTAAGGGGAAGGGATGAAAGGTGGAAATGAGAATTAAGCAGAATGCCAGGTCTGCTTGGGTGGCTCATTTTTCCAGCTCCCTAAAAAGATTTATGCAGCTGTCCAAAAGGAGCTATGACTCCATTACCCAGCATACAAAGCCCCTTCTGCTATCAAGTAGCAGATCGAGCCTAGATGATAGCTCACTGCTAGCTTCTGAAAAACCTACCATCTCTCTACTTACAACCTCATCTTTCAAGCAGAACTGAGCAATTTTACTTTTGTTGGCAACAGTGGCCACAAAATGTTTTAATTTGCAAATTGAAAAAATTCTATGCTGTTTGGTTTATAAATTAATGCCTCCTATGACCTGACTTAGAGACAGCTGTAGAGTTGAATCTCTTTTATGCTATTCAGAGATTACTAGAGACTACCTATATGTTTGTTTATGTGTGCATTATCTGTTCTCCTTCCCACTCAAAAATTGTAAGCCTATGCAAACAGAGCCCTTAACTGTTTAATTCCCCACTGCATTTTCAGTGGCTGGCACATAGTAAGTGCTCATGAAAGATGTGCAGAATGGATGAATAAATGGTGTTCCCCTTGATATGCACGCAGCCCTCTCTGTATTTACTAGCCCAGCGTCTTCTGCTGCTGGTCATCCCCTACACTGCTTCCCAAGCAAGCTTTTTTTTTTTTTTTTTTTTTTTTTTTAGTGCAAAACCAGTTTTAAAAACCATGCCACTTTTTTTGCTTTCAGGATAAAATTCCAAACTCCTTAGCTAAGCATGCACGGTAACTGGCCCTGCCTTGCTGTTTTGCCTCACCTGCTAACGTGCACATGCTCTGCCACGTGTACCTGCTGCTAGGGGGACATGCTGACTTCTCAGTGGGCCTCATGGGCCAGAGGAAGTTGTGTTGTTCCATAAACTCAGCTCTCAGAAGTACTGTTTCCTCTGCCTGGAATTCGTCCATCTCCTTCAACAGCTGAATGCTGCTTATCCCTCAAGACTCAATTCTGGCGGCACCTCAGTTCTGATGCTTCCCCAGTCTCTCTTTCCCTTCTCCCCACAGGCTGTCTCCCCTTGATATTTTGCCTGCTCGTTACCCATGTCCTTTTCTCCTGCTGACAGTGCTACAGCCTTTCCTTGGGGAATCAACCTTGTCTGAGAGTGGACAAAAATTAACCACCCCTCCATCCAGGGCTGAACCAATGACCTGGCCAATCACAGTCACTGTGATTGGTCCTGGGACAGGCAGGAGACTCAAGCTAGGCCACAGAGCATCAGTGCTGAGACTGAAACTACTGGGAAAACAATATTCTCTTTCTGCCTGAGGCGCCTAGTGGATACAATGGAAGCCTTGAGGCAGCTGATCATCTTTGCCTTGAGAGAGGTGGCTGCCTAAGAAGAAAGCCAATTGAGAAAAAGCAGGCAGAGAAAAAAACAGGAACAGATACAACAGGCAAGACTCAGTTGATTTCTCTTGTCAGCAAATACAAGAGAAGGAGACTGGTCAAGATAGAGATGTCTGATGATACTGAGCTCCCGACTTGAGCCACTCCTGAAGTCATTCCTAAGCCTCTCGTTACACAAGCCAATACATGATCTTGTTAGACTAAAAACAGTTTGACTTCGGTGTTGCCACTTGCCATAGAAAGCATCCGCGATGATACACTCTCCCGTGTGCTCCCACACCCTAATTTAACCTCCTCCATAGCACTGACTTGGAGGCCCTATGAGAGTGTGAACTCCCCGAGGGCAGGAAATGTGTCTTATTCGTCTCCAAGGCCACGAGACTTGGTATATGACAGATATTCAATAAAGGTTTGTGAAATAAAAAATGAAGGAATGTTTATCTAGAAATTAATGAAGCTTTTCATTTACTTTTTTACTTTAGGGCCTTTCTGCCAAGAACTCTTAGACGCCTTGGGATCTTGGTTGCAGCCAGGTGGCTATCCTCCCCCCAGCCCTTGTTGTTCAGTCCTCTGAAGTCAATGGTCCTGGAGATAACAGGGAGGGCAGGTACCGGCTGCTGAGAAAGTCCAGGGCCCAGGATCCTACCATTACCATTGCTACCTGCTCACCTGGGCTTCACTCAAGGCCACACTCATCTCCGGACCCCTTCCCAACACTGGTGAGGGGCAGGAGCACTTGGACATCAAGAATCGAGAGCATGCCTGAACCTGTCCGTTCCCCATGCTTCTGCAGCTTTGCTCATGCTTTCCCCTCTCTAGAACGCTCTTCCCTTGTCTACTTAATTATTCAAAGCTCAGAGGAAAACAAATCACCCGCTCCAAGAAGTCTTCCCCGAACCCTGCAGGGAACCAAATTCAAAAGCCGTCAGAAGGCCGAGGCGGGCGGATCACTTGAGGTCAGGAGTTCGAGACCGGCCTGGCCAACATGGTGAAACCTCGTCTCTACTAAAAATACAAAAATTAGCCAGGCATGGTGGCGGGTGTCTGTAATCCTAGCTACTCGGGAGGCTGAGGCAGGAGAATTGCTTGAACCCAGGAGGCAGTGGTTGCAGTGAACTGAGATCACACCACTGCACTCTAGCCTGGGGAACAGAGCAAGACTAGGTTAAAAAAAAAAAAAAAAAAAAAAAGCCATTAGAGCCAAGGAAGCATGAGAAGCAGGGCAGGCTGGTGACCTGGGACCATGTGCTCCAGCGAAGGGCCTGGCGTCCATTCAGTGCCTGACAATGGTTGCAATGAGGAAGCGTGAGATAAAGAGGAACACTAGCCTTGCTTGCTGGGGAGGCCGTGTACCCTAAGCTGCAGGCACGGGTTTATCATACTTATCATCACCACCACCATGAAACACAACCCCTGCCTTGGGTGGAATGTGACCTGCGGGTTGCCAGCTGACTACCCCTGTGTCACAACTTTGTCCAAGGCACAATTTTAGGGCCCTCACACTGCATAGTATAGTCACCTACAAATGAGTGTGACCTTTCTGCAAGTCCCCATCTCTGCCAAGTCAGGCTCCATGTCTCCATGTCTGCTGATCCCCTCTCAGTCGTCAGTAGCTCTGCACTCACCGAAACCTGCAGACATTTCTTTTTTTTTTTTTTTTTTTTTTTTTTAGACAGAGTCTCATCCTGTCACCCAGGCTGGAGTACAGTGGCGTGATCTCGGCTCACTAAAACCTTCACCTCCTGAGTTCATGAGATTCTCCTGCCTCAGCCTCCGGCTGGGATTACAGGCGCCTGCCACCATATCTGGCTAATTTTTGTATTTTTAGTAGAGATGGGGTTTTACCATGTTGGCCAGGTCAGTCTCGAACACCTGACCTCAAGTGATCCACCTGCCTTGGTCTCCCAAAGTGCTGGGATTATAGGTGTGAGCCACCACGCCCAACCCAGCTGCAGACGTTCTGCCTCTCACATTCCCCTCACAGGAGACTCCCAGCCACACCAACCCCATCCAGCTGTCCTCTACAGGGCAGTGATAGCTCCAAAATACAAACTGGATTTTGTCACCACCCTGCTTAAAATCCTTCAATGGCTCCCCCGGCCAGCACACAAACACACCTACCATGTTTAAGCAAATAACCATGTTCATAAAATGTGCTAATGCTATAAAATGAAAAAATAAGGGGCAAAGAAAGAAAGCATGTAATGGAGGGAACTAACTTATTCTGGGTAGGTAGGAAACAGTTCTTCAAGGAGACACAATTCCAGATGAGGCCAGGCGTGGTGGCTCACACCTGTAATCCCAGCACCTGGGTAAGTCCAGGCGGGCGGATCACTTGAGGTCAGGAGTTCGAGACCTGGACAACATGGTGAAACCCTGTCTCTACTAAAAATACATAAACTAGCTGGATGTGGTGGTGCACGTCTCTAATCCCAACTACTTGGGAGGATGAGGCAGCAGGATTGCTTGAACCTGGGAGGTAGAGGGTGCAGTGAGCCGAGACCGTGCCACTGTGCTCCAGGCCTGAGCAACAGAGCAAGACTCCAAAAAAAAAAAAAAAAGAAAAAGAAAGAATTTCCGTTGAGACCTGCCAGAGGAGAAAACCAGGAAGGGTGAGGGATGGAGTATCCTAAAGGAACTGTATGTGCGAAGGTCCTGAGGCAAGAAAGACCTTGAAGTTTCAGGGGTCACATGAGGTGAGGCACGGATGCTAACTCCTCGGCCCCAGGGATGCTGAGGAGATTAAATGAGAATGTGCAGGCAGTCCTTGGCACCCTGCCTGGCACGCAGTTAGCACTCAATAAATAGCCACCATTCTTATTAAGATGGTGCCACTGATGTGAGGCAGGGCTTGTTTATTTCCTGCTGATAGGAAAAAGGCAGCCCAGTTCACCAGGGAGAGCTAAGAGCCAGCATCAAAGGCTCCTTTGTGACACAAAACAGTTCCCATTTTCACCGGCTTATGAAGATCATGCGCTTAACTCAAAAAAGCTTCAAAACTCATTACAAAAAAGAACTTCACTTTCCCTCAGAAGGCAGAAGAGCTGAAAAATTAAATGATGAGAAAGTTCCAAGGAGGTGGTTAAGCTGAATGTGGCTGTGAGCCGGTCGAGAAGATGGGCTCTTCAGCAAGTGAGATTGGGCCCTGTACCGCCAGGACACTTGAAGCTTGCTGGACCCCGTTTTGGAGAGAGGAGCTTTGGAGCGGGTTTACTCTGGATGCACATGAAAGAATGCAATCTGCAGCCCAATGTTCCTTCATGCCAATACCCACAAATCCAGCCTCCACCGACGCAAGAGGCCATGCCCATCTCTCAGTGCGCAGAGTCTGATGGGGAACTGCTCCCCCAGAAAACAAGTCCAGCGAGGAAGGAGATACTTAAACAAGCCCCGAAGCTTTGGGGGCTGCGAAGGGAACGGGGGCCAGGCACACAGGAGGCACAGGGAGGACACAGAGATGGTGGGGTCTAGTGTGAATGGAGCCAGAGTTGCTACTCCAATGAGGGGACAGCAAGAGCTTGCTGTTGTTGTTGAGACAGGAACTCACTATGTTGCCCAGGCTGGTCTTGAACTCCGGGCATCAAGGGATCTTCCCACCTCAGCCTCGCATAGCACTGGGAGCTCTATCTTTGTAAAGACAAAGGATGGCATCCAGAAAACATAAAAGGATCCTAGAAACCAATAAGAAAAATACCCCAGAAGAAAAATAGCCAAACGACACACAAAGGCAAGAAAGGAAAGAGGAAATCCAAATGGCTAAAAATCATGAGCAGATCATCAGCCTTATCGGTAACTGGGAAAATGTGAATCAAAAACAAAATGAGGGCTGGGTGTGGCGGCTCACACCTGTAACCCCAGCACTTTGGGAGGCCGAGGCGGGTGGGTCATCTGAGGTCAGGAGTTTGCAACCAGCCTGGCCAACATGGTGAAAACCTGTCTCTACTAAAAATACAAAAATCAGTTGGGCGTGGTGGCATGTGCCCATAGTCCCAGCTACTTGGGAGGCTGAGGCAGGAGAATCACTTGAACCCAGGAAGCGGAGGTTGCAGTGAGCCAAGATTGTGCCACTGCAGTCCAGCCTGGGCAAGAGTGAGATCCTGTCTCAAAACAACAACAACGCCCTCTCTCATCACTCCTATTCAACATAGTCTTGGAAGTTCTGGCCAGGGCAGGAGAAGGAAACAAAGGGTATTCAATTAGGAAAAGAGGAAGTCAAATTGTCCCTGTTTGCAGATGACATGATTGTACATCTAGAAAACCCCATCGTCTCAGCCCAAAATCTCCTTAAGCTGATAAGCAACTTCAGCAAAGTCTCAGAATATAAAATCAATGTGCAAAAATCACAAGCATTCTTATACATCAATAACGGACAAACAGCCAAATCTTGAGTGAACTCCCATTCACAATTGCTTCAAAGAGAATAAAATACCTAGGAATCCAACTTACAAGGGATGGGAAGGACCTCTTCAAGGAGAACTACAAAGCATTGCTCAATGAAATAACAGGATACAAACAAATGGAAGAACATTCCATGCTCATGGGTAGGAAGAATCAGTATCGTGAAAATGGCCATACTGCCCAAAGTAATTTATAGATTCAATGCCATCCCCATCAAGCTACCAATGGCTTTCTTCACAGAATTGGAAAAAACTACTTTAAAGTTCATATGGAACCAAAAAAGAGCCCACATTGCCAAGACAATCCTAAGCCAAAAAGAACAAAGCTAGAGGCATCACGCTACCTGACTTCAAACTATACTACAAGGCTACAGTAACCAAAACAGCATGGTACTGGTACCAAAACAGAGATATAGACCAATGGAACAGAACAGAGTCCTCAGAAATAATGCCACATATCTACAACTATCTGATCTTTGACAAACCTGACAAGAACAAGCAATGGGGAAGGGATTCCCCATTTAATAAATGGTGTTGGGAAAACTGGCTAGCCATATGTAGAAAGCTGAAACTGGATCCCTTCCTTACACCTTATACAAAAATTAATTCCAGATGGACTAAAGACTTACGTGTTAGACCTAAAACCATAAAAACCCTAGAAGAAAACCTAGGCAATACCATTCAGGACATAGGCATGGGCAAGGACTTCATGTCTAAAACACCAAAAGCAATGCCAACAAAAGCCAAAATTGACAAATGGGATCTAATTAAACTAAAGAGCTTCTGCACAGCAAAGAAACTACCATCAGAGTGAATAGGCAACCTACAGAATGGGAGAAAATTTTTGCAACCTACTCATCTGACAAACGGCTAATATCCAGCATCTACAGTGAACTCAAACTAATTTACAAGAAAAAAAAACCCCATCAAAAAGTGGGCGAAGGATACGAACAGACACTTCTCAAAAGAAGACATTTATGCAGCCAAAAAACACATGAAAAAATGCTCATCATCACTGCCCATCAGAGAAATGCAAATCAAAACCACAATGAGATACCATCTCATGCCAGTTAGAATGGTGATCATTAAAAAGTCAGGAAACAACAGGTGCTGGAGAGCATATGGAGAAATAGGAACACTTTTACACCGTTGGTGGGACTGTAAACTAGTTCAACCCTTGTGGAAGTCAGTGTGGCGATTCCTCAGGGATCTAGAACTAGAAATACCATTTGACCCAGCCATCCCATTACTGGGTATAATACCCAAAGGATTATAAATCATGCTGCTATAATGACACATGCACACATATGTTTATTGCGGCACTATTCACAATAGCAAAGACTTGGAACCAGCCCAAATGTCCAACAATGATAGACTGGATTAAGAAAATGTGGCACATATACACCATGGAATACTATGCAGCCATAAAAAATGATGAGTTCATGTCCTTTGTAGGGACATGGATGAAGCTGGAAACCATCATTCTCAGCAAACTATCACAAGGACAAAAAACCAAACACTGCATGTTCTCACTCATAGGTGGGAATTGAACAATGAGAACACATGGACACAGGAAGGGGAACATCACACACCGGGGCCTGTTGTGGGGTCGGGGGAGGGGGGAGGGATAGCATTAGGAGATATACCTAATGCTAAATGACAAGTTAATGGGTGCAGCACACCAACATGGCACATGTATACATATGTAACAAACCTGCACGTTGTGCACATGTACCCTAAAACTTAAAGTATAATAATAATAAAATAAAATAAAATAAAATAGTCACATTAAAAACAACAACAACAACAAAATGAGATACCATTTTATACCCATTGTGTTGGCAAAATATAAATAAAATTTAAGTTGAACAAAGCCAAGTGTTTCTGTGAATGTGAAACAATGGGAATTTTCACCCACGATTGAGAGTGAACCACTGGTGCTGCCACCTTGGAGAACAATTTGGCAAGAGCTAGGCAAGTTGATGACAAGTGTACCTTATAAGCCAGGAACCTCATTCATGGGCACACAACCTAGAGAAACCAAGTCTCAAACATGTGTACCAAGACATGTGTACAAGGATGCTAATGTCACAATGACCAAATAGGGAAAAATTGCAAACGACCTAAATGTTCATCAAAGAGAGAGTACACAAATGCAACACTGAGTAGTCATACCATAGACTATCAGTAAGTGTAGCAATTAATGAATTAGAATGCCCTGCATCTAAATAAATAAATCTCAAGAAATGTGATATTGGTGAAGAACAGTAGTTGTGAAAGGCTACATAAAGAATACGTATCATTGATGTGAAGCTGTAAAAAGAAAACCCTCTCATAATCATATGTAATATAACATAAGAATACAGAACGATTCTGCAGAGTGGTTCCCTTCTGGGAGAAAAGGTGCAAAGAGGGTTTAGCTGTATTTACAGTGTTTAATTTCTAAATGTTAACATTTATTAATCTGGATGGTGATATGTGTGTGTTCACTACATTTTCCTGTGTATTCCAGGGCACATCTGAAACATTTCCTAATAATTTTTTAGGCGCTTGGAAGCAAATATGATAAAATGCGAACAGCCGTTAATTTGGTGTGGTGGGAATACAGGTGCCTGGTATCCTATTCTTTGTATTCTTTTTTTCTTTCTTTAAAAAATCATCACCATATGGCCGCTTTGGGACACTGTTTGGCAGTATCCACTACAGTGGAGTATAAACATACCCTGTGACCAGCAAGTCCATTCCTAAGGATTTCATCCCACAGAAACCAGGGCTCAGAGCCAGCAGAAGACATATGTAAGAATTGTTAATTACAGCACTATTTGTAATTCAGCCAGACCAGAAACCGTTGAACTATCCATTAACAGTAAAAGATAAATAAATTGTGGTGTATTCATACAATGGACTATTACAGAGCAATGAAAATGAACCAACAATTGCTACTTGCAACAACATGGAGGAAGCTCAAAGATGTGATGCTGAGGGAGAGAAGCCAGATACAAAGGAGTACACACAGGCAAAAGCACACTATGGTATCAGAAAGCTGTACAGTGGCCCTTTAACAAGACGAGGCTCTGGAGCTCTGATAATGGTCTATTTCTTGGTCTAGCGCTGTTTGCCTAGGTGTGTTCATTTTGTGAAAATCCATCAAACTGTACCTTAAAATTGGAGGTATCCTATACCTCAACTTAAAAAAACAGCCAAAAAAGGACTGGTGTGGTGGCTCTTGCCGGTAATCCCAGCACTTTGGGAGGCTGAGGTGGGCAGCTCACTTGAGGCCAGGAGTTCGAGACCAGCCTGGCCAACATGGTGAAATCCCATCTCTATCAAAAATACAAACATTAGCCATGCATGGTGGTGCATGCCTATAGTCCCAGCTACTCAGGAGGCTGAGACACAAGAATTGTTTGAACCCAGGAGGTAGAAGTTGTGGTGAGCCAAGATCGCACCACTGCATTCCAGCCTGGGCGACAGAGTGAGACGCTATCTCAAAAAAAAAAAAAAAGCCAAAACCCACAACACACCACAACAAGAAGTAGAGAAGTGAAGAGGGGGAGGAAGAAGAGAGAATGAAAGAAAGGAAAAGCAAGCATACCTATGTGTGAGTTGTCACCAATCACAAAAGAAAGGAAATCAAATGAGTGCATCCTCCCTGTAGACCTGGTTTTTACGCTGGCGTTTGAGGGCTAAGGACACACCGCACCATAGGAAACACTTGACTGGCATGAGCTTGTTCACTCTTCACCACAGCTCATGCTGTCAGTGTGCTCACTAACATGTGACAGCTGAGTGCCACAGAGGCTGAGGACTTGCCCAGGGTCACACAGCCAGTGTCGGTGGGGGCAGGATCTGGATCCACAGCCCAAGCTCTTTCCCTCTGTGTTGCATGGTTTCTAAAGATGCAAGTGGCCCACGACACTGCAGAGAAGGACGAGAGAAAGGTAGAGGCTTCCTCCAGCCTGGGGTTGTGAACTCCAAAAAGGTGGCTTCAGGAAATAATCAATTGATGCCAACTTGAGAGGCTGAATTTTTTTTTTTTTTCCAGCGTGCTAGAGATGAACCAAGATTGCAATACACAGTTCTCAATTTGTTTTTTTCTTTGTGTTTTTCTGCTGTTTGAAGTTCTCAAATATTAATGAGAATATTGAAGGGAAAGGTAGCAATTATTCCCCAACTATTCAAAGGGTAAGAGCCAAGAAATACTCTTCTAAGTTGTGATTTTAATCAGTTGTCTGAAAATGTGAGGAACAAAAGCAGATACAATACGGGTTAAGTCTTTTCATAAGGCTTTTAGAGCTGGAAGGAGAGACTAAATAATGATATAACAAGGAAACTCACAGCCCCAGAAATACTTTGGCCAATGTTTAATGCCCAACAGAGTCAAGTTGTCTTATAATTCACTCAATCACAAAACCAATGAGCTCTACCTAGAAATAGGGTCCTCGAACTCAGCCTAAAATGAATGAAGTGGGGCAAGCTGGCCAATTCTGGTGGGTTCACTGAGAAGACCAGACCCCAGAAGTGTCAAACAAATTTTGTCACCAGGAACAACTAAGGCAGAGTCTTCATGGAAATTCCTGCAAGTATCAGCTGGTCAATGTCCAGTGGGCAGGTGAGACAGTGCCACATGGGAACTGAGCATCTATGAACGACCATGAATGACAGTGTCCTGAAAGTGAAGGGACACAGGACAAGGGAGAAAGGAAATTAATGACACAACAAAGCTGGTGCTATACAATGACTTCCACACAGCTTCTGTTCATTATTCAACAAACAGGTTCGACTCTGTACCCGGCACTGTGACAGATCCTAAGAAGACAAAGACACAAGTAAGACCAGGCTCTGCCCTCTAATTCTATCGTGTCCTGGGTGCAGGGATCGGGGGGGACTGCAGGAAGGAAGAACTGTCAATCAGGCAACCGTGATGCGATGGAGTATGAGAAGTTTTTTAAGTCAGGGAAGACTTCCTGGTGGAGGTGTGAAGGCCACAGTGGAGGGTGGGACCAGCAAGTTCTACGACTTGAGACCACCAAGAGGAGTCTCTTGAGTTCAGCTTCTCCATGTGCTATACCTAGAAAATACGCAGGATGGGAACAGAACAGCAAATATGCTTTCAGTGGCTGGCTCTGGATTTTTGTGTCTATAAATGACCTTGATTTTTTTTTTACTGGATTTTAATTTGATATTATAGAAAAGTCCTCCCAAGAAACCGCACTAATTAAACATATATATACCTACGCATAGGCCTCCACATACATATTCCGAGTCTGAGGCTCACCAAGGTCTCTCCCCTGAGATGCTTTTTTTCTGGCAAGATGACGTTAGTGGTTGATCTCCTGGAAAATATCTTAAGAGGCTTTTACTGTACTAAAGAGAAACACAAATGTGTGATGTATAATGAGCCCAATTTCTCTCTTCTTCTCGATTAATACATTAAGTACTAGGAATATTTACATGGTGGTTGGCAGAGTGTCAAATTAGACACAGGCTTGAGTTTATGGCTTCATTCACTTGGAGCTGCTTTTCACTCCCGAATTTCTCTGTGGAGCCCTAGCAGTTGCGGGGGATGGTGTGTGAGCTCCCTGCGTCTCTGCTGCGAGCAGGTGGGGGGAGTCCCACCATCTTCTGAATTGTCTTCACACGACAAACTTTCTGGTTGAAACCTGCAGTAGGTGACTTTCTGCATCACCAGCTCCTAGATTTGGGAACGGATGTGTGGGGCCGGCTTCTCCACGGAGGGCTGGGTGGTGCGGCAGCATTTGCAGAGTTCGGCTCAATTCCTGGCTCCGGCACTTACAAGCTATGGGAGCTTGGGCAGGATGCTTATTGCCCCTAAGCCCCAGTTTCCTCATCTATAAACACTTTATATGGAGCCTGATAAGACCTGCATGATGAGAAAATGAATACAAATTCCCGGTGTGCCTGGCAAGCCAGCATATGGTGGCTGGTGTTAGCCTACATGGAAACACTGGCTTTGAGGTTTCCGGCGGGACCATCCATGTCGGGCTCACCCACTGCACAGGTTCGGGGTCCTGGCATCGCTGGGGATGAGAACGCGCTTGTGTGTCTGCTCGCCCCACTTCACTACCAGCCCAAAGCCCCTTACCTAACAAACCTGAACACAGATCTCACCATGTGCCAGACACTGTTCTGAGCACTTTACAGATGTAACCACCTTCAATCCTCATAAACACAATACTAGAAGTGGCATGAGTATTCCTAGTATATAAAAGGGGAAACAGGCACAGAGAGGTCAAATAACATGATCGAGGCCACACAGGGAGTACAGCCTTAAGGATCTTTTTCTTTTTTTTTTTTTTTCTTTGACTCTCAGTGCTTATTACAGCCTCTTACTTACAGAGTTGGTAAAATCCCATTGAAAGAATAAATGCATAAATGAATGAACAAGTAACTGTCTCCCCACAAGTTTAGGATTAACAGTGAAGTTCTCATAAGCCTGTGGATGAACTATGAGGGCAGCACTCCCAACTCTAAAAATGGTCCCTAAGCGAGGCTGGAGCGGTGGGTGTGGGCGGAGAGAGAGGCCATCAGAGCCCCTCCGCACCTGCCCCTTGCTCTCCACAGCACTGAGGTTGAGGAGTTGACTTAGGGAGTTAATATGAATGTCCGTCACATGGGCAACGGCTGACTGATTCTGCCCGTCCAGCCTCCAGGGTCCTCTGCAGCCAACCTTCTTGTGGGACAGGCTGTGCTCACAGAGGCTGAAGGCAGATCACCTGCCTGGGACCAGATATCAGCCTTGACACTGCCAAGCGAGATGGCCCAAGCAGGTCACTTCACATCCCTGTGCCTCTGCTGCCCCATTTGTAAAGTGGGCTAACAGTAAGAGTTCTCTACTCAGGGCAAGGAAGAAGGAAGAAGAGGTGTACAGTAGGCAGGATGAGGCCCACCCTCTCCCAAAGTGTCTATGCCTCAATCCCCGGAACCTGTGAATATGCTACTGTACAGGGGCCATTGCAGAGGAGGTGAAATTAAGGGCCCTGACACAGGGAGATTACCCTGGATAATCTGGGTGGGCCCAATCTAATCATATTACTGAAAAGTGGAGAACTCTTCCCTGCTGTGGTTGGGGGAAGATCTGACAACAGAAGAATGGTGGGAGAGAGGCAACACGGAAGACAGAGGAAGGGGCCACGAGCCAAGAAATGCAGGCAGCCTCTAAGCTGGAAAAGGCAAGGAGAAGGATTCTCCCCTGAAGTCTCTAAAAAGAAATGCAGCCTCGCTGACGCCTTGATTTTAACCTGGTGAGGCTCATATGGAACGTCTGGCCTCCTGAACTGTACGAGAATAAACGTGTGTTGTTGTAAGCCACAGGAAACCGATCCGGGATGTACAGAAAGGATGCCTTGCATTGATTCTGCTGGCCCACCTGCTCCCTCTCCTAGATTTCTGGCTGGGAGCCCTGTGGCCCCTCAAGCATTTCACCTCCTGCAGGAAGCCTTCTCTGCTTCTCTCTCCTCTGTCTGCAGATTGCACCAGGTTCCCTGCAGTTCATATAGCTCCTCTCTGAGGACTCGTTTACTTGTCACCCTCCCTACAAGACTGCCAGCTTCTTAAGGACAGAGACCGAACCTTAATTCACCTTCAATGCCCCTATACCCAGCACAACAGCCCTGCACTCGGTACACATTTGCCTCTGGTTCCTGCATGAGGTCCACTCGCTCCCACCTCTCCGCTGACCCTGCCATCTTGAGGGCTGTGTTTCCAACGGCACCTCCCAAGAAGCTGCAAAGCAGCTTCCCACAGCTCAGCGAATACCAGTCGGTTCCTCTACCACACACAGGTGTATGTGTTTTTAATGAGGATTTTAATGCATAATTTCTCCAACAAGTTGAATTATCTGTGGCTCCAGGGAAAGTGATTTGCCTTGCCTTAATGCCAAATGAACTTTTGGAGATGGAATCTATTATCTTAAGAAGGAATGACAGTCTCTCCATTCTCGTTTGCTCCCTGAGCCATAATGCAGACTTTAGTAACATCATCAAAAACGAGTCCTTTACCTAAGCCCTCATGCTGCTAAAGCCCATTTGGACAGGCAGCTCACCAGTCAACTCCCTCAGACCATTAGAGAGCCACTCACCAGTCAACTCCCTCAGACCATTAGAGAGCCACCTTTCCTGTCTCCAAAAGCCTGCTTGGCCTCATGCCCACTCTGCAAAAAATATTCAGCCAAAAGTCGGGTGAGAACAACCTCCCGAGTCACCTTGAAAGTTTATGTACTCACTTTTGGAACTGAGATTTTTTGAATGTGTGCCAACACCCAGCAAAGCGAAGAAGAAAATAAAAGGGAAACTCTTCCACTGAATTTCTGTTCGTTTGTTCATTAATTTAGACCGTGAGTATCTTGGTATGTCAGGCGCTATTCTAGGAGCTCGGGACAGAGCAGTGAACAGAAACAGACTCCAGTCCTGGTTCATGAGCTTCCATGCTGGTGCAGAGAGACAGATCATATTGAAGTGCATAGATAAGTCATTTCCATCAATGCTATACACTGGGAAGAAAATTAAATCAGAGGAAAGGGCCAGAGAGTGACTGAGGGCGGCAGAGTGAGGGGTGTCAGGAAAGGCCTCTGCCCAAGGAGGGCAAATCTGAACTGAGATATGGTGAATGGGAGGAGCCGTCCATGCAGGAATCTGGGAATGGCCATTCCAGGTACAAGGTGTGACAGGTGCAAAGGCCCTAAGGTGAGATCAGTGTAGATGTCTTAGGACACCAGTGTGGCTGAGTGGAGAGGGTGGGGCAGGGCATGAGATGAGGTAGGAGAGGGAGGTGAGGGAGCTACCAGGGGACACCTCTGAGGCCACAGTAACGAATCCCCATTGTAAGTACCAGGGGTGTCACTGGAGGGTCTTAATCTACAGCTGACACAATCAGATTTATGTTGTACAAATCTCACTCCGGCTGCATTGTGGAAAATAGGCTACAGAGAGGCAAAATAGAAAAAGGCCAGCCACTGCAGGTGTCCACACTGCAGTGACAGTGGCTTGGAGTTAGAATACTCTAAACAGGAGCCAGGGGCAGTGGTTCATGTCTGTAATCCCAGCACTTTGGGAGGCTGAGGTGGAAGGATGGCTGGAGCCAGGGAGTCCGAGGCTGCAGTGAGCCATGATGCCACCACTACACTCCAGCCTAGGTGACAGAGAGAGACCCTGTCTCAAGGAAAAAAGAGAGAGAGAGAAAGAGAGAATGACTTAAGTAGGGATGCAGGAAGCAGGTGAACTGCGACTCTTTTGAAAGTGGAGCCCATGGGACAGGCATGTATAGTTTTGGATGGGTGAAGCTGTGCTCTTACTATCTCAGTCCCACTGAACAAAGTTATTCAACAGAAACGTCATCCCAGCTTGCATCATTAGAGCTGGTCATTAACATCTGGAGTGACTCCTTTGCTCCCTGGGCATTAGGCACGGCCAAGGAACTTGCTCTGGCCAATGAAATACAAGTGGAATTTCCATGTATCACTTCCGGGCAGCAGCTTTAGAAGCCACCACCTGACTTGCCCCTACTCCTTGTTCTTGTTGCCACATGCATGCAGATGGAGCCTCCAGCAGCCTGGAACCCAGCACTGTGAGGAGCAGAGCCCCAGGCCAACCCACGATGGACAGAGAACATGAGCCAAAGATATACCCTTGTTGGCTTAAGTCACCAAGATCTTGGAATTGTTACCTTGGCCTCAACAAGCCCCATACCTGTGATATATAAAAGTTAATGGGCCAGATGTGGTGGCTCACGCCTGTAATCCCAGCACTTTGGGAGGCCTAGGCGGGTGGATCATGAGCTCAGGAGTTTGAGACCAGCCTGACCAACATGGTGAAGCCCCGTCTCTACAAAAAATACAAAAATTAGCCAGGCTTGGTGGCACACACTTGTAATCCCAGCTACTCAGGAGGCTGAGGCAGGAGAATCGCTTGAACCTGGGAGTCGGAGGTTGCAGTGAGCTGAGATCACACCATTGCACTACAGCCTGGGTGATAGAGCAAGACTCCGTCTCAAAAAAAAAAAAAAGTTAATGGCTGGGTGCAGTGGCTCACACCTGTAAGTAATCTCAGCATTTTGGGAGGCCAAAGTGGGTGGATCACCTGAGGTCATGAGTTCAAGACCAGCCTGGCCAACATGGTGAAATACCATCTCTACAAAAACACACAAAAATTAGCCAGGCATGATGGCAGATGCTGTCTCCAAAGAAAAAAAAAAAAAAAAGAAAGTTAATAACTTCAATATATATCTATTGTGGCTTGACTCAGCTATGAAAGAATAAACTTCATTGAACGGTGAACTGATATTCAGGCCAACTATTTCAACATGACTTGAACTTGATACAGTATGTGAAGGCATGGACACCTCCAGGGAGAGCTCTGGGTATCCTGTGAATATATAATTACACACACACGGCATATTAAGGCAACAGATTATTTGGTAAAGACAAATGCTGGGTCTACACACTATACAACATGCTAATTTTGTCAATTAAAAAAGATTCAAATTGGGATTAAGATCGCTTTCTATTATAAAACTGTCAGACAATCACCAATGATAGCATTGTAGGGGAAATATATAGAAATTCAGGCTAGAAGGATACTCATCTGACAAATGACAAAGCCTAAACTGTGCTTGCTATTTCCTTGAATGATGTCTAGGTCTATGGATTCTGCAGTGAGTCATTTAATGCGTTCAAGGCTTAAGAGTAACGAGGCATGCAAAATTCAATCAACCCTGGCCAGGAGCAGTAGCTCATGCCTGTAATCCCAGCACTTTGGGTGGCTGAGGTGGGAGTAGTTCTTGAGCCCAGGAGTTTGAGACCAGCCTAGCCAACATGGTGAAACCATGTCTCTGCAAAAAATTGAAATATTAGACAGGCATGGTGCTGTGTGCCTGTGGTCCCAGCTACTTGGGAGGCTGAAGCAAGAGGGTCACTTGAACCCAGGAGTTTGAGGCTGCGGTGAGCTACAATTGCATCACAGAACTCTAGTCTGGGTGACAGAGCAAGACTCTGTGAAAGCAAAGGAAGGGAAAAGGAAAAGGGAAAAGGAAAAGGAAAAAGTAAAAAGAAAAAGGAAAACGAAAGGAAAGGAAGAAAGAAATTAATTAAATCAACCCAAACATGTCTTGTCTAGATGTGTGCCACAATGGTCCAGGCGGACAAGTGAGTTATCCTTGAAGTAACCCAATCAAAGAAAAGATTCTGACGTGGTGGATTTTTCTGGGCCAATTTAGAATCAACGCACTCCAAAAATTTTGCCCTTGGGATATTAAAGCAGGTGTCCTGAGTTATTAGGCCCAGTGAGGCCAGCATAAGCTTGGCCTTGAAATGAATTCACCATTGGCCTCTGTTGGGTGTTGAAGGTTCTGAATCTTGACTCAATCCTCCTTTGGAAATGGGAAGAATCACTAAGATCTGTCCTGAGCAGCAGCAAAGGTGGATTTAAGGAAAGTGGGTATGTCTTAATGTCTTAGCCAAATGCAGAGAAAAAGAAAGAAGGAATCAAAGGACAATCATGGGGCCGGGTATGGCCCCTCCTGTTACTCACGCCTGTAATCCCAGCACTTTGCGAGGCCGAGGTGGGCGGATCACTTGAGATCAGGAGTTTGAGAACAGCCTGGCCAACATGGCAAAACCCTGTCTTTACTAAAAATACAAAAATTAGCTGAGTGTGGTGGTGGGTGCCTGTAGTCCCAGCTACTCGGGAGGCTGAGGCAGGATAATCACTCGAACCCAGGAGACGGAGGTTGCTGTGAGGTGAAATTGTGCCACTGCACTCCACCCTGGGCGACAGAGCGACATTCGGTATGTGTGTGTGTGTGTGTATATACATATATGTATAGATATGTATGTGTACATACATGTGTGTATATATATGTGTGTGTATATATATATGTATAAGAGACAATCACAGTTCAACCAGCTTATTAAAAGTTAATTAAAAGTTAAAAGCTGCACAGGCTAGAAATGGAGCTGTGGCCCCAAGACCGCTCATGAGCTGGGCGGTCAGATCCACCCCCACCACTGGGAGCGGGACCATAAATCTGGTTAAGAACCAGCTGGTGCACTTGTACCAGCTGATCATTATTGGGCCAGGCCCACTAAGATGGTGTCTTTTATTCTCAAGCTTGTTTATTAGCAAATAGGGTCATGTTGGGGGAAAAAAAGCACATTGCTTGGTTGACACAGGCTTCATAGGAGAAAGGTCCGCTGCTGTGAGAAATCAGCCTCGGGATTAGCAGGGACAGATCGTCTCTCTAGCCTGGGGATGAGGGTGGAGAGCATGAAGCAGACTCAGTTCTCTCCTCCACAAGCAGAGTTTGCAGTGAGTTGACATAGCATCACTGCACTCCAGCCTGGGAACAGAATGAGACTTTGCCTCCAAAAAACCAAACAAACAACAACAACAAAACAGTTTCCAGCTCCTGCACAGGAGACACCCAGGACAGCTTCATGCTCTCTTTCTACAGGACGCAACACCAGAAAAACCCTCCCACTCTTCAGGGCTCAGCCTCATCTCACTAAACTCAAATCCAGTGTTTTCAGGACTGATGAGATTTATTTTGTCTGAAGTTTTGTGTAACTGGGGGGCTTGAGGAGGGAGGAGGTGGGAAGGGAGTTGAGGCTGCAGAGAAAGCATGTAGCAATGTCTAACATGTGGTGGGTGCAATAATGGCCCCCACAGACATCCACACCCAAATCCCCAGAACCTCACATGACCAAAGGGACTCAGCAGATGTGATTAAGTTAAGGATCTTGAGACAAAGGGTGGGGTTGGGGGATTATTTGGGATGATCTGGGTGAGCCCAATGTGATCACAGGGAATCTAAGGGGAATTCTAAAAGGAAGAGGGTCAGAACCAGAGAAGAATGTGACTATGATGATGGAAGCAGAGGGCTGAGTGATGTCTTTGAAGACAGAAGGCCATAAGGCAAAAATAAAGGTGGCCTTGAGAAGCTGAAAAAGCAAGGAGCAAACTCTCTCCTGTGGCTCCAGAAGGAAGAGGGCCTGGCTGACGCCTTGATTTTAGCTCTGTGACACTCATTTTGGACTTCTGACCTCTAGAATTGTAAGATAATGAATTTGTTTTAGGTCCCTACATTTGTGATTTGTGACAGCAGTAAGAGGAAACTAACATAGCAAGTGTTGACTTAATGTTGTTGATAGATTCTAACTAAGACTTTAAGCTAAATACAGTAGTGTATGCCCTAGGAACTGAACTCGTTTGTATCCATTCGTCCATGGTAAAGTTCATTTCATAACACAATACGTCATTTTGCTTAAAGTTGCAGTTCCCAGGCACCCATGGATAATGTTAAGTCAGGACTCACCCCTGGACAATGTTAAGTCAGGACAATGTTAAGCCACAACCTAAGATTTTCCCCTTCCAAATCCCCTCATTTCCACCTTGTGCTACAATGGCTTTCCCTTAGCACAAGACACAGGCAGATTCCTCGAAGAAGCTGTCACGGAAGGGCCACTCCAGGATCGCGTTTCTTGTACATAAGAATGTCTTATAATTTGATAATACGCTGGTTAGCAGCATGTTGTTTTATGACATTTTAGGACATTCTGAATGAGTCCCAAGATTTTTATGAGCCTATGGGTCATTAGATTAAATCAATATATAATTTTCCCCTCTTTTCAAAAGAATTCTTGTACTCCTTGCTATGAACAAGCATAGAGTAGAATTCTGTCTGCCACATCTAGCGGTTCAGCTCTACTTTTTCTCAACATAAAAATGAAGGAAAAATGTATTCTGGGCCTGGGATAAACCTGCTTTGTAACTGTTTATGTTCAAATCGAGCAGACCTTGGCGTGATCAGGTTTCAATCTGTTTTATACATAGAAATCTACATACATGTAAATGTAAGCGTTGGGAATAGATTTCCCTGTGAAATTCCCAAGTGCCAGGAGTGGGTTATGGAAACTCTTGCTGTGTGTTTCTGTGATAAAGGTCAAGGAAATCCTAGCACGGTACCTCCTGAAGACAGAAACTAGGGATTCGCCCCATATGGCATCGGCCACATGGCTTTGTCAAAAGATAGAACGGCAGTCCTCATACTTCCTCATGAACAGCGTCATCTAGAGGGCTTGTTAAACCCAGACTGCTGGGTCTCAGCCCCAGAACTTGTGAATCAGCATGTCTAGGGGGAGCCCAAGAATGTGCATTTCTAACCAGCTCCCAGCGGCTGCTGCTGCTGCTGGCTGGGGCCACACTTTGAGAACAACCATGGCAGAGAGATTACGCTCAATACAATGCCCGATGTCTTACACATCCTAAGAAAGGTCATGGCTCTCCCTTCCAATCAGACTGTCCCTGACAAGCTATTGAACACATACCGAAATTGATGAAGTGCCCCGTCTCCTTCTTGACTCTAAGCCAAAGATTCTCCAGTTTGGCCGCAGAGTGCAATCACTTAGAGAACTATTCAACCCCTCCATGCCCAGGCCTCCCTTCAGATCGATTCAATCAGAATGGGGATGGAGGTGGGGCACAGGCAGTCCTCAGTGGTTTTCAAAGCTCCCCAGGGGATCCAAAGTGCGGCCATGACAGAGAACTGCTTCCCTAAACAAACATGAGGAGTGACATCATGATGCCGCCTGGCTGAAGCT
The DNA here is from genome assembly GCF_028885625.2 of Pongo pygmaeus. Taxonomy (NCBI): domain Eukaryota; kingdom Metazoa; phylum Chordata; class Mammalia; order Primates; family Hominidae; genus Pongo; species Pongo pygmaeus. The sequence goes on from NC_072391.2 coordinate 16,312,928, forward strand.
GACCATTTGACAGGGCTCCAAGCCAGGTCTAGACCCAGGTCTGTCTTCTCCAGGGCTAGACCCAGCCCCTTGCACAATGACACACAATTGGTGCCCAGTTAATGACTGCTGAGTGAATAATATTAATCAACCAATGAGCTTGCAGAGGGCTAGCACCTCCTTCCTCAAGGGAACTGGGATGAATAAACAGAGACAAATTGGGTCATCATAAATCATTAGCCTTCATGAGGCGAATAACTGTATAACAATAACAACAACAAAGTCCTCCGAGAAAGTTCTACTCCACAGTCACAAGTTGAAGCGAACATCATGACAACTACGGATGAAAACTAGAAAAGCATCTTTTGGTCCAGAACAGAGGCTGGCAAACTAACCTATAGGCCAAATCCAGCTGCTGTCTATTCTTAAAAATAAAATGCCATTGGCACATAGCCATACTCATTTGTGTCTGTACTGTCTATGGTTGCTTACACAGGACCCCAGCAGAGGTGAGTATTTGCCACTGAAATGGTATAGTCCCCAAAGCCAAACATATTTACTCTCTGGCCCTTTAAAGAAAAAGTTTTCCAACTTCTTGCCCTAGAGAAATAAGAGGACATACACACACACGACGTAATGGTGACCATCTTTAGGTGGTGGAATTATGAGTGGCTATTTCTTTTCTCTATTTTTTTCTTATATCCACTAACTTTTCTTTAAGGAGCATGTGCTTTTAAGCAACGGACTAAAGAAAAAGAATAAATAATCCATTTTAACGCAGGCAGTGACAAGTGGGCTTCCCAGCGCAGGATGGTACCTTGTTTCCGATGGCCTTTTTGGGTGGGAAGTTGTACGCCCTCACTTGAGGGTACTTGTTTTGTAACTTGTGGTGCAAACTTCTGAACTCTGTATACCGGCGATAGATGTTCCATTCATCGTCTTTTATCCGGATGTAGACCTGTCAAGAAACAGACAGAAAACGTGAATTCCTCTTAAACCCTTATTATAAAGGAGTAGGATTTCAGCAATGATTTCCCCATGAAAACCAACTGCACCAGGAGTCACATCTGTGTCACACACCACTGGATGCCCAGGTTCCTGGCATAGAGCAGGGATTTATTGGTGCTGGCTGAACAGATGGGTACAGGAAAGAATGACTAAATCAGGCAAGTTATGGGAACGACATACTGTAGGCTATTTTCCCAACATCAACAGAAATCCACAGCCCAATTAATAGCAGAGATGCATTTTTCATGTTGCTGTCATGTGTGTATTGCAGCACTAACAGCTTGCTGGTGAGAGGCTAGTCAACCTTTCTGGACACTTGTTTCATCATCTGTAAAACAGAGCTGAGAGCAGCACCTCACTCCAAACGTGGTTTGGAGAGCAATGTGGTGGTGCCTGGGACCACACCGACCACCACACAGACGAGGTGGAATTCAGTTTCAGAAAGAAGGGAGGGGGCAAGAGCTGAGATCTGCCCCCACTAGACCGAATGCCGTGTCCAGATGGGATAAGCATAATCGGGACATAGAATTTCTTTATTTTAATCAAGTTATGACTCCTGAGAGAATACTCTGGGGATACAAAATGTAAGGGCTGTTTCATCAGCTTTTTGCAGGCCTTAGCACCTTCCGGGGCAAGTAGCAACTTCATCACAAAGAAAAACAGAGAAGCAGGAGAGAGATCAATCTACTTTTTAAAATTACATGATTTAAGAACAGCCCAGAGAGAAAAGTCCCCAAGGATAAAGGGCTTTTGTAATTTACACTCCATGAACGTCAATACACATCTTTAAAACCTCTATGACCATGAAAACAGGCATCTCTCATGTGAGTGATAAATTCTGTTCCTACGTGAAAGCCACCCATCAACCCCAAACACAGACATCATGTGTTCGAACTCTAGTATGGGGACCACGGAATGTCTCACATTATTCTGTCAACAGGAGGAAGGACTAGAGACTAAAACCACAACATTTCAATTAACGAATGGATAGATGTTTCCGATGGAGTGAGATGGAGAAACAGAATGCCTATCAAGTTTACAGAAGTCCCGGGGTCTCTGATGACCCTAAGGAGCAATAATGTCATCCCATTATTGCTGACGTCACATCACCAAACCTATAATCAGATCAGTTACTCAAGGCCTCTTCAACAAATGAGAAATATTCATCTCTAATTTGTTCAAGCTAATGTTTTAGGGGTCTTTTATGAGCAACTGAATGCAATTCTCATCTCATATATATATATATATATTTTTTTTTTTTTTTGAGAAATGTCACTGTGTCCTTTGCTCACTTTTTTTTTTTTTGAGACGAAGTCTCACTCTGTTGCCCAGGCTGGAGGGCAGTGGCACAATCTCAGCAACCTCCACTTCCAAGTTCAAGCGATTCTCCTGCCTCAGCCTCCCGAGTAGCTGGGATTACAGGTGCCCACCACCACACCTGGCTAATTTTTTGTATTTTTAGTAGAGACAAGGTTTCGCCATGTTGGTCAGGCTGGTCTTGAACTCCTGGCCTCAGATGATCTGCCTGCCTTAGCCTCCCAAAGTGCTGGGATTATAGGCGTGACCCACCGCGCCTGGCTGTCACCCTATATATCTTGACTGGCCCATACCTGCTTATGATATATTCTTATAAAAGTCCAAACTTCCCTTGGAGAGTGGCAAATTCAATCACTTCTCTGATCATCATACATAATACTAATTATCTAGATCAGGGTGGGCAAACTATGGCCCAGAGGCCAAATTCAGCCACATTCATTTGTTTTGGCCACTTTTGAAATATAGACAGTCCCTCACTTAGGCTGGTAATTGTCTTGCAATTTTTCAAGTTTATAATGGTACAAAAGCAATAAGCATTCAGTAGAAACCATACTTCATATTTTGATCTTTTTTTCCAGGCTAGTGATGTGCAGTATGATATTTTACATGAGCTGTTCAACACTTTATTGTAAAATAGGCTTTGTGTTAGATGATTGTGCCTAACTATAGGAGAATGTAAGTGTTCTGAAGGCTGAAGGTAGACTAGGCTGAGCTATGATGTTCACTAGATGAAGCGTATTAAATGCATTTTCAACTTACAATATTTTCAACTTACAATGGGCTTATCGGGACATAACCCCATTATAAGTCAAGGAGCTTCTGTACAGCAGAGCTAAGAAGCTGAAATAGACCATATAGCCTGAAAAGCTAAAAGTATTTTTTCTGGCCATTACAAAAAGAGTTTGATAACCCCCGATCTAAATAATCAAGAAGTCATTATTGTTATTTTTCCACCAACACATGCAAGATCTGGTGTGGAGAAAGGCAGTCCTTTCCAAATCTTACCAACCACTGGGTGGGTTGCATTAACCATCTGAGGCCCAGGAATCCCCAATGCAACCAAAGTTTCTCCAGTGATTCTGACGAGTGGGCAATTTCAGGAACCCCTGATGTAATGTGCAAACTCATCCATCAGACAAGCCATGCAACTTTTCTGGCCATTGATTTCCTCGTGTACAAAATGGAGCTGAAAGCAGCATCTCCCACCCAAAGTGATATGGAGAGAATTCAGGTCTACGAACAGCGCAGCTATGCCTGGGATCGTGCGGACCACCCTACAGATGGAGAGGAACTGGACTTGGGTTAGGAATGAGTAGGCTAAGGTCAAGATCCGGACTCGCAATTATCAGCTCAACTGAACAAAAGGTCACATCCAGATGGGACCAGCACACGTGGGCGTACACCTTCTTTATTTTAACCAAGTAGAGAAAACATGAGCACTGCTTCACCAGCCTTTTACAGGCCCTAGCACCTTCCAAGAATATACAGCAGCTATAATACATCACAAGGGAAACCAGAGAAGTGGGAGAGAGATCAATGCACTTTAAAAAAATTACCTGAGTTAAGAACAGCCCACAGGGTAAAGCCTCCAACGATAAATGGCCATTGTAATTTGAATCAGTGAATGTCAATACACATCTTTAAAACCTCATTAACGTAATAATAAAAACAAGTCTCTCTCCTGTGAATGATCAATTCTGACTCTACATTTTTCACAATGTATATGCAAGAGCCCACTGTTTTTGCTCCCTGGAGGCCTCAGTCTCCCTCTTCTCCAACTGCTCTCTCTCCACCTTCCACGTGGGCACCTCCTCTCCTGCCCACGCCCTGCCTCTCCCCGGAACACACATGCGCAATCCCACGCCTGCATGTTTCATGTTTAGGCCAATGACTCCAAAATCTGTATCTCTAGTCTGGACCTCTGATACAAACTCCAGACCAGGACGTGATATCCCCTAGGTACCTAAAACTCATCAGGCCTAAATCTGCACCCAGGATCTGCCTACCTATTATTTGTTGAGTCCTATCCCAGGCACTTCACGCACCTCACTGACCAGCCGCATGTTAATCTGCAGGGCAGATGGTACGAACACTCCCTTTTCAGATGAAGTAATGGGCTCAGAGAGTCAGATCACTTGCCCAGGGTATGTGAGGAGATAAGGAATTTGAACCCACAGCTACCCGCCCTCTGCCCTCTAACACTTTCTATCACAGTGTTACCGGACAGGGGGTTCCGATCCAGACCCCAAGAGAGGGTTGTCGGATCTCAAGCAAGAAAGAATTTAGGGCGAGTCTGTAGAGTAAAATGAAAGTAAAGGAATAAAGAATCGCTACTCCATAGACAGAGCAGCCCTGAGAGCTGCTGGTTGCCCATTTTTATGGTTATTTCTTGATTATATGATAAACAAGAAATGGATTATTCATGCCTCCCCTTTTTAGACCATATACGGTAACTTCCTGATGTTGCCATGGCATTTACAAACTGCCACGGTGCTGGTGGAAGTGTAGCAGAGAGGACACCCAGAGGTCACTCTAGTAGCCATCTTGGTTTTGTTGGGTTTTAGCCATCTTCTTTACTGCAACCTGTTTAATCAGCAAGGTCTTTATGACCTGTATTTTGTGCCAACTTCACATCTCATCCTATGACTTAGAATGCCTAACCATCTGAAAATGGAGCCCAGTAGGTCTCAGTCTCATTTTACCCAGCCCCTATTCAAGATGGAGTTGCCTTGGTTCAAATACCTCTGACAACAGCGGGCTGCTCTGCTGCAGTGACCCAGAATCCTGAAGGCACCAGAAACCCCAGGCCAGCAATGTGGGTAGCTGGGACCAGGACCCCTTGCCTCGTTCCCCTGAAGCCCAGGAACCTCTTTGCAGATCCTGTGTTCTCGGAAACATCTCCTTGCTATCAGACATTCCAATCTCACCTCATTTGTGCCTCTCCCTTTGGATCTAATCGAAGCTAGTCTAATGCCATTAAAATTACCCAAAATTACCCAAATGGCTGATCCACAACAACAACGCTTCAAACATCCAAAGTTAGGAAACTTTCTCTGCAAATTAAGTTGTACTTGAATTATACATACTTAACTAAATCATGGACTTATTTCACTAAGGATTTCAAAGGGCTTAGGCCCCAAATTGTTAGAGTTTTTTGTTTTGTTTGTTATTTTAAAAGCCTCTCCCCTCCAAATTAAGTTCAATCAGCCCCAATTCCTTCTGCTTGAGCGATAAAGATAATAATTCCTCGGAGGGATAAAAAGAGTTGACCTCTTCCGACACAACCAAGTTCCCTTTTAAAACAAGCAATAAAAAACCACTTTATGTCGGATCTCCTTGACTCAGCAAAAGAAGATTAAATAGGAGGGTAATATCTGTAATCGGGCATCGGGGCAAACCCTTTCTTCTTCATTTTAAGAGGAAGTTCAAATCTGAAGATTTCTTTTCCACTGAGAAGAATTACCCTCACGATGTCTGTAATAACAGTGGAGGTAAAGGAAGGTTAAGGGGAGAAAAAAATGCAAAAACCTCAGTCCGTCAATGAACAGAATCCAGAACAAGCTCTAGTAGAGATAAGGTCTCAAGGAGACGCTTTCTTTTAGAAGATGAAGAGCGTCTACCAGAGTGTTCCTATGAGACTTTCCTGGGCCCTCTTCTAATCAATAGTGCTCTCCTGCAATGCTAAGCACTATCCCCTAGATTTCTTCCCTTTTTTTTTTTTTTTTTTTTTTTTGAGATGGAGACTCGCTCTGTCACCCAGGCTGAAGTGCAGTGGTGTGATCTCAGCTCACTGTAACCTCCACCTCCCAGGTTCAAGTGATTCTCCCACCTCAGCTTCCTGAGTAGCTGGGATTACAGGTGCCCGCCACCACGCCTGGCTAATTTTTGTATTTTTGTAGAAACAGGGTTTCACCATGTTGGCCAGGCTGGTCTTGGAACTCCTGGCCTCAGGTGATCCACCCACCTCAGCCTCCCAAAGTGCTGGGATTACGGGCGTGAGCCACCACACCCAGCCTTCCCCGTTTTTGAACTTGACCTAAACAGAACCAGTGTGTGCTCCTCTGGGTCTAGTTTCTTTCACTCAGTACTGTGGACGTGAGATGCAGCTGTGTTGGTGTGTATGGCCCTCATGTTGCTTTGCACTGCTGAATAGTATTCCACTGTATGAGTATTTCCTTGTTTGTATCTACCTGTTCTGCTGGGGTGGACATTTAGGTTGTTTCCAGTTGGGACTTTCATGAATAAAGCAACTACAAACACTCGCATGTGTGGCTTTTGCACTCGTGTCTTTTGGAGTCATAGACCTCAGTGTGAAAAGTGAAATCATAAAGCGAGGAGGAGAAAACATGGCAGAATGTCTTCACGACCTTGGGCGGGGGAAAGGATTCTTGTGCAGGACACAAAGGAGCCTTCTGGGTGCTGGAAACACCCAGGATCTATATCTGGGCAATGGTTATAAAGGTCTATAAAGAAGTAAAATTAATTGAACCATAAACTTAAGATTTATATACCTGATCATATTTATGTTAATCCTGAATTTAAAAGCAAAAACAAAACAAAGCCCTGCCTTCACTGTCCTCGGGAGAGTGAGCTTTCACCCTAACTTGTGGGGCAGGGATGTCTAAGCCAGGCAGTAGATGGGGCAGGAGGTAGTGCCAAGGCTCTGTGGGTGCACATCCACATGGACCTGACACATCGTCATACGTCAGCATCGGGAGGGAGCCCAGACACTGGATTCTGGCCTCAGAGAGAAATGGGTTCGAATTCCAGCTCCACCCCTTGCCAGCCAAGTGGTCCTGGATAAGTTAATTCACCTCTTCAAGCCCTGAGTCTCTATTTAGATAAATGAAGATAGTGCTAGAGGCTAAGTCTTTGGGAGAAGAGGAGAATTAAGCAATTATATTCAGGACAACATTTTGTACACGTACTAAAACATCTAACCACCAAGCGGTCAACATTCCAGGGTAAAATTTCTCTCAGACACACACACACAAACATGCACTCCCATAGGGGGGTGGAAAAGAAGAAGTAGGGAGGGAGTCAGGCAGACAGAGAGAAAGAATGAAGATGTAAAAGCTTCCTTTAAGTGGTTGAAGCCCTCAATCTGGTTTAAGGGTGTGCCAAGCATAGGAACGGGCATCTTTAGCCCAAAGCATGTCGGATCTCAGGTGCTCCCGCAAGAGGCAGAATGGCAGTGTGAAGGGACACAGCTGTGTAGGGAGGGAGGCCTGGGTTCACATCCCCACAATTATCCTTTTTGGCTGCTGTGACCCTGGGGATGACACCCCACCTTGAGACTCAGCTTCTTCATCTGTAAGACAGGCCAATGCCAATGTCTCTGGGTGGTTGTGAGGTGTCGTGCCTCGCCCATGCCTGGCAGGCAATAGACAATGGCAGCTGTTAATATTGTAACCCTTATCACCTTTATCATCGGCTGCCTTTGTGTACATGAACTTCCCTATTACAGAATTAGGGCTAATTATAGGATGTGCAATCATGAAATTAAAGCAGGTAATTACCATGCCTAATTAATTGTCAAACGCTAGGCAGGCGGGGAAACACAAACATAAAGCGTGCTCTGTGGATTGGGCAGCTAAGCATCCCCTCTGCTTTCAGAAAACTCAACAGAAACAGCAGAGTCCAGGAAATGACCTTCTCGAGTGAGTTTCTGAGTGCTAAAACAAAACCCGGGAAGCATTCCCCGGGCTTCTGACTCAGAACAAGCTCGGTGCACCTCTCTGCTGGCTGCAGGCCGGCCTGGGCATTTATCCAGTCCCTGCCACGCAAGCCCCCAGGTTCCCAGGCAAGAGTGCTATTTTAGGAGGAGGACCTCGTAGGAGACACTTGATGGATGTTATAAACCCCTGCAAGGATCAGACCCCACAGAGAAACCCGCTGACATGAAGGCGGTGAGAACTCAGAAATAAACATTCACTGACACACAGCGAATGTAGAACCAACATGTCAGGCTGCCCCTGCTTCCTGCAGCATAGACCAAATGCCTCCCTCTCCATTTCAAACTTCACTAACTCCTTAACGATCCAAAGTCCTGCATTTCAAAACTACTTTTTTCTGCATGTTGTAATATTCAAGAGTGAAAACTAGTATTAGCTGGAACTTTCTTGGACATACGGAAAAAGCTGTACCATTTCACAGCACCTGTCATGCGCCAGACATGTTACGCACAATGTTCACAAAAGCCCTGCGATTTATTCTTTTATTTTATTTATTTTTTTGAGACGGAGTTTTGCTCTTGTTGCCCAGGCTGGAGTGCGATGGCACAATCTCAGCTCACTACAACCTCCGCCTCCCGGGTTCAAGTGATTCTCAGCCTGCCTCAGCCTCCTAAGTAGGTGGGATTACAGGCACAAGCCACCATGCCTGGTTAATTTTGTATTTTTAGTAGAGATGGGGTTTCACCATGTTGGCCAGGCTGGTCTTGAACTCCTGACCTCAGGTGATCCACCTGCCTTGGCCTCCAAAAGTGCTGGGATTACAGACGTGAGCCACCCTGCACCCGGCCAACCCTGCAATTTTGTATGCCTTAAAACAAACGTGGAGCAACTAAGAAATGTGCTCTCTATCGCCCAGGGAGTGAGCAGCGGAACTAGCACCAGGCCTTCAGTGTATGCTATCCCCAAAGCCTATACCACATCTTCTCCATCTCAGAGAAAAACAAGTGTTATCAACTCTCTAAAACCCTGATCCCCTTTATGCAGATTGTTGAACGCAGAGAGAATCAGATGACATGAGGACAACAACGATTCTTCAAAAAATGGCTTCAGGTTCCCAATTCATTTTGCTTCCTTAATAGCCAGGGAATGAAATGATTTGTGTTTTGGTTCAAGGCCTGTGTTAATGTATCCTAACAAAACTTTCCTTTTAATGAAATGGCTTCATGTGTTATTAACTATAAGGGTCCTCACTGCTAGAACAAAATGCCTCAATTACTGTATGGCCGTGCCAATAGACGGATATTATTGCAGCCAAATGCCAAGAATAAGATGAATAACTTGGCCCAAGAAAAACGACTTTTCAGTTCACTGGGTTATATAAATGAGGCAGCCTAGCACAAGAGGAAATGCATTATTTACTAGGAATTGCCAGCACCATTCCACAGACCTTTGAAAGAAGGATGTAGCATAAAGGTCTGGATGTGGCAGAGACCCAGCCAGTCTCTGCTTTACCTGGAACCACGGTACCGTAACTGCAGCTGAGCTGAAGAGCAGCCTCTGTGTCTCGGAGAGAACTGAAGTGCACACATTATGTTCACTCCATTTCAGCCCACGCTCTACTGTCTCTGGACATTTGACTCAATGCTTCTGAAAGTGGCATGGCCAGAAGTGCCCAAAGACCAGCCTTCCCACCCCCGACACTGCCTGTGCTGTTGTATTAGTTTTTAGACATGATGAGAACTGGATGCTAGGTTGAGGGTGTGTACTCCTCCTTCAAGACCCTCCTCAATTTTCCCAACCCCCACTGTCCCCCAGGCAGAACTGCGTATTCCCTCCTCAGTCACCACCAGGTGGCCTGTTGTATACCAAGCTCCGGGCTGGGCGCTGCGGCTATCATGGAGAACAAAACCAGGCAGGATCCCCGCCTCCCAGGGCTCAGTCCTCAAGGACCTCAGCCGACCTGATGCCAATAATCACCCATAGAAACATAGGCTTTCAAAGGGAGATGAGGGCTGCAGGAGGGGGCCTGGTTCTGCCAGTGGCACCACACCTGGGAGTGGGGTTGGATTAGCTGAGCTTTGATGTTTGATCTGGAACCAAAATATTGAGTTGGAGGTTGGGTGTGGTGGCTCACACCTGTAATCCCAGCACCTGTAATCCCAGGCTGAGGCGGGCAGATCTCTTGAGGTCAGGAGTTCGAGACCAGCCTGGGCAACATGGTGAAACCCCGTCTCTACTAATAATACAAAAATTAGAGGGGCGTGGTGGCGGGTGCCTATAATCCCAGGTACTCGGGAGGCTGAGACATGAGAATCGCCTGAAACTGGGAGGCGGAGGTTACAGTGAGCTGAGATCACACCACTGCACTCCAGCCTGGGTGAAAGAGTAAAACTCCACCTAAAAAAAAAAAAAAAAAAAAGGAGTCAGAGTAGACAGTCCTGGAAGGAGAGCAGCTGTAGGGCAGAGGGAACATGTGTCAGGGGCTCATGTAACAGTGGACAAGTGAAAGGAGGCTGGGGCAGCTGGGGCAGGGAGGACGAGGGATCCAAGAGGATGCTGGAGGTGACCAGGGCCCAGTCCGGGATGTTAGAGGATGATGAAGTGGGTGGAGCCACAGAGCCGGAGCTGTGGCTGTTCCCTCCGCCTGGAGTGCCCTGTCCCCGGACAGCCTCGATGCCTATCCCCTCACTCCGTAAGGCTTCTGGCTCAACTGTCACTGCTAACCCCAGCACGGACCACCATCTGGCATGCTAGGTAGACCTGTTTGTTCTCTTTCTCCTTCAACCAAAGGAACAGCTCCATGAGGACATGGATGTGGTCAATTTTATCCATAGGAAGTACAAAAGAAACACTCAGTATATATTCCCAGGACTAAATTTTTAAGGACAGAATGAATGAATGAATGAATGAACGAACGAACGAACAGGTCAGAGTGGATGCAGGCAGTGTATTTGCCTGTCCATGAGAGCACTGCCAGGGAGTGTCTTACTGACAGGTCCTGCCCCTCTCAATCCCACAAAAGCAGGAAGTCACCCCTGTGTCTGTGCATGCGCCTGATGGATACATGTCAAATACAATAATCGGGGGCTGCTCAGAGCATGGGACTGTCATCTACAGCTCTTATGGATTTGGAAGAGGAAAAGGAGAGCATGGATCTTCGCCCTAGTGAGCGATAGCCATTTATACACAAATGGGTTTTCTTTCACTCACTTTTAGATTACTGGAGAGAGAACACAGATGTATGTCTCTAAGAGAAAGGGAAATATTTTTAGCACTACTGGCCATGGATCATGGTTGGCCCATTCACTTTTACTTGCCATAAGCCCTGATGGAGAAGAATTTGCCACTCTCCCTTACTGAGTCTGAGCCACTGGTCTAGCACAGAGCTAGTCAGAAGTGAAACAAGGACTGAAGCCCAGGTCTGCCCGACTTCATGGCCCACATCTTCGCATCACTGGCCACTGCCTTTTCCTTCACACCTAGGAAAGCCAGGGGAAAAGGTGGACACTCTTGTTCCCCTAACTCACTGAATTTCTGGTCCAGGTGCCCACCCTTTGGCTCTAAAACAAAGTCTATGAGTAGATATGCCATGGACTGGACCACTTCCACCAAAGGAAGATGCGAACGGCCTCTGTTAGAGGACCCATGGAACAGTCTCCACTTTATGTCACCCTGCTACATTAATGGACTTTCCAATCCCCTCGGAACCCACTGAGGACCCAAGAGCCCAGGCAGCCAACTGCTATGGCCTCTTTTAGTCCCAACTGCTGCCAACACCAGCCCCTGCCAGAAAACTAAGGAGACAACTTAAGCATGAAACTATCCACGCTTTGGTTCATGGCTGTTGGGCTGGGGCTCCAGGCAGATCACGGAGAGGCAGGAAGCTGGCCTTTTCAAGGGAGTGATGGACACAAGCAAGGCATGAAGTCCCCACTCAAAGACGCTCTGAAGACAGGCCACGACTCTGGAATGGGGGTGCCACATCTGAAGGCAGGTTCATCTAGTAGTAGCCACTAAAAGTTGTCCCCCCTGCTGTATCTCTCTCCCATTATCACTATGCTGCTGTATATACAGTTTTATTAAAAGTTCTAGCCTGATGTTATTATAAATGGGACTTTTCTAAATTTGTGTTTTCAGATGGTTCACTGTTAGTGTACACAAACACACCAGATTCTGTATGTTGACTTTGTATCTGACAACTTTACTGAATTTACTTATTAGTTGTGGCAGTTGTGGGATTTTTTGTTTTGTTTTGTTTTGGTGGCATCTTTAAGGTTTTCTATATGACGTGATATCATCTGCAAATAGAGGTAATTTAACTTCTGCTTTTCCAATTTGGATGGCTTTTCTTTTTCTTGTCTAATTGCTCTGAATGGGACTTCCAGTACTATATTGAACAGAAGCGGCAGGAGTAGACATCGTTGTCTTGTTCTTCATCCTAGAGCAAATGCTTTCAGCTTTTCACTGTTGAGTATGATGTTAGCTGTAGGCTTGTCACATACAGTTTTCTTATGCTGAGGTACATCCTATGCCTCACTCGTTGGGGGATTATCATGAAAGGATGCTGAATTTTGTCAAATAAAATACTTAGGAATAAACTTGACTAAGCAACTGAAATATCTATATGCTTAAAAGTATCAGACATTGATGAAATAAACTGAAAAAAAAAACACACAAATAAATGGAAAGATATCCCAAGTTTATGGACTAGAAGAAATAATACTGTTAAAATGTCCATACTACATGATGTAATCTCTATCAAAATTCCAATGACATTTCACATAAATAGAAAAACAACCTTAAAACTCATATGGAAACACAAAAGACCTTGAATAGCCAAAGCAATACTGAGAAAGAACAAAGCTGGAGGTATCACAGTCCCTGATTTCAAACTATACCACAAAACGACAGTAATCGTTTGGTGCTGTCATTAAAAGCAGACACACAGACCATGAGAACAGAACAAAGCCCAGAAATAAATCCACACATATATGGTCAACTAATCTGTGACACAGCCACCAAGAAAACACAACAGGTAAAAGACTGTCTCTTCAATAAATGGTGCTGGGCAAACTGAATATCTAACTTCAAAATAATGAAATTAGACCCTTGTCTTACACCATATAAAAAATTATCATGAAATAGATTAAAGACTTAACTGTCAGATCTGTAAAACTCCTAGAAGAAAACATAGGGAATGAGCTTGTAAACACTGGTCTTGGCAGTAATTTTTTTGAATATGTTACCAAAGCACAGGCAATATAAGCAAAAACAAAATAAGTTGGACTACATCAAACTAAAGAGCTTCTGTGCAGCAAAGGAAACAACAAAATGAAAAGAACCTACAAAGTAGAAGATATTTGCAATCCCCATATCTGATAAGGGGTTAATATCCAAAATATACACAGAAATCCCAAATAATCTGATTTTAAAATGGGCAAAGGACGTAAATAGACATTTTTAAGTGTAAGGTGGATATGTTAATCTGATTGTGGCAGTCATTACACGATGTATATGTACATGAAATCATCATGTTGTATGCCTTGAATATATACAATTTTTATTTGTCAACATTTAAAAATTTAAAAACAGTTTTTAATAATAGAGGTTGATATGGTTTGGCTCTGTATCCCCACCCAAATCTCATCTTGAATTGTAGCTCCCATAATTCCCACGTGTTGTAGGAGGGGCCCAGTGGGAGATAATTGAATCAGGGGGGCAGGTCTTTCCCATGCTGTTCTCTTGTTAGTGAATAAGTCTCACGAGATCTGATGTCTTTATAAGGCAGAGTTTCTCTGCACAAGCTTTCTTTGCCTGCCACCATCCATGTAAGATGTGACTTGCTCCTCCTTGCTTTCCACCATGATTGTGAGGCCTCTTTAGCCACTCCTTAGCCAGGTGGAACTGTGAGTCCAATTAAAGCTCTTTCTTTTGTAAACCGCCCAGTCTCGGGTATGTCTTTATCAGCAGCATGAAAACTGACTAATACAGAGGTGATAGGCAATGAAAAACTTCTAGCCTCGCCTCAGTTGTGTTGTGTGGATATAAGGCACAGGCCCAGCTGTCACATCTGAGTTTGAGTACCAACGCAGAGAAAGTGCCTCCGCCTCCACCCCAAGTCAGAGCGACAACGACCGCTGGCGGGCAGCAGTGCCCAGGAGCCTGGCGTCCTAACAAGGGGCGTCTTCAGCATGGGCAGCAGCAGCAGCAGCAGGGGCCACAGAGAAAATCACAAGGGGCGAGTCCCTGAGTCCACGTGAGGTGGCTCCTGGGAAACTCAGAAATAGCTGGAGCCACTGCTATGGGAGCTAATTTCCGGCAATCAAGCTGCTGGGGGCTCCAGCGATCATAGCAGGGGGATGTAAAAGGAACTATGACTTCATCCTGCAGTCACATGTTGCAGTCTGGATATTTGAGTCATGCACATGATCCCCCCTTAGCCATGTGCATTGCTAAACTGGCTGCTCCGTTTGCGGTGCTGATATTCTGCACAGAGTTTTCTATTTCCCTGGGAAGGTAGAGCAGGCTTCTGCTTCTCTCTTCATAGATATAAATACCTGCCAAGTCTTCCTGGGATGGGGGAGGCAGTGAGGAACAGAAGCTGGACCCTTGTTTATTCTGAAATCATGGAATTAAGACACTGCTTATGATATATTGATAAGTATGACTCCAGTCACGTGTGTGTATGTGTATAATTAAATCCCCAGAAATAAGACTGGGATACAAATTAAAACATTAACAGTGGCTGCTATTTCTGAATGGTGATAGATTTTTATTTTGTTTATCTTCTTTCAAGATTTCCAAATTTCTTTCTTCTACTGAACAGACTTTGGTAACAGAAAAATTAAATGGTATTTTTCAGGTTAAGTGGGACTTCTGGTTGGCACTGTGAAGACAACACACTTCCAACCCTCCCTCTTCTCCCCAGATGCAATCGGATGAAGGCTAAACTGTAGACATACTTGAAAAGGCACATCATATCCCAAAATGAAAGGCACATCTCTATCCTTCAGGAAAAAAGAGGCAATGTCTAAGAGTGAATGGGGGAAAGTGAAGCTGACCATGGAAGCAGGGTCCAGCCCAGGCTGCAGGGCCAGGACTGAGAGCTCGCTGGGGACTAGACCTACGGCAAGAGATCGAGCCCAGCACCCGGAGCAAAGCCACAGTTGAGGCCCAGAGTGTTCAGGGTGTTTGAGATATTGATCTCCACACTGGTCTGAATATTTTCTCATATATAAGAGAGAGAGTGTGTGTGTGTGTGTGTGTGTGTGTGTGTGTGTGTATATATATATATATATATATATATATGTTTTTTTTTTTTTTTTTTGAGACAGAGTCTCACTCTGTCACCCAGGCTGGAGTGCAGTGGCGCAATCTCAGCTCACTGCAACCTCTGCCTCCCGGGTTCAAGTGATTCTCCTGCCTCAGCCTCCAGAGTAGCTGGGATTACAGGTACCTGCCACCATGCCCGGCTAATTTTGTATTTTTAGTAGACACAGGGTTTCACCATGTTAGCCAGGCTGGTCTTGAACTTCTGACCTCAAGTGATCCGCTTGCCTCAGCCTCCCAAAGTGCTGGGATTACAGGTGTAAGCCATGGCACCTGGCCAGCCTGAATATTTTCTATCATAAAAAATTTAAAGGAAAACTCCTCTCGGAAGACGCGATGCTTCAAATTGTTTTCCAACCCCAAGCAGAATTGCTGTGATGGATGGGAGGTTACTTTTCACCCTGCAGCCTCAGCACCAGAGCCTTTGAAAAAGCTTCTGATAGAGGAGACGAGTTTTAAGAACAGAATAAGTTTCCATTTGTCTTGGAGAGAAGGAGAGAAGGAGTGAAGGGCTGCGGTGAGAACTTGCTCTGACTGCAAAATTCCATGTGGGCAGGAGGCCAAACGTCCTCTACCCCTCATCACAGTAATAGAAGCAGCAAAACCACCTCTGCAAATTCCTTCCAAGTCAGCCCAGCTGCACATTCACAGGTATCCAATCTCTTTAAGTTCACCCAATGTTTATTGAGCACCTACTAGGCACCAGACTTGTGGTGGCTCCAAGGAGAGATACTAAGCCGAGCCAATATTTTGAAACAGTGATTATGGACACAATAAGACTAAGGCTGCCTGGGATAGAATCTTGATTTCATATTCTCATTAGTTGTATGACCTTAAGTAATTTGCTAAACCTCTCCACACATGCTTCAATTTCTTAATGTAAAATGTGGGCAATTATCGCATCTAACTTCTAGGACTGTGTTTGAAAATCAACTACTTTGCTTAACATTTAAATATTTAACAAAAGTCGGCTATTATTAGCAAAAGCAATGTGCCTGTTCTAAAGAAGTTCACACATTTGGCTGGGTACGGTGGCTCACGTCTGTAATCCCAGCACTTTGGAAGGCTGAGGTCAGGCATTCGAGACCAGCCTGGCCAACATGGCGAAATTCTCTCTACTAAAAGTACAAAAATTAGCCGGACATGGTGGCATGAGCCCTGAGTAGTCCCAGCTACTCAGGAGGTTGAGGCTGGATAATTGCTTGAACCCGGGAGGCGGAGGTTGCATTGAGCTGAGATGGCACCACTGCACTCCAGGCACTCCAGCCTAGGCAACAGAGCTAGACTCTGTCTCAAAAAAAAAAAGAGTTCACACATTTGTGAGGCAGCCAACTAGCCAAAAAGTTATAGTCCAGTGGAATAAGTGTTATGGCAGAGGAACGCACAGGAGGCCAGAAGATAAGGAGAGGCGACATGGAATGCAGTTTCCTGGAGGAGGTGATGGCTAAGCAAAGCCTTGAAGGATGAAGACGAGCTGGCCAGGCGGAGAGGAGGTAACAAGAGGTAAGACCAAGCTAAAAATATACAAGGAGTTTTCTACTTTGGTTACACTAAGACCTTTCCAAATAAAATGTTCTTGACAATAGGAAATCAGTGAGAATATAATGGACTTAAAAATAATCTTGGCATTTGAAAAAGCAATACACTCAAATCTGAAAATACTAAAGAAATCACTACGCCCAGCAGACAGTTTTAGGGTTTCCCCCTCTGAAGGAGTTTCAGCCGCACTAGGCCTGTTCGGCTGTGTCTGGCTGCGAGCTGTGGTTGGGTGATGAAGTCTCACTCGGCAAAACAGCTCTTGTGTGAAGGAATGGGCTGGGGAGGTCGTGATTCAGCTAGGACGGTCACTAGCATGTCACCTCCTGCTGTGATCCTGAATGGCCCTCTCCCTCCTGCCAAGCTAATTACACTTTACAGAATCAGGAGCTTCTCTGGCTGCATGCAAGCTGAGCCATGCTTCATCTCGCCATGCTTCCGTTCGGCATGTTTCCAACCACACCGGGAGCAAGGCACTTCTCTTCTGGAGAGGAACTCTGTGAGCTAGGCCGACAGTGTCGCTGGTCCTCCCATCTTCTTAGTCACAAACTCTTTGATTACCAGGAAGAAAAGCCAGTTCACTATGGCTTTGGGGAAATGGGGTATTACTGGATGGGTACAAGGGTATCTCAAAAAAACCAAGAGCCGGAAAGACTGCTAGGCCTCCTGAGGGGCAGGACCAGTGACCAGAAAGCCACCCAAGTCCAAGGTTAGCTGCGAGGCCACGCTGCTCTGCTCCTCTGCACACCCAAGGGATCCTGCTTCCTCCCTGCAAGTTTGCTTTCTCCACCTCCCGAGCTCAGGGTCTAGACACGACACTCCCTCCACCCAGCCCCACGTGCATGTAGACTGACCCAGGCTCTGAGGGATAATCCCGCATGGTCCAGGAGGAAGCCTCCGTGTGAACAGTGGTCGTCTTTCTCTGCCTGCCATCCACTTCCTCTTCTTCAGTTCTCCTCTAGGGACCCACTCTCTACCCAGCCTGTCTCTGGGCTCCCTGTGGGTCCCACTCCAGCTCTGATCCTAGAGCAGGCATGAGATCAAGGCTGGGAAAATCAAAGTCCCGCATGCACCATCATGAGGGTGTTCCACCCCATCCAGGCCGATCAGGAGCCTGTATGACAGGGAGAGAGCTGAGGGGTTTCATAGCTGCATTTCTTGGCCTGTGAGGATCTAAGCTCAGAGCTGCTGGTGAGCCCCACAAGAGTGGAACCTACTAGAGAACACACTACAGAGAGGCAGAACCTAAGGGGGAAAAAGGGGGTAGGAGGATAGGGGAGGAGGGGAAGTGGAGAGGGGGAGGAGGAGGGAGTGAAATGGGAAGAGGAGGGGGGAGTGAAATGGGAGGAGGAGGGGGGAGTGAAATGGTGGGAGGAGGGGGGAGCGGACCAGGGAGGAGGAGGTGGAGGGAGGAGGAGGTGGGGGGAGGAGGAGTTGGGCGAAGAAGACAGCAGGAGGGGGTGGAGGAGGAGGAAGGGAGGAAGGGAGAAAGGGAGGAGGAAGGAGAATAGCTAAGACCCTGGATCAAGCTACAACAGAATGTTTTACTTATATAAGGCAAAAAATTGTTTTGTTTTAGCCAGTTCAAGGTAAGATTTTGCCACTTGTAATGAAAAGATCTGAGACCAACAGGGAATCTGATTGGGCCAGTATCTGGGTAGTTTTCTCCTGCGTGAGTGCTCACTCTGGGCCAATGAGCTGTGGCCAGAGCCTGCCTCTGCGCATGTGTGCAGCGTGTGCAGGAAGAGAAGGGGAGTGGATTGTGACACACTCCAAAGGATACCTCCTCCTTGGTGCCCACAGCATTGCCCTTTCTGGGTTTCACTGGCCTTCTAACTCATCTACACAATTCAAAGCTCCTTCCTGTATCCTTCCCCGTGACTGGGAATTGTTGGCTGGGACAACTTTGCAGCCAACACCAAGAGTACAAATACTTCCTTTCTCCTTCTAGAAACAGGACCAGTGATAATTGTCTAACAACAAAAAGTACATAATAAATACAAAACCCTCAAATGAGTACTGATCTTTAATCAGAGAGCTGCAACTTCCCAGGCAGCCACAGAAGCGAGACCACTCAGTGTCTGGGTAGGGCTCGCGTTTGATGCTTCTTCCTCCTCTGCAACCAGGCAAGGTTTCCGTCTGGTTTCTCCAGAAGACTTCTGCCGCCCTGTCCCAGTATTATGGAGACCTGTCCCCCGCCGAAATGCATTTAAGAGGTTTTAAATAATGCCAAGCAGATGGTGGTCAGCTCGGGACAGATATGCTACAAAATGCCAACTAAGGTCCCTCTGGGCTCACAGATGGAACGTGGCTGCCACTTCCCAATGGGCCTGAGGTTTCTCCACGTGCAGTGCAGAGCCCAAGGTGAAGCTGTTAAGGCTCTCCATCCATCTACAGATGCACAGTATTTTTTGCACAGCTGCAAGACTGTGCTTATGGTCTTTAATCTTCCTCTTTGAAAAGCATCCAATTTAGGAATTTTTGCAGTAATCATTCCAGAGTAATGAAAAACAAACAGAACAATAGAACATTTCAGATGTGATAGGCGCACTCTCTGCACCTCTCTCTAATGTATGTTTAAAGAGACGTATTAGTCATCACGAGGAACCCTCTTTTGTCTCCCCAAGCAATCAAATTGTGCCCGTATGCAGACCACAAACATCGTAATACAGTTAATTTACCCAATGTACTCATTTCTCTCTCACAACAATGCCCGTAAGATAGCATTCAATTTTCTTTTAAAATTTCCTCACATAAAAGGTGGGGCTGGGATGAACATTTTTCCATCTTGCAGGCTTGCAAAGCACCACGGTAGAGGCTAATGTGTGCCATTTTGCCTGGTCCAAGTCTTTTTATGGTGGGTAAATGAGGTGTGAACAGGGCCTTGCCCAAAGACCCAGAGTGAGTGGTGGAGACGTGATTTGAACCTTTGTCTTTTCTAGCACCTAATCTATGTTCTTCCTCCAGACCACCCTGTCCTTAAGCAGTAGAGAAAGAGCTCAGGATCTAGACAAGGCATTGAGGTATCGTGCGGGCCATTCTTGAGACCTGCCATATCTCTGCAAAACACAGGCAGATGCCTCCCAATCACTAAGAGTGGGGAGGCCCCACTCCAGAGAATAGAAATTAAAGTGCAGGCTGTGGGAACTGCTGCCTTGATTAACCCCCGACTCCACCACCTGCCAGCTGGATGACCCCGGCCAACCTACCTTACCTTTCTGAGCCTCAGTTTTAGCATCTATAGATCGGAGATACTATAAGCACCCACCTAAGAGGGTTGTGACGTAACGCATGCATAAAGCATGACTGGTGTCTATTGTACTGTTATTAGCAATTCTGGAGAGGGGTTGAACTCTCCTTAAATGCTACATGAACACACAATGTGACTTGACCTGCCCTGAATGTATTGCTACTTAGTAAGGAGAAGGAAAGGGAAAAGGGGTCTGGTCTGATATCACAGCTTACTGCCCACTGAAAGAGGGTGGCATTATGGCAAAGGAGGCCTCGAGTGTCACAATCAACTCTGTCAATGCAATTCAAACACTGCTTTGGTCCTTAGATGCACAGTGTTCTCTCTAGAGGCCATCGGCAGACAAGATGCTAATGCCCCGGGCCTTCTGGGAGTTCAGAGGTGCTCCTGAGCAGCTCCCATCAACCTAGGTACGTCTCCGTGAAGGCCAGCAGCTCAGAACCTTTCCACCTTTGGAAAAGCTCACAATCCCGATGCATCCTCTCCCTGAAAGGAGGCAATTTCACACATCCCCCCAGGCACACATGCACATACTCCACCAGATATACATACACATGCTTCCGGGTGCACACACTATCAAGTATTCACACACGTATCCCTTCAGGCACACATGCACACACCCCATCAGATGCTCATCCATACACACACTACCAGGTGCACACACTACCAAGTACTCACTGCCCCACCAGGTATACATCACTTTCACCAGATGCACATACACACACAAACACACACGTGCACACAGGCCACCCAGTATACACCCTTACCCTGCCCCAAAACTATCCTCTACTATCATTCTCTCTCTGCTTCTTCACAGCGTTTGGCATAATGAGCAATTATCATGCCTAGTTTTTTCCAGTATCGTGCTATATTTACTGATGCCATAGGTTGACACTGTCTGTTTACAAGATGAATCATTTGAAACGGCAGGCAATCGCAGCTGCTGACCTCAATCTATGCTACATATCAAGCCTTGATTTATTGATGGCTCGCTGTCCTCTCTCCACTAGAACGTAAGCTCTGCACATTTTAAAATTGTCTTCTTTTAATTGACAAATACTAATTATACATATTCTTGGGAGTACATGACCACAGTCTTATTCACTATGCCCTAGTACCCAGACCAGTGCCTGGAAATAATGGATATTCAATACTATGAATGAATGAACGAACAAATGAACAGATGAATAAATGAACATCACCCGAACATTTACTTGCAATTGTACCTTTACAAGTCTCCATCTTTACTATGCGATGAATTCCTTGAGGGCAAGAACCAAGATGGAAACCCCTAGGAGCCCTCAGTTCCTGGAGATGCCCAATGGGTGCTAGATGGGTGGGTAGGTAGATGGATGGATAAACAGAAGGAAGAGAAGGAAACAAGAAGGCAGACAGGAAAGAAGGAAGGAGGGAGGGCTTACCCTCTGTACCAGGCCACCTACATCTCATCTATCCTTGCTGATAAGCATCTGGCAGTGAGCAAAGGATGGATGCTTTTGACAGCAAGACCAAGGTCTGCATATGCAAATCTCTGTGTGTGACACTGTGACACCTCCTCCAGTCTTCTGCACAAATAAAGACTTTGCAAAGCCTACTGGATGAAGTTACCGACACTCATAGCAGCGAAAACTGGGAAGTCAGAAAAGTCTCACCTAAGACAGAGGAAGAAACAGGTAGGTCCCGGGATCCACAACTCAGGGAGGGAAGAGACAAGGAACACTGGCTAATGTGGGGAGAAAGAGGACTTCCTTCGCCAGGGCTCTGGGAGCCAGAGTGGCAGCAGGTGGCCACCGCCACCTAGAGGTCAGTTACAGCCATGGCGGGTGCTGGCCAAGCCGGTATGCAGGGCTTGCCTGGTGTGTGGCTGACCAGGAATGCTGGAAGTTCTCAAAAAAAAAAAAAAAAGAGTCCTTGATGGGGTAGACCCAGCGTCTGGAAGTCCCAGCCAAGAGGGCCACGAGGTGTGGGGGCTTTAGAAACCCCAGGCATAGACCAAGCTCTGACTTGACACCCAAATCAGACTCGGTGGGGTTCTGCCAAGGAGAAGGGCGTCTTGGAGCTGGCTGATAGACTCAGGTCTTCTAGAAGGAGGAGGAAACCCTTGTCAAGAGGAACAAAATCAGCTATCTTGCCTCCTACTGCTTTTCCACACCACAGCCAGAGCACTGGCTCCCAAGTGTAAATTAAAGTCCTCCAACGGGCCAGGCGTGATGGCTCATGCCTGTAATCTCAGCACTTTGGGAGGCCGAGGCGGGTGGATCACTTGAGGTCAGGAGTTTGAGACCACTTTGGCCAAAATGGTGAAACCCCATCTCTACTAAAAACACAAAATAATTAGCCAGGCATGGTGGTGCATGCCTATAGTCCCAGTTACTCGGGAGGCTGAGGCAGAAGTGCCTGAACCTGGGAGGCAGAGGTTGCAGTGAGCCGAGATTGCGCCACTGCACTCCAGCCTGGGTGACAGGGTGAGATTCCATCTCAAAAAATAAAAATAAAAAATAAAAATAAGTAAACAAATAAATTCATTCCTCCAATGATGCACCACTGCACTCAAGCTCAAGTCTAAATTCCCGGACGTAGCTTGCAGGGCCCTGCCTGATCTGTTCTTGCTCACCTCTCTCTTCGCGTTATTTTCTATGTTTGCTCTTAAACTGAGCAACAAGCCACATTCCCCAGCAGCACCTGTGGCCCATGAAACTCATAACTAGCTGTTGACTACGTGAGCTGAACACCAAAGTCCCTAAACGCCATGTGCTATGTCACCTCTAGAGTTCTGGGCAGCAGCTCTCTCAGCCTCTATTCAAAGAGCTCTTTGCATCAGGTAGGAATCGCATTTGGCTCCAAAATAGCAGGGGTCTAATCACTTGGGGCTTCTTTTCTGATGGACAAGCAGTCTGCAGGGAGGCAGTCCAGGATTGGGATGGCCGCCCTCCTTAAGTCATCAGGAACTGAGGCCATCCATCTTTCTGCTCTGCTATCTTAGCTGCAGAGTTGCCATCCCCCAGGTTACCACGTGGCCCAAGGCGGCTGCTGGAGTTCCAGCTATCATATCTCAATTTTAGGCAACAGGAAGCAGAAAGGCAAGGCATGTACCACCCAGATGAGGTATAAGCAGCCTTTCTGGGAAGCCACAACCAATACATCTACCTATATCTTACTGGCCAGATCTTAGTTACATGGCCATATGTAGCTGCAAGGGAAGCTGAGAAATTTACTATTTTCTATGTGGGCATAATGCCCAGGGCTCTGTTACTAAGAGATAAGAAAAAAAAAATAAAAAACCCATGGCTATTTTCAGCAAGCAACTAGCAGTGTCTGCCACACTCCTATACATCCAATTACCACATCTTGATGGAAGGCCAGGGGACAAAAAAATTCCAAAGATACCTTCCCTGCAATCTAAATGCCTACAGTCTTATTGAGGACTCAAACAAATATAGCTGAAAAGATAAATGACAATATCAAGCAGAATTAAATGAACCACAAGTCCCACTGCAGTCTTTGAAGGGTAAGTTTTATGCAAAAAGCAAGACAAGGAACAATTACTGAGGGCCAGCGAGGTGGCTCATGCCTGTAATCCCAGCAATTTGGGAGGCTGAGGCACAAGGACTGCTTGAGACCAGGAGTTCAAGACCAGCCTGGGCAACACAGTAAGACCCCATTTCTAAAAAAAAAAATTACTGAGCCCTTACTCCAGCTGGACTCTATGCCAGCCACTTTCTTTGTTTTTACTTCTCTTAGTTTTCACAACAACCCTGCAAAGTAGGCATTAGCATCTGCATTTTGTGTAAGAGGAAATAAATTGGGGTTATATGATGTGCCCAGGGTCACACAGCCAGTAAGGATTTCCAGCAAGGATGGCAAACCTGCCAAGTCTAGAGCTACCTGCCTACTCTAATGTACAGTGGTGGTTGCCTGGGGAAGATGGTGGTCATGTGGGGGATGATTCTGAGAATGCATCTGAGTTCAATGAGAAAGTCTGTGATTGATTACCCATGTCTGCCATGGACGGGCAAATGGGGCCAGGTGGCATGAGAGCCATATATGTAACATTCCTGTTTCAGAGGCTTACAGCAGTTGGTTTGTCTGTGGAAATGCCACATTGGCACTCTGCTGTCTACGCCTGGGAGAATGAAGGGTGGGAGGGGAGGCACATGCTGCCATCAAGTGAGACAGCCCCAGGTCTTACTGCTGGGGATCCTTTTTGCATCTAGAGCCCCGTGCCTTGAGAAAGTGGGTGCTTAGCAACTAGCCAAGATGAAGTCCACCTCCAAGCTCTAAATTATTCCTCTTACTAACAAACAGCCTCAGAAATAACAAAAGAATTGACAGCTGCAGTCAGAACAAGGAGCAATTTTATTTTAAAACCCAACTTGAAAAGGATAGACCTGTGATCTCATGTCGGAGCAGAGGTGACAGTTCCTGTCCCACAGCACCATGCCTGCCAACACCTTCACCACCCGGCTCCTCTCCTCACACCCACAGGCCCATGTGACCTCACACTTGGAGGGGTCTGGCAGTCACAGATGCAAGCCACCTCTTCCCCACACCAGTCCCCAGAGCTGGTGACCCTCCCTCACATCCAGTGAAGGAGGAGAGAAAATGATTGGGGCAACTTCCAGACTCAGCTCAGATGCCCTCCCCATCCACAAAGCCATCCCTCACCCCCTCACCCCGTCCTGCCTCCAGGCTGTATGAGGCAACTCTCCTCTGAGCTCCTCTGGTCTCTAAGGAGCCGTGTACTCAGCGGTGGGCATCTGCCTCTGATCTCTGACTTTCTGCATTTAGTACAGTCCCTGGCACAGAGCACCTACCATTTGACAGCTACCCGCTATTGAGAACACAGTCAGCTCCAGATACCCCACTGTTTTCTCTACTTGAGGTTTTCTCAGTCACAACACTACTGATGTTTGGGGCTCGATAAGTCTTTGTTGTATGGGAGCTGTCCTGTGCACTGTGAGACATTCCACTGCATCCCTGGCCTCCACCCATGAGATGCCAGTAGCACTCACCCCAGTTGTCACAATCAAAAATGCTTTCAGGCATTGCCAAATGTCCCCGTAGGGACAAAACAAAACCACCCCTGGCTGAGAATCACTGAGGGGCATTATCTCAGAGTTGCCCAGGGCCACTCAGCTAGAACTTGCACTGAGCTCCCTACAGCTGTTCTATCTCATTTAAGCCTCGTGATAATCCCTCAGGGTGGGTCAAGCACCCTATCCCACAGATGACAGGTCTGAGCTTCGGTGAGGCTCAGTAACTGTACAAAGCTAAACAGCTGGGCATGGGCCCTTTCTAGAGCTGAATCCAGAAGAACCATATGGCTCAAGCTGCTTGTCCAGGCCAAAGACATCACTCCCTTATTTTAAGAAAGAGAGAATTGGAGGTATCCGGTAAGGCCAGTTTGGTTGGAAACCATCTGTTTGTTTATTTATTTTTGAGATGAAGTCTCGCTCTGTCACCCAGGCTAGAATGCAGTGGCGCGATCTGGGCTCACCGCAACCTCTGCCTTCCAGGTTCAAGCGATTCTGCTGCCTCAGCCTCCCAAGTAGCTGGGACTACAGGTGTGCGTCACCATGCCTGGCTAATTTTTGTATTTTTAGTAGAGATGGGGGTTTCACCCCATTAGCCAGGATGGTCTCGATCTCCTGACCTCATGATCCACCCACCTCAGCCTCCCAAAGTGCTGGGATTACAGGCGTGAGCCACTGCACACGGCCCCATCCGTTTCTTGAATGCAACCAGTGCATGGCAGCCTTTCCTATTTCTGTTAATGCTAAAAGGCTGCCGCATGGAATCTCTTTTGTTGGTAAATAGAACAGAGCAGGTCACAGGTCATCCCGCACACTGGGCAGCCACCGGATCATTAAATGGTCGGGGACAAGAGGAGGCTCCTACTCGGCAATCAGCCTCTAATACTCCCAGCTCCATGGATTCCTTTCTCTCCCCTACCAAGAATACTGCCATCCAAGGAGATGAAATGTAAACTTGGTGGAGCTGGTGGGGAAGAAGCTAATTTTCTATTACAGAACATCTCCACTTCGCACAGAGCCCTGAAATTGTGTTTATGAACCTAATGCATACTTTAGAGGA
Source organism: Pongo pygmaeus (assembly GCF_028885625.2). Classification (NCBI taxonomy): domain Eukaryota; kingdom Metazoa; phylum Chordata; class Mammalia; order Primates; family Hominidae; genus Pongo; species Pongo pygmaeus. The sequence continues at coordinate 16,339,115 of NC_072391.2, forward strand.
ATGTGGTTGGCAGTAATGAGCACATAACTCTCAGGAGTTTGGAGGCCACCGAGTAGCAGATTGTTGAATCAATAAAAATAGCAGTAAGTACCTCTGCAGCTCTTCTGTTCAAGGACAAAAGTGGCTACTTTGGGGGCAGTAGACGTACTTTCTCCCTTGCTTGTAGAAGGTGCATATTCTGTGCAGAGCCATGGTCAGAAGCCCTGTTATTCCCTAGTACTGGGTCCCTGACTCAACTGCTTGGCGGAGCTCATCTCGGTTTGCTTACTGGACAAGCAGGGGCATGGTGTATCAAGTCCAGGCACTTCTACCTCCTCATGTGTTCTGGGTTTACTCCACTCCTGCCCTTGGTCCTTCATCAGCTGTACTTGCCAGGACCTCCAAATGGTCCCTGGTCGACCCTAGGTTCCCCAGTGCCACCACAATGAATGGCCTAAAGCTCCAATCACACCATGTCACTCCTCCACTTGAATTCTCTGGGTCAATGCCCAAGCTCTTCAGGAAGCAGACATAGCCCACCTGACTAGCTCATGCTTTGGGCCACCTGGTTCATACTGCATCCTCTTTGGTAACCATGGCCTGACCACTCTCTGGGAAGCCTCCGTCTTCCCTTCTCTCATACAATGTGTGCTGGACAGAGCCTATGACTCAGGCCTCAGCCAATCAGAGCACCTCATTCCCTTGGCCACAGCAAGTGGTTCAGGAATGGGCACATCATCACCTATGATTGGGTGCAGCTTTTCCAATTAATGGGCTAGAGAGCTGTACCCTTTTCTCACTGACTTGAAGTCAAGTTGATCCCATTTGGAGCTACCACAGTTGACTCCTACCCATGAGAAGAAAGGCTGTCTGAGAATGTGCCCAAACAAAAGCTAGAACAGCCCCACCACTCAGAGAGCCCTCTCTTCCCTGCACCCTGCCCCTCTCAACACACAACCGAGTGTCTCCATATATCATAGGAATTCTATTAGTCTGTTCTCACTGCTAATAAGGACATACTGAGACTGAGTAATCTATAAAGAAAAACAGGTTTAATGGACTGACAGTTCTACATGGCTGGGGAGGCCTCAGAATCATGGGCAAAGACAAAGGAAGAGCAAAGCCACCTCTTACATGGTGGCAGGCAAGAGAAAATGAAAATCGAGCAAAAGGGGTTCTCCCTTATAAAACCATCAGACCTCCTGAGAATTACTCACTACCATAACAACAGTATGGGGGAAACCACCCCCCACGATTCAATTATCTCCCACCAGGTCCCTCCCACAACACATGGGAATTACGGAAGCTACAACTCAAGATGAGATTTGGGTGGGGACACAGCCAAATCATATCAGAAGTCATGTAAAAACATTGTCAAATGTACAGCTGTTGTCTGCCCCTGTCACCACCATCTGGACCAAAGACAGGGATTTCAGCAACGGGATTTAGGGAAGTTCACTGGAGTTGCAGGGAAGAGAAGGGATAGTGGTCAGCAGGAAACCCACAGGCTTTGAAGTGACACAGGCCTGGATGCAACCTGCGTAACCTCAGACAAATAGCTTCTGAAGTGATTGTGACTTCTGAATGCAGAAAACAGAGCAGGGAAATGCAGAGCTGGAGCGGGAGAGGTGCTGCATTCGAGCCCCTGATCAACCCGTGCCTGCAGCCAGGTTACCCCAAGACTACTGACTTACAGAGAGCAACAAATTCTCTTTTTGTGTAAGCAAGTTTGGTTGGGGTTTTCAGTCACTTTTGAGTTAAGATGCCAAATACAAACATCATTACCTGCTTTGCACTGCATAATCCACCTAAACCAGCTCACTCCAAGCTCACACATATGCCATGATCCCTGTCCTTGCCATGCCTATTCTCAAGCCTGTTCCCTCTGCTTTTCCCCAATGTGCCTTCTTTGCCTGGCTAAGTTCTACTCATCCTGGAGCGCTTGCCTCCAGCATCTTCACCCTGCAACATCCTTCTCTGGTCTCTTCTCCTTTGCTCAATTATACCCAACTTCTGTGTTCCTCCAATGCCCTACACCAAGGTCTATCACTGTCCCTCCTCCTGGTCCCCTGCTGCTGTGCCTGCCTTCCCTATCCACCTCAACCAGACTAAGCACCACCTGAGGGTAAGGAGCTATGCCTCATCTCTCTATTCCCAGTTTTGGGCACCATATCCAGCAGAAATTAGGCTGCGTAGTCCATGTATGTTGAAACTACACTGAGTCTTGTTCCTCATTGCAAACCTCCCCTGCAGCGAGCAACTCTTGCCCTAGCTTGGAGAGATAATCACTGGGAGTCAACCTGGTACCTATGGGTAGAGCCTAGTGAATGCAAAAACCAAAGCAAACCACTACCGTCTAAAAGGCAAAGAAAGATGCTTAGTTAGAAGAAAATGGGTAGAGCTGAATGCAAGGAGGTTTGATGCACCTAATCAGGACAGCTTGTAGTCTTGGAGAAAGACTCACAGACATGACTATGAGCCAGATACTTCAGGGAAAGTCTCAGTTGTGTCTCTGAGCACTGGGCAGCCATTCCCATAATTAGCAGGGTGGAGTGGACTGATGTCTGAATGAATGAGATAAGGGCTTGCGATAAAGTCGGGCTTTTCCAGCCAACAATGAGGGCAAGAGGATTTTCTGGGGAAAAAAAAGTCATCTGCTCTTCTCTCATCAACTTCTCAGAACCTTTAGTATGTTACCAGATGTTGGGCTGTACATAAGCAGGAGGTGTCACCATGAAAAATAACTGCAGTCAACCAGGATCACTGACTTGGTGGCCTAAAAAAAAAAAAAGACTTCCCAATTGCCTTGAACAATTTAATAATCTGCACTTTATGAAAAAGACGTTCACCAGCAATTGAAGACACGGCAATATATCACAGGAATCATGTAAAAACACTGTCCAATACCCAGCTGGTGTCTGTCACTGTCACCACCATCCTTGACCAAAGACAGGGATCTGAGGAATAAGATTCAGGGAAGTTCACCGGAGTTGCAAGGAGGACAGGGAAAGGTGGTCAGCTGGAAACCCACAGGCTTTGAAGTGAGACAGACCTGGATGCAAGTTTTGGTTTTGTCACTTACAAGCTATGTGTCCTTGGTCACCTTGCTTAACCCCTCTCAACTTCAATGCTCATCCATAAATGGGGGGATAATAACGTCATTCTTGCTGTTGTGCTGGCGGGGCCACTGTGAGACACAGGCCTCATACAACCACAATCAGCACAATCCCGGGAACGCCACCATCGTCATCATTCCCAAGCTGCAATCCTAGGCCTTCCCGGAGCTACATGTGAATGATCTCAGCTACCATCAGCTGATTTGGGGGAGGTTTTTAGCCCATTGGATAAAAGCCCTTCCCTAGTGTCTTCCTGACAACCGTGCCAGCAATGGAGACACTCAGATGTGTGTTGAGAGGCGCAGGGTACAGGGAAAAGAGGGCTCTCTGAGTGGTGGGGCTGTTCCCGCTTTTGTGGGACACATGAAGCACTCTCGCCAAGTGACAAACACAATCTCAGGAGAGAGCTTTGAAAAATAACGTATGAGCTGGCAATCTTATCTGTTAACCTGCATCTCAATTCCAGCCAGGGAATTTTCAAAAGGCATCCAATTAGTCCCCTCAGCCAACTGGTTTCCACCATTCGGGTCTCACAGCAAGGGAATATTGATTTTGCTGTAAGCCCTAGGAGAGCAGGCTGCTGGTTTACACCGTCTTCTTCCTATTTATGAAGTCTCGGCTCTGTCCGGGTGGTTTCTCTGGACTTTTGTTACTACAGATTAAAAATGAGGTTTAGAAGGGTGAAAATTGATCGAGAAAGTACTGATTGAGAGTCTTTGAGGGTAACCAGGATTAGGCTGGACACCAGGAAAGTTTTTAGTTTTGATTTTTAGAATTCCGCTAACAACAAAAATCTACCACATATACTTCTGTCCATCTGCAGAAAAAGGCAAGGGAGAAAGGTGCCCAAAGTCCATGCTAAGCGGATGGGACTTCTTCAATTACCTGGATGCTTTAAGAATCAAAGTTTGTATTTAAGAAATGGTGCTGGTCTGTAGCATTTATTTTACTTTTTTTTTTTTTTTTTGAGACAGAGTCTCCCTCTGTCACCAGGCTGGAGTGCAGCGGCACCATCTCGGCTCACTGCAATCTCCACCTCCCAACTTCAAGTGATTCTGCTGCCTCAGCCTCCCAAGAAGCTGGGACTACAGATGCGTGCCACCACACCCTGCTAATCTTTTTATATTATAGTAGAGACGGGGTTTCACCATGTTGGTCAGGCTGGTCTTGAACCCCTGACCTCAAATGATCCGCCCACCTCAGCCTCCCAAAGTTCTGGGATTACAGGTGTGAGTCACCACACCCGGCTCCTATATACTTCAATCCTGCCCTTAGAAAATAAAGAACATAAGGCAGCTCATTGGGATCCAGTTAATAAAACAGGTTAATAACGGCCATTTCATATTGAGAGCTTAGTACATACTGGAGCCAATTCTAAGTGTTTCCTATAGGTTCACTCATTTAATCCTCATCCATGTTAAGTGCTGAGTATACCTAACAAGTCACAGAGGAAAGTCAACAGGAGCTCCACCATCATGAAACTTTGCAAGGAATCCCCTCCACAGGGCCAACTCTTTCCAACGAAAACATCGATACTAGCTCCTAGTGTGAACAATGTTCTTGATAAGCTCCTCTGAACTCCTCTCTATTCACTGAGCACACAGTGAGTCCCTCTTGGAGTGCTAGATCAACCCTGAATTACCGATTCAATCAGAGGCATTTACTACATTAAATATCCCACCAGATGATAAAGAACAATTAATGACTGTACTGAGCTTTTAAGATTCTAGGCAGAGACTCTGAAAGGAGTTTCCTTGTCTCAAAAACAAATGGGGCCAGGCGCGGTGGCTCACCCCTGTAATCCCAGCACTTTGGGAGGCCAAGGCGGGTGGATCACTTGAGGTCAGGAGTTCGAGACCAGCCTGGCCAACATGGTAAAACCCCGTCTCTACTAAAAATACAAAAATTAGCCAGGTGTGGTAGTGGGCCCCTGTAATCCCAGCTACTTGGGAGGCCGAGGAAAGAAAATTGAACCTGGGAGGCAGAGGTTGCAGTGAGCCGAGATTGCACCGCTGCACTCCAGGCTGGACAACATAGCAAGGCCCTGTCTCAAAAAAAAAAAAAAAAATAGAATGAGAAGCTACTGTTTCAACTGCACGTCCAGGAGCTGCATGGGAGCAGGTGTGCAGCAGGAAAGCGTGGACTCAGGAGCTCCACCTCCTGGGTTTGAATGCATTCCCTTCTCACACACATTTACCAGCTGAGTGTCCTTGGGCAAGTGGTTTAGCCTCTCCGGCATTCGATTTCCTCATCTGTAGAATGGGGGCAGCAGCAGGAGTTTCTTCCTAGGGCTGTCCCGAGGCTTGAATTGGTTAATATCTGTAAAGCACTCAATCCAGGGCCTGGCATACAGTAGGCGCCATGCTGAGTGTCAGCCATTTTTACTGGTGACACCTACTTGTGAGGTTGGAGAGGAAGCTGATGGGCTGCAGAAAGAGAAGTTCTGAACCCACTGTACACTGAGGCTATTTTTTTGTAGGTGAAAAAGCTTAGCTTAGGTGGACCTGGGAAGAACTCCATCTTGATTTACTATTTCATGTTTATTTCATTCTTTCATTCATTCAGCCAGCCAGTCAGCCATCACTTCATAGGTATTGAGCACCTACTATGTGCCTGTGTTGTGAGCAAGGTGGGCACCTAGGATGAGAGAGCCCTACCCTCGGGGAGCCCCAGCCTCCTGGGGAGACGCACAGAGGAGAGTTGCTCAGTGCACAGCATGAACAGTGTAGAATGGAGGACGGCTCAGCATACAGGAGCCCTGAAGGGGGGGCATCTCGATAAGGGCTCAGCAAATGTCTTCTGCAGCCAGCCAGATGATAAATGTTTTAGGCTTTGTGGATAATACAGGCTCTGTCCTAAAGACTCACCTGTGTCTTTGTTATATAAAAGCAGCCACAGACATTAAATAAAAGGACATGGCTGCATTCCAGTAAAATTTTATTTAAAAAAAAAAAAACACTGTCAGCTGGGTGCAGTGGCTCACTCCTATAATCCCAGCACTTTGAGAGGCCGAGGTGGGTAGATCACTTCAGGTCAGGAGTTCGAGACCAGCCTGGCCAACATGGTGAAACCCCATCTCTACTAAAAATACCAAAATTAGCCAGGCATGGTGGCAGATATCTATAGTCCAGCTACTTGGGAGGCTGAGGCAGGAGAACCCCTTGAACTCGGGAGGCAGGGGTTGCAGCGAGCTGAGGTCGTCATGCCACTGCACTCCAGCCTGGATGACAGAGTGAGACTCCGTCTCAAAAAAAAAAAAACAAAAAACAAAAAACTGTCAAGGGGACAATGTGGCCCACAAGCCATAGTTTGCTGACCCCTGATCTAGAGGAAGGGGTTCTGGAGATGTGATGAATATGACCTATAAGTGGGGTGGGGCCTACAAGGAAGAGACAGAGGGAAGGGCCTGCAGCCTGGGAAGTGAGGCTTGGAGGCCATGGAGAAAAACGCTCTCCCTCATTCAAAAGGTCCAGGAAAATGACTCAGGTACCTGTGCCAGAAACAGGCCACAAATGCTTAATCTGGTATGGAACAAGAATTCCCCCAGACCCCCCCGATCCAGCTCAGGCAAATAAGAAAAGTCAACGCCTACTATGTACCAGGATCTGGGGCCAGTACTTTAGTATCTGTGTTTATTCCTATGCTGCAGATGAGGCTGCAGGCTCAGGGAACCACCACGGGCTGGAAGCAGCCACCTGCATCTCCTGCAGCATCCAGTGCAATAAGGGATGCAGTGGGAACAAACAGCAGCACAGCAGCATATAGCTTTGACTAAGTGCTTACTACATGCTAGGTGCTATACTGAGTACTTATTACGTGCTAGGTGCTATACTGAGTGCTTACTACGTGCTAGGTGCTATACTGAGTGCTTACTACATGCTAGGTGCTATATTAAGTGCTTATTACGTGCTAGGTGCTATACTGAGTGCTTACTACATGCTAGGTGCTATGCAAGTTTCGAACGCTCACATTCCCTAGTGAAGAAGGTACTTACTCATCCCATACCCTTTTTCCAAGTGAAGAAACTGAGGCTCAGGCAGACTAACTTACTAGACCAAAGTCACACATGACAGCATCTGGCAGAGTTTGGACTGGCTTTAAAATTTGTGCTTGACCGGGTGCGGTGGCTCACGCCTGCAATTCCAGCACTTTGGGAGGCCGAGGCAGGTAGATTATCTGCGGTCAGGAGTTTGAGACCAGCCTGGCCAACATAGTGAAAACCTGTCTCTACTAAAAACACAAAAATTAGCCAGTCATGGTGGTCCATGTCTGTAGTCCCAGCTAATTGGGAGGCTGAGGCAGGAGAATCACTTGAAGGGGAGGCAGAGATTATAGTGAGCCAAGATAGCACCACTGCACTCCAGCCTGGACGACAGAGCAAGATCTCATCTCAAAAAAAAGCCATGCTCTTCCTAGAAAGATTTAGAGCTGATGTTTTGGGATACAGTGAGGATTGTGTGTTTTTCCAGAAGAAAAGGTAAAACATGTGGCTGGCATCCATTGTAGTTTGATTTATCAGAGTATTTGCAGGAAGACTCTCTCTGCTGCCTTGACCAGGGGTTGGTAGACTAGTCAGGTAGGAACAGCATGGGCCCCTCTAGTAGCACACAGGTGACCCTGCTCTGATGTCTCAGTGCAGCAATGCCACGTCCCCAGCAGGATCTACTGAGTAGCTTCCATAGGGAGGAGCATGACAGAGAAAGCCCACGCAGGCCCTAGGCCCGGCAGGATTTAGGCAGATGCTCCATCTTCCTCTGACACACTGTTCCCTCCAGACGCACTCCTCTCAAACCAGGCTGGCCACCTGGCCTGCTGGCTGTTTTCATATGGCCCACAGACTAAGAATGGTTTTCACATTTTTAAATAGTTGGAAAAAAATCAAAAGAAAAGTAGTATTCTTTAGCATGGGCAAAGTATATGAAATTCAAAGCTCAGTGTCAAACAAGAAAAAAAAGTTTTTTTTTTTTTAACACAGCCAGGTATGGTGGCTGACACCTAAAATCCCAGCACTTGTGAGGCCGAGATGGGAGGATGGCTTGAGCCCAGGAGTTGGAGACCAGCCTGGGCAACATAGTGAGACCTTGTCTCTGCAAATAATAAAGAAAAAATTAGCCAGGTGTGGTGGCGAGTGCCTGCAGTCCCAGCTACTCGAGAGGCTGAGGCAGGAGGATCACTTGAGTCCAGGTGGTAGCAGCTACAGTGAGCCATGATTGTGCCACTGCACTCCAGCCCGGGTCTGGATGACAGCCTGAGACCCTATCTCAAAAAAAAAAAAAAAAACAGTCACATCCATTCATTACATATAGCCTATGGCTGCTTTGGATCTGTAAGAACAGAGTTGCATCTGAGATGGAAACTGCATAGCCTAGAAAGACATAAAATATTTACTATCTGGCCCTTTACAACAGACACTTGTAATCCCCTGCCCTAAAGATTGCACAAAAGATAAAAGGAGAGAAGGGAAGAAGAGAGAAAAGAAGAAATAGGGTTAGGAGAGTGGAGAGACACTTCCTGATTGCAAGACGTCCTAATAAGCCAGAGTAATCAAGACTGTGTGATACTGTCAGAAGGACAGGCATAGAGATGCAAGGGACAGAGTCAAGAGTCCAGAAACAAACCCATTCATCTATGGTCAACTTGTTTTTGACAAGTGTCAAGATCATTCAGTGAGGAAAGAACAGTTTTTTTTAACAAACTGTGCTGGGAAAACTGGGTATCCACAATAAAATGAAGCTGGATCCTTACCTCATACCATATATAAAAATTAAGTCAAGGCCAGGCGTGGTGGCTCACACCTGTAATCCCAGCACTTTGGGAGGCTGAGGCGGGCAGATCACCTGAGGTCAGGAGTTCAAGACCAGCCTGGCAAACAAGGTGAAGCCCCATCTCTACAAAAATTAGCCAGGCATAATGGCAGGTGCCTTTAATTCCAGCTACTTGGGAGGCTGAGACAGGAGAATAGCTTGAATCCAGGAGGCAGAGGTTGCAGGGATCTGAGATCGCGCCACTGCATGCCAGCCTGGGTGACAGAGTGAGACTCCATCTCAAAAAAAAGTCTAAATGGATCAAATAACTAAATGTAAGAGCTGAAACTATAAAACTCTCAGAAGAAAACACAGGGCTAAATCTGTGTGTCCTCAAGTAGGCAAAGGATTCTTAGACATGATACCAAAAGCACAAGCAACAAAAGAAAAAACAGATAAATTGGACTTTATTGACATTAAAAACTTTTGTGCTTCAAACGACACTATCAAAATGGAAGGACAACCACAAAATAGGAGAAGAGAACGGAAAACAAACGTTCACACAGAGACTAGTATAGGAATGTTCATAGCCACATAATTAGTTAACAGCCAAAAATGGGGAACAACCCAAATGGCCATCAGTAGATGAATGGATAAGAAAAATGTGGTCTACCCAAACAATGAAATATTATTCAGCCATTAAAAGGAATGAAGTAGGCCAGGCGCGGTGGTTCACACGTGTAATCTCAGCACGTTGGGAGGCCAAGGCAGGCAGATCACAAGGTCAGGCGATTGGGACCATCCTGACTAACGCGGTAAAACCCCGTCTCTACTAAAAATACAAAAAAAATTAGCCGGGCACGGTGGCAGGCGCCTGTAGTCCCAGCTACTCGGGAGGCTGAGGCAGGAGAATGGTGGGAACCCGGGAGGCGGAGCTTGCAGTGAGCCGAGATAGCGCCACTGCACTGTAGCCTGGGCGAAAAGAGTGAGACTCCGTCTCAAAAAAAAAAAAAAAAAAAAAAAAAAAAGGAATGAAGTAGTGATACATGCTACAACACAGATGAATGAAACTTGAGGATATTACACTAAGTGAAAGAAGCCAAGCATAGAAGGCCACATGTTGTATGATTTCTACGATTCTAAGTCACAAAAGGCAGATCTAGAGAAAAATCTGCAGAGAAAAATATAAATCATTCTATTATAAAGATGCATGTTTAGCACATATTCACTGCAGTACTATTCACAATAGCAAAGACATGGAATCCACCCCAATGCCCATCAACGATACAGCGGTTAAAGAAAATATGGTACGTATACACCATGGAATACTATGCAGCCAAAAACAGAAAAAGATCATGTCCTTTGCAGGGACATGGATGGGGATAGAGGCCATTATCCTTAGCAAACTAACACAGAAACAGAAAAGCAAGTATTGCATGTTCTCACTTATAAGTAGGAGCTAAAGGATGAGAACACGTGACACAGAAGGAAACATCACACACTGGGGCCTTCCGGTGGGTGGAGGGTGGGAGGAGGGAGAGGATCAGGAAAATAACTAATGAGTACTTGGCTTAATACCTGAGTGAAGAAATAATGTGTACAACCCCCGTGGCACAAGTTCACCTACGTAACAAACCTGCACTTGTACTCCTGAACTTGAAATAAAAGATAAAAAAGAAAAGAAAAGAAAGTAGATTACTGGCTGCCAAGGGCTAGGAGGGGAAGGGTTGTGGGGGGTGATGGAGAGTGCCTACTAACAGTCACAGAGTTTCTCTAGGGTGATGAAAACCTTCTGGAATTAGAGAGTGGTGATGGGTGCGTAATCTTGTGAATATACTAAAAAGTGACTGAAACGTACACTTTGAAAAGGTGAGTTTCATGGTGTGTGAATATCTCTTTTCTTTTGTTTTTAAGGACAGGAGAGAGAGAGAAGGCTGAAGCTCAAGGCAAGGGGAGGGAGGATGTGACAGGTGCTGACTCCTGCTCTGGGCCGTGTTCCAATTTATGCCCTTTGCGAGCCAGCTTCTTTCAGTCTCGAGTCAATCCGGTGGGGTGGGTGACATTCCCATTTTATACATGAGACTCTAAGAGGCGAGGCTGGCCCAAGGCCACGCAATTCCAGGAGGCAGAGTTGGGCTGGATCCCCACGTCCCCTGCACCCACACACCAGCTGGACAGTTTGGCCGGCCAGCTGAACCCCACCAGATACTCAGGGAGAGCCAGGAGAATACAACTTGGCATCTGGGGAGCACCTACCCTGCACCAAGCATGTTAGTGCTCTTCCCCCACTGCAGGGGTGAAGGTAGACTACTGCCCTAGCAGAAAAGGGGGAAACTGAGCCTCAGAGAGGCAAAGTAAGTGTACCAAGGTCACATGGCTAGTACGTGGCTGGTATGGTTTAGCTGTGTCCCCACCCCAATCTCATCTTGAATTGTAGCTCCCATAATTCCCTCATGTTGTGGGAGGGACCCCGTGGGAAATAACTGAATCATGGGGGTAGTTTCCCCTATACTGTTCTCGTGGTAGTGAGTAAGTCTCACGAGATCTGATGGTTTTATAAAGGGAAACCCCTCTCGCTAGGCTCTCATTCTCTTGTCTGCCACCATGTGAGACGGGACTTTCACCTTCCGCCACGATTGTGAGGCCTCCCCAGCACAGGGAACCGTGAGTCCACTCAACCTCTTTCTTTTGTAAATTGCTCGGTCTCTGGTATGTCTTTATCACAAGAGTAAAAACAAATTAATACAGTGGCTAACTCAGAAGCGAAGCCCTGACTCCACACCGGAAAATCAGGACCCACTACCCCCCACTGGCCTCTTTGGTGACTTCCAGTGGCTCTTAGGTGTTACTATCTTGTCACCAGGTCATGGCAGACATGCAGCTGCTGGCCCACTAGTCGTCTCTCAGCTCTCTTCCCTGCCTACAGAGGCTGCTTCCCATTGCAAGGCTGGCAAATGACACTTTCTCAGGTGCCCCTGCAACCAGGACAAGAGCAGGTGGAGGGCCTCGGGGAAAGACTGGCCTCACTGATGAGGGAGGCTGGGGAAGAGAAGCCTTCCTTCTCAACTGCTCTGAGCCCTGCCTTGGAAGCCCGGGCTGCCATGTGCAACCACGATGGAAGACAATGGTCTACATGGCAGGTGGACGATCCTGTCTGGTGCCTTCCTCTCTACCCTCACCTTACATCACTCTCCCCCTTCCCTGCTGTGTTTCCCTCTCTGCAGTCAGGTAGATCTCCTTCCAGTTCTTCCAACAGGCCTGGCTCCTGCCCATCCCAGGCCCTCAGCCCAGAACCTTCCCTGAGTCTAGAACATTCCTTCCACCCCTACACCTGGTTAGCTCCAACTCAGTCATCAGATCTCAGTTCAAATGTGACCTCTTCTGATTTTAATGTGCTCAATAGTCCCTGAGCTTTCTGACTGTTCATTCATGATTGTGATCATTTCTTCAACGGCAAGCTCTTACCTCTGGGCTGAAGTTCTGAAAGTCTGTGAGTCTGGCTGTCCTTGCCACCATAGACCAGACAGCCTCACTGCCTCTACCTGGCACCCAGCAAGGTGCAGCCTCACTGTTGGTCTGTGTTAAAAGAATGCACAAATCTAGGCTGCTACCTTTTCCTGCTTGGACAGAGGTTGAGATCAAATGATCACTGAAAAGACAGGGTCTGCCAGAGTAAAGTGGTCCTGGGTTGGAGTGAGGGGGTTAATGAAGAAGGGGAGAGGTGAACTGGGTAGTAAGGAGGAAAGCAGAAGGACAACAGTAGAAAGAAAATAAAGGGAGAGGGGAGAGCACTGAACCCAGCTAAGCTCTCAAATTAGGTGAAAGTTTCCCAAGGAGGGCTGATGCCTTGGCTGGAAACCAGGTGGGGCTGGGAAGCCTGCAGTGAACCGCCTGCCTGGCCTCGTGGGACTGGTGGCTGCCTTCAAGTCACCTGATGCATCAAGTAGGTCAGAATAAAGATAGCCCAGAGATGTCCCCCTACTCCCGCCCCCTGACCTCCCCACTCCTGCCCAAGCTAGGCCAAGAGGTGAATCTCTGAGGCTGCTTGGAAAGGTCAACAGGAAACTATCCGTAAGCCAGCAGCCCCCGGCCAAGAGTGGGTATGTGCTCCCAAGTCCAAGTCCAAGTCCAAGGTTCTGCATCTGTGCCACACAGGGGTGAGGAGCCCACACCAGGCAGAGCTGGGCCTGGCAGTGCAGATGGACCGCTGGGGCCCTGGGCTGTGGGCAGCTGCAGCAAGCCCAGCATGAACATGCCAGGCAGTGGCCCTGGGCTTGGGGGGAAGGGCACCCCCCAGAGTGGTTTGGAAAGCCAGCCCTGCTTCACTGATGGTGCAGCAGAAAAAGACATTAAGTGCTAGCAGACCGCGTGCATTTTTGAGATTTCACCTGAAGGAAGAAGGGAAAGATGGTGGAGATAAATCTGGGTGCCGGAGTGCTCCTGACCCCTCCCAGGGGCTTTGGGGAGTTATGAAGGAGGAGGGGCAGCTATGGGTGGGGAAGGACCCAGGGTCAAGAGGGGAAAGGAATCAGACCGGCTAACCATCAATTCAGGGAGACAGAGATGTTGTCTGCCTGCCAGCCCCATTCTGCCCCTCGATGTACTTCATATGTATGTCCTGAGACTCAGTTCAGATGTCACCTGTCCTCCACAAAGGCCACCATCTCCCATGCCTGGCACAGGCACTCCTCCTCTCACACCACCCCATGACCCACTGCCTCACAGCCTCACAGCCGTCTGAACCTGACTCTCTCCCCTATGAGACAGGGAATGGGGTGTGCAGGGCCTCGGGCCCGTCCACTCCATCCTGAGCACAGAGCACAGTGTGTGACACCTTGCTGGGACTCAGGTTAAAGAGAGACAGATAGAGAGAAAATAAACAGATCAAGAAAGGAAGAAAAGCAAAGTGAAAGAGAAAGAATGAAAAATAGGAGGAGAAGCAAAGAGAAAGAAACATACCACATTCATTTGGGCTACCCTGAAAAATTACAGTAACAGTTTTAAACCCCCATGATTCTTTATGGACACGCTGTTGCTTTCTCTGTCTCTCATTCTAAGCTGGAACACAAACTGTCTTTCAGAATCTCAGGTTTGCTACTTTCCTTTCATGTATTCAGAGATGTCAGGCCTGGACCGGGACATTGGAAATAGCCTAGCAACACCTCAAGTTCAAAGACAAGGAAAGAGGCCGGGCATGGTGGCTCACGCCTGTAATCCCAGCACTTTGGGAGGCCGAGGCAGGCAGACTACTTGAGGCCAGGAGTTCGAGACCAGCCTAGCCAATATGGCAAAACCCCATCTCTACTAAAATACAAAAATTAGCGGGGCATGGTGGCAGGCACCTGTAATCCCAGCTACTAGGGAGGTTGAGGCAGGAGAATCGCTTGAACCCGGGAGGTGGAGGTTGCAGTGAGCCACTGTACTCCGGCCTGGGCCACAGGGCAAGACTGTGTTTCAAAAGGACACAGCCAAAGTCCCCCGGTCAGCAAGTGCCTGAAGATGATGGCCCTCATGGCAGGCCAGGGGCTAGGACCCTGAAGAGTCCTTCCAGGCACCAGGGGAGCTCGGAGAGGCCCCTCAGCCCTCCTGAATCCCAAGCCAGGCCACGCCTGAGCAGTCAGGGGTATGAACGCCTGAGCAACAAAGGCGATTTCCTGAAATGGCATCTGGCAGGGAGGAAAGCAGCCAGGTGCTCGCGCGCCACTCCACCAGGCAGCAGCACACCTTACACACGGAAATGTCACGCATCACACTAACGCCAAGCTGTCGCCGTCTCCTGGTACTAAAAACGGTGCTATGTTCCTATCTTCGTTCCTTCCCCTCTCTCCGAATATAAATGTCTGTGAGCTCCTTAAGCCGCGGCCTCCTGTGGAGAGCCAGCGCCTGATGCCTGGGCCCAGGGAGGAGGCGTGGCCCTCATCTGTGCCAATGCTGTTCCGGGGGCTGCAGCAGAGCATAGCAGGGGTCTCGGGCAACGCCAGGAAAACAGCTTTAATCCCCTTTGGAAAATCAACCTTCAGCGACGTCTGTATCACCAACATAAAACTCCCGGTGTGTGTGGCACTCCAATTGAGTGCCACTGACAGCCGCCCCCCCAACATTTGATCCTGGCAGCTGCCCCAGGAGCAAGGCAGACCCAAAATCCAACCCCAAGGCCCAGACCCTGGGCCTACAGGAGGTGACACGCGGCACGTCTGTGGCATCGCTGCTCCTACAGATAGCGTGCTGTTCCCTGGCTCTGCTTCCTGCCATCCCCTCTCTCAGGATGCCCTGCCCAGCTGGGACTACACCTGCCATTTCAACCCGCCCAAGGCCCAGAAGCCGGGGGAACCAACAAAATGCGTCCTCCCCATGGAGTGGCTGGCTCTGCCAAAGGAGACCCAGGATCATGGGTGACAACATTCCAGCCGGGGCCTTCTAGGAGCAAAGCAAGAGAACCCCGCGAGGCTGAGGACCCAGACTGGGCTACTGGATGCAGCTGCTGAGAACTGTGCTCATCAAGGAGGAAACAAATATCTAAACTGGTGTTTTCTAAACTTTGTCCTGAAACAGCTGTGTCCCAAGAGATGTCTAGAAGGATTCATAAAAATGGAAGTAGCCCAAGCCATGCTCAGGACCCCTCAAGCAGGGCAGGTTCTCAGAGCCTCAACCAGGGCAGGTTCTCAGAGCCTTGTACCCGCCTGCCTGTGGCCTGAGTCTCCAAGACGGTGCCCTAAGAAGGAGCTGCTCCCTTCAACTAAACTACCTGACCATCTCCTCGCTGGTCATCAATTTAATAAATGGGATCTTTTTCTGATCTAGACAACACTTCAGAATTTTAAGAAACAGTTGTAAGGCAGAAGTGTGTCCCTGCAAAATGCCTTTATTCTCAATACTGGCTAAGACCAGATGGGTCCTATCAGCTAATGCTTCCGCTGATTTCTTGGGATGGGAGGAATAGAGGGAAACAGGAGGAGACAGAGGAAGACAGACGGAGAGGCAGAGGGCAGCAGGGTGCGCACATTCTCTGCAACTGAAGAACAGCTGCAAACGGCAAAGTGATGTGATCCCTCCAACCCTCTCCTGGGCCTGGGAATGGGCAGACCGGCCCAAGGTCAAGCTCCTGGTATATGGCCTGGTCACAGATCACAGCCTCTTCCCCATGAAGAGATGACCAACTCCCCCACCCCCATAATAGGACTAACACCAAAGACACCAAGTGCCAGTTCCCGTTCCTCTGGGACCCCAGAAGGCTGAATTTATACTTTGTAACAGACGTTACAAAGTGGCAGCATGGAGGAACTTCCCATGCCAGATGTCAGGCCTGGCACCCCCCATTCTAGCCTTTCCTTACAGGCTAACATCAGTGTGCTCATGGGACTGGAGCAAAGGCCTGTCTGACCTGTGCTGTCCTGGATGAGGTCAGCAGGGCCTTCAGTGTCAGATGCAGGAAGTCAAGAAAGCCCCCAGCCATTTTGCAGAGGTGTTGGAAAGTCCCTAGCACTTGGAGGAACCGTCTTTGTGTGGGTCATGGGAAGGCCCTGCTTTAGGGGTTGCAGGATACACAAGGCTGTTTTAGGCCGCAGTTGAGAAAACAGTGGTTTAGATACATATTACCCCCCTGACTAGCACTTCCGGGCATATCACTCTGGCTCTGAGACAGGACACACAAAAAATGAATGAACATCGGCTCCCTCGCCCTGCTCCCCCTTCTGCTATCTCCCACCCCACGAAACACCCTGCTTTGCAGTTTTCAGGGTACAGGGCTGTCCCCAGGGCCCAGGTTTCTGATCTTAGAGCTCACAGATCAGCTACTTCCTATTTCAGGCAAACAGAGAAACAAAAACAGCCACTAAGAGCTTACTACTTTGTAGACACTCTGGTCAATAATTAGTATTATCTTACTGATTTGTTCCTGTTATAATATTATCCCCATTTCACAGAGAAGGAAACTGAGGCCCAGAAAGGTCAATTAAGTTGCCTGAGGCCATGCAGGAGAAGTATGTTTCAATCCATAGTCCAAACTCTCCACCCCAGCATGTCAAATGGCATGAAATAAATACCACCCAGTAAACTTGCCCATCAACGTTGATCTAGGGCTGGGCAAGAGAACAAGCATGGGAGGTTTTAAGAAGGATGCCCCACGTGGACCTCAAAACAGGGGGCAGGGGACGGATACTCTGGCCAGCAAGTTAAGCAGAGGAGACTGAATCTTAAGCACTGGCATGAGCATCAGGAACGAAAACAGCTATCAACTGGAATGGGTCCGGAAAAAGCTGAACAGGGCCTTTGATCGTTAGTTTTTTGGGTTTTTGTTTTGTTTTGTTTTGTTTTGAGACAGGGTCTCACTCTGTCACCTGGGCTGGAGTGCAGTGGCACAATCTCAGCTCACTGCAACCTCCACCCCCCAGGTTCAAGCGATTCTTGTGCCTCAGCCTCCCAAGTACCTGGGATTACAGGTGCACACCACCATGCCCACTATGCCCAGCTAAGTTTCTCTTTTTTTTTGAGGCGCAGTCTTGCTCTGTCGCCCAGGCTGGAGTGCAGTGGCGCAATCTCGGTTCACTGCAACCTCCACCTCCTGGGTTCAAGCGATTCTTCTGCCTCAGCCTCCCGAGTAGCTGGGACTATAGGCATATGCCACCAAGCCAAGCTAATTTTTGTATTTTTAGTAGAAATGGGGTTTCACCATATTGGCCAGGCTGGTCTCAAACACCTGACCTCAGGTGGTCCACCCACCTCAGCCTCCCAAAGTGCTGGGGTGACAACTGTGAGCCACTGCGCCCGGCCAATCGTTACAGTTTTATGATCCTGTAAGCCAAGTTTCTAAAGGGGATGTTCCAATCAGTGGACGTCAAGGCAGAGGAAGAAGGCTCGTTAGGTCGACATTATCTCCCCTCAAGATATTTCTTTTCTCTGTTTTCAAGGTAACAAAAGCTGCCCAGAACTGTGGCTAACCAAGATGTAGACACATGTAATGACTTGTGGCGGGACCTCCACAGGGTCGGAAAGGAACGGGACACACACAACTTTTCAGAAGCATGTGGTTGGTTTTGTTTCCCTGGGGCTCCTTCCATTCAGGAACCCACTCTACATTCTGCATATTCCTAGAGGCGCTGCCACAGGACCCACCTCTACCCACACGCTCAGCGCCATGCCATGACCCAGGCCCGGCCAGTCACACTATCCCATGCACCGGGTCCGGTCCACCAAAGCCCTTCCCTAAGACCAATGCACAGTCAACACACGCGGAGAAAGCCTTCTGCCCCGGCAGTTGCATAGTGGGGAGCCCTGCTCCCCGGCTGCAAGACCCAGCCTCTCACCCCCACACTTCATTCTGTGAGCTGCCATTGAATTCTAGCAGAGTGGGCGCCTCTCCTCTCCTCAACCTTTTTTCCCTCCCACATAAACTAGCCAAGCTCCCGTCACTGGCAAGTGAAGGAATGGACCTAGAGAGCCCTGTACTCGGACGTCACAGAAAAGGCAGGGTCTGACCCTGGGCCTACAGGAGGTGATGCGCAGCACATGTGCGGCGTCGCTGCTCCTATACATACGGTGCTGTTCCCTGGCTCTGCTTCCTGCCGTCCCCTCTCTCAGGATGCCCTGCCCAGCCTTCTCTGCCTGATCCTCCTGCCACCAGTCCAGGCCACCTTTTCTCCAAAAGGTGTGTCTTTCTGAGCACTCTCCCGTGCCAGCCTGGGCTAAGTGCCCAAACCCTGAACTTCTACAGTCCCGGTGGGTGCCCCTTATTCATCACAAATATTTACCGTGACAGCAGCATTGACCCCAAAAATGCATCTGTTTCCTCCACCACACCACAAGGTTTCTGGAAAACCAGGGTCAAGTCTTAGAAGACAAGACATACAAACAGCCGTGACTAACGGTAATTGGCGAATTTGTAAATGCAGAGGACCGATCTGTCCAGTCTGGGCTGCCAAAAAGCCCAAGGACTACTCCTGCCCCGATCAATGAAGAAAAATGAAGAAAGGCCTTCCCAATGACCCAAGATAAAGCAGCCTCCACCCCTGTGTCGTGGTCCCCTCCACCATCACCAGGTCTTATTTCCTTCCCAGCACTCCTTGCTGAATAAAAGTAAAGTGCTATTTGTTGAACTGTTTATTAAGCCCGCACTCCTTGGGAGCAGCCATCTTATCTCTCTGGCCTCCTGAGTATATCCCCAAAGCACAGAAGACGGCCTGCACAGAAGGTGCCCCATAAGTCTTTGTTGGTGGGTTCACTGGTTGCCTGGTTAGTTGAAAGAAAGAATGAATGAAAGAACAAATGAATGAATGAAAAAGACCTCAGAAAGCAGCTTGTGAGCTAAAGCTATGTCATGAGCATCACCCGACCTCACAGCACCAGCTGTGCGTTTAGGTAACAGCTCAGAAGATGCTGTGACCAAGAGCAACACCCCTCAATTCTTGACACTCTGAAGCAGAAGTTTTTTACGTGATCATTTCCTGACTTTGTTCTACTCAGAGAGAAAACTCACACTTCACATAACACAGATGGACCCATTTTCTGACACTTTTTGCAAAAGGTCAACTTTTTTTTTTTTTTTAAGGGAATGAGTTTATTTCACTTTTTGATGTGTTCCATCAGAGCTGACTTTTTTCATTAGACCACAGAGCAGGAGAGCATCATTCGTACACTGTGGATCAATAACTTCAATGTAAAAAAAAAAAAAGAAGAAGAAAAAGCTCCAGCCCCCTAAATGAAAAAGCAAAAGACATCACAATATAATAAATCTAATACTCTCCTCCTCACAGACCCCTGGGGCTCAGTTAATTGGAGCGATGTTCTTAGGATCTGCACTGATTCGACCCTCATAGCAGGGGACCATTTCTCCTACCTACCCCCTCTTCCCCTCTTCACCCTTTGCCCAGACATCTCATCTTGGGGCCTGGGAGCTCACAGGGCCCCTACCCCACTCACTCCCAACTCCACATTTAAGACTGCTTCAGGCCAGGCGCTGTGGCTCATGCCTGTAATCCCAGCACTTTGGGAGGCCGAGGAGGGTGGATCACCTGAGGTCCGGAGTTCGAGACCAGCCTGACCAACATGGCAAAACTCCATCTCTACTAAAAATACAAAAATAGCCGGGCGTGGTAGTAGGTGCCTCTAATCCCTGCTACTCGGGAGGCTGGGGCAGGAGAATCGTTTGAACCCAGGAGGCAGAGGTTGCAGTGAGCTGAGATTGCGCCACTGTACTCCAGCCTGGGCGGGACAGAGTGAGATTCCGTCTCAAAAACAACAACAACAAAAAAAGAAAAATGACTGCACCAAGAATCACCCCCTCCTGGAAGCTTTTTATGGCTGTCACCACTTACATACAAGTGGAGTAAAGTGTCTCTCCTTATTCTCCCACCGCAGCTTCTCTACAGCCCGCTTCCAGCATGGATAAGAACCATGAGGATGACAAAAGTAATAGTAACAGTCATAACAATAAAGCCTGCCATGTATTCAGAATGAGCTATATTACTGGGACTATATAAGTGCTTTACAAGTAATAACATTTTATTAATTTCATTTGATCCTAATAACTACTTTATAAGCTTTGATGCACTATGCATATTTTACAAATGAATAAACTGAGGTTAGGAATGTTAACTTACCCAAGGCTATAGATCTCTGAGGGCAGAGCTGAGATGCAAAATCAGGAATGACCAATTCCAAAGCGGGTGTGCCTGATCCCAAGGTCACTGCCCCTCAGATCTGTTCTTGGAGCAGACAACACAGCAACTGATGTTAAGTGTCCCCGACAAGGCAGGGAACCTCAGTCATTATCCTTCACTTCACAACCACCCTGCAAGTTGGGTGGCATTGTCCCCACTGTGCAGACAAAGAAAATAAAGCAGCAGTTCCCAATCATTTTGGCACCAGGGACCAGTCTCGTGGAAGACAATTTTTTCCATGGAACTGGGGCTGGGGGGGAACTGATGGTTTGGGGATCAAACTGTTCCCCCTCAGATCTTCGGGCATTACATTCTCATAAGGAGCATGCAACCTAGATCCCTTGTATGCACAGTTCACAATGGGGTCTGTGCCCCTGTGAGAATCTGATGCCACTGCTGATCTGACAGGAGGCGGAGCTCAGGCAGTAATGCTTGCTGGCCCACCGCTCACCTCCTGCTGTGTGGCCCGGTTCCTAACAGGCAACAGCCCAATACCAGTTGAGGACCCTTGAATAAAGCACAGCAGTTCAGTAAGCTGCCTGTGGTCAGAGAGCAAGAAAACAATAGTCAAGATTGCAGTCTGTATCCATCTACTACAGAAGTCTATGCCCTTTCTAAGACAGCACACTGCTACCGGCTCCTCTAACCACAAACCTATTCAGGAAAAGAATCTAACATACAAAACAAGCCTGAAGAGCAACATGGTTCCCTACAACTGTTTGACAAGTAGAAATTAGAAAAAAACTTAAATGTTGAGCAAAAGGAACAATCAGAGAAATGATATGACAGCATGATGGGGGAACACTGTGCACCGCAAGATGCAGAGTAACATGAGAAAAATCTCATGTTAAATTAAAAAGCAGACACAGGGCCAGGTACAGTGGCTCACATCTGTAATCCCAGGGCTTTGGGCAGCTTAAGCCCAAGCGTTTGAGGCTTCAGTGAGCTATGATCTTGTCATTGCACTCCAGTCTGGGCGACAAAACAAGACACTATCTCTTGGAGGGAAAAAAAAAAAAAAAAGCAGAACACAGACATTTACATGTGACACGATTCCAACTAAAGAAAAAAATGCACAGAAGAAAAGCTAGAAGGAGATATTAACTGCAATCATATCTATGTGTTGGGATTAACTACAAGGAGATATTAATTGCAATTGTGTCTGTGTGGTGGGACTAACTAGAAGGAGATATTAATTACAATCATAACTGTGTGTTGTTACTAACTAGAAGGAGATATTACTTGCAATCATATCTGTGTGGTGGGACTAACTAGGAAGAGATATTAATTGCAATCGTATCTATGTGTTGGGACTAACGAGAAAGAGCTATTAATTGCAATCGTATCTGTGTGTTGGAATTAACTAGGAGATATTAATTGCAATCGTATCTGTGTGTTGGGATTAACTAGGAGATATTAATTGCAATCTTATCTGTGTGGTGACACTAACTAAAAGGAAATATTAATTGCAATCATACATTATGTGTTGGGATTAACCAGAAGGAGATAATAATTGCCATCGTATCTATGTATTGGGCTAACAAGGAGGAGATATTAATTGCAATAGTATCTATGTGGTGTGATTAACTAGAAGGAGATATTAATTGCAATTGTATCTGTGTGGTGGGATTAACTAGGAAATATTAATTGCAATTGTATCTATGTGAGGCCTTTGTTTTCTTTCTAACTTTATTTTCTGAATTTTCTATAAAGAAGATGTACTACTTTTAGCATTTTTTAAAGTTATTGATTTATTTTTTAAGAAACTGGCTACTACCAGCTAAGACTGGTCTTACCTTATTTTAGTCTTTGGAATGGACACCACTCTGAGTTCTGATTAAGGATAATTCAAGCTATTCCTATGTCCAAATTGTCTCTGCTGATTTTTTTTTAAGAAGAATAATTACATTTTATACTAAACTTATTTGCAGTCCAAATGCAGCTTAAAGCCTTGTTTTGATTACTTGTTTAGGGAAAGAGTAACATTAGAAAATGTCTAAGAATCACATTTGCATGATGGGTGATGAGGCAGGGAATTACAGTTGGGGGAAAAATAAAATAAAATAAAACCCTGAATATTCAACAGTGTGTATTGAATCTAAGGCCTACTCTTACATTCACATTTATACCCAACAAATTTTCTTTCTCTGCTTCATGCAATTTCCTGTGTCTTTAAAGGCAAAAGGCACATTTGGCAAATGAAGCCGCTCCAGGGAACTGTGCTTCGGGTAACTGCTAAATTGGAGTTTAAGTGCTTTGTCTGATCTTATTTAGCAACTGCTCTGGGAACTTGCCCTCAGAAGGTTTCTCCTTTCTCCCACCAAGTCAACTGCATCTTCCCAGTCATGGGGACATTTTCAAGAAGACACACCAGGGCTCTGTGTCAACAGAAGCCAGCACAGAGATTCCTGATGTTCAAAGTCAGTAAGACATCAAGGGAGATCTGCACCCTCTTCCCACTGTGACTTCCTCTTGGGGTTCAGCCTGTCCTGGCACAGGCATTGTCCCTGGCCGTTTTATTAACCACCAAGCATTGGGTCACTGTTGTTTGATTAAATACCAGCAACCGAATAGAGAATTACAAAGTCAAGAGCAATTCCTATACCTAAAGTATTTTTTTTTCTTTTATCAGTTCCCCAACTAATATTTGTCAAGAGGAAATACCTGGCTTCAACGTAAAGTGAGAAAATACAGATAAATAAAAAAAAGGAAAACACAACTTACAAAACCTCACTACCCAGAGAAAGCCATTGTTGGTTCCTATCAGAGGTGGCAAACTGGTAATTCGCGCAGCTTAAAACACTTAATTGGTTGCCAACATTTAAAAACAAGAGGTTTTAACATTGAAATCCAGATTTTCATCACAAAAAAACAAAAGCAACGACAAACAAACCTGGAAGATGAGGGAACAGAGAGTCTGAAACCCTGCATGGTGACAGAGGGTTGGCACCGAGAAGAAGCCACACTGAGTCATTTCCCAGCTGGGCTCTGCAGACCCCAAGGTGTGCTACATCTGGCCTAGATCTTTCCATTTCTTTTCCTATGCTAATATATACATTTTAATTATAATTTTTAAAAATGAGCCTAAACTATCCATTCTCTTTTGTTACCTGCTTCTCCCTCCCCCATTCTGGCATATATAATAAATAGCTTTCCAAGCTGACATATTAGATCTACATCACCGGCCATGCACGGTGGCTCGGGCCCTGTAATCCCAGCACTTTGGGAGGCCGAGGCAGGTGGATCACTTGAGGTCACAAGTTCAAGACCAGCCTGGCCAACATGGCAAAACCCCATCTCTACTAAAAATACGAAAATTAGCTGGGCATGGTAGTATGCACCTGTAATCCCAGCTACACAGGTAGCCGAGGCACAAGAATCGCTTGAACCCGGGAGGCGGAGGCTGCAGTAAGCCGAGATTGCGCCATTGCACTCCAGCCTGGGCGACAGAGTGAGATTCTGTCTCAAAAAAATAAATAATTTTAAAAAGTTGAGATACAATTCACATACCATAAAATTCACCTTAAAAAGAATTTAAAAAATTAGATCTACATCACCATTTTTAATGGCTACATAACACATATCTATCCTTCCTGGGGTTTTCTATAGTGAGTATTATTTGTGGAGGCACATTAAATTTCTATTCCTCCAGATGTTCCCGTCATCCTCCTGCAGGGCTCCTCCCTGTGAGAGGATTATACTTTCCAGCTCATTATCTTCAGGCCTGACCATGTGTTTTGAGGGAGTGACATGTGTCACTTCTGAGCAGAAGCTTTCAGGATCGGAGCAAGGCCTGCCATTGTCTCTTATCCCCCTGCCAGGAGAGCTGCACGCCCCGGCTAAGGGCTGTTGCTTCTTCCTGGATCCTGGCATACAGACAGCCGTGAGCACAGCCACAGCTGACCCACGATGGATGTGTAGTGTGAGTGGGAAACAGATGAATAATAAACTTACTGTTGTAAGCTGCCAAGGTTTGAGGACTGTTTGTCACAACAGTATAACTTAGCCCAAGTTACCTGATATACCAAAGTATTAAAACAGTACCGTATCTTTTCTTAAAAAAAAAAGATAACTAAATATTTTTTTTTCTCCCAGTAAGCCTTTAGTACTCCTATAAAATAATTTTAAAAGGTCTCTCGCCAATACCCAAGGCCTATCCCTGAAGGTCTTGGCAGGCTGTGGCTGGGTGATGGTTCTGTCTGCCTGCAAGAGAGTCCAGGTTAGCCCTGCAGAAAACCAAGTTTTGTGGCTACAACAGAAATGACTATTCGTGTCAACAGTGCCCAAGGGTAGAAGAAAGCAGCATGAAAAAACATGTAGTTCTCAGCACAAGATGCTCACAATAGGAGAGGAATTCAGAAATGAATTCCTGGCTGGGGAAGAGCAGACCCTGGCCGCCCAAATCATCTGTGCAAACTCCAGGACACACTCTCTTTGAGTAGAACCAGCCCAGGCTGCCCTGGGATTTCAACTAGATACGTCTGTCCGCCCGTGTTGGATTTTTTTCTCCTTGTCTCTATCTGCCTCTTCTCTACTTCCCACCCTGCCTCTGTTTTCTATTCCCCCTCCCTTTTTTTTTTTTTTGTTTCAACTGTGGTCCAGTTGAGTAGTGTGGACTTCACCAAACACTCATCAGTGTGCAATGGAATTACGTGTGCAGCCAGGGCTCCTGGGCCTCCTTCTAAGATCTGTGCTCCCGTGACTAAGTGATAAATACGTGGGCATCATCCAGAGACCAGAGGCCTCAGGGGCACTCTGATCTTATGGCATCTGTTGAGCTAACGATTATCCACAGTTTCAATTTGCTTAACCCGCCACATCCACATTGCCATCCTGGTTTCTCGGCATGTGCGGGGTGATCCAGCTTTCCGCTCTCTCCTGATCCCTCACTTTCACCCTGAGCACTGAAAACCTGAGTGACCCACATCAGCCGTGCTGCACCATACCCCCAGAGGACAACCATAACTGGCACCTCCAAGAGCACGGATCAGTCTCACCCGCTTTTGCATTTAGATTAATGCAATCACCTGGGTGTGTTTTGTTTGTATCTTTTTGTACCTAGTTTCTTTCAGTCAACATTGCTTATGAGATCCAGCCATACTGTTGCCTATAGTTACAGATCTTTAATCTCCTTGCAGCCCAAGTTTCCACTGTGTGAATGTACCCCATTTATTTATCCATTTGTCTATGGACGGGCATGTTTGGGTTATCCTGCATTTATTGATGTGGCTGATTAGTATTAATTTTCTACTCACTATAGACTGTAATTCCATGATTACAAGAACCTAGTCTACTCTCTCATTACTGTAATCCAATCCTTAACACAGTGCCTGATCCATAATAACTGAGGGAGGGAAGGGATAGAGAGGGGAGAGATGGAGGAGAAGATACTGTTACAGGTATCCCCCCAGATAGAACTTCACTCAGAACAACAAAGGTCTATTTCAACAATCAAAGTAAATAATAGCCCAATTCCTGCTTGCTTTATAAGCTACTTCTCTCCTGCATATTTCACATTTAATTAAGCCCCTAGGCTCTTAAGCTACTTCTGCCTCTTATTGCTAATAAAGATTTTTAGATGTAATTAGTAATAATTTGCAGGTACCAGCAGTCTCCCGCTCTCTCAAAGCAGGTTGCTTACCATGGTTCTAGTCGCCCAAGGAAGGGCCCTAAGACAGAATATTATCATCTCCATGATATCAGCACGTTCAAGACATAAAACCTCCCTATTCAATTATCTCTTCAATTTTCCATATAAAGTATGCAGTGGAAGAGAAACGAAACAGCAAAAGCAAAACTCTTATGCAAGGAAAAGAACAGAAACTGACCATGGGGCCTCCTGGTCAAAGACTCCAGCCTTGGGCAATGGCCACACCCTAGACGGACCCACACTCTGCTCTTGAAGGGCTCCTCATTTTACCTGTGATGGAGGTTGACAAGAGAAAGTCGCTGCACTGCTGCCTGACAAGAGAAATTGGCTTCTGAAATCTGAAAAGTACAAAGTCATCCTCTTAAAACTAAATCTTTCTGATCACACCTCTGAGGCTCTAACATGGACATGTGCAAAGCTAAGGCTGCCAGTAGCCCTGATTCCCTCTGGCCAACCAGCTCAGAATATGCTTAGAACTTCATTTCATGGACCTCACACTCTGACACCAGGCCCCTTGTCCACCTCAACAGTATCACCTTTTGGCCACACGCCCTGACATGCACTCTTCTTACAAAAACTTGCAGGCTGGGCACGGTAGCTCACACCTGTAATCCCAACATTTTGGGAAGCTGAGGCGGGTGGATCACTTCAGGTCAGGAATTCAAGACCAGCCTGGCCAACATAGCGAAACCCCATCTCTATTAAAAATACAAAAACTTACCCAGGCTTGGTGGTGCGCGCCTGTAACCCCAGCTATTCAGGAGGCTGAGACAGGAGAATCGTTTGAACCTGGGAGGCAGAGGTTGCAGTGAGCCAAGAAGGCGCCACTGCACTCCAGCCTGGGTGACAGAGCCAGACTCCATCTCAAGAAGAAGAAAAAAAAAGCATATCCCAAATGCACTTGGCACCTGTTACCCCAGCCTTCCTTCCAAAGGTTTCACATTTGGATACAGTTATCTGCCTGTCCCTCTGTGCTCGTAGGGTTTGCCTGAGCCCCAAAGCCCTGAGCTGGAGGGGAGGCTCTGAGCTGAGTGATGCCGGCTGCAGCTTCCTCATCTGGAAGTGATGCCGCTGCTCATGCCCAGTGTTCATCCCGAGGTTGATGGGAGGCAGTGGGTAGAGATGGTCTGTGAGCCATCAGGCAGCTGTTCAGTCATCAGCTCTTATGATCTACGTTTATGTGATGAATGTTTTCCCAGGGCCCATGGCATGGGAATAATAAGTATTTTATTTCTGTGTTTAAAAAAAACAACCCCATGCTATGGCGAGTAAATGCTTCTCCTGGCTTTAGCGAGCCGAGGGTCCATCTTTGGAACTTGCGTTGTGCCTGTAGCATGAAGGCTTGGTATCACCTTGTATTCACCTGAACTGCTGCATGACACTATGAGGCTGGGTTTTTGTGTGTGTTTTTGTTTCTTCCTGAGCTGGGCTTTCAGAAGCCTGAGTCTTATAATGAAGTAGACAGGGTGGGGCTGTTCCTTTAAGCTTCGGATGTTTCTTTCCTACCTGTTCCAGATACAGAAATGCATTTCCAGTCCAACCTTTAAAGCCTATCTCTGTACACCACCAGCAGTCTCATCCTGAGAGACTGTGAATCCCAGCTCCATGCCAGGCTTCACAAAAGTGAAATTGTCAGACTGCTCTGTCGGGGGCTGAAGGAAGCAGCTGAGCTGGCGGCCATGTGGAGGCCTCTTCTCAGGGGCTGGGAGAGAGAGGTGTTGTGGAAAAAGTGTGTAGTTTGCTGACTGGGTTCTCAGGAAGTCCCTGAGGATGGTATTATGACCTTGAGAGCACAGGACAGTGGAGATGGGACGAGGAATCTCAACTCTGCTGCTGGACTGACTTGGCCCAGACAACAGGAGGCAGGTGTTGGGGCAAGGAGCCCAGGGAAGACATGGAGGGAAGCAAAGTTCAAGCACCTCACTTGCCAGAAGAAGCCGAAAGGGAAACAAGCTGCTTTTTGCAGCAGGGGATTTGGAAGAAGTTACTTGCTAGACTGTCAAAGTAACAGTTATGTTATCAAGTCTGCCCCTACCCCGCCTAATTTTGCATTAATTAAAAAGAGCAGGGCAAACAGATACACAAGGGCTGTGGTAACAGCAAGCATGGTTATTTACTGAGCCTTTCATATTACAGCTCTGATTCTTCTCTGCCACCTCATGAGGGGAGGTATTTTCATCTGTTTGCAGATGGGTAACCTGAGGCCCAACAGGTGCAATAACCTTCCCAAGGTCACACAGCCATTGAGTGGCAGAGGAAGCTGCAAACCTAGCTCTAGACAGCCTGCCAGCTGTCTAGCTCCTTATGTTTTTAAGGAGAAAAATGCTGCCTCTTTCTTAAATGAGTTTTCCTAAGAAAGGAGAGAGAAGGTGAAATACTGATGGAGACAATGTTTGATGCTGGTGAGGATGATATGGATGATAAATGATGATGCTATGGATGGCTGGTGATGGTGATGGATGGTTGATGACGGTGATGGTTGACAATCGTGATGGATGGATGATGACTGTGATGGGTGGTTGATCATGGTGATGGATGATGGATGATGGTGATGGATGGCTAATCATGGTGATGGATGGCTGATGATGGTGATGGATGATGATGATGGTGATGGATGGCTAATGATGGTGATGGATGGTTGATGATGGTGATCGATGGCTGATGATGGTGATGGATGGCTGGTGATGGTGATGGATGGTTGATAATGGTGATGGATGGTTGCTGGTGATGATGATAATAATGGTGATGCTTCTGATTGAGGAGGAAGGAGGATAGGAACTAATGATGACAATGGTGATCATGGTTGATGACAGCAGTGGCAGCAGCTATAATATTTCCTAAGCACTTCCCATGTGTCAGACATTGTGTCAAGTTCTCTCCATTCTTTACCTCCTTAAATCTAACGGCACTCTAATAGGAAAATTCTAGTTACGGCTGCAGTTACAGAGTGAGAGGTCAGTGTTTTCCTTGAATACCCGATATGTGTTAAGGAAAATCAAATCAAGAAAGATCTAGGAATCTTTCCACTGTTCACAACACAGCTGGCTTTTAAGTATTCATAGTCAAGGGCCTGGCAGAGCCTGGGGAACTGAAGCCCCATTTCGTCTCCAAACCTCCTTCGAGACCTTGGTTTTTACTCTGTCCCTGGCTAAATCTTTGTCTGGACTTGTTAAAGGGCAGAGCAGCCTACTCCGAATTTCCATCTCCTTGGCTCTTAGGAGTAGCCTCCATTACTTTTGGCTTCTAGCTTTTAGCATGAAGAATAAACCAGTGGCTGCTGGCTTGGCTTCTCAGTCTGTGTTTTCAATACCTTGGGTTTTGAAAGATTGTGGATCAAAGTGCAAAGCCCAGCTCTATTATTTCCCAGCTATGACAGTAGGCAAGGCACTTAACCTTCCTGTGCCGTAGTTTCCTTATCTGTAAAATGCAGCTACTGACCACCTCATGTCTCGGGCTGGCGTGAGGATTAAGTGAGGTATCGTAGAAAAAGTACCCCGCATAGTACCTGGTACACAGGACTTAACAGACATTATCTCATCTGTGTTCCCATCTTGCTGTCAAACTGCAGAGGAGACAAGAAGGTGGTGCTCTCAGCAGCGCTGGTGGCTCCCTCCTTCCCTTGCTCATCACTTCCCCCAGGGTGGGCATGGGGCCTCGTGGGCGAGACTATCAGTGTTCACCCTGAAGCATGAGCTTGGTGATTCATGCGTCCATCATTTCCCTGAGGCTGCCTCTTCATCTCATCTCACCTTGACTGAGCACTCAGTAGGGGCCAGTCCTATTAAGTGGCTTTACCTCTATCATCTCGTTTAATCCTTACATCAACTCTGTGAGGTCAGTGCTATGATTATCTCCTTGTATGGACACAGAAACTGACATGCAGAGACGTTAAGAAACTTCACAGCACATAGAGGTGTGAATTGGGGTTTCGGTCGACTCAACACCAATACTCCATCTTGAGAATCCATGTCAACCACTTGCCAACACCAGGGTGTGCCTCACTGCAGAGGTGTTATTCCTCCAGCAGACCCACTGGCTTCCCACCACCCTCACCTCCCAGGCCTCTGGAGGAGAAGATGAAACACCCTGATTTTACTGATTCTGACACAGGCATTATCTTCACATTTGACATCTCTGAAATCAGGATGGGTCTAACACTTGATGCTGTCTTCGATTCTGTGAAATATTGGACAATAATGGGCTATCAACTCATTCATTTCTTTATTCATTTCAGTTGCCTATTCATCAGTAAGTATTAATGTGAAACTTCACAAGAAGGCAGTTTTGCCTCCTGGGGACATTTGGCAATGCTTGGAGACATCTTAGCTTGTCACAACTAGGGAGTGGATGTGGGTGCTGCTGGGTAGAGGCCAGGAGGCTGTTCAACATCCCATAATGCACAGGGGACCCCTTGTAACACAGAATTACCTGGCCGAAAATGTCAGCTGTGCTGCAGTTGAAAAACCCTGGTGTGGAGATGCACATATTTCACCAAACTGACCCTAAGCCGAGCCTGAGCTGTGGGCAGCCTGCAGGCTTCAGTGGACGTGTGCTGATTTTGGCCAGTTTAACACCATCTCCCTTCTGCTAGTCAGAGCACCCTCATTTTCCTTTGGGGAAAACATCTTTCTCCCACTGACCTATGGCTTTAGGAGTAGGTACATGACACCAACCCAGTAACACACCTACCCAGGCACTGGGGTCAGCAGACAGGTAGTATGGCCTAGACCATTGAGAGTCAAAGACAGTTACTTCCAGGACTGTTGGCAGCCTCAGAAGAAACAGGGGCCTTTCCCCTGGGGGCAGCATGGACATTTCCAAGATGATGCCGACCTGGAGCTGCAACCCACCACCCCTGCCACCACAGCCTGGGTGTGAACACAGCCAACACAGAGCAATGCAAATCGACAGAAAGATGGGGGGACTGAGTCTGATGACATTGAGCCCCTAAAATTCAAGCTGTACCCTTGGTCTTTTCCATCAGGCAAGTCAATGAATGTCATCTACTTCCTGTCAATCTGAGCTGGGTTTCCTCCTCCTGCAACCAAGAGCGTGCAAGTGTCAATGGGGAATGAGTGTCTTGATGAGAAGAATGAGGTGGTCAGCTAGTCTCCCACACTGTCCCCATTGGAGGAGCCCTGCCTTAAATAGGAACAGGAATCACATTACAGGGGCAGACTGGGTCCTGCTGAGGAGATGGCTGCATCCAGAGGATGCTGTCACGGAAGTATCTGGGCAGGCACAGATTCAATCCCTATCACCAGCCCTTGGACCAAGATGCAGCTTCTCACATAAACCTGCCTACAAAGAAACAAGCACGAGGACAGGGAGAAACATCGGAACCAAACAATGCTTACGCTGTTTACTATAGACCAGAGTTTCTCAATGGTGGCGCTGTAGAAATTTTGGGATAGGTTATTCTCTGTTGTGGAGGGATGTCCTGTGCACTGTAGGATGTTGAGGAGCACCCCCGGCCCTACCCACTAGATGCCAGCAGCCCCTTCTTTCCACCCAGTCTAGCAAGGGAGGCATCAGACAGGTTTAGGCAGATGTATAACTGCTGCTCCTGGCAAGGACGGAAAGCTTCATGGAGAAGGGACTTCTGAGGAGAATCCAAGATGGGAACTGACACCAAGCATATGAAGAAAACTTGGAAACATGGCCAGGAGCAGTGGGTCACGCCTGTAATCCCAGCACTTTGGGAGGCCAAGGTGGGTGGATCACCTGAGGTTAGGAGGTCGAGACTAGCCTGGCCAACACGGCAAAACCCCATCTCTAGTAAAAATACAAAAATTAGCCGGGCATGGTGGCAGGCACCTGTAATCCCAGCTACTCAGAAGACTGAGGCAAGAGAATCACTTGAATCCAGGAGGTGGAGGCTGCAGTGAGCCGAGATCGCGCCACCGCACTCCAGCCTGGGCAACAGAGTGAGACTCCATCTCAAAAAAAAAAAAAGAAAGAAAGAAAGAAAAGAAAACCCAGAAACAAAGAGGGACAGAAACTGGTGCAGATGACCACACCATGCCCAGAAACCCTAAGACCACAGCCAGACTGAACAGGTCCCTTTCTCCTTCTCACCCACTCCACTAGAAAAACATCTTTCTAGCAAAAAAAATAAATACAATCTTCACTGTCAACGTGAACATCCTACATCTGAAGTGTGTTGTGGCTCCAGACTGTTTCTTTCCTGATCAGGTTAATCTGGAGGAAGGACGCTGGCATACGGTTTTGCATCAATTGGTGAAAAGTGGTATTTAGAGTTACGGCTGTCTTAAGTATGAAATATCACCAGCCAATTAACATCAATTTTAAATCTGTACTACAACAATAATTGGTTATTAAAAGTTCCGGGTGAACACTATCAGGAGTGACTCGGTAGTCATGTCAGGGAAGCACTTTCCTGACACGTGGGAATCCTCCAATGTAAGACAAATCCCACATGCATTTGCATGTGGTTCCCAGAGAAAAACGTGCCCTGCGGCTTTATCTATTCCCTTCCCCTTCCCAGGAGCTCAGAGACTCAGTGCTGCGGCCAAAGACAGACAGTGCAGAATACCAAGAAGCCATCCAATGACTGCAGGCAGAGAAAGCTCGCTCGCTGTTGGCGTACAGCGCTTCTCTTCCCAGGGCTCAAGAAAAACAGGGAGAGGCGGGGAATTATGGATTTCCTCTCCACATCAAGGACTAAGGAGGGACAAAGAGAAAGAAGGAAAGGGGAAGGGAAAGGGTGAGGAGACAAGAAGTGGGAGGAAGGAACGAGAAGAGAGGACACAGAACAGGAGAGAGGCAAGAAGAAGAGGAAGAGAAGGGGGAAATGACAGGGAAAAAGAACGAGGAGGAGGAGGGAAAAGGAATGAGAAAGAGGAGGAAAGAGGAAGAGGAAAGAGGGAAACAGAAAGAGAAAAGGAAAAGACCACGGGAGGGATGTGGAGTGTGCAAAGCGGGGAGCAAAGAGAAGGAAGGAAAGGAGAACCACCCATCCCCTCTGACCTACTAGCTCGTCTCCCTCCCCGATGTGCCAGAGGAATGTCCTCATTGCCCCTGGCCCTCACAAACAGATGCTGGGAGACCAGGTGAGCCAGACAGCCTGAAACAAGGAAAGACACCTGTACAGAGGCGGCTTCCATGGAAGCTCATTTCTGGAACCAGGGCCCTCTAGACGCTGAACACAGGAAACCCAGTGTGCCAAGAGGTACACACAGCCTGGGCTACACATAAGAAACACAAAGCATTTTCACTGCAGACTAGCCTGAGGGAAATGCAAGTTTCATAAACAGTAAGATACGGATGGATTATGGAGTAGAATGCAAACCACCCCTGACTGTCTCACGGAATGGCAGGCTCCCAAGAAGTACTGTGCCTGAGGTGGCTGGCATCCTGGCTGCGCCTGGGAGGCCCTTCCCCTTACTCAAGCGTATCTCACTAAGCGCAGTGCCTGGCACGCAGCAGGGGCTCCATAAATGTTCAGTTTTGTTTTACTTTTAATCGGCACATAATAATTATACACAGTTATGGGGTTGATATGTTTGTCCCCTCCAAATCATGTTGCAATGTCGCCCCTGAAGCTGGAGGTGGGCCTAGTGGGAGGTGTCTGGGGTATGGAGCAGATGCCTCACGAATGGCTTGGTGCCCTGCCCATGAGAATGAGTGAGTTCTTGTTCTGTTAGTTCATGTGAGGGCTGGTGGTTGGGATAGAGTAACACCTCCTCCTCTCTCTTGCTCTTTCTCTTTCCATGTGACTTGCCTGCTCCCCCTGCACCTTCCACCATGACTAAAAGCCTCCAAGGCCTCCCCAGAAGCTGAGCAGATGCTGGCACCATGCTTCTTGTACAGCCTGCAGAACTGGGAGCCAAAGAAACCTCTTCTCTTTATCAATTACCCAGCATCAGGTGTTCCTTCACAGCCACACAAAATAAACGAACTCAGGGGCATGATGTGGTGTTTTGCTACATGTATCCGTTTTGTAATCAAATCAGGGTAATGAGCAGATCCATCACCTCAAATACTTCTCATTTCTTTGTGGTGGAAACATTCAGAATCCTCTCTTCTAGCTATTTTGAAATATACGTCATTGTTAACCATAGTCACCCTGCTGCCCAGCAGATCACCAGAACTTCTTCCTCCCGTCTAACTGTGACTCTGCAATGAGCAACGAGTGACTGGGCGGTGCCCCCAGCCAAGCCCCTGGGCTTTGCTTGCGTCTGTGCTAAGTGCACTTGAGGGGCAGTTTAAGAAAAGCTGAGAGGAACTCAGCGTTTAAGGAGGAGGGCTCATGAGCAGTCTCTGGGGTCAGAAACTGAACAGAGCACAGCCTGCCCAGTTCTGGGTTCCTTACCTCCCACAAGCTGATGCAAAGGGGCTGTAGTTGTCTTTTTCAAACCAGAGGACAAGCCAGGCGGCCATCCTCAGAGCGTGTTTAACTGAAGCAGATGCACGTGTCCGACAGTACGGCCCTGGTCACATTCAGAAGGCGGCCCCCGCTCCACCAACGCTCCCAGGACCAGCTATACAGGGAAGATGTCCTGTCATTTCTTCCCGACAAGATGATCTCCCCAGGGCAGATGGGGTTTAAGAGGCATCCCTTTCCAACGCCCCTAAAAATAAATCTAACTATTTTGGGTGTAGGAGAGAGTGGGCATTCCCAGCCTGGGTTGCGGAGCACAGGGAGTGTGTGGTGTGGCACTTCAGGGCAGGTGCCATCTGTTCCCCACAGAGACCCACTGGGGAGGAGAGTCCATCTACCTGTCAGCCTGACCAAGTCCGCTCACCAGGCCTCACTTCCTCCCCTGGATGTGGGAGGTAACATCCTAGACCAGCCCCGATCATCAGGTGGGATGGAAGGTCTGAAGGAGGCAGACGCTGGGCCTGGCATACTGCAGGACCCCGAGACATCAATACCAACCTGCCTGTGAGGAGACCTTCATGGGTAGATTAATTCATCTTACAAAGTTTTTTAAATTTATACTCTGTTCAGGCAGGAGGTGAGGAAAAATGGACAACCTGTCCTTGCTGTGTAATTACAAGGCCTCATCCAAACACATTTGAGATGCTGTGTGTGAGTATGAAACTCAATGGTACCAGAAGGAGCTGCCGAGTGCATCTTGATCGAGACTCCGAGGCAGTCCTGCCGAGTGGGCAGCAAGGCCGTCTCAGCCATTATTGGGGTCCTGCCCCCTCCCCGGCCTTCAGGACAGTGTGGTGCTTGTGCAGTGCTTATACCTTGCAGAAAGGACCTCCAACCTGCAGACAGTGGCCCACTCACTGCCAGCTTGTGGGCCCTGGTTTTCTGCTCCCAGGGCACACAAGCAAGCTGGAATTTTTGTCCAGACTTGGAGCCTTGCCTCCCTGGGAGGTCCCTCTTGTTCTGGGGCCTGCCATGGAGCCCTTAGCCCCTAGCTGTCTCCTCAAAGGAGTCTCTTTAAAAAGATAACAGGCTGGGTGCAATGGCTCACACCTGTAATTCCAGCACCTTGGGAGGCTGAGGCAGATGGATCATTTGAGGTCAGGAGTTCGAGACCAGCCTGGCCAACATGGTGAAACCCCATCTCTACTAAAAATACAAAAATTAGCGGGGCATGCTGGTGGGCACATGTAATCCCAGCTACTCAGGAGGCTCAGGTGGGAGAATCGCTTGAACCCCGGAGGCAGAGGTTGCAATGAGCCAAGAGTGTGCCACTCCACTCCAGCCTGGGAGGCACAGAGAGAATGTCTCTAAATACATACATACCCACACACCAACAAATAAACAAACAAAAACATCCCAATGGTTTTGTTTTTGAAACCAAGCATTTGGTTTTCAAAACCAAGCTTTTGAAAAACAATGGCCAGGCAGGAAAATGTCTTTGCAGGACTTCTACTTTTACCAGAAATCTCCCTTCAGGTGAGGGAGCAGAAAAGACCAGCTGGCTACAACCAGGGAACTTGGAAAAGGAAAGTGACCGGGGGAATCACAGAACAGTATCTTAACAAGTTCCTCTTCTTCAGGTTTTTGTTTCTGTAACGGTGGAGGTGAAGATGGGATATGGAGACCACACTGACAAGGTCCCAGTTGAGCCACAGTTAATATGCCTTGGTGAAAAGAGGATGATTTCCAAACACCAGTCTTACTTTTTTACTTGTACTTTTAGAGTCGAGGTCTTGCTGTCACCCAAGCTGGAGTGCAGCGGTGTGATCATAGCTCACTGCAGTCTCGATCTCCTGGGCTCAAGCAATTCTCTTACCTCAGTCTGCTGAGTAGCTGTGTTTACAGGCACAAGCCACCACACGTGGCTCAAACACCCCTCTTACTTTTTAATACAGTCAGCCCTCCCTATCAGTGGGTTCTGCATTCAAGGATTCAACCGACCACAGATTACAAATACTCAAAAAAGTGCATCTCTACTGAACATGTACAGACTTTTGATCTTGTCATTATTCCCTAAGCAATACCATGTAACAACTATTTACATGGTATTTGCATTGTACTAGGTATTGTAAGTAATCTAGAGATGACTTAGCATCTACAGGAGGATGCACTTAGGTTATATGCAAATACTATGCCATTTTATATGAGGGACTTGAGCACCCTCAGATTTGGGTGTCCATGGAGGGTCCTGGAACCAATCCCAAGCAGACAGCAAGGGATGACTGTATGGTAATTTACATCCCGCCTCATTTAGAACAACGGACACCACCGTTGAGGAGCGGTAAGTGAGTAAGGCCACTCTCAGCAAGGCAGCTCTGAAAGCCACAGGCTGATGCAGGAAGTGAGGGGCACGGCGCCTGGCGTGAGGACCGTCCAGCGCCTGCATATGCTCAACATGCTGCCCACCTCCCAGATGACTCAACGGGAGAGAGGATGAACAAGCTGTCTCCTCTGCACAGCAGCGCACCACTGAACACTCACGTCACTTCGTTGCTTCCGAGGTGCCATTGTCTCGAGGGCCCTGTCACTTCTCACAGAGCCACTCCTCTGTGTTCACACCTCAGCTTCCTTCTCCTCGGTATCCTTCCTGCTGTCTCCGCCTCACCTGGCTCCCTTCTCTGCACCCTCAGGCCTCCTCCGAGAGATCACTGCACCCTGGTTGCCATTCAGTAAGTCAGGACCCTGTTATCCGCTCCCATATCCACCCTGTACCCCACCCTCTGCCACCTGTCTCTTCCCCAGCACTTTCATTTTCAAGAAGGACAGTTACTACTGCTAAGGTATTCTGCCTGCAGTTAGGAGATCCTACTACATCAGCAAGAGCGACCTGGCTATGCCCTTCACTGTTTTTATCTCCCGTTTTGAGACATTCCCCACACTTGTAATGATTATGTCACATTCCCCTTCTCCATTAGGACATAACTAATAAGATGAACCTTGCCCAGGCCCAACACTCCCTTCCCAACCAAAACCAAATACTCAGCGACAATTGTGGCCACAGAACAGAAACACAACAAAACAAAAGCTGCCAATCTCCATGATGAGCAAACGTGACAGCATGCTCTAACCTCCCCAGCCCGTTGGGCAGCTCTCCAGATGGGTCACTTCTGGGCGCAGAAGGACTCGGGAAAGGGAGAGAGAGCCAGGCAGCCCTGAGACACAGTAGAAACATGAGTGGCCAGAAAGTGTCACCAATTCCTCCACTTTGTTTGCTACTGAGAGTATGATCTAGTGCAAAATACTTCTTTTGATTTTCTCATATAAAAAGTAAATATAAAAACTCGGACAGTTCCCCTGCCAAGAGGGTGTGTCCACGTCTACCTATAGACTATTTACAAAGCCCATCTCTTTAGCTTTCCAAGTAAAAAAATATAATCTTCAATGTATCTTTCAAAACACACACAAAAACACATGCACACATATGCACACACACGTGAGCTCTAAGTTTTCTTCAAAGCCTAATAGGCAAAGACTTTATGCATATGAGGCTGAAAAGGTCTCCACCTTAACAGACTTCTCACATTCCCAGGGACCCATCAATTCCACACTCTTGTCTTTGCAGCACTCTCTCCCGCATGAAAATATTACCTTGTCACCAATATCAGCTGCCCATGGCAGCTGTGACAATGAGTGACAGATCAATGAGAGAGTGGCAGAATTCCTTGCAGGAAACATGGAAACAGGTTCATCTCATTGAGACAAATTCGTGAAGCACACACCTTGGTGGCTGGGTGAGGAGCAACATGGAGCAGACAGAGGCACAAGGCAGGATCTTGTGCGTGACCCAGAAGGAGTTATTCAACCCAGAGTCACAGCTGCTTCACCTATAAGATGGGGATCATGAAAACAGTGCCTACCCCACAGGTTGCTGAAAGAATTAAGCAGCAATGTGCATTAAACAGCCTGCAGCAGAGGCTGGGGCGGCCTACCCAATGACCGGCTCTGCCACCCCTCCGCAAAGCCTCATGTAGCCACCCTTGAACTTCGGTTGCTTTCATGGAGATCCTGTCTCCCCACCAGGTGCCAGATACCTTGGGAAAATGCTGTCTTGCTCTTTGCAACCTTGTAAAGCCCTTGGAGAAGTAGATGCTCCATACATTTTTTTTGAACACGGGGACATGCCCAGAGACATTCGATTCAACAAGGGGAAAATCTTTTTACATTTCCTTCCAGGTTTAATTGCTTATCACAACTCAAGTGGTTATTAGATCACAAAGGTAATATTAACAGAGTAGCTATGGGCCAAGCATTTCATATGTCATGACACACGGTCACATCCATGCTGCAAGGTGAGTGGTGTCCCGTCCCTCCTCCTTGTTCCTTTCTCTGCAGAGCAAGGCTACCTTTACCCCACACAACCTGCCTTCTTGCTAAACTAATGAGGCTGGTGAAGGTCAGCTCAATGTCAAGTTTGGCTCCCACCGGTTCTGCAGGTTTGGCACATGCTGGGCATATAGCAGACCCTTGGATCAACAGCTTTGGGATGAATAAAGGCTTTATACTGGAAGGGAAATTTTAAAAATTCTTCCTATTTGGAAAGATAAAGCAGAGAGAGGACAGCAGTGACACATATGTCCAATAGGAAGGGGAGAGCATTTTCCCTTTTGCTTTCTGTTTTCACCTACATCAGGCTTTCCTGGGAGCCCTAAGCATTCCAGGAACAGCTGGGGGTTCATGTGCTATGATCCTCAGAAAGCCGGGGTGGAAAGTTCTCAAGGAGAGAGACAGCAAGAACAAGGGCAAGCGCTCCCCTGGTCCGGCTTGGCCTGCAGCACGGGAGCCCACACTGGCTGGGATGAAACTCACAAATCAAACAGCAAACGGCTGCCTCAGTCCACGGCTGGCTCTCCTGTCTACCTGGTATACAACAGGTGTGACAGGAAGGACCAGCTATGAGCAAGAGAGAAATGCTTCAGCCTTAGAATGGGTCCTTCTCTCCCCTAAATTTGGAATGGTATCTGCTAAGGCAGAGGCTTCTCAGAGCCCACATCACTGCAGCTGCAGTTCCCATTTCTGTACTCGGTCCGACCATTTCATCTTTCTCTACTTAATGAATTCTTCCCTCTCTGCATAGCTACACAGGAAGCAAGCATAAAGACAGAGCTGTGGGTAAAAGAGAACTTGAGGGCCCAAGGGGTAAGCTATCTTAAGAGAGGATGAAAAGGAAGAGCTGAGAAATGCAAAGACTGAAGTCCAAAAACGTCACCATCCTCCAAACCACCTGAAGCTCATGCAGCCTGCCAAGACACTGTGATCTATTATTAATAGAAAAATAATACACTTTCCCTGCATTACATATATAAATATGCTTAGCTGGATTAAACCTTTAAAAGTCCTCAGAGGCCAGGCATAGTGGCTTGCACCTGTAATCCCAGCACTTTGGGAGGCCCAAGTGGGAAGATCACTTGAGGCTGGGAGTTACAGACCAGCCTAGGCAGCACAGTGGGACCCTGTCTCTTCAAAAATATGGGCATTGTGGTATATGCCTACAGTTCCAGGTACTTAGGAGGCTGAGGCAGGAAGGAGGATTGCTTGAGCCTGGAAGTTCAAGGCTGAAATGAGCCATGATTGTGCCACTGCACTCCAGCCTGGGCGACAAAGCAAGACGCTGTCTCCAACAAAGTAACAATAACAACCGCTCAGGCTACGTGATTTTGTTCTGCAGGATAGGGGATGGGAAGAGTTCAGATACTGAACAAGTTTTCCTGGGATACCATCATTCCTCAGGCCAAGACAACACCCTGTGGCCTCTAGGAAACAGAACTTATTCTAGAAGAAAAAAACGTGGCCGGGCGCAGTGGCTCACGCCTATAATCCCAGCACTTTGGGAGGCCAAGGTGGGCAGATCATAAGGTCAGAAGATCGAGACCACCCTGGCTAACACAGCGAAACCCCGTCTCTACTAAAACTACAAAAAATTAGCCAGGCATGGGGGTGGGCACCTGTACTCCCAGCTACTCAGGAGGCTGAGGCAGGAGAATCGCTTGAACCCGGGAGGAGGAGCTTGCAGTGAACTGAGATCGCACTACTGCACTCCAACCTGGGCAACAGAGCGAGACTCCCTCTCAAAAAAAAAAAAACGAAACAAAACAACAACAACAAAAAATGTGTTACTGAAACAAAGCAACCCTCTTTACAAAGGAGATCTAATCAGTTCTGCTGCACAAATGAAATATTGTACAACAGGCAAACCGAATCCAGCAGCACATCAAAAAGCTTATCCACCATGATCAAGTGGGCTTCATCCCTGGGATGCAAGGCTGGTTCAATATACGCAAATCAATAAATGTAATCCAGCATATAAACAGAACCAAAGACAAAAACCACATGATTATCTGAATAGATGCAGAAAAGGCCTTTGACAAAATTCAACAACCCTTCATACTAAAAACTCTCAATAAATTAGGTATTGCTGGGACGTATCTCAAAATAATAAGAGCTATCTATGACAAACCCACAGCCAATATCATACTGAATGGGCAAAAACTGAAAGCATACCCTTTGAAAACTGGCACAAGACAGGGATGCCCTCTCTCACCACTCCTATTCAACATAGTCTTGGAAGTTCTGGCCAGGGCAATTAGGCAGGAGAAGGAAATAATGGGTATTCAATTAGGAAAAGAGGAAGTCAAATTGTCCCTGTTTGCAGATGACATGATTGTATATCTAGAAAACCCCATCATCTCAGCCCAAAATCTCCTTAAGCTGATAAGCAAATTCAGCAAAGTCTCAGGATACAAAATCAATGTACAAAAATCACAAGCATTCTTATACACCAATAACAGACAAACAGAGAGCCAAATCATGAGTGAACTCCCATTCACAATTGCTTCAAAGAGAATAAAATACCTAGGAATCCAACTTACAAGGGATGTGAAGGACCTCTTCATGGAGAACTACAAACCATTGCTCAAGGAAAT
Source organism: Pongo pygmaeus (assembly GCF_028885625.2). NCBI lineage: Eukaryota > Metazoa > Chordata > Mammalia > Primates > Hominidae > Pongo > Pongo pygmaeus. Next base: position 16,380,582 of record NC_072391.2, read on the forward strand.
AAAAGAGGATACAAACAAATGGAAGAACATTCCATGCTCATGGATAGGAAGAATCAATATCGTGAAAATGGCCATACTGCCCAAGGTAATTTACAGATTCAATGCCATCCCCATCAAGCTACCAATGACTTTCTTCACAGAATTGGAAAAAACTACTTTAAAGTTCATATGGAACCAAAAAAGAGCCCGCATCGCCAAGTCAATCCTAAGCCAAAAGAACAAAGCTGGAGGCATCACACTACCTGACTTCAAACTATGCTACAAGGCTAGAGTAACCAAAACAACATGATACTGGTACCAAAACAGAGACATAGATCAATGGAACAGAACAGAGCTGTCAGAAATAACGCCGCATATCTACAACTATCTGATCTTTGACAAACCTGACAAAAACAAGCAATGGGAGAAAGGATTCCCTATTTAATAAATGGTGCTGGGAAAACTGGCTAGCCATAGGTAGAAAGTTGAAACTGGATCCCTTCCTTATACCTTATACAAAAATCGATTCAAGATGGATTAAAGACTTAAACATTAGACCTAAAACCATAAAAACCCTAGAAGAAAACCTAGGCATTACCATTCAGGACATAGGCATGGGCAAGGACTTCATGTCTAAAACACCAAAAGCAATGGCAACAAAAGCCAAAATTGACAAAGGGGATCCAATTAAGCTAAAGAGCTTCTGCACAGCAAAAGAAACTACCATCAGAGTGAACAGGCAACCTACAAAATGGGAGAAAATGTTTGCAACCTACTCATCTGACAAAGGGCTAATATCCAGAATCTACAATGAACTCAAACAAATTTACAAGAAAAAAACAAACCACCCCATCAAAAAGTGGGCGAAGGACATGAACAGAGACTTCTCAAAAGAAGACATTTATGCAGCCAAAAAACACATGAAAAAATGCTCACCATCACTGGCCATCAGAGAAATGCAAATCAAAACCACTATGAGATACCATCTCACACCAGTTAGAATGGCAATCATTAAAAAGTCAGGAAACAACAGGTGCTGGAGAGGATGTGGAGAAATAGGAACACTTTTACACTGTTGGTGGGACTGTAAACTAGTTCAACCCTTGTGGAAGTCAGTGTGGCGATTCCTCAGGGATCTAGAACTAGAAATTCCATTCGACCCAGCCATCCCATTACTGGGTATATACCCAAAGGACTATAAATCATGCTGCTATAAAGACACATGCACACGTATGTTTATTGTGGCATTATTCACAATAGCAAAGACTTGGAACCAACCCAAATGTCCAACAATGATAGACTGGATTAAGAAAATGTGGCACATATACACCATGGAATACTATGCAGCCATAAAAAATGATGAGTTCATGTCCTTTGTAGGGACATGGATGAAACTGGAAATCATCATTCTCAGTAAACTGTCACAAGAACAAAAAACCAAACACCGCATATTCTCACTCATAGGTGGGAATTGAACAATGAGAACACATGGACACAGGAAGGGGAATATCACACTCTGGGGACTGTTGTGGGGTGGGGGTAGGGGGGAGGGATAGCATTGGGAGATATACCTAATGCTAGATGACGAGTTAGTGGGTGCAGCGCACCAGCATGGCACATGTATACATATGTAACTAACCTGCACATTGCACACATGTACCCTAAAACCTAAAGTATAATAATAAAAAAAAAAGAAAGAAATATTGTACAACAGCCAGCGTTTGTAGTGGCTAGATGCAAAGGCTGAAATTTATCCCACATGGAAGACTGATTCCAAATGTACTTACGCTGAAGGTATTTTTCAAAGGGAAAGACCTAAGATCTCAGGTAAGTACACTGATGTGTTACTTCATAGCAATCTGGTGGCTGTAATAGTTGAAGAAAACAAATAGGTGAGCTTTTCTAAGGCCTAACATACCTTTAGAGACACTTCAGTGGGATATTAAGGCAGTGAATCTCATGGAGACCATCCTGGCTAACACGGTGTAACACCGTCTCTACTAAAAATACAAAAAAATTAGCCAGGCGTGGTGGCAGGCACCTGTAGTCCCAGCTACTCAGGAGGCTGAGGGAGGAGAATGGCATGAACCTGGGAGGTGGAGCTTGCAGTGAACTGAGATTGCGCCACTGCACTCAGGCCTGGTCAACAGAGCGAGACACCGTCTCAAAAAAAAAAAAAAAAAAAGACAGTGAATCTCAGACCTGTTTGGAAGTCAGGGAATTTGGGGAATGAGATCAAACATATGCAAAGGTATAAACTAGAAATTAATTAACAACAAATTTAACTCTGTCATATGGAAGTGCCAGAAAAATCAACCAAAATGTGTGTTAACAGAGAAAGAGAAAAACCCAGCAAAACAAGGTACTGGGTTGAGTTTAATTTTGTTTTCCTTAATCATCCTGTCTCTGGCTAGTGCCTGCCAGCAGCCATGCATCAGCATAGCCTAATGTGTAAGAAGTACTCACGGATGGAAAACTTAAAATCAGGAACTCTCCAGATATTACTTTGTCCTGAAAAGTAGTCAAATGCCGCCATTTCTTATTTTCAGTGGCAGAACACACCTCAGCTCCCTCTCAGGACACAGGAACACAAACCTTTTTCAGTAATTTGCATTCAACCTTGGCAATGCACAGCACTTCTTGCTAGAATCCTCTGTGCCAAATATAATTCCAGATTTTTCCACAATACAAGTAGTGGGGGTTCTGTGACTGCACACAGCAGGGGAATTACCTTAATTTCTTTGGCATGTAGGAGGACATTTTATTTTCTTTGAGAAGTTTTGCTCTTGTCCCCCAGGCTGGAGTGCAATGGCGCAATCTTGGCTCAGTGCAACCTCTGCCTCCAAGGTTCAAGTGATTCTCCTGCCTCAGCCTCTTGAGTGGCTGGGATTACAGCGTGCGCCACCAAGCCCAGCTAATTTTTGTATTTTTAGTAGAGACGGGGTTTCACCATGTTGACCAGGCTGGTGTTGAACTCCTGACCTCAGGTGATCCACCCGCCTTGGCTTCCCAAAGTGCTGGGATTACAGGCATGAGCCACTGCGCCTGGCCGGAGGACATTTTCAAGCAGCCACCCCGAGGCAGGTTCTGGGACCCTGACATTGCTCAAACAAGATGTCCTGAGATACTGGATGGCCAGAGAAGTTATTGTGAACCAGCACCTGCTCTGACAACTTTCCAAAACAAACCATCCAAGCCTAGTTCTTGGATGCGGAGGGCTTGCTGGATAATGTGTGCACCACAGAGGACCCAGAGAGGTCCTATGGAAAAGTCCTGGCTTGGCTGCAGGCCTGCCCTTAGCCTACCATCTCAGGGGTGCAGGTGGCTGCCCACGCAGGTGAGATCTTCGTTGAGCTGGGCCTTGCCTTTTGGAATGAGGGTGACTGTCCCAGCTATTTCTAGAATTTTATTTTATTTTTGAGAAGGGTCCTGCTCTGCCACCCAGGCCAGAGTGGCAGTGGCATTATAACAGCTCAGTACAATCTCAAACTCCTGGGCTCAGGCAATCCTCCTGCCTCAGCCTCCCCAGTAGCTGGGAGGATAGGTATGCACTACCATGCCCGGTTAATTTTTACATTCTTTTGGAGAGACAGGGTCTCACTGTGTTGCGTAGGCTGAAATACAGGGGCTATTCACAGATGAAATCATAGCTCCCTGCAGGCTCAAACTCCTGGGCTCAAGCAATTCTCCTATCTCAGCCTCTGGAGTTGCTGGGACTACAGGCAAATGCCATCACGCACAGCTGCTTTTAGGATTTTTAAAGAGCTTCATTCAGCCCTCCTTCAGTAACACAGAATCTCTAAAGACCGGGACCTTGTCAGAGACTGCTTTGGGGGCTGAAAAACATGTCAGTAAACGAGATGCTTCTCTGTGCCTTTGATTCTTCACCTATAAAATGGTTAAGAGTTTCTTACCCCACAGGATGGCTACAAGGATTAAATGAGCTATTACACAACACACAAACCAGTGAGAGGTGGCTACTAATTATTATACTGGTTTTTGTTAATCACAGTCTATCTGTTCCTTTATAGTGTTACCCAAATATCAATCATTCATAGAGCATCATGCTTAACTTTGGACTGTTTTCACGATTGTTTATTTAGTAGCTTTCTTTAAGCTGACTCATTTCCTTTTTACCTAAAATATATTTTAAAGGGGGACTGTACATCACCATGGTAAATGGAAAAATAGAATTCTGTGTCATAACTAGGAGGCAAATGTAAAAATGAATACAAAAAAAAACAAAACAATCTAATGAACTTCAAGCCTGTCACCTGCCAAAGGCATTGACCCCAGCCTTGCTGTTTTTCCTAAGAAGAAAGATCAGAGGGACATGAGAGGTAAGAGAGTGACACAGAGACTTTCTCTTCCAAGGAGCTAGAAGCCATGAAGAGCTGAAAGGGGGGGGGGGGCCTTCTCCCTGCAGGATGTGGCCTTTCATGGCCAGTGTGGTCCTTCTAAATCCTGACTTGGCACATACGACACCATCTTGCCATCCCACACGCTGGGAGAGCTTGTTCCAAGGCAGCCGCCCTGCAGACCTCTGTGTGCGGGGTAAATGTTCCAGATCTGTGCTGTCCAGAACAGGAGCCACCAGCCATGTGTGGCTGCTCAGCATGTGAAATGTGGTGCAACTGAGGAGCCGAATGTTTCGTTTTCTTTCTTTATTTTTGAGACAGAGTCTCACTCTGTCGCCCAGGCTTCAGTGTAGTGGCTTGATCTCAGCTCACTGCAACCTCCGCCTCCCAGGTTCAAGCAATTGTCCTGTCTCAGCCTCCCAAGTAGCTGGGATTACAGGCATGCGCCAGCATGCCCAGCTAATTTTTGTATTTTTAGTAGAGATGGGGTTTCACCATGTTGGCCAGGCTGGTCTCGAACTCCTGACCTCCAGTGATCCGCCCATCTCGGCCTCCCAAAGTGCTGGGATTATAGGCATGAGCCATTTTAATTAATATAAATCTCATTTTCATTAATATAAATCTCAAGAGCCACACATAGCTAGGAGCTCTGGTACGGATAGCGCAGCTCTAGTACCGGGGGGTCACCGCTCTCCTGAGAAAGCTACATGTCTTGGCTCTCCAGTCGAATTTATGTTCACTTTGGGGTTATGCCCTTGGTTTCCTTCAAGGGAAATCTTACAAAACCAGACAGTGGCTGTCATGGGAATGTAGATGGGGATTGTCTACTCTATCCTTTTTTATTGTTTAATCTCAAATCCTGTGTGGAAATTTCTTTTAGAGCTTCTTTTAAAGAATTATTAACATATTTTCTTATCATTAGCAACAGAATTATCCAAATAATCACATTTCCCTTTCACAATGGCTGCCAGGAAGTCCACAGGAAATTCATAAATCAATGAGAGCAACCATGTAGAATCTCATGACACATATATATGCTTTCCGCTTTTTCCTTTTAAACTCTTAGTTTACATTTTCACTGACCCTGATGTATTTTTTTAACCTCTCTTTTATCATTCTTTTTTAGATGTTTCTCTAGAAATTATTTCAAATCTTTTGTGGAATTAAATAGCATACTTTTTTTTTTTTTTGAGGCAGAGTCTCATTCTTGTCACCCAGTCTGGAGTGCAATGGCACGATCTCGGCTCACTGCAATCTCTGCTTCCTGGGTTCAAACGATTCTCCTGCCTCAGCCTCCCAAGTAGCTGGGATTACAGGCGCCCACCACCATGCCCAGCTAATTTTGTATTTTTAGTAGAGATGGGGTTTCACTATGTTGGCCAGGCTGGTCTCAAACTACTGATCTCAGGTGATCCGCCCGCCTCAGCCTCCCAAAGTGCTGGGATTACAGGCATGAGCCACCATGCTTGGCCAGCATACTTTTCAAATTCTAAAATATGTACTCTTCAACAGTACCAGTATTTTAAATGAGTCACCTTCTAGGCAATATCATTTATATAAAGTAAAAACATGGCAATAAAGGCTTTCTAAAATGCTTCCAAACACATGCTCTGATTTTGCTCTGCAGGCACCAATCAGAAGCATCATTTGCTAAAAAGAGAAAAATAATTGCATGCAAGAGACACCATTTCACACACCCCAGCATCAGGGAAGGCTGCAGAAGGCCAAAGGCGTGGAGTGAAGTTGCTCCCAGCGATGCGGAGCGGCCAGGCCTGGGGCTGGCTGGAGGCAGGGCTGCGCCCATGAGAGCTTCACACAGTGAAGGACGGGGAGAGAGTGGCTTCACTGCCACGGTGGCCACTGTGGAAACAATCTCCCAGGCAACGGCATATTTGCTAAGGTCCATCTCATTTCATAGCTGACTTTCAGGAGCTAAAAACTGCCAAGTTGCTTCATGCGGTGAGCGGGGGGAAAAGTCAAAACTGAAAGGTCAAGGAAACCTCTCAAGTGATAATATGTTTTAATTTTGCTCTAAAATAAAGCTGTCTGCTGTACTTTTTTCATCCTCCAGGCTGCACCTTCCAACTCTCTGATGACCACAAAGCAGAACTTGAAGGGTCAAATAAGAAAGTTGGGTTTGGGGGGATAAAACGAGAAAGAAAGAGAAGAGGATTTTTGAAAATCCGTAATATCTAATTCTCCCTTTAAACCGGAGCTGGGAACAACATGAACACTCAAGATTCTCTTATGACTGTTGCCCAGCTGAACATGTCAAACTAAAACAACCTTCTCATGCCAAAGTCTAGCTCATCTGTCCCTAAGATTTCCAGTAAGATGTGCATATTATGCTTAGACCCGAGACCAAGCACAGCAGTCACTTGGGAAGGTGAGAAATGAATAGAGTGTCTACTGCAGGCCAGGTATTTCTAATCTCAAAACAGTTTTACAAGATAGATTACTGTCTCCATTTTACAGCTGAAGAAACTAAGATTCATCTAAGGTCATAGGATTTAAACCAGGGATTCCGCTTTCAAGTTCAGTGTCCTTTCTTCAACACCCAACTCTTTGGGGAAAAATATCTTAATAGCCAAGAAAATTTCTTCAATAAGTCAATTTCTCACTAGGAAAAATGGCAACAAAATCCAAGGGTTTGCAGAGAGCTCATGGGGAATAAAACAAAACCTAATGACAATTATTTTAGCACAAGCAGACAGGAGAAGCAGGAAGCAGATGGGGCTCAGCACTGAGAACAAAGCAGTCCCAGAACAAGGGCGCACAAAAGCCTGGAAATCAGAGTCGGTGGTAAGAGAGAAGAGGAGAAGGAAGACAGACATGCAGATGAGATGTGCGCAGGGCTAAAAGAAGCTTCAGAAAATCAGAGAGGAGATGGAGAACTGGAGTCCCCTTGATTGGGTAAAATCACCTCCTAAGCAGACACACATCTCGCTGCCCCAGACACTCAATGCCCACCTGGGTGCGGCTATCACTACCCCAAGGAAGCAGAGGCGATGTCTACAGGTTCTGCTTGTCAAGTATCCATTGCCCCTTCTTTTGGAAAGAATTTTCTGGCTCTCATTTGGGGAATCTCCTTTCCCCACTCTCAGACATGTGGTCAGGTGAGGTAAACGCCCACCCTGGGGCTAGTGGTGGTCACATGAGCCGAATCAGGCCAGTCACAGTCCATCACCCAACCTCAAGGTGTAGGAAGAGGCTCAAGGTCCAAGACAGACCAGTGAGACCCGCCCATCCAGATGGGCTGAGAACCTGGTGCTGCTGGGGTCATCCTGTCAACCCACGGACAGCTGGCCTGAGAGGGTCACCAAGCAGCAGACACAGGAGATGGCAGCAGGTTCCTGATGGCAGGTCCAGCCATGCCCAAGGCCCGACCTACCACTGGACTTTTCAGATGCAAAACAAGCCAACGCACATCTCTGTTTCTGCTCATGCAGTCTGAGCTGAGATTCCACAGCAGCCACACTAAGAGCCTGACTGGCATGAAGAGGCCCACCGTATCCCCCTGCCCAATTGAAAGCCACAGACTTTTTTGGCAAGGCCTCCGGGCAGTTAAGGTGTGGGTGTCTGGAAGGCCATAGCCTCCTAATCACAGCGCCCCGCCACCAAGAGGCAAAAAGCACCACAGCATGACAAATGGGCATCTTTCCACCTGGCTGTGATGTCCACCTGAAAACCAGGCACTCACCTGGTACACATGGAATGCATTTGCTGCTTTGCCCCGGAGAAACACTGAGGGGATCCAGACGTTGATCAGCGCCCGGTTTGATCTAACCAAAAGAGAGAGAGAGACCAACATTAGACATTTTAACTTACAAAAATATAAAAAATAAAAAAGAGGAAAGGAGAAAATTTTCTCCTCTAAGAGGTATTATGCACAAGCAATTTATGACAACTTATATTACACCTGATGGCAAGCTAAAGGACAAGTTTAAGTCATCACTCAGCCTGTCTCTCTGTCTCCTTACACACACACACACACACACACACACACACAAACAATCTATACTCTGGAATGTGAAAGAGCTCCGTTTAGTTCTTACGGAGTGATCTGGCCCATAATGTATCTGAACCTCAGTCTCCACATCTGAAAACGAGGATAATAACCGGAAGCCCCAAGGACGTGATCACAGAAGGTCACACACAGCAATGCCCAGCATTTCTGAAGCACCCAGCAGTCACGCTTCCTCCTCACTGAGCTGACTTTAGACCCTGACCCTGAGCCCATTTTAAGATCAGACTCCACAAAGGAGCTCAGGAGACCAACACTCATGGCAACAATAGTGACAGCTGTTTAGGATGGGAGGAGGGAGGGACAAGAGAAAATGACAAGTTAGAAAACCAGGCTGATAGGTACAAATACCTCTCTTTCAACTTTTCCAAAAACACTGTGTATATGGGTCCAATACACCAAGGCTTAAATTCAAATGCAAAATAATTTACTGAGCACCTACCATGCACAGCTCCATGCTTTTACCTATGGTAAAATCATTTATTTCTCACCTCACATGGGCTATTTGAGGCATGTTTAACAGATATTTTGGTTATGTGATTGTTTTGTCTTATGTGATGACTTTAAACTTAACTTGTAAGTCACTATCACATTTGTACCTGGCTGGATCCAAATTACACAGAGCTAATAAGCTGACTGTCCCTGAAACTTCAAGATCAATTGTAATAATTATCAAAACGGTGCTGCACTATTCTGGAAGGGCTGCAAGGTCCCAGCCTTCGCCTCTAATTAGAGCTGTTCCAGGGCTAAATGCTTTCTCCTGAGCTCTCCTTCTCGCTCAAGAGCAGCTCATAAAAACTAGCCAGCCTTCTGGGCTTGGAACACAATTTGAGACACCGGTGATGGAAGATTTCCACGACTCAATGTTCTCACAACCTCTAGAGTAAAGACCATTTCATTTTCACAATGAAAATAACCCTTCAGGTAATGGGTCTCTCCTGAAATAGCATTTCTTCTCATCTCTGAGCTGAGAAGCTGACCTCCTTTGAGGGGTAAATTAAACCCCATTGATCACTTCCCCAGGGCTCAATGCAATTTGTACACTGCAATTCTGAGCCACCAAAACTGGTTTGTGTATCTAATCACTTTCCTCGTGGAAAGGTCCCTGAAATTGTATTAGTGCCTAGAACATTCTCCTTTCATTTCTGTGTCAGGCTACAAGGCAGAAATATAACTAGCACTCTGGTTTTTATTAACTTTTCTGGATTGGTGAGGACTAGACAACCTCCCAGGGTTAGAGCGAGGTTACCCCAGCCTGGGTTAGATGGTTCTCTCTTTCAGTGCATTGACCACACTGTATCAGAAATTGATTGTTTAGGTGATCATCTCCCTCCTAGGTGTTAGTTCATCTGTTCATCCTTTTGTTCCTTCACTCACTCATTAAACAAGTTTTATTGAGAAGCTACTACTCTGGGTACTAGAGACAGAGCAATAAAAGCAGCAGACATAGCCCTTTCTTCTGGAGCACTCACTTTTAACATGGGAGAAAGACAAATCTCCATAAAATTTACTCTGTTGTGGGCTGGGTGCAGGGGCTCACACCTGTAATCCCAGCACTTTGGGAGGCTGAGGCAGGTGGATCATCTGAGGTCAGGAGTTCGAGACCAGCCTGGTCAACATGGTGAAACCCTGTCTTTACTAAAAATACAAAAATTAGCTGGGCATGGTGGCACATGCCTGTAGTCCCAGCTACTTGGGAGGCTGAGGCAGGAGAATCGCTTAAACCCGGAGGTGGAGATTGCAGTGAGCCAAGATCACACCACTGCACTCCAGCCTGGGCAAGAGAGTGAGACTCCATCTCAAAAAAAAAAAAAAAAAAAAAAAAATTTAACTCTATTGTGGTCAAGGAAGATACTTTGGATGATTTCAATTTTCAAAAATTTATTGAGACTGGTTTTGTGGCCTAACATATAGTCTTTCCTGGAAAGTTACAGGCACTTGAGAAGAATGTGCATTCTGCTGTTATTTGGGGACTGTTCTATATAAGCCTGTTAAATCTAATTGGTTTCTCACGTTGTTCCAATCTTCTATCCCCTTACTGATCTTCTGTCTAGTTATCCTATCCATTATTAAAAATGGGGTACTGAGGCCGGGCGCTGTGGCTCACGCCTGTAATCTCAACACTGTGGGAGGCCAAGGCGGGCGGATCACGAGGTCACAAGATCGAGACCATCCTGGCTAACACGGTGAAACCTCGTCTCTACTAAAAAAATACAAAAAAAAAAACAAAAAAAACCATAGCCGGGCGTGGTGGCAGGCGCCTGTAATCCCAGCTACTCGGGAGGCTGAGATAGGAGAATGGCATGAACCCAGGAGGTGGAGCTTGCAGTGAGCAGAGATAGTGCCACTGCGCTCCAGCCTGGGTGACAGAGCAAGACTCTATCTCTAAATAAATAAATAAATAAATAAATAAAGTGAGGTACTGAAGTCAAGTCTTACTGTAGAGCTGTTTGTTTCTCCTTTCATTTCTGTTGATTTTTTACATCATATGTTCTGAAACTTTGTTGTCAGGTGTATATATGCCAATAGCTGTTACAGATAAATTATTTACTATTATTGTAAGCGCCACAAAGGAACACTGGATCTAAGGATACTGACTTCCAGGGCCTGCTTTGGTCTGGAACACCAGAGAAGGCTTCTTTGAAGAAGCAATGTTTGGGCCAGGCTTTCAGGGATATTCAGAGTTAGCCAAGTTGGGAAAGGGAGGTTGAGAATGAGAAAGGTGCTTCAGGCAGGGGAATGAGCATTTGTGAAGAGCACTGAGTCTAGACCAGCACTGCCTGGGTTTGAATCCCGGCTCAATTTCATCATCTGTGAGGTGACACCCATCTCTGAAGGTTGTTGTAGGGACTGAGGAGTCAGAATAGTGTCCAGCACAGAGGTGATGCTGTATACAAGTGGTTTAAGTGGGTAAAGTAATAATCCTAAAGGGAGAAGACCAAGTGGGTTAGAGGAGCGGAACTGCCAGGATGGCTGGTGCAGGGAGAGGAGTGGGAAAGGCTGGCAACGAAGCCAGAGGTGAGTGAGGGCCTTCTTTGTAAGCTCCACGAAGGATTTCAGTCTCCATGCTGAGAGGGGAATGGTGTCATTGCTGCCTGTGGCTTTAGCATAGATGAGTAAACTGGTTGGGGAGGTTCCAAATCTCCGGGGAGAAACAACATGGCCTGGATCAGGCAGAGACCACTTGAGGGCAGGGACCATGGCTAATTCATCCCCTCTATTCGGGACCTGCCGGGACAGGCCTGCAGCAGAACCTGGGTGAATTCTTGCTTTAATAATGAGTACTTCCAGCCTCGTGTCTGGGACTCCCCTCTGTGGCTCTCTCCTGTCTTCCCAGTTTCTTCCCACAGCTGCCCTCGACTGGACTCTGCCATTCCAGGAGCCTCTTCATGCCGTGCTCCCCCTGCCCACAAGCCCACAGCAGGCAAATTCACCTTTGATTTTCATCCTTCACCTCTCACCCACCTCAGCCGCTCCACCCTATCAGCCTAACAGCCACCTCCACCCCCGACCCCAGCAGCTGCCCCAACACGAGTAGCCCCGTGATGCCCTCATGCCTTTCATAATCTCACTCATTGCCACCACAAGCCCTGCAAGGTTCGCATCAGGACCTTCGCCTCACAAATTAGGAAAGTGAGGCCCAGTGAGGTCAAATGGCTGGACTGATGCTTGAGATTTCAACACAGGCCAGCCCGGCTCTGAAGAGATGCTCTTTCCAAGGCCCAGCCCTGCCTGCTCTAGAAGGGGCTTTTCCTGGGCTTTTCTTCCCAAGGGGTGCTGAACCTTAAACTCGCCAGAGCTGAATGAGAGAGGAGACAACTTATCCCATTTCCTTTACCAGCCTAAGGGATCTATTTGTCCAAAGCCCAAGAAATCCTGAACAAAAATCGGCTGGGCATGGTGGCTTCCGCCTGTAATCCCAGCACTTTGGGAGGCCGAGGTGGGTGGATCACCTGAGGTCAGGAGTTCGAGACCAGCCTGGTCAACAGGGTGAAACCCCGTCTCTAGTAAAAAATACAAAAATTAGCCAGGCGTGGTGGTGTGTGCCTGTAATCCCAGCTACTTGGAAGGCTGAGGCAGGAGAATCACTTGAACCCAGTAGGCAGAGGGTGCAATGAACTGAGACCTTGCCACTGCACTCCAGCTTGGGCGACAGAGATTCCGTCTCAAAAAAAAAAAAAAAAAAAAAAATAGTCTGATGACCAACTAACCTCTCCCTAGGGGTGGCTCAGCAGAGGCGCCAAATAGAATCTAACCCAATCAAAAATCCGAACAAGGCATCGACTACTGTTGTTTCCAATAACCCAGGGGCCACACAGATCATAAAATGAGTGAAGTCGGTCACTTCCAGGCAACAGCAAAGAGCGGGGACTATGGTCAATTGGACGGCACATGCCCTGTGCAAAGGGGATAGCTTTTACTCAGCTCCAGCGGACTGTGGCCTCACAGGGACAAGCATCTCATTTTTAAAGAAAATAAAGGAAATTTGTCTTTTTATGTGATAGCTTCCAACTTTTAAATGTCAGCCAAAAAAAAAAAATGTTTTTAAATACCCAAGGGGGAGAAAAAAACACATCTGAGGGCCAGACTGAGGCTGTAGGAGAACGACTCCTACTAGCTCTACAAGAACCACATCAACCTTGTGTGGGTCTCAGCAGTGATTTGTTTCCCCCTGTGGTCTTCTGGGACAAAAGCCAACAACAGAGTCCAGTTTCTAAAGGACCCCTTGTGAGCACAGGCTGTGGACTTACATTTCAAAATCCGACAAACTCTGGTCTTCGGACGTTTGACTCAAATCTCCAGGCACCTACCATCAGGAGAAGGGGGAGAGGGGAGAAAAAATGCATAATGGTTACCATGGTTTGCATAATCACAAAAGAATTCTGCCTCTCAGAGATCCCTGAACATTTCCTGTTCAGAATGAAGTGAAAAAGCAGTCACTGGAAAACGGTAAGAGACTGTGTGGCGGGATGGTTGGAGAGGATGTTGCAGCAATAAAAATATGCCACCATGAGAGATCTCAATTATCTTTACGGACAAGGGACTGCTAATCCTATTGAGATAATCACAGGCATGTAAGAGCATGTAATTTTGGAGCACTAAAGGCCTAATTAGGATCTGAGATGCAAGTTATCAGATGTGCAATGGAAAAAATATCCATTGTTACCATGATGAACAACACACACACAGACACACCCAGTAGGTAAACACAAAAGGCCAATGTCACCCCCACAAGGGCTCCATCCTTTCCCCTCATAATGTACGAGCAATTTGAGGCAGCAGAATATAGCTTCTCCTTCTGACTCAGAAGGGCCACATGACATGATGACTAGGGGAGAGAAACTGAACTGTGTGGCATGGTGGACCCCACCACCAGTACCACTTAGGGGTCCTGACCACACACTGTGGAGGTGGGGGTGAGGCAAGCAGGCATTCAAAGGTGCACGTGACCCCCAGTAAGCTACCCACCCTCAGCTCCCCCTCAGATAGGAAACTGATTCTCATAGCTGTCACAAGTATTGCAATTATTATGTAAAGCAGACAGCAAAATGCCCAGTAGTTGTAGATGTTCAATAAATGTTGATATTTTTCTCATACCCAGGGAATGAGCTTCTTTTTTTGATCTTCTAGAAACTAAATTGGCTAGAATTTTAACAAGGAGGATCAAGACTAAGAGAACAAGTGGAACAGGGAAGGGTGAGGGGTAGTGAAGAGAAAAAAAGAGAACACTGAATTTACACCTTTTACCTCTCAGGGTTTCCACACTACCCACAATCCCCAGCAAGCTTCACAGTGAACTTGAGGACAGGTATAATTCTCCCCACTTTACAGATGAGGAAACCGAGGCTCAGGGAGGCTGTAAAACTTGCCCAAGGTCACACATCTAGGAAATGGATCTGTCCAACTTCAAAGCTTTTCTGCTATAAACCTTCAGCAAACAGAAAAAGTCAGCTAAAAAGGTGAAAAAAGGAAGTAAGATTGAAGCAGTCTTGAAGGCTTCAAGAAGAAACGAAGAACACATTAGAAGGCTCTCCTTAAATCAACAGTGGAGTCTGGGTGAAGTGGCTCATGCCTGTAACTCCAGCACTTTGGGAGGCCGAGGTGGGCGGATCACTTGAGCCCAGGAGTTCAAGACCAGCCTGGGCAACATAGCAAGACCTTGTCTCTCCTAAAAATAATGGAAAAAAACATTAGCCAAGCATGGCGGCACAAGCCTGTAGTCCCACCTACTCGAGAGGCTGATGTGGGCACATCACTTGAGTCCCGGAGTTCAAGGCTGCAGTGACCTAACCTGTGTGACAGAGCATGACCCTGTTTCAAAAAAATAAAAAATAAAAATTAAGAGAATTTGTATTTTCTATTTTGAACTTTTCTGTACTTTCTACAACGAAGACGTATTAGTTGCATAACCATAAGCAGATACATTATATATCAATTTAAGTGTGTATCACATTATTAAGTAATCAAATACCCTTTCCACCTCATCCCACTCCATGCATTTCACTCCAATCCAGAAAGCAAGGTGGCAGAGACGGTGCCTTCCAAATAGTTCTGCATCACGGACGGAAAAGGGCAAAGAAAGGGTTCTAAGGCCATGTCCCCTTCTAGACAACACCCATTCTCCCCCTTTCATCCATGTGGAGGACACCAGCACCTTCTCTGGCAGACACTGTAGGGCAGCTCTCGGCCACTCCTCTTCTCCGGGTTTCCCCCTCAGCACTGAGGCTGGGAAAGGCTCTTCTGGGCATGCTATGGGGATCAAGTGAGCAGACCGGAGCGGGACTCACAGGCCATCAGGACACCAGCTTCACTGCTACACACAATCGCCACCGCCTTTAGATGCAGCCTCATTTCCAACTGGAAGTGAACAGAGTTTGCACTCAGGAACCTCAATTACAAGAACATCTGGCTGTATCTACCCCACAGAGCACAGGCAGAAGGCAACCAAAAGGACCAAGGTGAAAGACAAGGCAGACTTTTTAAGGACAGACGTTACTCTACAATTATAGAAAACAAAGGGCTTCTTCTAAAACGACTAATTCTGGAACAAGGCATTTTTTGGGTAGGTAAGTTTCCCCTGAGGGGTGGTGATTTTCAGGGAACATTTTGAACAGAGGATATGCGTACCTAGGAGTTGTTCAACCCTTCTGACTTAGAGGCTTTTCTTCTAATTACGTGGCATTATTGGGATCAGTAAACCCGGAGATTTTGTGTGTCTACATGACTACCAGGGAGGCTGCTTGGAAAAACAATTTGGGAACTTTCTAACCTCCATGGAACATAACTTGATAACAAGGCCAGGCACTGTAGCAAATGCATGATGATAATTAAAGGCCGAGCTTACTCAACATCAAATTTTGTCTTTTCTTGCTGTCTTTCAAGACTGGAACCAGATATTAGCTAGACTTGACAGCAGTCCTTTAGAGAGCTGATTCTATTTTATATTCTGGCAATAAAGAGCATGGCGCAGGGATTATTTTGTAAGAAAAATCAACTTTCTACTGATACTGGCTACAAACATCCCCTGTGACCTCCTGAAGTCTGGGGAATCTTGGAGAACACATCCCTGGGATGCAGACTTCTCTTTAGTTTACCCTCGATATGGGGCACAAACCAGCCACCAGCAACATGGCTATCTCCATTCACCTCTCCCTGACCCTGCAGAGAAGGCACCTCACCCTATGCCTGTGGTCTGGGCACTCACGTGGCAGTCTTCAGGTGCAAGGAAAGGCAGAGCCCATTACTAGAGCAACAGAGCAGCCAGGATTCCTGAATCATGCCAGAGCAAACACTCTCAGTGCTGTACACACAAGGATGTGAAATGGTAGATGAGACCAATGGGGAATCCACTTCTGGGCTGCATCAGCAAAGTAGTTTCCATCATCTCCACTGACTCAGGATTTCCTGGGTTGTTTGGGGGAGGTGGGGGGCAGGGACAGGCCAGAAACAACAAGTCTCTTCTCCCTAGTTGTGAAACTCTGACCCCAGTGCCAGTGTGGAACTCTGACACAGGCCCACCCTGCCACTTTGACTGGCAAGTCCTCAAACCTGGGAAGACACTAGAGGTTCTGCCAAAAAGAATGAAAAGTATCCACTCTGTCCTGAATAAATGTTTATTTAAATAAAAAGGAAAGACAGAAGAGGGAGAGAAAAAGAAAATCAGCCAATTTGCCAAAGCCATAGAAAAAAAATTACATGTCCTCCCATTGGCAGAATTAGGGTCCAGGTAAGGGGGTGGTAAAGATGAACAGGGAACCCTTCCGTCATTGCAGCTACCCTCACTTCTAGTCCTGAGGGGTGTGCAAGCATGACACCACTATCACCCGGGATCATCAAAGGCTGCCCACTCCACAAAGCTCTTCCACAGTGGGTGGGCAGAGGTGCGCTTCCCATTTCATGGGCAAGGACAAGAGAGAGCACTGTGAATAAACACAGAGGAAGTAAAGATGTCAGGAGCCCAAACCAAATCTCTTAGTCTACTCAGCAGTCTCTCACTCAGCCTCAGTGCTTTCAGGTGCTCAGGCTTTCTCCAGGTGGAGAAGCCACATGAGGTATTCTGATCAATAAGCCCATCTGAAGTACCAGTGGACAGCCAGCACCAACTGCCAGATAAATGAGACCACCATCTTGGATGTCCAGCTCAGTCAAGCCCTGGTCAACACCACATGACGTAGAAGAACCACCCAGCCGAGTCCAGTCGGCCCACAGAATCATGAGAGATAAAAAAAAAACAGCCATTTTTTTTTTTTAAGCCATTAAGTTTTGGGGTGGTTTCACATACAGCGATATACAATCCATAAAAGTAACTTGCCCGGGGTCATTCAGCTAGTAAGTAGCATAGGTGGAGTTCAAACGCAGGTGGTCTGGCTCCAGAGCCTGCTCTTCTAATGGCTAAGCTATACTGCCTCCCACTACAAAGTCTCCGTTCTTCGCATCTTGCCTCTGGGATGCCCAGAAGATGAAGTAACCCAAATTCATACTCAAGAGCCTTAGCTGGTAAACAGACCTCTGATGGGTGAAGAAAGTCTGACAGGACTCAATAGCTCCAGAGTAGACATACACAGATGTACAACTGGGTCTAAAACCTTGAGCCTCCTTAAAGCTTGGGGGTTTTCTGATTTTATTTTGCTGTTGCTGCTGCTGGATGACTTAGGAGGTTTTGCCCCTAGGAAGTCCCAGGTCCTTTTTCATCTCTGGGAACACAGGTCAGCCTCCAGAATCTGAGCCAAGTACATAAGCTCTCAGGAACAGATAGAAATGCAGATGTTTTGAGTTCTAATCCTGGGCTTCCTCTGATGGTTTGAGAAGTCACTTGGCTTCCGTAAACCTTGGTTTCTTCCTTGTCTACCTCATGACAACCAGCCTCTGATTGCCCTATTAGAAAAAGTCAACAAAGGTAAGGGGAGAGGCCAGCATGTGCTGAACAATTACTACGTGCCAAGGACTTCATGGTCTCACAGTTAATCTTCAAACAATCTGTGAAGCAAGTATTATTGTAAGCTACTGCTCCCTCCTCCTCTTCCTCAGCCTCTCTGTAAGGTTAGCTCTTCTCATCTAAGACTCAGCCAAAATATGAATTCCTAGGAGGCACCTTCCCAGACCACCAGAACTAAACAGTGTCTCCACTGCAACCCTCTACGGTTCACATTCCTCAGCTTGTAATGACTCCACGCTGGTTATCTGTGGATTGGAACCCTCCTTGTGAACTCAGAGAGCTCTATATGTGCTTACCACACCCACCTGTTCACCATGACACACTGCAGCCTAGCCAAGAACCCAGCACATGTAGGCACCGAACTAACACACTGAATGAATGAATGAATCCATGAACGAATGAATCATAGGCTATGCTATGTTTCCACCCTGAAATGCCAACAGATTTTTAGACTGCTTTGTAGCAAACTCAAAATCTTGACGCATGGGAAGGATAAGTTAGTTTAGAGACAAAAAAAACAAAACAAAACAAAAAAAAAAAACCAAAGAGAATCTTATTTTCTTTCTTCTAATTACCAGGTTCTCAGATTCATTGCTCCAAAGAAAAGCAACAAGGAAGATGCTATGGCGCCAGCAAACCTTTGTTCCAATCATGAAATGGCAGCCATAATTTGTTTTCCAGAGTCACTTTCTCACTCATCCCTATTTTCAAATAGCCTGCCCTTATGCAATTAGCTCTCCCTTTTTACTGCCAAAAAATGACAACTGTTTTCCATCCCACCAATGCTCTTGCTTTCTCATCTCATCTTTTAATAAGGAACAGAATGTGAAATGGCATGGTTCTGTCTCTCAGCTTGGTTGGTCAAGCCAAGCAACAGGCTCAGGCCTGATGATCTGATCATAAAGTCAGCCAGGGCTATCCACGCCTTCAGGACAAAGCCAGCCCAGTTCTGGAGCACTTTCGGGGTTCTCTGTTAGTTTTTTCATTTGTTTTACAAACATACAACTAGAGGCATCATATTTCTGTGGGTTTTGTTGTTCTTGTTTTTGTTCTCTGTGGTTTTTAAAAACAGCTGAGGTCAAGGATTCTTTGCTAGGAGTAAAAACTTGGCAAATAAGAGCTTTAAAGAGTTTTTATTTTATCCTCTGGGCAGCCCTGAAACCTCACACAAACATAGACTATCACACTTCTGTGAATTAGTTTTTGACACGTTTGTTTTTCCCAAAAGATAATCAGGGTGTCAAGGACAATATTCTAAGAGTCCAACGTGGTAGGCAGGCACATCTGATTGCTCAGTGAATGTTCCCATTGGATAGATAGAGAGGCAGATGTAAAAATGGACAGATGGATGGATGAATGGCTGGAGCAGGGAAAGGGTGGGAGGCAAAGGGCATGGGGAAATGATCAAACTTACTACTTCACTAAGAATGGACATCTATTTTCTTTCCAAGAAATAAAGAGTGATGGACAACATAAGCACAGTGACAAGGATACAAACACATTTGTTGCAACACCACTTAGGGTAATAAAAGCCTGGAAACAAGGAATGAAATGGTTATATAAAACACAGCACAGTCACAGCCAGGCTGTGCAGCTACGAAAAGAACAGCAGGCATCTCCTCTAAGGAGGAGGAGATCTCTAAGATACAATGTCAAATGACAAAAGCTAGACACAAAACAACGTGTCAGATGAGCTACTATCCTCATGAAGTATTAAGGTGTTGGGAGATACACGTGTTTATATGCATGAACCATTTCTATAAAGACACATAAGAACCTGATAGCCATGGGTGCCTTTGAGAGAAGGCACTGAGAAGCAAGTGTCACGGGAGAGAGGAGGATTTATTCCTGTCTGTAAAACTTTAGACCTTATACATTTTTACCATGTACATGACTTGTTAACCTTTCAAAAAATCAACGTAACAATCATGCAATTTTAAATCGAAAGAAAGAAACTATCCTGTCTCTGGTGGAAAGAAAATCAGAACAGTGAATGCCTCAGGGAGAGCGGAGTGGGAAACACCAGGAAATGGCAGGAAGGGACAATCTGGGGTGATGGTAAAGTTCTATGTGCAAACCGAAGTATTTTGGAAGAAACATATACCGACATCTGCAATTTACTACGAAATGCATCCCAAAAAAGATAAAATGATGGACAGATGAATGAATGAATGGCTGGATGGATGCACGCATAGATGGATGGATAAAAAAAACAGATGATAAAGTACAGCAAAATGTTAATGGTAGACTCTAACTGGTAGGTATACATGTGTTCACTGTAAAATTCTTTCATATAATTGCTTTTAAAATTTCAAGCAAAATGCTGGAAAGTTTTTGTTGCACCATGCTGGAAGAACGACTGGATTATCTTTCTACTCTCTGTACAGAAAATGATGTAACAGTACTGTCTTCTAAACAGGCTATCAGAGTATGCAGCTTAAAAATGTAGGAGAAAAGGGATCAGAGAAGTGTGCCTGATGGTTAATTAATTAAACTATGATGTTTGTCTGGATTCTGCGGTATTTGTGGTATGTATCAGCTCTTTAACAATGATAATTTGTAAGGCTGGGCATGGTGGCTCATGCTTGTAATCCCAGTAACTCAGGAGGCCAAGGCAGGAGGATTGCTTGGGCCCAGGAGTCTAAGGCCAGTCTGGGCAACACAGGGAGACCCCATCTCTACAGAATATTTAAAAAGTAGCTGGGTGTGGTGGCATGCTCCTATAGTCCCAAATACTCTTAAGGCTGAAGTGGAAGGACTGCCCGATCCCGGGAGGCAGAGGCTGCAGTGAGACGTGATTGCGCCACTGCACCCCAGCCACGGTGACAGAGTGAAACCCCATCTCCAAACAATAAATAAAGATAATTTGTTGCGATTTATTTCCTCATTCTAAATAAGTGATTTTTTTTTTTTTTTTTTTTTAAGACTGAACAAGACTTGAGTCAGCTGGGCCTGAGCTCTGACTCAGCTGCGTGGCCGAGAATAAGCCACTCCACTTCTCTGGGCCTTACTTCCCTCCTGGAAAATGGGGACAACAGAAGCTGCCCTGGTGGGGTTGTTAGGAAGCTCCAATAGGATCCTGCAAGAACCAGCCCAGCCCAGCACCTGGCAGAGAAACATTCTGGGCTCTGTGGAAACCCCGCTGAGGGCATGGCGGTTTCGGTGTTCGGCAGCCCTCGCCCAGGATGAGGGGCTGACAGCTCCATTCCACAAATGCACACTAGTTATGCATATGTTTATTCCACAGATTTGCACTACATTCCACTCAGTAGTCAGACTCTCTGCAGGTGACACGGGGAGAGGAAGCCCCGGGGCTCACAGAGCATACAATTCACCAGGAGAGACAGTCTCCACACAGCAGTCAGCACAATTCATTAGACAGTTAAGGCTGTGAAAAGTCCACGGAGGACAGGGATGGATAAGGAGTCTGGGAGGAGCCTGAAGCACGAGGGAGATGAGCATGGCTTTGGTCTGTGCTCCGACGGGGGAAACCTATGAGGGATTTAAGCAACAGAGAGGCTGGTCCAGCTCACACTTCAATCAGTCATTCTGGCTGCAGAGCAGAGATGCCAGGCAAGAGGCGAACTGCCAGGAGGCTGCGCGTGCACGCATATACACATACACACACGCACACACACACACACCCCTCAACTGCACACATGGGGTAACATGCCAAACTCTCTGCCATCCTCTTTATATCAACAGACTTTTAAGGATCACCTATAAAAGCACAAATCAACAACTGCCTAGCATTCCTCCAGGCTGAAGCTACCAATATAGAACTATTCTTAAGTTATGAATTTTCAACCAATTGGTGAAACACTCAGACCTATTGCAATGAGTGGAGAGTATTCAACTAACCCAAACTTGCTCCTGCTTCAGATGAGGGAAACAAGGTTTGAAGAGTCAATGAGCAGTCTTACAGTGGCTGGGTCCCTGGGCTGCAGGCTTCTCCTGCTTTGCCCCACATCTGTGGTTGTTTTTAGCCTCTCCTCCCAGGTCCCAGGGTTTCTAGGAGACGTTTCAAGGCTCAGTGGCCAGAGCCCTCCCTGTGTTCTCCTATGAGGGTAGGTTCTACTTTGACCCATTCCCCCTATTGAGTTGCTAAGGAAGAGTTCCTCTTAAAGGGTTACACAAACATGATTTTTTAAGTTTAGCACACACGGAACGAATGTTCTTGTATTAGTCTGTTCTCACACTGCTAATAAAGGTAATTATAAAGGAAGGAGGTTTAATGGACTCACAGTTTCACACGGCTGGGGAGGCCTCACAATCATGGCGGAAGGCAAAGAGGAGCAAGTCACATCTTACATGGTGTCAGGCAGGAGAATGAGAGCCAAGCAAAAGGGGAAACTCCTTATAAAACCCTCAGATCTCATGAGACTTAATCACTACCACGAGAACAGTATGGGGGGAAACTGCCCCTGTGATTCGATTATTTCCCACTAGGTCCCTTCCACAACATGTGGCAATTGTGGGGGCTACAATTCAAGATGAGATCTGGGTGGGGACACAGCCAGACCATATCAGTTCTCATGCACTATTTCATCCTTAACTCCAATTTAACAGCCAGGGAAACTGAGGCACAGGTCAACCAGATGATGCCAAAGAAAGGCAGCTGTGCAAAACTGAGAACCTGAACTGGCTCACGCTAGTGTTAACAGTAACATGGAGAGTGGATGTAGGATTTCCTAAGGTACGCTACAATCCCAAGGAAAACTAAGATGTAAAATTGGCCTGGGACCACTGAGCAGCATTTAACAGCACTGAGAGATATCAAGGATGTTTAAGCAGCAGGTCTGAGGAGCTCATCCTTGCAGGCAGGAGCAGATTTAGATACACCTGGGTTGATCTGCTAGTGACACCAGCCTGTAAGAACAACCAAAGGTACCTGCCTTTCCTGTTACCTTAAATGTCCTCTTGCAAACAGAACATCCCTTACCAGCACTACGTGCAAGTGTGTTACAGGCAGAACTCTCCGGGGCAAGGACTCTCATTCATTTTTGCATTTCCAGCACCTAAACCCAGTACCTCTCCATACTCTACATCAGGGGTCAGCAAACTATGGCTCCTGGGCCAAATCCAGCCCGTTTTTGTAAACGAAGTTTTATGGGAACACAGTCACACTCAGCCGGTTATGCATCATCTATGACCACTTTCAGGCTGCATCAGCAAAGTGGAGTAACAGTGAGAGAGACAGCGTGACCCACACAGTCATGTACTACATGGGCATTTACGGAAAATGTTTGCCAATTCCTAACTGATAGCTGGAAAGATGCAGAAAAATCATTTGTAATTTCAGGGAAATCTCATTTGTCTACGTAGGGAGGAATAAATCTTTGATCTCCATAGCTTTTTAAAATGTCAGGGGCTTGAGAATCAAACGAGGCCCCTGGCTCCGGGTAGAGAAGGAATGTCAAGACGTTAAGGAGTCAGACATTTATTTGCACGCACTCATGTAATTATTTGAGTAACCTGTTTCCCATATTCTACAGAGGCTCAGAGAGGCTAAGCGACGTGCCCACAGACACAGCAAGAATTCAAAGCCAACTTTGGCGGAATCCCAAGTTGTGCTCCTTCTATAACACCTGCTGTCTCCCCCAGAAGAAACATGGGTGCAGAAAAAGAATCCGGGCTCATCTCCTCCGAAAGAAGGGAGCCCTAAAGCTCAGCACCTGCAAAAGGCGGTGCCTCAAAAGGGAAGTCAAGATGCTCTGGCAATCCGAGCATGTGTATGACTGGGCCATTTGCTGTTAACCACACGCATGGAGTGTATTTTTAACATTATAAGCACAATGATGAAATCTGTGGATGAAGAGTCTCTGTGTTTGCTGCTAAGTTGCAGATAAAAGCAAAACAACTCTGGAATGTTTCCTCCAGGGTTCTTCCTTAGAGTTTAATTTTCACCAGTCACAGGAAAGAATGCCACATCCCAGAGGCTGCTTCAGGCACGGAGGCATGGAGGTAGGGGAAGAATGTTCTCATGAAGCTCTTCACTGATTAGTTTTGGCTACCAAGGTCTCCCGGAAAAGACCTTAAGGGTCTTAAGGTCAGATGGCTTAAGGTCAAGTAGACTTGGGCCTCAACACTTATTAACAGAAAATCTTGAGCCTCAGTGTCCTCATCTGTAAAATAGGGCCAGTACTCACCCACCACAACGCCTGCGACATCCTATTTGTAAAATGCCCGGCATCCTGCTGGCTGCACAATAACAAGCACTTAACAAAACGGCCTTTCTCACCCTCCCACCCCAGCCCCTCCCTTTCACATCCCTGCACTAAAAAGATAACACATGGCAAGGGGAGTGTACCCAGCTTTGACCTGAGCCATCGTCCCCTCAGCTCAGCTTGGATGGGAACCTGTTCTCCACTTCTGAGACGCCAACAATTCTCTTCATCGCTCTCCCAAGGCTCGAGTGCTATCCCAAGTAGACCGGTAGACTGCAGCCCTGGGAAGAATGGGGCACCGGAGCAAGCTGTAGCCTTCTCTCGGCCTCTCCTAGGACCATTCGGTTGTGTGATGAGGAACAAGGAGAACTGCTGCAGTCCCGCTTCCCTCCCAATCAGTGCAGAGGCAGCAGGAATGGAACTGCTAACTCAGTTTCTACGGATCAGTAATGGGAATCTAGGTGTGGCTCTCTTTTTTTTTTTGTTTTTTTTTTTTTTTTTAATGAGACCGAGTCTCACTCTGTCGCCCAGGCTGGAATGCAGTGGCACAATCTCGGCTCACTGCAGCCTCTGCCTCCCGGGTTCAAGTGATTCTCCTGCCTTGGCCTCCAGAGTAGCTGGGATGACAGGCGTATGCCACCACGCCCAGCTAATTTTTGTATTTTTAGTATAGATGAGGTTTCACCATGTTGGCCAGGCTGGTCTCGAATTCCTGACCTCAAGCGATCCACCTGCCTTGGCCTCCCAAAGTGCTGGGATTACAGGCGTGAGTCACAACACCCGGCCTAGGTGTGGCTCTCTCTTATTTGCTCTTCCCTCTCTTTTGTTTAATTTTTCACCCTTCAACTCTTTTCTTATTAACAGTGAGCAGGCATAGGCACTTTCAACTATTCGGGAAAGATTCATCTCACATTGAAAAATGCATCCATGGGTTTTCCATTCCCTGCAGCCGCAGGTTTATTTTTTATTGTTTTCTTTTTTAGCAGACTCTTTCTCTGGAATGGCATCTTACCAAGAACCCTGCTATTGGCAACAGTGTCACACTTGCTATCTGGGACAGTGTTCTGGTTGGCCAGTGCACTGAGAACAGGTGGGCAGAGCAGTGAAGAGCATGGAGAGAGAAGCAGCCACGCAGTTCACATTGCGAATTGCCTCCTCCTAGCTCTGTGAGCAGGGCAAGTGGCTCCACGTCTCTGCCCTTGGCTTCCTCCTTCGTGGAATGAATATGGTAATTCCATCTCCCTCACAGGTTTGTTGTAAGGACTCAATGAGATAATTTGCATAAAGTACTAAGAAGAGTGCCTGAACCACCAGGGCTCTCGCAAGTGTGACCTTGGCTATCATTATCTGGAAGCCGCACTAGCACACGAGATCCCAGGAAGAGTCCTTCACTGGCTTAAGGGTTGATGAGAATGACTTTGGTCTTAGATCCAGGAGTTCAGAAATAGATCTGGATCAGGAGGTGCTGGCTCAGAGAGCCTGAGGGTGAGGAAGGAAGATGTTTTGGTGCCCTAGAGTCTCCCTGTGCAGCCAGTCTAAGAACAGAACTCTGCAGTGACGCGGACACCTGGCCAGCTGAGGCCACCCCTGCCTGGGGACAAGGCCATGCATATTGAGCTGGGTTCGCAGACATCATCTTCTGCCCTGGGGACAAGGCCATGCATATTGAGCTGGGTTCGCAGACATCATCTTCTGCTCCCAGGAGATGTAATGTGTCCCTCAGTCTTTATCCCCACCACTGTGCAGCAGCTGGTGAGGCCTGAGCCCAGGAGGCTGCACATCCCATTGGTCCCAGAGAATGTTGTCCATCTTGCCACCCCGTTTTCCAACAACAAATTCCTTCTGTATCCGCTATGTGGGAAAACCCTACAGAGTTACTTGAAAGAGGAAGCCAAGTGGCATCTCGTCAGGTCTTTCTGTCACTCTATGCCTATTATTGTGAGTTGTCGATACAGCTAAGTGGCCTAGAGCACACACGCTTTTCCTTCGTTTGCATGTTTATTTGGGAAGGTTTGGGGACAGCTGATGGACACAGGGTGGGAGGTAACTACAGCCCCCTCAAGCCACTCAATAGCTCCTGCAAATGTCACCTGGCAGAGAGCAGAGGCTGCAGGGACACAGGCTGGGTGAGGGCCCTGAATGCTGGCCTCCTCCTTCCTTCACTTCTCCCTGCCTTGGCCTGGTGGCCTCTTCTCAGAGCCCTAGGAGCCCTGTGGGACACAATGTGAATCCCACCGCCCCCATGAGAAAAACTCCAACTCTTTGAGGATGACAATCAAGATCCTCTAGGAACAAGTTGTCTCAGGATTCACTTCCTGCTGCAGGCAACTTCCCTTCCGGGTTCTTTCCTTCCACAAGTCCCCAGACGTGGGTCTGTCAAGGTTTATTCTTTCAAAGCCTACAAGGCTCAGGTGTCCCCCAATAAGCAAAGACTTTAGAACTGATAATCCCTTCTCCCCTGTGTCCCCACAGAACTTTTCTTTTTTGAGATAGAGTTTTGCTCTTGTTGCCCAGGCTGGAGTGCAGTGGCGCGATCTCAGGCTCATTGCAAACTCTGCCTCCCGGGTTCAAGCGACTGTCCTGCCTCAGCCTCCCAAGTAGCTAGTACTATAGGCGTGCGCCGCCATGCCCAGCTACTTTTGTATTTTTAGTAGAGATGGGGTTTCACCATGTTGGTCAGGCTGGTCTTAAACTCCTGACCTCAGGTGATCCACCTGCCTCAGCCTCCCAAAGTGCTGAGATTATAGGCAGGAGCCACCATGCCCGGCCTCCACAGCACTTTTTGTATGTGTCCATTACACCACCGCCTACACTGCATGGAGATGATGGGTTTACTTCCTACTGCCCCGGAAGTCTGTGGGTCATGCAGACTTTCTAAGAAAGTTACTTAAACCCCAGCAGGCAACCAAAGCAAAAATGGACAAATGGGATCACATCAAGTTCAAAAGCTTCTGCACAGCAAAGAAAACAATGAGCAAAGTGAAGAAACAACCCACAGAACGGGAGAAAATATCTGCAAACTACACATCTGGCAAGGAATTAATAAACAGACTATATCAGGAACTCAAACAAATCAACAGGAAAAAAATCTAATAATCCAATTAAAAACCAGGCAAAAGATCTGAATCGACATTTCTCAAAAGAAGACATACAAATGGCAAACAAGTCTATGAAAAGGTGCTCCAATCACTGATCATAGAAATGCAAATCAAAACTACAATGAGATATCGTGTCACCCCAGTTCAAATGGTTTTAATCCAAAAGACAGGCAATAACAAATGCTGACGAGGATGCGGAGAAAAGGGAACCCTTGTACACTGTTGATGGGAATGTAAATTCGTACAACCACTGTGGAGAAAATTTGGAGGTTTCTCAGAAAACTAAAAATAGAGCTACCATATGATCCAGCAATCCCACTGCTGGGCATATACCCAAAAGAAAGAAAATCAGTATATTGAAGAGAGATCCACACTCCCACGTTTACTGCAGCGCTATTCGCAACAACCAAGATTTGGAAGCAACCTAAACGTCCACCAACAGATGAATGGGTATAGAAAATGTGGTACATATACACAATGGAGTACTATTCAGCCATTAATAAGAAAAGAGCCTGTCATTTGCAACAACATGGATGGAACTGGAGGCCACTGTGTTAAGTGAAATACAACAGGCACAGAAAGACAAACATCTCATGTTCTCACTTATTTGTGGGAGCTAAAAATGAAAACAATTGAACTCATGGAGACAGAGAGTAGAATGATAGTTACTAGAGGTTGAGAAGGGTAGTAGAGGGAAAGGGGGGAGGAGGGGATGGCTAATGGGTACAAAAAATAGAAAGAATGAATGAGATATGGCATTTGATAGCAAAAAAAAAAGAAAGTTGGCATATCTTTTTTTTTTTTAATGTTACATCAGGCCAGGTATGGTGGCTCATGCCTATAATCCTAGCACTTTGAGAGGCTGAGGTGGATAGATCACCCGAAATCAGGAATTCGAGACCAGCCTGGCCAACATGGTGAAACCCCGTCTTTACTAAAAACACAAAAATTACCTGGGCATGGTGGTGGCCGCCTATAATCCCAGCTACTCGGGAGGCTGAGGCAGAAGAATCGCTTGAACCCAGGAGGCAGAGGTTGTAGTGAGCCAAGATCGCACCACTGCACTCCAGCCTGGGCAACAGAGCAAGACTCTGTCTCAAAAAAAGTTACTCATCAGCTACACTATTAACAGTGTTAATTTGGTGGTCACTGAACTGTAATGTATATAATGAAGTGTTTAAGATGCTTTTTTAAATGATATTCTTATAATGCTACATCTTATCTCAGAATACCCAAGACCTATCCCAGTGCTTGGCAACAGGACAATAATCCCTGTATATAAAGATCGCATGTATCTTTCCACCCTAACAGAAAGGTCTGGAAGGATAAGCTCCAAGCTCATCACAATGGTGACCTCAGGTGATGGGAATGGAGGTGACGGTGATGGCCAAAGAGATGCTTAACTTAATGTCTAAAGGCTTATATTGAGAATGTCTTCATGTATTACTTGTATCACCTAAAAATTTTTTTAAATAATAGCAGCTGTACTAGGTTGAAGGCGTCCTCCAAAAAGATATGTCCACATCCTAAGCCTCAGAACCTATAAATGTGACTTGTAAATGTGGAAAAAGGTGTCTTTGCAGATGTAATTCAGACTCTTGAGAACATTCTAGATTATCCAGGTAGGCCGTAAATCCCATGGCAGGTGTCCTTATAAGAGAGATACAGAGAGGCAGCAGAGAGAAGCAGGAGAAGGCCGAGTGAAGACAGAGGCAGAGATCAGTGTGACACGGTCATAAACCAAGGGATGCCTGGAGCCACCCGAGGCTAGAAGAAACAGGGAAGGATCTTCCCCTAGAGCCTCCAGGGGGAACACAGCCCTGCCACTGCTGGCACCGTGATTGCAGACTCTGGCCTCCAGAACTGCGAGCAAATGAACGTATGTTGTTTTAAGCCAGCACGTTTATGGTAATTGGTTACAGGAGCCCTAAGAAACTAACACTGGCAGCTAACATCAGGTAACCGCATGCCCAGCACCAGGCCCTGGGTTACGCATTTTTTTATACATCATCCTCCTAAGGAGTGGATATCATGATCATTCTCATTTTACTGATGGGGAAATAGACTCAGAGAGTTAACTTAACTTGCTCAAGGGCACAGGGTTCTAAGTGGCACAGTGAGGACTGGAAGCAGGCAGTGTGGGCTCCAGAGTCCACGCACTAGGTTATAACTCAACTTGCAAGACCATGGCTGTTGGGTCCGATGGAGCAAGGTTCATACCATGACTCTGCTATCTTAACAAAAGCACCTGACCTCTCTAACCTTCACTTCTCTCAGTTAGAAAGCAGGGAAATATGACTTCCCTGCTGGTGGAGTAATGAAAATTCTGAGTTTGGTGTCGTCTATCGCAGGGCCTCATGGTGTTCAGCAAATACCTCCTGAATGAATGAGAGGTAGGGGTCAGATAGGGTTGCTGCCTCCCTTGATGTGGAACCCGGGTGTTATTCATTGGCAGGGGTGGTCGTTTCAGATGGCTGGGTTTTGGAAGCTGCTTGAAGACATATTCCTCATGATGAACGTGATGACTTTAGGTACAAATCATTTTCTAAATTCATTCGCACAACCGTATCCACTACTCTATGAGCTCTTAGAAATGCCGGATGTGTGGGTGGGGTGGGTAGATGGATGACGGGGGTGGGGGTGAATGGGAGGATGCATGATGGGTGGGTGGGTGAGTGGATAGATAATGGATGAGAGGTAGGTGGATGGATGATGGGTGGGTGGATGATGGGTGGGTGGGTGGGTGGGTGGATGGATGGTGGGTGGGTGGGTGGGTGGATGACGGGTGGATGGGTGGGTGGGTGGGTGGATGGATGATGGGTGGGTGGGTGGATGGATGATGGGTGGGTGGGTGGGTGGATGGATGATGGGTGGGTGGGTGGATGGATGATGGGTGAGTGGGTGGGTGGATGCATGATGGGTGGGTGGGTGGGTGGGTGGATGCATGATGGGTGGGTGGGTGGGTGGGTGGGTGGATGCATGATGGGTGGGTGGGTGGGTGGGTGGGTGGATGGATGATGGGTGGGTGGGTGGATGGATGAGAGGTGGGTGGATGATGGGTGGGTGGGTGGCTGGATGATGGGTGCATGGATGGATGATGGGTGGGGTGGGTTGCTAGATGGATGGGTGGATAGGTGGATAGGTGGATGGATGATGGGTGGGTGGATGGATGGATGGTGGGTGGATGGATGGTGGGTGGATGGATGGATGGTAGGTGGTAGATGGATACGTGGATGGATGAGGGGTGGGTAGGTGGATGGATGGATGGTGGGTGGGTGGATGGATGGTGGGTGGATGGATGGATGGTGGGTGGTGGATGGATGAGGGGTGGGTAGGTGGATAGATGGATGGATGGTGGATAGGTGGATGGATGGATGGTGGGTGGATGGATGGATGGTAGGTGGTAGATGGATAGGTGGATGGATGAGGGGTGGGTAGGTGGATGGATGGTGGATAGGTAGGTGGGTGGATGGATGGTGGGTGGATGGATGGTGGGTGGCAGGTAGATAGGTGGATGGATGAGGGGTGGGTAGGTGGATGGATGAGGGGTGAGTGGGTAGGTGGATGCTGGCTAGATGACGGGTGGGTGGATGGATAGGTGGAGGGATGCCAGGTGAAGGGATGGGTGGGCGGTGGGGGGGATGAGTGGATGGATGATAGGTGGGTGGCTGGGTGGTGGGGGATAGTTGAGAACAGTCAGGACAGGTAAGTGGCCGTCCTCAACCTCAGATTCTCTAAGCCAGTACCCTCCTGATCCAGTTATATTTCTGAACCCCTGGAACCGAGACCAAGGTCATTCTGATCAGCCCTTAGGCCAGCTAAGGACTCCTCCTGGGGTCTCGTGTGCTGGTGCAGTTTCCAGATAATTCCATTCTGCAAGTTTAAGAGATTAGGGCATGGGCAGCAGAAAATAAGAGGGAATTCTTAGGAGTTGTCTTCAAACACCAAGAGGTCATATACCAGAATCTGCCTCCTGGACAACTTGCTCTGTGACATTCAATAGTGAAGCCTAGCAGTAATTCCAAAAAAGTACCTTCCAGAAATATTCATATGGAAAAGCTAACACATGCCCCCAAACACACACACCAGTGCCTCCCATCAGCAGCTAAACAACAGTCTCATCACTGCTGGGCAGGCCCCACTCACCGGGATCGATGAGTTAGGAAGCCAATCACCAAAACCCTCAATTAGAGCCCTGACCTGTTCCTCACAGTGATCAAACCCAAGCAACAGCCCTGCCAGAGAGAAATCAGCCTCATTTCTCATCTCTTCTGTCAATAAACAATAAACGACAAAGTTCTCCTCATTGAAAAATGCCAGGCATAGTGCAATTAACATCTCTTTTATAATCACCTCCCTTTATCACTGCTTCCCCAATACCCTTTTGAAACTGATGACTCTTTGAGAAGATGTTTTTGGAACTGAGTCAAAGCAGCTAAAGGGCACAGTCCTGGATCCACAGCCTGCCCTGCTTCTAACAAGCTGAGTGGTAGCAGCCAAGTCCTGGACCCATGGCCTGCCCTGCTTCTAACAAGCTGAGTGGCAGCAGCCAAGTCATTTCCCTGCTCTGAGCTTCAATTTCTTCCCTAAAGAAAGGAAAACAGCTGGGAATAGTGGCTCAAGCCTGTAATCCCGACACTTTAGGAGGCCAAGGCGGGTAGATCGCTTAAGCCCAGGAGTTAAAGATCAACCTGGGAAACATAGGGAGACCCCCATCTCTACAAAAAAAAAAAATTTTTTAATTAGCCAGGCATGGTCACAGCTATTTAGGAGCCTGAGGTGGGAGGATAATTTTACCCCAGGAGGGTGAGGCTGCAGGGACTCACCACTGCACCCCTGCTTGAGAAACAGAGCAAGACCTTGTCTCAAAAATAAATAAGTTCATTATCTATTTTTTTAAGAAAAGGAAGAAAAGAAGGAGCAGGAAACAGGGGTGGACTATGGCTGTCCGCTGCCCCCACCTCCACTCTCCTGTTGGGAAACCATCCTTCCAAGAGATGTGATCCAAGGGTGGGCACTAACTGACTTCAGCCAATCAGCATATCTTGTCGTTCTGGCCGTAGTAACTGGTCCAGGATAGGTCAATTAACTAACATGGTTCAGAGTGAATCTGGGGGTTTCTGCTGGCAACCCTGGGCAGAGACTTGCTCTTTCTCTTGAGTCTAAACAGCCTGAGAACACTGCAGCGACCGCTGTTTCCATGAGGGGAGAGGGACTGGGCTGGGGGAGCGGAAGGGAGCAGTGAAAACAGAGTCAGGCAGAAATGTACCAGGTTTCTATGATATCCCAGGCCTCTGGGTCACCGTGAAGCTGACACTTGCTGCTATGGTTGGCATGCCTGCTCCCTCCAAACCTCATGTTGAAAATCATTCCCCAATGTTGGAAGTGGGGCCACATGACAGGTGTTTGGGTGTTGGGGACCGAGCACTCTCGGCTCACTGCAACCTCCACCTCTCAGGTTCAAATGATTCTCCTGCCTCAGCCTCTTGAGTAGCTGGGACTACAGGCACACATCACCACACCCGGCTAATTTTCGTATTTTTAGTAGAGACAAGGTTCACCATATTGGCCAGGCTGGTCTTGAACTCCTGACCTCAGGTAATCCACTTGCCTCAGCCTCCTAAAGTGCTGGGATTACAGGCATAAGCCACCGCACCTGGCCTCTATTTGTTTCTGCAAGAGCTGGTTGTTTTAAAGAACCTAGCACCTCCCCACTCTCTTACTTCCACTCTTATCGATGTGATCTCTGCACATACCAGCTCTGCACATACCAGCACATACCACATACCCTCTGCCTTCTGCTGCCACGAGTGGAAACACCCTCACCAGATACAGATACCCAATCTTGAACTTTCCAGTCATCAGAATCGTGAGCCAAATAAATCTTTTCCTCATAAATTACCCAGCGTCAGGCATTCCTTTGCAGCAACACAAAACACAATGAGGCACTCACCTACCTCTGGACTTTTTTAGTATCTAATATAACAAATTCCTTGCTTTGCAGAGGCCAGTTTGTACTGGGTTCTCTGTTTCTTCCACTGGAATCATCCTAATACAAAAACCATGATCCCAAAGGTCTCATCCAGCTCCAGCATTTCTTTTATTTGTAAGATTTCCTAACCATGCCAAGGCCTGAAAATGAAAACCCAAAGGAAAACCCTCAATCCCTGTTGCCAAGGAGAGACTGTGGGCTATTTAAGGCCACAGACCATGGCAGTCTTCTCTTTGATCCCGAGTTCAAAGCACAGTACCTACAACTCAGGAAACTGAAAAACTCAACACACGTGGGCTAAATAAGTGGCTCAGTAAGACAAAGGTTTTGTAAACTGCAGGCCCGAGATAAGCTTTAGTTCTCTAATCAGCATCGTTCCCATCACCACCATAACCACCATTAGCACTACTATCTGTTGATTGCTTACTAGGTACCGGGCGCACACAGCTCTGCATCTATTACCTGCCTGAAGCCTCATAACCCACCCGTCGAGTGATCAGGACCGCTCACAAGTAACTATGCTCTCTCTCTCCAGGAGCCTGGGAGACTGCCCCTCTCCACCCACCTGCAGTTAGATGTGTCTGTGGAACTTGCTTTACCATTGAAATAAGAGAGATGTGACATGTAATTTCTGGGTGGAAGCTGAAAGAGTCAGAATGTGCTTGGCCAATGTCTCCCGCCCCTCTGCCACAACCTGGGTGTGCAGGTGAGGATGGTGACAACACAGAGCAGTGGCGCAGCCAATTCCACGAAGGACAAGGGACATGAAAGAGACAGAAATCTATGTGTTTTCTGTTCAGGACATTATGGGATTCTTACTGCAGTGCAACTCAACCTACGTTGACTAATATACTACGCCCTGTTTTACACATGTGAAAACTGAGGCTCAGAGACATAAAGCTCCTTGCCTGAAACCACATAGTTACTGCAGCAGAAAGGCTTGTATAGGCCTGGAGAACACAGAAAGTCTGGCCATTGTTCCCCAGGTCCTTGATCCCCGTCTTCACCCCAGCTGACTTGGGACTTTCAAGGGAAGCCTTGCGCACATTCTCCTGGTTAGAAAACCCCAGAAGCAGAAAAACCTCTGGACCTCAGAAACCAACAGACAAGACAGAGTAAAATTCACAGGAACCAAGTTCCCCAAACCAACCTTCAAGACATGAAATTACAGACATGTGAGAAAATATACAATGTAGGATAGAACAGGGCAAAGAGACAGAGGAAAGAGAAGGGAAATAAAGTACATTATTGAAGAACAGACCAGGGTGAGCAGTCTGCAGAAACTCCTGCCATAGAATTGCTGCTGCTTCTTTTTTTTTTTTTGAGACAGAGTCTTGCTTTGTCGCCCAGGCTGGAGTGCAGTGGTGCGATCTTGGCTCACTGCAACCTCCGCCTCCCAGGTTCAAGCAATTCTCCCTGCCTCAGCGTCCTGAGTAGCTGGGATTATAGGTGCCGGCCACCATGCCCAGCTAATTTTTGTATTTTTAGTAGAGATGGGGTTTTATCATGTTGACAAGACTACTCTCAAACTCCTGACCTCAAATGATCCACCTGCCTCAGCCTCCCAAAGTGTTGAGATTACAGGTATGAGCCACCACACCTGGCCCCTGCCATAGATTTTTCAATACAACCAATCATTCTTACATAACCAATTACAGGGAAGCAGTAATTTTGGCTCAGATGATTTGTGACCAAAGTAGAGTGCAAACACGATTCTAAGACTCACTTTGCCCATAAAATAACTAGCAATTGCTCAGCTTCACCTGGCATTCAGCCTGTGACAACTCGCTCCCGGGGGCCAGTAAAGGTGCTAGGGATGTGGCATGGGGGTTGTGTTCAGTGATATTCCTGTGGTGTGCAGTCTTCTAAAACAGACCCCGGTGGCTCTGTTTCCTGGTCCTCACCTCCTGGGTAATCCCCTGAGTGTGGCTTGGCCCTAGTGACTTGCCTCTGTCCTAATGAACAGATTAGAGTAGAATATAGTAGAAGTCATGGAATGCCACTTTTTTTTTTTTTTTTTTTTGAGACAGAGTCTCGCTCTGTCACCCAGACTGGAGTGTAGTGGGGCGATCTCGGCTCACTGCAACCTCCGCCTCCCGGGCTCAAGTGATTCTCCTGCCTCAGCCTCATGAGTAGCTGGGATCACAGGCATGTGTTACTACCTCCTGGCTAATTTTTGTGTTTTTAGTACAGATGGGGTTTCACCATATTGGCCAGGCTGGTCTCAAACTCCTGACCTCAAATGCACCCCCCACCTTAGCCTCCCAAAATGCTAGAATTACAGGCATGAGCCACCGCTCCCAGCCAGAATGCTACTTCTAAAGCTTAGACTACAAAACACCCTGACTCCCATTTAGTTGGTCTCTCTCTTTTGCTTTCTTTGGCCACAGTGAAGAGGCCTGGATAGGCAAGAAACTGAGGGTGGCCTCCAGCCAACAGCCCGAGAGTTACTGAGGCCCTCAGTCCAAGAGTGCGTAAGAAACCGAATCCCACCAACAACCACACAGGTTAGCCTGGACGCGGATCCTTCCCTAGGGGAGCCCTGAAGTGTCTGCAGTCACCGGCTGAGGCTGTGGTTATAGCCTGGGAGAGACCCTGGAGAGAGAACCAGCTAAGTGGCACCGGGACTCCAGGCCCACAGAAACTGTGAGATGGGAAATGTTGTCACTGCCAAATGTCGTTTTTCCTCTCAGTGTTGGGACAATTTGTTATGCAGAGAAAGATACAGTCACTAAATAGTGAGTTTCATTTAGCTATTTCTGGTGTTCGCACTTAATGAGTCATTGGCATAATGCCAAATCATTCCCAATGAGTCTATGGGGGCCAAAATAATGGGGGCTAAAACGGCAATCCATGGATAAAATCTAGAGGAGTGTTTCCCCAAACCCCAGTACATTACAAAGCACCACCAGGATTCTTGCCACACTCGCCCCTCACTTGCACTGTTGCTGAATAACGTTGCCTTTTCAATCCACGCATTTTTTTTAAGACAGGGTCTCACTATGTTGCCCAGGCTAGTCTGGAGCTCCTGGGCTCAAGTGATCCTCCTGAGCAGGTGGGATTACACCATTCATCTTTTTTCACTTACAACATTTACTTAAAAAGGAAAGTATATATCACTCTAGCAAATAGAAAGCCAGTATCACTAGAAGGCAACTGGATCTGATGAAAGCCAAACGTGATTAAATCCTAAGTGTTAGTGGTTCTCAACCCCAGGAGCATCAGAATCATGCGAAACAGTGAGAGGTGCCCAGGTCCCATCGAAGAGATTCTCCTGCAGCTGATCTGGGGTTGAGCCTTGGCATCAAGGCGTCTGGACTTTCTGAGCGGAGTCTACTGCAGCCGCATCTGAGAGCTCGGAACTTCCCAGTGGCGGACGGCACCCTGACCCAGAGACCCACACTCACTTTGTCACGGTCTCCAAGAGTTAAAGCCGGGCTAGCACCAACCTGAGACCGCACCAGCATGGCCGAAAGGAAAAGAAAAGGGGAACACTTTCCCAAGCGGAGCCCATATTATTCAACACCTGACCCTGAGACATCTGACATCACTCTACTATCACCAGAGCTACACGCCTCATGCTCCACAGACAGACCCGAGAGCTGGACAGATGCGTCTCTTTGGGCAGTCCTCTGTGGAAGTGACTGATCAAAATAAAGAGATTCTGAGCAACAGACACTTGTAGGTTACGGCATCTGGCAAGGGACTGGATTCAGTCATCATAGCTCAGCTCACATGGTGTCTCCTCCACCAGGCTGCAGACTGTGTGAGTCCGGGGGAAAGTGACCAAGGCCTGCTCTCTGCATCGCTGGTGCCTAGGTGAGTCCCTGGCATAGGGAAGACACGATTAGTATCCAATGAATAAATAGGTGAAGTGCCATCCAAACTGGATCTTGGGGAATGGGCTAGACACAGCCCACCATCCAGTGGGGATAAGTCGTATTCCAGAGGGGACCCAGAGGAGCAGGGCCAAACCTCTGCTAGCCAGCCCTTGCTCCTCCACCATTAGCTTCCCCAATTAAGCCCTGGCTTATTCCAACACCCACTGCTGAAGGCACCAGTTCTCTCTGTGACTGATGGATAGTTTCATACCCAAATTGGAAACCATTTAAATTGAGACATCAGGAAAATCAGAGGCGGGCAACATATGATATCTCTTTATATTTGACAGCGAGTAAAAAATGAAAACAGCAGTGTTGACCATCTTGAGACAAATAAACCCACAGTCCCTTGGTGGTTTGTGGGGCAGGCACAGAGTGCTTCATTTCAGTCAAATTCACCATGTGTGTTCTGGGCATCTGTAGTCAGGATGCTAAGGGGAAAAGTGGGAACTAAGATTCACACATTCAGCCAATGCTTTATACTCTGTATCGGGTGCTGGGGACACAGCCATACATAAAATGGACAAAGGAGAGAGCAAATAAACAACTCTATGCCAAGTAGCATTAGTATTATGAAGAAAAATAAGGCAGGAGAGTGCTATTTTAACCAAGTTTATGATATAAGCTGGTATTTTACTCCCTACTTTGGATGATTTAGAGGCATTTACTGTTTAAACCGCATACAACTCCCTTTGGTGGGCATTCCTAGTCCCATTTAAAGATGAGGATATGGGCCAGGCATAGCAGCTCATACTTGTAATCCCAGCACTATGGGAGGCCGAGGCAGAAGGATCACTTGAGCCCAGGAGTTTGAGACCAGCCTGGGCCATATAGTGAAACCCCATCTCTACAAAAATTTGAGTTAGCCAAGTGTGGTGGTGCATGCCTGTAATCCCAGCTACTCAGGAGGCTAAGGTGGGAGGACCGCTTGAGCCCACAAGTTGGAGGCTGCAGTGAGCTATGACTGCACCACTGCACTCCAGTCTGGGCAACAGAGCGAGACTGTCTCTTAAAAAAATTAAAAATACAAAACGTAAAGAAATAAAGGTGAGGACATGAAGACTCTAAAAAGAGACTTACAGCTCCATCTCCTACTAATCATGGGGACATGGAGACTTGGGGATATTACCTACCTTATCTGTGCCTTAGTCTTGTCATCTCTAAAATGGAGACACAAGAACCTACATCCAGTGCTTGCTACTACATGCACAGCTCATGGAATAGGATTTGGTATGTAATAAGTGCCAGTATACCTGTCTGCAGGTAGGAGTGTAAATGACACTCCCACTTTTAAGAACTTCATTATCTCATGGAGAAGCCAAAGGATACATCCATGAAACTAGAAATGAGAATATTCTGAACAAACCATGTCGACTGATACCACCATTCCTGCTGCCTAACAAGCCCATCTTCCTGATCAACTTCAACTCATCCTTAAAAACTCAAGTCAAACATCTCCTCTTTGAAACCTTCCATGACATACCCAGCAGGTAATTAACCCCACCAATGTGCCATCACTATACTTGATACCTACATAATTCTATTTCTTACTCATTGCTCATTCTTTCATTCAACTACTGTGCATCAACAGCCTGCCATCTACCACCCCCTCATCAACCTCCAAGGCAAGGATGTTTAGTATGTCTGTGTCTTCCACTGGACGACAAACTTCTTGGGGGCCAAATAACTGAGTGTAGCTCAACGGAATTAACTAATTAATGAATAAACAAAGAACAACATAAGATTAGACAAAGTGAGCGGTCCCGAGGGGAAAAGGATTACAGGAATTTAAAGAACATTGGAAACATACCTACCAAAACTCAGTATTGACAAGGCCACTAGGGGCTTTCTCAAAGAATGAATGAGACCTTGAAGGATGGGGAAGATTTGGAAGAGTGTGAAAGAGGAGGAAGTCGACATATATTCATGACTGAAGAATGCAAAGTCTCAAAACAATCTGAACAGTATAAATTATCCCATTTGTGTTAAAAATAGATGTGCATTAGGCTTGTGTGTGTGTATATATATGCCTGCCTATACACAAATGCATAAAGAATACCTGGAAAGGTATATACCAAACGCTTCACAGCAGGATCGCTAGAAGGGAACACTTGTCTTTTGTACTCTAGATAGTTATGCATTATTTATATTCTTTCAGAAATGTATTTTTATATTATTTATATAACTTAGAAAAAAAATGTTAAAGCCTGTCTTCTAAAAGACAAATGGTGAAAAGGCAGAGCGATGGAAGTAGAAGGAACAGGAAGAGCAAACGCTGAGGGACAGGACTCGGTGGAGAAACAGCAGACGGCAAGACATAGGGCGAAGGAGAGAGTCAGGTCCTGTTTCGCCATCTGCCATATTATTTTTAAAACAAAGCTAAAAAAATATCTGTGTTGCATTGCAGCACCGGGGGCAAGAGTTGGCTGCAAGCTTTGCTCTAACAGGACAGCGTGGCGATTCCCACAGGAGGCCCACACACTCAGGCTGGCATAGGCAATGACACCCTGGACAGGAGAAACAAAAGGAAGCCACTTTCCCAGAACAGAAATAAAAATCTGGCTGGGTGCAGTGGCTCACGCCAATAATCCCAGCACTTTGGGAGGCTGAGGCAGGATTGCTTGAGCCCAGAAGTTCGAGACCAGTATGGGCAACATAGAAAGACCCTGTCTCTACAAAAAAATTTTAAAAATAATAAAATTAGCCAGGCATGGTGGTATGCACCTATAGTGCCAGCTTCTCTGGAGCCTGAAGTGCAAGGATCACTGAGCCCAGGAGTTTGAGGCTGCAGTGAGCTATGACTGCACCACCACCCTCCAGCCTGAGTGACAGAGAAAGACCCTGTCTCTATTCAGGAAAGAGGAAAGGAAGGAAAGAGGGAAGGAAGGGAGGGAGGGAGGAGGGAAGAGACAAAGAGAGAAAGGAAGGAAGGAAGGAAGGTCAGTCCAAAGGAGCTTGAAGTTCTTCCAACTTTATCAAAAGCCTTGGCTGATCCCCAACGCCTGGCTGGCAACATCAGTTGCATCCCCAACCACCTGCTTTGGGATGGACAAGGCCCTCCGTTTTCGAATATCTGGGAGAACACCATCTGAACTCTGATCAATAAAATCACCTTCCTCAGAAACCAGGACGGCAGCTCTGCAGACCTCATGGGCAAGAAAGCTGCAGCCCAGGAACACTGGGGTGTAGGTAATACCAAGATGGTGCCCGCCCCTCAAGAAGAGGCCACTTCCAGAAGAACAGGTCAAGGGGAGCCGATGGCTTGGCTTTTTGCAACTAAATCAGGGATCCCTTTACCAAAATATATCTACTCCCATCTAATCACATAACGTGCTGGTTGCCTAGAAAAGAGATAGCAATGAATCTAGGCACAATCTGCTCTGGTTCCCACAGACCAGCTGGCCAGGGAACCAAACTCCATGAAACACACAGCATAACAGCATTGACTTTCACTAGGAGATTATATAAACTCATTTCAGAGAGATGAGGAAGGCTCCTAGAACACGCCGGGAGATGCCGTTGGTGCTGCTCACTGCCTGGCCCAAAGTGCCTACGTGAATGATGGCCCAGGAGACAAGGAAGCAGAGATGTGCCTTCATTTATTT
Organism: Pongo pygmaeus; assembly: GCF_028885625.2. NCBI lineage: Eukaryota > Metazoa > Chordata > Mammalia > Primates > Hominidae > Pongo > Pongo pygmaeus. Next base: position 16,421,122 of record NC_072391.2, read on the forward strand.
GTTTTGAGATGGAGTTTCGCTCTGTCAGCCAAGCTGAAGTACAATGGTGCAATCTCCACTCACTGCAACCTCCACCTCCCAGGTTCAAGCAATTATCCTGCCTCACCCTCCCAAGTAGCTGGGATTACAGGCACCTGCCATCAAACCCAGCTAATTTTTGTATTCTTAGTAGAGATGGGTTTTCACCATGTTGGCTAGGCTGGTCTCGAACTCCTGACCTCAGGTGATCCGCTCACCTCAGCCTCCCAAATGCTGGGATTACAGATGTGAGCCACCACACCCAGCCACCTTTATTTTTGTTGTTGTTTGTTTTTGTTTTGTTTTGTTTTTGAGACGGAGTCTTGCTCTGTCTCTCAGGCTAGAGTGCAATGGCACCATCTTGGCTCACTGCAGCCTCCACCTCCCGGGTTTAAGCCATTCTTCTGCTTCAGCCTCCAGAGTAGCTGGGATTAAGGGCACATGCTACCATGCCCAGTTAATTTTTCGTGTTTTTAGTAGAGACAGGGTTTCACCATGTTGGCCAGGCTGCTCTCAAACTCCTGCCTGACCTCAGGTGATCAGCCCACCTCAGCCTCCCAAAGTGCTGGGATTACAGGCATGAGCCACTGTGCCTGGCTTCAAAGAAAGATTTTTTAAAATAAGAAGAAATCTTTCAAAAAATATATAGAACATCAGATGCAACTTGTGTGAAAGGTGTGACTAACCAGAAGTGAACTCTTAATGCAGAGAAAGAAATGTATTAAATTAAGGAATAAGTATATACATTTAGTCAGAAGGTTTGTACAACTATTAATATAATCATGTGGTTATTATGTATCCCTGGAAATACTGTGAGTTAATTTAGCAGAAACTGAATAAATTAACTTAGTATCTAGATGGATGTGTCATGGCCAGTGAGATTTACAAGGTGGTATTGAGACAGAATGGAAAGCGCTGGGAGGGTCCACATTTTTAGGATGACGAAAATGAAATGGTCAAGGACAGTGTCATCATCTGACCATATGTAGAGGAGAGGACCTAGCCCAGACCAGCTTCTAGAGGAGTCCCATGCGGTTGCCCCAGGCACAGGAACCCCTTTCCCATGCTCATGACATCATACTAAGATATGAACATGCGGCCGGGCACGGTGGCTCACGCCTGTAATCCCAGCATTTTGGGAGGCCAAGGTGGGCCAATCACTTGAGGCCAGGAGTTCAAGACCAGCCTGGCCAACATGGTGAAACCCCATCTCTACTAAAAATACAAAAACTAGCTGGGCACGGTGGCACACGCCTATAATCCCAGCTACTCGGGAGGCTGAGGCAGAAGAATTGCTTGAACCTGGGAGGCAGAGGTTGTAGTCAGCCAAGATGGCGCACTGCACTCCAGTCTGAGTGACAGAGCAAGACTCCGTCTCAAAAAAAAAAAAGATATGAACATGCTAATAACATGCATACCAGGCAGGAGCAAAGAACCGGGGTCTTGGCGATTACTCCCTGTGGGAGAGGTGAGTGGAGTCTGGGGGCGGTTTCCATAACAGACAAAGAATGAGATCCGAGGAAGCTTACTTATTCAATAAGAGCAGGCCTTCTTGCACCAGTAATGAATGTGGGTCATGAGCTCAGGATTTTGATGAATCCGTATCTGTGCACCTGGTTCAGATGAAATTCAAAGAACAAAGAGAGAGGCCATTTCGAGAAGGACTGGGTGGTAACTAAAATGAGAACAGGGAGCATGTAAGCCCCAGGAGCATCCTGGTGGCCGCTGCCTGTCACTTCTGCAGGTGACGTTGTGAGCGGCAAACTCAAACCACGCGTTCACAAACATATGCTGGAGAAGAGAAGAGAGGACAGGTAGAATGGAGGGGTCAAAAGCTGCCTTCCAATCCCAGCTTCTATTCCTTCAGGATCAGTGGCAGGAAAGATCTCAGCAATATCCAAGCAGAACCTCTGTCTCCATGCCAAATCACCACGAAGTGAAGCCAGAGAGACACAAGTCACACGAAATATATTCTGGGCTTCGACCTTCTCAAAGGCAGGGACTGTATCTTCCACGTCCGCTACATCTTCGTAGTCTGCCTCACACTGGGTAAAGCGGCCACACAAAACACAAGTGACCAACAGGCGATGTAAGCCAGTGTGGAAAATGCCTCCCTTGACTCACAGCTGAAGTCATTACAGAGTACCCAGTTTCTAAATCTTGATTATTTTGCACCTTGCCAATGCTTTCTATTTGCATCAACACAGGACCAGCTTTAAAGTTAAGCTTGCATACACTGCATTTGCCAGCTGACACGAAACTCTGATCTTCAGGGAAGTGTAAAGTTCCACACCTGGATGCCTTGGACAACCAAACTCCTCCCCTCAAACCCTAGAGTCCAGCCCCTCATGGGTCCCCAGGGGAAACTGACTACCCGTGGTGATGAGCAAGCCGTGTAAAAGATGTGAGATTAACACTGGTGCATTAGAAAAGAAAGATCTGTGATGTTAATGCTTCCAACTCCCCCCAGGTGCAAGAAGCACCTGCATGAACAGCAAGGAGCATGTGATCACTTGGGGTATTTGGCCATGGTCAGGAAAACACAGCTAGGCCCAAAGAGATGCTTTTCTTCTCTGGATCTGAGAGGTTTAAAGTGGGTTCCACAAGCATCTTTCCAAATAATTTTGTGTCAAAGACTAATATTTCTGAGTTAAGCCTCTATGTGAGATATATTTTTAGTAGCCCCTCTTAAATGGCACTTTTAAAAATAATCTCCTTCAAGACGGCAGACGATTAAAACAGGGATGTCCAAGGGCTGAGTTAAAAAGCCTCTTATAATTTGGAACACGAAGTTTAACGTTGCCGTGGGACAGCAGACAATTTGGTACTTGATCATTAGCTATGAGTTAAGTGCCACCCGGCAGAAAAATCGATTTCTTATTAAGCTTTCATACTTAAATAGCATCAGCCCTCAAATGAGATCACTCCCTCCGAAGGTTTTAAAGATACCAAGAACGTCCCAGGGAGCATTTTATTTTAAAATGAATCTTATTACAAAACTTGGGATTGGGTTTTTCCATCTATCTCATCCCTGGTTATGAAATTACTCATCTTTCTCTCCCATCAGCTCAGTCATCTCACAGGAAGCAAGGTGCCCCAGGAAACACAGACGGCTCACAGCGAGGACCCACATGAGGTGTTATTGAGCAAGACGGGAAGGCAACTTTCTGGATAATTGAACGTGCTAGTGAACAGAATGTTGCCAGAGATACTCCAGGTGCACACTCAGATGTATATGTCATATGCTCCCTGAGTGATTAGGTGTTCCAGGCTCTGAGGGTAGGAAAATGAAGACAACAGTCTCTGTCTCAGGGAAGCTCCAGGTCCACAGGGGAAAAAGGAAGTCAACGCCAAGTGGTACTGCAGAGTGGCAAACAGCACAGCACAAAGTGCTCCAGAAACACTCAGCAGGGGCCAGCCATACGGTGGAAGGCAGGCAATGGCCCACTCCACAGACCCTCACAAAACACACAAGGCTTGGATGATGAAGGGGAGATGGAAAGGCTTTGTAGTTTTTCAGGGCAATTGCAATGAATGGCAATTATCATGGCAACATACAGCAATGTAAATGTTTATTAAACTGGAGACAATGGGAGAGCGGAAGGGAAGGGAGAGGGAGAGGATTGCAACGACAGAGAGAGTCAGGCAGGTGGAAGAGACAGACAGACAGACAGACAGACAGAGGAAAAGAGAGAGAGACAGAAGCAGAGACAAAGAAGCAGAGAGAGAAACAAAAGGAGAGAAAGGGGGGGAGAGAAAGACACAAAAGAACAACAAAAAGAGAAGCACACAGAGACCAAAGAAGAAACAAAGACACAAAAACAGGAGGAGAAATGGAGACAGCGGGAGAAAATGCAGAATATAAGAGACAGCCCAGGTGGCAGAGACCCAAAGTGCCTGGGAAAGGCAGTGCTGTTCTAGACCAAACCCTGACCAGGCTGGTGAGTGGGTGGGAGGCCAGTTGGACCTGGGACTAAACACAGGCAGGCCCACTGCACCCCACAGCCACACTATGTCACCTCCTCTCCTCCGGGCCCTGCAGACTCCATGCCAGGGCAGGCTCATGAGATAAGGCAGGCTCTGATGAGCTCCCTGCTAGCTAGTACATCAATAAAAAACATGACATTTAATAGCCCTACCTTTCCCAAATGCACTTATCAGAAAATAGTTCCATGACCATCTTCTTAGAGAAGATGCTCCTCAGGGAAATAATTCTGGAACATAATGACTGCAATAGTGTTCCTTGGGGAAATAATTTTGGGAAATGCTACTGTACCTAGCCCATCCCTTTGGAGAAGCATGGAGCACCCCCATGTGTGACGCTTGAGGGAAATCCCACAGTATAGAAGACTATCAAACTATCTCTAATCCAACATTTTTCAGGCTTACTGCATCACAGAACCCCAGTTCCTTTTTCAAAAATGTATGAAGCAACTATACAAACCCCCCACTCAATCACTGTTCTGTTTTTGGGAAACTCTGCCTTCTCTAGATTACAAGTTTCCAAAGAGCCTTTTTTTTTTTTGAGATGGAGTCTTGCTCTGTCACCCAGGCTGGAATGTAGTGGCGTGATCTCGGCTCAATGCAACCTCCACCACCCGGGTTCAAACGATTCTCCTGCCTCAGCCTCCCAAGTAGCCGTGATTACAGGCACGCACCACCATGCATGGCTAATTTTTGTATTTTGAGTAGAGATGGGGTTTCACCATGTTGGCCAGGCCAGTCTCGAACTCCTGACCTCAAGTGATCCGCCTGCCTCGGCCTCCCAAAGTGCTGAGATTACAGGCATGAGCCACCACGCCCAGCCTCTGAAGAGCCTGACATAAACACTATGTGATAAGTATGCTAAACACACACACACACACACACACACACACACACACACACACAATTCCTGATGTATGAAGTAAGAAGGAGAGAGAAGAAGGGGAGAGATTCACTTTGCAGATACAGAATGGGCATGTTTGAGAGCTTCATCACAGAAGCATCTGAATGTTTAAAACCATCCAGAGTGCTCTGCCTGGAACACAACAGACACCAAATTTCGCTTGAAATCGGAAAACATAAAATAAAAGAGTGAGCAGTGTGGTGGTATGGAACAACAGAGTCCTGGGTTTACATTCAGGTGCTACCATGAAGCTGTGTGCCTTTGGGTGAGTCACAAAACCTCTCTGTACCTCAAACTTGCTCAGCTGAAAAATGAGCCTAATCAGAAAATTATAAGGACTGCCTAGAGGGTGCAAGGAAAAAAATGCAAACCAAACACACAGCAAAGCTCTGCCAAAGGGTGGTTCCCTCACCAAACAGACAAGGGAGGGGACGAGTGAGAGAGCGGGGATTGGGGGAAGGAGCCGACAGCATGGATGCTTGGAGTCAGGGCAGTGGTTCCACAGGCAGCAAGTCATACCAAGCCAGGCCATCTTTTCTGCTTCAGTGGAGGTGATCAGAAACGGGACTAGGGACAGAGAAACACAGCCTTGCCAATGGGACCAAAATAAAGAGGAATCCAATGTCCATTATATGAAGTGAGCTCGTGTTTGCATCTGCCATGGGAACAAACTGCATTTAATGAGTGGCTTCACCTTTAGCTTTCACCGCGCTGTGCCTTTAATTGACCTCTACAACTTGCAGTCTTACAAGGTTCTATTTCCCTGTCTCCATTTATTATTCAAACTGGGAGCTCTTCTCCCAGACTGTAATCAAATCCTGCTAAAAGGTAAAAATCTCGAGCATTCATTCACATCTTATACCAAAGGGGGAAAACATAAGAGAGTCCTAAAAATACTCACAGTAAAAAAAAAAAAAAAAAAAAAAAGAAGAGAGAAAAATTCAATCCTTAATCCCAAACTCCTGTTCCTTAAAAATAAGTGTCTTAGCTTAAAAGGATACACAGGCCAAGTTTGGTGGCTCACGCCTATAATCCCAGCAATTTGGGAGGCCAAAGCAGGAGGATCGCTTGATGCCAGGTGTTCAAGACCAGCCTGGGCAATATAGTGAGATCCTGCCTCTACAAAAATAAAATAAAATAAAATAAAATAATTAGCTAGGCTTGGTGGCGCACACCTGTAGTCCTAGCTACTCCAGAGACTGAGGCAGGAGGATTGTTTGAGTCTAGGAGTTTGAGGTTACACTGAGCTATAATGGTGCCACTGCACTCCAGCCTGGGCAACAGAGCAAGACCCTGTCTCTAAAAAACAGTACAGTATTTATAGTGATACAAGTTAAGCATTCCTAATCCTAAAATCTGAAATCCAAAATGTTCCAATCCCATTTGAGCATCGTGTTGGCACCCAAAAAAATTTGGATTTTGGAGTACCTCAGATTTCAGATTTTTGGATTAGGGATGCTCAACCCACAAGTATAAGACAAATATTCCAAAATGTGAAGAAATCTGAAACACTTGTGGTCCCAAATATTTCAGAAAAGAGCTACTCAACTTGCATTATAAAAAGATACGACTGAAAGGAAACTAACCTTGCGCGTCTCTTTTTTCTGAATTATCATTTGGTCTATGCACTCAGCCTCTGCTCTATGAAAATGAAGTCATCAGGTAGCAAACATTGACTGAGCACCTACTACACGCTGGGCATTGTGCTAGGCACAGGGGATCACAGTCGGAAACGGGTCATGAGGGCCAGCACAGAGAGCACTGTTTCACTGGCAGAATCTCACAGAACCTCGCACTATGGTCAGCACTATGTTTATTCCCAGCAGACAGAAGAGGAGATTTGGGTTTCCACCTAAAGCAGACAGTCCTGACCCTGAGTCACTCGAATACCCTGGGGTCTGGGAGGAAGCCTAATCCAGTGTGGTCAGGGATCCAGGCCCCACAGAAAGGAAGAGGGAAGTGGCTGAGATTCCCATAATAGATGCCTCTTATAGTAAAAAGCCAGAGAAAAAAACAAAAGATGACTCCAGGAGGAAAACTGAGCTGGAAACGGCCTTCTTTCTTCTGCCCTGGCTGTCTGACTCTGGGGAGATGACCAAAGCAGGCCTAAGGCAATAATGGGGTATCCCCTGGGGACCCGGTCCAAATGGCAAGCTCTTCTGACAGCCTTGAGGCCCTTAATGACCGTTTTACTTGCTCCTCCCTTCTGGCCATCACAGCCTGCCAGAGGAAAGGATCTGATGATGAGAGCTGCCTCTGTGTAAATGGCTGTCTCTGTCCTGCAGGGCATCAGACTTGGGCAGAGGGAGCATGGCACAGAGGAGAGATGCGCTGGCATGGCATGGGGGCCTACTGGTGACATTCATTCATTCACTCATTCACTCAATGAGTCGACCCACATTTACTGAACACCTACCATGTCAATCACTGAAACCCAAAGGGAGCAGAAAGAAACAAAAACTTGCACTTGTGGACGTGGGAAAGATAACACTGATCAGTGATAAATCAATGTAACATTACATTAAGACAGGAAGGGAGAGACACATGTCAGCATCATAGTCAACATGGAAAATCTGACCTTGTCAGGGCTTCAGGGAGGGTTCCTGAGGAAGCGTCGAGCTGATATGCAGCCCTGGCACTGGGCAGTGTTCCAAGTGAGGGAACACTAGGAACAAAGGCCCTGAGTGGGAGGCAGCACAGGGCAAGAGGTCCAGTACCCTGGGGGAGCATGAGGAGAAACTGGTGGGGCGGGGGTGGGGGGGGTGGGGGGAGTAGGGGTGCAGCGGCCAAAATCCTTCTGCAACTCGGTTGTCAAATTCATATAAAAGGAAAATACTTAATTTGTATGCCCAACGCATTGTTGGAACTACTTTGTGACCTCTGAAAGGATTATGAGCCTCAAAAAGGATATTCCTGCAGCAGGTGGAGGAGGCTGGGAGAAGGTAGTCACCCTTTCCAAAGTCCCAAGAGTCCTGCAGGGCAAGATCTCTGGGTTTTCACCCAGTCTAACTGAGCCCTGTGGACTGCCAGCCAGCCTTCCAGTCTAAAGGGAGGACTTCATCTACATTGAGGATTTCCACCCAGGATACTATCCCAACATTACTGTAAAAACAAAAACGGCAAACCATGCAACATCCAACAGGGACCTGGGGAAATCCATTAGAGTTTTGTCAGTTGAAGGGAACAAGACACGGTTCTTAAAATGAACAACAATTCTACTCGTGAAGTAAAATTAGAAGATCTCTAAAGCACACTGTTAAATGAGGAAAGGTAGGACACAGAAGAAGGAATTCAGCAGGCTACTCGTTATTAACATGTATAGGCACATGCTCATTATTAACATGTATAGGCGCAAGCAAGCGGTGTACTGAGGCATCACTCATATCTAGAAAGAGAAACCCAAGACTGATAACAGTTACTGCTTCCGGGTAGGAAAATCAGGGGGTAAGAGACAGGAAGAGATTTATTTTACCCTTTTTTACTACTTAACTTTTTAGCATGGGGATGCTAAGCTTTGTCATGAGTCTAAAATTTTTGATACTTCCCAACTGTTAAAAGCAAAAATATTACCATTAGTATATATCATATTGTATAATACGAAAAAAAATGTTTAAGAAAAAAATAAATGTAAAAAACCAAAAATTTAATTTTTTAAGTCAGATCTAGAACTGCCACTTCTCAGTGTGGGATGCTGGGAGAGTTGCATCATTTCTGAATCTCAGCTTTGTCTTCTGCAAAATGGCCATCATAACATTAATTACTATTAGGCCACGTGAGGATTAAATGAATTACTAACATTCAAGAGGGAAGCCAAATTTTTGACTGATATCAATTAATAAATATTAGCTATTAATATCAGCAGTTATTCGTTTGTACAGGTTAATTGGGTTTTATTATCCACAATGAGAATGATGCACTGATGTTGCTCTGCAAAAATTTATCCACAGTGACAACAGTCACCTACCATTTACCACCTGACACTGAACCTGTCCTAAGAAATGGGACCACTGCCTGGTTCCTGACTGCCCACTGAGCCCCTCTCTTGCAAGGCTAGCCTTGGAGTACGCTGGGACCGCTGGTGTTGGGCAGGGACAACAGAGAGGCTGGCCCACCTTCAAGACGTACCCCACTCACACTGGGAGACAGGTCAGGGCCAGGCCTCCATTCCCACATCCCATTGTCCTTTCTCAGAGGAGGTAAATTAGATGCTGCCCAAGTCTCTAATGTGCAACACGGGTGGCAGGGCCACTGCAGGGATGCTGGAACCTTGGCTGGGGAAATGGGTAACATAAGGGGACCCCCTCTCCCATACCTGTTCCTGCAATTCCCTAGAGCTGGTGTAGCTTGCAGAAAGAAAACGGGCTTTGTAATTAAACTGGAGTCTGAATCCAGGCTGTATTACATACACGCTCACAGAATGACTGGAGGCTTCTCTGAACCTCAATAAACCTGTAAAATGGAGATTATATCACCTCCCTGAAAGGGTTCTTAGTATACAACAGGTCCTTCCTAAATATGCTTCTTCTTAAGGAAACTCCTAACTACCTAATTAAAGAAATCCACAAAAACACGTACAAAGTCTTGGAGCTGTCAGGAATTAGGGAAGCAAACTCAGTAAGGGACTGCACTATTAGGCTTTCAATATGGTAGCGGGTGGGGGGATGGGGATTACATTTGCACACTGGCCCCACTGAAAGAAATGGGGTCTGGTGTGAACTGGCACCTCCAATAGTGCTTTCCTAGACCAACATTTATGAGCCTCCTGATGGAAACACACACCACCACCTGTGACACCGCTGTGGCAAAAAAAAAAAAACCTGAAACTCATCAAGCCTCTAGAGTGAATGACCAATGTAAAGGAAAGGTAAAGAGGAACATGACAAACATCACCATAGGAATGCAATTAGCAAAATCCTAACTGGGAAAACCTACAGTTCAGGGAGCCAAGTGTCTTCCACAATAATGACAAAAAAGACAAGGGAAAAAAGAAAGCGACAGCAAGGGAATCTACAAATTAAAAGAGCCTTAAGAGGCACACAAACCAACAGCACTACATGAACTTTATCAGGGTCCTGATCAACACAAAGACATGGAAAACTCTTTTGAGCTAACTGGAGAATATTGAACACTGGGTATTTCATGATATCATGAAATTACTGTTAACAATAGGTGTTAGGCCAGGTGCAGTGACTCACGCCAGTAATCCCAGCACTCTGGGAGGCTGAAGCGGGCAGATCACTTGAGATCAGGAGTTCGAGACCAGCTGGGCCAAAATGGTGAAACCCCATCTCTACTAAAAATACAAAAATTAGCCAGGCATGATGGTGGGCACCTGTAATCCCAGCTACTCGGGAGGCTAAGGCATGAGAATTGCTTGAACCCAGGAGGCGGAGGTTGCATTGAGCTGAGATCACACCACTGCACTCCAGCCTAGGTGACACAGCATGATTCAGTCTCAAAAAAATAAATAAATAAAATAAAAATAGGTGTGATAATGGTATTGTGAATATATTTTAGCAGTAAATATTGGGTATTTATGAATGAAAGCATAAGATGGATTGGATATACATCCAAATAATCTGAGCTGAGAAGTAATGACTAGATTATCAGCAAAGCAAGAATGACCTTGAGTTGATTATTACTGAGACTGAGTGATAGGGACATGGGTTTTTGTTACATAATTCCGTCTGCTTTTACGTATGTTTTAAATTTTCTACTTTTAAAGTGAACGATTAAGCCACAGAGTAGGAGCGGATATGTAAAATACATGTAACTGAAAAGGAGATATAAAAACAGTGAGAAAGCAAGAAAACCAAATACTGTGCAGTAGAAAAATGGACAAAGGCTGTGAGAAGTCAGATGTGAAACCCAGAATGGGGAACAGGCAAATGAAAAGATAGGCAACCTCATCTGAGGTCAGGGAAACGCAAGTTAAAGCCATCTCATGCAAAAAGGTATTGGTAGGTACAAGTGGAAAAACATGAACCATTTTCCTTCTGCTGTCATACCACAACCATCAACAAAGACGACTTCTTGGGACAAAATGTGTGGGGGTTTCTCCCTACCACCAAACAATCAGTTCTGCAGCGGACACCAGCTGGGTGTCCTCTGATTCAATTCTGACACATCTACCTGGAGGTAGCATCAGATCCCACAGGGTGAGGCTCAGTCCCACAAGACCGCCCCTCACTTCTGATGCCAACCACAAGCCCCAGGTTGTTTCACCTGTGCTTCTGACTCACTAGCGATAAAATGCGGATCTCACAACCCCCTTCTTGGGTTACATTAATTTGCTAGAGCAGCTCACAGAACTCAGAGAAACACATTTTCTGGTGATTATAAAGGATATTACAAAGGATACAGTGAAGAGATGAACAGGCCAAGGTATGGGAAGCGGTGCGGAGCTTCCATGCTCTCCCCATGTATCAACCTCCAGGAACCTCCACTTGTTCAGCTACCTGGAAGCTCCCTGAATCCCGTCTTCCTGGGCCTTTTATGGAGACATCACTGGATAATCAAGATTAACAACGTGATTGGATAAAAAGGGTATGGTCTAAGACGAATAGACTGAGTGGGGAGACCCTGCAAGGCCTGTCTGTCCAGATCCTTCCTGGCTTCCCTGTGCAGTATTCTTTCCTCCAGGGTGCGGGGCTGGACCGCTTCTGAAATGGGGGTCTTTTGACCTATAATCAGACAATATGGGTCAATTTCTTTATGGATAGCAGGAGAAGATTAGAGTCCTGCCTTGGGTAGAAAAAGGAAGAGGTGAAAAGACGGCAGGAGAAAGTCAGAGAGATTCTGTTTTCCGAGGCCTTCTTCTAAGGCCTAAAGTGCCTCCAACATTACAACAAGGGCTATGGGAGTTATGGGCCAGGAACAGCGGATGAAAACACAAATATATAAAATATCATAGCAGGAACGTAAAAGTGTCAGCAGGAACTTTTGCACACAAACAGAGGGATAATAAATAGGTGCTTTTACTTTATAAAATGGCAAAACTCAGTAAAGTTTAAGACACCATAGGCTAAAACGCCGCAATTTCACACTTAGGTACTGACCTTAAAGAAACGTTTGTGTAATGGACCCAGGAAGTGAAAGAGATGGCTGCTAATATCACAAAAAGATAGCAAACATTATGCATCTCCTGACAGAAAACACCACCCAACAACAGAGTCATATAATCAGCAAAATTAAACCTGAATCCAAGCCTCTAATATAAGAAAATACAGGAAATAAAGAAGCGTATTGAATCACATTACAGAGATACCATCAGCAAAACTGAGGTGGTGAAAACCTCTGTAAGGCAAATCCAGTGTCTTCAGTAAACAAATTATGAGAGAGAAGGGGAGAGAGAGAGATGAGAGAAGACTCTGTTGAAGAAAAGAAACCTAAGACAGTAGTGGATTCACAGAGGAACAAAGTAGAATGGTCGCCAAGGGCTAGGGGGAGTGGGGAGCAGGCACTGAGTGTTTAATGGGGACAGCTTCAGTCGGGGAAGATGGAAAAGTTCTGGAGAGGGGTGGTGGCGATGGCCTCACAATGTGTGAACATCCTTAATGCTACTCAACTGTACACTTAACGATGGTTAGAATGGTAAAAGTTATGTTAGGTATATTTTACTCTAATTTTTAAAATTTAAAGGAAAAGCAACATAGAGACATATTAACCAATTACAATGCACGGGTCTCACGTGGATCCTGAATCAAAAACACTATTCAAAGGTATGAGGCAATTGGAAATTTGAACGCTGACTGTGATGACATAAAGGAATTACTGGTAATGGGGGTGATAAGGATATTGGTTTTTTTTTTGTATTTTTAGAGATAAATACAAAGATGTCTATACATGAAATAATACCCAGAATTTGACTGAAATGATATAGGAGGAGGAAGCGGATGTAGATAACCTGAAACACAACTGGCCGTGACGGATAATTGTTCACCCTGACAAAGGATATACGCGCGTGCATTACACAGCCTGCCTAAATGTGGGCATTTTACATAATAAAGAAGTTGTAAAATGAGGAAGCTATTATATGTCTGCACAAAAGGAAAAGTGTTAGATGCTCACGGCATTGTGGTTTGTAATAGCAAAATACTGGAGACATCCTAAATGTTTACAAAGACACGACTGAATCCAAAATATTGTGCTACTTCATTTAACAGAGAACTACAGAGCCAAGCAAGTAAGTGATCTAGATCAGTGGATCTCAACCAGGGGTGATTCTGCCACGTTCTGAAATCCAGAGGACATTTGGCGATATCTGGAGACATTTGTGGTTGTCAAAACCTGCCGAGGTGAAGCTACTGGCCTCTAGTGGGTGGAACCCAGGGATGCTGCTAAACATCCCATAATGCTCAGAACAGCCCCCACAATAAAGAATTATATGATCCAAAATATCAGCAGTGCTGTGGTTGAAAAGCCCTGTACCTGATGTATGTGGATTACTCCTCAAACCACAATATTGAATTAAAAACAAATAAGCAAAAACAAGTGGCAAACAGATATATACAAAAGTAATACCATGTAGGTAAAAGTTAACAACACAAAACCAAGACTGTTTACTGCTCATGGAAATTTATCCATGCAGTAAAGTATGGAAAGATGGGTTTGGGGGGGGTACTATATGCCAATTTTAACTATAGATGACTAGAAGGAGAAGCAGGAAATGCTGCTTCAACAGAACTTGTAACATTTTACTTATTCTACCCCTCCCAACAAAAAATAAAAAGCAAATGTGGCAGAGGTGAATGTGGGCACATCTGGCCAGTGGATGCATGGCTGCTGGCTCTGTTGGTCTGTGTGCTTTCCTACTGGGTGGTGGGCAGCAGAGGCTGGATAGACACACAGGGTTGGGGGAACACTCACCGGTCCCCGGAGATCGATGAGCTCTTGCCTCATCTGGGACACAAGGGCTTCCTTGGCCACCAGGGCTCTGTGCAGGCGCTCGTTGAACTCAATCAGCTCACCATGCATCTCCGCCACCTGGAACACAAGCACCCAAAGGTGAGGCTTAGAGGCGGACATTCCCCAGGGACCAATTCCACCTTCTCTGGATTCTCCTTCCTGACACCTGTCAGCAAAACATCCGTAGGCTGTTGGGGCTGGAGCCAATGACACTGCTTACCTGTGAACCATGCAATCCACCCATAAGCTCAGTGTGTTTTGACCTGCTTCATAGTGACACTTCAGAGTCGACAGTATGAAGTTATGGTCCAAATAGGATAGTATCAGATCATGTTTGGACCTTGGGCTTTTTTTTTCTTTTTTCTTTTTTTTTTTTAAATAAGGTCTCACTCTGTCAAGGTCAAACATCTAACAAGGAACTGACACCGAAGCCTTGGCTATGCGCTGTGGTCCTGCCACTCCACTCTGCCCACATGCAACCCATTTGGGCCAGCTGTAAGCTGCTGAATTTTTCCAAATTGAATTACTCGATATTCTCAGCTGATCCCCAATAAATAAAACTGGAGGTGACTATAGACAGTTTACAGTCAATGTACAGACTATTCAACTATAATTTACTTAAGCATTTTAGAGAAATGTGAGATGTACACTCTCCAAGAACCCTGAAGGAAGAACCCTGCAAGCATCTTTAAGAGAAGTCCCCAGAATGCCAATTCAGGCAGATCCTTATCTAGGCCCCTAGCTCCCTGCCCTTCCCAAGAGATCACCCCTCCAACGCCCCAGGCCTCACCTAAGCACTAACTACACTGCATGCAGTGCAAAAACAATACCAGGCCATTTGCAATAAGTACTTTACACGAGCTATAGAAGACACTGTCAGAGTAAAGGAGGGATACAGGGAGAAGCTCTCTGGAAAAACAGGGGTCGCTAAATGTGTGTCTTATCTGAGGAGGAACAAAAGGGAGCCTTCTTTTTTTTGTTGTTGTATGAAGGGTAAGTCACAGAAGAAAATCCACCAAGATATGAATGATAGCCAAAGGGGTATGTTTCCTTCTCATTCTTTCTACTTTTCCTTATTTGAGCTCCCACTCATCAGTGAGAGAAGCCACTTAGACCCTTTATAAAGAATTAAAATTCTTCATCTGAAATACAAGGGAGCCACTGGGCAATCGACATGAAATATATCAGGCTTCCATTAACTTGCTCTGTGAGTTCCCCTCCAAAGGTACCCCCTCTTCTGTCCCTGAGGTACAGACGCTTTCAAACCAGTGTGAAATATGAAATAGTAAGTGAAAATGACACAAAAGATACTGCAAGAACCATGCAATTAACAAAGGCAGAATAAGTCACTGAGCCTTTCTGACAGCTTTTTTCTTTGTACAGATGTAAAATTAATATTCCTTTGTTGCCTTATTCCTTTTCGACAAGAAAAGGTTGAGTTGATCATCTTTGGGCCTTTAACAAACAAATACAGTATTGTTAATAATGCCTATGTGCCCCCTCCACACAGAAATCACATAAACCCTCCACGAGCTTGCTCTGGGCTGTGAATCCATTCACCACGCAGCAAACCAGAAATCCACAGCTGCCGATATTACTGCTAAATACCTGCCAATGTGCCCCCACAAAAATATGAGCCTTAAATAAATGCCACTGCCATTTCCAAAGCAAAGCAGGGTTTTGTGTTTTCTGTTTTGTTTTGCATTGGGAGCCAGAGTGTTACTACAATTTTCCATAAATGCAGAAAACATCGAAACATCCCAGATCCAAGTTGTGTTTACCATAAGCTGTCAAAACCCTGGTTCTCTTTTGCAGCCAGAAGAGCAGAACTTGACCACATCAGGCAAATCTTTCATTTCACTAGGGAATGAAAAGGAAAAATCCGATGCAACTTAAGAGACAAAATTTGATAAAATAATTTCCAGCAACCATTAAAACTATGATGTTCATTGCTACTAAGCTAACCTCTGAAACGCTTGAGTTTTTATATCACATATCCCTACCTACAGCCATTGGTATAAGCAGCTTTCATCTTACATAAACCATACTGAGCTTACTGTTCCTCGAATAACTATTTCCAAACTCCAGTATAACTAGAAATAAATTCAAGACTCAGAAAGAGCCTCAGAAGAGAGAATGTGAGCTCACAAATAGTTCCTGTTATCACAAAAATAAAAGTAGGCTGCACAACCACTGCCTCTTGGAATTTTTATTAGGCTTTGAGGGCACTTATGGGTTCTCATCTGACCTTCTTATTTTTCAAAAGCCACAGAAAATAGGACAGAGAGAGAACAGGTGCCCTCCAATCCATTCTCCTCCAAGCAGGCATCTAATGTTGTCACCTGCTGTTTAATACTTTCAGTGCTTCCACTGCTCTAAGAATAAAACCCAAACTCCTTCAAGATGCAGCCCCAGCCTTTCTCTCCAATCCCCTTTCTCCCTCTTGATCTCACTAACTCACTCAGTCCCCACAGGCCTTCTCTGCTCCATAAACATGTTGAGCAATAAGAGGTCACCCTGCAGACAAGGAAGAGAAAGGTATGACCAGTGGAGGAAACTACAGGTGCAAATGCTGGCACCAGAGGCTGGCAGGGAGGAGGCAGAGAGAGGTGGTTCAGGCATCAGGCCTTGGTGCAAGATGGGCCTGGGCTTGATCAGTTACTGACAGTGTGTGTGTTCTGGTGTGAGCCTGTGGCTGTGCGTCTATGAAATGGGCATTAAAAACCACACCCATTTCACCAGGCCACTGTGAGGATGGCAAGAGATGCCGCACTTAGCGGGCTTGGCAGCACATCTGGGGCAGGATAAGTTCCCAGTGGATGAGAGCTGGTTTTATGTCATGGGTGATCATGACAGGAGACATGGAGGAAGTGGCGGACAAGTAGGTCTCCAGGGGCCAGATGGAAAAAGGCCATGACGTGCCACACCAAGGAGACAGAAATGCTGTGGGGAGCACTCAGTGTGTCCCAAAACAAGAGCACCACAGAGTTGCTAACCATCTTCCAGGCACAGTGCTAGGATCTTAGGGAGGAGGAAGGAGAGCCACACAGTTCACATCCTTTGACATTTGGTAAATTATGATAGAGTGACTCGGAGAGAAGACAGGGTGTCAGGGAAGGCCCACCCCTCCAAGAGTTAACATTCAGGAGTCACTTATCTAATGAGCCTTGGGACATGCCAGGCAGCCTCCCATGCCATATCCAATGCCTATATCCCCACCAGGCACTTGTGTCCTGACATCATCAGTTTGAGAGTCTGATGTGCTTCCTTCTATCCTCAGTTGTTGTATTTCATGAAAATTAATCAATCTGTAGGTAATTAAGGAGGAGATGCCATTTGACAACACTATGACAGTGACAAATCAAAAATAAATGCCAGGTGGAGATACAATGACCAGGGCTGACACAGCCACAAACCCTGCCCAGCAAGGGACAGAGGACCAGGAATGAAGCCTTGATTCTCCAAAAGGCCCAAGGACACCACCTAGCCAGTAGAAGTTGTGGTTCTCAACTTGTGCTTGGAAGGTGCAAAACTGATCAGTTAATGAGGTGCAAAGACTATGCCTCATCATCTAGGTTTCATCTTTTGGGACGGAGAGAAGGTATAAGATTCAAGAAGTTTAAGTAACTTGCCTATTTGGCAACATCTATCAAATTTTTTTTTTATACTTAAAGTTTTAGGGTACATGTGCACAACGTGCAGGTTTGTTACATATGTATACATGTGCCATGTTGGTGTGCTGCACCCATTAACTCGTCATTTAGCATTAGGTATATCTCCTAATGCTATCCCTCCTCCCTCCCCTCACCCCACAACAGTCCCCAGTGTGTGATGTTCCCCTTCCTGTGTCCATGTGTTCTCATTGTTCAATTCCCACCTATGAGTGAGAACATGCGGTGTTTGGTTTTTTGTCCTTGCCATAGTTTGCTGAGAATGATGGTTTCAAGCTTCATCCATGTCTCTACAAAGGACATGAACTCATCATTTTTTATGGCTGCATAGTATTCCATGGTGTATATGTGCCACATTTTCTTAATCCAGTCTATCATTGTTGGACATTTGGGTTGGTTCCAAGTCTATCAAATTTTTTAAATCACTCACCTTTGATTTAACAAATCATGGCTGGGCAGAAATCCTGCCTCTCTACTTGCATGTGAGCTCAAAATACAAGTTTAGCTCCAAATGGCTGGGATACACACCTCAATGCCTATCAAAGGGGACTGGGTAATTATCTCAGGATTCCACTACTCCCCTGCGCGCTGTTCCCTTGGCAGACAGCACTAATCAATCACCGTTCCTCAAGAAGATACCTAGGCAGTCATAACCAATCAACCAGTGTGTTGACCAGCAAGATGATGCCTATTTGGTAGCCCTGGCCTAAAAGATGGGGGAAAGCACCACCAAGAAAATGACATTTGAGTTGGGCTTTGGAAAATGATGCCTTCGGAGC
Organism: Pongo pygmaeus; assembly: GCF_028885625.2. Lineage (NCBI taxonomy): Eukaryota > Metazoa > Chordata > Mammalia > Primates > Hominidae > Pongo > Pongo pygmaeus. The sequence continues at coordinate 16,439,385 of NC_072391.2, forward strand.
TTTAGGAGATGGAGCAATTCCTTCCAGCTGGAGTATCAGGAAAGATGATCTCCAAAAATAATGTGGCTGTGAAAAAACTTTTAAGTCTGTGAAAATACCAGGAATTATCATAATTACCTGCCAAATCACAAAAGGATTATAAATTTTTCAAAAACACCTCCGGCATTTCCTTTCATATCAGAATGTTCCCTCCATCTAATCACATTCAAGTAAATCATGCTTCACCCTCCTCCAGCTAACAAATTAGATGCTTCCTGATTAATTAGATCAAGACACCCCCCAAAATTTCAATAGCAACTGAGGCTCTTTGGGGGTCACATACTCAAAACTCTCCAAGATTATTCACTTCGATGCCTTAGAATCTGTTAAGTTTTATAAAACTCGCAACCCGTTTTCTGGCCCAGTTTACTCTGGTTGTGGGGAGGGGCCTGAAGCCTCTTTCTGTGATGACGGCATTGCACCTGTCTTGTTAAAAAGTGAACCTAGACAGTCCCCACTTTGCGTTCACACGCTCCGGAGCACCAACTAAGTGTCAGCCCTCTTACAGACATTAGGTGCACCAGCTCACGTAATTCCTGCAACCCCCCTGCAGGGCTGGCATGCTTTCCTTACCAAGGAGGCAAAGGAAGGTTGGCTTATAAGCCTCAAATGTCAGGAGAAGGAAGTGACAGAGTGAGGATTTGAACCCCCACCTTAATGGCCCTACTATCTGTGCTCTTTGCACTCCCTCTTGGGATATGGTAGGAAGATGATCCCTTTGGTGGTTAAGGACAATTCATTTGTACTGCAGAGTAGAGGGAAGTGGCATGGTTTAGACTCGTGGGTCCCAACCCAAGCTGATCACTAGTCACTGGGAGGGCTTCTGAAAAATGCAGATTTCTGGGTCTTGGCCCCTGAAATTCCGATTCAGTAGACTGAGGGGAAGGACCTCAAAGAAGTACTTTTTAAAGCCCACGGTGACTGTAATGATCAGTCAGAGTTGAGAGCCACTGGTAAACACAAAAGGAGCGTTTTACAGACTCAGCTTTGAACGGTAGTTGGGCCATTCCCTACTTGTGGGAAACAGTTTTCCTCTTCCTCATTTGTAAAACGGGGACGTCGCAGAAGCTCCTCCACTTGTCAGCTCTCCACCTCTGAACTCTCGCTGATGTGAACAAAGCCACAAGTCAGAATAAAATGGCATGAACCCTGCCTGCCCACAGCGGATGGCGGTACAGTCATCCCTCGGTATGGGTGGCGGATTGGTCCCAGGACTCCACATGGATAGCAAAATCCACGGACACTCCAGTACCTTCTATAAAATGATGTAGTATCTGCAATAGAACCTACACATCTCCTCCTGTATATTCTAAATCATCTCTAAATTACTTACAGTACCTGATATGATGTAAGTGCTATGTAAATAATTGTTATACCATATTGTTTAGGGAATAAAGAGAAGGAAAAAAGTCTGTACACGTTCAGTACAGATGCATTCTCCCCGCCTGGTATTTTTGCTCCTCAATTGGTTGAATCACAGATGCAGAGTCGCAGATACAGAGGGCCAACTGTAACTGTCACATGTAGTGTCGCTACCTCAGTAATGACACAGCAAGTGCCACACACACACACACGGCAAGTGACTCTATGACAGTGACATGCAGCAGGGTGGCCCACAAACTGGTGTGGGTGTGCCACCTGTTTTCTACCAGTATGAGATCAGAGGAGGAAAGAAACTGGAAGCAAGCATTTAGAAATGTTTCAAGCAATTTCATATTGCTGTGAAACACAGGAGCTTCAGGGTTTTTCTAGACTGTTTTTTGGTGATTTATAAAAATATCATTCTGCAATGAATTGAAAGTTTTTTTAAAAAGAAAACTGGTTCTCATAGTTTTAGAAGCATTGACCTATAAGTGCTGTGTCTGAAGCAATCTCTTGCATTAATAATTATGAACAACAAGGATAAAAAATAATGAAAAAAAGCCAAACTACAAACACATTTGGATAAAATTCAAGAGAGTTGAAAAGAAAAATGAGATAAAACCAATGCTATCAACACCTGTCATTCTTTTAGATGCATATACAAGTATCCCTTATCCAAAATGCTCGGGACCAGAAGTATTTTGGATTTTGAATTTTTTGGATTTTGGAGTATTTGCATTATACTTACAGGATGAGCATCCCAAATCTGAAAATCTGAAATCCAAATGCTCCAATGAGCATTTCCTTTCAGCATTATGTCAGCACTCAAAATATGTTGACTTCCAGTATATTTTGAATTTGGGATTTTTGGATTTGGGATGCTCAACCTGTACATTGTCTTGTAGTGTCCATTTAGCCTTGAAAACTAAGAAAACTAGAAATGTTCATTGAAATAATAGGTGTCCAGATCTAGCACTAGACCCAGAGTAACAGGAAATCCTCAGGGAATTCTAGTAGCCATAGCTCTCCTTGACCTTGGCACTGTGGGTCCAGGGAGTGACAGTGAAATCTGAATCCCAGTTATTAGGGCTCCAAAGCCCATGCTGTTCTGGTCACATGCCTTTCAGGCAACAAATAAATAACCCAGGAAGAGAAACACTGTGCCCATTTGAGGAAATGTAGGCTTGGCGGGGGCAAGTGGCCTGTCTAAAGCTACACAGTTTATTTTACTCCCTAACAGAGCCACGACTACACACCAACCTTCCTGCTTTTAATTCAGCGCTCTCTGTTCCTCTACTGGGAAGCCACAAGACTTTTAAAGTAGCTGAGGAATGGCGAAGTGTTCTGTAAACTAAGGGCGCTGTCTTCCCGGAGGGGCAATGGTGACAGCGTGGAGGGACGGGCAGACTCAGGGAGCACTCCCTGCGCACCAGGAACGTTCCACGTCCTCTCCAAGCAGTACTCACCTGTACCCTACAACTCCCCTGGGAGGTGAGTGGTGTTACTGTCCCTAATTTTGTAGCTAAGAAAACTGAGGCACAGAAAGGGTGTGCAACTTGTCCAAGGCCACACAGGAAGTAAGCAGCAGAACTGCGATTCGGATTCCCGAGCCTGTGTTCTTGGCCACACTCCTCTCTCCTCCCTCTCTCAGCATATGCCATCACTGTGATGCTGAACTAGCATCTCAAGGTACCAGTGAAGAGCAGAGGACCTGGAAAGGTGCTGAGCCAGGGATGGAGGGCTGGGAGCATCTCAAAGGTAAGGGACACTGTCACACACACACGTACACACACACAGAGCCGAGGAAGGCGCTGTCAACGCCACAGTGAATGGCTGCCACCAGCAGGCAGAGACGAAAAGCCATGTGGTCTCTGGCTGCTCCCACATCCCCCTCAGGGGGACCCTAGCAGTAAGGGAAAGGGCACCTAGAGTAAGTAAGAACCTCGGCCAATGCAAGGCCAAAGGAGACTCCCAGAGAAGAGTCTAGGAGCTCCCCAGCAGCTAGGGTAAGCCTTCTCCAAATTGGTTTCTGCTTCAGGTGAAGGCAACACCGACAACAGCTTCAAACGAAAATCCCAGCATGAAGACATTCCAGGAGACTGGCAGACATGACTTCCAGATGTTCCATGTCAAGGAGAAAATGAGACCGTGGAGGTCAAATCCAGGTCCTGCCTACTCACTGCTGGATGACCTTGTGTAAAGAATCACACATCTTTGATTCCTGGTATCCTATTTTTTTAATTTTGTTTTCCAGAGACAGGGTCTTATTCTGTTGCCCAGGCTGGAGTACAGTGGTGCAATCACAGCTCATGCAGCCTTGACCTCCTGGGTTCAAGTAATCCTTCTGTGTCAGCCTCTCGAGTAGCTGGGACTACAGCCATGTGCCACCATGCTCAGCCTTTTTTTTTTTTTTTTTTTTTTGGTAAAGACAGGATATGGCTATGTTTCTCAGGCTAGTCTTGAACTCCTGGACTCAAGGAATCCTCCTGCCTCAGCCTCCCAAAGTGCTACGATTACAGGCATGACCCACCGCACCCAGCTCTAATTCCTGGTATCTTATTTGTCAAATGAGGTTATTGTCACCTATTGTCCAGGTTTGTCATGAGGTACAAAGGGATGAAAGAGTTCTCAGGCAGTCAGTACCTGCCATGATGCGGACAGGATGTAACAGAATGAGCACCTGCTATGGGTCTGATAGCACTCTAAGTGTTTTACATATTAGCAGACATTAAAACCTGGGAGGTGGATATTTACCCCCATTTTACAGATGAGGAGAACTGAAGTTCAGAAGGGTGACTCGAATGTCCCAAGTCATGCAGTCTGGAAGGGAGGGAGGTGGTCAGTCTGGCTCCAGAGCTCATGGTCCTGCATCTCCCATCTTTGGAGTCTCTCCTGTTTCTTTCTTCCTTCCAATCCACCTTTTGCTTTGGTTCTGCTGTGGGGAGGGCTGGCCCCAGGAAGTTATTCGGGCTTGCCCTGATGAGCCAGGTGCTCTGGAGTCTCGGGACTCATCCTCCTCAGTGCCACACCATAAAGCCACCATGTAATAAATTCAACTGAGACCTGTGGGGCAGATCATCCTGAAGTGCCACCGAGACAGTGCTGTGTGGGCTCTGTCTGCAGAGCCACTAAGCAGAGGCTTGTAAGTAAACCTGGTGATAACTTCACATTTCAAAGGCTCCCCTGATCACCTCTGCAACAAGCCCCTCCGCACTCAGAACACTAAGATGGCAAGAGGTAATGCTTACACACATCAGGATGGGATTACAGTTTAAAGAGGGACAACACCCATCACTAACAACAGCACAATTAGTAAGGCGATGCCTCTGAGAAGCAGAGGTTTAGGTGACCGTCACAGCTTGGCCACGGGGCTGTGAGGTCTCAGGCCCCAATGTTGGTCATCATTTCTCCCGACATGTGGCCTTTCAGAATATACACAGGCAAGCCAGGGAGGGAGGCTTCATAGAGCAGCAGCTGCTACCCGCCTGGAGACACTGATGCTCTCCTGGCCCCCACCAACAGCCCTCCAAGAGCCAAGGCAGAATCCACAGAAACGACCATGTTACAATAGCAGCTGACACCTTCCTGGTGGTTGGTGAGCAATGACAGGGGAAAGAAAGCAAAAAACAAAACCTGGAGCCCCAGCCCTCTGCTGAAAGGTGTGTTCCTCTAAGAAGAACACAGAAGAGGCACTGATGCAGCTGTGAGGGTCTTTAAGCCGGTTCCGCAATTCACACCTGTCCTGTGAGAGCAGTACGGGACAGAGTGTGTGGCATGGTGCAAACGCCAGAGGCAGGCCGTTTGGGATTAAAACCCACCGTTCCTGACTTCCTAGATGTGACTTTGGGCAATGTACCTCCACCTCTCTGGGCCTCAGTTTCTCATGCATAAAATTACATTAACAACAATGCAAATTTCAAAGGGCTTTTGTGAGGTTTAAATAATAAAAAAGTGCTTAACTTAGGGTTACATAAAGTACTCCATAAATGTTAATTACCACGATTATCCATTAAAGAGGCACCAGCAGAAGTGTCCAGTACCACTGGTCCTGTAGAATCTACATCCTTCACCTCTCCAAGGTCTATCCCCCGCTCCTCCATCCTTGTTGCCAAACCTAGGTTCAGAAGCCCCCTCCAACCTAGACAAACATCACCACCTCCCTGCTGCCCCCGCCACCAGCTAACACTCAAATGATCTTTCTAAAACCCAGGATCACATTCCTTTACTGCTTAAAACCCTTCAATAACATTTACAAACTAGACTGCATGATGTCTGCAATTTGCTTTGAAATAATACTAGGAGTGGCGGTGGGAAGTGGGGAGTGGGACTGGCTTGGGTTGGTAGCTGCTGAAGCTGATGGGACTGTGTGCTGGGCACACAGAGGTGCATTCTACTATTCTGTCCACATTCACATTTGTCCACAATCCGAACTAAAAAGAAATTCTTCAATAGCTTTCCACTAATTTTCTTGGCATGGCATAAAAGCAACTGGTGGGAGAGGAGGTGTGAGGAGAGGGGAGAAAACATTTCAAGAGAAGGACCGACATGGATGGAATGAGAATATGACTGCACCCCCACCTTCCCACCATGCACACATCCTAAAATTCTATCCACCCTTCACAACGTCACTCAAATCTCAGTTGATCTCCTTGCCCGACGCCTTCGATCCATTCATCCACCTCCTCCATAGATTATCCCCCAGTAGTAGTGGCAACAACAGTTACTGTTTTCTGAGCACTTACTACATGTCAAGTACATCATGTTTGACATAAAGGCTCTTTCATGCAATAAAAGGAAGTGCCCCGACTGGCCACAGCCCCATGATATCTGAGTTGGGCGAGTGGAGCACAGCTAGATAGAGCTCCCACTGGTCCCTCCAGAGCCATAAGCTGTTGTGCAGTGTACAACCTGCACAACTGCACAAAGAAGCCTTAAGACATCATACTAGATGCTGGTGTTGTTCCTATTTTATATGGGAGGAAACTGAGGCCCACAGGGACTAGAACACTTGCCCATGGTCACACGGAGATGGCTTCAGTAGCTAACGCCCAGACCCATGTTCTATCTGTTACATGAGGCTCCCCCAGAAGAAGGTGTAGCATGCACTTCTGCAGATGGTAATGTCTCCTGGGCAGTTCACAGCTCTAGCACAGAGCACAGGATCTTAGTCAACTCCACGTGTGTTACTGGGAACCACTGCAAAAGCCACTGACAACACCAGACACTTGTAGGGCTTATTTCTGCTGCATGAATTATGGGAGGGTCAACTGAAAAAGGGGCAGAGCCCTCTTTCCGTAAACGTAGCATATGAGGTGGTTTACTTGGCGCCACACAATGGGTGTAATTATAGTTCCATCACAAGCACAAAACATGGGGCTCGGCTAGGCCTGTGAAAATGGGGCCTGAACTACTTTGAAAGGCTCTGTTGGCCTCTCCTTTCAAAAGCACAGTGGTTACAGGCTGGCTTGCAGAGGACAGCTATTGATTTCCCAAGACCTGGGAGTCAGAAGGCAGCGCAGTGTTGGCCTCCTCTCCTCCCCAGCAGAGAAGGCCTTCTCCAGCCTGCTGGGCAGGCAGCCCAGGAGGACAAAGAGGAAGAGGAGGATACAGTGAGGCCAGTGTCATTAAGAGCAAACATTTACTGAGCATGTATTGGATGCCAGACCCAATCCTAAGCCCCATCCTTGTGTTAACTTATCCATACAAGGCCTGTCCATGGCTCTTTCTCGAGAAACTTATCTTCAATATCTGAAAATTCTCAGATTCATTCATTCATTCCACAAACATCTATTGAGCATCTACCATTTGCCAAACCCTGTTTTAAACACTATGGATACAGCGACAAACAACAGAGACTCTTGCCCTCGTGGCTTCTATATTCTAGCTAGTGGTTCCATCTACAGATTGAGGAAATGGAGGCTCGCGGAGGTTTAGTCCTAGGCAAAGGTAACACTAAAGGCCATGGGATTGGAACCAGAGTCCTTTCTCACACCACCATGCTGGACAATCTCTCTCTGCTCTGAGGTTATTTTATAAACCCTCTCCCTTTGTGAGGCTGTATTAGTCTGTTCTCATGCAACTGACAAAGACATACCCAAGACTGGGTAATTTATAAAGAAAAATTGGTTTAATGGACTCACAAGTTCCACATGACTGGGGAGGCTTCCCAATCTGGCAGAAGGCGAAAGGCATGTCTTATATGGCAGCAGACAAGAGAGTGAAGGAGAGCCAAGAGAAAGAGGAAACCTCTCATAAAACCATCGGATCTCAGGAGACTCACTACCACAAGAACAGTAGAGGAGAACAACCTCCATGATTCAATTATCTCACACTGGGTCCTTCCCACAACATGTGGGAATTATGGGAGCTACAACTCAAGATGAGATTTGGGTGGGGACACAGCCAAACCATAGCAGAGGTCAAATGCACCTCCCTGCACAGGCCTGGAAGCACTAATTCATTCATTCATTCATGTTTCTTCATTCATTCAACAAACATTTATTGAGCAACGGTGTGCCAGGCACTGATCTGAGCTCTGGGCATCAGTGTGACAAGGACCCTGCCCCTGCCCCTGCACTCACAGAAGTCCCTATCTCGTGGGGATCTAGGTGGTCAACGGTTCTCAGACAAACTGGCCAGTGGCACAGCAGTAAGACTAAGGTCGCTGGGAACACGAAGGGGAGGCAGCTACCTGTCCTGGGGCTTGTGATACTAAGCTGAGGCCAGAGGCAGGCAGAGGTCAGCCGGCAGGAGGCATGAGAACAGGTTCACACCCAAGCCCCATCATGCATCTGCTCCCATTTCCTCAGCTATAAAGTGGGGCTCCATCGTATCAAGCAGGATTTTAAACATGGTTAAGATGTGACTTCAGAGCAGCCAGCCTGGCACAGGGCCTGGGGCAGCTTCTTCTTATCCCCGAGAATAGGTTGCTGGACCCAGGAAGTTACTGAGTACCGTGAGGCTAACATTAGCACACCAATACAGAAGCTTTTCTGGAAAATATTTCACCCCGAAGTGCTGCTTTTCCCTTCATTTTGCAAGGTGCTGCAAAGCACAGGCTTTCATATAAAGATGTAAATTCCAAAATTATGTGGCTCTTTGTCGTGTTCTCATGTCTTGAGAAATCAGTGGAAGCTGGCGTGCGTTTTTAATCATATTCCTTTCGAAGTAACACACAGAGACTTCCTGAATATTTCAACCACGGGCTCAATAAATTATGTCCAAGTTTCAAGAGAAAGACAGTAAATGAAAGAACATTAAATTTTATGAGCATCAAAATGTTGTTTGCCTTTGAGAGTCTCTTTCTCATACCCAACAGCACTCCCGTAAAGCTGCCAAGAGCCTCCCTCAGGTAACGGCTGGCTTGCTCCTCCCAGGAAAGGGTACACAGCCATTCATTTGTGCCGAGTAGTAATTCGTGAACACCAGCACCTGGACAGAGGAAAGACTGTGCTCAAATGTGAGCGAGCACTGTGGGGTACTGGTCTGGGGGATGAACTTGGTGCTGGATGGCCAGGATTCTGTCCCAGTCTGCCAGTAACTTGCTGGGTGACCTTGGGTAAATCATTCAACCTCTCTGGACCTCAGTTTCCGCATCTGAAAAATGGTGGCCATAGGAGCTCTTACATGATAGTGTTGTTATGAGGACTAAATGAGCCAATACACAACTCAAGCTTCGTAAAAGACACAAGATTCCGATTCTTAAGCTTTGCTTGACACACAGAACTGGGCACATCCCTACAACTTCCTTAAGCCCCACAGACATTACAATGGAAAGACGAGATGGTATAGTTTAAAACAACAACACGGAATTTAAAGGGCTTGAATCTGGGACCACACTTCACTGGCTGTGTCCCATGAACAGGGGCAGCCATTGTTTCTATACAGCTCTGAACACCCCTAAGCCTCATGGTTTCACCAGCAACATGGAGACTGTAATCTCTTCTCTCCATGGGACACTGAAAATATGACTGAGATCTTGTATGTTAAAATGCCAAGCATACACTCTTGCCCTGAGGAGGCATGCAGCAGACATCTGTGACTTTTCTTGCCTTGCAGAGGGCAACAGGCAATAAAACTTTTTCTCTGGGTGACTCATATCCCCATGATATACTCAGTGAAGATAAGTGCAAAAGTATCACAACGCTTCCCTGCCTGGGCCACCCCCAACACAGTGGCTCATCAAACGTGATCTTCTTCTGTTTTCTATTCAACAGTCAGCATTACAAGACCACATCTACCTCCCAGAATCTGGGAGAGGTAAAAGAGTTCACGTTCTCAGCACCATCTATGAAGCTGGGGTCTCAAGCCTAAATTTCTTTACTTCCTGGCACAAAGCACTGTGCTGGAAACGACCTGGCAGCTACAGAGCCACTAGCCCACAGCTGCTCTAATCCCTACAATGGGAATGTCATGGAGACAACAAGTGGGTCCTTGTGACAGAGATACTGGTGCTCACCATGCACCCTACCTGCTCCCCAAGCTTCCCAGCCTCCTCTGCACAACAGGGCACAAGCTTTTGACTTACAGCCAACGAGCTCCAGGTGGAAGTGACAAATGTTTCTTCCGAGTCACAGCACAGGACTGCTGGCATGTGAACCTGCACCATCCCTTGCCTGTCACACTAAGTGAGGAAGCCACGGTGAGGCTACCAGATGGGAGCCTCTGTCCACCTAGATTTCTGAGTCACTATGTGAAGCACAACGGTCCCGCTGCTGCCCTTGGGCAACCCATGTTGAACACATACAAACAGGAAATAAGCTTTTATTTTGTTAAAGACCAAGACTGAGGATCATTTGTTACTGTGGCAGAACCAACCCTATTCTGACACGTGTCAACTTGACAACTCTGTATCTTCCTAGCTCTCTCACAATGGGCCTGAAAGTCTGAGGAAAGGCACAGAGGCCAAAGACATTTCTTAAAGGCAACTTTGCGACAGCCACAGGAAGTAAGTATCATGATATCCTTTTACGCAAGAAGAAACTGGGCTCAGACACAATAAATCATTTGTTCAAGGTCATACAAATCACAAGTGGTGAAGTCAGAATTTGAACCCAGGTCTATCCATCACAAGACTTGTATTCTGTCTACTATATGGGCCCAGGCAGTACTTTCTAATGAATTTGTCTGTGAAAGCCCCAAATACAATTCAAATCTCTCCTTGGGCTCCAATAATAACAGTAACCATAGGTTGGATGCATTCCACAGGCCAGACACTCTTCTGGATCCTTTATCAATATTCTTTCACTGTAATCATCACGTCTCTTCAAGGCATTATGCCCATTCTACAGGTAAGGAAATAGGGGCTTAGAAGAGACTGTAGGATGAGTTCTCATAACCTCACGGTGAAGTAAATAGAGGAAAGATGCCAGTGGTGACAGACAAAGGATTGGGGCCCCTTTAGTGGATGGAAGGCAAAGACTCCACTTAAAAGGCTATAAAGCTGGACACCGAGGAACACTCTCCACTGGGGGATCTCAGGCCTTCAAGAACCCACAAAGATGCTTCAATGCCCAAGATACCACATGCTCAGTCAGGGTGACCTAATCACTCTTAGAGATGTTTGCTGCCGGGGTTGTGAAAGAGAGACAGGGGAGATCATCCCTTCCGGTCCCTCCCAAATGTTCTCGCAGCTCTAGCCTCTTGTCTACCTGGCCACAAGGTGCGAGTTACTGATAATAACCTCACACTGCCCCCAAGTGGTCACTCGGCTCCAGTTGACTCACAGACCAACGTTTCCAGAACTCCAAACACAAATCCGTTCAATGCAAAACCATGCTCTTCCCATTCTGTCTCCCACATCCATCCATCCTTACTATTACATGCCAAGCACTGTCTAGACACTGGGGATACAACAGGGAACAAAGAGATAAAAGCTTCTTCCTCCTCTGGGCTTACATCCTAGAGCCCAAAGTTAGGAAGGCTTATTGACTGAGGAACATTGTCTTTATGCCCCGTTATGGAGAATAGGACTTCAAACAAAAGGTCGGGCTTCAATAGAAATTCTCCTTCCTTTGCAGAGACCAGATTCTGCATCTGAGAAATTAACCAGGATTTCTACAGCTGCATTCCATTCTAGTTAGTCTCTCCAGGGAAGGAGAAGAACGGGAGGAGGATAGAGAAGATGAAGATGATGATGATGATGAAGACAAAGATGAAAAAGAAAACAATTTTTGGCTAAGAAACTAAACCTGATCATTATGTCTTGGATTTAAATCTAAAAAGTGATCGTCTCCAGTTCCTCATTTGATGCTAAAAGACCCTTTTTCAGTGGCCCTCATGGTGAACATCTCTCTTTTTCTCTCTGCCCAAGATGAATTCCCCTCTTTTTTGGCTAATGGAATCCTGCTTTTTCTTAAGAAACCACTTCTCTTCCCAGTGGTCTGGGGAAGCTGACCAAACGCCCCCATTGACTGGTGGCCATGTGCCCTGGCCCTGCCAATCAGTGTATTTCATCCTTTGGCCACAGTGACTGGTTCAGGGATGACAGAAGACTCAAGTCAGGCCAATAAGAGTCAATTCCAAGAATCTTTTTAGAGTTACTGGGAGAGAAACCCTCTCTTCATGACAAGAATTTCTAAGCTCATAGGACATAAGCTTGGAGCTGCTAGGATCCATCACATATAGAGAGAGCCTTCCTAAGAATGAAGACCACAAAAAAGAAAGCAGAGAGCAACAGCAGGAAGAGAACATCCACATTTGCTCATCTGACCTCTGGATGCAACCCTGCGGAAGGTTACACCAATCCTTGGATGTCCTGTTTTCACCAACCAAAAACTTCATTTTTTGTTAAGCCCAGTTTGAGTTTTCTGTCATTTGGATTAGAGTCCTGACTCACAGAGCCACCAAGTAACTGCCCAGTTTCTGCTTGAACACCTCCACTCACAAAAAACTCACTACCCATCATCCTTTTTTTTTTTTTTTTTTTTTTTTGAGACGGAATCTCACTCTGTCGCCCAGGCTGGAGTGCAATGGCACGATCTCAGGTTACCACAACCTCTGCCTCCCAGGTTCAAGAGATTTTCCTGCCTCAGCCACACAAGTAGCTGGGATTACAGGCATGCGCCACCACGCCTGGCTAATTGTTTTTGTATTTTTAGTAGAGACAGTGTTTCACCATGTTGGCCAGGCTGGTCTCCAACTCCTGACCTCAGGTAATCCACCTGCCTCAGCCTCTCAAAATGCTAGGATTACAGGTGTGAGCCACCATGCCCGGCTGCCACTTATCATGAAACAGTGATGATGGCGCATGTCTCTTTCCAATGAATTCAGAGTTGTCTGTGTGTAGTCCTAGGACAGCCCATGATGGCCACAGGTGGAACAAGTTTAACCTCTCCCTCCATGTGACACTCCTTATCTGGGAGACTCTAAGCTGCAGGGCAGCATCATGAATCCTCCATCTGGAAACACTGTTATGATTTTGGGCCATATATTGTTAAACATGTTTCTTTCAACCTCTTTCAATCAATAAATATTCCACAAGTGCCTCCCACCTGGAAGGTGGGTCTGGGGGTGGGGATGGGGTAGGGGGCTGCAGAGAGAGATTCCATAGAGTCTCATCTCCCAGGCCCCTGCCATCCAGGAAGGCAACAGATCAAGGATGATGTCCCTTATCAAGCTAGCCATTTCTGATTTGCCTACAGGGATATAGTATGGGCTGTGGGTTCTGGGAGACCTGGTGTGAATGCTACTGTGTGACCTCACACAAATTACACGGCCTTTCTGAGACTCAGTTTTCTCATCTACAAGTGGAAACTTTAATGATACAGATTTCCTGAAGCTGTGAGGAGAACGTGACACCCCTTGTGGGGCTCTGTGCACAACGCCTGATGCACGGTGAGAACCTGAGAGGGGATGAGCTTCCTTGTTCCTGGGAATACCTCCCAGGGGGAAGGCGGCCAAGGAAGGCAATTCCTCTGCTGGTCTGGTCCCCGATGAGCTTCCTTATTTACCCCCAGGGTTCTGAACATCCCCAGGGTTCTGAACAGAGTGTACTTCCCTTCCTCGCCCAACCCCAGGGCTCACGAGTTGCCTCCACACTGCTTAAAAAAGTCTACTGGACTCCAACACTTTCCTTTTCAAAGAAAACAAAAGCCGTGGCTTCGGCAAACCGCAGAGGCAATGTCTGGCCTAAACAATTGATCCGCCTCCCACCTCCCTAATGACTCAGCCCCAGAAAACACTGATGACACATGAGGTAGAAATCTACTTATGCTAAGAAAATAAGTCAAACACCGGTTCCAGGATGCACTGAATAGCTCCAAATGCAGGTGCTTCCTCGGCTCCTCTGGTAGCCGCTGCGAAGAGAACCTGGATTCAACCCAAGGACCGCAGCACTTTCAAGGTGAAGCGGCCGTGAGAGGGCCACGGACGTGTCACCCAACCGTTCCTCAGCTGCAGAAACTTCCACTTGCAACCTGTTTGCTTCTTTGGAGCTTTTATACCCAGGACCTAAAGAGGACTGTCCCAGACTTGAGATGATGAGGGAAGATGCTGACAATGGCAGCAAAATCTCAGGGTTTCTCCATGAGGCCGTCGTCCTCACTCGGCCAGGGAAACCACGCCATCACCGTCAATGAAAGGCAATCCTTCCCTTCGTCAATAAAAGCTGGGGCAAATGGGTCACATGTTTGCAAGTATTCTTCTTCAAAGAGAGATTTGTGAGCAGGTGCAGTGGCTCACACCTGTAATCCTAGCACTTTGGCAGGCCGAGGTGGGAGGAACCCAGGAGTTCAGGACCAGCCTGGACAATATGGTGAAACCTCGTCTCTACAGAAAATATAAAAATTAGCCGGGCATGATGGTATGTGCCTGTAGTCCCAGCTACTGGGGAAGCTGAGGTGGGAGGATCACTTAAGCCCAGGAGGTCAAGGCTGTGGTGAACCGAGATCGCACCACTGCACTCCAGCCTGGGTGACACAGCAAGACCCTGTCTTGAATAACAACAACAAAACACCCATCACATTGCATACCTTAAATCCACATAATTTCTGGTTACCATTTATACCTTAATATAGCTAAGTAAAAAAAAAAAATTAATATACCTATCTCCAGCAACTGTGGAGACAGTGTGACATAAAAGGAACTTCTGGAGGGAAGACAAACCTACTGTTGCCTCCCAGCCCCATCCCCTGCCAGGTGGGTGGCCTTCAGAAGGTGACATGCTTTATGCAAACTCAGTTCCTTGTCTGTAAAAGAGTTTACCACTACCTGCTGCCCAAGATGGTTAAGATCAAACTGAGAAAACATCTCCCAGGCCTGGCCAGCTCTGGTGCTCAATGATGCCCAGTCCCTCTGCCTTCCAAGGCTTCTTGTGGTGTCTGTTTTTTGTTTGTTTGTTTTTGAGACAGGGCCTTACTTTGTTGCCCAAGCTGGAGTATGGTGGCACCATCATAGCTCACTGCAGCCACAACTTCCAGGACTCAAGTGATCCTCCCATATTAGCCTTCTGAGTAGCTGGGATTACAGGTACACATCACCACACCCAGCTAATTTTTGTATTTTTAGTAGAGATGGGGTTTCACCATGTTGGCCAGTATGGTCTCCAAGTCCTGGACTCAAGCGATCCTCCTGCTTCGGCCTCCCAAAGTGCTGGGATTACAAGCATGAGCTACTGTACTCAGCCAACAGAGTTCTCTCATACCTTGATTTTCCATCTCTAAAATGGAAGGACAGGTGACTTGTCACTTGCCAACCCTTCAGAATATACAATGAAATGCAAATGTCACCACTCTGAATGCAAAACCTGAGTAAAGAGAAAACACAGTATTCCAATATCTTTTCTCTGAGGGGATAAAATTTTAAGGTATGGGCATGACTACAACACAGACCATCCAGTGAAACGTGCCAACATGTCCAGGCCAATCTCAACAACACGGTGACAGACACAGGGCAGTGGGGACACAGTTTCATGTCACCTGCTCCAAGATTTGTTGTTAAATTCTTGCCAAGAACTGCTATGCCGTCAAATTTATTTATGGCTCCTGTGTCAACGCAGGATGCTGAGCAGAGAGTCTATTCTGAATACCTTGGCTTTAACTGTGTTACAGCGAGCTCCAAACCAAAACTCTCTCCCTACAGGCTGGAAGACCCGCAATATTAAGTCATTTCAACCTCCTGTTAGCCACTCTGAGAATAATCAATGTCTCTGGGTCTGTGGTGATGGCCTAATTTATTTAAAATGTAAATATTATATTTCTCTATGTCCCAAAATGCCAACTGGTTCTTCTTCTTTCATTTAATAAGGTTTTCATAAAGACATTAAGTGCTGGGCCGTTGTCACAAACACAGACCCAGACAGACAGTCTTCCTGGATGCGCAGGAAGCAGGAGAGGGTAGCGGTGGAGATGCAGTCCAACTGCCTGGGTTCAAATCCTGATCCTGCCAGTGACGAGCCACATGAGCTTGAGCATGTGGTGATCCTGGCTGGGCCTTGGTGTCTTCATTAGTAAACGAGAAGGATAACTATGGTACCCATCTTACTGAGTTACTGCGAAAAATTCACTGAAATAATCTGGGGAAGGCACTTAACACACTGTCTAGCACATAAAGAAATGCAAAGAGCATTGGCTGCTCTCATCATGACCACCAGCTTCCCCCAACCCCCCAGTGCTGACACGGTCTCACTCTGTCACCCAGTCTGGAGGGCAGTGGCACCATCATAGCTCACCGCAGCCTCAAATGCCTAGGCTCAAGAGATCCTCCCACCTCAGCCTCCTGAGTAGCTGGGAATACAAGCACATGCAACCATGCCCAGCTAATTTTTTTAATGTTTTGTAGAGATGGGGGTTGGGGGGGGTCCTCCCTATGTTGCCCAGGCTGGTCTTGAACTCTTGACCTGAAGAGATCCTTCCATCTTGGCCTCTCAAAGTGCTGGGATTACAGGTGTGAGCCACTGCACCTGGCCTCATAGTCACCATTAAACATCATTGATTTGAGCTTTTTTTGCTTGATGAAATGAATTCTTATACGCCCAGCAACAAGAGTTTCACTTCATTTAAAATTAAAGAATCTTTTCCAAGTCTAGATGACTCCTCCCCCTACCTCCCTCCTGTCCTGGAGTTCAAGGCCCTAAAGATCTATAACTCAGACATCTAAGACAATAGCAAGATGATGATCCACCTTCCTGGAGATTGCAGCCCCTCTGTCCTGGGACACCACTCTGGGAAGTGCTGCTAAGTGTCCTGCTCCCTGCTGCAGTTGATGTCATTTCCCACGGGAACGGTAGTGAAGCGACAGTCAACCTCCCCTCACATGCGTCGTGGCAGGATTTGTTTTCTGACGCATATTTGCTGACGGAATGCTCAGTCGATGACAGGCCCATTTCTGTATGACATCAAATTTGAAAGACTGTTGCTTTTTAAAAAAAAGGCTCTGGGGCTGATAACCTAAAGCAGAAGGGGCTGACACAAATGCCTACAGGGACCAGGCAGGTAAAATAAGCAAGAGAAGCAGGCTAGGTGGGGACGGGGTGACATGGTGAGGACTGCCCTCTTGAAAAGAGGGCCACCACTACTGAGCCCCAAGTGAACACACCCACCTATGTGGGAGCTTTCCATTTTCTCAAGGGAAATTGGAAATAGTGAGCTTTATGGGAAATGGCCTGATTGTTCAGCATTGTCAATAAATTCAATCCTAAAAACTGCATTAGCCAAATCAAACAGATCTATGGGCTACATGCGGCCCAGGATGCCAGATTCCTATCTTTGATTTAAAGGGGTCCCATAATGTTTGAGGGGAAGGGTACTCTGTCATCAGAATAGCATCCCTATATCCCTGTTTTATGCATCAAGATTAAGTGAGATCATTCCTGCAAAGTGGTCTGCACAGTGCTGAACATAAAAGAACATTCGAATGCACCCAGGGGTGATTTTTTTCCCCAAGGTGGGACTCACCTACACAGGAAGACAGAGCTTCACAAAAGCGAAGCCCCAGACCTTGAAGTCTCTAATGTTTCTCTATCAAAGGACCCACCAACAAACAGTTGCTGTGAAAGTTGCCCCAAGCTAAGCAAGTTCCTTGGCAGTGCGCTTTGTTTTAAAACATCCCATCCCCAAGATCTCCAGACTGCTTAGGTTTTTAAATCAACATTTGTCATTTTACTGCACTTGTCTTTACTCAAAACCTCAAAGACCTAAAGTGGATGGCTTCAGAGGTGACAGTGTCTTTGAAGTGATTCCCTCCGTCTAGCTGAAAGGGATGAGCCATGTTTTCTCTTCCCTACAAGGCCATCTAAAAATTAAACATCCCAGATATTTAACAAACAGACCCATCAGCCACAGAGGAAGACAACGAACATCCCCATGAGGTTGTATTCATTGCAGTGAGATGGCAAAGATAAATGCAGGGCACGGAAACGCGGGATGCATCCGCCTGACAGCCACACCTGTCATTCTCCATTCGGGTCTCTGAGAACAACTGGAATGGACCTGGCTAAACATGGCCTTTTCTACCTCAGCCATCCTACAGGGTAAGACCCTCCTTCCTGCCCAGTCCCCAGGACATAGGCTCTGTGAGAGATATAGATAATGGCTGAAGTAATAAGACCTTCTCACCTGCTTGGGAAGAAACTCTTATCAGGAGCCATGAAAAGATCAGAGTCTGGACTGGGAGCCCTGAGGAAGAGGAAATCACACTCTCTTGATCACAGCTACAAGCCCAACACCTGGACAGCACCAAGCCCATCACAGGTGATTCATAAATGCTGTTGAAAGAACAAAGGTACACTGAATTCAACACACCCATATTGATCATTGATCAAATGTAATTGATCAAATTACTTAATCTCTGAGCTTCAGGTTTCTTCTCTCTCAAACAGGGAAAACTCTACCAACATCCTAAGAGTTGTAAAAATTAACTGATTGCGGCCAAGTGCGGTGGCTCACATCTGTAATCCCAACGCTGTGGGAGGCCGAGGCAGGCAGATCGAGAGGCCAGGAGTTCAAGACCAGCCTGACCAGCATGGCGAAATCCCATCTCTACTAAAAATACAAAAATTAGCCAGGCGTGGTGGCACGCATCTGTAGTCCCAGCTATTTGGGAGGCTGACGCAGGAGAATCACTTCAACTCGGTAGGCGGAAGTTGCAGTGAGCTGAGATCGCACCACTGCACTCCAGCCTGGACAACAGAACAAGACTCTGCCTCAAAAAAAAAAAAAAATTAACTGATTGCCTACAAAACATAGTACCCAGCATCCCATGAATGAACAAATGCACAGTGCTAAATATCCAGTGTGCTAAATACTCCATTCCCTTCTTTCTTTCCTCCCTTCTTCCATTTCCTCCCCTCTGAAATATCGCCAGCAGAGCGTCTGTACATACACACTAACCGCACGAGCAGGGGTGGCCATGAGGGTCTCAAAGTGGGCCCAGGAGAGGAGTGAGCTTGGAGGTGAGGCTTGAAGGATGAGGGCACATGGAGTGACGAAGCAGGCGGGCAACAGCAGCCAAGATGAAATGAAAGAGGAGCAGACAGGACTGTGAGGACTGAGGAGGAGACCAGAGGCCAGAAGAACCAAGGGCAGGAATGGGGAAGTGCTAGAGATCAGGCTGGGAGGATAAGAGAACGACAGAGGTGCCCAACCCTGGTGGCAGCCAGGGGCTGGGATGCAGGTGGACCTGGAAGGTGGGCCTAAGGACGGAGTTCTTGAGCATCAGAAGCACCTGCCCATGGACATCGGGGGAGCCCACAACCATCCCACCAAGCACTGGGTCTTCCTCAAGCTTTGTGATATGGCCTTCAATATGATGAGGACGGGGGAGGATAGAGTCATCACTTTAACAGGCAAAAGGCACACACAGAGAGTAACACATTTTTAAAATGCCACCAACAACACAGCTTTAACAAGACTTTCCTAACAGGCACGACTAGCAAATGAGCAACCCAGCTAGATGCCAAAGTTAATTTGCTCAGAATCTATGGAAAATGATGGAGCTTCATGCAGGGGAAAGCCAGATGCAACCATTTGGCAACGAGCTGAAGATGCGCACACGTGCATGCATATGCCCGTGCACACACACACACACAAGGACGCAAGTGCACACACTGCACGCACACCTGGCTCTGAGTCAGGTGAAAGTTCATTTTCCCTGACCATCAATTTTCTTCTGGGATGAGGATAATAGTAATAATGTTAATAACAGCATCAGTAACAGCAAAAATAAGTAATGCTCACATTGTAAATTATTTAATTCTTTATTGTATTTATTTATTTTTTTTGACATGGAGTTTCGCTCTGTCACCCGGGCTCCAATGCAGTGGCATGATCTCGGCTCACTGCAGGCTCCGCCTACTAGGTTCAAGCGATCCTCCTGCATCAGCCTCCCAAATAGCTGGGACTACAGGTGTGCGCCACCACTTGCCTGCTAAGGTTCCTGGGGTGTTCACTGTGCTTGGCCAAATTGTTTAATTCTTAAAACAATATTCTGGCCAGGCACGGTGGCTCACGCTTATAATCTCAGCACGTTGGGAGGCTGAGGCAGGCAGATCACCTGAGGTCAGGAGTTCAAGACCAGCCTGACCAACATGGTGAAACCACATCTCTACTAAAAATACAAAAGTTATCCAGGTGTGGTGACGGACACCTGTAGTCCCAGCTACTTTGGAGACTGAGGCAGGAGATTTGCTTGAACCCAGGAGGCAGAGGCTACAGTGAGCCAAGATCGCTGCCACTGCACTCCAGCCTGGGCAACAAAGTGAGACTTCATCTCAAAAACAAAAACAAAACAAAAAAATTCTGGAACAGGTCTTCTGTTGTTCCCATTTCACAGGTGGGGAAACTGAGGCTCAGAGACATTAAGGAACATGCCCACAATGACACAGTGTGTCTGATACAACAGCTCATGCTCTCAGCACCTACACATAAGCTATGCTGCTTCAAATGCTTTTTGGAACAAGACCAGGAAGGTATAAATGAATAAAAATTAAATCAAAGTTTAGGCAGCTTCTGTGTCCTTTTCTGGTACCAAGCTAGGCCTGAGAAATGCATGACCAAGGGACCCACTTGGAGCACGTAGAGAAGGCTCTGTCCTGTAACCTCATGATCTCTGTGTAGGAGTTTCTGGGAGGGAAACCAGGCAGCCAAGCCCAGCAGCCTGGAAAGTTGGGCTCAGGCAGCTGAGGCCAAAGCTCTCTCTGGAGAAGGGCCAGTCAGGCCTGCCAAGATCATACCAGCAGAGGATTCAAGCTAGGAGCCTGTGGGGTGCAACCCACAGCCCCCTTCCAAACACAGACACAGGCTCTGAAGCAAGGAACTTCAGAGTTGGCTTCAAAGGCCCAAAGAAGATGAGAAACTGAATTGCTCCCAGTGTGTGGATGACAGCCAAGGAAGCCTTCCACAGCCTATAAGCCAGGGGGCTAGCATGCCTGGAGTGGCCAACCATGTTCTGTGTCGGGGCTCTGCCCCAGGAACCTTCGGAGGCAAGGGCAGGGAAGACCAGCTTTTCCATCTGAATGTGAAGCTGCCCCCAAACTCCCCCACCCGCCAGACCTACACTGGGCTGCTGAACAACCAAATAGAATCCAGGCCTAAAAATATCTGAAATGATTTTCTGGGAGCAAGGATGCCACCCTCAGCCCTGAAACCTGCCACAAGTGCCGCCAGGACTTGCGCGCTGGTTAAGAACCAGGGCTCTGGGGTCCAGCTGCCTGACTCCACTGCCTGCGAAGATGTCACCTCAGGCTACTATTTCAACCCACTGGGACTCAGTTTCCATATTCTGTAAAAAGGTGACAGTGGTGACCACCTGTCGTCCAGAGCTGTCAGGAGGATTAAACCGTTCACGCGGAAAGCGTGGCTCACAGATGCATTGCGTGAGTATTAACTATCATTACTTATGACCATCAAGCCCATTTCAGGCTGGAGTGCCGTGGTGTGATCTCAGCTCACAGTAACCTCCGCCTCCTGGGTTCATGCGATTCTCCTGCCTCAGCCTCCCAAGTAGCTGGGATTACAGGCGCCCGCCACCACGCTTGGCTAATTTCTCTGCTTTTAGTGGAAACGGGGTTTCGCCATGGTGGTCAGGCTGGTCTCCAGGTGAGGAAACAGGCACAGAGAGGTTAAGTCTTTTACTCAAGGCCACAAAGGGGCCACCATTTCCTGAGCACATCTCTGTCCCAGGGACCAGGCCAACCGTTTCACATCACTGATCCTGAGCCTCCCGCAACAACAACAAAAGTGACTAATACTTAAGCTGTAAATTATTTAATTCTCAAAACAACATTCTGCAATGGGTCTTCGTTATCCCCATTTCACAGACGCGGAAAATGAGGTTCAGAGATGTTGAGGAGTGTGTCCATCAGGATAGTGTCTCAGATGCAACAGTCCAAGCTCCTGCACCTATCTGTAAGATATGCCACTCAAATGCTTTCTGGAACAAGACAGGGTATAAATAACTGTTAATGCGTCTTAGTCCCTTCAGAAAAAAAGAGTTCTTGTCAAAGATGAAGAGTGATCTTTGTGCAATTCAAAGAACAGGTCTGAAAAATACAAGTCAAGTCATTCAACAGAAGCTGAAAAGAGAAGAGCCACTTGGCATGTGTGCCAACACCTCAGTCCCACCTGAGTGATCTAAAGCAGAAGACTCGTTGCCAGTGAACTGTGAGCCAACGCATACCAGATAAACATGCTTAGCAGCTGGCACGCATAGAAGCGAAGGTAATATACACTCCTGTTTATTGCATAGGGCTGTGTGGGGTAAAAATCACTCTCCAATCATTTATGCCACTAAAAAATACAATCATAAAAACCATTAAGAGGAGGGCTAGTTCCCAGCAAGGAACCAAATTATCTTTACCAGACAACACTGGTCAGTCCTGGGGTTTATGTGCCAGGCACCATGCAAGTGGCTGGGATGACAAAACCCAGTAAGCCAGTACCCTGCCTGTGGAGACTTCAACCGGACACAGCTGCTAGTAGCAACCCAGCATCCATCCCAGGTCTTTGCCTACAGTTGCTAAGCTGCTGAGATGGAAGCCTAGAGCTACTGGAGGTATTTTTTCACTTTTCTTTTTTTTTTTTTTTTTTTGGAGACAAGGTCTCACCATGTTGCTCAGGCTGGAGTGCAGTGGCATAATCATAGCTCACCGCAGCCTTGAACTCCTGGGCTCAAGAGATCCTCCTGCCTCAGCCTCCTGAGTAGCTGGGACCACAGGTATGCACCACCATGCCCAGCTCAATTTTGTTTTTTATTTTTTGTAGAGATTGGGTCTCCTGATGTTGCCTAAGCTGGTCTTGAACTCCTGGCCTCAAGCCATCCTCCTGCCTCAGCCTCCCAAAGTGTTGGGATTACAGGTGTGAGCCATCATGCCTGGCCAGGGGGTTATTTTGTCACTGTAGATGAAAAGCCCACCAAGGATGAAGCCAAGATAGGAAACCGAGCCCAAGGAATCAGGGAGACAGTGTCCTGACATCACATCGCTTCAGCTCCCACATCCAGCCATACCTTCAGCCAGTGTTCTCAGAATTCTCTGTTACATGAGCCAATCAACTCCATCTTTGCCTAAATCATTTAAAGAAGCATTTGTGGCAATAACAAAAAAAAAGTCTGAGTAAAACAGGGAGAGATACATAGATGAAAATAAGACGTAGCAGACTGTGATAAAAACGTGTTCAAATTTAGAGGGCATCCAAGTGAAAGGATGAACAATTCTTTTCCAAGAAAGGTTTGAATGTGGTAAGACAGTGGAGCTGACCGAGAAGTCAGAGGACCAAGGCCTCTGGGAACAGAGAACGAGGAATCTGGGCATACAGGTTATCAACTCATGTTCCAGAAGTCCTCCTGCCCACAGCCTTACCCTGGCTGAGAGTCAAGTGCTTTGGGGCGGAGGTCATAGCCTGTGCTTCTAAGAGTTGTTAACACTGTGAAAAATATTGTCACTGGGAATTGTGAGGCAGCCAAGGGCTTTCTGTTTGGCTTGTAGAAGATTTTCTTTACTTCTAAGATACATGAAACCACAAATGCATCACTTTTCAAGTTAGTTGCTACAATAAATAATCTACAGCTGAAAGGCCAAGAGATATCAACAAGCTAGAAACATCTCTCGCTGAGGGTAATACAAACAGTAGTAGTAAAATAATAAAAGCAACAGCTAGGATAAAAGAACAACTAGTGTTTACTGAGGTCTACTCTGTGGGAGGCACTGTGCCAAATGCGCCATATGCAGATTCTCAATCAATCTTCCCACGACTATAAGGGAGAGGTATGTGAAGCTCCATTTTACCAATGGGCAACCCAAGGCTCTGGAAACTGGTGACCTGCCTAACTAAGCTGGCTTTAGAAACCCACAACAGTCTGACTTTGTGACACTGCTCGTGCCACCAGCTGACAGTGTCTGAATATGGTCTCCAGGTGGGGTTCAACTCCACAAACAGATTATGTGGAAATCCACAGGACGGTGCCATAAGCAGGATGGTGGCCGGAAGGACCCTGTCCACCTGGCACTCAGTAGAATGATGCTCAGACCTAATCCCAAATGGTCACCTCATGGGAGTGACCTCAACAGGTGACCCAATTTAGGACCGTTCCTGCCTGTCCTCCCTGCAAGCAACAACAGCCTCACTTCTGGTTTCCTGTGTCTCGCTCTCTCTGGCTCTGTTTCCATGTACCAAGCAACTCCATCTATTATAGGCTCAACTGTGTCACCCCATAATTCACATGTGCAAATCCAAACCCCCAGTACTTGAGAATGTGACTGTACCTGCAGACAGAGGCTTTAAGGAGGTAACTAAGGGTAAATGAGGTCATTCAGGTGGGCCCTAACCCAATATGTCTACTGTCCTTCTAAGAAGAGGAGATTAAGACAGACTCATGCACAGAAGAAAGACCACAGGGGGAAGACGGCCATCTATAAACCAAGGAGAGAGGCCTCAGAAAACAACCCTGCCGACACCCTGATCTCAGCCTTCCAGCCTCCAGAAGGTGAGAAGATACATTTCTGTGATGACACCCAACCCATGGTACTCTGTTAGGGCAGCTCTAGCTAATTAGAACACCATCCAATCTCCTCAAATTACAGGATACCCATATCCTGCTACAAAGGCTGATGTCACTCAGAAGCTTAAAAAGACCCCATCACTAGAAAGGAAGCTTTGTGGGGGCTGTGATTTCACTGATACTGACCAAGACAGTAACATGACTGACACAAAAGACATGAAATCGAGCCAGGGGGACTGTTTTATTGACTTACAGGGGGAAAACAGAGGTTGTCCAACAGGATATAAAGGGACCCACGAAGATGGGTCATGTGGTTCCTATAGGATGACCCCTCCGATTCTCACAGAGCAACCCAGCATCCCATCAGCCCCATGGGTCAGCCCCATCATCAGCCCCGCCCCCAAAGCCTTCAGTGTTTCTCTCCACCTGCAGCAGCTGACCCCATTCCTAATCCAGCCTTTCCCAAATGCCTCGGACCTTGGCCCACAGTAATAAAAAGCACCACGTTCCAACCAAATGGGGCTGCCCCCACCTCACACCTCCCACAAGGCGCAGTGGTCCACGCCCTACCACACTACCCCAGCCTCAGTGCCACCTGCACCACAGTACCACAAGGCTAGGTGCTAGTATAATATCCACTGTACTCCAAGAAAACAACAGCACAGAGAAACTTGTCCAGGGTTGGAGACTTGGGAGTGACTTAAATGCAAACCTAGGCCACCAGATTCCAGACTCCACACAGGGGTCAGCAAACTACAGCCCTGGGCCAAAGCCAGCCCCAGTGCCCGTTTTTGCACATAAAGTTTTCTTGGAACACAACCCCACCCATTCATTTACGTTTCATCTATGACTGTCTGTGAGACACACTGGCAGAGCTGAGCGGATGCGACAGGGACCACATGGCCGTCAGGCCGGACATGTTTCCGATGCAGCCCTTTACAGAAAGTTTGCCAACTTGCCCTATACTCATGCCTCCATGCCATGCCCACCTGGTTCAACCCTTCCAGGGCTCCTCCCAACCTGATTGCCCCTCATACCTGGAGAGAGAAAACAAAACAAAAAAAGACCAAAAAGTTATATATTTATTTGGCCAGGGCTCCCACCTATAATACCAGCACTTTGGGGGGCCGAGGCGGACAGATCACCTGAGAGGTGAGGACTTCAAGACCAGCATGGCCCTGTAATCCCAGCACTTTGGGAGGCCAAGGCGGGCAGATCACGAGATCAGGAGATCGAGACCATCCTGGCTAACACGGTGAAACCCTGTCTCTACTAAAAACTCAAAAAAATTAGCCAGGCGTTGTGGTGGGCACCTGTAGTCCCAGCTACTCGGGAGGCTGAGGCAGGAGAATGGCATGAACCCGGGAGGCAGAGTTTGCAGTGAGCCAAGATCACGCCACTGCACTCCAGCCTGGGTGACAAAGTGAGACTCTGTCTCAAAAAAAAAAAAAAAGACCAGCCTGGCCAACATGACAAAACCTCGTCTCTACTAAAAAATATACAAAAATTAGCCAGGCATGGTGGCACGTGCATGTAGTCCCAGTCTCTCAGGAGGCTGAGGCACGAGACTTGAACCCGACAGGTGGAGGTTGCAGTGAGCCGAGATCACACAACTGCACTCCAGCCTGGGCACCAAAGTGAGGCTCTGTCTCAAAAAAAGAAATAAATATATATATATATGTACTTGTGTATATATATATATATATAGTATGTGTGTGTATATATATTTGTGTATATATATTTGTGTATACATATTTGTGTATATATATATTTGTGTGTGTATATATATATTTGTGTATATATATGTGTGTATATATATATATTTGTATATATATAAAGACAGGGTCTCACTCTGTTACCCAGGCTGGAATGCAGTGGTGTGATCGTAGCTCACTGCAACCTCGACCTACCGGACTCAAGCAATCTTCCTGCCTCAGTCTCCTGAATAGTCGAAACTATGGGTACATGCCCCCACACCCAACTAATAGCTTTACAAAAATTTTTTAGAGACAGGATCTTGCTATGTTGTCCAGGCTTGTCTTGAACTCCTGGCCTTAAGCAATTCTCCTGCCTTGGACCCTCAAAACATTGGGATCACAGGCATAACCCCCTGCGCCTGGCCAAAAATTATATTTAAATATAATCCCGCTGACAAAATAAAGAGCAAATCTACTTCTCTGTATATTCTTTTGTTCTCAGAAATTGCCAAGATGTCAACCTCACACAAGATAATAAATAAGAAGAACCAGCAAAGTGCTTCCAAATATTTAATTAATGCATTTTATCTGCTTCACTACCTGAGAACAATGGGCCACAGGTTGGAAGAGCAAGTCTAAACTTCAGCAATGAGTTCTTGCTTTTCTAAAATGCTTGTCACAACCTTAATATTACTTAAATGTAGTTTTTTCCCATTATTATTAATTAGGTTTTCCCTAACAGTCGGGATCACAATAACCTTAAAATAAGAGCTGCCAGAATGCATTTAAATAATTTTCACAAAGCAAACCTCTTCCACCTTGCATTGGCTTTTCAATCCTTCCTCTTAGGCAGTTTCCTTGTCAAATTAAAATCTGTTATGATACCACGCAAATAAATGTCTGTGACATTCCAACATTTCTGCTCATTCTTAAAAATGCCTTTCAGAGGGGCACAATGGAAGGGCTATAGTCAAAATGCAGACATTTCAGATTTCTATTCTTTCTTGCCATTAGGGAGGGGCCTGCAGAAGTACAGAGATGGGATACACTGCCAGCGAAGGGCAAAATTTTGCAAAGGAAAGTCAGTTAAAAACTGGGGACAGTTATTTGTTTTCCATCTTTCACAAGGCTGTCGTTCTGCAAGATTGCTGTAATAAACCCATCACTGTGGAGAATTATATAAAGGGCCAGTGGGAGAAAAAACCCTCCTGAGTAAAGTCACCCAGAGCTTGTGCCCCAGTTGAAACGCTGTTTTTATTGCTGCTGTTCTAATTTCCCTGGGTATCTTTCATTACCTGGTGGAGTCTGGGGGCTTCAGAAGTGGATGTTTAGGTAGCCTGGGAGGTTTCAGTTTCAGCAACCTCCCAGATAGATGGATTGCTGGGTCAGGAGGCCCGTTTGTCAGCTCTCAGCTGTGTTCACGGCACTGTTTATCATCAAAGGGACTAGGAGATGGGCTAGGGGCCGAGAACAGAGCCTTAAAGTCAACAATGTAGGTAGCAGGAGAGGGGAAGGGGATCAATTCACAAATGGGCTTAGGCCAGAGGTTGCAAACAGGTTTTGCTCACCCAGTACAATTTTAAAAAAGAAAACACTGACAGGCACAGTGGCTCAGGCCTAGAATCTCAACACTTTGGGAGGCTGAGGCAGAGGATCGCCTGAGCCCAGGAGTTTGAGACCAGCCTGGGCAACATGGCCTGACTCCATCTCTTAAAAAAAAAAAAAAAAAACAAAACAAAACAAAAAACAAACAAAAAAAACCGATGCCAGCACTGAAATGCCAAGAGCATTTCCATGGGGCGAGAATCAGCCGGAGAGGAGAAAGGTCATACTGTTTGGACACTCCTGTCTTCCTCCCAGTCCTCCTGGGACTTCATGCCTCACTATACCGCCAGCCTGGAACTTGCTGGCATCCAAGTTGCCTCTGCAGCACCGAGAGACCAGTGGTGATGGGCTGCTCAGTTTTCTGAGGCTTCAAGGATGCTGTCCTCAATGTAAACTCATGGGACCCCCCAAAAGCCCATGGAATGATCCCCAGAAATGCCTAGAACAGGGCCCAGTCTCATGTGAAAGTTTATAATCACATGAGGAAGCAAACCGCAGCACACTGTGATGGTCCAATCCGGGTCTCTGCAGACTGGCTGGATCTCAGGCCCCATGGATAAACTGAGGAAGTATGTCAGATTCTTCTCTAGGATCAGTTTGCTCACAAAACACAATCAATCTCTATATTTTCAAACTGAAAATATCCCTTAAAAATTCTGGAACAGTTTAAACAACAACTCAAACTAGTAATAATAAAAGTTAGTACTTAACAACTGCATGTCATACGTGAAGACATTTGAAAATACTGCTCCATCAAGTCCCAACATCCCTGGGAGGGAGGTCCACAGCACAGATGAAGAAGGCGAGGCACAGGGAAGGGATAAGAACAGCACTCAAACTCCAGTCTACCTAGCTTCAGTGCCCACACCCTTAACCACCCCACCAGTGTCTCCCCGAGCATGGAACTCGGAACCCAAGATGGTTTTCTGTGGTGCCTGGATACGACAGTGAACAATGCTGGATTCCAGACAAAGCTTTTCCCTTTCTAATGCCTTCTCAGTCTTTCAGGTTGGGGCTCATCTGCCTTTGCCTGCTAACCTTTGCTCACCATTTTTTTTTTTTTTTTTTTTTTTTTTTTTTTTTACCTCTAGGCAGACAACAGTGGCTGACTAGAAACTAACCACTGTTTTGTATTCATCATGTACCTTTGAAGTTATTTTTCTATTGATGGCAAATGATGCTGGTTTTCTTTACAAATGAGTTTAGGTAAAAAGGGAGACAAAATTTAAAGAAAATATTAAATCAGTAGTGGTGGGCAGACAGCACAACTCATGACTGGAGAAAAGGAATGACTCAAAGCAACGACATTAAAATGCCACAGCACAGAAATGACTCTAGTGAGTGACTCCAGTGACCGCATCCTGACAGTGGTCCCCAGTGACTCCAGTGACTGCATCCTGACAGTGGTCCCCAGTGACTCCAGTGACTGCATCCTGACAGTGGTCCCCAGCGACTCCAGTGACTGCATCCTGACAGTGGTCCCCAGCAACCGCGTCCTAATGGTGGTCCCCAGCGACTGCATCCTAATAGAGATGTCCAGCACAGGATGCTTGAGATGATCCCCAAGTTACCCAAAGGAGTATTAGAACTCCAACTTAGATTAGTTTCTATTCATCATCTTTAATAAGTTCCTGATTTTTGTTTTGTATATTATAAAGAATCTATGTATACTACAAACAAACAAATGTATATTGCAATAACCCACAATTCTTTTTAACAATTGGATATGTGATCAGAGAAGTTTCTCAAATCCAGGCCTAGACTCTGTACTTTACATGGGACAGAATCCCAAGAGAATTGTCATGAACACTGAGGCGCTGCAGTCCAGGGTCCCCTCCCTGCCCTCTCTTGCAATAGCCCCTGATTTCCACCAGAGACCCTATGCAGTTCTGGGCAAGCTGACTCCTCGCCCAGCTCCAGCGTGGAACACAGGATGTAGGTTAGGCCACTCAGGGAGTTCTCCCCACTCCCATCACCAGCGTGACTGGCCTCATGGGTTCTACCCCAGGTCCCCTGCTTAGGACGCAGGGACAAGCACTTGTTCTCAACCTGCAGGTAGGGAGAAGCCTGGCACTGTTGGAGCCATTTTTGCTCCAGTGAAGGGAACCAGGTAGGACTGTGTCATGCAGACACAGCACCGGGACCTCCTCTGGAGCCCCCACTTACCTGGACTTCACCATCACATGAACCACGATAGTTGCTTTGATGTTTGAGTCAGCCAGAATCGGGGCCCTAACTAACACAAATCCCAAAGCTCATCCACGCTGGGCCACCTCCCTGGCACA
The DNA here is from genome assembly GCF_028885625.2 of Pongo pygmaeus. NCBI lineage: Eukaryota > Metazoa > Chordata > Mammalia > Primates > Hominidae > Pongo > Pongo pygmaeus. The sequence continues at coordinate 16,469,305 of NC_072391.2, forward strand.
GCTGTGATATCCCCGGCTCTCTCTCCTCCCTACCCCACCAAGGAAGTCCCATCAGGACCTGTGCTCTTTGAGTGGGTGGCAGCATGTGTTTGTCTTCTGAGAACTAGATCTATGACTCTTACACCTGCCATCCATTTGGGCCCAAGTTTCTTCTCCCCGGGGTCTTCATAAGACCTGGGTATCCACAGGCTGGTTGGAGGCCCACTTACTCACTCACTCCAGCATGCGCATTCAGCCCAGCTCTCAGTGCCCTCTTGGAGCTCATCTGCTCACTGGAGCTCATCTGCTCACTGGAGCTCATCCTCTAATCTCTCAACCACCTGCACAGCTCCAAAAACAAAGCGCTCCTCCTCCGGCTCTCTCAAAGGCTCTGCAACAATGTTCCACGGAAGAAAGAAATAGCTATGACAGATGACGTCATATGCCCTTGACACACGTCACCTGTCCTCACTCCCAGGCCTGGCCTGGGAATCACTGCGATTCCAGAGGTGGAAGTGTGGGGGCTAAATTCTGAAAGGCTGAGATGTTTTTCTCCAGCTGGGGCAGCGTGGGTTTGGGAAGTCATTCCTCCAGGACACAGTGAACCAACTCCAACGGAGTGTCCTTGTTCAGAGGGGGAGGGTGGCCGCTGGAGAAGACAAGGCAGCCTTGGTCCCTGCATGGGGAACTAAGGGGGACTATGAGGTCTGAGCAGGGGTGGTAACCGTGGTAAGGGTGAGCTTGGGATGTGGTGGGAACAGAGCACTGTGGCAGGTGACAGAAGGGACGTTCTCGAAGTCACGGGGAAGCTGAGACCTAGAGGAGGCGGCGGAGGGAACCGGGATGGCGGCAAGGACCTCCTGGAGGAGGCCAGATGAGGAGGGTGAGGATTTTCTTCAACAGGTTTTGCTCAGGTTTTATCGCCTCAGTCCTGATTTGCTCCATGGACAGATAATGAAAAACAAACGTGTTGCTTTATTCTGTTCTTGTTTATCAACATTTAAACGCTGCCGCCATCCTTTTAAGCACACAAATGTGGGACCTAAGGCGACCTCAGGTCCCAGGATTTGCTTAAACTCCCAATTGCCTTTTCATCTAAAGAACTGGAACACAATTCTGTTTAGATCACAACTCGAGTTTGGAAGAAAGAGTCACTGTCATTTTGTCACGATGCACGGTGATGTTGTTCTCTTATCGGCCTCATTTATCTAAACTGAGTTCCCTGAAATTGGTCTATGCTGGAGTGATCTTAGTTTCCCCAGCACATGACACAGTGCCTGAAACACAGTGGGCAATTCAGAACATTCTAGAAGGGATGAGTGAGGGATCACTCACATCTATACACAAACACACACACGGTTAATCTTAAGTATTCTCCAGTGAGGTCACCAAAAAAGCAGCGGTAACGTGTCACGGTTCCAAGCCTCTGACCTGTGGTTCCCACAGCTTGGGGCTGATGATGGTGGCTGAGCGCTTCCTGTCTTCACATTCATTCAGGACCAACATAAATAAATCCCTGCTACGCGCCAGCCCCCATGCTGGGCACAGACATTGCATCAGGAAGACAGGCATGGTTCTGGCCCTCGGTGACTCTCCTGCAGTTCTTTCCAAGCCCCTTCCAATGGCAGGTCCAGTGCACAGGCTGTGCCCTCTCTGCCTACTATGCTCCTGCCCAAGTCTCCAGCTGCCTGGCCCCTTCTCATCCTGGAAGGACACCTGCACAGAGGGAGACCTTCCCCTGGGAAGTCAGGGTCGGGCCCTTTACTCTGTCTCTCAAGCGCACTATGTCTTAGCACAGTAGTAATTAGTTTGTTCATTTCTCTCTTTAGGACCCATCTGTGTCTGCCCCACTGGAAGGTGACTGCAGAGACGTGGCAGCTCCCCGGGAGCAGGGAGACCAGTGACGAAATGCAGCCACACCCATCCAGGAGCTGTCAGGCAAGGCTTCCTGGAACCTGCATTTCCACAACCTACTCGGGTTTCTTCCCATGTGGGAGGTTGAAGAAACCTGCCACCAAGGAACTCATTATGGCTGAGCCCAAGCAGTTCTTGCCTTCCACGAAATTTCCAAGAGAAAGGGTGTGCATCCCTCCCCCTTCCTGCTTTGATGTCCCCATAGTTAACAAAGCTGCAGTGATACTGACCACCTGGGGCTGTGGTGTGGATCTGGGCTGAGCTGCTCTGGGCACGCAAAGCCCAGAGCACACTACAGAGAGCTATGGCCGAGACAATCTTCTCTCCTCCTGGTGGGTCAGTTTCCTGCTCTGTGAAACGGGCCCTCCTCATCACTACCTCAACTCCTTGCCAGGATGATTTAATGCAACATCACAGATCAACAGTCTGGCTCACGGCCAACAGGCACTCAAATGGCAGCTGGAAACACTGTACTTTTATATGAGAGTGTCTCTGAAGAGGTGGGATAGGAGTCCTAATTTTTTCTTAAGACAAGGTCTGGCTCTGTCACCCAGGCTGGGGTGATCATAGCTCATTATAGCCTCGGTATCCTGGACTCACGCAATCCTCACACCTCAGCCTCCCCAGTAGCTGGAACTACAGGTATGCACCACCATGCCCAACTAACTTTTTACTTTTGTAGAGACAGTCTCTCTATGTTGCTTGGGCTAGTCTCGAACTCCTGGCCGCAAATGATCCTCCCACAGTGCTGGGTTGTGGCAGGCCAGATCTCACTAACACAGGCCTCTATAACAATTGTGTCAGCACTGACTGAGTGGTTAAGTTAAACATTAAAAGCTGAGAGAGCTAGTGCCCTTATACAAAGGCTGGAATGTAACAAAAGCCCACCCCTAGTTGTGCCCAGGCCTTTCCTGGGCCTTGAAGCATGACAAGATAACGAAGGATTAAACAAGTTTTATTGGGGATGTGAAGAAACTCCCCAGGCCTCCACAAACAAGTTTACTGGGGGTCTGAAGGGACTCCCCAAACCTCCATGATTTAGCAGGAAACAAGAGAAGGGCAATCACACCCACACCTGGACCCATTTAGATTAAGTAAATTTAGTGAAGCTCTAGAGGAAGGTCTTCAGGACTCAGACCTTAGTCATAGACAAGAAGAAGCTAATCACTTAGGTCTTTAGAGGAATGTACACTTACATGTGGACACATAGCTTAGATGGTATGAAAGCTCTGGGAAACTTCGTAATTTTGAGTTGGTCTGCGGATAATTTCCAAGCCTTCTCCCTGTACCTCGTTACAGAAAAAAAAAAAAAAAAAATTCTTCTCTCCCAGTTCATCTGCATCTTGTTATTGGGCCATAAGAATACGCAGCGCAACCCTCGGTTTGATCCAGGAACAGGATTACAGGCATAAGCCACCGCGTCCAGCCGGGAGCCCTAAATTTTTAAACAGCCCTGACTACTGTCCTGGTTCTACCTGTGAGTTGCTCACTCTTCCCCACCAACAGAGGATGGGAATGAAGCTGCCGGGTTCTGCCCTCCCAAGTTATGCCTCCCTCCATGCTGAGTTTGTATCCAAGTCACGTTCCCGACTCTGACCGGAGACAGAAAGCCAACACTCTCTACCTGCTGGTTCCCATCCGGCAAACGATGCATCGGCAAGGAGGCAAAATACCCAGAGAAAATTTTGAGTCACGATGCCAAAGGGGCCTCTGGGCAGAAAAACCAGCCTGATCAAGGCCACTGCTGCTTATGGTTCAACAAAGGCCTGCCGGCTGTAAAATCTAGCAAGAACAGGCAGGCTCCCAGGTGTGCATGAGGTCGGAGCAAGAAGTGAATTTCAATCCTGGCTCTGCCGCCCTCTCTGGAAGAAGCTCACTCTCTTGCAGCCGTGGGGGCTCACATGTGAAATGGGCCAAGGATGTCTCAGTCACAGCACTGCTGACAGCGAAGAACACCAAGAGCCAGCGTGGGGCCGAACACAAGGTCAGTCCTCCATCGGTGGCGTGATGGTGGCATGACAACTACTGCCTCAGCCAAGGCTGTTATTACCACTCCCATCCAAACTAAGCGTGGTTCCCCCAGGCTGGTAGAAATGGCAGGTGCTGATATGTTTCAGCTCTCAGTCCTGGGCTGAATGCCTTACGTGCATTATCTCATTTCAACCCCACCCCCCACCCCGCCCCCAGCACAGGGGGGTCATTAGCATCACCATTTTGCAGATGAAGAGACTGAGGCTTGGAGAGGTTAGGGAACATATCCAGGGTCACCCAGTTAATAATGTTCATTTAATTCGTTTTACACTCATTTCACAGTTTGTGTCTGCTGGCCACTAGGCACAAGACGGTGCATAAGATACACTTAGTCCCTGTGAAGCTGATGTCAGGTGTTAATTAAATGCACAATGAATTGCTCACAGGGTGAGGAAGTGAGTGTTAGGTGGCAGGACACAGAAATTGAAGCCATGTTATTTGTTCTTTGTGGCTTTACAAGCAGCACGTTCCCATTCTTGAGGCCACTGTGGCTCTAAAGGCACAGGAAGGGCCACCGGGTTCTCAAGTCACCCTAGGACATGGGGCCCAGCTGCCCAAACTCCCAGCAACTCTCAATGAGTCATTAAGCCCCACTGTAAGGAGAGCTTATTTGTGAGGGCTTCACGGAAGAGCCAAGACAGAGAAGGACACAGAAAAGCTAGGGGGAAGACGAGGGGAGCCACCTGTTCAGACTGAGCCCTGCGCATCTGGGGCCTGCAAAGGTCCCTGCGCCCAAGTGTGTCTCTGGAGGGAGTGACGGCCAGCAGCCAAGCCTTCAAAGGCCCATGCATGGGCACTGGAGCAGCTGCCCCATGGATTGTTAACCTGAAGACAGTCCGCCACTCCCTTCTCTGAGGTCCTGGGTGCCTGTACAATAGGAAAGTGGAAAGAGAAAACTTCTGAGACAAACATCGTCTGTAACTGAATTTCCTCTCACCTGGGCAGGTAGGAGGCAAACTGGAAAAGAACAATTCAAGTTACATTCCATTTAATAAAGGAATCACTGAATGGGAGGTTTCTAGCCCTCTGTGATGGGCTCCTGCCCTAGCCACCACTGTATGATAGATTTTGAATACAATAAACAAAATGAGACTGAAAACCTGTCTCTACTCAACCCCCTCCATAGCTTCCCACAAGGCCTCAGAAGATTTCACTTTCCACCACCTTCGAAGATCACTGTGCATCAACCTGGAGCTCGTTGTTCCAACCCTGGGAGGGCTGCAGAAAGAGCCAGAGAGAAGAGGATGCAGACAAGCCAGGGGCAGGAAGGAGGGATGGGAGGGAAGGAAGTGTGCCCGCCCTAACCAAGCCCAGTGAGCGGGACCTTAAGATGTGGAACGGGGCAGGGGGAGCATAACAAGGACCTTGGGGGGCAGAGAAGGAGTGGGAAGGAGGCCCCTGAGGTGACAGAGAGCAAGATCCCGATTTGGGTAAGAAGAGGACTTTTTTTGTTTTGTTGTTTGAAACGGAGTTTCGCTCTGTCTCCCAGGCTGGAGTGCAGTGGCACGATCTCGGCTCACTGCAACCTCTGCCTCCCGGGTTCAAGCAATTCTCCTGCCTCAGCCTCCAGAGTAGCAGGGATTACAGGTGCCTGCCACCACCCCCAGCTAATTTTTTTTATTTTTAATAGAGACGGGGTTTCCCCATGTTGGCCAGGATGATCTCAATCTCTTGACCTCGTGATCCACCCACCTCGGCCTTGTGATCCACCCGCCTTGGCCTCTTCTGAATCCGATGCTAGTTTAGACAAGTCAGCCCTGTCCCTGTGGAACCTATCCCAAGTTCTTCCAGCCCCACTGGCTACAGTCAGTCCCTCCAATCTGCCAAGCTCTCCTGCTTCTGGCCTTCACCTTTGCTGTCTCTCTGCCTGGGATGCTCGCCTCCTAGATCTTTGTACTTCAAGCAACATCTCCCTTCCCCAACCAGCAGTCACCCCATCACATCACCCCGTGTCTTCTTCGGAGCACTCAGCTGTTATCTGAGAACAGCCTGGCTACGCAGCTGTGTATCTGTTGACTGTCTATCTCACTCACTAGAAAGGATCTTCCATGGGAGCAGAGGCCTGATGCAATTCACCCCATTACATCTCCAGCCCTTGACCCAGAAGAGATGCCTCCTGATTTAATAACAATATTGACAGTCCTATAGAGCAGGGTGTGACAAACTCTCTACCATGAGTCAAATCCAGCCCATCATCCATTTTTGTCAATAAGTTTTATGGGAACTGTATTAGTCTGTTAGGGCTGTGGTAACAAAATGCCACAGACGGTTGTTCAAACAACAGAAATCTACTTCGCACAGTTGTAGAGGCACATAGTCCAAGATCAAGGTGCCAGCAGGGTTGGTTTCTCCTGAGGCCACTCCACGGCTTGCAGATGACCATCTTGTTTGCTGTGTCTTTACATGGTCTCAATTCTGCAGGCACACAGGCCCCACCCTAATGACATCTTATCTTAATTACCTCCTTAATGGCCCTACCTCCATACACATTCACACTGGGGGTTAGGGATTCAATATGGAAATGATGGGGGCAACACAATTCCATCCACATAACAAATGAGCACTGCTGTGTTCTGTTTACATAGCATCTCTGGCTGCTTTCCTGGACAGCCAAGCTGAGTGCTGGAAGCAGAGGCTTTAGATCCACAAGGTGTAAAGAATTTACTCTCTGGCCACCCTTTATGGAAGAAAAATACTCATCCCTGGTCCGGAGCAAGGCCCCTGCTGTTTGACATATCACAACAAGGGTAATTTTCTGCATCACTCTCAACTGGGAGGCCCCACTGAAGCCCAGTCCAACGCACCTGGCTACTCTTATTCTGCTTCACAATCACCAGTGGTTCTATCATTCCCCTGAGACAAAGGGAGCTACTGAGGACTCCCACAATTTCAGAGGATGAAACCAGAGATTAAAAAGTACAAGCCCACGAAGTCATATTAAGATATACGCAGAAAATTAGGGAACAGAATTGCCTGTCAAATGCCAGCCCCAGAGAAATTTCGTGGAACTTGTGGTTTCCTAATACCACATCCATTAATAATTCAGAAACCACTCAAGGATTATTCAGAAGACGAGAATTTGGTGCCACAGGCCTCCCAGTAGGAGACAGAATGACATCGTGTGTGTCATGTTTTAGCCACCAAAATCTATCAAGGGCAAGGACATGATGGCTTTTATTCTTCCTGCTGCTTCTTTCTGCTCAACCACAGTTTCAATCAGAACCAATTCAATTTAACACTGCAACTGCTAACTATCCCCCAACATCCTTTTTGATTTTGGGTTATAGAACCCACCAAGTTGTAGAATCAAAGAACCTCAGTTGCAAAAGCTCACAGGAAAGAAGATGCTGAAGAAACAGCTTTAAGTTTTTAAAATAAAGACTTAAGTGGTGTTTCTTGCATATCAGGATCCATTCCAGCCTATTCATAAACATTAACTCATTTAGTCCTCACAACAAACCACTATTAAGACCTTCATGTTACAGATGAGGAAAATGAGATGCAGAAATACAAGGTAACTCAGCTGAGGCCACACGGCTAGGAAGTCACGGAGCCAAGAGTCCAACCCGGGCTGTCTGGCTCCAGAGTCCACTCGCAACCACTACTCTGTGCTGCTTCTCTTTCAGGTATAAACCTATGTGCATACGTTACATCTGCAGACCATTCATTCAACAGGTATTTCTACAATTAACAAGCTGGGTACACTGGCTCATGCCTGTAATGCCAGTATTTTGGGAGGCCAAGGCAGGAGAATCGTTTGAGATCAGGAGTTTGGGACCAGCCTGGGCAACACAGAAAGACCTCAGCTGTACAAAGGTTAAAAAAAAATAGCCAGGCCTGCTGGTGGCATGCACCTGTGATCTCCCAGCTACTCAGGAGGCTGAGGTGGGAGGATCACCTGAGCCCAAGAGTTAGAGGCTGCAGTGAGCTGTGATTGCACGACTGTGCTCCAGGCTGAGCAACAGAGTGAGACCTTGACTCTATAAATAATAAAAAATAAACATAAGCAAAAGAATGATTAGCTTAGAAACCAAAGAATTGGACTTGCGTCCTAGGCCCTCCACTTAACAGCCAGATGGTTGTTTTTGAGACTCAGTTTCATTTGCTGTAAAGCAAGGATCATAAATACCCTCTATGTTATAGGAAGCCATTGTCACAGGACTCAACTGAATTGGCTCTAATTTACTGATCATGTGTCACATACAGAATCACTGACTGAACTGATACCAATGGGGCAATTAAGACTCCACACCCGGCACGGGGTGAGGTGTAGGGGATGCAACAACGAGCAGAAGGGAGACGTCCCTGCCCTCATGGGGCCCTGAGTCAGCTGCTATAACACATGTGAAACAAACGCTGACAAGCAGCAGCACAGAATTCAGAGCTGGGACGATGCTGCAAGGGATGGATGGAATTCCACAAGAGGGCTGACAGAGACTGCCCCAGTTCATACTGGCAGGTCATGGAAGGGCACTTCTCATCTGGCAGGAACTTATCAAGCCATGGTGGCAGGGACTTTCCCGGAAGAGAGAAGGGCAGGTATAAAGGCCCTGGGGTGAGCCTGTGGTTAGGCACCCCCATTTTACCCCTTCTGCAACTCAAGGTGTAGGCATAATTATCCTTACTTCACAGACACATCAACCAAGCTTCTCAGAGGTTTAAAAAAACCCAGGCCAGGCGCAGTGGCTCACGCCGGTAATCCCAGCACTTCGGGAGGCCGAGGCAGGTGGATCACCTGAGGTCAGAAGTTCGAGACCAGCCTGGCCAACATGGCAAAATCCCGTCTCTACTAAAAATACAAAAATTAACCGGGCATGGTGGTGGGCGCCTATAGTCCCAGCTACTCAGGAGGCTGAGGCAGGAGAATCACTTGACCCCAGAAGGTGGAGATTGTAGTGAGCTGAGATCGCCCCACTCACTCCAGCCTGGGTGACAGAGTGATACTCCGTCTAAAAAATAACAACAAAAAAAGTCTCCCCCCAGGGTCCGAAGCTCCTTTATAACAATGCTAGGACCTGAAAAGCCGGATCCCCCTGATTAGGAAGGCCATCCCATCTCCAGCAAGCCACACAGCCTTCTGTGAAAGGGCTTTTAAAGCAGTCTCGGGATGAGGTAGAACTGGTTGTCTTAGAATGGTCACAGGAATGTCTGAGTGTGAACTTAGTAAAACGTCCTCTATCTCCATTGCCTAAGAGTAAATAATACATCAAGAATATCAGTTTCTCCCTTACCACGGAAGTTATTTGGCCTATAAATTGTTTAAGCAATAGGACCACTTGGAAGCTCTCCCCCTCTGTCCCAAAGCCAAGCAGAAACATCTGACATTCAGCAAAGAAGGTTCTTGAGGAGGGGGAGATGAAGAATGAGATCTTAAGCTCCCAAGAAATACGAGACCCCCTGGCCTCCCCTGCCCTCACACCTCACCTCTGCTTCTGACTCGTGGAGCTTATTTCCTGGTAAAACCTGCCTCGATGGGACACTTCGTTTTCATCTACATTTACAAGGAAAGCTCTTCCTGCAGACAAACAGGGTTTTCTCAAAAACAGATCCTCACTCTCACCAATGGCCCAGAGTTAAGGGAAAGTCTCTACAGTCCAGTTGCCAGCTTTTCAACTCAACCTCCGCTAAGTGTCTATTATACCTAGGCTCTGGCTGAGCGCTGGAAATTCAAAGAGGAGCAAGCCCTGACTAAATGACAGTGCGGCAAGTGCTGTGCTAGATGGACGTGCAGGGGGCTGGGATGGGGACATTCATTCATTCATCAAATACGGATCAAGCACTGCAGCTGCTAAATAGCCCCCAATATCCTTTTTGCCTTTGAGTTATAAAACCCACCAAGTTGTAGCTGGACACAGGGCTGCAAGATAAAGACTACATTTCCCAGCTTCCCTTGCAGCTCAGAGCAGCCACCTGAGTAGCTAAACTCTGTCCAGCAGGATGTGGAAATTAGCGATGTGAGCAACTTCTGGATCACACACCCTTCCCACAGGCCAGTGGAGCAACAAAGCAGAAGAAACGTGGACCCCGGTTCCTCATGGAAAAGAGCTGCCTACCCACCCCACACCTACCACTTTATACTTTTAACACAAAGAGAGAAATAACTCTATTTGTTTAACCCAATGATAAGCTATGTTGAGTTACACCAACACTCTCACTAAAACAAGCCCCAGTTTTGCGGCTGCCATCCTGCTCCAGGTGCCATAGGTACAGCAGAGATGTACAGAGACGGCCAAGGTCTCTGCCTCCAGCAGCTCACACTGGAATTGGCGACAGACAACATACAAAGAAGCAAGTAACTCAGACTGTGTTCTTCCGAAGGAAATAAGCTGGGTGAAGGGTTGGAGATGAATCTAGCCATGGCCAGTCATGCCGTCTCAAGGAAGGGAGAGCTCAGACCTAAAGGCGGAGGGGCCATCGGCCTTGGGAAGAGCATTTCAGGCAGAGGGAGCTGCAAGCTCAACCACCCTGCATCTCCTGGAAGAAATGGGAGGCGGCCAGCATGGTGTAGTCCAGCCAGCAGAGGAAGCCAGGAGCCAGGAAAGGAGGACGGAGGAGGGTGTGAGCCCTGCCTGGGAGGTCCCTCTGGGCTGCCCAGAGAAACTAACACCTGGACAGGGGCGCAAATAACGTCATGGGGTGAGACGGTGTGTTTGGAGCAAGGGCTTCAATTCCTGTCCCCTTTGTAATGGAACCTGGTGGGAGAGATCTCTACTCAATCCAGCAAGCTCTGGGAGAGAGGCACTGAAAGGTTAGAAAGAAGTTTCTTTACCTAGGGTAGGGGGCGGGGGTTCAGAAAACAACTCCCTGAAGTTCCCAACAGGGTTTCAAATGGAGAGCTTAATTTTTTTTAGCAATGCAGCTCTGCCCTATAGAGTTGATTAGGAAGGACCAGCCCTCGCTTATAACTTTCTTTTCACAAGAAACCTTATTCACTGTCTTTTTATTATAATTTATAACTAGGTTATGGTCCTCCCAGGAAAGTCCCATCTCATCACTTACCTCCTTCCCTTCTCCCACAGCTGCTATTTAGGAAAGAACAAACCTCCCCTGTGGGGGATGTGCTACTTCTTCGTTATTTTGCCCTGAATTGATGGATTTTGAGACGTTTTTCCTGCAGCGGAGCACTGCTCCTATGTGCCAGGATGCCCTGGGCAGTTCCCACCTTGCTTTTTTTTTTTTTTTTAAGCTTTATTGAGGTTTAACCAACAGACAGCAGAGTGCACATATTTAAAGCATACGATTTGACAAGTTTTGACATATGTTTACGTTTATGAAACCCCCATCACAAGACACAGAACATGTCCATCACCCCCAAAGTTTCCTTCAGACTCCTGGTTAACGCCACCCTCCCATCGCCAGACAGCCAGTGATCTGCTTTCTGTCCCTATAGATTAGCTTGCATTTTCCAGAGTTTTCTATAAATGGAATCATACAGCATATGCTCTTTATGGTCTTTTTCTACTTGGCACAGTTATTTTGAGATTCATCCATGCTGTTACGCGTGCCAGTGGTTAATCCTCCTTGACACAACTTGTGTATCTTTCCACTGCCAATGGCCATTTGGCCTTTTCTAGTTGTTGGCTAACACAAAGTTGCTCTGAACATTTGTGCACAAATCCTTGTGTGAACATGTATTTCCTTTTCTCTCAGATAAAAACCTAGGAGGGGAATGAGAACCTTGCCTTTGAAGGTGGAGTATTATCTCATTGTTACATCCTTTTTTCAGGGTCAAGTATTAAGAGCAGCATTTCGGTGAGTCTCTCCTAATGCAATGCATGTATGATCTCTGACATGAGAGAACTTTAGCTGGTGCAGCAGTAAACACCGTATGTCAACTATGCGGTGTGTACGTGTGTGCATACATGTGTGCGCATGCGTGTGTGCACGTGTGTGTGTGCACGTGTATGCATGTGTGTGCGTGTGTGTGTGCATGCATGTGTGTGTACGTGTATGTGTGCACACATGGATGTGTGCAAGCGTGTGTGCACATGTGTGTGTTTATCTTGGTGATCCTGCTTCTGATTGAACTCTGCTGCATATTTAGCTCAAGAAGTATCAAGACAAAATACAAACTCGCACCGAGCTGGAACTTCAGCTGCAGAGTTGAGGGGATACACATAGACTTCAGGCCAAGGGTAGGGGATGGTCAAAGGCACTGCGTGACACCTACGCAGGTGCCTTCAACTCCACTGCCCTTTCTAAAGGAAACCCTTCCAGTTCCTCCAAACCACTCAATACCTGCAGCCAGATACTAACTGGCGGGAGCAATTTAACAGTGTTGAACAAATTCACTTCAAGTAACGAGTGAGAACCCACCTCCCTCTGAGAATCACTGTGGGCACCCATTCCTTCACCACATGCTCAGAAAAGACCTACTACGTGACAGGTGCCACAGTGGGCTCTGGGACACCATGGTGAACGAGTCAGTCTCTGCCCTCAAAGAGTGGACAAGCTAATGGAGAAGCCAGACAGGACACAAATAAGTGTCTCTGCTGGGTGCTACCAAGAAAAATGAGACAAAGAGGGGCCAAGAGAGAGACAGATGGGAGGGGACAGGTTACTTGCAGGGGGATCAGGGAAGAAGGGCTTCCAGAGGGATAAATAACTGAGCAGAGACCATGCACTGCCTTCAACAGTGAGCCCTCGCAGGTTTTAGACTACTGTTGCATTGGGAGGCTAGAGCTTAGGTAGCCCCTATCTGTGCATCTCCCCAACTTGAGCACCAAAAAGGCAGAATGAGGGATGGGGTTCAGTGGCTACACAGCATTCTGTCTACACCAAAGGCTGTTTGTCCTGAACCCAACTCAAACAGACCCTGATTGCAGAGGAAGCCCACCTCTTCTCTCCCACCTCTTGCTGTATATAGAAATCACAGCAGGATTGCAGAACCCCCAGATAACTCCGAAACACACTTGGGGGGTAATCTTAGAGCAGCATTCTGTCGATGCTAATGGCCCAAAGAGGGACAACCTTTCCATTGCCTCTCTCAAAGTAAGGCTTCCTTTGTAACACTCTCTGCCATAACCATTTATGTTTGTCCTGTTAGCCCCAGCCGGTCATGACCTGCATTTCCCTGACTCATTCTCTCTTTCCTACATGCGACAGGCTTAATAGTCTTCTAGCGCTTTTCGATATAACAGACAGCTTACATAATCACACTTGCATCCACTGGGACTTGCAGGCGTTCTTGTTTCTTTTGCTCATTAGATAAATAAATCCTTACATGTTGTCAAGACTCTCCAGCTGAGAAACTGATGGACTCGTGTTTAATTTGTACCCATCTAGAAATACCATTTATGTGTAAATAGCACTAGAAAATATTACACGGGCATTGCAAGAGTCTGCCTTATACCTTAGAAGTCGAGGATTTTTTCTGTCTTGTTTCCTGTTTATCCCTGGCACTCGAAGCCGTGAGTAGCACACGGCAGGCACTCAGGAGGTATTTGCACAAGTCGACAAACATGAATGAGGGATGACGATGGCACCCACCTGGCATGAGTGATTTGAGGATTAATGACAGTATCTGTAGAGGGCCCCGGAAGTGCCAGGCCACAGCAACAATCCAGCACGTGGCCGCTACTAAAAGGTTGATCCCTGCAGAAGGGATAACACGCCACCCAAAGCCTGGATGAAATCTGTAAATACCCCACACCCCATGAGGGAAACGTTCACATTACTGAACAATCAGAATGATACACAGTAGAGGCTGTGGGACCCAGAAGCCACCATAAGCAGGTGATTCCGTGGAATGCCACCTGGTGGGGACAGATGAGCAGTAGGCATGTATGTGCCTCCCTGCCGGGTTTCAGCACCACCAGCGAGGTGCCATCTCTGCTGCTGGTTGGGAAAAAACCCTCAGAGCAGAGACCATGCATCGCCTTCAGCAGTGAGCCCTTGCAGGCTGTAGGCTACTGTTACACTAGGAGGCCAGAGCTGAGGTAGCCCCTGTCTGTGCATCTCTCCCATGTGAGCACCACGATGGCAGAATGAGGGATGCGCTCAGTGGCTAACACAGCGCTCTGTCCACATCAAACGTTGTTTGTCTCGAGCACAACTCAAACAGACCCTGATTGCAGAGGAAGCCCACCTCTTCTCTCCCCTCTCTTGGTGGGCCAGGAGTTCAGAAGGTCAGGAACAGTGGGGAAGTGAAGGTCACCACGAGAGGATCTCAGGGTAGCAGCACTTTGCTGACCGATGGAGGTGTGTTTTGCCATTGATGGCTACGTTGGTGCCTACCAGCCAAGGCTGAGCCTGGCAGAAGGCATCTGGGCCTTGACTGCTGTGCACACAGGCAGGCCTCAAGACAGATTCTCCAAGCCGTTCCAGGCTTCGGCAAATCCAAGACCATTCATGACCCTGCGTGGCCTCCACATTCTACTGCTGACAACTTCTCCCCTCTTTTTGGCCTAGACATTAAGCAGGCAAATGTCTGACACCTATTAAGTTTCCCAACTCTGTCCAGACACAGAATAAAGTGGGGACAAAACTGTACCCAGAACAGCCCTGCGTGAAAGCATCCATACCCCATTCAACATTCACAAATGTGAGAATTCCACACGCCTGGCACTGTCCTCATGATGTTAGTGACATCACCTCATTTAATGACAGGAACTGCATTTCTCATTTTATACTGGAGGACACAGTTCTCTCTGTGGCCTTAACAACGGGACTCACCATCTATCCCACACCCTCCCCCAGCCAGGCACCTGCATGTAAAACCATTCATCCTCGTGATCATATGCAGATGGCATCACCATGCCATGTGAGCGAGGAGAAAATGTAGACCCACGGTGCTTAAGAGCACACAGAATTTCAACTCAAATCTTTCTGTATCAAAGCCATTACAGTTGACAGAGCGCTATTCTGAAATCCATTGCTAAAATAAAATAGCCTGTTCACAAACTGTTTAAGAAGCGGGAAACGGAGGTTCAGAGGAGAGGGGCCCGATTCAGGGAACTCCTCTCCCTTGTAAGGCCCGTACTGAGCATCTACTCCGGGTCCCTCCAAAGGGTGACTCTACTTCCCTCACACCCTTCCCCTGCACGAGGGGTGCAGGCAGCCCTGAAGCTTGTGTTCCTGTGATCACCGAAGCCCTCTCTTATGGGAAACCCTTGAAGAGCAGCCACTGTACTCACCTCCCCAAAAGACAAAGATTCTGCCCAAACTAGGGGCTGGCCACCAGGGAGTTACATAGGACAGCTCGGCTGACAAGGTTGTCCTTTGCTCTCGGATCCCTAGTAACTTTTCTGAAGAATTTCTAAAGTGCTGGGGAAGCAATATTGAATATTATCCCCAAAGACCATGCCGCCGCAGCAGGAGTGCTGCCATCAGCAGGGGCCTAACTCAGTGTAATCATCATTAAACTCGAAAGTTGCCTTCAATTTCCGCTGGAGGGAATGTAGTTACAAAGGCAGCGAAACACGTATTCAAAGGCATTTACACGCTCAGCCCTGACCAGGAAAGGACAAAGATTTCAAAGGCTCTGTAATACGCTAATTCTCCAGCCAAAGATTCTATTTCAACAAACTACAAAATGAATTAAATGTCTGTTTAATTCATTTTAAACAGACCTCGTTCTACACTGGAGGACATGGTTCTCTCCGTGGCCTTAACAACGGGACTCACCATCTATCCCACACCCTCCCTCGGCCAGGCACCTGCATGTAAAACCATTCATCCTCGTGATCATATGCAGATGGCATCACCATGCCATGCGAGCGAGGAGAAAATGTAGACCCACAGTGCTTAAGAGCACACAGAATTTCGACGCAACTCTTTCTATATCAAAGCCATTCCAGTTGACAGAGCACTATTCTGAAATCCATTGCTAAAATAAAATAGCCTATTCACAAACTGCTTAAAGAAGAGGGAAACGGAGGTTCAGAGGACAAGGCCCCTCATATGATCACGAGGATGAATGGTTTTACATGCAGGTGCCTGGCTGAGAAAGGTTGTGGGACAGATAGTGAGTCAGGTTGTTAAGGCCACAGAGAGAACCGTGTCCCCCAGTATAAAACGAGGACTATTTAAAATGAATTAAACAGACATTTAATTCATTTTGCAGTTTGTTGAAATAGAATCTTTGGCTGGAGAATTGGCGTATTACAGAGCCTTTTAAATCCAAACAGGTTACAGCTCATCGGTACTCCACCTTCGCATACAGAAAAGGACAAGGGCTTCGACCAAATTCTAAGTGGAAACACAGTCTTTCCATATTCAAAGCCCAGAGAATTATAATTAAAAATTGTAATTAGGAATGGTACCATTCCGAAGTTTTCGGAGTCTGGATACACAACGCCCAGGCATCTAGGTGCAAAATTTAAGGAGGTGGCAAAAAGCTCAGTAATCATGATAAATAATATTTCCATGCAATGTTTTGAAATATCAAAATTAATGCCAAAAAAAATAAATCTATGGAGAACAAAATAGCAAAATTTTAAATCAGGCACGGGGACGGGCTCAGGACCACTGATCTTTCCTCTGGCCTATGGCTCCACACTCTTGTGCCTTCTGAAGATGGTCAAGTGTGCCCAGAAAAGTGAAGGGACCTGCCAGTGTCACAGTCACTGGTAGCTAAAATGCCTAGGGCTTGACGCTTTCGGCGCTGTGCTCTTTGGTCCCTGTCACCTTGGGCAGGGATTACTGCCCTAGCCTTGCCCTGCTCCAGTCCCGATACCACTCCGCGGCCGGGGGGGATCTTCGCAACAGCTGAGTCTAACCTTGGCACACCTCTGCTAAGACTTGTCAGGTGGCCTCTCCTTTCTCACATTCATTAGCTATGAAAGCATGTATGAACTGCTCATATGAGGGGCTCAAAAGACCTATATATACACAGACTGCATGCACAGACTTGAAATTCTATTTCCCACAGATTTCAAATCATTAGAAAGCCGAAATAACCAGATTTTTATAGTGTCACACTATGATAATTGATGTTCCTAATTACAGCCTTGAGGTACAGCAAGCTCTTTAACTGCCTTCTAAATTATCGAAGATCAAATTATGTTCAGTTGCATTTTAGCATTAAGTGTATTTTAATTATATTCTCATTCTTGGAAAATTAGTAACATGCACAGCTGAAATAGATGATCAAGGCAGCTTTGTGAATAAAACATTCTGGATAAAGCCCAGCTTTCCAGAATGTTCTCGTAAAATCATATTCTGCCATCATGCTAAATAAATGAGAGTTTATAGTTCATATCCTCTCTTTTTAAAAAAATATGGCCACTTATATAAACAAGTGAATTATGGAGTAATATTTTTAAGTGAGGAAATAAAATAGGAGAAGCAAGAAAATAAGTGAAGCTGGCCAGGTGTGGTGGCTCACACCTGTAATCCCAGCACTTTGGGAGGCCAAGGCAGGTGGATCACTTGAGGTTAGGCATTCAAGACCAGCCTGGCCAACATGGTGAAACCCCATCTCTGTTCAAAGACATTTACACGCTCAGCCCTGGCCAGAAAAGGACAAAGATTTCAAAGCCTCTGTAATATGCTAATTCTCCAGCCAAAGATTCTATTTCAACAAACTGCAAAATGAATTAAATGTCTGTTTTAAATCTGAATAGCCAGCATGGTGGCATGTGCCTGTAGTCCCAGCTACTCAGGAGGCTAAGGCAGGAGAATCGCTTGAACCTGGGAGGCAGATGTTGCAGTGAGCCGAGATCTCGCCATTGCACTCCAGCCTGGGAGTGCAACAATTTAAAAAAGCCAACAGTAAGTTTAGAACCAAAAACCACATGCCATAAGGTCTCCACTTTTGCTAAAGATGAGCTCACATTTCTGTCAAGCTTCTTAGAAGTCAAGGCAAAAACAAACAAACAAACAAAAAAAAAAAAAAAAAAAAAAAAAACCAGTGATAGGATTCACAGCCTCCAAAAGATCTAACTACTTGGTCAAGGGACTCATTCCTGCTACTTAGGCCTGGGAAAAATTTCTCTCGCGTAGAAATCATTCCTATTACACACGATATGCGCAAGCGACAACTGCCTTACCAACGTGTTAACAGAAAACACTACGACGATTTTCAACAGGCTATATGTCCTAACATCCCAGGGCCAGACGTCCAAACCTCAAATGCCTCTGCAAATGGGCAAGATAGGCTGAGCCGGGGGAATAGGAGGGAGAGTACAGCTAAGTACTGTGATAAACCAGAAGGTGCATGTCATTCTCAAGGACTCAGCTGTGACTCCGCCCAGCCAACCGCTGCTATGTGGAAATCGGCAGCCCAATGCTTCCAGAAAATGTAATTTTTTTAATTACAAAACACTTCAAGCATGCAAGAGAATAACTAATGCATATCTACATACAGGAAATGAGGAACCATAACAAGACATACACCTGTGTACCACCTTAAGGTACAGAACCTCTGGAACTTTTGAGAACCTCTCTCCAATGTTGGCCCTCTCCCATGATCACAACCCTAATTTTTATGGTTACCATGCCCTTGCCTTTCCGTATAGCTTCCCACATGTGTGAATTCTTAACCTGCCTCCTGTTCCATTCTACATTTTTCTCATATTCTTATGAATGTGTTTGGCTGTAACTCGCTTTCTTCGAGCCACACAATTTTCATTAGATCCATCCAAACTGATGTGCACAGCTGAGGTTCATCCATTTTCGTTGCTGTGTTGATTTCTATGCTGTAACACACTTTTTAAAAATCTACTCTCTTATCGATGGATATCTAAGTTGTGCAGAATGCTTTGCCATTGTGAGCGATGCTGTGAACACGGCTGTGTTTCTCCTGGTGCTCGTGGGCAAGTGTTTCACTAGGGTGGGGCTAAAATTCATCTACGTTTTAATACTGGTCAAACTAATTATTTTTTAAAAAAACAAAAGCAACTATGTGGACCAACTCCATACCTCTATTGACTACCAGTCTACAGCCTGCAAGAGACGGACAGCTTCATGGTAAATTGCAAAAGAAGATTCTCTGAGCAGTAAAACGGTTCGGGCTGCATTTGTTTCTGCCTTTTATCTAGCTTACTTCAAGAACAAAAGGGTCTCACATCGACAGATCACATGACCTTTGGGCAGGTGTTTATAAACATCATTTCTTGAAAATTATCTTTAAAATTTTGAACGGTGATGAGCTTGGACTTATCCTCACTAACACGAGCCCAGAAGCTCCTCAAGAGCCAAGATGGATCCTCTTAAACTAGAAGTGCTTTTAGAAAATGTGCACTGATGAGATTTCTTTTAAACTGCATTCACCCTAACAGTGTGGCCCCAAGTCACTCCATGGCGTTTTATAAAAGGTATTACCTAGCAGGAAGTTTCCAAAGTGACAGAACAGGAGAAACTACGGTCTGAATGTTTGTGTTCCCTCAAAAGCGCATTGAAATTCTAACCCCCAAGGTAATGTATGAGAAGAGCAGGGCCTTTGGGAGGCGCTTAGGTCATGAGGGCAGAGCCCTCACAAATGGGATTTGTGCCCTTATAAAAAAGGCCCCAGAGACCCCTTGTCCTTCCACGATGTGAGAACATGGCAAGAACGCGCCCCCTATGAACCACAAAGTGGGCCCTCACCAGACCCCATATCTGCCTTGACCTTGGCCTTCTGAACTGTGAGAAATACATTTCTGTTGCTTATAAGCTTTTCAGTTTATGGTATTTTGTTAAAATAGCCTGAACACACTAAGACAGTAGATAACACAATCAATAACGATAAACAGAAAATTACAGCGTCAGTGCAAAAAACATAAAAGTGTGCCTGCTGTAACTGTAGAAACTGACTTTTATTTTTTGGAAATCAGTTTCATAAAGTTTGACGGAACGTGGCCACGGCCATTTGCTTACATTCATCTGTTTCCACGCCGCTTTGACGGAGGTGAATAGTTACAACGTCCGTCCCACCCACAAAGCCTAACACATCCACCCTCTGGCCCTTTACAAAAGAGGTTTTCCCATCTCTGTCTTAGATCACTGGGTCACACACACATTCTAGATTCTGACAAAGAAAGGACCATAGGCACTGGTTCATTTCCTGCATTGTGAATTGAGACAGAACCAGATTCTAAGTAAATTATCTTTCTTTTTTATATAATTGAAATTTACCTTCAGGATCAATATTCTTTAAAGGGAGGAGGACCAGCAGCAGCAATGTTAGGTAAGGAGGAAAGTCATAGTGTGACTATCAAGTGTATTCGGGATGATGCCTGTAAAAGAGCTTCGACCCTGAGAAGGATTAAAATCTGTCTTTCTCTGTCCATAGGGCAAGGCAAACCGTGACTAGAGTCCTCTCAGAGAAACACCAGAATGTTAATGTCACAGTCTTTTAGTGCCTATCTCATGCAGTGTCCATCCTCCGAGTCAGGATTCAAAGGGAAGCAAAGTAAGCTTGATCCCTACCTTCCTGGAAGTTACATTCTAGAGGGGAGATGGGCCACAAAGAGCCAACAACGATGTAAACTAGAAGACTGGGGATCCTGATATTTCAATCAGGAAAATAAAACTGGGCAATACAATGGATTAGCCAGACAGAAGGCACCATTGGATCAGAATGGACTGCCAGGGAAGGCCTCACTGAGGCGGTGACACTGCATGGAGACTGGGAGGACACGAAGCCAGCCATGTGGAGATTTGGGGGAGAGGGAGTATGGGAAACACATGGGCATGGAGGGTGGAGTGACCCTGGCCCTTCCTAGGGGCAGGCTGAGGGGGCTGGAGAGTAGAACGAGGAGTGTGGTGACAGGTGAGGCAGGAGATGTGGGCACACACCAGAGTGTGGGCAGATTTGGAATCAGCTTGCAGAGTCCAGGAAGGAGTCTACCGGTAGTACTCCTGGCAAGAGAAAATGGCAAGTTAGATTTGTGGTAGCAACACAAATAGAAAACAATGGTTGGCTTTATGAGATATTTTAGAAGGGACTATAACTCATTGATGTTATAGATGTAGACAGTGAGGGAAAGAGAGAAATCAAGGATGACTCAGGCTGTTTAACTTGATTAGCTAGCTGAATGGAAGGCGGTGCCATTTAGGAAGATGGAGAAAACCGCAGACGCAGAAGTCAGGAGGAAGAACAGGGTTCTGCACTGGCCTCATTCAGTGTGAGATGCCTTTAAACCAGTGGTCCTCAAAGCAGGGTATTTTTGCTTCCAAGGGCAGAGTAGGGAATGTCGAGAGACATTTTTGGTTATCACAACTGGGATAGGGAGATGTCACCAGCATCTAGTAGGTAAGGCTAGTGGGGCGATGCCACTAAACACCCTGCAACGTGCAGGACAGCCTCCCACAGCAAAGAGCTACGCAGTCCAAAATGACATCAAGGGCGAGTTTGAGAAACCCTGCTTTAAACAATCCATGGAGATGTCATGAAGGCCGCTGGAGCAAAGTGTGCCTGGAACTCAAAGAGAAGTCAGGGTTACAAGTATGCATCTGGTTTTTCTCAACAGCTTGTTTTTCTTGTGTTGCTATTCTCTCTCATCATTCTTTTTTTAGCTGCTCTGCTGGGGAAAAGCAGTTACATAGGAATTAAAAAGGGATTGAGGTTAACAGATCTAAGTAAAAACTGTCAAAACTATTAAGTCGTTCATAAACACTAAGGCAAAACACAATGCCAAACAACGGAAGATAAAAAGACAGTAAAATATACAGAGTAAAATATACAGCTTGGAGAAACCACCAAGCTGATCACTGATGATCAATGCTATCAGAGCGCTGTCTCCATGGCATTATGGGGACATGAAGGAAAATGTGATCAACTCTGCCTTGGTTGGAGAAAGTGGTGGAAGATGAGAGGCAAGAAAGGGTTCTTTTCATTCATATTAGAGAAATGCAAATTAAAACCACATGGAGATTACATTACTCAGCTACCAGATTAGCAAAACATCATAAGAAATTGTATTTATCTCGGCCAGCTGCAGTGGCTCACATGTGTAACCTCAGCACTTTAGGAGGCCGAGGCAGGCAGATCACCTGAGGTCAGGAGTTCAAGACCAGCCTGGCCAACATGGCAAAGCCCTGTCTCTACTAAAAATACAAAAAATTAGCCGGGCATGGTAGCACGCACCTGGTCCCAACTACTCAGGAGGCTGAGGCAGGAGAATTGCTTGAACCAGGGAGGTGGAGGTTGCAGTGAGCCAAGATCGCGCCACTGCACTCCAGCCTGGGTGACAAAGCAAGATTCCATCTCAAAGAAAAAAAAAGAAATTTTATTTATGCCATTAAGAGATTTCTAGCGTAAGAAAAAAGATACAAATATTAAATCAAGGTAGTTAAGTAAAAAAAAAAAAAAAACGTAATTCAAAATTTGAATTAGAAATATCTATATGGATCATAATATACAGTCTGCTAAATAAGAAGGGATGGGGTGGGGGAAAGGTGGGGGAAGGGAGGGAAGAGGCAGGTGGGGAAGAAGAAAGGGAAAGATTTTCTAGCTCTGAACACTAAAAACGCCTAGAAACAATAGCCAACCCAGCAGTAACTAGCCCTCCCATTACCTAGATTATGCTGTATAAATACCTTTTCCCAGTCAAGAAGCCAGGGCCCTCTGGAGGAACAGGTGTTTCCAGGTCTGGGGCATGAAGTACAAGAAGGGCCTAGAACTCCTCAGCTTCCTTGCTTTGATGTCCAGTGTAATGGCAAAAACTACTCTTGAGGACTTAGGAATCAAACTAAACACTGTCCATGGGCTGAAGATAGGACAACTTGATCATCACAAAGAAAAATTACTGTGATGAACTGGAAAACATCAAATAGGCTTAAATACATAAATTTGTAATTTTTTTTTTTTTTTTTTTTTTTTTTTTTTTTGAGACGGAGTCTCACTCTGTCACCCAGGCTGGAGTACAGTAGCATGATCTCAGCTCACTGCAACGTCCGTCTCCCAGGTGCCAGCGATTCTCCTGCCTCAGCCTCCTCAGTAGCTGAGATTACAAGCATGTGCCACCATACCCAGCTAACTTTTGTATTTTTAGTAGAGACAGGGTCTCACCATGCTGGCCAGGCTGGTCTCGAACTCCTGACCTCAAGGGATTCACCTACCTTGACCTCCCAAAGTGCTGGGATTACAGGCATGAGCCACCGTGCCTGGCCCTATTTTTTTTTTTTTTTTTTTTTTTTAAAGACTCATTGGTCCTCTCTGGAGGAGGGAAAGGAACCAACTCATTATTACGAAAATGGATGAATAAAAGAATCAAAGCCTTGGTTCCTCTGGCTTCCTCATTGCATTATGATAAGGTTAATGTAGGTAACAACTGGTAATACCATCAGGCACATAGGAATCACGCCACATGTGAAAGCAACTGTGACTGTTGTCACTATACCCACATCGTCACCCCTGGGCCCCTGGGGACACCCACATCTAACCTTCCTTGGCCGGTGAGAGGCAGCAAGGGTCCTCCCAGCCATGGGAGGCAGCAGAGGATGCCTATTCCAGAGAGGAAAGTAAGAGACTATTTTCTGTCTCTCATTGGCAGGAAAATCTAAAAACACACAACATGCATATATATTTAAGGGCCAGACATTCTTCTAAATGTTAGACACATGTTAACTTATTCTTCACAGTAACACTAGGAGGTAGGAACTATTACCATTCCCATTTTACAGATGAGAAAACTGAGGCTCAGAGAGGTTAATAACTTTCTCATGATCATAGACTTGTTCATGGCAAGGAAAGATATAATCTGCACAGGGTTGTTCAAGATTCTGCAAAGTATGAAACCTTGAAGGTGATAAACATCAGCCCTGCAGAAAACCATCCAGGGGATGAGGAGTCTAAGGAAATTATCTGTGTTATCATTATTGTCACTGTCATCATCATCATACCAGTTATTCACTGAGCATTCATTTTGAATTGATCATTCCACATCAATTATGCCATGACTGAAGTGCTATTATTATTTCTTTTCTTTCTGAAACAGAGTCTCGCTCTGTTGCCCAGCCTGGAGTGCAGTGGCACAATCACGGCTCACTGCAACCTCCAACTCCTGGGTTCAAGCAATTGTCCTGCCTCAGCCTCCCAAGTAGCTGGGATCACAGATGCTCACCATCATGCCAAGCTATTTTTTGTATTTTTAGTAGAGATGGGCTTTTGCCATGTTGGCCAGGCTGGTCTTGAACTCCTGGCCTCAAGTGATCTGCCCACCTGGGCCTCCTAAAGCTCTGGGATTACAGGTGTGAGCCACTGCACCTGGCCCGTAAGTGCTATTATTATTCCACTTCCTGGAGGGTCAAAGTGAGGTTCAGCAAAGTTGGGAAGGTTTGGACAGTTGTTCAGTGAGACACAGGTGGAGCCAGACTTGGAAGCCAGTCAATGACATTCCACAGCTCACATTTCCCCCCAGCTTTATTGAGGTACAATTGACAAATAAAAATTGAATATATTGGAGATGTACAAAGAGATGATATGAAGTATGTGTACACTGTGTTATGACGAATGCAATCAACACATCCGTCACCACCCACAGTTATCATTTTTTAACTCTGTGATCTTTATAACACAACAGGGGGTGCTGAGGACACCTCAGATCTCTCTTAGCAAATTTCAAGTAGGACAGGCCAGGAGAAGGGAAGGAAGCCAGGGATGCGGAGGAGGAGAGCAGTGAATACACACACCAAGGAAAAGAGCTTTGGCTTGGGAGCAGTCATTATTTCTGTGTAGAACAAAACAAAATAAACCAATAAACAAAAAAACAAAATCATAAAGACCATTTTTCCAGCCCAGATTTTGACATCGAGAAGTGGTACATCCTACTGCCATTAGTTGAAAATCACCCCCGGGCTTTGGCCATGGCTGCAGGTGAGATTTGATGCCCAGAGCCTCCAGGGCCTCAGCTCACCGCACACTGCCCCGTGTGTGGTGGTGAAACCCAGACCCCAACAGGTACCCTGGCCTCCGCCCCAGTGCAGCTACTGGTGTGGTCTGCCCTTGTCTCCAGCCTCTGACCCCTAACCCTGTCTTCTCTCTGCAGGGGGGGGGAAAAAAGTGGTATATCCTACAGGAGTGGTTCTCAACCAGCAGGGATTTTGATCCCAGAGACATGTGGCCATGTCTGGAGACATTTGTGGTTATCACAGTTGTGGGGAAGGGGGTGCCACCAGCATCTAGTGGGCAGCAGCCAGGCATGCCATGAAACATCCTACTACACACAGGACGGCCCCCATGACAAAGGATTCTGTGGTCCAAAATGTCAATAGTGTTGGGGTTGAGAACCCTGGCATAGAGCAAGTCACCTGACCTAGGTGGGCCTCACTTTAGTCCTTTGTTAAGTGGCGATAACCATGTTTACCCTTCATTAAAGTGTTTATGAGCAGTAAATATATCTACTGCCTGGCCCATGACACGCACTCAAAACAGCAGCTGATACTAATGGCATAACCATCCCTGTCAGCATCACCACCACCATTAAGTAGGAGAAGTACCTGCATTAGGGATTGGCACAATGTGACCTGCTGGCCCCCTGCCTGTTTTGGTAAATAAAGTTTTATTGGCACACAACCATGTTTACAAATTGTCTTGGACTGTTTCAGTGCTCCAATGGCAGGGGACCACCACATGGCCCACAACACCGAAAGATTTTACTATTCATCTCTTTATATAAAAAAGTCTGCTGGCCTAGTAATGATCAAGAAATGTGAAGTGCTACACCAAAAACAAATTGTTGTAATTCTGATGTGTCAAAAAAAATTGTAGGAAATTTCTTTCTTCCCCCCATATATAAGGGCCATGGGCACAAAGTTACAGGTGCAGAGCATTCTAATTGCTGAAAGCCAATTTTATCCACTCGATTTTTATCACTTTTCATCAAAATTGACGACCACTTTGCTTTAAAATATACGCCATCACAGCAGTTCAAACCTCTAACACCAGGAGGGCAGTCACTATGATATTTACAGAGAAACTGAGATCTGCTATCTCCCTCTCCTCCCGAGCCAGAGCACAGGAAGGGAAGAATTTTCCATTAACTTTAAAAGCTTTTTACCACCAAAGGAAGAAAAATGTTTCAGGAAGACAAAAAGATAATATTTTAGCATTTAAATCTAGTTTTCTTCACAAAGGGAAAATGATTTCTACATATTACATAGTAGGAATTGGGTTGTTACCATAGAATGTATTTCATTTTGAGGAGAAGAACTGAGTTTAAAAGATTCATTTTTGGAAATGTTAATCTCAGGCACCTGGAGATGAAAGCACTGGTGCACAGAAGTTGGTCTTTGTCGAAAGACAGTTTTCAAGTTTTTATAAGACTCATCTCCCTTCTCTACCTTAAAAATGGATTTAAAAAAAAATTCTACTTGAAGGGAGTAAGAAAAAAAAAGAACCCAATTTCAATATCCTTTGCTAAAGAAATAGTCTTTGCTCAAAGCAGAGCAGAGAGTTGCCTGTATGACCCAGAGAAATAAGTGAATTGAAACTTTTCTAAAGTACTTGTCACTGTAAAAGAGTTGCTGAGAGTTTGCCCTGGCAAAGCTGAGTTTTCGATACTGAAAATGGAACCTGTGAGTCACTCCAAGGAAGCCCGAGGAAACAGAGTATATTCAGCTCTCTGCTCCACCGGTTCCAGAGGTAAAATGTACCTTCGTCAACGGAAGCTGCAGAAAAAGCAGGATACTGATGGGAAAAAATTAGCCACAAAGGAAGTTGTGAGAGTTGTTTTCTCAAAAACAAAACTAAGAAAGTGGTGGGCGACTTGGCAAGAAAAAGTCCTTGGGTTGGTAGGAAGAGAAGGAATGTTCAGGGATTCTGGCAACTTCTCCTAGGAGGCTGGCTTCACTGCCCCATGGCGGGGTGTGCATATCCTTAAAGGGAACCGGTGACCCCACTCTCTGTCATGCTAGGAAAGTCAACCCTGGACGAGTAGAAGTGGAGAAGCAAGGACATAGGAAGTGATATGGTTTGGCTGTGTCCCCACCCAAATCTCATCTTGACTTGTAGCTCCCATAATTCCCATGTGTTGTGGGAAGAACGTGGGGGGGGGGGCGGGGAGGGGAATAATTGAATCACTGGGGCAGTTTACCCCATACTGTTCTTGTGGTAGAGAATAAGTCTCATGAGATCTGATGGTTTTATAGGGAGAAACCCCTTTCACTTGGTTCTCATTCTCTCTTTGCCTCACGCCATGTAAGACGTGCCTTTCACCTTCTGCCATGATTGCAAGGCCTCTCCAGCCATATAAAACTGTGAGTCCATTAAGCCTTTTTTTTTTTAATAAATTACTCAGTCTCGGATATGTCTTTATCAGCAGCGTGAAAACAGGCTAATACAGGAAGGGACAGTCATCTCTTCCCAGGAGCTCCAGCTGCATTAGGCCTGGACACAAAGGCCCAGAGAGGTCTAGGGCAGCTCTAGTCCTCAGCCAAGTGACAGCCAGCCAGTAGGGAGGCAAGGAGCCAGCCTGGGGACATAGGCAGGTCTGGGCTGTTACTGAAAGGACCTGAACCTACCCAGAGAGGAACTGTGCTCCCAGCTGAGCATAGGCAAAGGGCAGGGAGGCAGGACCAGCTAGCAGGGAACCACGATGGCGGCAGCATGAGCCCACAGCCACCCAGAACGCTACAGACAGACAGTGGAGGGAGGCGGGTGACCACGGACTTCCCAGGCCTGGGAGTAGATGGTGTGAGTCTTTAGAAACCAAGACTCATTCTCCCTGAGTAAGCATGCTGGGCCATTCTCAGCCCATTGGAGGAGGGAGGAACGAGAGAAGACATCCAGCTACCCTGTGCATGACAGGGCTGAGGGCTGTTCCACTGACAGTGACACTGTCTGTCCCCAAAACAGGTAAATGAGACAAGACAGTTCTCTGATGGGAAAAAATTGGCCGCAGCAGACACCCCACCCGAGAGATGAGGGGTGACAGGAGCCATGCATACAACTCCCTACTTGATCTATAAACGCTACACATTGGAAATGATGATTCCCAGGCCATAGATGCAGACATCTGAGGCTCACAGAGGTCAGGTGACAAGGCCCAGGCATGCGCCTAGAGCTAGGATTTCGATTCTCACATTCTGACCAATAGTGGGGACAGACCGTCATCTCCTGGTGTTTGGATTCAAAGTTCTCCTCCCCAGAGAGCGGCTGTGAGCTTCAGGTCTGGAATCTGAGCACCTACGTCACACTGACCATCAGTAAGCTCACCACACCTCAGTTTGCTCCTCTGTATAGCGAGGATGACAGTAGTACCACCACACACAGTAGCTATAAGGATCACATGAGATAAATAAAATGCTTAGGAATATGCCTGGCACCGTATAAGCACTGAATGAATGCAAGCTTGCCAGCCTGATAATGATTTTAACAATCACTGAGAAAGATATCTGCAGCTTTCCAAAAGAACAGAATGGCTCAAAATTAATTGATAAAGAATATCCTTTGTACTTTATTTTTTTAATCCGTTCAAATATTCCCCCAAAGTGGATTAAATAAAAAATGTTCAATATGTTCTTTCTACCAAGCTATTGGATCAAAGCACACTATTAGTTGAGCTAAATAATTCATTTAGTTAATTTGCACTGTAATGAATCAGGAGAAGCTACAAAACCTCAAAGTCATTCCAAGTCCAATTTCAAGCCTCTTTCAGGCTTTAGAAACGTCTTTCACCAGAAGACAGTCATAAAATGTGTCAGGAAACAGAAACAATGAGCTTAACCTCTACCGCGGGCCGGCTAATCTTCGGAAACGAACACAATGTCTGAACGGCAGGAAAGCAGGATCACAGTCACTGCTGTTATCAGAACTGGGTCCAAATGTCAGCTCTGCCACTTGCTGACTATGCAACTCGGGATATTCTAACTCAACCTTTCTGATCCTCAGTATCCACCACCGCCTACCTTGCAGGGTTGTCGTGAAGATTAAATGACATGATGTATATAATGGGGTCAGGCGTGGTGGCTCACACCTATAACCCCAGCACTTTGGGAGGCCAAGGTGGGAGGATCACTTGAGTCCAGGAGTTCAAGACTGCCCTGGCCAACATAGCAAGACCCCATCTCTTTGAAAATACATGTATAATAATAAAAAGATGTATACGATGCCCCTGCCCAGTGTTTGACACATAGTACATGCTTATTAAATGGTGTCAATTACATTAATTTGGATTTAAATAATTTGTCTATTCATTATTCATTCATTAATAAGAGTGAACTACTCTTGTGAAAATTTTGATTTATTCTACATAAGAAAGTTCCTCAGCTGGACGTTAGCAACAATTCTTACATAAGAGCTTAAACAAGGTTAGTAAAATCTCTGACCCTTACAAGCTTAACCAACACTAGAGCCACTGGGCCTTGTATCAGCCTCACAGGGGAAGAGAACAGGGAGGGGACAGAAGGTTTTAGATCCTTCAAATAAAACAAACAAGAATATCACACTATTAGAAGCAAAGTCCTAAGTCTCACTATTACATATCGGGGGATGTTTCTAAAATGACGGGGCACCTGGAGGCAACGCTTTTTACAAGATGTCTTCCAAGCCAAACTGCTACAAGCCATTCAAGCTGAAAGTCTTCTGGCAGTGCCCCTTACAATCAACTAGAAGAGCACCTTTAAGAAACAGAAGCCTCTCAGCACCACTGACCTGACAAAACTCTGTCGTCCTCAATGGGTCTGAAATGACTGGCTGGGGGGACTTAGGAGGAAATTCCTATCAAAAGGCCAAGAGCAGCCACGGAAGGAAGGTGCACCATTCCACATGTACCGGTGTTAGGGAGAATCAAGACAGAGAAAAAGACGAGGAAAAGGGAGAACTTTCCAATCCTACCACTTTCAGAAAAAGAAACATTAATTGTAGCATCTGAAACCTAAAAGACTCTCTCTAGTAGGAATGACAAACAGTGCTAAAAAAGGAACTATGGAGGCGTCTTGCCTCTGTCTCACTCTATAGTCTATCAGTCAGTTGCCACCTGACACACCCAGGTGGCCAAACCTTCGCACCTGCTGTTCCTGCCATCTGGACTGCCCTTCCCCACCCTGTCTCGCTGGCAAAGTCCTATTCTACCTGCAAAGCCCAGCTTCGAAATGAACACTTCTGTACTATCTTCTCTAATACGCCCCAAACCACAACCCCTCCACCAGCAGCTCTGACAGCGCCAATTCCCCTCTTCTTTTGATTCACTGATTGCTTGCTGCTAAAAATTACTGTTTTATGACGCTAACTCCACTAGTAGGCTGTGAGCCCCCCAAGGCAATGGAGAGGGCTGATTCTTCAATATATCCACTGATCTGGCTCTCACTCACTCTTCACTCACTCATCCATTCATTGATGCACTGAGCACTGAAGGGAACCTTGGTTTTCTGCCACCATGGCATCCGCTTCCCCTAGCAACAGTCCCAGTTTTCATCTGGGGATCCATCCCTCTCCCCAATCTCCCTTCTCCATGTCTCAATGGAGTTCTTCCCTGTCTTAGCACTAACCAGATCCTGTGATCAGCTGAAAAGAGAAAGGAACCTAAGTTGAATCTACAGAGTAAACGTAAGGTTTTTAACAGGAATGGAGACAGACTCTTGCTTTTTCCTATGAATATGAACCTGGAAGACAAACTGTGTGCCCAGGGGTGATCACAGCCATCTGTGACCCTGAGGAGAAAAACCTATTGATATGGTTTGCCTGTGTCCCCACCCAAATCTCAGCTTGAATTGTAGCTCCCACAATTCCCACGTGTCGTGGGAGGGACCAGTGGGAGGTAACTGAATGATGGGGGCAGGTCTTTCCCATGCTGTTCTCATGACAGCGAGTAAGCCTCACGAGATCTGATAGTTGTATAAGAGGGAGTTCCCCTGCACAAGCTCTCTGTCTTTGCTGCCACCATCCATGTTAGACATGACTTGCTCCTCCTTGCCTTCTGCCATGATTGTGAGGTCTCCCCAGCCATGTGGAACTGTGAGTCCATTAAGCCTCTTTTTCTTCCCGGTCTTGGATATGTCTTTTATCAGCACCGTGACAATGGACTAATAACACCTATCAAAAATGATGTCAATCCAGAAAGGGAAGAGGAAAGCACTAAAGAGAGAGAAACAGGAGCCTGGTAACACAGCTCAAGTATCAAGCATTTGCCACAGCTAAAGCCAGACTTTTCCTTGGGCCAAGGGATTCCCTCCCTCGAGATTACCATGACAGGCTCGACTCAGTGGTAATAACAAGCTGAATAGATACCAGTCAATTCTTGCTCTTACAAAGTCTATAATGGATCCGGCAACACAACAGAGCAACTCTCCTCCAAGCAGGGATCCAGGCTAGTGTCATTTTCTAGCTAGGCATCATGGAACACATGGCTTCCAGAATCACCATGGCAGGGGAGCAAGAACGAAGAAAACTCATCCCCACTCTCCTATGCCTCAGTCTAGGATAACACTCATCACCTCTACTTTCAACCCACTGGCCAAAACTAGTCACACAGTCCCAAGCTACCCATAAAGAAGACTAGGAAATGCATCTGTCCTATGTGTCTACAAAAAGAAAAATGAGACAAACCTTGATAAATCACACGGTCTTTGTCACAGACAGCTTGAGCCAAGTTTTTTTATTCTGCAACCAAAAAAATTATTAAATGATACAAGTATCAACCAGGTACCAGAGGTCATGAATGATGAACACAGGTAAGTGGGGCACATTCACAACACCGTACTAAGCAGGATTAGGAGAGGTGACACAAAGGACGTGCAGGACACCTGGGGCAAACTGAACCCAGTCTTCAGGAGTGCAGTGGGGTGAGGCTTTCGGGATGATATCTGAAAGATCAGAAGTCAGCCAGGGAAAACGGACAGGAGAGGGTTCATGAAAAAAGAACATGGTTCCAGGTGGGACCTCACACCTGCCCGTGTAAAGGTCTGCAGTGAGAACACGTGCATTTGAGAAAGGAAAACATGCTCAGAGCAAGGTGAGAAGCATGACTGAAGAGGAAGGCAAGAGTATAGCAAAAAGGCTTACTTTAACATGTGAACATGTTACTTTCACAGGAACCTAAAGGCGTAAGTGAGCCACTGGTGACTTTTAAGCAGAAAAAGAATTGGCCCAAGCAGACTGAGCCCAGAGTAGTTTGTCATTGTCCGTCTACATGCATTAAATGCAACAAGTCCCTCCCTCCTCCCTGTCTCAGCGTTCTCCACTCCCCCCACATCCCCAGTTTCTCCAGCTCCACACTGCCAGTGATGAGCCCTTGATGTTGCCCACAGGCTGAGCTCATGCAGCATTCAGGACAGCCCTGCCCCTTCATCGGGTGTATACTAAACTCTGAGCCCAACCTCGACAGGACTACATCTCTTTCACTCGCTTCCATCAAGGCCATACGACTCCTTCTGGGGACCCAGAAGTGGCTTCTTGAAGCCACTTCCCGCCTCAAAGAGGAAGGCAAATATAAAACAGGCCCAAAATAGTGTGGGTCTGAAAAGCTGAAAACCAGCCACTATAATTACAAGTATTTTTATCTATCGCCCAAAAAGGAGTATTGGATCATTTTCCAAGTGTTTCTCTAAGGAAGTTCATCTGTTCATTCGCAAGTACTCCAGACTTCCAGATCAGAGGCACAACCGGAAATGAGGCTTCAGCAGAAATGGAAGCGAAACAGAACACATGGGGTGGAGAAACAGCAAAGATCAGGGCCCGGCGCCACCACCGGAGAGGGTGGTGACCTCATCAGGAAATGGGAAACGAGGTATCCAAGGTTCTGTGAGAGAAATCAAAAGATCAGCAAAGATAAACACTACAAGGCTGGGGGCGCAAGCATGCCTGCACAGAGGCACAACTGTGACCTGCACCTGAACAGGCCCCAGGCAAATACAAACAGGTAACTGAGAGGCCAAGTGAGAGGACGGAAGAAGAAAGAGCCCTTGAGAAGAAGACAGTGCCAGTAGTGGACCCTTTTCCTCCTGCTGCACAGGCGGATAACCCCAGCACACAGGAATAGATTGGGACATCCAGTGAGCACAAGAGGCATCAGAAGGGGCCTGACATCCAAGGCAGCACAAACGGCTGTTTACCCAGTAAGTGCTCATGTCAGAAACCGTGTCGCCAGCTAGAATCTGTTTCCATTCTCCCTCCTCATCTCTTCCATTGTTCTAGTTCTTGACAAGCTAATAGCCAGCATGTTTGTCACTGCATTCATTTTCCTGGCTCCGCTTAGAACTAAAAGTTAGAGCTAGTAGGCAAGGCAGGCCTGATTCCTGTTTCTAGTCAAGTACAGAGAAGGCCACACAGGGCGATGGGAAGAGTATCAACTCTGGGGTCAGTCAGGGGGTCAAATCTTGCTTCTACCCATGCTAGCCCCATGACCTCGGGCAGGTGACTTAACCCTTCCAAGCCTCGGCTTCATCATCTGTAGGTATGCAGAGAACAATGAATCAAACAGTCCAAGTAATGCAATTAACACAGTGCCTAAAAACAGAATAGCTCCTCAATTTGCACTAAGTGCTATTACCTTCATTATCTTTTTTTTTTTTTTTTTCCCCAAATGTCTCGCTCTGTCACCTAGGCTAGAGTGCAGTGGCACCATCATAGGGATGCAGGACAGATAAGCCCCCAAAGAAGGGCTTAGCCTGCAAGAGTTCTTGGCTTTGTCCAGGAAAGAATTCAAGGGCAAGCTCAAGGGAGAAGAAAACAGCTTTACTGAAGTGGCAGTGTGACAGCTCTGGTGGAGTTACAGCTCCAGGACTGCTCCTGCAGACAGAGGGTGGCAGCTCAGGGCAGTTTTGCAGTCACATTTGTACATATTTTTACTTACGTGTAGATTAAGGGGTTGTTTATGCAGAAATTTCTAGAGAAGAAGTATTAACTTTTGAGTCATTGGGTCATTGCCATGGAAAGGGGCCATAACTCCTGGATGTTGCCATGATAATGCTAAACTGACATGGCATCCACGGGCATGTCTGATGGAAAGCTGCTTCCACCCAGTCCTGTTTTAGCTAGTAGTCAGTTTGGTCCAGTGTCTGAGTTCCACCTCTGGAGTCAAGTCCCACCTCTTACTTCAATAGCTCACTGCAGCCTTGACCTTCTGGACTCAAGCAATCTTCCCACCTCAACCTCCTGAGTGGCTGGGACAACAGGCATGCTGATGTGCCCAGCTAGTCAAAAACAACTTTTTTTTGTAAGT
Organism: Pongo pygmaeus; assembly: GCF_028885625.2. NCBI lineage: Eukaryota > Metazoa > Chordata > Mammalia > Primates > Hominidae > Pongo > Pongo pygmaeus. Next base: position 16,503,252 of record NC_072391.2, read on the forward strand.
ACAGGGTCTCACTACATTGCCCAGGCTGTGACATCAATATCTATAGCTGCTTTTCATAAAATTTCATGAAAAACCTAACAGGTCACAGAGTACCACACATGTAATACACCCTCAAAAAACACTGGTGGGAGAAATTCTCTAGGATCAACAACCCAGGTTCTTCAACTAATAAATGACAGGTAAGGAAGAAAGGGAAAGGCAGGGAGACACAGGTGACATAACACATGGATTAAAAGAGACTGAAGAGATCCGTCTCCAATCATGAGGTGGGGACCTTACTGGGATACTGATTCAAACACCTGTTTAAACTACAAATTTGAACACTCACCAGATATTTGACAATACTAAGGAATTACTGCTAACTTTTAGGTGTGATAATGATACTACAGAGTTTTTTCTGTTTTAAAAAGAGAGTCCTTGTAGTTTACTACCAATATATTCCTAACTACTTAGGGGTGAAATCAACGTTGTGGTTTGGATTTCCTTCCAAACACTACGTGATGCTGGGGAAACAGGAGGGTAAGTGGATGAAACAAGACTGGCCAACAGTTGATAACTATTGAAGTAGGGCGATGAGTACATGGAAGTTCTTTATGCCCTTTTGCCTACTTTTTACCAGGAAAAAAAAAAAAAAAAAAATTAAAAATAACAGACACCTGTGAGATACAGCCTGCCTCCTCCTCCTTCGGAGACCTTCATTAGGAAAGGAGTCCATTTGTAAAGGAGACCACTCTGGAGGCTGGAAACCGATACGGTGGTGAAGCCTGCAGTCTGTGGTCACACCTGTGTCTCCAAATCCCTCACTTTCCCAGGGCCTCTGTAGCTGTGCTGCTGACACGACTACGTGTGTTGTTAACTGAAGTCAAGGCAGACAGCCAAGCAAAGGGCACATCCAAGAGACAGAAAAGCTCCGAGCTTAGCCATCTTGCATAAATGAGATGCTCCAGTTCCTTGTTCGGGAAGCTGGGGAGGAGAAAGAGTTTAGCCGGGGCCCCCTAAAAGACCTTCTTAAAGAAGCTCCTCTCCCTGATACTCCAATCCGAGAATCAATGGGACTAGCACGAGCCTCCTTTAACAGGCTTTTTAAAGTGTGACTATGGTATTGCAGTAATGTGGGGTTTTTAAAAGACCTCTTATCTTATAAAGACAGATTCTGAAATACTCAGGAATGTAATAATATAGAATCTGGGATTTTCTTCAAAATACCATGAGAGGCTGAGGTTTGAGGGGTGGGATGGGATACACATGAAGCAAGACTGGCCAAGAGGTACTAACAGCTACAGCCACGTGATGGGTACATAGAGGCTCATTACACTTTTATTTCTGTATATGTTTCAACTTTTACATAATAAAAAAATTTTAAGAACTCCTTGGGGCCGGGCGCAGTGGCTCACACCTGTAATCCCAGCACTTTGGGAGGCCAAGGCAGGCAGATCACGAGGTCAGGAGACCGAGACCATCCTGGCTTACACGGTGAAACCCCATCTCTACTACAAATACAAAAAAATTAGCCGCACGTGGTGGTGGGCGCCTGTAGTCCCAGCTACTCGGGAGGCTGAGGCAGGAGAATGGCATGAACCCAGGAGGCAGAGCTTGCAGTGAGCCGAGATCACACCACTGCACTCCAGCCTGGGCAATACAGCAAAACTCCATCTCAAAAAAAAACAAAAAAAACAACTCTTTGGAGGTTTACCCCTGTTAGTCATTCACACTTCAGTGGGAATTACACCTATCCTGCTAGAAACTGTAACTTCTTACCCTTTTTCACTGATATATAGGAGGCACTTAAACACTCCATTTTGCTTGGTAATCAAACTATATGAGGTAAGAGCCTGGTCTCAATCCACTCAGCTTCAAGTGATTAAAAAAAAACAAACAGGACAGGCATAGTGGCTCACACCTGTAATCCCAGCACTTTGGGAGGCCGAGGTGGGAGGATCATTTGAGGTCAGGAGTTTGAGACCAGCCTGGCCAATATGGTGAAACCCTGTCTACTAAAAATACAAAAATTAGCTGAGCATGGTAGCGCATGGTAGCGCATGCTACTGTGGAGGGGGAAGCAGGAGAATCACTTGAACCCAGGAGGCAGAGGTTGTAGTGAGCCAAGATCGTACCACTGCACTCCAGCCTGGGCAACAGAGTGAGACTCCATCAGAAAAATAAAAAATAAATAAATAAACAAACCTAACATCATACCTTTCATTTTGAGTATCAGTTTAATGTAGATCTCAGCTCAGAGTTTTTTATCCTGAGTCCTTATACAAAATCCAGTATTGAAAAGCCCATGCTGCTCTTATACAAAAATGACTCCTGGATATGCATGAGAAGTGCTGGAACCCATTGGTGCCAATTTATGAGGCAGGCACTGGTGGTGTAACTGCTCCCAAGGTCCTGGCTGCTTCCGGAATTTTTACACTTTATTAAAATGATGATCACATTCACAGTTATCTACAGCGTGTGATTATGAGTATATTTTTTACCAGCTTGATGTTCAAGCTTACTTTTCCGTTAATAGCGACTCTGCCATTATAATGAGAACAAATGTTGCTAATACACCATTTATTTTACCCAAAAGAAAAATTCAGGGACTAACCACACTCAGACAGTAAACGGTAAGTGTCTTATAATTTTAACAATCAATCAACAGCTAGCTGAGCCCTGCCATATGGAAGGGAGTAAAGTTCTGTTTGCAGAGGATGGACTGGCAATATTGAAGCAGAAGATACACAAGTGGGGCAAACAGCTGGAAAACGGTGCCGGCAAGCAAGAGCTGGGAGAGCCCGAAGACAGCATGAGGGAGCTAAGCCCTGGTAAACAGTGAGTGGAAGGAGAACTGAAGGGAAACGGCATCTACTGATTACATATGGATACAAAGCTTTATGTAAGTGAGGGCACCACTGGTAAGCAAAATAAACAGATTCTAACCTAAGCTAAAATAGAATTCACTATAAACAGGCAGAAAAAACTGGGGAAATCAGGCTCAGAAAAGTAACTGAGGCCAGGCACAGTGGCTCATGCCTATAATCCGTCCCATCACTTTGGGAGGCCGAGGCGGGTGGATCACCTGAGGTCAGGAGTTCGAGACCAGCCTGGCCAATATGGCGAAACCCCGTCTCTGTTAAAAATATAAAAAATTAGCTGGGTGTGGTAGCACGCATCTGTAATCTCAGCTACTCAGGAGGCTGAGGCAGGAGAATTGCTTGAACCTGGGAGGCAGAGGTTGCAGTGAGCTGAGATTGTGCCATTGCCCTCCAGCCTGGGTGACAGAATGACTCTGTCTCAAAAAAAAAGAAAAGAAAAGGAACCGAAACCAAAGCAGTTCTGGCAAGTTCAACACAGAAAACAATTAGAGTCTTATCAGACTCATTGCTGTTAGTCTATTGAATAAATGCTTATTGTTAATCGCTATTGAATAAATGGCCTCCCAAGCATTGCTGCATTCTTATACAACTCCAGAGTTAAAGCCCCCATGAGCCTAGCTCAGGTCATGTACCCAGCCCTGAACCAAAACCAGGGAAAAGCATTTGGATGTACTGTCCCACCCAGACAGCACGCTATGGTGGAGAGGGAAGCCCTCCCAAAGGAAGTCAGGATGGAGGGATGAAGAGGAAGCACAGAGACACCTCCTGTCTACTGCAGGCACTCAGCTGGGTTCTTATGTGTCATTCCCAAAACAAACCCACTCACAGGTATGACTGACTGCATTTCACTAACAGAGAACTTGAGGCTTAGAGAGGTTAGGGGGCGTGCCCAGGAACATACGGCAGTAAGTGGCAAATCTGAACTCAGTCTGACATGCGATACATGTGCTTTCCAAGTCACCAGGCTGCAGAAGGCAGCAACAAAGTGATGCAGGCCCAAAGTCCGAATGTCGCCAACACGTCACATTGTTGTGAAGACTACTGCTGAAAAAGAATAGAACATCTCTGAAGATGAGTCCAAACCAAAGGAAATGTACTTAAAAGAGGTAAAGAAGCAAGAGTCTCAGAAGAGATCCATCTTGGATGTGTCCAATATCTCATCTTCAAAACCTTGGTTGTTTCTCTTCTGATACCTTAGAATTTCAAGAAGGATGGGGAAGTTTACAGAAGAAATTCTGAGCATCATCACTAACAGTCCCTAAGAAGTGGGGAGGAATTATCTAAAGAAGCTGTGGTTAGGTGCCGACCTCTGCAGAACTGCCGTCAAAGACACAGCTCCAGGCCTGTGGGTATAACCCTACCTCTGCACTTCAATTATCTGTCCGGACAATTAGAACAGGCACGTTTGCCTCACCCACAAGACTGCAAGCTCCCTAAACACAGGCACTGTGTCCCACTCATTTTTGTAACTTAGGACCACTCTTGGCATGAGGAAGAGCTAATGCAACTCACAGATGAAACACAAATGACTTTGCAACTGAAGTCGCCCTGCAAGTGACTCATGCCTGTAATCCCAGCACTTTGGGAGGCTGAGGTGGGTGTATCACGAAGTCAAGAGATCAAGACCATCCTGACCAACATGGTGAAACCCCCATCTCTACTAAAAATGCAAAAATTAGCTGGGCATGGTGATGCGTGCCTGTAGCCCCAGCTACTCAGGAGGCTGAGACAGAAGAATCGCTTGAACCCGGGAGGTGGAGGTTGCAGTGAGCCAAGATCACGCCACTGCACTCCAGCCTGGCGACAGAGTAAGACTCTGTCTCAAAAAGAAAAAGAAAAAAAAAAAAAAAAAAAACTCCATCTAGGGTAGTGAATGCCATTTCAGGGATGTCTCTGTTTCAACCTCACAACTTCCTTGGCTCATCTCCTACAACCGTCAACACTGCTGCTCCCAGGGTAGGAAAAGCCACAAAGGGAGGACAAAGGAAGCTAAGGGCTGGACACTGAGAAGGCGCTCAATGGATGTGCACGAACTGAGTTGGCACCATCTATTACTCAATGGCCTCCCCAGGCTCTCCAAGCTATGCCTCCGGCTAACATTGAGGGCCAGAGGAAAGTGTGCCTCCTCTACAGAACCCATGTGCTCTTATTAGCTATCTAATCCTTTCTACCAGGTTGCTCTGAGCTCTAGTTAAGGCTTAACTGTGGGCCAGGTGCAGTGGCTCATGCCTGTAATCCCAGCACTTTGAGTGGCCAAGGCAGGCGGATCACCTAAGGTTAGGCGTTCGAGACCAGCCTGGCCAACACGATGAAACCCTGTCTCTACTAAAAATACAAAAAATTAGCCAGGCATTGTGGTGGGCACCTGTAATTCCAGCTACTCAGGAGGCTGAGGCAGAAGAATCACATGAACCTGGGAGGGGGAGGCTGCAGTGAGCTGAGATCAGGCCACTGCACTCCAGCCTGGGCAAAAAAAGCAAAACTCCGTCTCAAAAAACAAACAAACAAAAAAAGACTTAATTGTGATGCCTTAGACAATTCACTCCTAATCTGAGGTTCTAGGACTCACATTTATCATTCTTTAAGCATTACACAAGATGACTGAAGCCACTCAACAGGCTGGCCTTCTATTCAATGTTATGTTTCTCATACTATATGCTGGAGATGGGTTGGGCAACGAAGATACAATTTAAAAGACAATGTCCGCACTGCCCTTGAGGAACTCTCACTCTGCTGTTCTGTTGCAAGTCACTTTGGAAGCAGGTAATCCTCGGCACAGACAAGATGTGCTTTTCCCCTTTCTTCTCCAGTAACAAAGGGTTTGTGATGTCCCCACCACAAGCGCCATCTCAAATGGCTGATATTGCTGCAGTTTCTGTTATCTACTACTAGTTTTCCCCCTTATGCCCTGCCATTCATTCTCTTGAACATCGCTAGTGATTGTCTCTTCAGTCAAGTTAACCTTTTTCTTCTTCTTCAGTGAGCTCAGCCTTCCAAAGCATGGCACAGAGCTGTAGGTTTGCCCTCTGGTGCTCAACTGTGGGGATTCAAATCCAGCTCTACTTTTGTTTGTTTTTTGTTTTTTTTTTTGAGATGGAGTCTCACTCTGTCGCCCAGGTTGGAGTGCAGAACCGTAATCTCAGCTCACTGCAACTGCCGCCTCTCGAGTTCAAGTGATTCTCTACCTCAGCCTCCCAAGTAGCTGGGACTATAGGCATATGCCACCATGTCCGGCTAATTTTTGAGAATGGAAACGGATTCTATCTGGCAGACACAGTTTCCCCATGTTGGCCAGACTACTCTCGAACTCCTAGTCTGAAGTGATCCACCTGCCTCCTCTCAAAGTGCTGGGATTAAAGGTTTCAGCCACCACGCCCAGCCCCAGCTCTGCTTCTTAGGAGCTAAGGATTCTTGGGAAAGTTACTAAACTTCCCAAAGCTTTGTCTGTGAACTGGAGACACCAAGAGTATCCTCCTCAAAGAACTCTTCTCAGGATCACATATGTTCATCTACGTAAACACCCCAGCACGGTGCCTGGATCTAACAGTACTCACCTGACAGCTGCTGCTAGTATTACAGGGGCTGTGATATTACTAGGGTTTTTACCCTTGTCAGATTAATGTATACCTGCCAGAATTCTCCTGTCCTCCTTGTTTTCCTAAGTTAACAATCACAGGGTGTCAGGAACAATTTTTATACCTCCAGTCCTTGGCTCAAGATGCTCCCCAGCCATTTAAAGAGGGCTTTATGGCACTGACTTTAGGTTCTGTGCTGTCCAGGACATTGGATTCCAGGTCACCAAGCACAAATGTGTAGTGTGTATGTGCAGATAGATGAGTTGGCTTTCATGCTCTCAAAGACACCTAGATAAAAAAATCCTCAGAAACTCCCTTCGCACTGGGATGAATCACCATGTTTAAGGTGTTCCAAATATCCTTATTATCTAAAATGAGAAGGACTGGGCACAATGGCATACACCTGTGATCCCAGCACTTTGAGAGGCCGAGGCGAGAGTATTGTTGGAGGTCACAAGTTTGAAACCAACTTGGGCAGCATAGCACAATCCCATCTCTAGAAAAAATAATTTTAAAAAAATTAGCTGGCCAAAGTGGCACATGCCTGTAGTCTCAGCTACTTGGGAGGCTGAAGTAAGAAGATCCATTGAATCGGGAGGTTGAGGCTGCAGTGAGCCAAGGCTGTACCACTGCACTCCAGCCTAGGCCACAGACTGAGACCCTGTCTCCATAAATAACTAAATAAATACAATGTTTCTTCTTCTTCCTTTGCCCTTCTGACATGGAAAGAAACTGTATCAACTTTTCCCCTCACATTCTTTCATTACTCTAACAAGTGTTTACAACTTTCTTGGTAAAAATCAACCCATTAGCAGAATGACAGAAGCATCATAAAGAACACTCTGAGGGTCTTGATTAATAGCAAAAGTGTTGGTGTAATGAAATGCTAATGCTATTCACAGATGAAAGATCACTAGCAGAATCTGTCTTGGCAACCAAAAAAGAAGGAAAAATCAATCCGGTGCAGTAAATGCCGTTTGAGGACATGTCTGCTTCAGCCTCACAGTTCTCTCAGCTCGTTGACCACAGCCAGCATCTCTACTGCTCCCGGGATTAAAAAAAAAAAAAAAAAAACAAGAAGGAAAAGAAAGGAAGCTTGAGGCCAATAAGACGAACCTTCATGCCTGAACCTTGAGCCCTCCCATTTGGTGGTTCCACACTCACCCTCTCACAGCTGGCCAGAACAGCCAGGCAGGTGGACCCTGCAGTAACTCCCCACATGACCTGATCCTCTCCACACATCCCAGCTCAGGTCAGCACAGCGGGGGATGAGATTTTCACATGGTCAAAGCAAACCGGGTGGTGACACAGCCAGGACACAGCCACAGCATCACCTTTCTCCCCTCATCCACTCTGTTCCCGACCCTTTCAATCTCCTTTCAGTTCCTGCCAATGCTTTCCTTGTACTCAGCCTCTGTTCTTGCTGTTTCTGATGCAGAAAGCAGGCATCTCATAAACACTGAAATAAATCATCCAACCACCCGGCCCATGAATGAACTAGTGGCACTTGGTTCAGAGGGTCAAACACCCAATCACTGTCTTCTTGCACCCCCACCCCACCCCTACACGCTGCGCAGCAGCCCCACAGGTGGAGAATCTCCATGGAGAGCGCTGCCTGGACCCAGCACTCAATGCCTTTGTGGACCCTGTGAAGTAGGCATCCTCGCTGAGCTGCACTGGTCTGACGGAGTCCTCACCACAGCACCCTTGTTCCCCCAGAGGAACAGAACCTTTCATCCTGCACTTTCATTCTGAGAACCTTTCACCCTCTCCAGCTCATCAGGCCTTCATTCATTCATTCAGTAAATCCAGACATCCCCATCCCAGGAGAACTTAAAGATTCAAGGGTTACGCAGCATCTACCATTTGCCAATAAGTGGCTGTGGAATGTACAGAGGTGGCAAAGACACAGTTCTACCTTTCAGGGGTTCGGAGTCCACTGGGCGAAAGAAATACACACAAGTCATCCCAATCCTGAGATTGGGGCCCTGCTTCCCTCTCCACTTGGGCCTTCCGGGCACAGACTCATGGCCCAGAACCCTGGCACTGCCACCAGCCAAGTCTGAGTCTCACGGCCCCACTGAGGGAGCTCCCAAGGAAGGGCACAGCAGTGGGCAGAGAGCACACAGGAGTGCCCTGTCCCCAGGCCTCCCCAGCCTGGCTTTTGACTCATCCCCACCAGCCTGTGCGTTAAGGCCTCAGCTTGCCTGCGCTTGCGCTCACTTGAGTTAGAATGCAAGATGTTTCTAAAGCCACCTTCCTTCTTTAGAGGAAATTTAGAGACCAGACAAAACAGATGGTAAGAATGGCAGCCTGAACCAGCAATGAACTTAAGGAGACCCGCCTCCAAGGCCCTGGGCCTCTGAAACCCAACCAAGCTCAGGCATGTCTCCACAGCAATGAGTGAGTGTTTTCTTGGTTATCAAAATAAAACTCACTGTAGAAGATTTAGAAAGAACCAAAAGTTTGCTTGTATACTTAGAATGTGTATGTATGTACATACAGACATGACTTACAATACTACCACCAAGGGAGCATTACAACATGTACACACACCTCATCAAAAACACAGCTTCTCAACTTTACCATTGAATATGGTAATAAATTGATGGTTTTTGAAAAACCTCTTTATCATATCCAAGAATTACCTTTTTTTTAATCAGGTATCAATAAGGTTATAAAATGATTTTTCATTACCTACCAAGAAAATTATCTGGTTTTCCTCTTTGAGGCTACTAATGAGATGACTTACATGGATGAATTTCCTAATATGCAGCCATCCTTGCAATCCTAAATAAACCCTGTGTTTTATGTGCACTGTTCTTTTCATATGCGACTGAATTTGAGTAATGACTTTCTAGAATTTTTGTACATCTTATACGCAAATGATTCTATTTGATAGTTTTCTTTTTTATGCTATCTTTGTCAGAATTTTTTTATATCACAGTAATGCATACCTGAACCAAGATAGAGATGTATAAAAACCCTCTCAGGAAATATAAATAGCAAAGGGCTCTTTGTGTATTACCTTGAAGAGTTTCCTAGAAATCACCATGAAACCCTCTAGGCTTGCTGTCTTCTAAGGAAGCAGTTCTTCAGTTATTTGTACAACTTTATTCCAAAGTGTTTTGGGTTTTTTTTTTCCTTTTGAGGGCGAGGGGGTCCCTTCGACCAGTTTGTCTCATCTTCAATTAATTCTGATAATGAATGTTTTTCTGAAAAATAGTTCACCTCATCCATATTTTCACATTTAACAGCACAAAGGTGCATGTGACACTGTTTTCATCTCCAACTCTTACAATTGTTTTATTTTTAATGTTACATATATATGTTTTCTCTTATTTCCTTATCATAAGTGCCAGAAATTTCCAGTATTTAAGTGATTTTTCAAAGGATCAGCTCATACTTCTCTTTATAAAGCACATTGATTTGGTCTTGTTTTGTTTTGCGGGGCGGAGGAGTTGCTTGGTTGTTTTGCTCACGTGTCTTTAGAATAGGCTGCGCTTATCCCGGAAAGTCTACAACGCAGCCACCATCAGAAACAAAGATGCACAGACTCCACCGGCCTTACCTCGATGAGCTTTCTTTCGTAGGAGCTTGCAAGTTCTTCAGCAATTTCTCCCGGCTTCTGTTCAGTTACTGTAACTTCTCCATCAACACTCCAAAGATTTGGCATAACTTTAGAGAAAGAGAGACATGTCATAAATATTTCAACAGTATCAAAAATTATTCTCCCACTAAAAAAAAAAAAAAATTCTTCTTTCTCAGATGACTTCAGATTGAAAAAGCTCTCAAGAAAAACATACACACACACACTTACTACCTACTTCAACAATGGGACATTTTCACCTAAGTACAATAAAGCGAGTGACAAGGCCAGGCATGGTGGTGTGCACCTGTAGTGTCAGCTGCTCAGGAGGCTGAGGTGAGAGGATCGCTTGAGCCCAGGAGGTCGAGGCTGCCATGAGCTATGATTATGCCACTGTCATCCAGCCTAGGTGACATAACTAGACTTTGTCACTTAAAAAAAAAAAAGCGATAAGCTGTATTTTTAAAATGCAAGAACTGTCAGAAGACAAAAGCACAGGAGTCAGGAAATAATCTTGTCACTACTTTCCATTTCAGGAGTAAACAGGCAATGTTTTGGCAGGTTTGGCAAGACATAAGAGCTGGTTTTTTTGGGGGGTGGAGGTTTTGTTTGTTTTTTTGTGATGGGGTCTCCTCTGTCACCCAAGCTGGAGTACAGTGGCACAATCAATCATTTAGCTCACTATAGCCTCGAACTCCTGGGCTCAAACGATCCTCCTGCCTCAGCCTCCTGAGTCACTGGGACTGTAGGCATAACCCTGCTGCACCAGGCTAGTTCTTTTTTTGTTTTTTTAGTTTTTGTAGAGACAAGGTCTCACCATGTTGACCAGGCTAGTCTCAAACTCCTGGCCTCAAGTGATCCTCCCTCCTCAGCTTCCCAAAGTGCTGAGATTACAGGTGTGAGCCACTGCATTCAGTCCACTTACATCTTTTATATTTGCCAAGTTTCTTTTTCTACAACAAAAAAGTGATCCAGTGAGGTAGTGCCTGCCAACAGCCAGCTGTGGAGCACTAATGGGGGTCAGAATATGTGTAAAACCAAGGATTGGCATTTATAAAATCATACTTAGGATGACAGCAAGAAAACCTCTAGAAAAACTCGGAAACCAACACAGAACGTCAATGCAAAAGACATGTTAAAGAGACTGGCTCCCAGGTCAGAGCAAGCACGCACACAGACGGCTCCGAGTAGTGTTTCCATGATTATGTATATGCCCATATACACCCACTCTGTAGGGAAAAACAAATAAAGAAGAACTGGGAATGAACCAGATAGTTCCAAGAAAAGCAGAAAACAAGAACAGGGAAGACCTCCCACACCAAGGGCAAAGAAAAACATTCACAGCATGTCTAAGAACGTGGATTAGCCTCAAGCCTCAAAACAAGCATCAACGATGCAGGATCAGTTTTCTGTGTGTTCTGGGACAAGAAACCCCTTGGATGCCCTATCACCTGTATGGAGGGGCAGTGAGGCTAAACAAGGATCTGAGACTAGCCCCCCAGTGATGGGGGTGGCCTTCAGGGAGAAGATGAAAGTCAGGAAGGCTGAGCAAAACCAGGAGTCAAAACTGAAGCAACTAAGCCAGGTGGCTAAACCTCCTCGGGCCACACTGTTAGAGCCTGCGGAAGGCTCAAGGCCCTGAGTGACAGCAGGGAACACACAGAAAGAAGCCCTGAGTCCTGGGCCACGAACACAGAGAGTGACCCAATCACAACAGATAACCCCAAATAGTTATGGAAAGAAAAACTGTGAAGAACTCTGTGAAGATGAGAGCCTGAACACAGTAATTTACACTCACATCCTCTCAAAATCCCATTAAAATGTCAATTAAGGCCGGGCACAGTGGGGCTCACGCCTGTAATGCCAGCACTTTTGGGAGGCCAAGGCAGGTGGATCACTTGAGGTCAGGAGTTCAAGACCAGCCTGGCCAAAATGGAGAAACCCTGCCTCTACTAAAAATACAAAAATCAGCTGGACATGGTGGCACACTCCTGCAATCCCAGCTACTCGGAAGGCTGAAGCAGGAGAATCACTTGAACCAGGGAGACGGAGATTGCAGCGAGCCGAGATCGTGCCACTGCACTCCTCCAGCCTGGGCAACAGAGCGAGACTCTGTCCCCCAAAAAAAAAAAAACAAAATGTTTCCTGTGAGGTGATGATGAATATGGTAAGTACCCTGATTTGATCATTAAATTTTGTATACATCTATCATAATATCACACACTACCTCATACATATGTACAATTTTGTGTCAAAAATAATGATAAAAGCAAAAAAAAAGGTTTTTATAAAGACATCACTCAAAAAAAAAAAAAAGAATTGGAGAGGAAACAAAACAACAAAATTACAGAAGCTGAGAATCGGGTAGATGACTGATAAATAACTTGACAGACCTGAGAAAATTTCATTCCTAAATAGACATGGATGCCACCAAAATAACATCTGATGAGAATGGAATGATTCACAAAAGGCTAATGAACTGTTAGCACAAGACACCTCTGGAAGTGACGGTGAACACAGGACTACAAAGCAAAAGAAAGGTTTTAAAAGTCTGTGTAAGAAGTGATTAGCAGAATATACATGTTTATTCTCTGGAGAAAACGCGCTAGGTATGGACTGAGTTGAGGTTGGGGTATTCTATTTTTTTAATGGAGAGATAAAAGTAACACACACTGAACTTCTGAGTTTCTCCCATTCTTCTTCCCTCTCCCCAGCCCCACTCATTCCCAGAACAGCAGGCAGACAGCATGTGCCTCTAAGCCAGGGAATGGAAAGGTATGCTCCCAGGAATCTAAAAAAACTTTGGAGACCAGGGGTAGTTCTCCAGTGGAATGGCACAGCCAGATCACCCCAAGAGGCCCAAAGTCAATGTTCATGGAGCTTCGGATCAATTTCTAACCCCACTCCAACACCTGAGCAGACATCTAGAAATCACATCCCATTTGAGAAAAGCACCTAAGATGAAAGACTGAGACAGGAATAAACAGAGAAAAGCAACTTGCAGGAAAGAGAGACTATTTAGGGAAAACACTTCAAAAGCAAACTGTGCGTAATATTTCCAGAGAGAGAGGAGGAGACACTGTAGTCATGAAATAAGAATAGGGAGATATTTAAAAAGGAGGAAAAGAAAAACACAAAGCACACAAAAGCCCTTTTACAGAGTGAAACTATAACAGCAGAAATAGAACAGGGACTGTAAAGGAAAGGGTAGCAAAATTTCCAAAAAACAGAGGCAACGAATAACAAAATAGAATACAAGCCTGGGCAACATGGCGAAGCCCCACCTCTGCAAAAACCACAAAAATTAGTGTGCTGTGGTGCCACATGGCTGTAGTCCCAGGTACTCGGGAGGCTGAGGTGGGAGGATCGCTTGAGCCTGGGAGGCAGAGGTTGTAGTGAACTGAGATGGCATAGCTGCACTCCATCCTGGGCCACAGAGCAAGACTCTCTCAAAAAAAAAAAAAAAAAGAGGTGGGGGGAACAGAGAACTACAAGTCCAAATGGAGAAGAGATCAAGAAAGGAGAAAAAGATAACACACAGAAGAGGAAATCAAAGATATAATTCAGAGCCAACAGACACGAGGGGCAGGATGGAAGAGTTCAATGAGTGTCCAGCAAAATGGACAAAAGCAAGCCTCACTCACAGACTTCAGAACACAGGGGACAGAGAAGAGAGGCTACCAACTTCTGAAGTGGAAGAAGAATTTTTACAAAGGATAAAAACTAGAAATGGCGTAGGATTTCTCAACAGCAACATGGAAAGCTAGAAAACAATGAAGACACATCTTGAACATTCTGAAGAAAAATTATTTTGAGCCTTATACACCCAGGCAAGCCACGTGAAAGGCAGGATAAAGGCATTTTCAGACACGTGACTGTGCAGAAACTTTCCCCCGCACCTAAAGAAGGGAAGAATTCTAGCAATCCTAATACATAGATCCCAAGATATAGGGGATCCAACACAAAAGGGAGCCGGAGAATATTTCATAGTAACAAAAAAGCATAAACAACCCAAATGGCCATCACCTGGTAAGTGAACAAGATGCGGTCTAGCCATGCAGGGGAGTGCTATTCAGCCACGACAGGAATGAAGAGCCAACTCAACGCTGCAACACCGATAGACCGTGAGAGCATTCAGCCAGGGGAAAGAAGCCAGATCCAAAAGGCTGCAGATTTACCCGAGCCCAGGTACACGAAATGTCCAGAGAAGGTCTTAGTTGCCAGGGTGTGGGGGAAGGAGGGATGAAGACCGACTGCTAAAGGGTATGAGGTTTCTTTGGAGCATGACAAAAATGTTCTGTAATTAGAGAGTGACGATCGTTACACAATTTGTGAATATAAAAACCACTGAGAGTCAGGCGTGGTGGCTCACGCCTGTAATCCCAGCATATTGGGAGGTTGAGGTGGGCAGATCACCTGAGGTCAAGTATTCGAGACCAGCCTGGACAACATGGTGAAACCCCACCTCTATTAAAAATACAAAAATTAGCCGGGCATGGTGGTGTGCGCCTGTAACCCCAAATACTCGGGAGGCTGAGGCATGATAATCACTTGAACCCAGGAGGCAGAGGCTGCAGTGAGCCGAGATCCCACCACTGCATTCCAGCCTGAGCAACAAGAGGAAAACTCCATCTCAAAAATGAACAAACAATAACAACAACAACAAAAAAAAAAAACCACCACTGAAATTATGCACTCTCAAAGGATGAACTGTATGTTATGTGCATTATATCTCAAGAAAGCTGTTAAGAAAAAAAGTGAGTTGGAGAGTGTGGGCCCACGAGCAGCAGGCTTCTGGCTAGAGTAGGCCAGAAGGCACCAGGAGAGACTGCATTGGGTGCAAGTGGGAGGCAGCCTAAAATGCCTGAAGGCACCAGGGGGATTTACACACTGAGGGCGAACTTGGAGTTGAATTAAGTATTAACACCAGAGAAATCAAGAGATTGTGCAGGAAAAACGATCATGCACCTCACAGCTGTGGAGAGCATTTCCAGTTATAATAATGTCATCACTGAATACTGATCTAACCAAAATGATGATACGACTGTGCCAGAGGATGGGGAGCTGTGTGTTGTGTGTGTTTTCTGGAGGTGGAGCAGTCAAAGACAGTTACCCTTCCTCTTCCACAATGAGAAATAAATAACTCCAACAACTGAAAAATAAAAAACTGGCAACAGGCGTGTTGATCAGAGATATGGAGGCGACAACCCAAAGCATGAGTGGAAAAGCTTCAAAGAGGGGCTTGTGAAGGGTGGGTAGGGGGAGACGGTGACAGCCAGAGGCCTCCTGTCTTTCGTAATAAAGCTAAGAGAACCAATGACTTTATCTATGTACCTGCAAAGTTTTGATTTAAAGACACAAACAAAATTATGTGTAAACTATGATTATATATTAGTGATACGTAAACTATGTAATCAAATTTGAGGGTGGCCTGCACTTAGCCATAGGACTTAGAAAAGTCAGGTAAGAAAGCAGTGGAGCCCGTCGGCAGGGCAACCAGGAGACAGATACCTTGGCAGGCACCGCAGCAAGAAGCTGGCTGCAGCTACTCAGCAGAGCCTGGCGCTAATATATACCCAAAATGGCGAACTCACACAGCCCTGCTCTGCCCCTGACTCCAAATGATCTCCTCATCTTGGACAGGCCCAGGCTGCTGCCCTCTGCAAGGAGGTCCTGCTCATCACGGTTCATTCAACCCACTTCAAGTCCACACATCTCATTAGCAATCAAGCCACTGGCCTCCTGTCCCCAAGGCACCAGCCCCTCTGGGACTATATTTAAGAAGAATCAGCAATCTTCAACACCGGCAGGTGTAGAGATGCAGAAATAAGCTTTTGACTTTGAAGGCTTGGGGAAAGACCCTGGACAGTCATGAATTTACAGAAGTTCTCTTAGCAACGAGCCAGTCAACCCTCCCCTGCAACTACCTGACTTCCTTGCTGCCCTGGTTCAGTTTTAGCAAGCATGCCAAAAATTTCAATTCCATGTATGAAATAATACAAAATTAAGCCTAACTATATCATACTTTTCCCATCAGTAGGCAGCTTCAAAGATGGACCCCAGGCAGGGCACAGTGGTTCACGCCTGGAATCCCAGCACTTCGGGAGGCTAAGGCAGGTGGATCACTTGAGGTTAGGAGTTCGACACCAGCCTGCCCAACCGGGTGAAACCCTGGTCTCCACTAAAAATACAAAAATTAGTCGGGCATGGTGGCACATGCCTGTAATCCCAGCTACTCAGGAGGCTTAGGCAGGAGAATCACTTGAACCCAGGAGGCGGAGGTTGCGGTGGGCCGAGATCACGCCACTGCACTCCAGCCTGGGCAACAGAGTGGGACTCTGTCTCAAAAAAAACAAAAGAAAAAAAGATGGTTCCAATATATTACATTCAACAAAGATGGTTCCAATGCCCCTTGCCATTCACATTCTTATATAATCCCTACCCCTTGAGCATAGGCTGGACTTACTAACTCACCTCCAATAAACAGACTATGGCAGAAGTGATGGGGTTTCACCACTGAGATTAAGTTATAAAGACTGCAGCTTTTGTGTGAGGTGACCTCTCTTGTTCATTTATTCTTATGAGCTCCCTACGGAGAGAACCTCATGGCAAGGAACTGATGCACACAGCCAACAGCCCCCATGAGCCACACGAGGGCAGTGCACCCTCCTCCAGTGGAGCCTTGGGACAACCGCAGCCTCCAACTGACGCCATGATAGAGTCTTAGGAGAGACCCTGAGCCAGGCATGTGGCTAAGCCACACCCAGGCTGTCTATCCCACACCAACTGTGAGATTGTAAATGTTTGTTGTTTTAAGCCATCTAACTGTGGGGTAATTTGTTACACAACAATAGTTAACTAACGTACAGTCTTTAAACATTCCATAGTTACTTCTTGAGAGACCACTTTATTTATTTACTTATTTATTTATTTGAGAGAGTCTCGTTCTGTTACCCAGGCTGGAATGCAGTAGCGCGATCTTGGCTCACTGCAACCTCCACCTCCCCCGTTCAAGCCATTCTCCCGCCTCAGCCTCCCGAGTAGCTGGGATTACAGGCACACACCACCACGCCCAGCTAATTTTTTATATTTTTAGTAGAGATGGCATTTTACCACGTTGGCCAAGTGGGTCTCGAATGTCTGACCACAGGTGATCTACCCACCTTGCCCTCCCAAAGTGCTGGGATTACAGACATGAGCCACTGTGCCCAGCCGAGAGACCACTTTAAATTAGACTGACTTAGACCATGAAGTTACAGAGATGGTGATATCATTTCATGTAGATGACATGCACAAAAAAATAAAAAAAATAAGAGGTAAATGTGCCATGTTGCTCCACAGCGTAAGGATTAATATTTACAAAGTGAGGGAATCGACTGAACAGGTTAGATGTCTCCCACCTCTCAACTGCCAAAGGTGAGTATGTGGGGTCAAGACATGAGAGACCATTCATCCCATGAGGCTAAGTTCATGCAAGCACAACATCAGATTTACTTTCAAGTCGAGAAGGTTCATTAGCCTTCGGAGTAAAAGAACATCTGGGTATTAAGGAAGGCAGCACAATTAAAGTCTGAGTAATGTCAAGTCATTTGAGAGACAAAAATAACAGATGACAACACCATTCTACACTCTTTTCACATCCCCCCAATAAACCAATCAATTCGTAAAGAATCAATTGTGACTGAATTCTGAAAGTCAAATCTAAACAATAAATACAAACATTTGCAACCGATCAAACTACAACTTTTCTAAGTTGCATCTTTCCTGAGGGTGATTTATGAGTTTTAAAACTGAAAGAATGGGGCTGGATGTGGGGGCCAACATCTGTAATCTCTAGGATGTTGGGAGGCCAAGGTGGGTGGATCACTTGAGGTCAGGAATTCGAGACCAGCCTGGCCAACATGGTGAAACCCCATCTCTACTTAAAATACAAAAATTAGCTGGGCATGATGGTAGTCCCAGCTACTTGGGAGGCTGAGGCAGAAGAATCGCTTGAACCTGGGAGGTGGAAACCGCACTGACCCAAGATCGCACCACTGCACTCCAGCCTGGGTAACAGAGTGAGACCCCATCTCAAATAATAATAAATAATAATAATAATGTAAAGTAAAATGGAAAGAATGACAATTTAATACCCCAAGAGAAAAACATACTTCTCTATTCATGTCGATCATAGCTCACACTGACTTCAAAAATAGAAGGCTTCAAGACATTGGTTAGCAATGCAATCTGAAATGCATTAAAAATTTCTGCCCATATTCTGAGTCACCTTGACAGTGTTCAGAACTTTGTATTTTGCCCCGGTCAAGGACTGCGTGACAAGTACATCTGCTAGAATCCAAGAAGACAGAAGCTTTCATCTACATGGCTGGGTATTTCCATGGTCAATCAGAAACTCACATTGTGCTTAAAAAGCTCAAATAGAAAGATAGGTCAAAAAGCAAAAAATAAGGCTGTATTTAATTTCAAACTTTCTAATTAAAATTTGAAAACTATATCCATATATAATGGGTTGTCGCAGAAATCAAAATAATGATACTGCTTCAATTTACATAGCACTGCAGATTACACAGTATTTTCACATCAAAATCTCCCTGGAGCCTCCAAGCAGGATTCAGTCTGGCCATCTTAATCTCGTGCCAAATGTGAAGATGGTGATGCTATTAACTGGGATTTCCCACTGAGCCAATCGACCTAGTTAACACCTACCTTACTCACGGGAAAAATCCACACTCTACTTACTTGCCTGTACTCTGAATAGTCAGCAACTTTCTCCTGTGTCTCCCTGATGGCATAATTATAAAAGTTCCACTCCAAATGGGAAAATAATGATTTGGCAAAAAGAAGAAGCCTTCTCTCTTTACATTCAAATAGACAGGGAGACTGTGTTTGGTAGAAGTATATAGACATTTATGTTGAGTAAAAACTAATTTTCATGTTCCAGAAAAGCTGTAGGTTAGTCAGTACCATCAGCAGGTCATCTAAACTTAGAGAACGTTCATAACTTTTCACCTCATTGCAGCCAGCCACATCTGTTTGGGGGTATCTGTGTTAAGTCATCTAAAATAGGTAGAAACTCTGCTGAGCTTGCTAGCAGGCACCAGAGAACACATAGGGTTTTCCGTCTAAATTAAGTGAAACTTCTGATACCATGGAGAGCGGCATGGCAAACAGTATGATGAGGTTACTGTTTTGCTTTCAACGTGAACAAGCTGAGCATGACCCAGATGCAAACAGTGTGAGATGTTGGTGGCGAAAATAAAGAATCATTTTAAATTCGGAGATGGTTTCCCAGGGCATTCAAATGCACAAAATGAGGTATGCCCCGGTCCCATAACAATGGGCAAGGTTCTGTGTCTTGGGAAATTTGGGACACTTTACGGTTCCGAAGGAAAAAGGACCCTTCCAGGTGAGATGCCAATGATGTCTACAAGACACCGGTTATCCACAGTGTTCCAACAAAGGAAATGATCTTCCTAACAGTAATATCCACCATCTTCAAGTGCTCACTGTGGCAAAGGGAGAAACACTGGCAACAAGACCCTGGAGCTCTGCAATGAAACAGATCCTGGGAGTCAAAGTCTGGCTCCACTGCTTAGCAGGGGTGACTTTGGGCAAGTCTTTCATTTAGTTCCTACACAACTAGCTACTGAAGGTTCATTACCTGCCAGGTACCAGGCACTAGAGATACAGCGATGTATCAAGGGAGGGAAAAGTGAGTGCCAATCTGAAGCTTCTGTTCCAGTGAGGAGACTCAGAGACCCAAGAAGTGACTATTTAATACGCCAGGCCAGGAGAAGGGCTAGAGGAAGTGTGAGAAAATGATGGTGGCGAGTGCTAGTTAAATAAGGTTCGAAGAAAGGCCTCTCTAGTGAGGAACTGTCTGAGCAGAGACTAGGATAAGGCAGGGGAGTGAGCTCCACACAGCCCTGGAGAGAACGTTCCCGGAAACCACAAATGCAAAGGGCCTGGGGCGGGCACCCACGTGTTCTACCAACAGTGAGGAGGCCCCGTGTGGCTAAAGGATAATGAAGGAGGGAAACATTGGTAGGAAATGAGACCAGAGAGGGGACAATAAGGGTTTGCAGGCTATGGTATTTTATTCTGAGCAAAATAAGCAGCCCCTGGAGGATTCAGAAGAACTGGGGTGATTGGACATTTTTAGGGATCACTCCACAGGGTATATGCAGTGCAGAGGCTGGGAGGTAGAAGCCAGGGAGTAAACAGCTCAGATCTCCCTCCAAAAGATAACTTGCTATTCCACTGCAAGGAATGTGGTTACCCAACAGCCTCCAGCTACAGCACCTTCCAGAGGCGCTGCTCTTTCCGGACAGCCCTGGTCAACAGCTGAGCACATGTGGCTGCTCCCGCAGGATTAGGGAGGTTCCAGTGCCCTGCCATGGTCTTGGGCTCCAGCACAAACACAAATCCACAGGCAGCAATAAAGGTGCTAAGAGGCTACTGCCTATAGGGCCCCAGGAGCACAGCATGGCCTGCACAATTTAACAATCCCACTTGAGGCTTCAAACACCACGGCATGAAATCTCTATTTCAGAGCTGAGAAAATGGAGGGCTGGGTTTTAGAAAATGCTGTCAATGAAGAACCCAGTGATGCAAACCCCAGCCTGCCTAATTTCAAAATCCACCGCTTGGGAACATCCAAGGCCGTGTGTTAAACACCAAAGGGAGCCTACTCCCCTGCATGCCCCCCCCCCCACACACACTCATACACACACACACTCTCACACACTCACACACTCACACTCACACACATTCACACACACACACTCACATTCACACACACACACTCACATTCACACACTCTCATACACACACACTCACACACACTCGCACCCATGCTAACATTTTTGGTTGTCTACTCACGATTTAAGAAAACTATAAATTTTAACCTTTCCAAATGCTTTATAAACACATTATACGAACCTCCTTCCCAGGTAATGGATTCTCCACTAAAAAGCCAGTGATGTCCAAGCCAAGGAAACACTACCCAAAAAGTACAGACTGGGCCGGGCAGAGTGGCTCACTGTGATCCCAGCACTTTGGGAGGCTGAGGCAGGTGGATCACTTGAGATCAGGAGTTCGAGACCAGCCTGGCCAACACGGTAAAACCCCATCTCCACTAAAAATACAAAATTAGCCAGCCGTGGTGGCGGGTGTCTGTAACTCCAGCTACTCAGGAGGCTGAGGCAGGAGAATCGCTTGTACCCAGGGGGCAGAGGTTGCAGTGAGCTGAGATTGTGCCACTGTACTCCAGCCTGGGTGGCAAAGCAAGACTCCATCTCAAAGGAAAAAAAAAATTCTACATACTTGACTGTATCCCTCAAGAACGAGACCAAGACCAAGAACCATGTTGTTTGAGTGGGATATTCTTTTTTTTTTTTTTTTTAAATAATAGATGGAGAACTGCAGATGATCAATAGTGTGGGCAGAGACATACGCCATCTCTGGGTTCAAATTTTGGCTCTATCACAGTGACACTATAATTCATAATAGCAAATATATATTATTTGATTTTGCAACATTTCCTGGCATACAGCTCCGAAGTCCCTTGGAATCTCCTAAGTGACAGGTGTTGTTTTGTAAGCTACTGAGATGACTGGTAGACCATGGTCTCCAGAGGGGCTGGTTGGTTGAAGCACAGGTGACAACATGAACTTGCAAATGAAATCCGAAATAGGGGCAGTCCTGGGGGACTAAGCCCTTACCCTATGACATCCTGTCAGAATTGAACTGTAGAGACCCCGGCTGGAGTTGGAGAATTGCCTGGTGTAGAAGAAACCCCCACACGTGTGGCAGCAAAAATGGTGTGTTGAGAGTGGCATGAGTATAAACGGAAAAACAACCTGAAGCTGGACACAGTAGCTCACACCTGCAATCCCAGCACTTTGGGAGGTTGAGGCAGGAGGATTGCTTGAGCCCAGTAGTTCAAGACCAACCTGGGCAACATGGTGAGACCCTGTCTCTATTTTAAAAAAAGAAAAAACACAATCTGTTTTTCCTATAGGTGTCACTAACTAGCAGCTCTTGGACTCATTACTTCCTTTCTCTGAACCTCAGTTTCCTCATTTCTAAAATGGGGATAATGGTAACTCTTGTGAGAATTAAACATGAGAAAAATAGAAATTACTTCCTATTCTCACGCCAAGTGTCAAAGATAAGAGTTTTCTTTTTTTTTTGAGACAGGGTCTCTCACTGTCACCCTGACTGGAGTGCAGTGATACAATCATGGCTTACTGCAGTCTCGACCTCCCCAGGCTCAGGTGATCCTCCACCTCAGCCTCCCAAGTAGCTGGGACTATAGGCGTGTGCCATCAAACCCAGATAATTAATTTTGCACCTTTTTTTTTTTTTTTTTTTTTTTTTTTGGTAGAGTAGAAGTTTCGCCATGTTTCCCAGGCTGGTCTCAAACTCCTAGGCACAATTGATCCACCCACCTCGGCCTCCCAAAGTGCTAGTATTATAGGCATGAGCCACTGTGCCTGGCCGACATAAGAATTTTTTAAAAGCCAAATGCAAGAGTGAAAGCCTGCCCTCTTTTTAAAATCAGAACGCCTGTCCATTAAGTTTCATGTCTCATGTGTCTTTCCTAAGAAATCTGCTCACCTGTTTCGAAGCTGCATCTCTCTTCCAAGAGATCAGCTAAATATATAATGCATCCACGGGGACAGCTGGGAATGGCTGTTGCATAAAATCAAAGCTGTCATCACACCCTTCCCCAGCCACAGTCCCACCTGCTCATGTGATGGTGCCCAGCAGAGGCTCCGATGGAAACTTTAGACTCATGTTTCTCCCCTCCAAGCGAAAAGCAGTTTGACAGTGAAAACCACTTCTTTGCTGGAATAAAACATGCGGACAGCGGTCCCAGACACAGTGATTTCCTGCCCTGAACCAAGTGGTGCAAAAGTATTTGCTTGAAAGAACTCTGGGCCCTAACTGCGCTCTACAGACCCAAAAAAGGAAGTATCAGCTTGTCAGCAAAGGGACAGGGTATCATGGGTCACCCCAAATGCTGTTTTTAAACCAGCTCATTCCAAACAAAAACTAAAACAAAAAACAGCTCATTCCAAACAGCAGATGTATCTGGGTTCAAAAATTAAACAAGTAACAGAAATGCATATAGTATGGTTCTATTTTGGTGAGAGTGGAAAGGTATCATCCAGGTATGTACATGGTGGTCTGAGCACAAAGGACACACTCAGGCTGTTAACTGTTGTGCCCTGGGATATGCAGGGCAATAGATCAATACATAGTAAGTGTTTTCATCCTAAACCTCTGAAGCATTTTTTTTTTTTTTTTTTTTTTGAAACAGAGTCTCACTCTGTCACCCAGGCTGGAGTGCAGTGGCATGATCTCACCTCACTGCAACCTATGCCTCCCAGGTTCAAGAGATTCTCCTCCCTCAGCCTCCCAAGTAGGTGGAACTACAGGCACTTACCATCACGTCCGGATAATTTTTGTATTTTCAGTAGAGACAGGGTTTCACCTTGTTAGCCAGGCTCGTTTCACACTCCTGACTGCAGGCGACCCTCTGGCTTTAGCCTCCCAAAGTGCTGGGATTACAAATGTGAGCCACAGCACCCGGCCCTGTGGAGCATTTCTATTTGGTGCAATAAGCATATGTGACTTCTGCAATTCATTCTTAAAGCAGCAGAGTTATACATATCAGAGACGGAAACTGTTGTTTGTAAGGCCTGGGTTTATGGAACAAAGCCTTCCTCGGGAAATTACTGTGCAACCTGCCCTTAAGAAGAGAACCTTGGAATTTCAAAAGCCCATGCAGAGGATTTCACAGAACTGCCTCAATGCTAGGACTCTATGCCATACCACAGGCAGTTAGATATGGGGCAGCTAAAAAACAATGCATGTCAACAGAGTGAGGACACAACACCACAAAAGGCACAGGGGCTGGGGCCAGACAGACCTGGGTTCAAATCGTGACTCAGCCACTTTCTGCAAGGGGCTCAGCTGCCCGGCACACACTGTCCTGCCCAGAACGAAGAGAATAATCACACCTTTCTTGCAGGTTAACATCAGAGGAGGCATCAAGGAAGAGCTGAATCAATCAGAAGGGTGCCTGGTCCAGAAAGCATGCTGCATGGATGGCAATGGTAGTGGAGGTCGTTGGAGTCATTAACAGAACATCAGATCACGACCTTGACCGTCTACCTAGATTAGAAGCTTCAAAAGGGCAAAGACTCCATCTAGTTTCTCAGAACCCATGAAACATCTACAAATTGGACTCTCGTTCCTTCCTGACTGAATTACTGACCAATACCTCACTTGAGCCTGACTGTAAACACTTAGAAAAAATCAGTCAACAAAGACAAAATTTGTCACTCTCACTAGGGATGCCATCCAACTAACAAGGTGCATTTAACATGGCTTTATGATGTTTTCTCTTTGTTTCTTTAAAAAGTTTATTTTCTCAAATTATATAAGTAACATGTTCACTGCAGGGAAAACATATGTCCATTTTTAAATGTGTATGGCCCTGTTGTGCCTATGCCAGACCCCTGCATATCAAGGAATAGGGACAGGGTATAACTCCCAACCAGGCCAACAAGTTGTATGATAATCTGTTAGATTTCTAGAGAGCTCATTCTCTCTCATGGGGTCCATACAACTATTCAAGATGTTGGGGCCAGGCACGGTGGCTCACACCTGTAATGCCAGCACTTTTGCAGGCCGAGGCGGGCGGGCCATCTGACATCAGAAGTTTGAGACTAGCCTGGCCAACATGGCAGAACCCTATCTCTACTAAAAATATAAAAATTAGCTGGGCCTGTCGGTGGCTGTAATCCTAGCTATTCAGGGGGCTGAGGCAGAAGAATTGCTTGAACCCAGGAGGCAGAGGTTGCAGTGAGCTGAGATCATGCCACTGCACTCCAGCTTGGGTGACAGAGTGAGATCCTGTCTCAAAGAAAAAAAAAAGTTGGACAACTGTCCAAGAAGAGAGGACATGACAATAACAACAATGTCAGTTAACATTTCACTGGAGGCTGGCTAAGTGCCCAGCACCATGGCAAGCACTTTACATACTCTGATCCAGTTCATCTGGCTTCCCATTCTGCACATGAAGGAGCTGAGTCTACTGCCTTCAACAGATAATACACAGAAACAGAAGGTAGTTTCATAGTTGCCAAGGGCTGCAGGGAGAGGTGAGTGACTGCAAATAGGAACAGGATCTCATCAAAATGTTCTGGAGTTGGACGGTGGTGATGGTTGCACAACTCTGTGAATACACGGAAAACCACTGAATTATATACACTTAGAACACGTGAACTGCATGGTTTGTGAATGCCATCTGTATTAAAACAATTCAAATGCCTAAGTCCAGAGCACAGAAAGTGCACATCACCCTTCATCACTGCCCTGGCCTCCTCACCACTGTCACAGGTTTGTGTACTCTTACTGGTTTTGTTTTCTGTCAGAGACAAATGGCACAGCTTGCCGCGTTGCTACCTCTTACTCCGCGACAGGCCTGCGCTCTCATCCCGCCGGTGCACACAGACCAGCCCCGTTCTTTATCATCGCTGCATTTTAGGATCGAACCGACAATCTATTCCACCAGCCTTTTATTGATCCCAATTCAAATAACACCACCATCTACAGCCTCGTGCCTGTCTCTTCGTGCATGTGCTTAAGTATCTCTTTGGGATGGACGTCTAGAAATGAAGCTGCTGAGTCAAAGGCGATGCAGTTTAAATTTTGATAGCTGACAAATTTCCAGGGAGTGTTCTGTGACCTTTTGAACAGTCACCTCACTTCCTAGAGCCTCGGTCTCCTCATTTATCAAACCAAGGGGAACACTTTGAGTCAATTTCAGTTCTAACATTCACTTTTTAAACAAGATCCAGAGGATGAACGACGAACAGCAAAGCAGAACTGGGACATGTGCACAGACCCGAGCTCAGCAACCACTCACTCCAGCCTGGGACGCGTGCAGAGACCCGAGCTCAGAGCAAACACTTACTCCAGCCGGGGACGCATGCACAGACCCAAGCTCAGAGCAAATATCCACTCCAGCCGGGGACCTGGCTAAGAAAGCCCGGGAGAGCAAGCAGATGGAGAAAGACACCAGAAGGTGGAACGCGCTCCAAGAGACCAGGAGGACATGGATGCCCCCACCCCACATGAGAGAAAAGAGAAGCTCAGAAGGCGAAGACAAATCATCTGCGAGGGGCTGGGCTTTGTGGAGAGACTTCTAGACAACAACAGATACCATGGGCCAGCGCCTCAAGCCGCATGGGAAGGAAGCCCAAAGCCAAGAATACAAAGCCCTCAAGGAGCACCAGGCGCACAATAGATGAAGGATGAGAAGGAAGACGTTAACAGGGAGGTTAAAAAAACAACAAAAATCTCACACAATTCATGTTGGAAATCCAGAATCTATCCCTGCTCCAGGAACCTACAAGGAAAACAATGTCAAGGCTGGAAGAAAGACGCCTGTAGCACCAGCAGAAGACGACTCATCATCCCTGAAACCCAAGGCCAAGGCAAAGTTTCATGTTTCAAGGGGATAAAAAAGACAGGTTTAAAAAAGAAATCACGTTGCAAGCTCACTTCCCTTATGAATTCTGAAGAATGCCACAGGGTCAGGTCACAATGGACAGAAAAAAGGGGTCACACAGAAGTGCTTGTGAAGCCTCACTGTGGCAGCTGTCTCCTGCGGGAACAGAAGAGAAGAGCGAAGGAACGTGGCCACGCATCGGCAGGAGCAAAGACCTGAGCGGCTGCATTCATGGGGCCGGGGCAGAGGCCGCGGGGGATTAGGGGGTGGCAGGGCACTTTGATGTGGTGGTGACCCGAGCAGAGAGGTCCATTATATCAGCAGGGCTCAAAGGGGGACCCTGAACCACGCTCATCAAAGTCACATGGGGAGGGCTGGGAGGGAAGGGGAAACTTGTTACAATGCAGATTCGTGGGTCTCGGTTCCCAGAAATGAATTCCGTGGATCTGAGAGGAGGGCCAGGAATCTGCATTTTAATAACTATCCAGGGTGATTTTGATGTACCTTACGGTTTGAAGATTAGCATTAGGTGATGCAAAAATGTCCCAAAGGTAAGAAAAACTAGAAAATGGGAAAACAATCATATTCAAGGGCTCTCATCCATAAAGCCACACGTGACCCTGGTCTGGCTTCAATCCGCTCCTCAGTCCTCTGAGTCACAGCTCTCATAAAAGCTGCGGGGAGTCAGGTGGGGGGTGTGGGCTGGAGGAGGCAGAGAACCATCCTAGCATCCCCCTCACCCAGCAGAACTAGGGCTTGCTCAGGCTGGAGGCAGGGGCAGAGAGGAGGAGGACACCTTCTTAGCCAGTGGCCACACCAAGCCAGCACAGCCAATGCTGCCTCCTCTCAAAGATGGGGCAGAATGAGCAGCCAGGTGGCCCAGCTGTGATCACGCTGTATTTTAAACGATTCCCATGTACACCTGGAAGCGGAGTGCATTTTTTCCCCATGTTGAGAAGGAGACCTTGACAAATCGGAACGATATAGTAAATGACAAACCAGAGGCTATTTCAAAAGCCCACGGAGATGATGTACAGCCTAGACAACTTCCCAGAAAATATTAATTATGTCTAGGAACCCAAAGCAAGGAAGCTCTGGGGAAGCGGAGGGCAGGAGAGAGAGGAGGGGGAATCTGGGGAGGGAGGCGTGGTCCTCCTGCCAGAGGGCTGAATCCAGCTCTCTGTCTGCTGATGGAACAACTCTTGTCTGCGGAGGATCTCTTTGTAACAGGCTATCATAGTGAGAGAGAATGACACAAGACACAAGTCCTCCTCCGATAGAGACTCAGGGAAATGTCCCAAGGGAGGCTGGAAGTCCTCCTCGGTGTCTCATTATATACTAGATAAAAAATAACAACGCTCTCCACACTGGGCACCTTTAACAGAGGAGACGTCTGATTCGGGAACTACCTCCCAAAACGTTACAAGTTCCACGTTTCCTCTGAGCTACTAAGATGGAAAGGCAGTGAAGTACCATTTACTCTCCAAGAAGGCTCTAGAATTCTGATGCCACCATTGCATTTGCTGCCCCAGTATATACACTGTGAGCGACTGCCATGGGTCAGGGCCCTGGGACCCGTGGGGAGTGGAACATGAGAGGCAGTTCCTGCTGAGCATTTACATCTGGCTTGCAGCAAATGAGCAGATAAGTAAGGAGAATTTCTGGGAGTAACAATTTCTATGCAAAACATAAACCAGAGAGGGTGCCTCAGGAGAGCTCCTGCAGACACGCAGTCTGGGCCTCTGTGGGGAGACCTCAACCACACAGACAACTGACTGACTCGAAGTTCCATCGTGGGGCTATCACAGGTGGAATGTTCTGGCAAAGGGAATGGCAAGTGCGATGACAAGGGAACGCGGGACTTCTTCCGGGAACAGAAAGGCCACTGTGACTGAAAGAAGGTACACACAGAGACGAGGTGACCAGTCAGAGCAGGACGGCAGGTGGCGGCAGATGACACGGGGCTGGAAGCTGCAGGGGAAACTTCACATCTTATTCTCAGGATGAGGCAAAGCCGGTGGAGGCCTTTCATCAGGGGAGCCGGAAGCCGGGAGCTGTGATCTGTTTGCTGATTGCTAAATCACTCTGGCTGCTGTGTGAAGAGCAGACTGCACAGAAGCCAGGATGGAAAGTGGGTGACCAGCTCGGAGCTACAATAGCATCCCAGGCAAGAGACTCTGGGGGCCTGACCCAGGCGATAGCAGTGAGGACAGTCACAAATGGCCATTCATCTCCAGGGTGTATTTTGGAACTAGCAGGACTGGCTATGGATTGTAAATGAGAGACAAAGTCTGCAGAAAAACACAGGATGACTCCCAGATTTCTGGTTTGAGCAACCAAGTGGTGGCATTTATGAGTGGGTGCTGGGCACGGTGGCTCACATCTGTAATCCTAGCACTTTGGGAGGCTGAGGTGGGAGGACTACTTGAGATCAGGAGTTCGAGACCAGCCTAGGCAATGCAGAGAGACCCTGATGCTACAAAAAAAAAAAAAAAAAAAAAAAAAATTTAAATGAGCCAGGCATGGTGGTACGTGCCTGTAGTCCCAACTTCCCAACTACTCAGGAGGCTGAGGCAGGAGGATCGCTTGATCCCAGGAGTTAAACGCTGCAGTGAGCTAAAGTTGTGCCATTGCACTCCAGGCTGGGTGGGAGAGCAAGACCCTGTCTCTCTTAAAAAGAGAGAGAGGAAGAGAGAGATGCTTGTGGTAGGCAGAATGGCCCCCAAAGATGCCCATGCCACAAAGATGCTGTGAATATGTTACTGCACATAGCAAGAGAGACTTTGCAGATATAATTAGAGTTATAGACCTTGAGATAGGAGAGTATACTGGATTACCTGTGTGAGCCCAATCTAATGACGTGAGCCCTTAAAAGCAGAGAATGCCCTCCAGTTGAAAGCAGAAGAGAGGGATGGCAGAAGACAACCACAGAGGAGAAGCAGGAGAAGAGGAATTCAGATTCCAAGAATGAAAAGGACTTGACATGCCATTGCTGGTTCTGGGTTCTGGGTTCTGGGGGCCTCCAGAGCTCAGGGCACAGCCCCCAGCTAAGAGCCAACCAGAAGCGGGAACCTTAGTCATTCAGCTACTCGGAACTGGATTCTGTCAACAACGGAATGAGCAAGGAAAGGAATTCTCCCCTAGAGTCTATGGAAACGAATACAATCCTGCCAGCACCTCATTCAGCCCACTGAAATCCACAGCAGACTTCTGACCTCCGAATCTGTAAGATAATTTGTTATCAGCCATTTGTTGCCACACCAAAAGAAAACTAATACAGTGGGGAAGACTGGGGAAAAATTGAAAGTTTGGTGGGAAAAGCAGATGTTCTGCTTTAGCTATCCTAAGTCCAAGTGGAGGAAGCCAGTAGACCAATGGTTGTGAACATGTGGAATTAAGCAGAGCTGCCAATGGCCATTCCTGCCTCTTCCGCCATGATTCCCAGGAAAATGGAAATCCCACGTACCCAGGAATTCTGTCTTGTTCCCCATTTTAAGTCAGATAGTGGCCTGGTACCTGGCACACAGCAGGCGCTTCATAAACAACTGCTGAGTGCTGACTGTCTCTCTTCAAAAAAAATTCTCAAGAGGCCGAGTGCAGTGGCTCACACCTGTAATCCCAACACTTTGGGGGCCGAGGCAGGCAGATCACTTGAGGTCAAGAG
This sequence comes from Pongo pygmaeus, assembly GCF_028885625.2. Classification (NCBI taxonomy): domain Eukaryota; kingdom Metazoa; phylum Chordata; class Mammalia; order Primates; family Hominidae; genus Pongo; species Pongo pygmaeus. The sequence continues at coordinate 16,533,472 of NC_072391.2, forward strand.
CTCAAGACCAGCCTGGCCTACATGGTGAAACCTCGTCTCTGCTACAAATACAAAAACTAGCCGGGCGTGATGGTGCACGCCTGTAATTCCAGCTACTCAGGAAGCTGAGGCAGGAGAATCACCTGAACCAGGGAGGCAGAGGTTGCAGTGAGCCAAGATCTGGGTGACAGAATGAGACTCCATCTCCAAAAAAAAGAAATTCTCAGGAAACCATCAACAGAGTGAAGAGACAACTTACCAAATGGAAGAAACTGTTTGCAAAATAGATCTGATAAGGGGTTAATATCCAAAATATAAAAGGATCTCAAACAACTCAATAGCAAGAAAATATAACCTGATTAAAAAATGGACACAGGATGCAAATAGACATTTCTCAAGGAAGACATCCAAACTGCCAACAGGTGTATGACCAGCTGCTCAACACCACCAATCATCGGAGAAATGCAAATCAAAACCACAATGAGATAGCACCTCACACCTGTTAAGTTGTCTGTTATAAAAGAGAAGAAAGATAAATGTTGGTAAGGACTGGGAAAAGGGAACCCTTGTACACTGTGGGTAGGAATGTAAATTAGTACAGCCATTATGGAAAACAGCATGGAGGGTCCTCCAGAAAACTAAAAACAGAGCTGCCATAAGATCCAGCAATCCCACTACTGCATATTTATCCAAAGGAAATGAAACCAGTATGTCAAAGAGTTATTTATCTGCGCTCTCATGTTTATTGAAGCACTATTCACAATAGCCAAGATACAGAATCAACCTGTGTCCAGCCACAGATGAATAAACAAAATGTGATGTATATACACAATGGAAAGCTAGTCAGCCTTAAAAAAGAAGAAAATCCTTTTATTTGTGACGACATGGATAAACATGGAGGACATTATGCTAAGTGAACTCAACCAGGCACACAAAGACAAAATACCACATGATCTCACTCAAATGGAATCTTAAAAGTCAAGCATAGAAGCAGAGAGCAGAATGGTGATTACCAGAGGTTGGGGCCGGGGCAGGGGAGTGATGGGGGGATGCTGGTCAAAAAGTACAAAGCTTCAGTTGGACAGGATGAATGAGTTCTGGCGGGTTAGGGGATAGCATGGTGGCTATAGTTAAGAATACTGGATTGTTGGCAGAACAAAGTGGCTCACACCAGCCTGGTTAATATGGTGAAACCCTGTCTCTACTAAAAAAAATTAGCCAGGTATGGTGGTGGGTGCCTGTAATCCCAGCTACCCGGGAGGCTGAGGCAGGAGAATCACTTGAACCCGGGAAGCAGAGGTGGCAGTGAGCCGAGATCGCGCCATTGCACTCCAGCCTGGGCGTCGCACCAAGACTCAGTCTCAAAAAAATTAAAAAATACAGGATTGTTTCCTTGAAAATTGCTAAGAGATTATATCCTAAATGGTCTCAACACCAAAAAAAAGTATGTGAAGTGATGAATATGTTTATTAACTTGATTTAATCATTTCACAACGTACAGATCAAAACAGCACATTGTACACCATAAAGATACACAGTTGTTGTCAATGATACTTCAATACAGCTGATGAGAAGAAACAATTCCTGCTGCACGTCCCTGCCATTACTGCTGCATTTCCTTACTCCTGTCTGCAGCCAACCTCCTGGAAATAGCTGTCTCCACTCGCCCTCTCTAGCCCCTCTCCTACTCTCTCATCAACGCTCTGCACTCAGGCTCTCACCCCTGCAGTCCACTGGCTAGGTCTTGACAATGCCACCAATGGCTGCCACCAGATGACTCAGGGGACCAACTGCACTTGCCTCATTTGCCCCATCGGCAGCCATGACACAGCTGGGCTCTCCCCTCCTGCAAGCATACTCTCATGTGGCTTCTAGGACTCCAGGAGAGTCTAGTCTCCTCCCTGGTCAGTCCTTCTCCACCTTTTTTTTTTGGAGATGGAGTCTCTGGTGCTCTGTCACCCAGGCTGGAATACAGTGGCGCAATCTCAGCTCACTGCAACCTCTGCCTCCCGGGTTCAAGTGATTCTCCTGCCTCAGCCTCCCAAGTAGCTGGGATTACAGATGCACGCCACCACGCCTGACTCATTTTTCATATTTTCAGTAGAGATGGGGATAGCCAGGCTGGTCTCAAACTCCTGACCCCAAGTGATCTGCCCGCCTTGGCCTCCCAAAGTGCTGGATTACAGGCATGAGCCACTGCGCCCGGCCTCCTTCTCCATCTCTTTTGCTGGTATCTCCTTTTTTTCCACATCTTAATGTGGGAGGGCCACAGAGCTCAGTCCTGGCCCACCTACACTCACTCTCTCAGAAACGTTATCCAGTTTTGAGGCTTTCAATACCCTCAATGTGTTCCATTCGGTATTGTGGGCCCCGGCATGCTAACTGAACTCTTGATACACACGTTCCTTCTGTCTCTCCGTAGATGTTCAGATAGCTCACACTCAACATGCCTGTACCCAAGCTCCTGCTCAGCCCCCACAAAGCCATCCCCATCCTGGTTAGCGGCCTCCCTCCACATCCTTCTGGCTGCTCAGGACAATGCCCTGGAGGCATCTGGTACTGCTCTCACTCACACCTCACAGCCCATGTTCCTGGAAATCCTTCCAGCTCCAGCATCCACATAAGGCCAGGGGCAGGCCACTTCTTACCATTCTCACTTCCCCATCTGGTCCCAGCCACCACCGCCTCATGCCTGGGCTCCTATAATCACCCGCCAGCTCTTCTCTGCCTCCACCCCCTGCTCCCACACTCCAGTCTCCACACAGCAAACTTCCAAAATCCTAACTCAGAGGCCGCCCCTCCTCTGCTCACAGTCCTCCAGTGGCCCCCTTCTCATTCCCACCTGCGGCCAGCCTCCCTGCCTACCAACCTCACCAGGCCCCCGGGGATGCGCCTGTCTGAAGCCTCTGTGGCTTCTCCGCCTCCTCTCTCTGCCTTGCTGCCTCCTTGGCGTTCCTTGGACGCAACAGGCACACCGCCACCGTCCCCCTGCCTGCGTTCACATGGCCAGTGCCCCCTTGGCAACTCTGTGCTCAGGCAGCGCCTTCTTAACAAAGTTCATCCCGACCCATTTAAAGTCATGATCTCCCCACACTCCTGAGCCCCCTTAACCTTCCCTATTTTGACTTTTGTTCCATATCAATTATCAGCTTCTGACCCGCTATACATCCTTAGTTTATCCTATTTGTTTATTATCGTCTGTCTCCCACTAACTAGAATGCAACTCCACATAGCAGGAATCTTTATCTGTTTTGTTCACTTTCAGCCCAAGGGCCTAGTAAAGGACCTGGCCCATGACAGGCACTCAATCAACACAGTACTGAAAGGAGCTATGAATGAATGAAAGATCTACATCAAGGCGAATGCATGGTCACCAACAGGTAACGGTCCGAATAACTGTCTCGCCATCTCTGCTGCTCTCATCTCAAGCACTTGCCTGGCACATGCTACTGAGGGGCAGGAGGGTTAGGGAACAGCTCGTGAATGAACCCTTGAACATGCCTCTAGAACCGCTAGACCCACAAAAATGACCCAAAGACCTAAATACCAATAGCTTCTCTATCTGGGTCTGGAAATTTCTCAAACCCAACACAAGAACCTTCCCCCACTCCTATCCTAGCTGCCAGTCCAGGTCACAAAAAAAGATGGCTTGGGACGAAGGAGTGGAATTTCTTAAGCTGGTGCTAAAGTGGGTCTGATGAGCAATTAGACAGCTGGAAGAGCCAGCTGCTCCCTCACTGTGGGCACCGTGACGCTTGGAGACGCAGCTGGCGGCCCACCAGAGGCTCCCCATGGCTGGGCGCCCAGAGCCCCTCCAATGGCGGCTGCCTCTTAGGGGTGTGAGCCAGGGAAGCGGAACGGGCACCAGGCACCTCGGCACCGCAACGGGGCTGCCAGGACCAGGAGGAGGCAATGCTGTGGCGACAGGAGGTCACCTGGTACAGACAGGAGTGAGAAAGAGCACTGAAGGAACCGGGAAATGCACACGCGTTCACGGAGGCAAAGCCTAAATAATGTGATTATTATTGGGTGATGATGATGATTTCAGCAAGCACTTCCTATGAACTTAGAATAGCACACTGCCTCACTGAATTCCATCAGTCCAAGGAAGCATGTGTGTTCCCCCATCTTAGAGACAGGAAAACTGAATTCCTGAAAGGTCAAGAAGCCAGTTGCTAAAGAAGTGGGGCTCAGAGGACCCAGAGGAGATGAGGCAGCCGCCAGGTGGGAGGCCAGACCAGACTTCCCTGGAAACTCCAGCTTTCCAGCTTCCAGCCAGGGGATTCAAACGCTTTTGGACAGGAGGGTAGAGGAAGAGGAAGAGTTTCATTTAAATCTGTCGCTTTGAAGTTTGTGGATGTAGCTTGTGGACTGTTTCCTTTGTCACTCAATTCTGTTTGCAGAAACCCTTGTGGATTTGGGGAAAGCTGGTAAGAGCAGAAGAGATGATTTGTGGGAGTAAACTGGGCTTGGGAGAATACTGCGATTTTCTTGCAAAGAAATTAGTTATGGGACCCAGGCGTGGCGGCTCATATCCGTAATCCCACTATTCAGGAGGCCCAGGTGAGAGGACTGCTTGAGGCCAGGAGTTCGATACCAGCCTAAGCAACATAGCGGTACCTCATCTCTAACAAAGTTTTTAAAAAATTACTTGACATGGTGGCACACACCTATAGTTCTAGCTACTGGGGAGGCTGAGTCAAGAGGACTGCCTGAGTCCAGAAGTTTGAGGCTGCAGTGAGCCGTGATCGTGCCACCACACTCCAGCCTGGGTGACAGAGCAAGACACTGTCTCTAAAGAAAAAAAAATTTAACCAAATAAAATTAGTTATGAATTTGTGTTTGGTTTTTTTGGGTTTTTTTTGTTTTTTGTTTTTTTTTCTGGAGACAGAGTCTTGCTCTGTTGCCCAGGCTGGAGTGCAATGGCACGATCTCAGCTCACTGCAACCTCCGCCTCCCAGGTTCAAGCAATTCTCCTGCCTCAACCTCCCGAGTAGCTGGGACTACAGGCACGTACCACCATGACCAGCTAATTTTTCTATTTGTAGTAGAGACGGGGTTTTACCATGTTGGCCAGGATTGTCTTGAACTCCTGATCTCAGGTGATCTGCCCACCTTGGCCCCCCAAAGTGTTGGGATTACAGGCATGAGCCACCGTACCCAGCCTATGAATTCTTACATTGCTGGCCTGTGCATCATAAAGCTAAAGTCATTAAAAATCCTCAATAATGGGCCACTGAGGGTCAATAATATTAATGACCATAATGGCGATGACATTTCTTAAGCAGTTTTTTCTGCTGTTCTAAGTCCTTGCCACACATTAGCTCATTTAAACCTGAGAAAAGCTCTTCTGAGGCAGGAGCTATTATCATGTCCACTTTACACATGAACCAAGTGACGCACAGACTTTACAGGCACTTTGCTCAAGGACAGGAAGCCAGCAAATGGCACAGCCAAGACCCCAACCCAGGCAGTTTGCCTTGAGCCTATGCTCCCAACAAAGCGAGATCTTGGTGATGTCCTGTGCAGCCTGGACACATGGCCCGCAGCCCAGAGGGCAGGGCCCTGAAGGTGAAGAAGGGGGCCATCGTGGAGCTCTGAGGAGCAGCACAGCGGCTGTCTATTTCACCATCCTTCCCAGAACCTCGCGGCCTGCAGGAGTAACTGCAATAACCAGGTCAGGTATCCAGGCACCAGCCCAGGGGGACTTCAGGTGACTGGAACTCCCTGGGAAGAGACCAAGCCACCAGCCCATCACTGGATGCAGAACAGGCTCTTCTAGAAAACCCCTGTTTGTCTTTCTGCACTGAGCTCAGATGCCACCTCCTTCAGGAAGCCTGCCCTGAGCCACCCAGGACAGCCCTGCTCTCTGGACCTCACACATGGGGCAGTTACAACCCAGTGCTTCAACCACCTGTGCACAGATCTGCCTGCTTTTCATCTCTGGCACAAAAATGAGTGCTTAAAGAATGGAAACAAATAATAACCTGCTCCCAAAACACAACCCGAGGACTGCATCAAGCTCTGCATTGTGCTTCGAGCCAGTACCCAATGGAGCAAGTGAGAGGTAAGTGGGTAAGAGGCTAGCCCGACAGGCACATGAGCCCTGCAGAAAAAGCTCCCAACACCTTGATCCATAGCTGTGCTTCTGACCAGCTAACACTTACCTTAAAACCCTCTTCTGCCTCACAGGCCATTGCAACATGAGGCCGAATGGCCCTCTGCCCAGCTGCCACCTGTGGCTTCTCTCCTGGGGCTCTGACTTGTATCTCTTCCCCTGACACTCATTTCTACGGACTGAAAATTGCAAACGAACCACTATATATTTCGGCTCCCCATGGGAGCTGGGCAGGGGCTCTGCCACCTTCTGTATGTTTCCATGCACAAGGCTTTCAACCCCCATGCTCGCTCTTGTCTCTGGGCCTTTGCACATGCTCCTCCACCTGCCTGGAACCCTTTGCCCACCTAAGTCTGTCTAACCCTTCAAGGCTGGTTTTATGTTGGTTCCTGCAGGAAGCCCTCCCTGCCTGTCCCCACCACAGCCCCAGTGATGGGCTCCTGCTCTGGGCTCCCCTGGCACTGGAGCTCCCCAACCTGGGAGAGCCCACACTTTATTGAGATTGCTCCTTGACCTGTCAATCTGCCCTCCCCTCCTCCTGCCAACTCCAAGAGGGGATTCTCCTGTATCCCAGAACCTAGCAGAGGGCTGGGACCCGCAGGTATTTAATATTAAATAAGAAAATGAATGGTGTAAAAGAGTAAGTAAAGGAATACATGAGTAACGGGGCCGGAACAGCTCAGCACACAGATGGGTTTGGGTCACCCAGTAGCGTATACAGTGTTCCCTACGCATCAAGAAGTAGTCTAAGAACTTTTACACGTATTATTCACCTAATCCTCAATGATCTCCCTGTGAAATACCCTCCACCTCATTTTGCACATGAGAAAAAGAGGCACAGAAAAGCTCAGCAATTTCCCTGGGGTCCTTATCAATGGAGAGTGGTTAAGTGAAGATTCAGACCCGGCAGGCTGGTTCTACAATCTGCCCTTTCACCTACCTGTGGTAACGCCAGTGGTTAGACAAGTGGCCTGGACTGAACCCCATCTCCTGGGATCCACACCCTTGTACACTCCCCTCCTGGAATGACCCTGGGCCTGGCCATGTGACTTACTCTGGCCAGTGGAGTATTTGCAAATGTGAGCCTAGCAGAGGCTTGATAAGCATTGCACGTGGGCTTATCTTTCAGGATGTTCCCTCTTAGAACTCTGAGACCACCGTGGTATGAATAAGCCCAAGCCAGCCATGTGGGGACGTGATGTGAAGGAAAATGGCCGGACTCGGCCAGCAGCCAGAGCCAAGGACCCAGACACCATGGCCTTCATTGAGCTGGCCCAGGCCCTTCCAATCATTTGAGCCATGAGCTGAGGCCTCGGACATCATGGAGCAGAGATAAGCTGTCCCCATCACAGCTGCCTGAATCATCACACCCTGCCTGAACCTCTGACTCACCCAATTGTTAGTAACCAAAATTGGGGTTGTTTTAAGCCACTAATTTTGGGAATGGTTTGTTAAGCAAAAGTATTTAAAGAAAACATCTCCTTACTATCAGACACAGAATCATGTGGACCCAGCACGGCACCTCCCAGGTACGCATGCAAGCAACAAACATTACTACAGCATGCTCCACACTAGTCACTGTTCTGGACGCTAAGACTCGGCAGAGAATGGAACAGTCCTTACTTTTTTTATTTTTTTATTATTATTATACTTTAGGTTTTAGGATACATGTGTGCAATGTACAGGTTAGTTACATATGTATACATGTGCCATGCTGGTGCGCTGCACCCACTAACTCGTCTCTTAAGGAGCTTAGATTCTACTGGGGGAGTCAGACAGACCAACAGATGAATGCATTTTTATATCGTGTGCTGCTAAGAGCTGCACAGAAAAATAAAGCAGTGCCAGAAGTGCCATTCTAGATAAAATGACCTCCTGATAAAGTGACATTTAAGCAGAAACCTGGCTGGGTGCTGTTGCTCACGCCTGTAATCCCAGCACTTTGGGGACAGAGGGAGGCGGATCACTTGAGATCAGGAGTTCAAGACCAGCCTGGCCAACATGGCAAGACCCCCATCTCTAATAAAAATACAAAAACTAGCCAGGCATGGTGGTGCACGCCTATAATTGCTTGGGAGGCTGAGGCAGGAGAATCACTTGAGCCCAGGATGCAGATGTTGCAGTGAGCTGAGATTGCACCACTGCACTCCAGCATGGGTGATAGAGTGAGACTGTCTCAAAAAAAGAAAGAAGAAGAACAAAAAAAAAAAAAAAAAAAAAAAAGCAGATATCTGGACGGGGAGAGGAAGAGCCATGTAAAGATCGGGAGGAAGAACGTCAGGAAACAGGGGCAGCAAGAACAAGGGAACATCCAAGATGCAACAAGATGAAGAACAAGGATTGGGCGTGTCTGAGGGAGGAGGAAGAGGCCAGGGCCAGATCCTGTGGGGATGAGGACCACGCTCAGGACATGATTGTGTTCCAGGTAGGAAGGGAAGCCTTAAAGGCCAGAGGGCCCAACAGCAACACGAGCCAACTTCTATTTTCAAAGGATCACCTGGCTACAGAGAAGCCTCACGGGACAGGGGCACCACCAGAGTGAAAGCAGGGAGGGCGGCGGGGAGGCTGCTGTGACAATCCCAACATCTGATGACGGCGGGCCTGGGGAGGTGGGAGGGATGCAGTGGAGGGGAAGAGGGGTCAGCCCTGCCCTTGTCCCATGGTAATTCTACACAGTGTGCGGTCAACAACACGCCATACATTATCTTCCTTTCTCTGGGATAAAAGTTAGATTTACTGCCACTCTTGTACAACTGCAAAGTTGGACTAAGAAGCACATGTGGTCACAACTGGTTTACTTTTGAAAGACTCTCCAACAGTACCTCCTGAGAATGCCATGTAAGGAACCCAAACTTAGCATTTAAAAAAATTAAAAACTAGTCTGGAGGCCACTGGGAAGTGGGGCTTTTTAAACCTTGAGGCTGAAAATAAACTAAACAACATTGAAATGCTCCACTGGGTCACGCCACTGTGAAATGCAGGCCCTGCTGAGCGCTTGATAAATGGAACATGGACCCGATGGCTCTCTGGGAAGAAACTCTGTGCCCGTGTCAATCACAGGCCCCCGGTTTCTTTCTCGTGACAAGTCACTGCTCATTGCAGTCACTCACTCATTTACTTCATCTAGAAGAGGAGCTGCTGTAACTCAGAAGGTATTTATTTTACCCACAGAATGATTTTGAGGGAAAAACAGGAGGAAATAGACTGTGCAGGCCATAGGAAAATTAAGTAAATGCAGAAAGGCTAGAGGAGGAATACATCCTGATAATAGAGTTTTGTTGAAAAATGCAAGCCATGGATTCCTGGTCTTGTCCACTTTATCTCCCACACCCTTTGAACTTATTTTAATTCCCATCGTCTCCACCTGAAGAGCCAGCCTCCATCCCTTGCTAAGATGACTGCTGTAATGGCCAAATGGTCACCCCATACTGGCCTTTGCCTTCCTGAATTCTCTCCCCATTGTATAGGGAAGGTGATCGATTTAAAATGCAGGGCTGATACGGCCAGCCCTCTGTTTAGGACTCTTCAAAGGTTTTCTATCTTTCTTAGGATAAAGATCAAACCCTTCCAGGGACCTACAAGGCCCTGCTCCCCTCACTCTCTGAGTTCTAGCAACATAGGCCTCTTCTCAGCCTCCTGACACCCTGTTTCCCCTTGTGCCTCTGGCCTTCCCCATATCCAAAGCAAGGAGACAAACCTGCCGAGGGGAGGGGACACCTTCCTCTCCCACAGACCTGAGTTCCAACCTGTCTTCCACAAAAAGCCATGCCAGACCCATCCCCAACATCCAGACCTAAGCAGACCCTATGCAGCTGTTACTATTGCCAGCGACTCCCGTGGGCCTGGGTCATTGTTCTAAGAATACCACCAACTGGCCCTTCCGTGCTGGTCACATATAAAGCCTGACCTTTGACTCAGGGACTCCACCGTGAAAGATCAGGGTTAGCACTGGGTTTTTTGTTGTTATTTCTTTTTTTGGAGACGGAGTCTCGCTCTGTCACCCAGTGGCACGATCTTGGCTCACTACAACTTCCTCCTCCCAGGTCCAAGCGATTCTCCTGCCTCAGCCTCCTGAGTAGCTGGGATTACAGGAGTATACCACTACACCCGGCTAATTTTAGTATTTTTAAGAGAGATGGGGTTTCACCACATTGGCCAAGCTGATCTCAAACTCCTGACCTGAAGTGATCTGCCTGCCCCGGCCTCCCGAAGTGCTGGGATTACAAGTGTGAGCCACCATGCCTGGCCGATGTTTCTTTTTTTCATGCAGACATTGAGGGCATTAGCACTGTTTTTAATCCAGAGACTAGTCCCAGCTGTGACCCACCCAGAAAGGAGGAGAAAATTATGAGCTGTCTGCCGGCAGCGCTGCCTGTCAGCTGTACCCTCTTGCTTCCTGAGACCTTATTTCCATGTTAATATACATCAGCCTCAATTACAGACTCCAACGGAAGGATAACACAGTTGACATAGGTTGACACCCTCTTGGTCATCACCTGTGCTTTATGTGGGAAGTAATAAGAGAGACAGAAACACAGCAGCTGCTGTTTATGGAGTGCTTCCCACACACCAGGTAGGATGTTACCTTTTGTTGACTTATCCACTCTGTTCAAAAACCTACTCATTAAGCATTGTTAATATCCCTATTTCACAGAAGATGATTCTGGGGCTTAAGGAAGTTACTATCCCACAGTCAAATGACTGATAGGTCCAAACACGTAACCTGCAGCCCCAGTGCCTTCCAAACAACCCGTTTCCTGCAGCAGAAACTCTTTGTCTCAAGCACTTCATCTCTCCCTACCCTCACCATCAACCACAAAGCCGTCTGCCGCAGAGCTGCCAACACAAGTGTGTTTCCAGCCAAGGAAACAGATGCCACTCCTGCAGGAAAAATCCTTGTTTCAGAATTCACTGACCAAGGCCTGTGACTAGTTCTATAAACCAGGAGGAGGAGTGGCAGCAAGGGAGGCTAAATCACAACGACAGGTTTTTGTTTGGTCAAAAAGGAAAAAATAAATAAAGTTAAACTACAATCACTCTAATTTTAAAGATGTTTAACAGACTTTTGCCCCATAAATATAACTAGAAGAAGTCACAGCATCTCCTACATTAAAAAAAAAAAAAAAACTAAGCAGTTGTCACTATAATTTAAAACCCAAGCAGATGACATGAATTCAAACAAAGTAATGAAAGTAGCAGTCATAGTTACTGAGCGCTTTACATACCCTGTCACCGCATGTTAAATATATGGATCATGTACGTAACATCTCAACAACCTTGTGAGGGAGCTTCTCATTACACCATTTAACAGATGAAAATACTGAGACCGCAGGATGTTAAATAACTCAGCTGAGGTCACACAGCTCCTAAGGAGCAATGCCAGGATTCCGCTGTAAGAACGATCAATTTCAGAGCATACGCTCTCAACCACTACTTAAGGAATCCAACAACAAAAATCTTCCCATTGTTCAATTTAAATACACCATTTAGAAGTAATTTTTGTGGGGGCGGGAATCAATGTTTTCTATCACTGTAAGAAACATATGCCCTTTCTGACTTATTTTTAAAGCAATGTTACCACCACTTAGGTGGCTGCTAGCTGAGGCTTCATCAAACGAATATAATAATTAGATCTGCTAATCAATTGCCACAACAAATCTGAAAGGAGAAACATGACTGTTCTTTTGAGAACACAAAACTGTCATCAAATTAAGTAACAGTAACAAATGGTGAGAAATGTGACTCTGCCAGCATCGCACATCTGTGTTTGAGCATTAACCAGGGATCTTCTTGTTAAGCATCCACACCACTCCCTCCAGCTTAAAGATGCTGAAGTGTTTCTCAAACAATGGTAAACCATCCTTCATTTAGATATCAGGGCTCTGATCAGTACTGAAAAGATGATTTTGCTTCTAGGAAGCACACAAGAAACCCTCCATTCTGCACAGGTGATTTGGATGATTTTTTTTTTCTTTGAGATGGAATCTCACTCTGTCACCTACGCTGGAGTGCAGTGGCATGATCTCGGCTCACTGCAACCTCTCCCTCCCAGGTTTCAAGCAATTCTCCTGCCACAGCCTCCGGAGCAGCTGGGATTACAGGCACGCACCACCATGCCCAGCTAATTTTTGTATTTTTAGTAGAGACCATGTTTCTCCATGTTGGCCAGGCTGGTCTCAAACTCCTGACTGCAAGTGATCTTTCCACCTCAGCCTCCCAAAGTGCTGGGATTACAGATGTGAACCATCATGCCTGGCTTGTATGATTTTATCAAGGAAAAAACAGTCCTTTCTTCCACTCTCAGAATTCTAGACTCCACTTTGGCACCCTAAGGCAGGGGTCTCCAACCCCCAAGGCCACAGACCTGTAATGGTTGTGGCCTGTTAGGAACCAGGCCACACAGCAGGAGTTGAGTGGCAGGTGAGTGAGCATCACCGCCTGAGCTCCACCTCCTGTCAGATCAGAGGTGGCATTAGAATCTCAGAGGTGCGTGAACTGTATTGTGAGCTGTGCACCCATGGGATCTAGGCTGAGCACTCCTTGTGAAAATCTAATGCCTGATGATCTGAGGTAGAACAGTTTTATCTTGAAACCACCACCCCCACCACCAGTAGAGTAATTTTATTGGTGAGAACCTAAACTCTACCGGAGCCACAAAGGACTCCATGACATTTGACAATGGTTCCAGACATGCTGAATGGACTTATGCAAAGATACAAAGTTTTAACAGTTATTATCCTACTTAATCCACATGAGTCTGTGATGCAGGTGCACCAGGAGGTGCTTCTGTCTGAGCAGAGAAGCCACCTGGTGCTCCGAGAGGGTGAATGAGCCCACCAGGCCCCCATGAGGGTAGAACCAGGCCTGCAATCCCGCCTCTGATGTCTTCTAAATGGATGGACCTGAAGCCCAATCATACAACTATTCAACCCAATTACACGCCCCACAGATGTCTGGGCCAAAATAGGGTATCAGACTGGTCCATGAAAAAATTGTCTTCCACGAAACAGGTCCCTGTTGCCCAAAAGGTTGGAGACTGCTGCCCTAACAGATCAAGAATAACCAGCAGGATCTAGTAAAAGTTAGCTAACAATCTCACACTGTACTGAGTCCCTAAGCCTAATGTGTTCTTATTAAACTATTAATAAATTCATCATAGAGACATCAAATACTTACCAACTGCAGGAGACATCAGGTGTGTAAGAGAGGAATGTCAGGGTGGCAGAACAAAAGCAGCACAGGTTCAGAGATCAGCAAGGGCCAGACAGGAAACCTGTCCAGGCTAGTGGGTCAGACTGTGGTCACCTGGAGCACATGAAGCCCAACCCAGTATCTGGCATACACCCTAGAATAGCATCAAATGCACATTTAGCTTATTCACTGTCAACTACATGCACGAATCGGTGTGTGCCCAAGAGATGCCAGGCCTGCACTGAAAGATACGGAAAGAGCAAGAAGACAAATAGTGTCCCTGCTGTGTGCCACCCCACAGTTCCATTCTTCCAGCCCACGGGCCAGGACACGTGAAAGACGGACATGTGAACTGCCACTCCCCAGGAGTCTCCACAGCCAGGGGCCTCTCCAAAGACGAGGCTCCTGCTGAACTGAGAGATGCGGTAGGGTTTGAGGGGTGGGGAATGGTTGGGTATGGTGGCCCACACCTGCAATCCTAGCACTTTGGGAGGCTGAGGTGGAAGGATTGCTTGAGTCCAGCCTGGGCAACGTGGCAAAACCCCCTCACTACCAAAAATACAAAAAAAAACTAGCAAGTCATGGTGGTGGGCATCTGCAGTCCCAGCTACTCGGGGTGGGGCTGAGGTGGGAGGATTGCTGGAGCCTGGTAGGTTGAGGCTGCAGTGAGCTGTGATCGTGTCATTATACTCCAGCCTAGGTGACACAGTGAGACCCTGCCTCAAAAAAAAAAAAAGAGAAGAGAAGGGAAGAAGAAGGGAAGAAGAAGGGAAGAAGAAGGGAAGAAGAAGGGAAGAAGAAGGGAAGAAGAAGGGAAGAAGAAGGGAAGAAGGAGGGAAGAAGAAGGGAAGAAGAGAAGAAGAAGAGAAGAAAAGAAGAAGAAGAGAAGAAAAGAAAAAGAAAAGAAAAAGAAAAGAAAAAAAGAAGAAGAAAAGAAGAAGAAAAGAAGAAGAAAAGAAGAAGAAAAGAGCCGGCCAAATCAGACACAGCTGAACCCCTGGGAGGGATGCTCTTCTCTGGGAAACTAAGCCGACTAATTCTCCGACCACTCACAGACAGAGATGGCCACTTTCCAGATAAAAGACAAGTGGCCTACGAACATCAAGACTCACAAGACTCAAGATGAGGATTGAATGTAACTCCTCTTCTTAAAAAATATATATATATATTATTATATATAATTAGATTCTCCTATGAGAATCTAATGCCACAATAAATAAATAAATAAATAAATAAATCAGGGCACTGGTAGCTTCCTTCTCCTCCCAAGAAGTCAAACAAGTTGGGTTTAAGGCTGTACTCTACCACTCACAAGCAATTATTATTAACATTTACTGTATATCAGAAACCTAAACCCCCATACACCCAACTTCTGGGAAAGAGCACCTATTTTTGGCTTGGGAAGCCAATTCTCCCCAGCTCTCACACTCCACTGACTCTACCCCAGGCCTGACTCCAACCCAGCTTCAGGAGTGGCATGTAACTTGGGCCTGGCCACTCAGAGCTGGGCAACCTCCTTGGCCAGCTATGGGTTCTTAGATGAGCATGCTGGAGTCGACGCAACTCCGGGAACCTAAGCACAGCCTGCTGGCACAGAGGCAGGAGCTCCCTTTTCACACTGAACATGAACTAGAAAGTTCTGGAACTGCTGCAATCATCCTCTAACCATAAGGAGAGATAAAACAGTCTGATGATGGACCCATCATGGATGAAACTAGTGTTGAGAGAAAGAGATGGGGAAACAAAGATAGACCAGGGAGGCTGGGTCTGGTGGCTCATGCCTGTAATCCCAGCATGCCTTTGGGAGGCCAAGGCAGGCGATCACTTGAGGTCAGGAGTTTGAGACTAGCCTGGCCAACATGGTGAAACCACATCTCTACTAAAAATATAAAAATTAGCCAGGTGTGGTGGCAGGTGCCTGTAATCCCAGCTACCCAGGAGACTGACAGGCAGGAAGATCACTTGAACCCAGGAGGTGGAGGTTGCAGTGAGCTAAGATCATGCCACTGCACTCCAGACTGGGCAACAGAGAAAGACTCCATCTCCAAAAAAAAAAAAAAAAAAAAAAGATAGACCAGGGAGAGAAATACAGACAGACCAACACAGAGACAGACTAGGTCCCAGTAACACCAAGTCCTTGATCATGCCATTGTCTGATCAAGACAAAACTTTTGTTAAATCAATCAGTAAACCCCCTTTTAACGGAAAACAGTGATTTTCAGGGCTTCTTTCTTCAATTTTAAGCCAATTATCTTTTTTTGTTCACAACAATGAATTCTAAGAGACCACCAGGCCAATCCCAGACAAGAATTTTACTCAATACTCATTACTCTTAAAAGCAACCTAGGCAGCTTATCAAATTATAATTGGAATCCCAGTTAATTATTTTTCTACTGGAATCGAGGTTTAAAGCTTATCTAGAAAATGAGCAAATACAAATAGTTAATTTTTTCAAGAAAAGCAAGCAGAAACTTGTTCCCACAATCACGCATACTAAAAACGGAAGAAATTCCACACGAAAAAAGTCACCGGATTTGATTAGGTAAAAATTAAAAACCACTATGGGTCAAAATAATTACGCAGAAAAAGTAAAAGAAAAAGATTTACCACAAGAATGACAAAGATGGCAAGGCATGGTGGCTAACGCCTGTAATCCCAGCACTTTGACAGGCCAAGGCGGGTGGATCAATTGAGGTCAGCAGATCGAGATCAGCCGGGCCAACATGGTGAAAGACTGTCTCTACTAGAAATACAAATATTAGCCCAGTATGGTGGCACACACACACACTTGTAATCCCAGCTACTTGGACGGCTGAAGCGGGAGGATCGCTTGAACCTGGGAGGCAGAGGTTG
Organism: Pongo pygmaeus; assembly: GCF_028885625.2. Lineage (NCBI taxonomy): Eukaryota > Metazoa > Chordata > Mammalia > Primates > Hominidae > Pongo > Pongo pygmaeus. The sequence goes on from NC_072391.2 coordinate 16,549,613, forward strand.
CAGTAAGCTGAGATCATGCCGCTGCACTCCAGCCTGGGTGACAGAGCGAGACTCCGTCTCACAAAAAAAAAAAAAAAAAAAAAAAGGAATGACAAAGAAATGCTATTTTATAAGTAAGAAGCACAGCCACATCAAAAAACATCTAAAAGAAACAAAAACCGACAGAAAAAAAATCAAGATCGTTATACACTCAATACTAAAAAACTGACAGCAAACAAAACAACAAATGGTCAATAGTCTTGGAAAAATTGAAACACAGTAGAAATGCAAAATAAAACTTGCAATCAAATTAGCAACTAAAATGACAACACCCCGTACCAAGAAGGGTGAGTCCTGACAGGCATACTCATACACAGCTGGCGTGAATATATGCTTTTCTGGGAAGCATGTTGACAATCTTTGCCAAAAATCTTAAAGGGCCTAGCAATTCTCTTCACAGGAGCTGACCCTAGAGAAATAATCAGAATCATACATTAAAATGTGCGTATAAAGATCACCATGGCAGTAATAATAACAACAAATGACTTCAATGCCTAGCCGTGGGAAGTTAACAGAGACATTATGCAGCCTTTAAGGCTGTTCAGAGAAACTATTTAAAGACACAAAACTGCTCATGATATAATACCAAGTGAAACGAGAGAATGCAAAATGATATACCTAGAATGACCTAAATGTGTTTTACACACACACTCTAAATACAAAATAAAAAACACTGGGAAGAGGTACTTCAAATCTCTTCAATAGTGGCTATTTTTGGGTGATGAGATTACAAGTGATTTTTCTTTTTCTGTCCTGGTGCTACTTTAAAAAATTCTAATAGACTTATATTTCTTTATAATCAGGATTTTTTTTTTTTTTTTTGAGACAGAATGTCAGTCTATTGCTCAGGCTGGAGTGCAGTGGCATGACACTAGCTCACTGTAGCCCTGATCTCCTGGGTTCAAGCAATCCTCCCGCCTCAGCCTCCCAAGTAGCTGGGACCACATTGTGTGCACCACCACAGCAGACTAATTTTTTTTTTTTTTTTTTTTTGTAGAAACAGGGTCTCACTCCTTGCCTCAAGTGATTCTCCAGCTTTGGCCTCCCAAAGTGCTGGGATTACAGGAGTGAGCCACCATGCCCTGCCAAAAAATATTTTTTAATTGTATTTTTCAATAGAAATAGCTTTGGTTTAAATAAGCCAACATTTAGTGACATCTCCTTGGTACTGAGCCAGGTGCTTTGGGAGACAAAAGCAAATACTCCTGTCCTCAAGGAGTTCACGGTCCAGTGAGCTACATACGACCCAGCAAAGGGTGCTGACCACTGAAAAACTCTACTCATCAGCCAAATGCTCACTGGTGCTAGAGATGGGGGCTCCAGCTGGTCACTACACACCATCTCTAATACATGTCATGTATGGAATGCACTTCCTGGCAATGAACAATGAACGCAATGAACATCAGCTACCTCCAGCACTACCTCTACAACCAGGGCAGATTGCCTGGCATCCATCCCCTCCTTCTTCCTTCATCACAGAAGCCCTATTTTATTCAGAAAGGCCACGTGCCAAGCTAAAAGACTACACTTCATACGCCCCTTCCATCAAAGTGGTGCCACTGACTAAGTTCTTGCCAGTGAGATGTAAACTCAAGTTGTGAGATGAGACTCCTGAGGAAGCTCCTTAAAGGAAGGACAGTTGGCGGGGGAGAGTCCTTTTGGCCTTCCTGTTTTCTCCTGTTTCCTACCTACAACACAGACATGCTGGCTACAGCTTCAACAGGCAGCTTAGAGCAACCTGAGGATAAAAGCCACAGCTAAGGATGGCAGAGCAGAAAGATAAAGTGGACCAGGACACTAGGACTGTGGCAGAGACACTGACCAGCTCTGCACTGCCTAAGTGTGACCTTCTAGGAAAGATACGTTGTTCATTTAAGCCACCAGGGCCATATCTTTGTTACCAGCAGCCAGGCACAATTCCAAACCCAAAGAACCAATACCACTATTATTGGCATGGTGACTGCAGTGGTTTGCGGTCCCCACCGACGTTCCTCACAAGTACCTATTCAGGGCTGGATGTGGTGGCTCACGCCTGTAATCCCAGAATTTTGGGAGGCCAAGACGGGCGGATCACTTGAGGTCAGGAGTTTGAGACCAGCCTGGCCAACATGGTGAAACCCCATCTCTACAAAAATACAAAAATTAGCCGGGCATGGTGGCACGTGGCTGTAATCCCAGCTACTTGGGAGGCTGATGCAGGAGAATCGCTTGAACTCGGGAGGCGGAGGCTGCACTGAGCCGAGATCATGCCTCAGTGATCAAGCGATCCTCCCAGAGTACACTCCAGCCTACGTGACAGAGCGAGACTCCGTCTCAAAAAAAAAAAAAAAAAAAAAAAAAGGGCCCATCTAAAAGGCTGTCATGGAATGGAGAGGCCAAGGCCTTCTTACCCCTTAATTTCCTCCCTTTCACAAATAAGGTTCTGAGTGTTTTTTTTTTTTTTTTTTTTTTTTTACAACTGTTACAATTATAAACCTTATGTAAATCTTAGGTTTCATATGTTTTACCACAATGATTTTTAAAAGGTCTAAAGGCCACTGGCCTGCCGACTGCCCCTCCACCGAGGTTCAAACTCCTTTCTCTGGCTTGTAGGTCTCACCCTTAGCCAACCTCAAGCCCCACACCCAGTTACTTTCTCCTCAGCTGCTATGCATGTCACAAAAGCCTGCCAGCATGGTTGCTTCTGTGGCCCCTGCATCATGAAATCTGACCCTACCTCAGGCCCCATCTTTTATTTATTTATTTATTTATTTATTTATAGAAGGAGTTTTCACTCTTGTTACCCAGGCTGGAGTGCAGTGGCATGATCTCGGCTCACTGCAACCTCCATCTCCCAGGTTCAAGTGATTGTCCTGCCTCAGCCTCCCAAGTAGCTGGGATTACAGGCACCCGCCACCACTCCCCACTAATTTTTGTATTTTTAGTAGAGATGGGGGTTTCACCATGTTGCCCAGTCTGGTCTCAATCTCCTGACCTCAGGTGATCCACCCACCTCAGCCTCCCAAAGTGCTGGGATTACAGGTGTAAGCCACCGCACCCGGCCAAGCCCCATCTAAATCCTATCCAGGGGCATGGCTGTTACAACAGAACAGCAACATGATGGTCAGAGAGATACGAAAAACGTGAAATGTCCTTAATTGCAAAATCTGGGAGGCTTAGAGATAAGCGCATAAAGCAGGGGAAATTGCCCGCTCCCAGACACAGGCATAGCTCCCCAGTTCCCCAAAGGCCCTCCAGTGGACACACTTTGTGATTCCCGCTGTGCATGACTGGAAACACCGCTGGGCTTCAGAAACTCCCTTTTTCTGTTTCACACTGGCGGGGGTGAGAAGTAGGGGTTGGACAGAGCTTCCCGCCCTCCTGGCCTACCTCCCACCTGCCTACTCTGGAGACTGGGGCACTGCATCTGCCTGCCCCCAGGTACAACTGCTGCAAACAGCCAACACATTCCTGAGAAGTTACTGTGAGATTGAGGGTCAGTTTCCCAAGATATTCCATAAGAACGACCAGCCAGCCAGAGGTCCAAGCCTGCACCAACCTTCAAAAAGTTCCAGGAAAGCCCTCGTGCTGCCCGGCGCCTTTACTCCCCAACCCGCTTTCTCCATCCATTCATGCAGCACCAACTTGCTGACCTCCACCACGTGTCAAGCACAGTTCCCAAGGCTGGAAGAAGGTACGAAGCGTTTCCTCCGAGCAACTCAGAATCCACTAGGGCAGGATGGATGACCAAATGCTCCATCACCAAAGCATGTGAGGAGTGCTCACACTAATGTCAGCACAGGGCCAAGGGAGATGCAAAAGAGGAATGCCAGCATCTCAAAGTGTTCACCGTGGTACCTGGCACATAGGTAGTCTTCAATCAATGGTAGCCCCGTGGCTGGTTCTCCAGTGCAGCAGGACAGATGGCGGTAGTGACAGCAGTCAGCATGACAGGAGGAAGAACAGCATTCAATGGACCCAGAGAGTCTTTCCAGAGTAGGTGACGCCTCAAACTAAGTCTTCAGGGATGAGGAAAGTCATGCAACAGAGAAGGGGTAGTGGGAAAAGGGCTTCTAGGCACGATTGCAGTAAATAATAGCCTTGCTTAATCCCAAGTAGTTCAGCATTGCTGTGGTATCAAGTACAAGAAGAAGAATAGCGAGAAATGAAAGTACAAAAAGAGGTCACCCTCAACAGAAGGGTCAAGATCACTGGCTTCTCCCCTGCCCCATACCCTCACCCTCCTCAGTCTCCATGGGTCTTCAAATGAAGGCTTTGAAAACAGATACTTGAAGACTAACAGTGACCGCATTCCCTTCTCCAGTTTGGTCTTTTGGTTCAACCAGATGACGTATTAACTGTTGGGGCAACAGTGGATAGATATTTGATGAGATTTATGTCAGATTGATGTGGGAAAACAGATATAAAATCAAAACCCATAGTACTGGGAAATAAGTATGTAAAGCAGTTCTGGGCTATCTATGCAACTAGGAGCAGCACATATGAGACAGAGAGGAGAGGAAGGAAAGAGAGAGTTTAAAATAACATTTATTCCATCCCCCACCCTAGCAGAAAGAAGTCCTACATAAACAGAAAATTGTACTTTTCCAGTAATCCCTAAGTTGCTATTCATTTCTGAATCTTTACCTGTTACCATTCAGTTTCCTAAGGTTTCTATACACTGACAAAAGAACTGTGATTTTTATGTCAGAATCTACACTCCAAACACACACACACATACACACACACATACACACACAATTTACAACCCATGTTTTCATCCACCTTTATTATGTTTTTCTGTTCAAAACACTGATGAAGTTTCCTTTCAATAAAGGAAATGTGGATGCAAGTCTTTTTTTTACCCAGAGATTTTTTCATTTCTTTCCTCTGTGTTATTTTGAGTCTTGCTACTGAATCATAAAGCAAGAACCCTGAAAAATATCCCAATGTTAGGCAGGTGAAAATATATCAATATAGGAAAGTAACTTGGGAAAATGAAAAGGCAGAAATAGTGATTTCCATAATAAAACTCCTGACAAACTCGAGCAGTAGTGCACAGAAAAAAAGTCTGTTTGCACTGCTCCCATCCAACATGCCAAAAATGTACCTCCAAATGTGAAAATGGATCATTGCAGCTTCCTAACCAAATTTCAAATTAAGTGCCGCAGGCCCGGGGGACAGCCTCGCACACAGCAGGCTGAAAACACAAGCACTGCGGGATGCCTGGTGCCAGCTAGTCTCTGACTTCTGCCAACTCTGGGGCACGTTGGTGAAGGGGAACTCGACAGTTTGTGCATTTCTTCTCTAAACTTACTGAACACCAGGGACAGACAGAGAAAGGAAAGAAAGAGTGAGCAAGTGAGCCTGTTTCCAACTGACTGCAAACGTCATCTGGTAAGGTCAACAGCTTAGAAGAAAAAGTTAAAGAAAAATGAAAAAAGAGACACAGAGGGACAGAATAAGGGCAGGACAGAGAGAAATTCTAAGAGAAAGAGACCAAGCTAAAGAGAGAGAGAGAGAGAGGGAAAGGAGGAAGGAAGGAATGAGGGAGATAAGTAGACAGACACACACTTAGAGAAGAGAAGGAGGGGGAAAGGAGGAGAGAGAAACACACAGGGAAAGAATGAGAGCCACGTGTAAGGTAGGGAGCTGAGACCCAAACAGGAAGTCATCATTCCATCATCCATCCATTCAGCAGGTATTTTCTGAGTGCCTATGATGCCAGCAGGCAGACAGACATAGCCCTAAGTAATTTCAGGGCTGAGAGCTGGGGGTCAGGACCAAGGTGGGGAAACACACAGTGCAGTGCTGAGTCTAGAGAGGGAATGAACAACTCTCCATCCAACAACCTCCAAAACCTCTGGGCTGAAGCCAACAGCATCTCAGCTCTAACATCAAATCATTTTGAAGCATAAAATTAACAGAAACACTGGTTTAAAGACAAACTTAGATATGATGCCAAAAGTACATGACATAAGAAAAAATAGATGAATTCAACTTCATCAGAATTAAAAACATGTATGCCTCAAGGACACCATGGAGAAAATGAAAAGAAACTTGCAGAATGGTAGAAAATGTATGTAAATCATGTATCTCTGATAAGGGTCTAGTATCCACAATACACAAAGAACTCATACAACTCAACAATAAAAAAGACAACTAAACAAATTAAGCAATGGACAGAAGATTTGAAAAGATACCTTTTGAAGATCTACAAATGGCCAGTAAGCCATTTGTAGAATGAAAAGATACTCAACACCATCAACCATCAGGGAAACGCAAATTGAAACCACTGATTTGCAAACGCGAAGGTGCCAATTCACATCCATTCGATGGCTACAATAAAAAAAAGACAGACAGTAACAAATGTTTGGTGAGGATACGGTACAATAACTGGAACCTTCATTCACTGCTGGTGGGAAGGTACAGCCGCTTTGACCCAGCAATCCCACTCCTAGGTTGTACCCAAGAGAAATGAAAAACACGTCCACACAACTTGTACATGAATGTTCATTGCAACATTATTTATCACAGCCAAAAAGTGAAAGCCAAATGTCCATCGACTAATGAAAGGGTAAACAAAATATGGCATATCCTTAGCGTAAAATCTGTTTTACCCATAAAAGAGAATGCCATCCTGATACATGCTACAATGTAGATAAACCTTGGAAACCTTATGCTAAGTGAAAGAAACCTATCACAAACCACCATACACTGTATCATTCCACTGATATGAAGCGTCCAGAACAGGCGCACCCACAGACACAGGAAGCAGAATGGTGCTTGCCAGGCCCTGCGGTGGAGAGTGACTGCTCAGGAAAATGGGCTTCTTTGTGAGGGAGTGAAAATGTTCTAAAATGTTGTGAATGCGCAACTCTATGAATATACTAAAAATCATTAAATCATACACTAAATAGATGAATTGTATGGCATGTGAATTATATCTCGATAAAGTTGTTTGTGTGGTTTTTTTCACCTTTCATTTTAGATTCGGGGGTACAAGTGAAGGTTTGTTACATGGGTATACTGCATAATGCCAAGGTTTGGGGTACAAACGATCCCATCATCCAGGTGGTAAGCATAGTACCCAACTGGTAGTTTTTCAACCCTTGCGCTCCTCCCTTCCTCCCCCTCTAGTAGCCCCCAATGTCTGTTGTTAGCATCTTCATGTCCAGGAGTACCCAGTGTTTAGCTCCCTCTTGTAAGTCAGAACATGCAATATCTGGTTTTCTGTTGGGGCACTAATTTGGTTAGGATAATGGCCTCCAGCTGCATTCATATTGCTGCAAAGGGCAAGATTTCATTCTCTTTATGGCTGTATAGTATTCCATAGTGTATATGTAACCACAGTTTCTTTATCCAGTCTACCATTGTTGGGTACCTGGACTGACTACATGTTTTTGCAGGGAGGAGGGAGGAAGGAGGAGCAGGAGGAGGAGGAGGAGGAAGACAAAGACAAAGAAGATGAAGACGAAGAGGAAGGCATTTCCAGCAAACCAAGCTGCTCTTCCATCTCTCATCCAGAACTGTGGTGACTTGAATGTGAGGGTCAGGGTTTTAGTCTCCCAAGACTACAACTTGCCAGGCTGGGGCTTGGGAAGACAAGTTCAGGGTGGACCACCTCCCCAACCAGCCTCCATGCCCCTCCAAGCCCATGCTTGGTGGGCCGTGAACTCAGTGTTGAGGCTGACAGTGAGCACAGAGGTGTCTCCATAGGATACTTTGAAGGACCAATCTGTGCTGACTTGTGTGTGTCATCTCCTTTCCAGCCCCCTCAGGGGACACCTTCTGCCCACAGTCACCCTCCAGGCTGCAGCCATCCTGGGTGACAGAGTGAGACTCTGTCTCAGAAAAGGAAAAGGGTCCTTGTTGGCTTTGGGGAGAATCACACTCTCATGAATAACCAGATTCCCCAACATTTCCACTATTCTACCGTGAAGCCCACTGAAAGATTTAAAAAAAACCAAAACTCTTCCTCTGTTTACCAAAGCAAACATAAGCCACGATTCAAGCATTTGTTTGTTTGTTTGTGGCCGAGTCTCACTCTGCGGCCCAGCTGGGAGTGCAGTGGCGCGACCTCGGCTCACCACAACCTCCACCCTCCTGGGTTCAAGCGATTTTTGTGCCTTAGACTCCGAAGGATGACAGGCGCACGCCACCATGCCCAGCTGATTTTTGTATTTTTAGTTGAGACGAGGTTTCACCATGTTGGTCAGGCTGGTCTCGAACTCCTGGACTCAAGTGATTTGCCTGCCTCAGCCTCCCAAAGTTCTGGGATTACAGGTGTGAGCCACCTTCCCAGCCAACTCAAGCATTTAAACCACATCTACTAACAGGGCTTACAAATGCATCTTCCCCCTTAATGGCCATAAGCCCTTTAAAGTATCCTCAAACAAACTTGAAGGTTTCATCCTCAAAATATGGACTGTCCAAGTGCCTAAATCACAACAACTGCTAAAAACCTAAACTGGGGCACACAACCAGAAAGGGAGGACAATTCATGACAATTCCCAGACATGAGAACTTACGAATCCATTAAAACAAAAGGCCAGCATCTTTATTGATATCAAGTCCTCACATAACCCAGAGGAAAAACCCTTGAAACATATAGGCCAAGGAAATGAGCTGATAATTCACCAAAAAGAAATTCAATTCATAAACACAGAAAAAAAGTAAGTATTCCATCTCCATAGTGACTCATGAATTACAAATATAACGAGCTAGGTTTTTGCCTACTGGAGTTCCAATGGCAACAGCTATGAATGCTGGTGAGAGTGGCCAAGAGGGCCTGCTTGCTGGTGACTTTCAAATGGCCACAATTCTGGGGAGCAACATGGAAATCTGAAAGAGAAGTCAGAAAAACCTTAGCACTTCATTCAACAATTCTGCCTAGGAGACCACATCCTCCAAAATAACTAGAAACATGGGGAAATTCTGCGCACAAAAGGCATTCCCTGCAGCATTTTACAGTATAGTAAAAGGTTTTTTTTGTTTTGTTTTTAAAAAAAGGCCCAACAATTGGAAATTGACTAAAACTCTGATCTATCCACTAGCTGGAATATCACACAGTTGTTACAAATTAGAGCAACGCAGTCAACATAATGATGGAAAAGGCTTTGTGATAGACGATTAAGTGGGGAAAAAAGCAACAAACAAAATTATATGCACAGCAGGAGTTCAATTATGTTTTTAAGAAAGTGTCTACAGAGGGGGAAATCTTTTAAACGAAGTTCTGTTTTCCTCATTTTCCCTAGTGAGCTGGATGGTATGGTGGAAAGGGACAAAGTTTTAGAACCCAATCCAGGGACCTTTACATCTTATTTAATCAACCTGTGCCTCTGTTTCCTAATCAGACAGTTTAACGTTTAAAAGACTTATTACCAGCAGGGCACATTGGCTCACATCTGTAATCCCAGCACTTTGGGAGGCCGAGGTGGGAGGATCACCTGAGGTCAGAAGTTCAGGACCAGCCTGGCCAACATGGTGAAATCCCATCTGTAATAAAAAATATTAAAATTAGCCAGGTGTGGTGGTACATGCCTATAGACAGTCCCAGCTACTCGGGAGGCTGAGGCAGGAGAATCGCTTGAACCCAAGAGGTGTAAGTTGCAGTGAGCCGAGATCATGGCACTGCACTCCAGCCTGGGTGACAGAGAGAGACTCCATCTCAGTAAGTATGTAAATAAATAAATAAATAAATAAGACTTATTACAAGGGAGAAACATTTTTATTCTTAAGAGTCACAACTGCAACTCCAACTTGCAGCCCAAATAGTTTATAGGTGACAGCACAGTATTAACGTATTCACTTCGGATTTGGTTTCCCTATTTTCCCCCCAACCTAACTCAAAGATAAGCATCTGGGGCATTCAAGGCCTACCATCTGCTCATTCATTAAAAAACAAATGCTAAAATTTGTCCACTTGCAGCTTTGTTTGATCTGTCTCAAAATACATTGGCATTTCCCCTAATGTTGAACAGGCCCTTCCAGTATTTAGGCAAGATTGATGAACTCATTTGCAGAATGGTCCAGTTTCCACAAACAAGCTGTCACCAAAGCAAGAGGGTTCATTTGCACTTTGCAATCCTGCTACTGTGTTTACCAAGGCATCTTTCCTCAGTACTACTGCAGGTCCAGCAGATGGGTTGCTAATGAAGAGAACGTGATTGTCCATTTGGAAGAATACAGGCTATTTATTGCAACTGATAAATCATGGCTTGACTCTTTGCCCAAACAGGAAGTCAGACAATGATGTTTCTCAAGTTTAAGAACAAGCTCCTGAGTCCAAGGACCAGCTTCAGAAGCCGTCTTTCAAGACAGTTTGCAGGCAAACTTCGACAACTAATGAAAGCTGTCTTTTACATTTTCTTTGTTTTCGTTTAAACACTCCTAGAACGGGAGTGTACAAACTATGGCCCTGAGGCTAAATCTGGGCTGATGCAAGTTTTTGTAAATAAAGTTTTATTGGCATACAGCCAAGCCCACTCATTTACACAACGTCTGTGGCTGCTACAACAGCAGAGCTGAGCAGTTGTGACAGAGACCCATCTGGACAACAAAGCCAAAAATATTTACTATCCAGCCTTTTATAGAAAAAGTTTGCTGAACCCTGTCCTAGAAAAAATGAAAGCAGTTCCTCTGAATTATCTGGTAAGTCCAACCAGACCAGTATGAGACAGAGCTGAGCTACCTGAGTGATCTAGGTCCAAGCACAGTTGACCAGTACAGGTTGGACTGCAGAGGTAACCTCAGCGTCAGCTCAGTTCATCCCTTTTGACTTGGCTGAAGGCACTACCCCAAGAACAGCAACCCTCTACCCTACTTCAAATGTTAGGTAAATCCCTTTGACGGTAGATCTTTGAAGAATGCAGGAAGTTATCTTCCTTGATTTTTTTTTAAACATCATGTGACAGTCAAAAAAAATTTTTAAAAAACCACCATTCTTCAAAGGGAATTGTAAAAGATGAAAAATGGTAGGAAGAAGGTTTATTTGGGGCCACCTGATGTGGTCCACTGGAGGTAAGTCACAAAAGTATCTCTACATTGGCAAAAACTCATGCTGGGTCCAACTGGCCATTTGACATCAGGGAGATGAAACCCCTCTTCTTCTTGGCTTCGCCGCATACACGACATGGAAATTGGTTAGATGTTCATTTAGATCCAGACCAGGCCTAAAATCCTAGGACTGGCCTCACCATTTCCATTATTCATTCATGCACACATCCAAATCATATTTACTGAACACCTACTATGTGCCAGGTACTATGCTGGTGTTTTCGATATGGAGGCCAATAACACAAACAGGAATCCTGCTACCAGGGAGCTTACAGACTAGTGGAGAAACTGAAAACAAGTCAAACCACGAATAAATAAGACATACTGCAAATTGTGTCAAGTGCTCCAGAAAACATAGCTGGAATGCTGAAGGGGGCAGGGTGCATCCTGGCAGAAAGGCCAGGGAACGGCTCTCTGAGGAGGTGGCAAGTCCAAGGTCTGTGCGAAGGAACGAGGGCGAGCAAGCCCTGCAAGGCATTTGGGAGTGGGGGAGAAAAGCGCATTCTAGACACTCACTTAGGCAGAGCAGCAGGAGTCAGAAGACTCGGTGGAGGCTCCCTCGTGTGGTCACTGCAGGGAGGCAGCCTGCTCCACATCTCCAGCTTTGCAATGAAGTCCCTCTGGCTCTTGACTCGCCACGTGGCCTCAGGCAAATCAAGTCTCTGTGCCCCTAGCTTTTTCATGTGGACAGTGGGGAGACTCAAGAGACGGTGACTTAGGTCAGCCCAGCCCTGAGGTGGGAAAAACACGGCTTGTTCCAGGAACTGAAATGAGGTGATACAGGCAGAGAATAGCACAGGGTGGGGAGCTGCGCACCAGACAGGGTTGAAAAGGTAGGCAGGGCCAAGTCAGGCAGGGTCTTGCAAGTCATGGTACGACATCTGGATTTCATTTTAATGGCAACGGGAAGTCACTGAAGGGTTTTAAGCAGGAAAATATCCTAAGCATATTGTAGTTTTAAAAGAAAACTCTGTGTTGTAGAGAAAGGGGTAAAAGTGGCCAGAGCAGAGGCACAGAGAGCAGGATGCTGCTGCTGTCATGGACTGTGCTGGAGGCAAGGTAAAGCAGCTGAACCTGACCTCGAGTGCCAACTCGGACCAACTGGAAGTGGCCATCTATAACACTGTGCTGAGAACGTGTCGGAAGTTTAGCCAGGGATCATTGGGGAGAAGTATCCTGTTTGATTAATGATGCCTGCCATGGATGTGGAAGGGAGAATAGCAGTATCATGTCAATATCTATCTATCTCTCTATAGAGACCGAGAACATTTCAGTGCCTCTAACACTAATGTGTCTACAGCTCAGCTGGGGGCCTTGTTAAAGTGCAGACTATGAGACAGTAAGGTCTGACATTCTGCTTTTCTTTTTTCTTTTCCTGACAGGGTCTCAACTGTGTTGCCCAGTCTGGTCTTGAACTCCTGGGCTGAAGTGATCCTCCTACCTAAGTCTCTGGAAGTGCTGCGATTACAGGCGTGGGCCAGCCCAGCAACATCTTGCCTCTCTAACATGCTCCCAGGTGACGAGGCCACTGCTGCTGGTCCAGAGACCTCACTCTGGTCTTTTTTTTTTTTTTTTTTAAGACTGAGTCTCGCTCTGTTGCCCAGGCTGGAGTGCACTGGCTGGATCTCAGCTCACTGCAACCTCCACCATCTGAGTTTAAGCAATTCTCCTGCCTCAGCCTCCCAAGTAGCTGGGATTACAAGCACGAGCCACCATGCCTGGCTACTTTTTGAATTTATAGTAGAGACTGGGTTTCGCCATGTTGGCTAGGCTGGTCTTGAACTCCTGACCTCAGGTGATCTGCCTGTCTCGGCCTGCCAAAGTGCTGGGATTACAGGCATGAGCCACTGCACCCGGCCTCAGAGACCTCATTTTGAATAGCAAGAATCGAGAGAACTTATTTTCCCCCCATAGATTTGTGTAAGATAAGCTCCAGCTCCCAGGGCCTGACACAGAAAAAGAACATTCAGCAAATGTTGACAGAATTGAGTTGGTCATTTCTGTGTGCCTTTCAGCCTTCAACTCCTATGAAAAGAACTCTGAAGAATTCCAGGCAGTTAACCATAAAACATGAGCAACATCGCAAGTGTGTATCATCCATGTTCCGTGGAGCAGCTCCACGTTGTCACTAGGGTGCAGATCATTTGGGTTGGGGGAAGGAGTCCAAGAGAAGAAGTGAGGAAAAGGCAAAGGTGAGAAATGCGCTGAACAGGGCTGATCCTAACCACAGGGTCATGATCGGAGCATTCAGCTCTGTGGGATGACAAGGGAAGTACAATGGGGAGAAAGGAAGAGCTGCTGCTATGTCCCCAGAAAAGCAGCACCCCAATCCGCCAGACCCCCAGATGCACTGCAACACAACAGCAATGCTGGCTTGTACAAAAGCCCCAACAAGGAGTATCCAGCCTCATCCTACACTTCACCACAGTCCCAGCCCATAATCCCAACTTATCTGAGCATTGACCAAGTCCAAATTTCCCTTTCAAAGATAGATTCAAATCCGGTCTGAATTAAGGATGGTAGCCAGACCCTGCCGCCTGAAGATGGAATCAGCTAGCCAGTAGACATGTTACATAAATGCCACCAAAACCTGAAGGCTCAGTGGGGCGTGGTGACTCATGCCTGTAATCCCAGCACTTTGGGAGGCCAAGGTGGGCAGATCATCTAAGGTTGGGAAGTTCGAGACCAGCCTAGCCAATACAGTGAAACCCTGTCTCTACTAAAAATACACACAAAAAAATTAGCTGGGTATGATGACACACACCTGTAATCCCGGCTACTCGGGAGGCTGAGAGGCAGGAGAATCGCTTGTACCCAGGAGGCAGAGGATGCAGTGAGCCAAGATTGTACCACTGTACTCTAGCCTGGGTGACAGAGCAAGACTCTGTCTCCCAAAAAAAAAAAGAAAGCTCAGTCCATGCCCTTCAGCTCCCCTGGAAACCCAAACCTTCTTTCTAGAATAAACAAATAACCTGGGGCTCCATGCAGACCCCTTCAGCTCCACAAGCTGCCTCCTATCAACCAGTCTGCAGATTCTCCTTCCCTCTCTCTCCTCCTTTTAAACTCACAGAATTACAAAAGCCTTAATTTTTAAACAGTTTACCTTAATAGTGCACATTCATTTTCAGGGGGTCGTTAAAAAATCATGAGAACATTCTCCTGTTGCAGGGAGGTGATTCATGCTTTCTGCCAGCATCCACTTCATTTTTGGGCCTCTGCTGGTTACGACATCCCAAACTCCCAGACAATATTAATTTGATTTATTCTGCACCTTTCTAGTGGCTGCCTATTAACATTAAACACATAGAACACTTTTCAGATCTCCAGAATGTCGAACAAGACCGTTCTTCAGATAATGTAAGTGCGAAAAGATTAATCATCACTAGGATTAATTATTAGGAAAGAGAGGAACAACAGAGAAGTCATTTGTATGCGAGGGGTTTAGCACCTTGTAAGAATTTGCCCCTTGCTAGAATGCCGGAGGAAGAGGGCTGGATGCTGGCTAGTTTCCCAGTGTAAAACACAGAACTCAATTGCTTCATCTGTCTAACCGGGGTTAGTTAAAAGGCAGGAGAGCCTCTTCATTAACTCTAGTGTATTATTGTGGAGTTAACTACATTGAGGGTGCCCAAGTCAATGTGGGCTGGATGCCAGATAGTCAATATACTTCTTAACACATTAGGAAGAACAAGACTTGTTTGGGCTTTGCTGAGATCTGGTCAAATCCCTGTATCAGCTCCTCAAATCTTCATGTGATGCAGGAAAGGCCTTTAACTTTCCATGCTGCCTCTACCTTACAACTTGTACCTGGGCTGACCTGGACGCTATATTAGTCCGTTTTCACAATGCTGGTAAAGACATACCCAAGACTGGGCAACTTAAAAAAGAAAGAGGTTTAATGGACTTACAGTTCCACATGGCTGGAGAGGCCTCACAATCATGGCAGAAGGAGGAGCAAATCATATCTTATGTGGATGGCAGACATCAAAGAGAGAGAGCTTGTGCAGGGAAACTTCTGTTT
The DNA here is from genome assembly GCF_028885625.2 of Pongo pygmaeus. Taxonomy (NCBI): domain Eukaryota; kingdom Metazoa; phylum Chordata; class Mammalia; order Primates; family Hominidae; genus Pongo; species Pongo pygmaeus. The sequence continues at coordinate 16,564,710 of NC_072391.2, forward strand.
TTAAAGCCATCAGATCTCATGAGACTTATTCACTATCATGAGAACAGCATGGGAAAGACCCGCTCCCATGATTCTATTACCTCCCACCGGGTTCCTCCCACAACACGTGAGACTTGTGGGAGTTACAATTCAAGATGAGATTTGGGTGGGAACACAGCCAAGCCGTATCAGATGCCCACTACAAAGTTTACGATACACCCAGAGCCAAGTAAAAAAGATGTCCCTTAAAGGTAGATACATTAAGACTTCAGCTGTCTTTATCTCTGATCAAAAGATAATATCAAAGGCAGTGATAGTAATACCACTGATACTGTTATTAATATCAATGCCTTTGATATTAATCAATATTAATCAACACCAAAGGCACTGTTTGTTAGAATAACAGATGTTAGAAAGATTTTTGACTAAAGTAAGAGGAGGTCAAGATCCACAGGCTGGTTTACAAGGTTATCAACTATCCCACCCTTGCTGGAACAGAGCAGAACATCTATGAAACCAAGAGTCTTCACCCTTTGAGGAGAGAATGCTCAGGTTTGGTTCTGAGCTGGCCCTATGTACAGCCACAGATCTGAATCCACAGTTCATGAGAACTGATCCTGCTCCTAGAACCCTGTCACGTTTCCCTGGGCTCATTCTCGAGGTACTGTAAACACATGCAAAAGGACACAGAGCTGGGACTCCATCAGGCTTGTTTTGGTGGACTATCTGGTTTTGTGCCTGCTTACTATCCAAACAAAAAAACAAACCCTTTGTCTAGACAAAGATCCACCAGTAAATTCAACAATACTCCCTGCTTTTGCACATGTAGGCTCTTTAGAAGGCTCTTCAGTGAGGTTTGGCCATCTCACCTCCCTGTTTTGACCTGAAGAACTCATACTCAACCTTTAAACCCTCTGATCAAATGTCACTTTCTCCAAGAACCCTTCCTTGATCTAGAACGGGTGAGGAGCTCCATGTGGTGCTCCAGCTGCACCTGGATGTCCTCAGCACCATATTAGGAAACATGTCCTGTGGTGTAGTCACCGCTCCCTCCTCTCCAGGCTGGGAGCCCCGGGGGGAGTGACCATGTCTCAGGTCTGCATCACAGCATCCACCGGGGCCTGGCCTATGGCAGGCCCTCTATAAACAGTTGTCAGAGAAAGCAATAAGGATTGAGAGGGAGAGAGAAAGAAGTAAGGAGGGAGGAAGGAGAGGAAAGAAAAAAGGAAAGAGGAGAGGGAGGAATGCAGGGAGCAAGGGAGATGTAGAATTTGCCACATCTGCTCGACTCCTGAAGGCTGATGCCAGGTGCCCCAATAACCTACTACTCAAGTAGAGTAGTATTTTACATGCTGAGAAAGAAACAAGAGGAAAAAGAGTCTCACCCAGCTCTCCAATACCAACTGCATGCTGGCTAGGGGAGGAAGGCTACCACAGGCAAGGCCACTTTCCTGGGCAAGAGGTAGAAGCCGTGGCTCTGGAGTGAGGAGACCTGGGCATCCACCTGAACTCTCGCCTCCATTATCCACACGGCCTTCAGTGAGCTGCTGAACCCCTCCAAGACTACGTTTCTTCATATGTTCAACAGGAGAACGATGAGAATGTATCATGAAGTACTGTGGTATGGATTCCATGAGCCACTGGCCATGAAATGCTTGCCAACAGCCTGGCAAAAAGTAAGCCCTCAAATACATGGCAGCCACCATGACGACAGATGGAGAGGTCCCCTCTAGGTCTCAGTGCCTCATCACATGCAGAAGTGCTGGGCCCACCCACAGGGCAAAGCAGCAGCAGAGTCAACAGATTTCAATTCAATCAAGTACACATGGCTCTCACCTGAATTTTTTTTCTTCTCTTGTCGCCCAGGCTGGAGTGCAGTGGTGCCATCCTGGCTCACTGCAACCTCCATCTCCTGGGTTCAAGCGATTCTCCTGCCTCAGCCTCCCGAGTAGCTGGGACTACAGGTGCACATGCCCTCACACCCTGCTAATTTTTGTATTTTTGGTAGAGACAGAGTTTCACCATGTTGGCCAGGCTGGTCTCAAACTCCTGACTTCAGGTGATCCACCCTCCTCAGCCTCCCAAAGTGCTGGGATTACAGGCATGAGCCACCGTGCCCAGCCTAATTTTTGTATTTTTAGTAGAGATAGGGTTTTGCCATGTTGGCCACAACGGTCTCAAACTCCTGGCCTCAGGTAATCCTCCAGCCTCAGCCTCCCAAAGTTCTGGGATTACAGGTGTGAGCCACTATGCCCAGCTTAATATTAGTATAATCTTGATTTTACATATAAGTAAACTGAGGTCCAGGGAGGGTATGTAACTTGCCCAGCATCACACAGCTGCTGAGTGGTAGCGCTGGGATTCACCCTTACATGGTCTGACTCCAGAAACCCTACTCATAACAACAACTCACACTGAGGAAACGCATTTCAGATCACTAGTTGTGTCAAAAGGAGGCAAGAGCCAGAGTCCCAAATTTAGAATCCAAAGACCTAACTCAGTTTCCCACTCCGCCACTTGCCAGTTGCAGAGCCCTGCGTTGAGCCTCAGTTTAGCCACTTTTAAAGTGAGAATAATATCTACACCTGTGGCCTCAAAGGGCTGTCAAAGGATCCACAAGAAAACAGCACTCTGCAGACTGGGCATGGTGGCGCATGCCTGTAATCCCAGCACTTTGGGAGGGTGAGGTGGGCGGATCACCTGAGGTCGAGAGTTTGAGACCAGACTGGCCAACACGGCAAAACCTCATCTCTACTAAAAATACAAAAATTAGCCGGGCATGGTGGCAGGTGCCTGTAGTCCTAGCTACTCAAGAGGCTGAGGCAGAAGAATGGCTGGAACCCAGGAGGCAGAAGTTGCAGGAAGCCAAGATCGCGCCATTGCACTCCAGCCTGGGTGACAGAGTGAGACTCTGTCTCAAAGAAAAAAAGACAGCACTCTGCAAACTGTGAAGCTTCACGCAGATATGAAGTAGCCAGCCCCACTCTTCTTCCCGCCTGCACCAGAAGCCCAGCGGGAAGCTGCCCCAATTGAATGTCCCTTCGATGTAAACACACAAGCTGGTGGTTGTCTTTTATCAAGTGGTCTTTTTCCCTGATAAAAACAACGCAAGTCCACTGTGGAAGAGCTAACAAGGAAAGGAGAGGCTTAGAGGATGGGCTGACAACAATTTCAAGCCCGCTTGTTTGAGAATGTTTCAGTGGGCAGATCAACCATTTCTCCCAGTATACAACCCCCTCAACCCACTCTCACCCCTCAACCCCTGTCAGAAATCAATGTAACTTTACCAGGCTTGTTTCTGTTTCCTAATTTGCTCTGTGACCTTGGGCAAGTGACTTAAGTTCTCTGTGTTTCTGCATCTGCAGAATGAAGATCGTAATAGCACCTACCTATGTAGGCTTATGTGACGATTCAATGAGTCAATGTACAGATCTTCAAACAGTGCCCGGCATGGAGTTAGAACTACTTAAATTTTAGCTTTTATTTTTTATCATCCTCTCTACCTAACGTGGAAAGGTCCAGTTCCAAGGCAGGGAGAAGGGACAGGTCACTTGCTCATCACTGCTGGTGAGTTGAAATGAGATGGTACGGTCAGTGACAGTGCCATGGAATAACCAACCCCTCTCTTGGGAGTTCCTTAGTGCCCCCAAGGAAGCTTGGGATCATGCGGGGAAGAGGCAGTCGGGGCATTTTCAACAGACACCCTGGAGAGCAGGCAGACAGGACCAATGCACGCGGGGCCCTGGGCACCACAATTTTCCAGCAAATACATGGATGTTCAGTCCTTCCCTTCCCAATACTTCCCTACAAAGCCACCAAAGTTAAACCCAAGTTGCTGGTCACTATAAGCCATGAATAGCCCATCTGGTCACCCTTTTTTTGTTTGTTCATTTTTGAGACAGTTGCTCTGTTGCCCAGACTGGAGTGCAGTGGTGCCATCTTGGCTTACTGCAACCTCCGCCTCCCGGGTTCAAGTGATTCTCCTGCCTCAGCCTCCCAAGTAGCTGCAATTACAGATGTGTGCCACCACGACTGGCTAATTTTGTATTTTTAGTAGAGATGGGGTTTTACCAGATGGCCAGGCTGATCTCAAACTCCTGACCTCAGGTAATCCACCCACCTCGGCCTCCCAAAGTGCTGGGATTACGGGCCTGAGCCACCACACCTGGCCCATCTGGTCATCCTTTGGACAGGAACAAGACGAGGGCCTGATTTCCCAGGCTCAGTGACCTAGATAGTGACCTCCAGCTTTCTGCCCCCACCCTCCAATCTCTCCCCTCCCCAACTCAGCCTGCTGCGTATCAGTGCCAAGTTTGCCATTCTTCAGAAGTACCAGAGATTACTACGTGTGCCTCGCAGAAAATGCTGAGTGGAATGAAGAAGAAAAAAAAAAAAAAAAAAAAAAAACTTCATACGATTCATATATGGGCAAGAACTACAAACAATTCAGGGCGCTAAAATTAATTTGCTCCCCTGCCAAGGAAGAGAGGGTGAGCATCGAGGCAGACTGTAATAAAGACGTACTTAATGTGTACAGCACATATTTATTCATTTTTAGAAAATGTGCAGCGCTACCACCCCCCTTCTCCCATAAAACCTGACCATCCTACTCAGCTGCTATTCTTATCCCTTGCTCATTTGCGTAATTTTAACACTGCAGAATATAGCCAGCCTAAGAATATGTTTTTATAATTACACCCATCACAGGAACTGTCAGCATCTAATGACGGATAATTTCAGCTATTATAAGAAGCTTAAAAGATCATTTTCATGAATAATTCGTAATATGAATCATTAAATTCAAACAATGTCAGAAATTAAAAGGAAAAGAAAAGAAAAATATTTTAGGTGCCTAAAAGTAACCATCCCTTTAAAGGCAGAATCCAGTTTCTGACGTGCACAGAAACAACAAAATACACAGGGCAGATCAGCATGAGAGGGGAAGAAATATGCAAATTGGCTCAGGTCACTTCACTCTTTCGATTTTTCACCAGGTCCCCCTAGCCTGAGGATAAAATCACAGCCTCATAGCAGGTCACACAGAGTCTGCCTGCTTGACCCCTGCCTGTCTCTCCAGTGCATCTCTCACCTCTTCCTCCTGCCACCCTGGGTCCCATGCAGGCCCCTAACCTCCCAGGGCTTATGTGCCTGTGAATCTGTTGCTCTCCCTCCCTCCCTCTCTCTAGCAAAGAAAACCTGACTGAAAATGAAATAAGCCTACACTGGAAGCAGAACCAACACACAAAGTGATGCATCTTCCTGGTAAACTGTTTGAGCACTTGGATCCAGCCACACCTGCACCCCAAGCTTCTCAGCTCTGTGAAATAACACACATTCTTGTTACCTCCAACTCACAGCGCAGTGGCGAAGGGGTGGGGGTTCTTCTTACTAAAATAAGGCTGCAAGCCTCAAGAGACCCTGGAGTAACAGCACAATCAGTTTCCAAGGCTTGTCTGGGCCAAAGCCAACCAAGCAGGACACTCAATCAGGGACACAGAGAGAGTTGAGGCCAGGACAGGTAGTGGTGGGGTGTGTGTGTATGTGTGTGTGTGCATGTACGTGTGTGTACACGCGCGTGCGCTGGGGTGCTGTGGAGTGAGGGGTATCCGGATCAATGTAGGAGTGACTGAGCCAGACCCAAGAGAGGACGAATTACCTACGAAGTGGCTTGGCCAAGAGGTATGTCTACACTACATGGTGGTAGCGAAGCCCCTAAATCCACCCTTTTCAGTGAAACACGAAAACCACAGGACAATCCTCATTTCCAGAGGAAACTGGTCTGTGGGTCACTTTGCAATTAGAAAGACATTATGTGTTAAAATACGCATGAATTTTCAATAAGAGAAAACATGTTTATACATTCAATAAAGAAGAGAGGAAGGGAAGAATGGTCTTCACGAACAGACAAGAACATCAAACTTAAGTACACCATGGCATTCCAGAATATTACCCCTTTCTACACAACAACTGCCTTCACACTACAGGTTGTATCTCATTAGCAAGGTAGTGAAAATAATCAGTAAGTCGCAAGTGGCGTTTGTTAAAACAGAGTAGAACAGGATATAAAACATGAGAACATTCTGCACGTAATAAAGGTTAAGTATTGTTCCCAGAAGGTTGTGTCTCAATGACTATATACACGTATGCGTATGCTTAAAAGAGTATTTCTTACTGTGGGCCACAGTCAAAAAGGACTGAAAACCACTTTTATAGAAGATGTTAGATCAAAAACAAAACAAAAAAAGATGATGTAGATCAAAGATGACACCTGACCATATGACATGTGGTTTGCAAACCTAATGATGGACGCTGCACCCACGCTTTGAATCAGCAACAGCACTTCTGAACCTCCTTCCTGCCAAAAGGCCCCAGGATATAAGGACACAGCTTACTACAATCCTCTTTGTAGTAGCAAAAACCTGGAAACAGGGCCGGGCGCGGTGGCTCACACCTGTAATCCCAGCACTTTGGCAGGCCGAGGCGCGTGGATCACAAGGTCAGGAGATAGAGACCATCCTGGCTAACACGGTGAAAGCCCATCTCTACTAAAAATACAAAAAAATTAGCCGGGCCTGGTGGCGGGCACCTGTAGTCCCAGCTGCTTGGGAGGCTGAGGCAGGAGAATGGCATGAACCCGGCAGGTGGAGCTTGCAGTGAGCCGAGGTTGCGCCACTGCACTCCAGCCTGGGCAACAAAGCGAGACTCTGTCTCAAAAAAAAATAATAAATAATAAAAACCTGGAAACAACCTAAATTCCATCTATGAGGAAATGATTTGAAAAATTATAGCATAGCCACACGATGGACTCTAATATGCAGATATTAACAATTTAGCTATACATCTTTTGATCAGGAGCAAAATTCCTGACTGTTCAGTGATACACTCTTACCTGAAAAAAGCAAGGTTGACCAGGGATCAGCACATATTTTCTTCAACGGGCCAGATGGTAAATATTTTGGGGTTTGCAGGCCACAGGTCTCTGCAAGAACTAATCAACTCTTGTGTTACAGCTCAAAAGCAGAGATGGAAATAATGAATGAATATGGCCATGATCCAATAAAACTTTATTTAAAAAGGTGGCATGCCCATGGGCCGTGGTTTCCCAACTCCTGATACAGACTGTAATTCCATTTTTGGCAAAGAAATAGGTAGAATAGATATACATTTGTTTGTGGAGTATAGATTTGTGTGATTACCTCTGGTGATCTAAAAAGGGTAGCATTGGGAGAGATTAACTTCTTTACCTATCTCTACACTGCTAGACTTGTTATAAAGGGCATATATTACTCATTTTTAAAAATCTAATAAAGTATTAAGTTATTTTAAAAACCAAAGTATGAAGTACAAGCTCCAGTGTCTACTTTCACTGAAATCAATTCTCTGTAATATATCGAAATAATTTTTTTATCATTGCAAATAATAGAGCTTTCCATAATTCACATTTAATTGGATGTCAACTGTCATAATTGGAACTCTCCAGCTAAAAATTATCCCCAAAAGGTGGGAAAAGTGATAACAAGTCACGGGAAACCAAGAAAAATTTTATTCTCTCCCAATGAGGAACCAAATTATACAAAAAGAGTAGTTTAAAACTTACACTCACAAGCCTGGATCCACTGTTCAGTAAGCCGGGCAGTTACCATCCACATTTTATAGGTGGAGGATGGGGCTGAGTTTATGCCATCCCCAAATGACATGACAAATGAGCATGAAGCCAAGATTTAGACCTGGGTCTGAATTCCAGTTGAATGAAATTCACTTGGCACTGATCAATAGCAGATAAACAGCACATATGCCCATGGTAAATCCAATCATTCATGCTCCAAGAACACCCTAGATTTACAGGGGAAATAAGCATGGGACTAAAAGCAGCTGGCCACCTTACTGCTGAAACATTAAGAGAAGGATCAACCCTGTTTCACCCAAACAGGCATGAGTCACTGCCTCACCTATGGGTGGCAGACATACTACAGGTGGTAGATATACTACCTGTACTACCTGTCTACAGGTGTTAGACATACTGCCACCTGTAGGTTTCAAAGTATTGAGTAGAGACCGCATTTCACGTGTCTCCACTGAAATGACCCCATCACTGTATCTCTAGCAAAGCCAGAACCTCCTCCCAGATGGCTCATCGAAAGCACAGTGGCTGCTAACAAACAAGTGTGGCAGAAACAGCAGGTGTTGGGGGCTGGGCATGGTGGCTCACACCTATAATCCCAGAACTTTGGGAGGCCAAGGCAGGAGGACTGCTCAAGCCCAGGAGCTCAAGACCAGCCTGGGCAACATCATGAGACCCTGTCTCTACAAAAAATACAAAACATCATCCAGGTGTGCTATAGTCCCAGCTACTTCAGAGGATGAGATGCGAGAATCACCTGAGCCCAGGAAGTCAAGGATGAGGTAAGCCATGATCACACCACTGCACTCCAGCCTGGACAATGGAGTGAGACCCTGTCCCAAAACAAAAACAAAAGAAACTCAGAGGGTGTCCCCTAATACCCATTCTTTTTTTCTTTAGCAAGAAAATCAGCGATTTTTGCTGGGTGCTTGGCCACCTAGGTGGAAAACAAAGAGACTATGTTTCCCAGCATCCCTTGCAGCTAGCTGTGGCCTCATGAAAGTGTTGTGGGCAAATTGCAGAAGAGAAGACAAGTGAACTTGAAGACTCAGCACTAGAAATGGAGAATATGAGTGAACTTGAAGACTCAGCAACAGAAATAATCCAAAATGAGATGTAGGGGTGGGTGGGGTGGGGAGGGCACATGGGCAGCCAATGTGCCCAAGGTCACACTGCTAGCAAAGGGCAGAGCTAGAACTTTCTCGGCCAACACCCACGGTGTAAGTCTTCATGCTATAAGGCTTCCCAGTACAGGCTGCATAATGAATGCTGTCTTGCCTTCCTTAGGAAGACATGAAGGAGGAGACAAGACAGTGGCCACCTTGCATGCCCATCAAACCCGACTTCTTGTCATCTCAGACACACGTGTGGCTGGCTGCTGGCAGGTGCTTGATGTTATGTACACTCACATTGTACCATCATCTGATTTTCCCAAACTCCCTACCAATGATTTATTGCTTTTTGTGCCATCATATTTCTTCTGTGCCCATAAAAAGTCCATGTGTCAAGGAAAGGGTCAAGGGAGGGGTCACAAAGCCCTTCAGGCAGAGAATGCTTCTCCCAAGACTGTTTGTGGCAAAGTGCCATACCTACCTGGAAAAATATATTCCAAAATATTAACAGTGCTTGAGGGTTTATAAATGATATTTTATTTTTTCTTTTTCTCTTGTGTCTATCTTCTTTAATTTTCTATAATGAATATAATTTTGGGTTTTTAATAAGGAGAAAGAAAACACAAATTGTTGAGAAACAATTTAAGGCAAGCCATGATGAGCTCCGCAGGCTGCTTCTGGCCCAGGATGTATGCCTGCTTGCTGTCTACTCCAAATCCTTCATTTTGCCCAGAAGACAGCAAAGACCACCAAAGCAAGGCTCCTCAACTGCGCACGCACCACTCCTGATAGGCCAGCAGGAGGACCCCTGCACTCTGCTAATAGCACTATAATGAGGGCAGCCAGATGCAAATGAGGGCAACAGTAATTAAAGGTAGAGCCTTGCTTGGCTTAACTGGCTCCACCCGCAGGAAAGGGGGTGTTTTTGGAGGAATTCATTCCCCCAAACAGTGAGATTACGAGGACAGAATCAGAACGAAAGGGTAAGGGGAAGCTTGGCAAGCTGAGGAATTCTGGGTACAGCACGTACCTCAAATGCCTCCCAGTGACTCTAATTAAGTGCACCCAACTAGGGCATCATAGGACTCAAGGTCCACCTGCCTGCCTGTTCCACTGCCTGGCAGAAATCTTGAACTAGAAAGACCAGGTACCCCCGCCTCTGGAGCCCAGGTTCCTGTGCCTACCCAGTCACCCCAGTCTATGAGCTCCAGGTGGGTAGATATAGAATATTACTCACTTCTGTATCAGGACATCAGAGATCCAGGCCCTGCCACTCCCCAGCTGTGCACCTGGGGCAAAGCGCTTGATGGTAACAATCTAATACTTACATAGAGTGCATGGAGGGGACTTTAGCCCAGACAGTCTGGCCCCACTATACATGTTCTGACTTTTTTTTTTGGGGGGGGGTAGAAATGGCATCTTAAACTCCTGGCCTTAAGCAACCCTCCTCCTACCTCATCCTCTCAAAGTGCTGGGATTACAGGTGGAAGCCGCCGTGCTCAGCCGGTCTCTGACCTTTCTAAGCTTCAGTTCTCCCGTGTAAATGGGGATAATAGTACCCACCTCACAGGACAGTTGCCATGAAGCAGTTAGCACAGGGCCTAGCAATGGTGCTTAATGCATGTTAGCTATTATTATTGGGTGCTCAGCAAACTCATTCATGCATTCACTCACTCATTCATTAATCAAATGTCTACTGATCACCCACCAGGGGCCAGGCACTGTTTTGGAAGCTAGGTGCACAACAGTATCAACATCAAAACTCAGTCCCTACTCTCATGACCTTATATCCTGGCTAATGTTTCTTGAATCTGTCACCACAGAAAGAGATTAAATTTTTAAAGTATAAAATAGGCAGCAATAGACCTGGGAGTGACCAACTAGCAAAAATGATGGCAGGGAAATCATGGTGGGCTTCCTGGAGCAGAGGTATCTGGAGGTCAGTGTGGTGTGCCAGGCATCAGGGAGACTGCAGAGTAAATAGAAGGCACCCCACAGAGAGGACAAGGAGGGAGTCTATTTCTACTGAAATGCAAAGAATGCAAGTGAAGCCATAAACCAGTGAATTAAGCCCAGACCAGGAGAGAGGCTCTGTCTCTGTGTAGGGTGTCGATTCTTCCATTCAGTCTGAGAAAAAAAAAAACAAAAAAAAAAAACATTGAGGCAAGTCACTCTCAACCAAGGTCCACGGCATCATTACCCACTCGAGCAAAACAAAACGACCAGTTTCCTTACACAAGCTGCAATTAGTAACTTAAAATAGAGCAGTTTTCAAAATCAAAGTGGCTTTTTACAAAACAAGCCACCTGTCAGCTCCCAGGACACAGAGGAGTTGAAAACAAAAGCTGATTGACAAACTACACCAATAAACACAATGCTGAGACAGCCCCAAAAAGTTAATGACGACAACAATAAATATACATCTGGCCTCTTTCCGAGAAGGGAGCTGAGGCACTCCAATTGCTCCTGTTGTGTTTCTGGGTCTTTGTTTCCTACCAAACAATAAAAATGAAATGAACAACAATCATGAATTGATACTTGATATTTCCAGGCAATTCCGTTTGCAGTGATTTGGGAGAAGAAAGCCTCCTGCTAGGGAGGAAATCAGGTTGAACAAATAAAACGTTAGCCCTTATGGAGGTCGCCAGAGAGACAAGGGCCATTTTTACAACAAGGGACTGGATCCCCTTGCAGCTATGATCCAAAATTTGACGACGTTTTCCCCAGGAGTGGGGCACAAAGGGGTGGCTTGAGGGGACTTTAGCACGCCCCTATCCCTGACTCCATCAGCCTCATCCTCCCACAAGGCCACCAGAAGAAGCAGGGACTCCTGGCTGCCTACCCAGTATTCATCGTGGCTCCTTCCTTATCTGCCAAATAAGCCCCACGTTTCCCAGCCCACCTTGCAATTTGGGGTGGCCACATAGCTAGGTACTGGGGCTACCTGTTCAGGGTTTTATTTAAAGGGCGGGAAACTGGCTAATCACACAAATACTGTTTTGTCAGGATAATGGATGGCAAAGCTTTTGAAAAGGTTTGCTCTACGATTCTCATCTTAATTATTCATCCACTTGGAGAAACTAATTTACAGGTGTCTGCTAATGTGCTGTGACCTTCCACAGCCTGGACACTCTCCTAAATGCATTTCCAACCCACAACATCAACCACTTTGTGTGTGTCATCACTTTTAAACTGCAAACAATTCTATAAAGTCAATGTTGTTTTTAATTTTTTTTTTCCTTTATTTCAACAGCTTTAGGGGTATAAATGGCTTTTGGTGACTTGAAAAGTGGCAAAGTCTGGGCTTTCAGTGTTCCTGTCACTCAAACAACCGGTACACTGGACCCAATAGGTAGTTTTTCATCCCTTGCCTCCCCTTCCCCTCAGAGTCTCTAATGTCCCTTATCTCTCTATGCCCCTGGGTGCCCACAGCTTGGCTCCCACTTATAAGTTAGAGGATGTGCTATTTTTCTGTTCCTGAGTTACTTCACTTAGGATGACGGCCTCTAGTTCCATCCAAGTGGCCGCAAAAGACAGTATTCCATTCTTTACGTCCGAGTACTTTTTTTTGTTTGTTTGCATTTTTCTTTTTTTGAGACAGAGTCTCACTCTGTCACCCAGGCTGGAGTGCAGTGGCATGATCTCGGCTCACTGCAACCTCCACCTCCTGGATTCAAGCTATTCTCCTGCCTCAGCCTCCCGAGTAGCTGGGATTACAGATGTATGCCACCATGCCCAGCTAATTTTTGTATTTTTAGTAGAGATGGGGTTTCACTATATTGGCCAGGCTCGTCTCAAATTCCTGACCTCAGGTGATCCACCCACCTCGGCCTCCCAAAATGCTGGGATTACCGGCATGAGCCACAGCGCCCAGCCCTTTATGACTGAGTAGTATTGTATGGTGTATACATACGTTTTCTTTCTCCACTCAAAAAAATATTTGCAAAGTACACACCCGATAATGGGTTAATATCCAGAATCTACAAGGAACTCAAACACATCAGTCATGAAAAAAATGAATAATCTCATTAAAAAGCAAGCAAACAAGAACAGACATTTTTCAAAAGAAGATATACAAATGGCCTACAAACATATATAAAATATATATTATCTTTACTCCTCAAATGGAAATACTGAAGCTCAGAGATGGCAACTTATTCCATGAGCTCAGAGCTAGTGAATGACAGGGCTGGGATTGGACCCAGGTTCCTCCAACTGGAAGCTCTGTGCCTGCCTTTCCCCCTCCAGTTCTATTAACACTTCCCCAGGCCCCTCTTCCAGGCAATGGCTTCTGTCTACCACGGAGGAAGGAGGCTTCAGGGACAAAGAGCAGGTCCAGTCTACACACAGCCCTGCTCCTGAGAAGTGGAAAGTCAATGGTTCTGCTTTCTGCCAAGCCTGATGTCCACTTCCAAGTCCCTCCCACTCTGAGCCGGCTCCACATGTGACTCATGGCACACAACCAGATTTCAGTCTCCAGGGGGAAAAGGCGAACATGGCACATTTTTCCTCAGGACAAAGTACATGGTAGATGCTAGCCAGTCAAACAGAGGCTGCCCCACATAGGCAGGCGTCTCTAGGCCAGCTCGTCACACACCACCACCGAGGCCCAGGAGAAGCAACATACCCTATTCCCCAGAACATGTCTGAGAGAATAAACTGCAGAAGCACTGGGGAAAGCATGGGTTTAACAGACAGATCTGGGTAGGAATCTCGGCTCTGCTACGTTCTACGTGGATGACTGTAATGACTAACTTCATGTGCCAACGCGGCTAGGTCACGGTTCCCAGATATTTCATCCAACACCAGTCTAAATGTCATTGGAAAGATATTTCTTAAATGAGATAAACAGTTTAATCAGTAAAGCAGATTATCTTCCATAATGAGAGTGGGCCTCATCCAATCAGCTGAAGGTTTTGATTTAAAAAAAAAAAAAAAAAACCAGAGGTTTCATAAGGAAGTATCAGTTCTGCCCCAAGACAGCCTTTGGACTTGAGTTGCAACATGAGTTTCTCCCTGGTCTCCAGCCTAGTGGCCCATCCTGCAGATTCTGGAGTTGACAGATGCCACCATCACATGGGTCAATTCCTTAAAATATCGATCTCAACCTGTCCACACACACACACACACACCCCCACCCCCACACACACCCTTTTGTTCCACATTTCTGGAGATCCCTGACTAATACAGTGAGCTTCAGGACCATCCACCTCTCAGAGCCTTGGTTTCTCACATCCATAAAATGGAGGCAAAAGCCCCATCCTCACAGAGCTGTTAGAAGGGAAAAAGCTGCAGGGAAAGCTACCCCAGGGCCCAGCACGTTACAGGTACCCAATGAACACAGCTTCTGTTATCTGTCAGCCAGGGATTTCTCTACATGGTTACAAGGCCTTGTGGGAAAAGGTTGGGCTGTATCAGAATAAGTATTCGAAATTACCTGTTTATATGTTTAGTGTCCATCTCTCCCACTAAACCTGAGGAGTCTCCTTGGGCCTGAAGTATTCCCAGAACTGTGCCTGGTACTCAAGGAGTATTCAATCAATGTTGGCTGAATGAATCAAATGGTGCCCTGATCTTGTACTCTGCACAAAGCAAACAACCTAACTTCCCAAAACCACCCAGGGGTTTTGGAGTCTGTGTAAAGAGTGAGGGAGGTGGTGGGAAAAACAGCTTATGAAGCCCCGCTCTGCACCAAAGGCTGTGTTGGGAACTTACATCTAATTCTCTCAATTACTCCTCAAAACAGCGTTGCAGGTGAAAACAGTGCCCAGAAGGCAGTTATTTCAAGCAGGGAGGAGAGCAACTATGAGGTCTCCTGTTTATAAACTTAGTATCTGAAAAGGTAAATGCCACTTGAGATTCAGCCCATCAAACAAATACAAAATAGACCGGAGCAGAGTGAAAGAGAGAAGAGAGAGGGGAGGGGAGGAGATAGAGAAGGGGAGGAGACAGAGAAGGGGAGGAGAGGAGGGAGGTAGGGAGGGAGGTAGGGAGGGAGGTAGGGATGGAGGGAGGGAACATGTGAGAGAGAATGGCCAGCAGGTGAGGACACCTTGGCTACAACCTGAAGCAAGGATGCAGCTGGAAAAAAGAAGACAAGCCCAGGGGGATCAGAAAGGTGGTGGAAGCTCGGCAGTGGAGGAGTCCAGAGGGAGAGGGAGGTTCAGGCCTGGCTGGATTCACTTTCTCTATCTCTTGGCTCTACCTTCCTCTGCATCGACTCCATTCTCAGGCAAGACTTCTCAGTCCCACCGAGAGTGATGGCAGACACCAGTGCTCCCAGCTACTCGGGAGGCTGAGGTGGGAGGGATTGCTTGAGCCCAGAAGGTTGAGGCTGCAGTGAGCTATGATCGTCCAGCTGCACTCCAGCCTGGGCAACAAAGCAAGACTCTGTCTCTTCCAAAAAAAAAAAAAAAAAAAAAAAAAAAGGTGGAGGGAACGTCTGAGTCCCTTGAGTGGAAAAAGAGGAGCCCCAACCCCAGCCTCTCCAGTTCAAGTCCAGCAAGTAAAGGTGTGCGCTTCCTGCTCTGAGACCCCAGCAGCACTGTGACAGCAGTGACTGGCTCTGACCAAGACACACACACACCCTGAACCAGTGTGCCTGGAAGTAGCTGACGTAGGGGGATGACAGGCCCACACAAACCACATGGATTGAGGGTTCCCCAAAGAAAAAACAGGTTACCAGGAAAGGGGGAATGGATACTGATTAGACAAAAGGTACCCGATGTCGAAGGTGCCACGTGCACACAGACAGAAACTGAACCAGGACTTCAACCCAAAAGAATTCGTCTCCAGAGCCCACACTCTTTCTGCCAGCACCTGCTACCCTTCTCGGCCACGCAGAGTCAGATGGGCAGGCTCTTACAAAGCAAGTCTTCAGGCTCAACAACAACAACAGAAGGCCAGCGTCCTAAAGTCATGCCACCTTCTTAAGGACAACACACAAATAAGGAATGACTGACTTAAGCGCAGAACAGCAGGTAGGCAAGGTCTAACTCGTGCTATTGACCGAGGAGGGCTGAGCAGCAGACGGTTGGGGCCACTGCTGGTCTCACATCTCCTAAGTGGTCCTGATGAGACTACAGAGCAGTCAGACATGCAGCTGGTGGCCCAGGAGCATCCCTTCAGCCACCTACAGGTCCCAGCCATGGAGCCGTTGAGCCCCACCAGGATCTGGTCCAAACAGAAATGAGGGGTCTCGAGCTGGAGAGTGAGAGGACAGCAGGTGGTCACTCAAACTCTTAAACACTCAAAGCCAGGCGCGGTGGCTCATGCCTGTAATCCCAGCACTTTGGGAGGCCAAGGTGGGCGGATCACTTGAGGCCAGGAGTTTGAAACCAGTCTGGCCAAGATGGCAAAACCCCGTCTCAACTAAAAATACAAAAATGAGCCAGGCATGGTGGTGCACACCTGTAATCCCAGCTATCTGGGAGGCTAAGGTAGGAGAATCGCTTGAACTCAGGAGACAGAGGTTACAATGAGCTGAGATCACCCCACCACAATCTGCCCGTCATCTCTCCAGGCTCCAAACTGTCACAGAGTTACGACATTATACTTTACTCCCCTGCAACCCATGAGTTTCACAGGGAATACCTGCCTTCCCCGTTTGTCAATAAACAACTAAATTTATCTAAAGCCCTCTTTTTCCCATTAGGAAACCGAGATTTTCAGGAGAAGCCAAAAGCACCTTACAGAAAGAGGCAGCTACAACATGGTCTCTCCATCGCAACTGGTGCCTCCAATGTAAATGACACCACAGTGTATCCGCGCAGAACAGACCTTCTAATGGCCCCTAACAAAGCTAAGTACATTTCCAAGGTGCAACCTAGTAGTGCAAGGATCTCCATAAATGCAGAAATAAACGAGTAACAAGTGATTCAGTCGGTTTTTTTTTTGTTGTTTTTTTTTTTTAAGAGACATGGTCTCACTCTACCGCCCAAGCTAGAGTGCAGTAGCATGATCATGGCTCAGTGCAGTCTCAACCTTCTGGGCTCAAGCGATCCTCCCACCTCAGCCTCCCAAAGAGCTGGGACTACAGGCATGCACCAGCACATCTGGCCATTTTTTTTTTTAATTGTTTGTACAGACGAGGTCTTGCTCCGTCATCCAGACTACAGTGCAGTGGCACAGTCATGGCTCCCTGAAGACTGTTGCCCAGGCTGATCTTGAACTCCTGGGCTCAAGCAATCATCCTGACTCAGCCTCCCAAAGTGCTGGGGTTATAGGCGTGAGCCACCACACCCAGCCAAGTGACTCAGTATATCTGAGAGACATGTTGCTAGCACATTCTTGGACACCCTTCCTACCATAGACCCTCACAACCTATCAGGTATTCCTTCTGAGACTCCAAGAGCACAAACCCCAAAGTAAGCTCTTTCTAAAGAGCCACACAAATGAATGAGAAGACAGAGACCACATGCCTCTGAGTGCCCCAGCAAGGACAGGAGAGCTGGCCAACTGGCCACCAAAACTCAATGCTCCCCCCTTCCACTGGGTAGAGTTCTTGTGCAAAGCAGCTGCCCAGCCAGAGACAACACTTCCGAGACCCCTATGCACCCAGGTGGGACTGTATGACTAGCCCTCACCCATGGAATGTGAGCAGAGTGGTGTGGTCACTTCTGGAAGAAAGGAGAATGATAATCATCTCCCTGCTCTTAAGTGGTATGGAATGTTGCTTCCCCAAACTTGTTTCCCTTCTCAGGGCATGCTCTTTCCGTCTACGTCAACATCTCTGTGACTCTGAAATCACTCCTGAGAGTCACTTGGATGGACCCCGGTAACAAGCTTTTAATAAGCACCTGTTGTGTACTTGATCAATAAAAAAAGAAAAAAACCTGCACATTTCTAAGTCCCAGACCCTGTCCCCTATGTGGTCACACGGTCTAGCAGAGTAGACAGAGCACACACACAAGACGTGACCACAAAATAACCCATAGTAGCAAAAAGCAAATGCCAGACTCTGCTTACTGCTGGTAGCAAGCACCACAGGGGTTTAGGAAATTGAAAGATCCAAGTAATTAGATTTCTTTCAGGTGAAAGAAGAGCTAGATCTTACCATAAATGCAACATCTGGCCTGAGCAAGCATAAGGGAAGCGGAGTTTCTAGGAAAGGAGACTGGATGAGTCAAGAGTGGGGTCGTAAAGTGTTTGTGACAGGGGCACATGAGACAAATGTAACAGCAAAGCAGCTTTGTGATGAGCAGTGAGAGCGAGACACTGCGGTGGAACAGGAAGGGTCGGGAACGGAGATGAAATACAATTAACACCCGCAGCGGATTCTTGCGGGAGCAGGGTCTGGGGCACAGTAAAGGCACTGAGTTAACTCACACAGGAGTGGTGAACAGCTCCCATTGAGCCTCCCTGGTTTTTGTTTTTTATTTTATTTTGCTTTTTGACAAAGTTTCACTCTTTCACCTAGGCCGGAGTGAAGTGGTGCGATCTTGGCTCACTGCAACCTCTGCCTCGCAGGTTCAAGCAATTCTCCTGCCTCAGCCTCCCAAGTAACTAGGATTACAGGCACCCGCCACCACACCTAGCTAATTTTTGTATTTTTAGTAGACATGGGGTTTCACCATGTTGGTCAGGCTGGTTTTGAACTCCTGACCTCTGGTGATCCACCCATCTTGGCCTCCCAAAATGCTGGGATTACAGGCGTGAGCAACCGTGCTTGGCCTAGCCTCCCTGGTCTTAACTCAATGGTACCTACTACATGAAGAGACAAATTCTGAGGCTAAATCTGGATTCAAGAAGAAAAGTGCACCTTGATTAATTTACAATGTCAACCACTGGCCAAGAATCAGAGAATGTCAGCACATTTGTAGCATATTTGCTGACCCTGAACTTCATTAATTGGAAAGTGATATCCTCCAAGGCAGTGGTTCCAAACACTGCACTCCAACCTGCACACTGGAATCATTTGGGAAGCTAAAAAAAAAAAAAAACCTCATTCCCACTACTGATTTTTGGGTCTGGGTGGGGCCAAGCATTGGGATTTTTTTAAATTTCCCAGGTGACTCCATTAAAAGCCAATACTAGGAACCACTGCTCTGTGGGGTGAAGAGATGGAAAGACGGGACAGTGAGAGAAGCTCCTCTCCTGCTGGGCCTGCTAGAAAGACTAAAGCTACAGCTGCTGGCAACCTCTTGCCAGCCCAAGGAGAACACCTAACTGAGAAGGCGGCCACCACACAGTGAGGGATGGGAGCGCCCGTGTACTGACTCATGGGAGCTAACTGTGTGCGTCTCTTTCCAACTCTGCAAACAGTGACATCGTGTTGGCAGAGTCTGGAATCAGACATAGAAGGAGGATTTACAACATAATGGAAATCTGCAAACATTCTAAATCAGGGCTTTTTTTTTTTTTTTTCCAGAGAGCTATTTGTTAGACATTTACCAGCACATCACTCCCAGCAATGAAGAAAATAACAGAGTTGAGAAACTGAAGAAAGAAAAAACTTCTGATGATATTGTTTGAGCCCCTGGATCAAACCATCCCTGAAGGCAGCTACTCCTGGACTTCTCTTGTATTTGCTTAAGACAGATTAAATCAGATTGTACGACTCTTTCACCACAAGAGCTCTGAATGATGCAACCAGGGCAGAGTCAAGGTCACATGCTAATCGTGGTCACTAAAAGCAAAAACCACACATGATCAGGAGAATCCAGCTAGAGGCATAACCGAAAGATGCAGTTACATGGGGGTGACGCACATTATTTGGGTGGCAATAGAAGGAAGGTCTATGAATTTGTCCACTACTAGGCTCTCCACAGCTGCAACCGATCTGGAATCAACTAAAGGCCATGAGATCCAACAGCAACCAACAGCTCCTATTTTATTTATATTCATTTATATTATAAACATTTATAGAGCACGTGTCATCGATCAAGCACTGTGCAGGCACTTTCAACACAGCAGGGGAAAAGACAGGCCAAGATCCCTGCTCTTGTGGACTATACAGTGCAAGGTGGAACACCGGGAAGAAACAAGCAAGAAAATCAATGACCAAGATACTTTGAGGGCCTGTTAAGTGCTGTGATGAGAAGTCGGAGATGGAATGAGGGAGGCGGCACGAGGTAAGACAGGGCAGTCAAGAGGAGGTGGCACCTGAATGCAGACATGCATGGCAAGGTGGAACCAGCCACACAGAGACCAGGGAAGAGCGTCCCTGCATAGGGGTAGCACGTGCAAAGGGCCTGAGGCAGGAGCCAGCCTGGCATGTTTGAGGATGAGCCTAAAGGCCAGCATGGGTGGGGTGGAGACAGCAAGAGGGAGGGTGGTGGGAGATGAGGTTGGAATTTAGGGAAGAGCCAGATCACAAGCACTGAAGGTCATCACCAAGAAGTCAGGACTGGAAAACCATGAACGGTAAATAGCAGAGTGACGGGATTTATGAGGTTCCATGTTTATTCCACTCGGGACACACACACACAGAGCCAGCTTTGGTGGATTGTTATTCCTTGCAAAGGAAGACTGCCTCAAACAAAGACATCTTTGCCTCTGTGCACAATGGGAGTGGAAAGAGCAGGCCGTGCACGTAGAGATGCCCTGAAGCCTGCAATGGTTCAGAAAAGAAGAATAAAAAGTTACCCTGCAAGCTCCCCTGAAACACTGTGGGCTCTAGGAATCATCTAGCCCACGACTATCCATCTTCACCGAATCAGCCTTCTAAAATGCCCTGCCCCATTCTTTGGAAGGCCGGGGAAACTGACACCCCAGCCAGAGCACAAAACACACGTGGGTGTGGAATCGGGGATTGCTGGACTCATCCCAGGGAAACTGACACCCCAGTGAGAGCACGAAGCGCATGTGGGTGTGGAGCCGGGAATCGCTGGGGTCACCCCAGGGCAACTAACACCCCAGAGCACAAAGCACACGCAGGTGTGGAATCGGGGATCGCTGGACTCACTCCAGGGAAACTGACACCCCAGTGAGAGCACGAAGCACATGTGGGTGTGGAGCCGGGAATCCCTGAGCACACCACACAGCAGCAAAGACACGACACACCACACAGGCTGATGACTTCCCAATTTTTTGCTTGTTTCTGAGAACAAACTTTTTAAATTGCTCCCAAGCCTCCCTCATCTGTCAAGTTCCTCCCACTCAGTCTCCTGCCCTTGCTGCCAATTATTTTGATGGCCACCAGCAATGGTCTATTCCTTCTCCCTCTCTCCTTGGGCTGACTGCAGATTAATTAAATGGGGATGCCGAGGAGAGCTCGCGGCTTTAAAATCCATTGCTATGGAACAGGACTACGCTATGGTGGCCAGGAACAGTTATGACAGTGGAGCATCCAGTAAGAGGGGAGGTAGGAGGAAAAGCCTTACAGCGCAGGAGCAGACACTGTACTTGGAAAGACAATTCCACAGAAATAATCGCCCTTTACAAGGACGAACAGGCCTCTATCCAGGAAAGAGGTAATAATTTGCCATAGAACACATGAGCTATAGAAAACTAATCAAGCTTGACAACAGGAGCAGGGGAGGCTGGCAGAATGACTGCTCCTATTACCAAAAAGTCCAGGGTGGGACTGTCATGCCAGGCACAGCTGGATTCAGGGGCCCTAAAGACAGGATCAGAGCTCGCTTTCTCTCTGTCTTTCAGCTCAGCTGCTCTTTGTGTGCGATGGCCTCATTCTCAACCTCCATGTGGAGACAAGCTGACTACAGTGGCCCCAGTCTCCCAGCTTAACAGGAAAGCAAGAATTCTTGTTGATTGTGTACTAACGCCCTGAGATCTAGCCGGAGCCATCCAGGTAAGGTCAAGTGCCAGGCCAAGGATGAAGCCACCGACATCACAGGACTGACAGTGAGGGAGGGCGCTGGTGAAGTGAAAACTGGAGCAAGTGCAGAGGACACAGATGTTCACTACCCACACGTGGATGGGGAAGTCACTCAAGCCATGTGACACGGACAGACCCGTGTCTCTCTGGAGTCACGTGTGGCCAATCCTAGCAGGGGGATCTCTTCTTCAGTACACAGAGCAAGCTCTCATGTCAGGCAAATGCTCCTGGGAAGAGTCCAAGAGAAGCCCACTGCCTAGGATGGTTCTGTTTTGCAGCAAAGACCTGCATAAGAACACCCCTGCTGTGGAAACATCAGAGTGGCCAGCCTCCCAGCTGAACATGCAACCACTGACCACACCCAAAGAATGATACCACCAGTCCACCTGACAGCAAGGCCACACTACACAACTTCAGAGACGTCACCTCCAATGCCACCAGTCCATCTGACATCAGGGACACACTATACAACTTCAGAGCTGTCACCTCCAATGCCACCAGTCCACCTGACAGCAGGGCCACACTGCGCAACTTCAGAGCTGTCACCTCCAATGCCACCAGTCCACCTGACAGCAGGGCCACACTACGCAACTTCAGAGCTGTCATCTCCAATACCACCAGTCCACCTGACGGCAGGGCCACACTATGCAACTTCAGAGCTGTCACCTCCAATGCCACCCGTCCACCTGACGGCAGGGCCACACTATGCAACTTCAGAGCTGTCACCTCCAATGCCACCAGTCCACCTGACAGCGGGGCCATGCTACACAACTTCAGAAATGTCACCTCCAACACCACCAGTCCACCTGACAGTGGCTAATGTGAACCTGCTCCTAATGAGCCAGTCTTGTCCACACAACCCCAGGTTGAAGTGATGCACCTGCTCTCCCCAGACCCTTCAGTGAGCTGCCAAGGGGCCTCTCTGCAGGCAGGAAGCCAACTTGCAAACATCTTGTTTCAAATTTCAGCAATAAGCCCAAAATGAAAGCATGAGTTTTCAGAGGGATCTCCTGCTCTCATAAGCAAAAGGAGAGGAGGAGGATCTCCTCCTCTTATAAGTGATCTCCTGCTTTCATAAGTTAAAACTTCCCTACACTGGCTCCATGGAGAGGAGAAAGGGTGTCCAACGCCATTAACAACAGAATTAATCAAATGACCAGTAAGAGTTACAACGAAGTGCAATTGCCAGGCAAGTTCCTGGTAGATATGGCAGCCCTGGAACCAGGGTTCTAACGCTGGAGGAAGAGCACAAAGAATTTGCCCTAAGGTGAGAGATTCAAAAGTGCAAATAAAAGTGTAAGCTTCTGGCAAAGCTGACATCACCAAGGAAAAACAGCACTTGAGAGGCAAATAACCCAACCTCACTTCTGGACCACATTAGGGGAAGAAAAATAAAACAAAAAACACTTTCCATTAGATAATGAAGCCACCCAAATTCCAGTCCTTATTTTGCTGCTTAAATAATGATTTTCTTGGAAGGACTAGATCACTCTTCTGGAAAAAAAAAAAAAAAAGGGTGGGAATCTGAAATTTGATATCTGTAAAATAAAAGGTTGTCAATGTCTATTCTAAAAGTTCATTTTAAGGTGTTTTGTTTAAATCCTGGAGGCGTTTTCCGTAAGAATGTAATAATGCAGAAGTAAGAGACTGCTGCTAGGTGGAGTCGCCATACGTACGTAACCGCTCTAATTCATGTAAGAGCTGTCGCAACTACATCCTGAAATGGCTCATATCCAGCTGTGGCTCAGGGCACCCAGGATCGGTCTGGGGAAATGGACCTTCAGCTGCTATGAAAAACCATTCTGTACATTGTAGGTTCCATATGCCCATTTGGGGAGAATGGGCACATGGAACCTACAAATTAGGTTCAAAATTTTCCTACTTAGAAATGCATTGTGTAGCGCTGAGGTTTTCAAACCAAAGCAAGCCCAGTGGTGCTTCTTTTTAACCCGACTTTAATGGTCTTTTTGTATTGAATCCAAGTTCTATGTACGTAACTTGTACATTTCACAAAAGGTGGTGGTGCTGTCCACAGGTCACCGGCATTAGAGTCACATTATCTAGACGTGCAAATCTAGAGCCTCATTCTAAGTCCACTGGAGTAACTCCCAGAGGCAGTGTCCTGGAAAGAAGCATATTTAATGGGCTTCCCCAGGCAATTCCTCTGCACAGTAAAGTTAAAAGAATTTTATAATGCAAAGAAGCAGAGGTTTGGAGACAAATGCCTGAGTTCATTTCCACCAGACACATGTACCAGCCCCTTAAGATCTCCTAAGCCTCTAATAACAAACTTTAAAATAATAGAAAAATACCTACTCATCACAAGGTTGAGTCAAATCAGAGTACATTTGAACTTGCTTGGAAAGGTTTTAAAGGGCTAGACAAATACTATTCATTCTAAGCATGTAATGAATGTAGTAAATGACTAAAAAGCCAGTTGCTAGGGAAACAGAGATGAGATGGAAAAACTTGGGAGACCAACATATAAATAATTCTGTATAATGAGATGAATTCAGGGCCATAATAGCAATATCTGAATGAAAAGGGCATGAGCCCACAGAGAAAGATGATTAATTCTGCACTGATAACTCCAGAATGACCACAGTTACTGACCCAAATATGAATGAAGCAAGGCATGTTATCAAATAGTATCACCAATAAGCTGATCCTGATCAAATAGGAACCAAAAGAAATATACAAGCTTCAAAAACATTCACATCTTTATGCTATTACTAAATTACTAAATAAGCCATAGCCAGATTCCAATCCTGTCTCCATCACACAAAAAAAAACCACCATTTATTATACACCAGGTACAATACTAGAAACTCTGCATTCATTGTTTTGGAAAATCCTCACGATGCTCTCATGATACTGGTGTGATGTCCTGCTATGTGTGGGAAAATAATTCCAAGGAGTCAGGCGGTCGTGGGTGAGCATGAATTCAGTGCAGGTTTGGTTAACTCTGAAGACACGTGGGCTGGGAGCGGTGGCTCACGCCTGTAATCCCAGCACTTTGGGAGGCCGAGACGGGTGGATCGCCTGAGGTCAGGAGTTTAAGACAAGCCTGGCCTACACGGTGAAACCTCATCTCTACTAAAAATACAAAAATTAGCTAGGCATGGTAACAGGTGCCTGTAATCCCAGCTACTTGGGAGGCTGAGGCAGGAGAATCACTTGAAGCCAGGAGGCGGAAGTTGCAGTGAGCCGAGATTGCGCCACTGCACTCCATCCTGGGTGGCAGAGTGAGACTCTGTTTCCAAAAAAAAAAAAAAAAAAAAAAAAAAGACATGTGAATGTGGGGAACGCCCACCATTTGTTAAAATGTCCACACTCTATGAGCTTATCGTTAAGGAAATTTTGTTATGGTCTTTTGGCTGAGGGCTGCAAGACACATCAGCCAGAGTTAAATATCCTTTCTTCAGGCTACCCTGAGAAATATTTTAGGAGATTTTAGAAGCAGCAGATGGCCCCACCTCATTTGGTGAGATCTTCATGATTGTTCTTCTGTCTACTGGAATTTCTGATTAATAATAACAATAATAATAGCTAAAATTTATTCAGCATTTATTCTATGGTAGGCATTATGCTAAGACGTCTATATGGATTGCCTCATGAGGTAGGTGCTATCAACCAACCTCATTGTACAGATGAAAAAACTGAGGTGCAAAGAGATTAGAAAATTTAACCAGAGCTGGAACTGGAACCTGAACAGCCTTAAGTCCACCGCTCTGATTCTCTGCCATCTTGGCTTTCTGTTGCCTGCGCCCGTGGCTTGCTGCGACTTCATCATACCACAAGGTTCACTGCCATGCAACTGTCTCAAGACTCTGGACATAAAATTCTCTTACACAAACCAATAAGACTGTTGCTAATAGTCTAGCAAGTGAGTCTTACAATGTTAGTTATGCATGTTGCAGGGATACACATCAGGTTTTCCACCTGATTAATTTTCTGGAACACTGAGCAGCACCATTATTCTAATCCATCCACATATGCACTCGTCACACACTGAGTGTCTATAGCGTGCCACGTATAGGTGTTAATGAAAAAGCCTGGCCCCTCCCAACCCAGGATCAGGCTCCCCCTCACCTTCAGCTGTTTGACCTTCTCTTTTCAGCATCTGGACAGCTCCTACATATTTCTTCAGCTGGACTTTGAGCACCTCGTTCTCTCTGCAGGTACAAGAATGTTAAAAAATATATATTTAAAAAGTGACAATGTGGACCCACAGGAGGGGGGAGGGGTGGGTGGTGAATTTGTGTAAAGAAAAGCACAATTTGCATCTTATAAATGTTAATACATTCTCATGGTTTAGCGATCATCACAGGAGAAGGCTGTGTTACCTTGGGCATGTCTACAGAGTGCCTTTAAGAACTGTCCTTTCATGAGACAGATAAGCACCAATTGGTTCCAGTGTCCACAAATTCAGAATGCAGACACAGGCTGTGCTTAGGCTGTTTGGAGCTACCCACCTATCAGGTGCCTATTCACTGTGAGGAACTCTAGTCTTCTCTCCATTTACAGAAGCATGTACTGACTACTGTGCATTCACCCTGGGGAATGCTCTTAATATTTTTATCAACTGTGACTTGTACTAAACACTGATTATTTGCCAGGCATCATGTCAAGTGTTTGTATAGAATCTCCTTGAATCCTTCCAAAGCACTAACACAACCCTCATTTTGCAGATAAGGAGATTGCGGCATAAAGACAAGCAGTTGGACCAACTCCACTTCCACCCCCATGTAAGATTACACTAAGGAACACAGAACTCAGGGTATGACAGGACCCCACCTGCTGAACTCACTCCCCAGGTACACTGGGTGACAATGGAACATGAGGACCGAGGGGGGAAAACTGCCATTTGTTGAGTATTTAGACTTTACATATGTCTCTTTGAACCAATGCATGCATCCACTCATTCATTCATCCATCCATCATTCAGCGGAAAGATGCTTCATTCAGTAGAAAAATGCACAATAGCCTGCAGTATTCTCCACATTTTACAGGAGAACAGTTGGACAAATACGGTGTTTGACCAAGGTCGCCAGTAAAACTCACTAGTAAGATCTGAACCCAGGTTTCCCTGCCCCCAAGGACCACAAGGACTCTTCACCATCTGCTTTGAGATTCAGACTTGGTTTCTGACCAGCTCTACCAGAGGGAGATGCCTCTTACACGTTTTCTATTTCTGCCCCCACCCCCTACACCTCAGTTCTTGAGTCCAAGTGCCTTTAAATGTCGTAGAATATTTTTTTTTTCCTTGCAATGAGAAGAGCTGAAGACTGGGTTTTTTCTGTGATTATAAAAATTAAAAATGCTCATTGCAAAATACTCCATCAGAACACATTTAAGAAGAAATGCAAAAACACGGTAAGACCCCAATACCTTGAAATAAACCCCATTAACATTTTTATATCCATCCTATTATTTCTCTAGGTGCACACACACATCCTAATAATTTTAGGGGGATGACACACCCTTCACAATGCTTTAATTTTTGTGTGAATGTTTGAAGGCTTTTTTCCCTTGTTTACTGTTCCACTCAACACTTCCCCACGGTAACCAATGGCAAAAACCTAGCATATACCTTTCGGGCCTTCCTCCATGCTTTGACAATCACTACCAACCCGACACACTCAGAGTCTCTATGACAGGAAAGTATAAATGTTTCTGAGACTGGTCGTCTCACTTAATAATGCACCACAGTAAGCCTCTCACTCAGTCTATTTATGGATGGAAATACCACCCACTGCTATAGATACGCCAAACACTGACTTAGTTGAAAAACTTGAGACTGCTCATCCCTGGTGCCGAGTGTCTGTTTTCAACGCATCTGACTACATCTCAGCCCACGACAACAGCACTTTCTTTGTATTTTGCTTCTCTGTGCTGTATTGTGGCAGAAAAAAAAAATCAGGATCAAACTCAGACACTACCGTAGACTTAGGCATCACCTGAACTTGACGTTCGTCTCCAAAGCTCTGGAGAAAGTAAACCACAAGGGAGTCCCTTAGTTATCCCCTCATCCTAGACAAAGCCTGTCATGGATGACTCCATAGGTGTCTGCACTTTCTCCATCTGTGACATGAATCACAAATGTTTGAAACAAAATAACAAGTCCTTAAAATGTTTGTGGGAGACAAAATCTTCCCTGATGGGGATTGTACAGCATGGTTTTTTTTTGTTTCTTTTGTTTTTGAGATGCAGTCTCACTCTGTCGCCCAGGCTGGAGTGCAGTAGCATGATCTCGGCTCACTGCAACCTCTGCCTCCTGGGTTCAAGCAATTCTCCTGCCTCAGCCTCCCAAGTAGCTGGGATTACAGGCGCCCACCACCATGACCGGCTAATTTTTGTATTTTTAGTCGAGATGGGGGTTTCACCATGTTGGCCAGGCTGGTCTTGAACTCCTGACCTTAAGTGATCCGCCCGCCTCAGCCTCCCCAAGTGCTGGGATTACAGGTGTGAGCCACCCCGCCCAGCCTGTAGAGCACGTTTTGTAAGATTCCTTTAGCCAGAGCCTCATCGCCCAGCCCAGCCTACTCCCAATCTCCACATGTGAATTCAAGTCACATATCTTAAACCAGGGAAAGAAAGGCATTTATACACATTTCTGAACAACAGTTCATGGAAGAACATTTTCCAAGAGGCCGCATGACCAACAGAAGTCATGTCAGTGTTTGGCGGTCAGGTCACCTCTCATTTGCTGCCAGCCGTCGGGCTGAACCTCAGCTTCCCTGTTCATCTCCAACTCTGTGGCCAGCACTAAAATGTTTCAGATAGCTGCTTTTCTTCTGGTTTGAAGAAATCTTTTAATACTGTGTTAAGATTCCATCTAAAAATCACACCTGGCTGGGTGCAGTGGCTCACACCTGCAATCCCAGCACGCTGGGAGGCTGAGGTGGATGGATCACCCGAGGCCAAGAGTTCGAGATCAGCCTGGCCAACATGGTGAAACCCTGTCTCTACTGAAAATACAAAAATTAGCTGGGCATGGTGGCATGTGCCTGTAGTCCCAGCTACTAAAGAGGCTGAGGCAGAAGAATTGCTTGAACCCGGGAGGCGGAGCTTGCAGTGAGCCAAGATCATGCCACTGCACTCCAGCCTTGCGACAGAGTGAGACTCCGTCCCCAAAAAAAAAAAAAAAAAAGAAAGAAAGAAAGAAAAGTAAAAAAAGTGTTGCCAATGTGCACTGTGGCAGAGTTGGACATTGAGATGTTTGCATCTTCCTTGAAATCGCTCCTTGCTAGCTATGAAGTGGGAAGCAGCACAGTAGCAAGACCCCCTTACAGGTAAAAGCTGTGCCTCATTCCCAGAGATCCATACGTATGTAGTGGGAAATATGCTTTTCAATCTGCAACACATGAACACCTGCCTCTGAGTGGGGCACTTAATATTTGAAGTGTGGCAGACATGCTCACATTTTATCTACACAGTAACCCTACAAAACAGGTTATTATTGCTGCCATTTTTCTTACGGCCTTAACTTTACACATGAACAAACTGAAGACCAGGCGTGGTGGCTCATGCTACCCACCTGGGGAGGCTGAGACAGGCCGATTACTTGAGCCCAGGACGACAGCCTGGGCAACATGGCGAAACCCCATCTCTACAAAAAATACAAAGATTAGCTGGGTGTGGTGGCATGCACCTGTTGTCCCATCTACTTGGGAGGCTGAGGTGGGAGGATCGTTTGAGCCGGGGAGGTGGAGGTTGCAGTGAACAAAGATCCAGCCTGGGTGACAGAGTAAGATCTTGTCTCAAAAAAAAAAAAAAAAAAAGGAAAAGAAACTGAGGCTCAATGAGGCTAACGGAACTATCCAAAAACCCACAACCAGCAAAGGCATAGCCGCAGTTCACTTCAGCCTCTCCATGTTTATGTCCCTCTCCTCTCTGACACATACTTGGTGTCTCATTAGATCACCAGCAACACATCATGAGGTTGGTTTTACTGTGCCCATTTTACAGATGGGAAATTTGAGGACCAGAGAGTCTAACACACACTCCAACCTGGGATTTACACCCATATCCTTTAACTTCAAAGTCTCCTATTACATTATATACCTTTAGAGAATTAAGTGAACAGCGCAACATTGAAAACGTAAGGCCTTGAAAAATTGCGTGAGAAAACGAGCACAGGTTTGCAGAATCTCTTGGGTGGTTAAGACTCCTGTGCAGATGTGAACAGGATCCTCCTGACCAGCTAGCTTTGCTAAGAGAGGCTAAGGAACTTTCCTCGAGTTATGGAGTTCAAGCTTCTGCTGCCAACCCCCTTAGGCATCTCATAAATGTAAGCAGTTAGTGACAGGTGAGCTTTAGGAAATATGAATCAACAGCCTCAAGAACTGTAACCTTCTGACCCAGCAACTCTACTTCCAAGAAACTGTATTCAGAAAAGAAAGAGAAGTCTCAAAACCACATGCAATGAGGATGCTTTCAATATAAAAGAAAGAAACTGGTTGCAAATTAATTGTCTGATAATGTAGGAGTGGGTGGAAAGTTATGGTGCATCCTCCTATAATAGGACGCTACAGGACGGTCAAAGCTATGATAAATATGTATGTTTATCCCCAGGGATGAATATTTTATATATATATATACACACACACATACATATACTCACACTGATATACCATTAACTGAATGCAGCAGAGTACACAGTATATTTACTCTAACCTCTTATATCTATTTAGATGGTTATATTTGCACTGGAAATGTATAGACCACAATGTTAACAGTGCTCATTTCTATATGATAAAATTAATTGGAAATTTTTCTTTAATTTTTCAACAATGCACTTTACTAGAGCACTTTTTAAAATGTATTAAGAGGTTAGAAATACTTACCCCCAGGCCAGGTGCAGTGGCTCACGCCTGTAATCCCAGCACTTTGAGAGACCGAGGTGGGTGCATCACCTGAGGTCGGGAGTTTGAAACCAGCCTGGCCAACATGGTGAAACCCCATCTCTACTAAAAATACAAAAATGAGCTGGGCCTGGTGTTGCATGCCTGTAATCCCAGCTGGTCGGGAGGCTGAGACACAAGAATCGCTTGAACCTGGGAGGCAGAGGTTGCACTAAGCCAAGATCATACTACTGTACTTCAGCCTAGGTGACAGAGTGAGATTCCATCTAAAAAAGAAAAAAAAAAAAAAAAAAAAAAACTACCCACCCCCAATCCTATAGTAACATCACACCTAATGAGAAAAGGCTGAGTATTTTCCCCCAAAGACCGAGAATGAGTCAAGCAATTCTTCCCTCACCACTCCTATTCAACATAGTAGGTTCTAGCCAGTGAAATAAGGCCCTCCCCACCCAAAAAAACGCATACAGGTTAGGATGGAAGAACTAAAACTTTCCCTCTTCATAAGTGACATGACCGTCTGCAAAGGAAATCCCAAGAACTGACGAAAATGGTCATAGAATAACCGAGTTTTTCAAGGTCACAGAACACAGGGTCAAATGTAAACATTAACTGTACTTCTATACACTACCAATGAACAATCAGAAGGCAAATTACTTTTAAAAAGAATAATTTATAACAGCTCCAAAAGATGAAATACATTCATATAAATCTAACAAAATATGTCCAGGATCTGCATGCTGAAAATTACAAAATACTAACAATAGAAATCAAAGAAGAGCTAAATACCTGGAGATACCAGGTTCATGGCTTAGAAGACTCAAAAGAATTAAGATGTCAATTACCCCCAAACTGATCTATAAATTTAATGAAAGCCCAATCAAAATCCCAGCAAGATTTCTTATAGACTAGCAGACTGTAACATTCATATGGAAAGACAAAGAAACTAAAATAGCCAAAATCATTTTTGAAAAAGCAGCACAAAGCAGGAAGACTCACATTGCCCCATTTTAGAACTTCCTGTAAAGCTACAGCCCTCAAGCCAAGGTCATACAGGCAAAATGACAGACACATGCCAACGAGACAGACCAAAGAATGAGGGAATAAACCCATACACACAATCAAGCAATGTGACGAAGGTAGGAAGGCGCTTCTGGAGAAAGGACAGTCTTTTCCACACATGATTTTGGAAAAACAGGACATTCATACGCAAAAAAAATAAACTTCAACCAATACTCACACCTTATACAAATATTAATTAAAACTGGACCACAAAGAAATGTAATTTAAAACTATAAAAGGTTTAGAAGAAAATGTTGGAGAAAATCATACCTGAGTTAGACAAAGAAGAGTTCTTAGATATAATACTAAGAGCATCGTCCAGAGTAGAAAAAAAGAGTTTAACTGGATTTGCTATGTGAAAGACTTTTTCTTTTTTTTTTTTTTTTTGAAGATGGAGTTTCAATCTTGTTGCCCAGGCTGGAGTGCAGTGGTACGATTTTGGCTCACTGCAACCTTCACGTCCTGGCTTCAAGTGATTCTCCTGCCTCAGATCCCAAGTAGCTGGGATTACCGGCACCCACGACCAGGCCCGGCTATTTTTTTTATTTTCAGTAGAGACGGGGTTTTGCCATGTTGGTCAGGCTGGTCTCAAACTCTTGTAATAGAATTACAAACTCCTGTACTGGAATGTAAGTAATGGAATGCTTACTGATCAATAAAAAGGAATGCACTACTGATACATGCAACAACTTGGATGAAACTCCAAAAACATTATGCTAAATGTTTTGGGCGCAGTGGCACGTGCCTGTAATTGCAGCACTTAGGAAGGCTGAGGCAGGAGGATCACCTGAGCCTAGAAGTTTGAGACTAGCCTGGGCAATACAGCAAGACCACATCTCTATAAAAAAATTTTTTTAGGCCGGGAACAGTGGCTTACGCCTGTAATCCCAGCACTTTGGGAGGCCAAGGCAGGTGGATCATCTGAGGTCAGAAGTTCGAGACCAGCCTGGCCAACATGGTGAAACCCCGCCTCTACTAAACATACAAAAATTATCCGGGCATGGTAGCAGGCACCTGTAATCCCAGCTACTTGGGAGCTGAGGCAGGAAAACTGCTTGAACCCGGGAGGCAGAGGTTGCAGTGAGCCAAGATCGCGCCATTGCACTCCAGCCTGGGTGAAAGTGAGACCTTGTCTCAGTAAATAAATAAATAAATAAATAAATGAAATAAAATTATTTTAAAAATTAGCTGGACATGGTGACATGTGCCTGCAGTCCCAGCTTCTCCAGAGGCTGAGGCAGGAGGATCACTTGAGAACAAGAGTTGCAGGCTGCAGTGAGCTGTGATCACACCATTGCACTCCAGCCTGGGCAACAGAGCAAGACTGCAATTCACAAACAAAAAAATAAACTAAAAAGGTGTCAAGCAAGGGAATGCAGACTTGCTATGTGGAAAAAGCAAATGGAGTGAGGGGTGGAAACAGAAGAAGCCGGAAGATAGGAGGCCATTACAGTCATCCAGGCAAGAAACGACGGTGGCCAGAACTGAAAAGACCAAAGTGGTAGCCGTGGAGATGGAGACAAGTATTCAAATATTCGCCTGTCCAATTCTAGAAAGCCTTGCCAACTCCCTCCCACTCCCAGCCCCAAACAGGCCTGCTGGCTACCCTGCAGATTTCTTTAAAAGCATGGGAACGAAAGCAAATCATTGAGTAGGTGGCAAGAACCTCTCAAACAGCTTCCAACGACTGCAATAATTAATGTTTGTAAGTCAAAGCAATTATGCCTGCCCCAATGTCAGAGTAAACAACCAGCAACCCCAGACAGAACTACTCAAAGGAAAATTACTCACAACAAAACTAATGAATCTGTTAAGTACATCTGGTAATTCTCAGGCATCAAAACACCACACTAAGATATACCTATGGGAATTATACTTTCCCTAGATGCAAAAAAGCACAGCTCGAGGGGACCTCATGCCTACTGTCTAGCAGGTACTGAGTAGGCATTAACCATAACCACACCCAACTACAAGAAGAAGGTGGCCCAGTGGCCAGGCTATCCAAGACCATGAGGACTCCCCCAAAATAGGCACCAATAAAAGGCAGGAACGGAGGCATAAATAGCTTGGTTTTGTGGTGGTTGCAGCCACTCCTAAATCTTCAAAGGTCAAGTTCACTGCAAAATAAAACAATCAGTGTTGAAAAACCTTTTTTCCCTAACTGTACATATTCCTGTTAGTCTCTTCTGACCCCAACTCCAACCCTGCCACCTTTTCTAAGGCATCAGAACTCCTTTAGCCTGTTGCTGCACTGAGCCTAACACGCATTCTTGCACTGCCCTTTACAGAACACTTTTGCCCTCACACCCTCGAGTGACTGTCATCATGACAATGATGCTAGTAGCTACCACTTGTCCAGCACTGAGTGGGGGAGGAGAGAAGGGGAGAGAGGTAAGCAAAGCTTTTTAGATGTCTGCAGGCTGAGATACCTACAGAGGAGGTAAGCCATGTTCCTGGCAAGTGACAAGCTGACGAGTGGCAGAACTGGGATTCACATCCAGACAGTGCAACTCCAGAGTGAAAACTGGACCAGTCCTCTACACCAGGGGTCCTCCATCACTGTGGCTGACAGGAACCAGGATGCACAGCAGGAGGTGACCGAGCAGTGACCAAGCGGTGAGAGAGCAGTGACCAAGCATTACCACCTGAGCTCTCCCTCCTGTCAGATGAGCGGCAGCCTTAGATTCTCATAGGAGCACAGACCCTACTGTGAACTGCGCATGCAAGATCTAGGTTGCACACTCCCTATGAAAATCTAATGTCTGATGATCTGCGGTGGAACAGCTTTATCCCAAAACCATTCCACCACCCCATCCCCATGGAAAAATTGTCTTCCATGAAACCAGTCCCTGGTGCCAAATAGGTTGGGGACCACTGCTCTACACCATCTTTGTGAAACAATCAATCCTAAGAAGGCCGAAGGAATAAACCCAGCCAGCCAGTGCCTCTGGCACTGAGGGCATCAGGGTAAGAGGTAAAGCAAAAGATACCTTGCAGAGCACTTTCCCCCACCGTCATCTTGGAAAGGCTCCTCCCGGGTTCTACCCAGGCTGCTGCCCCGCTACCCAATACACCATGCTCTCTAAGCTACACCCGACGCCCTCCCCTCCTCTTGCAACTGTCAGGGCTGCCAGAGTAGCTAAGACATAAACCTAACACAGCCCCCGACCTCCACTCTGGCATTAGGCCAATCACAGCTCTTCCCTGTTGCCCATACCAGCCAAGCTCTTTCTGCCACATGTGTCTTTGCTAAGGTTGATCTGACTCTCTGTCTGCAACTCTCCCATCTGCCCCAGGCCCCTGGTGAACAGCTACAAATTTTGCAAGTGTCTCCTCAAAGGCCCTCTTCTCTCTGAAGTCCTTCCTGCCAACCCTACCTCCACCACATGGAGCTTGTGACAGCTCCCTCCTCTGCCCCCAACATATTCTATACAAGATTCTCTCTTAACAAGTCTCACACTTTAATACTCCTAGCCTGTGCTCATCTTCCCCTATCTAGAGTATGAGATCCTTGAGGACAGTGGTCGTGTCTTATTTGTCTCTGTACCATGAAATATTGCCCTCGTCCATAAGGAAATGGAGGCTCAGTGTGGTTAGTGACCGGCCAAGGTCAATCAGGAGTGGAAGTGGAATTGATATCGGGGCAATTCCAAAGCCTCTACCCTCCAGCACTAGGCCACGGTCCTTCCAGATGTGGTCAGAGAATGGAGGATCTCTATAATGAAGAGAGCAGAGGAGCTTCTCCAGAAAGCAAATCTCCCCATAACCCTGCCTTTCCATTTCCCAAGCAATTCAGCCCAAAGCCATTAGAGATTAGTTAACTTACAAGGGGATGGATCAATAACTAAATATATTACAGATAACTGGAGCCAGGTATCTTGTTATTGGAGAAGAGAATAACAAATACATCAGGTAAGAAAGTGAGAAGTCAATGGTGACGTTGGACTAGGATTGAAGACATCAGTGTGAATTTACAGGCCCACTTTAAAAGGACACAGAAGCCAGCTCATAAAAGTTCCCACTGATAAATGGGATGGATGGGACGGATTCAGCTTATAATCCATTATTATCACTGTTTTGATGCTCGGATGCTCTGAGACGATCCGGGCATCAAAACAATGATAGTAATGCATTATAAGCTGAATAAAATAGAAACTGATGAATCCAAAATTAATTAATGGAAAATTTAATGCATAATAGGATATTTAGAGCTCAAAAACCTCCCTACAAAATATGTATTAATTGCAAAGGGGAAACTCCACAGTGAAGGAGCAAAACAGACATCATTTTAATCAGAGGATCCAAGTTAACATCAAGAATGGAACAAATTGAAGCCATGCACCACCTGCCAGGATGCACTAAAAAGATGCATCGCCTCTGTAACATTCCTACGAAGATGCATAAACTGCATCTAATCAAAAGGAAACATCAAGCAAACCAAAGGTACGGACATTCTGCACAATAAACTGGCCTATCATCTTCAAAAACGTCAAGGTCATGAAAATCAAGAAAAGAGACAACTGTTCTAGCCCGAAGAGACATGAAAATTACATGCAGTGTGTCATTCTGGACTCAATCATTTTGCAAGAAAAGACCTTGCTGGGACTACTGGATAAAGTTGAGCATAAGGTGAAGATTAGACAGCAGAAATGTGCCGATGTTAATTTTCTAATTCTGATTGTTATATTGTTATTACAAAGGAGAATGTTTTTGCTTGTAGGAAACACATTAACAGATTCAGGGGTGAAAAATTAAAAAGAAAAAAGCAGATTCCCCGGCCCCTCTCTGTAATCACCCTCTTGGGGTGAAGCCTGGAATCTGTATTTTGGCAAGCCTCCAGGACACTTCTGGGCCACTCTGGCACCTGGGAGCCACTCCCTGCCATGTGCCCTCCTGCCATATCACAATCATAACGATTACTGCTCATAACCCTGTTCAGAAAACAGTGGTACCTCCCACGTACAAGAAGTCTAGGTAACTCTTCCTTTCCTTCCAGTTTTCTCTGATAAGACAGGGCAAGGGCTGCCAGGGGACTCAAATTCCAGGATGTCTGCATTCCTCCTTGGCTGTTCTCTGGATTAAGCTGTGTGGCATCTCATTTCTGCCAGCTGGAGGGGGTGGAAAATGGAGCTGTAAAAAGCTTGTTTGATTTTTAGTGCTCTCTCCCCCGTTACCATCATTGCACTATTTATTTTATAAACCCCATCTCATTAGCCACCTGGTAAATCCCACTCAGAATGGCACACTGGCCCCTGCATTGCATATCCAGAGCCAGAGAAACAGCCCAAACAACTCGTCACTCAAAAAGGTAATTAATTACAGATGACACACACCCAAAATATCCTGGGTGCAATGGGAAAATCACAGGGTTCCAAACTTAATAGCCGGAATCATACTTGTCAGTCCCTCACTCAAAACTTACATAAGTTACTCCTCTGGCACCAAGAAGGCAGCTCACTTCAGCCCTTTGTGCCATTCAAAAGTATTTGCTTTGAGGTCAGACAGCCCTGATGGGAATGCTAGCTCTGCCTCTGTGTGACCTTAGGCAAGTTGCTTAACCTCTCTGAGCCCCAGTTTAGCATTTATAAAATGGGATGATGAAAGTATCTACCTTCAGAAACTACAGAGAAAATTAAAATAAGTATGTGTGTGTATAAATAAAGTGTCTGGCATATGGTAAGTATTAAATAAATGTTAGTGGTTATTAATTCATTGTCATCATCATTATTACTCATAAATTGCAAATCAGGGCTCTAGTGTCATCATATTCCAAATCAAGGAGGGCTATTTTCTCCTAGGGAGTGAGGACGAGGAAAACACTTGGAATAATGCTCAAATTATCACCTGGACATATTTCAAGGTCAGGCATCAAATGACTGAGTCCTCTTCCCCAGCTCATGCCCTAGCTAACTCCTAGGACATGGTGGATTCAACCTCACCACTTCAGAAAATGATTATCCGATTTCCCTCAGCTGCATCAGGTCCCTCGAGGGATGCAGGATTTCCCTAAATAATGGGAAGTTGAGGGAGCCTCTCACAGACTGAGCTGGGCTTCCATGGAAGCCAGCATGGAATACCCTAACATACCAATGTGACAACTCACCTTTTGGAAGAGTGAATGCAGCAGTACCACTGCATGAAGAGGTACATAAACACAAGTCTGGCAACCCAAATAAACACCTTCAAAAAAAAGGGGGATGCGGGGGGAGAATAGGCAAGAGAAACTACTATGAAATAGAAAATTGTTTCCCGACAGGCCCCAAGAAGAATACGGCGCAGCAGATGGAGAGAACACAACTGGGAGCCTATCCTGGATTTTTTTTTTTTTTTTAAACAGAGTCTCGCTCTGTCACCCAGGCTGGAGTGCAGTGGCGTGATCTTGCCTCACAGCAACCTCCGCCTCCTGGGTTCAAGCGATTCTCCTGCCTCAGCCTCCCAAGTAGCTGGGATTACAGGCGTGCACACCCGGCTAATTTTGTAGTTTTAGCAGAGACGGGGTTTTGCCACGTTGGCCAGGCTGAAACTCCTGGCCTCATGCGATCTACCCGCCTCGGCCTCCCAAAGTGCTGGGATTCCAGGCGTGAGCCACTGCACCCGGCTCTGTAACAGATCTTTCAGAGTCCCAGGCATAGAGGGGCAGGGCAGGTAACAGAAGAATGAAGCATGCCAGGGGGACATGCACAGGGGCACCTTGTGAACGGTGGAGGCCACGGCAAAGCAGACAATGTGTGCCCACTGTCCAGGACTCAAAACCAGGCAGACAGGAATATGGCCCTGTGTGACCAGATCTTCCAACTCTTCAAGAGCAGCTGGAAGTCCAGATTCCTCTGGGACCCATCAGGTCTTTAACCAGTGACTGACTCATTTTTCAAACATCTCAAGTGCCAAACAAAACATAGCTGTGAGCCACAGTCGGCCCCGGCCACTGAGTGCTACATCTCTCTCGACTTTGACCTCTTGGCATTGAGTTTTGCCATCTGTGAGACAGAAGTCTACTTGCTATAGTGTCTCTTTATTAGGCCAAAAGGAGATGGATTAAGAGCCTTGAGTTCCTGTCAAAAACATATAACCTGAACCTAATCATGACGAAACAGCTGACAAACCCAAATCGAGGGATGTTCTATGAAGCAACTGGCCAGAAGAGCGACCCAGAAAAAAAAGTCAAGGTCATGAAAGACAAAGAAGCTGTGGAGGTGTTCCCCAGATTAAAGAGACAGGACCCTTCAGTGCAATGCCTGATCCTGGACTGGATCCCAACGCAGTCAGAGAGATTAGCCATGAAAGGTTTAATTGGCCCCATTGGTGAAATATGAACACAGACTAAATATCACATCATAATACTGCACCAGTGTTACATTTCCTGCATTTTATCATCACACTGCAGTCATATAAGAAAGTATCTTTGTTCTTAGAAAATTATGTACTTGAGTATTTACAGGTAAATGGTCATGATGTTTGCAACTAATTCTTAAATAGGTCAGGAAAAAAGTTTGTATGGATACACAGAGATATAGATACAGATAAAATCTGTCTCCAATAGAGCAAAATATTAACTAGTCACTCTGCAGGAAGAGCACATGGGAGTTCTTTTTTTGTCCCTGCAATTTTTGAGCAAATCTCAGATTACCTCCAAATTAATATTTTTTAAAAAAAGAAATTCCTTTAGAAATGAAAAGCTCCCAACAAATATATATATATATATATATATATATATATATATATTTTATAATAATGGCCCACTCAGTAAGGGTTAAAAGGGTTAACTGAATAGCTCATAACTGGTACTATAAAGCCAAGAAAATTTGTTTGGTTAATATAAATACAGCATAGTAAACAGTATCTGGGAATAACAAGATCCACCTACTATTATTACTTTGATAAATACTGGGGTTTTAAGGGGTGCAGTTCACCTGTCTCCTCTGTGACAATTCCAGCAGAGGCAGTGACACAACCTAGGAAACACTTTGAGTGACATTTGGAAACAAGGAGGTACAATCGCTATTATCTTGCAACTTGCATCTGAGCATCTGACCTCCGATGAGTCCCATTCCTACAATGCAGAGGCATGGCATCTGGGGATTGCGACTGCTGCGCAGTTGTTGTTGCTGATAACGGCTAGAGGGTGAGATGTCCTGCATCTGAATACCAAGCTGAAAACTCAATTTGGCTCTTGTACAAGTCACAGTAGTCTCATCAAATCTCGGCCTCTTGAGACTACAGGCAGAAACATGGACTGCAAATGCAGTAAGGATAAAAAGATAACAACAAAATACAATGATGTGGGCCATGCAGCAGAGAGAGAGGGAGAGAGAAAGGTGATTGAAGGAGGGGGACCATCACCACGTACCCAAGAGGAGAACCACACCCCACTGGCCTGGCTCACTGAAACACACGTTTGCAGGGCGAGCAGGAGGCAGGCAGAGAGGAGGGAGGGAAAGAAGGTGGCTTTTAAGTTCTGTGCAAATAATTAAAAATCAGGACATTTCCCTTAAAAATCTAGGTTTCTCTTGAAAAAGCCAAGTGTCCGACCACAAGGGGCCTGGGCACCCTCAGAGCAACCAGGGCTGGCACTA
Organism: Pongo pygmaeus; assembly: GCF_028885625.2. Lineage (NCBI taxonomy): Eukaryota > Metazoa > Chordata > Mammalia > Primates > Hominidae > Pongo > Pongo pygmaeus. The sequence continues at coordinate 16,604,699 of NC_072391.2, forward strand.
ACGACTTGATCCTCCTTTAGACCAGCCAAGTACCCTCCAGTTCCCCCAAAGATCCCTCCCCACTCCCTAGTCTCTCACGCGTGGCTCATTTATTCACTTCCGTTATCTCCCTGGCCCCTGTATGAATTCCAGTTTGAGACCCCCTACTGCATACGAACTCTGGGAATCCTACAAATTCCACAGGCAGCTGTGGACTGGGAATCTCAGGACCAAAGCAAGGACATGGTATAAAAATTAGGTGACCACAGGATTCTAAGTCCAGGTTCATACAAACAGCCTTTCTTGTGACAGCTGATGGTTCGGCAACCACAGCAGAACTGCTATTGGCCCCCTCAAACACACGCCTTGCCCTTGACACAAACCAGTCCCAAAGGATCTAGCCAAATAAACCACATTTCTGAGGAAACACAATGATTTTCCCCTTGACAGTTAATGACTGCAAGAGTTGATACAGCAAAAGGAAAACAAGACTCCCTCAAGCTGTCTGTCACTGCTGCTAGTCTACGCTTGAGTAAAACATGTTTCTGCTATGTTCCATTCCAGCCCATGCCTTGGGGATGAATTATGGGAGAACTACAGAAAGCATTTCTAGGGAGTGTCTGTTCTCTGGCCTCCAGGCTCCCAGTTCAAAACTCAAGAGAGCCAAGACGATGTACCTGGAAGCCTCTTAAGACGGCTTTTTACAGGTCAGTGCCCAAGCCTGAAAGGATTCTGTGGATTCCAGGAAGCTAACAAGGCATGGGAGTTTGAAGACCGCAAGGGAACTGGATGCCATGTATTTACAAGGTAAATCAGAACTCTTGGAAATAAGGCTACCAGCAGGAGGCTCTACGAGATCTGAACCTTTATTGCTTTTGTTTGTAACAAGGCTGTTCCTCAGCTATGACCTCCTGAAAACCAACAACTCTGGGCCTGCCTAGTTTCTACAGCCCAACATTCAGCACAGTGCATGGCACGCAACTCAGCCTCAAGGACCGTCTGATGACATCCAGCTGAAGCTAACATGCAAACCTTGTTTGGATCCTGACTTGGGAAGAAATGGCTATAAAAGACACTTTAGGAACAATCCGGGAACCGTGAATGTGAACCGTATGTTAGATACTGTGGAATTACTGTCCTTTTTCTCCAGCATAATACTATTACAGAAAGGGAGTTCCGATCCACACCCCAAGAGAGGGATCTTGGATCTCACGCAAGAAAGAACTTAGGGCGAGTCCATAAAGTGAAAGCAAGTTTACTAAGAAAGTAAAGGAATAAGAGCATGGCTACTCCATTGACAGAGCAGTCCCAAGGGCTGCCGGTGGCCCATTGTCATGGTTATTTCTTGATAACATGCTAAACACAGGGTGGGTACCCCCCTTTTAGACCATACAGGGTAACTTCTTGATGTTGCCATGGCATTTGTCAACTGTCATGGCACTGGTGGACTGTCACATAGCAGTGAGGATGACTAGAGGTCACTCTCATCATCATTGTGGTTTTGGTGGGATTCAGCCAGCTTCTTTACTGCAAACTGTTCTATCAGCAAGGTCTTTAGGACCTGTATCTTGTGCCGACTTCCTATCTCATCCAGTGACTTAGAATGCCTTAACCATCTGGGAATGCAGCCCAGTAGTTTCAGCCTCATTCTACCCAGCCCCTATTCAAGATGGAGTTGCTCTGGTTCAAATGCCTCTGACATTCCTATGGGGTAATGTAGGAGAGTGTCCTTGTTCCTAAGAAAGAAGTACAGAAGAGTTCAGGGAAAAAGAATCATAATGTCTGAAACAACTTTCACATTGCTTAGGAAAAGTATATTTACATACACACAAACATATCTATACACAGTATGTATCTCTGTATATTTGTGTTTGTTCATTTATTTAGAAAAACACTGAGAAATATGCAAAAAAAAAAAAAGTTGATAAATCTAGGTGGAGGGTAGGTACATCCAAGTTTATAGTACTAGGACTTTTCAGCAGGTTTGAAATTTCTCAAAATAAAAAGGAAATTTAAAAAAAATACGAAGTATTTGGCTAGGTGCCATGGCTCATACCCGTAATCTCAGCACTTTGGGAGGCTAAGGTGGGAGGATTGCTTGAGCCCAGGAGTTCAAGACCAGCCTGAGCAACATAGAGAGACTCCGCCTCTAAAAAAAACATTAAAAATTAGCCCAGTGTGGTGGCGCACGCCCGTGCTCCCAGCTACTTCGGAGTCTGAGGCAGGAGGATTGCTTGATCCCAGGAGGCTGCAGCTGCAGTGAGCTATGATCTACTGCACTCCAACCTCGGTGACAAAGTGAGACCCTGTCTCTACCCCCAACCATAAAAAAAGAAAGAAAAAAAAAGTGTGATGAATAAATAAATCCATATGCAAAGCTCATGATGTCCTTTTTTTTTTTTTTTTTTTTTTTTTTTGAGACAGAGTCTCGCTCTGTCGCCCAGGCTAGAATGCAGTAGTGCAATCTCAGCTCACTGCAACCTCCGCCTCCCAGGTTCAAGTGAGTCTCCTGCCTCAGCCTTCTGAGTAGCTGGGACTACAGGCGCCCACCACCACACCTGGCTAATTTTTTTTGCATCTGTAGTAGAGATGGGGTTTCACCATGTTGGTCAGGCTGGTCTCGAACTCCTGACCTCAAGTGATCCACCCGCCTCAGCCTCCCGAAGTGCTGGGAGGTGTAAGCCACTGCATCGGACCTCACAATGACATTTCTATGTCCCATTGAGGGTAAACAGATGAAACGCAGGCTAGAAGTAACTGGTTGGCAGGGGTGCGGAGCTCCTGCCACCTCAGTACTACCCTGAGTGCTGAAGGAATCACTATCTCAGCCCTCCCAAAAACCAACCACAGCACCCTGGCTGGGAAGCTCTGCTCTGAATGAGCAAGTGTTAGCAGCCATCAGAGTAATTACTTTTGTGAAGCAAAATGAGCTCTAATCCACTGTAATCAATTGGCCTATTACCAGCTGCCTGTTCACCTTTAATTTCACCCTTGCTGGCAGCTTCCTTCCTTTGTGCTTTGTCCAGTGGGATTATTATTAAAGGGGGATTTATTAGTGTTATTTTAGATGCCCGTTTAGAAATAGATTCTGGAAAGACGACAGGGACAGCAGCATAATTTTTTAATCTCTCAAAATCCCCATAAAAAAAAAAAAAAAAAAAAAAACTAGGCCAGGCACAGTGGCTCATGCCTGTTATCCCAGCACTTTGGGAGACCAAAGCAGTCAGGTCACCTGAGGTCAGGAGTTCAAGACCAGTCTGGTCAACATGGCAAAACCCCATCTCTACTAAAAATACAAAAAAATTAGCCAGGCGTGGTGGCACATGCCTGTAGTCCTAGCTACTTAGAACAGTGAGGCAGGAGAATCACTTGAACCCCAGAGGCATAGGTTGCATTGAGCTGAGATCGTGCCACTGCACTTCAGCCTGCGTGACAGAGTGAGACTCCGTCTCCAGAAAAAAAAAAAAAAAAAAAAAAAAGCAGAAGCCCACAGACAGCATTTATAACAAAGCTAGGTGACAAGGTACCCCCATAAACCCCAAAATATAAGCAGGCAAGGGTAAAGCACAGCCACAAGGCCTACATGGTATCTGCGTAGAACACAGAGGCAAGTGACAGATCTGATGAAAAGCCCTGAGAAGGACCCCCCCTCAATCACCGACAGACCCCCCCCAAAATCACCAACAGGCGCCCAAATCACCGGCAGCCCCCTCCCCTCAAATCACCAACAGGTGCTCCTTGGAAGGAAAGCGAAAGGAAAAGAAATCTTGGAGCCCCCAAATCAGTAAGCTAAAGGGAAAAGTCAAGCTGGGAACTGCTTAGGGCAAACCTGCCTCCCATTCTATTCAAAGTCACCCCTCTACTCACTGAACTGAATGCATACCTGGTTGCCTCCTTTGGAGAGGCTAATCAGAAACTCAAAAGAATGCAACTATTTGTCTCTAATCTACCTAGGACCTGGAAGCCCAGCTTCGAGTTGTCCCGCCTTCCAGACCGAACCAATGTTCATCTTACATAGGTTGATTGATGTCTCACGTCTCCCTAGAATATATAAAACCCAACCGTGCTCTGACCACCTTGGGTACATGTCCTCAGGACCTCCTGAGGCTGTGTCATGGGTGCGCGCCCTCAGCCTTAGCAAAATAAACTTTCTAAATTAACTGAGGCCTGTTTCAGATATTCCGGGGTCATAAAAGCATGGTGGACCACGTTGAGAAGTGCAGTAAAGCCAGGAGATTTTTCTTCTCCCCTAGCAGATGAGCGCAAGGAGACCCACAGTAACCCAGGCCCACCTCCACCGACTCTCAAATCTGTACTGCCAGGACTCCCTTCCAAGACTGGGCCCTGCAGTGACTTGTAAAAAGCTACAGGAGCAGAATCACAGTTTAACAGGAGCGAGACATTAGAAAAGAGGGAAAAAGAAGATCCAGACGAAATGGGGGATAAGAGCCAGGAAAGCTCAGAAAACAAGCTGCAGTATACTTAACACCACATGAAATCCACAGGAGAGAGTTCTGCTCCCTCTATCAAGCCTCTCTCCTAAAGTTTCACTTCCTAACTACACATAAAGAGAAGCAACAGGCCGGGCGCAGGTGGCTCACACCTGTAATCCCAGCACTTTGGGAGGTCGAGGCGGGCGGATCACGAGGTCAGGAGATCGAGACCATCCTGGCTAACACGGTGAAACCCCGTCTCTACCAAAAATACAAAAAAAATAGCCGGGCGCGGTGGCGGGCGCCTGTAGTCCCAGCTACTCAGGAGGCTGAGGCAGGAGAATGGCATGAACCCGGGACGCAGAGCTTGCAGTGAGCCGAGATCGCACCACTGCACTCCAGCCTGGGCGACAGAGTGAGACTCCATCTCAAAAAAAAAAAAAAAAAAAAAGAGAAGCAACAAAGAAGTATCCAATAAAGCCATACACAACATTATGAGAAACAGAATAAGTAATAGAATATAGCTGCAGATAAAGATGTGCCAGAAATAACTCAAATGACTGTGACCTACTGCAAAACAAGCTGGAAGACAATACAAAAATGATCTAAAATGTAAGAAAACAACGTACACCAGAACCAGAAAAACGCAGCAAGGTGACCAAACTCAGGACATTAAAGAAAGCATTTCAGAAACGAAGACCAACCTAGAAAGAACACCTAGAAGATGAAAAGAACAAGATTTTTGGTTTTTTTTTAAAAAAAAAGGATATGAAGAAAGGGATAGATTTGAGAGGAAGTGACAAATACTGAAGACAGGTAAATAAGATGAACAGAAAATAGAAGCCCCTGGAGAAGAAACCAAAAAAACAGGTACTAAAAACTCAATTCAAAAACACTTTGTTGGAATAAAGAGACCCGAAGTTCCATATTGAAAGGGACTGAAAGAGCATGCCATGTACCTGAGAATACTGACGGAATGACTAACACCTAGATATAGTCTAGTAAAATTGCTGACCTTTAGAGAAAGAAGAATTCCTTTGGGCAAGTCTTCTAAGGAGAAGAAAATTAGATTACTACCAACTTTGACAGCAATGCCTCAAGAAAATGTAGTAACATATTTAAGATTCTCAGAAAATGTGACCTACAAATTTTTGGATCCACAATACTGATTTGCAAGTATAAAGAGCACAAACTAGTAACAACGTGTAACAACTCTGGGAATACTGTAACCATCAACAGTCCCTTGCAGAATCTGTCTCAGATTAAGCTTGCAATAACCTAAACGACTAGCAAGATACCAACAGAGGACTGGTGGAAAGCATTAAACATAAACTTAGATTAGACCAGGATTCAAAAGGAATGACTAAAGTATATACTGGCCATAGGCTCAGGTAATGTAGATTTAGAATGAATATTTTCTTAAAATGGAAGAAAACAGGGAAACATATGCCAATTTGTTTGTTTTTGAGACAGGGTCTCACCCTGTCACCAAAACTGGAGTACAGTGGCACCATCATGGCTCACTCAGCCTCCAACTCCTGGGCTCAGGCGATCCTCTTGCCTCAGCCTCCCGAGTAGCTAGGACTACAGGTGTGCACCCCTACACCTGGCTAACTTTTTCTATTTTGTGTAGAGATGGGGCTTCGCCACGTTGCCCAGTCTGATCTCGAACTCCTGAACTCAAGTGATCCTCCCATTTCAGCCTCCCAAAGCTAGGATTACAGGTGTGAGCAACTGTGCCCGGCCCTCACAAGCCAATATTTTTATCTGTTCTCAGCAATTATATTGTTGTAGTAGTGTTATTCTAAAACCTTATAGATATCTACACATAGGAATATATATATACACACAGACACACAAACACAATTTTAAAATACCTCATTTCACACTGAAATTTCCCATTCAAACTCAGTATTACAGGGTTATTTATTTACACTATTTTATATATTTAACCCATATACAAAGCATTCATATACAAAGCATCTCAGGGATACATGGGATAATATACTTGGAATGATCCGTAACTCATTTTCTTTCTAGCACAATACAGACACAACAGCCTCAGAAAAATAATACACTATTACGATCAGAGGAGTAACTCCAGAGAAGCCCATGTGTCATCTAGTCAAATACGCTCCTTCCAAGTCACACATGCACAACTGTACAAAGAAAAGAAAATACTACTCAAGTCGGAAAACTACACACACGGTCTGATACTCTGGATGCTGAAGACAGGCGACCACCACTAAGAGCGTCGCGTATGCACGATAATGGAGAGGGCCCGGGCCATACCATGGAAGGTCCTGTTTTGACTCATCTCTGATCTCCTAAACAAAAAGTCAGAAGGCCTATCAAGCGAGCTTCCCAATTGTTGGGGGTTCCGTGTTTTTTCCAGGACCATGATGGAACATTCAAGGACATCTCGCCCCTTGTGTCCTGGGCTGACTCAACAGATGACAAAAGCCAGGCTGGTTTTGTAAAATCTCAGGACATCTGGGTGCCGTCCTGACTGAGGGTTGCATTCCATGGAACAGAGAGCAATACGTCTCTAGCATCACACTCCAATGAGCATGACTTAAACCTCCCACCTCTTCTGGCTGCTAACAGTTTACATGCCTCTCCCAGCACCGGCGCCCTTCCAACATAACCACCACCCCCACATCATAGCAAATGGAAGGAATATGAGCAAGGGAGCCCAGAGGAACCCATCAGCCCATGCCCCGGGCCCTGCAACCACGAGATGCTCATCCTGCCAGGGTCCCTGTGCGTCTTGTCCCCTTGAACCTACAGCATCTATAACCTCCAGCCTGGCATTTCCTGCCTGGCTCCCTCCCCCATGTCCAGTGACTACTGATCATATGAAAATTAAGATGACATAGAGCCTTTACCCACAAAATCCAAAACAGTGAGGATAATGAGGTCTAAGACAAAGTAGACTATGGGTTATCACTAGCCAGCTAACCATCTCTGCACAACAGCTGGAGAAAAGCTAGACAAAAAACAGATGCCAAAAAACTATCACATCTAGGCACAGAGTGTTCTCCCAACAAGAACCTAAGCTCCATGAGGGCAGGGAGAATTTCATCTGATTGTCGGACTGCTGTCTCCCCAGTGTTGAGACCAGCACCCTGCCCACAGCAGGCATTTGGCAAATATTGACTGATTGAAGGTAAGACTGTTACAGACAAAGCACCAGATACAGAATTCATTCACTCATTTTAAAAGACTGGAAAAAAATAATTGTATACTGTTAATATATTAAAAAACCACTGAATTGCATAGGTGGGTGGGTGAATTGTAAGAGATGTAAATCCCATCTCAATACAGCTATTAAAAAATTCACAATAATTAAGCATCTATTATATACCAGGCATTGAGACAAGCACTGCAGCTGTGAGAGAATATGACAAAGTCTGCTTGTGAAGATGATAGGTGTAACTTTCATTGAGACCTACACAGATAAACATGCACATGTGGGGACAAAGACCACAGGAGAGTCATGAGGACCTAGTCACATCTCGATAATTAAAATGGAGCCACAAAAATCATATAACTGGCATCACATACAAGAATGCTAATGATCTAGCCCAATTCTACTCTCCTCCTACTTTACAGCTAAGTAAACTGAGGCTGTGAGTAGGAAAGCAGCTAGACACACTGACAGAGAAGTAAAACTGAGAGAAAAACCTGAACTCAGCCAGGCATGGTGGCTCACACCCATAATCCCAGCACTTTGGGAGGCTAAGGCAGGAGGATCGCTTGAGGATCTCTTGGAGTTCAAGACCAGCCCAGAAAACACAGGGAGACCATGTCTCTACAAAAAGTAAAATGATTAGCCAGGTGTAGTGGTGTGTACCTGTAGTCTCTGCTATTCAGGTGGCTGAGGTAGAAGGATTGCTTGATCTCAGGAGTTGGAAGCTACAGTAAGCTATGATTGAGCCACTGCACTCCAGCCTGGATGACAAATTGAGACTCCGTCACAGAAAACAAAAAACAGAAACAAAAAAAAAACCCTGAACAGCCCGACCCCAGGACCTGCAAATTTTCCCCCACACCACACTGCCTCAGTCATAAACCCTAGTAAAATGTGTATCCCCAGGTTGTCAAATTCAAATCACTGAAAACAAATGAGAATCAACATTTGATAGCAACACTCAGATGTAGTCAATCTCTTTCACAATTCACACTAAAACAACACACAGACACATCCTTTGGTATCCATGGGGTATTAGCTCCAGGACCCACCTCAGATACCACAGTCCAAGGATGCTCAAGTCCCTTATATGAAATGGCACTGTATTTGTAAATAGCCTAAACACATCCTCCGGTAGACTTTAAATCATCTCTAGATTACTTATAATACCTAATATAATGCAAATGCTACATAAATAATTGGTATACTATTTTGGAATTTTATTTGTATTGTTTTCTATTACTGCATTGATATTTTGTATGTTCTTCCTGAATATTTTCAATCTGCAGTTGGTTGAATCCATGGATGTAAAACCCACGGATACTGAGGACTGACTAGACATAGTTTCTGGAACATTCACTATTCCCATTTCACATAAATGGAAACTGGGGCACAGAAAGGTTATCAGCTTGTCTAAAGACTCAAACTGCTCAGCAGCAGAGCCAAGATTTGAACCTGCACCTGTCAAAAGCTGGGAGAAGAGACATCACTAATATCTATCAGTCTGCCAGGGCTGCCATAACAAAATACCACAGACTGGGCAGTTGAAACCACAGAAATGTATTTCTCACAGTTCTGGAAGCTGGAAGTCTAAGGCTGAGGTGTTGGCAGAGTTGGTTTCTTCTGAGGCCTCTCTCCTTGATTTGTAGATGGCTGCCTTTTCCCCTCGGTCCTCACACGGTCTTCTCTCTGCCAGTATGTCCCCTGATATCGTTTTTTTGTTTGTTTGTTTTTTCAGACAGGGTCTTGCTCTATTGCCCAGGCTGGAGCACAATGACACAATCATAGCTCACTGTAACCTCCAACTTCTGGGCTCAAGCAATCTCCCTGCCTCAGCCTTCCAAGTAGCTAGGACTACAAGTGTAGTCCATGGCTAATTTTTTTTTAATTATTTTTGTAGAAACATGGTCTCCCTATGTGTCCCAGGCTAGTCTCAAACTCCAAGAGATTCTCAAGTGATCCTCCTGCCTCAGCCTCCCAAAGTGCTGGGATTATGGGTGTGAGCTATTATACCACACCCAACCTCTACTCTTCTTATAAGGGTATTGGTCCTATCACATTACAGCCCTGTACTTTTTTTTTTTTTTTTTTCGAGACGGAGTCTTGCTGTGTCACCCAGGCTGGAGTGCAGGGGCACCATCTCGGCTCACTGAAACCTCTGCCTCCCAGGTTCAAGAGATTCTTGTGCCTCTGCCTCTCAAGTAGCTGGGACTACAGGTGTGTACCACCATGCCTGGGTAATTTTTTGTTTGTTTGTTTGTTTTGTATTTTTAGTAGAGAAGGGGTTTCATCTTTTTGGCCAGGCTGGGCTCGAACTCCTGACATCAAGTGATCCACCTGCCATGGTTTCCCAAAGGCATGATCCACCATGCCCGGCCAGCCCCTCACTTATGACCTCATTTCACTTCAATTACATCCTCAAAAGCCCTATGTCCAAATATAATCACATTGGGAGTTAGGGCTTAACATACATATTCGGGGGGTAGGAGGACATAATTCACTCCATGACAAAGAGTGACCCACTTCTGGCCAGAGGCCAAATTTGCCTGCTACAAATTTATAAAAGAGGAAGTTTATAAAAATGCAACCTAGTAATAGATCAGTAAAAATTTAGATAATCCCTGAACATAAACCCTAAAAATAGAATAATCCCCAAACAATTATTCCCAAGCCAATCTCCCTTTAGAAGTCACCTAAGCAGTAAATGAAATATAATTAGCATTGCTTGTGACACCTCTCAGGAGAGGACACTAAGCTGTTTACTAACCCTCCTACCTCAGGGACAAGATAATTGGTTTTCTTTTTTTAATAGTAATAATACTTTCCATTTATAGGACCACTTTCTTCCCCCTAAAAACCCAAAGAGCAAAAATGCCAAACATAAAACCTCCTTCAACATGCTATTTATCACTAAGAGGAGGGGAGAGCTTAGCAACTTTCAAACAAGCCATACGGCACAGATCCCACATCCATGTCATTTGATAACCTTCTAATCTTTTTATTGTTCATCATTTATAAAGCACCAACAGCATTATCACGTGGAAAATAAACCTATTCCCTTGAACAAGCTTTGAGAATTCTTTTGTGCTGGCTCAAATGCTGCCTTGAAAGCTGGTGAATGCCACAAGAGGTTGGTTTGTCTGTCATTGTTAATTCCTCTTCCAGCCCAGCTTGGGTCAACAAAGGAGCTAATGCCGCTGCAGAGTTGGCCAAAATCCCATGATAGATCTCCCTACCTCCCATCTGTCCGGAGCTCACACAGGCAGCAACAGCTAGATTCTCTCGCCCTTTCCTTTGGGCAGAGGTCAAGGCTGAACATCTCAAACGATGTATCTTGCCAAGATGGGACTGTTGTCTTCTTGCCCTGAGTTTCTGCAGTCAAAGAGGTCACTAGGCTCAATGTATACCCACCACCTGCTCTCTTGATGAGTTTCACTCCACCAAACCTCCCACATCATAATTCCTGCAGCTTAGAAGCACAGGGGAGATGCTCTAGCTACATCTCCCAGGAGACACTGCTCTGTAATACCAGTAGTGCACCAGGGAAGCATCTATCTGCCCTCTAGAGAAGGAGTTAACAGGAACATGCGGTTCTCAATAATGACCTCGGGTTATTCAGACTTGCTTCTGCAGAACCACTAATAAGAAGCAGAGGGGGCCGGGGGCAGTGGCTCACGCCCGTAATCCCAACTCTTTGGGAGGCCAAGGTGCGGGGGACCACTTAAGGTCAAGAATTCGAGACCAGCCTGGCCAATATGGTGAAACCCCATCTCTACTAAAAATACAAAAATTAGCCCAGCATGGTGGGGGCATACTTGTAATCCCAGTTACTTAGGAGGCTGAGGCAGGAAAATTGCTTGAACCCGGGAGGCAGAGTGAGCTGAGATCGCACCACTGCACTCCAGCCTGGGCAATAGAGTGAGACTCTGTCTCTAAATAAATAAATAAATAAATAAGAAGCAGAGGGGCAGCAGCACCCATCCAAAAGTCAAGGGGATCAAATCGCATTAAGTTATAAGCAAGGAAACATCTCTGCAGGCATCACAGAGGTTAGAAAATGAAGCCTTCCCTTCTCCCAAACATTAGCATTGGCTCCAGAAGCAGAAGGTGTTTGGCTCCTGGTTGACAGACATAAGCTTCTCCTGACTGGGACGTAGAGGAAGCTATGTGACAGAATGGGAGAGAGCTAGAATTTGGAGCCAAAAGACACAGATTCAAGACCTCACTCAGCACCTGGGCACTGAAGTCAGGGGGGTCAAAAACTAGAGCCCATAGGCCAAATCCAGCCATCACCTGTTTTTGTAAATAAAGTTTTATTGAAACACAGGCATGGCATTAGAGCATATACTATCTGTGCCTGCTTGTAAAAGCTGATCACACAAACTGGGTCATTCTCGTCACACCCAACTAAAACAGAGTCAAGCGGCCAGTAGGGAAAAGCACTCAGGGAATATAACATTGCTCCAAGAATGTAACTCTCTGCAAGCCTGGCTGTTGGAACTGCCTGTTGGAACCGGAACCCACTTTTATCTAATAGCTACTGAAACTGGCTGCAATTCTAAGAGTAGCTTTATCTCCAGCAGTCAATCAGAGGTTGTCGGTTCCACCAAACTTACCGGTACCAATGAACTTTCTTGCAGATCAATGTGGAACATTTTTCCTGTTTAGAAAACCTCCAACCCTCTCTTTGTTGTTTGGACCTACCAAAGACCACCTGGTCTGTGTGTACACCCTTAATTCCAATTCTTGCTTCCCAAATAAAATGTTTTAAATATAGATTCATCTCCATATTTCATCTGACTTCAACACTGCTTTCACACTACAACGGCAGAGCTGAGCAGCTGCGACAAAGACCATATGGCCCACAAAGCTGAAAATATTTCCCATCTTCACATAGAACACTGACTGACCCCTGCCCTGTGTGCCACTTCACATCCATTACTTTACACCTCTTTGAATCTCAGTGCCCATGTCCCCTAAATCGAGAATGGCATGATCATCTGTCCTTCCTATCTCGAGAGATTATAAAAGTCAAGTTCATTTATCACAATATCATGTTAATGACAATGACAATTCTTTGAGCCCTTAATATCTGCCAGGCAGTATTCTAAGCATCTCACCTGATTTCATTTAACCCTTCAACACTGCTGAGAGGAAGAGAATATTATAAACCCATTTTATAGATGAGAACACTGAGATCCAGAGAGGCGAAGGATGGTGAGGTGAAGGAGAGGTGAAGGATGGTGACCAAGATGACCCCTCTGCCAGATGGTAGAGCTGGGATCCCATCCAAGCTCTTCCTCCGTTAAGCATCCTCTTCTCTTCTTGGCCCTGGGGTACACAGAGGTATTGGAGGTACCGCCCAGCAGAAGAGTAAAATGACAGATCTCAGCCCCACACTGACACCCTGCCACCCTCTGGCCTGTCTCCACCTTTTCCCTCCAGCCTCGCCCCTTTCCTCCTCCCTTCCTTTTCTTCCCATCTTGAATTTCCAAGAAGAGTTTGCCATCTTCCTTTTCAGAAACATACGTGGCCTACTTCTCAGTTGATAAGCAGAGCCACAATGAGAGCCACCAGGTACCGATTTGCATTTCATTCTTAGGCAACACTTCATGTTGTTAAGTCTGTAAAAACACTTCTAAAACACAGAGTAACACTTCCAGAATAAAGACTCAAAGCTTTTGGTGTAATTTAGAAAAATACATGTGTAACGTAGAACACCACCACTAATAAGCAGCAGCAGGGATGTCTGCTGGGAATCTCAGAATTCTCACTGCATCCTCACAAATGTCCTATGAGGCTTGGGATTCACTGGACACTGGGGCCCAGAGAGGTCGGGGAATTGCCTGACAGTGCACAGCCAGTAAGCAGCAGAACTGATGATCAAAACTAGGTCTTCTACCAAATCTAACAATTGGGCCATACCACCACACCACGAGACATTAGAGGCTAAGTACATATAACGATCATTAGTGAAACTGGAATGCAATCAAATACTGTACACTGCCCAAGCTAAGGCCTCCCTATCCTTTCGGTCAGGAGAAATCCATCTACTCTTCAGTTCCCTGTCCTGAAATCTGGGCTGCCTGTGGCTGTTGGCACTTGCCAAGGTTCCCCAGGGAGGGCAACACTACCCCCGAAGAGGGCTACGGCCCTGAACCAGCCTCTCCACTGTAAAGGCAGAAACCCACCCACGGCGTCTGGAACACAGCTACAGCCAGAGCTGGGTGCTCAGCACACCTCCTGCCCTCCCTCGAGCCCTCCCTCTGCACCACAGGCTCAAAATGTGAGAATCTTCTGCTAAAAAAGCCCATTGCTCTGGTATGACTTCAAAACCACACATTTGCTGCTATCTGACTCACGATGATCAAAAAGATGGGAATAACTGTGCGTGTTTTCTCCCTCCTTCCCTTCAAAAAAAAAAGTAAGCCTTTTCAGAAAGGTTTAGGGATGCAACAGCAGACCCCAGAGCTGGGTTCCATTTGGTGCTCTTAGTCATCACATGAAGATAGTGTGGGCAGCTTTCTGAAACCTCCAATTAGCAGCAGGAATAATACAGGAACCTCTCAGGTCTCAAAGAGCCCGTGTCAACCAGTCAGGAGGGCGAGGCTGTCCCAGAGGGTCCATGAGGAGCTAGAGAAGGAATTATAGACCGCAAACAAGCACCGGGCCTAGTGAAAGGTCCCTCCAAGCTCTCCTCCAAGCTGCTATGTCATCTAAGATATGTAAAATCACGCTACGCCCCTAACACCCTAAACACGCTGGCCGGGATTTTTCTCCTGGGCTCCAGGTCATCAGTAAATCCTATGGCTCTCTCTCCAGCCATCAGGGCCTCCGGGATGTCTCGGAGGCACTGCAAACAGCACGCGCGTGCACACACACACTCCTCACACACTCACACTCTCATACTCCTCACTCATACACTCCACACACACACACATGCTCTCACTCTCACACACACACTCACACACTCTCACACTCCTCACACACTCCACACTCTCACACACACACACACTCACTCACTCACACAGCCTCCTCTCCCACAGAACCCCTTCTCTGGGACCGTGTCCACCACCTACTCAGCCACTTAAACCAGAATCCTGGCTGTCGCCCTCCACAGCTCCCTCTGTAACCAATCTGTGAGAAGTCCCGGAAGCCTCCGTCCCATGTCAGAGCATTCTTCTCCACCCCCACAGCCCCAAGAACAGCCCATCTACCCTCCTCCTTCTGCCTGAGCTTTTCCTCTCTGTTCTGATATACGCATACCGGCAGGCAGGCACACCCACGCACGCACCTCCCCCACTGATGACCTCAGGGGTAAGTGGTCTCCCCCACGTAACAGAGGGGACCCAGAGCTGGCTTTGCTCCATGGGTCTGGATCCAGTGCTCTCAACTGCCACAAAAGCTACAAGGCCTCCCCAGTGGCCAGCTCACATACACATGTTCACTGAGATTCACTAAGGACCCCGCTCCCTGTCACCCACACACCATCACCCGCACTGCCACTCTCATACCATGTGTTCTCCATGGCTCCTCCGCCACAGGATCTGCCCCCACCATCTAGAGCTGGGCATCTCAACTGGGGCAATTTCAACCCTAGGGGACACTGGGCAACATCTGGAGACTTCTTTAGTTGTCATAACGGGGAAGGGAGGAGCACTTCTGGCATTTACAAGTCAGAGGTGCACAGGACAGCCCCCACCACAAAGGATTATCCAGCCCAAATGTCGGCACAGAGAATGAGAAACCCGATCTACAACTTGAGCTTCTTATCCCCCTTCTTTACCGTTTCCTGCAGCACCCATATTTAATAAATGAATGTGGCCAGGTACGGTGGCTCACGCCTGTAATCCCAGCACTTTGGGAGGCCGAGGCAGGATAATCACTTGAATCCAGGAGGCGGCTGTTGAACCCTGGACGGTCCCCAGGCTGGAGTGCAGTGGCATGATCTCAGCTCACTGCAACCTCCACCTCTGGGGTTCAAGTGATTCTCCTGCCTCAGCCTCCCAAGTAGCTGGGATTGCAGGCGCATACCACCATTCCCGGTTAATTTTTTGTATTTTTAGTACAGACAGCATTTCACCATGTTGGCCAGGCTGGTCTCGAACTACTGACCTCAGGTGATCCACCCACCTTGGCCTCCCAGACTGCTGGGATTACAGGCGTGAGCCACAACGCCTGGCCATGAATGCATTTTAAATGTCTGCCATCCCCTCCTGTTCACACAGTATGTCCATGTTACCTTGTCCAAAGACAAAGCCACTTCACCAAGGCAGTAGGCGGCAAAGGACCATCCCCAGCCGAGACCCTCCAGCCAAGTTTGTGCCCACTGAAAAGACCCACATGGCCTTTTGGGGTCATTTCTGAAAAGGAAGCCCATGATCAGCTCCCACCCATGAGAGCTACATTTCGGCTTGTTTCAGTGTCACAACCTCACAGGGCCATGAACAAATCAGGTGGCGTCACTTGCGCTTTGAGCCTACAGGGCACCCTCCCTAGAAATGGGGTTCCTGGACAGCCTCCCTGAAGCTTTGTCAGGCTTCTCCTTTTTAAAAGAACAGCTGTGAGATACTATTCACATACCAAACAATTCACCCAGTTCAAGCATACGATTCAGTGGTTTTCAGCATATTCACAGAGCTGTGCAGCTATCCCAACAATGTTATCGTAGAACATTTCATCACCTGCACAAGAAACCTCACACCCCTCAGTAGTGAGGCCAAGTCTTGAGATCACCTCCAAAGCAATCCTTCAGCTGTGGTAGGATACCCTTTCTGATGAAAGCTCTCCTCAACACGTGCAGTTCAGAAGGGGACCACCACCCTCCTCACCCCACAACCCAGGTGCCAATGTTCTGCCCTCTCTCCCGATGATCTGAGGCAAGAAGAAACCAGCATGCAAAGAACTCACTCCCTCACATCACTCTTCTAAGAGCTTTTCTCCTGAAGGAGCTCCCTAGAGGGCAAATCTACCGGAATGCGTTGATAGAAATTTATGTAACGATCTAATAATAACTCCATATGTTATTGTTAAGAAGGTTCTAGCAGCAAAGGGTGAACCAGAAATGTGGCTGAAGTGCCTCTGTGTGATGAGATGAAGCAAAGGGAAAAACCAGGAACGTACAGTAGGCTGCGCTCCAGAAACCACGCCGATGCCCCTGTGCTACGGCCAAGACACATTCCAGGGTCACGAGGGTACCCATCAGCCTGTTCAGTCATGGGAAGAGGATGCTAACTGGGGTGAGGTATGTAAGGAGGTGGGGACCTAGGAGCAGAGGAACCTAGAATAGGAGCAACAACATGGGGCTTAGATTCAAACAAAGTTGGTTCGATTCTCTGAGCAACCATTCAGCTTGCCATGTGACCCGTGACAAGGGTTCCTTAAACTTCCAGTTTCCTCACATGGAAAGGGGAATCACGCTTTCCTATAGGTCGCGGTTGCTCACCTCTGGGCTTCTGCACATCCTTTCCTTCCCCCAAAGCCTCCTCCCTCCACCCTCATCTGCTCAAATGTCACTTCCACCAGCAAAACTGCCTGGATCCCCGCCCTCCAGCACAGACATGCAAGCACTCGCTGCCTGTGTTTGCTGCTTTCTTGACAGCCTACACTTTTCCTTCAGAGCAATTCTCTGTTTGTACTAAAGTGAGTATATCATTACTGTCTGCCTCCTCACCAGAATACGCCACTTCGTTACTGTCTCCCAGTGCCTGGGACACTGTGGAAACCTGGTGATTTTGTCTTTCCTTGAGAGGGAGCGCAGTGTGCTGGCTGCGAGCTTGGGTTCCAGAACAGGGTGTCAGGTGAGCTCTTTTGGTAAAGGGTCAGGCCTGCGGGCCACGCAGTCTCCTTTGTAACTACTCACCTCTGCTGCTGCCGCATGCAAGCTGCCAAGGACCATTCCTAAACAAATGGGTTACAATAACACTTTATTCACGAAATAAATGATGGCCCTGCAGGTGATAGTTTGCCAACCCCTGATGAAGAATCATACTGAAATTGGATCCTGGCTCATTCACTCCCCAGCTTGTTACCTTCAACAAGTGATGACTTCTTTGTGCCTTGGTCCCTCATCTCTAAGAGGGCAGTGGTACTTCTACCTACCTCACTGGGAGGATTAAAAGAATGTCTGAAACACACTAAGCACTGAATAAATGTGAGCTGCAGTCGTCATAATCATCATTACTTAATGGTGGCGATAATGGAATCAATGATTGCACCTCCCAACCCTGGGCAATTAATGGTGGCTACTATGATGATGATCATATTGATGATGGTGGTGGTGGTGTGTGGAGGAGTCAACCCTGACAAAAAGAAGGGCAACCAGGTGAGCTCAGGGAAGGAACAAGAAATATCAAGAGCTCTACCTGGACCCACAGAGGCTCTGTGACATCTGACACCTGGACAGTCTGGAGGGCCAGACAGGTGGCCCACACAGCCGCCTCTCTGCAACCTCTTCTGCATCTGTGGCAGAGCTCAGACAAGGACCATCAGGTGACTCCAGCTCTGGGCCAGACAACCAGCTGGTGTAGTCATAGGCCACTGGAACCAGATTTCTCATGAGGGAGACAAAGAAAAAACAGTTTCCAAATGGGAACAACGACCTCACCAGCTATGAGATGGCCAGGAAGACAATTTACTCGGTTCGGCCAGCAAAGCTAAGACTTCATCATAGCGTGCCCCACAAAG
The DNA here is from genome assembly GCF_028885625.2 of Pongo pygmaeus. NCBI lineage: Eukaryota > Metazoa > Chordata > Mammalia > Primates > Hominidae > Pongo > Pongo pygmaeus. Next base: position 16,622,990 of record NC_072391.2, read on the forward strand.
TTAAAATTCCTTTGGAAGCAAAAAAGACATGCATTGAGCAAATGGGCCATGCGGAAGACTGTAACAGAAAGCCCCCAGTTTACCACCATCCTTAACCACTGGCTGATCCACATAAGGAGAGCTCCACGCAGCAACCCAAAAGCAAGGACTGAGCATTTTCTTCTTCCTAGTAGGACTTGCGTTTTGCTTTGCAAAATAAGCATATAAATAGTCCAAACAAACCAATAGTTATTAAACTCACAATATTAAGTTGGACACGAGATCCGCTGGAAGCAATGAATGAAAGTATATCATGGCTTCCTGGTTTTCAACAGCCACACACACCCAACTCTGATGCCTGAAGCTGCTGGTGGCAATCATCAAACAAATAAATACGGGGCCTCTAAAGGAGGGTGGGTACACGGGATCTTTGGGTTTTCCAGGAGCTGTGTCTACATAACAATTGGTAACCTTCTTGGTCCAGCCACCTGAGAAATAGGTGGAGAAAGGCTCTGGTAAGGAAATGGCCCAATACCATAATCAGCTCCAAGTGAACTGAGCCCCACAATCCCCTGCACACTACAAGACTCGGCTGCCTATGCCCCCCGCCTTTGTGCTCGCCAGCTCCTCCGAGTGGAGAGGCCTTCCTTCACCATGTTAACCTGGCTAGCCCTCCAGTTTCAAGGCTCAGCCTTGCCTGACCACAGCCCATGGGTAGATTTCTTCCTCTATGCTCCCAAACCACCCTCTGTTTAATTTGCTCCCAGCACTCACTGCTCTGAATGCCCATCATGGCCCCCTCATTTGTCTCTCCCATTTGCCTGGCTGCTCTTCAACAAGAGCCCTACCCACTTATCTCTGTATCCCAAGTGCTTTGCTCAGTGACTGACACACAGGAGATGCTCAATAAATGTTTGTTTCATCAATGAATTAATGTATCCACTTCGGAAAACCACCAAATCACATTTTTAACGAAGACTGCTGCTACTATTGTTACGATAACGGCAATGACTACTACTATTAATACTACTATGAATAGATGACATGGATTAAATGCTACCATGCATTAAACACCAGGGTAAGTACTTTAAACAATTCTCTTGACAACCCCCTAAGGTAGCCCCATTAGACAGGGTCAAACACGGCCTAGAGAGGCGAGGTGGTAGACCCGAGGTCACATGGCTAGTGTGCAGCAGAGCTGGCTGACTCTCATCAGTCAGAAGGGAATCAAAGTCTGGCCGGGTGTGGTGGCTCACGCCAGTAATCCCAACACCTTGGGAGGCCAAGACAGGTGGATCGATTGAGCCCAGGAGTTCGAGACCAACCTGGACAACATGGCAAAACACCGTCTCCACTGAACACACAAAAATTTCCCAGGCATGGTGGCGGCGTGTGCCTGTAATCCCAGCTACTCGGGAGGCTGAGGCAGAAGAACTGCTTGAACCTGGGAGGCAGAGGTTGCAGTGGGCCAAGATTGCAACACTGCACTCCAGTCTGGGTGACAGAGCAAGACTCTGTCTCAAAAAATAAAATAAACATAAGCCAAGTTTATATTTAATATTTGAATGGTAAAAAACAGACCTGTAAAAGAAGGCTTACAAAAAATGTTTAGCTAATACAGACTCAACCTAAAGGATTGACTATTTTGCCTACATGTATCATTCTTCGTCTTTTCTTAGGCATAAGTGACTTGACCTGAGACAAAAAATGACAAGCAAGTTATCTTTTTATGCCACCAAATTGCTGAACAACTTGACAAGCTGTATATGCACCACATAATAACTGGAAAGCACACTGCAAAAGGGAAAAAGGTGTTTGCAGAATTCATGTCACTCAAGCTCCTCTCTTCTTCAGGACAATTACGCAGGAAACACATGAGCGGCAGAGATTCCAAAGCAAAAACACGGGCCTACTCGATTTATACTCACTTCCATGTGAAACCATGTATTTCCCACTTAATAAGATGCCAGTGTGTCTCCAAAAGTTCTGGTAAGTGGTCCTTATCTGTTCCTCGAAAGGCTGAACATGACAAACTCTTGACTCACTCGCATGATGGCAAATGCAAATTCAAGAACAGCCGTAGAAGTGAGTCGAAAAGGCATGAATAAGGCCGGGCGCAGTGGCTCACACCTGTAACCCCAGCACTTTGGGAGACCGAGGTGGGCAGATCACCTGACGTCAGGAGTTCAAGACCAGCCTGACAAACATGGTAAAACCCTGTCTCTACTATACAGGGTATACAAAAATTAGCTGGGCATGGTGGTGGGCACCTGTAATCCCAGCTACCCAGGAGGCTGAGGCAGGAGAGCTGCTTGAACCCAGGAGTCGGAGCTTGCAGTGAGCTGAGATCACACCACTGCACTCCAGCCTGGGCGACAAGAGCCAAAAAACGTCATCTCAAAAAAAAAAAAGGCATGAATAAACACACTTATATGAATTCTGCTGCCCAAAGTAAGAAAATCCCATGATTAAATCCAAGCCAAATGCTCAGGCTGCCCATACAGCTTCCAAATGCTGTATGGCCTCTTTCAAAGTGAGAAGTTGCAAGAAATATTATCAACCAAAAAAGTACATACTTGTAAACAGCACTTAATCTTCTCAAAGTTGTAATGCTAGGCCAGGGGCAAAAATGTAGCAGCTAAACTTCTCAAAATCACGAACCTACAGGATCAAGGATTCCCAAGTACATCTTATAAATCCTTATTACAAGATCATTCACTATCGCACGGGTTTTCTTAAACCAGCATAACTAGTACTCTATTAACCAGAAATCTTGGTCAACTGGAAATTCTGTTTTCCAAACTCCACTCAAATGCCTTATTTTGTACCTCATTCCCCTCTCACATTCTGCTCTGTGCCCTTCTTGACATTTCTTCCATACTCCACACTCATCCCTACCCCAGGGCCTTTGCATACGCCCTTTCCTGTCTACCCCCAGACACTGGGAGAGCTGGTTCCTCCTCATCCTTCCAGTCTTGGCTCCTTTGTGCCCCCCCACACACACCACACCTCCAAAATGCTTTCCCCAACTAAGAAAGCAAACCCTCCCACCAAAAGATATCCCCACTCCATAGGTCCTTTGCAGATTCACATCATCATCTTGTACTGTCTTCTTGAGAGTTGTACTACCTGTGACCTCATTTTTCAATTACTTGTTAACATCTCAGTTCTCCCCACCCCACTCCTGTAGAATGTCCAAATCTGGACACACCCTCTCCTCACCTACACCTGCTCATCCTCTGCACCAGGGAACAGTACCACCATCAAGCAAGCCGGAAACAGAGCGTGCATCAGCTTACGGTCCCTTCTCTCCAACAGAGACCGCAGGATGCGCCGAGGCAGGGAACAGTCCCCGGCCCTGGCTGAACAAAAGGTTCGGTTTAACAAATACAAATCCTCCCGAGACCCCACCCCAGACCAAGACCCATGTGGTGCAAGAAGCTTCTATAGAGGGAAGCTTCTGCAGGGGACTTCTAGTCTCCTGTTGCCACCAGCCCCTCCATGACTCTCCACACTGCTCTCAATGGAAACGCCTCTCTAACCATGTGAATTCGTCGGTGCTGCATCTTCAGTGCTGCTCCGTCACCTAGAGGATAATGACCCATGGTGTGCAGGACTCTGGTCTGGCCTCTGTCCACTAGAGCTCCTCTCCAGTCACCCTCAATACCCTGGGTAGCAGAGTCTAGTCCGTCAAACACACCGGGCCCTCCCATGCTTCTCGTAAAGCCCTCCTCCCTGTTACCCCACCTCACCCACCTGCCAAACCCCTAATCAGCCTTCCAGACTCAGCTCCAGTGTTCCTCCTCAGGGAGGCCAGTCCTGCCTTTCTCAGCAGGGTGACCCAATTCACCCTGGGGGCTCCCCAAAGGACATTCCTATCTACCATCAGAAGCAACAACTGGCCAGATACAGTGGCTCATGCCTGTAATCCCAGCACTCTGGGAGGCTGAGGTGGGTGGATAATTTGAGGTCAGGAGTTCGAGACCAGCCTGGCCAACATGGTGAAACCCCATCTCTACTAAAAATACAAAAATTAGCTGGGCATGGTGGTATATGCCTGTAGCCCCAGCTACTTGGGAGGCTGAGGTGAGAGAATCACTTAAACCCTGGAGGCGGAGGTTGCAGTGAGCCAAGAGCGTACCACTGTACTCTAGCTTTGGCAACAGAGTGAGACTGTCTCAAAAAAAAAAAAAGAAAAACAAAGCAACAACTATGTTGTGTGACACACACGTGCTTGCCGGCCCTCCAGGGTGTTGCCGCTGCCCAGCACCACGACCTGCATGAAACAGGCATTCCCAGGTCTGCATTCAGGGAACAGTTACTACACACCTCCTACGAGCCAGGCCCCGTTCAAAGCACCGGACCCGAAGTGAACAGGACACACAAGACCCCATTGCCTTCAGGCTAGCTCAAGGTCATCAACTATGGCCCACAGGACAAATCCAGCCTGTTGTGTATTTTTTGTGGCTTCTTAAATAGCTTTATTGAATAGAATGTGCCTATCACACATTTCTGCTCTGTTTCTGTGAATGAAGTTTTAGTGGAACACAGACATGTCCACTCATTTATGTAATGTCTCTGGCAGCTTTCTTGCTACAACAGCAGACTTCAGTAGTTGTGACAGAGACCATATGGCCTGCAAAGCCAAAAATATTTACCCTCTGCCCCTCAACAGAAAATATTTACCAACTCCTCATTTACTTAGGAGGGTGTGGATGCCCTGGACAAGCCCAGGCAGCCAACCAAGTATTGATCATTTCAAAGGGTCAAAGTGATATAAAGAAAATGACGCATGGTACTAGGATGGACGATGAGAGGGTAAACAGACGAGGCCCCTCGGAGGCGCTGACATGTGTGCTGAGGCTGGACACCCTCAGAAGGAGCTGACCGTGCTGAGATCTGAGGGAAGAGTGTTCAAGAAGGGAGCCATCACATGTAAAGCCATCCAGCTGGAACAAGCCTGGCGTTTCAGTCACAGCCCGGCAGGAAGTAAGTACATGGCACCATCAAAGGGGTTGATGGTGAGGTTTAATAGACCATTTACAGAGGAGCAAGGTGAAAAGAAACCAACAGGGGTGGTGAGGGATTCGGGGGCTGACAATTGCGGAAAGACTGTATTAGTCCATTTTGCATTGCTTAACAGGAATACCTGAGGCTGGGTAATTTATATGGAAGGGAGGTCTATTTGGTTCACAGTTCTGCAGACTGTGTAAGAAACGCGGTCCAGCACCTGCTTCTAGTGAAGCCTCAGAAAGCTTTCAGTCATGGCAGAAGGCATGGGGAGCTGGCGTGCCACATGGCAAGAGAAGCAGCAAGGGCAGGGAGGGTGGAGGTGCCAGGCTCTTTTTAAGTAACCAGCTCTGGCATGAACTAATAGAGCAAGAACTCACTCATGACCAAGGGGGAGGGTGCTAAGCCATTCATGAGGGACCCACCTGTCCCCATGACCCAATACTTCCCATCAGACACCACCTCTAACACTAGGAATCACATTTTAACATAAGATTTGGAGGGAACAAACATCCAAACTGTATCAGATGCCCACCCTACACTCCTTCAGGCCTGAAGGGTAAGGTAGAGGGTGGCTACTGGATCCCAGCATCAATTGGGCAGCGATGCCATGCCACTGAAAGAAGCTGCAGCCTCCAGCAGAGAGGAAGACGAAAGAGTAACTGCCCCGGCCTCAAGTCCTTCCTGGCAGAGCTTCCCAGTGACCACATGGGCCAAAGCCAACCATAAGTCAGGGGTTGGGGAACCTCGTGATGGAGTCCACCAAGCTGTGCCTCGGGGCAAAGAACAGAGTGGAAAGGGAAAAGGCTGGAAAGAAACTCCGAGGAGAAAACGCAGCCCATCTGGTATCCCCTGTCTATCCGAAGGTCAGAAAGGTGGTCAACATGGCTTCAAGGGCCATGAATCGAGATACTATTATCAACCACAGAATGTGACGAGGTATCAGATATTGGAACTCATTGCAGGACTGATCGAGGGAGGTGAAAATGAAAGATGAAATCATCACTGTATCTCTGTCAAAAATGTACTCGGGTGTGGGTTTTGATCAGCTGTAGCATGTCAGCAATCCCGAGAAAAATCAGGAAAGCAAGAAGAGGATGATTTGCATATCTCGAAATCACACGTACAGTCGCTACTCCCGGCACAAGGCCAGAAGTGAAAGCAGTCAAGATCCCAATACTTCAGACCCAAAAGAGAAAGCTCCCACAGTCCAGACATTGATGCTATAATGCCATCAAGAAACGGGGGACACACTAACACTTCTGCCATGAAGTTACGTTTTTAAGTGCTCAATAGTAGCGGTTATTAACACTTGATTTTATTTTGTGCAAAATCTCCATACTTTTTCTCATCTTCCTTAAGACATAATTCACCCTTTTAAAGTGCATGTCCAGTGGTTTTTAGCATATTTGCAAGACTGTACAACAACAACACTAATTCTATGAAGAGATCATTTTCATCACCCCAAAAAGAAACCCTATATCCATTAGCAGTCACTCCCAACCGCCCACACCCCAACCATGGCCTCTGACAACCACTAATCTTGTTTCTGTCTCTAGAAATTTGCTTATCGTAGATGTTTCATAGGAATGGAATGATATAATAACACCAAGTTATTTTTAAATGATTAGCGCAAGACTATTTTTCTGGCTGTGACCTTCTAAAGTTGGTGGGCTAGTTGGCAGAGCACATACGCCTCTCTGCTATGTAACCAAGGGGGTAGACTCAGAGTGCTGAAAGATCCTGAATCTAAACTAAAATGAAGATTCCTGATGTTAAAAACCTAACATCTTCTCCTACCATGCACCCCTCGCCACCCCTCAGCAACATGAATACAGTCAGAAAGTGGAGTGGAGGCACTTCTTGGGGTCCAGCAGACCCAGCAATGGGGCAAACAATGGGGCATCCAGCCCACCACCCAGGCCTCACCAGCATCATTTCCACACCTGGCAAGGTCAGAGCCACGGTGCTATTCCCTGCTGTTGCAAATCTCGTCATTCTCACTTGGTCCTAGAAACATTTGTTTGAGACATTTGACTAGCCTGCGCTTTTGGAAAGGGACTTACTTAGAGTTCCCAGAGACAATAGAGGTGAAGAATAGATTTTCAGTAAAGAAAATTCGTGCCTATGACTGGAAGTGGCTGCCTAGATGCACTGGATTCTAAGATTCTGGGGCTATGAAGAGTTCAGTGACTGGAAGTGGCTGCCTGAATACCCTGGATTCTAAGATTCTGGGGCTACAAAGAGTGACGTGATTGATTAGTAATGTCTGCAAGAGTATGGGATAAGGGAGTAGCAGCAAAGGACCCTGTACTTCCTGTCCCTCTCTTAAATGTTCACCAAGGCCACTGAGCCCACTACCCATGAGGTATGAGTTCTCCCAGTCCTACTGGGGATTTTTTTTTTCTTTTTATATTTTTATTTCTAAATTTACTTATTTTTAATAGAGACAGGGTCTCCTTATGTTGCCCAGGCTGGTCTCAAACTTCTGGGCTCAAGTGATTCTCCTGCTTCGGCTCCCCAAAGTGTTGGGATTACAGGTGTGAGCTACTGTGCCCAGCCCCAGTGGGGATTTCTATTCTCCTACTTGTGAAATACACAGCCATGTCTCTATGCAGATGTGGCCCATGGAACCTACAGTCTCATAAAATCCTTTGGTGAAACTTCAGCAAAATCTTTAGGGAGAAACGTCTGGTCCAAGACATTCGAAGTTGAAGCCTAGAAACAGAACAGCGACAGTTCTCAAAATCGTCTTGCATCTGCTCAATACTGAGATCGCCAGTTACTGGGAACTAGTTCCTGAGAAGCAGCCCAACATACGGTGTGCTGAGCCATCGTCTCTGAAAGAATGGAAGGGTGAGGAATGAAGCCAACTCCCTACAATGCTCCACAGGCCATGCCTGGTACTGGTGATTAGGCAGAGAGATCAACTTGGCTGGGTATCGTCACACACCTGCAGGGGTGCCAGCCTTGCTGGGAGCCAAAGAAACCCTTTGTTAGACGGGTGTCCTCACTAGAGGGCACTTGGAACCTTCATTCCGGCTAACAGCTAAGATAATGCAGTTATGCACAAGATGTGCTTTCTACCGAAGCCTACACCATATTAATTCCAGAAGTGCTCATCTAAAACCAACAGCCAGGTGTGTTACAAATCTCATTTTCTGCCCGTTCCCCAGGACTGCAGAAATGATTCCACGCCACAGGCAAACATCCTCATTCTGAGTTGAGATCAAGTCGACAACAATTTACTGGGCACTAACTAGAGAAACGGGGACACAAGTCAATCCTTAAACAGCCAAGCACTGAGCTAAGGGTTCCCCCATTTCACTCAATCCCCATATCCCCATTTTACAAATAAGGAAACAGGCTCAAAGTTGCCTGAGGTCACACAGCAGGAAATGAGGGAGCAGGGGTCCACTCGGGCCACCCCGAGTCTCTGGTGCACGTTGCATGTTCTTTTCATCGTGCCACGCTGTCCTCTTGGCCCACAGCCTGGGTGAGGCATCATATCAATGTTCAAGAAAAGAACTAATGTGAGCTTGGCGTGTGAGGCACTTATGAATCATTAGGCAAATGGACCACAAAATATGTGAGAATGTTCAAGCAGGACTACTGGGTGCCCACATCTGTGACAATTAAAACCGGCTGGGTGCACTGGCTCACGCCTGTTATCCCAGCACTTTGGGAGGCCGAGGTGGGTGGATCACTTGAGGTCAGGAGTTCGAGACCAGCCTGGCCAACATGGTGAAACCTCATCTCTACTAAAAATACAAAAATTAGTCGGGCGTGGCGGCGCACGTCTGTAATCCCAGCTACTCGGGAAGCTGAGGCAGGAGAATTACTTGAATCCTGGAGGCGGAGATTGCAGTAAGCCGAGATTGCGCCACTGCACTCCACCCTGGGTGCCAGAGCGAGACCCTGTCTCAAAAAAAAAAAAAATTAAAAGTGCTCTACCTGGGAGGCAGAGGCTGCAGTGAGCCATGATGGTGCCACTGCAATCACGCCTGGGCAACAGAGTGAGACACTGTCTCTAGAGAAAAAAAAAAAAAAAAAAAAAGCAGCAACGCTTTAACACGTGCACGGTCAGCTGGAGTTGGTTACTGTACCCAGCACCTGAGAACTTATACCAGATGCTGTGATGTAATGTGAATTATAATACAAGTCTGGGATGCTGGGCAAACACAAAGGATGAAGCACCAGAGGGAATCATGGCGCCTTCACAGAGGTGGTGACACTGCGGCTAGCTCCTGATGCATGAACAGATGCCAGCCCTCGGGCAGATGGAGACAAGCACATGCAAAGGCACAGAGGCACAACGGGCTTTCAGAGAATGGCCCTGCACGCTGTCTCCACTTCATAGTGTAGGGAATAGGGCACCACTCAAGCCCTCCCAGCAAGGAATTTGGGGTCAGGAACAGGAATTCAGTTTCTGGATTCTTCACTTACGAGCTCACATGAACTTGACCAAAATAGGAAACCTCCAGTCTCTGCTTTTTCATCTGAAAAATGCAGAAAATCAAGCCTGCTTCATGACCATGTTTCAAGGGTTCCAATCATGTCAATATAAAGGCATAAGACCCTTTACATGGTGCTACACAGTGGCCTGAGGTAAAAGGATAATACGGCAGAGCACCCTGGGAGAGCAGGACACCCAGGAACCGGCTGCTGTGAAACCTCCCGCCCTGGGCAGTAAGAGAAGCTCCTTTAGGAGACGTCATGACCCCACGTCCCCTGCCCTTGGCTCACCTCTCACCCTCATGCTGTGGAGGGCCAGTGTGTACACATCGCCTACTCATTCCCACCCCCATAACCATGAAGTCTCCCCTGTGCTGCCCTCAGGACTTTCTCCAGAGCCAGAGAAGGGGACCAGCCCTGCTGGCAGGATAGTGTGGAATCAGGGTGGAGACAGTCAGCACCTTGAGGGGACAACCATCAGCCTATGGGGGGTGGATGTTGGTGGATGAATGCCCCATCCTTCCGAGGCGACTGCGAGGCATGTTCTCCACACCCCTCGGGGGACCCTCTGGCCGCCCACCTGCAGCCATCTCAAGAAACCCCCTTTCCTGACTGCCGTTCCTTCCCTTCTCACCTTCCGGCTCCCTCACTGTAGCTTCCTGGGATCAGCTCCCAGAGAAGCACCTGAATCCAAGCCCCTGACTCAGGCTCTGCTCCCAGGAGAACCACGACTACAACAGGGTTCTCCCTGCCTAGCCACCCAGCAGGCCCACCCCACAGAAGTGAAAATGCCCCCTGGTCCTTGGTCATGCATCTGCACACACCCGAGCTCTGGGGGAGGGGGGCACAAGGAAATTCAGTGCCCAGAGGGACCACGCCCTGGGCTCCTGCACTCCCATTCTCCTGACGATGGATAAACAGGCAGCTCTAAGAATCAATTCATTCATTTGGCCAAGTCAGCTGGACAGCCATTTGCTAAGGACCTAGAGAGGCCTGCCTTGCAGATGAGGCCATAGAGGTAGAGAAACAAAACACGGCTCTCGGCACTTACAAAATCAGTTTTGAAAACAAACAGGGAAACCTTCCTGCACACCAGAGCCCCAGTGAGCTCCTGCCCCATATCCACCTTCATGCCCCATATCCACCTTCATTGGGCTTCGTGGTGCTCTCTAGGGGCAGGAAGAGGCAAGAAGGGAAACCCAGGCAACCCGGGCCCCTTCCTAAGACTCCAAGAGGGCTGGGCCAACGAGGCTCGTGCCTATAATCCTAGTACTTTGTGAGGTTGAGGTGGGCGGATCACCTGAGGTCAGGATGAGACCATCCTGGCCAACATGGCGAAACACCATCTCTACTAAACATACAAAAATTCGCCAGGTGCGGTGGTGGGTGCCTGTAGTCCCAGCTACTCAGGAGACTGAGGCAGAAGAATCACTTGAACCTGGGAGGCAGAGGTTGCAGTGAGCCAAGATCGCACCTCTGCACTCCAGCCTGGGCGACAGAGCAAGACTCCATCCCAAAAATAAAATAAAATAGATTTGAAAGAGACAAGGCAGTTAACCAAGAAGCTCTCTGGGGGAAAAGGGTCTTGGTAGAGAGAAACCTTAGAGCCAAGGCTTCAAGGAGATGTGGGGGGGTGTGCACCACGCACGTTAAGGAACAGCAAAGAGACCAATATGCCCAGAGCAGATGAACACGAGGAGGAGTCGGAGGAGCAGAGAGAGGTGATGGGAGCACTGTAGCATGTCAAGTCCTTTTATACCACTCACCAGCTTTGGCTTTACTTCGAGGGAAGTGGGGAGCCACTGCAGGATCTTGAGCAGAGGAGTGATCTCATGAGGATGGGCACAGCCATCTCTAGCATGGGACCCTTCCTTGCAGCAGTGTCACTGGAACAAGACAGGCCCTGGGACTCACGATCACTTAGTGAACCCATGCTGGTTGTAGACTCTCCAGGAGGATGAGCTGCAGAAGGTTCTGGGCCTTCCCTGCTCTCACACTCCCAGCTTCATCTACCCCTTTCATTTTCCATCTCGGCATGCCACCACCCTCTACTCAAACGCATCTCCAACTCCACAGTCTGCCCTCGAGAAGCAGCTAGCATAGAGAAGCGGCCTCTCATTTGGTCTCCAGTTATAGTTGGCTCAGTGTGTCTGTGGCTTTTCTAATGAAAACATCATTGCCCTGAGAAAATGGCCTGTAACTGAGGCAACGGGAAGAGTCCAGGGTCCTTAAACCAAGCCAAATCCCCTCCTCCACTTGTTAATGACCATGTCCCTGGCTCACCTCATCCCTGTGCTCTCAAGAAGATAAACATTCTATGGCTGTTCATGTGAGCTGCTCCGCCCAGTGGCTTGCTAAATTGCGCCTGTTCTTCTTAATCCACCGACTTAACACACATTTTCCTACCAACTTAATACATAGACTATATCTGAGCACACTCAGCCGCATAATTACATTGTTACAAACCTTCTAACCAAACACATTTCCTCCTGGGATGGAGTTTTCTCTCCTGGTCTGCACAGTGGCAACAAGAGCCAGAGTCCCCTGGGCGGGGAACGGGTGGTGGGGCATCACCCAATGGGGGCAGGACAAGCAAGAAGTCCAGAACGAGGCATCTCGCAGAGGCAGCCACTGGCAGAAGGGCATGGGGGGGTGGGAGGCAGAGTCTGTTCCCATGACTTTCTTCATGCCTAAATACTTGCTACCGTGGTCTCAATGTTTGTGTCCTCTTCCCACTGCCAAATTCATACGCTGAAATCCTAACCTCCAAGATGATGATATTAGGAGGTGAGGCACTTGAAAGAGCTTATGGTTATGAGGGTGGAGCCCTTTATGAATGGGATTCGTGCCCTTATAAGAGAGGCCCCAGAGAGTTCCCTCATCTCTTTCACCATGTAAGGACACAGGGAGAAGGTGCCATCTATGAACCAGGCAACAGGCCCTCCCCAGATACCACATGTGCTGGCACCTTGATCTTAGACTTCCAGCCTCCACAACCATGAGAGATCTATTTGTTGTTTATAAGCCACCCAGTTTCTGGTACTTTTTGTTTCGTTGTAGTAGTCCGGATGGACTAAGGCACCTGCTGGTCACCTGCTGTGGGTAAGACACAGAGTTCAGGCCTGAGGATGAAGAGTTGGAGATGGGAGAAATGCCAGAACACCCTTTCTCATGAGATTCTGAGTCTAATAGGGGTGACAGACCCTAATCAGACACACACGTATGTAATTAGGAACCACAGCCAGTGCTGTGACAGGTTCCTAGAAAACCTTGCCAGAATCTCCAAAAAAAACAGCCTGCTTCCAACCTCAGGGGTGTCAGAGGGGAGAGGGAAGCCAGCTCCCACTGTGGGGGTCTCAGAAGGGGGGACAGCCTGCCCTAGCAAAGCCCTCAAGCCTGGAGGAGAAGTTTTCACCTCTAAAATAGGTAAATATGTTTTTTCTCCTTCTGTGCGCAATTACAGAAAACCTGCTGCCAAATTCTTCCCAGAATCCACTTCATTCCAGGGCTTTTAGAATTCCCTTAAGGAAGAAAGTGAAGAAAGAGGTGGGGCGGGGGGAGGAGGGAGGAGGAAAGAGAAGGAAGGTACGTAGAGAGGGAAAACCCAAACTTCTAATTATTTGTATGTCAAACTCCATAAAAATAAAAGAGGACTTTACATCTAATTGCTCTTAATGCTTTAATAGAACATTCCCCAATAAAATACCTCCCAGCAGTTTAACCTTCAAAGCGGGAGGAAACCATCTCCATAATTCAAACTTGAAGGTAGAAGAACAGAACTGGAACACATCAGACAAATTGCCGTCTGTTTTTCTTCAATTTAAAGCTCAACAATTTGTCTTCCTGTCACACCGCCTTGCTACATAAAACTTTCTGGAAAAAGCTGCATTCAAAAAGCTCACCATCAAGATTAGGGGGAGTGGCTGTGCACGTGGCTCACACCTGTAATCCCAGCACTTTGGGAGGCTGAGATGGATAGATCACTTCAGGCCATGAGTTCGAGACCAGCCTGACCAACATGCTGAAACCCCATCTCTCTACTAAAAAAACAAAAAATTAGCCAGGTGTGGTGGTGCATGCCTATAATCCCAGCTACTCGGGAGGCTGAGGCAGGAGAATAGCTTGAACCCAGGAGGCGGAAGTTGCAGCGAGCTGAGGTTGTGCCACTGCACTCCAGCCTGGGCGACAGAGCCAGACTTTTTTTTTTTTTTTTTTTTTGAGACAAAGATTCAGGGGAAGCGTGAGAGAAAAAACATGGGGGGATCTCCCCAGGGGCCTCCAGACTGTACACAAGACCGGCCAAGAGATCCAGAGTGGGTACCAACATGGAAGGCTCTGAATTAGATGATATTTTGGAAAATGTTATGACCCTCTCTACAGGTAAAAATAAAGGATGTGCCATTCATTCATTCAGAGACAGGGTCTTGCTCTGTTGCCCAGGCTGGAGTGCAGTGGCACAATCACAGCTCACTGCAACCTTGAACTCCTGGGCTCAAGCGATCTTCCTGCCTTGGCCTCTGGGATTATAGGCATGCGCCACAGTGCCCAGCTCTTTTTAAATGATGATTATCGTTGACTAAAAACAGCCAAGGCTGGGACACAAAAGAAAGCTATCATAGTAGACACGACTACAGAGACACTCTGACAATCACCAAGTATAAAAAACCACTCTAATGACCATGAAGGGTAGATGGCAGGGGACTTTCTAGCAGAGTCTGCATTCAAACTCCAGCCCTGCCACTGTGTGTGGGGTCCTGAGCAAGCTGCTTAGCCTGTCACCCTCTTGTGAACTGAGAACACAAAAGGACCTTGCTCATTGGCCACCACGAGGATTAACTTAGCTGACCTATGTGAGACAGAACAATTCCTGGTGTTCGGAAAACACCTGGAAAATGTAAAAAATAAGATAGCTATTATGTTTTGTCAATAATGAATTAGTGGCACCTGTTCCAGGGACCTGTGGTGTACGTGCTGTGTTCATCTCTCAGCCTGACTGGTCAGCAAAGTTGCTATTAGTACAGGTCAGTTTTTTTCTGCAGGAAAATGGAAAGAGCCTCAGAAACACCGTGTCTCTCACTGGTTTGAAGACGGTGGTTTGCCCCATTTGATGGGTGAATCTGGGGTTCAGAGAAGGAAAGCGATGCGTTCCAGGTTACGGAGCTAAGATAGGGCAGGGTTTCCAAAGACCACAATGCAAAGCCCAGGGCAGTTTCCATGAAGCCACACTGTCTCCTGCTCCCCACATGCCCATCTGAGGCCAAACCTTGAAATGACCATCTGCAGGTGTTCCATCTTCCCAATCTGTAAACCAGTTACCTGGTCTGGATGTGGGAGGTAATAATTCCAACATGTGCCTGGTACCACCTCTTAACAGAAAAGTATCACAGAAACCAAAGATTCTGCAATGTGAATCTTTTCATGTGTATTATTGCATGCATTTTTTTTTTAAGACAGGGTCTTGCTTTGTTGCCCAGGCTGGAGTGCAGTGGCACAGTCTCAGCTTACTGCAACCTTCACCTCCTGGGCCCAAGCAATCCTCCCACCTCAGCCTCCAAAGTAGCTGGGACTACAGGTGCATACCACCACACCTAGCTAATTTCTTTATACTTTTTGTAGAGATGGGGTTTCACCACATTGCCCAGGCCGGTGTCAAACTCCTGAGCTCATGCAATCTGCCTGCCTCGGCCTCAGGATCACCTGAGGTCAGGAGTTTCAGACTAGCCTGGCCAACATGGCAAAACTTCGTCTCTACTAAAAATACAAAAATTGGCCAGGCATGGTGATGTGCACCTGTAATCCCAGCTACACAGGAGGCTGAGGCAGGAGAATCACTTGAACCCGGGAGGCAGAGGTTGCAGTGAGCCGAGATCATGCCACTGCACTCCAGCCTGGGTGTCAGAGTGAGACTCTGTCTCAAAAAACAGAACAAACAAACAAACAAAAAAACACAAATAAATGTAGAAGAGTAGGTTGTGTGAGAAAATGTAAAACCATAAAGAGGAGGGGAAATGACTGAGGTGGAGGACCACCCTCTCTTCAGAGGTATTGAAAAGAAACCGTCCTGCAAAGATCTGAAGATCTGTGAGGCACGAGTCCCGGGCGGAAGAAACAGTGAAGACGCTTAACAGGAATCAGGCAGGCCCCGGTCAGATCACGCAGAACATGCAGGCCAGGGAAAGGAGGGTGGATATTCTTTTTTTTCTGAGTACAATGGAGTGTTGTACACATAAGAATGGCATGAGCTGACTTAACACTTTGAAAAGTAAAATCAGAACCCACTCAAACAAAGCCACTGTAAACAACAATCAAGGAACTTTGAACTTAGAAATTAGATATTAAGAGACTGTTGCTAATTTTATTGTGTAATAGTGTTGTGTGTGGTTATAATTTTTTTGTCTTACTGTAAGAGATTCATATATAAGCAAGTATTTATAGCTGATATAATATCTAGGACTTGCTATAAGTTATTAAGCAAAAAACAAAGCAGAGAGTGTAACAGGCTCAGCAAAGCAAGAGTAGTAACAAGTGAGTAACTGCGAAGACTGGGGGATGGGTACGCAGGGGCTGTTATACTATTCCATCTATTTTTGTTCATGTTTGAAAAATTCCATAATTTAAAAATTTTTAAATAAAAAGCAGAAACAAACATATTAACATTTTGACTCTGTGGCCATATAGCAGACAGGGGAAAGGTATCTTTGCTGGGTAAGGTCCTCTGAAAGCCAAGGTCACATCCTCATTAACCATGAACTTGGGAGGAAAACACGGGTCCTATCCAGCCTCATACCCTCCTCCATCTGAGCGCTTCTGTCTCTTAAATGACCGTATCTGTTGCCTGGCTGAGCAATTTCCAATTCAGATAAAAGAGCCAAAACAGATTAGCCCCAATCTGCACAAATGAACCCAAATCACAGGCTGTGACCCTGCTGGTGACCCAAAGACAATTTCTTCCTCACGGGCTTGGCGCCTCCCGACACTGTGACCGTGGCAATTACAAAGGGATGCAGCTCACACACACTACCTCAAGATGTGATCACTGGACAAAAATTAGCTCATTAGCTACTGTTCCTGGTCACAATTACCTGCCACAGGGCTCAGGTTGTTAAAGCTGTGATGCAGACTCACTCTTCAAAAGATCTGCTCCTCAGTGACTCAGGTTAACAAAGGCTGCACAACCTCACTGAAGATGCCAGTGCTGGTGAAGGCCTGGGTTAGGTCTGGCCTTGTACCTTGAGGAGCTAGGCAAATAATTCATTCACATCTTGTTTATCCATCCTTAACCCCTGGTAGCAAAGTCTACTGGGAAGACAGACTCTAATCCAAGAACCAAACAACTGGAATCATACTTATCATGGTTGATCTACCCAGCCTCTCTCTCTAGAATCATTCACCCTGCTTTAGATCTGACCATCATCATCTCTTGCCTGAACAGCTCAAAGAACTTCCAGCCCCTCCGACACTGGAATCCTCCTATCCACTTCTCCACAATGCCCAGGAGGGGATTATGGCTCTGTCCCTCGAACAGATCTGATCAATTACTCCCCCCTCCTTAAAGGTCTTCAATAGTTGCCCACTATCCACAGAACCAAGAACAAACTCCTCACTGGGACCTTGGGAATCTGTTCCCAGGCCACCCTTGCAGAAACCCCACCCTCAATCATTCCCCAAATGTACTCTGGACTCCAGAATTCTAGGATACAGCCACAGGGAGCAACCTGAAGCTTCCTTGACACAGCATCTTCCCTCATGCCTCTCCCCCTTGGCACAAACTGTTCTAACTGGAGTGCACTCTGTGAACTTCTGGAAGGATGTCTCCGTGATCCTTGGGTCCTGAGCACCTAGAAACCATACTTGACTGAGGCTGGTAAAGATCGTAGGATGATATAGAACTGCCTTCATTTATTAGCTTCCTGTGTCTCAGACACCAGCCCACACTTCTTTACCTGCATTATCTCATTCAATCCTCACCAATACCCATGAGGTAGGTTCTATTATTTTTCCCATTTTCATGATTTTTAAACACGGAGGCTCACAGAGGTACAGTAACTTGCCCAAGGTCACAATCCTAGCAAGTGCTTACGCAAGGATTAGAGTCAAGGTCTTTGTGAATCAAAAGGTCATTTGTTAATCACTATAGGGACAATCTGATCTACTGACGACTACAGAACAGAGCATATACTTCCTCGTGACCCCAGGTAACAAAACAAGTTAATTTTCCTCATGAGAGATTACTATGTACCAGGCACTAAGCACAGACCACTACTTGCCTTCTGTTTTATTTGGAGTGACAATGTGCTCCACTAAAAAACAGAAATCACATTGCTCAGCATCCCTAGCAGAGGAAGTTCAGGCCAGTGAGAAGTAAGAGAAAGTGTTTGAGTGACTTGCGGTAACCTCTGTACGAGAAGTTGGCATGCACTTTCTCCCCCCTTCCCCTGCTTCATCCTTCCTACTGCCAAGAACACAGGTGTCATGGCTGGGGCTCCAGCAGCCACTTTAGACAATGAAATGAAATCCCCTTGGAAACATAAGCAACACAGCAGAACAACAACATCCAAGTAACTGACAAATGCTCATTTGCTCATTCAACAAACATCCACTGAACTCTATTATGTGCCAGGCATTGTCCAGGCTCCTTGGAATAGATCTGTCGGTGAGCTAATGAGACAAAGGCAGGCCGGGCGTGGTGGCTCATGCCTGTAATCTCAGCACTTTGGGAGGCCGAGGCGGGTGGATCACCTGAGGTCGGGAGTTCGAGACCAGCCTGACAAACATGGAGAAACCCTGTCTCTACTAAAAGTACAAAAAAATTAGCCAAGCATGGTGCCACATGCCTGTAATCCCAGCTACTCAGGAGGTTGAAGCAGGAGAATCACTTGAACCCAGGAGGTGGAGGTTGCGGTGAGCCGAGACTGTGCCATTGTACTCCAGCCTGGGCAGCAAGAGCGAGATTCCATCTCAAAAAAATAAAATAAAACAAGACAAAGGCTCCTGCCCTCATGAGGCTTAAAACTTAAGACCAAAAGGCAGTGATAAATCATGAATGTAAGAAGTGATGTATTAGAAAACAAGAAATGCTATGGAAATAAAAACTTAAGCAAAATAAGGGGGACTAATCATGCGGGGAGGGGGAGATTGGACAAGAAAATCTGAGGTACAAATGAGTGAAAAACAAGAAAAACAAGATCTACAAAGATGTAGCTAATGTCACTCCCTAACAAACTTGGGAAAGAGCCTTGCCAGATACAGAAAGAGAGGCAGAGACCATCTGTGGATTTAGTTCAGTCCTAACAGCTCCTTAGCTCACATTACCAGAAACGAGGGAATGTGCTCAAAGGCAAGCCTATTCCACGCTAGGTCGCCATTTTTAAGTGGCCTTTCCAGCATGGATAACAAAGGGCATTTTGTAGCTCCGTGGGTGGCATTCCAGGACCCCACCTCTCCACTTTAACCTGTGTGGCTCAGCTTTCAGGGAGCTCTCTCGGGTCTCAGAGAGCTTCCAAGTAAGAATGCATTTGAAGGAAAGTTCTTCTGCTTAAAATAAAACATTTTCATGATGGCTACTTGGTGGCTGGAGCTGAGCAGCAGCAGGTACGAGTCTCACACATCTTTGCTTCGGCTATGTTTGGCACCAGTATGAATTCAGCGAACTCCGGTTTGCTCAGTGAACCAGTCAACTTTGCAAACTTCCAGAGTCACTAGCCTTGACAGTTGTCTCTCTTTAAACTGCATCGCTGCTGCTGCCAAGAATATCTCCCCTCTGCCGAGCTTCCTGTTGCTCCCCTCCCAGGCTCCAAAATAAAAAGAAGTTGCTTGGCAGTGATGTCACATTGCCACTGTCACCGCCTGCAGGGCATTCACATGCTGGCTATATTTAAGACGCAGGCTTCATGTTCAGTGACATGGAAATTGCCACCTTGTGAACCGTACCGGAAAGGCAAGATTTGAAAAATTATTTCTACGAATAATCAGGCTGCAAATTCTGCCTCTCCGGAAGCAAAGAGGGAAAGTCAAGTGGGTTAAACTGAGCACAGGCTCCGGCTCCTTAGATCGCCTACATCCAGCTGTTTCATTCCAACCATTTCTCGGAAGGAACTTAAACATCAGCATTTACTTAGTGGCCATGCCTCTGTTCCCATTGTTCACCTTTCCTGGGCTCTTCTGGTATCCCTCAAAACCATTCTGCTATTTTTCTTTCTCTCTAGACATCTCTACCTACTTCTCATTAGAAAAGACAAGAAATGAAGCATTAATGAACGGGAAAAGCATTTCCCTCCCTGGTGAATAATTACCGTAACCTTTTCATAAGAGTTCTGTCATATTTATGGGTTTTGGTAATTTTTTTTTATTTCCTCCTGCTTCTGTCCTTTGATGGGAGAAAGCGATGGGCTAGAGCGACATTTCAGACACAACCTTCTCCCTTTTCCCTTAACAGCTACATGTTTTTCACATCTTGATGAACTGCCCAAGTCTGTGTTTGGTGCAGATTTTTCAGGGAACATCTGGCATCGGGTACTAATGACTCTGACGCTCAACCATTCAACGCAGGTACGCGCTTCAAAACGCAGATGTTCACGCAAATATACCTTGCTGCTTGCTCCCTAAAAAGTTGAGTTCGTCAACAAAACCTGAGTCTTTGATTGGCTTCTAGAAGCATTAGAGAAAATAAACAAGCACATGGCTTTCTCCCTTGTACATGATTGCTCTGAGATGTCACCAAGCTTCTGCTCCTCTCCCATTATGCTGCGTCTACCATTTTATATTTTAAAAAACTATCTAGGAAACCTATACTGGTTACAAAATTCTGAAAGGCTAATGAAGAAATTCATATGGCTTTCCACTGTTGGTCATGTTTGAGAAGGTGCTTCCATTATTTTAAATTTCAACATTAATGCATTCGGCATTTCCATTCTCCCACCTTTGGGAGTCCCACATCATTAATCCCAAAAGAAAAACCAGCTGGGAAATCATTCACGCCAAGGATACCTTCACCTTCCACAGCCACAGAAGCAGGAGCCAAGCAGTGATGAATGGTAGGAGAATTAGCTCAAGTTCTGATGAGCGGGCCCTCCTGCCTCAGCCTGCCGCCAAGAACTTGGGCCATGAAAACATTCATATCTCTTGGCTGGGTGCAGTGGCTCACACCTGTAATCTCAGCACTTTGGGAGGCCAAGGCGGGTGGATCACTTGAGGTCAGGAGTTCGAGACCAGCCTGGCCAACATGGCAAAACCCCATCTCTATTAAATATACAAAAATTAGCTGGGCGTGATGGTGCGTGCCTGTAATCCCAGCTACTCGAGAGGCTGACTCAGGAGAATCACTTGAACCTGGAAGGTGGAGGTTGCAGTGAGCTGAGATTGCGCCACTGCATTCTAGCCTGGGCAAAAGGGAAACACTCTGCCTCCAAAAAGAAAAAAAAATCTTATACTTTGCCCTGAGATTCCACTTGGGGAAATACACATTAAGGAAAGAAACGGACAGAGAAATACACACAGATACTGAGATAGTCACTGCAGCCTTTATCTATAATCTCACACTGGAAGCAGCTGCAATGCAAATCGAGGTGGAAACCACCAAGTACCCTAAGGAATGCTACACAGCCGTTACAAATCACAGCGGGTCAGGCTCTCTCACTCACTGCTGTGGGCGTAAAAGAGAGGCCACTTTCTTGGAAAGGATTTTAGTAACACAAGATCAAGAGCCTTTACAAACATGCTTACCTTCTAACATGGGAATTTCACTTTTTGGAATCTAGCTGAAGGAAATGATTTTTAAAAGGCGGAATAGGTTTATAAAAATACATGTTCATAGAAATACTAATCCTACAAGGGAAAAAAATGGTTAAGAAAAATGATGTGAGAAACAAGGACATATCCAAACACCGAACTCCACAAAGCCATCAAGTGATATCCATGTAACTGAATAATATGAGACAATGTCTGTTGTTTATTGTATTATCATAATAAAAGTTTTCAAAGCAGACCCTCAATTTATAGATTCAGAATGATCTGAATTATATAAAATACATATATGCATAAAAATAAACTGAAATAAAATGCCCCATAAATAATAAATTCAATGATGGTAATTGTGTTCAGGTTATTTTCCTCTTTAAACTTTTCTGGTATTCCCGGACTTAAGAATTCTAACTTGCAAAGTATCTTCATGTAGGGTGAAAATACCCTAAAACTTAAGAGGAAAACCTTAAGGATTCGAACGTACACATTACATTTATGAACAGGGAAAAAAAAATCTTGTATTTAAACATAGAAACAATGAAATAATGTAAATTGCATGTATACAACAAACAGTGGTGTAACTATGTAAAAATATACTTAAGTGAACTAAGAATGGAAATAATTATCACGCTAGGGTCATGGGATTTGGGACTCTTTTCCCCATTTTGAGTTGTTATGCTTCTTTCACAATTTAAAGGTAATTTTTTTTTTAAGTATGAAAACAAGAGTTCCTTCAAGAATCCCACTTGTGTATATCTTAATCTGAAAGCACTCAGCTTTACATTGAGTGAGCAAAGCAAGTTGCAGAACAGGGGGCGCATGTTGAAAGCTCACAGGCAGATCCTTAAAAACCCACAAAGCAACTGGGCGCGGTGGCTCACGCGTCTAATCCCAGCACTTTGGGAGGCTGAGGCGGGCAGATCACGAGGTCAGGAAATAGAGACCATCCTGGCTAACCCGGTGAAACCCCGTCTCTACTAAAAAGACAAAAACTTAGCCAGGTGTGGTGGCGGGCGCCTGTAGTCCCAGCTACTGGGGAGGCTGAGGCAGGAGAATGGTGTGAATCCGGGAGGCGGAGCTTGCAGTGAGCAGAGACAGCGCCATTGCACTCCAGCCTGGGTAACAGAGCAAGACTCCGTCTCAAAAAAATAAATACCCACAAAGCAAGCTGTCTCAGTCTGTTTTGTGCTGCTATAACCGAATACCTGAGGCTGGGTAATTTATAATGAACAGAAATTTCTTTTCTCACAGTCCTGGAAGCTGGGAAGTCAACAATCAAGGGGCTGGCGTCTGGCGAGGACCTTTGTTGCGTCATCATAGGTCAGAAGGCAGGAACGGAAAAAGGAGCCCAGCCAGCCCTTTTATAACAGCATGAATCCCACCTCCCCTCCATGGGGGGTGGAGCGCTCATGGTCTAATCACCTCTCAGGTGGTACCACCTTTTTATACTGTTGCTTGGTAATTAAGTTTCAACATGAGTTTTAGAGGGACAACCTTCTAACCACAGCACAAACCTACATGTTGTTTATGGTTTACTTAAAAATAAAATCTAAAACAAAAATGACAAATGTTAGTAGTGCTAATTGTTGCAGTGGGTCATAGTATTCTTTATATTTTTCAAACCAGCCAAGAAACAAAGAATTAGCTCCCAGCTTGGTTCTGAGCTAAAAATCAGCCTTTCTAAGGCTTTCAATGAGCTTATCCGTTCAGATCATTGCTGGCATCCTCTCTAAGTCCTTGCTACTTAAAATGTGTGGTCTAGGAACCAGCAGCATCAGTGTCACCTGGGAGCTTATTAGAACTCCAGCATAGCAGGCCCCACTCCAGACCTGCTCGATGAGAATTTAAAGCCTAACCTGAGCCCCAGGTGTTTGGTGGGTACATTAAGGTTTGAGAAACTCTGCTCTAAGCCACCAGTTGTCAACCTTGGCTGCACACTGGAATTACCTGAGGGTCTGGGCCTCAGCTCCAGAGATTCTGATTTAATTGGTCTGGAGGGCAGCCTGGACATAACCATTTTAAAGGCTCCCCAGGTGACTATGATGTTCAGCAAAGTTTAAGCAACATATTTCGCTCTTCAACCCAGAGAATTCTTTATTAGGAAGTTAGTTACATCTGAGCAACAGCAGGCTAGATTAACTGCAGAAAATGACTTTTTGCAGGCTTGAAATGGAGGCATAATTTACTTCCATGAAACCAACAGTAATCACCATGGCTGTCTGTTACTCAGTACTTACGCAGGGTATTCAATGTGCTTAACACTTGACATGCAATCTCTCTTCATCATCTCTCTATGGGAAGGTCTATTACCACCGTGGTTTTCTAGATAGGGAGCCTGAGGGGTAAAACGGCCATCTCAGATCACACATCTAAGAGCAGTGGAAGCCCTTGCATGACACTAAGGACGAGCACCGCCTTAAATTAAGCAGCGTAAGTGCCTCACTTGTCTCACCCTTGCCCTAGCCCTGAGAAGCAGGACTCAAGTCCACACCTGCCCCATACGACACTTCCTGCTAAGAGTAGCCCCACAAAAATGGAACTTCTGGAGCTGTCAGACTGAAGGCTAAAATCTTTGCTTGTGGCCGGCCAGGCGCAGTGGCTCATGCCTATAATCCCAGCACTTTGGGAGACCGAGGTGGATGCATCACCTGAGGTCGGGAGGTCGAGACCAGCCTGACCAACATGGAGAAACCCACCTCTACTAAAAATATAAAAATCAGCCAGGCGTGGTGGCACATGCTTGTAATCCCAGGTACTCAGGAGGCTGAGGCAGGAGAATCACTTGAACCCAGGAGGCGGAGGTTGCAATGAGCTGAGATCGCGCCACTGGACTCCAGCCTGGGCAACAAGAGCGAAACTCTGCCTCAAAAAAAAAAAAAAAAAAAATCTTTGCTTGCATATCCTTCCCTTCAATTTCTAGCACCCACAGGACAGAATCAGCTGTATTGTGTTTCTCTCTGATTGACTAAGCTTCACACGGAACAGTAAATGTTTGATGAGTGAATCAACAAATAAACAATATCGGCCAGGAGCAGTAGCTCAGGCCTGTAATCCCAGCACTTTGGGAGGCTGAGGCAGGTGGATCACCTGAGGTTAGGAGTTTGAGATCAGCCTGGTCAACACACTGAAACCCCATCTCTACTAAAAATATAAAAAAATTAGCCGGGTGTGGTGTCGGGCCCCTGTAATCCCAGCTACTTGGGAGGCTGAGCAGGAGAATCTCTTGAACCCGGGAGGCAGAGGTTGCAGTGATCTGAGATCGCACCACTGCACTCCAGCCTGGGCAACCAGAACGAAACTCCGTCTCAAAAACAAACAAACAAACAATATCAATCATTCATCTGTGACTGAATTTCATCGGTAGCATCAAAGTGCAGGAAAACAGCTCCTCCTAAACCATATTCCCTCTTGACTGACATGTGTATCTCGTACTCACCCCCGGCCCCGAACACCAGCCCCACCCACCCCATGCACTCAACGCTCCTTGGCTGCTCTGGGGTACATCATGAGACCAGCCAGCTACTGACAAGCATGTGCTTAACAATGGCGAAGGGCACAACTCACTGAGCTCACGAGACTCAGCCAAGGGAAAGAGCCAGCGACCTTCAGGAAGCGACCTTCATGCCCAAGGAGAAGCAAGAGATGGGAGAGCCAGAGTGGGTCACATACGCAGCAGTGGTTTGGTGTGGACTGGATCCAGTCTCTAGACAAGGACTCAAAAAGATCAGGGCAACTGAAAGGGACATTGCACACAAAATTCCGATACATTTGTAAATGGTCTTGAAAACGAGAACACTGCGGAAAGAGCTAAAGCAGAGATTCTCACTGGGGGCCGTGGGGACAGTCTGGATCATCACAAGGATGATGGGTGCTACTGTCGGAGGTGTTTGAACCATAACAGCTCCATCTGGAATAGGAGCCGGTTAAAATGAGGCTGAGACCCACTGAGCTGCATTCCCAGGAAGTGAGGCACTCCTAGT
This sequence comes from Pongo pygmaeus, assembly GCF_028885625.2. Classification (NCBI taxonomy): domain Eukaryota; kingdom Metazoa; phylum Chordata; class Mammalia; order Primates; family Hominidae; genus Pongo; species Pongo pygmaeus. The sequence continues at coordinate 16,648,153 of NC_072391.2, forward strand.
CACAGGATGAGATGGGAGGTCAGGAGGACTGGTGTCATTAGACACAGGTCACAAAGACCCTGATGATAAAACAGGATGCTGTAAGGAAGCTGGCCAAAACCCACCAAACCAAGTTGGTGATAAAAGTGACCTCTGGTCATCCTCACTGCTCATTATGTGCTAATTAGAATGCATAAGCATGTTAAGGACACTCCCCCCAGCACCATGACAGTTTACAAATGCCATGGCAATGTCCGTAAGTCACCCTACATGGTCTAAAAGGGGGAGGAACGGTCAGTTCCAGGAAATCCTGCCCCTTTCCTGGAAAACTCATGAATAATCTGCCTCTTGTTTAGCATATAATCAAGAAATAACCATAAGTACTCTAAGTCAGCCGGCCCATGCCGCTGCTCTGTCTGCGGAGTAGCCATTCTTTTGCTTCTTTACTTTCTCTAATAAACATGCCTTCACTTTAAGGACTTGCCCTGAATTCTTTCTTGCACAAGATCCAACAACTCTCTCTTGGGATCTGGATCAAGACCCCTTTCCATTAGCACTATCAGCACTTACAGCACGGAGCCGAGGATACTAACTGTCCTGAAAGGCCAAGGCAGTACCACACAACCAAGATCAGCCTACCTCCTGCAATACTTCAATCGTCCCGTGGCCATTCATGTAGGCGGAAACCTTACTTATAATCTGAGCCTAGAAAGGAATGCCTTTCATATATACTGACTATGCCAGGTTTACTTTACAGTTCACCCACTCTCTGCTCTTTTTCTGGACTCCTTCTAAAGAATGACTTCTGATCTTCTTGCCTTCTTAAAATCAAAACTCATCCATGAGAAGGAGGTGCAAGCACTTGGCGTCAGCATGTTTTCTGGCAGAGCTGCACCCGACCAATATGTACTGAAATCTATTTTGTATTATAAATTCCTTTCCTTTCATTTCTCTTTCATATTAGAATGTTATACTGATTTTTAAATTACTTGTGTAAATAGGTTATATTCGCTATAAATTTCATTTCAGAAGGGGGCATTACCAAATATTTTTATTTAAAACAGATATTGAGTCTGCTAAGATCAATTCTAAATATGCCAAAGTAGCTGGACCAGCGGTTTGCTAATAAGGTCAGATTATATCAGACCAAAATATCTAGCCAAGGAAAAGCACAATGGAGAACACAGCAGAGAGCTTCGGGCTACCGCTTAGAATGGCTGAGCCCAGATTTCACCCACCAAGACAGGGTGCGCAAGACAGCTGGCACAAGAGTGACAGCACGGTAATGTCACTCCGGAAAATCGACAGAATCCAAGTGTCACGAGCCCTCTGTGGAAGCAACCCACTGTCGGAGACATCTGCAGGCTACACCTCACCGCATGCACCCCCAATCTGATGGGAGGAACATCCTGGTTTTCCTTTTGAGCAAACTCTCCTCCATCTTTGCTCCTGCTCCATGGAGTTCAGGTGAGGGAAAGCCAGCCACCCCCAGCTCCGGGGGAATGGGACCCAGGCTTGGGCAGCAAAAGTAACACAGCTGGCCCGGGAAATGAGAGAGTGAATCCCAGCACTTCTCCAGAGCTACTGGAAAAAAGTCTTCTCCTCCCACCGGCATTGTTAAACTGATGGGATTTAGACTGGGGCCCCTGGGGGCCCTCTTGTCACCACAAGAGAAGAGTGATCTAAGAATGAAGCCAATACCGAGGGAAAGAGAGAGGAGACATGGAAAGTCATGGGGACTGCACGATATGCATGATACCCCCTGAGAGCTTTGATCCAGCCCAGCAAAAAGCTAGCTCTTCTCCTATAGGTTTAAGTTTCACGAGCCAATCAACTGCGTTTTTCATAGGCAGTTTAGGGTGGGTTTCTGTCACCTACTACTGACTCTAAGTGGTAAGATTCCTTTTCCTTTTTTTTTTTTTGAGACAGGGTCTCTCTCTGTCTCCCAGGCTGGAGTATAGTGGTACAATCTCAGCTCACTGCAGCCTTGACCTCCTGGGCTCAGGTGATTCTCCCACCTCAGCCTCCTGAGTAGCTGGGACTACAGGCGTGCACCACCATGCACCGCTAATTTTTGTAATTTTTGTGTAGACAGGGTCTCACCATGTTGCCCAGGGCTGGTCTCCTGGGCTCAAGCTATCTGCCCACCTTGGCCTCCCAAAGGACTGGGATTATAGGCGTGAGCCACTGCACCTGACCTCTATGTGGTAAGATTTCAATGAATGGCTGAGGGGCTTCCAGAAAGCCCCAATTCCCAGAAAATGACTAAAAATACTGTCTTGGGGCAAATGACCATCCGCAGGTCTAAAGCCCAGCCTAACTGGCTGCTTTGTGCCAAGAGAAGATGCCAACAGGAAGAGAACCATGAAGGTGCTGGAAGAACTGACATTTCTCAGTGACACTCGTACCAAGTGACAGTCACTGGCCCCACGGTCCCTTCACTCCCTCATTTAGCAAATATGACTGAGCAATGCCAGGCACTGTGCTAGGTGCAAGCACAGGCCATTGCCCTCATGGATCACACAGTCTAAAAGGGAAGACAGGCAGTGCATGGACAACAACCCGGACTGTGACTGTCAATAATAACGCTATTCAGGAATACCGGCTCCCATGAAGCGTATCTCAGAGGGACCTGACCGGGCTCATGATCAGGCAGGAGATGGTGCACAAAGCCTTCCTCCCTTTTTTTTTTGAGTCTCGCTCCATCGCCCAGGCTGGAGTACAGTGGCCGATCTCAGCTCACTGCAGCCTCTGCCTCCTGGGCCCAAGTGATTCTCTTATTCTTCTGGAGTAGCTGGGATTACAGGTACACGCCACAACACCCAGCTAATTTTTGTATTTTTGGTAGAGACAAGGTTTCACCAGGTTGTCCAGTCTGGCCTTTAACTCCTGACCTCAGTGATCTGCCTACCTCAGCCTCTCAAAGTGTTGGGATTACAGGCGTGAGCCACCACGCCTGACCAACAAAGGCTTCTGTATTCATGTAGTCAGAAACAGAAAGCCCCACTCAAACTCTCTTGAACAAAAAAAGTTTACTGACCTACATACCTAGAAAGTCAAGAGGCAGCTCTGGTGCCTTTTGCCAGCAGCCTAGTGATAAAACCATGTCCACTACAGCAACTCTTCTTCCAGTGAAAGAACCCCTCTCTTCCTCCCCTCCTCTCATCCATAAACCTAGGCTTCCTAAATCAGATAACAAAGCAAATGTTAATGTTTGAAAGACATGTAACAAAAACTGAGTCTTATTTCTGGTCTCTACTAAGCCTGAGAGCAAAGTTTTGTTTTATTTTACATTATGAATTTAAGATATTCCTCCAAAGCATGTTTCTTTTACCAAACAGAATATAATAATGTGGGCTTCATAAAACAGTGACAGATTGGGCATGGTGGCTCACACCTGTAATCCCAGCACTTTAGGAGGCCGAGGCAGGCAGATTACTTGAGGTCAGGAGTTCGAGCCCAGCCTGGACAACATGGTGAAACCCCATCTCTACTAAAAATACCAAAATGAGCTGGGCATGGTGGCACATGCCTGTAGTCCCAGCTACTCAGGAGGCTGAGGCAGGAGACTTGCTTGAACCTGGGAAGCAGAGGTTGCAGTGAGCCGAGATCACGCCACGGCACTCCAGCCTGGGAGACAGAGTGAGACTCCACCTCAAAAAAAAAAAAAAAAAGTGACAAATTCTTTTTTTTCAGTCTCATGTACAATGCTGCCATCTTGGCCTGGGGACCTCATCTCAAGCGGTTTCCAAGACTCCAGAAGTGCTAGCATATGGATGGCAAATTCTTGGTAGGCTTGCCACCACATCCCATTCCCATGGGCATGGCAGACATTGCTAATCAATAACAACACTCTTTCCTGTTGAGTCCTGACAGGACTCCAGTCCTTCTCAGCCAGAATCCCAGGCAGCAACTACCAGAGTTGGCAGCAGGATGAACCCTACTGGCTTTTCCCACCAGAGCAGGTGTTCTGAACTGGGGAGATAGCAATGAAAAGGCCCAGACCCTTGATTCCAAAGCCATCCCTAGCCCAAGGTGGGCTCAAATTCAAGCCAGAATTCCCCATAATTCAAGTCAGTATGCCCGACCTTCTCAATTCCCACCATTTGACTCTTGTGATAAAAATATAATCAGTGCCTTTGAATGGACACTGAAGAAATAAATGTACTGTCCTTTTTCACAAAGGACATAGTCTTCATATTTCTCCAATGATTTAAAAGCAAAGGAAGGCAGAAGCTGAGCCTTAAGGTGGAGTGTGAGATTTAAAGCCTTCATAGAAAGCCAATAAAGGTTGCCTGGGGTGCAGGACAGCATGATCTGAGCAGGGGTCCCAAGGCCATTCCAGGCTGTACAGTACAGTTCTCAATCTCACACTCACAACACTGTCACAGAAGTTCTCACTGCTCAGCAGTCCAGCAGGGACAAATAAACAAAGGGACACACACTGGGCAGGTAGGGCTGGAAAAATAACACCAGGAGGAGCTGAAGGTCAAATGAAGGCCAGGGGCCAAGGGTTCTAAGATACTCACTGCAGGGGAGGCTTGTACAAGGAAAGGGCCCAGGAGATTCTGGCCTCGCCTCAGCATCCCTAGCCACCTACAGCCAAGGCGCCAGCCAAGAAGAAGAAATCAGGTGACGTTCACTGAGCACTTACTGAGGGCCTGGAGCTGCGCTGAGTGCTTAGGAGCCTCAGCTGATATAACCGTCCCAACAATCCTAGGAGAAAATGCAAGAGATATGCTTTTGCTGCCCGCTGCTTGCCTTGGGGACCTGGTAAGACTGTCAGTCATTGCCCTCTGCTGACTCTTGGCCGTAACATGCCCGCTAAAAAATCTTTCCTAGGCTGCGCACAGTGGCTTATGCCTGTAATCCCAACACTTTGGGAGGCTGAAGCAGGGGGATCATTTGAAGTCAGGAGTTCAATACCAGCCTGGCCAACATGGTGAAACCCCGTCTCTACGAAAAATACAAAAATTAGCCAGGCGTGGTGGCAGGCACCTGTAATCCCAGCTACTCAGGAGACTGAGGCAGGAGAATTGCTTGAACCCAGGAGGTGGAGGTTGCAGTGAGCTGAGATCACACCAATGCACTCTAGCCTGGGTGACAGAGCGAGACTCTGTCTCAAAACAACAACAAAAAAAAACTTTCCTAAAATGTTATATACAGACATTAGGAAAAAGAGTCTCTTCCCTTTGGATCCTGTGTGAGTCTCAGTGCTACCAGAGGCCATCTTTGCTCTGTGCAGAGGGCCTACCTAAGCATGACACCAGCGCGCAGGGGGCGGCGCTAAGGGAAGATGGAGAGCGCACTGGTGTCGTTGGGGGACCTGGGTCCCACAGTGCTTGAAGAAAGTGACCTGTCCTTGGATTTCCCAGCTACTGCAAGAAAAAATTCCCCTGGTGACCCAAGCTAATTTGGTGTGGGTTTCTGCCATCAAAAGCATGTTAGCGTCAGTGGGGAAACTGAGAATTGAGAAGTTACCAAGTGGCAGAGCCAAGACCAGAATCACTGTGCTGTGCTGCTTCCCTAGGTAAGGGTCGGACACGGCCCTCCAAAGCCAGCAGTGACCGTGACGCATCAACTGGGTGCTTTATGCCACTGCATGGGAGGAAGGAGGGAGAGTGCTCCATGCCACCCCAGCCCCACTTTAAGTTTCTAAATAGTTAAAGAACCAGAGAGGCTCAGAAGCATGAAAAGAATGGCCCCGGCCATACAACTGACAACGTGTTCATGTGAGTGCAGCAGAATTGCACAGAAGGAGGGAAAAGTCACAACAGGAGAAGAACCGCGAGGCCGGCCCCAGTGACATACACGAAGGGAAGTCTGGAGCGGTGCTCTGAGAAGCAGTCCAAGGGGCTCCCCCGGAGGAACACTTTCTCCACCACCTTGGTGACTCTCAACCAACCAGAAGCCCGTTCCTGGACCTGGCAGGTTGATTGTTGAGATGACATGTCTACTTAGGTGCAGAGAAAATACATGTGCTCCAATCTCTAATAACCAAACAAGAGGCCTATTCAGTCAGGACTCTTATGAGTGTAATGGAGAAAAACCACCACAAATGGTTCAAGGAATGAAAGCAGTGTATTGGCTCACATACATGAAAAGTCCAGAGGAAAGACAGCTTCAGGAAAGACTGGATCCAGGAGCTCAAATGAGACTATCAGGACTGTTGATTTCTCTCTCCCTCCATTTCTCCACCATATGGTTCTCACGTGGGGTTAGAATCTCCTCACAAAATAGCAAAGATAGCTGCCAACAAAATAGCAAAGAGAGCTGGCTGGCACCATCCTCTCAAGAATGCTGTAACTGGCTCTTATCAGACCATCCTGGTCACATGCCCTCCTGTAAAGCCCTCATGCATGGAGCAACCCAACTGTACAGGCCTGGGTGGGCTGCCCTCCTCTGGAGCCCTGTAGGGGCAGAGGGCAGGGGCAGCCCCATCAAACCACATGGACAGAAAGGAAGGAGCAAAGATCCACCAAGGAAAATTGGGGGAGTGTGATGGTGAATTTTGCATATCCATGTGTGTGGGCCACTGGATGCCCAGACAGCTAGATCAACACAATTTCTCAGTGTGCCTGTGATGATGTTTCTGGAAGAGATTAGCATGTGAATTTGTGGACTGAGTGAAACAAATGGCCCTCACCAATGTGGGCAAGCATCATCCATTCCATGGAGGGCCTGAGTAGAAGAAAAAGAAGGTGAGTTCTCTCCCTGCCTGATTGCTTGAGCTGGGACATGGCTCTTCCCCTGCCCTCGGCACTCCTGGCTCTCATGCCTTCAGACACAGACTGGAACCTACACCACAGGTTCTCTGGCTCTTGGGCCTTTGAACTATACCATGAGCTTTTCTGGCTCTCCAGCCTGCAGAGGGCAGCTTGTGAGACTTCTTGGCCTCCATAATTATATGAGCCAATACCTTATGATAAACCCCTTTCTAGAGATATATATACACCCTATTGGTCTGTTTCTCTGGATGACCCTAATATTAATACAGGTAGTATCTGCCCCAGGAGGAAGCAGATATCTGACGAGTGTAGCAGGCAGCCTTCAAGGTGGCCTCTAGTGACCCCTGCCTCCTGCTAGTCACACCACTGTGTGTTTCCCTCAACACTGAACCAAGGTTGACTGTGACTATAGAATATAGCAGAAGCAATCACGTGTCACCTCCAAGGCCAGGTTATTAAAAACATGGTGGCTTCGATCTTGGGTGCGCTCTCTCCTGCTCCTGGGTTACTCACCCTGCGAAGTCAGCTACTGTGTTGGGAGCAGCCCCACGGAGAGGCCCACGTGGCAACGAGCTGAAGCCTCCTGCCAACAGCCACAGGATGAAGTTTGCAAGTGGACCCTCCATCCCCAGTCAAGCCTTCAGATGACAGCAACTCTGGCCAACAGCTTGACTGCAACCTCAGGAGAGACCCTGATGCCCTGGCTAAGCCATCCCCAGCGTTCTAATTCACAGAAATTGTGGGGAATCATAAATATTTGTTGTTCTAAGCAACCAAGTTTGAGGATAATTTGTTACACAGCAAGAGCTAACTCTGCCACAATACAATGACAAGAAATAGAAAATGACCCCCCACAATAATTCAAGAACCCATTTACTTGCTTCCTTCAAAGGCACTTTTCCTCTCTAAATGTGTGTCTTTTTTAACATATGTCTCATAGCTTGAGCTTTCTTAATTCAAAAGCAAACAAGCAATCGATTATTTCGAGGAATGTGACTTACAGAGCCTTAATTGCAAATGATTATTATGCCTCTGCCTCAGGAACTCGCAGCTGCCCAGGGCCAAAAAGCACCAGGCTAGTTACATGAACTTGTTCTAGGAAAGCCAGTAATTCTTAGCAAAAGGAATGTGTAATCAAATGCTGGAGCTGCTTGGTGATGCTCAGTTTTACAACCATGAACTCACAGCCAGCGAAACACACATATACACAAGCGCACACTTAGCATTCGAATATTTCACTTTTCTGAGTAGGAGACAGACTAGCTCCTAATTCTTTCTGCACTATTGCTGTTAAAATATAACTTTTGATGAAGTAAGGTGTCATAATTATTATATTCAAGAAAAACGATAATGATAGTTAACATTTACTGAGTATTTATCAAGCACATTGAGCCAATACATGGTCTCTCGTTTTATTTATTCAACAAAACTCTATGAGGTAAAGAGTTTACTTATTACCATTTTAAAACTAAGGAAACAGGCCAAGAGCAGTGGCTCATGCCTGTAATCCCAGCACTTCAGGAGGCCGAGGTGGGTAGATCACTTGAGCCCAGGAGTTTGAAACCAGCCTGGGCAACATGGTAAAACCCCATCTGTACAAAAAGATACAAAAATTAGCTGGATATGGTGGTGCATGCCTGTAGTCCCAGCTACTCAGAGGCTGAAGTGGGAGAATTGCTTGAGCCCAGGAGGCAGAGGTTGCAGTGAGCTGAGATCGCATCACTGCACTCCAGCCTGGGTGACAGAGTGAGACACTATCTTAAAAACACTAAGGAAACAGAAACAGAGAAGTTAAGTAATTCACCCAAGGTCACACAACTAGTAAGCAGGAGAGCCATGGTCCCACCCCATCACTATAAGGCAGGCACCTGTACCACAAAGCCCTAGCTGTACCCACCTGCACTGTGAAACCTGCACCTGAACACGCATGCACCTGAGGAAAGCGTGGCCCAGTGCACTGAGCCTCACCTTCCAGCCTGCGACACTCCACTGCCCCACCCTGTGCCCCAGCAGCTACAGCATCCCCACCCCCATGCAACAACTGCCCGAGCAGGCCACTGTTGGCCAACACTGACAACTTCTTGCATCTGGCAAGAATAAAGTTCTGACCACTGGCAGAGGTTAACTCTATCTGGAACATGTCAGCAATGGAATTTTTCAAAACTTACATATCCAGCTGATTGGTGAGCCTGCTTCTAATTTCTCCTTTTAAAATATTGGTGTGTTTTACAGATATCTGTTCCTTCTGCCTGCAGACTGCAAAATTTCAGACACCTTAAACTCTTAGCTACCCACTGCTTATACAGGGATTATAAAACTGCCTGGTTAGGAAATTGGTTTTATCTACCCCATTTATGGGATAAAATTTTCCCAACAGTTATCATGCACTAAAACACGCTTCCTGTGGAATACACTTAAGACACCTCACTTGTGTCCACTGCCATATGCACCCTCACATCTTTTCCTCCTCATTCAGCCCCTTCGGCTGGATGAGATCATCCTCTCCACCCCTGAGATGAGGAAGCACACATGTGCAGAAGTTCAGCAATTCACCCAGAAACACACAATTTGCAAGTAATGATGCGAAGACTCAAGACTACGCTGACTGCTAATACAAGCCATTAAATGACACGGAGGCCAGGCATGGTGGCTCACGCCTGTAATCCAAGCACTTTGGAAGGCTGAGGCAGGCGGATCACCTGAGGTCAGGAGCTCAAGATCAGCCTGGCCAACATGGTGAAACCCCAACTCTACTAAAAATATAAAAAATTAGCCGGGCATGGTGGCAGGCACCTGTAATCCCAGATATTTGGGAGGCTGAGGCCAGAGAATCACCTGAACCCGGGAGGCAGAGGTTGCAGTGAGCCGAGATCACATCACTGCACTCCAGCCTGGGCATGACACGGCAAGACTCCATTTATTAAAAAAAAAAAAAAAAAAAAAAAAAAGACAGGGCATATAATTTTGTTTCTCTTTGCTCACTAAGAACCACATTCTCTAAAGACTTCAGACTTTATTGTGAACATTAAATACAATTATGCTGCAAAACTCTAGCATGGCCAGGCAAAAGGGTGGTCCAGGTGAGAAAATGCCAAACTAGGCACATTTTACACTATTTATAACAGTGATTTAACTGTCTTTGATGCTCTTGAGCTATCATTTTAAAATGTGACGAAAGGGGAAAAGCTCAAAGATTGGAAATCCAACATAGGATCATAGTGCCAACATTCAATAAGACATACAAAACAATTACATTAGAGCCATTCACAGCATCTAACAGCACAGAGAGGTAAATGCTGCTGCTATCAATTGACTTGACTCTGGGCTCCCTTGCACATCCACAAGAGGTGTTTATCTCGTGGTCTTATTTTAAAGTAGATTTACAGAACAATCAATAAACTGCTTATCTTACCTAAAATAAGGACAAACTGGAAACAACCTGAATGCTAAATGATCATATTAAATTCATCATTCCAATCTGGAACAGGCAATTTAATATGGCATGTTAACTCAATCGAATACCACATCCAGGTACATAAAAATGATTAACATAAGGCCTATATGGAAACAATAAAAGCTGCTTTTGCGCGCCCATGCAGGGCTAAAAGGTAAACTAAACAATGACAGGCATAGATTATATGTATAGTTAAAAAAAAAAAATGTTAGTATATGAAGAAATTCAGTAAAGATGCACGTAAGTTAGGATTTTGGGCGGTTTACTTTGCAGCTTTCTTTAATAGTACATAAACAAAGTGACAGAAAAGGAAATAAAATGGCTTTTAAATAAAAGGAGGCTCAACCATACTCTTAATTAGAGAAATGGGAAGGAAAAATTTTCTGCCAGCGCCATTTCCACCCCTGGCATTATCAGAGACCCAGAAGTTGGATCCCATGGCTGTGAGCACAGCTGCGCCGCAGCAGGCCCTCTCCCACACTGCTGCAGAACATGCGGCTCATGGCTGTGCCAGGCGAGTTGATGGTCCCTGTATGACTTACAAATGCGCTGCACTTTGACCCAGCAATTCCACTTCCAGGAATATTTCCAAAATATATACTCATACAGGAAAAAAACAACCAGTGCAAAGGTTGTTCACTGTGGCATTATTAGTAGTAGCAAAAGACTGGAAACCATCTCGGTGCCTGGCTGTCGGCAGACTGGTTAAACGAATTCTGATGCAGTCAGACAAGGAAATGTCAGGAGCTCTTAAAAAGCAGAGGGCAGCCCCACGCAGACCAACGAGAGCAATCTCTGAGATGTCAAGTGAATGCTGCATAGGACAGGCTACCATTTCACATCAAGGAAGAAAGGGAGGAGGAGAAGGGAAAGAAAAGGAAAAAAAGTATATGTACACATATCTGCTTGTGTGTGCAGGGAATATCTCTGGATTCAGTAACGATGACCCCCTCTAGGGAGCAAACTGGGTGGCTGGGATAAGAGAAGGGGACTTGCACAGGTTCACCTTTTGTATTTTGAACCACGTGCTTATATACTATTTACTCAATGAAATAAATTAAAATACATACTTTTTTTTGCTTTAGTCGCTATTTTTTTTTTTTTTTTTTTTTTGAGACGGAGTCTCACTCTGTCGCCCAGGCTGGAGTGCAGTGGCGCAATCTCGGCTCACTGCAAGCTCCATCTCCCGGGTTCACACCATTCTCCTGCCTCAGCCTACTGAGTAGCTGGGACTACAGGTGCCCGCCACCACTCCCAGCTAATTTTTGTATTTTTAGTAGAGACGGGGTTTCACCGTGTTAGCCAGGATGGTCTCGATCTCCTGACCTTATGATCCACCCGCCTTGGCCTCCCAAAGTGCTGGGATTACCGGCGTGAGCCACCGTGCCCGGCCCAGTATGCTCAGGTTTTAATGAAGCCCCCATGTGCTCACCTCTCCATCCCTCACCCTCTCCTACCTGGCCAGCGCCTGGACCTTCATGCCCTGCCGCTCCTCCTGTTCAGCCACCTTCCTTTTCAAGGTGTCCACCTCCTGCCGGAGCACGGCTGAGTGTTCCATCTCACCATCGAGCAGGTTCCGCAGTGATCTGGGAAGAGAAGGCCCCATCTGTTCAGAAGCTGTCAACCCAGACCCCACTGAGCCCAGGACACAGTTCCTAACATAAGTCAAGTCCTAAGCCATGCATTTTCCACAAGTCTCTGCATAAACCATAATTCAAGTCTCTATCATGTGAACTGGAGATAGCAAACTCTAATTGACAGCCTTAGAGTAAGAATTAAGGGACAGTCATCTATGGCCTGGGCTCCATGTCCCTGATTGCCTGCGAGCAGGCCAGCCTTCTGACAGCTTAAATCAAGGGAAAACAATGAGGTGAGCAAATTCCAGCCAAGTCCCTTTACAGATACACCACTCAAAGATGTAGCACGTTACAAGGAGACCATTTTGTCACAGCTATACCAGGTAAGAGATTTAACCAAGGAAAGGATGCCAGGAGAGGCCAAAACAATAATCTGAGGCATAAAAATAGAATATATACTCAGATTATCTGACAAATGTCTAGTCTCATTTCCACCTGTGTGTATAAAACACACTGTGAGCCTGTTTCACTGCCAACTTCAGGTGAAACAAGCATATATATATAAAATATCTTATATCATTAAAGCATCTGAGATAGCAGAGATAGCATTTTACATTCCCAAGTTTGTTAACCCTCCAACAGGGGGCTTGCAGCCAGCACAGGATTCACCTGTGTATTTGTCATCCCTGGTCTTAAATAAAGGAGAGGACAGCAGGTCTTCTAGAAACCATCACCAGTGACCACCGAGGAGAGAGCCAACCATGGTGCTGCTAACCATTTACTTCATTCTACCTGGCTATTTCTGGAAAACAATTACCAACCGTGGTACATCTAAATACTAAATCCAGAGGACACTTGCCATGTGACATCAGGATATAAGCAAAAACATGGCCGGGCGGGGTGGCTCACACCTGTAATCCAGCACTTAGGGAGGCCAAGGTGGGTGGATCACTTGAGGTCAGGAGTTTGAGACCAGCCTGGCCAACATAATGAAACCCTGTCTCTACTAAAAATACAAAAATTACTCAGGCGTGGCAGTACACACCTGTAATCCCAGCTACTCGGGGGGCTGAGGCAGGAGAATTGCTTGAACCCGGAAGGCAGAGGTTGCAGTGAGCCGAGACCACACCACTGCACTCCAGCCTGGATGAAAGAACAAGACTCCATCTCAAAAAAAAAAAAAAAAAAGAATATAATCAAAAACATCTGACCCCCACCACACTCTGATCATTCACTGAAATCTCCAAGACTTGTGTTCCTTGAGAGCTTTGAGGAAATTCCCCTCTTGGGGCCTGGGGCTCCCTGACAAAAACACGGTATAATTTTTCCTTTCTTTCTGGGAAGTACAAAAAAATAGCAGACAGTGACTATTGTTCTTCACAAGGTAAGACAAAATCTATGGCTTCTTCCAAGATAATAGCCCCAGCTGGAGCACGGACAAAGAATTCCGCAATGGTGCAAGCCCTCTATTGAAAGTTTATTCTAGTTGGAAAATGGTGCGGTCTAAAGATTCCTTTTGAAGACATCCTCTTTTGTTTTAGAAATCATGTTTGTTTGCTTTTATATGTTTCCAGAAAGGACAAGAGAGAAGCTTGTCAAGCAGGACCAAAAATGAGGTTTAAAGGAGAATCATGACTGTGTGTAAAAGAGGGTGTAAGAGAGGGTGACGTGAACACACACACCCCTCTCCCCACGTCCCAGGGAGGCAGTTGAATCATGCTTGCAGAAGTTCAGGGGGTAACTACAGTCTATGACCACCCCACAGTCAAGATAAGTCAGATGGGAGCCAGAATTTCATCTTGCCCTAAGTATCCCTGATTTGGGCAAACTTTAAGATAAGTGCTCAGATGCCTGGAACGTGGTAGATAGACAGGCCTTTGATTAATGATGACTAAAGGCTGCCTAGAGGCCAGGCACAGTGGTTCACGCCTATAATCTCAGCACTTTGGAAGGCCAAGGTGGGCAGATTACTGAAGCTCAGAAGTTCAAGACCAGCCTAGGCAACATGTGAAAACCCCAACTCTACTAAAAATACCAAAATTAGCCGGGTATGGTGGCATGCGCCTGTAGTCTCAGCCACTCAGAAGGCTGATGTTGGAGGATCACTTGAGCCCAGGAGGTGGAGGTTGCAGTGAGCAGAGATTGCGCCACTGCATTCCAGCCTGGGTGACAGAGCCAGAACTATCTCAAAATAAAAAAAAAAAAAAAAAAGACTGCCTAGGCTAAGGAGGTGATAATTAAAGGGTATAGGGCTTCTTTTGGGGATGATGAAATGTTCTAAAATTGATTGTGTTGATGTTAACTCCTGTGAATATAGTAAAAACTACTGAATTATACACTTCATTTTTTTTTTATTTTATTTTACTTTTTTTTTTTTTTTGAGACAGATGCTCGCTCTGTCACCCAAGCTGGAGTGCAATGGCGTAGTCTCGGCTCACTGCAACCTCTGCCTCCCGGGTTCAAGCAATTCTCCTGCCTCAGCCTCCTGAGTAGCTGGGATTACAGGCATGCAGCACCACGCCTGGCTGATTTTTGTATTTTTAGTAGAGACGGGGTTTCACCAAGGCTGGTCTTGAACTCCTGACCTTGTGATCCGCCTGCCTCGGCCATACACTTTAAATGAGTGAATTATAGTGTATGTGAATTAAATATCAATAAAGGCTGTTTTTTAAACAAGAATTAATGATTGCTCTACCAAATTCTTAGCTTGTTCTATGAAGGTGCCATTATCGTAAGGTTCTCACTCCTTTCTTACACACCAGGCAAAAGAGAGATACCACAGTGGCATATCCCTGACGATAAGAAATAGCCAGTCACAATTTTTGCCTAGAAAGCAAAATGTCCCTCATCTGTTATATTCTGTCTTCCCCAGAGGCAGAATGTCAAAGAAAGAGGCTATTCCTCAAGCCTGAAAATCACAGTACCTGTTCTCCTCCTCCAGCTCATCCTTCCTGTTCATCATGGCCACAATGGCCTGGCGCAGTTCACCTAAGGGAAGAAAACAAAGTCAAGATTAATTGGCAGGTCTTGCCTGTTACCCCATGCCCTCACCTCTCTGGATTATATGCTATTAAGGATGACTTGTCTAGATAAGTTCCCTTTTCCCTTTCAAAAATAACTCCTATAACAGTCTAAGAGACTCGGCTGATCAGGATCCTGGATTTTAGAGCACAGTCTCTGCAGTCAGATCCCAGGTTCAAATCTGCCTCTGCAGCAGATTAACCTCGGGCAAGTTAGCAACCCCCTCTGAGCACCACCTCCCTTATCTATAAAATGAGATCTTAACAGTTACTATCTCCTAGAAGTGCTGTAAGAATTCAGTGAGACAATATGTAAGTGAGATGCTTAGGAATGGTGCCCAGCACAGAATAGCATTTAGCAAGTATTACTGATGAGTATCATTACAAGTCTTTGTAGAAATGCAACAGCAGAAGACAGGAAGATGGAGATAAGGTAGCCGTATGGTTCACAAGCCCAAGTGGGTTAAACTAGGCATATTTTCAAGAGTTAGGGGATTTATTGAGCTCCTGTCTACCTCAACCTTGAGAAATAAAAAGGATTTTTTAAACGATCTATACCCTAAAGCAGCAGACTAGATAGTAGAATTTTCTGAAGTGTGAAACAAGATCACCACGGGCAATATGGGAAATCAGCCCCAGACAGCGATGTAGCATTTGGAAGAGCAAGTATCTGGGTTCTGGGCCTTGCAGGCACGGGAGAAGGGGGTCCCCAGTGCTGCTACTCAGACGTCATAGCTGAAAATTTTATATTCCAGGAGGAAATTCTAGGAGGAAAAAACTGTTTCCCAGGAAGTTTCAGACACAGCAATGCTTGCCTGGCAAGTACAGCCTCAAGTAGCCTTAAGAGATGTAGGCCGGGCAAGGTGGCTCATGCTTGTAGTCCCAACACTTTGGGAGGCCAAGGTAGGAGGATCATTTGAGCCCAGGAGTTCAGGACCACCCTGGTCAACATAGTGAGACCTCATCTCAAAAAAAAAAAAGAGAGATCTCAGCCACAAGCTCCCCTTGCAAGAGCCCAAATCACTGCCCAGAAGCCACCTGTGAGAAAGAGAGGATGATGGACGCCAACCCGATCCACCCCATCACCCTGGTCTCACCTTTCCCCGCCCTCCCTGGTCCCATACATGGTGCATCTCCAGCCTCTTGGACGAGGCATCTGTGTTTTTATCAACATGGAAATGACTGATATCACAAGTGCAGCCAAAGCAGCACTCTGGTAGTGGGAATCTTTTAAAAATCCATCATAGAAAGATGAGCTGTCAGACCCTTCCGCCTTCCCCACGCAGCTATGACATCATGTTCAGATTAACGGTGGAGTAGGAAAGGGACTGAGAGCTGGCATGCCCCCCAAAATGTTCTTTCAACGGGCTTGAACCTGAACGCCATTCACTTTCGCTGCCTCATTGGCTGTTTTGTAACACTTTTTGGACAGTAAAGCTGGTAGGTAACGTCAGGGTGATTTCCAAAGATCAGGTAAATATTATACTTCGCCAAGCACGAGTAACACACACGAGCAGAGGAGCTCCTAAACATGTAATTTTCTCTCCTCTCCCCTGAGCCGCGCAGCCCATGATTTGTTTAGTCTCTATCATTGTGATTTCCTTCCTCTTTATGACGTGCCACACCTCACATTTCGAGTGAAACAGAGCAGCGCTCCTGCACTGTGGCCTCTGCAGAGCCTGGCCGCACAGGGGGGTCTCCTCTCCTATGGCTGAAAGGCAAACGACCATCCATCTCAACATCGGTTCCTTGCTTGGCTTCAGAAGACAGAACCACAAAACCAGGCAAGAGCACAGGGGAACGTTAATTTCAACCATCGGAAACTGATCTGAAATAAAAAGCAGCGTTGAAAATGCTGTGGACAGGATGGATTCGTCCACAAATGCAGCTGGGCAAGTAACCATTTGGGAAGCAAGACACCAGACTTCAATAAATCTCTGCTCCTGTAATGTACTGAAATAAATTTCTGGTACAGTAATGTTTAAATATGTGAAATGAAGCAATAAAAACTACATAAGTATCTGAACAAACATGTATGCCATCATTCTTAACATGAAACAAAAGACCAGCTCCGTTAAGGAAATAATAATTTTGCCATAGTATCTGCACATCAAGGGCACATCTAACACACACACACACACAAAACTGGTCCATTGTTTGTGGAACTTTAAGCTCCTCAGGGCAGTCAACCGGCAGTGTGGAAAGAATATCAATTTTGGGGGTTTTTTTTGAGACGGAATCCCACTCTGTCACCCAGACTGGAGTGCAGTGACGTGATCTCGGCTTACTGCAACCTCTGCCTCCAGGGTTCAAGTGATTCTCCTGTCTCCCAAGTACCTGGGATTACAGGCGCCTGCCACCACGCCTGGCTAAGTTTTGTATTTTTAGTAGAGATGGGGTTTCACCACGTTGGCCAGGTTGGTCTCGAGCTCCTGACCTCGTGATCCACCTGCCTCAGCCTCCCAAAGTGCTGGGATTACAGGCGTGAGTCCCCGCGTCCGGCCTTGAACACCAGTTTTCTAATCAGATCTACCTTTGAATCCCATGTCCCTCACACTTCAGTTTGAGGTTCCAGCAAATGACATCATCCTTGCTTCTCAGCTCCTTCAACTGGAAAAGGTTGCTGGTATCACCAGCCTCACAGGATAGAGCAGGGACCAGTAAAGTTTTCCCCGAACACGGCCACACCCACCCATTTCTGTATTGTTCAAGTCTGCTTTGATGAGTCGTTTTAACAGAGACCGTGGGGCCCACACAGCCTGAAATATCTACTGTCCAGCCCTTTCCAGAAAACATCTGCCAGCCCATCTTAGGAGAACATCACAAGTTCTTCCCTCTATGCCCCACTCTCAGCCTTCTTCATTCAGGGCTGAAGGCAGCTCTGCAGCAGCTGTGACACTGTGCCAATCAGGTGGGGCCGCTGGCTGTACCCACACAGGACACTGCAGACGGAGAGAAACGGAACAGCAGGAGGGCCACTGCTGCCTCAGACGCCTTCTCTTTTTATGGCTGAATATTATCCCACTGCATAGGTCTATATGTATATGATGTATATGTATATGTATATGATGTATATGTATATACATGGGGGTATGAGAGAGATGGGTGATGTTGGCCAAAGTGTACATCTTATCATTTTCTGTTAGAAGATGAGTAAGTTCTGCACATCTGATGACAGCATGGGGACTCTGGCTAACAACACTATGGTACTGTTTACTTGAAATCTGAAGAGACAGCAGACTTTAAGTGTCCTCATCACACACATTAACACAAAAAATGTTCACTCGGGGAGGTGGTGTGTATATGTTCATCTGATTGTGGTAGTCATTACAAAACGTAGAGATACATCAAATCATCATGTTGTATGCCCTGAATACATATAATTTTTGTCATATAGTTAAAATTTTTAAAAAATTAGGCCAGGCACGGTGGCTCATGCCTGTAATCCCAGCCCTTTGGAGGCTGAGGTGGGCGGATCACTTGAGGTCAGGAGTTTGAGACCAGCCTGGCCAACATGGTGAAACCTCATCTCTACTAAAAATACAAAAATTAGCTGGGTGTGGTGGCAGGCGCCTGTAATTCCAGCTACTTGGGAGGCTGAGGCGGGAGAATTGCTTGAAACTGGGAGGCAGAGATTGCAGTGAGCCGAGATTATGCCACCACACTCCAGTCTGGGTGACAGAGTGAGACTCCACCTAGAAAAAAAAAATTTTTTTTAATTATTAATAACAGAGATGATAGGCAATGAAAAAATTGGAGCCCAGCCTCAGTGGTGCTGTGTGGATATAAGGCTGTATCTATGCCGAGGGTTCAATCACCGCTTCCACCCTGCACACACCCACATCTCCACCTAGGCCCTCTCCTGAGCTCCAGACCCGTGTCCTCTCTGCCGCTCCAGCCTCTGCCCATCTCCTTTGCTCCCCCTTGGTCAGACTCCAACGATACTGAACACACTCTCCTTCTCTCGTGCCTCTGTGTCTTGGCACAGGCTGTTTCCCAGCGTCTGGAAGTCCTGGCCCCCTCCCTGACTCCAGGTTGTCCTTCAAGCTTCTGCTTGGGGAGCGCCTTTTCTGAGCAGCTGGGGCTTGCTGGCTATAGCAGTCGTAGGAGTCCATGGGCCTCCCCTGTCTTACTCTTGCCTCCGCTAAGAGACTCAGTCTCCACAGGCCTCCAGTCCCACTCACCCCACTTGCAATCAGTGAGACCAAGGGTAGCTACTGACTCAAACCAAGCCCATCATATAGAGTCTTCCAGAAGTTCAGATGTGCCACATCCTGACAAGAGACAGGAAAGAAGGTGGCAACAGATGCATCTGGCCCAAGAGTGAAGAGTTCCAAGTCACTCCACCACGGTGACTGTGGAGTCACACTGAAATAGTGACTTGCTGAAAGCCAAGTGGTCAAAACACCAGTTTAATAAACCCATCCTGGCCGGGCACAGTGGCTCACGCCTGTGATCCCAACACTTTGGGAGGCTGAGGCAGGCAGATCACTTCAGGTCAGGAGATGGAGACCATCCCAGCCAACATGGTGAAACCCGTCTCTACTAAAAACACAAAAATTAGTTAGGTGTGATAGTGCGTGCCTGTAGTCCCAGGTACTTGGGAGGCTGAGGCAGGAGAATCGCTTGAACCTGGGAGGGAGAGGATGCAGGGAGGCGGAGGTTGCAATGAGCCAAGATCGCGCCACTGCATTCCAGCCTGGCAAGAGTGAAACTATATCTCAAAAAATAAAAAATAAATAAATAAACAAATAAACCCATCCTTAAATGAAACCCTAAACTGGGCCCAGGACCGTTGGCTGGAGGCTCCTCTGTCGCCATGTACAGAGGCCTGGACAGAGACAAATGCAGATGCAGCCACAAGGCAGAGGGCCACCAAAAAGGGGAGCCAGCAAAGCCCTTCAAGGCAAGCCCACTCAGCCAGAGAAAGTACCGAGTTTGGCAAAGCGGCAGGTGTTGGAAATGTCAAGTGCTACTACAGAGCCCCGCAGCCTGGGGTGACTCAGTGAACTCCTCATTCCTGCCTTAGTCTCCTGCTGCACCACCACAGCCAAGGCGGCTACCCAAGGGCCAGCGGGAGAAGTGAGGGCCGACCTGCAGTGACCGTGTGGCCACAGGGAATAAAGCAGTCATGCACGAATGGCCACATTGGCTTCTGCGGGACTCTCAGCTCCCAGGCTCTGGGGAGCCCCTATGGGGTTCTGTGCCCTTGTGTTCTAAATTGGCGTGGGTTCTGTGTCCTCACAGTCAAACAATCCAAGTAGAGTTCAGCGATTCCCACTGCTCTTCATATGCACCTCCACGAAAGCACACTGTCTGCTGGGCTACAGGCGCCCATCTGCACCTCTGCCCACCAAAGCCCCACCCCCAAGCCTGTGGGTCCCTTGAGTACCAGGGCCCCAGTGCCCAGCACAGGACACACATGAGAACTGGTGAATGATCAAAGGTAAGATGCGTAAGTGAACTGATAAACAAATGAATGACTGACAGTTGTCCACTGCTAAAACGCCACCCTCAGCTCCAGGAACTGAGCATGGGATGAGCTGGGCAGAAACGTCAACCGCGTTAACCATAAGTTCAAGGCCTCGGCAGAGAACACTAACCAGCAGGTTCACACCTGTAATTTCCTGCCCCAGTGACAGAGATTCAGGCTCCAGTTGAGCTTTTTCCATTATGCATCTCGGGAATGTGACAGGCATGGGGAGGAGGGGACACGGTCCCATACATCATTACCATGACCTCAAACAAGACGAGCCTACAAAACCGTTCCCCTCCTTTCTCGGCAGTGACCACACGAATGCTCAATTTCGAAAACAACAGTGGAGCAGGGACCAGCCTCCAGTCCCCAGGGACCCAAACATAAACACAGACACACAGCCAGATGACGCACAGGCCCATTCACACAAATGATTACGGCCTCGGAGGCTGCTATATAAAGCACTGAAACAGTGACGCCAAGGGAGGGGTGAGAGGCGTCTCTTCTTCAGCCACTAAAGGCCCCCCGGGGGGAAATTATCCTGAGACTAATTGATCTTCAACTGCCTTTTCAAAATTAAAAAGGGAAGAGGCTGCTGACTGCGATGACTAGACAGGGTGACGTGTGGACGCATGTGTGCGCACACACACTCTCTCACATATATACATAGATCTGTGCAATAACTCCCTGGCTTTATATAGCATCTTTTTCCAAAGACCTCAGAGAGCCTTTACAAACACTCCCCTGGGGCCCATACTCAGCTATATTTAAAGACAGAGCTCATGAGGGCACATGCACAAATAAAGAATGTTCCTCTACGGGGATGGACTTAACCTACATCATCGTTTTTCAAACTTAACATCCTGCTTTTTATATCTTTGTCTGCCTACCCACTCCCTTTCCTTTTATCTCCAAAAGAAAGGATAAACTATATCGAGCTCTAAAATATAACTTTTAAATCACTCAGGCCCGTTCTAACTTTTCGTTCTGTTTCTCTCTCCTGCCTCCCTCCTCCTCTAGCCGACCCAGAGTTTCTATTCTTTCCAATTTGTTAAGATGAAAGAGGAAGAAATGTCCCAAGACCCCTTCCCAGGGCTCAGATGGCCAGTGGTTACCATGCACTGACTGTTTCATGCACACCCAGCAATGCAAGAGGCACCTGAAATACACAATCTCATGTAATTCTCACAAGGTTTCTGAGAAGCAATGATTACACCTTCTGTCTGAATGAGGCAACAGAGGCTGGGAGAAGGGAAGTGACTTGCCTCAGGCCACACAGCCAGAAAGTGGCCAGGCAAGGACCCACACCTGCTCCAGCTTCCTTGAAGGCCTGTCCCCCAAGCGGGCAGTGCCAGGCCCAGCTCGGCTCCTGGGAGGCAGCGCACAGCCTCAGGACTCACACCAGTTCCCAGAGTGTGGCCTCTGGCAGTTCTCCCAGTCTTTCTCTGTCCTCTTTTGGAAAATCAAAAGTGTGATTAAGTTCTGGCCCTTTCCAGTTTTAGAACTATGGTTTCTACAGAATTATAATCTCAAAACAGAAAACACAAATGTGAGGCACTCATGGGAACGGGATGGAAAATGGAAGAAAGTCAAAAGGTACAGAAGAAAAACACCTTGCAAAATCTTGATAAGGTTCTAGATCTTTATTAACTTTTCCAGATTTGTAATTTTTTGGTTTTCTCTCTCTTGTTCATGTGCGCACTCTCAAACACAAACACACACAGTGAGCGTTTATAAAGATTTGTACTACGAATCCTTAAGGCAGGCATCCCAAAAGCGGATACAGATAGGGCCTCCAGAGAGCAAAGTCCTCACAGGGCACACTGGGACGAGAGGACCCCAGCTAAGGAGCAGTCCCCGCCTCCAATCCACTGTCTATGCGGGGACATGGCTGCCACCAGTCCTGAGTTGTTGAGAGAAGCCAGGAGTCACATTTTTACACAGATCTGATTTTTAAACACTGTAAACTGAGGTTCTTACCACACAGGTCCAAGAGATCACACTGTGGGTCACTATTGTGAGCCTTCTGTCCTAAAGTATGAGTTCTGAGCACCAAGCAGCTTGGAAATGTCAAGGTAATTAGCACACATTTGCACGGCCATTTTTACAAAGCAGCGTTCCACCCACATCAGTGAATGTCAGAAGTGTAGAGTTGGAAGGGGCCTGAGATGGGATCTAATGGAGGCAGACGGAGGACAGTGAATGGACACCCCAGAGGAACTCCCCCAGCAGCCTCGAAGTGACTAAATCAGAGACCACAGAGAGTCCGAGCATCCCTGCCCTGCCCGTCCCACTCACAGAAGGCTAGAAAACACAGCACTTAGGTATGAGTGAATCTATTAGGAGCAGTAACTCGGGTGAGGGTTGGGGGTGTCTCTTTTAATTTTACACCTTTCCACATATATGTTCTCATTTCATATCAAGGCATCAAAAGGTGGTCTCTAGGCCGGGCACGGTGGCTCACGCCTGTAATACCAACACTTTGGGAGGCCAAGGTGGGCGGATCACATCAGGTCAGGAATTTGAGACCAGCCTGGCCAACACAGTGAAATCCCATCTCTACTAAAAACACAAAAATCAGCCAGGCATGGTGGCAGGCGCCTGTAATCCCAGCTACTCGGGAGGCTGAGGCAGGGGATGACTTGAAACCAGGAGGCGGAGGTTGCAGTGAGCCGACATGGTGCCACTGCACTCCAGCCTGGGTGACAGAGCAAGACTCCGTCTCAAAAAAAAAAAAAAAAAAAAGGTGATCTCTATATCTACTGTCGAAAGTCTTCTTTTAAAAGGCATCATGAGCAATTTAGCTTTAAAGGAGTACTCACCAGAATTAAAAGCACAAAGTTGTAGAGGTTGCTTCCAGCAGTAGAAGCAATGGAACTAAGTGAAAGGCTTACTTGGCTAGTGAGAAGGGGGTGGGGAGCAGTGGCACAGCTGAAGGTTTTTTTTCTTTGTTTTTGTTTTTGAGACAGAGTCTCACTCTGTCGCCCAGGCCGGAATGCAGTGGCACGATCTCGGCTCACTGCAATCTCCGCCGCCTGGGTTCAAGCGATTCTCCTGCCTCAGCCTCCCAAGTAGCTGGGACTACAGGCACATACCACCACACCCAGCTAAGTTTTTGTGTATTTTTAGTAGAGACAGGGTTTCACTGTGTTAGCCAGGGTGGTCTCAATCTCCCGACCTTGTGATCCGCCCGCCTCAGCCTCTCAAAGTGCTGGGATTACAGCTGTGAGCCACCATGCCCGGCCATACTGAAGGTTTTTTTAAAATCCTGTATTGCGGTACGATTTATATCATATAAAATTAACCATTTGAAAGTGAACAGTTCAGTGGCCTTTAGTACGTTCTAAATGTTGTGCAACCGTCACTACTATCCAGTTCTAGAACATTTCTACCACTCCAAAGCAAAACCTCTTACCCATTAAGCAATTTCTTTCCATTTCATCCTCCTCTCTGGCAAACTCTGATCCACATTGCGTCTCTATGAATTTACCTACTCCGGATGCTTCACATAAACGGAATCATCTCATATGTGGTCTTTTTTTTTAATAGAGTCTTTTTGCCTGGCTAATCTGACTAAGACTGTTTTCACGGTTCATCCACGTTGAAGCACGTATTGACTAAGCCGGTTTTCACGGTTCGTCCACGTTGAAGCATGTACCAGTGCCTCATTCCTTCTTTTTTTTGAGACGGAGTCTGGCTCTGTGGCCCAGGTTGGCGCCATCTCGGCTCAATGCAACCTCTGCCCCCTGGGTTCCAGCGATTCTCCTGCCTCAGCCTCCCGAGTACCTGGGGCTACAGGTGCCCACCACCATACCTGGCTGTTTTTTGTATTTTTTAAGTAGAGATGAGGTTTCACCATGTTGGCCAGGCTGGTCTCGAACTCCTGACCTCAAGTGATCCACCCCGCCTTGGCCTCCCAAAGTGGTAGGATTACAGGCGTGAGCCACTGCGCCTGGCCCCTCATTCCTTTTATAGCTGAATCATGTTCCACTGTATGGATATGCCACAATTTGTTTATCCATTCTTCAGATGATGGACATTTACACTAAGTTGCTTTCACCTCTTGGAGATTGTCATCATGTTGCCATCAACCTTTGTGCATAGGTACCTGTTTGAGTCTCTACTTTCAGTTCTTTCGGATGTGTACCTAGGAGTGGAATTACAGGGACATGCGCTAATTCTACTAACGTTTTAAGGATCCACCAAACTGTTTCCCACAATTAGGAGAGAGAGTTTTTCAGAATCATTATATCACACTTACAGGAGAGTTCGGAAATTAGTATGGCAGATATCTTTGTCTCCATCACCTGGCACGGTCAATCTGGATTATTTCACCACAATGACTCCAAATATTGTTTAACACTAAATTCTTACTGATCCAGCTGAAAAAGCAGTTACAGAGAGTGGGACGAGGGTGGAAAGGAAGATAGCTGCTCCCCTAAGAAGAATACTCTTGCGGGGTGCAATGGAGGGCTTATCCATCAATTACACATGAGGCTCACTCTCGTCTCCTTCAGTGGGCGGAGAGCTGCAAGCGAGGTACACACGTTTCACAAAGAAAGGCCTCGAGGAGAAACATACTGCAGAAACCCGCCAAAGGCCCAGGTTCAGGTGACAAGTGGAGTACAGGTGTTAATTAGATGGCTCCAGATAAATGTGAAACCGTGCATAGTGGAGCCTACGCAAAACACAAAATCAGTAGGTCTCCAGGAAGAGATGGCACATTCTGCAAAGATACTCACATGAGCTCTTGTGAATAACAGGCTGTCCTATGTGCCTTTACAGAGTGATTCCACTTAGTACCCAGCACCACACACACACACACACACACACACACACACACACACAAATCAAGGTGGAGCAATCCAGGGGCAAGGCCTGGGCTATGCAGTAGAGGCAGCAAAAACTCCCCTGAATTTCTCTGGTCAGAGCATGTCTGACCCTGCTGTGTCCCATCCATGCCTGGGGTTTCACTGGCCTGGCTCTCAAAGCTGCATGGGTCTATAAACCCTAGAGAGACTGAGAAACCCACTTTCTTCCTTCGGTACTTGTGGAGGAGAATCCAGTCCCTACCACAGGTAGGATGGGATTCCCAGCCAAGAAGAAGACAACACCAGCAGCAGTGAAACCAGCGAGGGGGGCTGAAGGAAAAAGCAACGGAGGGGGAGGGACGGACTTCAGCTTCTGCCAGGGGCAAGGTTTCATCCACTGCCAAACTTGAAGGCTAGGTCTGGGCTTGACTGTACTAAAGGAACCAGCGAGTTCCTTATTTCATGGAACTGGTGGTGTCATCCCTCATTTCACAGAAGGAAAGACCGAGAGAAGTTAAGTGTTCCTAATAACAACTGCTAGCAGGGCACCAGCCATGTGCCAGGCACAGGGTGAAACTGTGTGTCAGTTATCTCATTTGACCCTCCAAATCACGCCACGAAGCAGGTGTTAGAATCAAACCCATTTTAAACATTAGGAAACTGAGATATATGAAGTGATTTGCCCTAAATTACAAAGGAATTATGATGCATTCGAGACCACCCTGGCCAACATGGTGAAACCCCGTCTCTACTAAAAATACAAAAAATTAGCCAGGCATGGTGGTGGGCACCTGTAATCCCAGCTACTCAGGAGGCTGACGCAGGAGAATCGCTTGAACCCAGGAGGCAGAGGTTGCAATGAGCTGAGATCATGCCATTGCACTCCAGCCTAGGCAGCAGAGCAAGACTCCGTCTCAAGAAGAACAAAAACAAAATAAAAAAAAAAAAGGAATGAAGACACAGAACCGGGACTGAAACACGGGTCATCTGACGCTGAAACCGATAACCATAGTGATACTCACTGTCTCCCTAATGGGATCTCAGAATGAAGAAGCCAGGGCTCCATGTTGGTTCTGCACAAATCAACATTCTCAAGACCATCATGTCATTTTAGAGACAGAGCCTCAACAGGATTGGGACAAAGCCAGCCTGGCCACAGGTCATGGACGTGTGCTTCTCTGCGCCTCTCTCCTCCTAACAGAGCCCTTCAGGGGTAGACCTGAAAACCATCCAACCCTGGGATCCAGGGACACCTACTTGCAGCTGTACCTCTGGATGCTGGAGCTAGGGGAACGATATTATTCCCTTATTTTACTTAAGCTGGCTTGAGCTGGTTTCTGTCCCTTGCAACCAAATGAGTCACAGCTCATATGCTATGTGGAACCTACATTGAGGTGGCACAGGAGGCAACGTGGCCAGCGAGGTGGGAGATATACAGGATGAGAAAAATGACATTATAAGTGAAGACATGTGATGTCACGGCAAGTAACACACAAGGACTGTGGGCCCAGCCTCTAACTGGCATGGCATTTCAAACCCACTTTGGGTCTCAGATGTTCCATCTACAAAATGCGGAGGTTACACAAACTGATCTTCTAGAATCCTTCTAGCTCTCAGATGCTGTGATTCATCAGGAATAGCAGATGAGCCCTACCAGTTTCTGGCTCCTGCAAGTGAATGTGGCACATTAGCTGTCCTTGTCATCTGTTCCTGTCCGCTGGCCGCTCGCCGGCCAAATGCAACCAGCAGAGATATGACCCCGACCTGTCTAAAGCCCTGAGTCTGCCATGACCCCTGGGGCTGCGAGGCCAACATCTGTTGTCACTGGCCTCATGCACAGTGGAGTGGTGGGGTTAACTGGTGGCAAGAAAGATTAATTGCATGTGAAATACTCATAAATAATGAGGACACGGAGCTGCACAGCGTCCTTCCCCTTCAGGCTGTGGTATCATATGCACGGGCAATTCTCAAACAGACTCTCACACATAATCTGCAATTAATTAGGTGCAGCCAGTCACTGAGAGGGTGCAGGCAGATCTCACACCCGGAATGAATCTCACCAACTCTGTGCCATCCTACTCTGCACCTGACACTTTGAGAAATAACCAGAACACCCTTAGACAGAATACGGGAGCCGTGTAGTCAGGAGGGGCCAGGTTCCAGCACCGGCTCGGCAACTCTACCTCCTGTGCAGCCATGGATGTGTGGCTTGTCTGCTCTGAGGCTCAGTTTCCCCACCTCTGAAATGGGCATGACGGCACCTCCCGACAACCTCCAAAAGTATGGAGGTGATTCAATGGGGAAAAGAGATTAGGCATCTGCAAAATGAAAGATGCTGTGCTAATGCCTGCCTAAGGAGTGACTGCTCAATCCACTTCCTCAGTCCTGGAGAGCAGGGAAGGGAAGCAGAGGATGCTGCCCCAGTCTTGGAGTCAAGGCAAGCAAGGCCCAGAAATGCAGAGCAACAAGAGACACTCAGAGCATAACTGGACAAACACAATGGGAATCATATGGATCTCCTGAGACTCAGAGTCCACAACGCTGTCCCAGGCAGCGTGGTTTCCATCAGGCCTCCTTCCAGGTGCTCCAATGAGTCCAGGGCAGAGGTGATCTCTAACATGTGGAATACAGAGGAAATATTCTCCATTCCATCCTCCTCCGGCAGGACGGGAATGGCAGTTATACATCCAGCTGTACCCAGTGCAGGTACCTGCACTCCTAAGCTAAGGATAGTAGGCTATTCAGGACCAGTGATGTTGGAGCAAAAATGTAACTGGAAACTGAACAATCAGTGGGTTTTGACATTCAAGGATTTAGCACCCTTTCACTCGTACCTCACACTGAAAACCCAGCTCAGACAAGCTCTCTTGCCAGAAGAGCCCTGGACCTCACGAGATGAAGCCTCTTCTCCCGCTTGGGGCTGCCATGGTCTTCAGCATTCACTTCACAGCCTCCCCAGCTAAATGGCAAGTCCCGTGTGAGCAGGATTCCACCCACGCCTTCTGCGTTTCCCTCACGCATGCAGCCTAGTACATTGCCTGATGGCAGCACCTTCGTGAATACACATGGATGGGACTAAATCAGCCCCAGATCTCCACCTCAGCAGCCATGCAGAGATGACACTGGAGGTGCCCGAAGGCTGCCCTGCCCCGTTTCTGAGTTGCCTCCTCACCAAGAACTGCCTTTGTTCTGATTCAGACTAAAGAGGGAGGGGAGGTGGGGGCAGGAGCAGACTGCTGCTTCCAGAACAGAGCTCCAAACTTAAGGAAGCACCTGTGGCTCGTGACTGGGCACTCTCAGGACAGACTGGCAGCTGGCAGCTCCCCTTCCTCCACCCCGACCCTGTCTCCTACGAAGGGAGGTGAAGGTACAGTTGGGCAGTTGACCCAGCTTCACCCAGCAGTAAACTCCAAGGGCTCCCAGAGTTCAGCAGTCACATAGCTTTGGACCTTTGCAAAGCACTGCAACCTCTGCGCACAACCTCTGCGTGCATCCTCTGCCAGCAGAGCCCTGGGAACGATGACCACAGGGTGGGCGTGTCTGTGGACACCCTGCTCCAGAATGAAGACTGTGCATTTCACTGCTATGCAGTGAGTGCTTCCTAGACCCCCCACCACACACCCCATCTCAGATCTTCAGAGAAGCAGGTGACACAGATCTGGGGGAGCAACCCACACACAATCTCAAATCTCACCTCTCCGTACTCCCATGATTTTGTTTTACCCCAGCAGCCTCCTGAAGATCTCTCGCTCTCACTCAGGCTTTCCTGAACTGTCTGAAATGACTCTCAGGTCTCCTGCCGGCTGCTACCCACACCATTCAGTCTAGGTGACCTCTCCATCCCACTCAACCAAACAAGCTCTGCTGGGTGGCTATGCCCAAAGCCATTCCCAACCCATTCTCCTTGCTGTCTGCCATCTTGGAGGCTGGAAGCAGGCACTTGCTTTCCTTGCAGTGGGAAGGGGCCAGGAACCTCCCCACTGTGTCACTGAGATGTAAAGGGAAGTCTGCTAAGTGGACTCCTGCGCAGAGAGGGAAGGAGAAGCCTGCCTCAAGTCTCTGAGGTAAGAAGGAACTTGGCAAGTCTGAGGAATGGCTCAAAGGCCGGTGTGGCTGGCAAGTGACAAGCACAGGGCATGGAAGGCAAAGGGTAGCAGGGGTCACATCAGACAGGCTTTGCAGGCCACAGCAAAAACATGGATTTTGCTCTAAAATGCAGAACGAGGCCACAGCAGAGTGCTGGGCAGGGAAATGAGCTGACTGGTGCAGGGGTGGAAGGGTACAGGTGTCTGCATGCGCCTGGCAAGATAAACCACCATCCTGCTGGGGTGCAGGGGCATGCAGCAGATGGCCTCAGCAGCCCTTGTGAACATGCCACTGTATTAAGACCTTGGCCGCCTCAGAAAAACACTGCTTTCGGGCCCACACCTGTAATCCCAGTACTTTGGGAAGCCGAGGTGGGAGGATCACTTGAGCCTAGGAGTTCGAGGCAACATAGCTCACTACAGACCCTATCTTTACAAAAAATAAGAAATTAGCCAGGCGTGGTAGCGTGCACCTGTGATCTCAGCTACTCTGAGCCAGGAGGATCGCTTGAGCCCAGGAGTTTGAGGCTACAGTGAGCTATGATCGCACCACTGCACTCCAGCCTGGGCAACAGAGCAAGACCCTTTCTCAAAAAAAAAGAAAAAAGAAAAACACCATTTTTTGTTAATAATCAGGTTTGTTTCCTCAGGCCACCACACTGTCTTAAAAGGGCTCAGGTCCACAGACTGTCAACAGAAAATTGGATGATAAAACTGCTGTAGTCCAAAGGTTGGTTTAGATACCAAGGCATTGTGTGAAGTTACATTGACCAGCCTGGAGCTGGGTGTTTTTAAAGGCCTGGGCATTTGTCTCACTGCAAGCCCAACCACTAAGCCTTCAGAAACCCAAGGGAGTCAAGCAGCCCAGCCACCACACCTGCTCTTCCCTAGCAAAAGGCTGTCCCTTCCTCGTTACTGGGGTCAGCAGGACAAAAGGTGGCCCTAAAAGCTGGACTCTTGCTTCTGTGTTCATCATAGTCTACGGTCTGAGTCATCTGTGCAAAACCCGCTCATCTGGAGAAAAGGAAAAAGTCTGTTCTAAGTTCCACCTTCAGAGCTAGAAAATTAGTCTTTAATCAGACTAAGGGGGGAACAACATGCTGGGCTGCGGGAGACGTTAGACACACAGGAGGAAGGGCTGCCTCACCCCAGGAAATAAAGGATGTTTCCACCTCTCTCCTGCCTCAGGAGCTTCAGGGGAAAGTATCTCCAAGCAGGGATGCAGGAAGAGAGTCATCTGAGAGCCATTTGCAGCTTTAGACACGTGAGCTGCAGTTCTGAAACACCTCCTCGCAAGCTCAGCATCCAGTGACAGATCCAGCTTAGGGTCGGAGCCTCCGTATTCACTTTGCCCTGTGCAGAGGGCAGGGCAGTGAGATCACACTCATTTTAAAGATGAGAGCCGGGCACGGTGGCTCACACCTGTAATCCCAGCACTCTGGGAGGCCAAGGCGGGTGGATCACGAGGTCAGGAGTTCAAGACCAGCCTGGCCAACATGGTGAAACGCTGTCTCTACTAAAAATACAAAAATTAGGTGGGCTTGGTGGTACACATGCCTGTAATCCCAGCTACTTGGGAGGCTGAGGCAGGAGAACTGCTTGAGCATGGGAGGCAGAGGTTGCAGTGAGCCAAGATTGCACCACTGCACTCCAGCCTGGATGACAGAGCGGGACTCCATCTCAAAAAAAAAAAAAAAGATGAGGGCAACGGAAGCTAAACAGGTTAACCCTTGAGCCTTCTTGCAGGAACTTTCCAGAGTCTGCACTGCTGGGCATCCCCCTACTCACCATATCCCTCCTTGCTCCAGATGACAGCAGCTTCGTGGTACATGCATGAGGGTCCCAGATGTAGACAATTAGGACTAGTGCTGTAGTGAGGCCACCAACAGGGGGCTGCTGTGGTTTCAATGTTTGTCCCCTCCAAAACTCACGGTGAAATTTAAGCCCCAGTGGCAGCACTGAGACATGGGGCCTTTAAGAGGTGACTGCATCATGAGGGCTTGGCAATCATGAGTGTATTGAACCATTCATGCACTCATGGATGAATGAGTTAATGGATGCACGCGGTACCATGGGAGTGGGCCCATTTTTGGAGTGGTGGCTTTTTAAGAAGAGGAAGAGAGACCTGAGCTCACACACTCAGTCCCCTCCCCGTCTGCTGCTCTGTGCCAGTTCAGGACTCTGCAGAGAGTCCCCACGAGCAAGAAGGCCCTCACCAGATACAAACTCTCAACTCTAGACTTCTCAGCTACATAACTCTAAGAAATAAATTCCTTTTCTTTTTTTTTTTTTTTTTTGTGAGACAGAGTCTCACTCTACTGCCCAGGCTGGAGTGCAATGGCGCGATCTCGGCTCACTGCAACCTCTGCTCCCCAGGTTCAAGTGATTATCCTGCCTTAGCCTCCCAAGTAGCTGGGGTTACAGGCGCCTGCCACAGCGCCCAGCTAATTTTTGTATTTTTAGTAGAGACGGGGTTTCACCATCTTGGCCAGGCTGGTCTGGAACTCCTGACCTTGTGATCCACCTGCCTTGGCCTCCCAAAGAGCTGGGATTACAGGCGTGAGCCGCTGTGCCCAGCGTCCTTTTATTAATTACCCAACTTCAAGTACTCTGTTATAAGCAACAGAAAATGAACTAAGACAGGGACAGCTTCGTGTGTATGGAGCAGAGGCTTCAGGGCTCAGCCTAGGTTCAAACCCTTGTGCCGGCCATCACCAGCATAACTCTACATAATGGACTGAACCTCCCTGATGGCCAGCTGTGGCATCGAGGCACAGGGACATGATCACTCAACTCACAGGGCTGTTGTGGGTATTAAGAGAGCTACAGGCTATGGAGGTTCCTGCATGTACAGTGACCAGATATAGTAGTCACCCAACAAGTTTGGATGCCTCTGACCCCTCTCCTAAAAGAGAAAACACAGCAACTCCAAGACTCAAAAGGTTCAAGTCTGGAGCCAGAACCAGCCTCCAGGTGCCATGACACCTTCTGGTGCACCTGCTGACTTGGTTCCCCCATGGTCAAGTCCAGCCCGGTTGTCTTTTTCTCATGGAAGCCACTCACCATCATGGAGTCTCCCCATGGCCTGGCATGGAACTTCCATAAGGAGGGCATCAGGCCTGGGGTGCCAGCCTCAAGAGCCAGGTGGTATTCTCCCCCACCTCAGTCCTGGCCCTTCCTAACCTCCACCACAGCTCGTCAAAGAATCCCAGGCAAGGCTAGTAAAAGTCAACTTCCTCTACCACTGAGAGGGCTTCTCCTACCCTAAAGATTGTCCAAGAAGAGCCTGGCCCATCTGCATCTCAGCTTGGGTAGCATAATTATCCTCCTTGGAACAGCAAATAGCAATTGATATCAAATGGAAAATCTCTATGGTACAACATGGACCTTTCCCCTTCTTATTTTTGTAGCAACTCCTAATAAATTTCCAGGAGTCTCATTCCATTACTGTCAATCAATCTTTGGCTTAAAAAAAAAATGTTCACAGCCTAATTCATTTCACAGCTTCAACAGTACCTAATTCTATCACTTAAAACACGATTGTTAATCAATCCCTGTGGAACACAGTTTCTTCATTCCTAATGAAGAATTCCTATGGACGGGTAACAGAACACCTGCTTCCGGGCCTGGGGAGGATGTCTGAGAATGAAACTCAAGAACAAGCAGAGGCCTAGACAGGGCAGGCAGTCCTCACATCCACGGTGCCCACCACCCACTCGTCACCTCGATTCTCTTCTATCCACTTAACCAGCAACTCCTCTTTTTTGTTGTTTTTGCTTTTTAAGGCAGAGTCTCACTCTGTCGCCCAGGCTGGAATGAAGGAGCACAATCTCAGCTCACTGCAACCTCCATCTCCCAGGTTCAAGAGAGTCTCCTGCCTCAGTCACCATGCCTGGCTAATTTTTGTATTTTTCAGTAGACACGGGGTTTCACCATGTTGGCCAGGCTGGTCTTGAACCCCCGACCTCAGGTGATCCTCCTGACTCAACCTCCTACAGTGCTGGGATTACAAGCATGAGCCACCGCACCCGGTCTTAAATTCTTTCGAAGCAAAAACACTAAAAAAAAAAAAAAACAAAAACAAAACAAAAAAAAACCCACAGTGCTGTCGTCAGTCAGATTGGCCAGTGCTGTCTTCCACCTGAAGCAGATGCCAGCTGTCCCCACACCCATTTTCTTCTTCTGTAGTAACTGAAGCACCTTGGCTGGCCAGGTGACCACTCAGAATAAAGACATCTCTCGCCTTCACGGGCAGCCTTGCAGCTGTGACCGTTTAACTAATTCCAGCCAAGGTGAGGTTAATAGGAAGTGATGCGGGGCCATGTGCTGTGGCCTGCACCTGGAATCCCAGCACTCTGGGACGCCGAGGAGGGAGGATTGCTTAGCCCAGGGGTTCAAGACCAGCCTGGGCAACACAGTGAGACCTCATCTCTACAAAAAAAATTTCAAAATTAGCTGGGCATGGTGACATGCACCTGTAGTCCCAGCTACTTGGGAGGCTAAGGTGGGAAGACTGCTTGAGTCCAGGAGTACAAGGCTGCAGGGAGCCATAACCGTGCCACTGCACTGCAGCCTGGGTGACAGAGTGAGACCCGGTCTCAAAACAAAGGAAGCAATACTGGAAGTTGCGGGTATGCCCTTAAATAAAAGGGGCCAGGCATGGTGGCTCACACCTGTACTCCCAGCACTTTCAGAGGCCAAGGCAGGAGGATCGCTTAAGCCCAGGAGTCATAGATCAGCCTAGGCAACATAGTGAGACCCTGTCTCTACAAAAAAAAAAAAAAAAAAAAAAATAGAAAAATGAGCCAGGCATGGCGGCACGTGCCTGTAGTCCCAGCTACTCAGGAGGCTGAGGCAGGAGGATCAACTGAGCCTGGGAAGTGGATGCTGCCATAAGGTATCATCATTCCACTGCGCTCCAGCCTGGGTGACTGCAAGACCCTGTTTGAAAAAGAAAAACAAGCAGCAGCAGAAAAGGAGGGGGCCGAGGAGGGGGCCGTATCTCCGCTCTGGCAGAAATGTGCATGTGATGGACACGTGGACAAGGGCAACATCTGAAATCTAATGGCACCACCAAGAAGAGGGGACTGGGCCTCAAATTGTCAAGTGGGAAGAAATAAAATTCTACCTTGTCTAAACCAGTGTTGCTCAGGGTCTCTGTCACAGAAACCAGACAACAGCCCACCTGATACATCACCGATGCAATTCCTGGCAAAGCCACTGACACATTAGGAAGGCGGCTTTTCAGTCCATCCCTCAGCCCACACAGGACAGGGCTAAGCAGATGAAACTCACAGAAGCCAAGTTTCTCGAGTCCCCGGTGAGAGCATTTCATATCATTAAGCTGTTGACAATCTTGCTTCAGCATCTCTCCCTCCTCCCTCATGTTACTTAGATGGAGACGTTGGCTCTGTCTCTCCAGGAACCACGGCTGAGGCTTATGAAGATAGATTAGTACAGACTCCTCCAGGAAGCAATCACTCTTCATCTCCTCTCATGCTGGGCCAGCCAGAATGCCCACCGCTGAGCTCGCTGGTAAATATGGTTGCAGTCCCCCACTCCCAACTTCTCCACTCATTCACCAAACTTAATATCCGCCCAAAAAGAGCTTTGCAGATCTCTTTTTTCCAAGCTAATCTCTCCACTCCAAGGACTGTGGCTCATCTGTGCAGCAGGACCACACACCGCTGCTGAGCATGAAGGCTTCTGGGGCAGGAGGAGAGAAGGGCTAGGAGTCCCTGGAAACACAGACAGCACTGTCTCTGTGTTTTGAGTTTTTCCATCGCTAAAATGCATCACCTGAGTCACCAGTACTACTTAGAAAAGAAGAAAATCACATATAGACTAATAAGGGTCACTCTTTAACAAAGATTTGTGGGTGGATTTTTTTTTTTTCCCAAAATGCACTTTAGAAATTAGATTCCAGGCCGGGTGCCGTGGCTCACGCCCGTAATCCCAGCACTTTGGGAGGCCGAAATGGGCGGATCACAAGGTCAGGAGATGGAGACCATCCTGGCCAACATGGTGAAAACCCACCTCTACTAAAAGAAAAAAACAAAAAACTAGCTGGGTGTGGTGATGTGTGCCTGTAATCCCAGCTACTCGGGTGGCTGAGGCACAAGAATTGCTTGAACCCAGGAGGCAGAGGTTGCAGTGAGCCGAGATCACGCCACTGCACTCCAGCCTAGTGACAGAGTGAGACAAGGAAGGAAGGGAGTGAGGGAGGAAGGGAAGAAAGGAAATAAATTAGACTCTTAGCACAGTCTGGCCTCATTTTTGGGTTAACTGTGACCCTCACCATTAAGAAACTGCTCACGGTGTTGCCTCATGCTCTGAAGACTGAGGCTGACTTCCCTGGAATTCCAAAGTAAGCCTCAATCTCCTACTTATGTGGATGAGCAGGGACCCTGCAGAAGGAAGCATTAATAAAACCCGAGTGGATCTCCATTTGGAGCCAACTCTTCGAATCACATCGCCATTCCCAGCAGACATTCAGACCCAGCCCTAGAAGGCGTCTTTGGCATTCTTTCCAGTTCGCTTTCTTCAGTACAATTTGTCTTTTGGATCTTATGTCTGGAAAGCAAAGAAAGCTCTGCATACAATGCACAACAATAAAGACAAGGGTTGCCAACTATTTTTAACAAAGATTTGCATGGATAAACACAACAAAAGGTTTCCAGTATTCACAGTGATGGGTGCACCCACTATTTAAGGAACCTTCCAACTACACTTTATGAAAATAATGGCCCCAACCCACAGATAATCCTGGAACGATCCTGGAGATCTGGAGAATTTGAAGGTCAAAGAAAAAGTGGCAACAAGTTTTTTGGTTTGGGTTTTTTTGTTTGTTTATTTGTTTCTTTGTTTGAGACGGAGTCTCGCTGTGTCACCCAGGCTGGAGTGCAGTGGTGCGATCTCAGCTCACTGCAACCTCTGCTTCCCGGGTTCAAGAGATTCTCCTGCCTCAGCTTCCTGTGTAGCTGGGATTACAGGCATGCACCACCACACCCAGCTAATTTTTGTATTTTTAGTAGAGATGGGGTTTCACCATGTTGGCCAGGCTGGTCTCCAACTCCTGACCTCAGGTGATCTGCCCACCTCGGCCTCCCAAAGTGCTGGGATTACAGGCATGAGCCACCACACCTGGCCACAAGTTTTTTAAAAGCACTGACCTCAAAGAACCATAGCCTGGGTGATCTCTGTGCCTGATTTTCCTTGAGAAGATTCTCCTGGCAGCTCAGTACCCACAAGCATCAAACTATGCCTTGATTTTCAAACAAGGCACACAACTGCCAGATGGTATGGGGTCAAGTGGTAGCCACCGTTTCAAGGAAACAAACTCTGATTTTTTCTGCTGCCTTATCTGGAATGCAGGCTTCCAATTCCAGGAAACTGAAGCGAGTATAGGTCATTTTTGCAAGTGTAGTTCATCTTTTTTAGCAGTGAATTCTAGAAGGGTTCTAATCACACAATTAGGGCTGTAGGAATGAAGAATAAATTGATGATTACAAAAACATCACAGAAGGATGACAATGGAGACAAGGAAACATTAAGAAGACATTTTCCTTGTTTTTCTCTTGCAAAGTTGTTTAAGTTCCTTGTAGAGTCTGGATACTAGCCCTTTGTCAGATGGATAGATTGCAAAAATTTTCTCCCATTCTGTAGGTTGCCTGTTCACTCTGATGATAGTTTCTTTTGCTGTGCAGAAGCTCTTTAGTTTAATTAGATCCTATTTGTCAATTTTGGTTTTTGTTGCCATTGCTTTTGGTGTTTTAGTCATGAAGTCTTTGCCCATGCCTATGTCCTGAATGGTATTACCTAGGTTTTCTTCCAGGATTTTTATGGTTTTAGATCTTACGTTTAAGTCTTTAATCCATCTTGAGTTAATTTTTGTATAAGGTGTAAGGAAGGGGTCCAGTTTCAGTTTTCTGCATATGGCTAGCCAGTTTTCCCAGCACCATTTATTAAATAGGGCATCCTTTCCCCATTGCGTATTTTGTCAGGTTTGTCAAAGATCATGTGTGGCATTATTTCTGAGGCCTCTGTTCTGTTCCACTGGTCTATATATCTGTTCTGGTACCAGTACCATGCTGTTTTGGTTACTGTAGCCTTGTAGTATAGTTTGAAGTCAGGTAACGTGATGCCTCCAGTTTTGTTCTTTTTGCTTAGGATTAGCTTGGCTATATGGGCCCTTTTTTGGTTCCATATGAAATTTAAAGCAGTTTTTTCTAATTCTATGAGGAAAGTGAATGGTAGCTTGATAGGAATAGCATTGAATCTATAAATTACTTTAGGCAGTATGGCCATTTTCACGATATTGATTCCACCTATGCATGAGCATGGAATGTTTTTCCATTTGTTTGTGTCCTCTCTTATTTCCTTGAGCAGTGGTTTGTAGTTCTCCTTGAAGAGGTCCTTCACGTCCCTTGTAAGTTGTATTCCTAGGTATTTTATTCTCTTTGTAGCAATTGTGAATGGGAGTTCACTCATGATTTGGCTCTCTATTATTGGTGTATAGGAATGCTTGTGATTTTTGCACATTGATTTTATATCTAGAGACTTTGCTGAAGTTGCTTATCAGCTTAAGGAGATCTTGGGCTGAGACAATGGGGTTTTCTAAATATACAATCATGTCATCTGCAAACAGAGACAATTTGACTTCCACTCTTCCTATCTGAATACCCTTTATTTCCTTTTCTTGCCTGATTGCCCTGGCCAGAATTTCCAATACTATGTTGAATAGGAGTGGTGAGAGAGGGCATCCTTGTCTTGTGCTGGTTTTCAAAGGGAATGCTTCCAGCTTTTGACAACCCCATCAAAAAGTAGGCAAAGGATATGAGCAGACACTTCTCCAAAGAAGACATTTATGTGGCCAACAAACATATGAAAAAAAGCTCACCATCACTGGCCATTAGAGAAATGCAAATCAAAACCACAATGAGATACCATCTCACGCCAGTTAGAATGGCGATCATTAAAGAGTCAGGAAACAACAGACGCTGGAGAGTAGAGGATGTGGAGTAATAGGAACGCTTTTACACTGTTAGTGGCAGTGTAAATTAGTTCAACCATTGTGGAAGACAGTGTGGCAATTCCTCAAGAATCTAGAACCAGAAATATCATTTGACCCAGCAATCCCATTACTGGATATATACCCAAAGGATTATAAATCATCCTAATATGAAGACACATGCACACGAATGTTTATTGCAGCACTGTTCACAATAGCAAAGACTTAGAACCAACCCAAATGCCCATCAATGATAGACTGGAAAAAGAAAATGCGGCACATATACACCGTGGGATACTATGCAGCCATAAAAAAGGATGAGTTCATGTTCTTTGCAGGGACATGGATGAAGCTGGAAACCATCATTCTCAGCAAACTAACACAGGAACAGAAAACCAAACACCGCATGTTCTAACTCATAAGTGGGAGTTGAACAATGAGAACACACGGACACAGGGAGGGGAACATCATACACCGGGGCCTGTCTGAGGGTAGGGGGCTAGGGGAGGGAGAGTATTAGGAGAAATACCTAATGTAGATGACGGGTTGATGGGTGCAGCAAAAAACCGTGGCACCAGTATACCTATGTAATAAACATGCACATTCTGCACATGTATCCCAGAACTTAAAGTATATTTAAATAAAAAAGATACTTTCCTTTTTCATTATTACCAAGAGACAGCTATGACTAAAACTACAGCTGCCAACATAAAATGATTAAAATTGGGGGTCAGGCCGGGCACAGTGACTCGTGCCTGCAATCCCAGCATTTTGGGAGGCCAAGACAGGCAGATCACTTGAGATGCTAAAGGTTCTGCAAGGCAAAAAAAAAAAAAAAAAAAAGTTGGGGAGGCCACAAAGGTACATTAGGACACCCAGATGAAGAAGAAAATAATGCAGAGCCCTGAGAAAGGAGAGAACAAAATAGGCTGCTCCCTTCAGCCCTGCAGGATGGTCAGGATGTGCACGCACAACCTCTACCCATTCCAGCAGGAAACTGGTAATGTCTAAAATGTGCCAATTCAAGAAATGGTGGTAGAAGAAGAGTGTCCTGCCAATGAAGTAACAGCTGAAAGACTGGAGAGGCACTCTTCGTGGCACTCTCTGTCCTGGGAATTGAGAAGAGATGGGCCAAGGATGGATGTTTTCACCGTGGGCAGGTGTTGCACTGATTGTTTCAATGTGGAGAAAACCCAAAGGTCATCCTCCTAATCAGAAAGTCCCCAGCCCTCCCCCAGGTGGCCAGCATCTGCTGCCCACATTGTGACCCCCACATGCCAGCTGCCCTCCCTGCTGTCCCCCAGTCCACCCAGGGGCCAGATGACCTGTCTCCCCACCTCTGCTCTAATGCCCCCAGCAGCACCCCCACTCACTCAGGGTGAAAGCTGAGGCCACCCCACCCACCCCATCCCCAACTTCTCTACCTCATCTCCTCCTACCCCAGCCACACCCAGCGCCCCCACCCAGGGCCTCTGTCCTGGCCGTTCCCTCTGCCGAGCACACTCTTCTTTCCACATCCCCAGGATCTCTTCCTCACTTCATTCGGGCCCCTACTCAAAAGTCACCTTGTCAGACAGGCCTCTGCAGACAGCCCTATCTGGGCACAGCAGCCCCTCCAGCATGCACCGTCCCTCCTCTTGTCCAGCTTTACTTTACCGTAGAGCACAGAGCCCCACCTGATATGTCTCTTCTGCTTATGGATTCCTAGAGCAGCGGGTTTCAGCCAAAGGCAGCTTTACCCACCCCACTCCCCTGGAGGACGCTGGGCACTGTCCACAGACACCTGCCTGTCACAACTGGTGGTGGTGCTACCAGCATCTAGTGGGTAGAGGCCAGAGATGCCGCAAAATCTCCTACAACGCACAGGACAGCAAAGGATGATCCAACCCAAAGGTCGACAGTGCCGCAGTGGAGACACCCTGCCCACAGCCAGCACAGCACCTGACACACAGCAGGCCTTTGTGAACATTTGGTGAATGAATGACGGAAGGATGAAAAGCCAGAAGGTATTGGGCTCGCAGTTTAAGAGGTGGACTTTGAAGTCCCATGCTCTCCCACCAAGGACTCCCTGTGCTGGACAAGTTCCTCCATCGCCGAGCCTTGATTCTGCTCAATGAGAGAGAGGTGATAACAGTAGCTGCTGCATGGGGTCGCTGCAAGGACTAGACAGGGGAAATCCATGTCCGGTACTGAGCACAGTGCCTGCACACCGATCAAGTACTGCGCATCCCGGGTTCATCATGCCTAGCGCTCACGGGGAGAGTGCCACTCCAGAGATGGATTTGCATTTAGGGTCCTTCCATCTCAGAGCCAAGCAGTCATGAGGCCACTGCACCACAGAGGGAGGTGGGCCAGCACCCCAGGGACACAGGCACACATAGGCATTCTGCTCCATCCCTCAGCCCAGGGATCCACACTCCCCGAATCAAAAGGACACAGCAGGCTGGTGCAAGTCCTCCCAGATGCTGGTGGGAGTCCGAATA
Source organism: Pongo pygmaeus (assembly GCF_028885625.2). Taxonomy (NCBI): domain Eukaryota; kingdom Metazoa; phylum Chordata; class Mammalia; order Primates; family Hominidae; genus Pongo; species Pongo pygmaeus. The sequence continues at coordinate 16,688,776 of NC_072391.2, forward strand.
GAAAAGGGTAGAGGGCATGGTCAGAACTGGGCTTCCTTCTGGAGGCCGACAGGACTCCACCCTCACCGGGAGTCCAGGCCAGAACACTGTGGGGGATCTAAGAGCCAAGGGCAGAGCCGCCCTCAGACAGGCTGCATCTGCTCCTGTCCCTGGAGCCTCCCTGTTTAGGTCACTAAATACTGAGCTTCCAGCTGTCACCTAACTCCCCAGGAACCATGCGGCACCAACTCACTGGCCCTTCCTCACACACACCCAACTCCCCTATGAGCTACACAACCCCATTCAAAAATCACGGTGCCTCTTCCTTCCTTCAGGGGAGGAGGAGATAGGAGGTTCGAGAAGAATCAGGGAGAAGGGCAGTACAAGAAAACGGAACCAAGGGCCCTGGGTTTAGTGCTGAGCTGACCACCTCGCAGACTCAGACACCACTCTCTACCTACTTTATTTTAGCCAATGTTCACTGCAAACATGTGAAAGACAGGTAATTAGTCCCATTCTGCAGAAGAGAAAACAGAACCTCAGCAAAGTCACCAGCCACAGCCATGTATCTAACAACAGCCTGAAACCTAAGTGTCTCTTTCCTCATGAAGTGCTCTGTGCTGGAGGGGAACTGCCAGTTCTCTGACTTCCCATTTTCACATGAAGTAGGTCCCCACTCCCCAATTCCCACCCTCACTCTTTTTGTCCCGCACTCTCTGCTCCCAGGATGCAGGGAGCGACCTGGCCCACTCGGGCCAGTCAGGAGGCGCTCTTCCTCAGCTCAGTTCCTGTGGGTTCTCTCAGGGCCCACCCACCTGTTCACCCCCCACAAGGTGTGCTCAGGAGCTGCCCTGAGGGGGTCTCTACCTCTGACTGTTGGACTCAGGGACGAGGTTTTATAAGCCCACCTGCCCACAGGTTCAAAGCTCTGTTTTCCAACCAGCTTTACTGATGACAAAGCTAGCCTCTTGATCTTCACGTGTCTGTCTGTCTGGAGGAGGCGACGCCTAAGCTGTGTCTTAAAGGATGAATAAGCACGACCCAGGCAAAAGAGGAGGACAGGGGAGGGTGTCCCGGCAGAAGGAAGAGCATGAAACTGAATTGTGCACGCATGAAACTGAATCGTCTGCGCATGAAACCGACGGTGTGTACAGACACCTGGAAGCAGCTGGGTGCTGCTGAAATACAATGCAATGTCCCATCAAAGGGCACACGGTGGCCACTACAAGTGGGAGCTCCAGTATGCCCAACCCCCTATTCAACTGGCAGTGACGTTCTTCCAGAAGGTGAACTCCGATGGTTAGAGTCCTGGGCGGGGAGCAAGGTGGCTGACGTGGGAGTGGAAGAGAAATCTTCTTCACGGTATCCCATTTGTACCTTTTGAGTTTTGTTCCATGTAAATATATACTTATGCAAAACAAAAATTTAAATACAAATTTTTAACATTAATATTTAAGGCCTAGGGCAGGAGGGAGAAGAGAAGGAGGAAAAGGAGTTGAAGGAGGCGGCAGGGGAAGGGTTGGAACTGCTGGGCTGCAACCAAAATGTAAGCACCCCCGCCACATACTAAGCACGTCCTCTGGGCCCAGCGTGTGCGGGCACTGCACATGGCGAGTGTTATTCACCTCCTTTTGGAAATAAGGAAACGGACAAAGTAAAGGGCAAAGCCAGGACGTGAGTCCTGCACATGGGACTGCAGGAACCTGGGGTGTTCTCCTCCAGGGCGGTACAGCTCCCCCAACTTTAATGAAGCAGCCCAGTCAGGCTACTCCTTCCCAATAAACTCACACCCAACTGCCTCCCCACCACCCCCACCTTCCAACTTTACAAAGCGAGCTGTCCCAGCTCAAACAAAGCTGACATTTCAAACAAGTCTGACCGCGTCTCATCCCCTGAGCGAGAGGCCCATTTTGGATTGGCTCTGAATTGCATCAAACAGTTACATAAGCTGCTGCCTGGCCCAGCTGAGACAGCCAGCTAGAAACCTCCAGACCAAAAGTTGATCCTCGCTTAGAGTTCAGGGACAGCCCTTCCTGAAAGTCTGTAAACAAATTAAGAATCTGAGCTGTTAGGGAGGTCAGGAGGAATGCAGCAGACCTCAAATAAAATGATCAAATGCTAAAAAGGACAAAAAAAAAATCATGTGTGGCCCAAACCAAGAGCACAGAAATGATACTGAGACCTTGTGAGCTCACTGCAGCCTGGATCATTACCCATAGACAAGGGAGAGCCTGGTGAGGCGGGGAACAACCAGCCAGATGCGGGAAGTCGGCCTGAAATACAGCCCCTTCAAAATGCCCTCTGGCTTGGTGTAGGGTCTCCAGATGAAGCTAAAACATATTCTTCCCGGGCTAAGAGCCTAGCTGTGCAACCCAGCTCCACCAGCCACTGGCTGTGTGATGCCGGCCAAGTTTATCTACCACTAAGCACTCCTGTCTCCTCTGTGAAATGGGGATCACCGCAAGCTCTCACAGGATCGCAGACATGCGTGAGTTAATGGGTGACAAGGACAGACTCAGTACTCGGCAGCACCATCACCAATGCTTCCTCAAGGGCTTCATAATGGCGACAACAGCCCCTCAAGCCCATCCGGACATCCTGCAGTGCTTAGTGACAGAACCAGAGGTGCAGCATGGAAGATCACTGTCAGCCCCCTTTGCACACTGCAGGGAGGTCCCCTCCTGGCCCAGCATCCCCATCTCTGCAAGATCTCCTGACCTCCCCTGCACCCAGCCCTTAACCTGTCCCTCCTGTGGCCCTCTGGACCTCAGCCACCCTATCCTTGCTACATTCATCCTGCTGTCATCAGTTCCTCCTTCCCCTCCTGGGAGCAAGGAATCCAGGGTCTATATGAGTGACCAGCACCCAGCACTGGTCTTTTTCCAGGTAAGGAGTTGGGAGCTGTACTGCATAACCTAAAACTTCCATTAGAAATTTCCCAATTCACGGGAACTCGTTCCCATGGGTGGATCGAGTGGGGGTTGTTCAGTGCCACAGATAACAAAGAGTACATCACTTCCACATGACCCCATTGCCTCCCGTTTTGCCCCATCCAATCATTCATCATTTCTTTATTACCATCATTACCCCCACTAGAATGCTCTGTGGGCAGGGCCCATGTGAGAAGAGCTAACATCTCCTGAGTGCTGAGTGCACTGTCAAAGCACTCTCTGTGTATCAACTCATTTAGTCCTCACAACAGCCCATGGTGCTGGCACTCTTAGAATCTGCATTTTAATGATGGAGAAATTTTAACGTGTGACACAGAGCTTGTGCGTGGCCAAGCTGGATCCCCACCTCTGGCTCCTCAGCACCTAGAACTGCGCCCAGCACATGAGAGACGCTTGGTCAATGTTTGGGGAATGAATAAACAGATGATAAAGAAGTGAGGCATGTCTAAATGCCATCTGGAACCTTCCAATTACTAAGACACTAAGACAGTCGCTGAAGGGCTAATACACAAAATTCAGTGGGAAGTTTCCCCTTTAAAGAAAGATGCCCAGCGTGAGGGATCTGTGTTGGCCACGCCACCTGGGTTCACTTCCCGGTGGTTAAGGGGCAGGGGGCTCAGACTGCAGCCCATTTAACGGCCGCTGCCCCACCATCTCATCCTAAAATTTTATCATCGAGCCCTTAGCCAAGCAAGCGGCTGGCTGCGGGGCCTCGCATCTCTCTCTGATGTTACTACAGCACTCCTCAGCTTCATTTCTGGAGCTGCCCAATGTTTGGAATTGTGTTGCTAGGCGACGAGCCAGAACGCCTCACTAGTATTGAGAATCTCTTCCAATAATAGCCGAGAGGAAAGAAAAGGACCCCCTCAACACAGCCTATTGACAAGTAAGGATGTTTTTCTTGCCCTCTCTGCCCTGGCTCACAATCAAAAGCTCTAACACATTAAAAGGAAACAAATGGGCCAGATGATCTGGGCTCACCTCACTCTATCACCTTCACTCCCCAGGCCCAAAAAAGGGGCAAGAAGGCAACAATTGGGATTCAAAAGCTGAATACCCACAGCTAATCAATTATATCTCATGAAAAGCAATGACACAGGGGAAATGTTTTCTGATTAGCTGCAAACTCCCTTTTAGAACACGACCACAAAGTGACTGGCAATGCATGACTCTGCTATACTGATGGTGAACAGAAAGCTGCATGCATGCTTGATGTTTTTCAACTAGAAAAGACCATTGCTCTCAACACCACCACCACCCGCGACCTCACCACTGAAAAGGGTACCGCGCTGGACATGAAAAATTCAGATAACCATCACCCGCAGCTGCGGAAGGAAAGCGGCAGAGAAAAGACTAGGGCGTCCCCTGGTGGCTCCAATGTGGCTCTTCGTGAAATTGGCAGGAATAAAGCCCGAGCCGCTTTCTTGCAACCTCCAGGTCCCAAATAACCATATATTCAAATGAAATTAACTCAAGAGTAGAAACTCTGTTGCTAAAAAGGAGGTGAAGGGAGACAAGACTGTTGTAAACACCAACAAATATCAACTGAATGAATTTTGATTAAGCTCTAGTAAAGTAGTACCAGTGAGCTGGTACTTCCGCAGCAGTGACGGTACTTCCGCAGCTACGGAGTCAGGATCACTTATTCTGGTGCCTTACACAGGTGTGTATCCTTATGCATCTACAGCCTTCCTAAATCATCATCTTCATTGCAGGAGTGATTGCACGAAAAAGCTCCCAAACACACACACACATGCGTGCGCACACACACAAACAAATGCTCCCTGGGATCTGTCATTTTCTTTAGGTTCACTTTTACCTAAGTTTCATTCCTTGACCCATGCAGGAGGTGAGAGGTTTTAAAAAAAAAAAAAAAAAAAAAAAGTCTAAGACAAAATACGGTTCCTGGAAAACGGCCCTGCTGCTTCCTTCTGTCTCGGGGTTTCTCAAGCAAGCAGTACTGCCGTTTGGGACTAGATAATGCTGTGTTGGGAGGAGCTGTCCTGTTGGGAGGAGCTGGCCTGTCCATCACAGGACGTTCAGCAGCATCCCTGGGCTCTACTTAGCAGATGCCAGAAGGACCCTCATCCCAGCTGTGACAACCATATATGTCCCAGACATGGCTAAATGTCCCCTGGGGGTTGCAATCACCCCCAGCTGAGAACCACCATCCTGCCTGATCACTTCCAATTTTCAGGCCTCACAGAAAGAGTAGCCTGGTTTATGTCCTCTTAACCAGAGGGAGGATTGAGGGGTAGATATCAGGTAAAGGGAACTTCAGAGCCTCTGCAGTAGGGATGGTTTCAGTAAGATGGAAAATCAGGTCAACCTATTTGCAGTTCAACAATAAGGCCCAGATGTTGTTTTCAGGAAGATTCGTCAGCAACGTACCCTTTGAGGGTGTTGATAATAATCACACCTACCAGTTATTCAGTCTTTAAGATGCCAGGTACTCTCTTGGACTTTTTTCCAATTTTTCTTATCAAGGTATGATTTACATAGCATATAACACCCTTCGATAGCTCAGGTGGTAATTTACATAGTGTATCTTCTGAGTATCTTCCATCTGTTAGTTCATTTAATCCTCACAACTGTGTCAGAGGGGTACTATGACAGCCCCATTTTATGCTGAGGCACAGTTAGCTTAAATAACTTGCCCAAGTTCCCATTGCTAATACATGTAGGGATGTGCATAAGAACACAGCCAGTCTAGCTGGTTTAACATCAGCAAGCAGAACAGTAAAAACAAAAATAATGATACCATGATTGCCAGTGTTGCCCCAGACACTATGTGCAATTATCACCTGCCAACTACCTGAAGTGTTTCGTGTTTCTTACTTTTTTCTAAAGCCTAGAACACTCTGAAGGAGAGTCGTGAAAGCAAAGGAACTTCTCCCCAGGAAAATCCATGTATGTGCACAAACACACAAGCACGATTTTGCACACAATTGCAAGAGGCATCTGAAATCTCTAAAATTATCTATGAGCCTCCAATGAGGTTCCCAGATACAACAGACACTTCATATAACTCCCAGGAATCCACCAAGGGGATAATATTACCACCATTTCAAGGGCTGGGAAAATGAGTTCAGAGAAATTAAAGCATTTGCCGGGGTCACACAGATCTTTCTCTTTAAGACACGGTCTCACTCTGTCACCCAGGCTGTGGTGCGATCAAGGCTCACCGTAGCCTACAACTCCTGGGTTCAAGAGATCCTCCTGCCTCAACCTCCCGAGTAGCTGGGATTACAGGCACATGCCACCATGTCTGGCTTTTTTTTCTTCTTCTTTTGTAAAGAGAGGGGTCTCACTATGTTGCCCACGCTGGTTTTGAACTCCTGGCCTCAAGCAATCCTCCTGCCTTGTCCTCCCAAAGTGTTGGGATTACAGCCAGGAGCCACTGCGCATAGCCACACAGCTCTTGAAGAGCAGTGTTGTGGTCTGCCTGAGCCATGTTCTTTCCACCCCAACACATGGCTTATCAACTTGCCGTGATCACTGACATCAGGGCCCTACGAAACTAAACGATGTATAAAGTGCATAAAGGATTTACGTATCTAATATTCTAGTGGCTCTGATGATATACAGTGGCAATGTAAGGGCTGCTGGCCACTCAGAATTAAAACCTGAAGGTGACATTTGCCTTTCACAAAGACGTTTGTTGATTCTCCTCTACAAACTCCATAAGAGAGCATCTCAGCAAAACAGTCCACAGGGGTCTGGGCACTCACACAAATACCATTCTGCCTCTTTCCAGCCCTCTTCCCATGTCGGCCAACACTTGGCCTCGGGTATAAAAAGTTATGGGCCAAATGTCCAAGCCAGTGTGTTTACTGATACTGGCTTGCCTAGCCAAAAGTCATTCAAATTCACCTGAACTGTCACCACATCTGTAAAGGAGACAGTAGGCAAGGGGGAAAGGAAGACACCTGTCTTTGGTATCAAAGACACTAACGAGGTCAGGCAAGTCATGAGAAACTTCAGCAACGTGGTTCTTTAATCACTGCAAATGAGAATGTGGATATCCTGGCTCCTTTCCCAGAACAGATGGTCACCACCACAAAGAATCCTTGAGGGAAGCCTCCTCCACTTCATAGCTTGGGAAACTGAGGCACAGAGAGGTCAAGAGACCTACTCTCAGAGCCAGGATCAAAACCAAGTGTTCCCATTCACTGAAAGCAAAGAGTTTGTAATGCATCATTCCACTACAACCAGCTGCCTCTCCCTGACATGAGGAAAAAAGGTGAAAATCCACTCCCTTGAGCAATTCATATTACCAGGCCTTTACTGCATCCCGAGATAGAGACACAGTGGTGATTACAACAGACTGGTGCCCGCCCTCAGGGAACTCGGTTTCAATTCATTCCTGCAGAATGCACTTTTAACTTTGCATGCTTGTTACAACTAAAATAAGTATTAGTTCCTTTGTTCCTTCCTTCCTTCCTTCCCTCCTTCTTTAAATCTCTCTTGAACAACTACTTGTCAGGCAGGATTTGGGGGAGGAGGAAAATGACAATGAACTAGCAGACAAAGTGTGTCTACTCAGGGAGCTTCTATCCCAGTGGGAGCTACAGGAAAGAAACTAAAGAAGGGAGTGAGGTTACAGGGGGCTCTGAAACCTGAAGTCAGCAGCCAGGGAAGTGCTGCACGTGGGGTGATAGGATGAGATTGCCTGTGCTGGGCTCTTCTAGATGGACGGCCAAGGAAGGAGGGCCTCTTGCAGGAGCACCTCCGCCCACTAGGGCTGGGAAAACAAAACACCATGGACCCGGTGCACTGTGAACAACGGGGACTGATTTCTCCCAGTTCTGGCAGCTGGAAGTCTGAGATCAAGACACCGACAGATTCGGGATCTGGTGAGGGTCCTCTTCTTGGTTCACTGATGGCGCCTTCTTGCTGTGTCATCATTACATGGCAGAAAGGGCAAACAAGGTCTCTGGGGTCCCTTTTTTTTTTTTTTTTTTTTTTGAGACAGGATCTTGCTCTGTTGCCCAGGCTGGAGTGCAGTGGCATGATCTTGGCTCACTGCAGCCTCAAACTCCTGGGCTCACCTCAAAGTGGGCTCACTTCCGAGTAGCTGGGACTACAGGCATGCACCACCAAGTCTAATTTTTGTGTGTGTATAGAGACAGGGTCTATCTGTGCTACTCAGGCTGGTCTCGAGTTCTGGGATCAAGCAATCCTCCTGCCTCAGCCTCCCAAAGTGCTGGGATTGCAGGCATGAGCCACGATACCCAACCTCTGGGATCCCTTTTTTAAGGGCACTAATCCCACTCATGAGGGCTCCAGCCTCATGACCTAATCAACTCCCAAAGGCCCACCTCCTAACACCATCACACTGGGGGTTAGGATTCCAACCTAGGAATTTTAGGGGCACACAAACATTCAGTCTATAGCAAAAGGGACATCCTGAGACCTGGGTGCTTTTCTCTGAAGGTGGGGCATTACACAAGCTTATGGGTCTCCAGGAACGGCAAGGAGGGGGAGGGGGTGTGAACCCTGCCTCCACCACCCAATAGCAGTATGACCTTCAGCAAAGCCTCTCAGTTTCTTCAACTACAGAACAAGTCTAGCACTCCTATTTTACACGGATGCTATGAAGATAAAGCATTAGTGTAGGTAAAGCCTGGTTTATGGTAGGCAAAATGAATAAGAAGGTATTTGTATTATTAGTATTTTCCAGGCGCTCTCTATTTTTTTTTTTTTTTTTTTTTTTTTTTTGAGATGAAGTCTTACCCTGTCGCCCACGCTGGAGTGCAGTGGTATTGATCTTGTCTCACTGTGACCTCCACTTCCTGGGTTCAAGTGATTCTCCTGCCTCAGCCTCTCGAGTAGCTGGGATTACAGGCACGCACCACCACACCTGGCTAATTTTTGTATTTTTAGTAGAGACAGGGTTTCACCATGTTGGTCAGGCTGGTCTTGAACTCCTGGCCTCAGGTGATTGATCTGCCTGCTTCAGCCTCCCAAAGTGTTGGGATTACAGGTGTGAGCCTCCATACCTGGCCTTCCAGGCACTCTTTGAAGGAAAATCTGGAATTGCCCCAGAATAGGAATGAACTTACGGATAGATTTGATATGTGAAGACTGGCAGAGGCCATCTGGAGAGAAACCAGGATGGAAATGGGAAACCAGGAAGCATCCTAGAATTCAAACCCTAAACCCCGGGACTAGGGTTTGGAGCTGGCACTTGAACCCTTGGGGAGCTACCAAATGGGCTTAAAAATTGGTCCCAAGGGGGTCTCCAGATGTGACTTCAGGAGGAACTGGCCTCCATGGAGCAACGCCACCACCTACCATCAATAACCGCGTGAGGCGGCACGGGACATTTAGCCCCATTCCCTCCCACTGTCTCTGCATTCTTGGGCAAAGTCCTAACCCGGAAGAACTAGAGCCCCGCCGCTCCCCACCGTAAAAGCTTCCAGGTAGCTGAGAAGGCTCCAATCACAAAATATGCCCGGTTCCACACTCAAGTGTAATGCCTTCCTAAGCTAGTGCGTTTGGTCCTCAGAACACCCCTGAGACGCCGGTGAGAATGTCCTCATTTCACAAATGAGGACACGGGACCCAGAGTCTTTAAGGAAAAAAGAAAGAGAAATCTAGTTAGGAAGTCGCGGAGCTGAGGCTGGAAGCCAGGACTCTGATACCGGCCCGCGCACCGCACCCCACCCCCCCGCATCCCGGCTCCAGAACTCCCCGCTGGGACGCCATCTCTCCTGCTCCACCTAGCACAGCTCTATGACTCACGGGTGTTAGGGCACCGTGCTTAGGGCAGTGACAGGACTGTCAGCAGCCTGAGAGTATGGCCACTAAGTCAACTCAGGACTCCCTACCCCGAGGCACAGGGGAGCTCTCAGCACTGCCTGTACAAGGGAGGGCGGAGGGAAGGAGCAGGGAAGGACGGAAGGAACGCACTGCTAAGTGAGCTCTGCGTGGCAAGCAGGCTTCGGAGCCTGCTCTTCGCAAGAGGAAGTGAGTAAATCCTATCGCCCCTGCTTCAAGTCCTCCACTGGCTTCCCATTGTACGTGGGATAAAATCTACACAAGCCACCCTCGCCAGCATCCTCCAACTCACTCTCCCCCTCATTTCTGGCAGCGCAATGCCAGTGGTACCACCCGCCACCAAAACAGGCCAAGCCCCCCATCCTGAGGCCTCAGCCCCGCTGACATCTAAGAGAGCCCTTTCCTGAAACACGCCTTAAAACAGGGCATAGGCTTTGCCTTTCTAATGCTTGCTGTTTGTCTTCCCCACAGTTCTGGCAGCTTCTGAGGGCAGGACCTTTGCTTCTTGTTCATCAATATATACACCAAGAGTAGCAGTGTGGCGATCATATTATACTATGAGCACTGGGCAGAAATAGTTGCAGGTTTTTTTCTATTGGGTTTTTTTATTTTTTATTTTTTATTTTATTTTATTTTATTTTTTTTGAAACGGTCTTGCTCTGTCACCCAGGCTGTAGTGCAGGGGTGTAATCATTATTCACTAAAGCCTCGACCTCCTAGGCTTGAGCAATCTTCCCACCTCAGCCTCCCGAGTAGCTGGGACTACAGGCAGATGCCAGGTGCCACTACCACACACATTAATTCTTTCTTTCTTTCTCTTTCTTTCTTTCTTTCTTTTTCTTTCTTTCTTTTTGAGACAAAGTCTCACTCTGCCTCCTAGGCGGTAATGCAGTGGTATGATCTCGGCTCACTGCAGCCTCTGCCTCCCAGATTTAAGCAATTCTCTGCCTCAGCCCCCCAGTAGCTGGGACCACAGGTGCCCACCACTATACCCAGCTAATTTTTGTACTGTCAGTAGAGATGGGGTTTTGCTGTGTTGGCCAGGCTGGTCTCGAACTCCTGACCTCAAGAGTAATCCGCCCGCCTCAGCCTCCCAAAGTGCTGGGATTACAGGCATGGGCCACTGCACCTGGCCAATTTTTAAATGTTTTTATTTGTAGAGGAAGGGTCTTGCTATGTTGTCCAGGCTGGTCTTGAACTCCTGGATTCGAGCCATCCTCCCACCTCAGCCTCCCAAAGTGCTGGGATTACAGGCGTGCGCCACTGCCCCGGCCATAAATTGTGTTTGAATGGAAAAAGGGATCTAGCAAACAGTAAAGGAACAGAAGAAAAGAGAATAGAAAGAAATAAATTTCTCTTTTTTCTTCAAAAAGAAAAGCACTCCCGTCAACACTCGAAACGCCATTCCTCTGCCACTTTCACACTGCATGACCACAATGTCCTTACGCTCCGAGCCAAGCCTTCCCATATAAATGAGGGCTGGGGAGGGACAGCTAAAATCCTTTCTAAGTATAAGAACAAGTGGGAACAGAGTCTATGTCTGTCAAACAGCACAAGTCAGCACCCATGTCCTAAAAGCACCCTGCAGAGCTTACAAGGGACACCTGGCAACGTGGCACCTCCCCCTGGCAACATGAAAACACCCACCCAACACCCGCCCCTGCTCTGACCCCGCAGAGCCAGTCCTGCTGCAGCCTTCTGCAGGTGCTGGATCAGCTGATCAGATCTGTTCCTTCCTCTCCTGTCTCTCTCTAGCTTTCTGCCTGGCCCAAACAGTGACACTGTGAGGCCTGCTGCAGAGACTGAGCTGGTGCCCTGCAGCCTCAGACACCCACGGCAGGACCTGTGTGGAGAGCACCCATCCTTCCCAGTCATGCAGCCTAGCCTAGAGACACAAGCAAAGCCAGAACGAGACAGGGCAGTGCTCATACCCCCCAAAGGACCATGGCCCCCTGCACAGGGTCTAGCCATGAGGGCCCACTGCCCAACAGCTCCTCCTCCAAAAGCATATTGCAGAGGCGGCAGCAGCTCCACCAGCAGGAATCAGGTTGCCAGGTTAGCCTATGGAACACAAAACACTGCTGCTTCCCAGCCACATCAACCAGGAGGAAGAGGGAAAGAGGATACAGCTGAATATGGAAGCTGCAGCCCCACAAGTTTGGCTATGTGACTCTGAGCACTGTATTTGGCCTCTGCCTCAGTGACTTTCTCATCTGTACAATGGACCAGTAATGCCTGTACCTTCTGGGTTGCTGTAAAGCCCAGGGTAACTTCAGAGAGGCATCTCACATAATGACGGCTTCTTTACCATCTAATGAGTACTAATCATTACCATAAATGTTTAAGAGGCAGGTCTTGCTCTGTTGCCCAGGCTGGGGTGCAGTGCCATGATCACTGCTCACTGCAGCCTCGAACTCCTGGGCTCAAGCAATCCTCCTGCCTCATTCTCCCAAGTAGCTGAGACCACAGACATGTGCCACCATGACCAGCTAATTTTTATTTATTTTATTAATCTGTTTATTTTGAGATAGAGTCTCGCTCTGTTGCCCAGGCTGGAGTGCACTGGCACGATCTCGGCTCACTGCAACCTCTGCCTCCTGGATTCAAGCGATTCTCCTGCCTCAGCCTCCCGAGTAGCTGGAATTACAGGCACCCACCACCATGCCTGGCTAATTGTTTTTTGTATTTTTAGTAGAGATGGGTTTCACTATGTTGGCCAGGCTGGTCTCAAACTCTTGACCTCAGGTGATCTAGCCACCTCAGCCTCCCAAAGTGCTGAGATTACAGACATGAGCCACCATGCCCGGCCCCGTAATCATTACTTACCACCAAGAATGCCTCTCATTCCACACCCATGAACCACATTTGTCTATCAGTCTTGAGTGTTGTGATAAGTTACCCTGCTTGTTATTAAAGCCTGCCAATAACAGAGCTGAAATAGCACAGCCAAAGGCAGAGACACATGCTATTCCAGAAAGACCCAACTGCTCTGCGTCTGTGTCAGCCTCCATTACTCTGGTTCACAATGTTTCTCTCTCACCCGCATCTTCTATTTGTACCCTCCTGGTCCCCCAGATTGGGACCCACGGGACTATTTCATCCAAAATTTTATTGAAACATTGTTGCCACAAATTAAGTCTTTTTAAAATGACAATAGTTAAATGAAATTGGTAAAAAGAAAATTTTTCTTCATTTTAAAATTTGGTGTTTGGCCAGGCATAGTAGCTCACATCGTAACCCCAGCACTTTGAGAGGCTGAGGCGGGAGGATTATCTGAGCCCAGCAGTTCAAGACCAGCCTAGGCAACATAGCAAGACTCCCATCTCTACAAAATAAGCATTAAAACACAGCTGGGCGGGGTGGCATGCACCTTCAGTCCCAGCTACTTGGGGAGCTGAGGCAGGAGGATCACTTAAGCCCAGGAGTTCAAGGCTGCAGTAAGCCAGGAATGCACCACTGCACTCCAGCCTGGGCAACAGAGACCCTGCCTCCAAAAATAGTAATGATAAGCTTAAGGCTCTCAGACTTGGATGCCCACACATGACTAGTCCACTGCTGCTTGCCCTGGCTGGTGACAATGGAACGTGTCTCCTTAGGTAATGTAGAATTGGCAAGAGTGTGGCCAGGCGCGGTGGATCACGCCTGTAATCCCAGCACTTTGGGAGGCCGAGGCGGGCAGATCACGAGGAAAGGAGATTGAGACCATCCTGGCTAACACAGTGAAACCCCGTCTCTACTAAAAATTACAAAAAATTAGCCGGGTGTGGTGGCGGGCACCCGTAGTCCCAGCTACTCGGGAGGCTGAGGCAGGAGAATAGCGTGAGCCCGGAAGGCGGAGTTTGCAGTGAGCCGAGATCACGCCACTGCCCTCCAGCCAGAGCGAGACTCCATCTCAAAAAAAAAAAAAAAAAGAAATAGTAAGAGTGTAGGTTTTGGAGTAAGAACACCTGGGTATGTCACAGATTCACCACTTACTACAGCTAGGCACCATGTCTGGCACACAGAAGGTGCTCAGTAACTATCTGTTCTACTAGCCATGAGGCCTTGGGCAGGTACTTATCCTCCTAAGCCTCATTTTCCTATACAAAAGAGAATAATATAACCTACACCTCAGAAGGCTGCTGGGGGAGTCAATGAGAAAACATAAATAAAAATACTTCAGCACAATACATGGCATACAGTCAGTTTTACCAGAATATACTGTTACTTTTACTAGCTTCTATTTTGATAGAAGATTATTATTCTAGTCAGAACTAGAATAATAAACAGACACATTTTATTAGAGAAGTAGGGTGGGGGCTGGGCACCGTGGCTCACGCCTATCATCCCACCACTTTGGGAGGCCGAGGCAGGAAGATCACCTGAACTCAGGAGTTTGAGACCAGCCTAGCCAACATGGCAAAACCCCACCTCTACTAAAAATACAAAAATTAGCCAGGCGTGGTGGCGCGTGCCTTTAATACCAGCTACTCGGAAGGCAGAGGCAGGAGAATCACTTCAACCTGGGAGGCGGAGGTTGCAGTGAGCCGAGATTACACCAGTGCATTCCAGCCTGGCCGACAGAGCGAGACTCTGTCCAAAAGGAAAGGGAAGAAGAGTGGAGAAGGAATATGGGGCCTCTGAAAACAAATCAAATGCCACTCTCCTCGGACCTGCTGTGTTCTCAGCAAGCCCATAGCATTCCAGAAGTTTGCTTTGAGGGTTTGTCAGGAACTGGTGGTAAGAGCTGACAGAAGAGGAGGTAGAAAAGGAAAGCCACTGGCCATGCGGGTGACTTCAGACAAGGAGAAAGGGCCCAGAGGGGACAGAAGACACTCACTGCCCTAGGGATTTCTTTTTTTTTCTTTTTCTTTTTGAGACGGGGTCTAGCCCTGTCACCCAGGCTGGAGTGCAGTGGTGTAATCATAACTCACTGCAGCCTTGACCTCCTGGGCTCAAACAATCCTCCTGCCTCAGCCTCCCAATTAGCTGGGAATACAGGTATGCACCACTACATCCAGGTAATTTTTTTTATTTTTTATAGAGACAGACCCTCACTATGTTGGCCTGGCTAGTCTCAAACTCCTGCCCTCAAGTGATCTGCCCACACTGGCCTCCCAAAGTGCTGGGATTACAGGCGTGCGCCACTGCGCCCGGCCTATTTATTGACTCTTAACTCTGATCCTGATGCTGTTCTAAGCACATCACAGTTACCTTCATGGCCGCCCATGATTTGGGTGTTGATCCTGTCACTCTGTCTTGATAAGGACATGGGTACGGGGCTGGGGCCACTCAGCTGGAACCTGAGCCCAGGCAGCTGAGCTTCCAAGTGTGCCCTCCCCGCCCTGAGGGCACATGGCCTCCCGAGAGCAACAGGCCCAGCTGCAACTCCAACCCCAGGTACAGCTCCGTGTGCCCGAAACAAGAACTGGGAACCTACCTGCAGAAATGCAAGGCATCCCTGTGGCAGAATTATGGGTGTTTTAGTTTGCTCCAAACTGTCTTTACTGCTTTGCTAAATAATTAACTTTTTCACTTTGGGAAGCCGAGGTGGGCGGATCACAAGGTCAGGAGTTCGAGACCAGCCTGGCCAACATGGTGAAACCCCGCCTCTACTAAGAATACAAAAATTAGCTGGGTGTGGTGGCAGGCATCTGTAATCGCAGCTACTCAGGAGGGTGAGGCAGGAGAATAGCTTGAATCTGGGAGGCGGAGGTTTCAGTGACCCAAGATTGCGCCACTACACTCCAGCCTGGGCAATAAGAGCAACACTCCATCTCAAAAAAAAAAAAAAATTAACTTTTTCATAACAGGCTTTTGTATTTTCTTAAGTACCAGAGGGCCTTGCAGAAGGAGAACAATCATGTGGGTCTGGACACACCATCTTCTCTTCAGTAGTAAATAACCACAAGAATACAGTCCCTCTGAATGCCTCAGGACAAAACACTCTTTGCAATTTCAGAGATACCCGAGAGGGAAAGGTTGCTCGATAGAAGACTCCACAATTATCCCCAGGCACTGAGGATTAAATAACCCAGCTCTAGCTCAATTACAGTACAGAGGCAGCCACCTGTACAGATTATGACACGAAGCCAGGGAAGCCACTTGGTGGGATGTGAGTGAAGCATTCGCTGCTTCGGGGGGCAGAGCTGATGAGTTTCTTTGCCAAGCTCCTCTGGGGTTTCCAAGAGTCGAGTGACTGCTCTAGAGTATAATCTCAGGTGCTTCACATGCAGCGATGGGATGCTCCATCTGAAGTGGGACGGCATTTGCGACACTCACTCCTGGGACAACTCATGCTATGGACTGAATTGCATCCCTTCCCAAATGGACCAGTGGAAGCCCTAACTCCCAATCGGAGTTTATATGGAGACAAGGCCTTAATGAGGTAATCAAAGTTAACAAGGTCATAAGCATGGGGCTCTGATCCCACAGGACCGGTGCCCTTATAAGAAGAGAGAAGGGACACCAGGATGTGCCTGCAGAGGAAAGGCCACATAAGGACAGAGAGAGAAGGTGGCTGTCTGCAAGCCAAGGAGAGAGGCCTCACCAGAAATCAACCCTGCTGGCACCTTGATCTTGGTCTTTCAGCCTCCAGAACTGTAAGAAAATAAGTTTGTTTGTTTTTTTTTTGAGATGCAATCTTGCTCTGTCGCCCAGGCTGGAGTGCAGTGGTGCAATCTCAGCTCACTGCAGCCTTTGCCTCCCAGGTTCAAGTGATTCTCTTGCCTCTGCCTCCCGAGTAGCCAAGAGTACAGGTGCCTGCCACCACACCCTGCTAATTTTTTGTATTTTTAGTAGAGATGGGGTTTCACCATGTTGGCCAGGCTGGTTTTAAACTCCTGACCTCAAGTGATTCCCCCCACCTCGGCCTCCCAAAGTGCTAGGATTACAGGCATGAGCCACCGTGCCTGGCTGAGAAAATAAGTTTTTATTGTTGAAGCCACCCTATCTGTGGCCCCTTGTTATGGTAGCCCAAGCAAACACCTCGGACACCCAGACAGACCCACTCTTCTTACTCCTCTTGCATGTGACACAGGAGATGATGGCAGGGTGGGGAAACACAATTGAAAACCACCCTTCGCTCAAAATTTCTAGGATTCCTGACCCCTCATCTGTGCTGCATGACATCCAGGGTAGACAACAGCGCTGTCCTTGAAGACTTCCTAAAGGTACAGGCACCGCAGAAGACAGAAGCCCCTTGTCCCAGCCACCCACACACAATCCTAACCACAGACCACGTTTCTACCAAGTATCAAGGCTCAAATGCAGACATGGTGACATTTTTTTCTTCAGAGATTCAAGGTGTAAGCTCTGGATATGTCCCAAACTTGCTCAAGATGCCAAATAATAAAATGATTTAGTTTCTAAAAAATTGTCTGAGTCAAAACAAGAAAAACAACCTACGCCTCTGTCACTGGCCTAACTCGAGCATGTTTAAGGGTGTGTATGTCATCGTGAAAATGCACAGGCAAGGCCAGTGACTTCCTCAAAGACAGAAAGTGGCTGAGGAAGGCCCAGACACCATGCTCTATGTGGACCTGAGACGCAGCTGACAAAGCAAACCGTGTTTATCTGAGATGCTGGGACCTCAGCCCCGGCCGCAGGAACTCTTGGGAAACAGAATGTCAGACACCTGCTGGGGCACACAGGGATGCCTGCAGCCCTACTTACCGTGCCTACAAAGGCTCGCAGGCGTGATCTCGGGGCTGCTGTCCTTTAAAAAAAAAATGCCCATAAATCAAAATGCAGTGTTCTTTACAGTAGCTGTGCCTCACAGCCAGAGTCAAGTCTTGTCCACCTACACCACGGTGCCGCCCACACAGAGACAGAGTCGTAGGTGCTGGGAAGGTGATGTGGTGTTAGATCCCAGCAAGTCACAGGAGGTGGCTTCTTTTCCCATCCTCAGTCCTCTCCATTACCACCAGTTCAGTAACAGGACAGTCTCAACACCTTTCTAATGTGACTCGCTGACCCATCCTTTTTTGCCTTTGGCTTATAAAAATATATTTCTACTGTGTTTTCACCACCAAAATGTATTATCTTGGTCTTTCCTTCCTGCCTTTGCATAGGACCAAGGGAGACACACTGAATACTCCGAGAACCTTAACTCGGACCCCAGGGATGTCACCAACAGCATGACCTTTGTGACCAAATCCAGCAATCAGAACTTCACCAAGGTTTTTATCCCTAAATTTTTTCTTCCCAAAATTTTTATTTTAGCTTTTTTTTTCTTTTTCTTTTTTTTTTTTTTTTTTGAGACAGAGTCTCGCTCTGGCACCCAGGCTGGAGTGCAGTGGCACCATCTCGGCTCACTGCAGCCTCCACCTCCTGGGGTTCAAGCAATTCTCTTGCCTCAGCCTCCCAAGTAGCTGGGATTACAGACATCTGCCACCAAGCCTGGCTACAGAACTTCATTATTTTCCTCAACTGAAGTCAAGCAGTCATCAATGAGTACAGAAGCTGGGATTTCTTGGTCAGTGGGGCCATAAAGAGCATCCTGATGGCAGAATGTGGCTTTTTGGTTGCAATCCCTACTTTTCTGGCACAATTCCCTTTTGGAGAAGCACTTCCAAAAGGGCTAGGTGCGGGGACTGCACCCAAATGGGCTTTCCTGCACTGCTGATCACCCCACTTCTGGTCTTGCTGGTGGTTACAGAGCTTCCCAGCAGTATGAAGACTGAGATCCTTGCCACAGGCCGCGGCCAAAAAGAAGCAGCACTCATCTCTCTTTTGAACAACGAGAGTGGGTCTCAATCAGAACCCACGGCAGGCAACCACACCAGGCACACTTAGTAATAGTTTCCTTCCACTGTCTTCATTTTACAGCGACCTGCTAGTTTCGTTAACTCATAGTGACTCTCCATTTACAGTAGTGAGATAAAGCTTCCTTTTTCAAAAAACAAAGGAATTGACGTTTGTTTAAGTGCATCATTAAAAGTAAACTATAGTCCGGGCACGGTGGCTCACACCTGTAATCCCAGCACTTTGGGAGGCCGAGACAGGCAGATCATGAGGTCAGGAGTTCAAGACCAGCCCGGCCAACATGGCGAAACCCCGTCTCTACTAAAAATACAAAAATTAGCTGGGCGTGGGCCTGTAATCCCAGCTACTTGGGAGGCTGACACAGGAGAATCACTTGTACCCACGAGGTGGAGGTTGCAGTAAGCTGAGATCGTGCCATTGCACTCCAGCCTGGGAGACAAGACCAAGACTCTGTCTCAAAAAAAAAAAAAAAAAAAAGTAAACTGTAGTAGGCCGGGCACGGTGGCTCACGCCTGTCATCCCAGTGCTTTGGAAGGCTGAGGCGGGTGGATCACTTGAGCCCAGGAGTTCAAGACCAGCCTGGACAGCACGGTGAGACCTCATCTCTACAAAAAAATAAATAAAAATGAATAATAAACTATAGGGTAAGTAACAGTACTGTGGTAAACAAAAGATTGACAGGTGAAAAGCAGCCAGCTACATACTCACCCACCCTGTGTCCCACAGACTGAGTGAGCTATTAACACCTGCTCAGCTGAGTTCAGGGCTGAGCAGCACCACAGTAAACCACACACGCTCACATACAAGAAGTGCGGCCAGCCGTTCCCACACATCAGCCTCACAGTGTCTGCTCACTTCCTGCTTCACCCATGAATGAAAGAGTGCTGGGTGCCTCCCAAACTCTTTCTTCCTTCCTTAGCAACAAAAACCAATTTCCTTTTTATCAAGAACAATTGCCCCCTCTGCAGCCAAGGGGGGCTATGAGATGAATGCTGGCCCAAGACACGAGTGGTATACCGTGAGCACCTTCTAGTGAAGGTTGGGGGGCTTCACCGTTTTTGTACCAAGAGCCCATTCTGTAATCTAGGAATAACCATGGGCTGCTTTTCAGGAAAATGTATTAAAATATATAAAACATACCATATCACAAAGGAAACCAATTACATCAAAATAGAATGATCATAATTGAAGAAAATACTATATTTCACCCAGAGCTAAATGAAAAACATTGTAATTTTTTTCCCTATCCAAGCTCAGGCCCCTGAATCCTATATGTAGAAATAGACGAAGTCCCTCCTTTGCCCTCTCCTCCTTCCTGCCGCCTGGAATGAGAATGAAATGGCTGGAGCTAAAATGGCTATTTTGGTCTACAAGGCAAGACAGGAGGAGTCCCAGTCTCTGATGGCCGTGGAGCCACATGCCGGCCCCAGCCCATCTACCTCTGGGTAGAGAGAAATTTCCACCACATCTCCTCAACCACAAGAACTTCAAGAAGAGTAGATCTGAATGGCTTTGTGTACAAAAAATAAACCAACTGTTGGTTTATATACAGTGTCTGCTCACTTCCTGCTTCACCCTTGAATCAGAAAATGCTAGGTGCCTCCCAAACTCCTTCTTCCTTCCTTAGCAACAAGAGCTAATTTTTTTTTTAATTGAGAACAAGTGCCCCCTCTGCCTCCAGGGGAGGCCATGGGACAAATGCTGGCTCAAGACACGAGTGAGATACCAGGAGCACCCGTCAGTTTACCTAACAGTTGGTTTATTCTTTGTTATACAAAGCCATTGAAACCTAGTCTTCCTTGCTATATCTCTAATACTTTTTCTAGGTAGTAAAGTTGGAAACAGTTGAAGCCTGATCATTAGCAAAGTTTAATCATCTTGGAGAGACACATTCTTCTTCACTTACAAAAATGAGTCCTTCAGAGTTACAAAGGAAATCCAACTAGAATAGGTCTTCTGTAGCTAAATGCATTATGGGAGGCAAACCCCGAAACCTGGAACCACAGAAGTCTACGGCAATGCTGCTCCACCCTGAGACATGCCCTTTAGCACGCACACGCCCAAGCGCCACACATTAACCACGGTTCTGGAAATCCACAAGCACCTCCAGTCTACAACCAGGGACGTACACAGCTGACTTGAACCCACAGTCACAGGATTAGAAGCACAAAGGCACCGCCATGAGACGTGGGCCAGAAGTCATCCCAGAGCTGGTGGAGGGGGCTGCGAAAGTACTTACTAATTGTCATGGACTCTGGCACTGAGGCAGAAGGTAAAAGGCTGCTCAGAGGACTTCCGTGGCCTGGAGAGCTGGCTTCCACACTAGGAAAAAGCACGCAGGAGGAAGTTACACTCAGCCACCGAAAGTACACACCCTCACCGTTCCAAAAACTAGCAGAGGTGGGTTTACTCCGGTACCTCTACTAGAAGGGATAGAGGCAGTCATCGGAAATTAGTCAGGCCTCGTTATCTGCGGATTCCGTATTTGGAAATTCATCTACGCACTAAAATTTATTTGTAACCCCAAAGTCAATACTTGAGGTGCTTTCACAATCATTCATGAACATGTGCAGAGGCCAATAATTTCACTTCCTAATGTGCATGTTCTCAGCTGATGTCGAACAGCTGGGACCTCCGATCTCACACTGTAAACAAGCATCCTCTTTGCTGTCTATTTACGACCATGTTTTTAGCATTTTTTTTTCCACTTTTCTTTCTTTTGCGCGATCTCGGCTCACTGTTACCTCCACCTCCTGGGTTCAAGCGATTCTTGTGCCTCAGCCTCCCAAGTAGCTGGGATTACAGGCCTGCGCCACCACACCCAGCTAATTCTTGTATTTTTACTAGAAATGGGGTTTCACCATGTTGGCCAGACTGGTCTCAAACTCCTGACCTCAGGTGATCCACCTGCCTCGGCCTCCCAAAGTGCTGGGATTACAGGCGTGATCCACCACACCCAGCCTTTTTTTCCACTTGATTTTGTTGTTTAAAATGTCCCCAAGCACAGTGCTGAAGTGGTACTGCCAACAGTTCCTAAGCACAGGAAGGCTGTGATGTGCCGTATGGAGATAATTTGTGAGTTAGAGATGCTTCATTCAGGCATGGCTTACAGTGCTGCTGGCTGTGAATTCAATGTTAATGAATCAACTGTATACATTAAACAAGGTGTCTTTAAACAGGAACAGACATAAAACCAGGTTATGTGTTGATCAGTTGATAAAAATGCTGTGACCAGGCCAGGTGTGGTGGCTCATGCCTGTAATCGCAATACTTTGGGAGGCCGAGGCGAGTGGATCACATGAGGTCAGGAGTTCGAGACCAGCCTGGCAAACATGGCAAAACCCCTTCTCTACTAAAAATACAAAAATTATCTGGGTGTGGTAGCACATACCTGTAATCCCAGCTACTTGGGAGGCTGAGGCAGGAAAATCACTTCAACCCAGGAAGCAGAGGTTGCAGTGAGCCAAGATCACGCCACTGCACTCCAGCCTGGGCAACAGAGCAACAGTTCATCTCAAAAACAAAATGTGTGACCAGAGGCTCAAAGCAACTTAACCATGTACTTCCCCTATGAGCACTGGTTCAGTCTTCATAGCATCTTTATAGAACATAACTACTGGGAATAATAAGAATCAACTGTATGTTTACAAATAATTTACAACATGAAAAATAAAGTTTAGTATCTTTGGTGAGAACAGCACAGTCATCACATGGTTAACAGAGATAAACACACACACACACACACACACACACACACACACCATGACTAGGAGGAGAAGTACCAAAACATCAACAACATAATGGAGTTGAGGGTTAAGAGTGATTTTCTTTTTTCATTTACTGTTGCATTTTCCATTTTTTTTTTTTTTTTAAAGACAGGGTCTCACTCCGTTATCTAGGCTGGAGTGCAGTGGTGCAATCTCAGCTCACTGAAGTCTTGAACTCCTGGGTTCAAGTGATCTTCCCACATCAGTCTCCTAAGTAGCTGACACTACAGGCATGCACCACCACATCTGGATAATTTTGGTTGTTGTTTTATTTGTAGAGACAGGGTCTCACTTGCCCAGACTGGTGGTCTTGAACTCCTGGCCTCAAGTGATCCTCCCACCTTGGCCTCCCAAAGTGCTGAGATTATAGGCCTGAGCCACCACGCCCAGCCACATTTTCTAAAATAAATAGCAAAAAAAGACTCCATGCCCTGGAAGGGTCTGGCAACACCAGTTCCTTCTGACCCTGAACTGGGACAAGCTTCCTACGAGCAGTGTCATTTTAAGAGAGCAGAACCCTTGCCTGTTCCAGGTAAGACCATGGCATCTAATATGGTTTACGGTAGTCAGGAAGTTCCATTCTAGAGCTAAGTTTGAAAATAAGGATGTAATAGCACCCTGGGACCCCAAATTACAACCAAGAGGAGAGACAGAAGAAGAAAATGATAAGAGCAGCAAGGATGGCAGTGGCATAAGAAAGACTATGGTGTCCATTTCGGTTCTGCCACCAAGCATCCAGGGTCTCGCTCTGTCACCCAGGCTAGATAAAAATGTTATGACCAGGCTGGGCGCGGTGGCTCACACCTGGAATCCCAACACTTTGGGAGGCCAAGGCGGGCGGATCACATGAGGTCAGGAGGTCGAGACCAGCCTGGCCAACATGGCGAAACTCTGTCTCTACTGAAAAATACAAAAATTAGCCGGGCATGGTGGTGGACATGTGTAATCCCAGGTACTTGGGAGGCTGAGGCAGGAGAATCGCTTGAACCCAGGAGGTGGAGGTTGCAGTGAGCCAAGATCATGCCACTGCACTCCAGCCTGGGCAACAGAGTAAGACTGTCTAAAAAAAAAAAAAGCATCCAACCATCCAACAACTTGGGACAACTCAATTTCCCCTTGAGATACTTTATTTGAAAAAAGAAAAAGAAAACCTATATAGTGCTCACTACGTGCCAGACAGCATACTAAGCACTTCACAAATGCTATGTAATATCTAAATGGCTTAAATATACAACACTAGGATGGTCAAATCTTGTTATCAAATATCAACAAATATTTAAATTAAGAAAATAACAATAGAGGAGGCACCCAGATATGCCCCAAAAGGTGTTGACATTCGACATCTACCATCTGTTATACAGTCTCTCTGAGGGAGTAATGATCTAAGACCCTTGGCTACTGCATCTTCTGTGATGTAAAGACTAAATCTGCTCACGCCTGTAATCCCAGCACTTTGGGAGGCCGAGGTGGGCAGATCACCTGAGGTCAGGAGTTGGAGACCAGCCTGGCCAACATGGTGAAACCCCATCTCCACTAAAAATACAAAAAAGTCAGCTGGGCATGGTGGTGTGTGCCTGTAATTCCAACTACTTGGGAGGCTCAGGCAAGAGAATCGCTTGATCTCGGGAGGCGGAGGTTGCAGTGAGCCGAGACTGCGCCACTGCACTCCAGCCTGGGCAACAGAACAGGGCTCCACCTCAAAAAAAAAGACTAAATCTGAACATAAATGTGAAGTAAACCCTTGCCCTTTAATCCTAGCAGGTGCACTCCCATCTTTAAAAAAGAATAAAATGCACAGCTGTGAACAGGATGTTTTAATGCCAAAGGCAACTGGGTTTCTCAATATTAACCTGTACCGAAGTCCAGGATCCGGGAGAACGTGGTCCTCTGGTCCTGTCCCGTTCTCCAGGCTTCCGAGGGGGACATCTGTGCAGAGAGAGCAATCACAGAAAGAGGTCATTTTTCTCACTCCATGTTCTCCATAAGACAAAGACACAATGCAGACATTGGCTCCTCTGCTACATCACTTGACTAAGAAATGTTTCTCCATCTCGCCTGCAAGCTGGATTTTAATCAGCTGTTTTCTGTTGTTCAGAGATCATCTCAGACTTGGCATCAGTCACTGTGGAAATAGAAAGCCCTATACTTGGCCGGGCATGGCAGCTCACTCGTGTAATCCCAGCACTTTGGGAGGTGGATCACCTGAGGTCAGGAGTTCCAGACCAGCCTGGCCAACATGGTGAAACCCCATCTCTACTAAAAATACAAAAATTAGCTGGGCGTGTTGGTGCGCGACTGTAATCCCAGCTACTCGGGAGGCTGAGGCAGGAGAATCGCTTGAACCCTGGAGACAGAGGTTGCAGTGGGCCGAGATCGTGCCATTGCACTCCAGTCTGGGCAACAAGAGCGAAACTCCATTTAAAAAAAACAAAAAAAATAAAAAAAACAACAAAAAAAAACCCTATACTTCCCATTAGCCTGTGACCTTTTTTTTTTTTTTTTTTTTTTGGAGACAGGGTCTCACTGTGTCACCCAGGCTGGAGTGCAGTGGTGTGGTGTGTGATCACAGCTCACTGCAGCTTCAACCTCCCAGGGTCAAGTGGTCCTCCCACCTCAGCCTCAGCCTCTCAAGTACCTGAGAGGGACTACAGGTGTGTGCCACCATGCCGAACTAATTTATTTTTTATTTTTTTGTAGAGATGAGGGTCCCACTATGTTGCCCAGGCTGGTCTCAAACTCCTGGGCTCAAGCAATCCTTCCGCCTTGGCCTCCCAAAGTGCTGGGATTACAGATGTGAGCAACTGTGCCTGGCCTGTGACATTTTCGACCTTGAGCCACCTAGAATTATGCATGAAGTCCATATTCAGAACCAACGCCAGAAACCGGGTATAATGAATCAGCTTGCTGTTAAGACAAAACTGCTCCTGCTTGTAGCGCCTTGAGTCAGACACTGGAGGGCAGCATGGTCTAATTGCTGACAATGTCTGCGGCTTTCTAAAAAGGCCACTTTTCCCTGCATTAAGTGCATTTAGGAAAGGCATTCACAAGAGGTGGGGCCATACATAAGTAGTCTCTGGAACTAACAGGCTAGGGACCTGAACAATTTTCATAAATGCATTCACTGCTGCTCAAGTCTCCTTCCAGGAAAACGTGCAAATCCATGAGCCTTGGGCTGGATGGTGACATTAAGGCCAGTATCACCCAGGAGAAACCTTGCTCACTCAAGAAACTTCTTGGGCCAGGCGCAGTGGCTCACGCCTGTAATCCCACCACTTTGGGAGGCCAAGGCAGGTGGATTACTTGAGGTCAGGAGTTCGAGACCAGCCTGGCTAACATGGCGAAACCCTGTCTCTACTAAAAATACAAAAATTAGCTGTGCAAGGTAGCGCACGCCTGTAATCCCAGCTACTTGGAAAACTGAGGTGGGAGAATTGCTTGAACCCAGAAGGTGGAGGTTGCAGTGAGCCGAGATTACGTCACTGCACTCCAGCCTGGGAGACAGAGCGAGACTCCGTCTCAAAAAAAGAAAAAGAAAAAGAAACTTCTTATTAGTGAATGCCCACTATGGAACCAGCCCTGCATCGGGGACAAGGAACACGGTAATGGAGAGAGCACGCCTCAGTGCCTTCCTCTTCCATCCTGCACACCATTCCCTCCATCTTTGCCTGGCTTACTCAAGGAGCTCCAGGAACCCTCAGCTCTGTAGGGGCTGAACTTCAGGGAAACTTAACAGGAAAAAAAAATTGTTTTAACCTTTTCTTCTACCTTGCTGTCTCCACCAAGTTATTGTACTGACTCCAAATTCTCAAGAAGTTCAAGTCCACTTCACCTCCCCCTTTTTTTAGAAGCAGGGTATTCCTGTCACCCAGGCTGGAGTGCAGTGGCACAATTATAGCTCACTGCAGCCTCAAACTCCTGGACTCAAGAGATCCTCCCAACTCAGCCTCCTGAGTAGCTAGGACTTACAGGCATGCACCCTCATGACTGGCTAATTCTTTATTTTTATTTATTTATTTATTTATTTATTTTAGAGACAGGGTCTCACTATGTTGCCCAGGCCAGTCTCAAACTCCTGGCCTCAAGCAATCCTCCCGCCTGAGACTCCCAAATGTTACGTCTTAACGTATGTAAAACTCAATGAGAATGCTCAGTGCGGGTGGCATCAACTCACCCCATAACAGATCCTGGCTACCTCAGGCGTTCATCCTCCTACCTGGTCAACTGGAATTGCCCGAGGAACACCTCCCTCAGCCCCCACCCAACCACCCCTCCTACTTGGCGCTCCCCTCTTACAGCCTTCCTAACACTAATCTCCGGCCCTCCTCCCCACCATCTTTTCTCTGATTCCTGAGTGAAGGTGGCCCTGAATCATGGCCCCACGGCCCTCTGTCACCCTCGGCACATCCGGCAAGGTCTTGGCTACAGCTCTCACCTCCATGAAGTTGACAGCGCTCAAGCCCTCACCTCTGGCCCAGACCTGTCTTGAATCTCAGTCCCACATCTCTAACTGCCTTCTAGAAAGCTCTACTAGGATACCCCGCTGTGCCTACCAACAGATCCTGACCCTCACAACCCTCGCATCTTATGTCGTACTAGGCTGTAAGCTCACAAGAGCACGGCCCCCACCCTCCATCCCATCACAGAGCCGGGGGATCCAAGACTGCTCAGTGCCCCCAAAACGACCTCCTCCTCTTTGCTCACAAGTCGTGTCCACTGCCCCGTGGTCCAAAGGCTCTATACCATCTAAGGGGCCTTCTACAGCAGGTGCCCCAGTTCCATGTCATCCTTGCTAATCTAACTCATGCAGAGTCAGACTACATTCCCTGAAGCAAAGACAGGGACTCCAACATGCAGAGTGGAAATCCACAGCTGGGGCAAAGGCATGGATCCACCCAGCATTCAATGAGAACGCTCAGTGAGGACACAACGTCCACGCGATCCCAGGTGATTGCCCACGGGCCTCTTCACAATGCACAACCATGACTGGCTTGTACTTGTCGTGGGCCTGACGCGTTGGGGTGCACACAGCATAGACGGTCTCATCCTTAAGGCCCACAAGGCAGATACCATTATCTAATTTTATAGATGAGGAAATGAATCCCGAAGATTTAAGCAACTTGTTCAAGATCACAAAACTAACAAGTGCAAAGGTTTGAACCCTGGTCCGTCCAATGGCAGAGCTGAGCCTGTACCCACTTTAGCATACAGGCCCGCATCCAGTGATCCAGTGGGAAGACTGAATAAAGAAAACCAGGAACCCCAAACAGCACACGACCCGTATAAGCTGACTGGGAAGCACAACCAGGGCAGTTTCCGGCCAGCCACCGCAACACTGACAACCAAAACAGTAAAACTGCCCACTAAGAGCTAAGTACTAAAACCAATCACATCAGATCACGGCAGAGCTACCACAGTCCCTCCTCAATCTCAACAAACAACTCCCAAGATCCAACGTGAGGACAAGGAGAAACAGAACTTTAGACTTGATGGGGAAACAAACGGTTTGAGGACCCAAGGTTTCAAAGGAACCTAAGAAAGCCCTTGGAAATTGTGCATGTCCTAAAACCCAACACTAAATACAGGACCCTCAATGAAGAGATGAGCAGTCATATCACCTTGTACTGACAGGTGATTTTTCACCCATTTACTATTTCCACTCAAAATAAACTTGGGTAGCTCTCCCTCCCTTGCAACTGGAAAGCAATGCTGGTGAATTTGCTTTGCTCAGGTATAGACACCGCGTACTCCCAGAGGAACCACGCATGGTCCGCAGTCCTCATCTGCTTATCTGGGGTCTCCTCTTGCAACCTGGGGTACTGTCCCCTTCTCTGAATGGCTCTGTCACCCAAGAAAAGCAACTCCAAAGCTCCTCCCTAAACCACAGAGTTATCTCTTCCAAGATTCAAGAGAACTCCTTTCATGGTTCCCCCTTCTTTGCTCCTTTCTCCCTCCCAAAACTCAGCTGCAGAAAGCATCCTCTCCCAGCCAGTGCCTTTGCCTTCTCTAACTATCCCCCCTGGCAGTGACTGCAAAGGCACCAGCGTGTTCAAAGATGACAAAAGTCTCCTAAGGTGAGGAGCCCTCCATGTGGGAAGTCTCCATTAAAAGACGAAGTGGCTCCAGAATGAGAGGGAATGTCAGAATATCGCTAAGGAAGGAAGATGTCCCTCAGAAGGGACAAGAGGCAGAAACAGAGCAAAAGGAATGGAGTCTCAGGAGAAATGGTGGCGGTGGCCACCTGGGCAGGCAGGCAGTGTCTTGGCACCAGTCAGCCCCACACCTCCCATGGAAATGGGGCATCAGGACAGAAGGGACTTGATGCAACCTGGCATCCCAATCAGGCTACCCATTCCCCTGGCTCTGAGTCCAACATCCTGACACAGTCCTGGAATAATGTTCCTTCCTATGCCATGTCCTGCCCCTGTGCGCAGCCCCTGGGCTGTCCCAGCTCGCAAGCCCCCTGACAGCATCGTTACTGCAATGAAGGGAAATGCTGGCTGACGCCGGCACACGTCATCTCCAGAGAGTGCATTCGACATCAGCTGGAGCTAGGGTCCCATCAGCAGTGAGAAGATGGAGCTGAGTCTGCGAGCTGACAGCCGGGTGTGGGACCACAGGAAATGTGCAAGGACTCTAGAGGCTGACGGGGAGCTACCTTCCCCGGAGACACTTGCTACAGAAAGCCCAGAAGAGTAGGAAGACCTCTGGGTTCTCTAAGACTAAAGCCCAACATGCACGAAAAACGAGACCCGGATGTCTGATGGTTCAGGGGGCCCAGCTAAGCGGCAAAGGAGCTGACTCGGATGTCTGATGGTTCAGGGGGCCCAGCTAAGTGGCAAAGGAGCTGACCCGGATGTCTCATGGTTCAGGGGGCCCAGCTAAGCGGCAAAGGAGCTGCCAAAACAATCAGACCACCTACTGCAAGCACCTCACGGTCCCACAATAATTCAGGAACCTAACTACAAGGCCCCCTCCATGGGGAACGGGACAGGGTGAGCAGGAAATTGATTCATGAGACAGAGCCTGTGAACACACATTCAAAACTCCCCAGGGGTCCTAGACACATCCTGGGACCACCTGCTCTCTCCCAGCCCCTGCCCCTCCTCAGATGACCTGCCTGCATCTACACTGCTGCTGAACAGGCATCGGCAAGGTCACCAACCCCCTAACCTTTGGCTATTTGGACCATGGATGATCTAGAGATGCAGGACTTCTGTGGCCTGGCCTGCAGACATGAGCCAGGCCTAAGAGACTGTCACTTTTAGGGGACCTCAACTGAGACCCAGTGAGAAATTCCAGTTGGTATGGAAGGTCATGTGACTGAGGTATGGTGTGGGCCAAGGAGGGCATGAGAATGAACAGGGAGCAAAGACGGACTAGAAAAGGCCGGGCATGGTGGCTCACGCCGGTAATCCCAGCACTTTGGGAGGCCAAGGAGGGTGGATCACCTGAGGTCAGGAGTATGAGATCAGCCCGGCCAACATGGTGAAACACCATCTCTACTAAAAATACAAAAAGAGTTTAGCCAGGCATGGTGGCGCATGCCTGTAATCCCAGCTACTCTGGAAGCTGAGGCAGGAGAATCGCTTGAACCCAGAAGGCGGAGGTTGCAGTGAGCCAAGATCACGCCATTGCACTCCAGCCTGGGTGACAGAGTGAGACTCCACCTCAAAAAAAAAAAAAAAAAAAAAAAAGATGGACTAGGAAAAGAAGAGGTGGGCAGACCCCCATCAGGAAGCGGAGGGAGGCCACATGAGAAAGATGACAGCACCCCACCAAGTCAAGAAAGCCCCCTCCATGCCAACGCCCCAGCTCCTGGGCCACGGACAAGATGTCCATGAAGCTCTCACCAGGGGCCTTGGCATGTGCCTGGCACCTTCCCCAGATTAACTCAGGGCACCTTCACTGTGGATGTCAAAGGGAGCTGATATAATCACACCCCCCACTCTCATGGGACTGTGTTCAAGAGCAGATGAGTTCATCAGGGTCAGCCACACTGCAGTGCAGGGCTCCTTCAGCTTTGCAAATGCTGGCTCTCATTGTCACTGTCATCCCCATTTTCCAGATGAGGACACAGCAACTGACAGACAGGAAGCGCTCAGCCTCATTTAACAGCCAGGAATGCTGACGCTCAGAGCAGTAATGTACTCAGGCTTACACAACTTTCTAGAGCTGGTACTGCATCTGACTGGCCCCGTCGTGCTGCCAGTGACTGTCCCCGCCCTGCCTCTGTGCTTGAGCTAGTTTGAGTAGGTTTCTGCTCCCTGTCAAGTGACAGGAAGAGTCTACACCCCAGTTCAGAATTTCAACAGCTTCCTGAGTGATTAGTGGGCTCCAGTCATAATTTCCTAAATCTGGGCCCAGAGAAGGGACATTTGCTTCCTAGGAAAACGAGGAGGCGCCTAAGTGGGTTGGGCCAAGTCTTCTCTGACCCAGCGGTGCTCTGGGGGCAGGGACAGCAACTGGGCACTTCTCTGAGCCAAATGCTGTGCCAGCTGCATTACACTGCACCCCACGGGCCAGCTGGGATCAACCACGTCCTCCCCATGACCTGCACTAAAGAAAACAATAACAAACCACACAGGCACATGCTCAACCGTGTGGAATGGTGGAAAAATGCTTACCCATACCAGAGATATATTTATTTATTTATTTATTTACTTATTTATTTATTTATTTATTTTGAGATGGAGTCTCACTGTCACCCAGGGTGGTGTACAGTGCCACGATCTCGGCTCACTGCAACCTCCACCTCCCAGGTTCAAGCAATTCTCCTGCCTCAGCCTCCTGAGTAGCTGGGACTACAGGCACACACCACCATACCTGGCTAATTTTTGTATTTTTAGTAGAGACGGGGCTTCACCATGTTGGCCAGGCTGGTCTCAAACTCCTGACCTCAGGTGATCCACCCGCCTCAGCTTCACAAAGTGCTGGGATTACACGCATGAGACATTGCACCCAGCCCAGAAACAGCTTTTAACCAAGATACTTCCTGATCCCCAAGCGCTTTTCTGCACAGGGTAGCAGGGCCTTTACAGACAGGGGTTCAGTTACCTTCTTGCATCTCCAAAGAGGCAAAATCGTGGTCACTATTTGCGGTCAGCTTTTAAACGACTAAGTTCAACAAGCTACTGGTAAGGGAAAAAAACAGGCCTGCGGGCCCTGGTGACTTGCCAGCCAGTTCAGCCCAACACTCACTCCATGGAGAGCACCTCAGGATACCCAGGTTCAGGGAGAGAAGTCAAGCCCTCTCTCACTTCTGCATCTCAATGAGCTCCCCCTGGCCCTGAACCACACCCCGACTCCCGTGCCTCCCGGCTCCCATTCCTACCTGTCCAGGGAACTCAGATATTCCTGCTGGTTCTCGAAGCCAAAGCTCCTATTGGAGGAAAGGAGTAATCAGGAGACACCCACCTGCTGGGCTGTAGGAGCCCACGCCACTGACAGGGAAGAGGATGTCGGAGTCATTGTGCAGCACCTTCAGCGGAGCCCAGCTGTGCATCTGGGAGAGGCAGGTGTTCCCTTCCAGTGGCCTAAGGTGAAAGAATACAGATGCAGGACAGGCCAAAGAGCCCAGAGGCCGCATGACTCACCAACAAGCATCCACAGCACCCTCTTGAGAACTAACCAGGCCACAGCAGGGCTGAGAACAGAAGGAGGTGTGCTGGGAGGTAGAGTGTGGAGTCCAGATCCAGACCTCTTGCATTTGTTCTCTCAACCAGTGTTTACTGAGCACCTATTATATGCTAGGCACTGTGCTCCCTACTGGTGGCAAAAGAGCCAGTGAATACTGTTGATCCTGCCCTGAGGGAGCTTGCAGTCTGTTGCGGGGCATGAACATGAACCAAATAACCCTGCAAGAAGCTGTAAATGGCATCTCAGATTGTGGAGGAAGGTCATTCCAGGAAGGTCACGGAAGGCTGCCTGGAAGAAGCAGGGCTTGAGGAGTGGAGCTGGAGGAAGCCCAAGCCACCGAGTGAAGAGGAGGGACAGAGGCTTGGGGAAGGGGACAGCACATGCATCACAGGCCATCTGCTCCACGTTCCGAAATGACAGCAGCCACCTGACCTGGGGCTAGTGTTGCTCTGCTTGCTGCATCTGAGCCCCTCGTGGGTAAAAGGACAGAATCACACCAGTCACGTCTGGGTCCCTTCCAAGAAAAGGGGTCGGCTCAATTATTAACCAGGCTCATATGATCTGTTATATTGTCACCTTACCCACAAAGTACAAAACTCTAATGCGTGCCATCTTCAAAATGCCAGGCGGTGTGGTTGGGTTTGTTTGGGAGTAATTGCCCCTGCAGCACGTGCCTCTGAGCAATCAAGAAATGTTAAGAAATACCTGGAGGTATTTTTGCAGGATAGTCGTCCCCCAGTATCTGCATTACATCTGTATCAACCGTTTCAAAAATGCCCTGCAAATCTGAGGATGCTCAAAGTCCCTTGTTTTGTTGTAGAGTTGGAGTCTTGCTCTGTTGACCACGCTGGAGTTCAGTGGCACAATCATAGTTCACTGCAACCTTGAGCTCCTGGGATTCGGCAGAGCCTCCTGCCTCAGCCTCCCGAGGAGTTTGGACTACAGGTGTGAGCCACCATACCCGGCTAATTTTTTGTTTTGTTTTGTTTTTTTGTGAAGACAGGGTCTCCCTATGCTGTCCAGGCTGGTCTCAAAATCCTAGCCTCAAGTGATCCTCCTGCCTCAGCCTCCCCAAGTGCTAGGATTACAGGCATAAGCCACCTCGCCTAGCCTGAAGTCCCTGATGTAAAATGGTGTAGTATTTGCATAAGCACATCCTCCCACATATGTACTTTACATCATCTCTAGATTGCTTATGATACCTAATACAATCCAAATGCTATGTAAATAGTTGTTATACTGTATTTTTATTTGTATTATTTCTATTGTTTTTTTGGTAATATTTTTGATCCACAATTGGTTGAAACCATAGATGCGGAACTCACGGATGCAGAGTCCATGGATGCAGACAGCCAGCTGTACTGTAAAGTTTAAACATCATTTTATATCTCAGTAGATAAAGAAGACCAAAGCAGATCATAATCATACCTACTTAAGCAGGGAAGTGGGGGGACAGACAAAGGGAAGGGAGGCAAAAGAAGAAAAAGTGTGTGGCTTGTCCAAGGCCATCAGCACTAAGCAATAGAACCAAGGCTGTGGGACTGGAGCCCAGAACTTCCAAATTCAAGTGCACCAAGTTGTCTCCTGCCCACAAGTGACATTACTTACATAGTTTGTCTTTATGGTAGAGCTACTCTAAAATCAACAAATATTTTCTGTAATAGACCAGAGAGTACATATTTCAGGCTTCGTGACATACTCTTCTTTGTTGGTGTCTCTTAATAACTCTTTAAAAATGTAACAACTGTTCACTGCTTGGGGGCGGGTTTGGCCTGCAGGCATGGATTGCCAGCTCCTATTTTAGAGGCTTGTCAGGTAGAAGTCTCCTTTCAGCCCTCTCTAGCTTTTGGCCAGACATCTGGCACAGAGCGAGAAGTGCAGGAGGAAATAATCCTAGCAGAATTTTGCAAGACGGATCATTCAACCATGCCCGTAACACAATGAGGCTTTCAGACAGCAGGGTGGGGGCAAAAGAAGAGCCGCTCCCGTGGGTGTCCTGGCAGCGAGCCCAACCTCGGCGGGGAACCAGGTGACCTTGGATGTGCCTCTGGAATCTGTCAAGAGGCGCCCTCCTGAGGCTCTGACCTGGCCACTGGTGACCACGGGGCAGGCACCCAGAGGTGGTCAGGGGCGCCCTTTCAGGAGAAGGCAGCAAAAGCAGCCAGTCCTTTCTAGGCCACTCCACTGCCTCAGGGCAGGTGCGATGTTCTGCTGGTTTCTAAGATAATTCTTGACCCTTCCCCGCAACATATGCAAGTACAAGGTGAAGCCAGGCCCCAAGAGGATGAGGTTCCAAACCCAAGAAGTGAGCCCCAAGGACCACCGCCTCAAAATGAGTTACATTAAAGATTGCTGGCCAGGCCAGTGGCTCACACTTGTAATCCCGGTACTTTGGGAGGCCGAGGCAGAAGGATCACTTGAGCCCAGGAGTTTGAGCCCTGTCTCTACAGAAAATTTAAAAATTAGCCAGGTATGGTGTTGCACACCTGTAGACCCAGCTACTAGAGGAGCTGAGGTGGGAGGATCCCTTGAGCCTGGGAGGTCGAGGGCTGCAGTGAGCCGAGATCATGCCACTTCCTCCAGCCTGGGCCACAGAGGGAAAAAAAAAAAAAAAAAAAACCCAGGCCGGGTGCTGTGGCTCACGCCTGTAATCCCAACACTTTGGGAGGCCATGGCAGGTAGATCACCTGAGGTCAGGAGTTCAAGACCAGCCTGGCCAACATGGTGAAACCCCTTCTCTACTAAAAATACAAAACTTAGCAGGGCGTGGTGGTGGGTGCTTGTAATCCCAGCTACTTGGGAGGCTGAGGCAGGAGAATCACTGGAACCCAGGAGGCAGGGATTGCAGTGAGCCGAGAATGCACCACTGTACTCCAGCCTAGGTGACAGAGCGAGAATCCAGCTCAAAAAAAAAAAAATATATATATATATACACACACACACACACATATGTATGTACTCATTAGCTCAGCTTCATAACACTAGATACTCTTAAACATCATTTGAGATGTTTGAGATCCTAAACGTTAAAATGTCAAGGCTTAAACTATAAAATCTTCTGCTGTTAACTGTCCCCCTGTGGCTGCACATTTAGGTCAACTTCAGTGTTCTGCTTCTCTGAATAAGGACTTTGGTATCTAGATGTAGCAACTTTTCCCTGAATCGAGGGTATGTTCTCCCGGCTGCTCCTCACACTGGGGCTGCTAAACCAAGTGGGATAAACATCCTTAAGTTCACGCCAGTTTGTCAAACTGCTTTCCCCCATGGCTATCAACTGCTCCCAGCTCAACTGCTTCCAGCTGTCTACGAGGCCAGCCCCTGTGCACCACCCCTGCAGCCTCATTCATCCCACAGACACCAAGTGGATGCTATGGGATGTGTCTGGAACTGAGGACCCACTGACAGTAAGATCTTTCCCTTCCAACAGGGCGCCAACCCAAGGTCTCCACAAATACGATGGGCAAAATATGGAATCTTGTTTCACTTTGCATTTGCTTAACTGCTAGTGAGATGCAGAATAGCGAGACGCAGCATATGTTTGTAGTCCTTTCTGAATTATGTTTCCCCCTACTTCCCTACCAGTATCATAGAGCACATATAAAGTGATTTAAAAAGCCCCATCTGGGCCTGGTGCAGTGGCCCATGCCTGTAATCCCAGCACTCAGGGAGGCCAACATGGGAGGATCACTTGAGGCCAGGAAGTCAAGACCAACCTAGGCAATGCCTTGAGACCCCATTTCTATAAAAAATTAGCTGGGCATGGTGGCATGCACCTATAGTCCTAGCTACTCAGGAGGCTGAGGCAGGGAGATCACTTGACACTAGGAGTTCCCTGAATTAAGGGTGTGATCAGGCCACTGCACTCCGGCCTGGATGACAGAGCAAGACCTGTATCAAAAAAAAAAAAAAAAAAAAAAAAAGAACAAAAGAACAAACCCTCACTGTAATAAAAATACTATCCCTTGTAAAGAAAAATACAAAAAGCAAAGCTAATACTTATGATAAATACTGAGGCAGAAGAAACAAGACTTCTTCAGACATCAAAGAATGGGTTAATGACCAGTAAACCAAGGAGTAAGCCTAACTTTGACCAACAGAGGATCTTAAAGACAACAGGGCAGCAGACTCTGCCAAACGCTGTGGCAATCCACAGTGAGCTTCTCCTGGTCTGGCCACATTCCCCTCACACATCTGCTGTGAACCAGCCCCCTCGACCTTCCCTGTGAACACTAGCTTAGAATCAAAATCAAAGCATTACTCAGCAGGCCATCCCATCACTCCGCTGTGTCTTCCCCAGGCTGCTCCGTGGAAGCGTCAATCAAGATCCCTCTTAATGCCCGGGAGAGCTGTCCAGAGTCTGCAGGAGGCCCTCTGGCTTCAGAGGGCCCAGGCCAAGCGAAGGTCACCCTGCACTGTGTTGGGCATTTACACATCACAATGCTGGGGGCTGCCTTGG
This sequence comes from Pongo pygmaeus, assembly GCF_028885625.2. Classification (NCBI taxonomy): domain Eukaryota; kingdom Metazoa; phylum Chordata; class Mammalia; order Primates; family Hominidae; genus Pongo; species Pongo pygmaeus. The sequence continues at coordinate 16,725,093 of NC_072391.2, forward strand.
CTCACACACCAGCCTCACCCATGGGGCTACACTCAGTGGCATCAGCAAGCAGCAACTCCTCAAAGGCCCAGATTACAAAGTAAAGGCACGTGGCCAGCTGCAGAGGCTCATGCCTGCAATCCCAGCACTTTGGGAGGCTGAAGCAGGTGGATCACTTGAGGAGTTCAATACCGGCCTGGCCAACATGGTGAAACCCCATCTCTACTAAAAATACAAAAATTAGCCAGGTGCGGTGGCACACTCCTATAGTCCCACCTACTCTGGAGGCTGAGGCAGGAGAATCGCTTAAACCCGGGAGCGGAGGTTGCAGTGAACTGAGATCACACCACTGCACTACAATCGGGGCCATGGAGTAAGACTCTGTTCCAGAAAAAAAAGAATAAAGGCACTTGTGAGGGTTAATTGTATGTGTCAATTTGGCTGGGCCACAATACCCAGATATTTGGTCAAACATTATTCTAGATGTTTCTATCAGATGAGATTAACATTTAAATCAGTAGATTTTGGGTGAACCAGATTACACTGCATAATGTGGGTGGGCTTCATGCAAGCAGTGCAAGGCCTCAATAGGAATAAGACAGACCTTCCAAAGGAAGAAGAAATTCCGCCAGCAGATTGCCTCTGGACCTGAACTGCAACTCTTCCCTGGGTCTCCAGTCCACACGCCTACCCTGCGGATTTTGGACTTCCCAGCCCCACAATCACATGAGCCAATTCCTTAAAATAAATCAAGAGAAGACCGTGCGCGGTGGCTCATGCCTGTAATCCCAGCATTCTGGGAGGCTGAGGTGGGTGGATCATTTGAGGTCAGGAGTTTGAGACCAGCCTGGCCAACAGGGTAAAACCCCATCTCCACTAAAAACACAAAAGTTAGCTGGGTGTGGGAGGTACCTGTAATCCCAGCTACTCGAGAGGCTGAGACACAAGAATCGCTTAAACCCAGGAGACAGAGGTTGCAGTGAGCCGAGATCGTGCCACTGTACTCCAGCCTGGGTGACAAAGCAAGACTCTATCTCAAAAAAAAAAAAAAAGAAAGGAAGCAGACACACAGAAACAGAGACAGACAGAGATGGAGTTAGAGGTAGAGACAGAGGTAGAAATTGAGGCAAAAATAGAGCCCAGGACAGAGAAGGAACTACACACATCCACACACAGAACGTCCGCTTCAGCCTCGCCCCACTGGTTCTGTTCCTCTAGAAAGCCCTGAATAACACAGCAGGTCACAAGACTTGGATACCAGGTACAAAAACATTCATACCCTATGAGCAAGAACAAGGCTGCTGAAAAGCTGCCCTAACAAATAGTTCAGTTGTAGGAAAAAAATCTTGCGTGTGAAAATACTCATTTGAGATCCACTGATAACAAAAAGCAAAAACAAAAACCATCAACCTAAATACCCAACAAAAGGGGAAGCATTTCACAAGTCATAACATGTTGATCTGACTGAAAGGCAACTGCATTAGCCAGGGTTCTGTGGAGAAATGGAACCAAGGGGTGTGTGCATGGAGACAGACAGACAGAGAGATACAAATACAGGTTTATATTGAGGAACTGGTCCACACGACTGCAGGGATCAAGAAGTCCCATGATCCTCAGTCCACAAGCTGAAGACCCAGGAAAGCTGGTGGTGTGGTGAAGTCCAAGTCTGAAGCCTGAGAACCAGGAGAGCAGATGGTGGCAGTCCCCGGCCCAGGGCCGAAAACCCATGTCCCAGCTGAAGCTAGCAGGCGGAAAGGAAAGAATCCTTCCCTGCCTTCACTTGTTGCTCTGTTCAGGCCCTCAATGGACTGGATGAGGTCCACCGACACTGGGGAGGGCTATCTCCTTTACTCAGTCCACCAAATCAAACTCTACCCTCACCCAGAAACATCCTCACTGATCCACCCAGAAGCAGAAGTAATGTTCAATCTGGGCATCCCACAGCCCAGTTAAGTTGACACACAAAATTAACCATCACATCAACAAATCAATATTCATAATTATGTAGAAACATGAAAAACATTTGACAGAATAGCCGGGCACAGTGGCTCATGCCTGTAATCCCAGCACTTTGGGAGGCCGAGGCGGGCAGATCACGAGGTCAGGAGCTCGAGACCAGCCTGGCCAACATGGTGAAACCCTGTCTCTACTAAAAATACAAAAATTAGCCAGGCATGGTGGTGGGCATCTGTAATCCCAGCTACTCGGGAGGCTGAGGCAGGAGAATCACTTGAACCCTGGAAGCAGAGGTTGCAGTGACCCGAGACGGCACCATTGTGCTTCAGCCTGGGTGACAGAGCAAGACTCCATCTCAAAACAAACGAACAAAAAAAGGCTGGGCGCGGTGGCTCACGCTTGTAATCCTAGCACTTTGGGAGGCCAAAGCGGGTGGATCACGAGGTCAGGAGATCAAGACCAACCTGGCTAACACGGTGAAACCCCATCCCTACTAAAAATACAAAAAATTAGCCAGGCGTGGTGGCGGGCGCCTGTAGTCCCAGCTACTCGGGAGGCTGAGGCAGGAGAATGGCATGAACTCAGAAGGCGGAGCTTGCAGTGAGCCGAGATAGCGCCACTGCACCCCAGCCTGGCCGATAGAGCAAGACTCTGTCTCAAAAAAAAAAAAAAAAAAAAAAAAAACTGACAGTATAAGCTTTGGATTACAGCATATCTGAATCCAAATCTCAATTTAGCCAATGGCTTTCACAAATCTTGCCTCTCTATGGAATCCCGTTCTTCTGTCTGTAAAATGGAGGTGATACCCATGAACCTCACAGGGCTGCTAGAAGTCTTACAATACAGTGTATAAATCACCTGCAGCACCTGGCATATCTCAGATGATCAATAAGGTAACACTACTAGTACAAGTACCCATGCAGATGAGGACTAGAGTAAAAATAAAAAACAATAATAGGCACAGTCTCATCAGAAAAAAAAAAAAACCCTAATATTATAACAACATGAAAACGAAAATCTTAGAGCTAAAAGTATACTGCAGCCTAAACAATACCATAAGATTTAGGTCAGATAGAAAGATACATTTCTGTATATTCATTTTACACTTTTTTTTTTTGTAGAGACGGAGTCTTGCTGTGTTGCCCAGGCTGGTATCAAACTCCTGGCCTTAAGCAATCCTCCCAACTCAGCCTCCCAAAGTGCTGGGATTACAGGCATGAACCACTGCACCTGGCCTCATTTTACACTTTAATGGACTGGATTTTGCAGTAGTCATGATTAGGAGGGCACTGTGCACCACAAAGCCTAAGAGGTAACTAGCTTATTTGGGGTATTTTGGGATTTTTTTTTTTTTTTTTTTTTTTTGAGAAGGACTTTCTCTCTTGTTGCCCCAGGCTGGAGTGCAATGGCGTCATCTTGGCTCCGCTTCCCATATTCAAGGGATTCTCCTGCCCCAGCATCCCAAGTATCTGGAGTTACAGACATGCACCACCATGCCTGGCTAATTTTGTATTTTTTTAGTACAGAAGGGGTTTCACCATGTTGGTCAGGCTGGTCTCGAACTCCTGACCTCAGGTGATCCACCCACCTTGGTGTCCCAAAGTGCTGGGATTACAGGTGTGAGCCAGTGCGCCCGGACAACTCCACTGTTAAGGCAGCAGGTGCAGGCAAGTTATGACTATTCACACCCCTGCAGATAAACACAGAAGTCACCATACCACAACTATTCTCCTAACCCTGCCTTCGTCCTGAGCTTCCTGTGCTAGTGGCAAGTCAGATGCAAGGAAAATCCAGAGTAAAAATGAAAAAACAATAATAGGCACAGTCTCATCAGACTGTGAAACCCTGTGAACCCTGTGAAATGAAAATGACAGATGTATGTATAAAGCAAGAATTTCAAGGCACACATTCTGACATTAACTTTGTATTAAGTGCCCTCAAATGTACTCCCTTCCCCTCTTTCAGTTCTCAGGGGAAGAGCAAATAACACTCCTTCCAAATAACACTCCTAAATCAACACCTGAAGAATGAATGATACCCTGGGCAAATATAAAACTTGCAGCCCTATTTCACCCAATACCATAGAAAGAGAAAACGGTGAACTTAACCCCCTCATTAAAAGCACAAGGGGAGGCTGGGCGTGGTGGCTCATGCCTGTAAACCTACCATTTTGGGATGCCAAGGCAGGCGGATCACTTGAGGTCAGGAGTTTGAGACCAGCCTGGCCAATATGGTGAAACCCCATCTCTGCTAAAAATACAAAAATTAGCTGGGTGTGGTGACAGGTGCCTGTAATCCCAGCTACTCGGGAGGCTGAGGCAGGAGAATAGCTTGAACCAGGCAGGTGGAGGTTGCAGTGAGCTGAGATCACGCCACGGCACTCCAGCCTGGGGGACGGTGAGACTCCACCTTACACACACACACACAAAGAAGTGTGAGGGGAACTTACTTCTCAGGCGACTCCGAGTGGCCCCTGTGCTTCCTTCCTGAGGAGTTTCCATACACGTCATCTTCGTTTTCATCCACATCTTCATCATCAATGCTTTTCACATCAAGCTTCTGGTACCCAAACTCCCCGTTCAAAGACAGGGAATCAATTTTCCATGAGTTGCTGCTCTGACTTCCATTGGAATTTGGCCCGAAGGGGCTTTCAAAGGCAGACATGATATTGACAGAGGAGCGGTCGGAGTTGTCCTCTGAGCTCTCCCCTGCCCCAGGTGTCTTTTTCAAAACGTCCCCAGAGTTCTGCTCATCTTCCTCATCATCAAATGAGATAATGTTGGTCACTTTCTTTTTCTTCTTCCGTTCCTTTTTGCATTTGGCATCTGGCAAAAAAAGATACAGTATAAGAAAAAGTAGGCAACACAAAAAGATGATGGAACCAACTCACCTCAAAGTTATGGAAAATACTATTCTAGTAAGAAATATACTGTAACATGAATTCAGACTTTTTAAAATCCTCAGTGAAAATCTGTGTACAGAAGATTGAGCAGAATGGATGCAGGCCTCTGCCTCTGATTTAAATAAACACACCACAGAGCACACCTTGAAACTGTTCCTTCTAAGCAGTCACTTTGATGCAAAGGATGCTACCATTACCGAAATGATCTTCAATGCTTCACTTTGGAAAATATTGTGACCTGGAAAATCAGCTGGGGGTATAGTCAAGTGTTGAGCAGCCTCAAATTCCTGCCATTCCTGTGCAATGCCCCTTTGCAATGGGTCTTTGTGGCTCTTCCCAGCCAGAGGTGATGTCTATTTCTGCACCCTCTTGAATCTGGCTGGCGTAGTGCTCTGCTTTTTTTTTTTTTTTAAGAGTTGGGGCGTCTCGCTCTATTGCCCGGGCTGGAGTATAATGGTGCAATCATAGCTCACTGTAACCTCAATTTCCTGGGATCAAACAATCCTCTGGCCTCAGCCTCCCGAGTAGCTGGGACTACAGGTGCATGCCACAAAATCCAGCTAATTTTATTATTATTTTTAGAGATGAGGTCTTGCTGTGCTGCCCAGGCTAGTCTCAAAACTCCTGGCCTCAAGCAATACTCCCACCTCAGCCTCCTAAATTGCTGGGATTATAGGCATGAGCCACCATGCCCTGCTTTTACCAAAAGAATATGGCAGAAAGGGCCGGGCGTGGTGGCTCACGCCTATAATCCCAGCACTTTGAAAGGTCAAGGCGGGTGGATCACCCGAGGTCAGGAGTTCAAGACCAGCCTGGCAAACATGGTGAAACCTCGTCTCTACTAAAAATACAAAAAAAAAAAAATTAGTTGGGCGTGGTGGCAGGTGCCTGTAATCCCAGCTACTTGGGAGGCTGAGGCAGGAGAATTTCTTGAACGCGGGAGGCAGAGGTTGCAGTGAGCCGAGACTGTGTCATTACACTCCAGTCTGGGTAACAGAGCGAGACTCTGTCTCAAAAAAAAAAAAAAGTGGCAGAAATAACACTGTGTGAGTTCTAGTAGCTAGGCGTTAAAAGGTCTCAGCTTTACCTTTGCTCTCCTGGACAGTGGCCCTGACCCCATACATAAAGAAGCCAGTTCAGCCGACTAGAGGATGAGAGGCCATGAGTAGAACCTGAGCTGCCCCAGCACTGATTCCAGACATGTGGATGGGGCTATCTTGGATCTTCCAATCTAACCATGAGCTCCCATGAGTGAGCCGAAGGAGCCCAGCAGAAGAGCCACCATGCCAACCCACACAAAAAAGTAATGAACTGTGGTGGTTTTAAGCCACTACATTTTTAAATCACTTGTTATATAGCAAATGCTAACTGAAAAAGAAATCAAGCCTGCCTTGGTGACCAGCACTCAGAGAAGACACTTTGTGCCCCTATTTTAATCATCACACTTGGATGTAAGACACTTTGAGCCAATTCCAAAAACCCAATCTGTCTAAACCAATGTGTGATGCGGTGAGGCCTCACTGGTATAGCACAACTCTGAGATCACCTCAAAAGCAGAGTTCCAAAAATGGGTGGGACTGCTACTCCTGTGGGTGTAGAAATTTCAGTGCCTTTGTTACACAAAGCCGTCAACAGCCCTGTCTCCTACAAGGCTCATGCAGGGTCTCTGCTGGAGAAGCACAGGGCAAGACAGACAAGGCCACTGTGTACCAAAGACACCGTGGGACTCTGCACTTTCACCATCAATAATTCCAAAGGGATGGCCACAGTTACTGCCTTGTTTAAGAGATTTGAGAATACTAAGTACTTAAGCCCAAAATTTCCAATTTCAACCAGATGCAGTGGCTCACACCTGTAATCCCAGCACTTTGGGAGGCCAAGGCAGGAGGATCACTTGAGGCCAGGAGTTCAAGACCAGCCTGGGCAAAATGGCAAGACCCTGTCTCTACATATATACACATACATACTACAACAAAATTTCCAATTTTGCTATAGTAACATCTTAATGTCCCAAAGGAATCAAAGGGTATTGAAAACTTCTCACCAAATTAATCTTAACTGAATCAACTTTCTTTTTTTATATTTAATTTTTTAATTAAGATTTTTTAAAAACAGGCTGGGCACAGTGGCTCACGCCTGTAATCCTAGCACTTTGAGAGGCCAGGGCAGGAAGATCACCTGAGGTCAGGAGTTCAAGACCAGCCTGGCCAACATGGGGAAACCCTGTCTCTGCTAAAAATACAAAAAGAAACTAGGCATGTTGGCACATGCTTGTAGTCCTACCTACTCGGGAGGTTGAGGCAGGAGAATTGCTTGAACCTGGGAGGTGGAGGTTGCAGTGAGCTGAGATCATGCCACTGCACTCCAACCCGGGCAATAGAGTGAGACCCTGTCTCAAAAAAAAAAAAAAAAAAGTTAAAAAATTGAGACAGGGTCTCACTACATTGCCCAGGCTGGTCTAGAACCCTTGAACTCAAGTGATCCTCCTGCCTCAGCCTCCCAAAGTGCTAGGATTACAGGCATGAGCCACCACGCCCAGCCTGAATCAACTCTCTTTTGCCTCCCCAGAGCCTAGAGTCTAAGGTGACAACTCCTCTCTTTCCTGAGGCCCCTACTTAAATGCCATCCCCAATCAGAAGCAAGCCCAATGGCAGATGTTCCACATAGCAGTCTATGCTTGGCTTTCATCCCTTTTATCCTAAGGATCATAAATTATACATTTTGTCATGAACTACCCACCCACACTCGTCCCAAAGGAGACTGCAGGCTACCTGCTGGCAATCTGTCTTTCCTATTCAGCTCACCGCCTAACACACAGAATACGATGAAGGAACAAATAAAGGAATGAATGAATGAGGATCAATGTCATCTGGCTCCCGGTGTCTCTCACACCCTCACTTTCCATTTGCTATGGTTGAGCTGTTCATTTTTCCACCCGGCAATTCTTGCATCTAGGTAAGGCCATCAGAGCCCTTTCAGAGTGAACAAAGATGAGAAACAGAAACACAAATGGAAAACGCATGTGCACGGGACTCCATTCCCCTTGGAATGACTTTCAGATGACAAGGTATGTCCACACCACCAGCCACATTCTGATTCCCTCTGCTCCACCTCGAGCACCCGTTCCCACTCACCAGCACTGACGTTCCTGGACACGACGGGCAAGGGGTCGGTCTCCTGTTCAGGTTTGATGAGGATGGAGACGGCAGAGGAGGCTGTGATCTCCCTGAACAGGCTGCTCACTCCTTGCGTGGACTCCTTCAGCAAGGAGGTCACATTCTGCGTTGACTCCTTTAAGAGGTCTGAAACGGTGGGAGCAAACTTACTCTGCCCGTTCAAATCCTTGTTGTCGATATTAATCGCAAAGAGTATGGAGTTCAGACCTGCCCAAAAAAAGGGAAAAGTCTGGAGTGCTTGCTGACGGGCAGTCATACCACCAACAAGAGAAGACAGCTGCAGACAACAGAGTACAGAAGAGGAGACACGTTGATCTTAAACAGGTATAAAAATACCTCCCACGCGGAGGTTGCCGGGAACGAAGATTGCGCCACTGCACTCCAGCCTGGGTGACAGAGCAAGACTCTGCCTCAAAAAAAAAAAAAAAAAAAAAAAAACCTTCCATGAAACTGGGGTCAGCAGACATCCATTATCATGGAAGCTGAGTCATGTCACATTCTCTCCCTAACAGGCAGGAAGATGAATATGAAAAAGAAGTCAACTGGGAGGAGGTAAAAGCACAAGTTCCGGGATCAGGCTGCCTGGGGGTGAATCCCGGCACTGCCACCTACTAGCTACAAGACCTTGATCCAGGCTGGGCACAGTGGCTCACACCTGTAATCCCAGCACTTTGGGAGGCTGAGACAGGCGGATCACCTGAGGTCGGGAGTTCGAGACCAGCCTGACCAACATGGAGAAACCCCATCTCTACTAAAAATACAAAATTAGCCGGGCGTGGTGGTGCATGCCTATAATCCCAGCTACTCAGGAGGCTGCAGCAGGAGAATCGCTTGAACCCAGGAGTCAGAGGTTGTGGTGAGCCAAGATCATGCCATTGCACTCCAGCCTGGGCAACAAGAGTGAAACTCCATCTCGAAAAAAAAAAAGACCTTGGTCCAGCAACTTATCATCTCCCTGTACTCCAGTCGCCTTATCTGTAAGATGGGGACAATATTATCTTCCTCACAGGATTGTAAGTATTAAAGGCAATCACTCACAAAACACTCAGCTCCATAAACCATCAAATGTGCACTGGTAACATCATCATCATTACTGTGGACAGAAACTTACACTGGGCATCTTATGATCTACAAAGGAAATCATGGTCAAATTCTTTTTCTCATCAATGGACAGGACTAACATAACCCCAGATATATGAGATTTAGTATAAATTTTCAAGGAAAAACAAAAAGGAGGCAACAAAGAACTTGGAAAGAGGAAGCAAGTTGCCCACTTCAGTCCGGCTGATTCCACCTTTCACCCTTTGAGTCAAAGGGTGAACAATGTAACAGTCCACCGAGTAACATCAACCCAGGGTCTCTCCATGTTGACTCATCATGTGTGCGACTCCTGATCTCACATGATTCTCTCACAGCCCCATGAAGATGACTGCTGAGACAGCATGATTCCCACCTCACAGAGAGGAAAGAAAAGGCAGCAAAGCTTACGGCATCTGCCCCAGGTCACCAGGTAGCAAGGGGTAAAGGCAGGATTCAAAGGTAGGCCTCCCACCTCCAATTCCCCACAATGTATATTACATCTCCAAAGCCCAACTAAAAACCTTCAAATCTTCGCTTTCTCTGCCAGGGTCTCACATTCTAGATAAATAGACCCAACACTGTGGTCGGGCATGGTGGCTCACACCTGCAATCCCAACGCTTTGGGAGGCCAAGGCGGGTGGATCACTTGAGCCCAGGAGTTCAAGACCAGCCTGACCAACACAGTGAAACTCTATCTCTATTAAAATACAAAAATTAGCTGGGCGTGGTGGCAAGCGCCTGTAATCCCAGCTTCTCGTAAGGTTGAGACAGGAAAACGACTTGAACCCAGGAGGCGGAGGTTGCAGTGAGCTGAGATTGCATCACTGCACTCCAGCCTGGGTGACAGAGTGAGGCTCTGTCTTTAAAGAAATAAAAATAAAAAAACCAACATTCAGTGCTAGTAAAAGAAGGACGGCAGCAAGTGACTCATTGAGTTGTTGAGGGACAGAGAAGAATCACAACATTCCATGGCACTGTGGATCTGCCCCAAGGCAGCCCCTCTGCCATGTGCCACAAGGCCCGGGGCCCTGGTCTGGGCCAGGCTTACCCGCTGCCATGGTAGGAAGCATACTGGACCTCTCTTCATCCATCACAAACGACCAGTCTTCATAAAAAGTGCTGCAGATTGAAAGAGAAAAGGAAATCGTTCTTAGCAATGGCTCTCTGTGTCCATTAACCAGGAAATTCCATTAGACGGCTCCCTGGAAGATCTGCACCTGGTCACCCCAGGACGGATATGATTTGTCTGAGGTCTCTGCTGGTTTAAAGCTTCTGGTTACAAACAGAAGACTGAACACATACATCCTACAACTTCCTTGCTGGTCCCCCCGACCTTCAGCTTTAGAGTACTAAAATAGACATGATATGTAAATGTATTTATAAAGCAGCAAAGTAGAAGGCAGCAGTCAGGTGGGTGACTTCCACTCAAGCAATGTCCCCAAGAGACAGACAGGAAATCCAAGCCTGCCAGCAAGGCTCGCCTGATTTGCCTAATATAAGAAGAGACCATTTCAGACAGAAATTACAGAGCCTCTATGGCTTCATCAACCAGAGCACTTAATATAATGCCTGCATTGGCCAGGCACGGTGGCTCACACCTGTAATCCCAGCACTTTGGGAGGCCAGGGTGGGAGGATCACTTGAGGTCAGGAGTTCAAGACCAGCCTGGCCAACACAGTGAAACCCCATCTCTACTAAAAATACAAAAAATTAGCCGGGCATGGTGGCAGGCACTTGTAATCCCAGCTACTCGGGAGGCTGAGGCAGGAGAATCGCTTGAACCCAGAGGCTTGGTGAGCAGAGATCGCGCCACTGTACTCTAGCTTGGGCGAAAGGCGAGACTCCACCTCAAAATAATAATAATAATAATATAATGCCTGCCTAGGTTACAGACCTGAAAGCCCACATTATCCTTGGAAAAGGCTAGGAGACTAAAAATGCTCCACAAATCTAGATGGCAGTTGGGTAGGGGTGTCAAGGAAGCCTACAGGGCCTGTCCAAGGTCATCTGGCCAATAAATGCTCCAGCCAGGGCTTAAAAGCAGGTCTCCCGAGTCCAACTTCCAAGCTCATTCTGACTTCCTGTTAAGCAATGGCAACCAAAAATCCCCAATGCCATAACTTCCCCGCCAGGTCATTGAATTCTAAATTAATCAAGGAAAAAGTCAGTTTCACTAAAGCAAAGTCAGGGATACATGACCTGCAGTTGAGTGAGAGACTGGAAAAATTAGCCACTGAAGTGACTGAATACAACTAACAGAAAGAAAGAAGAGGCGCATTTCCAATATACTTTCCCAGAAAATGTTAGTAGACGTACAAACCACATGCTCAAGCTGACATTCTGACTGCACCTGATTCCTAAAATCACGATCCTTTAAAAATCTGAGCCTGTTTTCGTGCATCTAAATGAATGTGTTTTCCCAACATCCAGCTGGGGAAGTGGCTGGTGATCCAGGTAATGTCAAATGTGCTTCTTACCTGCTGGACTCACTTCTTCTTGTTGGTCACTTCAACTTTGAGACTGAGTATGTAACTCTGAACTACTCGTAAATGATATGCTGGAAGGAGCTTCACAGAAATTCACTTCAAAAAAAAGGAGTAGGCCAGACACAGTAGTTCACGCCTGTAATCCCAGCACTTTGGGAGGCCGAGGCAGGAGGATCACGAGGTCAGGAGATTGAGACCATCCTGGCTAACACGGTAAAACCCCGTCTCTACTAAAAATACAAAAAATTAACCAGGCATGGCGGCGGGCACTGGTAGACCCAGCTACTCGGGAGGCTGAGGCAGGAGAATCGCTTGAACCCAGGATGCCGAGGTTACAGTGAGCCGAGATCGCACCACTACACTCCAGCCTAGGCAAAAAAGCGAGACTTCTTCTCCAAAAAAAGGAAACAAAGAAACAGGAGTGTGTTTTCCTTAACTAAAGCTGGTTAATGCCCTAGAGGTCCAGACATTCTCAGCCTCCAAACTCCGACCGTGAGCAGTACACAGGTGTCATGTCAGTCCTCCTGGCTCCCAAGCTCTCCCATTTTGGAACCATAGAGTCTTGCCATACAATTGAACAAGGAGCCACAGGCAACAGAGAACTTTAAGGTGTTTTTAAGAGCCCCAGTGCACGATCCCAGAAGATCTGAGACATCACCAGTAGAGAGGTGACCACAGCAGTAGATAAAGCAGAAGAGGAGACCTGAACTAGGGAACACAGGGCAAGATATAAAATCAAGGGAACACGCCACACTACTCACAAACTGCCCACTTATTGAATTCAGTGAAATTTCACTGTTGAAGATCTGGGCGTTGCTGATGGGGAAGTTACTTAAGGAACCAGAACAGGATTCATCAGTGTCACTCCATATCACTCAAGGACACAAAACAACATGTCTAGTCCACCATCCTCAGAGCAAAAGTAATGGCCACAGCCAGGCACAGTGGCTCACACCTGTAACCCCAGCACTTTGGGAGGCCTAGGCGGGTGGATCACCTGAGGTCTGGAGTTCGAGACCAGCCTGGCCAACATGATTAAACCCTGTACCCACTAAAAATAAAAAAAAATTAGCTGGGTATGGTGGCACACGCCTGTAATCCCAGCTACTCAGGAGGCTGAGGCAGGAGAATCGCTCGAACTGGGGAGACAGAGGTTGCAGTGAGCCAGAATAGCATCAGTGCACTCTAGCCTGGGCAACAGCATGAGGCTCCATCTCAAAAACAAACAAACAAACAAAGAAACAAAATGACTTCCTTCCCCAATGTAAAATTTCCACGTTTTTTCCCGTTTGGGATTGAATGAATGCAAGAATCCCAAATTAAAATTCTGCGCCTGGCATGGTAGCTCATACCTGTAATCCCAGCACTTAGGGAGGCTGAGGCGGGAAGATTACTTGAACCTAGGAGTTCAAGACCAGCCTGGGCAACACACTGAGACCCCATCACTACAAAAAAATTTTTTTAATTAGCCAGGCCTGGTGGCATACGCTTAAGGTCCCAGCTGCTCAGGAGGCTGAGGTGGGAGGATTGCTTGAGCCAGGGAGGTCCAGGCTGCAATGACCCGTGTTCATGCCACTGCACTCCAACTTGGGCAACAAAGCAAGACCCTGTCTTTAAAAAAAAAAAAATTCCAGAAAGTGAAGAGGAAGCTATGTCCTAAGACAACAGCTCTCTCCACATCCAAGTTGGCTGTATGCAAGTGCCATGCCGAGCCCTTTACAGGCAGTCTCTCAATGATTCTCCCCCAAGTTTCTCCACAGCTCAGCAGAACACTCCGGAGCTGTCAGAGGGAGGTCCACGTGCCCCAGATCGGGGAACTAGGATGAAAATCCAGGTGGTCTGACTCCAGACTCCAAGATCTTCACCTCTTGCTCCATCCCATCTCAGGTCCCATCCCGGCCACGTACCTGAGCCTGCAGCGGTCAGCCAGGAGCATGTGCAGGTAGCGCTCCAGGGAGTGTTCGTTGAGGGCACAGCGCAGCCAGGCGCGGCCCCGGCCCACGTCTGAGGCGATGTGGCGCAGGGAGTAGAAGCGCTGCAGCTCGTGCTTGTTGAGGACCTCCTTCACGTAGTACCAGAACACGGGCTCTATGGAGAGAGGGCACAGGCGCCTGGCACTCAGCCTGAGGCACTCAGCACTGGGAGAGGAACACATAAAGCCTCTAGGCAATGTTGGAGATTGTAATAGAGTATCCCCTTAGCATGGAAAAGGTAGGAGATAACACCAAAGACATGGAATCAACCCAGATACCCATCAATAGTGGACTGGATAAACAAAATGTGGTACATTTACACAAAGGAACAGTATGCAGCCATGAAAAAGAACAAAATTGTGTCCTATGCAGCAACATGAATGACTGGAGGCCATTATCCTAAGCGAATTACACAGAAATAGAAAACGAAATACTGGATAGTCTCACTTATAAATGGAAGCTAAACACTGGGTACACACACACATAAAGATGGCAAACAACAGACACTGGGGACTGCTAGAGAGAGTAGACAGGGAGGAGAGCACGGACTGAAAAACTACCTACCAGGTACGATGTTCACTACCTGGGAGATGGGTTCGATCGTGCCCTAAACCTCGGCATCACACAATGTACCCAGGTAACAAACCTGCACATGTACTCCCTGAACCTAAAATAAAAATTGAGGCTGGGAACGGTGGCTCATGCCTGTAATCCCAGCACTTGGGAGGCTGATGTGTTAGATCACTTGAGGATAGGAGTTCAAGACCAGCCTGGCCAACACAGTAAAACCCCACCTCTACTGAAAATGCAAAAATTAGCTGGGCATGGTGGTGCACACCTGTAATCCCACCTACCGGGCAGGCTGAGGCAGGAGAATCACTTAAACCCAGGAGGCGGAGGTTGCAGTGAGCTGAGATTGCACCACTGCACTCCGGCCTGGTGACAGAACAAGACTCAGCCTCAAAAACAATAATGAAATAAGAAAAAAAGGTGGGAGATACAGAAGAGTATATAAAAAATAAAAATGACTCTAAAACCTCGCATCCAGAAAAGACCAATGTTGACATTTTCAAGAATTTTCAGTCTTTTTTACTGCACTTTTCTTTTTTATAATAAAATCAACATTTGCTGTAGGCTGAATTATAATCCTCAAAGATATCGACGTCCTAAGCTCCAGAATTCTCTGAATATTACCTGATATAGTAAAAGAGTCTATACAACTGTGTTAGGATCTGCAAATTGGGAGGTTATCTTGCATAACCCCTGTGAGGCTGATGTAATCACAAGATCTTCATAAGAGGCAGGCAGAGAGAAACTTGACACAGAAGAGGAGGACATGATGTGACCAGAGAAGCAAAGACTAGAATGGAGCAGCCATAGCCAAGGAAGGTGGGCAGCGAGCAGACTCTGGAAGGGCCAGAAGCGGATTTGGCCCTGAAGCCTCCGGAAGGAAGCAGCCCTGCTGTCACCTTGACTTTAGCCCAGTGAAACTGATTGGGGACTTCTGGCCTCCAGAACTGTGGGAGAATAAATTACAGTGTTTAAAAGCCACCAACTGTGTATTTATTTGTTACAGCAGCCAGAAGAAAAGAACACATCAGGCCAGGCACAGTGGCTCACATCTGTAATCCCAGCACTCCAGGAGGCCGATGCGAGCAGATCATCTGAGGTCAGGGGTTCGAGACCAGCCTGGCCAACATGGTGAAACCCCATCTCTACTAAAAATACAATAATGAGCCAGGTATGGTGGCAGGAGCCTGTCATCCCAGCTACACGGGAGGCTGAGGCAGGAGAATCACTTGAACCCTGGAGGCAGAGGTTGCAGTGAGCCAAGATCGCACCACTGTACTCCAGCCTGGGCGACAGAGCAAGACTCTGTCTCAAAAAAAAAAAACAAAACAAAAAAAATAGGCTGGTGCATTAGCTCACGCCTATAATCCCAGCACTTTGGGAGGCTAAGGCAGGCAGATCACGAGGTCAAGAGATCGAGACCATCCTGGTCAAAATGGTGAAACCCTGTCTCTACTAAAAATACAAAAATTAGCTGGGCATGGTGGCGCACGCCTGTAGTCCCAGCTACTTGGGAGGCTGAGGCAGGAGAATCGCTTGAACCCAGGAGGCAGACGTTG
Source organism: Pongo pygmaeus (assembly GCF_028885625.2). Classification (NCBI taxonomy): domain Eukaryota; kingdom Metazoa; phylum Chordata; class Mammalia; order Primates; family Hominidae; genus Pongo; species Pongo pygmaeus. The sequence continues at coordinate 16,740,774 of NC_072391.2, forward strand.
CAGAGAGCCGAGATCACGCCACTACACTCCACTCTGTCTCAAAAAATAAATAAATAAAACCACATCATATTGTATGAGTGTATATGCATACATATTTATATGTGTAATTTTGTATCCTGATTCATTTATTTTCTTGTCTACAGCATGAACATTTTCCTGTTACAATTAAAAGTCTTTCAAAGATGATTTCTGATGGCTTCCCAGTAAAACATAACTATTTCCCTACTGCTAAGGGCATGGCACATGGTCAACTTTCCCTCTGTACAGTAAAGAACACCCCTATACATAAATAATTGTCCTCATTCCTAGTTCCCTAGGAAAGATTTCCACATGTCGAATTACTCAGTCTGAGGATAGGAACAGATTTAAGGTTTTATGGGAAACCTAAGAAAGTTTGTTTTTATCCCTAAGACAGTCATTCCTACAACTACTTGTATCTCCTCACATCCCACCACTTTTTATCCACATGTACACAGATTTTTAAATTTTTTAATATACATTTTAAATTAATTATTATTTATTTATTTTTGAGATGGGGCCTCTCCCTCTGTCACCCAGGCTGGAGCTCACTGCAGCCTCAACGTCCTGGGCTCAAGTGATCCTCCTGTCTCGGCCTCTCGAGTAGCTGAGACACAGGCACGCAACCCCATGCCCAGTTAATTTTTTAATTTTTATTTATTTGTAGAGATGAGGTTCTGCTATGTTGCGCAGGCTGGTACCAAACTCCTGGCTTCAAGCGATCCTCTTGCCTGAGATTCCCAAAGTGCTAGGATTACAGTCGGGAGCCACCATGCCCAACCCCAGATTTTTTCATAGTTGTAATGCTAGTGTATACATAATTTTGTGATCAATTTTCTTCACTTAACATTGGCTCTTCAACATTTTTTCATGCTGGCAATAATAACAGCAGCAACAGCAACTACTATTTACTGAGTATTAACTATGTACCAGCCATTGCAGTAAACACTTTACATCTGATATCATCACAACCAAGGCCATCTCCATGTGAAAGACAAGGTCTGAAGCCAGGACAAGTGAAGCGACTCGCCCAGCAACACAGTTAGTAAACAGTATGGCAGAAAGGGACCCCAGAGCTCACTGCAAACCACTAAATCACACTGCCCTGCAAAATGAGGGGACTTGGCCTTCTTCAAAATGATCACGTTCACAACTGTTTAATATTCCAAGTGGGGGAAGCTGAGTCTTTGCAGTCGGACCTGGCTTCCAATCTAGGAGCTAAACAGGCTCACAGTCCTCTCTGAAATGTGACAAAGGCTTTGAACGTGCCTTCCAGAAGCAGGCAAGTACACCCATCTCCAGAAACTGCATGGCAGGCTAGTTAAGTTCACTCTAACGTTTCAATTCAACTTCACTAGGATCCACTGCATTCTTCCTGGGAGCTGTGAACCAAGCTAGGCTATGCGTCACCAGCTAGAGACAACAAGAACTCATCCCTAAGGGGCTTCCAGTCTAGCAGGCAGGACAAACAGAGAAAAAGTCCATTCAACCAAATGACCTTCAGCAAGTCACTCAACCATGCTAAGCGTGAAAATCCTCTCCCATAAAATCAACACAAAAGTACAGAATCGCCCAGGGTTACTGGGGTAACTAGAAAGGGAAGGAAAGCACCGAGCACAGTGCCCAGTCCATGATGACCAACCAGCATTTGCTTAATAATTAATTCCCTTCATAGCAGAGGGCATTCGCGTGGGTTCCTTTTTGTGTTAGCAGCATCTAAATGTATACATCTGTATGAGTGTGCATAAGTATTAGTGGATCAAGCCAATCACTGGGATCATTTAGAATAAACTTCCCAGAAATAACAAAAACCAGCAAGAGGGCAGATCCCTCAAGACTATCTTCTATCTCAATCCCTAAATGTCAAACTAATCCACTTCCCAAGCTCATCCGATCAGTCTAATCCACACAACTGTACAAAACAGCCTTCCTTCCACTCTCCGCCTCACTCAGAAACCAGGACGGGGAATCTGGCGACAACAATGCCCTGGGCCAGCCGGCCAACAACGTGTTTTGAAATACCCCAGACCATTGTCTGTATGTCCGTCACATTTCCAATCGAGTGACTCTCACCTGCAGCCTGTCTGGAAAAATGCAATCAACTCCCTCCGACCTTGAATCTACATGAACGCTTTAAAGTGTGTTTTCACCTTTCAATTCTGCAAATTGCTTACTGCTACAGAATCCTTTTAAAGCTTGTCAGGGTGATACTGATGATGATAGGAATTATCCCAGCAGGGTTCCGCTTCCACCGCCAGAATTAATGCGGTCTATTAAAGTGCAGCTCGCCTGCCAATTAGCGCCTGCGGTGTCCATGATTTAATTTAGGGATATACACAATCTGCTTTGAAACATGGGGTTAAGTCAAAAAGAGGGCAAGGGCTTCTGGTTCTCCAAACACCTGAAAGCCGAATGCCAACAAGAACAAGTGCCAGGAAGGGGTGTTGAGAAGAGCTGCCCTGGGACACCTGTTAACAGAGGATGACTAACAGCACCAGGCTTTTGGGAAAGTTTCTACCAAGCCTTAACTATCACCGATGCCCAAGAATTCATACCTTGGGGACCACAAGGAAGACAAAAACCTTGTCCCAAATTCTAGTTCAGGCACTGTGTGACCTTGGGAAACTTATTTTGTCCTCTAGTTTCTTCATCTGTACAGTGGGGAGAACAGTACCTACGTGTATAGATTGCTATGAGGGAAAAATGAGAAATAGGAATACACGTAAAGTGTATCCAATAAATGCAGTGAATAAATGTTAGCCATAGTTATTAACATACCTGGCATATAATTGGTGCTCAATGAAAACCAGCTATTAATATCACTACTACACTTGCACCAAACAGCATTCCTTTTCCTTGTTTGGGGTTTGTTTTGTTTTGTTTTTCAGGGGCGGGGTGGGGACAAGGTCTCACTCTGTCGCCCAGGCTAGAGCACAGTGGCACGATCATAGTTCACTGCAGTCTTGAACTCCTGGGCTCAAGCGATTTTCCCATCTCAGGCTCATGAGTAGCTGGGACTACAGGTGTACATCACCATACACAGCTAATTTTCTTTTTTTTTTTTCTTTTCTGTAGAGACGAGGGTCTTACTATGTTACTCAAGTTAGTTTTGAACTCCTAGAATCAAATGATCATCCAGCATCAGCCTCCCAAAGCACTGGGATTACAGGCGTAAGCCACCGAGCCTGGTCCCTTTCCCTTTCTTCTAGTAAGAGCACCCCTCTTTCCTATGGGAAACACATTCCACTGGGATCCTTCAGCACTATCCTAACCTTCCCCTACTGCAGGGGTGGACAGCTAACCCAGGGCAGGCAATTAACTGGCCAGAACCACGGCATATGCAACTTTCATTTTTTTTAATATTAGATAAAAATAGTATTTATCTTGACTGATAAGTTTTTTGGTACCGCCTTCAATTTTGTGGCCAAAGTGAGCGTCTCACTAACCTCACCCCAGTCTCAGCCCTGGACCACAGGGTCCCTTCGCACAAGTTCTACCAGAGCCACCAGAAAAGAGGCCTTGTCTCCTCCAGGAGCTGAGGTCAGCAAACAATGGCCTGGGGGTCAAATTTGGCCTCCAAACTGTTTTTGTAAGCACAGTGTTCCTGGAACGCAGCCACACCCATTTGCTCCCATATGGTCTGTGGCTGAGTTTCTGCTCCAGTGGCAGAGCTGAGTCACTGCGATGGAGATCGCGTGGCTCACAAACCCTATAATATGACCCGTAAGGAGGGAGTGTGCCGACCCCGTTCTAGAAGTGGGATCTCTCATCATCCTGGAAACCTGGAGCTACTTGAGGCCATTTTCCACCCCATCATGTAGAGAGACCCCACCCGGAAAGACACCCAACCACAGAGAAGCGGTGCTGAGGGACGACAGATGGAGACAGATTTGGGAGAAGGCAGGCCCCCTGAATCCAGCTCAACTCCAAGATGATTTCTTAGTTACTTGAGTCAATAAATAAATGTCCTTCATCTTTTTTTTTCTTAAATCAATCTAAAGAATTTTCTATCATTTGCAACCACAGGAAATAACGCAGTGAGACAGGGCATGTTCTTCAGTCATCTGACAATCATCTATAGAAGACCAAGAACACACCAGGTGCTGAGCGACACCTGTGCTCCACAGCCATGGGGGGTGAGGGGTGTCTCATCAACGTGACAACACTGCCCCAAAACAAACAAAGCATTGCTCAACAACAACAACAAAAAAAAACAGAAAACCCACCGGGCGCAGTGGCCCCCGCCTGTAATCCCAGCACTTTGGGAGGCCGAGGCAGGTGGATCACGAGGTCAGGAGATCGAGACCATCCTGGCTAACACGGTGAAACCCCATCTCTACTAAAAATACAAAAAATTAGCCAGGTGTGGTGGTGGGCACGTGTAGTCCCAGCTACTTGGGAGGCAGAGGCAGGAGAATGGCGTGAATCCGGGAGGTGGAGCTGGCAGTGAGCCAAGATGGTGCCACTGCACTCCAGCCTGGGCAACAGAGCAAGACTCTGTCTCAAAAAAAAAAAAAAAGAAAAAAAACAGGAAACCCAGGACCAGCCTGGGCAACATAGTAAGAACCCATCTCTTAAAAAAGGAAACAGAAAACCCAACTACAAGGAGCCGAGTGTGGTGGCACACACCTGTAGTCCCAGCTACTTGGGAGGCGGAGGCAGGAGGATGGCTGGACCCCAGGAGTTTGAGGCTGTATGAGCTATGATTGCACCACTGCACTCCAGCCTAGTTAACAGAGCAAGGCCCTGTCTCTAAAAACAAAACAAAACAAAAAAAAACCACACACAAAGAAAATCCAACCCCATGGAGCTAGGCTAGTCTGGAAATAGGCCAGTGATACAAAGGCTATGTCAGGCCAAAATCTCCAACCTTTTGACCTCGCTGTCCCAGAGGACCGTCCTAACTCTGGGCATCTCATTTACAATTGAGCAAGAAGAAAGGGAACGGGATGAAGCCAGCTTTATTACCCCTTTTATCAGGAAAGAACAGGTAATTCCAGAAAATCACAAGGGAGCAGAGAAAGCAAAGAACAAAACTAAAACTGGCTTAATCCCTCACCGAGATAAAGGAGTACATACCACAGCCTCAAGCAAAATCTGGGTTCTATCAAAGCCAAAGAAGACAGAGGGATGAATCTGAGGGCACACTCTAACAGAATCAGCCACACATGGTATCAGCCATGCCAGGAACAAAGGTAAACCAAGTTCACTCATGTGCCAGCCTGAGAACTCAGTGAATACAAGTGCTCCCAAATCTGTCACATCCCAAACTGAATCAGCCTGACTGCAAGGCACAAATGGATTGGCAGAGGAGAGTTCCAACAAGGGGCTGAGCTCTGTCACTCTACCATCTTCCAACTAGCCACAAGACTGCCTTCCAGAACCAGGGCTCAGCATAACATACCCGCATCCTACAAGAGTTTACAGCATACCACCTCCTTTATTAAAGAGTAGGAAATAAATTAACCAGGCATGGTGATGTGCATGTGCAGTCCCAGCTACTTGAGAGGCCGAAGTGGGAGGATCGCTTGAGCCAGGAAGTTCAAGGCTGCAGAGAGCCATGATTGCACCACTGCACTCTAACCTGGCAACAGAGCAAGACCCTGTCTCTTATTTAAACAAAAAAAAAAAAAAAAAGGGGGGGGAAATTTCTAAGAAGGACTTCTAAAACTTGTATGTCACTTCCTTTTAGGGGCATACCCCATCATGAGCTGAAGAGTCATTTACATTCTGAAAGGAGCAAAGCAAAGGACCCACGGAACTCAGGCTGGATAACTGTGATCTAAAAACTGACAACTCAGAGGCCAAACTGAGTCTTTCGTACTTTTTTTTTTGAGGTGGAGTCTTGCTCTGTCGCCCAGGCTGGAGTGCCAGGGCCCGGTCTCGGCTCACTGAAACCTCCGCCTCCTGGTTCAAGCGATTCTCCTGCCTCAGCCTCCCAAGTAGCTGGAATTACAGGTGCCTGCCACCATGCCCAGCTAATGTTTGTATTTTTAATGGAGACGGGGTTTCACCATGTTGGCCAGGCTGGTCTCGAACTCCAGACCTCAAGTGATCCACCCACCGCAGCCTCCCAAAGTGCTGGGATTACAGGCCTGAGTCTTAATTTATGAGACATCAGGATTAAACACCTTTGAAACACGCAGAGGTCACATTCGGCCAATAGGTATCAGTCCAGCTCCACTAGATCTTAATATGCTGGGACACATTCATACCCCTTAGTAAACAGCCACTGGCCCAGGTCCCTGCCACCCTGAGTGTCAAGAACCCACCCCCGAGGGACCCTGTGGACATCCCCGTGATCCAGTGACCCAGGAGTTAACACACAGCCCAAGGGGTACAGCACCCTGGCTTCTGACTTCCTCCCTAAGGCCAGCTTCTTTCTGCCAGTTGTCAACCACTTTTTTCACCTTCAACCGAGCTCTGCATTTTCTCTGCACCTTTAGCAGAGCCTTCCAAGGCTTCCCTTACCAAAAGCAGCTGATTTGCACGTGCATGAATACAAAAGAAAATCACCAACAGGGAACTGAAAGCAGGGATGGGCGAGTGAGGAACCGGACTTCCCCTCACCATCAAAATGATGGACCCAGGGCTCCCCTGGCACATGCAGCTTCCTCCAAAATTAATTTTCTACAGAAATGAAATTGTTAACCAAGGTGACCCAATGAAGCAAAATACAAATTCTGCTTTGAGTGCAATCAACCATTTTCAAAAATCCCCACTGAAGATCAAGGAAGTCGGTCTCTCTCATTTTACAGTTGTGGGTATATTACCACCAACGGCTTCCCACTGACTGAAGATGCATACAGACTGCTGAGAGTAGGGGTTTGGCTTCCCAGGAAAATGAGCAGCGTGTTCTGAAGTCAGGGTCTTCAAGTGGTTATTTTGAATGCAGTCCTTTGGTGGCCTCTACTGTGCAGGTGGCCAGGCAAGACATTAGAGCTACAAGGATGAGCCTATAATCCTAACACTTTGGGAGGCCAAGGCAGGCGGATCACCTGAAGTCAGTAGTTCGAGACCAGCCTGCCCAATATGATGAAACCCCGTCTCTACTAAAAATATAAAACTTAGCCAGGCATGGTGATGTGCGCCTGTAATCGCAGCTACTCAGGAGGCTGAAGGAGGAGAATCACTTGAACCCAGGAGGCATAGGCTGCAGGGAGCCGAGATTGCGCCACTGCACTCCAGCATGGGCAACAGAGCAGACTCCATTTCAAAAAAAAAGAAAAAGAAAAAAGAAAACAGGTAGTTCCATACATAGATTTGATGGAAGAAGAACTCAGGACTACAGGAGGGGCACAGTCCAGCTGAACCAAGTAGGGGGCTCATGAACGGCTTTTTGAAAACAATTCTGAAACTTCTAGAGAGAAGAGAACAAAACCACATGAGACACCACTTCACACCCATTAGGATGGCAATTATGAAAACAGAAAAAAGGAGGCCAGGCCTGTACTCCCAGCACTTTGGGAGGCCAAGGTGGGAGGATCACTTAGGGCAAGGAATTTGAGACCAGACTGGGCAAGACAGTAAGATACTGTCCCTACAAAAACTAATAAAATTACTATACATATATATATATATGAAAAAAGGGGGTGGTAATCACTCTCTGGTTCTCCCCATGTATACAATTAAAGCTGTATACCTTTTCTCTAATTTAAAAAGCCAGCATTGGCCGGGCACAGTGGCTCACGCCTGTACTCCCAGCACTTTGGGAGGCCAAGGCGGGCAGATCACTTGAGGCCAGGAGCTCGAGACCAGCCTGGCCAACATGGTGAAACCCTGCCTCTACTAAAAATACAAACATTAGCCAGGCACGGTGGCGCATGCCTGTAATCCCAGCTACTTGGGAAGCTGAGGCAGGAGAATCACTTGAACCTGGGAGGTGGAGGCTGCAGTGAGCCAAGATCACACTGCTGCACTCCAGACTGGGTGACAAAGCGAGACTCTATCTCAAAAAATAAATAAATAAAAATAAATAAAAAGCCAGCACTGGCAAGGCTGTGGCATTGGCGAGGATGTGGAAGGATGGTGGAGAAAATGGACCTCGTGTGCATTGCTAGTGGAAATGCAACAGGGCATAGCCTCTATGGAAAACCCTCTGATGGTTCCTAAAAAAAAATTAAACATAGAATTATCATATGATCCAGCATTGTCCTTCTGGGTATATGCCCCAAAAGAACTAAAAGTGGAAAAAACAAGTATTTATATCTTCATATTCACAGCAGTACCATTCACAATAGCCCATAAGTGGAAGACACCCAACTGTCATGGGAATAAACAAAATATGGGCTCTACATACCCTCAAAAATATTGTTCAGCCTTTAAAAAGAAGAAAATTCTGGGCCGGGCGCGTTTGCTCACGCCTGTAATCGCAGCACTTTGGGAGGCCGAGGCGGGCGGATCACAAGGTCAGGGGTTCGAGACCAGCCTGGCCAACATAGTGAAACCACATCTCTACTAAAAATACAAAAATTAGCCGGGCATGGTGGCGCATGCCTATAGTCCCAGCTACTCGGGAGGCTGAGACAGGAGAATCGCTTGAACCCAGGAGGCAGAGGTTGTGGTGAGCTGAGACAGCGCTACTTACTATACTCCAGCAAACTGGGCAACAGAGCAAGGCTCCAACAAAAAAAAAAAAAAAAAAGAAGAAGGAGAAGGAAATTCTGACACATACTACAACACGGACGATCCTTGAAGATATTATGCTAAATAAAGCCAGACAAAAAAGAACAAATATTGCATGATTCCATTGGTACAAGGAACCTAAAGTAGTAGAATGCACTGAGGCAGAAAGTAGAATGCTGGCTGCCAGGGGCAGGGGTCTGGAGGGAGTGAGTGTTAGTGTTTAACGAGTACACAGTTTCGGTTTGTAAAAATGGAAAGGTTGTGAGATGAATGGTGGTAATGATTACTGTATGACCTGTGAATGTGCATTAAGTACACTTACACTGAATTGTACACCTCAAATGGCTGAAATGGTAAATTTCATTATATATATTTTACCAATTTTTTTTTGTTTGTTTTGTTTTGTTTTGTTTTGAGATGGAGTCTCACTCTATTGCCCAGGCTGGAATGCAGTGGCACGATCTCGGCTCACTGCAAGCTCCGCCTCCCGGGTTCACGCCATTCTCCTGCCTCAGCCTCCCAAGTAGCTGGGACTATAGGCACCTGCCACCACGCCCAGCTACTTTTTTGTATTTTTAGTAGAGATGGGTTTCACCGTGTTAGCTAGGATGGTCTCGATCTCCTGACCTCATGATCCGCCTGCCTCGGCCTCCCAAAGTGCTGGGATTACAGGCATGAGCCACCACGCCCGGCCATATTTTTTTTTTAAGAGAGAATAGAAGTTTGGCCAGTAGGAACTTGGGTAAGAACTGGGGAAGGAAGGAGGGTAGCAGAAGGGAAAGAACTGCCAGACTTGAAGAGTTTCGAGACAACAGAAACCAGGAGAGCTGTTCAAAATACAGGATTGGGCCAGGAACAGTGGCTAACGCCTGTAATCCCAGCACTTTGGGAGGCTGAGGCAGGTGGATCATATGAAGCCAGGAGTTCGAGACCAGCCTAGCCAACATGAGGAAACCCCATCTCTACGAAAAATGCAAAAATTAGGCAGCCTGGTGGTACCCACCTGTAATGCCAGCTACTTAGGAGGCCAAGACACGAGAATCACTTGAACCCAGAAGGCAGAGGCTGCAATGAGCCGAGATCGCACCACTGCACTCTAGCCTGGGCGACAGAGCAAGACACTGTCTCAAAAAAAAAAAAAAAAAAAAAATTAGAGAACTGAATCGTCTAAATTACTGAGAGGCACCAAGCAAAGCACAGGCAGTGGCACTGAAGGCCCTGCCCCACACAGGATCTGGCATTAGTGCTTTAGCTGCTGAATTATGGAGAGGTCTCAAGAGTCCCAAGGCAGGGGCGTGGCAGGAGGGGAGCTTGTGGGACTCAGGCCATCATTTATTTGCAAACTGGATGAAAGAGTTGTGATGTCGGACCTGCCGCTGCCTGTCAGCCCTGGCATACAGCACAGCATAAGAGGTAGAACAGAGACAGACACAGCCAGTAGGGAAGAGAGCCCAAGAAGCCAGATCAAGCACTGGATACTTTGTCCCAATTCTACAAGAGACCCACGGAAGAGCTTTAAGTTAGTAGGGTTACGGGGAATAAGTGGGGGAGTGGGATGGTCATTAAAGAAGACCACTCCATGATGTGCAAAGTAGGTCAGAACTGATCAAGACTGAAGGCAGGAAACACAAGTCGGGGAGAAAGAAGAGAACTCACTGAGGATGGAGGAACAGCGAGTGGCTCAGGGACCCATGTGAGAGACAGAAAACAGTGCTCTTTGTGGGACTGGTTTTGGGGCAGAGGAGAGGGAGAAGGAGAAGGCTGGGAGGAAGCCCAAGAGCTGTCCAGGGGACCTGGGTAAAGGGCAGAGCCATTTACTAAGCAAGAAACACAGGAACACATATGGATGAAGATCAGAATTTAGTTTTGGAGACTGACAAGCCCGTGCTGTACACCAAATAGAGACACTCATGAGACAGAGTTCAAGGAAGTGCTCTGGGCTGTGGGTATGACTAAGAATAACAGGCACATACAGAGCAACTTCACCAAGGAATCCAAACAGTATGCATAGAAACAAGAGCCAACAATGAATCCAAGGATGAATAATATTTGAGGGTATGGAAGTGATATGCCAAGAAGGATCAGAAAAGAAGAAGAAAGTGTGCCAACAGGCTATGGCATCGCAGAAAGCAAGGGAAGGCAGTGTTTCAAAGTCAGAAGATCCTCGATGCCCAAGGCTGCCGAACAGACAGGGAAGATTAGACTTAAATTTTACAGGCAGCCCAGCAACAGTAACTGTGTCTCTGGTATATTCTGAATGGCGCCAATCACCTTGTAATTGAGTGCCAACCTATAACCTGATGATGATATATCAGTGATTAAAAGAACATCAAATTCCAGCCGGGCGTGGTGGCTCACGCCTGTAATTCCAGCACTTTGGGAGGCCAAGGCGGGCAGATCACCTGAGGTCAGGAGTTTGAGACCAGCCTGGCCAACATGGTAAAACTCCATCTCTACTAAAAATACAAAAATTAGCCAGGCATGGTGGCACACACCTATAGTCCCAGCTACTAAGGTGGCTGAGGCTGGAGAATCACTTGCACCTGGGACACAGAGGTTGCAGTGAGCTGTGATCATGCCACTGCACTCCACACTGGGCAACAGAGTGAGGCTCCATCTGAAAAAACAAAACAAAACAAAAACAAATTCCAAGGTCATGCCATCAAATGCATCAAACACCAATAACGGCAGTGGTTCTTTCTCCTTTCCCAAGTGGAATGGAAAATAATTCATTTTTCCATACTGTATTCCATACTGGCTACTTGGGTTTCCGGTGGCTACAAAGACAGCAAGCTAAATCTGTGTAGAGCTCTGGGTCACTTTTCATTAATTTTTGCTTTGTTCCTCAAAAATTAATCACTTTCCCTGTAGCAAGCTGGAGTGATCCTGGTATATGGTACCTCGGGAACCATGAAATACAGTACTGCACACAATGAATAATGCCCTTCCTTCCAACCAAGATGTATTTGTTTAGTGAACATAATTTTATTGATGAACCTGTGTAGTGGCAGACACTATGCTAGGAGTCAAGACAAAGCAAACAGACATGGTGTCCTGCCTTCAAAAAGCATGCTACGTCGTGGGATATACAGAAAACTGAATATGGTGTGATGATGAGGGGGTAAAGTGGATCTCCTGTCCTTTGTTCTGTAAGACAAAGGCAGGCAAGCTTTTCTTTTCTTTTTTTTGAGATGGCATCTCGCTCTGTCACCCAGGCTGGAGTGCAGTGGCACGATCTCAGCTCACTGCAACCTCAGTCTCCCAGGTTCAAACAATTCTCCTGCCTCAGCCTCCCAAGTAGCTGCGATTACAAGTGGGCACCACCACACCCGGCTAATGAGCTAAGCTAGTTTGGTCTTTTCCCTGCTTCTCATTTGCAGGAGGCTGCTCAGCACATCTTCATCAGCAGAAAACAGCCAGAGACTGCCCTTTAGTTCAACTCATCACCATGCAGGTATAGCCCTCTCGCTAAGACAGAGAGGGGCGGCCAGAATGAGAAGGCTGGAGATGCCTTGCAAATGTGTTGGTGGTTCTTTGATTATCAGGGCCAAGCAACAAAAAGATAAGAATTCAAGTACTGATGGGAACAAAAAGAGCCATTCTTTGTGGCCAAAAGGTCAGCGCCTTAAGAAGGGATGACATGGAGGAAGAGGTTCAAAGTTGAAAGGGTGGTGGGAGAGGAGGGTAAGTGGTTAAACATTTATCAGGTGTTAGGAACTAAAGCAGCTGCTTCAAATGAGGTTCTCACTGAATCCCCCTGACAAACCCTCAAGCTATGCGAGACTATCACCTTCACAAGTGAAAAAAATGAAGGCTCAGAGGGAACTTTCCCCGAGGCCATTCAGACTCACCCTAGCAGTCTGACTTCAAAGCCAGGGTTGCCTCTGTCTTGCCCGGCAGCTGCCCTTAGCTGGATGGAAGTGGACCAAGAACCCCAAAGGCAGATATGATATAAACAAGAAGAAGTACGAGGGCCCAGGAAGCCTGAGGGCAGGTGGCCCTGAGAAAAGCTAAGTCCCTGCAAAGCTCCTCACCCAGCCTGTAACACTAAGTCACTCACACACAGGGACTCAGGGAGGCGGCCAAAGCCATTGGCAGTGATTTCTATGAGGACTGAAGTAGTCCTTGATGCCGGCTTTTCTCAGACTGGATCCCTCCCTCCCTGCCTGTTGAAGGAGCACAGAAGCATGGCAGAAAATTCAACAGGGACAGGAATCCCTCTTTTTTTTTTTTTTTTTTTTTTTTCTGAGACGGAGTCTCGCTCTGTCGCCCAGGCTGGAGTGCAGTGGCACGATCTCGGCTCACTGCAACCTCCACCTCCCGGGTTCAAGCAATTCTAAATGTGAGTCACCGTGCCTGGCTCCAACAGATCTTTTTTAAAAAAAAATTATTAAAATTATTTTATTGATACATAATATTTGTACATATTTATAGGGTACCTATGGTATTTTGATACATGCCTAGAATGTGTAATGACTTTCAACAGATCTTTGTTTCTTTTTTTCTTTCTTTAGGCAGTCTCCCGAGGCTAGAGTAGGCTCAGAGAGGCTCCTAGATCTTTGATTCATTTCTGAAAATGAGTAACTGGTGAAATAAACAAGAAGCAAAGATCTAGGAGCCTCTCTGAACTTACCCTAGCCCTGGGAGACTGCCCAAAGAAAGAAAGAAAAAAGCAGACATCTGTTGAAAGTCATTACACATTCTAGGCATGTATCAAAATATCACAAGTACCAAGGCCAGGTGCAGTGGCTCACACCTATAATCCCAGCACTTTGAAAGGCCGAAGTGAGCAGATCACAAGGTCAGGAGTTCGAGACCAGCCTGGCCAACATGGTGAAACCCGTCTCTACTAAAAATACAAAAATCAGCTGGGCGTGGTGGTAGGCACCTGTAATCCCAGCTACTTGGGAGGCTGAGGCAGGAGAATCGCTTGAACCCAGGAAGGCGGAGGTTGCATTGAGCCAAGATGGTGCCATTGCACTCCAGCCTGGGCAACAAGAGCAAGACTCCATCTCAATAAAAAATTAAAAAAAATCACAGGTACCCCATACATACGTACAAATATTATGTGCCAATAAAATAATTTTAATAATAATTTTTTAAAAAAAAGAACTGTTGGAGCCAGGCACAGTGTCTCACATTTGTAATCCCAGCTAGTTGGCAGGCTGAGGTGGGAGGATCACTTGAGCCTAGGAGTTTGAGACCAGCCTGGCCAACAGAATAAGATCTCCGTCTCTATAAAAGTTTAAAAACCAGCTGGGCATGGTGGTGCAAGCCTGCAATCCTAGCTATTTCAGAGGCTCAGGCAAGGGGATCACTTGAGCATAGGAGTTCCAGGCTTCAGTGAGCCATGATCACACCATTGCACTTCAGCCTGGGCAACAGAGTAAGACCCTAACTCAAAAAATAAATAAATAAATAAATAAGATCTATTGAAGGGTTAAGAAAAAAGGAAGGATGATATAGCAACATGAAGGAGAGGGAAAGACTAAGGATTCTGTTAGCAGAGAATTTCTACACACCACCACCAAATGCAGCAAGGTCCAACTTTTGGCTATGAAAGGGGAACCAGCCAAAGACAGCACATTTTACTCAGCAACAACACTGACACAGTGATAAGAAAGATTCCGGGATTTCTAGCCGCAGCCGTGGCCAGGGCTGGAACTGAAAGCTCAGGGGAGGAGGACACCACAGGACATCTGTTACATGACATGTTCCACTTCAAGGTTCAGCTCCAAAGCAGATCACTATGAACAGCTTCCTCATCTGAACAGTGGCAATAGTAACAGTCCCTACTACTCACAGGGCTATCAAACTGAATGAGTTAATTTACATCAGAGTGAAGTCTTGCACTAAGTACTTAGCATTAATAGTTATTATTTAGCATTATGCTTGTCACTCACATGGAAATGTTTTTCCAACATTAAACTGGATGATAACAGAACCTCTGGGGTTTCTGTTGCTGGTGTTGAGGACATTAATTATGAAATGCCATGCTATCCTCAGGCATCAAATTAAAACAGATTATTAATTTCCCAGCGACTGGCACACCACACTGGTGAAATAAACCAGTGTGCTGCAGGTCCCCGAACCCAGAGGAGATTGTACCATGTGGCTCTGAGAATTCTGCACAAAAGATGACTTCATTTAAATTAAGATGCCAGACAACACCATTACGTTTTGACTACTATTAAGACATGGATTTCTGTGCCCATACACCACCCCACCAAGTCCCACGCGATGACTGCCCTGCCCACTATTAAAAAATAAATAAAAAGAAAAAGAGCAGAAGGAAGACAAGCTCCTGCAAGCTACAGCCAGGCAGAGCAGTACCTGTTTCGGTTTTGCTGGCAAAGCCCGCTGCCTGCTTGATCGCTGCCGCTGTGAGTGCCAATCCTCGACTCCTCTTCAAGCCATGCTGCAGGACGGCTTCAAACTGGGCACACAGACAGGTGACCCTGTGAGAGAACCAATGACTCATCAGTCCCCCCAGAAAAGGGAGTAGCAACTAGGGCAGCCCCAGCATCTCCAGGAAGTGAGTAATCCGCCAGGTGTAAACCTCAGCGTGAAGGCAGACAGGAGACACCTGGATTTGCAGGCTCGGTAACTGACCTGCGCCACTCCACACACCTCCCGTGTTGATGTTCACTTCACAGAGCTCAGGATGCCCAGCACCGTCTACCCATATGCATCAGACTGGCACAGTAACAATTCACAAGGAACATGGGAACAGGGACGGGTGCCAGCTGGCGGGGGTGCAGAGGGGGGACAAGTTAAAAACCAATCAGTTCCGTGTGGGGAGCGGTTGGATGTTAATTGCATCCAATTCACAAGTTTTAACTCTAATTCATATTACATGTAGTTTAAGGAACAAGATTATGTTTTTGGAGACTGAATTCACCAGGCTGCCAAATTGGAAACATTGTGTAATTTCATGGCCTGTTACATGCTCTAAAAAAAAATATGAATTCTGATTCTCATTCTTTATTCTGTTATAAGAGATTACATGCTCTAAAAATAATAATAATATGAATTCTGATTCTTGTTCTTTATTCTGTTGAAAGAGATTACATTGTGAACTCAGATCGTGAGTTGATGGAATTTTCAATTAAGTTACAATTACTGTGCATTTAATTGAATTTGTTTCTCAATAACCAAAGAAATAGGAGATTCAGGAACAAAGAGATGAGGTCACAGCAACTGCACTTGATCTTAGCAATCTTCTCAGGGCTCCTGAGCCTCTGCCCAGTTGGGTCTGTGGACTTCTGAGCCCTTTCCATTCATTCATGCAACAAATGTTAAGAAATTCTGAATGTCTCCCATATGCCAGGCACTGTTCTAGGCTCTAAGGAGATGACAGTGGGAGTGAGACAGGCAAGGTTTCTGCCTCACTCATGTGCATGTTTCTAGCAAAGAGAGGTACACAAATAAGTTAACGAGACCATTTCAGTTAATCAGAACTTAGAAGAAAATAAGACAGGATGAGATGGCAGGTGGCGATGGGGCAAGGACAGGCTTAGATTCTGTGGGCTGAATGAAGGTGGCCTTGGAATTACGAGCTGGATATGACAAGGGCAGCAGGCTGGAAAGACAGGCCCAGTGCAAAGGCCTTGAGGCCACCACCATCCGGCTCAGCCTTGCCTGGCCTCGGGCATTTGCTGCTCCACCCATCCCGACACCCATGGTAACAATACTCCAGGTGTTTATCACTCTGTGGGTAGTAAAATATCTTCATACCCATTATTTTACTCTTCTCATCAACACTCTAATATAGATGACGCAGGTATTATTATCTCCATTTTACACTTAAAGAAGTTGAGGCTAAGGACATTTAAGTGACCTCCTGAAAACTGCATAAAAAGCAGTGACATCTGTACCTGAACCCCATCCTCGCAAGCTGATCCAATGCAGTTTCCTTCATCCCCCATATCACCAAGACAAACATCCTTTATTCTAAGATAAAAGTCCTCTAGCTCCCTTACTCAATCTTTACTCCTCATTCTGTCCACACCACATACCCCTAACACAGCATCAGCAAATCCACAGCATTCATGCCTTTCCACTGTATTCTGTGCCCATGACAGACATCACTAATCGATCCCAGCATTGTGGGCCACCACTGGCAAATGACCAAAGCTGGCCCTGCACAGAAAGAAGCCTACTAGGCATCACAAATCTAATACTTCCCCTCAACCACACTGCTTGGTTTTCACCTTCTATCTTATCTTTGCTGGATTCCTGGCACCTAGCTCAGCACCTGGTACATAGTGTGTGTCCCACAAATGTTTTTCCAGTGGGTAGGTAAATGAATGATGAACCTTGAACCAGAGATCCCAGAATACTCCCCCACATTGAAACAAACCACTTTGCTGGGCAGATATCACTCTTAATTATCACAGATGTGCATACGCTAGTCTCTGTACACACAGGCACTTTTTTTTTTTTTTTTGACACGGAGTTTCACTCTTGTTGCCCAGGCTGAGAGTGCAATGGCACAATCTCGGCTCACTGCAACCTCCGCCTCCCGGGTCCAAGCGATTCTCCTGCCTCAGCCTCCCATGTAGCTGGGAATACAGGTGCCCGCCACCACACCTGGCTAATGTTTGTATTTTTAGTAGAGATGGTGTTTCACCATGTCGGCCAGGCTGGTCTCCAACTCCAGACCTCAGGTGATCTGCCCGCCTTGGCCTCCCAAAGTGCTAGGATTACAGGCATGAACCACTGCGCCCAGCCTCATAGGCACATATTTTAAGGCTTCCTGAAAGCTGGGACATCCACCAAAACTCTCTAAATACCACAGAAACCAAAACCATGGCACATAGCAACATTGACCCAGATCAGGGATCTGTCTCAGAGAGAGAGAAAAAAACAAAAACAAAAGCAAAAAAACTCTGGGGTATGTTGAGAGTTCTCTGTAATTAACCAAAGCCTCTATCTTTAAAAGAATCTTCTGCAAATACAGCAATCAACTCAACAATTGCTATCAGTTTGCTTGGTTCCAATGCACAAGTCAATAACTGCCCAGCCAGCTCTAGATAAAACCAGGGCCCTAAGAGGAATGGAATGCAGGCGAACTGCACAAATCCAGTCCCCAAGGTTTGGGTTACATCATCAGTACTGTGTCACAGAGGCACACAGGTCACAACTAACCTAACACTGCACGAATACCCAGGTGGATGCTAGTCCTTTAATTAGATCACTGTGATGCCTTCCTTGCCAAAGGCCGTTCTACTTAACACCCTCCCCAAATGCCCTTTCCGCCTCCCGTTTGGATCTGAGTACGTAACTACTGGTCATTCAAGACAGATCTCGGCTGGGTGCGGTGGCTCACACTTGTAATCCCAGCACTTTGGGAGGCCAAGGCGGGTGGATCACCTGGGGTCAGGAGTTCGAGACCAGCCTGGCCAACATGGTGAAACCCCATTTCTACTAAAAAAAAAATACAAAAAATGAGCTAGGTGTGCTGACACATGCTTATAATCCCAGCTACCCTGGAGGCTGAGGCAGGAGAATCACATGAATCCAGGAGGTGGAGATTGCAGTGAGCCGAGATCGTGCCATTGTACTCCAGCCTGGGAAACAAGAGCAAAACTCAGTCTCAAAAGGAAAAAAAAAAAAAAACTTAGCTCACGTATTCCCTCCTCCAGGAAGCCTTCCTGAATGTTTCCTCATTCTGAGCTTCTTTGTACTGCAGCACTCGCCACTCTCTGTTAATGGTCTGATTTCCAGGGCTGCCTGCTGTTGCTAACTGTGAGCTCCCGTGCACTTAGCGCCATGCCTGGTTGCCACACAGAATTTGACCAACATGGTATCTCCAGTCAGGGAACTCAAGATTATGAACCTGACGTACATTTAGGTGGGAGATGCATCTCAGGAGATTTCGCATAAACTGTCATTCGAATCCAGGTCAGTTAAAACTAGTGAATCAAGTAGAGCACACCTGTCCAAGCACAGTAATCTACTCTTTAGCTTCTGGTGGGCACATCTTGGAAGCACTATGTCATACACTAGGTCACACTACGGCTTTCCACTGCTTCCCATCTTATATGGGGAGTTAATTAAGTTAATGAACCATCTTATATGGGAAGCAGTAGATGATAATTCCCACGAAATGAAAGGGGCACTAGCTTTAGTACAGTTCTTTATTTTCTCTTTTTTTTTTTTTTTTTTTTTTTTTTTTTTCTGATACAGGGTCTTGCTCTGTTACCCAGGCTGGGGTGTGGTGGTGTGGTCACATGGCTCACTGCAGCCTCAACCTCCCAGGTTCACACAATCCTCCCACCTCAGCCTACCAAGTAACTGAGTCTACAGGCATGCACTATCACGCGCAGCTACTTTTTGTTTTGTTTTGTTTTTGAGACAGAGTCTCACTTTGTTGAGAGGGCTGGGGGGTTCCCAGAATACTCTCTACTGCAGACACTCTGGCTTCACTGGAGAGGTCAGCTGCCTCCTTGCCATTTTATCACACCAAACTTCCATTCCAAGTTAATGAACTAGGAATATTATTTTAAATAAGTGGGTTGCCTAACAACAGTGAATATTTTAATTTTTTAAAAAGCACCAGTCAGGTGGGGTGCAGCAGCTCCCACCTATAATACCAGCACTTTGGGAGGCCAAGGCAGGCAGATCACTTGAGGTCAGGAGTTCCAGACCAGCCTGGCCAACGGGGTGAAATCTCAACTCTGCTAAAAACACAAAAATTCGTTGGGCGTTACAGTGGGCACCTGTAACTCCAGCTACTGGGGAGGCTGGAGCAGGAGAATTCCTTGAGCCCAGGGGGCGCAGGTTGAAGTGAGCTGAGATCACACCACTGTACTCCAGCTTGGGCAACAGAGAGAGACTCGGTCTCAAAAAAAAAAAAAAAAAAAAAAAAAAAGGAATAAGATACTGATCCATGCTACAACATGGAAGAACCTTGAAAACAGTATGCTAGAGGAAGGAAGCCAGACCCAAAACACCACACACTGTATGATTCCATGAAACGTCTAAGAAGGGTAAATACAGACAGTCCTCAACATAACCATGGTTCAATTTATGACTTTTTGACTCTACAATAGGATTATCAGGACATAACCCCATCATAAGTCAAGGAACATTTGGATATAGAAACAGAAAGTCATTTAATTAGTGCTTCTCTAAGGCTGGAGTTAAAATTAGGGACTAAGTGTTAACTAGCACAAGGGAATTTGGGGGGATAATGGAAGTGCTCTAAAACTGAATTGTGACTGATGGTTGCACAACTCTATAAATTTATTAAAAAGCACAAAAATCAGCTGGGCGTTGTGGCTCACGCCTGTAATCCCACCACTTTGGGAGGCTGAGGTGGGCGGATCACCTGAGGTCAGGAGTTCGAGACCAACCTGGCCAACATGGCAAAACTCCATTTCTACTAAAAATACAAAAATTAGCTGGGTGTGGTGGCAGGCTCCTGTAATCCCAGCTACTCCAGAGGCTAAGGCTGGAGAATCGCTTGACCCCGGGAGGCGGAGGTTGCAGTGAGCTGAGATCATGCCACTGTACTCCAGCCTGGGCAACAAGAGCGAAACTCTGCCTCAAAGAAAAAAAAAAAAGCACAAAAATCACTGAATTGAAAAAAAAAATCACTGAATTGTATGCTTACAATTTTAATGGTATATAAACTAGACCTCAATAAAGCTGTTTAAAAAAAAAAAAAAAAAAAAACTTCCTCCCAGGTGCTCAGTAAAAGTCTGATAAAGCAGCAAAAGAGTTGTGAATGGAAAATGAAGTAACTTCCTCCTGCTGCATTTAAAACTGTCCACCAAGACCAGCAGAGCTGGACACTGCACCAGCTCAACTAGTTTTCTGTTAAGATTCAGCAAGCACTTGTTTTCATGAGCTTTGTCCTATCTTTTTTTTTTTTTTTTGAGATGGAGCCTCGCTCTGTTCCCCAGGCTGGAGTGCAGTGACTTGATCTCGGCTCACTGTAACCTCCGCCTCCCAGGTTGGAGATCATCCTGCCTCAGCCTCTGGAGTAGCTGGGATTACAGGCACGGGCCGCCACACCCGGCCATTTTTTTTGTATTTTTAGTAGATACAGGGTTTCACCATGTTGACCAGGCTGATCTCAAACTCCTGACCTCAAGTGATCTGCCTACCTTGGCCTCCCAAAGTGCTAGGATTACAGAAGTGAGACACCAAGCCCAGCCTGTCCTATATTTCAAGACTGCTTAATCTGCACACTCATCTATTAAAAGATTCCTAAGAATCCTATACTTTCGCATGGCAAATATTAGAACAACAGGATCAGCCATGAATGCTGCATTTTTATAAACTGCATCAAATTAACCTTGTGACAGAAGGACCTATTTACTTGATACTTTTTTTTTTTTTTTAAGTCAGAGTCTCGCTCTGTTGCCCAAACTGGAGTGCAGTGGCGCGATCTCGGCTCACTGCAACCTCTGTCTCCTGAATTCAAGCAATTGTCCTGCCTCAGCCTCCCAAGTAGCTGGGATTACAGGTGTGCACCACCATGCTCAGCTAATATTTTTGTATTTTTTTGTAGAGATGGGGTTTCACTGTGTTGGCCAGGCTGGTCTCGAACTCCTGAATTGTGATCTGCCTGCCTCAGCCTCCCAAAGTGCTGGGATTCCAGGCATGAACCACCGCGACCGGCAATTCTTTTACTATGTTACAGCTTTACGGGAGCCTTTTTGAGAAAACCAAGTACAATCATGAAAATGGACGGATTATTGTCATTTGTAAAATTCCAATGTTAGCTGGAATGGAGTCTGCTGTACCAGTGAAAATCAGTCAATCAACAGTATGAGCCATATCTCAGATTTAAGACAGTAAGAACAAGGCCATTACATGACAATCATTTGAAATGGGCCATGAGGCCGGGCTCAGTGGCTCACGCCTGTAATCTCAGCACTTTGGGAGGCCGAGACCAGAGGATCACCTGAGGTCAGGAGTTCCAGACCAGCCTGGCCAACATGGCAAAACCCCATCTCTACTAAAAATACAAAAATTAGCCAGGCGTGGTGGCGAGTGCCTGTAATCCCAGCTACTCAGGAGGCTGAGACAGGAGAATCGCTTGAACCCACGAGGCGGAGGTTGCAGTGAGCCGAGATGGCACCACTGCACTCCAGCCTGGGGGACAGAGCGAGACTCTGTCTCAAAAAACAAAAGAAATCAGCCATAAGCTATATTTATGTTTAATTAATTAACGTTTCAAAAAGGTTCACATCCTTAATCCATGAATTTCAGTAGCAGAAATCAATCCTAGACTATAATCTACAAATCAGATAAAAATCTAAGAATAGGTGGGGCGCAGTGGCTCACACCTGCAATCTCAGCAATTTGGGAAGCCGAGGTGGGCAGATCACTTGAGGCCAGGAGTTTGAAACCACCCTGGGCAACAAAGCAAAACCTTGTCTCTATTCTAAAAAATAAATAAATAAATAAATTTTTTAAAGCGTTAAGATTACAGACACAGTGGCCTGAAACCCTATCTCTACAAAAAATAAAAAAATTAGCCCTGGGTGTGGTTGCGCATGCCTGTAGTCCCAGCTACTCAGGAAGCTAAGAAAGGAGGGTTGCTTGAGCCCAGGAAGCGGAGGCTACAGTGAGCTGGGATCGCACCACTGCACTTTAGCATGGGTGACAGAGCAAGACCTTGTCTTAAAAAAAAAAAAAGTTAGAAACTGCCGAAATATTTAACACTTGGGAAACTGGTTAGATAAACAATAGCTATTTAGGTCTTAAAAATATTTACCAAGAGCTTATACTGATAAGTCAATATCTTTATAACATAAGATGAAAAATAAGCAGGATAGGGAACTGTGTGTTAAGTATGCTCTCAGTTATGCTTGAAAAATACAATACAGGCCAGGAGCAGTGGCTCATGCCTGTAATCCCAGAGCTTTGGGAGGCCAAGGCAGGCAGATCACCTGAGGTCAGGAGTTTGAGACCAGCCTGGCTAAAATGGTGAAATCCCGTTTCTACTAAAAATACAAAAAAATAGTCGGGTGTGGTGGCGCGCGCCTGTAATGCCAGCTACTTGGGAGGCTAAGGCAGGAGAATCACTTGAACCTGGGAGGCAGAGGTTTGCAGTGAGCCAAGATCACACCACCGCACTCCAGCTTGGGCAACAAAAGCGAAACTCTGTCTCAAAAAAAAAAAAAAAAAAAGGGCCCGGCGCGGTGGCTCATGCCTATAATCCCAGCACTTTGGGAGGCTGAGGCGGGCGGATCACGAGGTCAGGAGATCAAGACCATCCTGGCCAACATAGTGAAACTATGTCTCTACTAAAATACAAAAATTAGCCAGGCATGGTGGTGCGTGCCTGTAATCCCAGCTACTCAAGAGGCTGAGGCAGGAGAATCGCTTGAACCAGGGAGTTTCAGTGAGCTGAGATCGCGCCACAGCACTCCAGTCTGGCAACAGAGCTAGACACCGTCTCCAAAAAATATTTAAAAAAAATAAAATAAAAGAACTATAACTTGGAAATGTTTCAATGCAGGAGTACCAAGATAAAAAATAAAAATGCACAGCATTATGTATGATTCTATTTTTTTTAAAACAATGGCAATAAAGGCTATATATGTGTGTATATATACATGGCTATTTTATTTGTAAATAATTGCGTACATATGGAAAAATGTAGAACAAATAATTCTTGGTCATTAACATAAGCAACCCAAAGGGAAGGAGAACATACAGGACAGAAAAAAGGGGACCCTCCCCCTCTCCCCAAAATAAAATAGTTGACCAAAAATTAAAAAGAAAAAAATTCATGCTTGGCAACAGTGATAACTCACAAGGCAGCAGTTTTCAAGGTACCATAAGTGTGAAGGTTTGAGAATAGCAGAAAGGTATATACAAATAATCAACTTAATCTTTGTACAGAGGAACCAGAAAATGGAAAAATAACCTATCTTTAAATGGTAAATCATAATTTCTGATGATTTTCTTTTTCTTTTCTTTTTTTTTTTTTTTGAGACGGAGTTTCATTCTTGTTGCTCAGGCTGGAGTGCAATGGCATGATCTCGGCTCACCACAACCTCTGCCTCCCGGGTTCAAGAAATTCTTCTGCCTCAGCCTCCCAAGAAGCTAGGATTACAGGCATGCGCCACCATGCCCAGCTAATTTTGTATTTTTAGTAGAGACAAGGTTTCTCCATGTCGGTCAGGCGGGTCTTGAACTCCTGACCTCAGGCGATCTGCACGCCTCGGCCTTCCAAAGTGCTCAGATTACAAGCATGAGCCACCACGCCCAGCTCCGATAATTTCCAAATGTTACTAATATAAACAATAATTGTCCTCCCTGGTATAGACAGATCTCCAACTCTTGGTCTAGATGCAAATGCTGCCTGGATACTCTTGGCAGATGAGGAACGTCAAAATCAGGAACAGGTGCTGGCACTGAGAAGGAATCTGCTGAAGGAGCCGGAAAATCAAAAGGGAAAAAGAGAATGGAGAAAAACAAGAGCCCCTGGATGCGGGCGTGAATAAATGAGAAACGAGAAATCACATGAAGCCAATAGCCAATGGGATCTCCAAGTCTGGTCAAAGTCCACAGCCTGAGAGAACAAAAAATTCAAACCAAAAGCTTGCTTTAAAAAAATAAAAACTCAGTCAGGCACAGTGGCATGCACCTGGAGTCTCAGCTATTTGGGAGTTTGAGAAGGGAGGATCACTTGAGGCCAGGAGTTCAAAGCCAGCCTGGGCAATATAACGAGACCTGTCTTTAAAAACATTTTCTTAATAAATAAAAATAAAGGCCAGGCACGATGGCTCATGCCTGTAATCCTAGCACTTTGGGAGGCCGAAGCGGGTAGATTGCCTGAGCTCAGGAGTTCGAGACCAGCCTGGGCGACACAGTGAAACCCCGTCTCTACTAAAATACAAAATAAAAAAAAAATTAGCCGGGTATGGCGGCATGTACCTGTAATCCCAGCTACTCGGGAGGCTGAGACAGGAGAATCACTTGAACCTGGGAGGCAGAGGTTGCAGTGAGCCAAGATCATGCCACTGCACTCCAGGCTGGGCAACAGAACGGGACTCCATCTCAAAATTAAACACATAAATAATAAATAAAATAAAAAATTTTAAAACCAATATATATTTCTTTTCATTCCTGCTTTCTGGCCAGCAGTGCATGAGACCTCCCTTTTCTCCTCTGCCTTGATATATATATATATATATATATATATATATTTTTTTTTTTTTTTTTTCAGTAGAGACGGGGTTTCACCATGTTGGCCAGGCTGGTCTCGAACTACTGGCCTCAAGCAATCTGCCCCATTCAGCCTCGCAAAGTGCTGGAATTAGAGGCGTGAGCCACCGTGCCTGGCCACTAACAATAATCTTGACTGTTGTTTTGAGCTTTTGTCAGTCTGATGGGTGAAAAGTAGGCAGCTCACTGTTGCTTTAACTTGCATTTCCTTGACTACTAGTGAATTTCAGTGTCTTTCTTTTTCCTAATATATGTTTGCTGGCTATTTGGCTTTGCTGTTTTGTGCAAAGCTTCCATGGTAGAGCCACGGCATTATTTCTCAGCCTCCGCATTGGGGTAATCACTGAATCTCATCAAGGCTCAGTCCCAAACCTCAATCCTTCTGTCTCTTCCCCAGTCCCTGCTTCATTCAGCCCTCCAACCCCGGCTCTCCCAGACTCCATCTCACCCCAACCACCTCCACTCCTCCACCCACCCCAACCCAGGCATCCTGGGCAGAAGCTATCTACCTGAAATGCAAATCTGACTGTGTCATTCTCTTTCTCTCTTTTTTACCGATTGGTACCATACTATGCTATAGGTACACAGTACATGACATGATTTTAGGGAAACACAGATAAACATTTATGTGTGTCAGGAAAAAATATAACCAGCCCCAGACCAGAGTAGACAGTGCCTTGAAATTCCACCTCAAGCCAACCTCTGGCTCAGATGGAACACAGAAATGGTGAAAATGGTACACAGTGGCCTAAGTTTAAGGAATAATGCCCTGCCAGGCACGGTGGCTCACGCCAGTAATCCCAGCACTTTGGGAGGCCGAGATGGGCAGATCACAAGGTCAGGAGTTTGAGACCAGCCTGGCCAACACGGTGAAACCCCATCTCCACGAAAAATACAAACATTAGCCAGGCATGGTGGCAGGCGCCTGTAGTCCCAGCTACTGGTGAGGCTGAGGCAGGAGTATCACTTGAACGTGGGAGGCAGAGGTTGCAGTGAGCCAAGACTGCACCACTGTACTCCAGCCTGGACAACAAAAGCAAAACTCTCTCTCAAAAATAAAAAATAAAAAAAGAAATACTGCCCTAACTGTTGGCATTCCAATACTTCCCTGTGATAGCAGAGAAGAACCTGCTGACTTTCCAACTGATCTCCCAAACCAAACAACACTCATCCACGCACCCCACCATTTCACCCCACATCCCTGCACCTTCACATCTGCTATTCCCTCTGCCTAAAACTCCTGTCCCATCTATTTGACCACTAACAACCCTGTTGTCACCCTATGACAACTAATATTTATTACAGGCCACCATAATTGCCCACAATTTACATGTCCAACTCCCAGATTCAATTTTGAATTTCTTGAAGACAGCAACTATCTCATCCAATTTGCATCGCCATTGCCAACAAAGTACTCTATAAATAAATACCTGTTGAATGAAGGAATTAATGAGGCAATCCTTCCAGCCTTCAGTTACTAATAATTGTCAAAAAACACAGGTATGTCTAGTCATACAAAAAAAATGTTTTGAGTTTATTACGTTCTTACTGGGTGTACCAAGCAAATATTATTACAGCTAATCCTGACTATAACCCTAGCAAGTGAGTATCATCATTATTATCTGATTTTCCACATGGTGCATGCGAGGTTTAAAGGAGCTAAGTAGTCCAAAATTACACAGCTGGTAACTGGTGATTTGTGGCTGAAGGAGGCATGAAGGTAAGTATGTCTGACACCAAAGCTCACACCCCATGCTCACCACCTCTCTCCACTGTCAGGTTCATGAT
Source organism: Pongo pygmaeus (assembly GCF_028885625.2). Classification (NCBI taxonomy): domain Eukaryota; kingdom Metazoa; phylum Chordata; class Mammalia; order Primates; family Hominidae; genus Pongo; species Pongo pygmaeus. Next base: position 16,767,402 of record NC_072391.2, read on the forward strand.
GACGATGATGGTGCTAACATATTGTTTACTATGGCCTAGGCAGTGCTCTCAACAACTATCAATATAAATAAGACAAATATTAATTTAAATTTAGATAGAAAAATAGGTTCAGGGCCAGGCATAGTGACTCATGCCTATAATCCCAGCACTTTGGGAGGCCAAGAAGGGTGGATCACCTGAGGTCGGGAGTTTGAGAGCAGCCTGGCCAACATGGTTAAACCCCGTCTCTACTAAAAATACAAAAATTAGCTGGGTGTGGTGACACACACCTAAAATCCCAGCTACTCGGAGGCTGAGGCACAAGAATCGCTAGAACCCGGGAGGCAGAGGTTGCAGTGAGCCAAGATCACGCCACTGCACTCCAGCCTGGGTGACAGAGTGAGATCCTGTCTCAAAAAAAAAAAAAAAAATCAGATATAAAAATGGGCTTAGATTTGTTAGACATCCTGGAGGTTCCCCGTTGCTAGAAATAATCATTTTTCAAAAAAAAAAAAAAAACCCAAGCAATTCATTTAATCAAGCAGTAAAATAAAAGATTATGCAATATGGACTGTCTACTACAGAGCCTCAAAGTGGAAATGAAGCACTTGGGGTAAGGGAGGGGGAGAATCCAATTAATGAACCCCAGGATTTTTGGCCAGGATGACAAGAATCGTTAACATCCAGTCAACACCTCAAACTAGTTAGAGGCTGGTAAGAAACTTGTGACGCAGGGAACATAAAAATCACATGACAAACATTCAGAGATATTTAAAAGAGAAAAAAATGCCTGAAAAAGCCATTCCGTTTCGTAAGTCCTCTGGGGATACACGTGACAGTTTTCAACTGCATTAAGAATAACATCAGGAACAACAAAGGGCAGCTGGTTTTGGTTTTCAGCTTCCTGAAAAGTCCAAAACCGATTCTAATTCCTCAACGGGTTAAAAAAAAAAATCACCAAAACAAATCATTCTTTCCTGCATAGTTTGAAAGGAGAAGAAATGCTCTCCTACGATTTCTTCTGACGGTCACCTGAAAGTTCATTAAAAAGAGCAATTTCTTATTTTTTGTTTTTTTCAGACAGGATCTCACTCATATCGCCCAGGCTAGAGTGCAGTGGCGGGTTGATGGCTCACTGCAGCCTCAACCTCCTAGGCTCAAGTCATCCTCCCGCTTCAGCCTCTTGAGTAGCTGAGACCACAGGCCTGCACCACCGCACCTGGCTAGCTAATTTTTGTTTTTTTTGTAGACATCGGGTTTCGCCATGTTGGCCAGGCTGGTCTCGAACTCCTGGGCTCAAGTGATCCTCCCACCTTGGCCTCCCAAAGGGCTTGAGATTACAAGTGCGGGCCACTGCACCTGGCCAAAATTAACAATTTCTAAATGCAGATGAATACCTGAAGCCAACTCACTGCTACCCACATGGCAAAGAGATCCAGTGTGTGAGTGTGTGGTAAATGTCTACCAAGTGTCAAAACACCTTACATATCCTTATACTGAAAATCACAACAGCTAACAATTACTGGAAACTTACTACCTGCCAGGCAATGTTCTAAGGGTTGCCATGAACTGACTCATAACAACCCTCTGAAGTGAATACCATTATATTACCCATTTCAGAGTTGAGGAAATTGAGGTGCAAGAAAGAAACTTGCCCAAAATTGCAATACAACTCAGAACTGGCAAACCGAGGATTCAAACGCCAAGCTCCAAAGCCCATGCTGATTCCACTGCCCCCGTTATCATTCCTGTTCATAATTTAAAGGGAAAACTTCCAGATTACGTCCTCTGATTCCATATGGGACAAAGACGCCTTGGCAGAACAATCACATGTCTAGTCTTTGAGGTAACTTCTAGGGCCTACAAAGTTCCTGAGCCATTATTTCTAGAGAGCAAAATATTCCAAAGATATCTTAAAGCTTCTTCATAGGCCAGTCTGACTGAAAGAACATGGAATAATTTCAATGAACCACAAGAATGAGTCTTTGTTCCTAGGGAAAAACAGAGCCAGAAAAACATCACCAACAGAAAGTGAAGAGGAGAAGCGCGCATTTCAGAGCCCAGCGGCTGCCACCACCTCCTCCTGTGGAGGCTTCTCAGGACTCCATCTGAAGGAAAAAAACAAGTCTCGCCTGAATTTCCCCTAATGTCAATACTGTTTTATGTTCCATGTGAAGACAGCTGCATCTCACAGTGTCCGTCTCTCACAAGATCAAATATATATATATATATATATATATATATATATATATATATATAGACACACACACACACATATACACACACATATATAAAAAATATATATATACATGTATATGTATATATATCTCACACACATACCCACATACACATATAGAAACATGCTCACACACATCCACCTTGGATTTTGTATTTTGGCAAAATAATACGGTGCACCATTTAGGCTCCCAAATCCAGCAATGGTCTGCTCTGTCCTGCTAGCACTGTCTCTACTCGAAACATTAACTCATCCACCAACACCTTAGCAGCTTTTTTTCGGTGTAAGGATATGTACTATTATTTACTTATTTGTCTTGAATTTGACTCACTTTGTTCAGTTACATACACCTGATTTAAAAGAAAAATTATTTTAAAATTAAAAAAATGGAAAGCTCCATCACAGTTGTAAATGGTAAACTAGCATCATATGACACAAAAACAGTAGCCTTAAAACTAAACGTAGGCCGGGCGCGGTGGCTCACGCCTGTAATCCCACCACTTTAGGAGGCTGAGGCAGGTGGATCACTTGAGGTCAGGTGTTTAAGACCAGCCTGACCAACATGGTGAAACCCTGTCTCTACTAAAAACACAAAAAATTAGCCAGGCCTGGAGGCGCACACCTGTAGTCCCAGCTACTAGGGAGGCTGGGTCAAGAGAATCGCTTGAATCCGGGAGATGGAGGTTGCAGTGAACTGAGATTGTGCCACTGCACTCCAGCCTGTGCGACAGAGCAATGCTCCACCTCAAGTTAAAAAAAAAAAAAAAAAAAAAAAAAAACTAAAAACAATTAATGTAATAAATTTTGACGTTCTGCCATGGCCAGAGGATGGCTCTGAGCCTGAAGTGTGCACACTCTGTTTTAAAAAGGAGAGGCATTCGAAAAACATATTGTTTTTAACTATTTTGAACAAGCTGTCATTTTTGTAAGTCAAAAATGATCCAGGCCGGGTGCGGTGGCTCATGCCTGTAATCCCAGCACTTTGGGAGGCCGAGGTGGGTGGATCACCCGAGGTCGGGAGTTCAGGTCCAGCCTGACCAACATGGAGAAACAGTGTCTCTACTAAAAATACAAAATTAGCCGGGCATGGTGGTGCACACCTGTAATCCCAGCTACCCGGGAGGCTGAGGCAAGAGAATCGCTTGAACCCAGGAGGCGGAGGTTGCGGTGAGCCAAGATTGCGCCATTGCACTCCAGCCTGGGCAACAAGAGCGAAACTCCATCTCAAAAAAAGAAAAAAAAATTTCCTTGAAAAAGTAGTGAAAAGAAGGCCAGGCGTGGTGGCTCACGCCTGTAATCCCAGCACTTTGGGAGGCCGAGGCGGGTGGATCACAAGGTCAGGAGATCAAAACTATCCTGGCTAACACAGTGAAACCCCATTTCTACTAAAAATACAAAAAAATTAGCTGGGCATGGTGGCAGGCGTCTGTAGTCCCAGCTACGTGGGAGGCTGAGGCAGGAGAACGGCGTGAACCCGGGAGGCAGAGCTTGCAGGGAACTGAGATCGCGCCACTGCACTCCGGCCTGGGCGACAGAGCGAGACTCCATCTCAAAAAAAGAAAGAAAAAGTAGTGAAAAGCTTTAAAAACAAAAGGAGAAAAAGGGCAGATGGCTGGATCAGAGAGCAGGGGAAAGCATGTGAGGCCTCCAGGCTGTGTTAAGGATGTGGGTCCTTCTCCCAAGAGCAAAGACAAGGCAGCTGAGAGGTTTCAAGGGAGCATGAGGTGAGGGAATCTGCATTCTGCATTCAATGTGGTGCAAGCAGGACAAGAAGGAATGGGAAGAGCCTAGAGCTGCAGCGGCCATCCTGTAAGATGCTGGTGATGGGGGCCGTGGGCCAGCAGAGGAGCTGGAGTGAAGTGAGTGGATTTGAGCTCAACTCCAGGGCCGGGCCAGCTAACAGGGGTGAAGAAGGGAGGCAACTCATCTATCCTGTCAGTCCTAAGTTATTTTTAAATGTTCGCTGACTTTCCCTCTTGAGATTCAACTTTCTTCTTTTTTTTAATTATTTTTTTGAGACAGAGTCTTACTCTCTCACTCAGGCTGGATTGCAATGGTGTGATCTCGGCTTACTGCAACCTCTGCCTCCTGGGTTCAAGCGATTCTCCTGTCTCAGCCTCCCAAGTAGCTGGGATTACAGGTGGGCACCACCATGCCTGGCTAATTTTTTTATTTTTAGTAGAGACAGGGTTTTGCCATGTTGGCCTGGCTGGTCTTGAACTCCTGCCCTCAAGTGATTCGCCTGCCTCAGCCTCCCAGAAGGCTGGGATTATAGGCGTGAGCCACTGCGTCCAGCAGAGATTCAACTTTCTCACAGAATAGGGACAATGATGTGGCCTTTCCAACATGAAGATGGTGCCACCTTTATCCAAATACATTTCAAAGATAAGACCAGGTCTCTGATATTAAGAAGGAATCCCACTAAGGTAGAGGAGAATAATTTTTTTTTTTTAAACCCAGCCTCAAAAACAATTTAGTCACTAAATAGCACATAAGGGAGAAAAAACAAATCATGGAACTCTAGCCGTTCCAAAACGTCTAACCTAGGCTATGGCATTTTGCCTCTCTGAATCTGTTTTCTCATCAGTAAAAAAGGGATAACCCAGGCACAGTGTGGCTCATACCTGTAATCCCAACACTTTGGGAGGCCAAGGTGGGAGGATCACTTGAGTCCACAAGTTAGAGACCAGCCTGGGCAACATAGTGAGACCCCATCTCTACAAAAAATACAAAAATTAGCCAGGTATGGTGGCTTGCATCTGTAGTCTTAGCTACTCAAGAGGCTGAGATGGGAAGATCTTGAGCCTGGGAGGTTGAGGCTGCTGTGAACCACGATCACACCACTGTACTCCAGGCTGAGCAACAGAGCAAGACCCTGTCTCAAAAAAAAAAAAAAAAGAAAGCGTAATACTTCTGCTCCTTCTGAGGACTAAGAATCAACATAAATAAAATGTAGCAAACGCAGTCACAAACTATAACTATTATTATTAATTTTTTTTTTTTTTTTTTTTTGAGACAGAGTATCGCTCTTGTTGCCCAGGCTGGAATGCAATGGCTCAATCTCGGCTCACCAAAACCTCCACCTCCTGGGTTCAAGCACTTCTCCTGCCTCAGCCTCCCTGCCTAGCTGGGATTACAGGCATGCACCACTATGCCTGGCTAATTTTATATTTTAAGTAGAGACGGGGTTTCTCCACGTTGGTCAGGCTGGTCTCGAACTCCCGACCTCAGGTGATCCTCCCGCCTTGGCCTCTCAAAATGCTGAGATTACAGGAGTGAGACACCATGCCTGGCTATTATTATTATTAATATCATTATTTAGGGACAGGGTCTCTATTGCCCAGGCTGGAACGCAATGGAGCAATCTCAGCTTGCCGAAATCTCTGCCTCCTGGGTTCAAGCGCTTCTCCTGCCTCAGCCTCCCTGCTTAGCTAGGATTACAGGCATGCGCCACCATGCCTGGCTAATTTTGTATTTTAAGTAGAGATGGGGTTTCTCCACGTTGGTCAGGCTGGTCTCAAACTCCCAACTTCAGGTGATCCTCCCGCCTCAGCCTCCCAAAGTGCTGGGATTACAGGCGTGAGCCACCATGCCTGGCTATTATTATTATTATTATTATTATTATTATTATTATTATTATTTTAGAGACAGGGTCTCTGTCTATTGCCCAAGCTAGAATGCAATGGCACGATCATAGCTCACTGCAGCCTTGAACTCCTGGCCTCAAACAATCCTCCTACCTCAGCCTCCCAAAGCAATGAGATTACAGACTTGAGCCACAGCGCCTGGCCTATTATTAGTAATAGTAAGCCACGTACTCCTTTTAGCCATAAACAACAGTTATCACAGAAAGAATTAACTTTTTAAATTCTATTATAAAATAGAACATTTTCTATAACAAAGGTTATGGTAGTAAATTCTATTATATAGGTTCAGTATTCCTTATCCAAAATGCTTAGGATCAGAAATGTTTGGGATTTCAGATTTTCCCTGACTATGGAATATTTGCATTATATACTTCACAGTTAGGCATGCCTAATCCAAAAATCCAAAATCCAGCTGGCTTCCATGAGCATTTCCTTTGAGCATCATGTTGGTACTCAAAAAGTTTTGGATTTAGGAGCATTTTGAATTTTGGGTTTTTGGATGAGGGATACTCCACCTGTGTAAGAACACATTAACCTAACATTCAGAGTAGGATTGCCTCTCTCAGGAAGTGGACAGCACAGTAATGAAGAAAAGTGGTCAAGAAGTCATGGATACTTAGACACACACACAGCACACACACCCATACACACAGGCAAACCAACCCGGCCAGGTAAGAGGAGTCTTTCCTAATTATCTTTGCATCCCAGGCCCTGGAACAGTGATTGTACTGGAAGCTTTGGTGTCCAGCAGAATCACCTGGGGATCCTGTTGAAATGCAAATTCTCAGCAAGCTCCTCGGCTTCAGTCATACACACACACACTCATGCACATATACACATCCTGCTCCAGTACAACTAGGACAGGACTTAGACACTGCATCATTAATCAATAAGCCTCCCAGGTGATTCTGATGCAAGCAGACCTTGGATCCCTGTGTGGACCAAGGCCAGGCCCCATAGTAGGCCCTCAGGAAGGACTAAATTGATCAATCAGTCGAATGATCTAATGCCACAAACATATACTGAGAATCTAATGTACGACAGGCACAAAGTGCTTGTGTACGACACTGAGAAGTAAAATTTTAAAAAATAAATGGAGAAACACCCTTTTTTGCCTTCAAATCTCACAAGCTTCATGGTAGCACAGATATTTAAACACTTGACTACAGTACAATGTAATACACACACTCATCCGGATAACAAATTTTTACTAAGCACCTTCTAGAAGCTTCTAGCCACTAGAGAAACATCTGTAAACAAGACAGCAAAACATCCCTGCCTACAGAGAGCCGACATTATAGTGACGGGTAATAGGCAAAATTAAAAAGCCGAATGTATATGTAGTTTGTTGGATGGTGATATGTGCAATGGAGAAAACCTAAGCAAAGAAGGAACAGATAATAGGGTGCATCATTTTAAATCTGTGCCAGTTTCAAATCATCCATGTGGCTCTATTCCAGGAAGGTCTACGTGCTTTCTCATGGCTGTTAAAATTCTACAAAAGAACAAGGGTAGGAAAGAACAGAAAAAGGAACGACGGGCACAGGAGGGTGGGCTAGAGTGAGAGGGTGGGGGCCATGAACAGTTTCCAGGATGAGATGAACGTTGAGCAAGCAAGTTCCCTTCCCTTTCCTTCCCACGTAGGAATGTCCCTCCTGCCACCCCAGGGGCTGCAGAGCAAGGATCAGCTCTGACTGAGCTCACAACGCATTTGCAGCAAGGACTGGATGCCTATGTCTCTCCTACCTTTGCCAAGTCCTATGTGTCTCCTTGCAGCCAATGTTATCAGCTTATGCAATGATGTCAGCCTTTCCTGGGTCGTGAATGTCAACGGCCATTTTTAGGAATTTTTTTTTTTTTTTTTTTTTTGAGATGGAGTCTTGCTCTGTCGCCCAGGCTAGAGTGCAGTGACACAATCTCGGCTCACTGCAACCTCTGACTCCTGGATTTAGACAATTCTCCTGCCTCAGCCTCCCAAGTAGCTAGGATTACAGGCACCCGCCACCGTGCCTGGCTAATTTTTTGTATTTTTAGTAGAGACGGGGTTTCACCATCTTGGCCAGGCTGGACTCGAACTCCTGACCTCGTGATCCACCCGCCTCAACCTCCCAAAGTGCTGGGATTACAGGCGTGAGCCACTGCACCCAGCCGAATTTTATTTTTTGAGACACAGTCTCATCCTGTCTCACTCTGTCACCCAGGCTGGAGTATAGTGGTGCGATCTCAGCTCACTGCAACCTCCACCTCCTAAACCCTTAATTTTCCCCAAAATTAGCCTGGGTTCAAGCAATTCTCCTGCCTCAGACTCCCAAGTCCCTGGGACTACAGGTGTGCACGACCACACCCAGCTAATTTTTGTGTTTTTAGTAGAGACGGGGTTTCGCCATGTTGGCCAGCCTGGTCTCAAACTCCTGACCTCAAGTGATCCACCTGCCTCAGCCTCGCAAAGTGCTGGGATTATTGGCATGAGCCACCGCGCCCGGCCCATTTTTAGGAATTATTTTTTAACATAAAAGGAACAAATGATCGCAATAAAAAACGTGAAAAATACCAGAAAGCAATATTCCCAGTATTCTTACCCCTACTGCTACCTCAGGCCACGTTTTGGTGTGTTCTGGCCAGAGTTGCTATCTAACATAGCTAGGACCACTCCAAATGCATAGAATTTCGGATCCTGCTCTTGTTACAACATATGCCTTTTTACTATATATGTAATTTTTAAATCACTACCTATGCATTTTTCTGTTGAAAACAAATTCTATATAAACATCATTTTTTATGGCTATATAACATTCCACCCCATTAATGCACTATATTTTATTAACCATTTCCCAATTCTTGGTTATTTAGGCATCCAAGTTCTCATAATTATTAATTACCCTGAAAATAACTTTATATGGAAAGATATCTTGAATAATTCCCTCAGAATAGATTCCTAGAAAGAGAATTATGGAAAATGTGGAGTGTTGGAGATGAGCAGTCACCGCACAGAGAGTCCACGGTTGACTCAGATTTCAGCGCTGCACCTCTTCGCTGCAGAGGCAGAGCTCAGAAGCCAGCCGCCTTCTGCCGCCTTTCCAACCTCAATGGTCAATGGTTTTAGAAGCCGGCTGCCTTCTGCCGCCTTTTCAACCTCGATGGTCAACGCTTTTAGAAGTGACATATTTACCTGCTGTCGGAATCCGAGGCAATCTCCTTTCTCCCTCCAAAGCGGATCTGGCACTGCACAGAAAAAGAAGCTGCTGAGATCAGCTGTTGGGATGGGACACTCAAAACGTCATAAAACAGCCTACACAGGGCTTAAGGGTCAGGGAGGGGACACGGGACCAGAAGCTCTGCATGCCAAGTGAGGACGTCCCTTTCCCCTGGGTATCAATCAGCACAAGACTTAAGAAGGTGCGCACCCCAGCCTTGAAGCTGCCACTTAAAGGAAACCCTTATCTCCCACTTGTACAGAAGCAAGCCTTGTGGGAAAACATTGCTAACAGAAAAACAAAACCACACAGCCATCTGTGCATTATCCAGGAAGCTGCTCCTGCCTGTCGGCAGCTGACTGTCTACCACACAGAGCTCTTCATGGGCGATAATTACAACTTCTACAAGCCTGTGCTGAATGGATCCCTTTGGATGAGCCCCAGAATTGTCATGAGTGGCTATAACGTTACAACAACACAAATTAAGCCTCATACGAGTCATCTGGTTGTGCGGAATGACAATTTACTGAGGGTGGGAAAAATAAAAGCGGGCTACTTCTTTTTTTTTTTTTTTTTTTTTTGAGATGGAGTTTCACTCTTGTTGCCCAGGCTGGAGTGTAATATCGATCTCAGTCACCTCAACCTCTGCCTCCCGGGTTCAAGAGATTCTCCTGCCTCAGATACCCAAGGAGCTGGGATTACAGGCATGTGCCACTATGCCTGGTTAATTTTTGTATTCTTAGTAGAGATGGGGTTTCTCTATGTTGGTCAGGCTGGTCTTGAACTCCTGACCTCAGGTGATCCACCCGCCTTGGCCTCCCAAAGTGCTGGGATTACAGGAGTGAGCCACTGCGCCCGGCCCTGCAGGCTACTTTTTGAATTGGTAAAATTAAAATATAGATAACATAAACATTTCCATTTTAACCATCTTTAGGTGTAAATTTCAATTCACAATGTTAAGCAACCATCACCATTATCCACTATTCTAATTTTCTTTAAAAAAAAAAAAAAAATAGGTTCTCGCTGCGTCACCCAGGCTGAAGGGTAGTGGTGCCATCATAGCTGATGGTAACCTCGAATACCTAGGATCAAGAAATTCTCCCACCTCAGCCTCCCAAGTAGCTGGGATTACAGGAGCGTGCCACCAGGTCCAACTCATATTGTTTATTTTTTTGTAGAGACAGGGGTCTCACTATGTTGCCCAGGCTGGTCTCATACTCCTGGCCTCAAGATATCCTCCTGCTCCAACTTCTCAAAGCACTGGGATTACAGGTGTGAGCCACCGTGCCTGGCCTACTTCTGTCTTTTTCTTTTAAAGGTATAGTATCTCTGCTATGGGTAGCAGGCTTGCAGGGTTCCTAAACTTATTATCAAAACTACTACAATGTGTGTGTGTGTGTATCTGTGTGTGTCTATGTGTATACGTGTGTGTATATATATATATATAATTTTAAATGACATATTTGTCAAAACACAAGAAACTATACACTTAAATGGCTATATTTTATTATATGTAAATTATACATCAATAAAGTTTATTTTTGAAAGTCATGCAAAAAAAGTCATATGCAACACTTTAACCCTCAAAATAACAATAATAATAATAATGATAATAACAGCAGGCTAGGCGCGGTGGCTCACATCTGTAATCCCAGCAGTTAGGAAGGCCGAGGTGGGCGGATCACCCAAGGTCAGGAGTTCGAGACCAGCCTGGCCAACATGGTGAAACCCCACCTCTACTAAAAAATACAAAAATTAGCCGGGTGTGGTGGCACAGACCTGTAGTCCCAGCTACTCAGGAGGCTGAGGCAGCAGAATCACTTGAGCCCAGGAGACAGAGGTTGCAGTGAGCTGAGACTATGCCACTGTACTCCAGCCCGGGCAACAGAGCTAGACTCCAACTAAAAAAAAAAAAAAAAAAAAAGCAGTAGCTCTGGACATAAGCTCCACTTTATTTCTCTCTAACTGCTACCTTTAAAGTGGTTCAACTTGCCTCTTCACCTTATTATATTTTCCATTTCTGCAGCAAAGAAAGAACAAGCTAATAACATGGGCTCCAGATGTTACCATGTTAACAGAGGACCAGGTTCTGTCCAGGCCCTTTACCTACTTTAACAAGCCAATTCCCTCAGCAGCCATACACAGATAGGTGACCCAGTTACAGAAGAGCAGAGAGATGCTCAGGGAGGGTACACGAGTTGTCCCTGTACACACAGAGCTAAAGAAGTAATAAAGCTGGCCTTTAATTCCAGCTACGTCTGAGCCAAAAGCCTGTGTCCTTCCTACCATACAATGCCTCAAGGCTTGTGTAGATACTGCATTCTCTGGGCTCAGTTCAATACTCAACGTACACCCCGGCACATGTGGTGGCATGCACCTGTAGTCCCAGACACTCAGGAGGCTAAGGTGGGAGGATTGCTTGAGCCCAGGAGTTTGAGGTTACAATGAGCTATGATGGTACCACTGCGCTCTAGCCTAGGCAACAGCAAGACCTTGTCTCTAAAAAATAAAAAAAAAATTTTAACACACACCCCTATTAAAGTACTTACCTCCCTATAGGGTAATTACACGCATAATTATAACTGTCAACTGCCCCTTCCAAAAAGCGAGCTCCTAGAATTCCTAGATTTGGATCCTAGCTCTGCCTCTTACTATGACGCCTTGAGCAAGTTATTGGATCCCTCTGAGCTTCAGTCTCTTCATCCGTAAAATGAAACCAATTGTAGGAACTATAATCTCACAATGTTGTTGGAAGGATTAAATATAAAGTGCTTAGCAGAGAGCCTGGCACGCAGTGGAGGTGTGATCAGTGACAGCTAACAGCAGCATGCATCTGGTACATGCGGCAAGCAGATTCCAGTCTCACATCCAAGCTTACTTCCAAGCCCAGCCGAAGTCAAGCATCACAAACAGCATCACATCAATCACAGCAAAGCCACCTGGAGTGTCCACACAGCTGGGGGCAGCAGCAGAGGACCTCAGGCGTGGCCTCCTTCCTCCTTGTCCTAGCCTTCTTGTGCTCAAGGGTCCTAAGTCCAAACCACCACCTCTGCACCCCTCAGAGTTGCCCTCAAACACAACTGCTTGGAAATGAGACAATGAGATTTTGAAACCCACATCAATGCCTTTTTTTTTTTTTTTTTTTTGAGACAAAGTCTCACTCTGTTGCCCAGGCTGGAGTGCAGTGGCGCAATCTCAGCTCACTGCAACCTCCACCTACCACATTCAAGCAATTCTCCTGCCTCAGCCCCTCAAGTAGCTGGGATTACAGGTGCCTGCCACCACACCCAGCTAATTTTTGTATTTTTAGTAGAGACAGGGTTTCACCATGTTGGCCAGGTTAGTCTGGAACTCCTGACCTCAAATGATCTGGTCACCTTGACCTCCCAAAGTGCTAGGATTACAGGCGTGAGCCCCCGCGCCCGGCCCAGTGCCTTTCTTGAAGGGACATCACTGATGGATGGGGTCTTCTAGAGGGCTTTGGAAATTCAAGACACAGGACTTCCTCCAACCCAACTTTGACCGTGTTCACTGCTCTACCATTTCCCGGGGAGAATGATTAGATCACTTCACTGTTCCCAGGTATAAAGTGGGAGTTAGTCTGTGTATGTTATAGGGAAGAAATGACCTACATTAATTATCTGACACTATTACTCAACCAAAAAGGCAAATGTGTGCTTTCTGCTTACCTGTTTCACTGCATCCAGCAGTCGCTCCAGCAGAAATTGTCTTTTGTCATTGTTCTGTGATCCTAAAACGCAATGAGGCTTAATTAGTTCTCTTTGATGCTCGGACACGGCTGTCCCCAACTAGATCAGTCCTTTCCCACTGATCTTTAACAAAATCAGTAGCACAACTAGGTATCAATAATCTGTATCATTACAATGAAGTTTGGCTATTGCCTGTTACTGCATCAAAGGAAAACAGCTAAAGTAATTTTCCCCAAGTCTGAACACGTCTAGAATGGTCTGAAGGGTTCTCTTTCCCCAAGTCTGAACACGTCTAGAATGGTCTGAAGGGTTCTCTTTCCCCAAGTCTGAACACGTCTAGAATGGTCTGAAGGGTTCTCTTTCCCCAAGTCTGAACACGTCTAGAATGGTCTGAAGGGTTCTCTTTCCCCAAGTCTGAACACGTCTAGAATGGTCTGAAGGGTTCTCAGCCCTTGGCACGACTGACATTGTAAGGTGTTTAGCTGCATCCCTGGCCTCTACACACTACACACATCCCTGAGCTATAACAAAAATGTCTCCATGTAATGCCAAACGTCCCCTGGGAATCAAAACTGCCCCCAGTTGTCAACCAGCAGCCTAAAATAAAATATAAGTTTCCCAGTACAGCGGGAACTGCTCACTGGCTGTTCTCGCTGTCATCTCCAACATCCTTTTCCCATGCCACCTTCAGCAATCCAAGCTGTAAAACCTGATTACTCCTCTTCTCAGCAGCTGAGGTTGAACTTAAGCAGTCTGGCCAATGAGAAGACAGCAGAAGTAGCTCCCAAAGTTCTGGGAAAGTCATTCCTTTCTGATAGAAAGAAGAGCTATGAAGGGCATCGTTCCATCTTCCATCCTTCATGCCTTAATCATAAACATGTTGGGTGGAGCCAGAGTAGCATTTTGCCACCATGAAGTCATGAGCCTGAGAGAAAGACCTACAGAATCACAAAGACACCAGCCCTGATATCACTGAGTTGGTAAGCCAAGACTAGAAACAAGCTAACTTTCACAAAATCAATAACCCTATTTGTCCACACCACTGCACACTGGGCTGTTACTTGTATCCAAAAGCATTCCCAACTGACGCACATGACATACACTGAACTTTTACTTAAGAAGGTCTGGGGCAAGGGCACTTGAAAACACCAGGCAGACGGTTGTCAGAGCCACACCTGATCTCCCCAAGAGGCCCAAAGACTCCAAGCAAGATACAAAGCCCGGAGTATGATGCACCAGACACAGAGCACACTGACTTCAAAGGATACTGAAATTCAGATTCTAAGGGCAGATGCTCCACACTGCAGGCGTTGAATTGCCATCAGGCTGCTTCTGTCTTGGGCAACTCTACGTGGGCTGCACCAGGGAGTAGAAGCAGGACATTATCTCAGAGATGGTCAGTGATTCCTCCAGGTCAAGCCAGGGCCAGCTGGTTGATAACAACCACTACCATGGGCTGGGCGCATCCTACATGCCAGGAACCAAGCTAAGCACTATACATGCATCATCTCCCTTCATCTTCACATCCACCCTATAAGCCAGGATCCCAAACACAGATGGGAAAGCTGAAGCTCGGGGAAGTCAAGTGATTGTGTGTGTTGATCCACCCAGGACTTATTTAACTTCTAGTGTGTGTGAGGCAATGTTTTAAGAGCTGAGGACACAGGAGTTAAATGGTGTAAAAGAGCCATCTTCTCATGGAGCTAAAATTCTACTAGAAGGCCGGGCACAGTGGCTCACGCCTGTAATCCCAGCACTTTGGAAGGCTGAGGCAGGAAGATTGCTTGAGATCAGGAGTTTGAGACCAGCCTGGGCAACATGATGAAGCCCTGTATCTACCAAAAACACAAAAAATTAGCCGGGCATGGTGGCACACACCTGTGGTCCCAGCTGTTCATTGGGCAGAAGTAGAAGGATCACTTGAACCCAGGAAGCAGAGGTTGCAGTGAGCTGAGATCGTGCCACTGCACTCTGGCCTGGGTGACAGAGTGAGGCCCTATCTCAAAAAAAAAAAAAAAAAAAAAAAAAGTATAAAAGTAAACTAATCAATGAAAAAGTGTTAGAGAGTCACACTAAGAAGAAAAAACAAAGACAGTGATGGGATAGCGAGGAAGCAAGAAGGCTGCTTTAGCCAAGGCAGCCACTGAGGGCCTCTCTGCACAGGTGACATTTGAGCTGAGCCCTCTATAAAGAGAAGGAGCAGCTATGGAAAGATGGGGCAGGCCAGTGTTCCAGACAGAGCAAACAGCAAGGGGAGAGGCTCGGAGGTAGGACAAGCTTGGCTCTGGTCTTCCAGGACTAGAAGGAAGTTTGCTGTGGCTTGAGCAAAAAGCAAAAAAGCGGAAGGAAAGATCAAACAGGCAGGCAGAGGCCAGTCACATAGGATCGTGCGGGCCATGATAAACGGTTTAGACGGTTGAAATTTGAATACTAATTGGTGGAACAGTGATCCTGACTCAAGACCTCTAAAGCGTGTGTTAGGACCACGATACCAAGGATCCTGCCTTACCCCCAGGCCTGGTAATGAAACCAGACAGCAGATCCTTTGAGACACACAATAAAACAACTGACTCTTCAAAAAGTACCATTAGTATTTTTTTCTAGAAGAGGTTTCGATCAAGAATAGCCTAGACACCATTCCCACCAGCCATGAGGCATCTCAAGGCATCGCTCAGGATGGCTATAGACCCATCTGGCCAAGGTCCTCCAACACCTCTTGACACCTGTGTCTATCAATCAAACGCTCTTTGTTTCAGAATCCAGGGTTTGCATTCTGATCTTCCCTCCCTAACACCAGAATAGAAAAAAAGTCAGGCTTGTTTTCTTCCTTTTTCCAAGTATGAGTGAGCCCAACAGCTCTACCTTGCCCTTGAACAATGCCAACTGGAAACTTGACAGGGCTCCCCGCACTGGAAATGCCTTTGCTATTTTTTTCTCATCATAAAAGCAATTCATGCAGGAAAAAAATAGAACAATAACAAATCGGGAAAAAATGTACAAAGAAAATAAAAATCTCTTTCATCTCCCTAGTGATTTTTTAATGCAGTGCTTCTCAAACTTTAATGTCCACACAGATCTCCTGGAGATCTTGTTAAAAAGCAGCAATTTGTTTTTTGGCGGTTTTTTCTGAGATAGGATCTCTATCACGTGGGCTGGAGTAAGTGGCACAATCATAGCTTTCTGCAGTCTCAACCTCCTGGGTTCAGTCGACTCTCCTGCCTCACCCTCCGAGTAGCTGGGACTACAGGCTCAGGGCACCACTCACAGATAATTTATTTATTTTTATTTTTTATAGAGACGGGGTCTCACCCCAGACTCAAGCAATCCTCCTGCCTCGGCCTCCCAAAGAGCTGGGATAATAGGTGTGAGCCACCACACCCAGCCCAAAAGGCAGGTTCTGGTTCAGGAGGTTGAGGATGGGGCCTAACTCTGTGTTTCTTTTTTTTTTTTTTTTTTTTCTGAGAGGGAGTCTTGCTCTGTCACCCAGGCTGCAGTGCAGTGGCGTGATCTCGGCTCACTGCAACCTCTGCCTGCCGGGTTCAAGTGATTCTCCTGCCTCAGCCTCCCGAGTAGCTGGGATTACAGGCACGCACCACCACGCCCAGCTAATTTTTGTATTTTTAGTAGAGACAGGGTTTCACCATGTTGGCCAGGCTGGTCTTAAACTCCTGACCTCGTGATCCACCCACCTCGGCCTCCCAAAGTGCTGTGATTACAGGTGTGAGCCACCGTGCCCGGCCGACTCTGTGTTTCTCATAAGCTCCCAGGTGAGCAGATACTGCTGGCTCCTTTCACACTTGAATAACAAAGATTTAGCACCTACCCTTCCTGATATGCACAATGATCCTCGATGTCTTTTTTTTTTTCTTTTTTTTTAGAGTATTTTGCTCTACTGCTTGTTCTGGATGAGATGTCAGCAGCTTCCTCTGCCTTACTCTGCAAAGCCTCTTTTCATGATGGGGTGGGGGGAAGAAAAGAAAAACCTGTTCTTTATACAAAAACTACCCGAGATTGTGCAGGTCTCAACCCAGAGGCTCACACTCCCTGGCCGTGATCTGTCTGCAGGCAAGAAGCTGTCAAGTGAGATAATCTTGACCTCAGAAGGGGCAGCTGTGGCCAACTTAGCCCTGAATGAGCTTAAGAGAAAGGGGTCAGCCAAGCACAGTGGCTCACACATATAATCCCACCAACTTTGGGAGGCCAAGGCGGACGGATCACATGAGGTCAGGAGTTCAAGACAAGCCTGGCCAACATGGCAAAACCCCATCTCTACTAAAAATACAAAAATTAGCCGGGCGTGGTGGCGGGCGCCTGTAGTCCCAGCTACTCAGAAGGCTGAGGCAGGAGAATCGCTTGAACTTGGGAGACGGAGGTTACAGTGAGCCAAGTTTGCGCCAATGCACTCCAGCCTGGGCAACAGAGTGAGAGTGTCTCAAAAATAAATAAGAGAGAAGGGGGTTTACAAGGCTGCAGGGAGCACAGGTGGTCTCAGGACCACTTATCAATTGAGAGGAACAGTGGAGAGCACTGAGCGGGAAGTCATAAGGCCTGAGCTCTCATCCTGCCTGGCCTGCTTGCTAGCCATGTGACAGGGACAGTCACTTCCCTTGTCTGGCCACTGGTTTCTGCATGAGATCATGCCCTCCTAGCTCTACAGTCTATGGAGACTCTGCAGAGACAGGCAGGCAGAGCAATCAATGCTACCAGTCTCCTTACCTTCTCCCTTTGAATCCAGTGGAGAGTACAGCACCTCCGCCAGGGCCCAGAAGAATCTGCCAGCTTCAAATGTTGCCGCCACTGAGAGAAGCAGGAAGAATGTGCCCACCTAATGAATCCCAACCACAGGCTAAATCGTTAAATGATCTATTTAATCCTTGACAAAGAAGGAAAAGTGGTTCCATTCAGTAGAGAAGACTGCGACTCAGAGAGGAAAAGACCTTTACCCAGGGCTAGACCCACAGGAAGTGGCCGAGGAGGGATACATTTCTAAGTCCATGGGATCCTGGACCTGCCAGCTGCTAAGCCCTGCTCACCCTCGACCTCCATCACAACCTGCAGCAGTGGCCCAGTGCAAATTAAGCAAACACTTTGCCACACAGGAGCGATCAAACCCCATCTTCCTGCTTCCTCATCTCCAGGGGCAGCCCCCAGCCAGCAGTCAACCAGGTGAACAAGAACAGGCTTCTTTTTCTTTCTCATTTAGATCACCATCAAAATGAAAACAGAAAATGGAAAGGCACCCAAGGGAATACCTCCAGGGGTCCACAAACCTGTCGGAGAAATGCAGTTAGCTGACACTCCCTAACTCTACTCAGAAACTTCATGTGCACGGGAAAGTCAGTCACCTAGTTGGGTCTCTCTTTAATGTTTTGTTGTTGTTTGTTTGTAGATGGAGTCTCACTCTTGTCACCCAGGCTGGAGTGCAATGGCGCGATCTCGGCTCACTGCAACCTCTGCCTCCCAGGTTCAAGCGATTATCCTGCCTCAGCCTCCCAAGTAGCTGAGATTACAGGCTCCTGCTACCATGCCCAGCTAATTTTTGTATTTTTAGTAGAGACGGGATTTCACCATGTTGGCCAGGCTGCTCTCAAACTCCTGACCTCAGGTGATCCGCCTGCCTTGGCCTTCCAAAGTGTTGGGATTACAGGCATAAGCCACGCGCCCGGCCTTTGTCTTCAATGTTTAGAACCCTCAGGATCTAATGTTTAATGTTTACAGTCCTTTGGGTCCTACATTAATTTTTACCACAAACCTCTAGCCTTCTGCCTGGGGTCGCCATTCAAGCTACAGTGACCTCCTAGAGAGAAAGAGCAGAAATTAAGAACAGGATAGTGTGGGTTAGAATCCTACTCCACCAGCCATGTGATCATGAGCAAGTTACTTAACCTCCCTGCTTCAGGCTCATCAGAGAACCTACCTCTTCGGACGATGAAATGAGGGAAATTGTATTATGCACCTACAACAGTGCCTGGTGTATACCAAGCGTTTAATAAAATTAGCTATCATCATCATCGTTGGTAACCCTTACCCCAAGGTATCAAGACCTCTGGCTCCCAGAAGTCCTTTCAACTAGCTACCTTCTCTCCAAAGCCCAGGCAAAGCAATTCAATTCAGGCCTCTGTGTTTGCTGCCCTGAGAGACAAAGGGGTGAAAGAGGACCCCTGGCACGTGGGGAGGGGAAAACAAGCAGGATGCAACCAGGCACTCCGGCTATATTCCTTCTTTAACCCTCGCAACCCTGGAGCTCCAGGTAAACTGGTTCCCATTCCACAGAGGTCAAGCCCCTTAATCAAGGCCACACAGATATTTATTTATTTATTTATTTATGAGACGGAGTCTCGCTTTGTTGCCCAGGCTGGAGTACAGTGGCGCCATCTCTTCTCACTGAGGCCTCTACCTCCCATGTTCAAGCAATTCTCCTACCTCAGCCTCCTGAGTAGCTGGGATTACAGGTGCCCACCACCGCGCCTGGCTAATTTTTTTTGTATTTTTAGTAGAGATGGGGTTTCGCCGTGTTGGTCAGGGTGGTCTCGAACTCCTGACCTCAGGTGATCCACCCACCTCGGCCTCCCGAAGTGCTGGGATTGCAGGCGTGAGCCCCCACGCCGGGCCCTGCAGATATTTAAATAGTGGTATTTCGCTCTCTCTCCATGCAACGGTGGAGGCGATGTCATGCTAGACATTTCCTTGGTGAGATCCTTGTAACACATCAAGCAGGTACAAGCGAGAAAAGAAAAAGAAGGCAATGCTCTTTGAGTGCCCACTGTGTGCGAGGAATTCTGCCCAAGGGCACACAGTCAAGCAGGTGCTGCGTTCGAGGCTGAGCCCTGCTCTCCCTAACTCTCAGGCAAGTGTTCCTTCCACATACCACACTGTCATCCTGGTGGGGACCAGGGCAAGCTCACTGAGCAACTGGGAACCTGAGCTGTGCTTACAAAACTGGGAAGGACAGAACAGGTAAATCCATAGAGACAGAAGGCACACAGGTGGTTGCCAGGGGCTGGGGCAGTAGGGGGTAGGAGCTACTGCTTAATGGATATGGAGTTTCTTTGGGTGATGAAAATGTTTTGAAACTAGATAGAGTGCTGATTGCACAACAATGCACTGTACTAAATGCCCCTGAACTGCTTGCTTTAGAACAACAGTTAATTTTTTGTTTTGTGAATTTCACCTCAATTAAAAAAAAAAATTCAAGAGATGGAGCCTGGCTCTGTCAACCAGGCTGGAGTACAGTGGCATGATCATAGCTCACTGCAGCCTTCAACTCCTGGTCTCAAGCAGTCCTCCCACCTCAGCCTCCCAAGTAGCTGGGACTACAGGCATGCACCACCACACTGGGCTAATTTTGTATGTTTTGTAAAGACAGGGTCTCGCTATGTTGCCTGGGCTGGTCTCAAACTCCTGGCCTCAAATGATCCTCCTGCCTCAGTCCCTCAATGTGCTGAGGTTACAGGTGTGAGCCACCACTCTTGGCCCAATATTTTTATGAGAAGGACTGCAACAGGTAGATGTTGGCTGAGAAAATGTTCCTATTCTAAGGAACAACTACAGTAGGATTCTCCCAAGGGCTAGACAAGGTAACTGCATGGAGAATCCAGTCCCCATATTGAATCACACAGTAGAAAAGCTACGCCCAGCTGGGTGAGGTGGCTCATGCCTGTAATCCCAGCACTTTGGGAGGCCGAGGTGGGTGGATCACTTGAGGTCAGGAGTTTGAGACCAGCCTGGCCAACGTGTGAAACCCCATCTCTACTAAAAAAAAAAAAAAAATTAGCCTCACGTGGTGGCATGCACCTGTAATCCCAGCTAGTTGGGTGGCTGAGGCAGGAGAATCACTTGAACCTGGGAGGCGGAGGTTGCAGTGAGCCGAGATCACACCACTGCACTCCAGCCTGGGTGACAGAGTGAGACTCCATCTCAAAATAAAATAAAATGAAATAAAAAAATAATAAATTTACATACATTTATATTTTTATGAAATAAAATGAATAAATGTAATAGAAACCATGCCTTGCTTCCACGAGCCCCTCCTGCACCCCTATCTCCCCCTGCCTGGCATGGCTCTTCCTTCATGAGATGGCAAGTCTCATGGCAAAGGCCCTCTGTGACAGCCACCCCTGCCTCAGTTGCTGTTCCTAGCTCTGGCCCTTTTGCTCTCATTTCCTTTACCCTGCACTGAATTATCTATGCAGTGGCTAGAGCATCTGGAAGCGCAGATGAATACACAATAAATGACTTACTAGTATTACAGGATACACACAATGATGTTATGTGATTCATCCAATGTGCCCTGCAAAACTGCAATGAACACAGCATTTCTCTAAGCCTTGCGTGTGCATCTGTGGCGGGCTGCCTCACATGATTTGTTTCTGATTTTCACTGAACCTGCACCTTTAGCATACCCTAGAATGGGGGTCAGCAAACTTTTTCTGGAAAGAGTCCCACAGTCAATATTTTAGGCTTTGTGGGCCAAAGGGTTGCTGTCACTACCCAACTCTGCCACTGCAGTGTGAAAAACAGCCATAGATAATGTGTAACGAACAGGTCTTGGGCTGGATTTAACAGCCCACTGCCCTGGCAGAAATAATTAAGGATGGCAGGTTAAAAATTAAAACAATAGTGTCTGAGTTTGTAGGCCTTACAGCCACCGTGCGGTTAGATGGTTAAACGTGAGAGTTCCCCAGCAGGCTGTAGACCAGGCCCGCATCATAATCATGCTCCCATCTTCCCTCGCCCTCTAACCAAGGCCCCACATACAGAGTCTTGCAGGGAACAAGGACATCATCAACCCGTTGTCACTGCAGAATTCATCCTCAGTTACACTGGCAGGCATCTGGGATGCCTGGCGCTACCAGCCCAATGATGACTTTAGTGTTGTTGCTATTGTTTAACTCCCATCCCACCCCCCAAAATCCACAAGCATTCCAAATAAAGAAATTGAAAGAAAGCAGAAGCAAAGGAGGAGGGGGGCAGAAAGGGCTGCCCAATACATGCCCGGGGCACATACAAGACCAGGAGGGACCCCTGCAATGCCCAAGGGGTCAGGTGAGGCATGGAAATGAGCGGGGTGGGTTGGCAAGGCACAGATCACAAGAACAGAGCAGGTGCCCCTCTCGAGATGGCAGCTGCTAGCCAGCTCTAGCAGACGGTACCTCACAGCAATACCAGCAATTGCCCCATCTCCTGGTTTTTCAAGAGAGGCTGAAAATCCTGCTTTTTTCTGTCAGTTAGTTGGCGCCTAATCATACTCTTGTGAGAACAATGTTCCAGCCAACTCGACATGAAACAAACACAACACACCTGGGGCCAGGTCCGCCGCCAATCCGCCATACTGAGACATACGTTTAACCCTCACATCTACCTGGAAGGTGGGGGCTGGCCACCTAGTGAAACAGACAAAGGAACTGAGACTTGGAGACATTGATCATTTACCCAAGGAACAGCTCAGAGGTGACAGACCTGACATTTTACCCCAAACCTTGTACCTTTCAACCTCCACAAAACCAGGCTCACTCCTTGAATGGCTCAATCTTAGCACAGAAAAAGGGCTCCGTCATCAACATGCCGCCAAAGAAAAAACAACCTCCCGATGGCTGACTCAAACGTTCCCTTCTCAGAGAAACCTTCCTGCAGAGGGTACCCCAAGGGGCACACTACTCTTTCTCTACACAGTGCTCCCATGGCCCTGCAGTCCTGCCATAGCGCTGATGTAATCCCTGTTGTGGGAGGGATTATGCATTGTGAGCTCTCGGACAGAGACGGGAGCCTCACGAACTCTCCCATCACAGAAGGAACTCAACAGTTGTTGAATCTAGATTCTGGCGCAGCTCACTTCTGTGGCTCCCCAAGTTGCTACTTTAAATAAAAAGGACCAGAACTGGCCAGGGCACAGCGGCTGCCTCATTTCTGTCATGGGCAGAGCGAGGTGGTGGTTTTATCTGCTCTAGCCTTAGCACACGCACAGATAAAATGGCCAATCGTTCCTCCACAAAGTCAGGGCGCTGGCTCCCAGTATTGTAGGGTGAAGTGGCACAGCTGGCCCAGGACAAAAGGACAGACTATCTGCCAGCACACAATGGAAAGAGACAGGCTCTGCATGCAGACAGATGGGCTTGGGCCATCCATGTGGGCTTATGGAGTGTAAGATCAAACACAAAATAAATGAGCAAAGAATGGGGACCATCAATTTACTCTAGAGGAGGCCGGGCGTGATGGCTCACGTCTGTAATCCCAGCACTTTGGGAGGCCAAGGCAGGCAGATCACTTGAGGTCAGGAGTTCAAGACCAGCCTGAACAACATGGTGAAACCCCGTTTCTACCAAAAATACAAAAATTAGCCAGGCATGATGGCGCCCACCCGTAATCCCAGCTACTGGAGGCTGAGGCAGGAAAATCGCTTGAACCCAAGGAGGTGGAGGTTGCAGTGAGCCAAGATTACACCACTACACTCCAGCCTGGGAGACAGAGTGTGACTCCAACTCAAAAAAAAAATTACTCTAGAGCAGGGATTGGCAAGTATTTCCTGTAAAGAGCAAAACAGTAAATATTTTAGGCTTTGCAGGCCATACACTCTCTGTCACAGTTACTCAATTCTGCCATTGCAGCCTGAAAGCAACCACAGACAACAGTAATTGAATAGAAATGGCTTTGTTCCAATAAAACTTTATTTGCAAAACAGGAGGCCAACCCAGTTCACCAGTTCTTGCTGTAGAAAACAAAAAAACCCACTAGCCTGGCAATGTGCAAAAACTTTAAAGAGACAATAGGCCAAGCACGGTGGCTCACACCCGTAATCTTGGCATTTTGGGAGGTAGAGAAAAGGGAATTGCTTGAGCCTAGGAGTTTGAGACCAGCCTGGGCAATACAGTGAGACCCCGTCCCTACAAAAAGTTTTTTAAAAATTGGCCATGTGTGGTGGCACACACCTGTAGTCCAAGCTATGAGGGAGGCTGAGGTGGGAGGATCACTTGAGCCTATAGGTCAAGGCTGCAGTGAGCACTGATGACACCATTGCACTCCAACCTGAGCGACACAGCAAAATCCTATCTCAAAAAAGAAAGAAAGAATATCTTCCCTCCTGGTTGGAGAAATGCAAATTATATGCATATTAATAACTACCACATGGCACCACTATGTAACTACGAATTAACGAATAAACTTTTTTTTTCTTTTTTTTGAGATGGAGTCTCACTCTGTCGCCCAGGCTGGAGTGCAGTGGCGTGATCTTGGCTCACTGCAACCTCTGCCTGCCGGGTTCAAGTGATTCTCCTGCCTCAGCCTCCCGAGTAGCTGGGATTACAGGCACCCACCAGCACACCCAGCTAATTTTTGTATTTTTAGTAGAGGTGGGGTTTCACCATGTTGTTCAGGCTGGTCTCAAACTCCTGACCTCAGGTGATCCACCTGCCTCGGCCTCCCAAAGTGCTGGGATTACAGGCATGAGCCACCGTACACAGCTTCCAAGAAACATTTAAAGTGAAATTCCCCAATGCTGGTAAAGCTATGATAAATCAAGTACACACTACTGGTAATAATCTACGGGTGCAGTAAGTTCTGAAAAGTGATGTGGCAATGCATATCAAAAGCTACAAAAATAAATCAAAATCCCTTTTCACACCTTGGAAATTGAGCTAAAAAGGAACGGGGGAAATGAGAAAAGATACAAATAACAATTTCACCTGGTCCTCTATGTTTCAGGTCCTGAGAAAGGCACTATACATTCATTACTTGCTTTAATTTCCATTTTCTGAAAAGGGAATTAAGAGTATTAGTCAGAGTAAGGCGTGCTGGCTCACGCCTGTAATCCCAGCACTTTGGGAGGCCGAGGCAGACGGATCACAAGGCCAGGAGTTCAAGACCAGCCTGGCCAACACGGTGAAACCCCCGTCTCTACTAATAATGCAAAAATTAGCTGGGCGTGGTGGCACGCACCTGTAGTCCCAGCTACTCGGGAGGCTAAGGCACGAGAATTACTTGAACCCAGGAGGTAGAGGTTGCAGTGATCACACCACTGCACTCCAGCCTGGGTGTCAGTCTCAAAAAAAAAAAAGAAGAGTAAGAGTCAGAGAAGTTCAAAAATCTGCCCAGGCCGGGTGCAGTGGCTCACGCTTGTAACTCCAGCACTTTGGGACACCAAGGAGGGAGGGCTGCTTGGGCTCAGGAGTTCGAGACCAGCCTAGGCAACACAGTGAGGCCTCGTCTCTATGAAAATTAAAAAAAAAAAATTAGCCAGGTATGGTGGCACACACCTGTAGTCCCAGCCTCCTGGGGAGCTGAGGAGGAAGGATCACATGAACCCAGGAGGTTGAGGCTGCAGTGAGCTATGACTGCATCACTGCACTCCAGCCTGGGTGACAGAGTGAGACCCTGTCTCAAAAAAATAAGACAGAAAACAAAAAACTGCCCAACTTCTTCAATAGGGAGTTAAATCCAGAACTTGTCTGCATCCAAAGCTTTTCCATAATAACACAATGACTTCCTGAGCATTAATGGGCACGAAGATTTGTATTGCAGTGTCCTAGTATAGGGGTCAGTCAACTATAGCCCCCAAGCCAAATCCAGCTGCTGACTTTCTCTAAATAAAGTTTTATTGGAACACAGCCACGTCCTTTCATTTACCCATGGTCTGTGGCTGCCTTCATACTATGACAGCAGAGATGAATACTTGAGGCTGAGACCAGATGGCCCACAAAGCAGAAAATATTTACTATCTGGCCCTTCACAGGAAACGCCTACCAATCCTATCCTAGAAAACCATAAATGGAATTGACTGTCTTTTGCAATGGGAGAGAGGTTAAATAGCTGCGGTACATCAATTTGGTGGAATGCTATGCTGCCTTTTCAAAGAATTGTGAAGAGAAGGAACGTGGATAAGTGCTATCATGTAAGCAGAAACGCTCATTCAAACATAGATACAATGCAATTATGCAAAATGCATATATAGTGTACGCTTTGAACAAAGGCAGAAGAGGAATACCTACAAATTTAAGTATTAAATGTGCCAGGAATGTATATTTAAAGGTATATTCTGTTTTCACAATAGTCTTTAATGTCATTTTGGGTTTTTCCTTTTTTTTTTTTTTTTTTTTAAGTTGTAGGAGGAAAGAGCAGATTCCAAGAAACACAGATGCAAGCAAAGAAAAATGAGATGGAGTGGGCAAGTTTCCCTCCTCGGAGGAAGCGGGGTACTGCCTGGGTGGGCAGAGGAAACACTAGTGCCAGGTCTCTGAAGGGCTCCCGGACAGCAAAAAGTAAGGGCAAGGAAAAGAGTCCTCACTCCCCTTGCAGGCTTCAAACTGCTCAGCCCCCACCTAACCTGCTCCCCTACAGGCTCTCCCACCTCAGGAAAAGGCAATTCTGGTCAGGTGCGGTGGCTCACACCTGTCATCCCAGCACTCTGGGAGCCCGAGGCCAGTGAATCACCTGAGGTCAGGAGTTCGAGACCAGCCTGGCCAACATGGTGAAACCCCATCCCTACTAAAAATACAATAATGAGCTAGGCATGGCGGCACTTGAGGCGGGAGAATCACTTGAACATAGGAGACAGAGGTTGCAGCAAGCCAAGATTGCGCCACTACAGTCCAGCCTGGGTGACAGAGCAAGACTCTATCTCAAGAAAAAAAAAACGATAAGGCAATTCCAACCCCTTTCAGCTGCTCAGGAAGAAAACCTAGGAGCCACCTGCCTCATGAAGCCTCTGCTGCCACATCACATTCCTAACCACCCCATCCAAAATTACAGCAGCCCTTCCCCTGAAGTTCATCCTCCATCCAGACAATTTAGTAGGATGGACTCCCAGCCACAGGCTCCAGACTAGACTTATGGTCCAGACCTGGCCAACCAAAATCACAGTGATGGGTCGCAGGATGACCACATGGCCAGCCCGCTCCATGGAGGAACGGCTGCCTGTGGATGAAGCCAACAGAGAGAAAAGCCAGCCAGACAGTTGACAGCCAGACAGAAAGATAATCCTGATAGTCCTTTAACATGTGGATCCAGCTAAGCTCAAAGCCAGCCCTATGTCTAGACTTTTCCATTACAAGACACCATATATTCCCATGTTGTTGAAATCAGTTTGATCAGCTTCTGCCACATTCCACTGAAAAGAGTCCTGGCTAACACACTCAGCATGATCCCAACAAAATCCTTTTGCTTCAACAGACCCCAGTGGTAACAACCTTTTGATAAGTGATAGAGGATGCACCAAATTATCCTCTGCTTGCTGAATGTTGAACCCCAAATTTCTGGCCAACCTCTGCTTCCACCAGAGCCCTTATTCTTACTGGCAGCATTCGAAACTAGTGCAACCACTTCGGAAAAAATCAAATCAATTCAACTGAGTTTAATTATAGGCCAAAAAAAAAAAGGAACCAAAAGTGACAAACTCTTCGATGTTAATGCTACTTTTGGAAAATCACCCTACAGACATAATCTAAAGGATGGAAAACTACCTTGAAAAAAAAAATGTTCACTGCATCATTACTTATAACAAAAACAAAAAAGAAAGAAGGAAAGCCAGGTATAGCGGTTCACACCTGTAATCCTGGCACTTTGGGAGGCTGAAGCAGGAGGATCACTTGAGGTCTGGAGTTCAAGACCAGCCTGGGAAATATAGTGAGAGCCTGTCTCTACACCAAATGAAAGTTAGACGGGTGTGGTGGCACACCTTTAGTCCTAGCTACTCAGGAGGCTGAGGTGGGAGGATCATTTGAGCCCAGGAGGTCAAGGCTGCAAGGCTGCAGTGAGCTATAATTGTACCACCACTGCACTCCAGCCTGGGCAACAGAGCAAAACCCTGTCTCAAAAGAAAAAGGAAGAGAGGAAAGAGAAGAAGAAAGGGAGGAAGGGAGAGAGAGAGGGAGAGAGGGAGGAGAGGGAGACAGGAAGATAGGCTAAGTTTCTACAACTAGAATCAATAGTTAAAAGTTGTACTACATGCAAAATGATGGATGAATGATGGACTGTACAGTCCATAAAAGTGATCAATAGTGAGCCCACGGAGCAATGTGGTAAAGTTTTGTCCTGAAATGTTAACAGTGAAAGCAAGAGGCAAAGTTGTATGATAATAATAAAATTACTGCCGCCTTTATCAGTCTCAATCTTTTCTTTTTTTTTTTTTGAGACAGAGTCTGAGGGGTCTGGCTCTGTCACCCAGGCTGGAGTGCAATGGTACATTCATGGCTCACTGTAGCCTCAACCTCCCAGGCTCAAGTGATCCTCCCACCTCAGCCCAGTCTCCCGAGTGGCTAGGACCATGGGCATGCACCACTACACCCAGCTAATTTGTGTGCGTGTGTGTGTGTCTGTGTGTGTACACAGACGGGCAGATGGGTCCCACTATGTTGCCCAGGCTGGTCTCAAACTCCTGGGCCCAAGCGATCCTCCCACCTTAGCCTCCTAAAGTGCTGGAATTACAGGTGTGAGCCACTGTGTCCAGCTCAATCTTTCTCATTCTTTCCCCCTAAGGATACTTTTTAGATACTTTTTTGCTAATCATCCCCTCCATGAAAAAGTAATACCACAGATACAATGTACATCTGTTTATGTACTATATGCCTATTTGTGCTTTATACATCCACTTAAGTTTTTTTTCTCTCCTGAGAACCAGTGTTCACCCCCTTGGGGGTGATATCACCCCCACTGCAAATATATGGCCTATGTATAGACAAGACAGTGGCAGATGGAAGGTGCTTTATCTGGAAATATGCTCACATTGCCACAATTTAGACAAATCTATAAAATCTTGGATTTCAGTTCCAAATTTTAAGAGCTCTAAGCATTTGAGTTCCTATCAGTTACCTGGAGTCAAGCAACCAGGAGGCAGGAGAGCCAACATCAGTAGGACCTAATCCATCGCCAACTGCTAGCAGAGGTGGGGGTCAACTGTTTGCTGATGGTGGAACCTGTACTTCTTGCATTCCACCATCATAGATGAATCCAGTGCCTTCACAAGGGGGAAAAAATGTTGATAGCATCACTTTTCTACTTTGAATGAAAACCACAAATATTCTTTTCTCATTCATTCATTCATTTCAGCTGATTCTTTATTCTAAGTACAAGCTACTGCCAGAGCAGGCCCAGTCAGTGCCAAGGAGAAAACTGTGACCTTCGACATTCCAGAAAACTAAGAAAAAGCAGCTGGGCACAGTGGCTCACGACTATAATCTCAGCACTTTGGAAGGTTGACACAGGATGGCTTAAGGCCAGGAGTACCAGATAAACCTGGGCAAAGTAGTAAGACCCAGTCTCTACAAAAAAAAAAAAAAAAAAATTGTAAGCCAGGCGCAGTGGCTCATGCCTGTAATCCTAGCACTTTGGGAGGCCAAGGCAGGCGGATCACCTGAGCTCAGAATTTTGAGACCAGCCTGTGCAACGTGGCAAAACCCATCTCTACTAAAAATACAAAAAATTAGCCAGGTGTGGTGGTGCGTGCCCGTAATCCCAGCTACTTGGGAGGCTGAGGCACGAGAATCACTGGAGCCCAGGAGGCAGAGGTTGCAGTGAGCCAAGATTGTGGCACTGCACTCCAGCCTGAAAAACACAGTGAGAATCTGTCTCAAAAATATATTGGTTAATTAAAAAAAAAAATTTTTTAATAAAAAGCTGCCAAAATATACATTAACATCAGGCAAGAAACAGCAGTAAATTACCCATTAAGCCCAAAACTCTGATATATGATGAATCTTAGAGCTCATCTGTTACACAAATTGTTTGATCACTATGGGCCTGGCTTTCCTCACCCTTGAAACAGGAATCTCAGTGTCTCCTTTACTGATGGAGGCCGGGCGTGGTGGCTTACACCTGTAATCCCAGCACTTTGGGAGGCCGAGGCGGGTGGTTCACGAGGTCAGGAGATCGAGACCGTCCTGGCTAACATGGTGAAACCCCATCTCTACTAAAAATACAAAAAATTAGCTGGGCGTGGTTGTAAGCGCCTGTAGTCCCAGCTACTTGGGAGGCTGAGGCAGGAGAATGGCCTGAACCCAGCAGGCAGAGCTTGCAGTAAGCCGAGATCGTATCACTGCACTCCAGCCTGGGCGACAGAGCAAGACTCTGTCTCAAAAAAAAAAACTGATGGAAAGGAGCATCCAGGAACTTAAGGATGAAGACTTACAAAAGACAAAACTTGAGTATAATAATGACTTTCTGGCTCTACAAGTTCTACTTTCCCAGTAACAGCAAACACATATCTGAAAATCAGCATTCCTTACATAGTCTGAAGAGGTGGGCAATCAAGTATTCCTATCTACTGGGTTCTTTAAAGAAAAATAAACAAATTGTGACCACCACCCTACAATAACCACCCACACATGTCTGGCAGGCATCTTTCTTCCTGATAATCTTTTTAGGTCTACATACATATATGAATCCATAAATATTGTCTTGTGTATGTTTCAATTTGCATCAAGGTATATATTTTAGGTATAATTCTACACCCTGCTTATTTTTTTTTTTTTAATTGAGATGAGATCTCGTTATGTTGCCCAGGCTGGTCTCAAACTCCTGGACTCAAGGAATCCTCCCGCCTGGGCCTCCCAAAGTGCTCAGATTACAGGCGTGAGCAATCACGCCAGACCCACTGTGCTTTTTTTACAGAACATTAACGTTGAGATACAGCCATGGTGATGTGTATGAATCCGTATCACTCCTTTTAACATTTCTGAGGCTTTCCGTCAGGTGACCACAGCACACCAGGTTTACCTACTCCCCAATTAATGGTCATCTTAGTTGTTTCTGGCCTCATGATACCCATTTATCTTGTGTATATATATTACCTAGGGCCATTCCACTTCCTGGTTATTTGTACTTAATGTATTCAGCTTTGCACCGATCTCGCCTCTGACTCTACTCAAACATTTTCAACTCAAAAATACAGCAGACTCTAATTACCAATTTATAGCACATACAAGAGACTGAAAAACACTTTATGCCACACCAAAAGGATGCAATCAGCAGAGGCCCGCAAAGGATCCTTGGGATAAATAACTGCGTTTCCTTCAACAACAAATGCAAGGGGAAAAAGGAGAGAGATTAAAGGGCAGCCTGTAGTTTAAAAAAAGACTCTGTGCTTCAAAAAACACCATCAAGAAAGTGAAAAGAACCCAGGTACGGTGGCTCAGGCTTGTAATCCCAGCACTTTGGGAGGCTGAGGCAGGCAGATCGATTGAGGTCAGGAGCTCGAGACCAGCTGGCCAACATGGTAAAACCCCATCAACACTAACAATACAAAAATTGGCCAGGCGCGGTGGCTCATGCCTGTAATCCCAGCACTTTGGGAGGCCGAGGTAGGCAGATCACTTGAGGCCAGGAGTTTGAGACCAGCCTGGTCAACATGGCGAAACCCCATCTCTACTAAAACTACAAAAAAGTTAGCTGGGTGTGGGGGTGTGCACCTGTAGTCCCAGCTACTCCAGAGGCTGAGGCAGGAGAATCACTTGACCCTGGGAGGCAGAGGTTGCAGTGAGCCAAGATTACTCACTGCACTCCAGCACTCCAAAAAAAAAAGAAGAGAAAAAGAAAATGAAAAGACAAACCATGGAAGGGGAGAAAATGTTTGTAAACAATAAACCTGATAAGGGACTTGTATCTAGAAATTACAGAGGATTCTTACAGATCAGCAATAAAAAGACAACCGAATGTTAAAATGGCCAAAGGATCTGAATACGCATTTCTCCAAGGAGGATACACAATTGGTCAATAAGCACAAGATAAGACGCTCAACATCACAAGTCACTAGGGAAATGCAAATCAAAACTACAAAGAAATACCACTTCACACTCACTAGAATGCTTATGATTTAAAAAAGGTGTGGAGAAACAGAACCCTCATATGCTGCTGGTGAGAACTGAAAATGGTGCAGCCACTTTGGAAAACAGTCTGACACAGCTCCTCAAATGGTTAAACAGTTACCATATGACCCTGCAATTCCACTCTTACATACATGCCTAAGAGAAATGAACAGACTTGCCCCCACAAAAACTTGTGCGTGAACGTTCATAGCAGCATTATTCAGAACAGCTAAAAAGTGGAAACAACTCAAATGTCCATTTTTGATGCATGAATAAACAAAATGTATGATATCCACATAAAGGAATATAATTTGGCCACAAAAAGGAATGAAGTACAGATATATGCTGTAACGTGGTTTAACCTCAGGAAAATTATACCGAGTGAAAAAAGCCAGATAAGAGAGGTCACATATTGTATGATTTCATTTATATGAAATACCCACAACAGGCACATCCAGAGACAAAAAGCAGATGAGTGATTCCCAGGGGCTGAGGGGAGGGGGAAAGATGAATGACTGCTAATGGGTACAAAGTTTCTTTCTGAGGTAATTAAAATGTTGTGAAATTAACTGTGGCGATGTTTACACGGCTCTGAAAATACCAAAAAATAAAAAATAAAAATAAAATAAAAAGGACGTGACGGAGAGACCTAAAAGATTTAAAAGACAAACCAATGTGCACTCTTTAAACCTTACTTAGATTCTGAGTTTTTAAAAATACACTATAAAATAAAATGTTAAGGCCGGGGTGCAGTGGCTCATGCCTGTAATCCCAGCACTTTGCAGGGCTGAGGCAGGTGGATCACATGAAGTCAGGAGTTCGAGACCAGCCTGGCCAACACGGCGAAACTCCATCTCTACTAAAAATACAAAAATCAGCCGGGCATGGTGGTACACGTCTATAGTCCCAGCTACTTGGGAGCCTGAGGCAGGAGAATTGCTTGAACCCAGGAGGCGAAGGTTGCATGCAGTAAGCTAAGATCCTGCCACTGCACTCCAGCGTGGGTGACAGAGTGTGACTCCATCTCTAAAACATAAATAAAATAAATAAATAAATAACATATTATAAGTGGGGGACAGAAGAAAGAGGAAATATTTCCATGCCACTTTATTTTATCGTGTACCAGTTATCCACCCCACAAGTGGGGAAACCCACTTTCAACTGCATTCTCAAGAAACAATTAAAATATATCGTTGGACTTCCCCTTCCATTTTCACAGACCAGTTTTTCTGCCTCAATTACAATGTTCCCAAAAGAAGGTTTTCATCCTTAATGCTTTTTCCTAAAAAGTCATTTGTTGGTTTCCTTTTCTCTTTGGCTTTAGATGTAACGATTTTTTTTTTTTTTTTTTTTTTTTTTGAGACTGAGTCTCACTCTATTGCCCAGGCTGGAGTGCAGCGGCATGATCACTGCTTACTGCAATCTCCACCTCCTGGGTTCAAGAGATTCTCATCCCTCAGCCTCCTGAGTAGCTGGGATTACAGGCGCCTGCCACCATGCCCTGTTCATTTTTGTATTTTTAGTAGACACAAGGTTTCACCATGTTGGCCAGGCTGGTCTCGAACTCCTGATCTCAAGTGATCCGCCTGCATCTGCCTCCCAAAGTGCTGAGATTATAGATGTGAGCCATCACGTCCAGCAGACGTAATGATTTTTTAATAAAATTTTAAAACTTGCTGAGTTTTCGCTTTTTTTTTTTTTTTTTTTTGAGACGAAGTCTTGCTCTGTCGCCCAGGCTGGAGTGCAGTGGTTTGATCTTGGCTCACTGCAACCTCTGGCACCAGGGTTTAAGCGATTCTCCTGCCTTAGCCTCCAAAGTAGCTGAGATTACAGGCGCGTGCCACCAGAGTTTTCATATTATTTCTCCTTGAAAGATAAACCGATCAATTCCTATTGGCTTATCAATTTCATTTTCTCTTGTGCTAAAGGTAGAACGAAAAGGGTCCAGAACTGTGAGCTTGTGGCAAAGACTCCTTGGTCATATTAAAAGGAAAAGATTTTCAGAGAGTGCCTAGTCCCAGCCCTCCTCTCATAACTAGGCAAAAACAACCCTACTCCTACCCCACATGAGCCCTTGCAGAAACAACAGCAGGTAGCTCTGAGATTCTGACAATGCACCTCGTGATATTCACAGTACCAGTCACTTTACCTGA
Organism: Pongo pygmaeus; assembly: GCF_028885625.2. NCBI lineage: Eukaryota > Metazoa > Chordata > Mammalia > Primates > Hominidae > Pongo > Pongo pygmaeus. The sequence goes on from NC_072391.2 coordinate 16,801,109, forward strand.
TGAATGTTATTCAGTCATTACAAGCCTAGGAGACAGGTACTACTAGGTATCCTCATTTTGCTGGGACTCCCAGAATGGTCGAGAACTTACTCTTAAATCACACAGGTTTATGTGGCAGGGCCAAGATTTGAACCCAGGATGTCTGGCCTCAGGGCCTGCACCTACACCAACCTACCTCAGCTCGTAACATCTTTATTGAGGTATTACTAACATTCACGAATCAGAAACCATACTTAGGCTTAAAATCATTTGATTTGGCAACCAAAGGTGGATTATCTCCCAGGAAACTCCCCCTCACCAGCCCCCGCATTATTAGGACTGTCCATTTCACAAATCTTGCCCTTGAATAACAAAAACAAAAGGCACATCACTTATTTAAACAAACAAACAACAAAAAAGGTCCACAGAGATAACTTTAAAAGTTAAAATTGAAGATAGCAGTATCCCTTGGCCTTCCCCCCACCCCAGCCCCCCGCTCAACCTCCAGAAATGCCTGCGTGGAAGACAACGGCCAGGAGGGCTGGATGCAGAGATTCCTCAGAAACAGTTCCACAGTGAGGGGAAAACAGGCACTAGGAGGATAGGCGGGGCTTCCTAAATAACTCCAGATCCCAGAGTGGCTGGACAGACAGTCAGGGGAGAGCCGAGAGTCTTCCCTGAGTCACTCCCATCTCCACATACAACACCCAGGAATGACTTAGCACCAAAACACCAATAAGACTCCTCAGAGGAAAGGAGGGTAGAGTCAAGGGAGTAAACTTCAGAAAACATTGAGGACGAGCTGTCCACACCCACCTCCCTCTCACTTCCAGCATCCCCACCAACACCACTCCTTCGATGGTGAGAGGAAGAAGTTTGGACTGGGAAGAGCAAGGACGAAGTGACGGTCCCCAGATGGGCTGGGCACGGGACAAGAAGGGAAGGGCTGCAGGACAAGGCAAGAGAGATCTTAAATGATAATGATGAGCCAGGATAAGACATGGAAAAGGATGGAATATGCAAGGATCATCGAAATGTAAAAGCCAGGACCGGAGAGGGAAGCCGAGTGGATAACTGGGAAGAACTGGTGATGGGAAGAGCAAAGCACTGGGAACAGGGGTGGGAGGGATGAGAGGGATGGGGAAGACAAAGGGGTTGGAGAATTGAGCTCCTCTGGGGACCAGAAGCTCCTGGGACACGGGGGTACGGGGGTCAGCAAACTAAGTGTCCAGAAAGACTCTGCCTGTATGGAATCTGCAGGGACTGGAGACCAGGGGCCTGGGTAGCGGGGATGACTGGGGATAGGGGACCTGGAACTGGAGCTGGGACGCAGCGGGTCTAGGAGTTAGGAGAGACTGAGACCTGGGAGGTCTCAGAACTGGGGGGTCTGGACACTAGGCAAGGGGGTCGCAGGACTGGAACAACTGGGGACAGGGGTTTAGGAGCTGGTTTTTATGGATGGACAGGAATCAGGAGACCAGGAGTGCCCGGCCACGGGAGATCAGAGACCTGCAGGTGAGCAGGGGCCAGAAGCCGGGAGTCCTGGGGGCCAGGGGTCTGGAAAAGGGAGCGACTGGGAGGGGGTCTGCGAGGGAGCGGGGCTCGAGGACGCAGGGGCCGGAGTGTGCAGCTGGAGCGGCGGGAGCCGGGGCGGCCGGGGCAGGTGACAGCGGCGGGGCCGCCACTCACCGCTCATGGTGCCTCTCCCCGGGCCGGTGCCTGCGCCGCGCCGCCGCCGCTGCCGCCTCTGCGGCTGCCGAGCTCCAGACAGGCCGGGAGACAGGAGCCCCGCCCCGGCCGCCCCGCCCCGGAAGTAGAGCCTGGCCGCCGCCGAGGCCCCGCCGGCCGACCCGGAACGTAAACCCCGGCGCAGATCCAGGTCGCCGGACCTGGTGTGGAGATCGGTGCTGAGGCTACGCGGACTGGGGACTCCAGGTGGACCCGAGACCTCGCGAGGAGGCGTCGCTGTCCCCAAGACGCCTCCCCTGCCTTCCTGAGGTTCCCACTCCTGTCGGGGCGACAGAGAAGAAAGCCACGAGTGATGGGGCGACTTCGTCCCAGAGAGGGATGCTAGCGGGAAAGGAAATAAAAACAGAGTAACGGGACAAAGCGGGGGCACAGGCGGATGGGCAATCCCGGAGGGCCTCTCTAAGGAGGCGACTTTTGAGCCCAGACCTGGATGATGAGAGGAAACCAGTCCGGGAAGATCCCCAGGGGAAGTGTTCCATAAGGAGGGGCACTTGCAAGGCCCCTGCCTGGAGGGGTTGACAGGAACGAGGGGGTGAGTGAGAAAATAGGCCTGGTGCGGTGGCTCACGCCTGTAATCCCAACACTTTGGGAGGCCGAGGCGAGCGGATCACCTGAGGTCAGGAGTTCGAGAGGGTGAGTGAGAAAAGGAGACGGAAGAGGTGGAGGGACGGCTTTGCAGGCCAGAGGAAGGAGTTTGGGCTTTTCTGCCTAACTCTAGGAAGGTTGGGGAGTGGGAGGCTATTGCAAGAATGCAAGCAGAGACCGAGCGCTGTGGCTCGCATCTATAATCCCAGCACTTGGGAGGGCCGAGGCGGGCGGATCGCTTGATGCCAGGAGTTCAAGAGCAACCTAGGCAACATAGCGAGACGCCGTTCTCTACCAAAAAAAAAAAAAAAAAAAAAAAAAAAGGATTCAAGCAGAGGAGTGACACGATCTGAATTAGGTTTTAAGATATGGCTCCTAGGCCGGAGGCGGTGACTCATGCCTGTAATCCCAAGGCATGACTGGGAGGCCAAGGTGGGTGAATCACCTGAGGTCAGAAGTTCGAGACCAGCCTGGCCAACATAGTGAAACCCCATCTCTACTAAAAATACAAAAATCAGCCAGGCATGGTGGCGTGCACCTGTAGTCCCAGCTACTGGGGAGGCTGAAACAGGAGAATTGCTTGAACCCGGGAGGCAGAGGTTTCAGTGAGCCGAGATCCCACCACTGCACTCCAGACTGGGTGACAGAGTGAGACTCCCTTTCAACAACAACAACAAAAAAATGGCTCTTCCTGGGATGAGAATGTATTATAATGGGGGCAGGGTGGAGAAAGAGCAGGTGGTTAAGGAGTTACTGCAGTTGTCCAGGCAAGACATGGTGCCTGTCTACAGTGGTGGCAGTGGAGATAGAAAAGGTGATGGATTGAGTGTGAACACAAGTGTTACATATTCACAACATTCTTTTGTTTTGTTTTGTTTTGTTTTGTTTTTGAGACGGCATCTCGCTCTGTTGCCCAGGCTGGAGTGCAGTGGCGCGATCTTGGCTCACTGCAACCTCCACCTCCCAGGTTCAAGTGATTCTTCTGCCTCCCTCCCAAGTAGGTGGGACTACAGGCTCCTGCCACCATGCTCAGCTAATTTTTTGTATTTTTTTAGTAGAGACGGGGTTTCAACGTGTTAGCCAGGATGGTCTCCATCTCCTGACCTCGTGATCCACCCGCTTCGGCCTCCCAAAGTGCTGGGATTACAGGCGTGAGCCACCGCGCCCCGCACATTCTTATGAAGTCCAGGGTTTTGTCCCATTTTACAGATGGGGGAAAAGAGACTGAAGGAGTATTTTCCCAACTTGTTTTGCCCACACCCAGAGTGAAGAAATGTATTTTATATCACAACCTTGTACACGTAAGCATACATTTAAGGAGATGTTTTAAAAAACAATTCTGTAGGTAGTATATTCTCCTCTACTTTCTTTTTTTCCTCTAATGCTGAAGGAGACTTACTCAATTGATCCATAATACGTCTTTGTTATTTTTGTTTTTTTTTATTTTGAGATGGAGTCTCACTCTGTCGCCCAGGCAGGAGTGCAGTGGCGCGATGTTGGCTCACTACAACCTCTGCTTCCTGGGTTCTAGCGATTCTGCTGCCTCAGCCTCCCGAGTAGCTGGGATTACAGGTGTGCCACCATGCCTGCTAACTTTTATATTTTGTGTTTTTAGTAGAGATTGGGTTTCACCATGTTGGTCAGCCTTGAACTCCTGACCTCAGGTGATCCACCCTCCTCGGCCTCCCAAAGTGCTGGGATTACAGGCATGAGCCACCAACCCCAGTCTGCAGCATTCTCTGTAATAATGAAAAAGTGGCGTTGGGGCTTAGAAACCAGTACCCGAAAACATGGCATTTTGACCTGCTGAACTGAAGAAGCATCATAGTCTTTCTGGCCTCGCCCATACACAGCAAATCTCCTAAAGCCAGGATAAAGTTCCTTCATCTGCCTAAACTTGGGACCCACCAAAAATAACAATTTTTCCACTCCCTGTAAAACTGAGAATGTAACCACACCTGAACAAATCCTTTCACAAGATAAAGACCGTCTCAGAATCATTCAAATTCCAAAGAGAACCATTTATAGCATAATCTCCATTCCAGGATCCATTCCATCTCTGCTGATCCTTTATTGCTCCTCAACAGAATTCCTCTTCTCCCCAGTCCCGTAACCTGTTTTGCTGGGGTTCCAAGCCCTCATTCTTTTTGTAGCCTCGTGATAATTTGGCTGGGTGCCAAATTACTGGCTCACACCTGTAATCCCAGCACTTTGGGAGGCAGGCGGATCACCTGAGGTCAGGAGTTCCAGACCAGCCAGGAACTCCTAGCTAACTCGGGAGGCTGAGGCAGGAGAATCGCTTGAACCCGGGAGGCAGAGGTTGCAGTGAGCCGAGATGGCACCACTGCCCTCCAACCTGGGCAACAAGAATGAACCTCAAAAAATAAAATAAATAATTTATAAGCTTCTGAACTCTGTTGAGGGATAGGTATTCACTCTGTCGTTCTCCCCCAGGGTACAAGTCAATAAAACTTGTCTGCCTTTTCTCCAGTTAATCTGCCTTTTATTAGTTGATTGACAGCAGCTTTCAAAGGACTAAGAGGAAGTTTTTCCTTTGCCCCCCACAGTGGAAAGAACCAAAGCCCAGCTATGGAAGGACAGCTAAGCAAATCATGGCTGTAAACCAAAAAGAAAATTCTAAGCCCCCAGTCATCTGAATGAAGCCCTTCTCTTGGCCAAGGGCACTCCAAAAGCAACCTGAAAAACTAGTTCAGGCCATGACGGGAAATGGGAGCCAGACGTGCCTCATGATAGACCCCTCCCTTTTGGAATTACTTATAGAATAGAGCCTTTTTTTTTTTTTTTTTTGAGACGGAGTTTCACTCTTGTTGCCCAGGCTGGAGTGCAATGGCACAATCTCAGCTCACCGCAACTTCCGCCTCCTAGGTTCAAGCAAGTCTCCTGCCTCAGCCTCCTGAGTAGCTGGGATTACAGGCGTGCACCACCACACCCAGCTAATTTTATATTTTTGGTAGAGACAGGATTTCTTCATGTTGACCAGGCTGGTCTCGAACTCCTGACCTCAGGTGATCCGCCCGCCTCGGCCTCCCAAAGTGCTGAGATTACAGGCATCAGCCTCCGCACCCGGCTTTTTTTTTTTTTTTTTTTTTTTGAGACCGAGTCTCGCTCTGTTGCCAGCCTGGAATGCACTGGCGCAATCTCGGCTCACTGCAACCTCCACCTCCTGGGTTCAAGCGATTCTCCTGCCTCAGCCTCCCAAGTAGCTGGGATTACAGGCACCCGCCACCACGCCCAGCTAATTTTAGTAGAGATGGGATTTCACCATGTTGGCCAGGATGGGCTCAATCTCTTGACCTCGTGATCCGCCCGCCTCAGCCTCCCAAAGTGCTGGGATTACAGGCATGAGCCACCATGCCTAGCCTTTTTTTCTTTTTTTTTTGAAGATGCAGTCTCGCTGTGTTACCCATGCTGGAGTGCAGTGGCATGATCTCAGCTCACTGCAACCTCCACCTCCCGGGTTAAGTGATTCTTGTGCCTCAGACTCCAAAGTAGCTGGGATTACAGGCACTTGCTACCAAGCCCCAGCTAATTATTGTATTTTCTGTAGAGATGGGATTTCCCCATATTGTTCAGGCTGGTTTCAAACTCCTGACCTTACGATCTGCCCACCTTGGCCTCCCAAAGTGCTGGAATTACAGGCGTGAGCCATGGCACCCAGCCCAGAACAGACTCTTTAAGTCTGGTAGGAAACATTTACAATCTATTTTCTGAAGCCTGCCACCTGGAGGTTTCATCGTCATGACAAAACCATGGTCTCCACAATCCCTTATCTTAACCCAGAAATGTTTGTTTTGGTTTTTTTTTTTTTTTTGAGACAGAGTCTCGCACTGTTGCCTGGGCTGTGGAGTGCAATAGCGTGATCTCAGCTCACTGCAACCTCTGTCTCCCAGGTTCAAGCGATTCTCCTGCCTCAGCCTCCCGAGTAGCTGGGATTACAGGTGCCTGCCACCACACCCGGCTAATTTTTTGTATTTTTAGTAGAGATGGGGTTTCACTATGTTGGCAATGCTGGTCCCAAACTCCTGAGCTCGTGATCCGCCCACCTCAGCCTCCCAAAGTGCTGGGATTACAGGCAAGAGCAACTATGCCTGGCTGATTCTAAATCTTTAGACAATAACTTCACTCTTTCAACCAATTGCCAATCAGAAAGTCTTTGAATCCAGGCCGGGAGCACAGTAGCTCGCACCTGTAATCCCAGCACTCTGTGAAGCCGAGGAGAGGAGATCACTTGAGGTCAGGAGTTCAAGACAAGCGTAGCCAACGTGGCAAAACCCCATCTCTACTAAAAATACAAAAATTAGCTGAGGGTGGTGCTGCACAGTTGTAATCCCAGCTACTTGAGAGGCTGAGGCTGGAGGATTGCTTGAACCTGGGAGGCAGAGGTTGCAGTGAGCCAAGAGAGCGCCACTGCACTCCAGCCTGGGTAACAGAGCAAGACTCTGCCAAAAAAAATAAAAAAGAAAGAAAATCTTTGAATCTACCTATGACTTGGAACCACCCCCCCCCCACCACCCCACTCCCTGATACCTGCTTCTAGTTGGCCTGCCTTTCTGGACCGAACCAGTGTACATTTTATATGTATTGACTGATGCTTTTTGTCTCCCTAAAATGTATAAAACCAAGTTGTGGCCCAACCACCTAGGGTATGTGTTCTCAGAATCTCCTGAGGGCTGTGTCATGGCCATTGGTCACTCATATTTGGTTCAGAATAAATCTCTTCACATGTTTTAGAGTTTGACCCTTTTCTTTAACATGACTGACCTAGCACACAACAATGTAGCGGATGAAAATGCTGATTTTAGGCCAGGCGTGGTGGCTCATGCCTGTAATCCCAGCACTTTGGGAGGCTGAGGCGGGAAGATCGCTTGAGCCCAGGAGTTCAAGATTCAAGACCAGCCTTGGCAACATGGCGAAACTCCGTCTCTACTAAAAAAATAGAAAAAATTAGCCGAGTGTGGTGGTACACGCCTGTAGTCCCAGCTACACAGTAGCCTGAGGTGGGAGGATCACCTGAGCCTCAGAGGTTGAGGCTGCAGTGAGCCAAGATCGTGCCACTGCACTCTAGCCTGGGCAACAAGAGCGAAACTGTGTCTCAAAAGAAAGAAAAAGAAATGCTGATTTTAAACACTGGAAGGCCGGGTGCGGTGGCCCATACCTATAATTCTAGCACTTTGGCAGGCCAAAGTGGGTGAGTTAATTACCTGAGGTCAGGAGTCCGAGACCAGCCTGACCAATATGGTGAAACCCCGTCTGTACTAAAAATACAAAAACTAGTTGAGTGTGGTGGTATGCGACTGTAGTCCCAGCTACTCAGGAGGCTGAGACAGGGGAATTGTTTGAACCCAGGAAGCGGAGGTTGTAGTGAGCTCAGATAGCACAACTGCATTCCAGCCTGGGCAACAGAGTGAGACTTCATCTCAAAAATAAATAAATAAATAAATAAAAATAAAGACTGGAAATGTGGGACAAGACAGGTTTTCACCATGTTGGTCAGATTGGTCTCCAACTCCCGACCTCAGGTGATCTGCCTGTCTCGGCCTCCCAAAGTGCTGGGATTACAGGCATGAGCCACCACACCCGGCCATACCCAGGAGTTTTTGTGTGCTTAAAATGAGTTAGTATAGGCCGGGTGTGGTGGCGGGCACCTGTCATCCCAGCTACTTGGGAGGCTGAGGTAGGAGAATCTTGAACCCAGGAGGTAGAGGTTGCAGTGAGCCAAGATCATGCCAGCGCAGTCCAGCCTGGGCAACAGAGCGAGACTCCGTCTCAAAAAAATAAAATGAGTTAGTACAGGTGAAGCACTTAGAACAGTCCCTGGCACGTTAATAAGACTATATAAGGATTAGATATGATTATTATAGCACCACTCACATTTTGGGCTGAAAACAGTATGTCGTGCACCGTTATCACAGTTTGTGATTACACATTTACTTGTGTAATTGTAGTAATGCCTGATGCTTTCATTAAGCTGGAAGCTCACAAGGCCAAGAACCACCTGTGCACTGCACACTGAATTCGTCTGGTTGATTCTAGGCTTCTCCTGTTTGCAGAAGTACATAAGTTAGTTTTCCTTTAACAATAAAGAGAAAAGGCCAGGCACAGTGGCTCACGCCTGTAATCCCAGCACTTTGGGATGCCGAGACAGGTGGATCACGAGGTCAGGAGTTCAAGACCAGCCTGGCCAAGATGGTGAAACCCCGTCTCTACTAAAAATACAACAAGACCAGCCTGGCCAAGATGGTGAAACCCCGTCTCTACTAAAAATACAAAAATTAGCCAGGCGCAGTGGCAGGCACCTGTAATCCCAACTACTCGGGTGGCTGAGGCAGAGAATTGCTTGAACCCGGGAGACAGAGGTTGCAGTGAGCTGAGATCGCACCACTGCACTCCAGTCTCAGCGACAGAGCGAGACTGTCTCAAAAAATAAATAAATAAAATTTAAAAATCAAGAGAAACATCCGGTCCTTCCTGAAATGTGTATGTATGTATACGGGAGAGAAGCGCCCTAACCATAGAAGTGTGTGACTGGGGCCGGGCGCGATGGCTTACGCCGGTAATCCCAACGCTTTGGGAGGCCAAGGCAGGTGGATCACCTGAGGTCAGGAGTTCAAGACCAGCCTGACCAACACGGTGAAACCCCATCTCTACTAAAAATACAAAAATCAGCAGGGCATGGTGCCATGTGCCTGTAATCCCAGCTACTCGGGAGGCTGAGGCAAGAGAATCGCTTGAACCCGCGAGGTGGCGGTTGTAGTGAGCTGTGATCGCGCCACTGCACTCTAGCCTGGGCAACAGAGCAGGACTCCGTCTCAAAAAAAAAAAAAAAAAGAAATTGGTTACTGAGATCTACAGAATGCTGTACTTTTTTTTTCAGTAAGTCAAGCGTTTAGAGGTCTCTAGTGAGAAGATTGTCACGTCAGCATGTTCAAGGTGATGAGCGTCAGCTAGGATGATCAAGGTTGTTTGCAACAACCTCAGTGGAGAGTGGATAGTGTGGAGAAGGTCTGTGTTAAATGCTACACAGGTAACACCATTGGGGACCTTAAGAAGCTGATTACAGCCCAGACTAGGGCTGTAACAAGAACAACCCTTTCAGGAACAAGACTCCTGAATAAGTGGTATACAATTTTTAAGGACCACATATCTTTGGGGCACTATAAAATCCAGCAGAAGATGAAACTGGAGGTCTTTTTGTTTGTTTGTGTTGTTTTGTTTTGAGACGGAGTCTCGCTCTCTTGCCCAGGCTGGAGTGCAGGGATGCTATCTCAGCTCATTGCAACCTCCACCTCCCAGATTCAAGCGGTTCTCCTGCCTCAGCCTCTTGAGTAGCTGGGATTACAGGTGCCTGCCACCACGCCAAGTTAATTTTTGTATTTTTAGTAGAGACAGGGTTTCACCATGTTGGCCAGGCTGCTCTCGAATTCCTGATCTCAGGTAATCCACCCGCCTCGGCCTTTCAAAGTGCTGGGATTACACGCATGAGCCACCGCGCCTGGCCAAAACTGGAGCTTTATTATCAATAGATTAGAATTCTTTCCCCCATCCCACCTTTCTCTCCCACCCTCACCCCCCACACTGGCATACATGCTTGTTTTTAAAAACTCATGTTAATAAAAACTTAGATGTCAGGAAAAAAAGAGTTTAATCATGAAAGCAAGGAAGTTTCTACTATTAAGTTCCCAGCAGTAACCTAGAGAAATATATCTAACATAAAGAGTTTCCACAGTTAGAGGACAAAAAGCTGTATCAGCAACTGAAAAATACAGTCATCCTAAAGAGATCTGGCACATCATCTATTCCGACAAAAGATTTTTAAAGTGGCACTGCACGAGTCGAAATGGTTAATTCCCTAGCAGAAATTGATTTCTCTATCTCCGTAGCACTCAAAGCAGCTGGCAGGCTCTTGCAATAGTCATTCGTTTTCGTGGTGACAAGAATGGTTGCGCCTTCCTCCATAGCTGGGAGTGGAAAGCAATGGTCAGAGTCAACCTTCGGTTTGCTCTTGATGCAGTCTTCACAGGTACATTCTTCCACCGTGTACTCCAGGCCTCTCGGAAGAATAATTTCATCACCAGTCCTGCTCTTTTCCACGTCAATGTTAGCCATGCCCAGGAGACCTGATCCTAATTATGCAGAAACGGAAACATTAACCTAAACTTCACAGAGAATGTGGTCATGAGAGTCTTAGCAGTACACATCGCGACTCAAAGCAATGAGAGAGATTTTTTCATTTTTTAGAGGTGGGGTCTTACTATGTTGCCCAGGCTGCGTTCAAACTCCTGGGCTCTAGCAGTCCTCCCACGTTAGCCTACAGAGCAGTTGGGACTACAGCTCCATGCCACCGCACCCAGCTTGAAACAGATCTTTTCAGTAAAAAAGAATGAGTATGTGCTGGGCCCTGTGGCTCATGCCTGTAATCCCAGCACTTTGGGAAGCTGAGGTGGGCAGATCAGTTGTGGTCAGGAGCTTGAGACCATCCTGGCCAACATGATGAAACCCTGTCTCTACCAAAAAGTACAAAAATTAGTCGGAGGTGGTGGCACATACCTATAGTCCCAGTTACTCAGGAGGCTGAGATGGGAGAATCGTTTGAACCCAAGAGGCAGAGGCTGCAGTGAGCTGAGATCACGCCACTGCACTCCAGCCTGGGCCACAGAGCGAGACTCCATCTCTAAATAAATAAATAAATAAATAAATAAATAAATGCATACAGAAATAGGGCAATGGCTGTACATGCTTGGGAATCCAATCATGAGCAAAGGTGCTGCAGAAGTATTTTTATCTTAAGAGGCACTTAAGTAGAACATTCATTTTTCTGGGACTGGCTCTCTGTTGCTTAAAAAAGATAATTATTTTTTAGATGATTCCTCGAATAATTCAAGAGCAACTGGTTATTCATTTCTAACATTTTTCAGTAGTAAAATGTTCACCCAAGCAAAGAACACTTATATAAAAACATGACCAGAGATCTTGACAAATATGCTTTTCCTGACAGTAGCAGACCTGGCTAGGAGTTTCTGATAATGTGGCATTTAATCGATGTGCTAACTTTAGTCAAAGAGACTGATGTTTCCCAAGAAAGCCTTAGTACTTTCAATAGAGTAATTAACAATGGAAGAATCCTGGGGAAGACTGACATTGTAGAAAACCTGCCAAGGTGTCAAAATCAGAATGAAGATGGCTCACCTCTACCAAGTTCATTTAATGTAACAATGTTCTAACACATTCGAAAGGGCTGTAACGAAATGAAATAGTCAATGCTAAAAAAAGAAAAGGAACTGAAACTCGCAATAGCCATCCCCTGGAAACAGATTTCAAAGATTCACCATCAAACCAACCTGTGTTTTTAAACTCGTCCTTTAATGGTTCAGAGCTCATCTTCCTTAGCAAAAATGTTAACACGAAAACTGCCAAAGAAATTATTAAGCTCAGTCCCAAACAGGTCCAGAGAATCGCATTCGTTCCTTTCACTGAATTGGTCACACCTTTATGAAAAGAACGTCAGACAGATAATGAGCTGATAACATGGTATTCACATACTTTATTGTTATTATTTATTTATTTATTTTGAGACAAAGTCTTGCTCTGTTGCCCAGGCTGGAGTGCAGTGGCGCGATCTCGGCTCACTGCAACCTCCACCTCCCAAGTTCAAGCGATTCTCCTGCCTCAGCCTCCCGAGTAGCTGGGATTACAGACCTGCGCCACCACGCCCAGCTAATTTTTTGTATTTTTAGTAGAGACGGGGTTTCACCACGTTGGCCAGGCTGGTCTCAAACTCCCGACCTCAGGTTATTCACCTACCTCAGCCTCCCAAAGTGCTGGGATTACAGGTGTGAGCCATCCACCGCACCCGGCTGTCATACTTGATTATTTTGCTAAAATAATGAATTACAGATTATTCTGATAGCAAAATAATCAAGTATGGATTATTTCCATTCAATCACCTTAATTAATGAACATTGACTTTTAAATTCTAAATATCACTTAATTAGAAGAGCTGATTTTTTTTTAAATCTATGTTGCTAATAGTGCTGAATCATATCAAGTTCAGTTCCAAATAATTACTTTGTTTCCATAAACATTAAAATCATTGCCTTGCTCCCTTTCTCTTTTTGATTCAAGAAAACTCACCATCATGCCCATTATGTTGATTCTCTGAATAAGCAGTCCATACAGACAGAATAGTTCACACCAATGAATAATCGTTCAAGCAATATTACTTACTTGCATTGCAATAACGCTGACATGTTAGAGGAGGAGTATTAGAAGAACATCGAAGTTGACAAGGTATGCAAGCATGCAACAAACTGTCAAAATATTCATTTTGGGAGCACTGCCTAGCCATCTGCAACATGATCACAAAAAGAAAACAAGGGAGCTACAGAAAGAACAGCCTGGAAGGACAAGTAATATCTCTACAAGAATTCCAGAGCAAATGCAGCAAGAGCAGCTAGAATGTTGAGAACAATGAACTTCGCCTGCTTCGTGGGTTCTTACGGGGGCCGTCTGTGTCTTCGCGGCGGCTAAGGATTTGAATACCACATCTAATTCAAGTTTCTAAGTTTGAGTCTTGGATGGGGTAAGAGACAGGGTGTAAATATCAGGGCATATCACATCTGAAACAGAAACTGCTTATTTATAGAAGAAATTTCTCAGCCAGGTGACAGTTGCAAGATGCAGACAAGCCCACGGCATCAAGCCGAATGTTCAGTAACAGTTTCTGGAACATCTGTTAATGAGCTGTACTGTGTGAGAGGTGCCAGGGAGATAGACAAGACAAGGTCTGTGCTGTGCCCCTTAACATCTTAACATTGAGGCCAGGTGCAGGGGTTCACACCTGTAAACCCAGGACTTTGGGAGTCAAAAGGCAAAAGGATTGCTTGAGCCCAGGAGTTCAAAACCAGCCTGGGCAACATGGCGAAACCCTGTCTTTACAAAAACATTTTAAAAGTAGTCGGGTGTAAACTGGGCGCTGTGGCTCACTCCTGTAATCCCAGCACTTTGAGAGGCCAAGGCAGGTGGATCACTTGAGGTCAGGAGTTCCAGAACAGCCTGGCCAACATGGTGAAACCCCGTCTCTACTAAAAATACAAAAATTAGCCAGGCGTGGTGGGAGGCACCTATAATCCCAGCTATTCGGGAGGCTGAGGCAGGGAGACGTGCTTGAACTCGGGAGGCGGAGTTTGCAGTGAGCCAAGATCAGGCCACTGTGCTCCAGCCTGGGTGACAAAGCAAGACTCTATCTCAAAAAAAAAAAAAAAATTCTACAGGAAGATCAGAGGTGATGCAGTAAGGAAGACTCACAATGCCACTGACAGAAAAAGAGACATTTAGGGTAAGAGCTCGTGGAAAGAGGGCTGAAAGGAAGATAGGTTTGGGATATTATAATAATAATACAATAATCTATGTTCTGTTGCTGAAAATTTAGAAATACAAATGAGCAGATAAAAAACCATTTTAAAAATCCACAGTCCAAGCCTCCAGAAGTAATCACTGCTAACACCTGGTGTATCCCAGAAGTTGCAAACGGACCTGCTGATGCGATGTCTTTTGTTTCACCGATCCCTGAATTCTAGATAGATAGATTTATATAGTGCATTTTTCTGTTTGCATAAATGGATCACTTGAATTTGCCTTTTTTTTTTTTTTTTTGACAGGGTCTCACTCTGTCTCCCAGGCTGAGTGCAGTGGCACGATCACAGCTCACTGCAGCCTCCACCTCATGGGTTCAGGTGATCTTCCCACCTCAGCCTTCCAAGTAGCTGGGACTACAGACATGTGCCAGCAAGCTTGGTAAGTTTTGTATTTTTTGTAGAGATGGGTTTTTGCCATGTTGCCCAGGTTGCTCTCAAACACTTGGGGTCAAGTCATCTACCCACCTTGGCCTCCCAAAGCGCTGGGATTACAGGTGTGAGTCACTAAGCCCAGCTTGAATTTGCTTTTAACCATACTGAGTGAAATACCCATATAGAGACGTCCAGATGTTTGTCAAAAATGCAGGACTCAATTAAAATTTGAGAAAATGGCAACTCCTAATTCAGTATAGTGATTATCTCTGAGGTAAGTGGTAGGGAAGAAGGGGAGCACAAAAGAGGCTTCACCTGTGTTTATTATATTTTCTTGATTAAGCTGAATGGTGGATACATTGATATTTGTTGTTTTCCTTTTGTTGTATTTTTGTTATTCTTTACACTTTCTTAAGGCCCAAGGAGTGTGCCAAGGAAAGCTGCCATCCCTTCTACTTTATTTCATCCTCCAAGCGCCCCATCCTTTAAAAACTTATTCTTTTTTATTTTGAGCTGGAGTTTCACTCTTATTGCCCAGGCTGGAGTGCAATGGCACGATCTCACTGCAACCTCCACCTCCCAGGTTCAAGCGATTCTCTTGCCTCAGCCTCCTGAGTAGCTGGGATGACAGGTGCACGCCACCACACCCGGCTAATTTTTCTATTTTTAGTACAGACGGGGTTTCACCATGTTGGTCAGGCTGGTTTCGAACTCCAGACCTCAGGTGACCCACGCACCTTGGCCTCTCAAACTGCTGGGATTACAGGCGTGAGCCACCTAGCCTGGAAGATTATTTATTTATTTATTTATTTATTTATTTATTTATTTATTTTGAGACGGAGTCTCCCTCTGTTGCCAGGCTGGGGTACAGTAGTGCGATCTGCAACCTCTGCCTCCCGGGTTCAAGCAATTCTCCTGCCTCAGCCTCCCGAGTAGCTGGGATTACAGGCATGCGCCACCATGCCCAGCTAATATTTGTATTTTTAGTAGAGACAGTGTTTCACCATATCGGGCAGAATGGTCTCTGTCTCCTGACCTCGTGATCCACGCGCCTTGGCCTCCCAAAGTGCTGAGATTACAGGCGTGAGCCACCACGCCCAGCCACTGATAATTCATATTTTTAAAATTCATATTATTAAAAAATAAGTATTCAAGCAGTACCAAAGATTTTTCAATGAAAAGTAAGTCTTTTTCCTACCCTGGATTTCCTCTCTCTTGCCAGAGGCAGTAATTACTATCAGTCTTCCTCTTTCTTTTTTTTTTTTTTTTTGAGACAGGGTCTTCCTCTGTCACCCATGCTGGAGTGCAGGGGCGCTATCTCGGCTCACTGCAAGCTCTGACTCCCAGGTTCATGCCATTCTCCCACCTCAGCCTGCGGAGTAGTTGGGACTGCAGGCACCCGCCACCATGTCCGGCTAATTTTGTTTTTGTATTTTTAGTAGAGATGGGGTTTCACCATCTTAGCCAGGATGGTCTCGATCTCCTGACCTCGTGATCTGGGATTACAGGTGTGCGCCACCATGCCCAACTAATATTTGTATTTTTAGTAGAGACAGGGTTTCACCATGTTGGGCAGAATGGTCTCAATCTCCTGACCTCGTGATCGACCCGCCTCAGCCTCCCAAAGTGCTGGGATTACAGGTGCGAGCCACCGCGCCCAGACTTTTTTTTTTTTTTTTTAAGACAGGGTGTTGCTCTGTTGCCCAGGCTGGAGTGTAGTGGTGCCATCAGGGCTCACTGCAGTCTCCACCTTCTGGGCTCAAGCGATCCTCCCACCTCAGCCTCCTGAGTAGCTAGGACTACGCACATGCCTCCATGCCCAGCTAATTTTTGTATTTTTTGTAGAGATGAGATTTCATCATGTTGCCCAGGTTGGTCTTGAACTCCTGGGCTCAAGTAATCCTCCCGCCTCAGCCTCCCAAAGTACTGAAATTACAGGTGTAAGCCACAGTGCCCAGCCGCTGTCAGTCTTCTGTCTTTCCAAATAGAGCCTCTGTTTATGTCTGTCTATTCAGACCCTACCTATTTTATTTGTATCCACCCAGGAGGCAGATAGAGCATATTATACAACTGCTCATACCTTGCTTTTTTTTTTTTTTTGAAACAGGGTCTCACTCTGTCACCCAGGCTGGAGTGCAGTGGCAAAATTTCAGCTCACTGCAACCTCCGTCTCCCGGGTTCAAGCCATTCTCTTGCCTCAGCCTCCCTAGTAGCTGGGATTACAGGTGTGTGCCTCCAGGCCTGGCTAATTTTTGTATTTTTAGTAGAGACGGGCTTTCAGTATGTTGGCCAGGCTGGTCTCGAACTCCTGACCTCAAGTGATTCACCCGCCTCGGCCTCCCAAAGTGCTAGGATGATAGGTGTGAGCCACTGCGCCTGGCCTCTTTTTGTATTTTTAAAGTAGTACATAATAAATGCTAAAATCGTGAAAATAAAATGCAGAAATTTAAAAAAATACTTTTTTTTTTTAATGCAGGACTTGAGCCTAGGAAAGATTTTGAACTTAGATATTGATCAAAACCTCAAATTCCTCTGGGGTCCAGGCGGTGAGGTAAGTGGGTGAGGCTGCCTAGGCAGGACAGGGAGAAGCTGAAGCAGCTGGCCCAGGAGGCTCCACTCCCTCAGCCTCTGCCAGATTGCTGACCTTTGGAAGACAGGCAAAGGAGACAGGACAAACATGATTAGAGAAATAGGGAGAGAACAAAAATTATCTCCCAGGCTGGGTGCGGTGGCTCACACCTGTAATCCCAGCACTTTGGGAGGGTGAGGCAGGTGGATCACCTGAGGTCAGGAGTTCGAGACCAATCTGGCCAACATGGTGAAACTCAGTCTCTACTAAAAATACAAAAATTAGCCAAGCGTGGTGGCACGCATAATCCCAGCTACTTGGGAGGCTGAGGCAGGAGGATCATTTGAACCCGGGAGGCAGAGGTTGCAGTGAGCCAAGATTGCGCCACTGCACTGCAGTCTGGGCTACAGAGTGAGACCGTGTCTCAAAAAAAAAAAGAAAAGAAAGAAAAAAAATCTCCCATAACAGTCAAGCAAGGAGAGATTTTAGCCTTAATTAGGGAGTGGAGTCAAATTCTACAGGAAGATCGGGGCGATGCACTAAGGAAGCAGGTCGTTGATGGCCTTTGAGTGTGTCCCTGATGCAAGCCAGATGGTAGATATTTAAGGAGTGGTGAGGAAGAGGAGGCAGCCAATAGGAGCCATGCCTGAGGCCAGGCGCCATGGCTCATGCCTGTAATCCCAGCACTTTGGGAGGCCGAGGAGGGCGGATAACCTGAGGTCAGGAGTTCGAGACCAGCCTGACCAACATGGTGAAACCCCGTCTCCACCAAAAATACAAAAAATTAGCCAGGCATGGTGGCACACACCTGTAATCCTAGCTACTTGGGAGCCTGAGGCAGGACAATTGCTTGAACCCGGGAGGCAGAGGTTGCAGTGAGCTGAGATCATGCCACTGTACACTCCAGCCTGGGCCACAGAGGGAGACTCTGTCTCAAAAAAAAAATAAAGGGAGCCATACCTGGGAAGCCAGGAGAAGCCAGGGGAAGAAAGCTTTGCTAACTCTTTAGAAAGAAAACACTATTGTGTCTGACAGATATACTTGCTCAGGTACTTAAAATCACAGGTACAATGTAGTTTCCTGCTGCATCACATCTATTCATAAGAGCCTAGAGCAACACAATGGAAGACTATGGCCATCAAAAAGAATGAGACAGATGTGTTCTCATATGAAAGATAAATCACTAAGTGAAAAACACAAAGTACAGACTGGGCACGGTGGCTCACACCTGTAATGCCAGCATTTTGGTAGGCTGAGGTAGAAGGATCACTTGAGCCCAGTACTTCGAGACAGCCTGGGCAACACAGGGAAACCCTATCTCTACAAATAATTTAAAAATTAGCCAGGTGTGGTAGTGCGTGCTTGTGGTTCCAGCTACTCGGGAGGCTGAGGCAGGAGGATCACCTGAACCTAGGAGGTTGAGGCTGCAGTGAACCATGGTTGTGTGCTACTGCACTTCAGCCTGGGCAACAGAGCAAGACTCTGTCTCAAATAAAATAAAATGTAAAAAAATAAAATAAAATAGGTAGTGTCTGAATAGACAGACATAAACAGAGACTTTATTTGCAAAGCTAGAAAGAAGACTGATGGACTGTCTCTGGCAATAGACAAAATCTTTTTTTTTTTTTTTTTTGAGACAGAGTCTCGCTCTGTCGCCCAGGCTGGAGTGCAGTGGCGCGATCTCGGCTCACTGCAAGCTCCGCCTCCCGGGTTCACACCATTCTCCTGCCTCAGCCTCCCGAGTAGCTGGGACTACAGGCACCTGCCACCGCACCCGGCTAATTTTTTGTATTTTTAGTAGAGACGGGGTTTCACCGTGTTAGGCAGGATGGTCTCGATCTCCTGACTCGTGATCCGCCTGCCTCGGCCTCCCAAAGTGCTGGGATTACAGGCGTGAGCCACCGCGCCCGGCCGACAAAATCTAAAGAAAGAAAAAGACTCACTTTTCATTGAAAAATCTTTGCAGTGTTTGAATACTTTTTTTTAATAATACGATTTTTTTTTTTTTTTGAGACGGGGTCTCCCTCTGTCACCCAGTTAGAGGTAGTTGGGTGATCACAGCTCACTGCAGCCTGGAATTCCTAGGCTCAAACAATCCTCCCACCTCAGCTTCCCAAGTAGCTAGGACTACGGTAGTATGCCACCCTGCACAGCAATTTTTTTTCTTTTTAATTTTTTGTAGGGGCAGGGTCTTGCTCTGTTGCCCAGACAAGTCTTGAACTCCTGGCCTCAAGCTATTCTCCCACTTCAGCCTCCCAAAGTGCTGGGATTACAGGTGTGAGCCGCTGTGACTGGCTAGGAGCATGATTTTGAAACAAGGATTTTTTTTTAAAGTTTTATGAGACTGGTGCTGAAGTAATCACATCACCAAAAGAGTGCTGTGTTTGCCCTCGCATGACACAGAAAGAACACTGAGGAATCCAGTACTCACGCCGGCCTCAAGCTTCACTTGTCACTCACAGCTCTAAGGAAGCAAAGTGGTGCTGGAAACTCCCAAAGCCATTAAAGCTTCTTCTGCCACGGCCCGAGCCCCAGCACCAAATGCTTGGCTGCCCATTCACAGAGGCAAGAGCCATACAGGGGCAACCTAAACTCCTCTACGAGCTCCGCCTGCAGAGCCCCACTTTGGCAAACAGACATTCCTGACTTCTAGATCCACTGGTTGGTGACTCCTCTGGTCTCACTACCAGATCTTCACCTCCCCAGATCCTGCAACAATTGTGCAAAGTCTCATTCCTTCCCTTATCCCGTAACACTCAACGCATGGTAGCTCAGCTCCCCAAACCAACCCTGACTGTTACCACCTCTTTAACCTTGATATTTTCAACCTACAGGCTTTGTTATTTTACTTTATTTTTGAGACAGGGTCTCGCTCTGTTACCCAGGCAGGAGTGCAGTGGTGAGATCAAAGCTCACTGCAGCCTCAATCTCCCCGGCCCAAGTGATCATCCCACTTCAGTCCCCTGAGTAGCCGGGACTGCAGGCACATGCCAGCTTGCCTGGCTAGGTTTTTTATTTAACTTTATTTTTTGCAAAGATGGGGGTCTCGCCGTGTTGCCCAGGCTGGTCTCAAACTCCTAGACTCAAGCCATCCACCCCACTTGGCCTCCCAGAGTGCTAGGATTATAGGCATGAGCTACCATGCCTGACCTACGAATTTTTTTTTTAACAGAGTCTCACTCTGTCATCCAGGCTGGGCTGCAGTGGCGTGATCTGGGCTCACTGCAACCTCCGCCTCCCGGGTTCAAGCACGTCTCCTGCCTCAGCCTTCCTGAGTAGCTGGGATTACAGGCACCCACCCACCACGCCCAGCTTAATTTTGTATTTTTAGTAGAGGTGAGGTTTCGCTGTGTTGGCCAGGCTAGTCCTGAACTCCTGACCTCAGGTGATCTGCCCACCACAGCCTCCCAAAGTGTTGGAATTACAGGAGTGAGCCACCGCACCCAGCCAGCATTTTCATTGTGTACTGGGCCCCACAAGTTAAGTTGTCAGTCCTGGGTTACTCAATAAAGACAATGTTAGAAAGTTCTCACATAGGATTTGGATTTGTGTCAGGTTATTTGGGGAGAGTTTGCAAAAACACGGCTTAGCTGATGTTGGCAGGATGTGCGGGGGATTCTGTAATTGGGGGATATCTAAGTGTCAGTAGAATTCTCCAGAGAAATAGAACCAATAGGAGATATAGAGCTAGAGACAGAGATTTACTTTAAGGAATTGCTTCATGTAATTGTAGGAGCTGGCAATTCCAAACTCCATAGGGCAGGCCAGCAGACTGAAAATCCAGGTAACCGTAGATGTTGCAGTCCTGAGTTTGAAATCCACAGGGCAAGCCAGGCGGCCGGACACTCAGAGAGGGTGTCTGTGTTTCAGTCTTGAGGCTGAATTCCTTCTTTTTCAGGAAATCCCGGTCTTTGCTTTTAAGGCCTTCAACTGATTGGATGAAGCCCACCCACATTATGGAGGGCAATGTCCTTTGTTCAAAGTCTACTGATTTAAGGGCCAGGCACGGTGGCTCAGGTCTGTAATCCCAACACTTTGGGAGGCTGAGGCGGGCAGACCATTTGAGGTCAGGAGTTCAAGACCAGCCTGGCCAACACGGTGAAACCCCATCTCCACTAAAACAAATACAAAAATTAGCTGGGTGTGGTAGCACATGCCTGTAATCCCAGCTACTCAGGAGGCTGAGGCAGGGGAATCACTTGAACCCGGGTGGCAGAGGTTGTAGTGAGCCAAGATCACACCACTGCACTCCAGCCTGGGCAATAGAGTGAGACTTCATGTCTGAAAAAAAAAAATACAAAAAAAAAAAAAAAAAAGGCGGGGCGCAGTGGCTCACGCCTGTAATCCTAGCACTTTGGAAGGCTAAGGCAGGTGGATCATGGGGTCAGGAGTTCAAGATCAGCCTGCCCAACATGGTGAAACCCTGTCTCTACTAAAAATACAAAAACTAGCAGGGCATAGTGGCGTGCGCCTGTAATCCCAGCTACTCAGGAGGCTGAGGCAGGAGAACTGCTTGAAACTGGGAGCCGGAGGTTGCAGTGAGCCGAGATTGCACTGCTGCACTCTAGCCTGGCTGACAGAGTGAGAATCTGTCTCAAAAAAAAAGAAGGAGAGATCTCCATGAGCACATAGCTAGACAAGTCCATGTGGGGACACAGGGAGAAGCTGGCTGTGTACAGGCCAAGAAGCGAGCCCTCACCAAGCACTAAATTTGTCAGCATCTTGATTTGAGACTTCCTAGTCTCCAGAACTGTGAGAAATAAATCTCTGTTCTTTAAGCCAACAGTCTATGGTATTTTGTTTTTATTTATTTTCTTTCTTTCTTTCTTTTTGAGACAGAGTCTTGCTCTGTCATCCAGGCTAAGCTGCAGTGGTGCAATCTCAGCTCACTGCAACCTCCACCTCCCAGGTTCAAGTGATTTTCCTGCCTTACCTTCCCAAGTAGCTGGAACTACAGGCACACACCACGCCCAACTCATTTTTGTCTTTTTAATAGAAACTGAGTTTCGTCACATTGGCCAGGCTGCTCTTGAACTCCTGACCTCAAGTAATCTGCCTGCCTCCACCTCCCAAATTGCTGGGATTACAGACGTGAGGCACTGCACCTGGACTTTTTTTTTTTTTTTTTTTTTTGAGACGGAGTCTTGCTCTATTGCCCAGGCCGGAGTGCAGTGGCGCGATCTCGGCTCACTGCAAGCTCTGCCTCCCAGGTTCACGCCATTCTCCTGCCCCAGCCTCCCGAGTAGCTGGGACTACAGGTGCCTGCCACCACTCCTGGCTAATTTTTGTATTTTTAGTAGAGACGGGGTTTCACTGTGTTAGGCAGGATGGTCTCGATCTCCTGGCCTTGTGATCTGCCTGCCTCAGCCTCCCAAAGTGCTGGGATTACAGGCGTGAGCCATCTTTTTTTTTTAAAAAAAATAGAGACAGGGTCTCCCTCTACCAGGCTGGTCTCAAACTCCTGGGCTCAAGCCATCCTCCTGCCTCAGCCTCTCAAAGTGCTGGAATTACAGACATGAGCTGCCATGCCCAGACAGTATTTCATTTAGGAGCCCAAGTAGACTAAGACAGATATGTTTCATGAATGAGAAATAAACCCCTGAGATGTGGGTGTTGTTTGTTACTGCAGCAAAACCTCATCTATCCTGACTGATAGAGTCCAAAGCCGTTGCATTAACTCCTCTACAATATTGTCTCTTTACTTTCACTAAAAACTTCACTTTTAAAAATCTATTTATTTATTTTTTTGAGATGGAGTCTCACTCTGTCATCCAGGATGGAATGCAGTCATACAATTTCAGCTCACTGCAACCTCTGACTCCCAGCTTCAAGCGATTCTCCAGCCTCAGCCTCCCAAGTAGCTGGGACTACAGGCATGTGCCAACACGCCCGGCTAATTTTTGTATTTTTAGTAGCTCACTGCAACCTCTGACTCCCAGCTTCAAGCGATTCTCCAGCCTCAGCCTCCCGAGTAGCTGGGACTACAGGCATGTGCCAACACGCCCGGCTAATTTTTGTATTTTTAGTAGAGACAGGGTTTCACCATGTTGGTCAGGCTGGTGTCGAACTCGTGACCTCAGGCAATCTGCCCACCTTGGCCTCCCAAAGTGCTGGGATTACAGGTGTGGCCACTACACCTGGCAACACCTTCTTTATGATGACTCTATCTCTATACGAATGAGCAAACCCTTTCTAGTGCATGCAGTTCAAAATGAAAGAAGCCTGAAAAGAACACAAAACTAACAAGAACACAAAGGAACAGCAGGCAGCAAGTTAGAAATACTGGCCCTCCGGTATACACAGTTTAGTTTCTTCTTCAATGTGTAACAGCCTGAAGGAGGTGAGCCTTGCGCTTAGGGGAGCTGGAGGAGATGAAACAGCTTGGAGCTGGGGTCTGATGAAGGAGGGAGCCCAGGAGCCCTGCTGGGCGAGTCCTGCAAAGGCAGAGTCCAGTGCAAAGACTTTCTTCCTCCCTTCCTCTCCCTTGGACTTAGATCTTTGCACGTTCCTCAGAAGTCTTGTTTGCTTACCGACATGAAAAGGCTAATTTGATATGGGGCCAATTCTCGAGGCTCTCTGCTCATTTTCTACGAAGATTCCCTTTGAAGATCAGCTCCTCTGAACTGCTCTCCCTCCACACTATCAGAAGTGCCACATTCTGTCGGCTCTTTAGAATTTTTCAAAGTGGCTTCACTCTGATTTTCAGGGTGTCTTGACTGTTGGCAACTGGAAGGCTCACGGTGAAGTTTAATTTTTCTTTTTTCTTTTTTTTTGAGACAGAGCTCGCTCTTGTCACCCAGGCTGGAGTACAGTGGTGTGATCTCGGCTCACTGCAACCTCTGCCTCCTGGGTTCAAGCGATTCTCCAGCCTCAACCCCCCGAGTAGCTGGGATTACAGGAGCCCATCACCATGCCTGGCTAATTTTTTTGTATTTTTAGTAGAGACGGGGTTTCCCCATGTTGGGCAGGCTGGTCTCGAACTCCTGACCTCAGGTGATCCACCCGCCTCAGCCTCCCAAAGTGCTGGGATTACAGGCATGAGCCACTAGACCCGGCTTTTTTTTTTTTTTTTTGACTTTATTTTTCTTTTCCATTAAGGACCTACATGGCTTCAAAGACTTAAAAAAAATTATTTATTTATTTTTTTGAGACTTTTTTGGTTTTTTTTAGGTCCCTAGTGTCTCATTGTTGCCCAGGCTGGAGTGCAGTGGTGCCATCGTGGTTCACTGCAGCCTCCACCTCCTGGGCTCAAGCAATCCTGCTGCCTCAGCCTCCCAAGAAGCCACGGATGTGAGCCACCACACCCAGCTAATTTTTAAATTTTTTCTTTTTTTTTTTTTGAGATGGAGTCTCACTCTGTCACCCAGACTAGAGTGCAGTGGTGCAATCTCAGCTCACTGCAACCTCTGCCTCCTGGGTTCAAGCGATTCTTCTGCCTCAGCCGAAGAATCTAGCTACCCAAGTATCTGGGATTACAGGCACCTGCCACCATGCCCAGCTAATTTTTGTATTTTTAGTAGACATGGGGTTTCGCCATGTTGGTCAGGCTGGTCTGAAACTCCTGACCTCGTGATCCACCCGCCTCAGCCTCCCAAAGTGCTGGGATTACAAGAGTGAGCCACCTTGCCCGGCCCCAATTTTTTTTTTTTTTTTTTTTTTGAGACAGTGTTTCGCTCTTTTGCCCAGGCTGGAGTGCAGTGGTGCAATCTCGGCTCACTGCAACCTCTGCCTCCTGGGTTCAAATAATTCTCCTGCCTCAGCCTCCCGATTAGCTGGGATTACAGGCATCCACCACCACAGCCAGCTAATTTTTTGTAGTTTTAGTAGAGACGGGGTTTCATCCTGTTGGCTAGGCTTGTCTTGAACTCCTGACCTCTCACGTGATCCAACCACCTTGGCCTCCCAAAGTGCTGAGATTACAGGCATGAACCACCACGCCCAGCCTAATTTTTAATTTTTTTGTGGAGATGAGGTCCCACTATGTTGCCCATGGCTGGTCTCGAACTTCTGGGCTCATGAGATCCTCCCATGCAGGCCACCCAAAGTGCTAGGATTACAGGCATGAGCCATCACACTCAGCGTGACTTTATTATTATTAATTTTTTTACAGCAGTTTTAGATTCACAGCAAAATTGAGAAGAAGGGACAGATATCCCATATACCTCTTGCCTGTACACATGCACAGCATCCCCGATGATCAAGATCCCCCAGCAGTACGGTACATTTGTTGCAATCAACAAACCTACATTGACAAATCATTGTCATCCAAGTCCATAGTCTACATTAGGGTTCACTCTTGGTGAGATGTATCCATCATCATAGAATCATACAGAATAGTTTTACTGCCCTAAAACTCTTCTGCTCCCTTTCTGCTCATCCCTCCCCACCTAATCCCTGCATATTAATCAAGAGCCTGCTATACTAGACCCTAGGCCGAGCACCAAGGTACAACAGTGAGTTCATTTGAGATGTGATTCCTGCCCTAATGGCGTTTACAGTCTAATGAACCAAACAAAAGGTTAACAGAATAAATAAAGTACAGGCCAGGTGCAGTGTCTTAGCCTGCAATCCCAGCACTTTGGGAGGCCGAGGCGGGTAGATCATCTGAGGTCGGGCGTTTGAGACCAGCCTGACTAACATGGAGAAACCCCGTCTTTACTAAAAATACAAAATCAGCCAGATGTGGTGGCACATGCCTGTAATCCCAGCTACTCAGAAGGCTGAGGCTTGAGCCCAGGAGGTGGAGGTTGCAGTGAGCAGAGATCATGCCATTGCACTCCAGCCTGGGTGACAGAGCAAGACTCCATCTTAAAAAATAAACAAACAAACTACATACAATTGTGGAAATGCTGTGAAGGAAAGTGCTAAGATTGAAAGTGAACAGAGGGAAGGACCTTCAGACTGTCATGCAAGTCTAGCGCCTAGTGAGCGAGAGAGAGAAGGAAGGGAAACCTTCGGGCTAGGAAGAACCTCAGACTATAGTGCATCCAGCCGGGCGTGGTAGCTCGCACCTGTAATTCCAGCATTTTGGGAGCTCGAGGCAGGTGAATCACCTGAGGTCAGGAGTTCAAAACCAGCCTGGCCAACATGGTGAAACCCTGTCTCCACTAAAAATACAAAAATTAGCTGGGCGTGGTGGTGCACACCTGTAATCCCAGTTACTTGGGAGGCAGAGGCAGGATAATTGCTTGAAAGTAGGAAGCAGAAGTTGCAGCGAGCCGAGATTGCACCACTGCATTCCAGCCTGGGCGACAGAGCAAGACTCCATCTCAAAAAAAAAAAAAAAAAAAGGACTATAGTGCATGCTACGTCAGGTGTGCCTCTGATGGGCACTTCTCAAGCCAAAGACACCCCTCTCGGGAGCCCTGTGTCTTGCAGGAATGGTTGGCACCAAGCAGGGGAAGTAGAGAATCCCCTGGGGGATCATTGCTAAGATGGTGCATTAGTCCATTTTCACACTGCTGTAAAGAACTGCCTGAGACTGGGTCATTTATAAAGGAAAGAGGTTTAATTGAATCACATTCCACATGGCTGAGGAAGCCTCAGGAAACTTACAATCGTGGGGGGAAGGAGAAGCAAGTACCTTCTTCACAGGGTGGCAGGAGAGAGAGTGAGCGAGTACAGGGGAAATGGCCACTTTTAAAACATCAGATCACATGAGAATTCCCTCACTAGCACGAGAACAGCATGATCCAATCACCTCCCACCAGGTCCCTCCCTGGACACCTGGGGATTACAATTCGAGATGAGGTTTGGTTGGGACGACACAGCCAAGCCATATCAGATGGTGAGTAGGATCACTCTTGCTTCTCTTCCTTGGTTCCTGGACCCATGTAATCTTCTTGCTGGGGACACAGCACCATAGAGAGGTCTCTGGTTTAATGCATATGCTGCATCCTATCTTTCAGAGTGGTGCATATAAGCTGATGTTTCAGCTCTGCCTGTAGTTGCCTGCCCCAGTGCTTTCTGCAACCAGCTGCTTGTAGATAGCATAGAATATATCATGCAGTGATCATGGGCCCACTCTCATTTCTCCTTCACTGTGAAGCAGATCCTCTCTGGTCGTATGCTATGTTGTATGGGAGGTCATGCCTAGAGCTCAGACATCCATAAACCTCCAATAGTCATACTGACTGAGAATCTCTGAGTAGGAAAGGCCAAACTCTATCCAGACAAACCCAAAACAGATATCAATTCCTGTGAGAATGAACTACGGACAGAAGCTGGGGCCATGCAATTCTGCTCTCCACAGTGGGAGATGTGAGTACTACATTTTCATGGCTGCCCAACACCTTTATTTTTATTTTTAAATTTTTTTGTAGAGGCCGGGTGCGGTGGCTCACGCCTTGGGAGGTCAAGGCAGGCAGATCACTTGAGGTCAGGAGTTCGAGACCAGCCTGACCAAGGTGGTGAAACCTCATCTCTACTAAAAATACAAAAATTAGCCAGGCGTGGTGGCATTCGCCTGTTATCCCAGCTACTCGGGAGGCTGAGGCAGGAGAACTGCTTGAATGCGGGAGGCGGAGGTTTCAGTGAGCCGAGATCACGCCACTGCACTCCAGCCTGGGTGACAGAGCGAGACTCTGTCTCAAAAAAAAAACAAACCTATGTCATTATGGACTAGGACGGGCCCTAATCCAATATGACTAGTGTCCTTAACAAAAAGAGAAGAGATCACGTGATTAGACACGGGAGAAGCCCGTGGGGAGATGGAGGCAGGGAATGGAGCAATGTAGCTACAAGCCAAGAAACTCCAAGGACTGCCAGCAGCTACCAGGAGCTGGAAGAGACAAGGAAGGATCTTCCCCTCAAAGCCTCAGAGAGAGCATGGCCCTACTGACACCTTTTTTTTTTTTTTTTTTTTTTTTTTGTAGGCAGAGTCTCACTCTGTCACCCAGGCTGGAGTGCAGCAACCTCTGCCTCCTGGACTCAAACGAGTCTCCTGCCTTAGCTTCCCAAGTACCTAGGACTACAGGCCCCTGCCACCATGCCCAGCTAATTTTTTTTTTTTTTTTTGAGACAGAGTTTCACTCTTGTTTCCCAGGCTGGAGTGCGGTGGTGTGATCTCAGCTCACTGTAACCTCTGCCTCCTGGGTTCAATCGATTCTCCTGTCTCAGCCTCCTGAGTAGCTGGGATTACAGGCGCATGCCACCACGCCCAGCTAATTTTTGTATTTTTAGTAGAAACGGGGTTTCACCACGTTGGCCAGAGTGGTCTCAAACTCCTGAGCTCAGGCAATCTGGTTGCTTCGGCCTCCCAAAGTGCTGGGATTACAGGCATAAGCCAGTACACCCAGCCCCTACTGACACGTTGATTTCAGATTTCTGGCTTCCAGAGTTGGGAGAGAATGAATTTCTATATTTGTTTGTTTGTTTGTTTGTTTGAAATGCGGTCTCACTCTATTGCCCAGGCTGGAGTGCAATGGCACAGTCACAGCTCAAGGAATCCTCCTGCCTGAGCCCCCTAAGCAGCTGGGACCACAGGTGTGCACTAATTTATTTATCTATTTATTTTTAGAGACAAGTCTCACTATGTTGCCTGGGCTGGACTCGAACTCCTGGGATCAAGTGATCCTCCTGCCTCAGCCTCCCAAGTAGCTGAGACCACAGGTGCATGTCACCATGCCTGGCTAACTTTTTTTTTAAGAGATGGGGGTCTCACTATGTCGTCCAGGGTCATCTTGAACTCCGGGGCTCAAGTGATCCTCCCACCTTGGCCTCCCAAAATGCTGGGATTACAGGCATGAGCCACTGTACGCAGGCTTTTTTTTTTTTTTTTTTTTTTTTTTGACACCAAATTTGTGGTCCTTTGTTACAACAATTTAAAAAAAGAAAGAAAGAAAGAAATTTAACATACGGGCCAGGCTCAGTGGCTCATGCCTGTAACCCCGGCACTTTGGAAGGCCAAGCACAGGCTGTGTCAGCAGGGCCCTGCTCCCTCTGAAGCTTCTACTCAAGGATCCTAGGAAACAAATGCAGAAGGTGAGATTCAGTCTGGGACCCATCAGGTAGAGAGAAGGCAGCCCTGTGACCCACCAGGAACAGTGCCCCAGGCAAAGGGAACTGCAACAGTGATCCCCCTGAGGCAAGGAGGGACTCAGTTGAGCTGGAGGACCTGTAAGAGGCCCTGTGTGGCTGGAGCATGTTGGAAGTGAGAATAGAGGGGCGAGCAGGGCACTGATCACATAGGGCCCTGAAGTATTAGGAGTCAGGGTTTTAGTCCCAGTGCTCTGGGAGGCCCTGGTGCATTTGGAGCAAGGGAATGCTGTGACCCAATTACAGCATAGAAACTATTTCACTTCATGGTGACAAGGAACTTAGATTTGGTGCTAAACTGCCGGGGTGGGGGTGGAGGGGTGTGTATGTATGTGTTTGTGTGTGTTCTAATGACACTATATTAGCCTAAATTCCCTGGAAAATGGAGCCTTAGGCAAGGATGCAAGTGCTAATGCTTTACCTGGGAGATGCAAACAGGGCAGGAACATGAGAGAAGAGGAAAGTGAAGAAAGGGAGGATGGGAAGTGATATAAATAATGAGTGCTATGGGCAGAATTGGGTCCCCCCAAAATTCATACGTTGAATTTGTTTCTTCCTTTTTTTTTTTTTTTTTTTTTTGAGGCAGAGTCTTGCTCTGCCACCCAGGCTGGAGTCCAGTGGCATGATCATAGCTCACTGCAGCCTCGACCTCCTGGGCTTAAGTGATCCTCCCACCTCAGCCTCCCGAGTAACTGGGACCATGGGCACACAACACCACACACCCAGCTAATTTTTTCTTTTCTTTTTTTTTTTTTTTTTTTTTTGAGACAGAGTCTCACTCTGTTGCCCAGGCTGGAGGGCAGTGGTGAGATCTCAGCTCACTGCAACCTCCACCTCCCAGGTTCAAGCGATTCTCCTGTCTCAGCCTCCCAAGTAGCTGGGATTACAGTTGCATGCCATCACACCTGGCTAATTTTTGCGTTTTTAGTAAAGACAGGGTTTTGCCATGTTGGACAGACTGGTCTTGAACTCCTGACCTCAAGCGATCAGCCCACCTTGGCCTCCCAAAGTGCTGGGATTACAGGCGTGAGCCACTGCACCCGGCCATCGCTACCATTCTTATATTCTGAGTTAGAACAGAGCATCCCTTTCATTAGATGGCTGGTGCTTTTCAGTAAAGAAATTGACCATTATTCATGTTTGTATCAACCTCTGCTCCATCACTGGTGCGATCTCGGCTCACTGCAAGCTCTGCCTCCCAGGTTCACACCATTCTCCTGTCTTGCCCTCCCGAGTAGCTGAGACTACAGGTGCGTGCCACCACACCCGGCTGATTTTTTTTTAATTTTTAGTAGAGACGGGGTTTCACCATGTTAGCCAGGATAGTCTCGATCTCCTGACCTCGTGATCCGCCCACCTCGGCCTCCCAAAGTGCTGGGATTACAGGCATGAGCCACCGCGCCTGGCTAGAGACTTGTTAAGTAAGTCTATATCCTGTTGTAGGGTATTAGCCCAAAACACTCCCCTAGAGCGGACATCTTAGCTCGTTTTTCTCCTGCCCTCTCCCTACTCTGAGAACCATGCACCCTGTTTCTAGTAGCATCTGTTTAGAACCCATCCCTGCCGCATTCTCTGTCACTGAGATTCTGACGGGGCCTTTAAACTAGCATTCCTCCTTCTCCCATCACCTGCCTGGTTTCAGTGGCTGGTGCCCATAATACTCTAAAATATAACAGATTACCATCCCTTGGCCTCCAGTCTATGGGTGGAACTGTTAACTCCACCAGAGTCCCTGAACCACAACAAGCTTTTTGCTGGGACATTTGAGAAAGAGCCTCTTGTTGCCTTTCCTACTGAATTTGAGAGGGTGGATGCAGCCATCTCATGACCCACTGGCCAGACTTGGTCTCAAAATGGAGCCATGAAACACAAGGCTGGATCTGAGATGTAAAGAGGGAGAAACAAGCCATGCCTGGTGTTATGTGAGCCAATACATTCATTTTTTGCTTAAATCAGTTTGGTTTGGCTTTCTAGCACTATTTATTTATTTATTTGACAGGGTCTCACTCTGTTGTCCAGGCTGGAGTGCAGTGGCACCATCACAGGTCACTACAAACTCCCCCTCCCAGGATCAAGCGATTCTCCTGCCTCAGCCTCCCAGGTACCTGGGACTACAGGTGCACGCCACCATACCTGACTAATTTTTGTATTTTTAGTGGAGACAAGGTTTCGCCATGTTGCCTAGGCTGGTCTTGAACTCCTGACTTCAGGAGATCTGCCCACCTCAGGCTCCCAAAGTGCTGCGATTGCAGGTGCAAGCCACTGTACCCAGCTGGTTTTCTAGCACTTTAGACAGAAAGAAAGTTGAATGATTTATACCAAATAGAAAGGCCATGCTGGCCAGGTATGGTGGCTCAAGCCTGTAATCCCAACACTTTGGGAGGCCAAGGCAGCAGGACTGTTTGAGTCCAAGAGTTTGAGACGAGACTGGGCGACACAGTGAGAACCTGTCTCTACAAAAAATAAAAAATTTGGCCGGGCGCAGTGCCTCAGGCCTGGAATCCCAGCACTTTGGGAGGCTGAGGCAGGTAGATCATGAGGTCAGGAGATCGAGACTATCCTGACTAACATGACGAAACTCCATCTCTACTAAAACTCCAAAAAATTAGCCAGGTGTGGTGGCGGGCACCTGTAGTCCCAGCTACTCGGGAGGCTGAGGCAGGAGAATGGCGTGAACCTGGGAGGTGGAGCTTGCAGTGAGCTGAGATGGCACCACTGCACTCCAGCCTGGGCAACAGAGCAGGACTCCATTCAAAAAAAAAAAAAAAATAGTAAGACATGGTGGTGCATGCCTGGAGTCCCAGCTACTCAGGAGGCAAAGGTGGGAGAATTTCTTGAACCCGAGAGGTCAAGGCTGCAGTGAGCCAGGTTCACACCCCTGCACTCCAGCCTGGGTGACAGAGTATGACCTTGTCTCGGGAAAAGCAAAAAAATGTAGCATGTGGGTATAATATTTACAATTACCATGAGACACATTTACTCATAGCAATAATTGCCAATGTTTCACTCTGAGGCACTCAAAAGAAGGCAACAGTAGCATAAGAATTTAGAACTTTGAAATCCCAGCACTTTGGGAGGCCAAGGCAAGGTGGGTGGATTACCTGAGGTCAGGAGTTTGAGACCAGCCTGGCCAACATGGCAAAACCCCATCTCTACTAAACATACAAAAATTAGCCGGGCGTGGTGGCAGGTGCCTGTAGTCCCACCTACTGGGGAGGCTGAGGCAGGAGAATCGCTTGAACCCAGGAGGTGGAGGTTGTAGCGAGTCAAGATTGCACCACTATACTCCAGCCTGGGCAATAGAGCAAGACTCTGTCTCAAAAAAAAAAAAAAAAAGAATTTAGAACTTTGTGCTAGAAGAAGACTTGCATGAGCTATGTATGGAGGGACAACATGGAAGTCTCCATAAAAATATCCATTCAGGGCCAGGTGTGGTGGCTCAAGCCTATAATCCCAGCACTTTGGTAAGCCAAGGCGGGCGGATCACCTGAGGCCAGGAGTTAGTGACCAGCCTGACCAACAAGGTGAAACTTTGTCTCTACTAAAAATACAAAATTAGCCAGATGTGGTGGCACACACCTGTAATCCCAGCTACTTGGAAGGCTGAGGCAGGAGAATCACTTGAACCCGGGAGGTAGAGGTTGCAGTGAGTGAGATCACGCCATTGCACTCCAGCTTGGGCAGCAAGAGGAAAACTACGTCTCAAAAAAAAGAGTTATCTATTCAGTCTTCAAATTTCTATTAAGGGCCATCTATTTGCCAGATACTGTACAAGTCTCTGGAAGCAGAGAAGTAAACAAAATAATTACAAGAGACTGGGCACAGTGGCTTACACCTATAGTCCCCGCACTTGGGGAGGCCCAGGTGGAAGGATCACTTGAGCCCAGCAGTTTGAGACCAGCCTGGCCAATATGGTGAAACCCCATCACTACTAAAAATACAAAAATTAGGCCGGGTGCGGTGGCTCATGCCTGTAATCCCAGCACTTTAGGAGTCCAAGGCGGGTGGATCACGAGGTCAGGAGTTCAAGACCAGCCTGGCCAAGATGGTGAAACCCTGTCTTTACTAAAAATACAAAAAATTAGCCAGGCATGGTGGCAGGCGCCTGTAATCCCAGCTACTCGGGAGGCTGAGGCAGAGAATTGCTTGAACCCGGGAGGCAGAGGTTGCAGTGAGCTGAGATAGCGCCACTGCACTCCATCCTGTATGACAGTGAAACTCTGTCTCAGAAAAAACATAAAACTAAAAATAAAATAAAACAATAAAAATATATAAGTAAAAATAAAAATACAAAAATTAGCCAGGTGTGGTGGCGAGTGCCTGTAGTCCCAGCTACTCGGGAGACTGAGGCAGAAGAATCACTTGAACCCAGCAGGCGGAGGTTGCAGTGAGCCGAGATCGCGCCACTGCACTCCTGAAGGGGTGGGTTGCCCCTCCACACCTGTGGGTGTTTCTCGTTAGGTGGAACGAGAGACTTGGAAAAGAAAAAGACACAGAGACAAAATATAGAGAAAGAAATAAGGGGACCCAGGGGACCAGCATTCAGCATGCGGAGGATCTTGCCGGCCTGAGTTCCCTTAGTATTTATTGATCATTCTTGGGTGTTTCTCGGAGAGGGGCATGTGGTAGGGTCATAGGATAATCATGGAGAGAAGGTCAGCAGATAAACACGTGAACAAAGGTCTCTGCATCATAGACAAGGTAAAGATTTAAGTGCTGTGCTTTAGATACGCATACACATAAACATCTCAATGCCTTACAGAGCAGTATTGTTGCCCGCATGTCCCACCTCCAGCCCTAAGGCAGTTTTCCCCATCTCAGTAGATGGAACATACAATCGGGTTTTATACTGAGACATTCCATTGCCCAGGGATGGGCAGGAGACAGATGCCTTCCTCTTGTCTCAACTGCAAAGAGGCATTCCTTCCTCTTATACTAATCCTCCTCAGCACAGACCCTTTATGGGTGTCGGGCTGGGGGACGGTCAGGTCTTTCCCTTCCCACGAGGCCATATTTCAGACTATCACGTGGGGAGAAACCTTGGACAATACCTGGCTTTCCTAGGCAGAGGTCCCTGTGGCTTTCCGCAGTGTTTGTGTCCCTGGGTACCTGAGATTAGGGAGTGGTGATGACTCTTAACGAGCATGGTGCCTTCAAGCGTCTGTTTAACAAAGCACATCTTGCACAGCCCTTAATCCATTTAACCCTGAGTTGACACAGCACATGTTTCAGAGAGCACGGGGTTGGGGGTAAGGTTATAGATTAACAGCATCTCAAGGCAGAAGAATTTTTCTTAGTACAGAACAAAATGGAGTCTCCTATGTCTACTTCTTTCTACACAGACAGTAAAAATCTGATCTCTCTTTCTTTTCCCCACACACTCCAGCTTGGGCGACAGAGTGAGACTCTGTCTCAAAAAAAAAAAAAGAAAAGAAAAGAAAAAGAAAAGATCTCACCACGTTGCCCAGGCTGATCTCCAACTCCTGGGCTCAAGCTATCGTCCTGCCTTGGCCTACCAAAGCACTGAGATTACAGGCATAAGCCACTGTGCCCAGCCCCGGTAGGATTTCTTGCAGAAACAAACAAGTTCTTTCTAAAATGTACATGGAAAGGCAAGGGAAGTAGAAAGAACAGTGAAAAGGATTTTGAAAAAGAATGAAGTTGGAAGAACTGTGCTATCCAACTGTGAGACTCAATGTAACACTACAGTAATTAAGCCAATGTGGTATTAGTGAAGAAACAGACACATAGTAAGAGAGTGAAATAGAGAGCCAGAAATACACCCATGAAAATATGGCCAATTCACTTCTGATAAAAATGTAAAAAAAATTCAATGGAGGAAGGATAATTTTTTTTCTTTTCTTTTTTTTTTTTGGAGATAGAATTTCATTCTTGTCGCCCAGGCTGTAATGCAGTGGTGCGATCTCGGCTCACGGCAATCTCTGCCTCCCGGGTTCAAGCGATTCTCCTGCCTCAGACTCCCGAGTAGCTGAGATTACAGGTGCGCGCTACCACTCCTGGCTAATTTTTTGTATTTTTAGTAGAAACGGGGTTTCACCATGTTGGCCCGGTTGGTCTTAAACTCCTGACCTCAGGTGATCTACCCGCCTCAGCCTCCCAAAGTGCTGGGATTACAGGTGTAAGCCACCGTAACTGGCCACAAAGCAAACGTTTTTAATTTAATGAGATCCAATTTATCCATTTTGTCATCTAAGAACTCTACTTATCCCAGGTTCCAAAGATTTTCTCTTTAAAAACAGGATAGTTTGTTAACAAGTCGGATTGAAAAACTGGGGGGGATCTATATGCAAAGGAAGTGTGCCTCCCCCAAAACATGACACCTCACACAAAAACCAACTTAAAATGCCTCCTAGGTTTAAATGTAAAACTCTGAAACTTTTAGAAAAAGAGAAAAGTTTCCCAAAGAGAAAATCTTTGGAACCTGGGATAAGTAAAGAGTTCTTAGATGAGAAAATCGGTAAATTGGATCTCATTAAATTAAAAACGTTCGCTTTGCAGCCAGGCCCGGTGGCTCACACATGTAAACCCAGAACTTTGGGAGGCCGAGGCGGGTGGATCACGAGGTCAGGAGTGCAAGGCCAGCCTGGCCAAGATGTTGAAACCCTGTCTCTATTAAAAATACAAAAATTAGCCAGGTATGGTGCCAGGCGCCTGTAATCTCAGCTACTCAGGAGGCTGAGGCAGGAGAATCGCTTGAACCCAGGCAGCAGAGGTTGCAGTGAGCTGAGAACGCACCAGTGCACTCCAGCCTGGGTGTCAGAGTGAGACTCCACCTCAAAAAAAAAAAAAAAAAAAAAAAGCCCAAAAAGTTTTTGCTTTGCAGAAGACACATAAAGGTAGTGAAAAGTCTGGGTGCAGTGGCTCATGGCTGTAATCCCAACACTTTAGGAAGTCAAGACAGGAGATTCACTTGAGCCCAGGAGTTCAAGACCAGCCTGGGCAATATAGTGAGACGTTGTCTCTACCATTTAAAAAAGAGAGAGAAAATGAGTGAAAAAATGGCTAGATACAGAGACTCACACCTGTAATCTCAGCACGTCGGAAGGCCGAGGCAGGAGAATCACTATCACTGAGCTCAGAAGTTTGAGAACAGCCTGGGCAACACAGCAAGATTCCATTTCTACAAAATAAAAATTTTTTAAATTAGCCGGATATGGTGGCACATGCCTGTAGTCCAACTTATTCAGAAGGCTGAGGCAGGAAGATCACTTGAGCCCAGGAGTTGAGGCTGTGGTAAGCCATGATTGCACTACTGCACTCCAGCCTTGGCAACAAAGTGAGACCCTGTCTCTCAAAAAAAAAAAAAAAAAAAAAAAGATTAAGAGAAAAAAAGACACAGCTGGGCACAGAGGATCACACCTGTAATCCCTACACTTTGGGAGGCCAAGGTCTGTGGATCGCTTGAGGACAGGAGTTCCGGACTAGCTTGGGCAACATGGCAAAACCCGCCTCTACTAAAAAATATTAAAAAATTAGCCAGGTGTGGCAGCGCAAGCCTGTAATTCCAGCTACTGGGGAGGCTGAGTCAGGAGAATCGCTTGAACCTGGGAGGCAGAGGTTGCGGTGAGCCAAGATCACACCGCTGCACGTGTGGGCAACAGAGTGAGACTCTGTCTCAAAAAAAAAAAAAAAAAAAAAAAGAGAGATGAGAAGATGAGCTACAGACTAGGATAAAATATTTGCTATCATATATCTAACAGAGAATTTATATCCAGAATATATAAGCAACATTCAAAATTCAATAGGATAAAATATTTGCTATCATATATCTAACAGAGAATTTATATCCAGAATATATAAGCAACATTCAAAATTCAATAGGATAAAATATTTGCTATCATATATCTGACAGAATTTATATCCACAATTTATAAGCAACATTCAAAATTCAATAGTAAACAGTGTAATGTGTAATAAAACATAGAACCCAGCCAGGTGCAGTGGCGCATGCCTGTAATCCCAGCACTTTGAGAGGCAGGGTGGCACATCCCTGTAGTTCTGGCTACTCGGGAGGCTGAGGCAGGAGAATTGCTTGAACCGGGAGGTAGAGGTTGCAGTGAGCTGAGATTGCGCCACTGCACTCCAGCCTGGGCAACAGAGCAAGATACTGTCTTGGAAGGCAGGAATGAATGAATGAATGAATGAATGAATAAATAAATAAATAAAACATACAACCCAACTTTAAAATGGGCAAAGAGTTGACAAGGCACTTCACTTAAGTGAACAGTAAGTGCATGAAAAGATACTCAATATCATTATCTGTTAAGGGAATGCAAATTAAACCACAGTGAGATATTACAAACCTATTAGAATGGCTCAAATAAAAAATATTGGCAATATCAAGTGCTGGTGAGGATGCAAAATAAACAGAACTCTCCTACATTGTTGGTGAAAACACAAAATTGTTCAGCCAGTCTGGAAAATAGTTAAATAGTTTGGTGGTTTCTTATAAATTTAAACACATTTACCACATAGCCAGAATTTTTTTTTTTTTTTTTGAGACAGAGTCTTGCTCTGTCGCCCAGGCTGGAGTGCAGTGGCGTGATCTCGGCTCACCGCAACCTCTGCCTCCTGGGTTCAAGCGATTCTCCTGCGTTACCATCCTGAGTAGCTGGGATTATGAGCACCTGCCGCCACACCCGTCTAATTTTTGTATTTTTAGTGAAGACGGGGTTTTGCCATGTTGGCCAGGCTGGTCTCAAACTCCCGACCTCAAGTGATCTGGCTGCCTTGGCCTCCCAAAGTGTTGGGATTATAGACATGAGCCATCGCACCCGGCCTCCATAGCCTTGAAATTCTATTCCTGGGCATTTGCTCTAAAACAGAGTTTATCAGCCTCTGTAGTATTGTAATTTTGGGACAAATAATTCTTTGTTTTAGGGGTGCTATGGTTTGAATGTTTCCATACCCTTAAAATTCATGTTGAAACCTAATCACCAATGTGACAGTATATACAGGTGGTGCCTTTAAAGGTGATTAGATTATAAGAGTAGAGCCATTATGGATGAGATTAATGCCCTTATAAAAGAGGCCCATAGGAACCCATTCATTCCTCCACCAAGTGTGAAGACACAGTGAGAAGATGCTATCTGTGAAATTAAAGATACTTCACCAGACACTTAACCAGCCAGCACCTTGATCTTGGACATCCTAGCCTCCAGATGCAGTGAGCTTTGATTGTGCCACTGCATTCCAGCCTGGGCAGCAGAGCGAGACCCTGTCTCAAAAAAAAAAAAAAAAAAAAAAAAAAAAAAAATATATATATATATATATATATATAAAGTTCAAGAACTTTTACGTTCACTCCAGTACTTTTGGGAAAATAATTTTCTAAGATATAAATAACTTTGAAACATGCACATTTGTGACTTGATGAATTGATTAGCAAATTGAGACTATCTTTTCCCCAATTCCTGTTGAGAAATCACTCAAACATCTGAAGCAAGAGCATTTTTCATAATTGCCTCATCTTCCTTTCCATATGGTGAAGCTTTAGGTACAAAATGTAGTGAGGAGGCTGGGCGTGGTGGCTCACGCCTGTAATCCCAGTGCTTTGGGAGGCCAAGGCCGGTGGATCACCTGAGGTCAGGAGTTCGAGGCCAGCCTGGCCAACACGGTGAAATCCTGTCTCTACTAAAAATACAAAATTAGGCCGGGTGCGGTGGCTCACACCTGTAGTCCCAGCACTTTGGGAGGCCAAGGCGGGCGGATCACAAGGTCAGGAGATCGAAACCATCCTGGTTAACATGGTGAAACCCGTCTCTACTAAAAATACAAAAAAAAAATTAGCCGGTTGTGGTGGCGGGCTCCTGTAGTCCCAGTTACTCGGGAGGCTGAGGCAGGAGAATGGCGTGAACCCGGGAGGCGGAGGTTTCAGTGAGCCAAGATCGTGCCACTGCACTCCAGCCTGGGGGACAGAGCGTGAGACTCCGTCTCAAAAAAAAAAAAAAAAATTAGCCAGGCGAGGAATCACATGTCTGTAATCCCAGCTACTTGGGAGGCTGAGGCAGGAGAATCGTTTGAACCCGGGAGGTGGAAGTTTCACTGAGCCAAGATTACGCCACTGCACTCCAGCCTGGGTGAAAGGGTGAGACCCTGTCAAACAAACAAACAAAAAAAACGTGGTGAGGAAATTAACTTTGAGAAGGAGCCAAAGCCCCATGCGGTGGTTGTGAACTATGATATAAATGCACTGCTGTTTATCACAGTCATCCTCTGTAATATTTCCCGTCTGGAGGACAGAAAGCCCAGAACTGATGCCTCTGATTGAATGTGAAAAGCGAATTCCTGCCATGACTCAAGGTGACTGTCCGTCTCTCAGGACGCAGAATGCCGTGCTACATGTCATGCTGCTTCTTTTGCTTCAACTTTCTAATGCACACTTCCTCTTTTTTTTTTTTTTTTCCCGAGATGTAGTCTTGCTCTGTCGCCCAGGCTGGAGTACAGTGGCACGATCTCAGCTCACTGCAACTTCCACCTCCTGGGTTCAAGTGATTCTCCTTCCCCAGCCTCCCAAGTAGCTGAGATTACAGGCGCCTGCCACCACAGCCAGCTAATTTTTGTATTTTTAGTAGAGACGGGGTTTCACCATATTGGCCAGCTGGTCTTGAACTCCTGACCTCGTGATCCACCAGCCTCGGCCTCCCAAAGTGCAGGGATTGCTGGCATGAGCCACCGCGCCTGGCCAAATGCACACTTTCTTTCCCTGACTTGGGCTGTCATTTAGATGCAAGGGCAACTGCACAACACAGGGAACTTTCCAGTAGGAAGTAACCACTGTGATTTGGGGTCCTGGAAAAAAGTCCCTTTATGATCATGCAGCCTTGGTCAGGTTCCTTTTTTTTTTTTTTTTTTGAGACGGAGTTTTGCTCTTGTTGCCCAGACTGAAGTGCAATGGCGCGATCTCGGCTCACCGCAAACTCCACCTTCCAGGTTAAAGCGATTCTCCTGCCTCAGCCTCCTGAGTAGCTGGAATTACAGGCACCTGCCACCACGCCCAGCTAATTTTGTATTTTTAGTAGAGACGGGGTTTCTCCATGTTGGTCAGTCTGGTCTCGAACTCCCGACCTCAGGTGATCTGCCCGCCTCGGCCTCCCAAAGTGCTGGGATTACAGGTGTGTGAGCCACCATGCTCGACTTTTTTTTTTTTTTTTTTTTTTTGAGACAGGTCTTGCTCTGTCACCCAGCCTAAAGTGCAGTGGTGAGCTCACAGCTCAGTGCAGCCTCCACCTCCAGGACTCAAGCAGTCATCCCTCCTCAGCCTTCCGAGTAGCTGAGACTACAAGTATACATCACCGTGCTCGGCTACTTCTTTTTTTTTTTTTTTTTTCCAGAGACGGGGGTCTCACTATGTTTCCCAGGCTGGTCTTGAACTCCTGGGCTTAAGCGATCCCGCCTAGGCCTCCCAAAGTGCTGGGATTACAGGCATGAGCCACCATGCCCAGCCCATTTTATTTTACTTTAATAGCAGCTTTGAGATATAATTCACATACTGTAAAGATAACGCTTTGTTTTGTTTTTGGTTTTGAGACAGATCTAACTCTGGCACTCTGGTGCCCAGGCTAGAGTGCAGTGACACAATCATAGTTCAGTGTCACCTCTACCTCCTGGGCTCGAGCAATCCTCCCACCTCAGCCTCCTGAGTAGCTGGGACCAATGGTGCACGCCGCCACGCCTGGCTAATATTTTAATTTTTTTGTAGAGATGGGGTCTCCCTTTGTTACCGAGGCTGGTCTCGAACTCCTGGCCTCAAGGGACCCTTCTGCCTCAGCCTCCCAAAGTGTTGAGATTACAGGCATGAGCCACCACACCCAGCAAGATCACTCTCTTAAAGTGTTTGGCTGGGTGGGGTGGCTCAGTCCTCCTAGCACTTTAGGAATCCGAGGCAGCCAGATCCCTTGAGCCCAGGAGTTCGAGACCAGCCTAGGCAACATGGCAAATCCCTGTCTCTACCAAGAAAAATACAAAAATTAGCCGAGCACATTGATACATGCCTGTAGTCCCAGCTACTCAGGGGAGGCTGAGGTGGGAGGATCACTTGAGCCCAGGAGGCGTAGGCAGCAGTGAGCAAAGATCACGCCACTGCACTCCAGCCTGGGCAATTAGAGCCAGACCCTGTCTCAAAAATAAAAATAAATAAATAAATAAATAAATAAAGTATATAATTAGGATAATTAGGTGATTTTTAGCATATTCATAGACTCATGCATCAATCATCGTTACCTAATTCCACAACATTTCCATTACTCCCAAAATAAACTTTGTCCCCACTAGCAGTTCCCCCTCCTCCAGCCCCCCTGACAAACACTAAGCTACTTTCTTCCTCTGTGGATTTGCCTATTCTGGACATTTCATATAAATGGAATCATACAGTAGCATGCAGTAGGTGGCCTTTTGTGTCTGGCTTCTTTCACTTCACATAATGATTTCAAGGTTCATCCATGCTGTAGCGTGAATCAGTACTTCAAACCTTCCTACAGCCGAATAATAGTCTGTTCTATGGATATACCAAATTTTGTTCAAGTATTCATCAGTTCATGGACATTTGGGTTATTTTCACTTTCTAGCTATTATGAATAATGCTGCTATGAGCATTCATGTACAAGTCTTTATGGGAACAGGTTTTCTGTGTGTGTATATATATATTTTTGTTTGTTTGTTTGAGATGGAGTCTCACTCTGTTGCCCAGGCTGTAGTGCAGTGGCACAATCTAGGCTCATGGCAACCTCTGCCCCCCAGGTTCAAGCAATTCTTGGGCCTTAGCCTCCCAAGTAGCTGGGACTACAGGCGCATGCCACCACACATGGCTAATTTTTGTATTTTTAGTAGAGATACGATTTCACCATGTTGCCCAGGCTTGTCTCGAACTCCTGACCTCAAGTGATTTGCCTGTCTCGGCCTCCCAGAGTGCTGGGATCACAGGCGTGAGCCACTGCGCCCGGACCAGAACTCATTATTTTAGAGGGATCCCAGCATTCATCCATTCATGGGCTCAGAGCCTTCATGACCTAGTCACCTCTTAAAAATCTCACCTCTCAACACTGTTGCACTGGGGATTCAGTTTCCAACGTGTGAACTTTGGGGGACACATTCAAACCACAGCACTGCCTGAGGCCTCAATTCTACCGTCCCAGCCTATGGCACTTTGGCCAAAAGCTTCTCTGTTTCTCCTATTAACTTTTAGGAGAATTTCTAATTTTAGTAAATAATAATGACCAGCATGCTCACTTTGCTGAGAGTTCTCCTGGGTTGGCTATAACGTCAAGGCCTGTTCATATTTCCGTTTTCAGTCATTTATTCCCTTCCTCGCTGGACCTATTTTTAAAATTTACCAAATCAAACAAAAGCAGTTTCAGAAAAACAGCTGGCCACATCACAGTTTGGTTCAGTACAGAAAGTCTGACTGTGTGAAAGCTCTTTAAAAAAGAAAGGGGCTGGGCACAGTGGTTCACACCTGTAATCCCAGCACTTTGGAAGGCTGAGGCAGGCAGATCACGAGGTCAGGAGTTTGAGACCAGCTTGGCCAACGCAGTGAAACCACATCTCTACTAGAAATACCAAAAATAACTGGGTGTGGTGGCGGGCACCTGTAATTCCAGCTACTCTGGAGGCTGAGGCAGGAGAATCGCTTAAACCCGGGACGTGGCGGTTGCAGTGAGCCAAGATCGTACCACTGCACTCCAGCCTGGGCGACAGTGCGAGACTCCAACTCAAAAAAAAAAAAAAAAGGTTCCCACCAATTTAGACTTTCCAATCGATGAGAGCTGTCAACCTTATCAAGTAGTGAGAGGTTTGGTGAGAGCTCTGAGTCAATACGAAGGCAGTTACAATATTTAAATTCAAATTCTTTTCACATATGGTTTTTTTTAGCAGCTAATAGATATTCCCTTTACCCTGCACTTGATTCCCCAAATCTAATGTGTGATAATAAAATTATGAATATATGAATAATTTGCACACATTAAATTTTGGAATTGCTCTGAAAAGTGTTACCATGCATTGTTAATATTTTTTTGGAAACTTCCTGATTAAGAGGTTTTCGGAAATGGAGAACATCAGTTTGGAGCTACGATTAAAATGAATTCCTTTATTTCTAGGTTAAAGATTCTGTTGATGGTGCAGATGACATTATTTTAATGTAAATGTGAGCCTACTCTTAAGTCTTTCACTTAATGTGTTTTCATGGTGAATCTAATGATATGCAAACTCAAGCTTTCAAAATAGATGTCTCTTCCTTGTTTCAACAGGCCGAAATGCTAGGCAAACTCTGCTTTTTTCATTATTTTAGCAGTTATTGGAAAAGTCCACTTTGGACATGTGATTTTTCTAACACTTATTGCTATCCTCACAGAGGATTCATTTTTTATAGCCTTGTGTCAATACAAAACAAATGCTGATCTAAATAATGAAAGCTCGCATTCACAGGGCCCTTGGGAGATGCTGGGTGCTGTGCTGTGTGTTTTGCAATGATTCTCAGCTGATCTTCTCATCAACCCTGTAAGGTGTATTATTACTCCCATTCCACAGATATAAGTAGGCTAAGGCTGACGCTGAGAAGTTACAGCTCTTGCCCAAGGTCCAACAGCAAGAATAGGGCAACGGGGCCAGGCACAGTGGCTCACACCTGTAATCCCGGCCCTTTGAGAGGCTGAGGCGGGAGGATCAGATGAGCCCAGGAGTTCAAGACCAGACGGGCAACGTAGTGAGACCTCATCTCTACTAAAAAAAAATTTTTTAAATTACCCAGGTGTAGTGGCAGACACCTGTAGTCCCAGTCACTCAGGAGGCTGAGGCAGGCAGATTGCTTGAGCCTAAAAATTTGAGACAGCAGTGAGCTATGACTGTGCCACTGCACTCCAGCCTCGGTGACAGAGACCATGTCTAAAAAAACAAAACAAAACAAACAAAAAAAAAGAGTAGGGCAACAGGTAAAAAGTAAAGAGTTTAAAGTAGGTAAGTGAGATCAGATTTGTGTTAATAAGAGGGGAAAGGATAGATGAAAAGCTGTTATAATAATTTAGTGGGAGCAACGGACAGGATTTAGAGTGATGAACCCAAGACAAGCTAAAGCTGATTAAATGGTACAGTGGACTAGATGTGAAGGAATTGATTCACCCAAAAAAATTTAGGCCAGGCGTGGTGGCTCATGCCTGTAATCCCAGCACTTTGGGAGGCCAAGGAGGGCCGATCACTGGAGGTCAGGAGACGGAGACCAGCCTGGCCAACATGATGAAACCCCGTCTCTACTAAAAATACAAAAATTAGCCGGGCGTGGTAGCAGGCACCTGTAATCCCAGCTACTCAGGAGGCTGAGGTAGGAGAATCGCTTGAACCCCGAAGGCGGAGGTTGCAGTGAGCTGAGAACATGCCACTGCACTCCAGCCTAGGTGACAGAGTGAGACTCCATCTCAAAAAAAAAAAGAAAAAAAGCCCGTTCTGCCTGTTTCGTGAGAAGAGACTGCCATGGAGATAGAGGGGAAGCTGCAGGCACTTAAGAGGTAAGGTAGGTGCAATTCTTCTTATTACTCCCCTTCCACAGATGCGTAGGCTGAGGCTAAAGCTGAGAAGTTACAGCTCTTGCCCAAGGTCCAACAGCAAGAATAGGGCAACGGGGCCAGGCGTGGTGGCTCACACCTGTAATCCCAGCAC
Source organism: Pongo pygmaeus (assembly GCF_028885625.2). Taxonomy (NCBI): domain Eukaryota; kingdom Metazoa; phylum Chordata; class Mammalia; order Primates; family Hominidae; genus Pongo; species Pongo pygmaeus. Next base: position 16,845,503 of record NC_072391.2, read on the forward strand.
TTTGGGAGGCCCAGGCGGGAGGATCAGATGAGCCCAGTAGTTCAAGACCAGCCTGGCCAACATGGTGAAACCCCGTCTCTACAAAAAATACAAAAGTTGGTCGGGCACTGTGGTTCACAAGGTCCCAGCATTTTGGGAGGCCAAGGCAGGTGGATCACGAGGTCAGGAGATGGAGACCATCCTGGCTAACATGGTGAAACCCCGTCTCTACTAAAAATACAAAACTTAGCCGGGCGTGGTGGCACACGCCTGTAGTCCCAGCTACTCGGGAGGCTGAGGCAGGAGAATTGCTTGAACCCGAGAGGCGGAGGTTGCAGTGAGCTGAGATTGCGCTGCTGCACTCCAGCCTGGGCGACAGAGCGAGACTCCATCTCAAAAAAAAAAAAAAAGTTAGACAGGTGTGGTGGCACATACCTGTAATCCCAGCCACTTGGGAGGCTGAGGCAGGAGAATCGCTTGAACCCCAAGCAGTGGAGGCTACAGTAAGCTGAGATCACACCAATGCATCCCAGCCTCAACGACAGAGCTAGACTCCATCTCAAAAGAAGAAGAATAATTAATTAATTAATTAAAAATAAAAATAATAGCCATCTTGGCAACAATTGGTGCTGCCTAAAGGAGGAGGCAGGGCCAGCTGTGGAGCCTTCCTGGGGGCCTGGTCAGCAGGGTACCTGTTCTTCACCCCCTAGTGCCTGGTACCCCTGGGGTGAAGCCAACTGAGCATGGAGACTGAGAGTCTGCCAAGAGCAAGAGAGGTTTTCAGGAGGAGACCTCGAGAAGCCTGGTTCCAATGCCAGCATGAGCATCTGGTTCTCAGTCAGCGTCCCTCCTGGGCATTCTGCAGGAGATCGTTTTCTTTTCTTTTCTGTTCTGTTCTGTTCTTTTCTTTTCTGACAGAGTCTCACTCTGTTCCCTAGGCTGGAGTGCAGTGGTGGGATCTCAGCTCACTGCAACCTCCACCTCCTGAGTTCAAGTGATTCTCCTGCCTCAGCCTCCCAAGTAGCTACAGGTGCTACAGGTACCTGCACTACAGGTGTCTGCCACCACGCCCGGCTAATTTTTGTACTTTTAATAGAGATGGGGTTTCACCATGTTGGCCAGGCTGGTCTCAAACTCCTGACCTCAGGTGATCTGCCCGCCTCAGCCTCCCAAAGTGCTGAAATTACAGGCGTGAGCCACTGAGCCTGGCAAGAGATCATTTCTCATCCAGATGGCTACTGAGAGCAGGACTCCAGAGAGTGTTCATTTTTTAGTGCAAAGTGGGAACCAGGCCTTGAACCCACCCTGTGGGCTTTCTACTAAGAGCCCACAGAGCCAGGTTCAAGGCCTGGTTCTCCCACTTACAGGGCTTGAGCAATTCACTTTCCCTCCCTGAGTGTTGATGACCTGTGCTGTGAAATAGAGACAGACACCTACGACCTGCTGTCAGAGCCCATCAAGGTAAGATCACAAGAGGGAGGTGCCCATCAACATGGGTCTTGTTCATGGAAGAGAGGCAGAGGAAAGATTCATGCGTAATTAATGACTGGCGGCAATTTCCTGCCTGCCTTTGGAATGAATCAAAAATAAGTGAAAACGTGTGGCTGAGGCAAAGCATTTGGGTCTGCGGGGACTCTGCAGTGGACCAGAGGAGGCCTGGGCCTGGCTGAGTCATCTAAGTGGGTGATCGGTTTTTTCCTGTTTGCAAAATGAGAGTCATGTTCCAGAGGGGATACGTGGAGTGGGATTAAACGTTTCCCTCCAAGCATCCTCCCAGTGGAAGGCTTCCCAAGCAGCATCACTGGGTAACTTTCCGTTGCCACTATCTGAAAGAAGTGGGAGGAGGAATGGCAAATTTCTTTTTTCTTTTTTTTGTTTTTGAGACAGAATCTCGCCGGAGTCCAGTGGTGCGATCTCGGCTCACTGCAACCTCTGCCTCTCAGGTTCAAGCAATTCTCCTGCCTCAGCCTCCCAAGTAGCTAGCTGGGAATAAAGGGGCATGCCACCATGCCTGGCTATTTTTGGTTTTTTTTGTATTTTTAGTAGAGACAGGGTTTCACCATGTTGGCCAGGGTGGTCTCGATCTTCTGACCTCATGATCCACCTGCCTCAGCCTCCCAAAGTGCTGGGATTACAGGCGTGAGCCACCACGCTTGGCCAGAATGGCAAATTTCTTATCCAAAGATAGTGTCTCTCTAAATCCCGAAACCCTTTTTTTTTTTTTTTTTGAGACAGAGTTTCACTCAGTCACCTAGGCTAGAGTACAGTGGTACCATCTTGGTTCACTGCAAACCCCGCCTCCCAAGTTCAAGTGATTCTCATGCCTCACCCTCTAGAGTAGCTGGGATTACAGGCATGTGCCACCACGGCCAGCTAATTTTTGTATTTTTAGTAGAGATGGAGTTTCACCATGTTGACCAGGCTGGTCTCGGACTCCTGGCCTCAATCCACCATGCTGGGATTATAGGTGTGAATCACCACACCCAGCCTAAATTCTGAAATCTTTATAGATGAAATGAATTTCTTCAAAATAATCCAGGAGAGGCAGATGTAGGTACGTGTATAGATTATACCAAGTCAGCCTGACTTGGTGGGTGATGGATATGTGAGGGATTTTTTTTTAATCAATAAAAGTTTGTTGTTTTTAAATAGCAAAAAGTTTTTTTTTGTTGTTTTTTGTTTTTTTTTTTGAGACAGAGTCTCGCTCTGTTGCCCAGGCTGGAGTGCAGTGGTGCCATCTTGGCTCACTGCAAGCTCTGCCTCCCAAGTTCACACCATTCTCCTGCCTCAGCCTCCTGAGTAGCTGGGACTACAGACTCCCGCCACCACACCTGGCTAATTTTTTGTATTTTTAGTAGAGATGGGGTTTCACCGTGTTAGCCAGGATGGTCTCGATCTCCTGACCTCGTGATCCTACCGCCTTGGCCTCCCAAAGTGCTGGGATTACAGGCATGAGCCACCACAGCCAGCCCCGCAAAAAGTTATTTTAAATATAATATCCAATACTCAATATGTATCAAGTCTTTTTTCTTTTTAAAAAAATTTTTATTTCTCAATTATACCTAAAAGAGTCTTTTTAAAGTTAACATTCTCTTTTTTTTCTTTTTTCTTTCTTTTTTTTTTTTTTTTTTAGAGACAGAGTCTTACTCTGTCACCCAGGCTGGAGTGTGGTGTGCAATCATAACTCACTGTAACCTTAAACTCCTGGGTTCAAGTGATTCTTCTGCCTCAGCCTCCCCAGTAGCTGGGATTATAGGCTTGCAACCACGACTGGCTAATTTTTTTTTAGAGATGGGGTCTCGCTATATTGCCCAGGCTGGTCTCAAACTTCTGGTCTCAAGTGATCCTCCCACCTCAGTTTCCCAAACTTTTGGGATTACAGGCATTAGCCACCATGCCTGGCCTAAAATTAATATTTTTTAACCAAGCAATTCCACGTTTAGGAATTTTGCATGAAAGAGATACAAAGCAGATTACTAGAAAGAGCTGGGTGGTTTTTAACTGCAAAAAAAAATTGGAAATAACCAAAATGCCTATTAATAAAAGACTGCTTAAAAATTATAGTATGCCTGTTCAATAGAATGCTAAGCACTGTTTACCAAAAAAAGATGACATGAGGCTGGGCATGGTGGCTCATGCCTATAATCCCAGGACTTTGGGAGGCCAAGGCGGGCAAATCCCTTGAGGTCAGGAGTTGGAGACTAGCCTGGCCAACATGATGAAATCCCGTCTCTACTAAAAATACAAAAATTAGCCAGGCATGTTAGTGTGCGCCTGTAATCCCAGCTACTCGGGAGGCTGAGGCAGGAGACTCGTGCCACTGCATTCCAGCCCAGACCACAGAGCAAGGCTCTGTCTCCAAAAAAAAAAAAAAAAAAAAAAATTAAAGTAAATAAATAAGTAAATAAAAATAAAGGATGATCTGAAAGCAAAAAATAAACTAAGAAAAATATTTGTATCTGAGGCCAGGCACAGTGGCTAACGCCTGTAATCCTAGCACTTTGAGAAGCCAAGGTGGGTGAATCACGAGGTCAGGAGATTGAGACCATCCTGGCTAACACGGGGAAACTCCGTCTCTACTAAAAATACGAAAAGTTAGCCAGGCATGGTGGCATGCACCTGTAGTCTCAGCTACTCGAGAGGCTGAGGCAGGAGAATCGCTTGAACCCCGGAGGCAGAGGTTGCAGTGAGCCAAGATTGCTCCACTGCACTCCACCCTGAGCGACAGAGCAAGACTCCATCTCAAAAAAACAAAAACAAAACCAAAAACAGAAAAAAAACCCCAAAATTAGCCGGGCGTGGTGGCAGGTGCCTGTAATCCCAGCTACTTGTGAGGCTGAGGCAGGAGAATCACTTGAACCCAGGAGGCAGAGGTTGCAGTGAGCCAACATTGCGCCACTGCACTCCAGGCTGAGCGACAGAGACTCCACCTTGAAAAAAAAAAATACAGAATGAATTAGGTTTTTCAATGCAGCACTGAAGTCCTCCAAGTCCGTCAAATGGTTAAATAAATTTGATGGAATGAATTCAGCAGAGACCTGAACAGGGACCAGAAGCGACCATGAGAACATGAGCACTCTAGTGCTCTTGACCTTCAGAATCCACAGGGAATACACTAGGGGTTCAAGTCAGTCTTTTTAGAATCCAAGGGGCAGAGAGATCCCAAATAGCATCTGGGGACATGTAAACATTGAAGGAGATTTTTATGTTCTAACAAAGAAAGATGGCCATAAGCGCCAGGCGCGGTGGCTCACGCCTGTAATCCCAGCACTTTGGGAGGCCAAGGTGGGTGGATTACCTGAGGTCAGGAGTTCGAGACCAGCCTGGCCAACATGGCAAAACCCTATCTCTACTAAAAAATGCAAAAATTATCCAGGCATGGTGGCATGTGCCTGTAGTCCCAACTACTCAGGAGGCTGAGGAAGGAGAATCACTTGAATCCAGGAGGCAGAGGTTGCAGTGAGCCTAGATTGTGCCACTGCACTTCAGCCTGGGTGACAGAGCAAGACTCTGTCTCAAAAAAAAAAAAAAAAGAAAAAGAAAGATGGCCATAGTACACTATTAAGTTTTGGGTGTAGGGGTTAGTCATCGAATATTGTTAAGGTGGGTCCTATTTCCATTTGAAATGTAAATATCACGTACATGACAATAGATTCTTTCATATAGATTCAAGATCAAAACGGCATACATGCTAAGATAGACTGTTGACTCCAGGGGTTTATTTTCTTATTTATTTTTATTTTTTATTTTTGAGACGGAGTCTTGCTCTATCATCCAGGCTGGAGTGCAGTGGCGCGATCTCAGCTCACTGCAAGCTCGGCCTCCCCGGTTCACACCATTCTCCTGCCTCAGCCTTCTGAGTAGCTGGGACTACAGACGCCCGCCACCACACCCAGCTAATTTTTTTCTTTGTAATTTTTAGTAGAGACTGGGTCTCACCCTGTTAGCCAGGATGGTCTTGATCTCCTGACCTCGTCATCCACCCGCCTTGGCCTGCCAAAGTGCTGGGATTACAGGTGTGAGCCACCGCACCCGGCCTACTCCAGGGGTTTCTATCAATACCATAAGAAACCTTTTCCCTTTGACATACTCTGAATTTTGTTGTTTGGGGGCTGGGTGTGTGTGTGTGTGTGTGTGTGTGTGTTTGTGTGTGTGTGTGTGTACTCTGAATTTTGTTGTTTGGGGGCTGGGTGGGTGTGTGTGTGTGTGTGTGTGTGTATGTGCAGTGTCCATCTGTATCAGTGCCAGTGCCTGCTACATTCCTGGTTCTATATTGAGAAGAAGGATGTATAAAGAACCATGAAACATTAGCCCTCACTTTGTTTTGAATTCCAGAGTAATGTTAATTTTTCTTTTTTCTTTTTTTTCTTTTCTTTTGAGACGGAGTGTTGCTCTGTCGCCCAGGCTGGAGTGCAGTGGCATGATCTCGGCTCACTGCAAGCTCCGCTTCCCAGGTTCACACCATTCTCCTGCCTCAGCCTCCTGAGTAGCTGGGACTACAGGCGCCCGCCACCTCGCCCGGCTTATTTTTTTTTTATATTTTTTAGTAGAGACGGGGTTTCACCGTGTTAGCCAGGATGGTCTCGATCTCCTGACCTTGTGATCCGCCCGCCTCAGCCTCTCAAAGTGCTGGGTTGCCGAGTAATGTTAATTTTTCTCAAAACTGAATTTTCTTAAAAGAATTTTTTTTCTTTTAGATTTAATGAGGTATTGCTAACTGAAGCCAGTCTGACATAGTGAGAGAGATGTCAAATTGATTTGAAAGGTGTGCAGCCTGATTTAAAACTAAACCCTGAGTCCTTTTAAAGAACAATGAAACATATTTTACATGCAAAAAAATCATGTGTATATGTTAGTATATGCATAGGAAAAACTAGAAAGAGTGTTAGCCAAGCCATCCAATGTCTTATTTCTCTGTATGTTCTCAGCACCTTCTCAGTTAGATGCTGAGAACATACAGAGAAATAAGAAGTTTGAATGTAAATTCCATGAAGAAAGAGAACTTTTGTTTTGTTCTCTGTTATGTTCCCAGTGTCTGACACATGATATCTACTTGGTAAATATTTATGGGCTGGAAGGAAGCAGGAAGTGGGAGAGGATGAGAGGAGGGAGGGAGCGGTAGAAAAGAGTCCTGGCCCCCAAGTTGTTCACTGTTATTCACAGGCAGGCTTGGAAACAGATGTGTGGGCAGAGTGCAAAGAACATTGGGAGACAAGGGCTCTGAGTTGGTAGGGACTTTGCATAAACTCTCTCTTGTCCTTACGTTAGCATCCTCCTTCCCTCAAAAGAGAAGTCATTTGCAAAGTCATCAGGCATGAAGCCCATCTTCAAATTCAAGGCTTAGCGGGCATGGTGGTTCAGGCCTATAACCTCAGCATTTTGGGAGCAAGAGGATTGCTTGAGCCCATGAGTTCGAGACCAGTCTGGGCAACATAATGAGACCCTATCTCTTAGAAAAAAATTAATTAGGCCAGGTGCGGTGGCTCATGCCTGTAATCCCAGCACCTTGGGAGGCTGAGGTGGGCAGATCACCTGAGGTCAGGAGTTCAAGACAAGCCCGACCAACAGGACGAAACCCCATCACTACTACTAAAAATACAAAAATTAGCCAGGGGTGGTGGTGGGCTCCTGTAATCCCACCTACTCAGTAGGCTGAGGCAGGAGAATCGCTCAAACCCAGGAGGTGGTTACAATGAGCCAAGATCATGCCACTGCACTGCAGCCTGGGTGACAGAGCGAGACTCCATCTCGGAAAAATAATAAAAATAATAAATAATAATTAAAAAACAAATTCAAGGCTTATGTGATTGCAGAGAACACTCTTCTTTCAGGACAAATGAAAACCAGATATTCCTGTTAGGTTGGGGGCACAAGTGTTGGCAATGAATATACTGTATCTCCAAAGCAGGTAGATCTTAGACAACCAGAAACTCTGGGGAAAGGACACATTCATCAACCTCTGGGGGAACTGGCTTCAAGTAACTCAAAGGTGACACCCAATGTCGCTCTGGGGAACTACACAGACATCCTAAATGGTGTTAAAGAAGAGGGAACAAGGCTGCCCTTTACTTCCAATGCTGTCCAGCCAGCTCCATAAGGCTCTGAGAGGCTGGGCTAAGTGAGGAGACTGACCAGGGCTTGGTTAAAAGAGCCTTTCACTCAAAAGTAAGCCCAAAGCAAGATGAGCTGCATTGTCAGGGCTGCTGTATATTTTCTCTGCCTGAATAAGCTGCTGCTGATTTAGTTATCCGGGTTCTTCTCGGATTCCTGCGGCTGCATTTGAATAGCAGAAATCCTGGCAAGAGGAGATGAAGATTTGGGCTAAAAACTTCACTGAGGCTAACATCTCAGGAGGACCCTGGAGTCACAGGAGCCTGGGTGGGAATCTGCTTTGCCTCCTACCAGCTACGTAGCTCTGGTCACAGGCTTGCTAAGCCTCAGTTTCTTGCTTGTAAATGGAGATGATGATACCTATTTTGCGAGGTTGCCGAGTTGATTGCATGAGATCACTAACGCGTACAGTAATAAAACAGAAAAGGCTTAGCAAGTATTGCTGTCATTACTATTGTGGCTGACATTTACTAAGCCCTTACCAACCAAAGCCTTTGACGATCACTGTCTTTTTTCCTTCCTTCCTTCCTTTCTCTCTCTTTTTCTTTTTTTGAGACAGGGTCTCGCTCTGTTGCCCAGGCTGGAGTGCAGTGGCCTGATCACAGCATCATGGCTCACAGCAGCCTCAACCTCCTGGGCTCAAGCAATCCTCCCATCTCAGCCCCTTCCCCCACAAGAAGCTGGGATTACAGGCATGCGGCAGGCACCACACCCAGCTAATTTTCCAGTTTTTTGTAGAGACAATGTCTTGCTATGTTGCCCAGGCTGGTCTCCAAGTCCTGGCCTCAAGCAATCCACCCACTTCAGCCTCCCAAAGTGCTAGGATTACCACCACGAGCCACCACACCCAACAAATCACTCACTGCCTTTTTCAATGCTCACAACAAACCTCTGAAGTAGCTAATATTTCTTTTCTTTTTGAGACAGAGTTTCACTCTTGTCGCTCAGTCTGGAGTGCAGTGGCGCGATCTTGGCTCACTGCAACCTCCGCCTCCCGGGTTCAAGAGATTCTCCTGCCTCAGCCTCCCGAGTAGCTGGAATAACAGGCATGCGTCAACCACGGCCGGCTAATTTTGTATTTTTAGTAGAGACAGGGTTTCTCCACGTTGGTCAGGCTGATCTCAAACTCCCGACCTCAGGCGATCCGCCTGCCTCAGCCTCCCAAAGTGCTGGGATTACAGGCGTGAGCCACTGTGCCCGGCCTTTTTTAAAATTTTTAAATAAAATATGCTCAAGCCGGGTGCAGTGGCTCACGCCTGTAATCCCAGCACTTTGGGAGGCTGAGGCAGGTGGATCACCTGAGGTCGGGAGTTTGAGACCAGCCTGGCCAACATGGTGAAACCCCGTCTCTAGTAAAAGCACAAAAATTAGCCGGGTATGGTGGCACGCATCTGTAATCCCAGCTACTTAGGGGGCTGAGGCAGGAGAATCACTTGAACCTGCGAGGCAGAGGTTGCAGTGAGCCAAGATCACGCCACTGTACTTCAGCCTGGGCAGCAGAGTGAGACTCCATCTCAAAAAAAAAAAAAAAAAAAAAGGGTGTGTATATGTAACTGTAAAACTGCCGTAAGTGGCTACTCTTCTGCTTACAGGGTAGCCTGACTCTGCAGGAGCAGTCACAGAGCTGTAACACCTAAGGAGCTGTAATACCACTGCTTTAATAAAGCTGGTTTTTTGGTTTGTTTGTTTGTTTGTTTTACCTCCAGCTTGCCCTTCAGTTCTTTCCTGGGCAAAACCAAGAACCCTCATGGGCTAAGCCCCACTTTGGGGCTCACCTGCCCTGTGTCACTGGTAAGTTTCATCTGGCCTCTGGGGAGAAGGTTGTTAATGTTAAGCGTGGTTTAGAGTCTGACAGATGAACAGATAGTAAAGAGGCAGGCAGGAGAAAGAGGGGAAGGCATATCCCTTGCCTCCAGCCTTCCAGAGTCCAGGAGAAATTGTAGCAGGAACAGGGCAGGGCTGTTTCTAACTGCAACCAAGTGCAGGAAATCAACCAGATTACACACTGTTCAGATTGCTTGGCAAAAGCATGAACTGTGCAGATCTCTCAACAAGATAGTAAAACACCACTGAAAACAGCAACAAAGACAGGCTGCAAGCAACTAATTGAGGTGTCCAGAAGAGAGACTTAATACCACCACATCAAATTAGGCTCTGCCAAGCCCACAGCCCCCAGGCAACAGACTCTGGGTCTGGACATGACTAGAATGAGTCCTCAGTCTCCAACTGGTTTGTCCTGGACCTGTGGGAATAGCAGAGCTCTGTGAGACTTCCGTTACGATGTGTGTTTCAGTAAGAATTACTTAATGCATGAGAGCTGTGTGACAAATACAAGGGCCTTAAAATTTACTTGTACATTTCATCCTTTCTGTAAAAATAGCTTTGTTGAGATATAATTCACATGCCATACAATTCACCCTTTAAAGTGAACAATTCCATGGTTTTTAGTACATTCAAAGTTGCAGCATCTCACCACAATCAATTTTAGAATATTTTTATCATCCCCCCAAGAAATCCTATATTGGCCAGGTGCAGTGACTCACACCTGTAATCCCAGCACTTTGAGAGTCTGAGGTGGGAGGATCACTAGAGCCCAGGAGTTTGAGACCAGCCTGGGCAACATAGCAAGACCCACATCTCCACAAAAGTAAAAAAAATTAGCCAGGTGTGGTGGTGCACACCTGTTGTCCCAGCTACTTGGGAAGTTGAGGCAGGAGGATTGGTTGAGCTCGGGAGTCTGAGGGAGGCTGCAGTGAGCTATGATTGCACCACTGCACTCCAGTCTGGGTGACAGAGCGAGCCCTTGCCAGAAAGAAAAGAAAAAAAGGAGAGGAACGGGGAAGAGAGGGGAGGGGAGGGGAGGGGGAGGAGAAAGGGGAGGGGAGAGGTGGCCAAACACAGTGGCTCACTCCTGTAATCCCAGCACTTTGGGAGAATGAGGCAGGCAGATCACGAGGTCAGGAGTTTGAGACCAGCCTGACCAACGTGGTGAAACCCCGTTATCTACAAAAAGTACAAAAATTAGCCAGGCATGGTGGTGCACGCCTGTAGTCCCAGCTACTGAGCAGGCTGAGGCAGGAGAATCGCTTGAACCCAGGAAGCGAAGGTTGCAGTGAGCCAAGATTGTGCCACCATTCCATGCTGGGCGACAAAGCAAGCCTCCGTCTCAAAAAAAAAAAAAAAAAGAAGAAGAAAAGGAGAAGGAAAGAAAAAGGAAACAAAGGAAAGAAAAGAAAAAGACAGATTCTACACCCATTAACAGTCACTCCTGGCCAGGCGCGGTGGCTCATGCCTGTAATCCCAACACTTTGGGAGGCTGAGGCGGGCGAATCACCTGAGGTCGGGAGTTCAAGACCAGCCTCACCAACGTGGAGAAACTCCCTCTCTACTAAAAATACAAAATTAGCCAGGCATGTTGGTGCATGCCTGTAATCCCAGCTACTCGGGAGGCTGAGGCAGGAGAATCACTTGAACCTGTGAGGCAGAGGTTGCAGTGAGCCGAGATCGCACCACTGCACTCTAGCCTGGGCAACAAGAGCAAGACTCCATCTCAAAAAAAAAAAAAAAATAGCCGGGCGTGGTGGCGGGCGCCTGTAGTCCCAGCTACTCGGGGAGGCTGAGGCAGGAGAATGGCGTGAACCCCGGGAGGCGGAGTTTGCTGTGAGCCGAGATTACGCCACCGCACTCCAGCCTGGGGGACAGAGCGAGACTCCGTCTCAAAAAAAAAAAAAAAAAAAAAGGCCGGGCGTGGTGGCTCATGCCTGTAATCCCAGCACTTTGGGAGGCAGAGGCAGGCGGATCACGAGGTCAGGAGATCGAGACCATCCTGGCTAACACGGTGAAACCCCTTCTCTACTAAAAAACACAAAAAAATTAGCCGGGCGTGGTGGTGGGCGCTTGTAATCCCAGCTGCTCAGGAGGCTGAAGCAGGAGAATGGCGGGAAACCGGGAGGCGGAGCTTGCAGTGAGCCGAGACAGAGCAAGACTCCGTCTCAAAAACAAACAAACAAAAAAACCAAAAAAAAAAAAAAAAAAGTCACTCCCCATGTCTTTCCAGTCACTTCCCAGCCCCCAGGAAACAGGAATCCATTTTTGTCTCTGGATTTGCCTGTTCTGTACATTTCCTATAAATGGAATCATACACTATGTCATCTTCTGTGTCTGGCTTTCTTTTGCTCAGCATGTTTTCAGAGTGTAACCATATTGTAGCATGCACTTCATTCCTTTTTTTTGAGACAGAGTCTCACTCTGTCACCCAGGCTGGAGTTCAGGGGCACAGTCTTGGCTCACTGCAACCTCTGCCTCCCGAGTTCAAGCGATTCTCCTGTCTTGGCCTCCCAAGCAGCTGGGACACAGGCACCCACCACCACGCCCGGCTAATTTTTGTGCTTTTTTAGTAAGGACGGGGTTTCACCATGTTGGCCAGGCTGGTCTCGAACTCCTGACCTCAAACAATCCACCCACCTCGGCCTCCCAAAGTGCTAGGATTACAGGCGTGAGCCACCACGCCCACTTCATTCCTTTTTATGGCCAAATACTATTTCATTGTATGGATAGACCACATTTTCTTTATCCATTCATTAGTTGAGGGACATTTGGGTTGTCTACACTTTTTGGCTGTAACAGAGAGGAATGAGAGTACCGACAATAATGCTGCTATGGGCATTTGTGCACAATTTTTGAGTGGACAGACGTTTTCAGTGCTCTTGGGTATTTACCTAGGAGTGGAAATGCTGTTTATATGGTTAACTTTATGTTGCCCAGGCTGGAGTGCAGTGATGTGATCTCAGTTCACTGCAACATCTACCTCCTGGGTTCAAGCAGTTCTCTTGCCTCAGCCTCCCGAGTAGCTGGGATTACAGGCATCCACCACCATGCCCATTAATTTTTGTATTTTTAGTAGAGATGGGGTTAGAGACGGGGTTTCACCATGTTGGCCAGGCTGGTGATCCACGTGCCTCAGCCTCCCAAATTGCTGGGATTATAGGCATGAGCCATCGTGCCCAGCTATACCCTTTTTTTTTTTTTGAGACAGAGTTTCGCTCTTGTCGCCCAAGCTGGAGTGCAATGGCGTGATCTCAGCTCACTGCAACCTCCACCTCCCTAGTTCAAGTGATTCTCCTGCCTCAGCCTCCCAAGTAGCTGGGATTACAGGCACGCACCACCACGTCTGGCTAATTTTTTGTATTTTTAGTGGAGAGGAGGTTTCACCATGTTGGCCAGGCTGGTCTTGAACTCCTGACCTCAGGTGATCCACCCACCTCGGCCTCCCAAAGTGCTGGGATTACAGCTGTGAGCCACCGCGCCCGGCCATATACCCACTGTTAATAACATGCAGATTAAGGCTGGGTGCAGTGGCTCATGCCTGTAATCCCAGCACTTTGGGAGGCCTAGGTGGGCAGATCAAGAGGTCAGGAGATCAAGACCATCCTGGCCAACATGGTGAAATCCCGTCTCTACTAAAAAATACAAAAAATTAGCAGGGCGTGGTGGCGTGCACCTGTCATCCCAGCTACTCAGGAGGCTGAGGCAGGGGAATCGCTTGAACCCGGGAGGCGGAGGTTGCAGTGAGCCGAGTTCCTGCCACTGCACTCCAGCCTGATGACAGAGCAAGATCCCGTCTCAAATAAATAATAAATAAATAAGCAAAGTGCCGATTAAGTAGTGGTTTATGTGGAATTTCTAGGGAAGGGGTGGTAACTTGTGGGTCCTCAGGGCATTGCCAGGACATGGGCAGTAAGTCCTGGAGTGTTGCCATGGTGATGGCAAACTGACATGGCACACTGCTGGGCATGTGTGATGGAAAGCTGCCTAGTCCTCAACTGGGTCCCGTGTCTGAGCCCCACCTCTGGAGTTAAGTCCCGCCTCCTACCTCAGTAAAAGCAGAAAGCCAAGGCCTCTGCTGATCTGGTGGGAGAGTCCACCTCATCTTTCCCCAAAGCTCCCTTCTTCCTGTGTGGGGATGAGGCAGGGAAGCTGTTATACACCTCCAGGGGACAACATCCACATCACAGTTCCTGGGGGCAGCGTTCACAGTGGGCAGGGCCCAGCCTACAAGGCGATAAGCTGTAGGTCTGTGGAGGGGAGATACTGGAGGAGAGAAAAGGATCCCACATTCATCCTCATCTATATCAACTCAATCTGTTACCTTTATCTCCCACAGCAGCCCTTACCCGTGCTGCCGGTGTTTCTGTTGACTGTGTAAATATTTTGTCTTACCAACAGAATTATGACATTTGAAGACAGGAAATAAAACTTACTTTTCTGGCTATCTTCCAGATACATTGTTATAAACCAAAACTGTGGACACATGGAATGGTAGGCAGAATAATGGCTCCTAAAAATATCCACTTCCTGATCCCCAGAACCTGTGAATATGTAACCTTATGTGGCAAAAGGGATGTTGCAGATGAGTTTGGAGATTCAGGTAAAGATATTGAGGCTGCGTGTCATGGCTCAAGCCTATAATCCCAGCACTTTGAGAGACTGAGGCAGGAGGATTGCTTGAGGCCAGGAATTTGAGACCACCCTGGGCAATATAGCAAGAGCCCATATCTACAAACAATTTAAAAAGTAGCCAGGCATGGTGGTATGTGCCTGTAGTTCCAGCTACTTGGGAGACAGGCAGGAGGATGGCTTGAGCACAGAAGTAGGAGGCTGCAGTGAGCTATGATTGCACCATGGCATTCCAGCCTGGATGATAGAGCGAGACCCTATCTCAAAAAGAAAGAGAGAGAGAGAGATCTTGAGATGAGAAGATCATGGGTTATTCAAATGGGCCTAGTGAAATGAGCTCATTCAAATGACTTCTTAAAAGAGTGTGGAAGGGCTGGGCATGGTGGTTCACGCTTGTAATCCCAGCACTTTGGGAGGCAGAGTCGGGTGGATCACCTGAGGTCAGGAGTTCAAGACCTGCCTGGCCAACATGGTGAAACCCTGTCTCTACTAAAAATACAAAAATTAGCTGGGCAAGATGGCAGGCGCCTATAATTCCAGCTACTCGGGAGGCTGAGGCAGGAGAATCACTTGAACCCGGGAGGCGGAGGTTGCAGTGAGCTGAGATCGAGCCATCGCACTACAGCCTGGGGGGCAAAAGTGAGACTTCATCTCAAAAAAAAAAAAAGGAGTGGGGAAGTAGTCTCAGAGTCATAGAAGTAAGTGTGACAATGGGAACTGAAGTTGGAGTGATGTGGGGCCATGAGCTAAGGAATTCAGGCAGCCTTTGGAAGCTGGAGAGGACAAGGAAACACATTCTCCCCCACGACTCCAGAAGGAATGCAGTCTTGCCAACCCATTTTGGACTTCTGACCTGCAGAGCTGTAAGGGAATGAATGTGGGTTGTCTAGAACCACTCAGTTTATGGAAATTTGTTATAGCAGCCACAGCAAACTCATATGCATCTACCCTCCTCCTCCACCTCACCACCATTGCCATCTTCAGGGTAAATGTTGACTGAGTTTACTGATGTAATCCTCATGAAAATGAATAAATGGAAAATATGTACAAGGGATACCACCCCTATTTTATTGAGACAGAGTCTCGCTATGTTGCCCAGGCTGGAATGCACTGCTACGAACACTGCTTACTGCAGCCTTGGTCTCCTGGGCTCAAGCCATCCTCTTGCCTCAGCCTCCTGAGTAGCTAGGACTACAGATGTGAGCCACCACACCTGGCTTCTTCTTTTTCTTTTTTTTCCTGTAGAGACAGGGTCTCACTATGTTGCCAAGGCTGCTCTCAAACTCCTGGGCTCAAGCGATCTGCCTGCCTCAGCCTCCCAAAGTTCCGGGATTACAGCTGGGAGTCACGGCAATGGGCATGTTACCCCCACTTTACAGATGAGAAACTGAGGCTTAGAAAGCTGACATAACGGAATTTTTTGTTTTGTTTTTATTGCAGCAGCAGAAGCTGATCTTAGCTAATGCAAACCAGAAAGCAGGCAATGGCCCTGAGCAGGATAAATCCTTAAGGAGGTACCATCTGGGACATACTGGGGGCTGAGCATGAGTTTTCCAGGTGACACTTTCACCTCCCAAGACACCTGTCTTGGGAATTTCTAATTTTTCTTTAATGAAATGCAGTATTTGTTGACAGCTAGGGATACAAGGGTGACCAAAAAAAAAGGAGACACCATTCCTGCTCACGCGATGCTGTGATGCTCACTTACAGCCAAGGGAGAAAGCAGGTTAGTCAGCTCACCACCGTGAAAAAGGACACATGGGAACCCTGCTAAGTGCTGTGTGTGAGGAGCAGTGTGAACACACACAATAGGGAAGCAACAGGTGCAATGATCTGTGGGCAGTGAGGAGTCGCTGAGCCTTAGAAGCTGGAAGGGAAGAGCCACCCGCCTCATCACTGGTGTCTGAGACGACAACAGTTTTTTGTTTTTTTGTTTTTGTTTTTGTTTTGAGACGGAATCTTGCTCTGCCGTCAGGCTGGAGTGCAGTGGTGCGATCTCAGCTCACTGCAATCTCCGCCTCCCGGGTTCAAGCGATTCTCCAGCCTCAGCCTCCCAAGTAGCTGGGATGACAGGCGCCCGCTACCACGCCCAGCTAATTTTTGTATTTTTAGCATAGATGGGGGTTTCACCACGTTGGCCAGGATGGTCTCGATCTCTTGACCCCGTGATCCACCTGCCTTGGCCTCCCAAAGTGCTGCGATTACAGGCGTGAGCTACCATGCCCAGCCTGACGACAGTTTTATTTTTCTCTCTTGGTCTCCTTTTTCCATACTTGGTACCAGTCCCAGGAGAGATGTGCAGCATTGCCACATGGAACTTCCGGAAGCAATTTGTCTGCTTTTTTTTTTTTTTTTGAGTCAGAGTCTCACTTTGTTGCCCAGGCTGGAGTGCAATGGTGCGATCTGGGCTCACTGTAACCTTCACTTCCCAGAGGCATGACCCACCACGCCCAGCCTCAATTATTTCTTTTATTGGGGTTAAATACATATCCTTATAAAATGTAAAATGTGGCCGAGTGCGGTAGCTCACACCTGTAATCCCAATACTTTGGAAGTCCAAGGCTGGATGATTGCTTGAGGCCAGGAGTTCAAGATCAGCCCCCATCAGATCAAGACCTCAGTTCTACAAAAATTTAAAAAATTAGCTAGGCATGACTGGGGACGGTGGCTCATGCCTGTAATCCCAGCACTTTGGGAGGCCGAGGCGGGCAGATCACGAGTTCAGAAGATCGATACCATCCTGGCTAACACAGTGAAACCCCATCTCTACTAAAAGTACAAAAAATTAGCCGGGTGTGGTGGCAGGCGCCTGTAGTCCCAGCTACTCAGGAGGCTGAAGCAGGAGAATGGCGTGAACCTGGGGGGTGGAGCTTGCAGTGAGCGGAGATCGTGCCACTGCACTCCAGCCTGGGTGATAGAGTGAGACTCCGTCTCAAAACAAAAAAAAAAAATTAGCTAGGCGTGAGGACATGCACCCACAGTCCTAGCTACTCAGCCTGGACTCGGTGGCTCACACCTGTACTCCCAGCACTTAGGGAGGCCAAGGCAGGTGAATCACTTGAGGCCAGGAGTTCGAGATCAACCTGGTCAATAGAGTGAAACCCTGTCTCTACTAAAAGTACAAAAATTAGCTGGACATGGTGGCAGGCACCTGTAATCTCAGCTATTTGGGAGGCTGAGGCAGGAGAATCGCTTGAACCTAGGAGGTGGAAAAAAAAAAAAAAAAGAAGCTGGGCAAGGGGACTCACACCTGTAATCCCAGCACTTTGGGAGGCCGGGGCAGGTGGATCACTTGAGGTCAGGAGTTTGAGACCAGACTGACCAACATGATGAAACCCAGTCTCTGCTAAAATACAAAAAATTAGCTGGGTGTGGTGGTGCATGCCTGTAATCCCAGCTACTCAGGAGGCTGAGGCAGGAGAATCTCTTGAATCCAGGCGGCGGAGGTTGCAGTGAGCCGAGATTGTGCCATTGCACTCCAACCTGGGCAACAAGAGCAAAACTCTTTCTCAAAAATAAAATAAAAAGGTACGTGATATGGTTTGGCTGTGTCCTCCCACCCAGATCTCACCTGGAATTGTAATAATCCCCATATGTCAAGGGCGGGGCCAGGTGAAGATAATTGAATCACTGGAGCAGTTTCCCCCATACTGTTCTCATGGTAGCAAATAAGTGTCGCGAGATCTGATGGTTTTATAAATGGGAGTTCCCCCACACAAGCTCTCTTGACAGCCTTTCTTCTCCTTTGACTTCCACCATGATTGGGAGGCCTCCCCAGCCATGTGGAACTGTGAGTGCATTAAAACTTTTTCCTTTATAAATTACCCAGTCTCGGGTATGTCTTTATTAGCAGCGTGAGAACCGACTAATATAGCACCATTTTAACCATTTCTAAGTGTACAATTTGGTGAATTAATTACATTCACAGTGTTGTACAACCATCACCACTACTTCCAAAATTTTTCATCACCCCAAACAGAAACTCCAAATCCGTTAAACAAGAATTCCCATTTCCCTCTTCCTCTAGCCCCTGGTAACCTCTAATCTATTTTCTGACTCTGTGAATTTGCCTGTTCTAGGTGCCTCCTATAAGTGGAGTCATACAGTATGTGCCCTTTTGTGTCTGCTTATTTCACTTAGCACCTTGTTTTCCAGGTTCACCCATGTTGCAGCATGTATAAGAGCATCATTCCTTTTTATGGCTGACTGATATTTCATTGTATGGAAATACCAGTGTAACACCTCATTCACTCAGACACAATGCTAGACCTTCAAGTGCTTTTCTGCTTTGGACATGTTGCTATGCTTGTTTCTCTTCCAGTCTCCCCATTCAAAAATTGGGAATATTTCTTAAAAGCAAGGGTCTGCAGAGAATCTTTTTTTTTTTTTTTTTTTTTTTTTGAGACAGAGTCTCACTCTGTTACGCAGGCCAGAGTGCAGTGGCTCAATCTTGGCTCACTGCAACCTCCACCTCCTGGGTTCCAGCAATTCTTGGGCCTCAGCCTCCTGAGGAGCTGGAATTACAGGTGCCTGCCAACACGCCCAGCTAATTTTTGTAGAGACGGTGTTTTACCCTGTTGCCCAGAATGGTCTGGAACTCCCGACCTCAAGTGATCCGCCTGCCTTGGCCTCCCAAAGTACTGGGATTACAGGCGTGAGCCACTGCACCCAGCCTCTTCCTAATATTTTCATTCTAATTTCTCACATTGAGAGTTCCCAGCAGGAATGCCCTCCCTGAGATTGTAACTCCTCTTCCTGCTTCTCCCTATACAACTAGGATTTGATAGAAAAGGGCTTCAGAAAGGGAGATGTATGCATGAACCCCCAAGTACTCAATGTAGGGGGACCCTCACCTGCACCCCTTGAGCAGCTTATAATTTTACAGCCCTGCGCATTATAACAACAGCAGCCTCCAAGTCCATCTCTTATCATCAAGAAGGGAAGTGCAAAGTGAGAGCAGCCAGTCCTCAAAGCCTTCCTTCCTGTCCCCGGAGTGTGTATGTTGCCAGTTTCAGGGCAAATTGAGGAAATAGAGACACTGAAGCCAGTTTGTCCAGAAGCGAATCATAGGCAGTTGAAAGCCCAGCTCTGTTCTGAAATAATGTTCTTGATATTTATATGAAATTATGCTGAAAGTAGATGGGAAGTTTTGTTTTAATTTGGCAAAATGAAAAGTTGACTTTGTTCTTCACCCAAAATTTTGGAAAATTTGCTTATCTGTGACATTCTAATTTCTGTTGAGATGCTGGTGCACTTGTGACTCAGAGAAGCCCATTGGCTAGGAGAGGAAGGGAATGGATCATTTAAACCCACTTGCAGCGTTAAAGGCAGAGAGAAAGAAAGAGATGCCAAGCTTCTTGTCATTGTTTTCATTATGGGGCATGTCAATATCTCAAAAAGTAAAGACAGTAGCATCTACCATCACTGGGCTTCAAAAATTATCAACCAAGGACGGCCAAGCTTGACTTATCTTTACCCCTGTCTACTTCCCCTTGGATTTTGTTTTTGTTTTTGTTTTGTTTTGTTTTTGAGACAGAGTCTTGTTCTGTCACCCAGGCTGGAGTGCAGTGGCAAGATCTTGACTCACTGCAACCTCCACCTCCCAGGTTCAAGCAGTTCTCCTGCCTCAGCTTCCCAAGTAGCTGGGACTACAGACACCTGCCACCACGCCCGACTAATTTTTATATTTTTGGTAGAGACGAGGTTTCACCATGTTGGCCAGGCTGATCTTGAATTCCGGACCTCAGGTGATCCACCCACGTCGGGCTCCCAAAGTGCTTCGATTACAGGCGTAAGCCACTGCGCCCAGTAAGTTTCCATTTTAAACACCCCACAGTCTCTGTATTTCCTATGAATTGGTAGTTGGATCTATAGACTTGTTTGTATTTATGTTCAATCTTTTTGTCAAAAATATTTCAAAAATGGTGTTGAGCGAGCTTTCCTCACAGACACACAATGACCGATTGTCTCTTCGTGGTGTCGGCAGCCATTGGTGCTTGATGACAAGATCCACAGTTCATTAGGAGTGCTTCTTTATTTCTGTTTGGTGAGGTGACCAGGTCACCAACTCTTCCCAGTTCACCTGGAACTTGCCCCAGTTTTAGCACCTTCAGTCCCATGTCCCAGGAAACCACTCAGTCCCAGGACAGCTGGTCACCCTGCAGGAAAGCCATGTTTTAGGCAGTGACTCTTCGCACCCCCACTCTGCCTCCCTTTGCCATAGTGGCCAGAGAAGTAGGAGACAGGATGTGGATAACTGGCTGGAGAATGCAAGGGGAGGGGTCTGTATCAAGTGGCCAGTCTTGGGTGTAATTGACACCTTAGTGGTTGTCCACCTAGTATCCACTTTTACCTTCTTGCAATCCCCTGATTTTTGATTAGGTAATGGTCCCTACCCACAGCCCACATGCTTCATGGGCACTGATGCTAGCCCCAGCCCCCATGACCAGCTGCTCCCTTCCAGAACCCAGGACGAAGCCGGTCAGTGCAAGCCAGTCCCCGTGCCACACCTTGGGCCAATAAATCACAAGGGGTAATTTGTCAGAGGCATTTGGGAAAACATTTCTTTATTCTTTTTTTAAAAACTTTATTTACTTTTATTTTTTTCATCTAGAATTTCTGATGAAGATCACTCTTTAAAATATGTATATGTGGCCGGGAGCGGTGGCTCACGCCTGTAATCCCAGCACTTTGGGAGGCCGAGGCGGGCAGATCACGAGGTCAGGAGATTGAGACCCTCCTGGCTAATATGGTGAAACCCCGTCTCTACTAAAAATACAAAAAATTAGCCGGGCGTGGCGGCGTGCGCCTGTAGTCCCAGCTACTGGGGAGGCTGAGGTAGGAGAATGGCGTGAACTTGGGAGGCAGAGCTTGTAGTGAGCAGAGATCGCGCCACTGCACTCCAGCCTGGGCGACAGAGCGAGACTCTGTCTCTCAAAAATAAATAAATAAATAAATAAATAAATAAAGTATGTATATGTGTATGTACATATGTATACACACACACACACACACCATTCAACCATTGGCTGGGCATGGTGGCTCACACCTTCTAGCACTTTGGGAGGCTGAGGCAGGAGGATATCCTGAGCCAGGAGTTCGAGACCTGCCTGAGCATCATAGTGAGACTCCATCAGAACAAAAAAAAATTGTTTAATTAAAATATATATATAATTGAATTTTATTTTATATATTATATATGTCTATATATATACCATATATATGTATAATTCAAATAGTTGAATTTTAGGCTGGTCGAGGTGGCTCACACCTGTAATCCCAGCACTTTGGGAGACTGAGGCAGGTGGATCACACCTCAGGTCAGGAGTTCGAGAGCAGCCTGGCCAACATGATGAAACCCCATCTCTACTAAAAATACGAAAATTAGCCGGGTGTGGTGGCAAGCGCCAGTAATCCCAGCTACTCAGGAGGTGAGTTTATGTTACTTTGTGTAAACATATGCTTTCATTCCTCTCAGTCAGAGATACCTAGGAATAAGATTGCTGGATCAATTTATGTTTACATTTTTATTAAACTTTCCAACTGCTTTCCAAAGTGGCAGGCCCCCTTTTACTTTCCTACTGGCAATGTAGGAGTGTTTCTGTTTCTCCATATCCTCACTACTTATTATTCTCTTTTTGAGTATTAGACATCCTAGTGGATATGAAGTAGTATCTCATTATGCATTGCTTTTCTTAAAGACAGGTTCTCACTCTGTTGCCCAGGCTGGAGTACAGTGGCACAACCATAGCTCACAGTAGCCTCGAACTTCTGGGCTAAAACTATCCCCCCATCTCAGCCTCAGCCTCCTTAGTGGCTAGGACTAAAGGCCCACACAACCGTGCCTGGCTAATTTTTTACTTTTTTTTTTTTGATATAGAGTTTAGCTCTTGTTGCCCAGGCTGGAGTGCAATGGTGTGACCTCGGCTCACCGCAACCTCTGCCTCCCAGGTTCAAGCAGTTCTCCTGCCTCAGCCTCCTGAGTAGCTGGGATTACAGGCATGTGCCACCATGCCTGGATAATTTTGTATTTTTAGTAGAGGCAGGGTTTCTACAAGTTGGTCAGGCTGGTCTCGAACTCCCGACCTCAGGCGATCTACCCATTCTGTCCTCCCAAAGTGCTGGGATTACAGACATGAGCCACCCCACCCGGCCCAATTTTTCACTTTTTTGTAGACACGAGAGTCTCATTATATTGTACAGGGTGGTCTCGAACACTCAGCCTCCAGGGATTCTCCTATCCCAGCTTCCCAAAGTGTTAGGATTCCAGGCGTGAGCCACTGTGACTGGCCTTCTTGTGTTTTAATTTGCATTTCTATAATGATAGATAAATGTTGCTTAGCATTTTTCTGTTTTCTATTTATTTTTATTTTATTTATTTATTTATTTATTTTTGAGACAGAGTCTCGTGCTGTCGCCCAGGCTGGAATGCAGTGGCGCAATCTCCGCTCACTGCAACCTCTGCCTCCTGGGTTCAAGCAATTCTCCTGCCTCAGCCTCCTGAGTAGCTGGGATTACAGGCGCCTACCACCATGCCCAGATAATTTTTTTGTATTTTTAGTAGAGACGAGGTTTCTCCATGTTGGCCAGGATGGTCTCGATCTCCTGACCTTGAGATCTGCCCGCCTCAGCCTCCCAAAGTGCTGGGATGAGAAGGGGTGAGCACTGCGCCCATCCTATTTATCTATTGTTAAGTTTTTTGAGAGGCAAGGTCTCACAATTTTGCCCAGGAGCGCAGTATCAAGTGAGTCTCCCACTTCAGCCTCCTGAGTAGCTGAGACTACAGATGTGTGCTACTATGCCTGGCTAATCTTTATTTTTTGTAAAGGAAGGGTCTTGCTATGTAGTCTAGGCTGCTCTCGAACTCCTGGCCTCAAGTGATCCTCCCACCTTGGCCTCCCAAAACATGGATTACAGGTGTGAGCCATCACACCTGGCCTGTTTAGCATCCTTTTTTTTTTTTTTTTTTTTTCGAGATAGTCTCACTGTGTTGCCCAGGCTGGAGTGAAGTGACATGATCTCAGCTCACTGCAACCTCTGCCTCCCAGGTTTAAGCAGTTCTCCTTGCCTCAGACTCCCGAGTAGCTGGGATTACAGGTGCCCACCACCACGCCCAGCTAAATTTCTTCTTCTTTTTTTTTTGAGACAGAGTCTCGCTCTGTTGCCCAGGCTGGAGTGCAGTGGCGCGATCTCGGCTCACTGCAACCTCCACCTTCTGGGTTCAGGCATTTCTCCTGCCTCAGTCTCCTGAGTAGCTGGGATTACAGGCACGCGCCACTATGCCTGACTAATTTTTTTGTATTTTTAGTAGAAACGGGGTTTCACCACTTTGGTCAGACTGGTCTTGAACTCCTGACTTCGTGATCCGCCTGCCTCAGCCTCCCAAAGTGCTGGGATTACAGGCTTGAGCCACCGTGCCCTGCCAAATCTTTGTATTTTTAATTGAAATGGGGTTTCGCCATGTTGGCCAAGCTGGTCTCGAACTTCTGACCTCAGTTGATCCGCCTGCCTCGGCCTCCCAAAGTGCTGGGATTACAGTTGTGAGCCACCACGCCCAGCCCTGTTTACCATCTTTTCATGAAACGTTTCCTCATTCTCAAGAGCAAGGGATGAAGAAACAGCTTCTTCTAAAGTGATGTGGGGTTCAGGATCTTCCCACCATCCTAGGATGGAGCTGACTCAGAGGAGGGCAGAGCTCAGAAAACTGAACAGAAACAGGGTCAGACCTCTGATGAAACAGTACATGAAGTTCATCCAACCTCTGGACTTCTTCAGTTACAGGTGCCAATAAATCCTTTGTATTGCCTAAACCAACTTGAGCTGGATTTTGTGTTACTTGCATTTCATTGGGCATCGTGGAGTGAGGCAATCTTCCTTATTAATTCTGGGGCAAAGACTGAGCATTTGAGAGTCAACTTTGCATGCTTGCTGTGGTGAAGACAAATAACTCAGTCTGAATAGGACAAAGAATTTGATACAAGGAGGCAACTACAGCAGAGAAATCAAGGAATAAGAAAAGAGGATGATGGCTGGGTACAGTGGCTCATGCCTATAATCCCAACACTTTGGGAGGCCAAGGTGGCAGGATCATTTGAGCCCAGGATTTGGAAGTTGCTGTGAACTATGATCATGCTCCTGCACTCTAGCCTGGGCCACAGAGCAATACCCCATCTCTACAAACATAAAAGAGACCAGTGTGGTGGCTCACAACTGTAATCCCAGCACTTTAGGAGGCCGAAGTGGGCGGATCACCTGAGGTCAGGAGTTCAACAACAGCCTGGCCAACATGGTGAAACCCCTGTCTCTACTAAAAATACAAAATTAGCCGGGCGTCGTGCCTCATGCCTCTAATCCCAGCTACTTGGGAGGCTGAGGCAGGAGAATCGCTTGAACTCGAGAGGCAGAGATTGCCATGAGCTGAGATCCATTGCACTCCAGCCTGAGCAACAAGAGTGAGACTCCATCTCAAAAAAAAAAAAAAAAAGAGAGAGAGCGAGTGAGAGAGGATGGTACAGAAAAGGGAATGAGCTAAAATTGGGATTTTCAAGAAGAGAACACTAATCTGAACCACAATGCAGAGTATTATTTAAGCTAAAGCTAAGAAATTTTTAATATGAATAGTTCCTTTGTAGAAAGAAGAGGAAATTGATATCAGAATGAATCCCATTGTATAGAATCTGTAACCTGTTTTGTGCCTTTTTATTAACGTTATAGAGTTCTCATTCCTTTGGATGGGTTCAGTCACTCTCCATTTACCCTTTCCTCATTTTGAAAAAGTCCAAATTGCCCAAATATTGGTGGAAAGATACAATAAGTGATATTACTTTAATAGCAAAATAAGAATTCCTTCAAGGGAGGGAGTTTTCTTTGTTAGTAAAGATGACAAGATAAATGCTTAGGCTAGAAAATGAGCCTCCTCTTCCGTTTTAGGGTCCTATGGGACAAAAAGCTTCAAAGGAGGGGGAACCAGAAGAATAGAAACAAAGCTTCAAAGGAGGGGGAACCAGAAGAATAGAAACAAAGCTTCAAAGGAGGGGGAACCAGAAGAATAGAAACAAAGCTTCAAAGGAGGGGGAACCAGAAGAATAGAAAAAGAAGTCGGGGTTCCAGGGGGAACCCTAGAAGGAGATGACTGCAAGATGAGAGGAGAAAAAGAGATAAGAAGCCAGTACCTCTAGGCCTAGTGGCTCCCGCCTGTAATCCCAACACTTCGGGAGGCTGAGGTAGGGGGATTGTTTGAGTTGCTTAAGGCCAGGAGTTTGAGACCAACCTGGCCAACAGAGCGAGACTTTGTCTCTATAAAAAATTTAAAAATTAGCCAGGCATGGGCCAGCCACGGTGGCTCACGCCTGTAATCCCAGCACTTTGGGAGGCCAACGTGGGCGGATCACAAGGTCAGGAGATCGAGACCATCCTGGCTAACACAGTGAAACCCCATCTCTACTAAAAATACAAGAAATTAGCCGGGTATGGTGGCATGCGCCTGTAGTCCCAGCTACTTGGGAGGCTGAGGCAGGAGAATGGCTTGAACTCGGGAGGCGGAGGTTGCAGTGAGCGAAGATCGAGCCACTGCACTCCAGCCTGGGTGACAGAGTGAGACTCCGTCTCAAAAAAAAAATTAGCCAGCCATGGTGGCCGTGCGTCTAGTCCCAGCTACTCTGGTGACCAAGATGGAAGGATCGCATGAGCTGAGGGGTTTGAAGCTGCAGGGAACTGTGATTGTACTCCAGCACTATAGCCTGGGTGACAGAGCAAGACCCCGTCTCCAAAAAAAAAAACAACAACAGCAACAAAAAAGGACCGAGTAAGATGATAGAAAGTTGTGTACTCTGTGATGTGACTTGACTCCACAATTTCCCCTAACATCTTCTCTTGGTTGGTTGTTGCAGAAACTATAGAAGAGGTTGAATTCACATTGAGTTTGCCGTGGTGTGAGAAAGAGACAGACCATTACAAACCACAGCCCAAGAGGCAGGGAAAGCCAGGAAAATATAAACCTCCTGGGAAGAAGCAGAGATCAAGGACAGGACACTGGATTTCCACAGACCATGAGGTGTAGGATGGAAGGTGTTTCTTAGACAATTTTTTATTTCACCTAGATCTATTGCAACCATTACAATCGATGGCTGGGGAAATAGATGAATTCCTAGAAATTGGGACAAAAAAGGAACACAGTGCTAAAATAAACTGATACATATTAAAGAAATTGAAGAGTAACCAAGACCTCCATCTCCCAAAAAAGCCTGGGCCCAGATGGTTTTACAAGTGTATTCTTTTTTTTTTTTTTTCAAATGGAGTTTTGCTCTTGTCGACCAGGCTGGAGTGCAGTGGCACAATCTTGGCTCACTGCAACCTCTGCCTCCTGGGTTCAAGCGATTCTCCTGCCTCAGCCTCCCAAGTAGCTGGGATTACAGGCACCCACCACCACACCCAGCTAATTTCTGTATTTTTGGTAGAGATGGGGTTTCACTGTTGGCCAGGCTGGTCTCAAACTCCTGACCTCAGGTGATCTGCCCACCTTGGCCTCCCAAAATGCTGGGATTACAGGCGTGAGCCACCGCGCCTGGCCTCAAGTGGATTGTAAAGCTATCCAGATCCAGGCACAGTGGCTCACGCCTGTAATCCCAGCTACTCAGGAAGCTGAAGTGGGAGGATGGCTTGAGTCCAGGAGTTTCAAGGCTGGGGTGAATTTCAGGGCTGCAGTGAGTTATAATTGCACCACTGCACTTCAGCCTGAGCAACAGAGGAAGACTCCAATTCTTAAAAAAAAAAAAAAAGTAAAGCAGTCCAGATGTTTGATGGTTAATATTAGGAGTCAACTTGAATGGATTGAAGGATGCCTATATAGCTTGTAAAGAATTGCTTCTGGTTGGCGGGGCATGGTGGCTCACGCCTGTAATCCCAGCATTGTGGGAGGCCGAGGGGGCAGATCACGAGGTCAGGAGATCGAGACCATCCTGGCTAACAAGGTGAAACCGCGTCTCTACTAAAATACAAAAAATTAGCCAGGTGTGGTGGTAGGCGCCTGTAGTCCCAGCTACTCAGGAGGCTGAGGCAGGTGAATGGCGTGAACCCGGGAGGCGGAGCATGCAGTGAGCCAATATCATGCCATTGCACTCCAGTCTGGGTGACAGAGCGAGACTCTGTCTCAAAAAAAAAAAAAAAAAATTGCTTCTGGGTGTGTCTATGAGGGTGTTGCCAAAGGAGATTGACATTTGACTCAGTGGACTGGGAGAGGAAGACCCACCCTCAATATGGGTGGGCACCATCTGATAGGCTGTGATCACGGCTAGAACAAACCAGGCAGAGGAAGGTGGGATAAACTGGCTTGCTGAGTCTTCTGGTCTTTCTCCCACGCTGCATGCTTCCTCCTGTTCCTTCTGCCCTTGGACATCAGACTCCAGGTTCTTTTGCCTTTGGACTCCTGGACTTACACCAGTGGTTTGCCAGGGACTCTTGGCCCTTCAACGACAGACTGAAGGCTGCGCTGTTGGCTTCCTTGCTTTTGAGGCTTTTGGCCTCTGACTGAGTCCCTAGTGGCTTCTTTCTTCCCCAGCTTGCAGATGGCCTATAGTGGGACTTTGCCTTGTGATCGTGTGAGCCAATTCTCCCTAATAAACTCCCTTTCATATATACAAGTATCCTATACGTTCTGTCCCTCTGGAGAATGCTAACACAAGATGACGTGAGTGTAATCTTGACTCCAAAACCAGATAAGATAAATACAATTATAGATGCATTTCATTTCTGAATGTAGAGGCTAAAATTCTAAATAAAATGTTGGCTAATTGAATCCAAATGGATAAGAAAATAGTGTATCATTATATTAGTTGCCTCAGGCTGATTTAATAAAGTGCCACAAACTGGGTGGCTTAAAACAATGGAAATTTATTTATCATCTCAGGGTTGTGAAGGTTAGAAGTCTGAAATCAAGACGCCAGCAGGGCCATGCTCCCTCTGAAATCTATTGGGAAGAATTCTTCCTTACCTCTTCCTAGCTGCTGGTAGTTTACTAGAAATCCTTGGCATTCTTCAGTTTGCAGCTGCCACATCTCAATCTCTGACTCCCTTGTTACATGCTGTTCTCCTCTTGTGTGTGTCTGTCTTTGCATGGTGTTTTCCCCTTCTCATAAGGACACCAGTCACATTGGATTATGGCCCACCCTAATTACCTCATCTTGACTACTTCTTCAAAGACTATTTCCAAATAGGGTTACAATCATGGGCACCTGACGTAGGACTTCAACACATCTTTTTGGGGGACACAATTCAAACCATAACAATCATGATCAAGTAGGGTTTATCTCAGGAATGCAAGGATGGCTCAACATAAGAAAATTTACCATCAGGCACAGCGGCTCCTACCTGTAATCTCAAGACTTTGGGAGGCCAAGGCAGGTGGATTGCTTGAGCCCAGAAGTTTGAGACTAGCCTGGGCAACATGGTGAAACACCTTCTCTACTAAAAATACAAAATTGGGCTGGGCACAGTGGCTCACGCCTATAATCCCAGCACTTTGGGAGGCTGAGGTGGGCGGATCACGAGGTCAGTAGTTCAAGACCAGCCTGATCAACATGGTGAAAACCCGTCTCTACTAAAAACACAAAAATTAGCCATGTGTGGTGCTGTGCACCTGTAATCTCAGCTATTCGGGAGACTAAGGCAGGAGAATCACTTGAACCTGGGAGGCAGAGGTTGCAGTGAGTGGAGATTGTGCCACTGCACTCCAGCCTGGGTGACAGAGTGAGACTTCGTCACCAAAAAAAAAAAAAAAAATAGCTGGGTGTGGTGGTGTGTGCCTGTAGTCCCCAGTCCCAGCTACTCAGGAGGCCAAGGTGGGAGAATCAACTGAACCCAAGAGGCAGAGATGGCAGTGAGCTGAGATCGTGCCACTGCCCTTGTCACCAGCTAGGTGACAGAGCAAGACTCTATCTAAAAAAAAAAAAAAAAAAAAAAAAGAAAATCTATCATTGTAATTCACCACCCTGATAGAGGTATATCATATGACATACCCAAAGGAGGTATATCATATGACAATCACAAATCATGCAGAGAAAGCATTTGATATAATTCAATCAATAATATTATCCCACATGGGCAAAATAACAATGTAGTCCCCCTTCTAGAACTATGTCGTGGGGCATTTTCATTCAACAAACACTTACTGAGTGGCTAGCATGTAGTAGGCACTGTGATAAATGCTATTGCTATGTGATACCCTTTAACCTTCATCATAGCCTTATGAATAGGTTCTGTTATGATCCTCGTTTTATAGACGCATACCATAAAGTGTGCTTCTCCAGTGGGAACCACATGGCCCTGAAGCTGGTACGCTCCTTTCTGAAAAACAAGAGCCATAGCTGTGCCATGGGCACAATGAGTTTGCTGATCTATGTTGGAGGCCCCGGAGGGCAGCGTTCCCTTTCAATGTGCCAAGATACACAGGTCAGCAGAAACCAGGCCTGGAAGTCTGCAAGGAAGAAGATTGACAGGCTTTGGCTGTCATCAGTGTCCTCTCTCTCATGAGAATTCTGGTTCCAGGCAGAACCTCAACTTTCTTATTTACAGCTCTCATTTCCCCAGCTGGAGTGGGAGCTCTGGTGATGTATTAATCTGACAAATGACTCAGCCAGAGCTGAAAAAGCTGCCTGAGACCTGGCGAACTATTGAGGAGAACTGAAACTGGTGACCCCTGGCTGGGGACGGTGGCGCATGCCCGTAATCCTAGCACTTTGGGAGGCCGAGGCAGGCAGATCACTTGAGGTCAAGACTTCAAGACCAGCCTGGCCAACGTGGCAAAACCCCGTCTCTACTAAAAATACAAAAATTAGCCAGATGTGGTGGCAGGTGCCAGTAATCCCAGCTACTTGGGAGGCTGAGGTAAGAGAACTGCTTGAACCTGGGAGGCGGAGGTTGCAGTGAGCCCAAATCACACCACTGCACTCCAGCCTGGGCAACAGAGCCAGACTCTGTCTCAAAAAAAAGAAAGAAACTGGTGACCCCAACTGCTCTAAGCAGCCAGGAAGCCACCTATACGCTGTATATGGATGCCCAATAACCTCTGGGTCGCACTCTTAGAAACAACTATTCCTGCCGGACGTGGTGGCTCACGCCTGTAATCCCAGCACTTTGGGAGGCCAAGGCAGGAGGATCGCTTGAGCCCGGGAGTTCGAGATCAGCCTGGGTAACATGGTGAAACCTCGTCTCTACTAAAAACACAAAAATTAGCTGGGCTTGGTGGTGCACGCCTGTAATCCCAGCTACTCAGGAGGCTGAGGCAGGAGAATCACTTGAACCCCAGTGCAGAGGTTGCAATGAGTTGAAATCATGCCATTGCACTCCAGCCTGGGTGAAAGAATGAGAATCTGTCTCAAAAAAATTAAATAAATAAAATACCAATGGTGCAAAGATTTGTCCAGGAACTGTCAGAAACTACCAGGCAAATTATCATTCTCCAAATTTACGTTTCATCAGAAACTGAATTATGGAAACACTAAGTTGGTTGTACACAAACAAAAAATGTCAAATGAATACTGTTTGTCTGGTTTGCTAGTTGGAAATCAGCCAATCTTTCCGCTAGGCAATTATAAACAGACTTTAATCGCCTGGCTGGAAATGAAAGGCCATCCCACTCTCAGTCTGATATTGCTGCTGTTATTAGTAACATTAGCAATGTTTAGTCACAGCCACAAAGATTAGAACCCGCCAGCCTGACTTATCTGACAAAAGCAATTTAAACCCCAAATAAACAGGATGTAATTTATAGGGGTTAAAGGCAGAAAATGTGTTTCTAAGCCCTAAAATAATACTATCCCTCTCCTTTACAACTCAAGCAGCAATATAAGCAGTATCCCCACTCCAAGGGGCATTCTGCAACGTGAATGGAAAGGCTCTGAAAAATAGATATTCTCGGCTGGGCTCAGTGGCTCATGCCTGTAATCGGAGCATTTTTGGAGGCCGAGGCAGGAGCATCCCTTGAGCCCAGGAGTTGGAGACCAGCCTTGGCAACATAGAGAGACCCTGTCTCTACCAAAAAAAAAAAAAAAAATTAGCCAGACATGCTGGTGCACACTTAAAGTCCCGGCTACTCAAGAAGCTGAGGTCAGAGGATCACCTGAGCCCAGGAGGTCAAGGCTGCAGTGAGCGATGATTGCTCCAGTGTACACCAGCCTGGGTGACAAAGCAAGACCCTATCTAAAAAAAAAAAAACTTTAGGAGGCTGAGGCAGGTGGATCACGAGGTCAGGAGATTGAGACCATCCTGGCTAACACAGTGAGACCCCGTCTCTACTAAAGATACAAAAAATTAGCTGGGCATGGTGACACGTGCCTGTAGTCCCAGCTACTCGGGAGGAGGCAGAGCTTGCAGTGAGCCAAGATCGTGACACTGCACTCCAGCCTGGGCAATACAGCGAGACTCTGTCTCAAAAAACAAAACAAAACAAAACAAAAACACAAAACCAGATCCTCTGACATATCAAGAAATCTGGGATGAGGAAGGTGGAATTTGTTTATTGATTGATTAATTGGAGACAAAGTCTTGCTCTGTTTCCCAGCCTGGAGTGCAGTGGCACGATCTCAGCTCACTGCAATCTCTGCCTCCCTGGGTTCAAACGATTCTCATGCCTTAGCCTCCCAAGTAGCTGGGATTACAGAAGCATGCCATCACGCCCAGCTAATTTTTGTATTTATGGTAGAGACAGGGTTTCGCCATCTTGGCCAGGAAGGTCTTGAACTACTGACCTCAAGTGATCTGCCTGCCTCAGCCTCCCAGTGTGCTGAGATTACAGGCATTAGCCACCATACTAGGCTGAGGGTGGAATCTAGAATCGGAACTTGAATAGATATTCCCAAAGATAGATTAATATAAATGCCCAAAAGCCCATGAAAAAATGCACAAAATCACTAATCATTAGAGAAATGCAAACAAAACCACAATCAGATACCACTTTACACCCATTAGGATGGCTATTACTTAAAAAACAAGCAGGGGCTAGGCACATTGGCTCATGCCTGTAATCTTATCGTGTTGGGAGGCGGAAGCAGGTGGATCACCTGAGGTTAGGAGTTCGAGACCAGCCAGCCTGGTCAACATGGTGAAACACCGTCTCTATTAAAAATACAAAAATTAGCCAGGTGTGGTGATACGCGCCTGTAGTCCCAGCTCCTCGGGAGGCTGAGGTAGGAGAATCGCTTGAACTCAGGAGGTGGAGGCTGCAGTGAGGTGAGATTGCACCACTGCGCTCCAGCCTGGGCAACACAGTGAAACTCCGTCTCAAAAAACAAAACAAAACAAACACGGCTAGGCATGATAGCTCACACCTGTAATCCCAGCTACTTGGGAGGCTGAGGCACGAGAATGGCTTGAACCCAGGAGGCAGAGGTTGCAGTGAGCTAAGATTGCGCCACCGCGCTCCAGCCCAGGTAACAGAGCAAGACAGTCACATGCCCACACAAAGATTATTTTATTGTGCGTATATATACATTATATATATATAAGTACCACATTTTGTTTATCTATTCATCCATCAATGGACAGTTGGGTTGTTTCTACATTTTGGCTATTGCGAATAAACATTTGGCTATTGCTATTAACAATGGTATAGAAATATCTGTTCCAGTCCGTTTTCAATTCTTTTGTGCATATACCGGGAAGTGAAACTGCTGACTCATATAGTAATTCTCAGTTTAATTTTGTTGAGGAATTGCCATACCGTTGTCCACAGTGCCTGCATTGTTTTATATTCCCACCCTAGTGCACAAAGCTTCCAATAATTTCTCCAAATCATCACCAATACTTGCCATTTTCTGTTTTCATTTTTTTAAATAGAGATGGTGTCTCACTTTGTTACCCAGGCTGGTCTCAAACTCCTAGCCTCAGGCAGTCCTCCAGCCTCAGCCTCCCAAAGTGCCGAGATTACAGGTGTGAGCCATCACGCCCAGCCCTGTTTGTTTTGTTTTGTTTTGGTGGGCTCAGAAAAAAAAATCCAGCAAAATCATAGCATGGCATGGGATCAAAGAAAGATGGTTGAGTGAATCAAATACATCAAAATTTCAGCCTCATCGCAGAGCTGAATAATAATAGCATTAATTGAGGTTATTGCCACAGAGAATGATGTGATTCATCAAAGTATTCATAAGGTGATTATATTGTAATTGTGGGCTGCACTTAAGATTTACATATATTAGGCTGGGCGTGGTGGCTCGCGCCTGTATTACCAGCACTTTGGGAGGCCGAGGCGGGCAGATCACGAGGTCAGGAGATCGAGACCATCCTGGCTAACACAGTGAAACCCCGTCTTTACTAAAAATACAAAAAATTAACCAGGCGTGGTGGCGGGCGCCTATAGTCCCAGCTACTCGGGAGGCTGAGGCAGGAGAATGGTGTGAACCTGGGAGGCGGAGCTTGCAGTGAGCCGAGATTGCGCCACTGCACTCCAGCCTGGGCGACAGAGCGAGACTCCGTCTCAAAAAAAAAAAAAAAAAAAAAGATTTACATATGTTATTTATGTGGGAACTAATTTATAAACGGTGTCAAAAATAACCACTCTAAGCAGTGTTACCTTCAATAAGGTACTCTGGCCAGGCATGGTGGCACAAATCTGTAGTCCTAGCTATTCAGGAGGGTGAGGCATGAGGATGGCTTCAGTCCAGGAGTTCCAGGCTGCAGTGAGCTATGATTGCACCAGTATACTCCAGCCTGGGCAACAGAGGAAGACACTATCTGTTAATAAATAAATACATAAGTAAATACATAAATAAATAAGTTGGGGAGGCAGTGTTGAAATCTCTCTGCCTTCTTTTTTATTTTTTTGAGATGGAGTTTTCGTTCTTGTTGACCAGGCTGGAGTGGCACGGTCTCACCTCACTGCAACCTCTGCCTCCCAGGTTCAAGCAATTCTCCTGCCTCAACCTCCCGAGTAGCTGGGCTTACAGGTGCATGCCACCACACCCGGCTAATTTTTGTATTTTTAGTACACTCAGGATTTCGCCGTGTTGGCCAGGCTAGTCTCGAACTCCTGACCTCAAGGGATCCGAATGCCTCGGCCTCTCAAAATGCTGGGGTTACAGGCATGAGCCGCTCTACTCAGCCTCCCAGGTTGCTTAGTTTTTTGTTATTGAGTTGTTCTTTGTATATGTTGAATATTAGCCACTTATTAGATATATGATTTGCATATATTTTTCTCCCATTCAGTGGATTTTTTTGTTTGGTTTTTTGTTTTGTTTTGTTTTGAGATGGAGTCTCGCTCTATCACCCGGGATGCAGTGCAGCGGCGTGATCTTGGCTCACTACAACCTCCACTTCCCAGGTTCAAGCAATTCTCTGCCT
Source organism: Pongo pygmaeus (assembly GCF_028885625.2). NCBI lineage: Eukaryota > Metazoa > Chordata > Mammalia > Primates > Hominidae > Pongo > Pongo pygmaeus. Next base: position 16,879,877 of record NC_072391.2, read on the forward strand.
CAGCCTCCCGAGTAGCTGGGATTATAGGCACCCGCCACCACGCCCAGCTAATTTTTTTGTATTTTTAATAGATACAGGGTTTCACCTTCTTGGCCAGGCTGGTCTTGAACTCCTGACCTCGTGATCCACCTGCCTCGGCATCCCAAAGTAGTGGGATTACAGACGTGAGCCACTGCACCCAGCCTTGTTTTGTTTTTAGACAGAGTCTCACTCTGTCGCCCAGGCTGGAGTGCAGTGGTGCGATCTTGGCTCACTGCAACCTCTACCTTCCAGGCTCAAGCAACCCTCCTGCCTCAGCCTCCTGAGTAGCTAGGAAGATATGCATGCGCCATCATGCCCAACTAATTTTTTTTTTTTTTTTTTTTTTGTAGAGACAAGGTCTCACTATGTTGCCCAAGCTAATCTAAAACTCCTGAGTTCAAGTGATCCTCCTGCCTTGGCCTCCCCAAGTGCTGGGATTACAGGTATAAACCACCATGCCCAGCTCTCTGGGTTCTTTCCTTCCTTCATTCCTTCCTTCCTTTCTTTCTTCTTTCCTTCTTTCTTTTTTTCTTTTTTTTGTGTAGAAGCCTCAGGAAAAACCAAATCATGAGGGGATGCTTTGACAAGCTACAAACAGTGGAGTCATAATATACCCGTATTTAACTTGGTAAATCCAACTATGCGTGTTTGAATGTGAGAGAGACAGACAGAGAAAGAGACAGAAATGAGACAGACAGAAAGAATAATGCTTTAAATAATACAGGGGTTTCCGCCCACCACTCTGTAAGAACATAGAACCCATGGGCTGAATAGAAGGAGGAGAGGGCACAGCTGTCCTTCCCTCAGCCTGTCTCAATCCAGGGCCTTCACATTCCCTATGCTCAGCATGATTCCAGCATTTTTTTTGTTTTTGTTTTTTTTAAGACAGAGTCTCACTCTGTCACCCAGGCTGGAGTGCATTGGCACGATTTCAGCTCAGTGAAGCATCCACCTCCTGGGTTCAAGCGTTTCTCCTGCTTCAGCCTCCTGAGTAGCTAGGACTACAGGGACATACCACCACACCTGGCTAATTTTTTTTGTATTTTTAGTAGAGATGGGGGTTTACCTTCGTGGTCAGGCTGGTCTCAAACTCCTGGCCTCAAGTGATCCACCCACTCCAGCCTCCCAAAGTGCTGAGATTACAGGTGTGAGTTACTGCAACCTGCTTATTTATTTATTTTTGAAATACGGTCTCACTATGTTGCCCAGGCTGGAGTGCAGTAGTGCCATCAGAGCTCATTGCAGCCTCGAACTCCTGGCCTCAAGGGATATTCCTGCCTCAGCCTTCCAAGTAGCTGGGACTACAAGCGCACACTACCTCATTGGCTATTGTATCTTTTTATTTATTTGTTTGTTTGTTTGTTTATTTTTTGAGACAGAGTTTTTCTTTTGTTGCCCAGGCTGGAGTGCAATGGCGTGATCTCGGCTCACTGCAACCTCTGCCTCCCGGGTTCAAGCGATTCTTCTGCCTCAGCCTCCCGAGTAGCTGGGATTACAGGCATGCGCCACCATTCCCGGCTAATTTCTTTTTTTTTTTTGTATTTTTAGTAGAGATGGGGTTGCTCCATGTTGGTCAAGCTGGTCTTGAACTCCCAACCTCAGGTGATCCACCCACCTCAACCTTCCAAAGTGCTGGGATTACAGGCATGAGCCACCGCACCTGGCTGGCTATTATATCTTTAACACACCTCCAAGGTTTCCTTATTTCCATTTTGAACAGAGAGGGCTTCAGCAGGTAATAGCATCTGGCCTAAATGTATTTTGTTTCTTTTGTATATGTTTTGTTTTGTTTTTTGTTCCTGGTTTTTTTTTTTTTTTTTTTTTTTGACAAGGAGTTTGTGTCATCTCGGCTTACTGCAAACTCCATCTCCCAGGTTCAAGCAATTCTCCCGCCTCAGCCTTCCAAGTAGCTGGGATTACAGGTGTGCGCCACCATGCCCAGCTAATTTTTGTATTTTTAGTAGAGACAGGGTTTTGCCATGTTGGTCAGGCTGGTCTTAAACTCTTGACCTCAGGAGATCCACCCGCCTCGGCCTCCCAAAGTGCTGGGATTACAGGCGTGAGCCACCGCGCCCGGCCTTATCATATCTTTAACACATCTCCAAGGCTTTCTAATCTCCATTTTGAATAAAGAGAGGGCCTCAGCAGGTGATAGTATCTGGCCAAATGTTACAGTATTTTGTTTCTTTTGTATATGTTTTCGAAATAACCTGCTTTTCACTGTAAAAGAGACTTGTTTCCCATTTATTGTAGAAATAAAGTTTCCTTTTAAAGTACATTTATTCAATTATAAAAGGGTGTCAGTTTGAAGAAAAAGCATTAAGTAAATAACAGCAGAGATGATAAGTGCCCATGGCAAAAATGTGAAGACAGGCCAGGCGCGGGGGCTCATGCTTGTAATCCCAGCACTTTGGGAGGCCGAGGCAGGTAGATCACCTGAGGTCAGGAGTTCGAGACCAGCCTGACCAATATAGGGAAACCCCGTCACTACCAAAAATACAAAAAATTAGTTGGGCGTGGTGGCGGGCGCCTGTAATCCCAGCTACTTGGGAGGTTAAGACAGGAGAATTGCTTGAACCCAGGCAGCAGAGGTTGCAGTGAGCCGAGATCACACCATTGCACTCTAGCCTGGGCGACAGAGCGAGACCCCATCTCAAAAAAAAAAAAAAATTAAGAATGAATTAAGCTTCAGAGACACAGCTGTGGTGGTTAAGGAGCCCTGGTTTGGGATCAGACTGGCCTGGGTTTGAATTTTAGCTCTGCCATGTGGCTGCTCTGTGATCCTGAGCCAGTTATTTGCTGTCTTGAACCTAGTTACCTCCTGAGGGGATAATCCCAAGCCCACAGAGTCGTTCCAGGTGATGCAAAGAGATGTGTAAACAAACCATCTGGCACAGCATCTGATTCGGAAAAGCAGCCCACTGAATGAATGCTATTGATGTGACTACCGCTCCGCCTGCCTGCGGACTAAATTCTGGGGCTGTAACCGCCCTGTGGGTTCACCTTTCCGCCTGCCTAGACAGAGCCGATTTGTCAAGAGACAGGGAAATTGCAATGGAGAAAGAGTAACTCATGCAGAGCTGGCTGTGTGTGGAAGACAGGAGAATTGCTTGAACCCAGGAGGTGGAGGTTGCAGTGAGCGGAGATCTCGCCACTGCACTCCAGCCTGGGCGACAGAGCGAGAGACTCTGTCTCAAGAAAAACAAATAAATAAATAAAGATAAGATAAATAAATAAAATGTTACATGTATAGCTGAAACTATGGCCTTATTCCATTTCTTTTTCTCCCTCTTCTAAATAAATCACTTTCTTCAAGTTGGCCGGCGGCCTCTCTGTGCCTGTTGTGATACTTTTCCTGCTTGTATAGGTTCCCATAACAACATAGAGTATTGTTTTTTCAATGTGAGTCTTTAAAAAGACTTCACAGGCTGCGTGTGGTGGCTCACACCTGTAATCCCAGCACTGTGGGAGGCCGAGGCAGGCGGATCACGAGGTCAGGAGTTCAAGACCACCCTGACCAACATGGTAAAACCCTGTCTCTACTACAAATACAAAAATTAGCCGGGTGTGGTGGCAGGCACCTGTAATCCCAGCTACTCAGGAAGCTGAGGCAGGAGAATCACTTGAACCCAGGAGGCAGAGGTTGCAGTGAGCCGAGATCGCGCCACTGCACTCCAGCCTGGGTGACAAAGCGAGACTCTTTCTCAACACAAAAAAAAAAAAAATTTTTTTTTAAATGGCACCATATTGTACATATTCTACAACTTTCCCCTTTGCTCCAAACATTAAGTATTCAAGCTCTGTCCCTGCTGATACATTTGATTTGGTTCTTTCTTTCTTTTTTTTTTTTTTTTGAAACAGAGTTTCAATCTGTCACCCAGGCTGGAGTGTTGTGGCATGGTCATGGTTCACTGCAGCCTCCACATCCCCAGCTCAAGCAAACCTCCCACCTCAGCCTCCTGAGTAGGTGGGACTACAGGTGCCGTGTCACCACACCCAGCTGATTTTTGTATTTTTTGTAGAGATGGGGTTTTGCCATGTTGCCCAGGCTGGTCTCAAACTCCTGGGCTCAAGTGATCCAAGCTCCTCAGCCTCCCAGAGTGCTGGGATTACAGGCATGAGCCACCACACCCAGCAGGATTTGGTTCATTCGTGATAGTTGCTGAATAGTATTCCATCATATTTAGTTATCTCTTCTCCTACTGATAGACATTTAGGTGTTTCTAATTTGGGCTACTTCAAGCAGTGCTGAAATGAAAATCTTTAAACCCATCTCTTGGTGCTCACCAGGGAGTTTCTCTAGCTCACTATTTGCTGATCTTTTTCATGCCCAGCTCACAGGAGAAATAGTAATAGAGTATTTGTACTCAGGAGGCTGCTCACGGCCAGAGGCCACACGCCCAAAGGCTGGAGCTACTTAGGTCCTGCAGGCACTGAGGGGATCAGTTTCTCAGCAACCTCTCATTCACTTGGCCACTCACAGGTTGGAAAGTTCAAATCAAGGGAATATACTTGGCAATGAAATTGTATTGCTGGCTTGTGGGATAGGCACATCCCCACGTCAATATTATAGGTTGCAAAATGCTTTCCCAAGATGTTATAGCAATTCATACACCCACCAGTGGTATATATGTCCCTATTTCCTCACATCCTTACCAACACTTGATGTTAACCTGACTTTTTTTTTTTTTAAACAGGGTCTCACTCTGTTAACCCAGGCTAGAGTGCTGTGGCATAATCATGGCTCACTCACTGCAGCCTCAACTTCCTGGGCTCAAGCAACACTCCCACATCAGCCTCCTGAGTAGCAGTGCAGGCACGCACCACCATACCTGGTTAACTTTTAAAATTTTAATAGAGATAGGGGTCTTGCTATGTTGCACTGGCTAGTCTTGAACTCCTGGACGCAAGCAATACTGCCATCTCACCTCTCAAAGTGCTGGGATTAAAGGTGTGAGCCATGTCACCTGGTATTCTTGCCTGCTGCAGAGATAAACCCAAATCACTGAGATGCGGTATTGCAGTAAAGAAAGAGGTCAATTAACACAAGACTGGCCAAGTGTAGGGACTAGAGCTATTACTCAAATCAGTCTCCCAGATAACTCAGAGGAGATAATTTCCTGCTTGTATATGTTCCCATAACAACATAGAGTATTGCTTTTTCAGCTTGAGTCTTTAGAAGTTTTTCTTTTCTTTTCTTTTCTTTTTTTTTTTGAGACAGAGTTTCACTCTTTTTGCTTAGGCTGGAGCGCAATGGCGCGATCTCGGCTCAACATCCGCCTCCTGGGTTCACGCGATTCTCCTGCCTCAGCCTCCCAAGTAGCTGGGATTACAGACGCCTGCCACCATGCCCGGCTTTTTGTATTTTTAGTAGAGACGGGGTTTCACCATGTTGGCCAGGGTGGTCTCGATCTCTCGACCTCGTGATCCGCCCGCCTCGGCCTCCTAAAGTGCTGGGATTACAGGCATGAGCCACTGCGCCCGGCCTAAAAGTTTTTCACAAATGGTATCATATCGTACATATTCTACAACTTTCCCCTCTGCCCCCAACATTAAGTTTTTAAGATCTGTCCCTGCTGATACATTTAGATTTAGTTCTTTCTCTTCTTTTCTTTTTTTCTTTTTTTTTTGAGACAGGGTTTCACTCTGTCGCCCAGGCTGGAGCTCAGTGGCATGATCTTGGCTCACTGCAGCCTCCACATCCGCAGCTCAAGCAAGCCTCCCACCTCAGTCTCCTGAGTTGCTGGGACTACAGGTGCTGCGTCACCATGCCCAGCTGATTTTTGTATTTTTTGTAGAGATGGGGTTTTGCCAGATTGCCCAGGCTGGTCCCGAACTCCTGGGCTCAAGGGAGAAATTGGGATTGTGTGGGTAATTTGGTGGGCAGGGAGCTAGGTAACGGGTGCTTGTGATTGAGTGGGGATGAAATTATAGGGGTGTGGGAAGCAGTTCCTGTGTGCTGAATCTGCCCCTTGGTGAGGACCATAGGACTGACTGAGTTATAATTCATGGGTCTGATGGGGTGAGTTGGTTGCCAGAATACAATAGTCTGAAAAACATCTCAAGACCAATTGTGGGTTCTATAATAGCGGTGTTATCTATAGGAGTAATTGGAGAAGTCACAAATCTTGTGACTTCTGGCCATATGACTTCTGAGCAGTAAGGGATTATAGAAACTTTGCCTACATTTTAGCAGAATTCACTCCCTTCCCACAACGTAAATCCTGGCCTTTCACTAGTTTACAAAGGTGGTCCCTGAGCAAGGAGGGGGTTTATTTTAGGGAGGGACTATTATCATCCTTGCTTCAAAGGTAAACAGTAAGGCAGAGGTTGCAGTGAGCCTGGATCGGGCCACTGCACTCCAGCCTGGGCGACAGAGCAAGACTCCATCTCAAAAAAAAAAAGTTAAACAATAAGCTAAATTTCCTCCATGGTTAGCTTGGTCTACACCTACGGATGAGCAAAGACAGCCAGCCTGTGAGTCTAGAAGCAAGATGGAGTCAGCCATGCTAGGCTTCTCTCACTCTCTTAATCTTTGCAAAGGCAGTTTCAAAGCAAATCCCATAATACATGATTAGATGCAGGAAAACAAACAAACAAACCCCATTACAGAAGGTGTAAGAGAACAGATGATTGTTCATTGATCCATGAGGCAAGAATAATTACAGTGAAATGAACTGAGGATAGGGACAGTCTTTAATACAGCTTGAAAACTGCATATTGGGCTTCTGTAGAAACATCCACTGTAAATGTCTAATCTGCTTGCCTGATCTCCAATACGAGCCATGCACTCAATAAAGATAGTATCAAGGGTCGGGCACTGTGGCTCATGCCCGTAATCCCAGCACTCTGGGAGGCTGAGGTGGGTGGATCACGAGGTCAGGAGGTCGAGACCAGCCTGGCCAACATGGTGAAACCTCGTCTCTACTAAAAATGCAAAAATTAGCTGGGCATGGTGGCGCGCGTCTGTAGTCTCAGCTACTCAGGAGGCTGCGGCAGGAGAATCGCTTGAACCCGGGAGGCAGAGGTAGCAGTGAGCCGAGATTGTACCACTGCACTCGAGCCTGGCAACAGAGCGAGACTCCATCCCAAAAAAAAAAAAAAAAAAAAGGCCGGGTGCGGTGGCTCACACCTGTAATCCCAGCACTTTGGGAGGCCGATGCAGGCGGATCACAAGGTCAGGAGATCGAGACCATCCTGGCTAACACGGTGAAACCCCGTCTCTACTAAAAATACCAAAAAAAACAAAATTAGCTGAGCGTGGTGGTGGGCGCCTGTAGTCCCAGCTACTCGGGAGGCTGAGGCAGGAGAATGGCGTGAACCCAGGAGGAGGAGCTTGCGGTGAGCCGAGATTGTGCCACTGCACTCCAGCGTGGGTGACAGAGCGAGACTCCGTCTCAAAAAAAAAAAAAAGATCATATCAATAAGAGGTCAGTCACATTTGGGGAAATGAAAAAAGTCAGGAAGTGAAGGTAGGACCCCAGCATCGTGAATGGTGTTGTGTTGATTTTGCTGACATCAATTCCCAGGAAATTACTTCAGGGTCAGGAAAATGTTCATTGACCCTCAGTAGACTCAGAATGAATTGAAGTAAAATGAATAAATAAATTGATGTGTGCTCTGCTACCAAAGAGAGGTACACAGTCCAATGTCTTTTCCCTGTGTGCTAAGGAGCTTAGAGCTAAATATTGTGATTAGCTGCCGTAGCTGTCTTTAATCAAGAGACCTTGGCCAGACGCGGTGGCTCACACCTGTAATCCCAGCACTTTGAGAGGCCAAGGCAGGAGGATTGCTTCAAGCCAGGAGTTCAAGAACAGCCTGGGCAACATAGTGAGACCCCCCTATCTCTACAAAAAACAAAAAATTGGCCTGGCGTGGTGGTGCACACCTGTAATCCCAGCTACTCAGGAGGCTGAGGAGAGAGGATTACTTGATCCCAGGAGTGCAAAGCTGCAGTGAGCTAGGATTGCACCACTGTACTCCAGCATGGGCAACAGAGTGAGAGAGAACTCGTCTCTCTAAAAAAAGAAAGGAAAAGAGAATTTCAATTCTAGGAGAAAAAAAAAAAAAGAAAAGAAAAGAAGGCCCAGTGGCTCACGTCTGTAATCCCAGCACTTTGTGAGGCTGCAGCAGGTGGATCACTTGAGGTCAGGAGATCCAGACCATCCTGGCCAACATGGTGAAACTCCGTCTCTACTAAAATACAAAAAATTAGCCTGGTGTGGTGGCAGAAGCCTGTAGCCCCAGCTACTCCGGAGGCTGAGCCAAGGGAATTGCTTGAACTGGGGAGGTGGAGGTTGCAGTGAGCCAAGAGCCGGGATCGGGCCACTGCCCTCCAGCCTGGCAACAGAACAAGACTCCATCTCAAATAAATAAATAATAAAATAAAAAGAATCTTGATACCCTTTCCCCCTCCTTCTCCTCTTTTTATGTGTTGGTTTCTGACTTTTCTCTTGTTTCTTAATTTTGGACATTACTGCCCCTACGGTTTTATTATAACAAGCTTCAAATCCTCTTTGAAAGTTGATATGGATTTGAATCAGTCAGATTTTAAAATCAGATATTTATTTATTTATTTATTCATTTATTCATTTTAAATTTTTTAAAATAAAACAAACCCTGTGTCAGGGCTGACTTTCTACAGATCGCAGCGAGGGAGCTGCTCTGCTAGGTAGGAAACCTCGACCCAGAAGCAGGTCGTCCACGAAGGGTTTAGCGCCAGGTTCCCCACGAACGTGCATTGCGTGACGGGCGACGGGGCAGCCGCCGTTCCGGCCGCACCCCGTTTCCCAGGACGAAGGGTTGTCAGTGTGGACCCGGTCCCGGTCCCGGCGCCGCTGGGCAAGCCCACCGCGGAGTGGAGCGGCCTGCCGGCGGGGACCACGGAGAACCGGCTATCCGAGGCCAACCGACGTCCTCTCCCAGGAAATCAGATGTTTATTTTTAATCCAGCTGATCAGAAGAAAGCTTATTCATTAAAACTTCTAAGATATTCTTTACAGGAGTTGGCTTGTGCTGTTTCTGATTGAGTTCCCTGTGCAAGAAACCCCAGTGATGTTATGATTTTGTATAAGTGAGGACGAAAGAGCGCGCCCTAGCTTTGCAGTCTAACAGAACTGGCCTCAAGTTATTCAACCTCTCTGAACTTTTGTTTTCTCACCTTGATAATATGGAGATAACACATGCAGCCCTTCAGGGCTGTTGTTAGGTTAAAGGTAAATAAATTTTATTTTTTTAAAGTTTTGCCTGGGCATGGTGGCTCGTGCCTGTAATCCCAGCACTTTAGGAGAGCAAGGGAGGAGGATAGCTTGAGGTCAGGAGTTTGAGACCAGCCTGGCCAATATAGCGAGACTCCATCTCTACTAAAATATATATATATATATATATTTTTTTTTTTGAGACAGAGTTTCGCTCTTGTTGCCCAGGCTGGAGTGCGATGGCGCGATCTCAGCTCACCACAGCCTTTGCCTCCCGGATTCAAGGGATTCTCCTGCCTCAGCCTCCCAAGTACCAGAGATTATGGGCATGTGCCACCACACCTGGCTAATTTTGTATTTTTAGTAGAGACAGAGTTACTCCATGTTAGTCAGGCTGATCTCGAACTCCCAACCTCAGGTGATCCGCCTGCCTCGGCCTCCCAAAGTGCTGGGATTACAGGCGTGAGCCACCGCGCCCAGCCTAATTTTTTTTTCTTTTACTTTAATTTTTTAATTTGTTTCGAGACAAGGTGTTGCTCTGTTGCCCAGGCTGGAGAGCACTGTGTGATCATAGCTTACCGCAGCCTCAAACTCCTGGGCTCAAGTGATCCTCCTGCCTCAGCCTCCCAAGTACAGATGGCTGCCACTGTGCCCAGGTTTTTTTTTGTTTGTTTTTTGTTTTGAGATGGGTCTCCTTCTGTCACCAAGACTATGCAATGGCACGGTCGTGGCTCACTGCAGCCTACAGCCTATATCTTCCGGGGTCAAGCTGTCCTGCCATGTCAGCCTCCCAAGTAGCTGGGACTACAGTAAAGAATGCATCACCACACTCAGCTAATTTTTAAATTTTTTTATAGACACAGGGTCTTGACTTTGTTGCCCAGGCTGGTCTTTACCTCCTGGCTTCAAGCCATCCTCCCACCTCAGCCTCCCAAAGTGCTGGGACTACAGGTGTGAGCTACCGATCTTGGCCAAAGGTAAATGCATTTTAAAGTAACATTAAAGATAATAACCATATCCATATCATCTAGCAGTTCCACTCCTTTTTTTTTTTTTTTTTTTTTTTTTTTTTTTTTTGAGACAGAGTCTTGCTCTGTTGCTCAGGCTGGAGTGCAGTGGCATGATCTTGGCTCACTGCAACCTCTGCCTCCTGGGTTCAAGCAATTCTCCCATCTCAGCCTATCAAGTAGCTGGGATTACAGGTGCGTGCCACCACACTCAGCTAATTTTTGTGTTTTTTTTTCTAGTAGAGACAGGGTTTCACCACGTTGGCCAGGTTGGTCTGGAACTCCTGACCTCAAGTGATCCGCCCACCTCAGCCTCCCATACTGCTGGGATTACAGGTGTGAGCCACCGCGCCAGGCCAGCAGTTCCACTTCTAAATGTACATCCAAAGGAGTTGAAAGCATGGACTGAAATATGTACAGGTGTCACAGCAGCGTTAGTTACAATAGCCAAAAGATAGAAATGGCCCAGGCCGAGCACGGTGGCTCACGTCTGTAATCCCAGCACTTTGGGAGGCCGAAGCAGGCTGATTACAAGGTCAGGAGATCGACACCATCCTGGCCAACATGGTGAAACCCTGTTTCTACTAAAAGTACAAAAATTAGGCCGGGTGCAGTGGCTCACGCCTGTAATCTCAGCACTTTAGGAGGCCAAGGCAGGCAGATCACCTGAGGTTGGGAGTTCGAGACCAGCCTGACCAACACGGAGAAACCTCTTCTCTACTAAAAATACAAAATTAGCCAGGCATAGTGGCGCATGCCTGTAATCCCAGCTACTCGGGAGGCAGAGGCAGGAGAATCGCTTGAACCCGGGAGGTGGAGGTTGCAGTGAGCCAAGATCAAGCCATTGCACTCCAGCCTGGGCAACAAGAGTGAAACTCCATCTCAAAAAAAAAAAAAAAAAAAAATTAGCCGGGCATGGTGGTATGTGCCTGTAATTCCAGCTACTCTGGAGGCTGAGGCAGGGGAATCACTGGAACCCGGGAGACAGAGGTTGCAGTGAGATGAGATCGCGCCACTGCACTCTTGCCTGGGCAACAGAGCGAGACTTTGCCTCAAAAAAAAAAAAAAAAAAAGATAGAAACAACCCATGTCTGTCCACAGATGAATGGATAAACAATACACAGTATATATACATACAATGGCATATATTTCAGCCTTACAGAGGAATAAGACTCTGACACATGCTACAACGTGAATGAACCATGAGAACACCATGCTAAGTGAAATAAGCTGGTCACGAAAGGACAAAGATTGTATAATTCCACTTTTTGTTTATTTGTTTTTGTTTTTGTTTTTTTTGAGACAGAGTCTCACTCTGTTGCCCAGGCTGGAGTACAATGGCACCATCTTGGCTCACTGCAACCTCCACCTCCCGGGTTCAAGGAATTCTCCTCCCTCAGCCTCCCTAGTAGCTGGGATTACAGGCATGTGCCACCATGCCTAGCTAATTTTTGTATTTTTTAGTAGAGACAGGGTTTCACCATGTTGGCCAGGCTGGTCTCAAACTCCTGACCTCAGTTATTCACCCGCCTTGGCCTCCCAAAGTGCTGGGATTACAGGCGTGAGCTACCACGCTCAGCCTTCCACTTTTATGATTTACCTACAATAGGCAACTTCGCAGACACAGAAAGTAAAATTGAGATTACTAGGGTCTATGGGAGAGAGAAATGGGGGAGTTAATGTTTACCAGGTATAGTGTTTCTTTTAGGCAAGATAACATGGAAGATAATATTCTGGAGATGAATGGTAGTGATCACTGCAGAACAATGAATGTAAATGCTCTTTTTTGTCTTTTTTTGAAACAGGGTCTTACTGTGTCACCCAGGTTGGAATCCTATGGCTCACTGCAGCCTGGACCTCCCAGGCTCAAGAGATCCTCCCACAAAAAAAAAAAAAAAAAAAAAAAAAAATACAAAAATTAGCCGGGCATGGTGATGTGTGCCTTGCAGTCTTAGCTACTCAGGACGCTGAGGTGTGAGGATGGCTTGAGACCAGGAGGCGGGGATTGCAATGAGCCAAAATCATGCCCCCTCACTCTACCTTGGGTGACAGAGCCAGACTGTCTCAAAGACAAAAAAAGGCCAGGCACGATGGCTAAGGCCTGTAATCCCAGCACTTTGGGAGGCCAAGGCAGGTGGATCACTGAGGTCAGGAGTTCGAGACTAGCCTGGCCAACATGGTGAAACCCTATATCTACTAAAAATTCAAAAATTAGCCAGGCATGGTGGTGGGTACCTGTAATCCCAGCTACTCAGGAGGCTGAGGCAGGAGAATCACTTGAACCCAGGAGGCAGAAGTTGCAGTGAGCCAAGATGGTGCCATTGCACTCCAGCCTGGGCAACAGAGCAAGACTCTTGTCTCATAAAAAAAAAAGGTATTATTAAAAGATAATAATAAAGAGAGTAGTTTATTAATATATTATAATTGCTGTGATTACATATTTGTATAATATATACATTACTTAATAGGCTAGCTTTCTAGCTTAAAACTACTGACCCTAGTTGAGGGGAGTTTTCCTCTCCCCACCTATAAGGCCCCTTTCCTGATCAGGGGTCTGTAAGAATGTGCAGGGACCCTGGAAAGTCTTAGATGTAAAACATGAGAAGGGGCTGGGCACAGTGGCTCATGCCAGTAATCCCAGCACCTTGGGCAGCTGAGGCAGGTGGACCACCTAAGGTCAGGAGTTCCAGACCAACCTGATGAACATGGTGAAAACTTGTTTCTACTAAAATATGATATTAGGCCGGGCGCCATGGTGTCATGGCTCAGGCCTGTAATCCCAGCACTTTGGGAGGCTGAGGCGGACGGATCTTCTGAGCTCAGGAGTTCGAGACCACCCTGGGCAACATGGCAAAACCCTATCTCTTCTAAAATACAAAAAATTAGCTGGGTGTGGTGGCAGGCTCCTGTAGTCCCAGTTACTCGGGAGGCTGAGGCACGAGAGTCACTTAAGCCCCAGAGGCGGAGGTTGCAGTGAGCCAAGATCACGCTACTGCACTCCAGCTTGGGCTACAGAGTGAGACTCCGTCTCAAAAATAAATAAATAAATAAATAAAAACATAAATATAAAATTAGCCAGGTGTGGTGGCACATGCCTGTAAACTCAGCTACTTGAGAGGCTGAGGCAGGAGAATCAGTTGAGCCCAGGAGGTGGAGGTTGCAGTGAGCCAAGATCGTGCCATTGCACTCCAGGCTGGACAACAAGAGTGAAACTCCATCTCAAAAAAAAAAAAAAGAAAAGAAAAAAGAAAAAAAAAGAACAAAAACAAAACAAAACAACATGACAAGCAATATGTTAATATCTCAAGTTATTCAACCTCTCTGAACTTTGTTTTCTTCCCTTGACAATGGATAATGACAATCAGGAATGATGAATCCTGGTTTCTGCAGAATAAATCAACTTTTCATCTGAGTCAAATGATGATGATCAGGCTTCCTCCATGCTCTTGAGTTATGAGTCTTTTACATGCACAAAGTGGATGTACTGGGACAATCCTTAGAACAAGAAGCTATTTCCAACATAAATCAACAAGCCTGTTCAACCTGGGGACAGCTGCTGTTCAGATACCTTTCAAGGGCCAAGCTCTGCTAATACAGGGAGGAGATCTGCACTCTGCTGGCCTAGGAAATTGGCAGCTCTTAGAGTGGTCCTGGTAGCTTCATTCTACCAGCCGGGGACAAGTCCGCTTACAGGGAAACCCAGGGGGGTAAATGAGTGTTAACATCTCCTAGGTTTTAGTGACAGAAGGCACTGCAATTTTATTGACTAAGATCTCTCCTCCAGGTGGATGGACTCAGAAAACGAGGCTTGCAAAGTGACGTAAAAGATTGACTCACAGAAGCGTCTCTGATTCCTGGGGAAACCAGGACAACTGGTTTTTGTAGCCATTCATTGAAAAGGCAATTAGCCCACAGGAGCTGACAAGGAAGCCATTTCTGGCACATGAACTGGTCAATTGACTCTCCTTTAAGAGAGAGCTCTGGGGTTAGTGTCATTTTGATCATGTTGGCATCACCAAGTTTTAACAATATCATCATCATGATCATCATCATCATTGTCTGCTACCCATTCAATCTTTCCTTATCTTTTTTTTTTTTTTTTTGAGGTGGAATCTCACCCTGTTGCCCAGGCTTGAGCGTAATGGCACAATCTCGGATCACTACAACCTCCGCCTCCCGGGTTCAAGTGATTTTCCTGCCTCAGCCTCCCAAGTAGCTGGGATTACAGGCACGCGCCACCATGCCCAGCTAATTTTGTATATCTTTAGTAGAGACAGGGTTTCACCATGTTGGCCAGGCTGGTCTCGAACTCCTGACCTCATGATCCACCCGCCTCAGCCTCCCAAAGTGTTGGGATTATAGGCGTGAACCACCGCCCCCAGCCTTTCCTTGTCTTTTTTTAAAATTTATTTTGGTAGAGATGCAGTCTCTCGCTATGTTGCCCAGGCTGGTTTCAAACTCCTGGTTTTCAAATTCCTCAAGCCATCCCCCTGCTTCAGCCTCTCAAGTAGGTGGGATTACAGGTGCAAGCCACCATGCCCGGCTTCCTTACCATTTTTTTTATCTCACACGTGACAAAGATTCTTTGCTTGGCCAAACTTCAGTCAGGCTTCTGAATCTTCTGCAAAGCCCGTCTGTGCACTTCCTTATTAAATTTTAGCAAAAAACCCTGCTAAGTCAGTTTAGCAAGAACGCCCCACCCTTGATATCTGATCATCTTCCATATCTGACCAGGTTCCCCATCCTCCACCATCCTCTAGGTAATATCTGGTCACCCTGCCTGCCTTCAGCAAGAATCCTGTTAGGTGGGCTTAGCCAGAATTCCCCCTTACCCCTGATGTTTCCTCTTAGTTGTTTCCATTCACTGCCCTGCTCCCTGCTCCTTGGATATAAATTCCCACTTGCCCACACTGTAAAGGCAACATATGGCTAGCTGTGGCGGTTCACTTCTGTAATCCCAGCCCTTTGGGAGGCTGAGGCAGGAGGATCATTTGAGCCCAGGTGTTCAAGACCAGCCTGGGCAACATAGTGAGACCCACCCCCTACAAAAAAATTAAAAAATTAAGTGGCTTGAACCTGTGGTCCCAGCTACTCCAGGGGCTGAGGTGGGAGGATCGCTTGAGCCCAGGAGGTTGGGGTTGCAGTGAGCTGTGATCATGTACTGCACTTCAGCCTAGGCAACAGGGCAAGACTTTGTTTCATTAAAAAAAAAAAAAAAAAAAGCTGGGCGCGGTGGCTCACGCCTGTAATCCCAGCACTTTGGGAGGCTGAGGTGGGCACATCACTTGAGGTCAGGAGTTCGAGACCAGCCTGGCCAACATGGTGAAACCCACTCTCTACTAAAAATACAAACATTAGCTGGGCATGGTGGAGGATGACTGTAATCCCAGCTACTCAGGAGGCTGAGGCAGGAGAATCACTTGAACCTGGGAAGTGGAGATTGCAGTGAGCCAAGATCATGCCACTGCACTCCATCCTGGGCAACAGAGTAAGACTCTGTCACAAAATATATATATATATATATATATATATATATATATGTGTATATATACTTTTTTCTGGGGAGAAAAGGAAGAAGCAACATGTGGTTGCCTTTTTTGAAGAGGAAGAATTGGACTAGTTTGGTGGTGAAGGAGGCAACAAACACACATATTAAATTTCTTTTCTTTCTGGACCAGGTGCAGTGGCTCACGCCTGTAATCCCAGCACTTTGGGAGGCCAAGGCAGGCAGATCACCTGAGGTCAGGAGTTCAAGACCAGCCTGGCCTACACAGTGAAACCCCATCTCTACTAAAAATACAAAAATGAGCCAGGCTTGGTGGCGTGCACCTGTAATGCCAGCTACTCAGGAGGCTGACACAGGAGAATCACTCGAACCCGGGAGGTGGAGGTTGCAGTGAGCTGAGATTGTGCCACTGCACTCCAGCCTGGGCGACAGAGTGAGACGCTGTCTCAAAAGAAAAAAAAATTGTTTTATTTCTCATGTTAAAACATGATACAAGGTGTTGAGGCATTGGCAATCAGCAATCGGCCAGGCGCAATGGCTCACACCTGTAATCCCAGTACTTTGGGAAGCTAGGGTGAGAGGATGGCTTGATCTGGGAGTTAGAGATCAGCGAACATGGCAAAATCCCATCTGTACAAAAAATACAAAAAATTTAGCCAGGTGTGGTAGCTTGCATCTGTAATCCCAGCTACTCAGGGGGGCTGAAGTGGGAGGATTGCTTGAGCTTAGGAGGCGGAGGTTGCAGTGAGTCAAGTTCATGCCACTGCACTGCAGCCTGCATGACAGAGCAGGACCCTGTTTCAAAAAAAAAAAAAGGCAATCTTGAGATTCCAGGTAAGTTTGTGAGTGATGGTGATTCTTTATACTGTTCTATATTTATAAAATGTTATATATATATATATGTGTGTATATATATATGTGTGTGTGTGTATATATATATATATATACATTTTTTTTTTTTTGAGATGGAGTCTCGCTCTGTTGCCCAGGCTGGAGTGCAGTGATGCAATCTTGGCTCACTGCAACCTCCACCTCCTGGGTTCAAGCGATTCTCCTGCCTCAGCCTCCCTAGTAGCTGGGGCTACAGGTGCGTGCCACCACGCCTGGCTAATTTTTTGTATTTTTTTAGTAGAGACGGGGTTTCACTGTGTTAGCCAGGATGGTCTCGATCTTCTGACCTCGTGATTCGCCTGCCTCAGCCTCCCAAAGTGCTGGGATTACAGGCGTGAGCCACTGCGCCCAGCCAAAATTATATTTTTTATTTTTTAATTTATCTTTTGTAGAGACAGGGTTTTGCTATATTGCCCAGGCTGGTCTTGAACTCCTGGCCTCAAGCACTCCTCCTGCCTCAGTTTCCCAGAGTGTTGCAATTATAGGCATGATCCACCATACCCAGCCTTAAATTCTCAAAAAAATTCCCCCTTTCCCAACTCTACTCCTGCCTCAAACAAATGTAATCAAGGAAGACAGAAAAAATATTTTGGTAAAGACTTGGGAACCCAGGCTGAAGTCCGAAAGTCTGAATAATTTCACATGGGATCTTTTTTTTTTTTTTTTTTTTTTTGAGGCAAGGTCTTGCTCTGTCGTCCAAGCTGGAGTATGAACAGGGCTTGCTGCAGCCTCAGCCTTCTGTACTCAGGTGATCCTCCCACCTCAGCCTCCTGAGTAGTTGGGACTACAGGCATAAGCCGTTGCACCCTGCGTTAACTTTTACTTTGAAATAATTACAGACTCACGAAAAGTTGCAGAAATAGTAGAGAGATCCCAAGTACCCTTCACCTAGCTTCTCCCAACAGTAATATCTACCATAACTATAGTACACTATCAAAATTCAGGAAATTGTCATTAAGACAACACAAGTAACTAGACTACACACTTTACTTGATCTCACTTGTTTAACCTTTTATTTTTGACTTCTTTAAGTTACAAAAGCAATTTGTCCATCAATGGATAAACAAACTGTGGTAAAATCCATACAATAAAATATTAGCCATTAAAAGGGATGAAGTGGCCGGGCGGGGTGGCTCACACCTGTAATCCCAACACTTTGGGAGGCCAAGGCAGGCAGATCACAAGTTCAGGAGTTCGAGACCAGCCTGGCCAACATAGTGAAACCCCATCTCTACTAAAAATACAAAAATTAGCCAGGCATGGTGGAGCATGCCTGTAGTCCCAGCTACTCGGGAGGCTGAGGCAGGAGAATCGCTTGAACCTGGGAAGCAGATGTTGTGGTGAGCCAAGATCGCACCACTGCACTACAGCCTGGGCGTCAGAGTGAGACTCTGTTTCAAAAAAAAAAAAAAAAAAAAAAATGGGATGAAGTACTGATGCCTGCTTCAACATGGATGAACCTTGAAAACATTATGCTAAGTGAAAGAAGCCTGCCAAAAAAGGTCATAGTGCTATTGTGATATAGTAAGAGATATATATTTGGGCTCTGCCCTCAGTTTCTGGCACAGAGGTTCTAAAACTCTTGACATTTCCTGAGCAATAGAGGTGCTACGTGCATCATTTGTTCTAATATTTGGTATTTGACCCGAGTTCCTGACACAGAGCTCCTAATCCCTTGGCATTTCCTAGGTGAAAGGAGTGTCTTTTGTTCTAATGATGCAACTCTTTTTTTTTTTTTTTTTTGAGACAGAGTCTCACTCTGTCGCCCAGGCTGGAGTGCAGTGGCATGATCTTGGCTCACTACAACCTCCACCTCCCAGGTTCAAGTGATTCTCATGCCTCAACCTCCTGAGTAGCTGGGGTTACAGGCGTGCATCACCACGCCTGGCTAATTTTTTTGTATTTTTAGTAGAGACAGGGTTTCACCATGTTGGCCAGGCTGTTCTCAGACTCCTGAACTCAAGTGATCCGCCCACCTCGGCCTCCCGAAGTGCTGGGATTACAGATGTGAGCCACTGCGCCCGGCCTAATTTTCGTACTTTTAGGAGAGACGGGGTTTCACCATGTCGGCCAGGCTGATCTCGAACTCCCAACCTCAGGTGATCTCCTTGCCTCAACCTTCCAAAGTGCTGGGATTACAGGCATGAGCCACCGCACCCGGCTGGCTATTACATCTTTAACACATCTCCAAGGTTTCCTAATCTCCATTTTGAACAGAGAGGGCTTCAGCAGGTAATAGTATCTGGCCTAAATGTATTTTGTTTCTTTTGTATATGTTTTGTTTTGTTTTTTGTTTCCGTTTTTTTTTTTTTTTTTTTTTGACACGGAGTCTCACTCTGTTACTCAGGCTGGAGTGCCGTGGGGTGATTTCAGCTTACTGCAAACTCTGTCTCCCAGGTTCAAGCGATTCTCCTGCCTCAGCCTTCCAAGTAGCTGGGATTACAAGCGTGTGCCACCATGCCCAGCTGATTTTTGTATTTTTAGTAGAGACAGGGTTTTGCCATGTTGACCAGGCTGGTCTCAAACTCCTGACCTCAGGTGATCTGCCTGCCTCAGCCTCCCAAAGTGCTGGGATTACAGGCGTGAGCCACCGCACCCCGCCTAATGATGCAACTCTTGATGGGCTCCTAGAAGATGACTGGTCACCAGAAAGGCCAAGTCATGATTAGAAGCTTGGAACTTTTAGCCCCACACCCAACCTCTCGGGTGGGCAGAGGGGCTGAAGTTGAGTTAACCAGCAACGGCCAATGATACAATCAATCATGGCTACGTAGTGAAGCCTCCATAGAAACCCAGAAGGACAGGGTTCAGAGAGCTTCTGGGTTGCTGAACATGTGGAGGACCCTGGAGGATGGCACACCTGGAGACAGAATGGGAAGTGTGTGCCCCTTCCCAGCCCTGTGCATCTCTTCCACGTGGCTGTTCATCTGTATCCTTTGTAATATCCTTTATGGGTAACTGTAAGTAAAGTGTTTCCTTCAGTTCTTTTTTTTGAGATGGAGTCTTGCTCTGTTGCCCAGTCTAGAGTGCAGTGGGGCACTTGGCTCACTACAACCTCTGCCTCCCGCGTTCAAGCAATTCTCCTGCCTCAGCTTCCTGAGTAGCTGGGATTACAGGCACCCACCACCACATCCGGCTAATTTTTCTATTTTTTTAGTAGAGATGGGGTTTCACCATGTTGGCCAGGCTGGTCTCAAACTCCTGACCTCAGGTGATTCTCCCTCCTCGGCCTCCCAAAGTTCTGGGATTACAGGCATGAGCCACCGCGTTTGCCCTGTTTCCTTGAATTCTGTGAGCCACTCTGGCAAATTACCTGAAGCCGTGGAGGGGGTCATGGGAACCCCCAATTCATAGCCAGTTGGTCAGAAGCACAGGTCACAATGTGGAACCTGTTATTGGCATTGGAAGTGGGGACAGTCTTGTGGGACTGATCCCTTAACTTGTGGGATCTGTCCTAACTCTGGTTAATGTCACAATTGAGTGAAATGATTGCTTATCCTGTTGGCGTCTGCTGAAGAATTGGTTGGTGGTGGGTAGAAACTCCCTCACATACTGGTGGAGTACAACTGGCCCTTAAACAGCGTGAGCCTGAACTGCGAGGGTCCACTTACACATCGATTTTTTTTTTCAATCAAATGGGGATCAAAAAGACAGGATTCTCAGGATTCAGGAACTCAAGTGTAGGGAGGGCTGACCTTTCACATACACAGTATAGATTGTGGGATTTTAGTATGGTTGGATTTTGGTATCTGAAGGGCTCCTGGAACTAATCCCCTTCCTCTACCCAGAGAGGACTGTACTCTGTGTTGAGTGGTGACTTGTGTGTGAGAGTACGAAAAACTCTGATTTTTCCTAAGTTTTCTAAATTATTAGTCCTGGGGCGGGGTACGGTGGGTCACACCTGTAATCCTAGCACTTTGGGAGGCTGAGGCAGGAGGATCACTTGAGGTCAGTAGTTCCAGATCAGCCTGGGCAATATGGTGAAACCCTGTCTCTACTAAAAATACAAAAATTACCCGGGATGGGGGGGGGTTGTGGCGGGCATCTATAATCCCAGCTACTCAGGAGGCTGAGGCAGGAGAATCACTTGAACATGGGAGGTAGAGGTTGCAGTGGGTGAAGATTGCCCCACTGCACTCCAGCCTGGGCAACAAAGCAAGACTCCATCTCAAAAAATAAAATAAAATAAAATTTAAATAGCTGGGTGCAGTGGCTCATGTCTGTAATTCTAGCACTTTGGGAGCCCGAGGCAGGCAGATCACTTGAGATCAGGAGTTTGAAACCAGTCTGGCCAACAAGGTGAAACCCTGTCTCTACCAAAAAACAATACAGGCCAGGCACGGTGGCTCACGCCTGTAATCCCAACATTTTGGGAGGCCGAGGAGGATGGATCACAAGGTCAAGAAATTGAGACCATCCTGGCCAACATGGTGAAACCCCGTCTCCACTAAAAATACAAAAATTAGCTGGTTGTGGTGGTGCACACCTGTAGTCCCAGCTACTCAGGAGGCTGAGGCGGGAAAATCGCTTGAACCTGGGAGGCGGAGGTTGCAGTGAGCCAAGATCACACCACTGCACTCCAGCCTGGGCAACAGAGCGAGACTCTGTCTCAAGAATAATTAAAAAATAAATAAATAAATAAATAAAAAATAAATAAATAAATAAAATTATTAGCCCTGTGTCTCAGCAGTCTTAAATGAGTATCAAAGGACAGTATCATTCCAGCTAAATTGATTAAGCACTTTTTATATACCGGGCATTATACTAGGCAGTGGAAATGTAAAGAAGATTAAGGTAAGACCCTGCCCTCAAGTTGCTCAGTCTTAGCACAACTAACAAGAAAGATTTTTCCCTTTCCTGCTGGAGCTCTGTTTGGCAGGTCAAAGCTTTGGAAAACCAATGGAGTGGGTTTTTTCCTGAATATCCATAATTATCCTATTCAGAGACAAGAAAATTAATGACATCAACTGCTTTTCTAAGCAGCAGTCTGAGCAGTTTCTGCCTTTGTCCCTCGAAAAAGTACCAGGCAGAAGAAACTCTGCTAATTCAATTAGATGTGAAGAACTAACCTATGAGAAAGGATCATTCAGTGCTGTAGGGGTGCTACATAGAGGAGAGTAGTATTCAAAGACAAAATGCTTAGAGAAGGATGTGTAATTCATTATTTGAGTCAGCTGATTGTGTTGACATTAGGAGTGGGTGGGTGGGGAGTGAAAATCTGGAAAGAGAAGACATTTCATTTAGAACACATTGTATTTTTCTTGTGAATATAAGATGAAAATCTTTTATTCAGTAGCAATATAGGTCTCACATAAATGAAGTTCTAATTTTTATAACAGTTGTTAAGTTCTCTGTAAATCTGACAGTCACTTAATACCAACTTTAAAATGGACATTGTTAAGTATGATTCAGTGGGGTCTTCAGGTATAATAATAGGCTATAACCAAAACTTCCTATTAAGCAGAGGCAAACTCGGCCGGGTATGGTGGCTCACACCGATAATCCCAGCACTTTGGGAGGCTAAGACGGGTGGATCGCTTTTTTTGTTTGTTTGTTTTTTGAGACGGAGTCTCGCTTTGTCGCCCAGGCTGGAGTGCAGTGGAGGGATCTCGGCTCACTGCAAGCTCTGTTTCCCAGGTTCACTCCATTCTCCTGCCTCAGTCTCCCGAGTAGCTGGGACTACAGGCGCCCGCCACCAGGCCCGGCTAATGTTTTCGTATTTTTAGTAGAGACGGGGTTTCACTATGTTAGCCAGGATGTTCTCAAACTCCTGACCTCGTGATCCACCCGCCTCGGCCTCCCAAAGTGCTGGGATTACAGGCCTGAGCCACCGCGCCTGGCTGCTTTTTTGTTTTTGTTTTTGTTTTTTTTTTGAGACAGAGTCTCGCTCTGTCGCCCAGGCTGGAGTGCAGTGGCGCGATCTCGGCTCATTGCAGGCTCCGCCTCTCGGGTTCACGCCATTCTCCTGCCTCAGCCTCCCGAGTAGCTGGCACTACAGACGCCCGCCACCACACCCAGCTGATTTTTTGTATTTTCAGTAGAGACAGAGTTTCACTGTGTTAGCCAGGATGGTCTCAATCTCCTGATCTCGTGATCCGCCCACCTCGGCCTCCCAAAGTGCTGGGATTACAGGCGTGAGCCACCGCGCCCGGCCTAATTTTTGTATTTTTAGTAGAGACGGGGTTTCACCATATTGGCCAGGCTGGTCTGGAACTCCTGACCTCACGTGATCCATCTGCCTCAGCCTCCCAAATTGCTGGGATTATAGGTGTGAGCCACTGCGTCTGGCCGGTATGTGTTTTTTTAATCCATAAAGCTTGGTAGTTTAATATTATATTCAAACTACTGTAGCCTAGGACTCTTTTGAAAAATACTTCACAGCTTCGTTTTTGACCTCATTAGGCTGAGTTCTCTTTTATCTTTACAATACAGATGTTTAAAATTAAAATACAGATCGGCCGGGCGCGGTGGCTCACGCCTGTAATCCCAGCACTTTGGGAGGCCGAGACGAGCAGATCACGAGGTCAGGAGATCGAGACCATCCTGGCTAACACGGTGTAAACCTCGTCTCTACTAAAAATACAAAAAAATTAGCCGGACGTGATGGCGGGAGCCTCTAGTCCCAGCTACTGTGGAGGCTGAGGCAGGAGAATGGCGTGAACCCGGGAGGCGGAGCTTGCAGCGAGCCGACATAGCGCCACTGCACTCCAGCCGGGGCTACAGAGCAAGACTCCGTCTCAAAAAATAAAAAAATAAAAAATAAAATTAAAATACAGATCTAGATCTGGATTTTGTTAGTTTTTTTTTTTTTTAACAACCTAAGGTTGTTCAGAAACGTCTATTCTATGTATGTACTTCTTTAGTCTGTAATTTCTAGGCAGATTAGTTGCACCGTCTAGACTCCTTTCAGAAAAATACCAACAATATGTTTTTCTCTGTCTTGGGCTCCACATGGGTGAATTACAGGAAAGCTTAACAGGTACTCAGAGCAACATTTTTTCCTACTTCATGAAGGGCCTAAATGCGAACTCTAAGTATTTCTCTTTTGCTTTTGTTCTTTTCCCAGGTTTACCTAATCTGTAAGTGTAAGATGCAGTCAATGAAAAGTACTATGGGAATTCTTGAGCAAATCAGACCATTCAAAAGGAAACCACTTCACCTAATGGTGCATAAGGAAGCTAGACTCACCAAAATAACCCTGTTAGGTACAGCCGGATACACCATGGAATACGGCAACCCTCTGTTTAATTTGCAAACCCTTTGGCAGGGAGGAGGAAAGGATGGAAAAATTTGGGTGAAGGCTTTATATGACTAGTCAAACAAACAGTGAGTCATTGAAAGTTTCCAGTTAACAATCCCTTCTGCCTGGGCAGAGCCTGGGCCCCAGCGCTTTATGAGCCACACTGCAGTTTTAAGCTGGAACATCTCACGGTTTTATTGTTTCTTCCACGAAATGATTACATAAAAAGAAATCAGCTTTGCAATCTGCACCGACTTTGAAATGAAGGGCAAAATCTGGTTGGGGTGAGGAGAAAGAAGGTGGAAAGAGAATAAGGTAGGGAGACTGTGAGGCAGAGAACGCAGGAAAGGTGGTGAAAAGAGAGTACAGGAATTTTCGGGAGCTGAGTGTATTTTTCTTCCCCACGTTATAGATGCTGTCCGTTTTCCCGCAGCCTGTGTCCAACAGGCCAGAGTGGACCCCTCCTATGGGCTACAATACTCTCGGTCTTCGGCCCAGCCCAGAGCTGCACCAACCAGGGCCTGCCGCTGCCCCCCCACCAGGTGACAGGTGGGGCCGCCGAGCGGCCACCAGACCTCCGCCTCCTCGCGTTGCCTGCCGGGAGCCGGAGCCGCTTCCGGTTGCTCCCTGTCCCTGAACTCCGACTCCCGTCGGCCCCCGGGAAAACCGCAGCGGGCTAGCGCGGGCGCTGCCGGAACTTGTAGTTCCTCTTCCCGCCGCGCTAAATAGCTGGAAACGGGGGCGGCCACAACAGAGAACTACCGAGGCGAAGGTACGGGTGGCGGCGAGGGGTCAATCTGCGCCGAGCGTGGGGTTGGCTGTGAGGCCGTCGGAGGTGGTTGGGTGGGAGGAGATCCGCTCGCACACACGAGGAGGAGGGTTGAGCCGCCGCCGCCGCCGCCTCTGTCGTCGTCGCGAGTGTGGAGTCGGGACTGGAGCTGCTGCCGCGGCGACGCCGGGGATCTTTGTCGCTAGCTCCCAGCCCTTCTGCCCCGCCGCCTTCCCTCGGTCAGCGCTG
Source organism: Pongo pygmaeus (assembly GCF_028885625.2). Lineage (NCBI taxonomy): Eukaryota > Metazoa > Chordata > Mammalia > Primates > Hominidae > Pongo > Pongo pygmaeus. The sequence continues at coordinate 16,904,757 of NC_072391.2, forward strand.
CCCACTCCTCCCCGGCCGGGCGCCCCTGCCTCCATTTCCCGCTCTCTGTCCACCACACACACGGCCCCCCCGATCATGGATCCGGGCAGTGGCGGCGGCGGCGGCGGCGGCGGCGGCGGCGGGAGCAGCAGCGGCAGCAGCAGCAGCGACTCGGCGCCTGACTGCTGGGACCAGGCGGACATGGAAGCCCCCGGGCCGGGCCCGTGCGGCGGCGGCGGCGGCTCCCTGGCGGCGGCGGCCGAGGCCCAGCGGGAGAACCTCAGCGCGGCCTTCAGCCGGCAACTCAACGTCAACGCCAAGCCCTTCGTGCCCAACGTCCACGCCGCCGAGTTCGTGCCGTCCTTCTTGCGGGGCCCGGCAGCGCCGCCACCCCCAGCTGGCGGCGCCGCCAATAACCACGGAGCCGGCAGCGGCACGGGAGGCCCTGCGGGTAAAGGCCCGGGACGCGGGGCAGCCCCGGGGACGCGGGAGGAAGCCAGGCCGGGCGCCGGAGCCCACATGGCGTAGGGGTGCGGTCCGGGGGCGCGCGGCCCTGGTGCCCGGCCGGCACGTGGGGCGCTGACAGTGGCGCCGTCCGCCTGGGTGGGGCGCCCGGAGCCCAGGAGCCGGCCTGCGCGGGGCGGCCCGCGGCGGTGGCCGGGCGGGGAGCGGACAGCGGGCAGCGCGCCCAAAGACCCGGACCCGAGTGCCGCCCCTCCGCGCCCCTGCCCTGCTCTGGAGTCCGCAGTTACTCCCTTGAGATGGGAACCGTATGGGACGGAGTGGGGGCCGCGGCGGATCCCTGCCACGAGGCGCAGAATGAGGACAGATGGAGCCAGGAGTCAGTTGGGTGGGCGTTTAGAGATCCGAGGAGTTGGGGAGGACAAATGCCCGAGTTTTCCTTTCACCTTAGGCCCAGCCGAGAGAGCGTCTTCTGCTGCGTTTTCTACTATTGAAACTGTAATTACGGTTTAAATTATCCGTGGCCCCGAACCGTCCTGAAGGAATCCCAAGATGCATTGCAGCCTTGTGATCGGGCAGAAACTTGGCTATCAATACCAAGATCTGTTTTACCCTTAGCATTGTGTACGCTTCTAAAGTTTACAAAGTGCCACAAAGTTAGGATTCCTCACTTAATGTGTGATCGGAGACTATATTGATTTGTGTCTTTTTAAAGTGAAGCTTACACTTTTATCCTTTGTCAGCGACACGTTTAGAGAATTTTCATTGCTGTAAAATCGTTGACCTTATTCAGATTGCTTGGAATAACTCACTGTGTTCGTGTGTCAGTCATTCAGTCTATTTCTTCAGACACTTGAGCATTTGTTATAATTTAGTAGTTGTCACGTGTCTTTCTGACCGTAGCTGGTAGACATACATTTTTTAATCCATAAAATTTCGAGTTAACTTTGGTTTTTAAACATCTTCCCGTACTTAGGGGTTGCTTAAGTGGTAGGTAGCATGCTTGCAGGTGCTGACGTTGTAGGAATAGCAAATGAGTGAACTTACGTATTCTCATCATGGTGCTTATTTTGTGGTAGCTGGCATGCTTTCAGGTACTGATTTTGTAGGAATGTCAAATGAGTGAGCTTAAGTATTCTCTTCCTAATAGTGCTTATTTTAGGAACTATCAGTGTTTCCTTAAAGAGAAAATGAAAAAGGAAGGAAAAGGCTGAACGTCCTTTCATCGTTTAGCCAGGACATTAGTGGGCTGGGTCATGACATCCAGCGCATTTTAAGTGAGAACACATTGTTGATTTCTCTCTTTAAAGTTCTGTATTGTAGTGGTTCTTAGATAAGCGGATATTATAAAAGTGCTCCAGGAGTTTGCTTTCTACAGAAATTTTGTCACCGTTCGCTCTTTCTTGGTAAAAGGATAGCGATTGGAGAAACACTGACGATGTATGTACGTCAACACGGTTGATTTGGTGGTTTTGTTGACAGTGGCATTTCTTTTATTTGTGTGAGTGGTTGATGTTTTCTTTTGAGGAGATCGAGCACGTTCAGGGTGGTACGGCCGTAGACGATGTTTTCCTTTTGAATAAGGAAGTTTAGCTTGTAAATCTTGACTTACATCAAGCCATTTTGACTGCCTAACCTAGTTCACTTCTCAGCTCCTAAAAGTGCCCATTCCCTACCTTACTTTGCAGATTCCGTTTATCCAGCCATTTTCTTTCTTAGCTCTTCCTCCTTTCTGTGGAACCACCAGCACCACTCTGACTAGACTCAGGACTCCATTTACAGCCTGTCCAGCCAGTCATCCGGGGATAACCAACCTTGGTCTAGAATGGTCACTGTTGGTGACTTGGTGACTAGGTATTACCTCTTATGCAGGCTTTCTGTCTTCCTGATAGTTGCTAATTTGTAGTTACACCTAATCTTTTTGTCTTTGACAATGCTAGAAGTTGGAGATACGAAAACCTGTAGGGAAGTAGCTGTCAGTAAGAAAATCCCTACATCACGGTCAGCTTTCTTGTTTTTAATCAAAAAACTATTTTGGTGTTACTGACTTTACCAGTTGCTTCTACCAAAATGCCAGTTAATGTATTTAAAAAATTAACCTATGTAGGATGTCTATTTGGAAAAGAACTGATTTTCTAAATTGAGGTCCAGGGTTATATTGGGACTGTTGGATTATGGACTATTAAGTCCATAAAAAGCCAGCATCAGAGAACAATCAGTGCTTATAAAAAGCAGGGGGATAAATAGGAAATAACACCTGGATTGGAACTTACAAAGGGGGAACCAAAAAGTTTGCAAGGTTTTTTGATAGCGAGGAAGTGGACAATAGGGATAGCACGTTTTGCTCTTTAGTTAAGCCATAGCTGAAATTTGTGATGAGTGTGTTTTTAAACTGCATGCCGGGAAAGCTGTTGAAGGAGCCTGGAGAGTCAGACCTTGGGATTCAGTATTGACCTTGGATCTCTTTGAAAACTAAAGAATATAGGTTCCTTAAGAAATAATTAAGTGGAACCCATTTAAGTGTAATTAAGTGTAATTCATTTAAGCACAGTTCTCTAGAGCCAAGTAAATTGGCCAAGAGATTCTCCTTAAAAATTGAGGTCCCCAAATGAATGAAAATATAGAAGACAAGGCTTAATGTATATTAGAACAAGCACTTTCTCTGATAGGATGTATTTAAGTTGCAATTTGCACCTAGTTTTTTTATTGTTAGATAAGAAACTGGTTTAGTGATTTTAGGGTTACTTGGACTTTTTAGAACAGCCAGAGCTTCTAAAGTAATGATGTGGTGTTCTTTGCATCATCCCACCTTTAATGTTTCTGAGAACTCAGTGCCATTAAGAAATAAGCATGGAATAAAACCAGCAGCCCTCAGTACTTACTTGGAGGAGGCACTGTCTCCAAAACTTAGCAGATTGTATTGTGGAACTTGAATTTTAAAGAGAAACGTTCTGTTTTGTAGTGTTCAGTATTTGCTGAATGCCTTATTTATTGGAGGAGGACTTTTTTTTTTTTTTTTTTTTGAGATGGAGTCTCGCTCTGTTGCCTAAGCTAGAGTGCAATGGCACCATCTTGGCTCACTGCAACCTCCTCCTCCCAGGTTCAAGCAATTCTCCTGCCTCAACCTCCCGAGTAGCTGGGATTACAGGCACCTGCCATCATGCCCAGCTATTTTTTGTGTGTGTGTGTTTGTAGGGATGGGGTTTCACCATGTTCGCTAGGCTGGTCTTGAACTCCTGACCTCAGGTGATCTGCCCGCCTTGGCCTCCCAAAGTGCTGGGATTACAGGTGTAAGCCACCGCGCCTGGCCTTTTTTTTTTTTTTTTTAATGATTGAGATTTAACTTGCACACTGTAAAATTCACCCTTTTCAACTGTACAAGCTGGGCGCATTGGCTTACACTTATAAACCCAGCACTCTGCCAGGCTGAGGTGAGAGGATTGCCTGAGGCCTCCATAAAACATAATGAGACTGAGACCCTGTCTCCACGCACACACACACACAAAACTACAGCTGGGTGCAGTGGCTCATGCCTGTAATCCCAGCACTTTGGGGAGGCTGAGGTGGACGGATCACCTGAGGTCAGGAGTTCGACACCAGCCTGGCCAACGTGGTGAAACCCGTCTCTATTAAAAATATAAAAATTAGCCAGGCGTGGTGGTGTGCGCCCATAGTCGCAGCTACTTGGGAGGCTGAGGCAGGAGAATCACTTGAACCTGGGAGGCGGAGGTTGCAATGAGCCGAGATCACGCCACTGCACTCTAGCCTGGGCGACAGTGAGACTCCGTCTCAAAAAAAAAAAAAAAAAAAAATAGCTGGGTGTGGTGGCACAAGCCTGTAGTCCCAGCTACTTGGGAGGCTGAGGTGGGAGGATCTCTTGAGCCCAGGAGCTGGAGGCTGCAGTGAGCTATGATGGCACCACTGCACTCAGCCTGGGTGACCAAATGAGACACTGTCCAAAAAGAAAAGTAAAGCGTACATACAGTTCAGTGGCTTTTAGTATATTTATAAGGTTATGCAACCATCACCACTTGGCAGATGCTTTTTAAAATATTCTCAGTTTTAAGCTGAAACATCTCAGAAGTGACCTCTTCAGGGCCACCAGAGTAGAGAGGATTCCAAATCAAAGTAATGGTTGTTTAATCCAGAAAGGCCCTTACACTTTATTATTATGTTAAATTCTATCTGTCAAGGTAGATAATAGGTAAGATTCTGTTTGAGACTGAAGTGCCTGCAAGAACAGTGCTCATATAAAGGTGTTTTTAGGCTTCAGTGGGACAGCAGATGGGGTAGAGGAGAGGCCCCACAGTATCCCTGGAGTATCACAGTAGTATTACACTGCCTTTCGTTACTTCTGCCATGGCTGACCTTTTTGCCTCTTGTTTTATGGTTTTACACGTATCAATGGCTTGAGAGTGAGGATTTAGGGAAGAAGTGAAGGCATCATCTAGGGCTATGCTGTGCCAAGTTGAGCAGTTGTTTAAACTGTTAGAATTTTTGACTGGTATAAAACCCTCTTTGGAGCAGGTTTTACGTAGTGCTGTTAGTACATATCTTATTGCATTTTTCTGTTCTTTATTTTTTACCTTTTCTGAAGTTGTACTGCGTGAAAAGACAGCAATTTCAGTTTGAACAAGTTAAGGAAGTCATGTAGACGACAAAGTTTAAGCCTTGATTTGCTTGTTTTGGTTTGCTGGGGAAGAAATGTCTGAAAGTGTTCAGATAGTATTTTCTTTCTGGTTGAAGAGAAAGGAATGAAAAAGATTTGATAACCCTCTGGGTTGAGTTAGCAGTATTGGAATGGAATTTTTTCCAGAAATGCGAATTTCTGGTTTTGCTCAGATATATGTACTAGCGACTCATTAACAAACATTTACCAGTCCACTGAATGTAAGATGCTATGCTAGGCACTTGAAATAACACCAAGATGAATAAATTGTGGTCCTGAAGGAATCTAGAAAGGGATCAGACGCCCAGTGTACTCTAGTGGAAGTCACAGCGTGGTAAGTGAGCCCTACAGAGAGCGTAGAGGAGGCTTTCAAAGCTGAGAACAGCAATCCCTTATGTAAAACATTTCAGTCTTGTCACTCTAATAAAACTAAAGATTTATCTATTATCTGCTCACTGTTCTTTGCGGATGCCTTGTGTGTATTTTTTTTTCTGGCCTCCTGGGCCAGAGTTGCAGCCAAGGCCTGACCACCAAGGTTGTGTGTATTTTTAAAAACTTCTTACTTATTATTTTTTAGAGACCGGATCTTACTTTGTCACCCAAGCTGGAGTACAATGGTGTGATCGTAGCTCATTGTAACTTCAAATCCCTGGGCTCAAGTGATCCTTTCGCCTCAGCTTCTTGAGTAGCTAGGACTATAGGCACCCACCACGATGCCTGGCTAAGTTTTTTTGTTTGTTTTTGTTTTTTGAGATGGAGTTTCGCTCTGTCACAGGCTGGAGTGCACTGGCCCTAACTCGGCTCACTGTAACCTCTGCCTCCCCAGGTTCAAGCGATTGTCCTGCCTCAGCTTCCCAAGTAGCTGAGATTACAGGCGACCACCACCACGCCCAGCTAATTTTTGTATTTTTAGTAGAGATGAGGTTTCACCATGTTGCCCAGGCTGGTCTCGAACTCCTGACCTCAAGTGATCCATCCGTCTTGGCCTCCCAAAATGCTGGGATTACAGACGAGAGCCACTGTGCCTGGTCAAGTTTTGTATTTTTAAGTTTGTCGAGAGTGCTGAAGGTAGAGCACTGGTTATCTTTTTACAGTAATTGTCTATTTCGTATTAAACAGCAGTGAGTTCAGTTACTATGAGTCTGGCTAGTTTGTCTATTGGGGCATGTTTAGAATTTCATCATTCCACCCTTGGGTTTAAAATATCTTCCGGAGACAAGAATTTGGCTACTAGTTGAAGGGTCTGAGGTCCTCGGAACAGTCAAGAAAATTGACAGTTTTTAGCTGTTGATTGTTGATTGATTTCAAGGCTTAGAAGTTTCTGCCTTGTTTTAGTAGAGTTTAACAAAGTGAACCGAGGCTGTAGATTTATATGGCTCCTTTGTAAATGGCTTTGTTCTAAGGAAACCTAGTTGTTACAGTACTCCAGGTTGAACCAATTTCCCATCATAATTCTACTTTCAAAGGGAGAAGAACACTTAATAAGGCTTTCTCGAGCACCTGACCTAACAGTGGTGACACTCACTTCCAAACCACATTCCCACTAGGTAATTGTATGTCGCTTCACTTGAAAAAAAAAAAAAAGCGCATTCTGCAGAGTGTCACTGGGTAATTTCCTGGTTGAATATTTCTGTAGAACTCCAGTATGTTACCATACTACTTGTCCATTGCCTTTAAGTGGTTAATTTTGGTAGCAGAAAAATGTTTCGGTTATTTTTTTATTTTTGACACGGAGTCTGCCTTTGTTGCCCCGGCTGCAGTGCGGTGGCGTGATCTTGGCTCACTGCAACCTCCACCTCCCGGGTTCAAGCGAGTCTCCTGCCTCAGTCTCCCGAGTAGCTGGGATTACAGGCACGCACCACCATGCCTGGCTAATTTTTGTATTTTTAGTAGAGACAGGGTTTCTCCATGTTGGCCAGGGTGGTCTTGATGGCTACTGACCTCAAGTGAGCCACCCACCTCGGCCTCCCAAAGTGCTGGGATTACAGGTGTGAGCCACTGCACCTGGCCGTTTCTGTTATTTTTGTACTTTTTTGAGGGTATCTGAAATGGTTTTGGTTTGTGTATTTTAAATGTTATTTATATGGTTTTTTGTTTGTTTTTTGTTTTTGAGATGAATCTCTCTCTATCGCCCAGGCTGGAGTGCACTGGCACGATCTTGGCTCACTGCAACCTCTGCCTTCCTAGTTCAAGCGATTCTCCTGCCTCAGCCTCCCAGGTAGCTGGGATTACACATGTGCACCACCACCCCCGGCTAATTTTTGTATTTTTAGTAGAGACAGGGCTTTGCCATGCTGGCCAGGCTGGTCTCGAACTCCTGACCTCTAGTGATCCGCCCGCCTCAGCCTCCCAAAGTGCTGGGATTACATGTGTGAGCCACCGCGCCTGGCCTCAAATTGTTTTTGAAGTAGTTAGGATGTAGCTCATAAGACTGTCTTTCAGGGTTGTTTGAAAAACATAATGGAATTTTAGTTACTCTATGCAAAGTCTAATCAGGTTGATCATGTGGCATTGCTTTTGTGTCTGAATAAAGAGGTTCTTAGAATGTTAGCGCTGGATATGACCCTAGCAGTTGTACAACCTCCTCATTTTCAGATAAAGGAACTGGAGCCTTAGAAATGCTAAGTAAATGCCTAAGGTCACTCACAGAGTTAATGACACCGTTGAGTCTAGGATGCAGATTTGCCACCTGCTAGTTTAGTGCTCGATCTGCCACATCATGCTGTTTAATAACAGGGGGCGGAAAGGGCATGCCTGGAGCTAATTATTACAACTAGCATGTGTTTTCTGAGAGTGGCCCTGGCATTTGCCTAATGTTTCATTCTTAAAGGTTTTTGAAATTATTTTGGGTCTTTGAAATGCTTGCTGTAATAAATTTATTGAGCAGTTACCACCCCTTATCAGTTATTTAGTCTTCCCAACATTCTCCTGAGGTTAGGTACTGTTGACCCATTTTACAGATGAGAAAATAAAGGCTCAGTAAAGCTAAATAACTTAGGTCACATCCATGAGAGGAGTGAGGCTTAGAATCTAGGTCATTTCAAAGTTTATTCTAGTAGTGACTGCTAGTGCTTTCCTTGTGATTTTGCGTTACAGTAGACTGAGACTCTCCAGAAACTGGGCCTGTGAGCTTGGACTATGGCATTTCTCTGTGTTCTGTCTCAGTAGTAGCAGAATGACATTTGTCATAAGTAGGCAGTGCTCTGATTTAAAGCAATATTTTGAAATTACTTCTTTTTACATTTTAGCAAATGTTGATGAAAAATACTTTAAAACAGCTCTGTTCACCACTGTCTGTACCACTGAGCCTTTTTATTTTTAGAGTGTTAGGTAATTAAGGCAAAACCATCCACATTTTTTTATGTGTTCTGCAGACTTCTTTCTGGTGTTTGCTTTTACTGTTTTTCAGTATTGTCTACGGGAAAAAAATACCTCAGCTTGCAAATTTTTGTTCAGAGATGGGATCATTCTTTGTTGTTGGAGGGATTTTCATAAAAAAAATTCAAGAAACATTGTCTCATATGATCTTACCAGATAAGTGCCAATTATTAAGACTTGCTGGCTGCTGGATTTATTATCTCAGCCTCATTTTCTTTCTGAGATAAATGAATCTTGCTTTTTATCGTTACCACCCTGGCATAATCCAATGGGAATATAGTATGAACCACATAGTTAATTTAAAAGTTTCTTTCTTTGATTTTGTTTTTTGAGACAGGGTCTCACATTGTTGCCCAGGCTGGAGTTCAGTGGCACAATCATAGCTCACTGTGGCCTCAACCTCCTGGGCTTAAGTGATCCTCCTGCCTCAGCCTCCTAAATAGCTGGGACTACAGCTGTATGCCTCCACGCCTGGCTCATTTTTACATTTTTTTTTTTGTAGAGACAGAGCCTCACTGTGTTGCCCTGGCTGGTCTTGAACTCTTGGCCTCAAGCAATCCTCTTAGCTTGGCCTCCCAAAGTGCTGAGTTTGTAGGCGGGAACCACCACAGCTGGCCCAACATCTCCTGAGCGTAGTGTTTCCCTAACCCCTTCTTAGAAAGTTGGCACATTTAAAATTGTTTTCACTCCGTTGAACCCTAATGGAAATGCAATGAATGTACAGATGGAGGCTAGGGGTCCTGGTCAGAAAAGGGAAGTGAGGCCAGGTGTGGTGGCTCATGCTTGAATCCAGGAGGTGGAGGTTGCAGTGAGCCGAGATTGTGCCACTGCACTCCAACTTGGGCAACAGAGCGAGACTCCATCTCAAAAAGAAAAAAAAAAAAAGTGAAAAAGTGAAGCGATGTGACTGGAAGGAACCAGTGTGAAAATCTAAGGAAAACACGGTAATTCAGTAAAAATTGATTGTGTATTTATTCTGTACAATACATCGTGCCAACTTGTTGAGATTACTGAAGTAGAGAAAAAAGTCATCCACCCACAGTTCATTCTGGAAGTCTATAATCTAGGGAACAAGAACTAAGATACATGTGTACCTATTATTTATTTGTTTATTTATTTATTTTTGAGACAGAGTCTTGCTCTGTCGCCCAGGCTGTAGTGCAGTGACTCAATGATCTCAGCTCACTGCAACCTCCACCTCCCCTGTTTAAGCCATTCTTCCACCACAGCCTCCTGAGTAGCTGGGATTACAGGTGTGTGCCAGCAGACCCGGCTAATTTTTAATTTTTAAATAGAGACGGGGTTTCACCACGTTGGCCAGGCTGGTCTCAAATTCCTGACCTCAAGTTATCTGCCCGCCTCGGCCTCCCAAAGTGCTGGGATTACAGGTACAGGTGTGAGCCACTGCACCCGGTCCCCATGTATGCCTCTAATTTAAAGAGGTGTCATGTCCTAGGGGAGTGATCATTAGCCCTTCAGGGTGGGGGATGGACAGGGAATGGGATAGAAATGGGGGATTAGGTAGGCAAATGTGTACTACAATTAAGGAGAATCCTTGAGCTAGAACTGTTATCCAAAGTGTAATCGAGAACCACATGTGGCTATTTAAATTTATTAAAATTAAATTTAAAATTCAATTCCTCAGTCATAATAGCCATGTTTCCAGTGCTTAATAACCACATGTGGCTGGTGACTATCATATCACAGCACAGATATAAAACATTTTTCATCACTACAGAAACTTGGACAGAATTTTGTCACACATGTTTCTCACTTTCATGCAATGTGAGACACTTCTGTGACAGCTCTGAAGTTGTATTTTTCTTTAATGAACACCCATTTAGCTAACAAAACTATAATTTCACTTAGGATGGGTGTGTTTTGTTGTTATTGTTTGATACAGGGTCTTGCTATGTCACCCAGGCTGGAGTGCAGTGGTGTGATCACCGCTCACTGCAGCCTCCACCTCCCAGGTTCCAGTGATTCTCCTGCCTGGGACTACAGACCTGTGCCACTATACCCGGCTAATTTTTAAATTTTTTGTAAGGACGAAGTCTCCTTGTGTTTCCCAGGCTGGTCTCGAACTCCTGGCCTCAAGTGATCCTCCTGCCTTGCTTCCCAGAGTTATTGGTTTTACAGGCATGAGCCACTACACCCGGCTTAAAGATTAGTTTTGTATCTAAAGCAGTATGAATTTAAATTGCTGATTTATGAAGTACATGCATCAAGCACTTTTTAAGAATTAGCCAAACATTTGTGTTTAAAACATGTAACTTGAATCAAAACGTAGCTTTTTTTTTTTACCTGCCATGATGTCTGTGGCCTTGACTGACGTATGCTGTGTGGATATGCTGGCCAAGTAGGATTCTCCATATTCAAGTCCTTTGATCCATGATCATAGCTTTAAAAAAAATTGTACACTCTTTTTAAAAATTCAAGCAAAATCCACATAACATAAAACTGGCTGGGCGCAGTGGCTCACGCTTGTGATCCCAGCACTTTAGGAGGCCGAGGCGGGCGGATCACAAGGTCAGGAGATTGAGACCATCCTGGCCAACATGGTGAAACCCCATCTCCACTAAAAATACAAAAAATTACCCAGGTGTGGTGGCGCGCGCCTGTAGTCCCAGCTACTCGGGAGGCTGAGGCAGGGGAATCACTTGAACCTGGGAGGCGGAGGTTGCAGTGAGCCGAGATTGCACCACTGCACTCCAGCCTGGCAACAGAGCAAGACTCAAAATAAATAAATAAAATAAAATGAGTCAGGAAGGATGTTGGTGTTGAGGTTGGCATACGTATCAAGGACAGTAACTACCGTGGCTCCCGAAGTGTTGCCAAAACCTCAGATGTGTGGCCTTCTGGCCAAGCGTCTGCGATTTCATATGTTTGAAGCATTCATGGTATCCCTGGGGGTTGCAGCTTTGTATAAGTTTCGTGTGGGTGAACCAAGAAAGAAGGCATATGCAGATTTCTACAGAAATTATGAGATTTTGAGCAGATGAGGAAGGCTGGTATCTTTCAGTTTAAAGTAATCTTGGAATATAAAGAATTTCTTCAGGTTGAATTACCTAGAAGTTTGTCACTGACTCGTGTTCCTGAACTATGACACATGAATATGTGGGCTAATAGTTCCTCTTGATAAACAATTAACAAATAAATAAATAAAACCATTTTAAAGTGAACAATTCAGTGGCATTTAGTACATTCACACTGTGTTGTACAACCAGCGATTCTATGTAGTTCTAAAACATTTCCTTTTTTTTTTTGGAGACAGGGTCTCACACCGTGGTCCAGGTTGGAGTGCAGTGGTGCGATCTTGGTTCACTGCAGCCTCCCTCCACCTCCCGGGTTCAAGTGATCCTCCCACCTCAGCCTCCCAAGTAGCTGGCACTACAGACACGTGCCACCACACCCAGCTAATTTTTATTTTATTTTATTTTTTTGAGACAGTGTCTCACTGTTATGCCCAGGCTGGAGTTCAGTGGTGCAATCTCGGCTCACTGCAACCTCCGCCTCCCAGGTTCAAGATTGCCAGATTCTCCTGGCTCAGCCTCCTGAGTAGCTGGGATTATAGGCACCTGTCATCACCCTGGCTAATTCTTGTATTTTAGTAGAGACAGGGTTTCACCATGTTGGCCAGGCTGGTCTCAAACTCCTGACCTCATATGCTCCGCCTGCCTCAGCCTCCCAAAGTGCTGGGATTACAGTCATGAGCCACCGTGCCTGACCTGATAACTGGGTGGATAGTTAAAATTTGATTATGGTGAAGCAACACAAACACCACGTATTCTATGATTCCATTGATATGAAGTATTCAGAAGAGGTAAATCCACAGAGACAGGAAACAGACAGACTAGTGGCTGCCAGAAGCTAGGAGAGAGTATGGGCAGTAACTGCTAAATGAATACGGGTTTCCTTTTGGGGTGATTAAAATGTCTTGGAAGCCAGGCGCGGTGGCTCACACCTGTAATCCCAGCACTTTGGGAGGCTGAGGTGGGTGGATTGCTTGAGCTCAGGAGTTGGAGACCAGTCTGGGGAACCTATTGAAACCCCATCTCTATAAAAAATTTAAGGCCAGGTGTGGTGGCTCATGACTGTCATCCCGGGACTTTGGGAGGCTAAGGCGGGTAGATCACATGAGGTCAGGAGTTTGAGACCAGCCTGCCAACATTGTGAAACCCCCATCTCTACTAAAACTACAAAAAATAGCTGGGTGTGGTTGTGGGCGCCTGTAGTCCCAGCTACTCGGGACTTAAAGCAGGAGAATCGCTTGAACCCGGGAGGCGGAGGTTGCAGTGAGCCGAGACTGCGATAGTGCACTCCAACCTGGGCGACAGAGCGAGACTCCATCTCTTTAAAAAAAAAAAAAAAAAAAAAAAGATCCAGTTTATCATCTGTATCACAGGCAGTACTGGTGTTCTGCTGTTTTCTGGTAAAATCTTCACTTCATGTTTTAAAATTTGTGGTAATGTACCAAGTATCACAGCCAATTCATTAATCTTCCTTTATTATAAATTATACTATTAGTTTTGCTTCTTTTTTTTTTTTTTTTTTTTTTTTTTTTTGAGACGGAGTCTTGCTCTGTCACCCAGGCCGGAGTGCAGTGGCGCAATCTCGGCTCACTGCCAGCTCCGCCTCCCGGGTTCACGCCATTCTTCTGCCTCAGCCTCCTGAGTAGCTGGGATTACAGGCGCCCGCCACCAAGCCCGGCTAATTTTTTTGTATTTTTAGTAGAGATGGGGTTTCACCGTGTTAACCAGGATGGTCTCGATCTCCTGACCTTGTGATCCACTTGCCTCGGCCTCCCAAAGTGCTGGGATTACAGGCATGACCCACCGTGCCTGGCTTTTTTTTTTTTTTTTTTTTTAAGACGGAGTTTCGCTCTTGCAGGCTGGAGTGCAATGGCGCGATCTCAACTCACTGCAACCTCTGCCTCCTAAGTAGCTGGGATTACAGGCACAAGACACCATGCCTGGCAAATTTTTGTGTTTTTAGTAGAGTTGGGGTTTCCTCATATTAGTCAGACTGGTCTCAAACTCCTGACCTCAGGTGATCCGCCCGCCTCCACCTCCAAAAGTGCTGGGATTACAGATGTGAGCCACCGTGCCCAGCCTAGTTTTTCCTCTTTTTTTTGAGACAGGGTCTCACTCTTTCACCCAGGCTAGAGTGCAGTGGTGCAGTCTTGGCTTGCTGCGACCTGTGCTACCTGGGCTCAAGTGATTCTCCTGCCTCAGCTTCCTGAGTAGCTGGGACTACAAGCATGAGCCGCCATGTCCAGCCTAATTTTTATATATATCTCTCTATATATATGTTTTTTGTGTGTGTGTGGAGATGGGGTTTCGCCATGTTGCCCAGGCTGGTCTCAAACTTAGTTTTTCCTTGTAATTTGGGGCATGGCAGTTGCACTCAGTGGTAAACTCTGAAAGCTTTCCCACGTACAAAAAATTGTTCCATTTTTAAATAGTTAATAAGGGTGTGTTTCTAAACATAGAGATAACATTTGAAAATTTGAAACTGTAATTTCGTTCCTTAAGAGGGTTCTAACTTCCTTTACTAGCAGCTGTGAACCATGCAGGATGTGAGAAATTACACCCTAATCATCTATTTCCTAGCCATGAACAGTTCAACCTAGGAAAATTCCAAGCCCAGGCTCATTAGTAGCCAGTAAAATCTGGATGTTATGTGAGTCATGAATAAGACCAGAGTAGGATGAACAAGTAAAGGTTTACTGTGTATGTATGAAGGTAGGATAGAAATATATCGGTTTTATTTTTATTTTTTGAGACAGGGTGTCACTCTCTCGCCCAGGCTGGAGTGCAGTGGTGTAGTCAGGACTCATTGCAACCTTGACCTCCCAGGCTCAGCCCCCGAGCAGCTGGGACTGCAGGCGCATGCTGCCACTCCCGACAGTTTGTTTTTTTTTTTCTTTTTTTGGTACAGGTGGGGTTTTGCCATGTTGCCCAGGCTGGTCTCAAACTCTTGCCATCCTCCCATCTTGGACTCCCAGAGGTTTAGGACTACAGGTGTGAGCCACCATGCCCAACCCATTTGCAACTTACAATCCATTGTAAGTTGAAGAGCCATCTGTATTGTAAATCTAATAGTTGGTGCCAGGAACTAAGTGGTCAGGTGTAAGTACTGTTTTGTTTTGAAAAGCTGTTACAGTTAGTGATACGCTTGAGAGTGTTGAGGAAGCCCACCACACCCGTCATTTTCATGCCTTAAGATACGCAGTACATCATAACTGTATGTCCGTCAGAGCTTAGTTTACTTATACACTGATTTTCATCAGGGACTATCTGAGGAAGGGGAAGATGGCACTTGCATAACTTGGAAATGCCTGCAGTTGATTCTGATGTGCCTGTATGTTAGATGGTGGTGATTACAGGATCTGTTTCTTAGGGCTTTTGGTGGGGATGAGCTAGCAGTCGGCACTTAGGGCTCAATAAAAATTAGTTAAAGCAAATTGCTACCACCTCCACCCCCCACCCCCTACACAATATGGATTTGTGAGTACTTTTATCCTTGTCTGGCCCATAATAGATACTCAATACATATATATGTATTCATTTTTATTAATTTTTAAATTTTTTTGAGATGGAGTTTCATTCTTGTTGCCCAAGCTGGAGTGCAGTGATGTGATCTTGGCTCACTGCAGTCTCCACCTCCCAGGTTCAAGCGATTCTCCTGCCTTGGCCTTCCGAGTAGCTGGGATTACAGGTGTGCGCCACACCCAGCTAATTTTTTTGTATTTTTAGTAGAGACAGGGTTTTGCCATATTGGCTGGGCTGGTCTTGAACTCCCGAACTCAAATGATCTCCCTGCCTCGGCCTCCCAAAGTGTTGGGATTACAGGTATGAGCCACCGTGCCTGGCTGATACTCAATACATATTGATAGGAATGAGTTGGAGTAGTTACATAGCAGATGGAGACTGACATTTGTTGAATATGCCAGGAGTTCTTTAACTGACACTAAACAAATTGTTTTCCCATTTCCTCCCATAAACTCCTCAACAATCCTCTCAGGTAGATGGTATATTATTCCCACAATTTCAATGGAATAAGTGCATTCACAGCTTGTGATAAGCCAGGAGTTAAACCTAGGAGTCAGCTCAGTTCCAGGCTCTGAGAAGTACCCCATGCAGTCACCTCCTTCTTAGGGTGGCCTGTGAACTTGATTCTCTCAGTACTGCCTGGTTTTCTCTGTAAATTGAGTAATTTTTCCTTACCTTATCCTTAAACTTTTCTTCAAAATGGAAAAGCAAAAAAAAGTTAATCTGTATTGTGTTTGAAGTACAGTTTCTGCCTCCTTCCAAACCAGGTTCAAATGCGTTTCCCGCCTGTTTGTTAATGTCCTGCTCATCCCACAGCTTGGGGTCATCTTAGACCTTTTACTCTCCCTTTTTCCCAACTCCTGTCAGGTGTAGCCCCCATCCCCTCCCAGTTGTATTTCTTGGTTGTCCCCATGGCATGCTTTCTTGCAGTGGTGATGTGGGTTTTCCTGCCTGTGGGGTCTTGCCCACTCTAGTTCATGTAGTTTAAGCTGCAAGACAAAGATCTTCCTAAGTGACAATCTGAGCCTGTCACTTAAAAAAAGAAAAAGAAAAACAATTTGGTTGTCCTTTACCTATCAGGGACAGGAAATTACTTTACTCAACATTTGATGCTATTGAAGGTTGGACCCAAAACACTTTCTCTTGACTCTTACAGGTATTGATCCTTTCCGGGCAATGATTTTACAGGTTACAAATGCATTATTTTTTCATACTTGCTGTGCATGATTCATATGATTTAATTCTTTGGTATCTTTTTCTGTCGTGGAGATTCTTTAAAGCAGGGGCACGTTCATATTGGAGTATAATTTAGGTTTGTCTGTATCTGACAAACTAAAATCCAAAAAGCAGACTTAGATATTTGGTTATTAGTATGTATTTCTCCTACATCTCTTTCAGTAATGTCATAAGTAACTTTGCAGTGTGGCAACTGGAAACTGGATTGTTGCTTGGTCTTAGAGTTCTAGCGTAGGAAGAAACTGGCATCATTGGAATCACCTTTTCTGCAGATGTTTTTAACGGCTTATATGTATTTCAGGACTCTATACAAATGTCATTTATCTTATGGGTATCTAATTTATTCAGGGATTTTGATAACATGAGTATGGAATATTAAAAAGGGCTAATCACAGGCTGGATGTGGTGGCTCAAGCCTGTAATCCCAGCACTCTGGGAGGCCGAAGTGGGCAGAACACCTGAGGTCAGTAGTTCGAAACCAGCCTGACCAACATGGCGAAACCCTGTCTCTACTAAAAATACAAAATTATCCGGGCATGGTGGCATGCGCCTGTAATCCCAGGTACTCAGGAGGCTGAGGCAGGAGAATCGCTTGAACCGGGGAGATGGAGGTTGCAGTAAGCTGAGATCGTGCCATTGCACTCCAGCCTGGGCAACAAGAGTGAAACTCAGTCTCCAAAAAAAAAAAAAAAAAGGGGTGGGGGAGCTAATCACAGCTTTCTTGGGCTGGGTTACCAAGAGAGAATCACGGGAAGTAGATGTGTATTTGTTGAGCACATCTCTAATTTGATCTGTGCTGAGCTGCAAATTACTTTGACAGTATCTGTGAAGAAAAGGTTTATAAAGCAAATCAGAAGAATAAGCATGTTTTTATGAATACATTGAAACTACTGAAAATGTTTCAAAATTGGCTGTAATTAGTAGAATTTTGAAAAGTAGGTTAAGCAGAGACTTCTAATTTGAAGGCCTGAGTTAGCTGCCATTGATCTGGGGTTATTGATTGAGGCTTGTGTCGTGTTATTGAACTTCTGTTTTTACTGCATATTAAAAGATAAGTGAAATGGATGGATAAGTATCAATTTTTAATAGAACTTATTTCTGTTAAACAGCACCTGTGGAATCCTCTCAAGAGGAACAGTCATTGTGTGAAGGTAATGATGTACTCTTTGAAAGTCTACTTGAGAAAACATTAGGTTGTCTATGGTGTGTAAAGCTAGATACTGTTTTGTAAATATAATATTTCAATCTCTTGTCTAGGTTCAAATTCAGCTGTTAGCATGGAACTTTCAGAACCTATTGGTAAGAAAATTTCTGACCATATTAATACAGTAATATGAAACTCTTTCTCAAGATTTATGCATATGTGCATTATGTAAGTGTTATGATTATTGTAATGCCTACATTTAAGAAACATTGAGTCTTTGCTATTAGTATTTAGAAAGTAGGACAAACTAGGCACTAACACTGCCTTGATAAACTTAATGATTGCAAATCAAATTGAGTGGAGGAATGGTCAAGTCAATTTAAATACCTGTACATGTTCTGTTTTCTTTTTCTGAGACGGAGTCTCGCTCTGTCACCCAGGCTGGAGTGCAGTGGTACAATCTTGGCTCACTGCAACCTCCACCTCCTGGGTTTAAGTGATTCTCCTGCCTCAGCTTCTTGAGTAGCTGGGATTACAGGCATGCACCACCACACCTGGCAAATTTTTGTATTTTTAGTAGAGACAGGGTTTCACCATGTTGGTCAGGATGGTCTCGAACTCCTGACCTCGTGATCCACCCACCTCGGCCTCCCAAAGTGCTGGGATTACAGGCGTCAGCCACCGTGCCCGGTCACACGTTCTGTTTTCTTGGTGAAAAATGTTCTTCCTTTTTATAACTTTATTCTTAAGGGTTTCATGTTCCCAGCGTGATTAAAGTTGATGTCAAAGTTTTATTACTTTAAGAGGAAAAAGAAAATATTTCCTAAATCCTTTCATACTTCTCGTGTGTCACGATTTTAAACTTTCCTTTTTTTCTTACTATCAGGGTGTCTCCACACTGGAATAACTAGGCTGTTGGGAATGTTAGAACTCTTGTTTGCATTTTGTTTGCCCTTATGAAAATGAAGCTTTGCTAAAATAGCAATCTCAGCCTGTGAGTCAGTGCCCTCTGATCTGATACCAGCAGTGAGTCTGCCTTGAAAGCTGTCACCCATTTCTGTTATGAATGAGGTTTTCCTGCTTATGTGTCACTAGGCGTTAGGAAATGGAACTACATATGCAAACTTCCATTTGTTGTTTTAAAGCTAGTGTATTTTAAAGTATAGATTATAAGTCTTTTTCAGAATACTAAGTTAAAATGTCTTCCTTCAGTAGAAAATGGAGAGACAGAAATGTCTCCAGAAGAATCATGGGAGCACAAAGAAGAAATAAGTGAAGCAGAGCCAGGGGGTGGTTCCTTGGGAGATGGAAGGCCGCCAGAGGAAAGTGCCCATGAAATGATGGAGGAGGAAGAGGAAATCCCAAAACCTAAGTCTGTGGTTGCACCGCCAGGTGCTCCTAAGAAAGAGCATGTAAATGTAGTATTCATTGGGCACGTAGGTAAGCTACTCTCATAGCTGTTGAAGTTACTGGTTACATAAAACATAGAACATCCTTTTTAGCTACTTGGAGATGTTTAGTGAAACTGAAGCAAATTAATTGAAAATGTCTTGATTTTTAACTTGCTAGATTTTTTTTAGCTGGCAAAAAAATTGCAAGTACTTTTTTCCTGAAGTTTAGGCAAATGAATAATTCTGTAATGGCATAGATGCTGGAAGAAAAACTTCAGTATATTGTATGTAACATATAATTAGTCTGTTGACCACTGATGGTAGTTCAGCATAGTATTGTATATCAGTATCTTAGAAAATGTGCCCTTTTTCATGTGAACCTCAGTTAACTTTGTTAATTTTAATGGGATTGACCTTACCAGATAACTTAATTTTGTGTGAATCAGGAAATCAATAATTTGGAGTAACTTCTGGATGCTTGCCAGGTTGCTAGTTTAGCAAAAAACAAAAGAACAAATTTATTTAATTTACTCAGATATTCTCTAATTATCTGACCTATCCCCAGAATTGTGAGAAAAAAGTACAGAATTATGTGTCTTTCATTTCTGCTATCTCTGCCTTCCCCCCAAATATGAAATACTGTACCCCTTCTTTTAGTAGCAAGAACTCTTTTGAAAGTGTAAAGGAGCGGCTGGGCACTGTGGCTGGCGCCTATAATCCCAGCACTTTGGGATGCCAAGGCGGGCAGATCACGAGGTCAGGAGTTCAAGACCAGCCTGGCCAACATGGTGAAACCCCATCTCTACTAAAAATACAAAAATTAGCCAGGTGTGGTGGCATGAGCCTGTAATCCCAGCTACTCCGGAGGCTGAGGCAGGAGAATTGCTTGAACTCGGAAGGTGGAGGTTGCAGTGAGCTGAGATCGCGCCATTGCACTCCAGCTTTGGGCAACGGAGCAAGATTCCGTCTCGGGGGAAAAAAGGTGTAAAGGAGCACATACCTTATTTGCTATAAGTGAAAAGAAAAGCACCTAAATCTAGTTCACAGTTCTTCAGCTGCTTTTGCTCTCTGAAACTCCTCTTGGGGAATTTATAGACTGTTGCCGCTGTGCTTTCGGAGTAATCTGTTAAAAAATTCTTTCCTTTATCAGTAAAGTGTTTTTAAGTGTTTTTTTTTTTTTTGGAGACGGAGTTTCACTCTTGTCGTCCAGGCTGGAGTGCAATGGCGTGATCTCAGCTCACTGCAACCTCTGCTTCCCAAGTTCACGTGATTCTCCTGCCTCAGCTTCCCAAGTAGCTGGGATTACAGGCGGCCGCCACCACGCCTAGCTAATTTTTGTATTTTTAGTAGAAACGGGGTTTCACCATGTTGGCCAGGCTGGTCTCGAACTCCTGACCTCAGGTTATCTGCCCTCGCTGGCCTCCCAAAATGCTGGAATTACAGGCGTGAGCCACCGAGCCCAGGCTTGAGGCTCATTTTCAAATGGAGAAGGGTAATGAACTAGGATTTATGCCCCAAATTCATATGGAAGATTTAATTATGTATGTTAAAGGGTGCTGTTGTTTGCGTATGTAGCCATTGGTTTTTGGTTTTAACCTATGGTTTGCATGTTGATGTTACTTTTAGATGCTGGCAAGTCAACCATTGGAGGACAAATAATGTAAGTCTGTATCTTTTGTTAAATAACAGAGTTAAATTGATGTAATGAATTTTAGGCATTGTAAACCTTCATACAATCACACAAAGGAGATAAAACGGGTCCCCCAAAGAAAAATTAAAAATAAAATTACTGGGACTCAATACTGATGTTAAGAAGTGATTTTTGGCCTGGTGTGGTGGAACACACCTATAATCCCAGCATTTTGAGAGGCTAAGGTGGGAGGATCACTTGACTTGAGGTCTGGAGTTTGAAACCGGCCTGGGCAAGACAGTGAGACTCTGTCTCTACTTTAATTTTTTTAAAAGTAGTAGTTTTTGTAATGTGATTATTACTAGTGTTAAATGTGTTTCTGAAAGCTTTTTACATTTTTTAAAAATAAAAAATGAACATAGAACTCTAGATTATGGGAAATCTTAGTCTCCTTTGCATATAACTTACCTGGGAATAATGACAACCAGCTCTTGAATCTGGTGAATGGGGGAACTGTTTTTTCCTCATTCATCAGCTCCTTAAATGTATATGGATTTAATAAAAGACAGGTAGACTAGCTAAAATGCTAAGATAATTTTTTGATTGTATTATAGAAATTTCCCAGGTATGAAATGACCGTGGCTGGCCTTTAGTAATGTATTTAGTATTGACAAATCTTGATAACTAAAAAGTCCTGAACTTTTAATTGCTTCTCTAAATTAGACCCATTTCTTCGAACTGTATCATCAGAGGACCTAGAGGGCTTGCCATCATCTTGCCTAGTTAAATTTTTTTTTTTTTTTTTTGAGATAGGGTCTCATTCTGTCACGAAGGCTGGAGTGCAGTGGCATGATTTTGGCTCACTGCAGCCTCGACCTCCTGGACTCAAGCAATCCTTCCACCTCAGCCTCCCAAGCAGGTGGGATCACAGGTGCATGCGACCAGGCCTGGCTAATTTTTGTGTTTCTTTGTAGAGGTGGTATTTTGTCATATTGCCCAGGCTGGTCTTGACCTCTTGGGGTCAAGTGGTCTGCCCACCTCTGCCTCCCAAAGTGCTGGGATACAGGTGTGATTAACCATACCTGGCTAATCATTGGTAATCTTGCCAGTTACTTCTGAACATTTCCATAACAGAGACCCTAAGACAGGCTGTTAAACAGGGGTCCTTCACCAGGTCTCTGTGGTTGAAGTGTCACAGCCATATAATGTTATGTTTCAGGACAGTGTATATTTTTTGCTGATGGGCTGTAAGTTTTGGTTGCGTCACACTGGGTTTCTACATGCAAATGCTTAGGTGCACTGCACTATAGATGTCTACGTGGAGAACACAGATGAAAGCTATAGGGAAAGCAGAGCTTTGAATTGGATTGAGTCGAGGGAAGTGTGCATTACTAACGAACTATTTTAAAATTATTATCTCATTTTGACAAGTAATAAGACTTACTTGCCTAGACAACATTGTTGCAATTTTTTTTCTTTTCTATAGTACCTGCATTTACATTTACTGGTTCTCTTATTTTTAAATTTACTTGGCTGGGCATGGTGGCTCATACCTGTAATCCTAGCATTTTGGGAGGCCAAGGCGGAAGGATCATTTGAGCCCAGGCTTCAAGAACAGCCAGGGCAATATAGTGAGACCCTCGTTTCTATAAAAAATATAAATAAAACTATATTTATTTTAAGAGATAGGGTCTCGCTGTGTTGCCCAGGCCGGAGGGTAGTGGCTATTTATAGGGGGGATCATAGCGCACTATAGCTTCAAATTCCTGTGCTCAACTGATCCTCCTACCTCAGCCTCCCAAGTAGCTGGGACTACACGCTTGCACCACCATGCCCACCTTATATTTACTTAAAACAAACAAACAAAAACAAAAAAACAAAAAAAAACCTACTATATTCTGAAATAATTTTAGATTTACGGAATGGTTGCAAAAACAGTACAGGAAGTTCCCTTCATTCATCCTGCCCTGATGTTAACATCTTATAACAATAGTCATTCATCAAAACTTCCTTATTACTGCTTATTACTGGTGAAATTAGTCATGATTACTTGGTTAAGGTGTCATCTGTCAAGATTGTCCACTATAAGACGGAATCTCTCTCTATCGCCCAGGCTGGAGTGCAGTGGCGCGATCTCGGCTCACTGCAACCTCCGCCTCCCGCGTTCAAGTGGTTCTCCTGCCTCAGCCTCCCAAGTAGCTGGGATTACAGGCATCCACCACCACGTCTGGCTAATTTTTTTGTATTTTTAGTAGAGATGAGGTTTCACCATGTTGTTCAGGCTGGTCTTGAACTCCTGACCTTGTGATCCGCCTGCTTCAGCCTCGCAAAATGCTGGGATTATAGGCCTGAGCCACCACGGCAGGCCTTTTTTTTTTTTTGAGAAAGGGTCTCTCTGTTATCTAGGCTGGAGGGCAGTTGTGTAATCATGGCTCACTGCAGCCTCAACCTCATAGACTCAGGCAGTCCTCCCAACTCAGCTTCCCAAAGTGCTGAGATTACAGGCATGAGCCACCACACGTGGCGTGATTTTTTGTTTTTTTAGAGACAGGGTCTTGCTCTTAAACACAGGCTAGAGTGCAATGGTGGAATCATAGCTTACTGTAACCTCAAACTCCTGGGCTCAGGTGATCCTCTCACCTCAGCCTCCCAAGTAGCTAGGAATACAGGCATGCATCACCACACCTGGCCAATTTTTTAATATTTATGTGGAGATGGTCTCACTGTGTTGCACTGGCTGGTCTCAAACTCCTGGCCTCAAGGGATCTTCCCACCTTGACCTCCCAAAGTGCTGGATTATGGTCATGAGCCACCACACCAGGCCACTTTGTCTGTTAATTTGAGACTGTAAATATCCTTTTTCCACTTACACTTTCCATAATTTTAGCATCCACCAGTAGTTCCTTTACTTTAACTATTTTCTGGCCAGTCGTGGTGGTTCTCATGCCTGTATTCCCAGCACTTTGGGAGGCCGAGGCGGGCAGATCACTTGAGATCAGGAGTTTGAGACCAGCCTGACCAACATGGTGAAACCCAGTCTGTACTAAAAATACAAAAACTTAGCCAGGCATGGTGGCACATGCCTGTAATCCCAGCTACTTGAGAGGCTGAGACAGGAGAATCGCTTGAACCCAGGAGGAGGAGGTTGCAGTGAGCTGAGATCATGCCACTGCACTCCACCCTAGGCGACAGGGTGAGACCCTGTCTCAAAAAAAAAGAAAAAAAAAAAAAAAGGCCAGGCATGGTGGCTCACACCTGTAATCCCAGCACTTTGGGAGGCCGAAGCAGGTGGATCACCTGAGGTCAGGAGTTCGAGACCAGCCTGGCCAACGTAATGAAACCCCGTCTTTACTATAAGTACAAAAATTAGCCGGGCTTGGTGGTGGGTGCCTGTAATCCCAGCTACTTGGGAGCCTGAGGCAGGAGAATCACTTGAACCCAGGAGGCAGAGGTAGCAGTGAGCCGAGATTGTGCCATTGCACTCCAGGTGGATGACAAAAGCGAAACTCTGTCTCAAAAAAAAAAATATATATATATATATATATATAAAATATATATATGTAATATGTTATATATATGTAATATATATGTTATATATGTAATATATATGTTATATATGTTATATATGTAATAGATATGTAATATAAAAATATATATGTAATATATTTTATATATTTTTATATATATTTTATATATATTTTTTGAGACAGACACACACACATATAAAATAACTATTTTCTGAAGTTGAAATTCTCCTCGACAATTTTCACGTTTTCCTAATTCCACTGAGTAATTTGTGAGTAATTGTTTACTTTTTTTTTTCCTTAAATGTTTTCAGGTATTTGACTGGAATGGTTGACAAAAGGACACTTGAAAAGTATGAAAGAGAAGCTAAAGAGAAAAACAGAGAAACTTGGTATAGTAAACTTTTATGACACTTATAAATTACTTTTAAGGAGACGATGCCCACTTAGTGCTTTTGGAGCCTGTTAAAATATAAATTGTTGAAGTCTAAAATCGTATCACAACAAAGGAAATTTCCCCTCTCCTCATAATACACAGTAGATGAGTTCCTAATGCTTTAATAACTTACACAGAGAAATTTGGAAACAATGCATATATCTGGTGATAGACTTGTTGAAAATATTATAAACCATCCATTTAATTGGGTGATTTTGCAACCACTGAAAACTTACATTTACGTAATTTATAGTAACCATGAATAGAACTTGCATTGCGGTGGCAGTTGGGGGGAAGCAGGAAACATCCCTGTACTTAAGATATGACCATTATGTAAATAAATGCTGGAAATAAAATGGAGTGGAATTATTGACAGTAGTTGCCTTTGAATGGTGAGACAGTCAACTTTTTTCTGTTTTCTAACCTTATTACTTTTATTTTTAAAAAGTTAGCAAGCCTTACCTCAATGGGATATTGATGGTCATTTTTTAAAAATAAAATTATATTCCTCTAAAATAAGCGTGAAAAATGCTAGTCAGTGTTGTTATAAAAAATTGACGACATGCTGTGAAGATGATGAGGTAAGCTAAATTAATGCCTACTGTTACGGATGGTTTGAATTTATATAAATTTTTGCTTGGCAGTGTAATATTGAAGCAATTTTTAGCAAGTAACCATTGCTCCCACATGGTGCGTTAGTGGTTTTCACTTTTCAAAAATATCTGAGGACAGTTATTTTTTATTTTATTAAAAAGTTTTAGTCCTGGCTCAGTGGCTTAAGCCTGTAATCCCAGCACTTTGGGAGGCCAAGACGGGTGGATCACGAGGTCAGGAGATTGAGACCATCCTGGCTAACATGGTGAAACCCCGTCTCTACTAAAAATACAAAAAATTAGCCGGGCAAGGTGGCAGGCGCCTGTAGTCCCAGCTACTTGGGAGGCTGAGGCAGGAGAATGGCGTGAACCTGGGAGGCGGAGCTTGCAGTGAGCCGAGATTGCCCCACTGCACTCCAGCCTGGGTGACAGAGTGAGAGTCCATGTCAAAAAAAAAAAAAAAAGGAAAACAACTTTTATTGGGCCAGGTGCGGTGACTCAAGCCTGTAATCTCAGCACTTTGGGAGGCGAGGCAGGCAGATCACACCTGAAGTCAGGAGTTCGAGACCACCCTGGCCAACATGGTGAAACCCTGTCTCTACTAAAACTACAAAAATGGCTGGGTGCAGTGGCTCACACCTGTAATCCCAGCGCTTTGGGAGGCTGAGGCAGGCGGATCACCTGAGGTCAGGAGTTCGAGACCAGCCTGACCAACATGGAGAAACCCTGTCTCTACTAAAAATACAAAATTAGCTGGGCATGGTGGCACATGCTCTAATCCCAGCTACTAGGGAGGCTGAGGCAGGAGAATCACTTGAACCCGGGAGGTGGAGGTTGCAGTGAGCCGAGATGGTGCTGCTGCACTCCAGCCTGGGCAACAAGAGCTAAACTCCATCTCAAAAAATATATATACAAAAATTAGCTGGGTGTGGTGGTGGGCACCTGTAATCCCAGCTACTTGGGAGGCTGAGGCAGGAGAATAGCTGGAACCTGGGAAGCAGAGGTTGCAGTGAGCCGAGATGGTGCCACTGCACTCCAACCTGGGCCAGAGCGAGACTCCGTCTCAAAAAAAAAAAAAAAAAAGGTGGGGGCCAGGCACGGCCTGGAGTGCAGTGGCACAATCTTGGCTCAGTGCAACCTCTACCTCCCAGCTTCAAGCGATTCTGCTGCCTCAGCTTTCGAAATAGCTGTGACTACAGGTGTGCACCACTATGCCCAATTTTTGAATTTTTAGTAGAGATGAGGTTTTGTCGTATTAGCCAGGCGAGTCTCGAACTCCTGACCTCAGGTGATCTGCCAGCCTCGGCCTCCCAAAGTGCTGGGATTACAGGCATGAGCCACTGTGCCCAGCCCTACTCTTTCAATTTCTTTGTTTTCTTTTTTTTTTCTTTTGAGACGGAGCCTCGCTCTGTCGCCCAGGCTGGAGTGCAATGGCACAATCTTGGCTCGCTGCAACCTCCGCCTTCCAGGTTCAAGCGATTCTCCTGCCTCAGCCTCCTAAGTAATACAGGGCGGGCGCCTCCAGACCCGGCTGATTTTTGTATTTTTAGTACAGACAGGGCTTCACCATGTTGGTCAGGCTGGTCTTGAACCCCTGACCTTTTGATCCACCACCTTGGCCTCCCAAAGTGCTCGGACTACAGGTGTGAGCCACCACGCCCGGCTCAATTTTCATTTCACCAGTCTTGTTCATGATTTAGGTGTTGTGTGTCATCAATTATATCTTTAATGGTGAAGAATATCCTAAAAACTCTGATGTTCTTAGGAATATTATTCTTTTTTAAAAAATTATTTCAGGTACTTGTCTTGGGCCTTAGACACAAATCAGGAAGAACGAGACAAGGGTAAAACAGTAGAAGTGGGTCGTGCCTATTTTGAAACCGAAAAGAAGCATTTCACAATTCTAGATGCCCCTGGCCACAAGAGTTTTGTTCCAAATATGATTGGTGGTGCCTCTCAAGCTGATTTGGCTGTGCTGGTAAGAAAGACATTTCCAGTCCATCTGTATATTTGTTAGTAGCCCCACTTATATCTTTAAATTTGAATTTATCTTCTAAAAGCTCAAATTCAGGTTGCAGTGAAATATAATGATGTACACGGTCACAGTTTTCATCATACTAATCTCTCTTCAAGAAATCTTCAAAATTTGATTTACTTCTGAAAATACGTTTCACCTTTTCTCTCCTGTTGCTGTTATCTATTACCATGTCAGAACTTAGTCTCCATTAAATGCCAAGCCCACTGTTAGGCACCATGGGTAAAAAGTGAATAGGAAACCATCTGTTTCATACGGTCTTCAGTCATTTTGCGCTTTTCACAGTGTACTAATAGTAGATCACAATTTTTTTTCCTTTGTAGTTACAATAGCTAGAAAGTAAATGTTGGAATTTTAAAATATGCAGGTATACTAGATTTTGGGAATGTGGGGGATTGGAAGCATCTAGGCATTGTTTGATTTGTGACATTCAAAAGCAGGTAACGTCATAACTCGTTTGCTTCTATTTTCTTGCAAAAAAAAATAAACTCGTGATATAACTGAAAGGAAAGATGTTTTACTGCCATAAGGGTATGCCTGAAGGCGTAGGAGTAAAGTATTTCCTTTCTTGGAATTAGGTAATCTCAGCCAGGAAAGGAGAGTTTGAAACTGGATTTGAAAAAGGAGGACAGACAAGAGAACATGCAATGTTGGCAAAGACAGCAGGTGTAAAACACCTAATTGTGCTAATTAATAAGATGGATGATCCAACAGTAAATTGGAGCAATGAGAGGTGAGCGTAGATGTCTGGTATTTTATGTTAGTGGGATTAAGGATGGTTTTGTTATTGTACCCCTTTTTCTCTAGGGTTTTTCTAAACTTTAATCTGTTTACTTAGGAAACTAGAGTTCTTGGTTTACATTATAATTGAGTTATTTTGGTTACATTATAATTGTAGATATGAAGAATGTAAAGAGAAACTAGTGCCATTTTTGAAAAAAGTTGGCTTCAATCCCAAAAAGGACATTCACTTTATGCCCTGCTCAGGACTTACTGGAGCAAATCTCAAAGAGCAGTCGGATTTCTGTCCTTGGTACATGTAAGTAACTGTTTTTTCCTTTTTTAAAAAAGGAAAAGGGTGTTATTACTTAAATTACTTATAAAGACATATACTGAGTAACATGTTAACATATGCTATTGAGCATATATCTTTATAAGTAATTTAAGAAAATATTAAATGTAACCTTGGCTTTAAAAATACTAAGATCTTTGCCCATTTTTAAACTGGCTTGTCATTTTGTTACTGAGTCCTAAGAGTTCTTTTTAATACTGGCTACCAGTCCCTTATCAGCTACAATGTGATTATAGCAAGTATTTTCTCCCACTTTATGGATTGCCTTTTTCACTTCTCGATGGTGTCCTTTGAAGCACAAAAGGTTTTATTTTTGAAGTTTTTTACGTTTAGGTGTGTATTTTATTTTGAGTTAACTTTTGTGTAAGATGTAAGGTCTATGTCTAGGTTTGTTTTGTTTTTGTATATTAATGGTTTACACACGATTTGTTGAAAAGACTATTCTTTTTTCATTGAATTGAATTGGCTCCCTCGTTGATAATCAAATGACCATAATTATGAGTTTATTCTTGGACTCCGTGTTTCTTTTTGTTTGTTTGTTTGAAACAGGTTTTCACTCTGTTAACCAGGCTGGCGTGCAGTGGCATGATCTCGGCTCACTGCAACCTCTGCCTCCCAGCTCAGCATCCTCCCACCTCAGCCTGCCAAGTCGTAGGGACTGTAGGCACACGCCACCGCACCTGGCTCATTTTTGTATTTTTAGTAGAGACAGGGATTCACCATGTTGCCCAGGCTGGTGTTGAACTCCTGGGCTCAAGAGATGCACCTGCCTTTCAGCCTCCCAAAGTGCTGGGATTATAGGCATGAGCCACTGCACCCAGCCAATACTGTATGTTTAAAGGGGAAATTATTTTATAGAATCTTGGTTTCATAGCTGGAAAAGTCCATAAAAATTAAGTAATAGAGTATAGTCAATTTATTACATGTAGGCTATTTGCTATAAAATATTTCTCTAAATTTTAATAAGTTTATGAAGAAGCCTTATACTGAGCAATTTTGTAATATTTTTAGTTTTCTGTGGAATAAGTGAGATGAAATGGATAATAAATTGGTTGAATGGGAAGAATACATGAGTAGAATGAAAATATTATTATAACCTGTTTATAGTCATGTAACTTAACATTTTGTTATTTATGTTGACTTTGTTTTCTTTAATGGCTTTGTTGTTATGTTCTCAGTGGATTACCGTTTATTCCATATCTGGATAATTTGCCAAACTTCAATAGATCAGTTGATGGACCAATCAGGCTGCCAATTGTGGATAAGTACAAGGTACCCAAAATGTTAAAGAAATTGGGTTTCCTGGGAGGTGAAATCATTGTTGTGTATTTTGTTTCTAATTTTGAAAACTTTTTTTTCTTTCTTTTTTTTTTTTTTTTTTTTTTGACAGAATCTTGCACGCTGTCCCCCCAGGCTGGAGTGCAGTGGCGCGATCTCAGTTCACTGCAAGCTCCGCCTCCCGGGTTCAAGTGATTTTCCTGCCTCAGCCTCCTGAGTAGCTGGGACTATAGGCTCCCGCCACCACGCCCAGCTAATTTTTTGTATTTTTAGTAGAGACGGGGTTTCACTGTGTTAGCCAGGATGGTCTCGATCTCCTGACCTTGTGATCCACCTGCCTCGGACTCCCAAGGTGTCGGGATTACAGGCGTGAGCCACCGTGCCCGGCCTTTTTCTTTTTCTTTTTTTTTTTTTTTTTTGAGACGGAGTCTCGCTCTGTCACCCAGGCTAGAGTGCAGTGGTGTGATGTCAGCTCACTGCAACCTCTGCCTCCCAGGTTCAAGAGATTCTCCAGCCTCAGCCTTCTGAGTAGCTGGGACTAAAGGCGTGTGCCACCGCATCCAGCTAATTGTTTTTTGTATTTTTAATAGAGACCGGTTTTCACCATGTTGGCCAGGCTGGTCTCGAACTCCTAACCTCAGGTGATCCACCCGCCTTGGCTTCCCAAAGTGCTGGGATTACAGGCATGAGCCACCATGCCCGGTCCAAAAACTTTATTAACAACATAACATTGATGTCTTTTTCTTAATGGCTTTGTATTTGTGGTATAGATAGACCATAATTTATTCAACAAGTTTAGTTTATTTTAGCTGTTTCCCGATGAGCCAGGGTCATATCTTAGTGATAAACTCATAGATGTAACTGCTGGGCTCAAAGGATTTTCTTATTAAAGTTGATGCATATTGGTAAATAGCATCGCAAAAATACTGTGCTAACTTCTGTCACCACTAGCAGCATGAATGTTAGTTTTACCACAGCCTCACCAGCACTGGATGTTCGTCTTAAAAAAAATAAACTTCCTTGTTTTTAACTGGATTTCCAACTTGAATTTTTAAGTTTTGTGGTATCAATGTATGTAATGTTTTCCCCTCCTCAGATACATAATTCTTTAATTAGCTCTGTTCTAAATTTCTTTAACAAGTATTGTTTTTTCCAATTTTATATATGAGGAAACAGGCCTAGAGATCAGGAGAACCTGAATTTGTACAAACAGTTCAGATCTTCCAACATAAACTTCTGTGTTGTTTTCTGCACCTTTTTTTTTTTTTTTTTTTGAGATGGAGTCTCGCTGTTTCGCCAGGCTGGAGTGCAGTGGTATGATATCATCAGCTCGCTGCAACCTCCGCCTCCTGGGTTCAAGCGATTCTCATGCCTCAGCCTTCCGAGTAGCTGGGATTATAGGCACGTACCACCACACCCAGCTAATTTTTGTATTTTTAGTAGAGACAGGGTTTCACCATGTTGGCCAGGATGGGCTCGATTTCCTGATCTTGTGATCCACCCGCTTAGGCCTCCCAAAGTGCTGGGATTACAGGCGTGAGCCACTGAGCCCAGCCTTTTTTTTTTTTGAGACAGAGTCTTGCTCTGTCACCCAAGCTGGAGTCGAGTGGTTCAATCTCGGCTCACTGCAACCTCTGCCTCCTGAGTTCAAGCGATTCTTCTGCTTCAGCCTCCCGAGTAGCTGGGATTACAGGCAATCCACCATACCTGGCTTCGTATTTTTAGTAGAGATGGGGTTACGCCATATTGGCCAGGCTGGTCTCGAACTCCTGACCTCAGGTGGTCCGCCCCCCTCCACCTCCCAAAGTGTTGGGATTATAGGCTTGAGCCACCGCATCCAGCCTGCGCCATATTTTCTTTTTAAATCATAGGCATACTGAATTATTAATATGATCATACATATGCTTATGACACAAATTATTATAGAGTATTTGTTACTGAGTTTAAGATGAACCTAAGCCTTCTACTTAAGCAAATGATTTTCCTTTATGAATAAGCAGTGTAGAATTTCACTTTGGGCTACTGAGCTGTTATACAGCACCAATAAGTCTGAAACTGGATTTTATTTTACATTTGATCAGGATATGGGCACTGTGGTCCTGGGAAAGCTGGAATCAGGATCTATTTGTAAAGGCCAGCAGCTTGTGATGATGCCAAACAAGGTAAGACTCGGTTATGCTGTTTCCTATCTATTTATTGATTTTTTTTTTTTTTTTTTTAAGAGATAGGGTCTTGTTCTGTCACCGAGGTAGGAGTGCAGTGGCACAATCATAGCTTATTACAGCCTCAAACTTTCAAGCAATCCTACCACCTGAGCCTCCCAAGTAGCTGGGACTATGTATAGGCTTGTGCCACTCTCCCTGGCTAATTTTTTTTTTTTTTTTTTTTTTTTTAATAAAAATCGAGATGGGGTCTCACTATGTTGACCAGACTAGTCTCTAACTCCTGGCCTCAAACAATCCTCCCATCTTGGCCTTCCAAAGTGCTAGGATTACAGGCGTGAGCCATCATGCCTGGCCTCCTTTGTGTCATTTTTGACTGTTCAATTGCTGATATTTGCAGATAACCTTAGGCAGGGCTTCTCTAACAGCTCCAAAGATGTTGCTTATGCAGGACCACAGACTTGAGTCATCAGTACCTTCAGATGGGGATTTTGCTAGATTTCAGTGAGAATTTATTTACCATGCTAACTCCAGGCAGAGTAAATTAGAAAAAGAATCCATTATCAAATGTAATATTTAGACATAATTGGCACCTTACAAATTGTATTATCTGGCTTCTTGATGCGTTGTGCATTGGAGATTAGAATAGATAGTATCTTCTAAAATGTTTTTATATTAAAGCCTACTTTTTCCTATTATCTTTGCAACTTGAA
The DNA here is from genome assembly GCF_028885625.2 of Pongo pygmaeus. Classification (NCBI taxonomy): domain Eukaryota; kingdom Metazoa; phylum Chordata; class Mammalia; order Primates; family Hominidae; genus Pongo; species Pongo pygmaeus. The sequence goes on from NC_072391.2 coordinate 16,937,013, forward strand.
GGCTAACATCTGAGTGAAAATAATTCTCAGGTTGAGTTCTTAGTTAGTTGTTGATCTTGTTGTTTTGAGATGGAGTCTCGCCCTGTCGCCCAGGCTGGAGTGCAGTGGCGCATTCTCGGCTCACTGCAACCTCCGCCTCCCGGGTAGCTGGGATTACAGGCATGCATCACCATATCTGGCTAATTTGTGTGGTTTTAGTAGAGACAGGGTTTCTCCATGTTGGCCAGGCTGGTCTCGAACTCCTAACCTCGTGATTTGCCCACCTGGGCCTCCCAAATTGTTGGGATTACAGGCGTGAGCCACCACACTCAGCCCTTACTCAGTTTTGTCTGTAGAGTTGTCCCAAAAATTATGGAGATGAGCCGGGCATGGTGGCTAACACCTAGACTTTGGGAGTTTGAGGTGGACCGATTGCTTGAGCCCGAGAGTTAGAGACCACACTGGGCAACATAGGGAGACCCTGTCTCTGTGAAAAATAAAATTAGCCACTTGTGGTGATATGTGCCTGTGGTCCTAGCTATTTGGGAGGTTGAAGCAGGAGGATTGCTTGAGCCCAGGAAGTCAAGGATGCTATGATTTATGAGCTCTGATCACACCACCGCACTCCAGGCTGGGCAACAGAATGAGACCTTTTCTCAAAAAAAAAAAAGCTATGGAGGTGTAAGGCAGCTTGGTGGTTGCAAGGGGCTGAACGAGGGAAAGTAGGGAGTGACTGCTTAATGGGTATAGGATTTCTTTTTTGGGACAATGAAGTTTTAGAATTAGATAGTGGTATTGATTGTACAACATGGTGAATACACTAGATGGCACTGAATTGCAAACTAAAATAGTTTAAAAGTTGAATGTTATTATTTATATTTTACCAGAATAGAAAAAAGTATGATTCTCTAAACATAAGTGAAGTTAGTGCCCAGACATATTTGCAAGTGAGGGGCCTTAGTAACTATTATAGAGAAAGTGGCTGTTCTCTGTGGAAGCCATTACTTGATACTAATCACTAGGCAGGTATAGAATGTCCTAGAGTTGAGCAAGCCTCAAAAACTCACTTCAGTTTAGTCCTCTTGAATCTCAGTGGAACAGAGCTAGAATAGTTTAAAAGACATAGAGGCGGCCGGTGGGTGGGCCATGCCTGTAATCCCAGCACTTTGGGAGGCTGAAGTGGGTGGATCACGAGGTCAGGAGTTCGAGACCAGCTTGGCCAACATAGTGAAACCCCGTCTCTACTAAAAATACAAAAAATTAGCCAAGTGTGTCGGCGTGTGCCTGTAATCCTAGCTACCCAGGAGGCCGAGACAGGAGAATCGCTTGAACCCGGGAGGTGGAGGTTGCAGCGAGCTGAGATCACGCCACTGCACGCCAGCACGGGCGACAGTGCGAGACTCCGTCTCAAATATCAAATAAAAAAGAGGCCAGACTTTTACAATAAAAAATTCATGGGGTTGGCAACCTACGGAATGAGAGAAAACATTTGCCAATCATATATCTAAATACGGGGTTAATATCTAGAATATATGAAGAACTCCTACAAGTCAACAAAAAACCTAAACAACCCAATTCAAAAATGGGCAAAGGACTGCAATAGACATTTTTCCAAAGAAGATGTATAAACAGCCAAAAAGTACATGAAAAAATGCTTAGCACTGCTAACTATTAGGGAAATAAAAATCAAATCCACAGGGCTGGACATGGTGGCTTACGCCTATAATCCCTGAACTTTGGGAAAAGCTGAGGCAGGAGGATCACTTGAGTTTTGAGACCAGGCTGGGTCTCTCACTATGTGTGAGATCCCATCTCAATTAAAAACTTTTTTTTGGAAAACAAAGTAACACGTGTTGGCAAGGATGTGGAGAATTTGGAACCCTTGTGCACTGTTGGTAATGTAAAATTGTGCCCAGTGCCGTGAAAAAATATAGCAGTTCCTCAAAAAATTAAACATAGATTTCCCACATAATCCAGCAATACTCTTTCTGAGTATATACCCAAAAGAGTTGAAAGCAGAGTCTCAGATATCTGTATAAACATGTTCATAGATGTATTATTCACAGTAGCCAGAAGGCGGAAGCAACCCTGGTGTCCACAAAGGATGAATGGATAAAGAAAGCGTGTTACATACATGTAATAGAATATTGCACAGCCTTAAAAAGGAAGTTCTGACACAGGCCACAACATGAATGAACCTTGAGGACATTATGCTATATGAAATAAAACAGTCACAAAAAGACAAATACCATATGATTCTACTTAAATGAGGTACCTAGAATAGTCACATTTGTCAACTGAAAGTAGGATGGTGGTTGCCAGGGTTTGGGCCAATGGGGAGTTTCAGTTTTGCAAGATAACAAGATTTCAGAGTTCTGAATATTGGTTGTATAATATTTTAAATGTATTTAATTTAGGTGTACTATTGAAATGCACACCTAAAATGGTGATGATGGTAAATTTTGTTACAGGTATTTTACCACAGTAAGTAATTAATGGGTTAAATTAAAAATTGGTTATTTTTTACTTTGATATTTTATGAAACTGTTCTGAGATACAGATTTGTTTTATGTTTTTTTGTTTTTTTTTTGAGACGGAGTCTTGCTCTGTAGCCCAGGCTGGAGTGCAGTGGCGTGATCTCGGCTCACTGCGACCTCCACCTCCCAGGTCCCGGTTCAGGCTCCTGCCTCAGCCTCCCGAGTAGCTGGGATTACAGGAACGTGCCACCATGCCCAGCTCATTTTTGTATTTTTAGTAGAGACAGGGTTTCACCATGTTGGCCAGGCTGGTCTTGAACTTCTGACCTCGTGATCCACCTGCCTTGGCCTCCCAAAGTGCTGGGATTACAGGCGTGAGCCACTGCGCCCAGCCGATACAGATTGTTTTTTAGGTGAGTGACTTCTAAACTCTTGTTTCTTTCTTATTATTTTTTTTTTTTTTGAGATGGAGTCTCCTTCTGTTGCCCAGGCTGGAGTACAGTGGCGCCATCTCAGCTCACTGCAGCCTCCGCCTCCAGGGTTCAAGCAATTCTCTGCCTCAGCCTCCTGAGTAGCTGGGATTACAGGTGCCCGCCACCTCGCCCAGCTAATTTTTGTAGTTGGAAATGATTAGAATGTGATATTTAAAAGGTGACACGTTAATACTTTAATTGGCAGTTATACTTCTAGGATATGGTTTTCACTGATCATATCTAGGCTAAGATTTTATGTCATACAAATATAAGTGTTTACAGTCAAATCTTGCAACTCTTTATTGAGCAGACATTCAGATCATTTTATGTTCCGTAATGCAGTGAATGTGTCAGAAAACCTCCAGTCTTGTTTTCTTTTAAAGCACAACGTGGAAGTTCTTGGAATACTTTCCGATGATGTAGAAACTGATACTGTAGCCCCAGGTGAAAACCTCAAAATCAGACTGAAAGGAATTGAAGAAGAGGAGATTCTTCCAGGGTTTATACTTTGTGATCCTAATAATCTTTGTCATTCTGGACGCACATTTGATGCCCAGGTAAACAAATTATTGTTGTTGTCATAGTGGGTTTTAATGTCTAAATGAAATTAGAATATCAGTGCCTTTTGTCCTGATTATTTGTGACATGCCAGTTAACCCATCTTAGTGTAGAGAAGGGGAATGGAAATATTATAAGCCACTTATATATCATAACCACAATAGGCACCTCATACAAAGTCTTCAAGCTGGTACAAGTGCTTGCTGGATAAGGAGTATTCTTTGTAAGTTCCTTTTTATGTTTGATCTCCTGATGATACATTTTAGAGTATCTAATATTTACTTGACCAGAGCACAGTTACTGTGGAAGTCATGGTTTATGTATGTGCTCATTCACAGCACATAGCTTTCCAGACAAGAAATCACACAGGTTTCCCTGTGATTAACAATCTAACCTCCCTGGGAGAATGACAGAGTAAGTGACTGGTGTGATTAACAGAATTTTTTAAAGTTCTGTTCTAAGGTATGACAACTAATCAAGTTAGATTTTGATGCCAGATGTAAGGTTGTTTACTTTACTGGACCTTAGGTATTGAGAAATGGATAAAGCTGGATAAGTTTACATCTAGGTAGCTTCTGAGTGGTAAAAGTTAGCTTAATTCCTTGGGGAATATAAGGAAGCCTTCCCAGATAAGAAAGTTGGCCTGCTATCTTTTGTTTTGTTTGGAGGTGGGGTCTTGCTCTGTCACCCAGGCTGGAGTGCAGTGGCGCAATCTCGGCTCACTGCAACCTCCACCTCCGGGATTCAAGCGATTGTCCCGCCTCAGCCTCCTGAGTAGCTGGGATTATAGGCGCCCACCACCACGCCTGGCTGATTGTTTTGTATTTTTAGTAGAGACAGGGTTTCACCATGTTGTCCAGGTTGGTCTTGAACTCTTGGCCTCAAATGATGCCCCCGGCCCCCTGCCCTGCCACCTCGGCCTCCCAAAGTGCTGAGATTACAGGAATGAACCACTGCGCCCAGCCAGCCTGCTGTGTTTTGAAAGTTGACCAGGGACTTGCCAAGAAGATAAAAACAGGATAAGATATTGAAATTCATGCTTTGAGGTCAAGCAGCCTGACCCATCCTGTGAACAAAATTAGTAAGACAAACCTATCACCTCTAACACAAAAATCACTTAAGTTGGTGTCCTACTGAGATGGTAACACTAATTCTTGGGATTTGTATGGCGCTTGAGAACACTGAATTCTTATTTACCCTAAGGATAAAGATAAGAATATGTTTGTTTGTTTGACAGATAGTGATTATAGAGCACAAATCCATCATCTGCCCAGGCTATAATGCGGTGCTGCATATTCATACCTGTATTGAGGAAGTCGAAATAACAGTGAGTTTAAGATAATTGGTTTATTTGTTTTAATACTGTTTTATCTTCATAATTTCTAATCAGCAACAGTGATGCACTTTTATTTCTATATCTGTTCTTAAAGATTATTTTATTTGGCATTATTCTGATTTTCTCTTACTCTTTTCTTGGTTAGGCCTTAATCTGCTTGGTAGACAAAAAATCAGGAGAAAAAAGTAAGACCCGACCCCGTTTTGTGAAACAAGATCAAGTATGCATTGCTCGTTTAAGGACAGCAGGAACCATCTGCCTTGAGACCTTTAAAGACTTCCCTCAGATGGGTCGTTTCACCTTAAGAGATGAGGGTAAGAGCTTTTAAACTGACGTCTAGTAGTATATCCAGGATACCTAGCTTTGGTCATCTTCATCATCTCAGTACAGTACACATTGCAACAGATTCACAGAAAACTTCGATTCACATTCTATATTCGTATGAATGTTTTATGAGTTGAATGTATTGAACAGAATTGACCACGTGTTTTAGTAGTAATGCCAAATCTAGTAATGCTCTACGTGAAGAATCTTAATTTTGATGTTTTGTGAGTAGTGGATTTGGAGGGCTATTTTGTTTACTAAGATATTTCTATGATGTAATCCTTTGTAATATGTCTAGAGATTAAAAGGAATATAGAGATTGATTTTTTTTTTTTTACACCTAATTTTTCAGAGGTCCAATGTTTGTGACCTTTTGTGTGCATCCATTTCTGCCTACCTGTGGGTGACGCAGAACAACTAACATTCCCATCTTGGGGTCATGAAGTTCTTTGGCATAAAAACAAAATGATTGTTATGAAACGTTTCCTTATGAGCTTTTAATATTCCTTTCCTTTTCCTTTCCCTTTCCTTTTTCCTTTCCTTTCCTTTTTTTGAGATGGAGTCTCGCTCTGTCACCCAGGCTAGAGTGCAGTGGCACAATCTTGGCTCACTGCAAGCTCCATCTCCCAGGTTCACGCCATTCTCCTGCCTCAGCCTCCTGAGTAGCTGGGACTATAGGCGCTGCCACCACGCCAGGCTAATTTTTTGTATTTTTAGTAAAGACGGGGTTTCACCATGTTGGTCAGGATGGTCTTGATCTCCTGACCTCGTGATCCACCAGTCTTGGCCTCCCAAAGTGCTGGGATTACAGGCGTGAGCCACTGCGCCCGGCCCGGCTGTTAATATTTCTAACTTAGATAACCATTTTAAGACTACAGAAGACTTTACATAAAACTTTATAGTTCCATTGAAATACAGAATAGTCATTTCACATGTTCATTCCAATTCCATTTAGCAAAAACTACTTTGTATCTACAGAGTGTCAGGAACTGTGCTAAGCCCTGGTGATGAATACAGTTCCTGAACTTTACATTGGATGAAATTGTATAAAGACAGTGTTTATTTTAAAGGCCCAGAACTCTTCTGGTTGATAGTAAAACTGGTTATTGGGTTTATCTTATTAATATAACAAAATGATAGTTTTAGTTTACCACTCAGAACTTGATAAAATCAGGAAGACAGAAGAAAAGCAATTAATGTAGCAGGAATTCTTAACCCTAGAATTATTTTTCCCTAAAAGATAACTTGGCTTTTAAAAAAAAAAAAAAAAAAGCTAACTTGGCTTTTAGGTTTTCCACAAGACCCAATGGGTTTTGTATCCCTTTCAGTCCACAGGAGTACTACCAGAAGGACGTGTTCACTGCATTGTAGTCAGTGGTGATTGCTGTGCCTTTTCAGTTACTTAAGGATAGGTTTTGGGATTTTTTTAGCAGCTTTATTTAGATATAATTTCCATAATATAAAATTGACCTGTTTTAAATATGTAATTCAATGAATTTTAGTATGTTTACAGAATTGTACAACTATCACCGTATACTAATATTAGAACATTTAGAACACCTAAAAAAAAAACCTTACACCTGTTCATAATCACCCCTTACTCCCACCTTCACCCCTAGGCAACCATTTTTCAATTTGTCTTTTATAGACACTCCATAAATAGAATTATAAATTATGTGGTCCTTTGTCTGGTTTATTTTACTTAGTATGATTTTGAGGTTCAACCATGTAACATGTTATTTATTCCTTTGTATCACTGAGTAGTACTCCATTGTGTGGATATTCCACAAATACGGATATTCCCTTTTTTTTTTTAATCCAAAGAGGTTTTTTGGCCCAGTGTGGTGGCTCACGCCTGTAATCCCAGCACTTTGGGAGGCCGAGGCAGGCGGATCACCTGAGGCCAAAAGTTCAAGACCAGCCTGGCCAACATGGTGAAACCCTGCCTCTACTAAAAATACAAAAATCAGAATGGGCATGGTGGCAGGCACCTATACTCCCAGCTACTCAGGAGGCTGAGGCAGGAGAATCGCTTGAACCCAGAAGGAGGAGGTTGCAGTCAGCCGAAGTCGCGCCACTGCACTCCAGCCTGGGTGACAGAGTAAGACTCTGTCTTTACGCAGTGGCGCATGCCTGTAATCCCAGCACTTTGGGAGGGTGAGGCGGGTGGATCACCTGAGGTCAGGAGTTCGAGACCAGCCTGGCCAACATGGTGAAATCCCGTCTCTACTAAAAATACAAAAATTAGCTGGGCGTGGTGGCGGGCACCTGTAATCCCAGCTACTCAGGAGGATGAGGCAGGAGAATTGTTTGGGGGGTGTGGGGGGAGATAGGTTTTTGATACAGGGAACCATCTCTTTACCTGCCCCCGCAAATAAGACCCACTTATTAAGACTACCTAAATAGAAGTGTCATGGGTTTGGCAGTAAAGCTAGTTAATTAGTAACTTACATTGTAAAAAATATTTTTGTGATTTAAAATAATAAGTTTTAATATCTTATATAGACTTGCTGTTAACTACTGAAAGATTTTTTTAAAATTTCATTTCTAGGTAAGACCATTGCAATTGGAAAAGTTCTGAAACTGGTTCCAGAGAAAGACTAAGCATTTTCTTGTTGATGACCCTGCACAGTACTGTGAGGAAAATTGACTGCAAAAGCCGACTTCACACCGCCTTCTCTTATTTTCTGCCCATTGATAAACCTCTCCCCATATTTTGCAAAGAGGAAATTCACAGCAAAAGTCCACATTATGTCAGCTTTCTCATATTGAGAGCTCTGCTATGCCACTGTTGAATTTTTCCCAAGATTCCCATCCCTAGCCCCCCCTTCAAACTCTGCTTCCTTGGACAGATTTGGCAATAGCTTTGTAAGTGATGTGGACATAATTGCCTACAATAATGAAAACCTACAGGAATTTTTTTATTTTTCATTCTCTCCTTAGGCATATTTAGTATTTTTCCCCCAGGCAGATCATTCTGAGTGTGCGAGTGTGTGTGCACATGTTACAAAGGCAACTACCATGTTAATAAAATATTCAATTTGAAATCCTTTTCGGTATTTGAATTGCTTTTGAATAATGTTTTTTATCTGGATGTAACATTGTTGCATTAGCTTTTTAACTTTCCCAAGTAATTGAATACATTTTATTACTTGGACTTTTATAAACTCTTTCCCTACCCACTATAAATGAGGCATTCACAATGTTCAAGTTTGTATTAAAGGAAAGGATTAGTGTGACCTCTTCTTTTGATGGTTAATGCATACATGCGGTTAAATCCCTTTATCCAAATGTGACACTGCTTTACTAGGTCTTTTAATTATTTATTTATTTTTTTTTGCCAATTTATATTGTAACATGATTTCTTAAATACAGTAAGTTGTTTTAAAATAAAAGAACAGCATACTGTAGTTTTTATAAGTAAAGCGTAATGAAATTGTACCCCTAGAGAAAATTCCATTAACTCGTTAAATTAGTGGAATTTACAACAAATAAAGCATGTTTGAGACCTGGCAAAAATTCCTCTTTTAGTATTTATAAGAGCTGCATGCCTCTAGTATGAAAACCGTATCAGTTGCAAGTGCCACTTCTACAAGTTACCCAGTTTACTCTTTGTATCAGTAACTTTAAAGGTTGGATGATCCTTGCTGGTTAAAGCTAAATCTCAACCCAGCAACTAAATGAAAACATTTAGAATCATCAGAATCTGCAGAGACTAAAATTATCAGCGATAAGCAGAATCAACAGAATCTGCAGAGACTAAAATTATCAGCGATAAGCAGAATCAAGCACAGTATAAGTTTTATCTCAATTATTTGAAATTGAGTTTTCTTAAGTGTAAAGCTGAAATTTGCTAACCATGTTTTTGATGAACCACAGTGCAGTATTGTGGTTTTAGATTGAATGACTTTCTGCTATAATTATCATGACTTTGAAATTTTTCATGAGAATAAATGAGGAATGGAGGCAATTTGTGGGTTTATCCAAAGCCCCCTTGATGTTGAGTATTGCCATTTATCAAAGATAGCCTCTTTTAGATTGTGATCTCTCTCTAAATAAGATACTTTGTATATTTAATGACAAGTCCCTCCCCTGTAATTTTGCTCCTCAGAAAAGAAAAGCCTAGACAGACTGTATTTCCAGTGACAGAAAATAAAACTTAATCTAATGGGTGTTTTGTTTTGTTTTGAGACAGAGGCTCACTCTGTCACCTAGGCTGGAGTGCAGTGGCTCGATCTCGGCTCACTGCAGCCTCCACCTCCCGGATTCAAGCAATTTCCTGCCTCAGCCTCTTGAGTAGCTGGGATTACAGGAGCCCTCCACCAGGCCCAGTTAATTTTTGTATTTTTAGTAGAGACGAGGTTTCCCCATATTGGTCAGGCTGGTCTCAAACTTCTGACCTCAAGTGATCTGCTCGCCTCAGCCTCTCAAAAGTCCTGGGATTACAGGCATGAGGCGTCACACTTGGCCTAGTGTTTTCTTAACTGTGAAATTCCCATTCATTTCTTGAATGAGGCTACATCTTATGGACAGCAAAGTTATTGTCCTACAGATTCTTAAAACTATAATTATGGCTATTGCATGAAATTTAAATAAATTTTATTATGTCTGCAAATCTCTGGGCTTTTATTTTTCTGGAAAATGTAGGAGCTTTAATCAAAACATAATAGTTCTTTTAGTAATTCCATGTTAATGAAAACAAATACTAGCAATTGCTTGAATTTTAATGAATATTTAAAAGTTCAAGAGCCACTGAAATCATTTCCAGAGATAAGAGTTCCCTTTCTAAATAGAACACATTTTTAAAAAATAAGTTATGTTTGCTACTAAAACATTTATACTGTTAGAATATTATGTGCATGTTGCCAAGACTCTTAAGTAACTTGGATATCAACTGTGAAGGGCCTACCTCTAAAAAGTAACAGGTCATACAAATACAAATGTAACTGTAAAAATTCCACTGGATTCTTGCGTATTTGCAAGATTAGATTATTCAAGAGAAATTTCAATGCTAAAATTAACCAGCAACATAAGTTCTATGGGCTTTGAAAATTGTTCTCATCTTTTTAAAGTTGATGCATTTTCAATCCTGCTTACACAGGCTGTTCATTTGGATAAGGAAATAAAATGTCTAAGGTGAACTTGGCATTATGTGGAGATGTTGGACTGTTATAGAGCAATACAAATTCCTATGCTGTCATTCTGTTTTCTGCAAATGCAAACGTGCTTATATGGTCAACAGTGCAAAAATAGGGTAGTTGGCTGCATATTTAGGGTATTACCTAAGCATTTGTTCTCTATCTTTAACGTTGCTCTACTAGAATGATTTTTTTCTTGCATCTTTTCACATTAATGATGTTCTTTATATAATTTTCATGCTAGATTATTTAATTAGTTTTTTAAATTAATAAAGTGAATTTAAGAAATATTGAAATAAACATCTAAGTAATTGCCATTTTAAACCCTTGTTTCTTACTGTGGGAGAGGGGGAAATACAGCACAGATTTCTTTTTAATTTGCAAAAGTAAGTGAAAATCTATGTAAAATCAAACCAAAAGAGTTGGACTGAGTGTGTATTGTCTTGAGATTAAGTGACAAATAGTAAAGTGTTACTGAATAATTAAACCCATGTATTTTTTTTTGTGAGTTGAAAATCTTTGAAATATGTGATAGCCGAATGTCAAAAGTTTCTAAACTCTAACAGTGCAGGTTGTTCACTGTAACGAGGTAACTCATATTTGCTGGTTACATAAACTACAAGTACTGCTCTCACAATATGGGACTTTGAACTGTGATGTAGTTCAACAGTTGCCAGCATCCTCTCAGCTGATACGCTGCGAATATTTTGGGTTAGACTTGCAGCCAGATGCAGTTTTGCTACCCAAGAAAAAAGCTGAACCTATGGTCAAAAACTGCTCCCAAGATGAACTCTGGAAAAAAATCAGCTAAACTCCCTTGGCGATCTTCAGGAACACTAGTAATGACTGTAATTACTCCGTGATCTTTGATGACTATTACACATAACAGCACTCTAGCACCTTTCCTTACTGGCATGGACTTCCTCTTGGACCGCTACTTCATGGATGATAGCTTCATTGCTTTGGGTAGGGATTTAAGGTAGTCAAGGGGAAAATACGCAGTTTTATTACAGCTCTTAACATCAGGCAACTTTCAACTTAAACCCTTTGTGAAAAATCTGGTTATAGCACTATAGCTCTGGTTTTAGGATGGTTAAATGTTATATTCATTGTTGGCCTACCTTATTAGAACAAACTATGCCATTAATCCTCTCACAGACATAGGTAAGGAAGAGAGCAACCAGTGGATTTAGGGGACAATTATCTATCTCCAAATAATGGGCTTTTATTTCTTCCAGCTCACTTTTTCAGTGATTCTAGCAGATGCCATCTAATACATCCTTGATCTTGTTTCTTTCTTTAGAGATCTCACCATGGCAGCAACTTGTTAAGTAAGTGTAATCGCGTATGCACAAAAGACTTAACTAGGTTTACATTTAGCAGTAAGTTGGTTAGATTAGATTTTATAGTAAATGGAATAGGAAGTATTTTTATTTTCGAGTAATAATTCCGTGGATTCCATTTGACCCAGTTTACTGTCAATTCAGTTCAGGTAGATTTGGTTCAACTTTTGGTGGTTTTTGGCTCTAGGATATTCTTGACTTTAATATCCTAGAACTTACTGAGTCTTCCCTTCAATAAACACCCTTCTCACATACCTCTAATCCTATGCTTCGTTGAAACAATAATGCTAGCTGAGTTGTTTACTAAGGATTATTATAAGGGCCTGAAGGTGTGGGAGTGGAGATTAAAACTTTTATGTTCTCCAATATAAGGGAAAAGCAGATTGGTACTACGTCTGATTAGGCAGAAAACACCAGGATTCCTTAAGTGATCCTTGAAATGGTTATTGTTTTCTGCCTTGTCACATTTGCCACTGTGCCCTTTAAAACGATGTGGAAACCTCAGGTTTGTGGACAGCACAGGTGGAATGACATCTTGTGCTTCCTGAGGCTCCCCTCTACCAGGCACATTAGCTTAGTGCTTCAGATGTCAGCCCAAGTCCTTGCTACCTCCTTTTCCTGCTGCCCAGGGAAGAGTGTGTGCGCGCTGGAGCTGGAGCGCTTGCACTCTTCAGGTGACTATTCTCACCTCCATTTCCTCCACATGCATTAGGTGAAACTGAGGTCTAAGCCTCCTGCAAGGTCTACATTTTAAGGACTCACACATCGGGCTCTCAGAAATGTACACAGCTATTAGTTCTGTTTGTTCTAAAGGAAACGTGTCAGGCCAGGACTTAGTGACTAGTTTTCGTTAGACAGCAGGTTAATACCTAGATCTCATTTAAAAAAAACAAAACGGGATTAAAGGGAACTGATCAGGTTTGCTGAGTTTTTTAGCCTAATTCCAAAGCATGGAAGAGTGCTCTAGGTAGGAAAGAAAGCTTTTTCTTACGATTTGTAGCTACCTACTGTGCCTGACTTGGTGCCTGTGTGAGGATTAAGCCCTTAGTCTGCTCTTGCAATTATTCAAATGACAAGTTAAATTTGCTTTTGTAATAACAATAAAAGTTGTCATCTTCCCTTTTGATGGATTTGTCGTTTGTAATTACCTGTGTTGTAACAAGCAAAAGCAATGCCCTTTTTTGTACCACCCTTTTATTTTTGTATCAGGTATTGGAACCATCTACCAACAGGTTTGTTGGATGGATCTAATAAGCTCTGTCAGATAAGGGATTCACAAACGTCATCTGCTTGCATATGGCATGCAAGTCTTTTGTATAATGTATATAACAATCTTAGGAAACAAAAATAATAACCCTATAGGAAGTTAGGGATGCTGAATAATAACTAGATCACAGTATGTGGTTTTATGTGAACAGTAGAGTTGGGGGAAACGTCAATTATTGTCAGAACTATGAACCTCTACATTCAGGATTTTTAATAAAGATCAAGAGACCAAATAGTGCTTGCCCTTTTTATTCAATGTGCAAGGGCAAGAAGAAATTAATGATAAAGGTAACATACACAGTGGCTTCTTGAATGACGGCAGTTCATTCCTGTGTACTAAGTTCCTGTTTGAAGTGTCTTTAGGTGAATCACTTTGAGGTTTTGGCAGTCAGCCTCTAGGTATTTGGCATTAAACGAATCATAGCTTAAAACTTGGGACCAAGCTTGCTATTAAAGTAGGGGTTCTGGCCAGGCACGGTGACTCATGCCTGTAATCCCAGCACTTTGGGAGGCCGAGGCGGGCGGATCACTTGAGGTCAGGAGTTCCAGACCAGCCTGGCCAACGTGGTGAAACCCGGTCTCTGCTAAAAAATACAAAAATTAGCTGGGCGTAGAGGCGTATGCCTGTAATCCCAGCACTTTTTGGGAGGCCGAGGCGGGTGGATCACGAGGTCAGGAGATCGAGACCATTCTGGCTAACACGGTGAAACCCCGTCTCTACTAAAAATACAAAAAATTAGCCGGGTGTGGCCTGTAGTCCCAGCTACTCGGGAGGCTGAGGCAGGACAATGGCGTGAACCTGGGAGGCGGAGCCTGCAGTGAGCCGAGATCACGCCACAGCACTCCAGCCTGGGCGACAGAGTGAGACTCAGTCTCAAAAAAAAAAAAAAAGATCTAGACCATCCTGGCCAATATAGTGAAACCCCATCTCTACTAAAAATACAAAAATTAGCCGAGTGTGGTGGTGCGTGCCTGTAATCCCAGCTACTTGAGAGGCTGAGGCAGGAGAATCACTTGAACCCAGGAGGCAGAGGTTGCAGTGAGCCGAGATGGTGCCACTGCACTCCAGCCTGTGCAATGGGAGTGAGATTCCATCTCACAAAAAAAAAAAAAAGGCCAAAAATTTCCTCTATCTGCAATGAATCACATTTAATGTTAGCTGCACATTTTCTTAACATCCCATTGCCCACATTTGATCCCTTAACATTTGCCTTCAATGGAATGATGATCATCAAACAGTAATATTAGTTTACATGTTTAAAGCATTTTCACTAAAAGTTCTGTTCTCTGGTTTGAGCTTAGTCAAGAGTCAAGCTACTGGTAATAACTCAACTGGTAAAAATAATTCAGAGGGCATAATGGAAAAAAAAACCACATTTAACTTGTTTTGTACCGTGTACATTTAGGGTGAAATTTTTAATGAGGATTTCATCCCACTTAACTGGGCACAGTACTCCCAAAGGACTTTGTATTTGCTTATCAACTACACAAGTTCCATATTTCCAAATACAAGAAAATAATTTGAACGTTTCCACATGGAGATAAATAGGTGATGGATATCCCAATTACCCTGATTTGATTGGTACACATTATATGAATGTGTCAAATTATCATATGTACCCTGAAAATCTGTACCTCTATTATGAATCAATTTTTTAAAACTACAGAAGTTACTTAAAAGCAGTCGACATCACTATCTTTGTTAATTCCCTCGCAAATACATCAGGTTTTAGGATAAAAAATCTTCAAGATTTAGATTCTTAGGAGTAATTATGATTTGTAAAGAAGTTCCAGAAGACAGATGTTGTATGACAAAGGAGAGGATTTTTTATTAAGGTAAAATTTGCATACAGTAAGAAGCACAGATCTTAAGTTTACAATGAGTTTGTCAAGTGTATACAACTGTGTAAACACCCCATCAACATGCAGAACACATCACCCCCAGAAAGCTCTCCTGCTACTTTCCAAACAATCCCCTCTTGCCAAGGCATTCACTGTTTTGCCATCTATTATAATAGTTTTGTCTGTTTTTGAACTCTGCATAAATGGAATCACATAGCTTGAACTCAACTTTGTCATCTTTGGCACATTACGTTTCAGAGATTATGTTGTGTGTATCAGCAGCTCTTTTTTTTTTTTTTTTTTTTGCTAATACTCCATTTTATGAATATTCTCTAATTCAAATGATCCATCCTTGAAGAAAGATTTGATTTTGCTTTCCAATTAGCATTCTTTGACAGGTTAGTTGCAAATGCGAATACCTTTCTTCTGAATTTCTCTAATGCAAGGAAGTAAAACCAGAGAGAAAAGTCTCACCTTTTCTTCCTTTCTCTACTTTTATAAAACTTACCAAGGATAAATAGATAATGTAGTGATCCTAATAGGTGGTGAAATAACATGAGCTCCCTTCTTATCTCCCTTTCTAATCTTAAAGAGGGTCTTCCCTGTATTGCCTGTGAGGTACCATTTCTTTCCTTTCCTTTTTGTTTTTTGAGATGGAGTCTCGCTCTGTCGCCCAGGCTGAAGTGCAGTGGCAGGATCTTTGCTCACTGCAACGTCCACCTCCCAGGTTCAAACGATTCTCTTGTCATCCCGAATACCTGGGATGACAGGCACGTGCCACCATGCCTGGCTAATTTTTGTATTTTTGCCATGTTGGCCAGGCTGGTCTCTAACTCCTGACCTCAGGTGATCCACCAGCCTTGGCCTCCCAAAGTGCTGGGATTACAGGCATGAGCCACTGCACCTGGCCTGAGGTGCCATTTCTAAATGATGTGCCAATTCTAAAACTGGATTGTCCCTGTTACTTTCATGTTGCTAGGCCTAACTTGCAGAACTAACCTGACTTGCACCTCTACTAAATAACTGTTTTAAACTTCACGGCTAAGTCCTCTTCTTTTTCTTTTTTGGTAGATTTATTCAATTCTGTGCATGAATAACTTCTCTAAGTCCTTTTATAGATCCTTTATTGATGACCTAGCATAATACTTTATAGTATAGTAGCTATTTAAAACTTTCCTGCCAGGCACGATGGCTCACCCCTGTAATCCCAGCACTTTGGGAGGCCGAGGCGGGTGGATCACGAGGTGAGGAGATCGAGACCATCCTGGCTAACACGGTGAAACCCTGTCTCTACTAAATATACAAAAAACATATATATATATTAGCCGGGCGTAGTGGTGGGCGCCTGTATTCCCAGCTACTTGGGAGGCTGAGGCAGGAGAATGGCGTGAACCCAGCAGGCAGAGCTTGCAAGTGAGCCGAGATTGCGCCACTGTGCTCCAGCCTGGGTGACAGAGCGAGACTCCATCTCCAAAAATAATAATAATAATAATAATAATAATAATAATAATAATAAGGCTGTTTGTTAATCATGTATTAAGTGGGGTTGGTGTACACTATGATACCTAGCAGCAAAATGGTGTACTTGTGATACCCACATAGATTGTATGAGGACAAAGAGTTAAAAATAAACAGCAAACCTAAGTTAATAAAGTTAGGTTTTCTACAGAAAACCTCTTTACATTTCTTTCTCTGGCCAATATCATTGTTCTCTTGTTTCTCTTCCCCAGCCTTCCACCCCCTCGCCCCCAAATCAGAATCAAATATCAATTTCTCTACTGATTGGCTATTTCTTCCCTGCTTGAATGCAGGTAAGCTCTTTTGGCCCCTAAGATGCACAATTTCATTTTCCAATCCATTTAATAATGATTATATTATTTTCAGCAAAGGGAAGGAGAAGAGAACTAACCTTGTGCTATCATGAACATGACAGACACTGTGAAGATAGATTCCCTTAAATCCGAGGGAACCAGCTTCATTTAACAGATGAAGACATTGAGGCTTGGGAAATTAGCCACCTTGTCCAAAGCTAAACAACTAGTAAATCATGGAGTTGGGATTCAGACTGATCTTTCTGACCCAAAACACCATATCCTTTGTACCTTCTTTAAAATGTCACATTCTACATTTGGGCAATATTGTTTCACCCTTGATTCCATTATGTTTAGGTTAATATTACTTAGCAGATTTCAGTACCAAGAATATGCTGAGTATTAAATTGCTTTCAGATAATCCAGACATCACCAATTGACTATGTGGTTTCTTTTGTTAGTTTGCCATGTGTAACCACTCTGATTTAATAGTGCTATATAAAAAACGATGTCTAATAGTTTTCTAAGGTTACTAGTTGATTGTAACATATTTATTTTGAACTAGAATATGAGTTCCATTATTAAGTGTGAAGTTTCTTAAACTTTATGTTTACTATTCAGCAACATATTCGAATGTTCTTTACAATTAGTTGATTTACCAAATCCTTAATAAAATTAACTTTATGTACCTCCAAAAAAGATTTCCAAGAAGTTTGAAGAGAGATATCTCAGTACCTTCCAAGAGAAACAACCTAATAGTATTGATGGTATCCGTGAGACCTGGGTACTCGAATGTTGAAATTAATTACACTGGTTTTTGTAGAAATGAGGTTTCACTATGTTATCCAGACTAGTCTAGAACTCCTGGCCTCAAGCAATCCTCCTTCCTCAGCCTCCCAAAGTGCTGTGATTACAGGTGTGAGCCACTGCACCTGGTCTATTTATTTTCTAATTTTTTCACCCTGTCTTGTGGTGCTGACAATATGGTCTTTTGTCATTATGTATTCTTCTCAACTTCAATATTTAACAGTATTAACACATCTTCAGATATCTCCACTCCCTCATGGCTGCTGTAACTTGGCACCCTCTTGGTTTTCATTCTTTTTTTTTTTTTTGAGATGGAGTCTCACTCTGTCGCCCAAGCTGGAGTGGGAGTGCAGTGGTGCAATCTCAGCTCACTGCAACCTCCTTCAAGTGATTCTCCTGCCTCAGCCTCCCGAGTAGCTGGGAGTACGGGCGCATGCCACCATCCCCGGCTAATTTTTTGTATTTTTAGTAGAGACGGGGTTTCGTCGTGTTAGCCAGGATGGTCTCAATCTCCTGACCTCGTGATCCGCCCACCTTGGCCTCCCAGAGTGCTGGGATTACAGGCATGAGCCACCGAGTCCAGCCTTCATTCTTTCTTTCTTTCTTTTTTTTTTTTTTTTGAGACAAAGTCTTGCTCTGTTGCCTAGGCTAGAGTACAGTGGCACAATCATGGCTCACTGTAGCGTCAACCCCCTGGGCTCAAACAATCCTCCCATTTCAGCATCACAAGTATTTGGGACACAGGCATATGCCACCGTACCCATCTAATTTTTCTATTTTTTGTAGAGACAGGATCTCATTATGTTGCCCAGGGCAGTCTTGAACTCCTGAGCTCAAGCAATCTGGCTGCCTCAGCCTCCTAAATTGGTTTTCTTTTACATCTTCAACTATTTCTCTGTTTCCTCCTTGTTTGTTATTGAAGGTTTCTTTACAACTCTATTCTTCCTCTAGACTTTTTTTTGCAATCTCACCTATTTACAAAGCTTTAATCATCACCTCCATGAAAATGACTTCTAATTTCCTTCTTTTTAGTTCAGGAATATTCTCTTCCACATTCCAGATCCATTTAGATGTACCATTGGAACTTCAAACTCAAAATACAGTCATGGGTTGCTTAATGATGAGGATACATCCTTAGACATGCGTCTTTGGATGACTTTATAGTTGTGGGAATATCAGTGTACTCACACAAACCTAAATGGTATGGCTTGCTATACACCTATGCTATGTGATATAGCCTCTTGCTACTGGGCTACAAACCTGTACAGCATGTTACTGTACTAAATACTGTAGGCAACTGTATCTAAAATATACAGTAAAAATACAGTATAAAACATTAAAAATACAGTATAAAACATTAAAAATGGCACACCTGTATAGGGCACTTATCATGAATGGCGCTTGCAGGACTGGAAGTTGCTCTGGGTGAATAAGTGAGTGAATGCGAAGGCCTAGGACATTACTGTACACCACTGTAGACTTACAAACACTGCACACTTAGGTACACTAGATTTATTTTTCTTTCTTTTTTTTTTTTGAGACAAGAGTCTCACTATGTTGTCCAGACTGAACTTGAACTCCCAGGCTCAAGCGATCCTCCTGCCTCAGCCTCCTGAGTAGTTATGACAACAGGCACACACCACTGAGCCTGGCTTTAAAAAATTTTTCTTTCTTCAATAATAAATTAACCTTGGCTTACTGTAACTTTTTTACTGTATAAACTTTTACATTTTTAACTTTTTGACTCTTTTGTAGTTAACACTTTGCTTAAAACACAAACACATTGTACAGCTGCACAAAAATATTTTTCTTTATATCCTTATTCTGTAAGCTTTTCCCTATTTTTGAAATTTTTAATTTTTTTTTCCTTTTTTTTTAATTGAGACGGAGTCTCGCTCTATCGCCCAGGCTGGAGCGCAGTGGCGCGATCTCTGCTCACTGCAACCTCCGCCTCCCGGGTTCAAGCGATTCTCCTGCTTCAGCCTCCCAAGTAGCTGGGACTACAGGTGCATGCCACCACACCCGGCTAATTTTTTTTTTGTATTTTTAGTAGAGACGGGGTTTCACCATATTAGCCAGGATGGTCTCAATCTCCTGACCTCGTGATCCACCCACCTCAGCCTCCCCAAGTGCTGGGATTACAGGCGTGAGCCACCACGCCCGGCCTTTTTTTCGTTTTTAAACTTTTTTTTTTTTCAGACGGAGTCTTGCTCTGTCACCCAGGCTGGAGTGCAATGGGGCGATCTCGGCTTGCTGCAACCTCCGCCTCCCGGGTTCAAGCTATTCTCCTGCCTCAGCCTCCCCAGTAGCTGGGATTACAGGCACCCACCACCATTCCCGGCTAAGTTTTGTATTTTTAGTAGAGACGGGGTTTCATCATGTTGGCCAGACTGGTCTCGGAACTCCTGACCGGCTAAGTTTTGTATTTTTAGTAGAGACGGGGTTTCATCATGTTGGCCAGACTGGTCTCGGAACTCCTGACCTTAGGTGATCTGCCCGCCTCAGCCTCCCAAAGTGCTGGGATTACAGGCGTGAGCCACCGTACCTGGCCCTTTTAAAATGTTTTTATTAAAAATGAAAGGCTGGGCGCAGTGGCTCACGCCTGTAATCCCAGCACTTTGGGAGGCGGAGGTGGGCAGATCACGAGGTCAGGAGATTGAGACCATCCCAGCTAACACGGCGAAACCCTGTCTCCACTAAAAATACAAAAATTAGCCAGGTGTGGTGGCATGTGCCTGTAGTCCCAGCTACTCAGGAGGCTGAAGCAGGAGAATCACTTGAACCCGGGAGGCGGAGGTTGCAGTGAGCCAAGATCGCTCCATTACACTCCAGCCTGGGCCACAGAGCAAGAATCTGTCTCAAAAAAAAAAAAAAAAAAAAAAAAAGTAAACACAGGCTGGGCACAGTGGCTCACACCTGTAATCCCAGCACTTTGAGAGGTCGAGGCGGTAGGATCGCTTGAGCCCAGGAGTTTGAGACCAGCCTGGGCAACAGAGCAAGACCTTGTCTCTACTAAAAAAGAAAGAAAAGAAAGAAAGAAAGAAAGAAAGGGGCAGGGGAGAGAGAGAGAAAGCAAGCTAAAATAAAATAAAAAGAAGACACAAACACACACCTAGGCCTACGACTACACACAGTCAGGATCATCAATATCAACTGTCTTCTACTTCCACATCTTATCTGTCCCATTAGAAGGTGTTCAAGGACACTGACACGTGGAGTTGTCATCTCCTATGATAACAATGCCTTCTTCTGGAATATCTCCTGAAGGACCTGTCTGAGGCTGTCTTACAGTTAACTTTTTTTTTATAAGTAGAAGGGAAATACTCTAAAATAACTATAAAAAGTACAGCATAGGCCGGGTGTGGTGGCTCACGCCTGTAATCCCAGCACCTCGGGAGGCTGAGGCAGGCAGATCACCTTAGGCCAGGAGTTCAAGACCAGCCTGGCCAACATGACGAAACTCTGTCTCTATTAAAAATACAAAAATTAGCCGGGTATGGCGGCAGACACCTGTATTCCCAGCTACTCGGGAGGCTGAGGCAGGAGAATCGCTTGAGCCCAGGAGGTGGAAGTTGCAGTGAGCTGAGATCGTGCCACTGCACTCCACCTTGGGTGACAGAGTGAGACTCTGTCTCAAAAAAAAAAAAAAGTACAGTACAGCAGGGCATGGTGGCTCATCCCTGTAATCTCACGCCCAACACTTCAGGAGGCTGAGGCAGGAGGACCACCTGAGCTCAGGAGTTCAAGAACAGCCTGGGCAATGTAGTAAGATCCCATCTCTAAAAAAAAAAAATACAGTATAGGACATACATAAACCAGTAACATAGTTGTTTATTATGATGAAGTAATTATGTACTGTACATAATTATATTTGCCATACTCGGGGGCAGTACAGGTTTACACCAGCATCACCACAAACGTGAGGAATGCTCTGACATTATGATGGCTGTGACATCACTAGGTGACAGGAATTTTTCAGCTCCATTATGATCTTATGTGACCATGTATGTAGGTCTGTTGTTGAAAGAAACATCATTATGTGGTACATGATTCTATTGAAAAGGAATCTTACGTTTTCCCTCTACATCTGCTGCACCTCCTTTCTTCCCCAGTTCTATTAATACCACCTATTTGCCCAGTTTTTCAGGCTCTTAGAATTTGGGAGTAATCTACATTTCTCTCCTATGTCCAAGCTCAGGTCAAGCAGTATAAGTACCCTGTCCTCACTATCACCCTCCCATCAGATCTTGATACCTAAAAAACGACAATAGTTTCCTATGTTCACCCCCTTAAGCCCTGTCTCAGGCCATTCTAATGCATTATTCATTCTAAAGAAATACTACTTATGTCATTTATAATAAATAAATAAGGAAAAATAGTGAAGATACCATTTCCAGTTTTCCTGCCATTAACTGGCTCTCTCCTACCCTCTCAGAGCTTATCCTCAAACGGGGGAGAGCCAATTATAGTAGGAAAACTATAAATATCTTGGGATAAGAGGACAGGATTACCTAAGCTACAATTCTCCAGAAGTAATCTGAAGCAGAAATTAGAAGGATGAATTAATATATATGGGGATGGGATACGGAGGTACAAGTTGACAGTGTTCCAGGAAGAAGTGACAGTACATTGGGAGGTATGAAGAAAAGTAGAAACTGCAGAGTTGAATCTAGGACTTAAAGACTGAAGGGTTGAGTGGCAGGGTATGAAGGTAGAGAGATAAAAAGAAGGGGACCAGATGAAGAGTGCCTACCATGTTGAGAGTGACCATGTTACTTATCTTTTAAAAATTTTTACTTATTTTTTTTTTAGACAGGGTCTCACTCTGTCACCCAAGCTGGAGTACAGTAGCACAATCATAGCTAACTGCAGCTTTGAACTCCTAAGCTCAAGAAATCCTACCTCGGCCTCCCAAAGTGCTAGGATTACAGGCATGAGTCACCATGCCCAATCCATATGATTTACCTTTCAAACTGGAACACTATTTTCTTGGACAAATACTAAACTACACAGGATGCCAGACAAGAGATGCAAACTGTGACACACACAAGGCAAATTAAGGAATATGCCTCATCCTAATGACAATAATCCAATGAAGGTGATTCAGCATAGTTTGATATGATCAGATTTGAATTTTAAAAAGATTACGCCCTCCGAAGGGTAGAGAATGGACTGCAAGATGCAAAATTAGGCTGGAAGTGATGGCTCACACCTGTAATCCCAACACTCTGGGAGGCCTAGGTGGGAGGATCACTTGAACCCAGGAGTTCGAGACCAGCCTGTGTAACATAGGGAGAACCCCATCTCTACAAAAAAGTTAAAAAATTAGGCAGACATGGTGGCACACACCTGTAATTTCAGCTACTTGGGAGTCTGAGGTGGGAGGATCACTTGAGTCCGGGAGGTTGAGGCTGCAGTGAGCTGTGATCACCCCACCACACTCCAGCCTGCGTGACAGAGTGAGACCTTGTCCCAAAACTAAAATAAATAAAAATAAAAGATGCAAAAGTAGGCCAGGTGCGGTGGCTCACGCCTATAATCCCAGCACTTTGGGAGGCCGAGGCGGGTGGATCACCTGAGGTCGGGAGTTCGAGACCAGCCTGACCAACATGGAGAAACACCGTCTCTACTAAAAATACAAAATTAGCCGGGCATGGTGGCACATGCCTATAATCCCAGCTACTAGGGAGGCTGAGGCAGGAGAATCACTTGAACCTGGGAGGCGGAGGTTGCGGTGAGCCGAGATCGTGCCATTGCACTCCAGCCTGGGCGACAAGAGTGAAACTCCGTCTCAAAAAAAGAAAAAAAAGATGCAAAAGTAGAGGTGGGAAGACAAGTTAAGAGGTTGTTGCAGTAATCTAGGCAAAAAACAAAAAACAAATACATGATAATGTCCTCTACCACAATGTGGCAGGAATAAAAAGAATTGGATACATGCAAGAGATATTTAAAAAGAATAAACAAGGGCTCGGTGCAGTGGCTCACTCCTGTAATCCCAGCACTTTGGAGGGCAGAGGCAGGAGAATCACTTGAGGTCAGGAGTTCAAGACCAGCCTGGCCAACACGGTGAAACCCCATCACTACTAAAAATACAAAAATTAGCGGAGCATGGTGGCATACGCTTGTAATCCCAGTTACTTGGGAGGCTGAGGCAGGAGAATCGCTTGAACCCAGGAGGTGGAGGCTGCAGTGAGATGAGACTGCGCCACTGCACTCCAGCCTGGACTACAGAGTGAGACTCCATCTCAAAAAAAAAAGGAACAAGCAAGACTTTGTTATTGACTATGTTTGGGGGATGAGAAGG
Source organism: Pongo pygmaeus (assembly GCF_028885625.2). Lineage (NCBI taxonomy): Eukaryota > Metazoa > Chordata > Mammalia > Primates > Hominidae > Pongo > Pongo pygmaeus. Next base: position 16,960,671 of record NC_072391.2, read on the forward strand.
AAAGAGTTAAGAATAACTCTCATATTTGGCTTGGTGGTACCAATGATGGAAACAGAAAACACAAGAGGGGCCGGGAGCGGTGGCTCATGCCTACAATCCCAGCACTTTGGGAGCTGGAGGTGGGTGGATCACTTGAGGTCAGAGGCTCGAGACCAGCCTGGCCAACATGGTGAAACCCCATCTCTACTAAAAATACAAAAATTTTCCAGGCACCATGGCGGGTGCCTGTAATCCCAGCTACTCCGGAGGTTGAGGCATGAGAATCGCTTGAACCTGGGAGGGAAAGGTTGCAGTGAGCCGAGACTGTGCCACTGCACTCCAGCCTGAGCGACAGAGCAAGACTCCATCTCAGAAACAAAAACAAATAAATAAAAAAACACACACACACAAGAAGAGAAGCAGGTTTGAGAAGATGATGATTCATGATGGGAAGTGCCGAGGATAAGGTCCTAACAGGACTTTTCCAAGACAGGTGAATATGTCAATGAGTCTGAAGACAGGAGGTATACTAATCTGTACTAGTTATCTACTGATGGATAACAAATTATCTCAATTTAGTGCCTTAAAAGAACACACATTTATGATATTACAGTTTTTATGGGTCAGGAATCTGGGAACAGCCTAGCTGAGTGGTTCTGGCTCAGGGCCTCCTGAGTTTGCAATCATCTCAAGGTTGGACCGGGGGAGGATCCACTTCCAACCTCACTTGTGTGGCTGCCCAAGTGTCCTCACAACATGGCAGCTGGCTTCCCTCTCTCCAGGGCTGCCTTACAAGTAATGAGGGAGGGAGTAAATGAGAGAGGGAAACAGGGAGAGAAAGAACATCAAAGATGAAACTACAGTCTCTTTTTTTTGAGACGGAGTCTTGCTCTGTCACCCAGGCTGGAATACTATGGTGCGATCTCAGCTCACTGCAAGCTCTGCCTCCCTGGTTCACGCCATTCTCCTGCCTCAGTCTCCAGAGTAGCTGGGGCAGTGCCTGCCACCACGCCCGGCTAATTTTTTTTTGTATTTTTAGTAGAGACGGGGTTTTACCATGTTAGCCAGGATGGTCTCGATCTAACCTTGTGATCTACCCGCCTCAGCCTCCCAAAGTGCTGGGATTACAGGCATAAGCCACCGCGCCCGGCCACGAAACTATAGTCTTTTTATAACCTAATCTCAGAAGTGATATAGTATCACTTCTGCCATATTCTGTTTGATAGAAGCAAGCCACTAAGTTCAGTCTACACTCAAGGGGAGGGAAACGAAGCCTCATTAGTTGAGGGGAGAGGTATCAAAGAATCCATAGACAGGACACACCTTTAAAACCACAATATCACAACCAGATTATTAACTTACCTAACACATAAATCATCACTACCTTTTCTTCTCTACTGCCAGTTCAAAAACCTTTTATCTTTACAATTGCTCCAAAGTGATTATAAACCCTCAGCTTGATAATGAATTCATTCCTTTACCTACTTTCCAAACTGCATCTCCCATTCCTCCCCTCTGCACATTCCTGCTCTAGCTATGTACTGCTTCCAAACACTTCTATACTCTTTCACCAGCATTCATACTGTGTCCTTGGCCTACAAGTATGGTTCTCAAACTTAAGTTCAGGTGAAAGGACATCTGACAGCCTCCATACTCTCAAGAATACTACAAAACATGGATCCACAAAGCCCAGGGTAACAATTCATTACGCTGTGCTAAAAGGAAATCACTCTTACTACTGGATTCTAGAATACACAAAGGGAAGCAGTTGCCAATGATTTCAGAACATTTCTTCCACAAGTTGATTAAACACAAGGCTATTACTAGAGATTAGCAGAACATCCTTTCATGGAAGGAACACCTTTTGAAAGCAATTGAGGGAAAGCCTCTTACTCTCATTCCTCCATCTCTCAAAACTTTATATAACTAGTTGCAAAAATTCTGAAACCATCCTGAAGGCGCCTAAAAAAGTTCCTAAATAAACTGTAGTGTTGTTGCATGGTGGAACACCACAGAGCCGTTTAAAAAGATGAGGCAGAGCTTTGTGTACTGACTTGGAACAATCTCCAAGGTATATTAAGAAGAAAAAGCAAGCTGCGGAACAATGGGTATACTAGGCTACTATATGTGTTTTTCTAAAAAGTAAAAATTTGACCAGGTCCAGTGGTTCATGCATGTTACCCCAGCACTTTGGGAGGCTGAGGTGGGAGGATCCCTTGAGGCCAGGAGTTCGAGACCAATCTGGGCAACATGGTGAGACCCCTCCCTGTCCTCATCTCTACCAAAAAATTGTGAAAGTTAGCAGGACGTGGTGACCTGAACCTTTAGTCCTACCTACTCGGGAAGCTGAAGCCGGAGGATCTCTTGAACCCAGGAGTTCCAAACTGCAGTAAGCTATAGTCATGCCACTACACTCCAACCTGAGTGACAGAACCACACTCCGTTTCCTACAAAAAAAAAAAAAAAAAAAAAAAAAAAAGGCTGGGCACAGTGGCTCACGCATGTAATCTCAGCACTTTGGGAGGCCAAGGTGCATCACCTCAGGTCAGGAGTTCGAGACCTGCCTGGCCAACATGGACAAACCCCGTCTCTACTAAAAACACAAAATTAATGCCAGGCGCGATGGCTCACGCCTGTAATCCCAGCACTTTGGGAGGCCGAGGCGGGCGCATCACGACGTCAGGAGATCGAGACCATCCTGGCTAACACGGTGAAACCCTGTCTCTACTAAAAATACAAAAAAAAAAAAAATTAGCCGGGCGTGGTGGCGGGCGCCTGTAGTCCCAGCTACTCTGGAGGCTAAGGCAGGAGAATGGCGTGAACCCAGGAGGCAGAGCTTGAAGTGAGCCAAGATCGCGCCACTGCACTCCAGCCTGGGCGACAGAGCGAGACTCCGGGTCAAAAAAAAAAAAAAAAATTAGCCAGGCGTGGTGGTGCATGCCCGTAATCTCAGCTACTGGGGAGGCTGAGGCAGGAGAATCGCTTGAGTTCAGGAGGCGGAGGTTGCGCTGGGTTGAGATCTCGCCATTGCACTCCAGCCTGGGCAACAAGAGCAAAACTCCGTCTCAAAAAAAAAAAAAAAAAAAAGTAGCCGGACATGGTGGCGTCCGCCTGTAGTTCCAGCTACTCGGGAGGCTGAGACAGGAGAATTGCTTGAACCCGAAACGGAGAGACTGCAGTGAGACAAGATCACTGCACTCCAGCCTGGGCGTCAGGGCAAGACTCCCTCTTAAAAAAAAATTGGCCGTGGTGGTTCACGCCTATAATCCTAGCACTTTGGGAGGCCGAGGCGGGTGGATCACGAAGTCCAGGAGTTCAAGACCAGCCTGGCCAGGATGGTGAAACCCCATCTCTACCAAAAAATACAAAAATTAGCCGGGCGTTGTGGCGCGTGCCTGTAATCCTAGCTACTTGGGCGGCTGAGGCAAAGAACTGCTTGAACCCGGGAAGCGGAGGATACAGTGAGCCCAGATCGTGCCACTGCACTCCAGCCTGTGCGACAGAGCGAGACTCCATTACAAAAAAAAAAAAAAGGAAAAAAGAAATTAATTAAACCCATCCAACAAGAGAAAGGAGAAGTATCTCCTAAACATGCCTAGAACATGTCTGGAAGGTTCCAGGAAACACTGGTAAGGGTACCTCTGGGGAGGCGGGTGGAGTGGGAGGAAGACATTATAAAGCAAGCCTGTCCTACCCGAGGGCCGCGTGCGGCCCTGGAGGCCAGGCTTTGAATACAGCCCAACACAAATTCGTAAACTTCCTTAAAGCATTATGAGATTTTTTTTAGATTTTTTTTTTTTTAAAGCTCATCAGCTATCATTAGTGTTAGTTTTATATGTGGGCCCAGACAATTCTTCTTCCAGTGTGGCCCACGGAAGCCAAAAGATTGGACTCCCCTGTTCTAAGGTACTCCATCTGTCAGTTACCCAGCCTCCACTCCTAACTTGTTTGTTTAAAGACAAGGTCTTGCTCTACTGCCTACGCTGGAGTGCAGTGGCGCGGATCAGAACTTACCGAACCTCGAATTCCTCAAGATCCTGCATCCTCCGCCTCTCAAGTAGCTGGGACTACTGGCGCGCTCCACCACGCCGGCTAATCTTTATAATTTTCGGAGACACGGGGTGTCGTATATGCACGGACTGGTCTCCAACTCCTGGAATCCCTCCGCCTTGGCCTCCCAAAGCGCTGGGATTCCAGGCGCCAGCCACGCGTACGACCAGCCACGCTTATTTGTATAGGATCTTACCTCCCGCCTCTCTGCGAGACCAGAAGCTCCTAAGAGACTGGCTCAGACTCATCTTTCGGTCTCTCACGCAGCTTAACGTGGCAGGTCGGGTGGCTCCGGATGGCTCCCGTGCCTTATATTTCAGGGACTCGTCACCAGCCTGGGGTTGGCGTCGCCTAAAGTCAACCGGCAGGTGGGCAGTGGAGCCAGGATTCCGCGCTCTGCCCATGCCACGCGCGGCCTTCCCGGAGGCGAGGACCGTGGAGTGTGGAGGACCCCACTGGGCCTCCTGACGGGACTGTTCTCTCGCCTCAAGGCGCTTTCTTGATTTCTATCTAGTAAGAGTGAGGGGACACCCAAGCTACTCCCCACACCTCATGGAAAGCTGGAGAAGAGCGAAAGAGCAGGTGCCTCCTCCAGGAAGGGATTCTGACAGCAGCCACCGCCCCGGAGAGCGAAACCCCACGCTCTCCCGGAAATGACGCACAGAGGCTCGGTTCCCGCCCCCTCGCTTCCGGGTCCGGGCCTCGCTAGCGCGTGCGCACCAGAAGCCAGCAGTGGGGTTCCACACGCGCCTTTTCACGAGGTGGAAACAAGATGGAGGGCTCGGCGTCTGCGTCGCTGTCTTCTGCAGCCGCTACTGCAACCTCCACCTCGACTCCAGCAGCCCCGACAGCACGGAAGCAGCTGGACAAAGAGCAGGTGAGTGGTTCCTGGAGAGGGTGGCTTGGAAGCGGGGTGGCGGTTACCTCGTGAGGCGCAGGGTGCGGGAACCCGAGTGCGTGCTCGGCGGACTTCCCCGGGGCTGTGGGACCGTCGCTGGTGGGCCGTGTGCCTCAGCTGTCTCTCCCCTTTACACACGTGGGTGGGCGCCTGCTTTCCGTGGTCCTGCGGCCTGGCGCTAGTGAATTGGGTTGCAAGTGTACTGTGGAGCTAGATGAGATCGACCTGGCGACCTGGCTTAGCTTCCCTATCATTAGCGCTTGACCGAGTCGCTTAGTTTTGCAGGTCTGTTACCGGTTATTTAAAATGGGCCCTTCCGCTCCCCGCTATCCAGGATGGGGAGAGGTAATGCGTGTAAAGCGCTTCGGCCTGGCACATGGTAAGAAGGTACTCAGTAGGCCGGGCGCGGTGGCTCACGCCTGTAATCCCAGCTCTTTGGGAGGCCGAGGCGGGTGGATCACCTGAAGTCAGGAGTTTGAGACCAGCCTGGCCAACATGGTGAAACCCCGTCTCTACTAAAAATACAAAAATTAGCTGGGCGTGGTGGCGGGTGCCTGTGATCTCAGCTACTTGGGAGGCTGAGGCAGGAGAATTGCCAGGAGTTCTCAGTAGATGCTAAATGCATTTTGCTTTGCGCTTTTCCTGGGATTACTGCTTTCATCGTTGAGGGCAGGAGGGGCACGTTTCCCTCTAGCCCAATCTCTTTAAGTAGAAGAGGCGCCCTTCTGCACACAGTACTGGAAGTGGATACTTAGGCATGTTTGATGGATTCTTAGATTTCTCTGAATATAAATTGCAGGATCCTAATAGATACGGTTATGGAGGTTACCCCTTGAAATAGAAGTTGGAAGGGAAAAAATAGAAGGTGTGGGAGGGGGCAAATGCTAAATTAGGTTGAGAACATTTCACTTACTTGTGTAAGTTATTGTGAAAACATTTCACTTATTTGTCTAATTTCCACTTTGCAGGTTAGAAAGGCAGTGGACGCTCTCCTGACACATTGCAAGTCCAGGAAAAACAATTATGGGTTGCTTTTGAATGAGAATGAAAATTTATTTTTAATGGTGGTATTATGGAAAATTCCAAGTAAAGAACTGAGGGTCAGATTGTAAGTTGTGATTTTCTACCTTTGCTGTTTTTATCTGCTTGTTCATTCTTTGTAACTCGAACAATTCCATCACAGTTACTAATGGAAACTTTGCAAACTTATAATAAAAATCTGACATGAAGTAAAACAACTATGTCCAAAAGAACCATAGAGGCTTGATGTGGTGGCTCACACCTGTAATCCCAGCACTTTGGGAGGCCGAGGTGGACGGATCACCTGAGGTCAGGAGTTCAAAACCAGCCTGGCCAACATGGTAAAACCTTGTCTCTCCAAAAATACAAAAATTAGCCAGGCATGATGATGGGTGCCTGTAATCTCAGCTACTGGGGAGGCTGAGGCAGGAGAGTCGCAGTGAGCGGAGATCTCTCCATTGCACTCCAGCCTAGGCGACAGAGCAAGACTCTGTCTCAAAAAAATAAAAAATAAAATAAAAAATAAAAGAACCATAGGAATTCAGATGTGCTAAAATTTTCTAGAAGTTTCACCAGTTTTCTTAGAGCTTGGCGGACAGCTAACGTAATCAGGTCTGTTGAATCGAAAACCTGGTGTTTGAAAGAATAAAGGTGGAATAAGTTAAACAGCTTTATTTTATTTTTTTATTAGAAACTGTTATCTTTCCATGTCAAGCAAAAATTCTTTGGGGCTACAATTTATTCCGCTGTACAGAGACTATTAAAAACTGCAGTGAACTCCTTTCTATGGAAAAGAAATCCATGGTGATTATACAAAATGCGTCTTCAGAACATAGGTTGTAAGCACAAGAAATGAGTTAAACCCTTGTATTTTATTTTCTGTAAGATGTGGCATAATTGTGTTTGCTGGTCCCCCTTGGTTTGGTCCATGTTTTTGGTTTCTATTCCTTTATGTCTCCTTTTTTTTTTTTTAAAAGACGAGATCTTGCGCTGTTGCTCAGCTGGAGTGCAATAGTGATATCTGTGTTCACTGCAACCTCGACCTCCCTGACCTGACTCAAGTGATCCTCCCAGCTCAGCCTCCCAAGTAGCTGGGACTACAGGCGCACACCACCATGCCCTGCTAATTTTGAAATCTTTTGTAGAGATGAGGTTTCACTGTGTTCTCCAGGCTGGTCTCGAGCTCAGGCTCAAGCAGTCCTCCCTCTCAGTCTCCCAAAGTGTTGGGATTACAGGCATGAGCCTCCATGCCTGGCCTGTTTCAATTCTTAAAAGTTATGTTATGCTGGGCATGGTGGCTCATCCCTGTAATCTCAGCACTTTGGGAGGTGAGGCGGCGGGTGGATCACTTGAGGCCTGGGAGTTTGAGATCAGCCTGACCAACATGGTGAAATACCATCTCTACTAAAAATACAAAAATTAGCCAGACATGATGGTGCGCGTCTGTAATCCCAGCTGTTTGGGAGGCTGAAGCAGAAGAATCATTTGAACGCAGGAGGCAGAGGTTGCAGAGACTCCAGCCTGGGCGACAGTGAGACTCCCATCTCAAAAAAAATAATAAAAGTTATATTGGCTGAGTGTGGTGCTCACACTGTAATCTCAGCAGTTTGGGAGGCTGAGGCAGGTAGATTGCTTGAGCCCACAAATTCAAGACCAGCCCAGGCTACGTGGCGAAACTCTGTCTATACGAAAAATAGAAAAATTAGCTGGGCCTACACCCAACTGGTACGTGCCTGGAGTCTCAGCTATGCTGGAGGCTATCGTGAGCTATGAGCACACCACTGCACTCCAGCCTTGGGGACTGAGCAAAACCCTGTCTCAAAAAAAGGAAAAGAAGAGTTATTATGTTTATGGAGCTAAGAGTTTTAGAGAAGGTAAAATTCTGAACCAGGCCTGTCCTGATTAAGCTAGGTTGTTACAGCGCATTAGAGTACATGTGCACATACAGCAACATATGTATAATAATTATATATGTAAGAATTTGGATGTCTTTAAGTATATTTTAATTCTTGTTATATCCCAATTGTTAATTGTGTGTATTTGTGATTTACTTGCCATTGAAAGTGAGTTTTGTTTTTTGTTTTTGTTTTTTGAGACGGAGTTTGCCTCTTGTTACCCAGGCTGGAGTCCAGTGGTGCGATCTTGGCTCACTGCAACCTCCACCTCCCGGGTTCAAGCGATTCTCCTGCCTCAGACTCTCAAGTAGCTGGGATTACAGGTGCCTACCACTATGCCTGGCTAATTTTTTATAATTTTAGTAGAAACGGGGTTTCACCACGTTGGCCAGGCTGATCTCGAACTCCTGACCTCAGTTGATCCATCCGCCTTGGCCTCCTAAAGTGTGGGATTACAGGCTTGAGCCACTGCTACCGGCCATGAAATGTATTTTTAAATGTTGTTCTCAGTGCAATATTTGCTTAACTAGCATGACTAAAGGTTATTTAAATGACACTAAGTTTATTGCATATTCTATGTGATACAAACATGCATAATGTGTGTAATAATGCTTTCCTTGGTTTCTTTTCACGTATTTTGTAGGACCTTGCCTCATAGTATTCGATCAGATTCAGAAGATATCTGTTTATTTACGAAGGATGAACCCAATTCAACTCCTGAAAAGACAGAACAGTTTTATAGAAAGCTTTTAAACAAGCATGGAATTAAAACTGTTTCTCAGGTAGGAAGGCTGGTTAATATTTTCAAGTTATTTAGAGGATTTAATTCAGTCGAAATGGTGTCACAAATACATTGCTATATTTCCTGGTATTTTTCTTCTACTTTTCTCTTTTTAATTTAATTTGTGGTGGCGTGTACATCAGTAGCTTTTATGTCTTGCAAATTGTAAAAGAGGTGGCTCGTGTCATTCCTCTGTACTTCCACAGCATCTTGTTTTTCTCTGATTCGCTGTTTTGTAGTTGGTGTACTTGTCTTTATTACCCTCTGGATCTAAGGTATCTTAAGTTTTTTTGTTTGTTTGGAGTCTCGCTCTGTCGCCCAGGCTGGAATGCAATGGCAGGACTTCGGCTCACTGCACCCTCCACCTCCCGGGTTCAAGCTATTCTCCTGCCTCAGCCTCCCGAATAGCTGGGATTACAGGCACCCACAATCATGCCCGGCTAATTTTTATATTTTTGTAGAGAGGAGGTTTCACCATGTTGGCCAGGCTGGTCTTGAATTCCTGAGCTCAGGTGATCGCCTACCTCAGCCTCCTAAAGGGCTGCTATTACAGGCGTGAGCGCATACAGTAACATATGTATAATAATATATATATGTTGCCCACTTAGATCTAAGTTGCTCTAACTGGGGTCCTTTCTCATTTGTCTCAGTGTTCCCAGCATGTAGCATAGTGCCTGGCACATTTTAGGCACTCACGTGTTCATTAAAGTATAGAGGCATGGCTCTAGGACATTTTTAAATCCAAATACAAATTGTTGCCTAAGTATTTATTCTCCTTGTTTAGATTCCTAACTTTTTGTTTTTATTCTTCTCTATACTTCCTAGATTATCTCCCTCCAAACTCTAAAGAAGGAATATAAACCCTATGAAGCCAAGCTCCGCCTTCTGAGCAGTTTTGATTTCTTCCTTACTGATGCCAGAATTAGGCGGCTCTTACCCTCACTCATTGGGAGACATTTCTATCAAAGAAAGAAGTAAGTTTCTTAGTAATGACTGGACTTTAGCAGCATGAAGTTTCTAGGTGTGTATGCATTGTGTTCTGAATGTCTGTGCGTTTATTTTATAGAGTTCCAGTATCTGTAAACCTTCTGTCCAAGAATTTATCAAAAGAGATCAATGACTGTATAGGTGGAACGGTCTTAAACATTTCTAAAAGTGGTTCTTGCAGGTAGGTAAAAGGCATTCATATGTGCCTCCTTTAATCTTGTATTAGACAATGATTTTATATATACTTTTTTGTTTTGTTTTGTTTTGTTTTTGTTTTTTGTTTTTTGAGACGGAGTCTTACTCTGTCTGCCAGGCTGGAGTGCAGTGGCGCGATCTCAGCTCACTGCAAGCTCCGCCTCCCGAGTTCACGCCATTCTCCTGCCTCAGCCTCCAGAGTAGCTGGGACTACAGGCGCCCGCCACCACGCCCGGCTAATTTCTTTTTGTATTTTTAGTAGAGACATGGTTTCACCGATTTAGCCAGGATGGTCTTGATCTCCTGACTTCGTGATCCGCCCGCCTTGGCCTCCCAAAGTGCTGGGATTACAGGCGTGAGCCACCGCGCCTGGCCTTTTTAAAAAGATTTTGTTAATGGCTCCAGATCCTTTTTTAAAGCTAAAATCTATTCCTCAGAAGTGATCAATTCTCGGGTCAGGTGCAGTGGCTTATGCCTGTAATCCCAACACTTTGGGAGGCCGAGGCAGGAGGATCGCTTGAGCCCAGGAGTTCAAGACCAGCTTGGGCAACATAGTGAGACATGCCCCCCCAGCCAATTAGAGAAAAATCAAGAACATTAGCCAGGTGTGGTGGTGCATCCCTGTGCTCCCAGCTACACAGGAGGCTGTGGCAGGAGGATCACTTGAGCCTAGGAGGTCAAGACTGCAGTGAGCCATGTTCTTGTCACTGTCCTCCATCTTGAATGACAGAGCAAGACTGTCTTTAAATGGAAAAAAAAAAAAAAGTTCAATTCTCTAGAACAATGTTGTCTGATAGAACTTTCTACTGTGATGGAAATGGTCTGTATCCGTGCTATCTCATACAGTAGGCACTACTTGTATGTAGCTATTTAGCACTTGAAATGTGGCTACTGTGTTAGAAGCTGAATTTTTAGTTAATTTAAAATAGGCACATGTGGCTAATGGCTGATGGTCACTGCATTGGACAGGGCAGCTCCAGATACTAAGAAAAGCAAGGAGAGTCAGATGAATGCTTGGAGAACATGACTAGTTCTAGGCTTTGAGCTTGTCCTTTATTGTGCCACTGCATTCAGTGGTGCAGTCACAGTTGACTGCAACCTCCAACTCCTTGGATCAAGCAATCCTCCCACCTCAGCCTCCTGAGTAGCTGGGACTACAGACACACACCACCATACCTGGCTAATTTTTCAATGTTTTGTAGAGGTGGGGTCTCACTATGTTGCCCTGTCTGGACTTGAACCCCTAGACAAAACCGGTCCTCCTGTCCTGGCCTCCAAAAGTGTTGAGATTATAGGCGTGAGCCACCACACCTGGCCTCAGATTGTCCTTTAAAAGCACCATATTACCCCTTAAAGTGAAGATCCACCTCATTCTTGGTTTAACTTCCTACTAAATGAATTCAGCACTTATCCTGTTCATCTGCCTGTTTGGTGTCTGTATTGTCATATTGGTTTAACCTTACCCAGGATACTGAGCTAGGCGGAGCCCCCACACCTAGTCTTACCTACTAGAACAGACGTTTTAGGGCAGTGATTGCTTCCAACCTCTGGCTGAGCAGAAGATGCGGTTCAGGCTATTTTATTAGGCTGAGAAGTGAGTTAAGTTTGTATTATTGGCAGTGTATCAGCTTGGGGAGGTAGGGCAGGTTTTAAATGTATTGCAGATACATTTTATGAAGTACTTCACCTGCTGACTGTGGTGTGGAGATGGGTAGCTGCCAGTAGGGCAGAGCTGTAGGCCACTGCCCTTCCACCCAGAGATTCCTCAGGAGCCATGCAGACCCAGTGGTCACACTCGGCAGAAAACAGCACAGACTTCTTGCGTCTGCTCACCAGGGAGGCCTGACCCCAGCGGAGTGTCTCCAGGTAGAGCAGAGCAGGGTACTGATGGGCAGGACAGGTGGTCTCTGGCGTTGTCTTTTGCCTGCCACTGGGAAGCCCTTCATCAGGTGTAATGAAGTAGCCGAGAAGAGTGGTCACAGGGCCTCGACCCCTACCCCTTTGGTTAAAGGCTGATGTCAAAGTAGTGGTTCATGGAAGTGGTTGGCTAGAAGTTCAGGCCTTGTTTATGGGACCCATGAGTATCTGGGAGAAGGAGATGGTACCATGAAGGCAGGTAAAGGAGCAGCAGTCTCCTGCCACTGGGGATTTTCCAAGGCAAAAGCATCAGCTTAAAGAAAGTTGCAGACAACTGAGAAAAAAAGAAATTCTTTCATTTCCTCTCTTACCTTTCCCTAGCATAAGAATTTATTTTTCTCTTCCACTTCTGTTCCTCTCCCTTCTTCCCTGCCACCATCTTTCCATCTGGGATGCTCAGGTGTGCTTGCAGGCAGGTGGTAACAGGCACAGGGAGTGGGCAGTGCCCAGTCTTCGGTTGAAGAGAGAGAGGAGCAACAGCCCGTTTCATCCTTATTCCGCAGACACTGTGCTAACAGTGAGCCTTCCTTCTGGCCCCAGCGCTGAGCCCTCCAGGCTTCCCACTGGGCTTCTGCCTGCACCCTGTTTCACCTGAAGGGATGGTCTTGCTCGTAGCTGAAAGACGCTATTCCACCAGGGACAAGAACTATTTATTCCTTTTTTTTTTTTTTTTTTTTTTTTTTTTTTGAGACGGAGTCTCGCTCTGTCGCCCAGGCTAGAGTGCACTGGCTTGATCTCGGCTCACTGCAAGTTCCGCCTTCCGGGTTCACGCCATTCTCCTGCGTCAGCCTCCCGAATAGCTAGGACTACAGGCGCCCACCACAATGCCCGGCTAATTTTTTTGTATTTTTTTAGTAGAGACGGGGTTTCACCATGTTAACCAGGATGGTCTCGGTCTCCTGACCTCGTGATCCACCCGCCTCGGCCTCCCAAAGTGCTGGGATTACAGGCGTGAGCCACCACGCCCAGCCACAGAACTATTTATTCTTGAACATGGCAGCTGGGTAGAGCAGTAGAACTATAGAGAGAGCAGGTGACCCTCCTGGAGGTAGGTCCCTTTAGAACAGCTTGAAGGCGGACTCAGCAACATGGGGTTGTCTAAGATAAAGGTAGAACCTCCTCTGGCCCTGCCTCCCAATGCGCCTAACCTCACAGTCAGGTGCTGCCAGCTCTTTAATCACCGCCTCTGCTGGGCATGGTGGCTCACGCCTGTAATCCCAGCACTTTAGGAGACCGTGGCAGGTGGATCACTTGAGGTCAGGTGTTTGAGACCAGCCTGGCCAAGACGGTGAAACCCCATCTCTACTAAAAATATGCAAATTAGGCCGGGCACAGTGGTTCACGCCTGTAATCCCAGCACTTTGGGAGGCCGAGGCAGGCAGATCACCTGAGGTCGGGAGTTTGAGACCAGCCTGACCAACATGGAAAAACCCCACCTCTACTAAAAAAAAAATACAAAAAATTAGCCGGGCGTGGTGGCGCATGCCTGTAATCCCAGCTACTCGGGAGGCTGAGGCAGGAGAATCGCTTGAACCCAGGAGGTGGGGGTTGCAGTGAGCCAAGATCACGCCATTGCACTCCAGCCTGGTCAACAAGAGTGAAACTGCGTCTCAAAAAAAAAAAAAAAAATTAGCTGGGCATGGTGGCATGCGCCTGTAATCTCAGCTACTAGGGAAGCTGAGGCAGGAGAATTGCTTGAACCCAGGAGGCGAAGGTGGCAGTGGGCCGAGATCACGTCACTGCACTTCAGCCTGGGTGACAGAGCAAACTCCATCTCAAAAAAAAAAAAAAAAGAAAATCACCCCTTCATGATGTGACATTTTACTTTAGGTAGAAGGAATTTTTAGTACATGAAAGATGATAATCTTCCTTTAAAACATATTTAGGCCAGGCGTGGTGGCTCATGCCTGTAATCCCAGCACTTTGGGAGGTTGAGGCAGGAGGATCACTTGAGCCCAGGAGTTCCAGACCAGCCTGGTGGATCACTTGAGCTCAGGAGTGAGAACCCATCTCTACAAAAAATACAAAAATCAGCTGGGTGACCTGTAGTCCCAGCTACTCCGGAGGCTGAGTTGGAAGGATTGCTTAAGCCCAGTACATTGATTGTGCCAGTGCATTTCAGCCTGGGTGACAGGAAAACCCTGTCTCAAAAATGAAATAAAATATATTTAGAACCTAAAGATTTTAATGGGTTTTTTTTGTTTGTTTTTTTGTTTTGTTTTGTTTTTCAAACTGTGTTTTTCCCTGTTACCCAGGCTGGAGTGCAGTCGCCAGATCTGGGCTCACTATAGCCTTGAGCTTCTGGGCTCAGGTGATTTTTCTGTCTCAGCCTCCTGAGTAACTGGGATTACAGGCATGTACCACCATGCCTAGTTAATTTTTGTTAGTGTGGTAGAGACAGGATTTTGCCATGTTGCCCAGCATTAATGTTTCTGCCTTTTTAAAAGAAAAAAAAACTTGAGGATTATGTATTTATATTTCTCATATACCTGCCTGGTTTATTTTGAAAAATGGTTTTTTAAAATCTTGGCTAATACTATATTAAATTTCAGTGCTATACGTATCGGTCACGTTGGAATGCAAATTGAGCGCATCATTGAAAACATTGTTGCTGTCACCAAAGGACTTTCAGAAAAATTGCCAGAGGTACAGTATTGCAGGTGCATCAATTGATTGTTCATTTAAAAGAAACAAAGTATATGTAGACAATGTTACTCTTTTCTTTGTTTCAGAAGTGGGAGAGTGTGAAACTCCTGTTTGTGAAAACTGAGAAATCGGCTGCCCTTCCCATCTTTTCCTCGTTTGTCAGCAATTGGGATGAAGCCACCAAAAGATCTTTGCTTAATAAGAAGAAAAAAGTTAGTAGAATTTTAAATACTCACAGAATGAATAATGAAGGGTGTAAATTCAGTCGCTAGGAGAGAGAAGTAGACCATCATCCCTGCCCGACTTTTCAGTTATCTTCTGGTTTTCTGGTGGTTGTGCTTTTGTCACTTTACATGAGGTAGTTGATATTAGTATCAGTAATGCGCGTTAAGATAGAAATATCTTGTATTTATTGATAAATTAGATTTTTTTTTTAATTTTTGTTAGATCCAGTGCTTGCTGGGTTTTTTTAGAGAGACAGGGTCTCACTCTGTCCCCCAGGCTGGAGCACAGTGACGTGATCAAGGCTCACGGCAGCCTTGACCTCCTGAGCTCAAGCAGTCCTGTTTCAGCCTCCCAAGTAGCTGGGACTACAGGCATGCTCCACCACGCCCAGCTAATTAAAAACATTTTTTTTTTGTACACAGATGGTCTCCCTGTTTCCCAGGCTGATCTTGAATTCTTGAGCTCAGGCGATCCACGTGCCTTGGCCTCCCAAAGTGCTGGGATTACAGGCATGAGCTACTATGCCTGGCCTGGATTAACTGGCTTTTGAGGGGGCCTGAGTTAAGTTCCTACCACATATTTCCAGTCATAGAAACATCACCATACTTCTAAATAAAGACCAAAACACTTAAAATATTAAACATTGAAATGTGAGCTATCTATACATTTGAAACAGTAATAAAAGGAATTGACATAATTATTTACCCAGTTATTCCCATCCAGGGTTGTAGGTGGCTGGAGTTTAATCCTGATAGCTCAGGGAAAAGGGTGACAGGCAAGAGCCAACCCTAGAAAAGGCGCTTTTTCATCACAGGACAAACTCATACACCTACATTCGTTGGGACTGGAACTAGGATAATTTCACCTAATGTGCACGTATTTGGATGTCAGAGGTTATGCTCACAGATACCTCCTGAGCTTGGTTTGTAGCTTTTCAGTATTACTCGTACTCTAGCAAAAGAAGCTTTCGGAAGGAAAGAAAATTTAATTTTTTGCTATTTGTTAGACTGATCTCCTAGTGTTTCTCTCTTTAACCATGTTAATTGTGTGCAATGAATTTTTAATTTTGTTTTTGAGACAGAGTTTAGCTCTGTCGCCCAGGCTGAAGTGCAGTGGCATGATCTCAGCTCATTACAACCCCTGCCTTCCAGGTTCAAATGATTCTGTGCCTCACCCTCCTGAGTAGTTGGGACTACAGGCACGTATCACCATGCCCAGCTAATTTTTGTGGTTTTAATAGAGATGGGGTTTCACCATGTTTACCAGGCTGATCTCGAAGTCCTGACCTCAAGTGATCCTCCTGCCTCAGCCTCCCTGAGTGCTGTGATTACAGGCGTGAGCCACTGCGCCCAGCTGAGGATTATTCTTTACACTCTCTAAACCATAGTGTGTTTCACAAAAGTCTCTTAACTGTATACTTTAGATAGTCAGATTCTGAAATGCCAGTATATAATTTACTTTATAAAATGCATGTTTGGCTATGAGTCAAAAACTGCAGTTGAGGTTCCAGTGCTGCTTAGGGAGTTTGTTCTCTGTATAGATCGAGGTCCATTTAGGGGCTTATGGATAATCAAAACTGCAAGTGGTACATCTATGCCATTTGTTAACCAAGAGAACTGTTCCTGCTAAAATGTTTGTATGGTGTTTTTTGGTAGGAGGCAAGGAGAAAACGAAGAGAAAGAAATTTTGAAAAACAAAAGGAGAGGAAAAAGAAGAGGCAGCAGGCTAGGAAGACCGCCTCAGTTCTTAGTAAAGATGATGTGGCACCTGAAAGTGGTGATACTACAGTGAAGAAACCTGAATCAAAGAAAGAACAGTCCCCAGAGCATGGGAAGAAAAAGCGTGGCAGAGGAAAAGCCCAAGTTAAAGCAACAAATGAATCCGAAGACGAAATTCCACAGCTGGTACCAATAGGAAAGAAGACTCCAGCTAATGAAAATGTAGAGGTATTGTTTTAATATTTACTGTTCATAATGGATTGGTTCAGTGGCTACTGTGTCAGGCAGGTACTGTGCTGAGCAATAAATGATGAAAAATACTAGAGTGAACCCAAAGAACTATGAAGGTGGTTATCAATGATTTATTGTACTTTTTTTTTTTTTTTTTGAGATGGGATCTTGCTATATTGCCCAGACTGGTCTTACACTCCTGGGGTCAAAACAGTCTTCCCACCTTGGCCTCCCAAAGTGCTGGGATTACAAGTGTGAGCCACCACACCTAGCCCCAACCAGTTGGCTTTTTTTTTTTGCTTTGCTTTTTTTTTGAAGATGGAGTCTCACTCTGTCACCCAGGCTAGAGTGCAGTGGCGTGATCTCAGCTCACTGCAACCTCCGCCTCCCTGGTTCAGGCAATTCTCCTTCCTCAGCCTCCCGAGTAGCTGGGATTACAGGCATGCACCACCATGCCCAGCTAATTTTTGTGTTTTTAGTAGAGACGAGGTTTTGCCATGTTGGCCAGGCTGGTCTCGAACTCCTGGCCTCAGGTGATCCGCCCGCCTTGTCCTCCCAAAGTGCTGGGATTACAGGCATGAACCACCGCACTCAGCCACCAGTTGGCTTTTACACAGAGAATCTGGGAACCCCTGCCCTGCACCATGTGCCAGGGATGTGCAGCTACAGTTGGAAGACTCAGGATTTGCTCCCATGTGTCTCTGCTGTGCTCCTCATGGTGCTTCCAGGGGTCCCTCCCCTCAGTCATAGGGAAAGGTGGTTTTCCTCTGATTGGACCAGGAAGACCTCTGGGTCTTCACAATTCTTTTTTTTTTTTTTTTTTTTTTGAGACAAGGTCTCACTTTGTTGCCCAGGATGGAGTGCAGTGGCACGATCTCAGCTCACAGCAACCTGCACCTTTCGTGTCCAAGCACTTCTCGTGCCTCAGCCTCCTGAGTAGCTGGGATTACAGATATGTGCCACCATGGCTGGCTAATTTTTGTATTTTTAGTAGAGATGGGGTTTCGCCATGTTGGCCAGGCTACTCTTGAACTCCTGGCCTCAAGTGAGCCACCTGCCTCAGCCTCCCATAGTGCTGGGATTACAGGCATGAACTACCTCACCTATTCCTCATTCTTGATAGTGGAATACAGCTTACTTCTGTCATCATGCTGAGGTGTACCTTTTGGAGGTTAACTAATAAAAACAGTAACTTGGCCATGCGCTGAAAAACAGTAACTTGGCCGGGCACAGTGGCTCAGGCCTGTAATCCTAGCACTTTGGGAGGCCAAGGCAGGTGGATCACCTGAGGTCAGGAGTTCGAGACCTGCCTGGCTAACGTGGTGAAACCCTGTTTCTACTAAAAATACAAAAAATGAGCCGGGCGTGGTGGCACGCGCCTATAATCCCAGCTACTCGGGAGGCGGAGGTTGCAGTGAACTGAGATTGTGCCATTGCACTCTAGCACGGGCAGCAAGAGCGAAACTCCGTCTCAAAAATAAATAAATACAAATAAAAACAGTAACTCCTGGAGTTAGAGTGTCAGGTTTTGTGGCTTTTTCTATATTAAACTTTCTTTTTTTTCTTAGATTCAAAAACATGCCACAGGAAAGAAGTCTCCAACAAAGAGTCCTAATCCCAGCACACCTCGTGGGAAGAAAAGAAAGGCCTTGCCAGCATCTGAGACCCCAAAAGCTGCAGAGTCTGAGACCCCAGGGAAAGGCCCAGGGAAGAAGCCAAAAATCAAAGAAGAGGCAGTGAAGGAAAAAAATCCTTCGGTGGGGAAAAAAGATGCGAGACAGACTCCAAAAAAGCCAGAGGCCAAGTTCTTCACCACTCCTAGTAAATCTGCGAGAAAAGCTTCCCACACTCCCAAAAAATGTTCCAAAAAACCCATAGTACCCCAGTCGACCTAAAGTCAGTGATTCAACTGGAAGGAAACCTCAGTGCTGCCTCCAGAGCTTTTTGGAAATATTCAGATCCTGACCGCCTTTGTAACCTTCTCTAAGCGTCAGGCCTGGACTTAAAAGATTTGTTAAAACCTCCATAAGTAGTCCAGGCGCGGTGGCTCACGCTTGTAATCCCAGCACTTCGGGAGGCCGAGGCAGGCGGATCACAAGGTCAAGAGATCGAGACCATCCTGGCCAACATGGTGAAACCCTGTCTGTACCAAAAATACAAAAATTAATTGGGCGTAGTGGCGGGCACCTGTAATCCCAGCTACTAGGGAGGCTGAGGCAGGAGAATTGCTTGAGCCTGGGAGGTGGAGGTTGCAGTGAGCGGAGATTGAGCCACTGCACTCCAGCCTGATGACAGAGCAAGACTCTGTCTCATAAATAAAAATAATAAAACCTCCTTAAGTAATTCTGACATATGTTCCTGGGTATAATCTCTTTCTACATTGTCCTGTGGATTTGCTAATGTAACAGAGGAGAAAATGGAGTGCTTCTCTGTGGTGGTCAGCACTTGGGGAAGCCACATTGTCCTTCTGTGGATTTGCTAATGTAACAGAGGAGAAAATGGAGTGCTTCTCTGTGGTGGTCAGCACTTGGGGAAGCCACATTGTCCTTCTGTGGATTTGCTAATGTAACAGAGGAGAAAATGGAGTGCTTCTCTGTGGTGGTCAGCACTTGGGGAGGCCAAGGTGGGAGGATGGCGTGAGCCCAGGAGTTTGAGACCAGCCTGGGCAACTTGGTGAAACCCCATCTCTACAAAAGAAAAAAAAAATGAGTGTGGCATGGTGGCATGCACCTGTGCTCCCAGCTCCTCACGAGGCTGAGGTGGAAGGATCAAGTGAGCTCAAGAGGTTGAGGCTGCAGTGAGCCACGATCACCCCACTGTGCTGTAGCCTGGGTGACAGTGTGAGATTCTGTCTCAGAAAAAACAAAGTATAACATTGCTTTGCTTGTGAGTGTACTGTTGGCTTTTCCAAATCAGTGGGTCTGACCTGAGGTCTGTGATGTGACCGTTTTCCTCACCTGCTCAACCATTATCCGCGTGGACTCCATCACGTTCGTTTGTGGTCATTCGCAGAGTGGCCCAGTGAGGGCCTCGCTGTATGAGAGTCGGCTACGGAATTTAGGAGAAACAGGAGTTTCTTGGCTCTCATGCTGAGCTTGTTGGTCTAAGCTTATGAGTCACTGGATTAGCATCCATATGGGAAGGGAAATTAACATGGAGTCATTTATACAGGCACTAAATTGAATCCTGCCTACCGGAGGCAAGAACGTGATTTATCTTCCATAAGCCTTATCCTCTTCCTCCTTATTCCTCAGTCCTTATGGATTTGCTTATGTATGACAATTCCAAGGAATCTTGGAAGAGTAGGTTACTAAAGTTTCCACGACTGTTAAGTATATTCTGAGGCAGTAAACAACTTTTTAGGTACTCGGCCTTTCACTGGTTGTGAATTGGTATGCATCCGCAGTAGTAAGTTAACAGATTCACTGCAGTGCAGGAATGTTCTTGCATGCAAAAGACTCAACTGCTTTCAAAGATAATGTGGGTGCTAGATGCAGTGGTTCACATCTGTAACCCTGTTGGGGTGACCAGACCCAGCACCAGGTCGTGGGGGTGATGAAGTCCGGTGGAGTCAAAGGATTGAGAAAAAGACAGTTTGAGAGAGAAGTAGGACCAGCGGACCATCGCAATCATGGAGGCTGTGAAGGCTCTGAGCTCTGGGAGCCCACGCTATTTATTGGTAATCCAACAAAGAAACAGATGGTGAGAATGTGGAGGTCAAAAGGGCACCTTGCATTAAGCATGTGATTTACAGCTGTGATGGCTTAGCATTTGCTCTGCTACTTGAGATAATGGAGAGCAAGTTCTTCTAACTC
Organism: Pongo pygmaeus; assembly: GCF_028885625.2. NCBI lineage: Eukaryota > Metazoa > Chordata > Mammalia > Primates > Hominidae > Pongo > Pongo pygmaeus. The sequence goes on from NC_072391.2 coordinate 16,981,028, forward strand.
AAGTTACAGTCGATCCTGGGAGAGCAAGGAGCCAGCAAGTCTAGACACATTCCAGAGCCACAGGCCCTGGATTCTATCCAAGCCACGAGGGATTTTATGCCCTGGGCTTAGATTATGGTGCGTCAGGGTTGCCTTCCACCCTTTAGCACAGAGCTTGGTGTTCCAAAGACCACAAGGGGTTTTAGACCCTTGACCCCGGACATGTTCCAAGACTCTTTTACATTATGTCAGAATGCAAGCCCTGCCTCAGCTTCTCCCAGCACTCAGCTTTTCCCAACATAATTCCAGCACTTTGGAACGCTGGGTGGGTTGCTTGAGCCCAGGAGTTCGAGACCATCCTGGGCAATATGGCAAAACCCCATCTCTACCAAAAATAAGCTGGGTGTGGTGGAACATGCCTGTGGTCCCAGCTACTTGGGAGGCTGAGGTAGGAGGATTGCTTGAACCTGGGAGGTAGAGGCTGCAATGGGCCATGATCACAATCCTGCACTCCAGCCTGGGCAACAGAGATAGACAATCCCTGGCCTGCTGCCCCTTCCCTGGCCCAGTCTCAAAAAAAATGAGGCTGGGCGTGGTGGCTCACATCTGTAATCCCACCCAAGGCTGGCAGATCACTTGAGGCCAGTAGTTCTGAGACCAGCCTGGCTTACGTGGTGAAACCCCATCTCTACTAAAAATACAAAAACTAGCCAGGCATGGTGGGAGGCGCCTGTAATCCCAGCTACTTGGGAGGCTGAAGCAGGAGAATCACTTTAACCCGGGAGGTGGAGGTTGCAGTGAGCTGAGATCACACCACTGCACTCCAGCCTGGGCGGCAGAGAAAAACTGAAAAAAAAATAAAAAAGAAAATATACGTAGCTCTCCCTGAAGTTAGAGGAGTCTAGACTGCTCTTGCTTTTTTTTTTTTGGTAGGTGGGGTAGCGGGCAGTGGGGGAGATGGTCTTACTCTGTTTCCCAGGCTGGAGTGCACTGGTGCCATCATAGCTCCAGCCTCAATCTCCTGGGCTCAAGGCGATCTTCCCACCTCAGCCTCCCAAGTAGCTCAGACTACAGGGGCATGCCATCACAGCTGGCCAATTTTTACATCTTGCGTAAAGATGGGTTTTCCCTATGTTCCCTAGGCTGGCCTCGAACTCCTGGGCTCAAGTCCTCCTGCCTCAGCCTCCCAAAATGTTCAGATTACAGGCGTGAGGCACTATGCCCAACCTGTTTTTGCATTTTAGTAACACAAGTTGTAATGTTAACTTTTTAAATTATGAAAGCCTCTAAAATATAAAATTATTTGTAGCCCCACTGTCCTTTCGGGCTTCTATAAATGAATATACATCTAAAATGTGGGGGTTTAGCTTAATTGATTGTTTTCCATAGAAACTAGGTTTTATGGAAAGATGGTTAGATAGACTTGTTTCACTTAAAGGTCTGATTTGTGTAGGACAAACCCACATACATAATCGTGCCAGTCTGTTCTCTGCATGACATAATTTTCCAGCAATAGCTGTGTGGTTTTTGTAATCCTATCGTCTAGCCAGTTCAAGATTTTGCAACACTGTGTGATTCTTTGCCCCGTAGTTCAGTCTTGTTGAACATGACACAGGTGTTTACCTTCCTGTTCTTGCATCTAGTTTCATTCTAATAATGTTCTCTGTTGAAAAAGCTGGCTTCAATTTATTGAGCAAGATGCTGGTATTATCATCTAACATAAAACCTATCTTATAATAAAGTGTTGACAAATGTAATGAGTACTGTACTGAAAGTGAAAAACAATGGTGGTGTGTATATGGTTTGTACTGATTATGTATCACTTTTATACCATCATAAAGTTGAAAAATCATAAAGTTGAATCATCGTAAGATGGGTACGTTCTGTACTAGGTTTCCAAGGCTTCAGAAGTGTTGCATACACATTCCTAGCCAGCTGATAGTGCTAGGAGCCGATAGTAGTCTCCCCCGGGGAGACCAGAGGAGGACCAGAAATCTCTACTATGGTATATGATGTTCTCATGGGCCAAGTATGAGGCTGATATTTCATTGTTGGCACTGGGTTCCTGGAATCCATCCTCTTCACCAGGGAGATTTAATGAACCAAATGAGATCTGATGGGAGAAATTTGAGTGTAACATTTTTGTTCTGAAGGAAGTAATTGAGTTTTAGTTTGTTTTTTTAGGAATCGTAATAATTAAAATTTCATTTTAAATGCTATGAATGTATTTAAGTCAATCCAGCTGTATAATAAACATCACATTGTGGCTGGGCTGGGTGGCCTGTAATCCCAGCACTTTGGGAGGCTGAAGTGGGCAGATCACCTGAGGTCGGGAGTTCGAAACCAGCCTGGCCAACATGGCAAAACCTTGTCTCTACTAAAAATACAAAAATTAGCTGATATGGTAGCGGGCATCTGTAATCCCAGCTACTCAAGAGGCTGAGGCAGGATCCGTCTCAAAAAAAAAAAAAAAGTCCAGGCGCGGTGGCTCACACCTGTAATCCCAGCACTTTGAGAGGCCAAGGCGGGTGGATCACGACATCAGGAGATCGAGACCATCCTGGCCAACACGGTGAAACCCTATCTGTACTAAAAATACAAAAAATTAGCTGGGCGTGGCAGCATGCACCTGTAGTCCCAGCTATTCGGGAGGCTGAGGCAGAAGAATGGCGTGAACCTGGGAGGTGGAGCTTGCAGTGAGCCGAGATCGCGCCACTGCACTCCACGCTGGGTGACAGAGCAAGACTCCGTCTCAAAATATATATATATATATATATATATATATATATATATATATATATATGATCACATTGTATTTCAGTCTCCTTGAGAAATACTAAAATGAGGGTACCAAGAAGTTGCTGTACTTTCCGTATACGGGTGTTTAAGAGCCAAGAAATCTTGCCATTTAGTTAAATATTTGAAAGTTCTGCACTCCCTACATTTTTTTTTCTGAAATTGTTGCGGTATTTCTTGCCTACAGATAGTATTAATATTCAAAAACCAAGATTCCCAATTTGGACTTCACGAGCCATGAGAAACCTTCATCAATCCTTGGATCCTAAGGAAATTAGTGCAACTGATCAAAGACCATGAATAAAATGTGTTTATGGGGATTATTATTTCAGTATAGTGGTCCTGGAGAGAAAAAATGGCAAATTATTTAGGTGGTTCTACTTAACCCCAGATTATAACATAGCAGTCCAACACTTAAAATGATTAATATCTCCTGTTTATATAATTCTGCTGGGTCATTTTCTTATTTTCTTTTCTTTTTTTTTTTTTTGAGATGGAGTCTTGCTCTTGTCACCCAGGCTGGAGTACAGTGGTGCAATCTCAGCTCACTGCAACCTCCGCCTCCTGGGTTGAAGCGATTCTCGTTCCTCAGCCTCCTGAGTAGTTGGGATTACAGGCACACACCACCACGCCTGGCTAATTTTTGTATTTTTAGTAGCGACGGGGTTTCACCATGTTAGGCTTGTCTAGAACTCCCGACCTCAGGCGATCTGCCCGCCTCAGCCTCCCACAGTGCTGGGATTACAGGCGTGAGCCACAACATCTGACCAGTTGCTACACTTTTAAACTTAGATTGTGCCTTTTGGGGGACGTGGTGATGGAAATCATGAGAAGGCTGGCAAATCTTCTCCAAGCCGCCCCTTTTCTACTGAATGGAGCAATGGACCTCAGAAACAGAAATGAAAGAAAGTGGCTGGAGGTGGTGGCTGACGCCTGTAATCCCAATACTTAGGGAGGCAGAGGTGGGGAGATCACCTGAGGTCAGGAGTTCGAGACCAGCCTGGCCAACATGGCGAAACCCCATCTCTACTAAAAACACAAGAATTAGCCAGGCCTGGTTGTGCATGCCTGTAGTCCCAGCTACTCAGGAGGCTGAGGCAGAAGAATCACTTGTGTCTGGGAGGCAGAGGTTGCAGTGAGCCAAGATCGCACTACTGAACTCCAGCCTGGACGACACAGCAAGATTCCATCTCAAAAAAAAAAAAAAAAAAAAGAAATGCAATAAAATGTAACTAACTGTACCCAGCAAAACAAGACCAAGCAGCAGAGGTAGTAGAGGGCTGGGCATGGTGGCTTATGCCTGTAATCCCCACACTTCGGGAGATCGAGGCAGGAAGATCGCTTGAGCCCAGTTTGAGAACAGCCTAGGCAACATAGCAAGCCCTTGTCTCTACAAATAACTAAAATACTGGCCGGGCAATCAGGCACAGTGGGTCACACCTGTACTCCCAGCACTTTGGGAGGCCGAGGTGGGCAGATCACTTGAGGTCAGGAGTTCGAGATCAGCCTGACTAATATGGTGAAACCCCATCTCTACTAAAAATACAAAAATTTGCCAGGCATAGTGGTGTGTGCCTGTAATCCCAGCTACTTGAGAGGCTGACACAGGAGAATCGCTTGAACCCAGAAGGCAGAGGTTGCAGTGAGCCGAGATCGCGCCACTGCACTCCAGCCTGGGCAACAGAGTGAGACTCCGTCTCAAAAAAAAAAAAAAAAAAGGAAAAGAAAAGAAAAAGAAAGGATCACATTGTATTTCAGTCTCCTTGAAAATATGAAAATGAGGGTACCAAGAAGTTGCTAAGTGTCATCCTATTCCTAACACCTGGCCAAGAAACCCTTGCTCTATTTTCCATATATGGGTATTTAAGAGCGAAGAATGCTTGCCATTTAGTTAAATATTTGAAAGTTCTGCACTCCCTACATTTTTTTTTCTGAAATTGTTACGAATTTTTCTTGTCTACAGATAGTATTAATATTCAAATACCAAGATTCCCAATTTGGACTCCATGAGCCATGAGAAACCTTCATCAACCCTTGGATCCTAGGGAAATTAGTGCAACTGATCGAAGACCATGAATAAAATTTTGGTTATGAGGATCATTTCAGTATAGTGGTCCTGGAGAGAAAAAATGGCAAATTATTTAGGTGGTTCTACTTAACCCCAGATTATAACATTGCAGTCCATCACTTAAAATGATTAATATCTGCTGGGCACGGTGGCTCACACCTGTAATCCCAGCACTTTGGGAGGCCAAGACAGGTGGATCACAAGGTCAGGAGTTTGAGACCATCCTGGCCAATATGGTGAAACCCCGTAAAAACACAAAAATTAGCCAGGTGTGGTGGCACGCGCCTGTTGTCCCAGCTACTCGGGAGGCTGAGGCAGAAGAATTGCTTGAACACAGGAGGCGGAGGTTGCAGTGAGCCGAGATCGTGCCACTGCACTTCAGCCTGGGTGACAGAGCGAGACTCCATCTGAAAAAAAAAAAAGGAAAGAAAAATAAATAAATAAAAGATTAGTATCACCTGTTTATATAACTCAGCTGGGTCGTTTTCTTTTTTCTTTTTTTTTTTTTTTGAGATGGAGTCTTGCTCTTGTCAACCATGCTGGAGTACAATGGTGTGATCTCGGCTCACTGTAACCTCCACCTCCTGGGTTCAAGTGATTCTCCTGCCTCAGCCTCCTGAGTAGCTGGGATTACAGGCGCACACTACCATGCCCGGCTAATTTTTGTATTTTTAGTAGAGACGGGGTTTCACCATGTTGGCCAGGCTTGTCTAGAACTCCTGACCTCAGGCGATCTGCCTGCCTCAGCCTCCCAGTGCTGGGATTACAGGAGTGAGCCACCACACCTGACCAGTTGCTATACTTGTGCATTTTGGGGGACGTGGTGATAGAAATCATGGGAAGGTTGGCAAATCCTCTCCAAGCCGCCCCTTTTCTACTGAATGGAGCAATGGACCTCAGAAACAGAAACGAAAGAAAGTGGCTGGAAGTGGTGGCTGACAACTGTAATCCCAGTACTTAGGGAAGCAGAAGTGGGGAGATCACCTGAGGTCAGGAGTCCGAGACCAGCCTGGCCAACATGGCGAAACCCCATCTCTACTAAAATACAAGAATTAGCCGGGCCTGGTTGTGCACACCTGTAGTCCCAGCTACTCAGGAGGCTGAGGCGGGAGAATCGCTTGAGTCAGGGAGGTGGAGGTTGCAGTGAGCCAAGATCACGCCACTGAACTCACTAAACTCCAGCCTGGACGACAGAGCAAGACTCCGTCTAAAAAAAAAAAAGAAAAGAAATGAAATAAAATAAAATGTAACTAACTATACCCAGCAAAACAAGGACCATTCAAGCCGACCTTAAGAGCTAGTAGAGGGCTGGGCACGGTGGCTCATGCCTGTAATCCCAGCACTTCGGGAGATCGAGGCAGGAAGATCACTTGAATTCAGAAGCTTGAGAACAGCCTAGGCAACATAGCAGGCCCTTGTCTCTACAAGTAACTAAAAAACTGGCTGGGCAACTAGGCACAGTGGGTCACACCTGTACCCCCAGCACTTTGGGAGGCCGAGGTGGGCAGATCACTTGAGGTCAGGAGTTCAAGATCAGCCTGATTAGCTGGGCGCGGTGGCTCACGCCTGTAATCCCAGCACTTTGGGAGGCCAAGGCTGGCAGATCAGCTGACGTCGGGAGTTCGTGACCAGCCTGACCAACACGGAGAAACCCTGTCTCTACTAAAAATACAAAATAAGCCGGGTGTGGTAATGCATGCCTATAATCTCAGCTACTTGGGAGGCTGAGGCAGGAGAATCACTTGAACCTGGGAGGTGGAGGTTGCGGTGAGCTGAGATCGCGCCATTGCACTCCAGCCCGGGCAACAAGAGCAAAACTCTATCTCAAAAAAAAAAAAAAAAAAAAAAAATTAGCTGGGCATGGTGGTGCACACTTGTAGTCCCAGCTACTTTGGGAGCCTGAGACAGGAGAATTGCTTGAACCCAGGAGGTGGAGGTTGCAGTGAGCCGAGAAGGTGCCACTGCACTCCAGCCGGGGAGATAGAGGGAGATTCCATCTAAAAAAAAAAAAAATTGAGTATCTCATTATGTTGTCCAGTTTGAACTCCCGGCCACTAGTGATCCTCCCACCTCAGCCTGCCAACGTACTAGGATTATAGGCATAAGCTACTGTGCCTGGCCAGTGCTTATTTTTTATCTCCAAAATGAGATTAGTATCACAAAATATTTTCATGCCTTCTGCACCCTTTAGTCTGTAAATAAAACCTGTAAATAATAATAATACACATAGTTCCACTTCCAAGCATAAGCACAGTTAATATTTAATCTCTTGATTTTTTTACAGTATTTTTTATTATACTTTAAGTTTTAGGGTACATGTGCACAATGTGCAGGTTAGTTACATACGTATACATGTGCCATGCTGGTGTGCTGCACCCATTAACTCGTCATTTAGCATTAGGTATATCTCCTAATGCTATCCCTCCCACCTCCCCCCACCCCACAACAGTCCCCGATTTTTTTACAGTATCAGTATTTTTTTCCTGTGCTTATTTTTCCTCTTTTTTTTTTTTTTTTTTTTTGAGACAGAGTCTCGCTGGGTGGCCCAGGCTGGAGTGCAGAGGCGCAATGTCAGCTCTCAGCTCACTGCAAGCTCCGCCTCCCGGGTTCACGCCATTCGCCTGCCTCAGCCTCCCGAGTAGGTGGGACTGCAGGCGCCCACCACCACACCCGGCTAATTTTTTGTATTTTTAGTAGAGATGGGGTTTCACCATTTTAGCCAGGATGGTCTCGATCTCCTGACCTAGTGATCCACCCGCCTCGGCCTCCCAAAGTGCTGGGATTACACGCGTGAGCCACTGCGCCTGGCTCCTGTGCTTATTTTTCTCCCTTTGTTTCCTTCTGATCTATATTTTCCAAGATTCCTTCAATGATATGATTTTGTAGTGAACAAATGCCAGCCCTCCTTCAACTCATCCCTCTGAAATGTCTATTATTGAGAGCATGATAAAAATATTTAAAGATCTCTGGTGGGGGCAGGTGGTATTTCTGAAAAATGCACACTCCTGGTCCCACTGCAGACCTGCTTAACTGGAATTACTGTATACATGCGGGACTTAGGAATCTGTGTTTTGACCAAGAGGCCAGGTGATTCTTCTGCTCAGTTAGTGCTGGGAAACAGTGCTATGAAGGATACAGTGGCTAGAAGTCATCCTGTCGTCCTGCCTCACAGTAACATCGTTACCAAATTCTCAGCAGGTGAACCAAATGAAATGGTCAACTGAAAGCCAACCAGGGTAAAACAGATCTTTTATTTCTTCTTGTTGTTGTTGTTTTTTTTTTTTTTATGTGGGGACATTCAAGTGAACTGCTATATGCATTTGCCCCCAGTCTCTCCTTGTGAGAAGTGAATTTCTTCAACGTTTATAGACCTGAGGTGTTACATTATTGGATGAATTAAGAAAACAATCTAACCTGATGTGTGAAAATTTCTGCTTGTGAGAATCCGTGTTATTTCAATTATCCAATCAAGAGCCTAATTCGTATAAAAGAAACACAGCAGTTCGTTGCTCATCTTTGTATCTAAGGACGGTTTGTCTTGACGGAAGGCATCTGGCTGTTTTGGGGAAAACTATTGCCGACCTTATTTTGACTAAAAAGTTGCCTGCCGTACCAGGTGAGAGAAGCTATCATTTCTTTTATAAAACTTTCAGCTTGCTTTTTGTTAAGTGTGTTTGAAAGTCACTTAAAAGGCTGTCTTAAATATAAATATTGTTAGTCGGGCTGGATATCTTTTTTATATTAAGTTATGATTTATATTTCTTCAGAGATCTAGTCTCTTGTTGATCTCCCTTGACTATTTTTCTGTTAGGCAGTTGGATTTCTCTTTTTTTCTTTCTTTTTATTTTCTCTTTTTTTTTTTTTTGAGACAGGGTCTCTGTTGCTCAGGCTAAAGTGCAGTGGCATAATCTCAGCTCACTGCCTCCTGAGTAGCTGGGGTTACAGGTGCGTGCTACCACGCTCGGCTAATTTTTGTATTTTTAGTGGAGATGGGATTTCACCATGTTGGCCAGCCTGGCTTTGAACTCTTGACCTCAAGTGATCTACCCACCTTGGCCTCCCAAAGGGTTAGCACTACAGACGTGAGCTACTGTGCTTGGCTTTTAAAAAATTTTTAGACTTTTAGTGGAGACAGGGGTCTCAGTCTCACCATGTTGCCCAGGCTGATCTCTTTTTTTTTTTTTTTTTTTTTTTTTTCAGACAGAGTCTTGCTCTGTCGTCCAGGCTGGAGTGCAGTGGTGTGATCTTGGCTCACTGCAAGCTCTGCCTCCCAGGTTCACGCCATTCTCCTGCCTCAGCCTCCCGAGTAGCTGGGACTACAGGCGCCCGCCACCAAGCCCGGCTAATTTTTTGTATTTTTAGTAGAGACGGGGTTTCACCGTGTTAGCCAGGATGGTCTCGATCTCCTGACCTTGTGATCCACCCGCCTCGGCCTCCCAAAGTGCTGGGATTACAGGTATGAACCGCCGTGTCCGGCCTACCCAGGCTAATCTCAAAATCCTGACCTCAAGGGATCCTCCCGCCTCAGCCTCCCAAAGTGCTGGGGTTATAGGTGTAAGCTGCTGTGCCTGGCCGTAAACTGGTTCTTGAAAAAAGTGGCAGATCAATACGCCCCTGCAAAGCAGGGGCAAAAAACAAACATTTGCCATTTAATAACGTAGGCAGGAAAGATAAGCTAAAAAAAAAAATCAAAGAGAATTATTCCTATTTCATACCAACATTCTTTTTTTTTTTTTTTGAGACGGAGCCTCACTCTGTCGACCAGGCTGGAGTGCAGTGGCGCGATCTCAGCTCACCGCAAGCTCCGCCTCCCGGGTTCACGCCATTCTCCTGCCTCAGCCTCCCGACTAGCTGGGATTACAGGCGCCCGCCACCACGCCAGGCTAATTTTTATGTGTTTTTAGTAGAGACGGGGTTTCACCATGTTAGCCAGGATGGTCTCGATCTCCTGACCTCGTGATCCCTTGGCCTCCCAAAGTGTTGGGATTACAGGCGTGAGCCACCACGACCGGCCCATACCAACATTCTTAAGTCTAGATAATGGGAACTAATAAGTTCCCAAAACTGGATGAAGAGACAAAAACCTAAAAACTGGAAGAGAAAAGACAGATTCAACTTAATAATATTGTGGGCCAGGTGCGCTGCCTCATGTCTATAGTCGTAGCACTTTGGAAGGCTGATGTGGGTGGATCCCCTGAGCTCAGACCAGCCTGGGTAACATGGCAAACCCCGTCTCTACTAAAAATAAAAAAATTAGCTGGGCAAGGTGGCTTAGTCTCAGTCACTCTGGAGGCTGAGGGAGGAGGATCACTTGAGTGTGGAAGGTGGAAAGGAAGTTGCAGTGGGCCGAGACCACACCAATGCACTCCCAGCCTGGATAACAAAGCAAGCAAGATCCTATCTCGAAAAATAAAATAATATCATGCATACTAATCTTGAGTTGTTGCCATTATAATTCATAGCTTCCCAATTCATTCTGCGAAAGCAATGTTTTCAATACTCAAACCTAGTAGTTTTCTTCGCCAGAAAAACTCCTATCACCTGGTCTTAAGATAAATGTAAGACACCACGTACTGCTTAACCAGGATAATAACAACTTAGGAGAGCTTATCTGAGGAATGTAAGGATGGCTAAACATTAGGGAATCAGAAACAAAATTGTTAGTAAACTAAAGAACCCAGCATAGTTAGCCACAAATGCTGAGAAAATTCAGCTACAAAACTTACCAGCAATTTAGGGCTAAAACATCATATGAAATTGCAAATTAATAAAATGGTGCCATTAATGGTGAGTTCAAGCCTAAAAGGCCAAAACCATTAGTATTTCATTCTTTTCATTAGTGTTTTTTTTTTGTTCCTACATACCATAAAATTTTGTGACAAACTCTGTTCCACCTAGTATTTAACCTGACACCTAAAATGTTTAGTGTATAGAGTTGCAAAGACATAATTACTTGCCATTGTGTAAATAGTGATCTTTGAAACTAAAACTATTCCATTCTCAAATACATCTATTGGACTCTAAATACCTAAGGGAGTTGATCGTCACCATCACCCACTTAAAGAAAACACCTCGGCCAGGTGTGGTGGCTCACACCTGTAATCTCAGCAGTTTAGGAGGACGAGGCAGGAGGATTGCCTGGCCCTAGAAGTTTGAGACCAGCTTGGGCAACAAGGTGAAACCCCGTCTCTACAAAAACATACAAAAAAAATAAGCCATGGGTGGTGGCAGACGCCTGTAGTCCCAGCTACTTGGGAGGCTGAGGTGGGAGGATCACTTGAGCCTGGGAGGCAGCAGTTGCAGTGAACTGAGATTGCACCACTGCACTCCAGCCTGGGGAACAGAGCAAGACCCTGTCTCAAAAACAAAACAAAACAAAAAAACCGGTTGGGCACGGTGGCTCACGCCTGTAATCTCAGCACTTTGGAAGGCTGAGGCGGGCAGATCACGAGGTCAAGAGATCAAGACCATCCTGGCCAACATGGTGAAACCCTGTCTCTACTAAAAATACAAAAATTACCCAGGCGTGGTGGCACATGCCTGTACTCCTAGCTACTTGGGAGGTTGAGGCAGGAGAATCACTTGAACCCAGGAGGTAGAGACTGCAGTGAGCTGAGATCACACCACTGCACTCCATACTGGCGACAGAGCGAGACTCCATCTCAAAAAAAAAAAAAAAAATAAGCAAGGTTTTACCATTTTTTCTCTTTGATTTTTTTTTTCCATTCCAGTTGTCCCCATGATTTTATATTAATGTAGTATTATTTTATTTTATTTTTTTTGAGACAGAGTTTTACTCTTGTTGCCCAAGCTAGAATGCAGTGGTGTGATCTCGGCTCACTGTAACTTCTGCCTCCCGGGTTCAAGCGATTCTCCTGCCTCAGCCTCCCGAGTAGCTGGGACTACAGGCGTGCGCCACCATGCCTGGCTATTTTTATTTTTGTATTTTTAGTAGAAATGGGGTTTCACCATGTTGGACAGGATGGTCTCAAACTCCTCACTTCAGGTGATCCGCCCACCTTGGCCTCCCAAAGTGCTGGGATTACAGGCATCAGCCACCACGCCCGGCCATTAATGTATTATCTTTATGCTTAGCTTTCATTCAGTATTCATTTACTGCTTGAAAAACCTAAGACTTCATACTTTGTTGGGCAGAGTTACTCTTACCACTTATCTCTTCAGGAAAGATAATAGAATAGTAGATGTTCTCAGGTTTTCACTTAGTAAATGACTTTTGCCAGTGGGTTAAGAAAAACAATTGATTTGGAAGTTGGCTATTAATCCGATTAATTAGAAGCCAAGCCTTTTTCGCAGGGGCTGTGATGTGTGGATAAAATGCCACACAACCATTTCTCAGTGAAAATCCCAACCAGAACTTGAGTTACGTTGGTGGCTATGGAGTTCTGCAATCCACAGCTGATGTTCTCTAATAACCAGTGACCTTGAGTGAACTCCTGTCCCCAAGGCAAGAGCAACCACAGCTGCAGGTAGCGTTTGGCAATCACTATCCCCACCCAAGCTTCTCCCTTGGTAAACTTTGTACCTACTGGGTCCTCATGCTGGTGGAAAAGAAAATACATTTCCTTCTAGTGACTGTCCCGTCTCCTTCAAGTCCATGTTCTTAATCTTTGACCTTGAATTTCATCACTTGTCACTTGTTTGTGTTTGCTTCTTCGGGATTTTTTTTTTTTTTTTTTTTGAGATAGAGTCTTGCCATGTTGCCCAAGCTGGAGTGCAATGGTGCAATCTCGGCTCACCACAACCTCTGCCTCCCGGGTTCAAGCAATTCTCCTGCCACAGCCTCCCAAGTAGCTGGGATTACAGGCATGTGCTGCCACGCCCAGCTAATTTTGTATTTTTAGTAGAGATGGGGTTTCTCAATATTGCTCAGGCTGGTCTTGAACTCCCGACCTCAGGTGATGCACCTGCCTTGGCCTTCCAAAGTGCTGGGATTACAGGCATGAGCCACTGCACCCAGCCATTTTCTTCTTTTTATTATTTTTATTTTTATTTTTTGAGATGAAGTCTCATTCTTGTCACCCAGGCTGGAGTGCAATGGTGCGATCTTGGCTCACTGCAACCTCTGCCTCCCGGGTTCAAGTGATTCTCCTGCCTCAGCCTCCCAAGTAGCTGGGATTACAGGCTCCTGCCACCGCGCCTGGCTAATTTTAGTATTTTTAGTAGAGACAGGGTTTCATCACGTTGGCCAGACTGGTCTCGAACCCCTGACCTCAGGCGATCCGCTCGCCTTGGCCTCCCAAAGTGCTGGGATTACAGGCGTGAGCCACTGTGCCCAGACTTTTTTTTAGAGTTGAGATGAGGCCTTGCTGTCTCCCTGGCTGGAGTGCAGTGGCACAATCAAGACTTACTGAAGCCTCAGCTCCCAGGGTATCTGGTACTACAGGCACGTGCCACCATGCGTGGCTAATTTTTTGTATTTTATTTTATTTATTTATTTATTTATTTTTTGTAGAGACAGGGTTTTGCCACGTTCCCCAGGCTAGTCTTGAACTCCTGGGCTCAAGCGATCCACCTGCCTTGGCCTCCCAAGTGTGAGGATTCATTTTCAGAAGTAGTCTTTTTGGATGTCTTGAGATAGCTTCATGAAATTTCACTTGTAAACCAGAAGTCTCAGAAGGTCTCAATCACTGTAGAGGTTTATTTTAGCCAACATTGAGGACATGCGCAGGAAATAGACAGAAGCCACAAGAGGATCTGGAGCCAGCACTTTTTCCAAAGAGGATTTAGAGAGCTTCAATATTTAAGGGGAAAAAGTGGGCAAGAGGGGAAAGGTGGAGAGAAAAAATGGGGAAGGATAGGGTAGCATTGTACTGAGGCTTTGAGCACTCACTCAATCCACGTTTTGCATGTGAAAAGGAAGGAGAAGAACAATCATGTATTTTTCTTGAAGTTGGGCAATCTGTACTTGACCTGTACATAAACATAGAAATCAAATATGCGGCCGGGTGCAGTGGCTCACGCCTGTAATCCCAGCACTTTGGGAGGCCGAGGCGGGTGGATCACGAAGTCAGGAGATCGAGACCATCCAGGCCAACGTGGTGAAACCCCGTCTCTACTAAAAATACAAAAAATTAGCCGGGCAGGGTGGCAGGCGCCTGTAATCCCAGCTACTAGGGAGGCTGAGGCAGGAGAAGTGCTTGAACCCGGGAGGCAGAGGTCGCGGTGAGCTGAGATTGCACCATTGCACTCCAGCCTGGGCAAAAAGAGCGAAACTCTGTCTCAAAAAAAAAAAAAAAAAAAAAATCAAATATGCATGGGTCTCACGGTGGGTGGGTGGGCAATTTATAGTCTCTTTTTGTCTCCAACTATGAAGATAAGCTATTAATTTACATTGTCAGGGTAAGAAAGTCCCCATTGTGAGGCGTGTGGCCTTCTATCTTGTAGCTATGGTTTAGGAACAAAAGGAAAGGCAGATTTTGTTTTGTTTGTGTGACTCGATTTTCAAGCTTAACTTTTCCCCTAGGCATAGTGAGTTTGGGGCTGAGATTTTGTTTTCTTTTCACACTGTAAAGATATGTCTTTTTATTTCCTTTCTTTAAAAATTTGAGACAGGGTCTCATCCTGTCACTCTGGCTGGAATACAGTGGTGTAATCATAGCTCACTGCAGCCTCCATCTCCTGTGTTCAAGTGATTCTCCTGCTTCAGCTTCCCAAGTATCTGGGACTACAGGCATGTACTACCAGAACTGGATAATTTTGTTAAAATTTTTTATTTATTTTATTTTATTATTATTTTTTTGAGACAGAATATCGCTCTGTCACCCAGGCTGGAGTGCAGTGGTGCGATCTCGGCTCACTGCAAGCTCCGTCTCCCGGGTTCACGCCATTCTCCTGCCTCAGCCTCCCGAGTAGCTGGGACTACATGAGCCCGCCACCATGCTTGGCTAATTTTTATGTATTTTTAGTAGAGATGGGGTTTCACCATGTTAGCTAGGATGGTCTCTGTCTCCTGACCCTGTGATCCGCCCTCCTTGGCCTCCCAAAGTGCTGGGATTACAGGCATGAGCCACTGCACCCGCCTGTTTTCTTAAAATTTTTAGTAGAGGCAGGGTCTCACTATGTGGCCCAAGCTGGTCTTGAACTTCTGAGCTGAAGCAGTCCCCCCATCTTGGCCTCCAAAAATGTTGGGATTACCAACATTTTTGTGAGTGAGCCACCGCACCCAGCCAAAAGATGTATTTTAAACCATTAAGAACTCTGACCTCCTGAGAGTCTCCTCAGAGGGGAATTTGAGTACCTCTTAGAAGCCAGCCCTTTAAATTACCTTCAGGATATTAGACAGGGTGAAGGGAGTTCTGACTGAAAATGCATAGTAGGCCCAGGGTGGTGGCTTATGCCTGTAAACCCAGCATTTGGGGAGGCCAAGGTGGGCATATCACTTGAGGTCAGGAGTTCGAGACCAGCCTGGCCAACATGGTGAAACCCTGTCTCTACTAAAAATACAAAAATTAGCCAGCTATGGTGGCAGGCACCTGTAATCCCAGCTACTCGGGAGGCTGAGGCAGAACTGCTTGAACCCGGGAGATGGAGGTTGCAGTGAGCCAAGATTGCACCACTGCACTCCAGCCTGGGCGACAGAGTGAGACTCTGTCTCATTTAAAAAGAAAGAAAAAGGGCTGGGCACAGTGGGTCATGCCTGTAGTCCCAGCACTTTGGGAGGCCGAGGCAGGTGGATCATGAGGTCAAGAGATCGAGACCATCCTGGTCAACATGGTGAAACCCCGTCTCTACTAAAAATACAACAATTAGCTGGGTGTGGTGGCGCACGACTGTAGTCCCAGCTACTAGGGAGTCTGAGGCAGGTGAATCACTTGAACCTGGGAGGCAAAGCTTGAAGTGAGCCAAGATCGCGCCACGGCACTCCAGCCTGGCAACAGAGTGAGACTCCATCTTAAAAAAAAAAAAAAAGAAAAGAAAAAGAATGCATAGTAGATGCAATTCACAGAAAAGAAGAAAAGATTCTATTTACCCTTTTTGTATTTGAGCTTTCATAGACTTTTTCTTCCCTTAACCACCGCAGCAAAAAATCACCATGTACCAACCTATTCAAACTTATCCATGGATGAATCTATCCAGAAGACAGGAGTTCCGATGCTTGTCTTGCTCTGAATGTCTGCTTGTCACCTGCTTAGCATTATCGACTGTGATTCTGGGATTCGTTGTTGTTCTACAGGACCCCTCTGACTCTGTGGTTTTCTCTATTGGATTAACAATGATAGCCATAGGTGCTTTTTTTGTTGTCCTCACTGGAGTGACAGCCCTGTGTACGGTTACAGTCGACGAGAACTTGCAGAAAACCACGAGGCTAAGACTAGGAGTGATAAGAAAAAGCGGAAGTCTCCAAGGAACTACAGAGCCTTCCATGACTCACTCAGTCATCGCCAGCACCTCGCTGTAGCTGTACATTGAACCCTGGCATCTTCTTCTTTGGAACTAAGTCTCCTGAGCATTGTTTTTAAATAGAAATAAAATCTGGCTTTTAAAAAAACTCCTGTAATCCCAGCAGTTTGGGAGGCCAAGGTGGGTGGATCACGAGGTCAGGAGTTCGAGACCAGCCTTGCCAACATGGTGAAATGTCGTCTCTACTAAAAATAGAAAAATTAGCCAGGCGTGGTGGCAGCTGCCTATAATTCCAGCTACTCTGGAGGCTGAGGCAGGAGAATCACTTGAACCTGGGAGGCGGAGGTTGCAGTGAGCCGAGATTGTGCCACTGCATTCCAGCCTGGGTAACAGGGTGACACTGTCTCAAAAAAAAAAAAAAAACCCTTCTAATTTTGTAATGTTCTTATTCCCTAAAGCATAAGATTCTGTCTGCAGAAGGACCTTCAGGTCATAATAATGCCCCTCAAATTCATGCCATCTGGCTGGGCATAGTGTCACTCACCTGTAATGCCAGCACTGTGGGAGGCCAAGGTGAGTGGATCGCTTGAGCCCAGGAGTTTGAAACCAGTATAGGCAACATGGTGAAACCCTGTCTCTTAAAAGAAAAAAAAAAAAAAACAACAAAAATTAGCCTGGGCATAGTGGTGGATGTCTATAGTCCCAGCTACTTGGGAGGCTCAGGCAAGAGAATAGCTTGAGCCTAGGAGGCGGAGGTTGCAGTGAGCCAAGGTTGTGCCACTGCACTCCAGCCTGGATGACAAAATGAGACTGTTTTCCCCTCCCACTCAACAAAAAATTCCATGTCGTTGCCAGGCGCAGTGGCTCACGCCTGTAATCCCAGCACTTTGGGAGGCCGAGGCAGACGGATCACGAGGGCAGGAGATCAAGACCATCCTGGCTAACACAGTGAAACCCTGTCTCTGCTAAAAATACAAAAAATTAGCCAGGTGTGGTTGCAGGCGCCTGTAGTCCCAGCTACTCTGGAGGCTGAGGCAGGACAATGGCCTGAACCTGGAAGGCAGAGCTTGCAGTGAGCCGAGATCACGCCACTGCACTCCAGCCTGGGCGACAGAGCGAGACTCTGTTTCAAAAAAAAAAAAAAAAAAAAAAAACCAAGTCGGCCGAGTGCAGTGACTCATGCCTGTAATCCCAGCATTTTGGGAGGCTGAGGTGGCTGGATCACTTGAGGCCAAGAGTTCAAGACCAGTCTGAGCAATATGGTGAAACCTCATCTCTACTGAAAATACAAAAACTAGCCAGGTGTGGTGGTATGCACCTGTAGTCTCAGCTACTCGGGAGGCTGAGGTGCAATAATTGCTTGAACCTGGGATGCAGAGGTTGCTGTGAGCCAAGATTTCTGAATCAGGTCTTGGAAAACAACCTCTCTTTCTCCTGCCATTTTTCTCCCCAAGGCAGGAATCTTCTCACCTTTCTTCTTGGAGTTGGCTATAAAGTTCTGTGGCCAGGCACAGTGGCTCACGCCTGTAATCCCAGCACTTTGGGAGGGCTAGGTGGGTGGATCACGAGGTCAAGACCCATCCTGGTCAACATGATGAAACCCCATTTCTACTAAAAATACAAAAATTAGCTGGGCATGGTGGCACGTACCTGTAGTCCCAGCTACTCAGGAGGCTGAGGCAGGAGAATCGCTTGAAGCCAGGAGGAGGAGGTTACAGTGAGCCAAGATCTCACCACTGCACTCCAGCCTGGCGACAGAGCGAGACTCTGTCTCCAAAAAAAAAAAAAAGTAAATTTGGTGACATACCTTGTCTGACAGTAGGTGACAACACTCCCATTTCAGAAGGGGCCTACCCCATACCCTGGAAGAAGGAATGTCGTCTGACCTACTTTGATTGCAGGTCACAATACCCCCTACTTCAGAGGAGATCCTGCCATGTACCCTGGAAGAAGGGGACACACAGAGCATGAAGAATTGGAGGCCTTGCTCTGTTTCTCCACTTTGTCTGTTAGATCATGGCCTTGGTGTCCAGTCACGTTTCTGTCTGGTTGTTCATCACAACTATCCAGTGCCTAAGAGGACACGGTTCAGGGAGCTTCCAGAGAGCTGAACACGGGGAGGTTCCTGGAGGGTGGCTCACCCAAGAAGGGCAGGGAAGCTCTGAGCCCCTTTCCCCACACCTCACCCTATGCATCTCTTCATTGTATCCTTGGTAACAGCTTTTTAATTTTTTTTTTTAATTAGACAGTCTTGCTCTGTTGCCCAGGCTGCAGTGCAGTGGTGTAATCTCGGCTCACTGCAACCTCTGCTTCCTAGGTTCAAGTGATTGTCCTGACTCAACCTCCCAAGTAGCTGGGATTACTGTGCTATCACGCCTGGCTGTATTTTTTGTATTTAATACAAAAAATACAAAATATTTGTATTTTTTAATAGAGACAGAATTTCTCCATGTTAGCCAGGCTGGTCTTGAACTCCTGATCTCAAGTGATCTGCCCACCTCAGCCTCCCAAAGTGCTGGGATTACAGGTGCCCAGCATCATGCCTGGCTACTTTTTGGATTTTTAATAGAGAAGGGGTTTCACCATGTTGGCCAGGCTGGTCTTGAAGTCCTGACCTCAAGTGATGAACCTGCCTTGGCCTCCCAAAGTGTGAGCCGATGCCACCCTTGTGTGTGTGTGTGATTTTTTGTTTTTTGGTTTTTTTTTGAGACAGAGTCTCACTCTGTAGCCCAGGCTGGAGTGCAGTGGTGCAATCTCAGCTTACTTCAGGCTCTACCTCTTGGGTTCAAGGGATTCTCCTGCCTCAGCCTCCTGAGTAGCTGGGATTACAGGTGTGAGCCCCCACACCCAGCTAATGTTTGGATTTGTAGTAGAGACAAGGTTTTGCCTTGTTGGCCAGGCTGGTCTCAAACCCCTGACCTCAGGTAATCTGCCTGCCTTTGCCTCTCAAAGTGCTGGGGTTACAGGTGTGAGCCATCATCCTTTGCCCAGTAACATCCTTTATAATAAACCAGTAAATGTGTTTCCCTGGGTTCAGTAAGCTGCACTAGCAATTAAATGAACCCAAAGAGAGGGTTGTGGGAACACCAAGTTGAAACAAGTCAGAAGTTCTGGAGGCTCAGATTTGTGACTGGTGGGAAGGGAGAGGGCTGCTTGGTGGGAGTAAGCCCTCAGTTGTGGGGCCTGATGCTATATCAGTGAGGTAGATACTGTCAGAATTGAGGCTGGGCGTGGTGCCTCATGCCTGTAATCCCAGCACTTTGGGAGGCCGAGGTAGGTAGATTGCTTGAGTTCAGGAGTTCCAGACTAGCCTGGTTAACATGGCAAAACCCTGTCTCTATAAAAAATACAAAAACAGGCCAGGTGCGGTGGCTCACGCTTGTAATCCAGCACTTTGGGAGGCCGAGGTGGGCAGATCACTTGAGCTCAGGAGTTTCAGACCAGCCTGGCCAACATGGTGAAACCCCGTCTCTACTAAAAATACAAAAATTGTCAAAGCATGGTGGTGTGTCCCTATATTCCCAGCTACTCAGAAGGCAGAGGCAAGAAAATCACTTGAACCTGCGATGTGGAGGCTGCAGTGAACCTAGACCGCGCCATTGCACTCCAGCCTGGGTAACAGAACAAGACTCCATCTCAAAAAAAGAAAAACAAAACAAATTAAAAAAGCCAGGCATGATGGCACTTGCCTGTGGTCCAGCTACTTGGAAAGCTGAGGTGGGAGGATCACTTGAGTGTGAGAGGTTGAGATTGAGCCACTGCACTCCAGCCTGTGCAACAGAGCTAGACCTTGTTTAAAAGAAAAAAAAAAAAAATGCCGGGTGCAGTGGCTCATGCCTGTAATCGCAGAACTTTGGGAGGCCAAGGAGGGTGGATCACCTGAGGTCAGAAGTTCAAGACCAGCCTGGAAAACATGGTGAAACCGTGTCTCTACTAAAAATACAATTACCTGGGCATGGTAGCAGGCACCTGTAATGCCAGCTATTCAGGCGGCTGAGGCAGGAGAATCACTTCAACCCGGGAGGCAGATGTTGCAGTGAGCCGAGATCACACCGTGGCACTCCAGCCTGGGTGACAGAGACTCTGTGTCCCCCCACCCCCCCAAAAAAAAAAAGTCGGAGGACACCCAGCAGATGTCTGATGTAGAATTGACTGGTTGCTTGGTGTGTGGGGAGAAATCCCTACACATTTGGTTACAGAAGTCTTCTGTGTCATTGTTGTTGTGCTGTTTTTCCCTCCAGTGACCGTGCTATCCAAAGTGATCTACAGATTCATTTCAATCCCTATCAAAATACCAATGACATTTTCACAGAGATAGAAAAAAAAAATCCTAAAATTCATGTGGAACCAAAGTGAGCCCAAATATCCAAAGCAATCCTGAGCAAAAGAAGAAAGCTAGGCCGGGCACGGTGGCTCACGCCTGTAATCCCAACACTTTGGGAGGCAGAGGCGAGTGGATCGCCTGAGGTCAGGGGTTTGAGACCAGTCTGGCCAACATGACGAAACCCTGTCTCTACTAAAAATACTAAAATTAGCTGGGCGTGGTGGCAGGAGCCTGTAATCCCAGCTACTCGGGAGGCTGAGGCAGGAGAATCACTTGAACCCGGGAGGCAGAGATTGCAATGAGCCAAGATTGCACCATTGCACTCCAGCCTGGATGACAAGAATGAGACTTCGTCTCAAAAAAAAAAGAAGAAAATGGCTGGGCGCAGTGGCTCATGCCTGTAATCCCAGTACTTTGGAAGGCCGAAGCAGGTGGATCACCTGAGGTTGGGAGTTCAAGACCAGCCTGACCAATATTGAGAAACCCCATTTCTACTAAAAATACAAAATTAGGTGGGCGTGGCGGCACATGCCTGTAATCCCAGCTACTTGGGAGGCTGAGGCAGGAGAATCGCTTGAATCTGGGAGGCGGAGGTTGTGGTGAGCCGAGATTGCACCATTGCACTCCAGCCTGGGCAACAAGAGCGAAACTCTGTCTCTCTCTCTCTTTCTCTCTCTCTCTCTCTCACACACACACACACACACACACACACACGCACACACAAAGCTAGAGGCCTCATGTGGTCACTCACACCGGTAATCCCAGCATTTTGGGAGTCCAAGATGGCTGGATCACTTGAGGTCAGGAGTTCGAGACCTGCCTGGCAAAACCTCATCTGTACAAAAAAAAAAAGTATAAGAAATTAGCTGGGGGCCGGGTGTGGTGGCTCACGCTTGTAATCCCAGCACTTTGGGAGGCCGAGGCTGGTGCATCTCCTGAAGTCAGGGGTTTGAGACCAGCCTGGCCAACATGGCAAAACCCTGTGTCTACTAAAAATACAAAAAAAAATTAGCCAGGTGTGGCATGCCTGTAGTCCCAGGTACTCAGGAGGCTGAAGCAGGAGAACTGCTTGAACCTGGGAGGCGGAGATTTCAGTGAGCCATGATCACGCCACTGCACTCCAGACTCCAGCCTGGGTGACAGAGTGAGACCCTGTCTCAAAAAAAAAAAAAAAATTGGGTGTTGCATTGTGTGCCTGGAGTTCCAGCCACCCAGGAGGCTGAGGTGGGAGGATCACTCGAGCTGTGAGCTGGGAGGTTGAGGCTGCAGTGAGCCATGATAGCACCACTCCAGCCTGGACAACAAGATTTGTTTCAACAAAACTGTAAGTTGTAGAATGCTGAGATTCCTTTTACTTTATTACAAAACTAAGGTAGAATTTCTAGTTGGTCATTGAATTTAATATTATTTAACCACCAAAGAGATTCTTGTTGGCCTGATGCGTTTTCCTTGATATGTCAAAGTGTTTTTGTCACAAAGGAGAGCAGGTATAACTGTGAAAACTGCATTAGATCTATAGACTGTACCAATGTCACTTCTTTGGTTTTGATATTTAATACGTTAACATTGGGGGAGGCTGAAAGAAGGGTCCGTGGAACTTCCCTATACATTTCTTGGGACCCTCTGATGAATCTATAATCATCTCAAAATGAAAAGTTAAACACATTTTAGTTTCACAAATCTATGTAAATGAAACAGAATACCCAATGTTGATTTTTGTAATTGTGTTACATTTGAAAGGGAACACAAAATGTGGTTGTAATGATAAGAACTAGCCACAAGGTGTCACTAGTGGTCTATGATAGCCCTCTGAAACTCACAACCCCCCCCCACCACGCCCCCCACCACCCCCAAAACAAGAATTGTTTTGATGAAGAAAGGACGTGACTTTTTTTTTTTTTTTTTGAGACAGAGTCTCACTCTGTTGCCCAGGCTGGAGTGCAGTGGCACGATCTCGGCTCACTGCAACCTCTGTCTCCCAGGTTCAAGTGATCCTTCGGCCTCAGCCCCCCAGTAGCTGGATTACTGGTACATGCCACAACGCCCGACTGATTTTTTTATTTTTAGTAGAGATGGGGTTTCGCCATGTTGGCCAGGCTGGTCTCAAACTCCTGACCTCAGGTGATCCACCCATCTGGGCCTCCCAAAGTGCTGGGATTACAGGCATGAGGCACCACGCCTGGCTGGATGTGGCTATTTTTAAACTGCCATATTTAAACATTGCTGTTTTTCTGATTGGAAGCACTGTAAAATCCCGGTATCATATTCTTTTTTTTTTTTTTTTTTTTTTTGAGATGGAGTCTTGCTCTGTCGCCCAGGCTGGAGTGCAGTGGCGCGATGCAACCTCTGCCACCCGGGTTCAAGTGATTCTCCTGCCTCAGCCTCCGGAGTAGCTGGGATTACAGGCGCCTGCCACCACACCCGGCTGATTTTTGTATTTTTATTAGAGACGGCGTTTCACCATGTTAGTCAGGCTGGTCTTGAACTCCTGTCCTCAATCAATCTACCGGCCTCTGCCTCCTAAAGTGCTGGGATTACAAGCATTAGCCACCGCGCCCTGTTTATCTTATTCTTTTGTAGATGAAAATACATAAACCATAAGAAAAGGAAGAGGGTTTTTCTGTTGTTGTCTTTGAGACAGAGTCTCCTTCTGTCACCCAGGCTGCAGTGCAGTGGCGCGGTCTCGGCTCACTGCAAGCTCCACCTCCCGGGTACACGCCATTCTCCTGCCTCAGCCTCCCGAGTAGCTGGGACTACAGGCGCTCACCACCACGCCCAGCTGATTTTTTTGTATTTTTTTAGTAGATACGGGGTTTCACCGTGTTAGCCAGGATGGTCTCAATCTCCTGACCTCATGATCCACCCAGTCTCAGCCTCCCAAAGTGCTGGGATTACAGGTATGAGCCACTGCATCTGGCCGCAGGAATAGGGTTTAAAGGTGGCAAATTAGACATTCTCTAGAGGAATGTCACTTCTCAAAGTGTGGTTCCTGGAGCAGCAGCAATGGCAGGGCCTAACAATTTGTAAGAAGTGTAAAACCTCAGGCCTCACCCTAAACCTACCAAATTAGATTCTTCTTCTTTTATATTTTTGAGGTGGAGTCGTACTCTGTTACCCAGGCCGGAGTGCAGTGGGGTGATTTCGGCTCAATGCAACCTCCGCCTCCCAGGTTCAAGCGATTCTCCTGTCTCAGCCTCCCAAGTAGCTGGGATTACAGGTGTGGGCCACCATGCCCAGCTAACTTTTGTATATTTAGTAGATACGGGGTTTTATCATCATCATGGCCAGGCTGGTCTCGAACTCCTGACCTCAGGTGATCCACCTGCCTTGGTGTAATCCCAGTGCAGGGATTACAGGTGTGAGCCACCATGATCGGCCAGATTCTTTACCTTTTTGGTGTGTGTGTGTGTGTGTGTGTGTGTGTGTATGTGTGTGTGATGGTGTCTTGCTCCTGTTGCCGAGGCTGGAGCGCAATGGCACAATCTCGGCTCACTGCAACCTCTGCCTCCCAGGTTCAAGCAATTCTCCTGCCTCAGCCTCCCAAGTAGCTGGGATTACAGGCGCCAGCCACCACGCCCAGCTGATTTTTATATTTTTAGTAGAGATGGGGTTTCACCATTTGGCCAGGCCGGTCTCGAACTCCTGACATCAGATGATCTGCCTGCCTCAGCCTCCCAAAGTACTGGGATTACAGGCATGAGCCACTGCACCCAGCCCTGAATTTGATTCTTCTTCCTTTTTTTTTTGAGACGGAGTCTCGCTCTGTCACCCACGCTGGAGTGCAGTGGCGTGATCTCGGCTCACTGCAAAGTCCGCCTCCTGGGTTCACGCTGTTCTCCTGCCTCAGCCTCCCGAGTAGCTGGGACTACAGGCGCCCGCCACCACACCCGGCTAATTTTTTGTATTTTTAGTAGAGATGGGGTTTCACCCTGTTAGCCAGGATGGTCTTGATCTCCTGACCTCGTGATCCACCCGCCTTGGCCTCCCAAAGTGCTGGGATTACAGGCGTGAGCCACTGTGCCCGGCCACCACATGGAAATCTTTGAGGATCATCTTTCAATACCCCTTAGTCTCTGTGTTGTAGAACAGCAGCTATCAAGGAACATTGTTCTTTTTTTTTTTTTTTTTTGGTCCAGAGTCTGGCTCTGTTGCCCAGGCTGGAGTGCAGTGGCCAATCTCAGCTCACTGCAACCTCTGCCTCCTGGGTTCAAGCGATTCTCCTCCCTCAGCCTCCCGAGTAGCTGAGGTTACAGGTGCATGCCGCCACACCTGGGTAATTTTTGTATTTTTGGTAGAGATGACGTTTCACCGTGTTAGCCAGGCTGGTCTCAAATTCCTGGCCTCAAGTGATCTGCCCACCCTGGCCTCCCAAAGTGCTGGGATTACAGGTTTAAGCCACCGTGCCCAGCCTTAACATAACTGTTTACAACAAAACTATATAACCTGCCCTGTCCTGCCTGGATGATTGATTTAGGATGGTTATGTTGATGCAGGAGAATGGGGGTCTGGAGGCAGGGAATCTAAAAACCTCCTAGAGCTAGGCCGAGCGCGGTGGCTCACACCTGTAATCCCAGCACTTTGGGAGGCCGGGGCGGGTGGATCACCTGAGGTCAGGAGTTCTAGGCCACCCTGGCCAACATGGTGAAATTCTATCTCTATTAAAAATAGAAAAATTAGCTTGGTGTGGTGGTGAGCACCTGTAATCCCAGCTACTTGGGAGGCTGAGGCAGGAAAATCGCTTGAACCTGGGAGGCAGAGGTTGCAGTGAGCCAAGATCCTACCACTGCACTACAGCCTGGGCAACAAAGTGAGACTTTGTTTCAATAAATAAACAAACATACATACTTCCTGGAACTAAATAAAAGGGAAAAACCCCAATTAACTGTCTTTTTTTTTCTAGATGGAGTTCAGTGGCCTGATCTTGGCTCACTGCAACTTCCGCCTCCCGGGTTCAAGCAATTCTTCTGCCTCGGCCTCCCAAGTAGCTGGGATTACAGGTACCCCCACACCATGCCTGGCTAATTTTTGTATTTTTAGTAGAGATGGAGTTTTACTGTGTTGGCCAAAGGTCTGCCCACCTTGGCTTCCCAAAGTGTTTGGATTACAGGCAAGAGCCCTCCCCGCTCTCCCACTCCCAGACCAAAACCCCAACTTTCTATGCCCAACTAAATAACTTTGTAACTTCACTTCAGCTATGGCAGGAAACATACTCTTCATTTGCATGGGGTGTATGCCAAGTAAATAACTTTGTAACTTCACTTACCCTCTTCACTTACATAGGGCATACCAATGGGAAACCTCTGAAGGGTATTTAAACCCCAGAAAATTCTGTAACCAGCGTTCTTGAGTCACTTCCTCTAACCTGCTCCCTACTCTGTGGGGAGTACTTTCGTTTCAATAAATCTGCTTTTCTTTCATTGCTTTGTGCGTTTAGTCCAACTCTTTGTTCAAAATGTCAAGAACCTGGACACACTCCACCGGTAACAGTGTGACACAGTTCTGGCCAATGAGTCAGGTCCAGGTTTTATGGAAACATTTGTAAGAGCAAGGCTTTGTGGGAGTTGCTGAGAAAAGACCACCTAAGCCTAGAACTGCTGGCAGTTACATTGCCGCAAGGGGTGGGTCTGCCTGAGAATGGAAAGCAGAACTGACAGAAGGAGAGAGAGTGCCTGAGTTTCTGATGATACTGACACAAACCTTACCTGGACAATTAAGTTCTATTAGCTCATAAATTTCCTTTCTTCCCCTTAGCCTTGTTTAATTAGGGTTCATTACTTAACAGCCTCTTACAACTAAAAAATTCTTTTTTTTTTTTTTTTTTGAGATAGAATCTCACTCTGTTGCCCAGGCTGGAGTACAGTGGTACAATCTCAGCTCACTGCAACCTCTGCTTTCTGGGTTCCATTGATTCTCCTGCCTCAGCCTCCCCGGTAGCTGGGATTCCAGGCGCCGACCACCATGCCCAGGCTAATTTTTTGTATTTTTAGTAGAGACGGTGTTTCACCATGTTGGCTAGGCTGGTCTCGAACTCCTGACCTCAGGTGATCCACCTGCCTTGGCCTCCCAAAGTGCTGGGATTACAGGCGTGAGCCACCGCACCCAGCCAAAAAATTCTTGACATATACACTCATAACTCCTTGAAAGAAAATACCAGTGAAGTGCTTGAAAGGGAACTGGCCCCCAAAGGGTATTTGAATCACTAAGACTTGGGCAAGATTTGACTGGTTAGATTTGATCTATAATATTCTAGTTCAAATCTGGTTAGAGCAACTTTATTGCTAGATTTTGACACCCTCCTAGCAAAAAAGGTGCCAAACCATTGTCATACGTTTTGTGGATAAATTTGCATATTTTATTATCTTTTTTCGAGACAGAGTCTTGCTCTGTTGCCCAAGCTGGGATGCAGTGGCATGATCTCGGCTCACTGCAACCTCTGCCTCCCGGGTTCAAGCAATTCTCCTGCCTCAGCCTCCTGAGTAGATGGGATTACAGGCGCACGCCACCACGCCTGACTAATTTTTGTATTTTTAGTAGAGATAGGGTTTCACCACGTTGGTCAGGCTGGTCTCGAACTCCTGACCTTGTGATCTGCCTGCCTTGGCCTCCCAAAGTGTTGGGATTACAGGTGTGAGCCACCACACCTGGCCAAATTAGCATATTTTAAATCCTTTCACTGATCGAAGCTGGGAAAAAAGACTTCACTGATACTGCAGAAGAGGTGGAAGAAACTAACATTTGAACTGAGAAGCACTAAGAAAGCTACCCTGAACCCAAAACTACTGAAAACCTAGTTAGATATATTTGGGAAAAAACAGATCTAAGTCCATCCTATAATAAATTTATAAGAAATATATATGAACATTTTGTATTTTTATCTTCCAAAAGGGAACGTGCATGCACACACACACACACACACACATGTGCATGCTGAGATGTACACTTTTTTTTTTTCGAGATGGAGTCTCGCTCTGTTGTCCAGGCTGGAGTGCAGTGGTGCAATCTCGGCTCACTGCAAGCTCCACCTCCCGGGTTCACGCCATTCTCCTGCCTCAGCCTCCTGAGTAGCTGGGACTACAGGTGCCCGCCACCATACCCGGCTAATTTTTTTGTATTTTTAGTAGAGACAGGGTTTCACTGTGTTAGCCAGGATGGTCTAGATCTCCTGACCTCATGATCTGCCCACTTCGGCCTCCCAAAGTGCTGGGATTGCAGGCGTGAGCCACCGCGCCCGGCCTGCACGTATACACTTAGAGTGGTGCGTGCTTACAGAAATACCTTTTGTTTTTGTTTTTGAGACAGAGTCTCGCTCTTGTCACCCAGGCTCGAGTGCAATGGCACCATCTCAGCTCACTGTGACCTTTGCCTCCCGGGTTCAAGTGATTCTCCTGCCTCAACCTCCCAAGTAGCTGGGATTACAGGCATCCACCACCACACCCAGCTAATGTTTTTGTATTTTTAGTAGAGACGGGGTTTCACCATGTTGGCCTGGCTGGTCTCTAACTCCTGACCTCAGGTGATCTGCCCGCCTCAGCCTCCCAAAGTGCTGGGATGACAAGCATGAGCCTCCATGCCCGGCCAGAAATACCTTTTGTAATGAAGGCACATACCTTAAATATTACACTTGAAGGATGAATGATGTTAGGAAGCAGAGGTGGCTCAGTTCTTGTTTTTGTTTGCATGTCCTTCCAATTAATTGTTTGTGATATTTCACATTTATAGCACAATCATATTACCAGGATTTTGATTTAACATTCATATTCATTCCTTCTATGCAAACGTCTTAAAAATCTGTTAATTTAAAATTTTTCTATAAATCCACCTAGAGCAGAAGAGGTAGGTCTGTGCTAAGTACATTTGGGTTTTTTTTGTTTTTTTTTTTTTTTTTGAGACAGAGTCTCGCTCTGTTGCCCAGGCTGGAGTGCAGTGGCGTGATGTCGGCTCACTGCAGCCTCTGCCTCCCACGTTCAACAGATTCTCCTGCCTCAGCCTCCCAAGTAACTGGGATTACAGGCATGTGCCACGACACCCAGATAATTTTGTATTTTTAGTAGAGATGGGGTTTCACCATGTTGTCCAGGCTGGTCTCAAATTCCTGACCTCAGGTGATCCACCCGCCTTGGCCTTCCAAAGTGCTGGGATTACAGGAGTGAGCCACCATGCCTGGCTTGCTAAGCACATTTTTTATTTATTTTATTATTATAATTTTTTTTTGAGACAGAGTCTCACTTTGTCGTTCAGGCTGGAGGGCAGGGGTGTAATATCGGCTCACTGCAACCTCCACCTCCTGGCTTCAAGCAATTCTCTGCCGCAGTCTCCCAAGTAGCTGGGATTACAGGTGCCCGCCTGTAAGCCAGGCGTTAGCCACCATGCCCAGCGCTAAGTACATTTGATAACAGCTTTGCAGAAGGGAAAGTGGCTTTGGATGTGTTCTTGGAAATATTTGTGTGGTTACTGAACTGAGGACTTATGCATTTTTTTTTTATGTTTATGGTTTCTGTGAATTTCCTAATATGCCTTGGCTCCCTGCCAAATTATATAAAAGTCTGAGTAAAATGTATGATCCTTGAACATGTTTTAAAAAAAAGCAGTTGCATAATATTGTTGATTAGTTGAATTAAAGGAGCTCACCAGCAGCTTCCTTTGAGGTGATTAGTATCTTTTATTTATTTATTTATTATTATTATTTTTTTTTGAGATGGAGTCTCGCTCTGTCCCCCAGGCTGGAGTGCAGTGGCGCGATCTCGGCTCACTGCAAGCTTTGCCTCCCGGGTTCACTCCATTCTCTTGCCTCAGCCTCCCGAGTAGCTGGGACTACAGGCGCCCGCCACCATGCCCGGCTAATTTTTTGTATTTTTAATAGAGACGGGGTTTCACCGTGTTAGCCAGGATGGTCTCCATCTCCTGACCTCGTGATCCACCCGCCTCGGCCTCCCAAACTGCTGGGATTACAGGCGTGAGCCACCGCGCCCCGCCAGTGATTAGTATCTTTTAATCTGCGGTGTCAGTGGGGAGTGATCTTCTGATTTTAAGGTTTGAAGTTGTTTCTCACCTGCACATGCTGACATTTTCACATATTGAATGACAAAGGTCTTGGCCCCTGTATCCCAACGTATCAGGTTCCCTTAATCTGTGTTTTTGCTCCTTTGTATTCTATAGTTCATTTCCCAGATCCACACCTTGGGGGATCCTCAAAGAGCATGTTTAATTTTTTTTTAATTAATTTTTTTTTTGAGACAGAGTTTCACTCTTGTTGCCCAGGCTGAAGTGTAAAGGCGCGATCTCGGCTCACTACGACCTCTGCCTCTAGGGTTCAAGCGATTCTCCTGTCTCAGCCTCCCGAGTAGCTGGGATTACAGGCATGTGCCACCACACCTGGCTAGATTTGTATGTTAAGTAGAGACGGGTTTTCACCATGTTGGTCAGGCTGGTCTCAAACTCTTGACCTCAGGTGATCCGCCCACCTCAGCCTCCTGAAGTGCTGGGATTACAGGCGTGAGCCACTGCACCTGGCCTCACAGTGATTATTCAACAGAAATGTGATCTTAAACTTTGCATGGTGCACATTAAGATTCTATCACAGATTTCCAGGAGTACTGACAAAACTCAAAGCATGTAGTCTGTCAAAATATCCTGGGGCCATTTGGCAAACATTGAGCACATTCTGAGTACTAAGTGTTTCTTCTCTAAATGTTTTCCTAAATGTTTCTTTCATATTTTGAGTGCTAGAAATTGGAAGGTACTTCTTTTCTGGTACAGGTCTGTAATACTTGCAAACAGATCATTTTTGTTATTTGTTCTCATTTGAGGCTGGTCCTGTGGTCAACTCATTTCAGTAGGTAACATGGTGATAATGGCCCCTAGATGGTGGGTTTTATCTCCTAAGCTCCATTTTTAAGGCACAGACTCTTGACCATTTTTCCACCTCAGTGCACCTGAGGGATTGTGACCCTCCATCCTGCCCCTCAGGAACAATTTTTTCCAAGGCAGTCACTCCCAGGGGGACTAGGGAGCATGCCTCACAATCTCTGGGGATGGGGTGTGTGTGTGTGCAAGTACCCCTTCCCACCCCAAAGATTACTGCTGGAAAGATTACTCCATTCATCATGGAAAGTATAATAACTGCCACGCTGGGCACGGTGGCTCACACCTATAATCCCAGCACTTCGGGTGGCCGAGGTGGGCAGATTGCTTAAGCCCAGGAGTTTGAGACCAGCCTGGGCAACATGGCAAAACCCTGTCTCTACCAAAAAATACAAAAATTAGCCAGGCGTGGTGGTGTGCATGCCTGTAGTCCCAGCTACTCAGAAGGCTGAGGTGGGAGGACTCCTTGAGCTCTGGGAGGCTGGGGTTGCAGTGAGCTGTGATCTTGCCACTGAACTCTAGGCAAGAAAAAAAAAGGATCTGCTGTTTATTGAACAGTCTCTGTGCCAGGCGGTTTATATATGTTATTTAATCATCACTGTGCCAGGGGGATCATTATCCACATTTAAAGATGACCTCAAGGCTCTGAAAGATACTTGCTTAGGGCCACCCAGATGGGTAAGGAGGACTTGCCTCCATGCTTCCCAGACTCCAAAGCCCCTCTCTTTCCACAATTGTGCCACCTACTCATAGCATCTTAAATGTTCACCTCGTATTTATTTGGGAGAGCTTAAATGAGTCAATATATTTATCACAATACAAAGTACCTTTTTCCTTTGGGGAGAACTTGTGTGTGTGTGTGTGTGTGTGTGTATTTTTCTTTCTTTTTTTTTTTTTTGAGATGGAGTTTTGCTCTGTCGCCCAGGCTGGAGTGCAGTGGTACAATCTTGGCTCGCTGCAACCTCACCTCCCGGGTTCAAGCATTTCTCTTGCCTCAGCCTCCAAGTAGCTGGGACTACGGGCATCCGCCACCATGCCCAGCTAATTTTTGTATTTTTAGTAGAGATGGGGTTTCACCAAGTTGGCCAGACTGGTCTTGAACACCTGACCTTAAGTGATCCGCCCACCTCGGCCTCCCAAATTGCTGGGATTATAGGCGTGAGCCACTGCACCCGGCCAGTGAATATATTTTTAAAAAGCGGACACTTTTGCTATGTGTGCATGCCAGCTCCTGCTGAGAATCTCAGATAACTTTGTATATAAAGCTGAACTACTACTGCTATTGCTGCTTATGTGTAGAAGCTGGTATCCAGAGACCTCACGGGCCAAGGAAAAGTAACTCCCAATTTTTTGGATGGGTGCTAGGAGATGGGTTATTTTACTGAGACACTTAATTTGGTGCCCAGCTGAAAGGAAAACCAAGGCAACCTGAAATAATCCTATTATACTGACTCCTAATACAGCGGAGAGCAGGTACAACATGCAGAGGGGTGGAGGATTCAAGGCGAGCAAGAATGCTGAAATTGCAAACTAATATACTTCAGAAAAACCAAAAGCATAGGAAAGAACAGCCCTTGTTTGCTTTTTCTTTCTTTTTTTTCTTTTTAAATTAAAAAGGCTGTGGCACAAGCCTGCAGTCCCAGCTACTTGGGAGGTTGAGGTGGGAGGATTGCTTGAGCCCAGGAGATTGAGGCTGCAGTGAGCTGTGATTGTGCCACTGCACTCCAGCCTGGGCAACTGAGAGAGGCCCTGTCTTTAAAAAAAAAAAAAAAAAAGAGACAGAGAAGAAAAAAAGACCAGGTGTCTGGTCATAACTTTGTCTTCCTTTTTTTCCCCCTCCCCCCAAAAAATATACACAAAAATATATCTTTTATATATACACAAATATATTTGTGTGTATATACATATGTATATACACAATATACACACAAATATATATACGTATATATATATTTTTCGAGACAAAGTCTTGCTCTGTCACCCAGGCTGGAGTGCAGTGGGTCGATCTCGGCTCACTGCAACCTCTGCCTCCTGGGTTCAAGCGATTCTTCCACCTCAGCCTCCTAAGTAGCTGGAATTACAGGCGCCCGCTACCACGTCCAGCTAATTTTTGTATATATAGTAGAGACGGCGTTTCACCATGTTTCCCAGGCTGGTCTCGAACCCCTGACCTCAAGTGGTTCACCTGCCTCGGCCTCCCAAAGTGCTGAGATTACAGGTATAAGCCACCCCGCCTAACCCCATCTGTATTTTTTATGGCATTCACTATAGTATCTGGTGACTACATCATAACTCCCATTAATGAACCTAGAAGGTCTGTCCTAAGATCTAGCTATATCTTATTTAGTTTTTAAGACAAGATGTTGCAAGTGGGTGGCCCATGGGCTCACTGCTGCCTATGAACATGGCTTATTTGTATTATATAGTGTTTCTTTTTTCTACTTAATTAGCTCTTCAAAATAGGGTATTTGTTGTAATAAAATCCCAATTTCTAGCTAATCTTGAAACATGCCTGGAGTTTCTGGCAAAGCTGAATTTGTAGACCACATGGCAAGAACAGAGAGGGCTGGGAAGCAGTTGTTACCTTAGCTAGAGTGGACAGGGTGTTCATGAGTCTACCCTGACTCCTGGGCAGGCTCCACTCATTAGGCTACCGGCTGGACCCCTACAGGAAAGACTCTGCAACCCCTTCTGTATGACTTGGTTTCCCCACCATCTCCTTCAATTAATTAAAAAATTATTATTACTATTTGAGATGGGAGTCTCACTCTGTCGCCCAGGCTGGAGTGCAGTGGCATGAGTGCCTCAGCCTTCCAAGTAGCTGGGATTACAGGCACCTGCCACAACGCCTGGCTAATTTTTGTATTTTTAGTACAGATGTGGTTCCGCCATGTTGGCCAGGCAGGTCTTGAACTTCTGGCCTCAAGCGATCTGCCCACCTCAGCCTCCCAGTTTTGTGATTACAGGCGTGAGCCACCGCGTCAGGCTTTCTTCTTTTCTACATGCACCACTGCATTAGGATATCTCCTACTCACGCTTCTAATCAGATCTTAGCCTCAGGCTTGCTTGAGACGTCCACTCCAGAAGTATTTAAGGGGTGCTACCTACTATTGAGGGGCTGAGAATATAGGACAAAAGAAACTGGTTTGGGCCAGGTGTGGTGGCTCATGCCTGTAATCCCAATACTTTGGGAGGCCGAGGCGGGTGGATCACCTGAGGTCAGGAGTTTAAGACCAGCCTGACCAACATGGAGAAACCCCATCTCTACTAAAAATACAAAAATCAGCCGGGTGTGGTGGGGCACGCCTGTAATCCAAGCTACTTGGGAGGCTGAGGCAGGAGAATAGCTTCAACCTGGGAGGCAGAGGTTGCAGTGAGCCAAGATTGTGTCATTGCACTCCAGCCTGGGCAACAAGGCGAAACTCTGTCTCAAAAAGCAAAAACAAAACGAAACAAAAAAAGAAGTAGGGTCTCTGCTCTGCTGTAGGGTTGGAGGCAGACCACAAACAAGCACCCAAATGCCTGAGACAGGAACAGCACTGGGTGGTCACAGGAGGATGGAAAAACGCAAACAACAGCTGAAACAGGAACTAGGCAAAGAAACCACAGGATAACAGAAAACCCAAGGGAGAGAAGATGGCGAAAACCCTGGCCAGGGTGACACGTCCATGCTTCTTCCAGCAAACCCAAATAAGTGAGAAAGCGGGCAGTAATTGAGGTGGAGGTCCCTGAAATCCCCTCCCTTTGCAGAATGCCTAACGATAATCCCATCCTGTAACTAAAAGAAACACTCATAAAATTAGGAACCCAAACGCCACTGTGCGAGACTCATTCTCACGGGCACGCCCGCACTTCTCTCTTAAATGTGTATGTTCGCTTCGCAATAAAAGCTTCTTGCAGCTCGGTGCAGTGTCTTATATCTGTAATCCCAGCACTTTGGGAGGTCAACGTGGGAGGATTGCTTGAGCCCAGGAGTTTGCAACCAGCCTGGGCAACATGGCAAAACCCTGTCTCTACAAAAAAAAAAAAAAAAAAAAAAAAAAACTTAGCCGGTGTGGTGGTATGTTCCTGTAGTCCCAGCTGCTCAGGAAGCTGAGGTGGCGGGAATCACCTGAGCCCGGGAGATCAAGACTGCAGTGAGCCATGATTACGCCTCTGTACTCCAGCCTGGGTGACAGACTGAGATCCTGTCTAAAAAAAACAAAAACAACAAAAAACAAAACCTTCTTGCCCTTTGCTTCATTCAACTCATTCTTGAATTCTTTCTCTCCACGGTGTCAAGAACCTGGAAACTGGCTGGGGCTGGGGTCTCACCAGTATCCAGAGACCTCCTGAGCCTTCTGGCAACAGGACTAGACGAGGTCATTTCAGATCATGATGACTGCTTGGAAGATCAGATAGGGCACTGTGTTAGTGAGCAACTTTTAGATGGGCTGTCAGCGAAGGCCTCTCCAAGACAGGGTGTTGGAACTGAGTCCTGAATGATGAGCAGCCTCTGGTCACGAGAATAATCCACCCCTTTCTTATTTTGTTTTGAGATGGAGTCTTGCTCTGTCGCCCAAGCTGGAGTACAGTGGCGTGATCTCGATTCACCGCAACCTCCGCCTCCCAGGTTCAAGCGATTCTCCTGACTCAGCCTCCCCAGTAGCTGGGATTACAGGTGCCTGCCTCCATGCCCGGCTAATTTTTGTATTTTTAGTAGAGACAGCGTTTCACCATGTTGGCCAGGCTGGTCTTGAACTTCTGACCTCGTGATCCCCCTGCCTCGGCCTCCCAAAGTGCTGGGATTATAGATGTGAGCCACTGCGCCCCACATAATCCACCCCTTTCTTAGAGGAGCTTCCCTAAAACCATAACCTA
The DNA here is from genome assembly GCF_028885625.2 of Pongo pygmaeus. Taxonomy (NCBI): domain Eukaryota; kingdom Metazoa; phylum Chordata; class Mammalia; order Primates; family Hominidae; genus Pongo; species Pongo pygmaeus. The sequence continues at coordinate 17,016,277 of NC_072391.2, forward strand.
TCAGCTCTCCAATATCTGTTGCAGCACTTACCTGGTGTTACGGACTGAAACGCTCCCCACTCCTCACATCCCCACCCCGGAGTCCCTATGTTGAAGCTCTAACCCTAATATGACTATTTGAATGGGTCTTTTAGGCAGTCATTAGGGTTAAATGAAGTCATAGCGTCCCTAATATGACTTTTTTTTTTTTTGATACAGGGTCTCTCTCTCGCCTAGGATGGAGTGCAATGGCATGATCTCAGCTCACTGCAACCTCCGCCTCACAGGTTCAAGCGATTCTCCTGCCTCAGCCTCCCGAGTAGCTGAGATTACAGGTGCACGCTGCCATGCCCGGCTAATTTTTTGTATTTTAGTTAGAGACGGGGTTTCATTGTGTTGTCCAGGCTGGTCTCCAACTCCTGAGCTCAGGCAATCCATCTGCCTCGGCTTCCGAAAGTGCTAGAATTACAGGCGTGAGCCACCGCGCCTGGCCTAATACGACTACTTGAATACGGCATTTTAGGTAGTCATTGGGGTTAAATGAAGTCATAGGGTGGGGCCCTAATCTGGTAAAACTGTTGTTCTTGTAAGAAAAAGGAAGACACACCAGAGATTCCTGCTCACAGAGAAAAGGTCATAGGAGGACAGCTGTTTGCAAGCCAGGGAGAGAGGCCTCATCAGAAACCAGCCCTGCCGGCACCCAGACCTTAGACTTGCAGCCTCGAAAACTGTGAGAAAATAAATTCCTGTTGTCTAAGCTGCCTGGTCTGGGGTATTTTGTCATGGCAGCCTGAGCTAATACTCTGGTTTGTAAATCTACGTCACCGAGACCCCTGGAAGAGCTACTGTAGCTAGCGTCCCCACTTCCCCTGTTGTCTCTCCTACAGCCCAATCTCTGCACAGTAGCAGGAGAGAACTTTCTAAAATATGAGACCTTGGAACTCCCAATTCAGACTCAATGAATGACCCCTATCCACACAAAACTCCAAATTCCACATGGCGGCCCCTCTGTCACAGATCTTTCTCCCCTCTAGCACACATCCGCTATGCAGGCCTTTCCTGTTATCCAGACACCGAGCTCCAGCTTCAGGGGTTTTGCACTCATTTTCCCTCTGCCTGCGGCACACTTCCCCCATGGTCGCATGGCTGTCACCTCCTCAGAGGCTTTCCCAAAACCTCCTGTCACATCCTCCTGCTTGAATTTCTTTGATCTTCACCGACCAAAATGGTCTTCTTTGGGCGCCTGTCGGCCCTGATCTCCGCCCTCCATCCCATGGGGCAGGGACCCTGCCTCGCCCACTGCTGAGCTGAGCATTTTACAAGAAGCCGTGCCCGCAGCGGGGCACCTGGCCGTAAAATGCAGATGGACGAGGCGGCATTTGGGCTGGGCCCTGGACAGGGATCCAGGCCTTCCAAGAGCCGGCAGATGGAACTGGAGGGAGGCTGTCTGGATCCCCGGCTGCCCTGGGGCTCCGCGCACCCGTTCCTCATGTGTAGGAATGAAGACAATCACGGTTGTTCTGAGGATGCAGAGTTACTCTTCGCAGAGCAGGGCGCCCCGGTTGAGGGCTCGTCAAGCTAAGCAGGCTCCAGGATGGGCTTCCCGATGCCGACTCTAGCTCTTCTCCCCGCTGGACGCTGTTCTACCTCCTAGCGCATCTGCTCAGGCCGCGGCCAGGGCGAGGCCCCAGAAAACCCAGGTGCTGGTTAATCCGTCTTGAGTCCGAGCGCGTCCAGTGCGCAACGTGGCCTTCCCATTGGCTCACCCAGTGGGCCGCGCGTCGACTCCGGGGCTCCGGATTGAACGGCGCGCCCAGGTCCCTGCCCCCAGTCAGACGTGGCGCCACCGCCCCCAGCCCGTAGCTCCGGCGCAGCCAATGGCGGCATCTCCCGGGCGGCAAGCGCGGCCTCCCGCCGCTAGAGGGCGCCGCCGCGGGCGCGACCGAGCCGCCGCCGCCGCTACCGCTAACCGAGGGAGAGCTGCGAGCGAGCACCCAGGCCCCGCCGCCCGGCTGTCGCCGCCCGCCTGCCGCCGCCCGCCTCCGCCTGCCTTCCGCCGCCGGCCGGCGCGTCGTCCCCACAGGTAGGGGTACGGGGGCGCCGCCGGGGATGAAGGAAACGCGCGCGCCCGCGCCTCCGCCCCCGCGCGCGCGCGCCGCCGCCTCGTGCTCGCGCGCGGCCGTTAACGGACGGCGGGCGGGGCGGGGGAGGGGCGGCGGGGTCCGGGGCCCGCGGACCCGAGAGGACCCTGAGAGGAGCGGGGGTCGGGGCCTGTGCGCGCGGAGGGACGGGTGGGCGCGCCGTCCCCTTCCCCCACCGAGAATAACGTGACCCACTTCTGCCTGCCATTCCCTCGGCAAAATGTCTCCTTTTTGGTGATTTCATTAAAAAAAATTTTTTTTTCGTTATTTCTGCCTGCTCTGGTGATGGCGGGGACCCCGATTCAGCGTCTTGGGCTTGGGGGCGGGAAGGATGCCGGCGGAGAGCTTGGCGCATTAATTTGGGGCTCATCCCTCTTTTTTACCCCCCTTTCTGATTTTTTTATTTTTTCGCGCGGGGTGCAGCTCTGGGCCGGGCGGGGAGAGGCCTTGGGGTCCGCGGAGGCGGGGGCGACGCCCGGGAGGACCGGGACCGGGACCTGTCAGTTCCCATTAGAGGGGCTTCCGGTCAGGCCTGGGCAGCGCAGGGGTGGGGCCGCCTGAGGCCCGGCCGGGGCCTCCGAGGTCGAACCTGAGTCGGGACTGGGTGGATTTGCCAGGAGTTGGGTATTTTCCTGTCCCCACCTGTCTAGGGATGAAAAGGAGTTGCCCGTGTTCGGTATTGAACCACGAAGGACCTTGCCATGCCCAGTACGGTGGCCACTGACCCCCGGCCGTTTGGGACGATGGAGCCCACGAAATGGGACCAGTTTGAGTTGCGGTCCCAGCCGTGAAACGTACATCTGATTTTAAAGACTTAGGATGAGAAAGAACGTAAAAGATGTCATTGGTAACCTTTTATACTTAAATGCATGTTGAGATGGTCATGTTTGGGACAAATTAACGAAAATAGATCATTAAAATTAATCTTGGCAGGATGCAGTGGCTCATGCCTGTCATCCCAAAACTTTGGGAGGCTGAGGCAGGAGGATCGTTTGAGTGCAGGAGTTCAAGACCAGCCTCGGCAACATAGTGAGACCCCTGTTTCTACAAAAAATTAACTGGGCGTGGTGGTGCACCCCTGTAGTCAGCTACTGGGGAAGCTGAGGTGGGAGAATCCCTTGAGCCCTGAAGATTGAGGCTTCGGTGAGCTGAGATTGTGCCTTTGTGCTCCAGCCTGGGACACTGTCTCAAAACAAATAAAAAAACAAAAGTTAATCTCACTGCTTTTCTTTTTCCCTTTTTTTAGTGTGGCTATTTGGAAATTTAAAATGACATATATGGGCCGGGCGGGGTGGCTTACGTCTGTAATCCCAGCACTTTGGGAGGCCGAGGTGTGTGGATCACCTGAGGTCAGGAATTCCGAGACCAGCCTGGCCAACATGGAGAAACCTCGTCTCTAGTAAAAATACAAAAATTAGCCAGGCGTGGTGGCAGGCGCCTGTAATCCCAGCTACTGGGGAGGCTGAGGCAGGAGAATCGTTTGAACCGGGAGGCAGAGGTTGCAGTGAGCCGAGATTGTGCCACTGCACTCCTTCCTGGGCAACAGAGCGAGACTCCCTCTCCACATACATGCATGCATACATACATACATACATACATACAATGACACGTATGGCTCATTTTGTGTAATATATTTTGTATAATATTTCGACTGTACAGTGCTCAGCTGGGGCATCTGAATGGGTGGAGGCCCTGAGAACAGATGTCTATCTGCTGATCTTTCCTGCTTCTCTGATGGCATGTGGCCTCCTTCCCTTAAAGCTCTCAAAGAATCCACTGCCTCTTCTCATCCTGAGCCAAACTATTGAACTGAATTGCACAATGGGGTCTTGTCCTAATTTGCAGAATAATTCAAGTTAATGGACAGTATTTTCCCTGTTGAAAAATTTTCCCTATCTGCTGTGTGCTGGAGGCTACAAATAGTTGTATGAGGTTTGGCTCAGAATGAGATCATGAGTTATTGAGGCTGAATATTATCAATATTTGTGCGTGTGTGTTTGTGTGTGTGTGTGTGTTTATTCTGCAAAGAGCCCATTGATTTTTCTGCCATACAAACGAAGTGGAGAATTCCTGCCTTTCTTCATGTTACTGTGACTTTTCGTTGGGGGTTTTACACAGACCTACACCCTCTTCCCTTCCCATTCCCCAGATTCTGTCAGTTTTTGCAAATAAGAATGGTGGTTTGTCAGCCACATTGTTCCACAATTCTTAATTTTGACTGATTTTAAAACCTGCCAACTGGGGTGGGTTAAATTGTCATTGTAAGTGGAAGAGAATCAATTATAGAAACTCTCAACTCCAGGGATGGTGAGAGTGACTATTGGAAAGTTTTGAGCATTTCAGTAAAGGAAGAAAGAAACAAAAGATGTCTGTATCCTGTTGCCACAGATACCCTAGAAAGGGCTTTCTAGAGACAGTATGATGTGAGCAAACTTTTGTCTTCTAGATAACGTCTTGAAGTGTTTTTTTTTTTTTTCTAGTGAAAATATTTTTCTCCAGAATCCTTATGAAAATTACTTAAAGTGTGAGGTGTTGGCAAATCAAGAAGAAATTTTAGATAATTTTTAAGGAGAGAAGTATTAAAGTATTAATCCGGAAGTTTAAAAATTACTGCTAGTGATAACATGTTTTAATTTACATGTACACAAAAGGCATATTAAATGAGATGATTTTCATTTATGTAAAGCAACGAGGTTACTTTTTCACAAATAGAAAACGGGAAGCTTTATGTTTTCTGAAAAGCCCTGAATTTGGAGCAGGACATTAATCTGGCACATTTGGTAAGAAGGTGAGAGTGTGTTGGGGTTACTTGGTTGGGAAGACTTCATCGGCTGGCGGTCTTGGGCACATCGTGGTGGTATCAGTGTCCCCAGGCAAATCATTTATCATGAAGCTTTTACATGAAATATTCCTGTTGAGTTCTTCCATACAGAGGTCATAGATAAGATGAGACGTTCCTGGGAACCACCACTTAGCAGGGCTTGGGTACTGAGGGAGGCTCTTGGCAGGCGGAGCCTCTTCGCAGAGGGAGGCTCTTCAGGCTCTTCACAGACTTTGTATCTTACTGAATCTGAAATCTGACAGCAATTTCAAAGTGAATAGTTCCTGTGGGGGGAAGAACTCCAGCCAAAATGTAACATTACCTTCCTGCTGTTGTTTGGCATACCCTCTCTCATGAAGTTTTCCTTTTCAGTAAAAGGGATAAACTGTTTCATAAAGTATCCAGTAGGAGCTTCAACATCTTTAATGTCTTATCATCTGGGTTTGCAGCCTTCTGAGGCTTGCGTTGTGCCCCAGGTGCTTTTGTAAGTGTTGCAAGAGCCAGTTAATATACTGTTGCCAAACAAGGATGATAATAATGATACTTTAACTACTTTGTAGTTGTTTTAGAGCTATTAATATTACACAGACAGGCTTCAGTCTGGGGATAGAATTGAATATGGACTGGAATGTATCATTTTTCCTCCCCCCCACCCCCTTTTTTTTTTTGAGACAGGATCTTGCTCTGACACCCAGGTTGGAGTATAGTGGCATAGTCATAGTTTGCTGTGACATCAAACTCCTGGCCTCAAGCAATCCTTCTGCCTCAGTCTCCCGAGTAGCTGGCACTACAGTGTACACCGCCATGCCCATTTAATTTTTTAAACATCTTTATAGAGATGGGGTCTCCTATGTTGCCTAGGCTGGTCTCAAACTCCTGGCCTGAAGCAATCCTCCCACCTCAGCCTCCCAAAATATTGGGATTACAGGCATGAGCCATTGCACCCAGCCTGTAATTTTTCACTTGAAATGTAGGGATACCTTTTTAGGCAAAAGTACAAATGCTGTGCTAGGTGACCTCTGCACTGCATTCACTGGGAGACTTTGGTCCTGTGTTAATACATCTTGTAAGTAAGGCTGTTTTAATATTATTTGTATTTAAATGCATTATGTTCTGGGTGGAGCATATCCCCTTGAAAGATTTTCCCTGGAGTGATGTCCAGACTCCTGGCCTGTTGCATTCCTGTGAAAGCCCTCTGCTTTGTCTGAGTTGCATTAAATGACGTCTGTTGAGCATATCTTTTTGTGTACACATGTGCACACGCATGCGTGTGTTTCTTTCATTTCTCCTGAATGGCTTTAAAGTGCCCACCTGTTCATCAGAGCCATATTTGTCTTTCAGAGCCCAGCCCAGGGCCACCCTAGACAGATGCTCACTCCCCTCCAGGCGTCTTTGGCACGTAATGTGCAAAAGAGCCAGGTGGATAGGCTCTCAGGCTTGGAGCCAGGCTGTCTGCCTTTGAAATCGAGCTCTGCTACTTCCTAGCTGTAATCCTGAGCCAGCTGCGTCACTTATCTGTATTTCAGTTTCTTTACAGTACCTGTCACTTAAGGTTAGCAGGAGGATTAAATGACTTAATACATATAAAGCATGTAGAACAGTGCCTGGCATCCAGTAAGAGCTACTATTTCTGTCTCAGTATGTTGCAGTCACATTTCCCTTACCTTGATGTCTTCTGTTAATGAGAGCTAGTTTCTAAAGTTACCATGTAAGGTCAAAAGCTCATGGATGTGGATTTGTCTAGTTACCAACATTGTACTAGACTTTGGGATAATGAGTTTAACCTACCAGGCACTGAGTAAATAGTAAGGGAATTCTGAAGATCCAGGATACCTTGAGATCTTACATAACTTCAAGATTAGTAACAAATTTTAAATCAGCTGATCCCAGAGAGATGATATTCCAGTTTGTAAGAGTTCAGTTAATTTAATGAAATTCCTATTTAATTGAGTTTCTTGCTTTAAAATGAACTGTTCAAAGTGTCTCTCCTTGGGCCAGGCACGGGTCATGCCTGTAATCTCAGTACTTTGGGAGGCTAAGGTGGGTGGATTGCTTGAGCCCGGAAGTTTGAGAACAGCCTGGGCAATATAGTGGGACTCTGTCTCTACAAAAAATACAAAAATTATTCAGGTATAGTGGCATGTGCTTGTAGTTCCAGCTACTTGGGAGGCTGAGGTGGGAAGATTGAGCTCTGGAGGTTGAGGCTGCAGTGAGCTATGATTGTGCCACTGTACTGCAGCCTGGGCAATACAGGGAGACACTGTCTCAAAGACAAAACAAAAAAACAAAGTGCCTTCTTCCCTGGAATTCTTTTTCATTTAGGAGGAGAGGGGATCAGTGAAACTTGTCATTGTATATCTTGAGGAATCCCTTATGGTTTCAGGTTTTTTTCCATCGCTGTCTCTAGCCAGTTCCCACTGTATTAATTCACTTCCCACCTTGTTCCCCCAAAGGGTTGGAGGCCGAGCTCCACTATAACCAGCTCTGTTTGCATGCAGTCATTTCCTACTGGGCACCCTCCTTCTTCACACTTGCTTCTTGTGAACAGTTTTACCAGCTTCTGTCTCCTGGGCCTCTGAACTTTGTATGAGGCATTCTCTTTACACTGGGCTGCTTACTTCATTCTTTGTTCAAGTATTTGTTGAGCTGGACCCAGATCTTGTTCTTACAATGAAGCATAAGAAGTACCAGGTACCTGCTGAAGTGAATAAGAGGGATGAGACTGGGGTGAGGCAGCAATTTAGGGTGGCAAGGGAAGGTCCCTAATAGTGTTATTTAAGCTCACTTCTGGATGGATGAAAAGGAGCCAGCTCTGTGAAGAGCTGAGAAGCGTATTTTGGGCAGAGGGAACAACAAACACAGTGACTTAGAAGCATGGAGTGCCTGACTTGTTCTGGGAGCTCTTAAAAGGTCAGTGTGACAGGAGCCTCATGTGTGAAGCTGGGGGAGGGAGGAGCTGCATGGCTTGGGGACAGGGGTCTGCTAGGTCACCGTATGGAGGCAAGGCTTCATCCAGCGTCCCAAGCAACCGCTGAAGGGTCTTAAGCAGAGTGCAAGAATTGAGGGGTGTGTGTGTGTGTGTGTGTTTTAAAAATTTATTTTAAAGACAGGGTCTTGCTCTGTACCCCAGGCTGGAGTGCAGTGGTGTGATTATAGCTTGCTGAGCCTTGAACACCTGGGCTTAAGCGATCTTCCTCCCTCAGCCTCTGAGTAGCTGAGACTACATACAAGCTGGTGCCACCAGTCTGGGCTGATTTTTATTTTTATTTTTTACTTATTTTATTTATCTATTTATTTTTGAGTCAGACTGTCGCTCTGTGGCCCAGGCTGGAGTGCAGTGGCGCAATCTTGGCTCACTGCAACCTCTGCCTCCTGGGAGAGACCAAGGTGGGCAGATCACCTGAGGTCGGGAGTTCAAGACCAGCTGGACCAACATGGAGAAACCCCATCTCTACTAAAAATACAAAATTAGCCGGGTGTTTTGGCATGTGCCTGTAATTGCAGCTGCTCAGGAGGCTGAGGCAGAAGAATCACTTGAACCTGGGAGGTGGAGGTTGCAATGAGCCAAGATCGTGCCTTTGTACTCCAGCCTGGTCAATAAGAGTGAAACTCCGTCTCAAACAACAACAAGAACAACAACAACAAAAACCTTTGCTGTCAAAAATAACCAAAGTCAAAAGATTGACATCAAATTGGAAAAAATACCAATAACATCAGAAAGGACTATTTTCCTCAACATATAAAGAGCTTCCATAAATAAGTAAAGCTCAGCAGAAAAATGAGCAGAGGGTATGAGCAAACAATTCATAGACAAGGAAGTACAGATGATTCTTAAATCTGAAAGGACGCTGAGCCTTGCTAATGATAGATTAAAACAAACATGGCCTCATCACATTGCCACACTGTTTCTCACTTTTTTGGTTCACAAGGATTCACACATTTGATAATACCTGGGTGAAGCGGTGAACCAGGAATCCTGTGCATTGTTGGTGGCAGAATCATTTGGTGTATTGTGGCAATAGCTGGCAAAATAAACAAATGCATATGCCCTTTATCCTTTAGAAATTCTTTTTTTTTTTTTTTTTTTTGAGGTGGAGTCTCACTCTCTGGTTCAGGTGGAATGCAGTGGCATGATCTCTGCTCACTGCAGCCTCCACATCCTGGGTTCCAGCTATTCTCTTGCCTTAGCCTGTGTAGTAGCTGGGATTACAGGTGTATGCCTCCACACCCGGTTAATTTTTGTATTTTTAGTAGAGACGGGGTTTCGCCATGTTGGCCGGGCTGGTATGGAACTCCTGACTTCAAGTGATCTGCCTGCCTCGGCCTCCCAAAGTGCTGGGATTACAGGTGTGAGCCACCATGGCCAGCCTATCCTATAAAAGTTCTTTAAAGGGATACTTAGATGTGTATGAAATGCCCCGTGTACATGGTGACCTTTAAAGATTGGAAACAACTAGAAGGTCCATCACCAGAGACCTGGTAAAATTATGGTACAACCATATCATAGAACGCTGTGTGTGCAGAAAACAAACACACTGATCACATACTACATAAAGACAATGGGGTACAGAACTCACTGGTAGCTCCGGTTTGAATAAAAAACAACATATGCACGGCCGGGCGCAGTGGCTCACGCCTGTTATTCCAGCACTTTGGGAGGCCAAGGCAGGCTGATCACCTGAGGTCAAGAGTTCAAGACCAGCCTGGCCAACATGGTGAAACCCCATCTCTACAAAAATACAAAAATTAGCCAGGCGTGGTGACGTGCACCTGTAATCCCAGCTACTTGGGAGGCTGAGGCAGAAGAATTGCTTGAACCCAGGAAGCGGAGGTTGCAGTGAGCCGAGATTGTGCCATTGCACTCCAGCCTGGGTGACACAGTGAGAGTTCATCTCAAAAAAAAAACAAAAACAAACAAACATATACACAGAATACTTTTAACTTTTTATTTTGAAATAATTATAGACTCACAGGAAGTTGCAAAAGAAGTATATAGAGTCCCATGAACCCTTCCCTTCCTCTTCCTTCAATGGTGACATATAACTGTAGCACACTGTCTCAATCAAGAAATTGACATTAGTGTAATATTGTTAACCAAACTACGGGCCTCGCTGGGTTTTAACCAGCACTCGTGTGTGTGTGTGTGGGGGGGGGTGGGTGTGCGTGCCTGTGTGTGTGAGTGTGTGTGTAGTATTATGCAGTTTTATCCCATGCATAAATTCATGTAACCACTCCCACAATCAAGATACAGAATCGTTCTATAGAATGTCTTTGTCGGGCCGAGCGTGGTGGCTCACGCCTGTAATCCCAGCACTTTGGGAGGCTGAGGCAGGCAGATCACGAGGTTAGGAGTTCGAGACCAGCTTGACCAACATGGTGAAACCCCATCTCTACTAAAAATACAAAAATTAGCTGGGTGTGGTGGCGCGTACCTGTAATCCCAGCTACTAGGGCGGCTGAGGCAGGAGAATCGTTTGAACCCAGGAGGCAGAGGTTGTATTGAGCCGAGATCACGCCACTACACTCTAGCCTGGGCAACAGAGGGAGACTGCGTCTCAAAAAAAAAAAAAGAAAAAAAAAGAAAGCAATATATATGTCGGGATTTTTCTGAGACTGGTAACAGTGGTTGGTGGCCCTCCAGGAGGGCAAATGGGCAGAAGGGCAAATGGGCGGCTAAGTGATAGGATGGGAAGGAGACATTCCTTTTCACTGTCATGTTAAAATGAACAGTTTAGGATGTCTGTGAGAAATTCAAATGGAACTGTCAGACAGGCCAGAGGGTCTGCCTGGGGATGGACGTGAGAGTTGTTATGGGGCCCTAGATGAGGACATTTGACATCTGGTGGAGGGAGGACCTCTATGGGAGAGTATGGCTCGGGGAGATCTCAAGAGTGGGTCCTCAGGGCTCTCAAGGTGAGAGGTCTGTGGAGATGGAGCCTCAGCCTGCAGGAGACAGAGTGGGCTGTGAGGTGGAAGTTGAAGGGAGGGGCCTCTAGGAGGGAGTACTGCTGAGGCTGAGTAAGGAAAGGGACTGTTGGGTTAACTTTGTAAAATTCTTTCTTTCTTTAAAATCGAGGCTAGATTTTAACAGGATCCAGAACTAAGATGGTATATTTTTAAACGTCTTTTTCTTTCTTTAAAAAAAGGAGCTGGACGAGGGGGCTCACACCTGTAATCCCTGTGCTTTTTTTTTCTTTGGAGACGAAGTCTTGCTCTTGTCCCCCAGGCTGGAGTGCAATGGCGCGATCTTGGCTCAGTGCAACCTCCACCTCCTGGGTTCAAATGATTCTCCTGCCTCAGCCTTCCGAGTAGCTGGGATTACAGGCGCCTGCCATCATGCCCGGCTAATGTTTGTATTTTCAGTAGAGACAGGGTTTCACCATGTTGGCCAGGCTGGTCTCGAACTCCTGACCTCAGGTGATCTGCCCGCCTCGGCCTCCCAAAGTACTAGGATTACAGACGTGAGCCACTGTGCCCGGCCAGTCCCTATGCTTTTAATCTCTGTGGAATTAAAAAAATTAGCTGGGCATGGTGGCACACTTGTAGTGTCAGCTACTCAGGAGGCTGATGAGGGAGGATCGCTTGAGACCGGAAGTTTGAGGTTGCAATGAGCTGTGATCACACCAGTCTACTCCAGCCTGGATGACAGGGTAAGACCTTGTCTCAAAAAAAAAAAAAAAAAAAACCACAAAGGGATGTGTGTTGAGGGGAGATTATTTCACAGGTAAAACTAATCAATGGTGAGGAAAAAAAATTACAGTAGTGGTTTGGGGAAGGGGCATGAGGGAACTCTCTAGAGTGACAATTAATGGTCTATATCTTTTCTTAAGAGACAAGATCTTGTTCTGTTGCCCAGGTTGGGGTGTAGTGGCGTGGTTGGCAGCTCACTGCAGCCTCCAACTCCTGGGCTTAATCAGTCCTCTTGCCTTAGCCTCCTGAGTAGCTAGGACTACAGGCACGTACCACCACACCTGGCTTATTTTTTTGTAGAGATGGGGTCTCTCCATCTTGCCCAGGCTGGTTTCATACTCCTGGGCTCAAATGATCCTCCTGCCTTGGCCTCCCAAGGTGCTGGTCTATATCCTGATAGGGCTCTGGGTCACATGAGTTTGTCAAAACTCACATTAAGATTTGTGTGTTTTACCTTAAAAAACAAAACTGTAAACAAATATTGATCTCTAGTTAATGATGTGTATGCTGAGATGTTTAGGTATCTGCAGCTGACTTTGAAATTTATTAAAACAGTAAGATGGACTGATGAATGAACAGAAGGATGAGCAGATAGATAAAGATGGGCAGATGTGATTTCATAAAATATTAATTGTAGGTCTGGGCATACAGTATTATAATTTTTTTAACTTTACTGTGTGTTTGAGAACTTTCAAAATAAAAGTTTTTGGGGAAACACAAAACTACTGAACATGAAATACTCTGTCATATTATATTTAAATATTGCCTGATATTATGATCCTAGATCTATAAACATCTAAAGGGGCGTATTTTGTGCATTAAAAACGTCTATATCCATTTTCCATTTCCTTTCAATCACTTACTTGTGGTGTCAGCTCTTTGCCACACGCCTTTTTTGTATAAGGTTGAGGTTCAAGGTTCTCTAACACTTTCTGGGGAAAATAGCTTTAAGGCTATAAACTTGGCAGATATCACTACCCAGGAGTCCATTCTTAGCCAGCAGATTAACTTTTTGAGTCAACCTCAAACCAATTCCCCACCTTGGCTAGATAGAGGCTGAGAGAAAGGTACATCATTCACTGAACTGTGTGGCCATCGTCCTGGTTTCAGGCATCCTTTTCTTTTGTTCCCTCCCTCTGGCCTGACTGCTCTGGCATCCTGAATACTACTCTGGGTTCCTCTGAGCTCTAAAGTTCGAACTCTAAGTGAATTGCCATGTTTTAGCTAAAACAAACAAAAGCCCGGTGGTCCCTTAAGTCATCTTTCCAAGGAAGGGCTCAGAGGATAGATAAACTTTAAAAAATTTGTTTAATTTTTGTACAGAGGTAATTTGTTTACGTGGCTCCAAATAAAACAAAAGTTTTGAACCCATTGAAAAGACCTCGTCCTACCCCTTTTCCAGCCTTCAGTCTTCTACTACTGCTGTAGTCTCCCATGATTCCATCTGGGACTATTTTATGTCTACACAAGCATATGTCAATATATATACCTACCTGTCACTTTAAAAAAAACAAAACGGCCAGGTGCGGTGGCTCACGCCTGTAATCCCAGCACTTTGGGAGGCGTAGGTGGGCAGATCATACGGTCAGGAGATCGAGACCATCCTGGCTAACATGGTGAAACGCTGTCTCTACTAAAAATACAAAAAAGTAGCCGGGTGTGGGGGCGGGCGCCTGTAGTCCCAGCTACTTGGGAGGCTGAGGTAGGAGAATGGCGTGAAGCCGGGAGGTGGAGGTTGCAGTGAGCAGAGATTGGGCCACTGCACTCCAGCCTGTGTGACAGAGTGAGACTCCATCTTAAAAAACAAAACAAAACAAAATGGGTCATATGGATACTTATATGCCTCATTTTTTTTCCTGTAATTTCTTCAGGCATTTCCTTTTTGATAGACATTGGGTTAGTTTTTTAAAAAAAATATTATTTTTGAGACAGGGTCTCACTCTCTTGCCCAGGCGGGAGTGCAGTGGTGCAATCGTAGCTCACTACAGCCTTGACTTCATGGGTTCAAGCCATCCTCCTGCCTCCATCATCTGAGTAGCTGGGACTACAGGTACGCACCACCACACCTGGTTACGTTTTTTTTTATTTTTTTGAGACAAGGTCTCACTCTGTCACCCAGGCTGTAGTGCACTGGCATGATTACAGCTCACTGCAACCTCTACCTCACAGGCTCTATCAGTCCTCCCACCTCAGCCTCCTGAGTAGCTGGGACTACAGATGCATGCCACCATGCCTGGCTAATCTTTGTAATTTTTGTTTATTTATTTATTTTGAGATGGAATTTCACTCTTGTTGCCCAGGCTGGAGTGCAGTGGCACCATCTCAACTCACCCCAACCTCCGCCTCCCGGGTTCAAGTGATTCTCCTGCCCCAGCCTCCGGAGTAGCTGGGATTATAGGCATGTGCCACCACGCCCGGCTAATTTTGTATTTTTAGTAGAGATGGGGTTTCCCCATGTTGGCCAGGCTGGTCTGGAACTCCTGACCTCAAGTGATCTGCCCACCTCAGCCTCCCAAAGTGCTGGGATTACAGGCATGAGCCACCGTGCACTGCCAATTTTTTTTTTTTTTGAGATGGAGTGTCACTCTTGTTGCCCAGGCTGGAGTGCAATGGCGTGATCTTGGCTTACCGCAACCTCCGCCTCCCAGGTTCAAGTGATTCTCCTGCCTCAGCCTCCCAAATAGCTGGGATTACAGGCATGCACCACCATGCCTAGCTAATTTTGTATTTTCAGTAGAGATGGGGTTTCTCTATGTTGGTGAGGCTGGTCTCGAACTCCTGATCTCAGGTTATCCACTCGCCTCGGCCTCTCAAAGTGCTGGATTACAGGCGCGAGCCACCGCGCCCAGCCTCTTTTAAAATTTTTTGTAGAGATAGGGGGTCTCCCTGTGTTGCCCAGGTTGGTCTTGAACTCCTAGGCTCAAGTGATCTTCCTGCCTTTGCCTCCCAAAGTGCTGAGATTACAGGTGTGAGCTACCATGAGTGGCCTGAGTTAATTTAAAAAATCTTTTTCTTTTACAAATAGTGCTTCTTTAAATTACTCTGTACATATAATTTTTTAAAAAACATTTATAAATTTAAAAAAATATATAAATTTTTTTAAAAAAGCATTTCTATTAAGGACATGGGCCAACATGTCTAAGTAGATAGAAGGGTGGAGTGAGCTTCCATGCTCTTCATCCAGCTGGAACCATTATCCGTATTTTTGGCATTCTTGTTTTATTTCCACCCAGCTACCCCCCTTTCGGCTAAACTGTTTTAAAAGCACATTCCAGAAATAGTGCCATTTTACTCTAGTGTCATGGACTTCTTAAACTTCTTATTTTGTAATGTTTCAAACACATACAAAGCCCAGAGAATAGTACTGAAGCATCCCCTGCACTCCTCACCCTCCCCTGGTTATCAGCGTTCTGCCGTTTCCTCCCCACCTCACACCCAGCCCCCCCCTTTTTTGTTGTCACTGGAGTATTTTAAAGCAAGTCCCCTATGTCATATCCTTTCCCATGTAAACACTTCAGTAAAGTACTAACTTTATAGGACAAAAATATTGAGAACTGACGGTGTTTCAAAGAAGCAAGGGATTAGCACCAGTTATCAGCATTTTGGACATTCCAACCCCCATCTCACCCTTATACTTTGAAAAAAATGAGATTTAAAAATAAAACTGCAAATGCCAAGCAATAATGAAACTAAAAAATTTCAGCAATGTACTTCAAACATGAGTGGAATTTCCCTTCCTGTCACCTGGGTCCAAATACGTGGTTTATATGTAAGATGTTGTCTTAACTTTAGGTCTCAGTTGTTCTCAACTGGGGCTGATTGTGCTTTCCCCACCCTGACATTTAACAATATCTGGAGACATTTTTGGTTGTGAGTGGGGTTGGGGTGAGGGGCTACAGGCATAGTGGGTAGAGGCAGAAGTACTGCCAACATCCTGCAATCACAAGACAAGGAATTAGCTAGCCCAGAATGCCAAGCCTGAGGAACTCTAGTTTGGGCCACTGGGAGATGATGTTTTATCTCAGATCTCTTCTCTGTGGCTCTCCTTGAACTTGGGGAACTGCTCGGTGAACATTGATTAGTGGAGATGGGGCCCAAAAGAATGATATGTGTTGACATTTGCAAGTGTTATGTTGAAGATAACATTTTAATATCCAGAAAATTCCAATGGAAGTAACTTTATATCATTATTTTATCTGTTGTATCAACAATAATCATTTTGGAAGTTTGTGGGACAAAATATGTATAAGGTTTAAACTTGGCTTACAAGGAAGTCAGACTCCCTCGGAGGCAAGCGGATGTGAAACCTTTTTATTTCTGGAGAGCTTCCAGAAGCAAAACAAGGCTGGAACTGTTCTAGGGGCAGCTTATGCGTGCGTGTAGACAGGGGAAAAACAAAACCTGAAGCCAAAGGAGGGAAGAGGAAAGGAAGGGGAGACATGACTTTTTCCTGGAGGCTGCTCAGGAGGGGTATACAAAGTCTGCATAGCCATTCAGCCTTAAAGAATGTGAAAACTGGCCGGGCATGGTGGCTCACACCTATAATCCCACACTTTGGGAGGCTGAGGTAGGTGGATCACCTGAGGTCAGGGATTCGAGACCAGCTTGACCAGTAAGGTGAAACCCCGTCTCTCCTAAAAATACAAAAATTAGCCAGGCGTGCTGGCAGGCGTCTGTAGTCCCAGCCACTCAGGAGGCTGAGACAGGAGAATTGCTTGAACCCAGGAGGCGGAGGTTGCAGTGAGCCAAGATCGCGAGATCGCGTCACTGCTCTCCAGCCTGGGCAATGGAGTGAGACTCTGTCTCAAAAAAAAAAAAAAAAGAATGTGAAAATGGTGTGCTTATGGTGTGCTGGACCACAGGGGAGCCACAAAGATAACTCCTGTAGGGTCCCTGCTGTCCAGGATCCTGGAGTCAAGTCAGAAATGGATGTGTCCACAGCTGATAGTGTGACAAGGTCTGGATTTATGGGTGTTTTGATTGGAGTCCAGGGGCCCTGGTATCTTATGTGCTTTTTTGCCTTGTTTCTTTCCAGATTGCTCATTTAGAAAGTGGATGTGTGGGATAACATGTCCAGTGTGTCCGAGGAGAGAAGAAAAAGGCAGCAGAACATTAAGGAAGGACTGCAGTTTATACAGTAAGAGCTTCAGAGTTCTTGTGTTCTTGCCGCATCCTAATTCTTTGGTGTGGATGTATGTTTTGTGGAGAGGAAGAACTCTTTAGTCACGTTTAATAGGTCCAGTTAATTTGGGTTAGAAACTCCATATTCTAGCAATATTTTTTTCTCTTGTCCGTTTGAACATTCTTGCATTCGGAAGCAAGTGTTATACTGTTGCTGGCTTTTAGGGCTACAATTGTTAGTCTCCCCCAAAACGTTAGACTGAGAAATTTGAATTTGTTCTATGAACAGTGCTGCTGAGTGGAAAGTGACTGAAAATGAACATCTGGCGGCACAGAGGGCTTCTGTGATCAGACGTGTCTGTTCAGAAGCTCAGTGTTTAATTGGACTTCTTGAAGCATGTCAATGATGAGACAGCTGTGGTTTGGATGGACATGTCCGGGCAGAAGGGCCTCTTTGTTCCTTCCTGGGAAGGAGACATTCTCTCTATACTGCAGTAAATTGGATCAAATATTGTCAGTGGCTCTGTACTATTTTTCACCTCTTTTTTGGCAGTTGAAGAATTAGGGTTTTTAAAAAATAGAAGTAGGTTTGAAAGTAAGGTGTTGTACTTAAAAAATACTAAGGAATAGTATATATATGTATATATGTATTTTTTTTTCCGTAACTGTAGTCATCTGTGAATAATGGTAGTAAAGGAGGAGGAAGTCTTTGAAATATGCCTTGAACCAGTGGCAAGCTAATGGAACCACAGATTTAAGATGACTTCTGGCTGAACAAGTCCCGATAAGGAGCTTGATAATTACAGTTAATTTGTTTCTTCTTCTTAGGTCACCGCTGTCATATCCAGGAACACAGGAGCAATATGCGGTAATGACTCCGGGAAGGTCTGCTTGAAAGCTCTGCAAGTGGCTTGTGAACTGTAATTTGTAGCAGGGGTTGGCAAATAATGGCCTTGTGGGCCCAATCTGGCCTGCTGTCCTTTTTTTTTTTTTTTTTTTTTTTTTTTTTTTTTTTTTTTTTTTTCAAATAAAGCTTTATTGGAACACAGCCACACTCATTTGTTTATGTATTATCTGTGGCTGCTTTTGCAACATATGGTAGTTTTGACAGAGACCATATGGCCCATGGAGTCTAAAACATGTACTGTCTGGGCATTTGCAGAAAAAGTTTGCCAACCTCTTCTATAGAGGACTTTCTTTTTCTTTTTCTTTTTCTTTTTGCATACTTGCACAGTTGCCCTGTATTTTCTTTCCTCTATTAGGGTGGTTTTGAATTAATTTATCTTTTGAGCCACTTGAAAGTTACTTCTCATGTCATTGAAAGTAAGTGGGACAGAATTTATTGAGAAAGAGTGGGTGGAACATCTTTTTCTGTTAGGAGATGTTCTGACAGCAGCAAAGGGGGACTGGATACCAAGAGGGAAGAACTAGTGATCTGCTGTTTAGGAACAGGGAGAAAGCCCAGTTCATTGGGACTTTGACTGCAGACTCTTGTCTCTACTAACTATTGGTTCACCTGTGTTTTTTTTCTCCCAGGGTTTTGAGGCTTCTAAATGTTACTTTCTTGCTGCCTCTCTCCCTCCTCCCCTTTTCTTCTCTCTTGTTCCTTAGCTCTCTACAAACAGATTTAGAATAAAAAAGTATTAGACCCAGAAATAAACTGTAACAGTTGTTTCATTTTGCACATGTGGAACTGGGGTCTAAAGATGTTAAGTGGCATGTCACGAGTTACATTGATTGTTAATAGTTGATCTGTCCAGTCTTTTAAAATAATTTAATCAGCTTAGACAGGAATTCATAAAATGAAACAAAACAAGTTAAATATTTTTCTGATCTTGTGATGAAAAAGAGCTTTTAAAATACTAAATTATGGCCAGGCGTGGTGGCTCACACCTGTAATCTCAGCATTTTTGGAGGCTGAAGAGGGCGGATCACTTGAGACCAGGAGTTTGAGACCAGCCTGGGCAACATGGTGAAACCCTGTCTCTACTAAAAATAGAAAAATTAGCCGAGTGTGGTGGCAGGTGCCTGTAATCCCAGCTACTTGGGAGGCTAAGACACGAGAATCACTTGAACTCAGGAGGTGAAGTTGCAGTGAGCCAAGATCGTGCCACTGCACTCCAGCCTGGGTGCCAGAGTGAGACTCTGTCTCAAAAAAAAAAAAAAAAAAAAAGAACTAAAGCATGATAGAAATAATGAAGGAAAATGACAAACTTTTATACATGCTAAAAGAATGTGTATACTTACTTGATAAGAAAAAAGTTTAACATTCCCCTCCCCCCAAATCAGTAAATGACCTGAACAATTTACAGAAAAAGAAATACAAGGGATCCATAAAAATGTGGAATAGTTCAGCTTCACTGGTAAAGACATGCAAATACAAAGAGGATACCATTAAAAAAAAAAAGAAACACAAAACGATACCATTTTCCACCTAGAAATTGGTAGATTTTACATATATGTGCACGCATACCCACACACGTGTACACACACACACACACGCTACCTAGTGTGTATGGGTGCTATAAAGTAAACCACTAGAAACATTTTTCATCATGGCCTTTTTGGAAGGCAATTTGGAAATACTGCTCAAAAGCCTTAAACTATTCATTCTTTTTGACTTGAGGCTTCCACTTGGTTTCTCTAGTGGGCACAGAATTGGAGATGTGAACAAATATTTATAAGGTACTTTTGCTGCATTTTTCTTAATAGTGAGAAATTGAATTTCCCCTTGAAAAAGCAAGCAAGATTCAATCCCTAGCTGAGATAGCAGTGACTTGGGCTGCATCTCACAATTTCTTAGAGCAATGCTGCTGTTCTGTTGCATTGTTTCCTGTGAAGTTTTAGGTATAAAAATTAAAATTTACTTATACCATATCTTGTTTGATGAAAGGCTTCAAGTGGTAACTTTCTTTTTTTTTAGGTATATTTGCGTGCTCTCGTGAGAAATCTTTTTAATGAAGGAAATGACGTTTATCGGGAACGTGATTGGAACAACTCAATAAGCCAGTACACGGAAGCTTTGAATATAGCTGATTATGCAAAATCTGAAGAAATTTTAATCCCCAAAGAAATAATTGAAAAACTATATATAAATCGTATTGCCTGCTATTCTAATATGGTGAGTTGTAATTTTTAAAATGATGTTTCTAGAGTGAAAAGAATTTTTTCGATGACTTAGTACATTAATAAAAAGTCAATTTCTTAAGTTTTTAAGAAAGTCATATTACCTACTTTTGGAGTGGCATGAGGCTTTTAAAAATTAGCTTTGGATTGGCCGGGCACGGTGGCTCACACCTGTAATCCCAGTACTTTGGGAGGCCAAGGTGGGTGTATCATGAGGTCAGGAGTTTGAGACTAGCCTGGCCAATATGGTGAAACCCCATCTCTACTAAAAATAAAAAAATTAACTAGGCATGGTGGCGTGTGCCTGTAGTTGCAGCTGCCTGGGAGGCTGAGGCAGGAGAATCGCTTGAACCCAGGAGGCGGAGGTTGCAGTGAGCCGAGATTGTGCCACTGCACTCCAGCCTGGGTGACAGAGCAAGACTCTGTCTCAAAAAATAAAATAAAATAAAATAAAAAAATGAAAATTAGCTTTGGACAAAAGGTAGGGATTTAAGAAATAATTTGTTTCTTAGTTATTGGTCCTTGACGATTCCCTTTTGAGTATGGCTTTTGAAGGTGTGTCTGCTTATAAAAAAGTCATCCAGGGAAGATACAGGTCTTCACAGGTCAGTGTGTCTTTCAGGTATCCGTGTTCACAGTTAACATCTTAGTCAAGATCCAGTTGATCTTGTAAAACACTCTTTGTAAAAAACACTTTTATGAGTGTGTTTTTTTTTTTTTTTTTGAGACAGTGTCTTGCTTTGTCACCCAGGCTGGAGTGCAGTGGCACGATCTCGGCTCACTGCAACCTCCACCTCCCGGGTTCAAGCAATTTTCCTGCCTCAGCCTCCTGAGTAGCTGGGACTACAGGCGCACACCGCCACGCCCAGCTAATTTTTTGTATTTTATTAGAGACGGGGTTTCACCGTGTTGCCCAGGCTGTTCTCAAACTCCTGAATTCAGGCAATCCGCCCACCTTGGCCTCCCAAAGTGCTAGGATTACAGGGGTGAGCCACCGCACCCGGGGAGTGTTTTTTTTAATCACGAAATAGTAATTAGTCTTCAAAGGAATTCACACTAGCTTTTCACATTTTTAAGCTTAAAAGCTTTTGAAGTGCTTTTTTTCTCTTTTTTTTCCTTTTAAAACTTTTTTTTTTTTTTGAGACAAGAGTTTCACTCTTGTTGCCCAGGCTGGAGTGCAATGGCCCAATCTCGGCTCACCGTAACCTCTGCCTCCCAGGTTCAAGAGATTCTCCTGCCTCAGCCTCCCGAGTAGCTGAGATTACAGGGATGCACCACCACACCTGGCTAATTTTGTATTTTTAGTAGAGACAGGGTGTCTCCATGTTGGTCAGGCTGATCTCGAACTCCTGACCTCAGGTGATCTGCCCGCCTCAGCCTCCCAAAGTATTGGAATTACAGGCATGAGCCACCACGCCTGGCCACCTTTTTAAAATTTTTGAGATGGAGTCTCACTCTGTTGCCCAGGCTGGAATGCAGTGGCACAGTCTCGGCTTACTATATCCTCCATCTCCTGGGTTCAAGTGATTTTCCTGCTTCAGCCTCCCGAGTAGCTGGGATTACAGGCACCCGCCACCACGCCTGGCTAATTTTTGTATTTTTAGTAGAGATGAGGTTTTACCATGTTGGCCAGGCTGTTCTCGAACTCCTGACCTCAGGTGATCCACCCACCTTGGCCTCCCAAAGTGCTGGGACTACAGCTGTGAGCCACTATGCCCAGCCCGAAGTGCTTTTAATTTTCACTGTGGATACTCAGTAAAATATAACCATGAATTTAAGAAAAATATCTGTGTTGTCACCTAGCTCTTTGTTAAAGAGCATTCATTGTTTATTTATTTTGTTTTGGGTAATATATTCCTTATCAGTTAGCTGTTTGGAGTTACATTTCTGTTTGACATCTTAATGTGCTCCAGAAAAGGGTAACTACAGAGGAGAGAATAGGAGAGGGACACCTGGGAACATCAGTTAGGTCTGGAAAGCTTTATTTCTTGAAGATCTGGGGACTTTCTGGCCAAATATTAGCATTTGTCTGACCTGGATGGTGAGTACATGGGTATTCATGATATTCTTTCTACTTTTTTTGTATTTGAAATTTCATAAAATAATTTTTAAAATAAAAGTAACACTGCTAACTTGGAGTTTAGAGGGAAGGTAATAGGATGGGGTATTAATTTGTTTTTATTACAGGAAGGCCTCAGTGCAAGAAATGAATTGTTTGATTGCTGACTTTATTCTTTGGTCTTACACACCAGGGTTTCCATGATAAAGTTTTGGAGGACTGCAATATAGTCCTCAGTTTAAATGCCAGTAACTGCAAAGCTCTGTATCGGAAATCTAAGGCTTTAAGTGATTTAGGAAGATACAAAAAGGCTTATGATGCTGTAGCAAAGTGCTCCTTAGCAGTGCCTCAGGTACGGAATTTATAGTTTATTTGTTTACATCGTAATCATTTACATCATAATAAATGGCATTTAAAGAGTTAAATTTGTCAGGCATCCATCAGCCTGCTTCAGTTGAGTATAATTGCTAATGAAGCAGGTGTCTTGATGGGAAGCTTCACTGTTTTGTCTATTCTTCTTCACCGTTAGTAAATATAACCCTATTAATTCTATATATTTATTTTTTTTCAGGATGAGCATGTAATAAAACTAACTCAAGAACTAGCTCAGAAATTGGGATTTAAAATAAGAAAAGCGTATGTCAGAGCTGAGGTAAGCTGGAGTTCTCTCCATAAGGTGTTTTCATTTTGTTTTAGAACTTGGAGTCAGTTCTGTTTTTAAATTAGTGTCTTTATTTTATTTCAGCTCTCATTAAAATCAGTTCCTGGAGATGGGGCTACCAAGGTAAAGTTATTTTTTCTGTCAAAATTATATATATATTTTTAAAGGGAAGGATGGGAGCAATTCTGCTTTTAGTATTTTTGGTGTGTGTTTATTTTTGGAACCTTTTTAATTCCTCAAACACATAATTGGCCATAGCTTCCTGTCACTTTATTTATTTTTTTGAGACAGAGTCTTGTTCTGTTGCCCAGGCTGGAGTGCAGTGTCCTGATCTTGGCTCACTGCAACCTCCACCTCCTGGGCTCAAGTGATCCTCCCACCTCAGCCTCCCAAGTAGCTGGGACCACAGGCACACACCACCATGCCTGGCAAATTTTTGTATTTTTTGTAGCGATGGGGTTTCACCATGTTGCCCAGGCTGGCCTCAAACTCCTGAGCTCAAGTGTCCCTCCTGCCTTGGCCTCCCACCAAATGCTGGGATTATAGGCGTGAGCCACCTCTTCTGGCCACTTCCAGTCACTTTACAAAAGAACATCTACAACTCAAGTAATATATTTTAGCTGTAACCAGCATTTCCTGAATGCTCCAGTGGGGCATTTTATAGGATGTTAATAGATGTTAGGTTTCAGTGCAGTAAGAGTGGTTCAGGGCCAAATACTAGTTTTGGGAGTCATTTGTGATAAAATTAACAAAGGTTTTTGTGTTTTGTTTTTTTTTTAAATATTAAAATTAAAATTTTCTTGGGGCTAATAGGATGCTAATGGCTATTGTGAGTTGGGCAATGAATGGTGGCCAAATTAGTCCCTGTTATTCTGCTGAATGGCCTTTGAGAAATGCTGGTCCACAAGAAATAAGTGGCAGCACTGCTGACCAGCACCTCACCTAACACCACGTGTATACAGGTGTGCGTGTTCCGTTCATTTCTTGGATCTTAATTGGGAGTTGAATTTCTGTGGAAACCTGCATTGCTCTCTTATGGTGAGTTTTTTTCTTTTTTTCTTTTTTTTTTTTTCCAAGACGGAGTCTCGCTCTGTCACCTAGGCTGGAGTGCAGTGGCGCTATCTCAGCTCACTGCAGCCTCCACCTCCCGGGTTCAAGCGGTTCTCTTGCCTCAGCCTCCTGAGTAGCTGGGATTACAGACGCCTGCCACCATGCCTGGCTAATTTTTGTATTTTTAGTAGAGACGGGGTTTCACCATATTGGCCAGGCTGGTCTGAAACTCCTGACCTCGGGATCTGCCTGTCTTGGCCTCCCCAGGTGCTGGGATTACAGGCGTGAGCCACTGTGCCCGGCCTAGGGTGAGTTTTACTGATTGTTTTGTGGCTTAGAGTCCTGAAAATATTATGACCCATTGTTTGGTTTAATTTCTAGGCTTTGAACCATTCTGTGGAAGATATTGAGCCAGGTATGTTTTCACATATCATCTTAACAATTTGAATAGTGCCAGCTTTGTACCTGATGTCTTTGTATGTGATGTATTGTCAAATAATATCGCTGTGTGGTTATATTCTTATTAATGTATTAATATTATAGTGAGAATGATTTCCAATGCTCCCTTTGTGCCTTTGGATGTGCCAGTGAGTGACTGAAAAGTGTTGGATGTTAGTAAGCAATCACTGACACCCCCTGTGGCCTTGCTACTGTCTGATAGCTGTGCCCAAAGAGAAGTACAGGCATTTTGTGAAAGAAGGATAAGTTTTCACAAGTGACTGTATCTGTTTGGAATTGCTTTACTATACTGTCAATTTTATTATTTTTATAATTGCCTTCATATTTTCATCTTCATATCTTTATTATCAGGGATTAATGGTATTATTATGTAAGTACAATGAAAGTGACTGAGTACATTTCCATCTGTGTTACAGATTTATTAACTCCAAGGCAAGAAGCAGTTCCTGTCGTCTCTTTACCCGCACCCAGTTTTTCTCATGAAGTTGGAAGTGAGCTGGCCTCAGTTCCTGTTATGCCCTTAACTTCTATTTTGCCACTACAAGTGGAAGAGAGCGCTCTGCCATCTGCAGTGCTGGCAAATGGAGGAAAGATGCCCTTCAGTATGCCAGAAGCTTTTCTAGATGATGGAGATATGGTCCTTGGAGATGAACTAGATGACCTCCTTGATTCTGCACCGGAAACTAATGAAACTGTTATGGTAAGTTTCAGTGTTACTCAAGTTTCTTCTGAAGACAGGGTTAACTTTTTTAAAATTGTAATATAACTTGATAGACTTTTTCAGTATTACGTATAGGCTGAATTTGGGTTTTTTTTAACCTTGAAAGTTACTTTTGTTCTTCTCTACTGAAACTGGTTAATTTGATCATTTTGAAATAAAAAAAGAATACTATCTAGTAATTAGCCAATTTTTTTCCAATTCATATTGGGATCTCATATTATGGAAAGGGCAAATATAACATTCTGATAAAAAATAGGCATTTGATATTTAAGAGAAAATGAATTATATAGATTAAGGACTTCTTATTCTTTTTATTTATTTATTTATTTATTTTTGAGACGGAGTCTCGCTCTGTTGCCCAGGCTGGAGTGCAGTGGCGCAATCTCGGCTCACTGTTAGCTCCACCTCCCGGGTTCACGCCATTCTTCTGCCTCAGCTTCCTGAGTAGCTGGGACTACAGGCGCCCGCCACCACGCCTGGCTAATTTTTTTGTATTTTTAGTAGAGATGGGGTTTCACTGCCTTAGCCAGAATGGTCTTGATCTCCTGACCTCGTGATCCACCCTCCTTGGCCTCCCAAAGTGTTGGGATTACAGGCGTGAGACACCATGCCCGGCCTCAGGACTTCTTATTCTTAAAGATAATCCTCTAGCAACCACATACTTTAAAGCGGGGTTCAGCCAACTATAGCCCACAGGCTAAATCTGGCCTATTACCTGTTTTTGTATGGCTTGCAAACTAAGAATATTTTTTCAATTCTTAAATTGTTGAGAGAAGAACAAAAAAGAGAATAATATTTTGTGACATATGGAGATTATATGAAACTAGCCTGGGTAAGCATAGGAAGGGCACATCTCTACAAAAAATTAAAAACAACCTGGCATGGTGGTGTGTGCCCGTGGTCCCACTGCTTGGAAGGCTGAGGGGAGAGGAACACTTGTGCCCGGGAGGTTGAGGCTGCAGTGAGCACTGATTGTGCTATGCACTCTAGCCTGGGCAACACAGCGAGACCCTGTCTCAATCAGTCAATCAATAAAATTATATGACATTCCAATTTCAGGGTCCGTAAGTAAAGTTTTACTGGAACACATCAGTGACTATTCATTTTATGTGCTGTCTGTGGCTGCTTTTGCACTGCAACAGCATAGTTGAGTCCTTGCAACAGGGACCGTGTGGCCTACAGAGCCTAAAATACTTAGTGTCCATCCCTGTATAGAAAGCCTATTCTGCTGGGTGCAGTGGCGCACACCTGTAATCACAGCACTTTGGGAGGCTGAGGCAGGCAGATCACCAGGAGTTCGAGACCAGCCTGGCCAATATGGGAAAACCCTGCCTCTACCAAAAATTACAAAAATTAGCTGGGCATGGTGGTGCATATCTGTAATCGCAGCTACTTGGGTGGCTGAGGCAAGAGAATTACTTGAGCCTGGGAGTTGGAGATTGCAGTGAACCAAGATCATGCCACTGCACTCCACCCTGGGTGACAGATCAAGACTCTGTCTCAAAAAAAAAAAAAAAAAAAAAGACTTTTCTGACCCCTCCCATAAAGTAAAACAAATCAGTAGCAGCAGTGGTAGGATGATGGTGATGAGAGGGAGAAATTCCGAGCTGGTTTCCAGGGGTGGTGTAATAGATGGTGTCAGTGTGCAAAAGGCTGACAGAGCTGGGTTTGATTCTTACCAGCTCTGTGATACTGGACAAGTTACTTTACCATAGTACATCATTTTCCTCATCTGTATGATGGTGATCACAGTAGGATGTATCTGAGAGAGCTGTTTTAAGAACCAAATAGCTAGCATATGATACCATAACGTAAGGTGCGTGGAAACTCTTAGTGAGTTGCAGCTTTGATGGGGCCTGGGGAAGTTAGAGTTGTATGTTCTTGTCCAGTTGTAAGTTCACACCTCCAGAGAGGTTGTCTCAATCTTCATGGGCTTCTCCAGCTCCCGTCTCTGGATCACCTATCCTCCTGCTGCACCACATATATCCCACAATTCCTCTTTAATGATGCAAATTCTTTTTTTTTTGAGATGGAGTCTCACTCTTGTCGCCCAGGCTGGTGTGCAGTGGTGCCGTCTTGGCTCACTGAAACCTCCACCTCCAGGTTCAAGCAATTATCTGCCTCAACCTCCCGAGTAGCTGAGATTACAGGTGCCCGCTACCACGCCCGGCTAATTTTTTGTGTATTTTTAGTAGAGACGGGGTTTCACCATCTTGGCCAGGTTGGTCTTGAACGCCTGACCTCATGATCCACCCATCTCGGCCTCCCAAAGTGCTAGAATTACAGGTGTGAGCCACCATGCCTAGCCTCATATGATGCAAATTCTTATGAGCCCT
This sequence comes from Pongo pygmaeus, assembly GCF_028885625.2. NCBI lineage: Eukaryota > Metazoa > Chordata > Mammalia > Primates > Hominidae > Pongo > Pongo pygmaeus. The sequence continues at coordinate 17,043,441 of NC_072391.2, forward strand.
ATAGTCAGGTAAGGGTAGGGAAGCATAAGGAAGTTTTGCAGATGAAACATGAATGTAACATTTGGATTAAAATGTTAGACATCTGGCCGGGTGCAGTGGCTCACGCCTGTAATCCCAGCACTTTGGGAGTTCTAGGCGGTTGGATCACTTGAGGTCAGGAGTTTGAGACCAGCCTGGCCAACATGGCAAAACCCCGTCTCTACTAAAAATACAAAAATTAGCTGGGTGTGGTGGCGCATGCCTGTAATCCCTGCTACACAGGAGGCTGGGGCAGGAGAATCGTTTGAACTCAGAAGGCGGAGGTTGCAGTGAGCCAAGGTTGTGCCACTGTACTCCAGCCTGGGTGACAGAGTAAGACTCCGTCTCAAAAAAAAAAAAAGGTTAGACATCCCACCTCAATTGTTTTTAAAAATTATTCTTGAAAAGAAGTTCTGTAGCTAAAATTGTTTTAAACGAATCTTGATTCTGATTTAAACCTTTTTTTTTTTTTTTTTTTTTTTGGAGATGGAGTCTTGCTCTGTCGCCCAGGCTGTAGTACAATTGCGTGATCTTGGCTCACTGCAAGCTCCGCCTCCTCGCCTCCTGGGTTCAAGCAATTCTCCTGCCTCAGCCTCCCGAGTAGATGGGACTACAGGCGCATGCCACCATGCACAGCCAATTTTTTGTGTTTTAGTAGAGATGGGGTTTCACCGTGTTGCCCAGGCTGGTCTTGAACTCCTGCGCTCAGGCAATCCGCCTGCCTCAGCCTCCCAAAGTGTTAGGATTACAGGCCACCGTGCCCGGCCTAAACTTTGTTACGTAACATGATCTCCCAGTGTAATAATGCTTTTATTTGCTGGTGTTGAAAGTAGTTCAGCCAAACCCATGACAGCTTCATGAATTTTAATCACATCTTTTTTTCTTCCGCAGCCGTCAGCTTTAGTCAGAGGACCCCTTCAGACAGCCAGTGTGTCTCCTAGCATGCCCTTTTCGGCATCTCTGTTAGGAACCTTACCCATTGGTGCGAGGTATGCTCCTCCACCCTCCTTCTCAGAATTTTATCCACCTTTGACTTCATCCTTAGAAGATTTTTGTTCTTCTTTAAATTCATTTTCAATGAGTGAATCCAAACGAGGTAAGAACCAAATCTAAATTGTAAACAATTGCAGTTGATTTTCTCAAAATGAAAATGTTTATTTGGCAATTATTTAACTGACTCTAGGTAGTAGACACGTGAATTATTTTCATTGTAGCTAAAAATATAAAGACTAAGCCTTCAGTTTTGAATTTATCTTGACTTAGCTGTGCCATTCTGGAGACCCAGGAGCAAAGGCATCAGAAGAGAAATGTGTGTGGCACTGGTGTTTCTGTAGGATAGTTTGTTAAGCTGGGAGTTTATTATTTTGGGGGTGAAATGACAATGTATTCTCCCATAAAGGTGTATCTCATCTTAAAGAGTCTTAGAGACAGTCTATGCTATTAAATTCTGATCTAGGCAAACACTAATTTAAGATCAGTATTTAGAATGATAGCAATCAGATGTGTCTATTTTAGGTTTCATCTGTGGAGCTCAGCAAACCGTGGCTGCTGCTTTAACTTTACAGGAGATTGCTGAGTTTGGGGTCTGACTCCTGTTTCTGTCATCCTAGATTTAACATATATACTTCAAACAATCACTAGAAAAATATTTTTTGAAGGCATTGTTACATGGCTAAAAGGGCAAAAATCTTACATAATTGACTTAAAGATTGACTTAAAGAAATTAAAATATATGGGAGACAGAAGGGCAGAGAGAAAATAATTGAGTGCTAGACTAAGAAAAAGAAAGTAGGCCGGGCGCGGTGGCTCACGCCTGTACTCCCAGCACTTTGGGAGGCTGAGGCAGGAGGATCACTTGAGCTGAGGAGTTTGAGACCAGCCTGGGCAACATGGTGAAACCCTTTCTCTACAAAAATATAAAAATTAGCCGGGTATGGTATGTGCCTGTGATCCCAGTTACTCAGCAGGTGGAGGTGGGAGGATTCCTTGAGCCCAGGAGGTTGAGGCTGCAGTGAGCCAAGATCGCACCCCTGCACTCCAGCATGGGTGACAGAATGAGACCCTTTCTCAAAAAAAAAAAAAAAAAAAAAAAGAGAAAGTAAATGAAAACTTTACTAATTTTTTTTTTTAATGTTATGGTCAGTTCCTGCTTCTTTTTTTTTTTTTTTTTTTTTTGAGACAGGGTCTCACTCTGTTGCCCAGGCTGGAGTGCAGTGGCGAAACCTTGGCTCACTGCAACCTCTGCCTCTTGGGTTCAAGCGATTCTCCTGCCTCAGCCTCCCGAGTAGCTGGGATTACAGGTGCCTGCCATCACACCTGGCAAATTTTTTTGTATTTTCAGTAGAGACGGGGTTTCACCATGTTGGCCAGGCTGGTCTCAAACTCCTGACCTCAAGTGATCTGCCCACTTCGGCCTCCTAAAGTGCTGGGATTGCCAGGTGTGAGCCACCGCACCCGGCCCCATATTTTCAAAAGGAAAGGCTCTTTTCCCATTTTTGAATATAAAGAATTTTCTTCGTGTTTTTAGTAGTTGCAGTTGGTGGGCCCTGCCTTAGCTTATTTTTCTGAAAATAGGTTTTTATTTAAATTTGACTATGCCCTTGGTTTCTAGAGGAAAGCAAAGACTCTAGAGCCCTCTTTGGGTGTCAACCTTGAACAAGAAAATTTCTAGAAACTGGGACGGGAGAATAGCGTGGGAGGCCATAGCCAGTAAGCTACTAAGCCCTGATGTTCTTATTACATGATCAGAATGAAAAGGTCTGTTGAAGTTTTTTTATTATTTTAGATCTGTCCACCTCAACTTCTAGAGAGGGAACACCGCTTAACAACAGTAATTCTTCCCTTTTACTTGTAAGTGCCACTTCCTCTTTTGTAAATACATCGCTTGAATTGAAAATAGTTACTTAAGTAACTGAGTTATTTGAATGAACATGACAGTCTCCCTTAAATTTTGTGTGTGCTGCAGGAAATTGTGTTAAAGTAAGACTTCTGGAACATCTAGTAATAACAGCTCTGTGTTTAAGACTTTATCTGTTATAGCAAATTAATCGGTATTGCAGACAGTGTAAGAGGCTTTAGCACAGCGTAAACAAATCAAGGAAATATAAGATCAGGGCATGTAAAGCGTGTGTACTTTTGCAGTAGAACTTATTACTTATAATATGGAGGATCAAAAAAGTGGGGGGGTGACTAGAAACCAAAAGAGAGAAAAATGTAGAAAGAGACAGTTTTTAAGATAGAAGAGCATTAAGGATGGAGTAGTACTGACCTCAGTTTATGAAGATTATCTTACTTTTCAGATGAATTCAGTTCCTTTCTTCAGTGATAATGCAATATTTGTTGGCTGTTTTTTTGTTTTTTTTTTTCTTCTTATTTTTCTTGCAGATGAATGGACCAGGTAGTTTGTTTGCTTCAGAGAATTTCCTGGGAATTTCAAGTCAGCCTAGAAATGACTTTGGAAACTTTTTTGGAAGTGCAGTTACCAAACCATCTTCATCAGTGACTCCAAGACATCCCCTCGAAGGAACCCATGAATTGAGACAAGCTTGCCAGATCTGTTTTGTAAAATCAGGTCAGGACCAAACAAACACGCAGGGAATATTAAACTACTTGCTCATAACCTTGAAAGTTCTTAGGAATTTGTAAATACATGTTAACAACCTCAGTTATTATGGTTCTTCAATCCCTATTTTGAATTCTTCCTAAACAAGTAGCAGTTACTGATTTAGTGCCTTTGGAGTATAATAGGATAAGTCTCTGCTCTTGTTTGATGTAATTTTATTTATAGAATCATGTAGAATTATTTACCTATTTTTGGAAGCTTATTGAAATTTTAATGAAACTCCTTATGTTCTCATTATATGCTTAAGAAGTTGATTATTTTCAAATAGAGCAAGAACTAGAAAACAGCATTATAAGACCAGTATACAATACAATGTATATGAAAAATTAAATACTTTGTTAGCTTGTTTCATATGTTTACCCTTAAATCAAGTGACATAAACACTGTTTATTCTGATTTATAAGCCATCAAAATTCCTCTCCAGATTATTTCCCTAAAGTTAAGTAAGGGTATTTTTTTTTGGCAGGAGTGGAGTTGAATAGAACATTGTGTTGTCTGATACATTATAAAAGGCAAAAATCTACCTTAGTAGCCTACTTACTTTTTAGGGTTGTGGAAGTGGGTTTTCTGTGGGAATTTAATAATTGATGTTCATCTGTTCATGTCTGCTTGTAAATTTACCTGTAAAATGAAATGATATTTTTTGTGCATATGAGCAATCCTCTTTACATCTTTTTCAGGCCCTAAGTTAATGGATTTCACTTACCATGCTAATATAGATCATAAGTGTAAGAAAGATATTTTAATCGGTAGGATAAAGAATGTTGAAGATAAATCATGGAAAAAAATACGTCCAAGACCAACAAAAACAAATTATGAAGGACCATATTATATATGTAAAGGTATGTACTGTAATTACTTAATTAGTATACATTACATAAGTGATGAGCTACAGTCATGCTTAGCTTAATGACAAGGATACATTCTGAGAAATGCATCATTAGGGGAACATCACAGAGTACTTACACAAACTTCGATGGTGTAGCCGACGATGCACCTAGCCTATCCATGACATAGTCAATGGCTCCTAAACTACAGACTTGTACAGCTTGTTACTGTACTGAATACTGAGGCTACTGTAATGCAATGGTATCTGTGTATCTAAACATAGAAAAGGTACAGGAATAACACGATATTAATCTTATGGGACCACCATTATATATGCAGTCTGTAGTTGACTGAAATATCAGTATGTGGTGTAGGACTGTGCTTGCTACATTTATTATAACATCTATTAATATGTAATTTATTACATTATGTTATTATAATGGTATTGACTGTTATAAAAAATGTTTAGAGCTAATGGCAAGTTCCTTGGATTGAGATGTTAATATTTTTTATATTATTTTTACTGTTGTTTTTAACTTTTTCTTTTTTGAGACAGAGTCTCATTCTGTCATCCAGGCTGGAGTGTAGTGGTGCAATCTCGGCTCACTGCAACCTCTGCCTTCTGGGTTCAAGTGATTCTCCTGCCTCAGCCTCCCGAGTAGCTGGGATTACAGGCATGCGCCAATACACCTGGCTAATTTTTGTATTTTTAGTAGAGACAGGGTTTCACTATGTTGCCTAGGCTAGTTTCAAATTCCTGGCCTCGAGTTATCTGTCTGCCTGGGCTTCCCAGAGTGTTAGGATTACAGGCATGAGCCACTGTACTGGCCAAGGTTTTATTTTATTTATTTATTTCTTAATTTTTTGTGACAGAGTCTCACTCCGTCTCCCATGCTGGAGTGCACAGGCACGATCTCAGCTCACTTCAACCTCTGCTTCCCAGGTTCAAGCAATTTTCTCATGACTCAGCTACCTAATAGCTGGAATTACAGGCATGTGCCACCCTGCCCCACTGATTTTTGTATTTTTTAGTAGAGATGGGTTTCATCATGTTGGTTAGGCTCGTTTTGAAGTCCTGGCCTCAAATGATCTGCCTGCCTCGGCCTCCCAAAATGTTGGGATTACAGGTGTGAGCCACCACGCCTGGCCTATGACCAGGTTTTAAACAGAAGACTGTCTGAAACCTTACGTTCTCTCTAAACAGAATCAAAACACTGAGCTAAGGCTTTGAAAAATGTTTAAGATGCTTTTGAGAGAACTTGGTATTTTCATGTTTGTCAAACAAGTTTGTGTGAATGAGCTTAGAATGTCCCTAAATGATTTTTTTTTTTTCAGCTGAGGTGTGGTCCATCACAGTATCAAGGCTCTTCTCACAGTCCGTGATAAAAATAATTAAGGCTTGTGGTACTTCTCTTTTTTAGAGTTGATACCATCCATCCCCAGATAATAATATGCATATCATTGTTTGAGTCTGTCCATGAATTGTTAGACAAATTCAAATGATGCCCTAAATGTTGTTTATATTTATTGGCTTTAAGGAAACAGTTACCATCATTTTTTTTGTTTGTTTATTTTGACACTGGGACTTGCTCTGTTGCCCAGGCTGGAGTGCAGTGGCAAGATCATTGCTCACCGCAGCCTCAAACTCCTGGGCTTAAGGGATCCTCCCACCTCAGCCTCCCAAGTAGCTGGGAGTACAGGCCAATTGCCATGTTTTCAATGTCTTTCCATTCCCTGTCTTTCTAGATGTTGCTGCTGAGGAGGAATGTAGATATTCAGGCCACTGCACGTTTGCTTATTGCCAAGAGGAGATAGATGTGTGGACACTGGAGCGGAAAGGAGCATTCAGCCGTGAGGCTTTCTTTGGTGGCAATGGAAAGATTAACCTTACTGTGTTCAAACTTCTCCAGGAGCATCTTGGAGAATTTATATTCCTTTGTGAGGTGCGTTCTCCAAAACTTATTTTCCACTGTAAAGTTGAATTTGCAAGCCCAGTGGTATTGTCCTGCCATATGATAAAACATTCACTCGGTAAATGAATAAATATTCATTTATTTATATGATAAATAATATCATATTTATGAATAAAATATTCCTCTGGTCCTGCCATGTGATAAAACATTCATTCAGTAAATGTTAGCTATTACTGTTACCAAAAAGAATATTAAAACTTCATATTGAATATTAATTTTGTAATGATATTGAAACTAGGACAATATTCTGGGTACAAAATTTATATTTTGTATTTTTTTTTTGATAATCTTTCTCTCTCTATTTCAGAAATGTTTTGATCATAAGCCTAGAATGATAAGTAAAAGAAATAAAGATAATTCTACTGCTTGTTCTCACCCGGTTACAAAGCATGAGTTTGAAGACAATAAGTATGTTGATAGTTTCTAATTTCTGTAATGACAAAATAGATTCTTTTTCTAGATCTGAATAAAAACTAGTAGTAGTATCTGTCCAAGCATTGCCCTTTCATCGTTTGTTGTTATTTTGAAGAACAATGACGAAATTTTAAAATGTCTTTTAGTAGATTTGGCTGGAAAGTGAACAATTAACTAAATATATTATGTAAAACAGAAAAGCATTATTGATGTATAGTTTCTCATGACATGAATTTAGGTATTTTATGGCTTAAAATATAAGTACCCCCCCCCCCAATTAATTCAACAATTGCATGTAGTGATTTGGTTTTTTTGTTTGTTTTTTTGAGACAGAGTCTCGCTCTGTCACCCAGGCTGAAGTGCAGTGGCATGATCTTGGCTCACTGCAAATTCTGCCTCCCAGATTCAAGTGATTCTCCCTCCCAGATTCAAGTGATTCTCCTGCCTCAGCCTCTCGAGTAGCTGGGATTACAGACACCCACCACCAGGCCTGGCTAATTTTTTGTATTTTTTTTTTTTTTTTTGAGATGAAGTCTTTTTCTGTTTCCCAGGCTGGAGTGCAGTGGCGCGATCTCAGCTCACTGCAACCTCCGCCTCCCGAGTTCAAGCGATTCTCCTGCCTCAGCCTCTCAAGTAGCTAGGATTACAGGCATGTGCCACCACACCGTCTAATTTTTGCATTTTTAGTAGAGACAGGGTTTTACCATGTTGGCCGGGCTGGTCTTGAACTCCTGACCTCAAGTGATCCACCCGCCTTGGCCTCCCAAAGTGCTGGGGTTACAGGAGTGAGCCATCATGCCTGGACAACTTTTTGTATTTTTAGTAGCGACAGGGTTTCAACATGTTGGCCAGGCTGGTTTCAAACTCCTGACCTCAGGTGATCCACCCACCTTGGCCTCCCAAAATGCTGAGATTACAGGTGTGAGCCACTGTGCCCAGCCCCCATGATTTTTTTTCTGATAAAAATTTAAAATGTAGGGCCAGGCGCCATGGCTCACGCCTATAATCCTAGCACTTTGGGAGGCCGAGGCGGGCGGATCACGAGGTCAGGAGATTGAGACCATCCTGGCTAATACGGTGAAACTCCATCTTTACTAAAAATTAGCCGGGCATGGTGGTGGGCTCCTGTAGTCCCAGCTACTTGGGAGGCTGAGGCAGGAGAATGGCGTGAACCCAGGAGGCGGAGCTTGCAGTGAGCCGAGATCGCTCCACTACACTCCAGCCTGGGCGATAGAGTGAGACTCTGTCTCAAGAAAAAAAAAAAAAAATTTAAAATGTATTGTCAGTGTAGAACTTTATATATATATATATATATTTGAAAAATCTATGGCAGAACAATATTAAAATGTCACTGTTTTCATCTCAGGTGCCTTGTCCACATTTTGCGAGAGACAACAGTAAAATACTCCAAAATACGTTCTTTTCATGGCCAGTGTCAGCTTGATTTATGTCGACATGAAGTTCGGTATGGCTGTTTAAGGGAAGATGAGTGCTTTTATGCCCATAGTCTTGTGGAACTGAAAGTCTGGATAATGCAAAATGAAACAGGTAGGTTTGAGTGTGACTGAGAAGTATGTCTCCTCAAGAGCAGACAGGGTTTAATGAAACAGTAATTTGGGCCTGGCGTGGTGGCTCATGCCTGTAATCCCACTACTTTGGGAGGCTGAGGCAGATGGATCACTTGAGGTCAGGAGTTCAAGACCAGTCTGGCCAGTACGGCGAAATCCCCATCTCTACAAAAAATACAAAAATTAATCGGGCGTGGTGGTGGGCACCTGTAATACCAGCTACTTGGGAGGCTGAGGCATGAGAATTGCTTAAACCTGGGAGGCAGAGGTTGCAGTGGGCCAAGATCACAACACTACACTCCAGTCTGGGTGATAATGCGAGACTGTCTCAAAAAAAAACAAAAAGGAATTTGGAGACTCCCCTACTCCATCAACCAGATGTGGTGACGCTATTGATTTTGTTCTGAGCTTTAAACTTTTGAGTTTTAGAGTTGCCTATTTTGAGTGTGTTCTCATGTCATTAATTACTGATACAAGTTGATACATGCAGTTGTTGGGAGGAAAGATTCCTCAGAAGGCACAAAGAGCTGTATTTGTGTATATTCCATTTCAAAAAAGAGTAACGTGGTATTCATCCTTGCTGATGGATTAGGATGTATGAGAATAGTTTGGAAGCTGAAGGTTCTCCACATCTGACTGCACCCAGATTGGTGGGCTGTTGTTCTTATAGATATAATTTAAAGGAAGGCTTGTACATTCCCCAGGTATCTCACATGATGCTATTGCTCAAGAATCTAAACGATATTGGCAGAATTTGGAAGCAAATGTACCTGGAGCACAGGTATTTTTCTCTTGTGTACTTTCTGCATTTGGTGTCCTTTCTGGAATTGCCTAATAGATGTTGGTTGTTGGTGGATGCAGTTAACACTTACAGTCCAGTTACTTTCTTAATGTTCATTCAGGTGAGTCATTCTTATGTGAAAAAACAATTCGCATTTTAGTTGATCATCATAAAAAAATTATGCAGCCCACAATGCCTGCCAAGAGTGTAGGACACTGTTTTCTTATTTAGTTTAATTGACAAAACAACTGGAGTTCTGGGCTTTATGGATTCTTGGAGTAAGGGGGTTAGATTATTTTTATAGTTTAGCTTTCCACCTGGCATGTCTCGTTTTTCCATTGCTCTCCCCTCAACACCCCTGACCCAAATGAAACAATTCTAGTCACCAATTTCAAAGATGAGTTTCATAAATTAAAGTTTGGCATCTATAATCTACTTTTATGATATTCTCTTACATGTGGGGGAAGAATTGGAGATTTAGTTATCAGATATAATGGTCACATCAAGCCAGATAAAAATGGGAAATTGTATACTATTGTAAAAAAATGCATCTTGATTTAGTATTTTGTCATCAGAAAACTGGTTTTCTGTAAAAAAAAAAAAAATTAAAATGAATCTTTTAATTGTTTAAGGTACTTGGTAATCAAATAATGCCTGGATTTCTTAATATGAAGATAAAGTTTGTGTGTGCCCAGTGTCTGAGAAACGGTCAAGTCATTGAACCAGACAAAAACAGAAAATATTGTAGTGCAAAAGCAAGGCATTCGTAAGTATTGTGTGTGGAAACAATTCCTATTTTGTAATTTTCTGTTTCGTAGGTATAAAATCATACACATAAGAAAAAAGTTTAAGGCTTTGAAGAGAGGAGAGAACAATAGATAATTTAGGATAATTACAGACACAAGGGAAGAGATTTTTAGGACCTAGTAGATAAGAATTCAAAAGTAGTGTTTTTCTCCTGTATTTTATCAATTTGTTTAGAGTTCGTAGGGAATGTTTGTAAATGACAATAGGAAGTGAAAATACAGAATCATAAGGTATTTCTTTTAGAAGCATTGAGAAAAAAATTCTCTGGTTCCTCAGGTACAAACTTTGTGCCTCTCCCTTTGTGTTATGTCTTTTGCTCGTGTGTCTTTGTTTTTTTCTGAACTCCATTTTTCTTAGGTGGACCAAAGACCGGCGTGCGATGAGAGTGATGTCTATTGAACGTAAGAAGTGGATGAACATCCGTCCTCTCCCCACAAAGAAACAAATGCCTTTACAGTTTGATGTACATACGTAATTTTTAAGCCACTTTTTTTTAAATTAGGCATTTCAAATCATTAGAAAATAGTAGTAATTCAGATTGAAACTCAAGCCCTTTAAATAATATTCGTCAGTAATAATGCTATTTAAATGGTTCCTCTTTGGTTTTCCTTCCCCTTTAGTATATGTATGGTTCCGTAGCAGTTTTCATATTGATTGGAATTTTATGAGTTACTTGGAAAAAGTAAATAGATAGTGGATCTGAGGAAAAGTTATGGGGACAATTTAACTTATTTTTTAGATGAATTACTTTGGGGAGGGAATGAGAGTAAATTTTATTTAATTGTGATTTCTTTGGTTTGATACCAAACCTAAGGTTTTCAGTATTATGAATGCTATTGATGAGTTTGTTTTTATCATGCCTTGTCTCTTTCACTGCAGCAAGGGATATGTAGCTACAAGACACCTAACTTTATAAGACTTTCTAAAAGTAACCCAAAGGAAAATGTTCAATGTTAGAGGAACATATTCTTCAAAAACTAGAAAATACTAGACTAACTTAAAGTTAGGATAGTATTTCATTCACACAGTGCCACATTTCATCTTGGTACACTGTAGCACCTTACCTGATCTTGAAGATGATTGTCCGAGCAAACCACTTGAGTTGTCCTGGACTTTCTTCTTCACGAGAGAGAGGGTCTGGAGAGCATCTAGAGGCACTTCACACGTGCGTTAGCAGACAGGGACACTTGGAGCATCTACAGGTAGTAAGCTCTCTACCCGGATGGAGGAAATGTAGAGGGAACTTTTTGCCCAGAGAAGCAGGGCAGATGGACTGTAGTGTCCCCGTGTAAATGAGGCCTGTCTCTGGACTGCAAGAAGGAGTTGAAGAAGAGGTGGATGTAGTTTTCACCACCTACAGTACCTTGCAGTTTTGTAAAACTTACACAAGTAACACAGTCAGTCTTTCCGAGGCGTTGGTAGGTTTGTGTTTTATCCAAAGTGGTTTTAGACTCAGATTTTATTAATGGGTTATGTAGGAGGGGGAAAGGGGTTTATTTGGAACCTTGATTTCTTGTGGTTTAAAGGATGATGGAGATAATATGTATATCAAGTACTTTGATAAAATGAGTACAACTGAGAACATCCCTGGTTCCTGAGGCAGCTGCTTAGAGTATTGGTTATTCTTTAATCTTGAACATGGTGTACTACTGTGCAACATTACAGTAGCTTATTTCCTCTTTTTTTTCACCTGCCATAGTAGGTATTGCTAAGGGACTTTTTTTCTTTTTTTTTTTGCATTTTTTCTTGCTCTGTCACCCAGGCTGGAGTGCAATGTTGCGATCTCCGCTCACCGCAACCTCCACCTCCTGGATTCAAGCAATTCTTCTGCCTCAGCCTCCCGAGTAGCTGGGATTACAGGCGTGTGCCACCATGCTCAGCTAATTTTTGTATTTTTTTTTTTTTAGTAGAGACGAGGCTTCACCATGTTGGCCAGGCTGGTCTTGAACTCTTGACCTCAAGTGACCCACCTGCCTTGGCCTCCCAAAGTGTTGGGATTACAGGCGTGAGCCACCGTGCCCGGCCCGGGACCTTTTTTCTTAAAGAAGAAATTATACTGTGTGCACGTATGTGTGTAGAGAGTGTGGTGAGGCTTAAAGACAATGGGCTTCAAAGTCTGCCAGAAGGGCCCCAGTCAAGTTATTCAGCCTCAGTTTGCTCACCTGTAATTGGGAATAATTATGTGCGATGGTGTTATGTAAACACCTGGCACAGTGCCCGGCCTTCTCCTTTACCTGCTCTTCTTCCTGCTCCTTATCATTGGGCTTTGAAAGACTGTGGTAAATGTTTCCCTAGTAATATGACTAAGTACTTATTGGGATTTGATGGGGGAAAGAATATGACTATTTTATCCAGTACTGACTTTATGCAGAAGATTTTAAGGGTGAGGTCACTGACATTGGTCCAAGGGAGGAAATGTGCAGTGTTAAGGGGGCTGACCCAAAACTCTGAAAAACGTGACAGATGCTAAGCATTTAATGTCACACAAGCTAAATAATGTAGGGCCAGCTCCCGTTGAAGCACAAACTAAGATAAACTAATAATTAGTTGTACTAGGATTTATACCTCATACAGACAAGTAGGTTGATGGTATTCAAGAATGCGTTCTTGGTGATGGAGGTTTTCTTGGTTCCTGGCTCATGATTCTTAGGGAAGTCTGCGTTCTGCTGATCACGATCACTTTATTTTCTTACCAGTATCACTGTATTTACTTTGTTAAATAAAAACACAAATAACCTGAAGAGGTATTATTTGAAAGCTATGTAACTCCATGGTATGGCTAGTGTGATAATTGTCTTCTGATAATGCATATGTAGTGAATTATAGCCGAGGTTAGTTTCCAGTACTGGTTATAAGTTACATTTCTGAAATGTTTTGGGCACTGTTCAGTACCTTTTGGAGTAGCCTGCAGTTTCTTTACTGCTTTCAAGTGCTGATGTGGAGGAATCATTAGTGTTGGACAGGGGAACAGGAGCTGCCAGACTGAGAGGGCCAGAGATGTTCATTGTGGAGTTCAATGTTCTGAGTAAGTGAGTTTGTAGACATTTTCTTGTAAGAAAATGTTCCATGCTTTACTCTGTTTTGGACATTTTCTTTTGAAAAATTTTGGGATAGAAACCTTAATATCATTTCATATATTTAGAGCATATAGTTAATTTGAATAGAGTCAAATTAATCTTACTTTAGAATTTGATTACTAAGTATTAGCATGGATAATAATGCTTCTTTTGCTTAAATTAAAAATTAGGCAGTTTTACTAGGTGTACTTTGTCTTAATCATATTCCTGTTTTTTTATACAGCTGTGCAACCATATTGCTTCTGGGAAAAAATGTCAATATGTTGGAAACTGTTCCTTTGCTCATAGTCCTGAGGAAAGAGAAGTTTGGACTTACATGAAGGAGAATGGGAGTAAGTTAATCTTTTAGCTGTGTCCTTGAGCTAGCTTGCCTGAAAGTTCCTTTCCTCTCTATAAATATGCCAGCTTCCTGTGAACACAGAAAGCAGTTTGCATTCTAAATGGTTGCCCCGTTTCATCAGTAGCTCTGTTGGTGATGATGCCTGGAAAATGTAGGCACAGCCTCAGTGGGGTGGAATGTGGCATCTGATCTGTGTTTGGTTAGGTCAGATTTGGATATAATATATAGGTCTGCATCCTTACATGTAATAGATGTATTCCTAAAAAATGGCCGGGGGAAGTTCAGTACTCCCTTGACGGTTTAAATCAGATCATCTGCTCATATTGGAAATAGTTTGCCCTCTGAATTAACCAGGTTAGAATTAGGGGTTTCTTCAGGGAGGCATTAGTAATCAAACAGGCTCAGAATCAGAGGTCCAAAGAAAGAATGTTTATTTTGGTCAAATTCCAAGTTTATTGTGGGAGCCTTTGAGAGGAGCCACAGACAACCTTTCACTTTTGACCATAAAATGTTTTACTACAAGGATCATTATTCTTTAATCTTAAGTAAACTGATGAAAGGTATACTGACTGCAGTCTCTGGATTATAAGAACCAACCAGATTTGACTGTCGCCTGCCATGTTTCAACCACATAGATCGTCAGTGGTGTGTGGAGGGATTCCCTCTAGCTGTCTTGCTGGGAGTGAGGCCATGCACTCCGGCCTGACTGAAGATGCCCTTGCGCACGAGGCTTTTGCAATGACTCCTGCCACCACTGGTCTTAAGGAAGAAGCATTTCTAGTTTAGCTCTAATCTTTGCCTGATGATACATTGTTAGAAACCATTAGGCAGACAACAAAGCCAAGTTTTGACCAGATCCTCATTACCAGAGTTTTTAGCACAGTGGTTCTCAACTGGGAACAAATTTTGCCACTCCCCTTCCCTGTGGACATTTGGCAATGTCTGGAGATATTTTCATTGTCATGATTGGCAGAAGTTGCTCAGGCATCTAGTGGGTAGAGGCCAGGGATGCTGCTCACCATCCTGTAACGCACAGGGCATGCCCCCAGCAAAGAATTCTCTAGCCAGAATGTCAACTGCATGGAGGTTGAGAAACCTCGGCTTTAGCACTTGGCAATAATGCAGAATACACCTGTTCTTACCATAGGAAGCAACTGGCAGCCACTGCCCAGGACTTGGTCATGGTTGTCTTGTCAGTTGCAGCCCAGCATATCCGCCCTCTGGGACTGTGGCTTGACTGATGGACTCCCATCAGGGTCAGAATCTTGGTCCAGTAGTAGTATGTTTCTCATCTTTCTCAGTAAGCAGTGAGGAGTGTATTAGCTCCAAGTCCCCCAAGCCACGTAAGTAGCCTTGTGTGGTTCTGGCTCTGACACTGAGTGTGGAACGTAGGGCGACAGAGGCAGTGGTGAGGCTTTTGTGACAATACCGTTTATAATGGTTTCTGTGTTTTAAACATCCCCAAAGTGTCGTGCAAATGCAGGGAGGGGTTAATTAATCCTGAGAACTAATATTTGCCATCTAACAGTCCTGAAAGTAGTTCTTATGCATGAGAGTTTACCTGCTGCTTGAACTGGGTGATCTCTCCATGTCTAATATAATAGTCTCCTTCAGCCCCCTTGAGTTTCTTTTGAACTGTATGCTGACTGATACAAAATATGGACACAGTTGCATGTATTTAAATGGTGTTTAGTTGCTGCTGCTGAAAGTAATTCATTTTTCTTTAGTACAAGATATGGAGCAGTTTTACGAACTATGGCTCAAGAGTCAAAAAAATGAAAAAAGTGAAGACGTAGCCAGTCAGTCAAACAAGGAAAATGGAAAACAAATTCACATGCCAACAGATTATGCTGAAGTTACAGTGAGTACCGTGGGTCATTTACCCTCTCTTTGCTGAGCCATTGATGGAGCCTTTCTTTTCCTTTTTCTTTTTTTTTGAGATGGAGTCTCGCTGTGTCACCAGGCTGGAGTGCAGTGGTGCGATTTCGGCTCACTGCAACTTCCACCTCCCTGGTTCAAGCAATTCTCTTGCCTCAGCCTCCCAAGTAGCTGGGATTATAGGCTCGCACCACCATGCCCAGCTAATTTTTGTATTTTTAGTAGAGATGGAGTTTCACCATGTTGGCCAGGATGGTCTCGATCTTCTGACCTTGTGATCTGCCTGCCTCGGCCTCCCAAAGTGCTGGGATTACAAGTGTGAGCCATCATGTCCGGCCTTTCTTTTCTTTCCCATCTTCTCCAAAACCCGGCTCCCTCACTCACTGCCTGCCCTTCTCTGTTCTGTGTCTTCATCTTCTCTCTCTAGTGGTTTCCTGCCACTAGCTTAAGTCTCCTCATGTGAAAAAATCCTTTCTTCAATCCTTCTGACTTTGGAGCCAGAGAATCGTAAGTCCAAGTCCTGGTTTCTCTCCTTACTTGCCTGGCACCCTGGGCAGATTATTTATGTCTCCGAGTGGGGTTGTCCTGATGGATTAGTGAAGTATGAGGAGTCTGTGACTCTTCCCTAGTGGGAGGCCCCAGCAGGTGGCTCAGGAATGTGTGCTGTCTACCCCGCTGGACCTTACATTCCCCGCTTAAGCCTGCAGTCTGGCCTCTCCCTCTATGGTTCTTGGGGACATTAAGTTACCAGTGGTCTGTTAACTGTTTTGATTTTCTTTTAAAAATTTCAAAAAAGTGAAGAGGATAATATAACAAATATCTTGAGCCCACCATTGCAAGTTAACTGATGTTAACAATTTGTTGTAGTTCCTGCTGTAAAATAAATAAAATGCTACAGATAAAGTTGGAACCCCATATGTTACCCTTCCCAGGGGAACAGATCCAGTGTGTATTTTTCCAGGCCATGTTTACCTATGGATGACACATTTATTCTTTTTTTTTCTTTTTGAGATGGAGTCTTACTCTGTTGCCCAGGCTGGAGTGCAATGCGGTAGTCTTGGCTCACTGCAACCTCTGCCTCTCGGGTTCAAGCGATTCTCCTGCCTCAGCCTTCTAAGTAGCCAGGGATTACAGGCGCCTGCCACCACGCCCGGCAAATTTTTTGTATTTTTAGTAGAGACGGGGTTTCACCATGTTGGCCAGGCTGGTCTCAAACTCCTGAGCTTGTGATCCACCCGCCTCAGCCTTCCAAAGCTGTGGGATTACAGGCATGAGCCACTGTGCCCGGCCAACACATTTATTCTTTTTTTTTTTTTTGTGAGACAGAGTCTTGCTCTGTCGCCCAGGTGGGAGTGCAATGGCGTGATCTTGGCTCACTGCAACCTCTGCCTCCCAGGTTCAAGCAATTCTCCTGCCTCAGCCTCCCGTGTAGCTGGGACTACAGGTGCCGGCCACCACGCATGGCTAATTTTTGTATTTTTAGTAGAGATAGAGTTTCACCATGTTGGTCAGGCTGGTCTCAAACTCCCGACCTCGCGTGATCTGCCTGCCTCAGCCTCACAAAGTGCTGGGATTACAGGCGTGAGCCACCGTGCCCAGCTACATTTATTCTTAAATAATCTATAGTTCTGCTTGATGTGGTTTTAAAAGTTTACATAAGCATATGTGTTACTGCCCTTATTTCTTGTTTTTTGGCACCTCCATCTCTCTATTGATTCAGTCAGATCCAGTTTCACTGCCCATTGCAGGCCTTGTGTGTGGCCTGGCCTTCCCCAGCATCTCTCTGCTTGTGACATGCCCTGTGAATTTCTACCTTTGTCACATTGATTCCCTTGCTACCTTTACTTAAGTGCTCCTTGGTGTTTATTTTATTATATATATATTTTTTTCTTCCTTTTTTTTTTTTTTGAGACAGGGTCTCACTCTGTCATCTAGGCCGGAGTACAGTGTCACAGTTATGGCTCACTGCAGCCACTACCTCCTGGGCTCAGGTGATCATCCGACCTCAGCCTCCTGAGTAGCTAGGACTGCAGGTGCTCGCCACCACGCCTGGCTAATTTTTGTTTTTTTTGTAGAGATGGGGATTTTGCCATGTTGCCCACGCTAGTCTCAAACTCCTGTGCTCAAGCACTCCTCCTGCCTCGGCCTCCCAAAGTGCTGTGATTATAGGCGTGAGCCACTGCGCCCAGCTGCTCCTTGGTGTTTCTAGAGCAGGTCACCTCGACTTGTTGGATCATAAGGCTTACCTGGGGCCGGGCATGGTGGTTCATGCCTGTAATCCCAGCAATTTGGGAGGCTGAGGCGGGTGGATCACCTAAGGTTAGGAGTTCGAGACCAGCCTGGCCAACTTGGCGAAACCCCCTTCTCCACTAAAAATGCAAACAATTAGCTGGGCATGGTGGCAGGTGCCTGTAATCCCAGCTACTTAGGAGGCTGAGGCAGGAGAATTGCTTAAACCTGGGAGGTGGAGGTTGCAGTGAGCCAAGATCGCATCACTCCACTCCAGCCTAGGCAACAGAGTGAGACTCTGTCTCAAAAATAAACAAATAAATAAATAAATAAGGCCTATCTGGGGTGTTTCATAATAAAGAGTCCTAGGGCTGGGCGTGGTGGCTTGCATCTGTAATCCTAGCCACTCAGGAGGCTGAGGTGGGAGGATCACTTAAGCCCAGGAGTTCAAGGCTGCATTGAGCTATGATCGCACCACCGTACTCTAGCCTGGATGACAGCAAGACCATGTCTCTAAAAAAATAAAGTAATAAAAAGTCTTCATTTATACCCCACAATGAATGAGTTCAAATCTGTTTTTACCCAGTGTTGCAGATAATTATTTCCCAGGACATTTGGGAAATACTATCCAACACTTACAGTTTGCATCTGTTGTAGCACTTAAATCCCCTCATAGCAGTTCCTTTTGTATAGGTCTGTTCCCCACAGGGGCAGTGTCTTTACATTCCTGATGCCACAGCAGGGGCTCAGTTCACGTACACTGAATGGAGCTGTTGCCCGTCCTTTTGGAGTTGGCATGTCCTGTTCTTTCCCATCCTCTCTGCTTTTCCTCATGGTGTTAATTCTTCCCTGAATCCTTGTTTGCACCTGCCTCTTGTTCTCCCAGCAAACATCCTTGTTTGCATACCAGCTCCTATTGCCTCTTTACCGGAGATTTCCTGGACAGCTGGCAGCATTTGTCACCCTTCTTCTCTGTGTCCTGAGTGCTGGCTTGCTTCCCCAGGCTGTGGTCCTTTCCTTGTCCCTATTTCTAACCTGAGTTTTATGTCTTGCCTGGCTCTCCCACCAGCCTGGGCCCCCTGGAATTGAGTCTGGATCTTAGATCAGGTGACTGATGGGACATGTGTCTTTGCTGCACATCAGGTGGACTTTCACTGCTGGATGTGTGGGAAAAACTGCAACAGTGAGAAGCAGTGGCAGGGCCACATCTCCTCCGAGAAGCACAAAGAGAAGGTTTTCCACACCGAGGACGACCAGTACTGCTGGCAGCACCGCTTCCCAACAGGCTATTTCAGTATTTGTGATAGGTATGTAGGTTTCTACAGTTTTTCCGTGTCAGAATTGCTGATCTCAAATTTTCATGGACTTGTCAGCTGACACGGAATACCTGGGTGTTAAAGTTCTAATGTTGCTGTGCTCTGACAGATCCTGAAGAATTCTTGGGTTTTGGCTCAAAGTGTTTCGTTGCTCACCAAACCATTCCTTTCACTCTTCTTAGGTTATATGAAAAGATTTAATAGTCTTCCAATACTAATTTGAAATGTCTTAGGATAATTGAATAGAGAAGCATGTTCATTCCAATTTGCCCAAATGACCTTTGCGTTCACAGCTGTGATTCTCAAACCCTTTGCCACAAGCTTTGCTCACAGTAAATGTTCATCAGATTTGAAATGGCTTTTACATTATATTTAAAATCTAGAACTTAGATCAAAGGAAGATGTTAGTATGTATCACTCCTTTGTTTAAGTTTTCTTAGAAAATATTTCAATGCGGCCGGGCATGGTGGCTCACGCCTGTAATCCCAGCACTTTGGGAGGCTGAGGCGGTACGGTCACTTGAGGCCAGGAGTTTGAGACCAGCCTGGCCAACATGGTGAAACCCTGTCTCTACTAAAACTACAAAAATTAGCCGGGCATGGTGGCAGGTGCCTGTAATCCCAGCTACTCAGGAGGCTGAGGCAGGAAAATCACTTGAACCCAGGAGGTGGAGGTTGTAGTGAGCCAAGGTTGCACCACTGCACTCCAGCCTGGGCGACAAACAGTGAGACTCTGTCTCCAAAAAAAAAAAAAAACAAAAAAAAAAAAAAAAAGTTTTTCAGTGAAAAACTAAGTAATTCTGAATTGCTTATTTTATTAAGTCACTGTTAATATTTAATGCCCTAATTTAGATCCATGTGATCCTTAAAACTATTGAAGACATTTTTTCTTTGATGCCACCTCTGATTTCTTTCTACTACATCAGGAACAACTATAGTCTTTTTTTCTCCTATCAGTCAGTACTTTTCATAGAGTACATTTAAATAAAGTACTGATTTTTCTATTGTAGATGTCATGGCTATAAAATATTTACCTTTCTAGGCTTGAGATTCCTAACTAAAAGTTGTATGCAAATCATAAAGCTAGTGAAGTATAGAGTTTCAAGAATCATGACACGATTTTTAGAAACAACTTGTGGACACTGAGCAGCTGACTTGTCCTCACAGGTATATGAATGGCACCTGCCCAGAAGGAAACAGCTGTAAATTTGCACATGGAAATGCCGAACTTCATGAATGGGAAGAAAGAAGAGATGCCCTAAAGATGAAGCTCAACAAAGCACGAAAAGATCACTTAATTGGCCCAAATGATAATGACTTTGGAAAATATAGTTTTTTGTTTAAAGATTTAAACTAATATGCTGGCTTTTATGTATGATACCTAATCAGAGCATTGACCATAAAAATTGAAAGTCTTCTAAGGCACATAGCAGAGGAGCTGCAGATTTTCTGCTTGTATTGGCGTATATCGTTCCTCCTGAGCAGCAACCCACAGTAGGTAGGAAAATGGGCTGTTTCACAGGCCTGGCCACGCTCTCACGGAACCATTGGCATCAGATGGTGAAGTGACTGCTACCCGGTTGCCATCTGTTGAACAGACTTTTGGATGAAGTGTGTTGGGGAAGAGGATAAGGTTATATTTAGGACAACTTTTTGAGTTGGTCCTTCATATAAGAATCATGACGGTAAGAGAATAAACACTTGTACTGGGATCAGAATACATGATGGATGAAATTCTTTACATGTTTTAGCAGAATGAATTTGTTTAATATAATAAAGTTTGCTACTTATCTGTATGTAGGTTGCTAAAAAGGATTTTCTTAACTCAGATTTTAAGCCAAATAACCATTTAACACTAGTATTTGTTAAATGGGGTATTTTTCTGTATTTGTATGTTTCACTATAATAAGGGAATTAAGGATAATGTGCATTGAGAATATTTTGAAAAATAATTAATTGACTCAAATTTTATTTCTTGGTCTTTTGCTGTTTAAATGATGATTTTGAAAGATTAAACCTGTACTGTTGGTATTGTGTTAGTGTATGGACCAATACTGCCTGTAATAAAGATTTTATATATAGATGCCTTTCATTTTTTCCTGTGGTCCTTTCCCACAAAGAATTGTTGAAACTGGGTACAAAAATCAAGTTGGTTTTTTCAAAAACATTTTCATTTAGGCAGTGACTGACAGAATGCAAACTGGGACATGAAAGCAGCTTTTGACTTCGTCCTCCTCTCCTCCGAATTTGGGCTCCAGGACTCTTACTGATCGGCTCGTCTAGGTAGCTCTTCCTGGGGCTTCTGTGTTTCATTCAAATGAGCTACACGAGCAGGGAGAAAAAATGGTCAGCTGGTAAGACTTGGGCTGGAATACCACCAAGATGGCTGTTTGGCATAACACCTTTGATAGGGCTCAGAGACTTTAAAGTCAGGATCTGCTGGGCTGTGATGTAGCAAGCGTTTAAACCCTTAATCAAAGTCACTTCCTCATGGGGACGTTGAATGTGTGGGATGTGGGGAAACAGAAAAGGGTCTTTTTTCTGTGTGAGCCGACCAATGGAGAGGAGGGCATGGCTGCAAGGAGTGAGAAATGGACTGACATGGGATACCATCTGTGACTCTTTAAAAATACTAGGAGAGTCTGGTTCCCTCCATGTGTCAGGGGGCAGTGGAGGCCAGTCACTGAACAAGGGGCATCAGGAGTGCATCTTTTTATTTATTTATTTATTTTATTTTTTAGACGGAGTCTCGCTCTGTCGCCCAGGCTGGAGTGCAATGGCACGATCTCGGCTCACTGCAAGCTCCGCCTCCCGGGTTCATGCCATTCTCCTGCCTCAGCCTCCCTAGTAGCTGGAACTCTAGGCGTCCGCCACCACGCCCGGCTAATTTTTTTTTTTCCTTTTTGTATTTCTAGTAGAGACGGTTTCACTGCGTTAGCCAGGATGGTCTCCATCTCCTGACCTCATGATCTGCCCGCCTCGGCCTCCCAAAGTGCTGGGATTACAGGCGTGAGCCACCGTGCCCGACCCAGGAGTGTATCTATCTTTCGTTTTTTTTTTTTTTTTTGAGATAGAGTCTCACTCTGTCACCCAGGCTGGAGTGCAGTGGCGCCATCTCGGCTCACTGCAAGCTCCGCCTCCCGGGTTCACGCCATTCTCCTGCCTCCCGAGTAGCTGGGACTACGTTGAGCCACCGCGCCCGGCCTCAGGAGTGCATCTTAACTGCAAAAATAATCGTGTGTTAGGGTGATGTTTTCTGTAGAATGAAATGGTAATGTTATTCTGCTGAGTTTCCCTAGTCTGATGATGGTTGTTACATTTTTTTCCTTCCATGTACTTTCTCCCAAACTCCTTATATCCTCTTCTTCCAGGGAGAATAGATAATAAAAAGTTGTCTCTGGGCCAGGCACAATGGCTCACACCTGTAATCCCAGCATTTTGGGAGGCCGAGACAGGAGGACCACTTTAGGTCAGGAGTTCAAGACTAGCCTGGTCAACATGGTGAAACCCCATCTCTATTAAAAATACAAAAATTTGCCGGGTGTGGCGGCGGGCACCTGTAATCCCAGTTACTTGGGAGGCTGAGGCAGGAAAATCGCTTGAACCCGGGAGGTGGAGGTTACTGAGATCAGACCGTGTCTCACTCTGTAGCCCAGGCTGGAGTGCAATGTCATGATCTTGACTCACTGCAACCTTTGCCTACCGGGCTCAAGCAATCTTCCCACCTCAGTCTCCCGAGTAGCCGGGATTACAGGCACACACCACCATGCTTGGCTAATTTTTGTATTTGTGGTAGAGATGGGGGCTTCACCAGGTAGGTCTCGAATTCCTGGTCTCAAGTGATTACCCCACCTCAGCCTCCCAAAGTGCTAGGATTACAGGTGTGAGCCACTGCACCCAGCCTGTTTAATGATTAAAAAGCCAGTTGCTTTACCCTTTGCAATCTAGGCTAAAAACAACCTTTGACGATCATATGAGTGTTGAGATTTTTTTTCCAAACTCTCCCTGCATTTTCTGTGCTTCAGCTTTCCACCTTCTCAGCAATTCTCTAAGCTCTGAACCATCTTTTTGGTAAATTCCATTTCTGCTAACTCAGCCAGTTTCATGCTCTGGTTTGCAGCTAAGAACCCTGCCTGCCACACAGCCTTGGTCTCAGCATTAGGAAGTCAATGTTAATTACTCTGGTGAGATCACACCCCCATCTTACAAGTGCTGGGTTTGCAGCAGCTTTGGAGAACAGCATGGTGCGCGGGGAGGTGGAGGGGAGGATAAAAGGAAAGGGGAAAAAAAGTGAACAAGCAAACTCCAATCCCATTTTATTAGTAGAGGAAAGTAATAACTAGTGTGTCAACTTAGGCATGTTATCTGATTTTTTTTTAATGTTTAAAAAATGATTGAGATACAATTCACTTGACAAACTTCACCATTTGTAAGCATACGATTCAGTGGTGTTTAGCATATTCACAATGTTGTGCTATAATCACCACAATCAGTTTTAGAATATTTTCATATTCTAAATAAAGCCCACACGCCTTAGCCATCACTCCCAGAATCTACACACTCGTCCTGCCTCTCAAGCTGTGGACATCCATTAACCTGCCTTCTGTCTCCAGGGATTCTCCTGTCCTAGACATTTTGTATAAATGGAATAATATATGTGGCCTTTTATGACTGGCTTCTTTCTTTAGCATAATTCTCCAATGTTCACCTGTGTCGTGGCATGTATCAGTACTTCATTACTTTTTTTTTGAGATGGAGTTTCGCTCGTCACCCAGGCTGAAGTGCAGTGGCACAATCTTGGCTCACTGCAACCTCTGTCTCCTGGGTTCAAGGAATTCTCCTGCCTCAGCCTCCCGAGTAGCTGGGATTACAGGCATACACCACCACGCCCAGCTAATTTTTTTGGTATTTTTGGTAGAGACGGGGGTTTCACCATGTTAGTCAGGCTGGTCCTGAACTCCTGACCTCAGGTGATCCACCTGCCTTGGCCTCCCAAAGTGCTGGGATTACAGGCATGAGCCACCGTGTCCGGTGGTACTTCATTACTTGTTATAGCCACATAATACTCCACTGTTTGGATGGACCACATTTTAAAAAAATCCATTCATCGGCTGATGGACATTTGGGTTGTTTCTGCTTTTTGGCTATTGTGAATATCAACAGTGCTCTTCAAGAGTTGTGACCTCAGTTTTGTTTGGCTGTAGTGAGCTGTCGCATCTGCCCAGAAGATGTGGAGGCTGCAGGTGAATCTTTTCTACCCTCAGAGACCCCTTCTCTGCACAGTGTTCCCACCCTGTGACTGAGGTGTCCTGGGCAGGGGGGCTGCTGCCCAGATGTGCCCACCCGTCTCCATCACTCACCCTTCCTGGAGCTTCCTATCCTGTGAGGACTGTTTGCATAGAGCCCCCAACCTTTGTTTTGATTTTTGATTTAGTTCTAGGGACCCGCACCAATTAGGAAACTGAAGGAGAGCAGTTAGGGCAGATTTCAAATATTCTTTTTTTTTTTTTTTGGTTTTTTTAGAGACAGGGTCTTGCTCTGTCCCCCAGGCTGGAGTACAGTGGCACAACCTTAGCTCACTGTATCACTGTAGCCTCAACCTTCTGGGCTCAAGTGATCCTCCTGCCTAAGCCCTCCAAGTAGCTAGGACTACAGGCATGCACCACCATGCCCAGCTAATGTTTTTTGTATTTTATTTTTTCTAGAGTTGACATCTCACTATGTTGCCCAGGCTGATCTCCAACTCCTAGACTTAAGCAATCCTCTCACCTTAGCCTCCCAAAGTGCTGGGATTACAGGTTCTCACCTGTACGGTGCCTGATGCCTCAAACACTCTTTAGCTGGCCTGGGGAGATGAGAATACACACTGCTTTATCTGATGCAAGGGATGAATACCCATTTCTAGAAAGCCCATTCTGTGGTGATGATATAAAGTCTCCAAGAACACAAGCACCATTGTCCAGAGTACCCAGGCCAAGGGCCTGCCCTTTTCTTCTGCATAATCTGCTGTCTTGTGTTGTTAGGCATGTCCTGTTTTGTAAGTAAAGGCTTGGAAGCTTTCAAAATTAATAAGCATTGCCAACATGGTGAAACCCCATCTCTACTAAAAACACAAAAATTAGGCTGGGGGTGGTGGCTCACGCCTGTAATCCCAGCACTTTGGGAGGCTGAGGTGGGCGGATCACCTGAGGTTGGGAGTTTGAGACCAGCCTGACCAACACGGAGAAACCCCATCTCTACTAAAAATACAAAATTAGCCAGGTGTGGTGGCGCGTGCCTGTAATCCCAGCTACTCGGGAGGCTGAGGCAGGAGAATCGCTTGAACCCAGGAGGCGGAGGTTGCGGTGAGCCGAGGTCGTGCCACTGCACTCCAGCCTGGGCAACAAGAGTGAAACTCCGTCTCAAGAAAAAAAAAAAATACAAAAATTAGCTGGGCATGGTGGTGTACGCCTGTAGTCCCAGCTACTTGGGAGACTGAGGCAGGAGAATCTTTTGAACCTAGGAGGCAGAGGTTGCAGTGAGCTGAGGTTGCACCACTGCACTCCAGCCTGGGCGACAGAGCAAGACTCCGTCTCGGGAAAAAAAAAAAAATCAAAATTAATAAGCATTAGTTCTCTCTGGCTGCAAAGAAGGATTAATATTGAGCAAATACATGGCCATGCATCACAGTGACACGTTCTGAGAAATACATTGTTAGGTGATACCAGTGTTGTGTGAACATCCATAGCGTACACTCATACAAACCTACACAGTATAGCCTACTACACGCCTAGGCGATTGCTATAGAGTATATGGTATAGCCTATTGCTCCTAGGCTACAAACCAGTACAGCATGTTACTATACTAAATATGTTAGGCAACTGTAACACAGTGGTATTTGTGTATCTAAATTTACCCAAACATACAAAAAGTATAGTGGTCCGGGCCTGGTGGCTTACGCCTTTAATCCCAACACTTTGGGAGGCCAAGGCAGGCAGATCAGTTGAGGTCAGGAGTTCGAGACTAGCCTGGCCACCATGGGAAAACCCCATCACTACAAAAAATACAAAAATTAGCCAGACATGGTGGCACACGCCTGTAATCCCAACTACTTGGGAGGCAGAGGCATGAGAATTGTTTGAACCCAGGAGGTGGAGGTTGTAGTGAGCCGAGATGGTGCCACTGCACTCCAGCCTGGGTGACAGGGCGAGACTCTGTCAAAGAAAAGAAAAGAAAAGGTACAATAAAAACAGTATCATAATTTTCTGGGACCACTGTCACAGCACATGACACATATATATTCCTCTGCCCCATTCCCTCCTCAAACCCTGAGCAACTTGATGTTGGTATAAAAAGTGGCCACGAGGCTGGGCGTGGTGGCTCTCGCCTGTAATCCCAGCACTTTGAGAGGCCGAGGTGGGTGGATCACCTGAGGTCAGGAGTTTGAGACCAGCCTGGCCAACATGGTGAAACCCTATCTCTGCTAAAAATATAAAAATTAGCCAGGTGTGGTGGTGGGCACCTGTAATCCCAGCTACTTGGGAGGCTGAGGCAGGAGAATTGCTTGAATCCAGGAGACGGAGGTTGCAGTGAGCCGACACGGTGCCACTGCACTCCAGCCCGGGTGATAGAGTGAGACTCCATCTCAAAAAAAAAACAAAAAAAAAACGTGGCTACGGAAAGCTCAGATACAAGTTGGTGTGGACAAGTTAGGGCTGATCTAACCTTTGAAAAGTAGTACAGCCTGACCCCAGAGGCCTAGTGTATTTTGAAACAAATTTATAACTGTTTCAGAAGAACGTTCTGGGCCAACTGCAGTGGCTCAGACTTGTGATCCCAGGACTCTGGCAGTCCAGAGCAGGAGGATCACTTGAGGCCAGGAGTTCAAGACCAGCCTGGGCAATACAGTGAGATCCCATCTCTACAAAAAATAAAAAAGAGAACGTTCTGCTGCCAGAGCAGGGCCCCAGTTGCTCAGAAAGTGAAGAGGAAAGGAGGCATTCTTTTATTAATCCAGGGTGGTTTTCTGGTCAGTAAGACCCTGCCTTGCATTTGCTCACAAAGGACTGTGGGTTTCGTGAGATTAAACCACAGACAACAAAAGTACTTTGGACCTTATGAAGCCCTGTGCAAATGTCAGATGTCTTATGGAAGTGTAGGGTAAATTCTGTTCCAGCAAGCTACAGTGGATGAGGACACTGGTGACTTTTGACCATATTTATTTTCTTTAGCAATAAATTGTGTAACTGTAATCCACACAAACGAATCAACAGAAGTATAAATGGCAAATTAGAAAGTTAAAAAAACTCTAACTATATATTTTTTCTCTTAGCTTTTTAAAACAAGATTAACACTGTATGGTTGGGTTTGTAACATAGATAATAAGGGTAATAATAACACAAAACAGGGATGAGGGACAAGTTAAAAATAAAGGAATTAATGTTATACTAGAAAATAGCTACTTTCTACAAAAGAAGGCAGTAAAGAAGAAACAAAAAGATGTGACAGGTGGGCACAGTGGCTCATGCTTTTACATAATCCTAACGCTTTGGGAGGCCAAGGTGGGAGGATCGCTTGAGCCCAGGAGTTCAAGACCAGCCTAGGCAACATGGAGAGAACTTGTCTCTACAAAAAAAAAAAAAAAAATTGGCTGGGCGTAGTCGCACACATCTGTGTTGCCTACTACTTGGGAAGCTGAGGGGGGTGCATCGCTTGAGCTGGGGTTGTCAAGGCTGCAGTGTGCTATGACTGCGCCATTGCACTCCAGCCTGGGTGACACAAGACCCTGTATCAAAAAACAACCAAAAAAAAGGTGACATATAGAAAACAAGTAGTAAAATGGTCGGTGTACATGAACTCACAACATGTTGGGCCTGGGTGGTTGACACATTAAATGTCTGGCCAACTGAGCAAGACAGCCATTGATTGCCCCATTCTACATCCACAGAAGCAGAACCAGACAGGAAGTGATGAGATTTGCACCGGGGTAACATAGCTGACCTGTGGCAGAGGTGGCGTCTCAACTACTGGCCGTTAGCTGTGCCTTTTGTTTGTGGCATAACACCATATTGCCTTAATGCCCTCGAAGTTTTATTCGTCTAGTTTGCCTTAATGCCCTCGAAGTTTTATTCGTCTAGTTTGTAGTTATTGACATTGGAAGACAAGTCCTTTTTTCTTTCTTTTTTTTGAGACAGAGTCTCTCTCGCCCAGGCGGGAGTGCAGTGGCGTTACCTCCACTCACTGCAACCTCCGCCTCCCGGGTTCAAGCAATTCTCTGCCTCAGCCTCCCAAGCAGCTGGGGTTACAGGCGCCCGCCACCACGCCCGGCTAATATATTTGTATTTTTAGTAGAGACGAGGTTTCACCATGTTGGCCAGGCTGGTCTTGAACTCCTGGTCTCATGTAATCTTCCCGCCTTGGCCTCCCAAAGTGCTGGTATTACAGGCTTGAGCCATCGCGCCCGGCCGTGTTTTTTTTTTTTCCTTCAGTTAAGTGGGGATAAAAAACGGCACCTACGTGCTTCGGGGCCTGTAGTGAGAATGGTGGACACGATTGTTGTTGTCGTTACGGCTCCTAAAACCCAGCGCGGCGAGAGGAGACTACAGCGGTGTCAAGTTTCCAAGTGTCCCCCGCGAGCCTTATCCCAAGGGAGCAGCTTCTCCACGCCCCGCGACGGCGCCTGCGCAGACTCCGTGAGCGGGGTCGTGGCCAGTGGTACCAAGGCTGGGCTGCGGGCGGGGCAGGCTTCCGCGCATTTACGTAGTGTGCAGGGCGTGGCCCGTTGGGGGCGGGGGTTTGGGCGGTGTCGGCGCCCGCCCGGACTCCGTGAGCGGTGGGCGGAGCTGCGTGCTCTGGGGTGTGAGGTGGGGCGGACCCCGCGGCGGCGGCGCGGCTGACGTGGAGCGTCCGGGTTAGTGGGTGCGGCGAGCTGCGGGATTGGGGAGCAACGGGCCGGGCCGGGCCTTCGGGCCCGAGGCGGCGGCGGCGGTATAAAGCCGGCGACTGGGAGCATGTAATGTCGGAATGCGGAGGCCGCGGCGGCGGCAGCAGCAGCAGCGAGGACGCCGAGGACGAGGGAGGGGGCGGCGGCGGCGGCGGCCCCGCGGGCTCCGACTGTTTCAGCCCGAGCCCGGCCCCGGCCACAGCGTCCTCGGCGGGCCGGCTCCGTCGCGGGCTGCGTGGCGCCTCCCTTATGGCGCGCCAGCGGCCGGAGCTGCTCTGCGGGGCGGTGGCGCTAGGCTGCGCGCTGCTCCTCGCCCTCAAGTTCACCTGCAGGTGAGGCGGCCCGGACCCTGGGGCCCCGGTACGGCGCTCCCCCTGCTTTGCCGCTTGGAGCCTGCAGGGCCGCGTCGCAGCGGCCTCAGCCGGGGAAGTCGGGCCTGACCTTGCCCAGGACGGCTGACCTCTCCAGGAACCTGCGGCCGCGGCTTCCCACCTTCCCCTCGCCCCGGCCCGCCCGCGGACATTATGGGGAGGCTTCCGGGTGGAGCCCTGCGCCCTATCGTCCGGCTTTAGTGCCGAGGGAGGCGGGTCGGGGGCGCTCCTCACCTGTTGGAGTCACTAGGGTGGACCTGTCACTTCGGCCCGGGCTGTAGGACCCTCATTTCTCACCGATTTCATTCCCCTTAAGCTTCCGGTGTAGTGATCCACAACCGTCCGAGAGTTCCAGACCCCTTTTAGAATTCCCGCACTCATTGATCTAACGATTATTTTTATTTTGAGACGGAGTCACGCTTTGTGTCCCAGGCACGAGTGCAGTGGCGCGATCTCGGCTCACTGCAACCTCCGCCTCCCGGGTTCAAGGGGTTCTTCTGACTCAGCCTCCCGAGTAGCTCGGATTACAGGCGCGCGCCACCACGCCTGGCTAATTTTTGTACTTTTAGTAGAGACGGGGTTTCACCACGTTGACCAGGCTGGTCTCGAACTCGTGACCTCACGTGATCCACCAGTCTCGGCCTCCCAAAGTGCTGGGATTACAGGCGAGAGCCCCCTCACCCGGCCTGATCTAACGATTATTTATCTGCACCTACTATGTGCCGGACGCTCGTCCGGATGAACTTTTTGCTCCCTTGAGTGGATGGGACAGTGAACAAGTAAATATAATATAATTTTTTAAAGCTTCAGTGCTATGCAGGGCATAGAAAGGATGGCGGTGAGGAAAGACTTCCTAAGGAAGTGACATTTGAAGCTTATACAAAAAGGAGAAGGGACCAGCGCTGGGAAGATCTCGGGGGAGCGTGTCCAAGGTAGAGCGAACAGCAAATGCAGAGGTTCTGAGGCTGGACAAGCTTGTTTCCCTGGAATTCATAAAAAGGCCTGGCAGTAGGCTGGGGTGTAGGGAGTAGGAACATGAAAGCTCATGTGTGTCTTTTCAGGAATGTACACACATACAAAATTTGCTCTATATTTCAGGTGTACTTCTGGTCTCCCAAATCCACAGTGGGTCTTTTGGGATTCCAATTTATAAGATCTATATTGCTACTATGATATCTGTGATTTCACCTCGGAACATTTTTGAGTTTATTTAGCACGATATGTGGCCAGTTGTCAAAGAGGTGTCAAAAGTTTGGGGATTTTAGTGGAAAGATAAATTATAACTCTCGGTGAGCATTTTCCATAGGCCAGGTACTGTCAGCAGGGTTTCTCAGTCTTGGCACCGTTGATATTTTGGGTCAGATAATTCTGTGTTATGGGGGCTGCCCTGACCACTGTAGGATGTTGAGCAGCATCCCTGGCCTCTACCCACTAGATAACCAGTAGCACACCCCACAAGATGTAACAACCTACAATGGCTTCAGACATTGTTAGATGTCCCCTGGGAGCAAAATTGCCTGCTTGGGAACCACTGTTTCCATGAATGCGTTTATTCGTTTAGTACATAATTGAGAGCCTAGTATGGGTGTCATTTAAATCTTACAATCCCCATTAAAGTTTGAATATACTGTTATCTTTCCCAGTGCACAGATGAAGGAGTCCAGCCTTGGTGATGTTTCAGAACCTGCCCCAAAGCACACCTACGTGTTAAGTGGCTGAGCTGGAATTTGAATCCTTTATTGTCAGGACCTACTAGATTCTTAACCTTGTACTTTATTCTTGTCTCCCACAAGGACAATGTACAAAGGATTTTACAAGGTAGAGTGTTGCGAGGTGACATTTAGGTTCAAATTAGGAAGAGAGGTTTCCCCCTCCAGGGGTGTGGAGTTCATTTACATCGGTTTGTTAAAGTATAGAAATAATGGTTAATGTTTGTTCTGAGACAGCATGGCTTAATTGATATGGAAGTCCTTCCTTTGAGATTCAGAAGGAAGGAAGAGAGTAAATCCAGTTACTAGAGTAGGCAGAATGAGATCCTTTCTTGCTTCAGGCAAGGAGAGGGAACCAGTAAATGGCTGCTGCTTCATCTTCTTTCTGTGTCACTGGCAAATTTGACAGTCTTTTAATAGACTCACATTAATTTTTTAGGGTCATCTTTGATTGAATGGTGTCATGATACTGTTTATTGCTGTGCAACTGGCTAACATTTCTACCCCCCTTTTCCTCGTTCACTTTTAAAATCTTTGCTTTAATAAGGAGATAGGCTTAAGGGAGAATAGGATTTTTTTTTTTTTTTTTTTGATCTCGGCTCACCGTAACCTCCGACTCCTGGGATCAAGTGATTCTCCTTCCTCAGCCCCCCGAGTAGCTGGGATTACAGGTGCGCGCCACCATGCCCAGCTAATTTTTGTATTTTTAGTAGAGATAGGGTTTCACCATGTTGACCAGGCTGGTCTCGAACTCCTGACCTCAGGTAGTCCTCCTACCTCAGCCTCCCAAAGTGCTGGGATTACAGGTGTGAGCCACCGCGCCCAGCCTAGGATTTTTGTTTTTAATTTAATTTTTATGAACAGCTCCAGGCTTGAAATAAATGACTGCTCTCTTCAAAGTCTGTGGCTTGGCTGAGTTCAAACCATCTAATATGGAAAAGGTTGATTTGAGGTTGGGCCACAGTGAATAATTGTGCATTTCTGGGCATCTAATCTTTACTTACCTGCGTCTCTTTATCCTGCTCGCCTTTCTTTTACCTTGATTTAGAGGGAAAAAAATTGTCTGTGTGTAGATACATATGTATGTATACATGTATTTATTTTGCTTTATTCCATTTTGTAATTTCAAAGCTGCCTCGAATGGTCTTTGCAAGGAAGTGATGTAGGGTGTGAATTTCATAGGAAAATTGGGGTTTCAACAGGCCTTTTTTTTATGTTGCCCAGGCTGGAGTGCAGTGGCTATTCACAGGTGCAATTATGGCATGCTACAGCCTCAAACTGCGGGACTTAGGTAATTCTCC
This sequence comes from Pongo pygmaeus, assembly GCF_028885625.2. Lineage (NCBI taxonomy): Eukaryota > Metazoa > Chordata > Mammalia > Primates > Hominidae > Pongo > Pongo pygmaeus. The sequence goes on from NC_072391.2 coordinate 17,075,594, forward strand.
TGCCTCAGCCTCCTGAGTATAGTAGCTGGGACTATAGGCACATGCTACTGGCTCAGCAACAACAGGCCTTCTTATCTGCAACCAACTCTTGAGTTTTTTGTACCCGAGACATACCCCTCATAGCTGCAGGAAATCTTTGCTCTGTGTACAGTTTCTCTAAAATGTGAAGCAGATTGATGAGTTAAATAGAAACTCACCAATGTTTCTGATGGAGTAGAGGCGAGTGTTTCTTCTCCCTGGCCAATATTTAATTTTTGATTGGCCTTGTACTTTATCTGGCTCATTTAGGAATGCTTCTGAATATGCAGAGCAAAATTACTGAGTTGCCCTTTATCCTTTCGTTGGCTGTCAGACCTACATTTTTCCTCAGATTGCATTATTTGATGCCTACATTGTATTTTTCTTTCTTTTGAGATGGAGTTTTGCTCTTTTTTCCCAGGCAATGGCGTGGAGTGCAATGGCATGATCTTGGCTCACTGCAACCTCCGCCTCCTGTGTTCAAGCGATTCTCCTGCCTCAGCCTCCCAAGTGGCTGGGATTACAGGTGTGCACCACCATGCCCAGCTAATTTTGTATTTTTAGTAGAAATGGGGTTTCACGGTGTTGGTCAGGCTGGTCTTAAACTCCTGACCTCATGTGATCCCCCCGCCTCGGTCTCCCGAAGTGCTGGGATTACAGGCGTGAGCCACGACGCTTGGCCATATGCAGTTCGAATGGTAGAAAAGTAATTTCTCCAAAGAGCAGAATTTTGGATCTCTTGAAAACGTGTTTTTTTTTTTTTTTTTCCTTGTAGTGCCCTCCCGACCTCTTACGTGGCTATCTTCTTATCGTTCTGGTCTCAGAGCTTAAATTATAGCACCTCCCAAGCCACCACTCCATCAGAGGAGCTACCATATCCTTCTGTACATTACCTTGTTAAATTTTTCACATAGCGAGCGTTTTGTATATTTTTATCGTTTACACATTTGATGTTTTTCCTGTCTTCCTCCCCTACAAAATGATCTCCTCGACAACACACAGTGCTAACTGCCGCAGCCTCAGTGCTTGTGCCCAAAGCACAGTCACAGCTGCTCAGTAAAGAATTTTTGAATAATTGTGTAAGTGATTGAGTTTTTCAGGTTATGAAGGCATTCTGCATAGACTGAAAGCTCTCTGATTGATGGTTAAAATATTAGTTTGAGTGAATAAATAGGTGACTTGCTCTGTTGAATACTTCTGCCTGTTCTGGAATTTCATATAAATGCAGTCATAGTGCATGTAGTCTTTAGCACTTTTTTCACTCAGCATAATCATTTTGAGACTCATCCAAGTTATAGTATATATGAGTAGGTTTTGTTTTCCATTTTTATTGTGGAGTAACATTTAAGTAAACTGGGGTAAGAATATACCCCAGTTTATCATTTTACCTCATGAGTCATGCCAGCTTTCTTATGCTTACTATTTACATAGTTTTTCTTTTCCCATCCTTATGCCTTTATCCTGTGTCTTTATATTTAAGATATATCTCGTTTAGATAGTGCATAATTGGGTCTTGCTTTATCCTGTCTGGCAGTCTGCTCCTCTTAATTAGGTTGCTTCCTTTTTTTTTTTTTTTTTTTTGAGAGATGTAGTCTCTCTCTGTTGCCCAGGCTGAGTGCAATGGCATGATCTTGGCTCACTGCAATCTACGCGATTCTCCTGCCTCAGCCTCCCGAGTAGCTGGGACTATAGGCATGTGCCACCACACCCGGCTAATTTTTTGTATTTTTTCAGTAGAGACGGGGTTTCACCGTGTTAGCTAAGATGGTCTCAGTCTCCTGAGCTCGTGATCTGCCCGTCTCGGCTTCCCGAAGTGCTGGGATTACAGGCGTGAGCTACTGCGCCTGGCCCCTCCTTTTATATTTAACGTAGTTGTTGAGGTAGTTGGGTTTAAGTCTACCTTTGTGCTCCTTGTTTTCCATTCGTACCGTCTTGCTTTTGTTCTTTTCTTGTTCCTTTACTTACTTAACTTTCTTTTTTTTTTTTTTTTTTTTTTTTTTTTTTAAGATGGAGTTTTGTTCTAGTCACCTAGGCTGGAGTGCAATGGTGCAATCTCGGCTCACTGCAACCTCCGCCTCCCGGGTTCAAGCGATTCTCATGTCTCAGCTTCCCGAGTAGCTGGGATTACAGGCACCCATCACCACACCCAGCTACTTTTTTATTTTGAGTAGAGACGGGGTTTCACCATGTTGGCCAGGCTGGTCTTGAACTCCTGACCTCAGGAGATCTGCCTGCCTCGGCCTCCCAAAGTGCTGGAATTACAGGCGTGAGTCACCTCGCCTGGTCTCCTTTACTTTCTTTGGGGTTAATCTCATCGTGTTTTAGGTTTCCATGTTTATGTTCTCTATTTATCTCGTTTAGATAGTGCATAATTGGGTCTCATTTGTTTCTTAGCAAAGCTGCTCTAATGGTTTTGTGGTATGTGAGTGCAGATGCATGGACAGCTCAGGGTGTTTACTAGGGCCCTTCTACTTGGTGGGATGCAGCCTGGGCCTAGACCTTTAGGTCTTGATGGGGAAAGTTACTTCTGACCACTTGTTTGTTCAGCGTTCTTTTCTTTTTCCTCCTGATCTGTTTCTTGTGGGAAGCTCAAGTGTTCAAAAAGCCCATTTTCCAGGTAAATAGGCTGTTGCTTTGTTACTTATCTTCATTAGACTTAGGATTATGATATATATCTGGAGGAATGTATATTATTGTTGAATTGTTAGTGTTACCTGAATGCCCTGGATAAGTACAAGCCAACTCCAGCTAATAAGCTTAATGTTTTCTCAGAGTTGAGTTGATTGTAAGCATCTCCCATGGAAGTCTTGTTAGTGGTAGTTTACATGCTCCCTCACCGTAATTCTGAGCTCGCATGCTGGTGGCTCTAAAGCCCTGGAGATAAGTGGCTTCTGTGGAGAGCCAGGCTGCAGAAAAAGGAGGATGAAGTCTTTGGGGTGTGGGGAGCAGGAATATGGATTATTCAGAGACATCCTTCTCTGCTCTCCGCTGCCCTTCCAGCCTACACCTAGGGGACAGAATCTCAGAGAATTGTTTCCAACATATTATTCATGTCTTGCATTTGCTCAGCCAGATGTTGCCTTTCTAGGGCAGTGATTTTGGGACTCCATTTTCTTATTCAAAAGAGGATTTTTCTTTTAAGCTTCATTCTACTTCCACAGAGTTATTTTTAGAAGAAGATAAACTAAGCAATCTTTTCTGTGTTTGCTCTTTTTTAGTCGAGCAAAAGATGTGATAATACCAGCAAAGCCACCTGTCAGCTTTTTCTCCCCGAGGTCTCCAGTCCTTGACCTCTTCCAGGGGCAGCTGGACTATGCAGAGTATGTTCGACGGGATTCAGAGGTGGTACTGCTGTTCTTCTATGCCCCTTGGTGTGGACAGTCCATCGCTGCCAGGGCAGAAATTGAGCAAGCAGCGAGTCGGCTTTCAGATCAGGTAATGCTCACATTCAGCTTAAGAATCAAATGACTGTCAGTCCTATATGTAGGGCAGGATGTCCCCACAGAGACACCTTGCCCAACGGGCAGACTTTGCCAGGGTGAACTCCAGGAGTCCTTTCTAAGTTACAGAGCTTTCTATAAAGCAACAGGAAGGATTTCCAATTGTGGTGATTGTAGTCCGAGGCAAGTGTGGTAGCAGATTCTGAATCTCATAACACAGGCCAATGCTTATCCTGGGGTGCCATACTGTTTGGTTTCAGCATTGAAAAAGGTCGAGGGACTGAAAACCCTAGTTCTTGCATATCCATTTGATACTTGCTAGTTAGGTATTTTAGGTAAGAAAATGTATGTATGATATGACTGCATTGTAACAAGGCCGACCTTTTAAATATATGGACCAGAACTATATTCAGCAGATAAGGAATGCCACCTTTGGGCTAGGTAAGAAAGATATATAGGCAAATAAGTCACCTGTTATGGCAGTGGTTTTCAGCCCAGTGGACCCCAGTTGCACTTTAGAAAATAAGTATTTTATGATGTTCCCTTTACTTCCTGAAAGGAATTCATAGATGATAAAGTTTTCCTATACATGTAATTTCAAAATAATCTAATGCACTGATTGTAACATAGAGGTGGGGGGGGGAGAAAGTAATTTGTAACTAAATGATATATATTTTAGTACGTAAGTGCACGGTCAAAACAGGTCCATATACCTTTACGTAGAACCACTGTGAATGGGATAGTTACGAACGTAGACTGATAAAGGTGATATGTTGGTGACTTACCTGCCACATGGACATTGCTCTCAGTAATTGATCATCCTAAATGGTGAACAATCTTGGTAAAATCCTGAACTACGGAAAGCCCTTTCTGCTCTCAGTTTACATAGAAGTTGCATTCCTGAAAAATTCAGTGAACACAAAAAGCATTTTTTAGATTCACATGTAAAATGGAGCTAGGTTCTGGGCTTGGATAATAACAGTTTTTCCCCAGCATCAGTGTTTGGCAGGCATTTTGAACTTCGCTGGAATGCTATGGATGACTTTTCTGTGTGCAAGGCAGGTTTGAGTGTAGCAGGACATCTACCAACACCCCTGCCCTACATATGCACTGTAGCTTCCCCCAGTCATTGCAGCAAGCAAAAAACATCCCACAGATTTCTAAGACTGTCCTGCTCAGAACCACTGATCTGAAGTAACGTGTGTAGGCAGCCGAGTTCCAGAAGTTGATTTGGAACTGTCAGTTGGTTTTTCTTAGAAACTGTGGAGCCTTCCAAATTTAGAGAACAAAGTTCATGTTGCCCATGTTGGGCACAAGAGGGAAATCTATTGTGTTTTATTAATAAGTGTGAATTAGCTACCTTACTGTCAGCCTAAGCAGTATGTCCTTCTGAGTGATGGCATTAGTATTATAATAATGATATTCTGGTGTGTCAGGCCCCATGCTAATTCTCAATCTCTTTGCAAGCCGATGCTGTCAGCCCTGTTTTTCTGAAGCAGGACCGCAGGCGTAAGGGGTGAAGCAGTTTGTTTACGATTATGTAGTGACAGGTGGTAGGGGTTATAGTGCAATCCAGCGACTGCTGCTGCTTTTTTTTAAAAAAAATTTTCAGCTCCTTCCAAATTGAGAGTTTACTATTCCATGGACTGAGTAGGGAAAATAGTGGGTTTATTTTTGGAAACACACAGAAATCTTTTGAACTGTATTGCATGGTAAGATTGGTAAACACGGTCCAAGTCCTCACTGGACATCATAGATAAGAGTATGTCTTTCTTTTTTGTATTAGTGGTAAATGATGACCTTTGAAAACTGGAAAGTTTTTTTCATAGTTTCTGTTTCAGCGAGAGAGGAATTGTTCCATTTTTAAATTTCATCTTTTAAATCTTGGTAACTTTTCAGTTGTTATTCATAGTCATTTGAAAACCTTTTTTGGCTCTGCAGGTGTTGTTTGTGGCAATTAACTGTTGGTGGAACCAGGGGAAATGCAGAAAACAGAAACACTTCTTTTATTTTCCTGTAATATATCTGTATCATCGGAGGTAAGAACTTTTTGAATAGCGTTTCTCATTCCAGTTTAATTTGCCAGTTTATAAATGAATTTTGCATTTTTTCTGTATTAAAGTATTAGATATTCACTATAGAAAATTCAGATAATACAGATAAGCACAAATTAAATAAAAAGATCTGGATAATCCACCCCCCTTTTTAAAGCTAAACATGGGATCAGGCAGTAGTAATACTATTTCCTAAACTGATTTTCTCACTGTTTTGAGCATCTTTTCATGTCATTACACATTTTACAGCATTGTTTTTAAAAGTACCAATTACTCCAATGTATTTCAGATATCGTAAGAGTGTTTTGTAAAAATACACCAAATTTCTTATCCTTTCACCTGGAGGCATAGCAGAGTCCAGAGTGTATCTTACCATCTATTCTATTGGGAAGAAAATTACTACAGGGCACAGTCCCATGTCCACAATTCTTTTTTTTTTTTTTTTTTTTGAGACGGAGTCTCACTCTGTTGCCCAGGCTGGAGTGCAGTGGCGCGATCTCTGCTCACTGCAAGCTTGGCCTCCCAGGTTCATGCCGTTCTCCTGCCTCAGCCTCCCGAGTAGTTGGGACTACAGGCGCCCACCACCCCGCCCAGCTACTTTTTTTTGTATTTTTAGTAGAGATGGGGTTTCACCACCCATGTCCACAATTCTAAAGTCCCAAAGAGGGCTGAAAAACGGAAAGAGTTTTATTTTATCTTATTTTATTTAATTTTTTTTGAGACGGAGTTTAGCTTTTGTTGCCCAGGCTGGAATGCAGTGGTGCAATCTCGGCTCACTGCAGCCTCCGCCTCAGGGTTTAAGCAGTTCTGCTGCCTCAGCCTCCCGAGTAGCTGGGATTACAGGTGGCTGCCACCACACCCGGCTAATTTTTGTATTTTTAGTAGAGACGGGGTTTTACCATGTTGCCAGACTGATCTCGACCTAGGCTGTAGTAGAGTACAGCCCAGACCCTGCTGTGAATGATAAGTAATGTCTAAAAATCTGACTTGAAGAGTTTTGGAGATAGGAGATAGGACTTCGGACTTCCTTCAGAGTGATTGGCTTGAAGTTTGTTGAAAGTAAAATGGGTAAAGGAGATTTGATCAGTAGAGAGCTTTCCTTTTTCCTTCTAAACTTCTTGGGCCATAATCAATGGGGATTTATAGCAAACATGCACAAACAATGATTTGTGGGTTCTCTGTCACATTCCATCCCATTTCCGTGTATATAACATAAACTGTTGTCTGGCACATAGTATTGACTCCCAGGAACTATTAGATAGTATTTGGGCAAAAACACACTTTTCTACCCCATCTCTACCTCCACATTTTCCTCTGGATATTAGATGTTTGTATTTTAGTATTTGTAGTAAGAAGCCAGTTTTTGCTTAGGGACCACTAAGACCATTTTCAGATTTCTTCCCCACTTTTTGGCCAGTAACTTGGAGGTTCTGCCTTTACATGGAAGGTTCAAGTACAGGTTTTTTCGGATACAGGAATACTTTCTCAGAGTTACTGTTTTTGTTTTAAAGGTAAGTGTAAGGTGGTGTACTTAACTCTGTGCTCTGTAACGGGATGATGAGCTTTCCCTGCTGAGGTCCTTGCATTTCTTTTTGGCTTTGAAAAAAGGCATGGAAGCCTAGTGGGGGAGTAATAGTCCTTTCAAGCTGCTCAGAGGTGGACTTAACGTGATGCGACATTAAAATCAGAAGAGTTCCATGGAATCAAGTACAAATGTCATTTTGGGATATGCAGGTATACAGTATTGTCATATATATACTATTTGCTTGCTTAGCTTTTGCAGAAAGATTGAAGGGACCTCAAAGGAACTTTAGAAATATGTCCAACCTTCTTATTTTACAGATGAGGAATTTGAGGTGGTACGCACCTTGAAATGCCCGCCTCCAAACCCCTGTCTTTGCGTTGTTAGCTTTTACAAGTTACTAGGACCCTTGTAATGTCACAACAGGAAAACTCATCAAAGCCTCTTGGCCTGAGTGGTTGAGGTTTCCAGACTGGTAGCTCCTTTTTCCGGAACAAAATAAGTTAGATGCTTTTTTGATTTCTTCCTTCAAATTAAAAATTATTGGTGGTTGGTGGGGTTGGTGGTGGTGGTAATTTTTAAACTGAACTAATTTGCAGTAAGTCTTGATTTGGTAGAATTATTAACTGTCTCCCAGCTGTAATGTAGAGAATGCTGTTTGTCACTTTTTTTCATGCTAATATTCCTTTGACATCATTCTGCAGTGCACATGGAAGAATTGTGTTTATCTCATCACGTGTGTGTGTGTGTGTGTGTGAATTTCTGTCACCATGTATTATGGTATTATAATCACAGCCTTTATAAAATTCTTCACTGGGCTCTATTGTTGCTGTTAACAGTAAGCTTAATGTCAATTTCTGTTTAGAGAAAAGAACGATTATGCAGTTGTTGAATTTCACCGTAACCCCCCAGCCCTTGCCACCTACCATCCAATTATATTTGGGCAGTGTCTGTATTGTGCGAGACTGAAGAGAGGCACGTGATAATTCTGATTAGCTTAGGAGGATAACTGAATAGTGGTGGTATTACTTAGCAGCACTGAATCAAATTCTGTGTGTCCCCAGGCACAACTGGAGGGGAAAGGAAGAAAGATCATTTATACAGGTCACTGACTTCAGACCTTCACATAATTTGTTGTTGTTGTAATAAAGCTTCAAATAGGTTTAAGGTTCATTCAGTGATCCTTTGTCCGCCTATTTCTTTTTAGTAGGCCAAGGGCCGACTGTTCAACCTGTCCCTTACCTCACAGTGACTAGTAGAAGGAAAGTCTGCCCGCCTACATTGAATTGTATAGTTAAATCCTGGAATCCCTTAGCATGTGGTCAATTTCTAGGGTTGTCTTTCTGTTTTGTTTTTAAAAGAACTATTGTGGGAATAAATTTTTTTTTCAGAGATAAGACTAAATGTTCTTTGGCAATTCAGTTTGCAGTTGAATTCAAGATCATAGAAGGGTAGGGGCTGCTTGCACCTCTCCTCACCTAAAATGCTTATTCTTAATTCTCTGGTCACCTCCTGAGCAAAGCAGGCTACTGATCAGTGACTTGGTTGGATCCCAAAGCAAGACACTTTCATTTTGTGGTGGTGATAATTTTAGTTATACATTACAGGCTTAATGCATGGTGTATTATTTTTATTATTTTTATTTTTATTTTTATTTTTTGGTACTAGTTTTGGACCAATCGAATACAAAGGCCCCATGAGTGCTGTTTACATTGAGACGTTTGTCCGCCGGGTGATGAAACCACTTCTCTACATCCCATCTCAATCAGAATTACTAGATTTTCTCTCAAACTACGAGGTACTTGTCTTTCATATCTCCTCCTCCATACTCAAGGCCTTTCACTGGGTTGTATTGGATTGTTTGTATTAAAGGGGTTTAAAAAAATACCTCCTGAATTGCAGCAAGTAAAAGGTCATGTGATAGATCAGCCCCAGTTAAATGCTTTTTGAGATACTGATCCAAGAGAGTTTTAAGAGAATAGAGCACTAGCAAAGTCTTTGTTTTTCGTTAGGGAATTTTCAACACATTTTCATCTTGCCTCACAGTTAACTTAGAGTAGATGAGAATTAACTTACAATTTATGTGCAACTGCAAATTTCTAAGAATATTATTTGACACTTCTCATAGCATTGTACTATGAGATACCTGGTTTCTCTTGTCAGTTGTAGTTTGATTTTTTTGAAAACTGGAAATATGTTCCCTTCCATATTATGACGTATATAACTATTTCAAGGTCTTAATTACAGAAAGTTTTCTAACTTTCCTAATGTAGCTTCTTTCCTGCTTCCCCATTGCCAACTTCAACCCCTGTTAAATTATTATTATTATTATTTTATTATTATTTTATAATGTAAATTATTTTTATAGTATTTTCTTTTTTGAGACAGAGTCTTGCTCTGACACCCAGGCTGGAGTGCAATCTCAGCTCACTGCAAACTCCACTTCCTGGGTTCAAGTGCTTCTTGTGCCTCAGCCACCCAAGTAGTTGGGATAACAGGCAGTGCCACCACACCCAGCTAATTTTTGTATTTTCACTAAAGAGGGTTTCGCCAAGTTGACCAGGCTGGTCTTGAACTCTGGGCCTCAAGTGATCCTCCCATGTTGGCCTCCCCTCACAGTGCTGGGATTACAGGTGTGAGACACCACGCCCAGCCCTGTAGGATCTTTAATGCATGTTAAGACTGGCTTATTTTTAGGCCAGTATTGGGATTATTGAAATATGTAGCCTCAAAAAATTATAAAAGTAGTTCTGCAAAAAATTCACTGGAACAAGTATAAAATCATACTTGAGTAAAAGTAAAATGATACTTACGTACAACAAAATCAAGACCATAAATACCTGACAGAGATTAAAAAACCATGTATATCCAGACCTTCCTGACAGTTTAGAATTGTGGCTAGTCGAATTTTACTGTTTGCACTATTTATATTCTGTATAGATTGGATACACATTTTTTCACCAGAACATCAGTATAGCTTTTTTGAATCATGTTGGAAACTCTACGTATGTGTTAACTATTAGCAGAGATTCCCCAGGCAGCAGTATGAATATCTAGTTATTCTGCTTATAGTTCTTAGCTATGCATCAGAGTAACTACTCCTTAATTACATAGATAGCAGATGGATGTCTGTGCGCCTCAGAGGCCTGCCCCTCATTTTCCCTGGGCAGGCTGGTGGGTGAGGGCTATATTAAGAGGCAGGGTACTGGGGTCTGATCCCTTTGGCACACTCACTGGGTCTGTGATTTGGGGCGGGTTCCTCACTTCCTGGGCATCAGGAGCCTGGGCCAGGGTATCCTTGAGATTCCTTCTAACAGTAAAGTTGTGGTAAGTGGGTTTTGATGTGGTTCTTCAGTGGGTTACAGCCAGAGCCACTCGGTATGGCACAGCAAAATGGTGAAGAATCAGGAGTCAGACAGACCTGCTTTTAGCAGTACTCCATGGATTGATTGATTGATTGATTGATTGATTGATTGATTTAGAGATGGTCTCACTCTGTTACCCAGGCTGGAGTGCAGTGTCGTGATCTTGGCTCACTGCAACCTCCATCTCTCGGGTTCAAGTGATTCTTCTGCCTCAGCCTCCTAAGTAGCTGGGATTACAGGCATGCGCCATCATACCTGGCTAATTTTTTGTATTTTCAGTAGAGATGGGGTTAACCATGTTGGCCAGGCTGGATTATTTTATTTTTTTGAGATAGGGTTTCACTCTGTCACCCAGGCTGGAATGCGGTGGCATGATCTCGGCTCAAGCGATCCTTCTGCCTCAGCCTCCCAAAGTGCTGGGATTACAGGTGTGAGCCACCGTGCCCAGCCCAGCAGTACTTTAAAAGACTGTGCTTCAAGTATTGATGTGGAATTCATGTTAGACTCACTAATCTACTGATGACATTACTGCTGATGACATTTAAAACATTACATTAAGTTTTTTGGCAGCCCACTTAGAGTGATGTACAACAGTGGTTAAACTGGACTGCCTTTAAAATGGGAACCACAAGAGTGCTACCAAGATGGGGTCCCTAGATCACTTCTGTCAGCCTTTAAAATGACTTCCTCCCAAAAGCTGTGGCTTTTATCGGGTTAGTATCATCTTTTGCTGGGCTTGTCACTGAGATGAGATTGTCTCATTGGCAAGAGATAGATAGTACTTTATTGTGAAACAACTCACTAGTCAAGCCCAGTGTGACACTTTGAAACCATTTGTCTTGCAAAATACACCAAATAGCACAGCCTAGAAAACGTGTCAGTTTCACACACACTGCCCATAACATAGAGACAGAATTCTAGATCCAGAAATGAAACTACTGTCATGGTTTTGACGGTTGAATGATTAGGAAAGTTAAGGAATTTTTGGAGTCCCTGGAGTAGAGCACAGTAAGCTTTTGAATATTCTGCTAAGTTAGTGTTTCTAAACCTTGGCACAGTTGACATTGGAGGTCAGATAATTCTGTGTTTTGGGGGGCTGTCCTGTGCTTTGCAGGATATTTAGCAATATCCCTGGCCTCCACCCACTAGATGTTGGTAGCACCGTTTTCTCCCCTCAGTTGTGACAACCAAAAATATCTGCAGACCTTGCCAAAAACCCCTCAGGGGACAAAATTCCCCCAGTTAAGAACTACTGCTCTGAAGAACTGAGTTTTCCCAATTAAGGCCTTAAGAGGAAGAAAACACATCTTTTATCATGGGGCTCTCAGAAGGCATTAATTTAATAGTTAAAAGTTTATCTGCTTATAATGGTGGCAGTAGAGAGAAGATGAAAATTAAACAGTGCCTTGACTAGAGAATGTTGGAAGGTTATCGGGGGGGTGGGTGGAAATTATAGCTAGGGGTGAGTTAGAGTGTCATCACTAGAGCTGTCTCTGATACTCAACTTTTTACTCAAACTCCTTATTTTTTCCAAAAAACAAACAAAAACCCTATACAGTTTAAATATGTGAAGGAACTTGCTAATTTAAAGACATATTACTATGAAAGATACTTGTTTTGGTCAAGAGCCTTATCTCAGTTTATATTTTTTATCAATATGGATTTCAGTATCAAGTGTGTTTAAATTTAAGTATATCAAAATTGGGTCAAAATAATTAATGTTTTCATGGCACTTCTGAAGTTTGACCTAATGAAGGATTGGTTATTTTTGCTTGACTTAATGTCTGTTAGATATGTTTGTAACATCTTGTAGGAGTGTGTGTGATAATTTCCTCCTTGTTTTAAAAAAAAATTTCTTGTGTAGGATCTGGATTTTAAGGAAGGAAAAAAAAGGAAAAAAATTGATTAATTATAAATTTGTCTCTAATCCAGATATTTGTGAGCATTTTGGACCATTATAAAATTATATAGTTAGCATTCATTACTTGGGAAGTGATGATGTCCTGAAATACATAATATTCTCTATTGACATAAACTTGTTTTTGAGACAGAGTCTTGCTCTGTCTCCCAGACTGGAGTGTGGTGGCGCAATCTCGGCTCACTGCAACCTCCACCTCCTGGGTTCAAGCGATTCTCGTGTCTCAGCCTCCTGAGTAGCTGGGATTACAGGCATGTGCCTCCACGCCCAGCTGTTTTTGTATTTTTAGTAGAGACGGGGTTTCACCATTTGGCCAGGCTGTTCTTGAATTCCTAGCCTCAAGTGATCAGCCCATCTTAGCCTCCCAGAATGCTAGGATTACAGGTGTGAGCCACTGTGCCCAGCTGACGTAAAATTTTATTATATGTATGTGGAACTCTATTCATATATGCTTATTCTGTTGTTAAAAAAAGGAATGTACTAATTGTATCTCGGTATTAATTTTTAGAAGTCCTATAGTTGAATCCTTTCAAAGGCCTATTCAGATGATTTGATACTGAATTGCTTAGAGTGGAATTTTTTTTTTTTTTTTTTTTTTTTTTTGAGGTGGAGTCTCGCTCTGATGTCCAGGCTGGAGTGCAGTGGCGTGATCTTGGCCCACTGCAACCTCCACCTGCCAGGTTCAAGTGATTCTCCTGCCTCAGCCTCCTGAGTAGCTGGGACTCAGACATGCACCACCATGCCCGGCTAATTTTTGTATTTATAATAGAGACGGAGTTTCACCTTGTTAGCTAGGATGATCTCGATCTCTTGACCTTGTGATCCGCCTGCCTCGGCCTCCCAAAGTGTTGGGATTGCAGGTGTGAGGCACCGCACATGGCTGAAGAGTGGAAGTTTTTAACCAATGGAAAATATTTTATTTGGCTTAGATATCTGAGACCTACCAATATCACATTGCTAATCATTAACCATGGTTTTATGTTTGTAAACTATGACTAAGAGGCCCGGCGAGGTGCTTCACGCCTGCAATCCCAGCACTTGGGAGGCCAAGGTGGGAGGATTGCTAGAAGCCGGGAACTCAAGACCAGCCTGGGCAACAAAATGAGACCCTGTCTCTATAATAAAATGTTAAAAATTAGCCAAACCTGGTGGCACATGCCTGTGGTCCCAGCTGCTTGGGAGGCTGAGGCTGGAGGATTGCTTGAGTCCAGGAGTTTGGGGTTACAGTGAGCTGTGATGGCACCACTGCACTCCAGCCTGGGCAACAGAGTGAGACTCCATCTCAAAACAAAACAAAGACAAGACTCTGAGCCCAGAAACAATTTCTAGGACAACAGTTTTACCTTTAAGTTACTTAAACATCACAAAAAGCCATTAAAGGGTGAGTACTAAAAATTCTTAACTTTGTAAACCCTGAAATACTTCAGTCGTTATTAGCAAAGAAGTAATGCATAAACTATGCATTGTGAAGTGCTCTTCAGTTTTCAAGTGCTTATTTCTAAATGTTCCAAACAGCCAGGTGAGGTAGATGGAAATTGTGGATGCTTCCAACAGATTCAGAAGCTAAGGTACAGGGAGGCTGTGATTTACCTACATGGAGACTGGATGACAGCCCAGCCTTGTGGCTCCCCAAATTCTTGTCTATCATGTTCCTTCCTCAAAGAAATATTTAAGGTTCCTGAATTGAAACTTCAGTATCTACCTAGGGGTTACAACTTCAAATATTTATTTAATGTCATTTTTTGAAACTTTTTTCTTTTATGGTAGAATATTTTGAAGATGTTGGCTCCTTAATTTGGCTGTAGCTTTTTTTTTTCTAAATGAATACTTAAAAGAATAAATATGGATGAAGGATGATGCCATGGCTCTTAAGCAGCAGAGTTTTGCCATTTCCTGTTATTAATTGGGTCATTCACATTTATTCTACAGAACTGGGATTATTTTGTGTATGATAGTCACAATATTCAGGCAGGGTAGGGTCTATAATTTTCTACCCAGGTAAGCACTACAATGATACTTACCTTGTAAATAATGAATGTAGCTAAAAACTGAAATGAACTTGCCAGGAGATCCCATAAAGGGAGATTAAGAGCTCTATATAATTTCCTTGCAAACCATGTTAAGAAATTTGACCGGGCCCTGTGGCACGCCTGTAATCCCAGCACTTTGAGAGGCCGAGGCGGCCAGATCATGAGGTCAGGAGTTCAAGACCAGCCTGGCCAACATGGTGAAACCTCGTCTCTACTAAAAATACAAAAAATTAGCCGGATGTGGTGGCGGGCGCCTGTAATCCCAGCTACTGGGGAGGTTGAGGCAGGAGAATTGCTTTAACCTGGGAGTCAGAGGTTGCAGTGAGTCGAGATCACGCTACTGCACTCCAGCCTTGGCGACAGAGAAAGACTCTGTCTCTAAAAAAGAGAAAAAGAAATTCTACTTACTTCAGTTACTCCAATTGTGGAATCCCTCTTCCTTGAATGTTCTTCCTGCCACTTTAAATACAGAGAGGAAAATGAAGTCGATTACTGTGGACAACGTATACTAACAGAACCAGTGTCATTTTTATTTTTAATTTATAGAGATGAGGTCTTGCCATGTTGCCCAGGCTGGTCTGAAACTCCTGAGGTCAGGTGATCCTCCCATCTCAGCCCCCAAAAGTCCTGGGATTATAGACATAAGCCACCACACCTGGCCAGTGTCATTTTTATTTCAGTGGACATTAAGTTGATTGGAAAGAGAATAGGACTGAGTAATAGTCATTTAATTTTCAGTGACTAATTTTCTGGCTCCTCTAATTTCAGTATTGTTTGGACATCATTTGTGTTAGGTATTGGTAGCTTCTACATCAATAGTGCTTGCTTTCTTATTTATTTGTTTGTTTGATTGTTTGTTTTTTTGAGACAGAGTCTCACTCTCTTGCCTAGGCTGGAGTGCAGTGGTGCGGTCTCTGCTCACTGTAACCTCCACCTCCCAGATTCAAGCAATTCTCCTGCCTCAGCCTCCCAGGTAGCTGCGACTACAGGTGCCCACCATCACGCCCGGCTAATTTTTGTGTTTTTAGTAGAGATGGGATTTCACCAGGCTGGCCAAGGGTGGTCTTGAACTCCTGGCCTCAAGTGATCTGAGGGGATTACAGGCGTGAGCCAGCGCTGCTGGCCTCTTTTTTATTTTTTAAAGCACTTGACAGATTCATTTGACTTGTACCTTATAATTTACTCACCAAATGCTAACAGTATTATTATTTCAAACTCTTATCTTCTATCTGCAGGCAAAATATTTTAAGAATCTTTTCGTGAATTTCTGTATCCATTTAAGAACACTTATTTAGCATACATTCATTCATTTATTCCTAACAGCTTGGTAACAAAATTGTTTTACATTTAAATGGGTTGGGGAAAGGCTCGGGAATCTTTTAGGGGGAAGAAGAGAGTTAAGTCAAATTGCCAGATGACAGAAAACATGAGCATTTTGACAGAACTCTAGAATGCTGGTACCCAACATTGTCATATTGTTTGTAAAATTCTACTCTGAATGTTGTGCGCATAGGTACTGTTTCTGTTAGTTCATAGTTTTGTGGTTTTTTGTTTTTGTTTTGAGATTTTTGAGATTCCAGCCTGTTGCCCAGGCTAGAATGCAGTGGCACGATCTTGGCTCACTGCAACCTCCACCTCCCTGATTCAAGCAATTCTTGTGCCTCAGCCTCCTGAGTAGCTGGAATTACAGGCGTGCACCACCATGCTTGGCTAAATTTTTATTTTCAGTAGAGACAGGGTTCCACCATGTTGGCCAGGCTGGTCTTGAACTCCCGACCTCAAGTGATCCACCCGCCTCAGCCTCCCTAAGTGCTGGGATTACAGGTGTGAGCCTGGGCAACAGAGTGAGACTCTGTTTCTTTTTTTTTTTTTTTTGAGATGGAGTCTTGCTCTGTCCCCCACCTGCTGGAGTGCAGGGGCATGATCTCAGCTCACTGCAGCCTCCGCCTCCTGGGTTCAAGGGATTCTCTTGCCTCAGCTTCCCGAGTATTTGGGACTACAGGCATGTACCACCACACCTGGCTAATTTTTGTATTTTTTAATAGAGACAGAGTTTCACCATGTTGACCAGGCTGGTCTTGAACTCCTGACCTCAAATGATCCTCCCGCCTAGGTCTCCCAAAGTGTTGGGATTACAAGTGTGAGCCACTGCACCCAGCCTAGATGTTGAGTTTCTATCAGAATGAAAATCAATTGATTCATTTACAGTTGAATCTTAGAACAAGCAAGTGGTTTAGATTGGAAAGATAGTATATTCCACTACAGATCAAAAGTTTCCTCTTTTATATAACATACTGATTTTAAACTTTAGCAACAGATTAAATTTCAACCAAATTTTGGATGCAATTTTGTTTCAATGATCAAGTTCGTTTCCACAATGACTTACTAATATGGAGTGTAGTGCCAAGTGCTTTTGGGCTTAAAAGGATTCTTTTCATTTGCCTAGTGCTTTACGGTTCATCAGGCTTGCTCTTTGCCTAACCCTGTGAAGAATTGTTCCTATTTCCACATCAGGCAACTGAGGTTTCATATTGAAGGGTTCTCCTGAGGCTGTTCATTCAGCCACTAGATCTCAGACTTGAGCTTAGGTCTTCTGACTCCAAGTCCAGCACTTTTTCCTCACGGATCTCACAATTTGACTTTTAAGACAGATACGATTATTACAGAACAAAACCTGACTGAATGAGTGCCACAGGGCCTTCCAAGAAGGAAGAAGTGATTGTAAACAGGAAGGCAGAACATATCTGGTAGGGGACAGTTAATTGGTTTGGCAGAATGAAGGGGCGTTCTGCACCCAGCTTAGAGAAGTGGAATGAGCAGGTGGAAATGAGGATGGAAATGAGTGTGTAGGGTGGAGGAGCCAGAGGGCCGGAGGCGGGTCCTCTGCAGACCTGAGGGAAAGGAGAGTTGCCACTGTGGAATGCTGGGTTTTGTGGGGGGTTCTATGGTTTGTTTCCTATTGAAGGGGCTTGATTACAGGTGAAGATTAACCCTGATTTGCGGCAAAGTGTGAACGTATGTTTGGAGGCAATGAGAGAAAGAGATTCAAGAAGAAACTTAAGAAAGGTTAAAAGAAAATTATTGCCACTTCTTGTCTGGAGTTGTTAAAAGCGATTGAGGGCACAACTTACTGATGAAGTTTTGAGCCTGGGAGAATTGTACTGTCAACAAACAGGGTGTGGAAAGACCTACTCATGGGGACAGAAGGAAATTTCAGCTTTGAATGTCCCTGAATGACCACTGTGCAATCCTGTCAAAGCTACTGCAACTCCATCCGTTACCCTGTTTGTTGTTTAAATGTAGGGGATGTTCAACTCCAACCTGAAATTTTTCTCCTGTGCTTAGTTAGGCTTTTTGAAAAAATGAAAGGCAACAAGATGCATTAATTGTCAAATTATAATATGTCTTGCTTTAAAATATCCTCCATTACACTGTGGCTGACAGTGCCTCAGTTACCTAATTCTGCTCTTTTTCCTGCAGCCTGGAGTACTTGGGTACTTTGAGTTCAGTGGCTCACCCCAGCCTCCTGGTTATTTGACCTTCTTCACCTCAGCATTACATTCATTAAAGAAAGGTAAAAAATGATTCATATTAAGACATTGTTACTTGAGTAGAATTGTTATTTACATCTTTTCCATGTGTTACTATGAATATATATTCTAATTTGCTTGATTCCTTTTCTCAACGTGTTTTTGTTTATTTTATTTTATTTTTGATGGAGTCTCGCCCTGCCACCCAGGCTGGAGTGCAGTGGGCGTGATCTTGGTTCACTGGAATCTGCCTCCCGGGTTCAAGCGATTCTCCTGCCTCAGCCTCCTGAGTAGCTGGAACTACGTAGGCGCCTGCCGCCGTGCCTGGCTAATTTTTGTATTTTTAGTAGATATGGGGTTTTGCCACGTTGGCCAGGCTGGTCTCGAACTCCTAACCTCAGGTGATCCACCTGCCTCGGTTCCCAAAGTGCTAGGATTACAGGCATGAGCCACTGCGCCCAGCTGTCAGTGTATTTTTAATAATTACATTGTTTAATGTTCCATCATTAGCAAACAGGAAATACTGTTCTGTTTCATGTATAGTCTCTCAAATGTTTTGCTTCTTAAAAATATAGCTTGAGGCTGCGTGCAGTGGCTCATGCCTGTAGTCTCAGCACTTTGGGAGGCTGAGGCGGGTGGATTGCTTGAGTCCAGGAGTTTGAGACCAGCCTGGCCAACATGGCAAAACCCCGTCTCTACAGGGAATACAAAAATTAGACAGGTGTGGTGGTACACACCTGTAATCCCAGCTAGTTGGGAGGCTGAGGTGGGAGAATCGCTTCAACGCAGGAGGCAGAGGTTGCAGTAAACTGAGATCATGCCACTGCACTCCAGCCTGGGGGACAGAGTGAGATCCTGTCTCAAAAAAAAAAAACCATATATATATATATTTATATTTATATTTATTTATATATATTATATATTATAATATATAGCATATATTATATATTATAATATATAGCATATATTATATTACATACATTATATATTATATTGTATTATATATTATATAATATGTAATATATATTATATTATATTTATTGTATATGTTATATATTATATTTATATTTATTAGTATATATATTTATTATTTATATAAATAAATAAATGAATGTCAGCCACAGTGGCTTACGCCTGTAATCCCAACACTTTGGAAGGTCAAGGTGGGTGGATCACCTGAGGTCAGGAGTTCGAGAACAGTCTGGCCAACATGATGAAACCCCGTCTCTACTAAAAATACAAAAATTAGCCAGACATGGTGGCACATGCTTGTAGTCCCAGCTACTTGGGAGGCTGAGGCAGGAGAATCGCTTGAACCCGGGAGGCGGAGGTTGCAGTGAGCCAAGATCACGCCATTGCACTCCAGCCTGGGTGACAGAGCGAGAGTCTGTCTCAAAAAAAAGAAAATTATTACATCATAATCTTTTTTGTGTTTATAGTTAAAAGTTTTGGTCAGCATTTTTAGTGGTTATTTTATCTGTCAGATAGGTTGTAATTTAGCAATACATTTCTTTTGAGAAGTATTTTTATAGGTATAACACGCATGCACATTACAGCATAGGCTACTGTCAGCTTCTCACATCTGTATTTTTCTTTGACTTAGTTGAATTGTATATTGTTTGGTGTCCTGGTTTTTAAGTGAAAGGTCATATTCTCCCAATTGTTTTATGTTGTTCTGTGCGCTCTCTCAGTCCTGACTCCACAGCCTGTGAGTTGTGTCAGATCCATTCTCATCTGCTCGCTTGTCTCCATCCCCTTTGTTACCACTCCAGTCTGCGCCCGTTCACCCACACCTGGACCAGACCAGTGGACACATAACTGGTATCCACCCGCTTCTCCTTCCTCAGACTGTGGCCTTTGCACATGCTAGTCCTTCTTCCTGGAATATGCTTCCACCCCTAGGGCTCAGTTCTCCACCTGTCGGGGCCCAGCCCAAATATTGCTTCCACAATTAAATCACTGAAACCTCTACCCCGGTCTCACTTGGGTAGCCTGTTGTTTCTTTTGTAGCACTTAACACAGTTTGCATTTATATATGTGATTTCAAGATGATTTATTTAATGTCTTTTCCCCTAGACTGTAAGATTGCTGAGGGTAGGGACCATGTTCCTCATGTTAGTGTTGTTTCTGTATAGCCTGGCACAAAGCATGGTCTCAGTCAGTCTTTGCCAAGCAAGTGATCACATTAATGACCCTATTACCTTCCTCCAGGAGATCAACCAAAAATATGTAACTATTCTTTTATTATTTTTATTTTTGGAATATTAAAACAGCATATATGAAACAATTTTATAACTGGCAATATTAATATATACCTTGAAGGTTTTATGGACAGAGAATCTACTATATTCACATTGTTTGTCTGGGAGACGGGGAGAAAATCAAACTGTCATATAAGTATGTCTGTGTAATTGAAAGACTTTGAGCTGCACAGTTTCAAGTGACTAAGCAGACTTAGCAAATGGAAGTTTGAACTTTGGAAACAAAATACTGCCAACTTAAGTAAGCTTAAGAAGCATCCATTCAAAGCTCTTCATGGAAAATTAAATAAAGCCCTTCACAGAAGACAGACCTTAATGAAGATTATATAAAAGGGTAACCTAGAGTCATTCACTAAAGTGATGGTAGCATTCAAGTTTGTGAGCTGAAGAGGCCATTTCAAGGTCGTAGAAGCATGTTTTGTTATTTGATTGGCTTATATTGTGTGCCGCTATGCCATATTAGAAATACATTACTCATCTTAAATTATTTTTTCATTCAGAGGTTTCTGAAATGGTGTTCCTTTTAGGAATACCCTTCTAATACGAGACAGTAGCCTTTTTCTCCTTTCTTTCAGCAAAAGAAGGGTAAATAGTGATAAATAAAATAGATATAAAATAAGGTTGAAAGGGATAAATGGTTAAAAATTACTCAAAGGTACAAAATGAACCTCCTTGGTCAAATCACTAATTTTGACAAGTTTATGTGCAAGTTGTTTTCATAATAAATGTGGTCTGATTTACTTTCTCTGCATCTCTTCCCTATCCTGTGATTCTAGTTGGATCTTGTAAAATTCTAATGCATATACAAGTTTGCAGGAGCTGAGATTAATTCTAATTAATCTTTTCACCCCATTTTTTTGTGGCTAAATTCACACATTTGGAAATGATGATTTTCTGTAATATGTGCACTATGAAGGATTCCCTAAAGTAAATCTTGCCTTGGGCATCTGGGGTTTTTCTCCCTTTCTTCTACCCTGAAGTCAAATGGTGTTTTCCTTATTATTAACAGCAGATGTGCAGTAAGAGGTAGGAGAAACACATGCACATTTAAAAAAAAAAAGATACCGTTTCAAATTAAATTCTAGGTCAATGTCATGTTTAGATTGTATATACAAATCAAGGCTGGAGAAACATTTGACACATATAACATTTAGTTATAGAGAGCTGAACTGAAGAAGTGTTTAGACTGTTGTAGTAGAAAGTAGATGCCTTGGTTCAGCAGGCCACCAGCATTTATACAATACACATGCCTTTCCCCTGCCTTAATGATTTTTTTTTAATTGTCTTAGAAATAGCCAGGCCACTTCCAAGATCTACATTTGTTTTTTGAAGCTAGCTGGTCATCAGTGCATAAATAATTTGCGAGTGTACCATGTCTGAAGCATCACAGGGCTGTAGGGTGTGTTGTGAGGAGAGCTTATTCCTGGCCCCCAGCATGCGAGGCTTGGGTTATAAGATCGGGTTCTGTGGTCCTTTACCCCCTACTTAACGCAACTTGTCAAACATTTGCTATTTTTACACATTAAATGAAAGGAAATTCACTTACCACCTCAGCACTGTAATAGTAATTGCCTTCTCTTGTTTTAACTGTTTGCTTTTTTCTCCAGGGCTCGGCCTCAGTGCTGATCTGTCAGTTTACCTTGGTCTACCTGTTAAGGTGTTGTGGACAGGAACTCTTGTGCATATTTCTGTCCATTGTTGTGTTAGCCTTTCTTTCTTTTTTTTTTTTTTTTGAGACGGAGTCTCTCTCTGTCGTTCAGGCTGGAGTGCAGTGGCGAAATCTCCGCTCACTGCAACCTCTGTGTCCGAGGTTCGGGCGATTCTTCTGCCTCAGCCTCCCGAGTAGCTGGGATTACAGGCGCCTGCCACCGCGCCTGGCTAATTTTTTGTGTTTTTAGTAGAGACAGGGTTTCACCATGTTGGCCAGGCTGTTCTTGAACTCCTGACCTCATGATCCGCCCGCCTCGGCCTCCCAAAGTGCTGGGATTACAGGCGTGAGCCACTGCGCCCAGCCTGTGTTAGCCTTTTTTACTTCTGTTATTATTATTTATGTAGTGCTTTCATATTTTCTTTAAAAAAAAGTTAAATCTCTGGTTCTTTTTTTTTTTTTTTTGAGTTGGAGTCTCACTCTTTTGCCCAGGCTGGAGTGCAGTGGCATGATCTCACCTCACTGCAACCTCTGCCCAGGTTCAAGGGATTCTCATGCCTCAGCCTCCTAAGTAGCTAGGACTACAGGCACCCACCACCGCGCCCACTACCACGCCCGCCTAATTTTTGTATTGTTAGTAGAGACAGCTTTTCACCATGTTGGCCAGGCTGGTCTCAAACTCCTGACCTCAAGTGATCCACCTGCCTCGGCCTCCTAAAGTGCTGGGATTACAGGCATGAGCCACTGCGCCTGGCCTTCTGGTTAGTTTTTCTTGCTTTTTTTTTTTTTTTTCCTGAAAATCTGATGACTATATTAGTTTATTTCGTTATTTTTTAAATTTAAAAATTATTTAGCACTTTATGCTCCCTGGCTTTACTTTGGCTTAAAATGTAGAGCACAGTTGATTTTTTTCCCTCTCTCATTTATAAAATGATGTTTCCTTTCGTTCTAATCTTGATGATGCCTGCTTTACTACAGAACATATTTTTCCATGCATTTGGGTCTATTTCTGTGATTTCTTTTGGTCTAGATACCTATTTTTTTCTGAGTAAACATAATCTAAGTTCTTACTTTGTAAATTGTTATTACTTGGTCGAGTCTGGACTTGTAGTTCTTGTGTTTTGTGGAATATTCTTTTATGTCCATCCATGCCTTTGGCTGGAATTTTGTTGAAATTATGTTAAATATATAAATTGACTTGAAGATAATTGATATGTTCATAACATTTAGCTTTCCTTTCTAGGTTCACAGCATGATTATTCATTTATTCAAAACTTCCTTATAATTTTTTGTAGTAGGTCTTACCTATCTCTCATTAATGTTTAATCATTTCACAGTGCTAGATGATTAATTGTGGGCTGGCAATCTTTGTGTATGTTTCAAAAGCCTGGAGGAAATCAGCTCTCTTGTACTTCTTTACTCCTCCAGGACTGCAAAGCCTGTTCCTCTTGTAACATTTTTACATTTGATCTTGGCAGAGAGGCTACTTTATTACCAAAAGAAAATTTGGTAGAGGGGTCATATTCTGAAGTTGCTTGCTTGATTTTTAAAAATCTGATGATTATTTCATTATTTGCTGTAAAAATGTGTTCTGGTAACATTTTGTCATATTCTGCTATAATTCAGTGGCTTTTTTAAAAGAGAAGATTTGCAGCAAATTTTGACCCCATTTTTCATCTGATCTACAAAAGGACTTGCAGTGCAGTCTAGGGAGAAAAGCAGTGGGCTGGAAGGCAGCAATGCCTGGTCCTTACCCTTTGTCTGCTCCTGGTGAGGTCTGTAAACTTGGAACAAAATATTTAAACTTTCTGTGTTTGCGTTTGTTTATCTGTAAATTTGGGAAGGGTAGAGGTAGGTATATAAATCCTTATTTTATAAGGTCAAATCGTGAAATACTTTGTGTGTGAGTAAAGTAATAAAGCGAGTAAAGAAATACTTTGCGTGTAAGTAAAATAATAGTCTTTATACCTTAATTAGAAACTAAGCTATCTGGTTGAAAGCACCTCAGATAAGTATTTTACCTATTCTAGTGAAAACATCCACACAAGAAATGATGTCATTGACTGACCAGCAGGCCCAGTCTTTCTCTTCCCCTTTCCCATGCACCTCCTACATGCTTCTGTTTGTAACGCATGGTTTTCTCCCTGTCCAATGGACTGAATCTCTCTCCCACCAGAATAGGAGCTAATTTGTTCAGATAATATTTACTGAGGACCTCGACGGCAGGGTTTTGTTTTGTTGCTCCTACAACTCCATGCTGTGCTTGGTGAATGAATGACTGGTAAAGGACGCGTGAGAAAGATTTTAGCTGCGGGATTTTAAAATGTCACTTTGGATCCCCTCTCACCACCTTCTCCACTTCTTGTGCCTGGCCCTTCAGGCTCAATAGACCATAGTGTAGGAATTTCCCTGCCTGGTTCATTCTATTTTTTTTTTTTTTTTTGCCGAGACAGGGTCTCACTTTGTTGCCCAGGCTGGAACGTAGTGGTAACCTTGAACTCATGGGCTCAAGCAATCAGATTCTGCCTCAGCCTTTTGAGTAGCTAGAACTACAGGTGTGCACTAACACACCAGCAAGTTACAACAATTTTTTTTTGTAGAGATCAAATTGAAATTCACATGGTACCTAAATATCATCTTGGAAATACACTGAACTATTTTTTTGTTTTGTTTTGTTTTGTTTTTGAGACACCCATTCTCTGCTCACTGCAACCTCCGCCTCCCGGGTTCAAGCAGTTCTCCTGCCTCAGCTTCTCAAGTAGCTGGGACTACAGCCACACGCCACTAGGCCTGGCTGATTTTTGTGTATTTTAGTAGAGACGGGGTTTCACTGTGTTGCCCAGGCTGGTCTTGGAACTCCTGAGCTCAGGCAATCCTCCCGCTTTGGCCTGACAAAGTGCTGGGATTACAGGCGTGAGCCACCGCGCCCAGCCACACTAAACTATTAACTAAAATATTGTTTCCACTCCCTTCTACCACCTTTGGGAATTCCTAAACTCAGTTGATGAAGAAACCTTGAGCATTAGTTTTCTAAGGAACTCCCTTTGGGAAACAGTGTTTTGGAGGAAAGGTATTAAATGGAGGAAGAACTTTGATTCCAGCGTAGTGTCCCTGTACTCCACCAGGTGGCGTCTGATGCTGCCGAGATTTGCTTGTAGAACTGAGTCGGTACGCATAAAAAGGGCCGTCCTCCAAGCGAAGAGAGCTTTTCTGGAGTATTGTTCTGTCAGATTGGAGATTTTTTTTTTTTGAGACGGAGTCTTGCTCTGTCGCCCAGGCTGGAGTGCAGCCGCGCGATCTCGGCTCACTGCAACCTCCGCCTCCCAGGTTCACGCCATTTTCCTGCCTCAGCTTCCCGAGTAGCTGGGACTACAGGCGCCCGCTACCACGCCCGGCTAATGTTTTGTATTTTTTAGTAGAGACGGGGTTTCACCGTTTTCGCCAGCATCATCGTGATCCCTGACCTCATGATCCGCCCACCTCGGCCTCCCAAAGTGCTGGGGTTACAGGCGTGAGCCACCGCGCCCGGCCAGATTGTGAGATTTTAGACAGCATCTAAAGATCTTGGCGGGGCACGGTGGCTCACGCCTGTAATCCTAGCACTTTGCGAGACTGAGGCAGGTGGATCCCTTGAGCTCAGGAGTTTGAGACCAACCTTTCGCAATGTGGCGAAACCCCGTCTCTACAAAAAATACAAAAATTAGCCTGTAGTTGCAGCTACTTAGGGGCTGAGGTGGGAGGATCGTTTGAACCTAGGAAGTCAGGGCTGCAGTGAGCTGAGATCATGCCACTGCTTTCTGGCCTGGGTGACAAAAGTGAGACCTTGTCTCAAAAAAAAAAAAAAAAAAGATCTGAAGGATAGGGTTTTCTTGCTCAGTATGTGACATTTTAAAAGGCATTGAAAAAACAAGGGACTGACAAGCAAGGCTGGCTTGGAGATTGCTTTATTTTCTCAGGTTTTTGGGCCTAACTCTTGGGTCTTTGGACCAGACATTGAGTTTAACAGTTCTGGGCAAATGGAATGGGTTCTAGGATCGTTTTTTTTTCTTGGGTAATTTCATTTGTTGTCACTATACTCACTCATGGGGGAGACCTTTTTCTAACTATCTGCCTGCATTGAGACCCTTCTGGGTACTGACTAATATAAATTAGAATAAACATATTAAAAATTCCATACTTTGGGCCGGGTGCTGTGGCTCATACCTGTAATCCCAGCACTTTGGGAGGCCAAGGCGGACGGATCACCTGAGGTAAGGGGTTTGAGACCAGTCTGACCAACACGGAGAAACCCAGTGTTTACTAAAAATACAAAAATAGCCAGGCATGGTGGCGCATGCCTGTAATCCTAGCTGCTTGGGAGGCTGAGACAGGAGAATCGCTTGAACCTGGGAGGTGGAGGTTGCAGTGAGCCAAAATCATGGCATTGCACTCCAGCCTAGGCAACAAGAGCAAAACTCTGTCTCAAAAAAATGGAAAAAAATTCCATACTTTTATGTCGCCACACCTAAAACTGACTTTTTAACTCAGTTGACATTATTTTAGCAAAGGAATCCTTGTATATTTTGTGGGAGATGCTTTTATTTCCATTATGATTTCTTTTCTTTTTTTTGAGACAGAGTCTCGCTCTGTGCCCAGGCTGGAGTGCACAATCATGGCTCACTGCAGCCTCAACCTCCCCAGGCTCAGGTGATCCTCCCACCTCAGCCCCCCAAGGAGCTGGGACTACAGGCATGCACCACCACGCTTGGCAAATTTTTTTTTTTTTTTTCCCCAAGACAGAGTTTCACTCTTGTTGCCCAGGCTGGAGTGCAATGGCACGATCTTGGCTCACCGCAACCTCTGCCTCCTGGATTCAAGCGATTCTCCTGCCTCCCAAGTAGCTGGGATTTACAGGCATGCACCACCACGCCCAGCTGATTTCTGTGTGTGTGTGTGTGTGTGTGTGTGTGTGTGTGTGTGTGTGTGTTTTAAGTAGAAATGGGGTTTCTCCATGTTGGTCAGGCTGGTCTTGAGCTCCCGACCTCAGGTGATCCAACCACCTCAGCCTCCCAAAGTGCTGGGATTACAGGCGTCCACCACTCGTGGCCAAATTTTTCTATTTTTTTGTAGAGATGTAGTTTCACCATGTTACTCTGGCTGATCTTGAACTCCTGGGTTCAAGCAGTCCAGCCACCTCAGCCTCCAAAAGTGCTGTGGTTAAAGGGATGAGCCACCGTGCCCCACAATGACTTATTTCTTAAGTCTTATAAATAAGAACTAAGGCCAAAAAAGATCCTCCCAGCACTTGAGGTTAGAATCAGAAGTACGATTTCTTATTAAATAATTCAACAACCATTTGAGGATCTGGTATGTGATATAGCTATAATGATGAGTGTACCTCATTTCCTGCCATCAGCAGGAGCCACCAGCCAGTGTGGCCAAGAAGTAGGGTTGCTCACAATGAGAATTTAGTGATGGGTCTGTGACAGCCTTCCTTAGGTGGAGACGGGAAGATGGCTCAGTGGAGATGGGTGCTGGGGGTGGGAGGCTCAGCCTGCAGCTAAGTATGGAAGAAACCGCATGCAGAGTGGAAGGTTGATGGGGGTGGGGAAAGCAACAGGTGTGTCCACTTGTGCCTTGGCTTCAGGAAGCTCAGAGCCAGATTTAGTGTTCATTTAGAGAGATTTTGATCCCTCGATCCCAGGTATTTGAAAAATTACACCTCCACTTTCTAATTATTTAGTGATATTTTCTACCCTTTTAAAGTTGACTCTTTTAGAGTATGGGTGTGGGTGTTGATCCTATTTCTCCAAGTTTGTTTTTTTCTTGTTTGAAAGTTGATAAGACTCCTAGATAAAGAACTAGAAGCATTACAATCTTAGAAAATAATCTTAGGGATCACATAATAAAGTCACAAACTTACAGTCAAACAGCTCCGTGCAGACAAGCCCAGTTCTGGTCTGTCCTTGGCCACCTATTTTTATATACAGTTGAACCAGATAAGCTGATACTTGACTGAGCACTTCCATGAGCCAGGCACTTTACCTGAATGACACAGTCTTCACTGTCACCCTTTGAAGTAGGAAGTGTTTATTCCAGTTTCACAGATGGAGAAACTAAAGCTCTGAGGAGTTTGTTAACTGGCTCAGGGTTAGTGTAGTAGGCAGGGTTCATAAGGGCTCCTTAAAAAGCTCCGCTTCTTACTCACTAGAACCTGTGAATAGGTTATATACGTGGCAAGGGGGAATTAAGGTAGCAAATAGAATTAGATTGCTAATCAGCTGACACTGAGGTTATCCTGTGTTACTGGGGTGGGCTCAGTGTAATCAGAAGGATTCTTAAGAATCAAAATTGGAGGCAAAATAGCAGAGTGTAATGTGAGACGGACAGTCTAGTTGTCACTGGCTTTGGAGGAGGAAAGGGCCACAAACCAAGGGATGTGGGTAACCTCTGGAGCTGGAAAAGTCAAGGATTCCCCCCTAGAGCCTCCCAAAGGAACATGACTTGCTAACAGGCCAGGGTTGATTTTAGCCCAGTGAGACTCATTTTGGACTTTTGACATCCAGAACTTTAAAATACATCTGTGTCTGCCATTATTTGTTACAGCAACAACAGGAAGCCAGTACTATCACATGCCAGTAAATACAGGAGCTGAGATGAGAACTCTGGTGCAGAGCTCACTCACTCCACCCTTACTCTGTTCTCTGCAGCTCCTCTGCCGTACTGAGGTGCAGCAGGTGGTATGATGTGGTGATTCCCTCTTGGCTTTGCCTATGATACTGCTTTAAATGTAATGTTTTTCCCTGGCTAATGTCTGCCTTCCTAATTTTTCAAGGCCTAGGGGAAGTTCTATGGATTAATAAGTCTTGACTATCTAGCATGACGTCCGGCACACTGGACGTCCTGTGATTTTCATCACCCCAGCTTCTTTCTTGGAGCTGCTGCTGCACTAATAGACAATAGGCTATGTCTTCCGCTTAGCAGCCCGTCTTGGTTTCTAGTTTTCCGTAGGCTTTAGTGGTATCTTCCTGACAATAAGCTTAGATAGACAGGGGCCAATGAGTCCTGAAGTCATTTTATTTTATTTAATGTTTATTTATTTATTTGACAGGGTCTCACTCTGTTGCCCAAGCTAGAGTGCAGTGGCACAGTCACGGCTCATTGCAGCTTCAAACTCCCGAGGCTCAGGTGATCTTCCTGCAGGCTCACGCCGTCACACCCAGCTAATTTTTGTAGAGGTGAGGTTTTGCCATGTTGCCTAGGCTGCTCTTGAATTCCTGGGCTCAAGCAGTCCACCCACCTTGGCCTCCCAAAGTGCTGGGATTACAGGCATGAGCCACTGCGCCTGGCTCTGTAGTCATTTTAATAGCAAGTATCCTGGTATAATCATGGCCCAGCAGCCTTTTCTCACTGGCCTTCAGGTTTCAGGTTCCCCATCTGTTAAATAAGGGAGCTTTGCCCTAGTTATCTGTAAGGGACACTTCATCTTGAAAATGCAATGGCTCTTGGCCTATTTTTGTAGGCCTGGGAGCTAAGGATGTTTTTTACATTTTTAAAGCATTGTTTGGAAGGGAAAAAGAGAACATGTGACAGAGACCTCATCTAGCTGACTCCTGTGTTAGACCTTAAGAACAGCCTGAAATGGGGTGGGGGAGGTTTCTCAGTGGATATATTTAGTTTGCAGAGTCCTTCCTTCCCCTGAGGGCTACCAAAAAAAAAAATTTAATTGAAGTGCATACAAGGGAAGTTTTTCGATTGATCATTTTATTTTTTCTTTTGAGATGGAGTCTCGCTCTGTCACTGAGTCTAGAGTGCAGTGGTGTGATCTTGGCTCGCTGCAATCTCTGCCTCCCGGGTTCAAGCGGTTCTCCTGCCTCAGCCTCCCGAGTAGCTGGGATTACAGGCATGCGCCACCACGTCTGTCTAATGTTTGTACTTTTAGTGGTGTGAGCCACTGTGCCTGGCCTGAATTGATCATTTTAATATGGCGCTTTAGAAATACTAAATAAGAACAGCTGGTGTGAGGGTGTTTATTTTACTTTCAGGTTAAGTATATGTAACAATGTGTATTTAGTACTATAGTTTATTTTCTCCTAAAATCATGTATTTGGAACTACATTTCTCTTTCCTTCCTACCTAGCTCACACACACAAAGAATCACAGCTGCCAGGCGCGGTGGCTCACTCCTGTAATCCCAGCACTTTGGGAGGCTGAAGTGGGCAGATCACGAGGTCAGGAGTTCGAGACCAGCCTGACCAATATAGTGAAACCCCGTCTCTACTAAAAATACAAAAAATTAGCTGGGCGTGGTGGTGGTGTAATCTCAGCTACTCGGGAGGCTGAGGCAGGAGAATTACTTGAACCTGGGAGGCAGAGGTTGCAATGAGCTGAGATCACGCCATTGTACTCTAGCCTAGGCGACAGTGCGAGACTCCGTCTCAAAAAAAAAAAGAATCACAGCTTATAAGTTACATGTTAGTTTAGTAATATCTTGGCAAACACCACAATGTATCTGTGATGTCCAAATGCCAGATTTTTTTTCTAGATAATTGCTTTGTGCTTTATATTAAGAAGTTTGAAACTATACACATTTCACTGTCTCATTTCTAGGGGGAAAATGCAAGTAATGATAGTTTATACATTGAAAACAAAGATTTCTATAATGTTACATTTCTTCGAAGGTTTTTCCATTTTAATGGACATTTTATTGGAAATATATGACATCACTAGGAAATGGTTATGAAGAACTTGAAAAGTGAATCACTATGTAAATATTAAAATTAGCGGGGTTGTTTTAATCCCTTTTTTTTTATAATCCTATTTTTCTCCTTTTTCTGACTTTGGAAAGAAGAGTGGGAAAGTAGAAGTTAAAATTAACAGACTAAAATGAGAATTGTTTCCCAACAGATGGAAGGTACTATGATACAGGTTTGCCTTTTGGGATATCACTATTTTCCAGTTTAAAGAAATGAGAAGAATTTCCCCATGGAGTAAATGACTTCTTAGCCATAATGATTAAATGCCATGTGACTTAATCCAGTGGTATTTTGTTTTGAAGTATATGTTGGTTTGTTAGCCGTTACCTTTATGAGCATTTTTCTTGACCCGATATTCCATTTTGTTCCATGATGCCTTAGAGATGAGCTCACACAGAAGTCTCCATGATAGCAGATGACCTTCCCTAATGTAAGGAATTCCACATTGTTCAGACCTGGAGTTTCTGTCTGTTCTTTCAGTGTATGCTTGGGTACTTTGTAGTACACCTAGTGTTATTTACTATAGGCCTCTGAGAGAGAATTAATTTCAGAAGCTCAGGCTAGAGTCATAGGTCTAGAGCCCCACTTTTTCCTTTTTGAAGAAGAGGGGACATGTTCTTAAAGATAATTATTCTTTGCTGTTGGAGGGATTTTCATGAAAAAAATTCAAGAAACATTTGTCTCATGTGATCTTACCAGATAAGTGCCAATTATTGAGACTTGCTGGCTGCTGGATTTATCATCTCAGGCTAATTTTCTTCCTGAGATAAATGAATCTTGCTTTTTCATCATTACCACTCTGGCATAATCTAATGGCAATACAATATGAACCACATAGCTAATTTAAAATTTTCTTTTTTTAAGTTTGTTTTTTGAGACAGGATCTCATATTGTTGTCCAGGCTGGAGTGCAGTGGTGCAATTATAGCTCACTGCGGCCTCGACCTCCTGGGCTCAAGCATTCCTCCTGCATCAGCCTCCCAAGTAGCTAGGACTATAGGCGTACATCATCACGCTCAGCGAATTTTTAAAAATTTTTTTAGAGCTAGGGTCTCACTCTCTTGCCCAGGCTGGTTTTGAACTCGTGGCCTCAAGTGATCCTCCTGCCTCAACCTCTCAAAACTGTTGAGATTATACATGTGAGGTACCATACCCAGCCTAATTTAAACTTTCTAGTAGCTACACTAAAAATTAAAAAGAAACAGGGGAGGCTGGGTGCGGTGGCTCAGGTCTGTAATCCCAACACTTTGGGAGGCTGAGGCAGGCAGATCACTTGAGGTCAGGAGTTCGAGACCAGCCTGGCCAACATGGTGAAACTCCGTCTCTACTAAAAATACAAAAATTAGCCGGGCATGGTGGTACACGCCTGCAATCCCAGCTACTCAGGAGGCTGAGGCAGGAGAATCGCTTGAACCTGGGAGGTGGCGGTTGCAGTGAGCCAAGATTGGGCCACTTTACTGCAGCCTGGGTGACAAAGTGAGACTCTGTCTTTTAAAAAAAAAAAATTAGGGGGAAAATAAAAGAAACAGGTGAAATTAATATTTAACCCAGTGTATCCAAATTATTTCAACATATAATCGGTATAAAAATGATGGAGATTTTTTTTTTTCCACCTCCCACATTAAAGTGATTCTCCTGCCTCAGCCTCCCGAATAGCTGGGACTACAGGTGCCTGCCACTAAGCCTGGCTAATTTTTAGTAGAGATGGGGTTTCACCAGTTTGGCTAGGCTGGTCTCGAACTCCTGACCTCAGGTGATCCACCCACCTTGGCCTCCCAAAGTGCTGGAGTTACAGGTGTGAGCCACCGCATCCAGCCCTAAACTGACATTTTAATATTTAAAATTAAATTTAAGTCATATGATACTAAACTAAAATACAGTTTTCCCTTGGTATAGATTGGGGATTACTTCTAGGATCCCCAAATATACCAGAATTTGCATACTCAAGTCCCACAGTTGGCCCTTCAGAACCTGCCTGTATGAAAATTGGCTCTCCATATAGGTGGGTTTTAAATTCTGCAAATACTGTATTTTGGATCTGTGTTTCGTTAAGAAAAATCTGCATGTAAGTGGACCCACGCAGTTCAAACCCATGTTGTTCAAGGGTCAGCTGTAGTCGTATATTAAAACGTTGTCCAAAACCAAAAAGCTTTTATCCAAACTAGAGGAGAGTGAGCCAGATGAATGTGAGTGGAAACCAGATGGAGTTTCAGGTCTTTCAGGAACCCTTGGTAGCTGTCATGAGGTGAATGGTGACAGTGCTGCACAGGAGGCACAAGAAGGGCAGCCAAAGCTATACCTGGGGAGGGTGTGGGAAGCAAGAGGGGAGCATTCTGTTACGGGCAGAGAAGAATCCCACACTCACAAGAGATGACCAGGAGTAAACCTGCCTGCCTGTCAGAATTACAAAAGTAGGCAAGATTTGATGAGTCAAAGCACAAGACCATTTCTACTCAAAGCACAGCAAACAGTATTAGCATCAGCATAATAGTGCTGGTTCCCCAGCCCATGCCCATGGGAGATGTGCTGTGATGGGTCTAGATGGTGCCTGTGTGCACAGCCTTGTTGCTGACGATCACAGGGCCCAGGGCTCAGCACCCTCTGTAGCAAGCAGCCAAGGAGCACCCTCCCTCCCTGAGGAGTGAGTGGCGCCAAGAGACATGCTGGCTGTGGTCACCTTGACCTTCTTAGCCACCTGCATGAGCAGCTGTGGAAACTGCTTAGTAACTAATTCTTTACCCAGATGTTCCTTCAAGATCTCATTACATCTTGCAGTGATCATTGACACCAATTGTCACTGTATGGTTAACAGAGATCTTGAACTGGCCAATTACCAGGCTAATGGAGAATTTTTTTTTTTTAATCGAATGGAATACTGCAGTTTTTAGACCTTTATGAGTAGAGGAGGGGAGAGTATGAGTCTTAGTTTATTTTTAATTGTCCAACAAATTCGAAGTTCTTAATTAAAATATTGAAACTTCATTACTTTTAGGACAAAATAATTCATTTTATAAATGACTAAGACTCCTATCGTAGAAAGCCCTGGAGCTCTGCTTATCAGAAAACACTCTGGATAAGGAGATGTGACATGCTGGTTTTTTGTGTCGTCTTTATGCTGTAAACTTCCTCTGCTAATCCAAGTATTCTTTGTTCACATGAGACTGCAAATTTAAGCTGCTGCTTCTAGCAAGATTTCCACCATATGCTAGAACTTAAATAGAAGTGTGATTTCTGTAAATTTCGGTTATGTGTGAAAAATAAAGTTTTGAAATTGTAATATGTTTGAGCATGTTAGAATTTGTTCTGTGTGGGCAGACTGTCCATTCTTATTAATGCAGTTAAACAGGTTTTTGAATGGCCCCTTTTAACTTTTGGGTCAGGCTGTCACTTCTTATTCCTCTGCTCTAATAAATCGCGATGGTGACTTTGGCAGGCTATCAAATGAATTTCCTTACTGGCTGCTTTACCTTCTCTTCTTTTAACTGTGACTGTCCTCCAAGATCAGCCGCTTCTGGAGAGTGGTGTTTTGGTCCTACTAAATCACGTCTTCTCTTTGGTCTGTTTCTTCTGACAGCTTTGGGATCTGGACTTATATGCCGTGCCCTTTAAACAAAGTTTTTAAAAATCTTCAACTAATTCTATACTTAGAGAAAAGTTGCAAAAATAGAACAGGGAGTTCCATAATTACCTGCCTTTAGCCAGTTTCCGCCGTTGTTAACATCTTACATAACCAATTGTTAGGTGGTCTTGTACAAACTAAGAAATCCATATTAGAGTTGGGCATGGTGGCTCACACCTGTAATCCCAGCACTTTGGGAGGCTGAGGCCAGGTGGATCACTTGAGGTCAGGAGTTCAAGACCATCCTGGCCAACATGGTGAAACCTTGTCTCTACTAAAAATACAGAAAAATTAGCCGGACGTGGGGGTGCATGCCTGTAATCCCAGCTACTCGGGAGGCTGAGGCAGGAGAATCACTTAAGGTTACAGTGAGCCGAGATGTGCCACTTACTCCAGCCTGGGCGACAGAACAAGAATCTGTCTCAAAAAAAAAAAAAAAAAAAAAAAAAAAAAAAAGAAGAAGAAAAAAGAAATTAACATTGTTTCAGTCCTATTCACTAAATTGCAGACCTCATTTGAATTGTCTCAATGTTTCCACTAGTGTCTGTTTTTGTTTCAGGATCCAGTCTGGGATCCCATATCGCAACGAGTTGGTTTTTTCTGTTTCCTTCAACCTATGACAAATCCTCTGTCTTTCCTTGTCCTTTGTAACTTTGATACTTCTGAAGAATACTTCTCAGGTATTTTGTAGAAAATTGCTCAATTTTGTCTGTTTTCTTGTGATTGGAATAGGTCATGTCTTTTGACAGCAATACCATAGAAATAGGTCCTTCTCAGCACTTCTTATCAGGGGGTTCATATGATGTCAGTGTGTCTCCTACTGGTGACATTAACTTTGATCACGTGGTTAAAGTAGTGTCTGCTGTGTTTCTCCACTGAAAAGTTACTATCTCTTCCTTTGTAATTAATAAATAAATACCTTGGGGGAAGATCACTTGACACTATGTAAATATATCCTCAAACTTTTGCTCACGAATTTTAGCCTCCATCAGTGGATCTTGCCTGCAACGATTACTCTGGTGTTCAAATGGTTATTTTCTGTTTCTTTCATTCTTTTTTCATTATTAGTGGAATTCTCCCATAAAGAAGAGCTGACTGTTCTCATTAATATTATTATGGAGTCATGGGTATTTATCTTATTCTGTATACTGTCATTGTTTATTTTGTTGCTCAAATTGTTCCAACTTTGGCTACTAGGAGGGTTTCAGCTTGGCTCCTGGGTCCTTTGGACAAACCCCCATCCTTTTATGAGCACTTCTTTACTTCATTTATTTTTTTTGGGATGGAGTTTCACTCTTGTCACCCAGGCTGGAGTGCAATGGCGAAATCTCGGCTCACTGCAACCTGCACCTCCCGGGTTCAAGCAATTCTGCTTCCTCAGCCTCCCAGATAGCTGGAATTACAAGTGCGTGTCACCACACCT
Source organism: Pongo pygmaeus (assembly GCF_028885625.2). Taxonomy (NCBI): domain Eukaryota; kingdom Metazoa; phylum Chordata; class Mammalia; order Primates; family Hominidae; genus Pongo; species Pongo pygmaeus. The sequence goes on from NC_072391.2 coordinate 17,111,156, forward strand.
GGCTAATTTTTGTATTTTTAGTAGAGATGGGGTTTCACTATGTTGGCCAGGCTGGTCTCAAACTCGTGACCTCAGGTGATCCACCCGCCTTGGCCTCCCAACGTGCTGGGATTACAGGCGTGAGCCACCATGCCCGGCCCACTTCTTTACTTCTGATACAAGATATTTCAGGCTTATCTTGTACTTTCTTCACCCCAGCTCTGGAATCAACCTCTTCTCCAAGGGCCCTGGTTTCTTTTACTGGAGAATGGCATTTAGAAACCAAGATCTACATGCTAGGTTTGCTCTTTGGTATTAGGATGTCATTACTTCTAGGTCTTCTCAGTAGATAGAACTAGGAAGTGTATTATACCCACACATGTGCATATATCTGTATTTCTCTATCCATCCCCTCTCCCTCTGTGTGTGTGTGTGTGTGTATCAAAAGCCTTAAGTTTATACTCGTTCTCTCTGATTTCAATTTAACATCACAGGGTTTATTTTAGCCTTCTCTTATTAATATATAACTTCTTACTGCAACAGTGAGAGTCCTGGCTGTAATTATCTATAATGTATTTACCACAAAGAAGTAAATAATTCATAGTTTCAGAATTGCTAACTTATACCTCTTTAAGAAACACATTTACTACCTAGATTTACAGCATTTATGTACAATTCTTTTTGCCTTTAGTTTTACAGCATCCAGTCAAGATACTGTTTTCCAGTTACTTAGGTTAGTTCTTTCTTCCTATCCCATTCACCATGGTGTTACCCGTTTGCAATAGTTAGGGTTATTTGCACGTGCTATATTCCACGTTGGGTTTGCCACATCTCGCTTGGTTTTAACTAATTGTTTAATTTTGGAGTGTGTGAAAGGTGTGTGATACATCACTGTGGCCCTAGGAGTCAGATACAAAAAGGCCTACTTGGTGCCAGGCCTGCTCAGCCCTGCCTTCCCGTTCCCAGTCCCCTTTCCCCAGCCTGGCTTATTTGTCCTGTATTTCTTTTGTTTTGTGCTATTTTAAACTCATCAGATTTGTATGAAAAATTATTGACTCTGGCAGTAGGGACATATTCACTCCCACCTCATCCTTGTCGGCCACTCCTTACCTGAGGGAGAGAGGACCACACCACTGAAAGGTGGGGGTCATGGGATAAAACTAGAAACTTTATGTGTTTAACACCTCAGTGTTTTTATATCTTAGCTACTTGTGTATAATTTGGTAATATTTGATGTTTAACTGTTTTTTTTTTTTTTTAATTTATTTACTTTGGAGACAGAGTCTCACTCTGTTGCCCAGGCTGGAGTGCAGTGGCACGATCTTGGGATCTCAGCTTACGGCAACCTCTGCCTCCTGGGTTCAAGTGATTGTCATGCCTCAGCCTCCCAAGTAGCTGGGATTACAGGTGCCCACCACAACACACCCGGCTAATTTTTATATTTTTAGTAGAGACAGGGTTTCACCATGTTGGCCAGGCTGGTCTTGAACTTCTGAGCTCTGGCAATCCACCCACCTCGGCCTCCCAAAGTGCTAGAATTAAGAGCATGAGCCACTGCGCCTGGCCTAAAGTTTAACTGATGTTTTATTTAGCATGTGCTAATAAAGCAAAAAGGGGATAGGAAAGAATATACCTTTTTCTGCAGTATCTTACTCACCCTCCTTTAACACTAAATATTATACTCCATGAAAAAAAATGAAAGCTTCACACATAAGGATAAGGTCCCTGCTAATGTTCGTTCTCCAACATCAAACCACTTTTATTATCCTTTTAGATTCTTTATACATTTCTAAACATATGTGCCTGTAGGGGAAAAAACATATATATATATATACACATACACACATGCAACTTTTATAAGTGTGAGTTCTTTTTTTTTTTTTTTGTTAACATCAAAAGTCTACTCTTTCAGCTTCTGTTTGTGGTGTATAGTCCTGCCTCATTGTTTTTAACATTTGCAGAATGTTTCTTGGTGAATATCCTTGCATGTGACTCCTAACACACATGTGGATGCTTAGCAGTAGAAATCCCAGCTGTGTCCATTCTTGTAGTTGGTACAGCAGCTGCTTTCCTGAGTGGCTGTGCCGTTTTGCCTTTTTCCACCAGCATCACATCAAATACTCATTTCTCTACTTTCATCAATACTTGATGTTTCCTTTGTCTTAAATTCTGGGCAATTTGAGGGTCAAAAGTAGTCTTTTGTTTTAATTTGCTTCCTTTCGGGATAGTGAGGTTGAGTTTATTTCCAGTAATTATTAGCCATGTATACACATTTCCTTTTCTGTGGTTTGTCCATTTTAACAATTTTCCTTTTCTTGTTGATTTGTGTAAGTCTTTATATATGCTAGATTTGTTCATTTAATAAATATTTTTTGACCTCTTAACTATATACCCCGGCACTTCTGTAGGTGCTGGGATACTAGCATGAAACAAAGTCTCTAATTTCACAGAAATTACAGTCAGAAGAGGAAATTGGGCCGAGTGTGGTGGCTCACACCTGTAATTCTGGCACTTTGGGAGGCAGAGGCAGGCAGATCACTTGAGGTCAGGAGTTCGAGACTGGCCTGGCCAACATGGTGAAACCCCGTCTCTACTAAAAATACAAAAATTAGCTGGGTGTGGTGGCGCACTCCTGTAATTGCAGCTACTTGGGAGGCTGAGGCAGGAGAATTGCTTGAGCCCACGAGACAGAGGTTGTAGTGAGCCGGGATTGCACCACTGCACTCCAACCTGGGCCATAGAGCGAGACTCCATCTCAAAAAAAAAAAAAAAAAAAAAAAAAAAGGACATTGGACCAAAGGAAATCTAAATAAATGAATGAGATTATGCAGATGTTAATAAGTGCTATAAAAAATAGGGTAATTGGTAAAGAGAGTACCTGAATGGGTCAGGAGCCCAGTTTCCCTTTGTAAACTCTCTCCCCTGAGTATTAGCTGTTAGGTGGGGCGGTCAAGGAAGGCTTCTCAGAGAAAGTATGAGCTGAGATGAGTAATGACAAGGAGCCAGCCACAAGAAGTGTCCAGACAAAGAGAACAGCGTGTGCCTCAGCCTGTGATCAAGGGGGACAGGTCAGACCATCATAGGTGGACACAGGGGACTCCTCAGCACAAGTGATTGTCAGAGACGTTACTTAGAGACATCCTGTCAGGAGCAGTCTTGACATCTGAGGGGCCAAGGTCGGTTTCAGGAGGAGAGGTTCCTCAACGCCTCTTCCTTCCCTCTCTAGGCTAGGTTACCAGAAGGAGCCTAGCTGCAGGGGTTTGTGCTTCAAGACTTGATCATTGGGTTTTGTGGTTGTTTTAAGGCACAGGCCTTTTCTTTAATAAAGGAAAATTTTCTGTTTCAGATTACCTAGGAACAGTACGATTTGGGGTTATCACAAATAAACATCTTGCGAAACTGGTATCCTTAGTACACTCTGGAAGTGTGTATTTACATAGACATTTCAACACATCACTTGTAAGTATTTTGAAATCACGTTTATATTAGTGCAGTGGTTCTTAACCTTGTTTAGGTCACAGACTCCTTTGAGAATTTAATAAAATCTATGGACACTCTCTAGAAAAGCGCATATGATTTTATGTATGGATGGAGAGTTCTTACAGCCTCACCCTAGAGCCCAGGCTCCAGGTTAAGAACCCATGCATTAGAGGGATCTTGAAATTAATGTATAGAAATTCTTTATTTGTATTCTTAGATTTTGGTACAGACTTTAAAGTTTTTCTTCTTGGATAAAATTGCAGAGTTACTCTCTTGGAGAATTGTTACTCTGAGCCCGTGTTTCCAGAAGCTAGGCTTCCACTGAGTGATATTCTCTGTTTATCTGTTTCTTTTATGATGAGTAGTAATGTGACATGCTTTTCTCCTTAGCTGATGTAATGGATTTTTGAAGTTCTTGTCAAGTCACAGTGAGAAGTTGATGGCTTCTCATCCCAGAGAGCCTCAGTTTTCCATTGTCAGCTTTGTTCCCTGATTTCATTTGCTTTCTGTGGAGCAGCCTGAACTCAGCTGCTTCTGAGCATTGACCTGTGTCCTGCTCAGTCCTGTGCGTCTGCTCTGTTGCTGCTTCCTCAGTCACATCACTGAGTTGACTTCCCTGAAGTATTGTGTCTCTCTTGCATCGTTGTCAGTAACTTACAGGTCATATACAGATCAATTTCCCTGCATCCAGTGTGCCCAGCCTTTAAAACCTGTGCCCCCCTTGGCACAATGTCTAAGTCTTGTGCCTTCGGAGGGGCTGTTGGGCCCACTCCAGGGGTGCCCCCTTGGTTGCCAGTCGCCCTGGCTTCTGCATATCTCTCGTAGCCCAGATGCCGTGCTTTACTTCTTGCAGTTTATATTCCAAAAGTCAAATGTATTTTTGTGTTTTCCAAATAGAAATGTTTGAGTGTAGTTTGAGTATGGTTTTTCAAACCCATCGTCCCACCTTGACAATCACTGCTGTGGTTGTTTCTGTGCTGCCCACCTACGCTCCTTGTGCCTCTGCCTAAGCTGCTTTGACATCATCTGCTTTTGCTATCTGTCATTTTCCTACATCCTTCATTTTTAGCATGTTACACAGCCTACATATATTTATTTATAGTAAAGGGTACTGAGAAAGAAATTAAAAGTAGATGGGGAAAAAAAGGTAGGACTATGAGATGGAAAAATATATCAGGTTTACTGCTTCGATTTGGTAGTGATTAAGGTTGGTTGGTTTGTGTAGCAGTAGAATTCCTTTTATCAAATGTAATAATACTGGGATACCATTATTTTTAAAAACACAAGAAGTGGTTAGTCTCTGTTATGAGGCAATTTAAATCTTCGTTTTGAGGAGTTTTAAATATCTCATTTTTCAAAACCCTCTGAAGCACCCCTTTGGTAGTTCTGTTTGAAGCCAGTGATTTAAATTGTTAGAATTTCAAAAATAATTTTATGTTCACATCATAGCAAAACAAAGCAAAAAATCTAGGTGTCTCTTTCATTTATTTGTACACGTAAAATATGATCCGTGGCCTTGTGCAAGTTTAGGTCATTTTTGATTGATGAAGACGTGTTGAGTTCCTGCTCTGTGCCTGGTGTTCGTCTAGTCCCGGAGGATACAGGTGAACAGAACAGACAGCCTGTGCCGCACAGAGGCTCCGTTCTGCCCTTGGGGGGCAGCATTTGAAGGACCAAGGTCAAAATCTAAATGATCCTTGACTCTGTAATTTCTGTTCCCTTAGATATGTCTTGGTCCTTTTATAAATACCCAGTGACGTTTAATACCTGTCCTTGGACAGGGTGATAGAGGTTGTCGTCGCCACCAGCTGGCAGGGAGAATTATTTGTTGATAGGTGGATCTGTCTCAAGGCAGAAAGATGAATCACATGATATGGAAGTCACCTCCTGCAACCACTTTTGTTTTTTCAACCACTCGTGAGGAAATGCTGTCTCTGGAGAAGCGGGTGTTAGCTGCACAGTGGGGCCAGGCCCCGCTCCGAGCCTGGGTTTTCTCACCTTCAGTGGTGGGGTTGGGACAGCACTGATGTGCCTTGAGCTAGCCCCACCTCATGAGCTCTCCTTTATCCTCTGTGCCTTTGTCCTTCACAGGTCTTCCCCAGGGAGGCCCTGAACTACACAGCTGAGAACATCTGTAAGTGGGCCTTGGAAAACCAGGAGACGCTCTTTCGGTGGCTGCGGCCACACGGAGGCAAGAGTCTCCTGCTGAATAACGAGCTGAAGAAAGGACCAGCGCTGTTTCTGTTCATACCTTTTAATCCCCTGGCCAAAAGTCATCCTTTAATAGACGAGGTAAGAGCTGTGATGTGAAAAGCACCTCATGAGGAGTAGGAAAGCCCCATCTACCTGGCCTCTCTCATCCCACACTCAGTCATTTACTCTGGCAGCTGTGGCTCTGAGCATTGCTCTTTGCCCTTCCATATGGGCAGGAGAGAACCCGTGTCTAGGACAGGGACTGCCGCAGCCTCTCTGGCCATATTTATTGACAGCTGTTGGCGTCTGGAGTGAGTGGGAAGAGGCAGGGAAGCCACACCGTGCCCCTCTAGAGAAGGACCAAATGCCCTCTTCTGATGTGACTGCTGTTGAGCTTCCTGTTCGGAGTGGGGTGAAACAGGGAGTGGCAGGAATACAGGCCGAGTTTAGTGTGGCCTAGGAGATGCCATTGTCTTGGGGGTTTGGCCAGACTGCCAGCCCTGGCCATCCTCAGGACAGCAGAGGAGAGCAAGCAGCAGCAGCGATGTTGGGACACCTTGTTTCTCTGAACCTTCCCTGTCGTGCAGAAGCCAGAGTGGTTTTCAGAGGCAGCGCCATCGGAGCCTGCTGTTCCTGCCTGTCTTCGGCTTCATCTGGTGCGCCTGCTCTGGGCGTGAGTTTCTTTTCTACACGGAGCATTTGGAGGCACTTAGAGACAGCAGGCACAGTATGCAGAGTGATCCTGGGGTGGCAAAATTGCATTTACTGAGGATTTTATTTTTTCACTCCCTCAAGGATCCCTTAATTGGCCAAAACCAATTTCAGAGAGCCAGCGTACCACTGGCCAGCTAAGCAGACGCTGCCTGTCCCTGAGCCCCTCAGCACTGGCCTGACCCCCTGCCTGGAGGGACAGGGAGGCAGGACTTCTCGCCCAGCTGGATCCCTCCCTTTACTGTGCTGGAGTCTTTTTGCTCAAGTTATGATTCCCTCTGGGGAATGTTCTGAATGAATGCTGCTCCTTGGCTTAGAGGAAGAAAGAGGAGAGAAATTAAATAGCTTTGTTTCTTCCCGTCTAATTAGGGAGGACTCAAAGTAATAAAACTATTTCTTTAGAAAATTTTCACTACATGGATCTTTTGTGAACTGAGACACCATTTCAAATGACTAGGCCTTTACTGTATCTAATATTAAGAGCCTTAAAGCTCATTGTAGGAAAGGAAGGTTTTCAGTCAAGGTGGTGTGGCTGTGGTTGTGGATTTGGAGAGTTCTCTCCTATCTGGTTTGGGTGTGTCAGGGTCCTGGAGGGGTTGTATTTTGTGGCAGGAGCCCAGAGCCTCTGCCCAGAGGGTTGTGGTTGGATTTAGGCACCTGGTGGGAAGACTCTTTCTTTCTCGCCTGTTGTTTCTGAATGAGAGTCCCCTCCAGCAGTCCGCAAATCCTCCACCTACCAACAGGCCTCCTTTTTATCGTGGTTTTGCATGTGACTTCTTTCTTTGGGGCTCCCATTGTCTCTGTGAGGTGAGTGCATTCCCTTAACCTCAGCGTGTGGGTGAGATGACTGAACACGAGGCGGCATCTCACCGTATTATGAATTACTCAGACAAGCAAAGTGCCTGTCCAGCACATTTCCCTTTTTGTTTCAGGTCAGTTTGGCAAATGTTTACTGAGCACTGTGCTGGGAAGCTCCAGGGGAGAAAGGATAGATGCAACACCATCTTGTCCTGTGGTCTTAGAGGCTTGTCCAGTACAGGGAGTGAAAGCCTGCCTGTAATTCAAAGTAGAGGATGATCAGGCCCAGGGTCAGGAGGAACCAGAGGAGGAAGGGTGCCATCTCAGAAAGCGGGGTCCTGGGCAGGGGAGGAGTTAGCAGAGGCTTTGGATGGGTGAAGTATTCGAGACGGACTTGTAGGGGCAGCCAGGATCTTGATGGGTTGAGAAAAACTTACGGGAAGGAGGACCCTGAGCAGAGACATGAGGGACGTGAGTTGCTGCAGGCTTAGGTGTTAGGAAGGAGGCCGGGTTTTGTGGTCTGCAGGAAGGGCTAATTGGGGAGAGATCTTGAAAAAGCCTTTGGAGGAGAGGGCCTTGCAGACTTCTCTGAGAATTTCAAGATTAACCATAGTCATCCAAGTCTTTGTCTTCTCTTTTTCTTTTTTTTGAGTTAGGGTCTTCCTTTGTTGCCCAGGTTGGAGTACAGCGGCACGATCTCAGCTCACTGCCTCCTGAGCTCGAGTGATCCTCCCACCTCAGCCTCCCAAGTAGCTGGGACTACAGGTGCACGCCTCTACGCCTGGCTAATTTTTGTATTTTTTTGTGGAGATGGGGTTTCGCCATGTTACCCAGGCAGGTTTCAAAAGCCCCGGGCTCAAGAGATCAGTCTTCCTTGGCCTCCTAAAGTGTTGGGATTACAGGCATGAGCCACTGCACCTGGCCCATACAAGTCTTACTGACAGTGAAGAGATGCAGCCAGGGCTGTGCGTTATCATTACGAATGTTTTTCTGGCAGGAGGGTTCCAGAAAACTGCGAAGTAGTAAGAACCTGAACTTGGGTGGTAGAGGTGGAGGATGGAAAGTAGGGTCTATGATCGGGGAAATTGTGACACAGTGACTAGAGATGAAGAAGCCTTTGGGCATTTGGGTAAGGCGGGAAGGATGAACGCTGTACTTAACGGAAGATGAGCTGTAAATTCATTAGCTTGTTGACCATTAAAGAGTTAGGTGGCTTTACTTTTACATTATCACCTTAGGCCTAATATTGGGCAGAACTTTGAGGATGCTTGCATTGTTGGGAAGAGAGAGATCATCTTAGAGTGAGTGGAATAGAGTTGGGGGCATACCAAGCACTGACATTCTGGACAGTTGTGCTGTGGTGCATGTAGGATGCCAGTCAGGAGTGACCATATGGTGGCCGCACCAAGCCCATACTGGGTAGCTGCTTCTACACACATGCATACCTGCATGTGTACCCACACACACATGCAAAAGCACAGATCCTGACGCCGGCGTGAGGCCACTGACACCCTGGTGTCTCTAGAGAGTTCTAGAGAGGTTATAAGACATCGCAGTGTGTATTACACAACTCGTTAATCAAAGGAAATGCTTACCTCAGCCAGCAAAGAGTCTTCGTGACTTGTTTTCTATTTTAAAAGCGTTTATTTGAGGCATTCACATCATCTGAATCTGGTAAGCAAAGGCATGGTTATCATGTTCAGACTCACAGATTTCCATGATTAAAGAAAATAGGAGGAAACATCTACTCTGCGAACAGTTAAAGTTATTTGCCAAGATTTCCTTAATTATTCACATGAAATTAAATGACATCAAGTGATACACAGAATGTGACATGATTTGAGTTGTGTTTTCAAAACTGCCTGTTATGTAAAAGGAATAGAAACATAAATTCCCCTTCATAGGAGAAAAATGATAATGCCTAATTCTTTAAGAGCGTTGCTGGCTGGGTGCAGCGGCTCACGCCTGTAATCCCCTCACTTTGGGAGGCTGAGGAGGGTGGATCACGTCACCTGAGATCAGGAATTCAAGACCAGCCTGGCCAACATAGTGAAACCTCGTCTCTACTAAAAATACAAAAATTAGCCAGGCATGGTGGTGTGCGCCTGTAGTCTCAGCTACTTGGGAGGCTGAGGCAGGAGAATCGCTTGAACCTGGGAGGCAGAGGTTGCAGTGAGTCAAGATGGTGCCACTGCCCTCTAGCCTGTGCAACTGGAGCAAAACTCCATCTCAAAAAAAAGCATTGCTGGTCGGGTGTGGTGGCTCATGCTTATAATCCCAGTAGGATTACAGCCCTGGGAGGCCGAGGCAGGTAGATCACCTGAGGTCAGGAGTTCGAGACGAGCCTGGCCAACATGGTGAAATCCCGTCTCTCCTAAAAATACAAAAAATTAACCAGGCGAAATAAAAATAGAAAAAATGAGCTGTGCGTGGTGATGCATGCCTGTAATCCCAGCTACTTGGGAGGCTAAGGCAGGAGAATTGCTAGAACCTGGAAGGCGGAGGTTGCAGTGAGCTGAGATCACGCCATTGTACTCTGGCCTGGGCGACAAGAGTGAAACTCTGTCTCAAAAAAAAAAAAAAAAAAAAGAAGCATTGCTGTAGACAGAATACTTTCTTCAATTAAAAATATTCTTTACGTGGCTGCTTTGTTTATGAGATACTGAAGCTAAAAGAGATGAAGAAAGATTTTTCAAGGAATTTTCTTCTCTATTATATAATTAATGATCTCCTACTTGGACTTCTGTAAAAGATTACAGTAAATCTTGAAGTCTTATGGAGGTTTTTACGGGAGTGGGTGGGAGTAGTTGTCTATTACTGCGTCTTTGAATGTAAAACAGTACCAGGATGGGGCCAGAGGGCACCTGGGCTCTTCACGGATTATAAAGGCTTGACCTTGTTAGTACTGCATGCTGTCAGAGCCTCATCCAGAAACCACTGAGGTGTTTTTGTGCAGGGGAAATAAAATTTCAAGCACTGGTCTGTCATCTAAAGTGACTTCTTTTCTTGACCCAGTAGTTTTCTGGTGGGTTATAAAGTGACTTTTTTTAATGCCGAGAACTATTGAAACAATTTATTTTTGTGTACAAATATGTATGTTTTGAATTAACTATAAATATTATGTTATAAAACTTTACTTTTATTTATTTTTATAAAACTTGTTTTTTTAAATTGGAAATTACACTCATTAAATTGTTTTACACATACAGACACACAAACACACACACACAGCGAAACAAAATCCTGAGTGACAGCACCCTGTAACTAACTGTGGTGAGATTTGATTCAAGTTGACACACTCTTCTGTTTTAGAGAGTAAATGCCTTTGGATTATAACTTACATGTCTTTCTCAGGAAACCAGAATGGGAGGTGGGTAATGAAATATTCTTTTTGGAAATGGAAGAATCTTAGAATAAAATGTAAATCCAAATTGCCAATACTGGCTTGACAGTAAAGTGGCAAATACCAAGAAAGAGGATTGTGTGCATTACCCTGAGCTGCCACTCATTCATCAGGGGTTTACTGAGCATTTGTTACGTGCCTGGCCCTGTGCTAGGCCCTGGGGATGGCAGGATAAATCCAATGTGGCTTCTGCCTGTGAGGATCCATAAGTTTGTGGGGAAGAGGGCTGTCTCAGCAGAAGCTTGTGAGACTGTAGATGAGGTCTCAGGGACACTGGAGGTGCAGAAACTAGCTCTTCCTGGAGTGGGAGTACGGCTAGCTTCCCTGAAGCAGCTGCCCTGGTGCTGGGCCTTGGGAACAGATGGAGGAGGCGGTGTCCCCAGCCAGGCCTCCGTAAAGGCGTGGCATTGCAGGAGGGCCTGGTCTGTTCTGAAGAGGGTAGGGTGAGACTGGAAAGCAAACGGGCCAGATTGTGTGGAGGCTTTATCTCATGGGCGTTGTACCATTTGGCCCAGGAGTGCCATGCCTGGGGTTGTATTTTTAAAAATATAGTAACCATCTCCCCCGCACTCTCATCTATCCCGCCTCGTATTCTTGGTGATATGTTCCAAGACCCCCAATGAATGCCTGAAACCACAGATGGTACTGAACCCTGTATATACTATACACGAATTTCACTTTTCTTCACAATTTCATGGGTAGAAGATTCGTTCTTACCGAAGATCTTAACAACCTTACCTTTTTTTTCCCCTTATTGAGACTTTTGCCGTTTCACTTAAAGGAAGCATTTTTGGCTTCTCTTTGGCATATCTGAATTGCCAGCGTCACTACCCTTACACTTTGGGGTAACTTTGCCCTTGTAATAAATAAAGGGTTACTTGAAGACAAGCACTGTGATACTGAGGCAGTTGATCTGATAACTGAGTTGGCTACTAAGTAACAGGCTGGTAGCATCCGCAGCATGGACACGCTGGACAAAGGGATGGCTCGCAGTTTTTGTAATGGCAAAAATTTCATCACACTACTCAGAGCGACGTGTAGTTTAAAACTTACGACTTGTTTATTTCTGGAATTTTCCATGTAGTATTTTTGAACCAGAGTTGACCATGGATAACTGAAATTGCAGAAAGTGAAACGTGGCCAATGGGGTGCTAGTCCCTCAGTCATCCCGAAGCCCCTCACCAACTCTGCCCTGTATTTCAGATCACCGAAGTGGCCTTGGAGTACAACAACTGTCATGGGGACCAGGTGGTGGAGCGTCTTCTTCAGCACCTGCGGCGGGTGGATGCTCCAGTGCTGGAGTCCCTGGCCCTGGAAGCGCCGGCACAGCTGCCAGACCCACCGCTGATCACAGCGTCCCCCTGCTGCAACACTGTGGTGCTGCCCCAGTGGCACTCCTTCTCCAGGACCCACAACGTCTGTGAACTCTGTGTCAACCAGACCGCCGGGGGCATGAAGCCAAGCTCGGTCAGCATGCCACAGTGCAGCTTTTTTGAAATGGCAGCAGCTCTGGATTCTTTCTACCTCAAGGAGCAGACCTTTTATCATGTGGCATCAGACAGTATAGAATGCAGCAATTTTTTAACTTCCTATAGCCCCTTCAGCTACTACACTGCATGTTGCAGGACCATAAGCAGGGGTGTGGCAGGCTTCATCAACTCTGAACAAGGTGTCTTTGAAGCCCCTACCGTTGCATTTTCTTCCCTTGAGAAGAAATGTGAGGTTGATGCCGCAAGCTCCGTTCCTCACATTGAGGAGAACAGGTATCTCTTTCCAGAAGTGGACATGACTGGCACAGACTTCACAGGCCTGAGCTGCAGAACCAACAAGACTCTCAACATCTACCTTTTGGATTCAAATTTGTTTTGGTTATATGCAGAGAGACTGGGTGCTCCGAGCTCCACTCAGGTGAAAGAATTTGCGGCAATTGTTGACGTGAAAGAAGAGTCTCACTACATCTTGGATCCAAAGCAATCACTGATGAAGCTCACCCTAGGTACTGTAGGCAGTTTATTTCCCCAAGCATTGTACGTTTTGCTTGACTTCATATGGGTAAATTTTATTGATGGCTCTCATTACATTTAGTTGTGGGGTGATGTCAGCTTCGTAGCTCATCACCATCGGTCATAATTTTCAAAGAAGCAAATTTTGTCTATTAAATGGAACAGAAACTTCCTCACTCTAAATTTTGGATAAGTTTGTCATTTAGCCCATGGTGGGGGTAAGAGTCCCATTTTCTAAATTGGCGATTTCTGTCACATGTCTAAGGTAGAACCAGCTGCAGGCAGTGGGGACTTGGGGACTAGAACAGGCAGGGAGGTGGAGAGCTATTCCAGTGGGATGTCCTAGGGGCTGATGAAAGTGAGCCTTGACAGCAGCTTTGTTCTAAAGGAGCTTAAAGAGAAAGCAGTGGCCGGGCGTGGTGGCTCACGCCTGTAATCCCAGCACTTTGGGAGGCCGAGGCGGGTGGATCACGAGGTCAGGAGATCGAGACTATCCTGGCTAACGTGGTGAAACCCCGTCTCTACTAAAAATACAAAAAAAAAAATTAACCGGGGGCAGTGGCGGGCGCCTGTAGTCCCAGCTACTCGGGAGGCTGAGGCAGGAGAATGGCGTGAACCCGGGAGGCGGAGCTTGCAGTGAGCAGAGATCGCGCCACGGCACTCCAGCCTGGGCAACAGAGCGAGACTCTATCTCCAAAAAAAAAAAAAAGAGAGAAAGCAGTGAAGAAGGAAGTAGAGCCGCCTTGCCTCCGTTTTTGTCTCATAGGCTTAAATGTCTAAGGATCAAGGCCACCAGACCTAATTTGTTCTGCTGCTGTTTCATAATGTACTGAGTAATATTGCTGGGACCTGGGGTACCTACATTGTAACAAGTGTAAAATGCAAATAAATAAGTGTCAGTTGCAAACCAGCAAAACCCACTTTTTGAGGAGTAAGGCTCCATGATGAGAAAGCATCCAGGGCTTGCCCCTGGGGCTTGCCAGCAACATTGGGCTGACCCACACTGGCCTGTTCCCAGGAATTTGCTGATGCCCTTGACTACACACAATGAAGTGAGAATTCAAAAGCCACGTTAGTTCAGCCTCATTGGAAACGGGAGGGAAGGTCAGTGTATGCCGAATGGAGAACGGAGGAATTTGGTAGGGAAGGAAACCTTTCATTTCAAGTTTTACAAAGTATGAAATCAACAGTAGACTCAGAGCTTCTACATATGAGTCCTTTTAGCCATCCTCTTTCAAATCCAGGTGAAGCTTGTTTCTTACATTAGACACATTTGTGAAAAGGCTTTATGTAAATACTGATTTTTCTATATCAAGTTACATATTATAAATCCAAGAGTTCCTCACTGTGTAAAAGAACCCTGTGACCAGTCACTTTTTGAAGGGCATAATCTGTTGATATTATAGATTACTCCCAATTCATGTTTTCTAAAGTCATTTTGATGTGTTGAGCTTTCTTAAAATGAAACAAGCATTTTTTTTTTAAATGGGAAACAGACTCCAGAGAAATGGGGTCAGTGCTCCCACAAGCATGTATTTTTGAAGTAGTCTGTATTAGATTTTCCTGAATTACATTCAGTAATGCTCAAGTGTTTAATGACCTCATAATGTGTTCACTTTGAATTTAAGGGTAATTGAAAGAAACCTTCTTTAGATTTCTTTCCATCTTCTGTATCTTCTCTGAAATGTTTAGCCTAGCTGTTCTTTGTCCTGTAGTTAGTGACAGAATTTTTAGGGAGCTTGTAAAAAACACCTACTGTGTGTCATTGTTGGTTTAGAGACTTAACTCATAAATCAGCTGTCTCTAGGCCAGTTTCAGAATTTAGGCTTTATTCAGATTAGGAAATAATTATTGGTTTCATGTTTCAAAAACGTAGCCAACTAAGTGTTACTCAGTTGTTGATCATGAATTCTCTTTAGTATTCACATGACATTCTTCACTTCCTCTTGCATTCTGCACACTGCATTGCCCATTGCACCTCAAAATGGAGGGAGTTAGAAGAAAGAAAAAGAACTGAAACTTTAGCTGAGTGCAGTGGTGTACGCCTGTAGTCCCAGCTACTCTGGACGCCGAGGTAGGAGGATCGCTTGAGACCAGGAGTTTAAGGCTACAGTGAGCTATGATTGCAGCACTGTACTCCAGCCTGGGCAACAGAGTGAGACCCTGTCTCTTTAAAAAAAAAACAAAACAAAAAAAGACATGAAATTCAAATTAGTATTGTTTCAGATGAAGCAAAGGACTCTGAAGATGGCAGAATTTGTGGTAAAACTGTTGGTTCAAGTCAGGTTTTTGATTATGGGTTTTATGTATTTTTCCACTACATATAATTTTTTCTTAACCTTTAAAAAAAGAAACTTAAAGAACCTTAATAAAGGAAACACAAAACTGTAGCTCCTTGTCCTCAAATTAATGAGCATTTAAACACATTCCACATTACTGTAGCTTGTGCAATTGCTACATTTGTAGTTAAGCTTAAAGGTCTTAGTATTATAGGGTGAAATTTCTTGAAAAGATTGTGGCTTGTTGATGATTTATACAGTCTCACTTGGTGTCTATTTGTGGACCAGTCCTTTAAAAAAAAGAATAGTCTATGAATATTAGAGCATCTAACACTGCATAGTGTTTTGATATCTACATTACTGTCTGCTGAGTTAATACTACCAGAGCTAAACCTGATGCCACCTGGGCAGCTTTGTTTGGGGTTTTGCTGATAGGTGAAATGTTAAAAATGTGAGCCTATGAAGTCATTCGAGTTTTTAAAATGTGGAGTTTAAAAGTAGGCCAGCTATTCTCCTTGTACCTAGAGAAGAGTTGATCTCATTTTCTCTTTATTTTTAGAATCTTTTATTCAAAACTTCAGCGTTCTCTATAGTCCCTTGAAAAGGCATCTCATTGGAAGTGACTCTGCCCAGTTCCCGTCTCAGCATTTAATCACTGAAGTGACAACTGATACCTTTTGGGAAGTAGTCCTTCAAAAACAGGTATGGAGTCATGAGAGGCAAAAGTTAAGTCATCTGTCCCTCTTAAAATAATTTCCAAACTGCAGTTGTTGGGGTGAGCAGCTGTTTTTGATGTATAGAAGAGTAACCACGTGACGGCCCAATTATGGACCGTGAATGAATTACATGTGGTTTTTAAATTTCAGAAAAGTGCTCCAGAAAGCACAGAATTGGAAAGACCTAAAGATGAAAATTTTCACTATAATATTCGCATAGGTAGCATTAGGGTGCTTGCTGGATTCTAAGCAATGAGGAAAGAAATGAAGAAGAGCCCATTTCCCAGTGCAAGTAACATCTGTCTTCCCCTTCCCACAGGACGTTCTCCTGCTCTATTACGCTCCGTGGTGTGGCTTCTGTCCATCCCTCAATCACGTCTTCATCCAGCTAGCTCGGAACCTGCCCATGGACACATTCACTGTGGCAAGGTAAGCAGGCCTCTTCTGCAGCGCTTTGGGCTGTATGCCCATTTTCACTCTTACTTGCAGCTTAGCCATATGGTGTGTGAGGGTCTGCCCATTTTCCATTAACCTTTGGTAGGACTTGGCTGAATTTGTCAGGTTGAAGCCATGAGCAAAGCCTCTTTGAAACTGAACTTTTCCTCATGAATTCTAAGTGTTCCTTCCATGATGTTGATGTTTAGCCCTGACTAGATTCGTAGGTGGCTGAATGCAGTTCTGTGGGGAGAGCACTGACCTGGTTGCCAGGATGGCCCCTTGGAATACCATGGGACAGTTGCCCCAGGCAATGCCAGTGGGTCCTGGGATCCCAAGCAGATCTCTCCACCAGTCCTGGTTTACCTCATTTGTGAAGTTAAAAGGAAAGATCAGTAGATATCCACATTCTGGTATTGTGATTCCATGGGTACTGTATGTGCGCTTTTGAGTAAACAAAATTTTTAAAAATATTTTTTGGAAAAAGAAGGCTCAAATAGAGTTTTTAGATGGGGTAGTAAGCAGTTTTGGGTGGGGAAAACTGTTCACATTTAACCCCCCACCTCCCCCAAAACCCTACAGATAGATAAGAGTTAAATATAAAAAAATCAAAACAAAAAATAGGATTTGCTGATTCCTCTGGGAGATGGAAACTTTCCAAAGTGGAAGCAGTTGGAAAAATAAAGAAAGAAAAATGGACAGATTCCACTAGAAATACGTGCAGTGAAAACAGGGAAAGCAGACAAAAAGGGGGACCATTAATATATTTTCCAGTGTCTCTATGTCACCTGTTATATGCACTGTAAGTAATAATTAGAGCCAAATCTGAGGAGTTACTATGTTGGGAGAGTTTTTGATATACATATTACCTGATTGAGTCCTCGCGACGCTTAGTGAAGGCACTCTAGTTAAAAAAAGAAAGTGCTGTTTGTATTGAGGAGGAAACTGAGACATAGAAAGATAAGTTGCCCAGAGTTTCAAGCTGCAAATGAGGGGCCAGGATTAAATCAGGCATTCACACTCCAGCCTTCCCCGAAATTAAAATGGTTTAGAAAATGGCTGAGACAGATTCCACTGTGAACAAAGGACGTGAGCAGGTTTTTCTTTCAAGAGGAGAGAGTAAATAAACAAGTGGGGAAATTATAACCTAATAAATGTAAATTAAAACAATAACAAAGTGTCATTTAACATATTAAAGTAATCAGTGGTTTTAAGTGACAGAATCTTGTGTTGATAAAATAAAATGGAAACTGCAGTCAGATGTGTCTAATGGAATGAGTACATTGCCATAACTCTTTTGGAAAGCATTTTGGCAACATTTGCAAGAAATCAACAAAAACAGTTAACACATTTTTGACCCAGTTAATTTACTTTGGAGAAGTAATGGAATAGGAATTCTGAAGAAGCATGAGCTCATCATTATAGCATTGTTTATATCCACCAGGAGATGAATGTTTAAGTAAATTATGGCTGTGCATTTAATGGAGTTTTTATCCTTTAACAGTGCTTTTCATACAATTAATGGAAAAAAACAGAGTATGAAATATATGACAACTCTTCTTAAAAATATGTAAGGATATAGGCCGGGTGCAGTGGCTCATGCCTGTAATCCCAGCACGTTGGGAGGCCGAGGCGGGCGAATCACCTGAGGCCAGGAGTTCGAGACCAGCCTGGCCAACATAGTGAAACCCCGTCTCTACTAAAAATACAAAAATTAGCCAAGTGTGGCGGCACGTGCCTGTAGTCCCAACTACTCAGGAGGCTGAGGCAGGAGAATCACTTGAATCCAGCAGCTGGAGGTTACAGTGAGCTGAGATCGCACCACTGCATTCCAGCCTGGGCGACAGAGCAAGACTGTGTCTCAGGAAAAAAAAAAAAAAAAGTAAGCATATAGACCAAGCCTGTATAAGAAAGGGGGGCCTTATTTAGCCCAATGGAATTCTGAGTGGATTTTTACAATGTTTTAATTTTATAGTTTGCTTTCTTTGAAGTAAGAATCAGGTGAGAAAAAGCATTTAATTATGGAATATAGTGTTCAATCCCACTTGTTTAGAAAGGAACACTAATGTTTTAGGTAGGCTGGCACAGGTGAGGCGGGAGTGCTGTTTTGTTAGTAAATTTTTGGTAAATGGTTTTCATTTGGTTATGCCTTTTGTTGCTGTTGTTTTTTTTTTTTTTTTTTTTTTTTGTGAGACGGAGTCTTGCTCTCTTGCCCAGGCTGGAGTGCAAGAGGCGCAATCTCAGCTCACTGTGAGCTCCGCCTCCTGGGTTCACGCCATTCTTCTGCCTCAGCCTCCCGAGTAGCTGGGACTACAGGTGCCTGCCACTATGCCCGGCTAATTTTTTGTATTTTTAGTAGAGATGGGTGACGTTTCACCGCGTTAGCCAGGATGGTCTCGATGTCCTGACCTCGTGATCCGCCCGCCTCGGCCTCCTAAAGTGCTGGGATTACAGACGTGAGCCACCGCGCCCGGCGTTGTTGTTTTTTTGAGACAGGGTCTCACTCTGTTGCCCAGGCTGGAGTGCAGTAGTGCAATCACAGCTCACTGCAGCCCCAACCTCCCAGGTTCAGGTGATTCTCCCACCTTCCCAAGTAGCTGGGACTACAGGCACGTGCCAGAATACCCGGCCAATTTTTTGTAGAGACAGGGTTTCCCCATGTTGCCCAGGCTGGTCTCGAACTCCTGGGCTCAAACAGTCCACCCACCTTGGCCTCCCAAAGTATTGGGTTTACAGGCGTGAGCCACTGTGCTCAGCCTGGTTGTGCCATTTTTTGAAAAGCAAATTTCATCCTTTTGGACAAATACATGACACTTACCGCACCCTTACTCCCCCCATTTATGCTTTCTAAAAACTGTCAAGGGTAATGATTGAAAACATGTTCATCTTTTGTGTGCGCTGCTTATGAATAGTAGCTGAATAGCCCCTCCGCAAAGAGGATGCAGCCCCTTCCATCAAGGATGCTGTTGTGGCTCCATGTCTGCTCAGCCCGAGTGTGGGCGCCCAGCTGTGTGCCAAGCTCTGTGCCAGCTGCCCGGGGCAGGCCTCTAGAGCAGTTGCCGTTAGCTCCCACAGTGATTGAGCATAGGCTGGGTGAGTTAGTACAGATGTCATTTTCTGTATTAGAAAATTAATGTCAAATCTGCTAAGAAAATAGGCTGCTTTTGGCGTCTATCCAGATTTACAACATAAAGAGGGTATAATTTTCCGTCTTCAGAGGGGCTTGATGTATTTTGCTCAGTGATTTCCTTTCTTTTCCCAGACCTATTCAGGGATTAAAATACTTGGCTAGATCCTGTCAGGTGAGGAGTGAATGACTCCTCAGGTGTCAGTGCGGCATTTTCTGCAAGTTCATTTTTACTTTGAGGACATCGCATTGCCACTCAGTGGAAAGCATCCACGTAGTAGAATGTTGTATGTCTTGGAAGTATCAGCGCCCAGCTCACACCTGGTAGTACATTCATCGAGAAGGGACTAGCCCAATGTGGGGTGTAAAAAATGCACCAGGTTCTTGAAGTTATCTGAGAAGTTTCTTTCAAGTTGGCATTTCTTGGGCTGATCTTCTGCCATTTCTGTTCTTTCCCTTTGCCAGGATCGACGTGTCTCAGAATGACCTTCCTTGGGAATTTATGGTCGATCGTCTTCCTACTGTCTTGTTTTTTCCCTGCAACAGGTAATGCCGAATTTTTGTCACTGGTGGGCAGTTGGGATTCTTTTGTGGAGGTCTGAAAATGAAATGGGTTTAAGATGTAAATCATTCATTATGTTCAAAAAATGTTCCCTTAGAAACCAGGCGTGGTGGCTCATGCCTGTAATCCCAGCACTTTGGGAGGCTGAGGCGGGCAGATTGCTTGGGCTCAAGAGGTTGAGACCAGCCTGGCCAACATGGTGAAACCCCATTACTACAAAAAATACAAAAATTAGCCAGGCATGGTGACATATGCTTGTAATCCCAGCTACTCTGAGGCTGAGGCACAAGAATCTCTTGAACCTGGGATGCGGAGGTTGCAGTGAGCCAAGATCACACCACTGCACTGCACTCCAGCCTGGGCGACAGAGTGATGCTCTGCCTCAAAAAAAAAAAAAAAAAAAAAAAAAAAGGTGTCCTTAGGGACATAAAAGGGTTGTAGTGTCAGGATGTTAGGTGTGGTATGGATCTTTTAAAGGTTGTTCTTCCCAGTATATCTCTTACCCGAGCTTGAATGTGGCCGTGAGAATTCTTAGCTTTCGTGCCTATATGAACTTATGGAGGACGCAGAGACTGACAGGATTCTGTTGCCCAGGCTGGAGTGCAGTGGTGCAATGTTTGTGTGGGGCAAAACAGCAGAGAATCTGTGGAGCCCTGCCTGCCCCAAGCCTTCCACTTGCTTGTCTCTCAGTTGGCCTCCCAGCAGCTCCTCATCCCTCTTGTACAGAGGACAGGGTGGCTTTCTTACCCATGGCACAAGCTTTTCTCGGATTCCAGGAGCCCTGCAAAGGGGTTTTCTCCCATGCATGCAGACTGCTGTGAACGTCCGCCATGGGATGGTCGCTTGATTTTTTCACGCTTGCCTAATCAGTATTCCAGGCGCAGTTCTTAATGGCAACTACCCCGAAAGCCCCGGCAAGCAGGACATTAACAAGGGGGAGCGGACTTCCAGTTAGTGAACGTAGATACAGATGTTTTGTGGAAAAAGAAATTAACTCTTGGTCCTTTAGAGCCTAATACACTGGATGTTTGCTCCCTTTTTATAGATTCCCTTTGGTTTTTAGAAAGTTGAGTCCTTTTGGGGACCCACTCACATGGCTTTGACAATATCTTCTCTCCAGGGGAAAGTGTCTGCAGCATCATTTAGGGAGTTCCCTGGCTCACATGTATGACGTTTGCTGTTTTAATTTCCTGCCTCCCTTTTGGATTCAGCTTGTCATGTTTCTCTAAGAGAGTGTTTCCTTCATATCTATTGAATCATTCCCTTGGTTTTTGCTTTGTATCTCAAAGAATTTTTGCGGGAGTACTTCTGTGGTAGTAGGGTCTTGTCACATCATGCACTAAAAACAGAATGTGACTCACCCTTTTCTGCTGCTGACTGAGTTGTGATGAGGCTTTTTCTTTCTAAGAAGTGTTTAAATTACCACGTAGTCCAGGAATCACGGACAGTAACACTAACACTTTCATCTGTGTGGGACAGGAGTTGGGCATGTAGTTTAATGACATATAATTTTTGAATTCCAAGCATAGTTTGAAAAAATATTAAAATCTTAGCACCCAGCACATGCCTTTTAATGAAGAAGTTCTCAGCAGCTGGCAGAAATGCATCTGTGTAGAGAGACACAGGCGGAACAGGTGGCAGGGTGGGGCGTCATCTGGACAGTTGCGTCTGGGCTGAGTGACCTTCATTCTTAGGCTGCCTGGTGTGGTAAACGTGAAGATGTGCGCATTTCTCCGGCCCCATACTGGGCACTTGCTGCAGGTCCTTACCCTTGTCGTTTCTAAATATTGAACATTAGACTGTCCACTTCTCTTTTAATGTAAGGAGGCTGGTAAACCAAAGCTTTATGGCTTTGGAATGGAATTTTTCTCATTTCCTAAAAATAAATGGTAGAAGTAAAGTATGCTCATCATGAGCTGGTCCCAAGCGAGTGTTTGGTTTAGCCAGAAGGTAAATGGGCAAACAGCGTGAGCTGACAGCTTGCAAAAGAGGAAATGAAAAAGGCTGTTGGATAACATGTAATAAGACCTTTTTCATTGTCCACCTGCTTATGCTATTTTTAGTAAAAGGAATATGAAATTGTGTATTTACTGTGATAAAATATAAACTTGTGCATGTGCTGGGTGGAGATGTTCACAGAGGGGAAAATGTTGAGGTGTTAACATTGATGACTTCAGAGGAGTGAGATTGCAAGTGATGTGAAGGTGCTGCTTGTATGTTTTTACATCCCTTGCAAATTGTCTACAAAGAGCATATCTTGATTTATAAAAATCATGAAGGAAAAAAATGCAAGAGCCTGTCCTCGGGAGGAGGAGGAAGGGATGGGGCCTTGAGGGAGACATAGCCTTCCTGTGCAGAGGCGTCTTGGAGCCACTTGCTCCACCGAGCAGGTGCTTCTCCAGCCAGCACTTGCATCAGACTCTGTGTGACATTTCAAAATATAGGTGCTCTGGCCTGGCCCTGGGCCAGGGTGAGGAGGGGGAGATGGGTGCTCCTGTCCACCAAGAGACTCTGATGTGTCCCAGGGGAAGAATCACAGTTTTTTAGAGGTGTGCCCTGCCACCCGCTCAGGGTTAGAGGAGAGTTGCATAGACATGGGGACCTCTTCCCACCATAGTTTCACATGACTGCTTTCCTGGAAGTAGACTGTTGACATTCTCTGTCCCTGCTACTTTCACAAAGTGTGGCAGTATTTTAGTGTGCCCATTAGGGACATTGATGGAGAGTGCACCAAGACCTCTTAGTTAGCAGATAGCATGCTCACAGATGTCACTGTCCTGTAAATGTCGGAAGGTAGACATCCTGAGGGATCTTGGCAGCTTTTTCTGGGAAGTAAATCACCTTTACTCTGCCTTATGAGACCAGGCTTGTGCCGCAGAACGTGGGGGCAGGTCCAGCGTCTGGTATTCTTCCATGGGCCCCACTTGACAGGGCCACGATGTGTTTTCAGTTGTTGTGGGATTTTTTTGTTTTCTGTTTTTGAGACAAGGTCTGACTCTTGCAGTGGTGGAATTAGGGCTCATTGCAGCCTTGAACTCCTGGGCTCAAGTGATCCTCCCACCTCAGGCTCCCAAGTAGCTGGATCTACAGGCGTGCGCCACCTTGCCCGGCTAATTTTTTTATTTTACTTTTTATACAGACAAGGCCTTACTATCTTGTCCAGGCTGGTCTCAAACTCCTGGTCTCAAGCGATCCTCCCGCCTCAGCCTCCCAAAGCACTGGGATTACAGGCACACAGCACCACACCCAGCTTTATCATTTGAATGGCTGGGCCCCACTTGAAGAAAGCTTATATGTTAAGAAAACTAAGCTTTAAAGGAGGGGACGGTTGAATGCTTACCCGAAAATTATAAAACAATTTACGGCCAGGTCCAGTGGCCCTGGGCAGCCAGGCTCTGGAGTCCCTGCTGTTGACTTCCATTCTGTTAACACCTGAGGGAGACAAACTCGGCTGCCGGACCACCTCATATCTAAGTGCATAAAGCTGGTAGTTTTGATCAGTTGCAGCCAGACTGTACAGGCACAGGTAGATAGATGTGTGAGAGAAACATCATCAGATGATTAAATGACACGTTCTGAAGAGGAATTTTCTAGATCTCTAGATCAGGACCTGGAACAAAGCTGTAGGGAAAACCCCTTCCTGTGTCACCTTCCTTCCTTATTCTGTGCTCTCAGGGCTGGGCAGCCTGAATTCATAGTCCCTTGGTTGGGCTGTTTGCCAGGTATCAGGTTGCCAGGTTTGAGCCAGATGTACCTAGGGAAAAGGGGGTACAGTCACCCCCAGTTAAGAACCCCTGCCTTAGAGAATGTGTAATAAATGCTTGCTGAGGAAACAGACTGAGTGTCTTTCAAGTTCTTCCTATTTCTTCGGGCACTGTCAGTGGGCACAAGAGGGACATAGTTGGGACACTCCTGCCTCCCCTGGACGCTCTTCCTGACACAGCCGCTGGGCATCTCCGAGCACACAGAGGCCCCATGCCTACACACTCCTGGGGCCCTGCATCACTGGCTTTAGGCCTGGGCCTAGGAGCTCTTGTCTTTCTTGGAAGGTGTGGGTGAAGCTGAGCTCTGGCTTCAGGAACAGATAAGCCATCTTAATTACAGAACGAGCATATGGGACAGCCTCAGCTTTGTAGAGAATTTCTTGCCCGGGCGACATTTTCCTTACTTTCAGTAGGTAAAATCCACACAATGTCTTTTCTTGGTGAGAAGTAGGTGGCCTGGCCTCAGGTACAGTCTGCTTTTGGACTAATTGTGTTGGTGTGACTCCCGTCTTTGCTTCCTTTCCCTTTCTCTCCAGAAAGGACCTAAGTGTGAAATACCCCGAAGACCTCCCCATCACCCTTCCAAACCTGTTGAGGTTCATTTTGCATCACTCAGACCCTGCTTCCAGCCCCCAGAACGTGGCTAACTCTCCTACCAAGGAGTGTCTTCAGAGTGAGGCAGTCTTACAGCGGGGGCACATCTCCCACTTGGAGAGAGAGATCCAGAAACTGAGAGCAGAAATAAGCAGCCTCCAGCGAGCACAAGTGCAGGTGGAGTCCCAGCTCTCCAGCGCCCGCAGAGATGAGCACCGGCTGCGGCAGCAGCAGCGGGCCCTGGAGGAGCAGCACAGCCTGCTCCGTGCGCACAGTGAGCAGCTGCAGGCCCTCTATGAGCAGAAGACACGTGAGCTGCAGGAGCTGGCCCGCAGGCTGCAGGAGCTGGCCGATGCCTCAGAAAACCTCCTTACCGAGAACACATGGCTCAAGATCCTGGTGGCGACCATGGAGAGGAAACTGGAGGGCAGGGATGGAGCTGAAAGCCTGGCGGCCCAGAGAGAGGTCCGCCCCAAGCAGCCTGAGCCCTCAGGCACCCCCCAGCTCCCTGGCAGTTCCCCTCCACCTGCCAATGTCAGTGCCACACTGGTGTCTGAAAGGAATAACGAGAACAGGACAAACTAACTTTTTAAATGATGTGAAGAAATCAGAGGTGAAAATTGTACATTGGGAATATATTTATGCAAATTTTATTGAAATTTATTGTAAATAAAGATTTTCTCAGTGGTCTAGAAAATCAGCTTGAATGTCATTCAGCATTTATTGAAGAGGGATGACATCCCTTCCACTTATTGCACAAACTTGGTAGCTTTGAGACAAATACAGTAGCACAGTCCGTTTGAAGATTTGTCCAAAAAATTAGTCCATATTTTAGTGGCTCAGTGTCAAGAGTTCCCTCCCTGTCCCCCCACTGTTGCTTCTGCAGTGATACGAAGGATGAATGCTTAATTTCTTATTAGTCAGAAAACTTGAATGCAACAGTTGGGCATTCAAAAATAATTCAGAGAGGTCATAACCTACTAAGCCATTTGAGTGTGGCTCTGGTGTCTATGCTAAAAAAAGTAGCTATTGAAAAATCAGAACAGTGAGAGCTATGATGTGGTTCACTCGTTCTAGCGTCATTTTCATTTTCCTCCCGAAGATCCCCCCAGTGCCTCACTGAGCCTCTGACCTTCAGCCTACACGGCTGCCACGCTCAAATGGGCCTGATTCAAACTCCCAGGTACATCCCTGGCACTAGGGAGTGGGATAAGAAAACCTCCAGAAGTGAAACTGATGAGAAAGTGACATTTAATCACTTCAAAACCGAAACTTCACTGGCAAGGTCAAAACCACAGGCTAAGTCTGACAATCGAGCACTGGTCAGTTCCAACGGTCAGTCTCGGAACCTGAAAATGCAGATCCTAGCTGCTCCTGCGTCCCTCAGGTGTGGAGGAAGGAAAAACAGCCTAGGTGTATGTGCTGGCTGCGGTGAGAGTCGAGGTAGAAAGCCTGGAAGTTCTGAAACGTGAGGGGATGGATCACACGCCCCAGCCTTTTCTCACTCACCAAAGAAACCTTTTCCCCCATCTTCCAGTCGGCACCTTCGGAACTTCTGTTCTCCCTCCTAGGCCTGGTTTCAGTGGCCCGCACCACGTGTCATGCCCACCCAGCCTGCAGAGCTTCTGCTGACATCATGCCTACCCCACCACCGCCGCCTCTTCTGAACTTGCCACACCATCAGTAGCCAGAGGTGTTGCCTCTCCTGCTTCCTAAGGGCTCTCAAGAGCCCAACTGAGGTGTTGCATTACTACCTTCTGCTCAGGTGGCCCAGCCAGCTGTCCCTCTTCCCACCCCAAGCTCCTACTTAATGTTTAAACCCCCAATTTAGGTGTATGCTGCTTAAACGAACAGGTCCCTACTTCCGCCTCGGGGTTCCAGAACGTGGATTCATTCAACATGGTTTTTAGAAGAGGCTTGGGTGAGGCCAGAGGAGGTGCCTTTAGTCTGAGCAGGAGGCCAGAGCTCTGAGCTCAGGCATTAAGGGCCAGTGCTCTGTGGTTAAGCCGGGGCTGACCTTCCATCTATTACAGGGATGGGCAGGCACGAGTCACATTCGAATCATAAATAAAATGAGTATGTGCTTGTGGTGGGATTAAAAATCAAAGTGAGCTCACTCAAGTGTACACAGGGGAGGCCTTGGAGACAGGCTGTGGAGACACTAGCTCACCAGAGAGCCGCCAACTCACTACCTGTGGGAGAGTCAAGTCCTGAACTTAAAGTTCACCTATTCCCTGCCCCGGCTCCCTGCCGCAAGCACAGGCTGGCAGGAAGCAGTCTGGTGGCTCTTAATGGGAATGCGCATGTGAGAAATGTTCCCTGGGTCCTAAGTGCCTTTAGAGCTGGGTCAGGGGACTGGAGACCCGCTGAGGAAAGTGAAGTCAGGACCCCATAGGCAGGCGGTCATCAGAGAGGAAAGGAAGCCAAGTGGTGTGAAGAGGGAAGAGGAAAAGAAGAAAAAAGACAGAACCTCAACAGTCCCCTCCCCTCCAGTGCAGAAAATAGGAAACACCAACACAAAACATACAACCTTTTCTCTTTCCTGGGCCAACTGGGTTTCAGACCAAAAGTAGCCACCACAGGCTCTGCGAGGACCAGAGCAATTTCAGCGAAGCCTGCACTCGGGGTGGAGGGTGGTGGGGTTGGGGGGGGTTGGCATGCTTAAGACCAAAGCGGCAAGAAACTGCTCTGCTACAAGGACGCTGGCAGCCTCCAGGACGCGTGCCCTGACTCGCCCTTCACTGGCTCCCAGGCAGGTCCGGTAGCTTCCCTGCAGTAACTCCACTCTCAACAGAACTGCTATTTAACAAGTGAGTCTATCTGCAGAAAGAACAGAGGGGTGTGGGGGGTGTGGTTCTTCTTCCACCCATGACTAACGAAGCAGAGATCACCCAAGCACCCCAACTGGTCAGCCTCAAGGCCCCAAACTGGCATCTCACTTCCTTGACATACACACAGACGGACACACATGAGAGACCCCTGCCGAGTGTGGCGTGGGCCTTTACAAGCCTATGACCCTCCAGGGTCTTGACTCAGCTTGTCATTAGTACAGCCAGAATACCAGTCCCGTGTGCGCTAGATGATATTTTTAAAAATCAGCAAAAGGGCTTAAGCACGTGCTTCCAGGGGCCTATTTACAGTTCACAGGTTTGTTAGTTCACGCATTACAGTAGTAGCTCCGTCAAAAACAGGCTCAGCTAGACATTCAAGTAACCAAAGCGCTACAGGGCCATGAGCCCCAGCAAGGTCAGGCCTGCCCAGTGCCTGCAATGGGCAGCCTCACCTGGAGGCCGAGGGGAAGCCCAGGACAGCCAGGTCCCCAGGCATCAGTGCATGCGATGACGAAGCCCGCAGAGGCCATGCCAGCAAGTGTCAGCCCTTCCTCTCAGACAGCAGCGCATCCGTGTGGTTTTGCCCCTCCCAGCGCCTCTTGGCCGGCTGCAAACAGGACCAGGAGCCTTGCATCCTGGCTCAGCCGTGGACTTCCGGGCCGTTGGGAGTCATCAGCTTGGCCTTTCTCTCCACGCACGGTCCCTTGGCCGAATACTGCACCAGCAGGAAGGGTTCCTTGGTCTCCCCATCCCCCACGATGCTCTCCTCATCCTCTGACTGGCTGATGCGCTGCAGCCGCAGGTAGCACCAGCAGCCCAGGATCAAGGCCCCCAGGGCCGCGATGGCAATGAGGATGACGATGACTGTGACCACGCCCGTGGTGGGGCTGTGGTCCATAATAGACATGGTCAGTGCTGGGGGCTTCCTCGGCTGGCAGCACTTTGGGGGTGGCCACTCAGTGAGGCTGGAACTCAGGCTGGACACGGGAGTCCTGAAAGACAAAGCAGGTTGACGAGCTGCGGTTAGCACTTGCGCGGGGTCTATTTTTAATCGTTCTCAGACCTGCCCATCCCACCCTCACCCTGCCAAAAAGCATGCTGGCTGGCGTTCGAAGGCGTCTGCGCGCCCATGCTCACCCAGCTCCTGCTCATGACCTTTGAAACCCCGAGTGCTGCTGTACCAGGCAGGTGAGTCACCCTCGCTGGCTGCAGAGCCGGGAACACTGCGACAGCGACAGCTGCAGCAAAGGATGCCAGAGGGCCAGACGTGAAACCTCGTATCTACTAAAATACAAAAATTAGCTGGGCATGGTGGCGCATGCCTGTAATCCCAGTTACTTAGGAGGGTGAGGCACGAGAATTGCTTGAAGCTGGGAGGCAGAGGTTGCAGTGAGCCAAGATCATGCCACTGCACTCTAGCCCTCCAGCCTGGGTGACAGGAGCAGGAGTCTCTCCAAAAAAAAAAAAAGAAGAAATGACAATGACGTCAGTCCCTCTCCCAAACAGGCATCATATACAGAACAGGCAGGTCCTTTGGGGACACCTGTGAGAGGGTGTAGCAGCCTTTGTCACCAGGCACTGCATCTGGCCTGGGAAGACCCCTGGAACGTGGCACACCATCTGAGAAGGAAGCTTGGCGGTAGAGTCCCTTGTGTGGTTTGGACGGAGGCCAACAAGGAAGCAACAGGGTAGTGTCCCGGGAGATGGAGACAGGCACTTGGGAGAGCTTCGGGGAGGCAGGGAGGGTGGGACAGAGGCTCCCTCCCTGATGGTGCTTAGCATCTAATGCAGGAGCCAGACTAACTGGTTAGTACCCCAAATGCCGGTCACTCACAATACAGGGTGCCATTGTCAGGAACACAGCGACCAGGTGCCAAGATGCTAACCTGGGTGCGCAGGTGAGAGGCAGGGAGGCGGTGCTGATGGGGAAGAGTGTTCCCGGCAGGGGGCACAGTGAGGGCTAAGGCTCTGAAGGCAGAGAGGGTCCCCCAGGCAAGTGCCAGGAGTCGGGGCACCAGCTGATTTGGGTGGGGGCGGGGATGAGGCCCCTCCCAGGCCAGGCCAAACCTGTGCTCCGCATGTTGAAAGAATGACGCCAGAAGTTGGAGGGCTGGGACCACCACCTCCACCTGGCCGAGCCACGGAGTTCACCCGTGGGTGGGCCTGCCGAGTGGCAGAGGACAGTGCAGCTGTGGAATGCACATAAGATCTAAGAGTCCCCAGCTCCAGGCGCCCTGTCAACCCTCTAGGTGACACCCAAGGCACAGCCAGTGAAAGCATGCTGAGGCCAGGGCTTTGCCTCTGCTGCCCTGCAGTGCTGAGGCTGGCAGGTTCTCTGGCGTCCCAAGACCCTGCACTTTCTTCCCTCTCCTGCCTCGCTCGCCACAAACAGAGCAAATGCTCGCTGCACCCGGGGTCAGTGAGGATGAGGACAGGCCCGAGACACGTTCTACACAGGACTGGGTGTGCGGTCGGCACTCAGAACGACATGTCTGGCTTCTTTTTGTTCCCTTTGGATAAGACTGACATCAGCACAGGCAGACAGCACTGGAAGGAGGTTTTCCCTCCATATAGGATCGAACCTGCTGCGTCCTTGAGGAACAGCAGCCTTAAGGAGAAATGATTCTTACCCAACCAGGAGTTTCCCCAGAAGCCAGGTTTGCCTGAAGGACAAAGGCAGCTAAGTCAACGCCCCCAGCGTCTGTCCAGGGACCAGGCCCGGGGAAACTGGCAGCTTCTGCAGAGGGCCCTGGGCAGAGGAGGTGCCCTCCCTCCATTCCACTGCCTTCCCCTGACTCCAGGAGACAGGCTGCTGCAGGCGCTAAGGATCTCCTGCCCACCCTCAGGGGCCACTGCAGCCAGGACGCCTTCCAAGTCCTCACAATGACCTGCAGGACCGAACAGTACACATCCCCAATATGCCCTGCTTGCCAGCCACGCTGACCCCCCACGAACCCTCCCACCAGGCCCTGGCCCAGGCAGTTGCCCCTGCCCAGAACGTTCTGGCGGCTTACCCTTGTTCAGTGGTTCTCAACTGGGGGCCACTGTGCTCCCCCCCCCGGGGACATCTGGCCATGTCTGGAGCCACTTCTGGTTGTCACAACTGGGGGCAGGTGGCACTCCTGGCATCTAGTAGGGAGACCATGGATGCTGCCGGCACCTATCGTGCACAGGGCAGCCCCCACCACACAGATGGCCCGGCTGGAGAAAGAAACCCTGACCCGGTTAATATCAGCTCTGGCAGGGAAGCCTTCCCAACCTGGAAGTCCAGGTCGGGCTCCTTCCCTCCGGAGCAGCGGCCTTCGCATGCAGCCCTGGCTTCTGGAGCATGGCCACCCGATTAGCACCCACCTCCCCCTCCAGCAGGCCATGAGCTCCACGGTGACCCTGCTCTGTCCCCTGCATGTACAGACCACCCCGGCCTCTCCCCTGCCACTGTCTGGTCCCACAACCCCACTTACTGTTCTCTCACGCCTCCAGACTGGACAGGGGACCCCTCTGACCCCACAGACAGCCTGCCCACCATGGCTGGGTGAGCCTGTCTACATTCGTCCCAACCTCTGTGTTCTCTCTCTGCAGGGAGAACACCAACCAGCCCTCTGCCTCCCACCTTCCACCTACCTCTCCCCTGCACCTCTGGTCCACAGGGCCTGCTGGGGCGCCTGCCCTCCCCTGGGGCTTCTGGACAGGAAGGCAAGTCAGTATCGATTCGGAAGGGGAAGTGTGTGTGTTTGGGGGTGGGGGTGGTTCAGGGACAGGAAGTAGAAAATCAAACAATGGCACCATGACCTGGGATAGGCGGGGCAAAGCCAGGTGGGCAGGCCAGGAGGCACTTGAGTTCAAGGGCCCCAGTTCAACCAGTGGCCCCAGGACTAATGAGGAAAACAGGCGGCCCCAGCTCAAAGGGATTCTCTAAGAGGAGTGGTGACCTCAAAACCCCGTCTGCTGCCCTGAACCCAGGCCAGGAGGCATGGGCAGAGGCAGATGTGGGGCTCTGCCCCACCGTGAGCACAGAGCCCGGTGACTGAGCCACTGTCACGCTTGGCCTGTGGTCCGGCCCTCCCGAGTGCGTATCCGTTCCTTCATTCACTCAGCAAATGTTTCCTGAGAAACGATCTTTGCAAAAATGTGATGGCGTTCTCCCCACTCAGAACCCTCCCCAGCACCAGAAGAGAATCCAAGCTCCCTGCCTCCCCAGGCATCCCCACACCCTCCGCTGCGAGCCCATGCTCCCACCTCTGCCCTGACTGCCCCACGGCTGGCACCTTCCTATTCGGGACTTTCTCAGAAGGCACCTCTTGCAGGCTGCCCTCCCAGACCACCCTGAACCCAGGCGCTCCTCCTCCCACACCCCACCACTACAGCCTTGCCCTACTTCATTTGCTCTCCTTGCTACCTACCCTTCTCTAGCCTCAGGGGCTGTCCCCTGGCTGCTGTCTCACTCCCCGCACTGGACTCCAAGGCAATCCAAGGAGGGCACCATCTGTCCCGCCCACAGCTGTACCCCTGCCCTGCACGGGTACACAGTAGGTGCTCAGTAAATGTCTGTTGAGTGTTCCCACCCTGCAGATACAGTGATGAGTTAGAGGAGACCCTGTTCTCACGGGGATCATAGATGGGGGGGGTCCCTGACACCCAGGGCACTCCCAGGACCCTGAGCACAGGTCCCCATGTTCTGTCCCAACAGACTCAAAAAAGCCGGTAGACTGCACGGGAGAAGGCCGCAGGCCTAGTGTGGGGACAGAGCGGCGAGTGCCAGTGGATTCGGGAAGGCCTGAGCCCATGGAAGGGCAGCTGGCTCCATGCTTGCTGGCAGGCAGGGAGGGAAGGGGGTGGCCAAGAAGCAGAGCCCCGGGAAACTCAAAGCGCGGAGGGCAGCAGGTCCCCACAAGCCTCTGTGCCTGGCTGGATCCCACCTGTCTGCTCTTCCTTTCTAGCCCCTCTGAGCAAAGCTGTGTCTTGCAAGCTGGGTAACCCCTCGCCGTGATCCAGTAAAGCCCACAGGATGCAGGGGACAGGGATGGGCCACAGCTTGGGTTGGGGAGATGCCCAGGCTGGCACATGGGAATCCTGGCCCACCCAACAACCATCATGACAGCAGCTCACATTCATTCCCACCAGCATCTGATCCAGCACGGCTGCGGCCGCCTCTGCTCACCCTAGCATCTCCATCTGGCAGGTGAGGAAACTGAGGCGCACGCAGGGAGGTGAAGCAAAAAGCCAGAAGGCAGGATGGGAGCCCAGAGGGGAGCCCAGCAGAGCCAAGGGGTCTTCCAAGTGCAGAGGGGCCAGGGGCCAGAGCACAGCCTGGGCCTTCGATCTCTGGGCAGGCTGGAGTGTCCCCTCTGCCTGGCATTTGAAGCCCAAGGCCATCTGGATCCCCCAAACACACACCCTCCTGCTCCATGTGCCTTCAGTCCTGCCATCCTCTGCCAAGGGGGTCCTGACTCTCAGATCCCACCCACCCACCATAAAAGCAAGCTCCAAGGCCCAGACTCTCCAGAACCCCCTGCCCCAGCACCCTCAAACAACCCCAAACGAGGTCAACTGCAGCACAGGACACACTCTGTGTCCCGGCAGAGCCCACACGGGTCCCATGGAATAACAACAGCAAGACAAGCCTGAGCCATGTCAGGTGAGCGGGAGCCTGCACTGCCCTTGGCCACTCCCCCCAGCCGCCCAAGCTTGCAGGTGTTACTGACGTTGTCCTGCCTGGTTTGCCAAGGCCCACAGAGATCAGTAACTGGGGCCCAAGGAGCAGGGGGGCAGAGCCGGGGGTGAACCCCACCCCGTCAGAACCATTCAAATGGACAGTCCCTGCCCCAGCCACCAGAGAGGGGAGGGGTATCCTCCTGTCCTGCTTCCCCTCCGAGGACCCCAGCTTGTTTGAGCCTGATCTCACTCCAGAGGCCACTCCACGTGCTCTAGGCCCGGGGGGCCCACAGCCCGCAGCGGAGCAGGCTGGAGTCCCCTCCATCCTCCCAGCCCAGCACTCACTTTTGTGGCCTGCTTCCGCCCAGCCAAGCAAGCTGCTCCTCTTGGCCTCAGTTTCTCAATGTGCAAAGTGGATATGACTCCCTGACCTCATCTACCAGGTCGTGGGGAGGATAAGAAGTGGTAAGAAAGGTGAAAACAAAAGGGACATGAGGTCACCAGGTTTGCATGTCACCAGCCACACCTTCCTGTGTGCTACAGGAGGGACAAAGGGAGAACACTGAGCCTGAGAGATCCCCAAGCCCACCCCCAGGGCCAGAAGGGCACAGACCCTGGCCCAGGCCCAGTGCCACAAACACCCCTTCCCCAGGGACATGCTGCCTCCTCCTAACTCAGCCGGGCACATCATGAGCATTGCCGGGCTCACCACCAGCAAAACACCCCCGCCTGGCAGCCGCCACCTCCTGAGGCTCCTTGACAGACGCCAGGAGGGCTGCCCTGCTTACAGGGGGCCAGCCATCCCTACGGGGCTTTCAACACTGCGCCCATAAAGCCACCTGCCGAGGGTGCCAACAAACTCTTCAGCGAACTCCAGTTCACAAACCAGAAACATTTCCTGCCCCAGGTTCTGACTGGGAAAACAGGGTTGTAGGGAGAAGAGGGCACTGCTGGACACAGCCAGGACGAGGCGGGACGTCCGCTCTGCCCTGGGCCTCCGGCAGCCAGTGGGACACAAGGACGCATCACACAAGGCCCCAGCCCTCCAGAAGCCAGGACCAAGAACGGCCGGATGCCAGTGGGACTGACACTGATGGGGCTGTGCCCAGCTCTCTGGCCAGTGTCATCTCATCCTCCACCCCGACCCATGACACCCCCATCCTCAGAAGAGGAAACTCGCTCCAGAACCCCCTAGGTTCCCCAGTGGCAAAAGAGGAAGCGGGAGTCCGCAGAGCTCTGATCCGGGACTGCCCCAAGGTCAGTCGGGGTCTTCCTCAGCCCAGGCCAGAGGCTTATGCCCCCACCCTGTGAATCACCAGCTGGTAATTTTCACAGGCTGCCCCAGGGTTGGCCTGTTTGGCCAAACAACTTTGCTGGTAGATGCCGGAGAAAGTTGGTGGCAATTATATGTGCCAGACACTGAGATAAACAGCTCACGCAGATGTCTCCTTTCTGCCTCAAGACAATCGGGCAGTTGAGCTATTACTGTTCCCTCTTGGCAGATACAGAAATCGGTGGCTCAGAGAAGTTAAGTCCATTGCCCAAGGTCACACAGCTCAAAAGCAGACGCGCAGGGATTCAAACCCAGGCAACCTGCATCCAAAATCCCGCATTTCGACCCTGACTCTAAAATGCCACATTCTCCCTACCTCCTTTCCCGTGTGCCTGAGGGGCCGGGGACAGGTGAACCCCAGTGTGGCCCTCGCTGGGGCGGGCTGGGCGACCTGGACTAGGTGCTGGGGACTTAGGGGTGATAGCGCCCCGGCGGCTCCCGAGTGCTGAGCGCGGGCGGCGTGGCAGGCGCGGTGCCAGGCGCGCTCCACGCACCCTCCCGTTCCACCCTGCCCGGCGGCGCCGGCTTCTCCCCCACTCTACGGAGGACCAAAGCGAGGCTCCAGGGAGGAGGGGGCTTGGCCCAGGGGGCGACAGCTGGAGAGAGGACGGCAGCTGGGGAGGTAGCTCGAATCGGCCCGACGGGGGCGGGGTGTAGGACGGGGACCACGGGACCCAGGCATGCCCACGCCGCGCAGCCACTGCCCACGGAACTGGGCGCCGAACGCTGCGGCCCGGCCTCAGTTTCCCTACCCGCGAGACGGGCGCCGGACGTCACCTGGACCCCTATCCCCGGAGCCCCCCCCGGAGCTCCCAGAATTTTGAAGAACCCCGAAATGCCGGGGGAAGGCGGGCGCGTAGCTGAGGACGGGCGGGGGCTGCACGGGCGGGGGCGAGTGCCCCGCGATCCCCACAAAGCGGCCTCCGCCCCCCGCCGCCTCCTTTGTCCCGATCTCGCCGCAGCGCCGCTGACAAAGAACCCCAGCCCGCGGGCGCGGCCCCTGGAACGGACCCTCCCCCGAGCCGCGCCCGCCGGGCCGCCCCTCCCCCGCCCGCAGACCCCGGCCCGGCCCCGCCGCCGCGCGCGCCCCTCCTCGTCCTGGCCGCCCCCTTCCCGCCCCCGGGCCCCGGCGCCCGCGCCCGGCCCGAGTGCGCGGCCTGCCCCGCCCGGCTCACCATGGCGCGGCCGCGGCCCGGCCCGATCGCCCCGCAGCAGCCCCGCGGGCCCGGCTCCGCCCGCCCGGTCCGGCCGCCGCGCACTCGGGACGCAGGAGCCCCGCGCTGCGGCGGGAGGGGCCCGGCTCCTACCCGGCTGGGGACGGGGCCTCCCAGAGCGGCCAATGGGAGCTCGCGCTGGGACGGCGGGGCGGGGCGGGCCGGGGCGGAGTCACGTGTGCTCGGGACCGGCAGGCGGTGGGGCGGGGGCTGCGCGCGGCGGGCGGGCTCGGCCCTGGCGCGCGCGGATTGGGCGCCTGTGGGTACGGGGCCCCACTACAGGCGCCCTTCCTCTGTCAGCCTCATCCTGACCCCGGCAGGCTGCCCTGGTCCCGCCTGCTTACAGCGGAGGAAACTGAGGCACGCTGCACGGAAGAGTGCTGCATACTCCCCGAGAGCTGAGAGTGGCGGGGAATCTGGGGCAGGGGCAGGGGAGAGGCGCGACCGCTGAGGTGAATGACCTTGCTTCGGGAGGAAGCTGGGCATTCATTCGTTCGCGAATTCATTTATGTATCATTCATCCGCCCAGTCAGTCGATGGCGGAACACTGACCACGTGCCTGCCACGCCAGTTGTCGTGGGAGCAGCCACGAGCCAGACAAGGTCCCGGCCCTGACGAAGCTCTCATTCCTCTGCGGGTTGGGGCTGTGAGACATTTGCACCCCTCTGCCACCTATAATCATGGTTATTTTTAGCATAATTACCCGGTGGTTTGGCCCCCACCAAATGCCTGCCCTGTGTAAACAGCCCAACACATTTTATTAAGATGACTTCGGAAGAAAGAGTCTTCCCATTTTACAGATGAGGAACCTGAGGCTCCAAAGAGCTGAAGTCCCGCAGCCTGCTCCTGATGGAGAGGGGGTTTGACGCCAGGCCTGTCTGCCTGGGAAGACAGAGGCTCCAGTTACTGGGGTAATCTCCACTCATCCACCCCAAGAAGGCCATCGGCGAGAGGACACCCCAGCCCTGGGGCCCACAGAAGGGGTGAAGGTGGGTCCTTCAAGGCCTCTGTGGCCCAGGGGACTTGAGAAGACAGGAGGGGGCAGGGCCAGCTGGGACCTCCTCCTGGGAACGGGGGCCTTATTTGCTGGAAACTTCTTTCCCATTCTCAAGCGGAAGCCTCTGGAAGAGCATGGAGGGTTGGGCTCACGAGGCCGAGGTGGCCAGGCCCTCACTCCCTCCGCTCAGCCTCGCTGGGCTTTCTTCCCTGCGCCCTGTGCACCAAGCCTTTTCCACCGCCAGGCCTTTGCCTGTGTGGCTCCCTGCGGCTGGAACTCTTCTACTTCATCTTCCCGATCTCAGCTTAAATGCCCCTTCCTCAGGAGGGCCCTCCCTGATCGCCCAGCGAAGAGTAGCTCCCTTGGGGTTTTTTGTTTTGTTTTTGAGACGGGGTCTTGGTCTGTCACTCAGGCTGGAGTACAGTGGTGCAATCACAGCTCACTACAGCCTCCATCCAACTCCTTCCTGGGCTCAAGCCATCGTCCCACTCAGCCTATATCTATGAATGTGGGCAGATTTGACAAAGCAATTTTTTTTTCTTTTTTAGAGACAAGGTGTCTTGCTCTGTCGCCCAGGCTGGAGTACAGTGGTGCAATCATAGCTCACTGTAACCTTGAACTCCTGGGCTCAAGCGATCCTCCTACCTCAGCCTCCCAGGTAGCTGACACTATGGGCGCATGCCACCATGCCCGGCTAGTTTTTTAATTTTTTGTAGAGATAGGGTCTCTCTTTGTTGCCTGAGCTGGTCTCAAACTCCTGGGTGATGCGCCTGCCCTGGCCTCCCAAAGTGCTGGGATTATAGGCATGAGCCACCGTGCCCAGACTACCCATTGTGAAATTGTACATTTTTGACAGTGTGTGATGAACTTTTGGTCTTCTCTCCCAGGACTAGGTTTATTGCACTCACTGCTGTGTCTACAGAACAGTGCCTGACACACAGTGGGTGCTGAATACATGGATGTTGAATGAATGAATGATCAGACTGCAGAACTCCAGGGCTGGTTCAGCGGCAGCCTAGCCAGGAAGCCAGGCCGAGGAGGTGAGCTGGGAGTTGCGCAGGAAGGGAGGACAGAAAGGCAGAGGAGAGCCCAGCTTCAGCCAGCTGCCCCACAGGCCAAAGGGGTGCATCTCAGAACAGCTCCGCCCCCACGTCTGCCCAGCTCCTGCCCCATCAGCCACACCTGGGAGCCCAGAATGGCAGGAAATAGGTTCTTCCCACAAAGCCAGTTCCAGCAGCCTTTGTGGTCCCCGCCTCAAGTTGGCAAAGACTTCATTAATGGTGAGGACCTGGGAGGGGCAGGCTAAGAATCCCAGAGCCAGGACTGGCAACACGATGACAGGGGAGGCAGGGACACTTAGAGGGGAAAGATTCTGGGGGGAAAATGGTGAGGGAGATTCAGCGTGGCATAGAAGCTGGGAGTCAGATTGCCAGATTCCAGCCTTTCCTGCTGGGTGGTTTTGGAAAAACAGCCGAATGTTTCTGTGCCTCAGTTTTTTCATCTGAAAAATGGAGATAAGGCCGGGTGCGGTGGCTCACACCTGTAATCTCAGCACTTTGGGGAATGCCAAGGTAGGGGGATGGCTTGAGCTCAGGAGTCTGAGAACAGCCCTGGAAATGTAGTGAGACTCCCATCTCTAAAAAAGAAAAGTTAGCTGGCTGTGGCGTTGTGCGCCTATAGTCCCAGGTACTGGGGAGGCTGAAGTAGGAGGATTGCTTGAGCCTGGGAGGTTGAGACTGCAGTGAGCTGTGATCACACCGTTGCACTCCAGCGCGGGTGACAGTGAGCCCTGTATCAAAATAAATTAAATAAAATAAAATATACAGCTTCTGACCCAGTAGGTCTGAGCCCGAAATCCTGCATCTTTCAAAAGTTCCCGAGTGGTGCTGATGATTCAGGGACACCTGAATTGCTTTGAGCAGCAAGGGTGAAGTCACTTGCTGAAAGTCACAAGGTAGTAGGCTCCAAGCCTGCACTGGAGCCCATGAGATAGGCTACAGGATCCCGCACTTAACTGCGACCCTAACTGCTTGCTGCAGCCCCACCTTTCTCTCCCCAACAAAGAGGAGGCAGGAAGTATCGCGCCCCTCCCCCAAGCCCATTTCCTCTACCTCCCTCCGTGGTGACATCTGGCCTCACGTCCCGGGGGTTCGTCCTTATAGAATGGGATGGAGGTTCTCAGATGCTCATTAGCCAGGAAGATAATTAAGGGCTTGAGATGAGCTCGCCCCAGCTCCCTGGGGCTTGCTGGGGTCCAGCTGGTGTGCCCTGTACCAGCCTGGCCCTCTGCCCGCTCCCCCAGCCGCTATAAGGGCTGGGACAAGGAAGGGGGTTGCTCAGCGGGGTGGAGAGGCCTCAGCCTCAAGGGAGACTCTACAGCTGGGACTCCCTGCTCGAGTGGGCGGGCTCTGCTCCTGGGGCATCTCTATAAGGGATCCAGGCCTGAGAACAAAATGAAAACTGCGTGGCCAGAGGGGATTTTTCCTGAAGGGTGAGATGTGAACCACTGGTGAGGTCTGCAGGGTGAGGTTAGGTGGAAGGCAGAGAGGGTATCACTCAGCTCTGAAACCCATAGCAGCTCCCATTCTAGGGGCAAGGCCTCCTTTGCTGCTAGTGTGGCCTGAGCATCTCTGTAAGGCTGTCTCAGCCCCCTTATGTCCAGGAGAGAGCACAGACCTCAGGCTCAGAATCCCGGGCAGTTGACACTCTGCAGCTAGAATTGAACGATGTGTGGGTTTCTGTGTGTGTGTGTTTCAGTTACCTTCTGTGTTTGATGTGGGTATTGTGTTTCTGTGTATGGTAATGACATACCCATTGCTTTGTATTTCTTATTTTCTTTGTTTTTGAGGCAGGGTCTTGATTTTTTCACTCAGGCTGGAGTCCAGTGGCACAATCACTGCTTACTGCAGCCTTGACCTCCCCGGATCCTCCCACCTCAGCCTCCTGAGTAGCTAGGACCACAGGTTTGTGTGACCCCGCTCAGCTTTTTGTTTTGTTTTGTTTTTGTTTGAGATAGGATCTCACTCTGTCACGCAGGCTGGAATGCAGTGGCATGATCTTGGCTCACTGCAACCTCTGCCATCCAGGCTCAAGCAATCCTACCGTCTCAGCCTCCCGAGTAGCTGGGATTACAGATGTGCCACCACAATGAGCTAATTTTATTATTATTATTTTCTCCTTCCTTCCTTCCTTCCTTCCTTCCTTCCTTCCTCTCTATCTCTCTTTCTTTCTCTTTTCTTTCTTTCTTTCCTTTCATAGAGTCTTGCTCTTGTTGCCCAGGCTAGAGTGCAATGGCACGATCTCGCCTCACTGCAACCTCTGCCTCCTGGGTTCAAGCAATTCTCCTGCCTCAGCCTCCCAAGTAGGTGGGATTACAGATGCCTGCCACCATGCCTGGCTAAGTTTTTTTGGTATTTTTAGTAGAGACAGGGTTTCACCATGTTGGCCTTCCTGGTCTCGAACTCCTGACCTCAGTGATCCACCTTCTTCGGCCTCCCAAAGTGCTGGGATTACAGGCATGAGCCACCGCGCCTGGGCTATTATTTTTTTCTGCAGAGATGGAATCTCTCTCTGTTGCCCAGGCTAGTTTCAAACTCCTGGGCTCAGCGATCTGCCTGCCTCAGCCTCCCAAAGTGCTGGAATTACAGGCATGAGCTACGGTGCCCAGCCCCCATTGCTTTTTTTTTTTTTTTTTTTTTTTGAGACAGTCTCACTTTGTTGCCCAAGCTGGAGTGCAGTGGCACAATCTCAGCTCACTGCAACCTCTGCCTCCTGGGTTCAATTGATTCTCCTGCCTCAGCCTTTTAAGTAGCAGAGAATAGAAGTCCCCGCCACCACGTCCAGATAATTTTTGTAATTTTAGTAGAGACGGGGTTTCGCCATGTTGGCCAGGCTGGTCTCGAACTCCTGACCCCAGGTGATCTGCCCGCCTCGGCCTCCCAAAGTGCTGAGACTACAGGTGTGACCCACTGCACCCTGACCCCAATGCTTTTTAAATCAGTGTGTTTGGGAAAAGAATAAATAAGTCAGGGTCTGCTCCCTGGTGGGCACAGCAGAGCCTCAGTCAGGAGATGGGGCCATCCTACAGGTCCCTGCGTCCTCTGGAAAAGTCCATCTGGATTGTCATGTCTGAGCGGGGCCTGGGCTGGTTCTGGCCTTCATCTCTGGGGTCTTTGGGGTTCATGTGATAAGGAGAGGACCGAGGGAGGGGGAACAGCATGCCCTGCCCAGGGTGCTCCCTGCCCCCAGCCTGCCCTGTGTTTCCTTGTGGTGTACCCTCCCCCAAACTTACTGAACAGTGGTGTCTGCTCATCGTCTACCCACTGGATCATTCATTCATTCACTCACTCAGTTATTCATCCTTTCTGCCAATCTTTTTTTTTTTTTTTTTTTTTTTTTTTTGAGACAGGGTCTCACTCTGTCTCCCAGACTGGAGTGCAGTGGCGCTATCTTGGCTCACTGCAACCTCCACCTCCTGACTCAAGCGATCTTCCTGCCTCAGCCTCCTAAGTAACTAGGACCACAGGTGTGTGCCACCACGCCCAGGTAACTTTTGTATTTTTTTTGTAGGGACACGTTTTGCTATGTTGCCCATACTGGTCTCGACTCCTAGGCTCAAGCAGTCCTCCCACCTCGGCCTCCCAAAGTGTGGGAATTACAGGCATGAGCCACCACACCCGGCCTTTTCTGTCAGTTTTAACTGAGCAACTGCTATGTTCCAAGCTAGGTGCTGGGGAGACAGCTGTGAGCCAGGCAGGCAAAACCCAGCCCTTGTGGGGTTTACATTCTCCTGAGGGAAGACAGATGATAAATGCAGAAACAGGTGTACATGTTATGGAGAAAGGGAAATAGTAAGATAAAAGGTGGGGGGGGCCCTTGCAGGACAGAAGTAGGGAGGGCCTCTCTGAGAAGGTGCCAGGCACCAGATGGATACAACCTAGTCCTGGCACCAGAGAAGCTCACAGATGTGGAGGTGGATAGACAATGAGCTGGCCCTGGGCAGGGAACTTTTTTTTTTGGACACGGAGTCTCACTGTGTCACCCAGGCTGGAGTGCTGAGGCGCGATCTCGGCTCACTGCAACCTCCGCCTCCCGGGCTCAAGTGATTCTCTTGCCTCAGCCTCCCGAGTAGCTGGGATTACAACTATGCTTCACCACGCCCGGCTAATTTTTGTATTTTAGTAGAGACAGGGTTTCACCATGTTGGGCAGGCTGGTCTGGAACTCCTGACCTCAGGTGATCCACCTGCCTCGGCCTCCCAAAGTGCTGGGATTACAGGCATGAGCCACTGTGCCTGGCTGGAATCTTTTTATTTTTTTATGTAACTTCTTTTCTCTCTCTCTCTCTCGCCATGGCACCATCATAGCTCATTGTAGCCTCCAACTCCTGGGCTCAAGTGATCCTCCCACCTCAGCCTCCCAAGTAGCTAGGAGTACAGGTGCATGCCACCATGCACGGCTAATTTTATTTTATTTTTGTAGAGATGGATCTCCCTGTGTTGCCCAGGCTTGTCTTAACTCCTCCTGGACTCAGGTGATCCTCCCACTTCAGCCTCCCAAAGTGCTGGGATTATAGACATGAGCCACCATGCCTGGCCCCCTAATTTCCAATAAGGTTACATTTACAGATATGGTATTTAGACTTCTCTCTCTCTCTCTCTCTCTCTCTCTATATATATATATATATGTTTATACATACATTATGTATTCATGTGTAAATACATAGATACAGGTACAGGCTGGGCATGGTGGCTCACGCCTGTAATCCCAGCACTTTGGAAGGCTGAGGCAGGTGGATCACAAGGTCAAGAGTTCAAGATCAGCCTAGCCAACATGGCAAAGCCCTATCTCTACTAAAACTACAAAAATTAGCCGGGTATGGTGGCAGATGCCTGTAATGCCAGCTACTTGGGAGGCTGAGGCAGGAGAATCGCTTGAACCTGGGAGGCGGAGGTTGCAGTGAGCTGAGAGCGCGCCATTGCACTCCAGCCTGGGTGACAGAGTGAGACTCCATCTCAAAAAACAAAACAAAACAAAAACCCAAAACAAACTCATATGTATTTTGCTCTTATGTCCTTCTCAATTCAGACCAGCCATGTTTCCAGTGCTTGGTCACCACCTGCGGCTGGGGTTGCTGGGTCGGGCTGCACAAGTTTAGGTGCTGGAGTCAGCAGCAAACACACCCCAAAAAACCCCTGCGCTGATGGAGCGTCCATTCTCCTGGAGGAGATAGACAATAAAGAAAGAGGAAAATGTAGGCCGGGCGTGGTGGCTCATACCTGTAATCCCAGCACTTTGGGAGGCGGAGGCGCGGATCACGAGGTCAGGAGATCAAAACCATCCTGGCTAACACGGTGAAACCCCATCTCTACTAAAAATACAAAAAATTAGCCGGGTGTGACGGTGGGCACCTGTAGTCCCAGCTACTCAGGAGGCTGAGGCAGGAGAATGGCGTGAACCTGGGAGGCAGAGCTTGCAGTGAGCCAAGATGGCACCACTACACTCCAGCCTGGGCGACCGAGCAGAGACCCCGTCTCAAAGAAACAAAAAAAAAAAAGGAAATTCATCGTATGCTGCATACATTCCAGGGAGAAGAGCAAAGTAGAGGAAGGGGTGGGGGTAGGGGAGTGCATGATCCATTTCCTCTGTGCATCCTTCCAGAGATCTCCTGCGAGAACACAGGCATATATATATATGTATGTGTGTGTATATATATATACATACATATATATATATACACATTCCCATTTTAAAAACACAGTTGGCCATGCTCCATACATGCTGTTCTATTCCTTCCGTTTCTCACTTGAAAATATATCTTGAAACTTACTCCCCATCGGCACACATAGATTTCAGATTTTAACAAATAATTGGAAACATATAAAGACACGGTACTGCTGAGCTAGAATAACAGAAGCCAGAGTTTACACCAACATCTGATCCTCACCACAACCCTGTGATGTAGGGGCCATTTCCAAAGAACAGTTCAGGTTCACACACAACGTTTGTAAACAGGTGGATAATAAAAATGGCTAGCTTGAGGGCCAGGTGTGGTGGCTCATGCCTGTAATCTCAGCACTTTGGGAGGCTACGGTGGGAGGAACGCTTGAGGCCAAGAGTTTGAGACCAGCCCGGGCAACATGGTGAGACCCCGTCTCTACAAAAAAATTTAAAAATTAGGAGGGCATGGTCCCAGCTGCTTGGGAGGCTGAAGTAGGAGGATCACTTAAGCCTGGGAAGGTGAGGATGCAGTGAGCTATCATTGTGCCACTGGACTCCAGCCAGGGTGACAGAGTAAGAGACCCTGTCTCAAAAAATTAAAAAATCAAAACTATTAGCTTGAAGGAAATGTCAAGCCCTGGAATTTGGCACTTCCAAATCGTAGGTGAGCTCTTATTGACGGTTAATACTAAATAATTAGTATTTTATACTAAAATACTGACATAGGTCAGGTGTGTGGCTCACGCCTATAATCCCAGGACTTTGGGAGGCTGAGGCAGGAGGATTCCTTGAGGCCAGGAGTTTGAGACTAGCCTGGGCAACATAGC
This sequence comes from Pongo pygmaeus, assembly GCF_028885625.2. Lineage (NCBI taxonomy): Eukaryota > Metazoa > Chordata > Mammalia > Primates > Hominidae > Pongo > Pongo pygmaeus. The sequence goes on from NC_072391.2 coordinate 17,154,773, forward strand.
GAGACCCCCATCTCTACAAAAAAAAAAAAAAAATCAAAAAATTAGCTGGGCGTGGTGGAGTGCCTGTAGTCCCAGCTATTCAGGAGGCTAAGATGGGAGGATTGCTTGAGCCTGGGAGGTTGGGCTGCAATGAGCTGAGACTGTGCCACTGCTCTCCAGCTGGGTGGCAGAGCAAGACCCTGTCTCAACAACAACAACAACAACAAAAGGAAAAAGCAAGGGAGCTGATGCTGATGCTTTTGTGATCTTCCTGAGCCCTGACCAGCCTGCCAGGCCCTGCAAGGCTCAGGGAGGGACCTTTGCTCTAGAACCAGACTGCCCCGCCTGGGACGAGCTCTCCAGGGAACAGTTTTCTGGGCTCTGAGCCACACAGGCTCTGGGTTCAAGCCTGGCTCTGCCGCACCTGGCTCTGAGCTCGACTCCGCTGAGCCTGAGTTTCTCCATCTGTAGCATGGGCTTGGTGCATGGGGAGACTGAGCACCTGCTTAGAACTCTGGAGGGGAGGACCGTGGGAGGAAATGAGAACCCCTTCCAAGCAGAGCCAAGGCCTCCCCGGGAGGGCGATTCCTGACTCAGGAAAAATTGACCACCCTGCTCGGGGCCCCTGCCAAGCCCTGTCCCCTCTGCTCCGGCCCCTGAGGGAAGGGTTGGAGCCTGGTGAGCTGTCTCAGGCAGGCCCTGGCCTGTCCTGGCTGGGAGGCTGGGTAGGACCAGGAAAGCTGCTCCAGGTCCCTGGTTCCCACTGAGATCCATGGGGCCACTGAGGCCCCCACAGCATTTGCAACTGCCCTCGTGCCCTGTCTTCTTCCTCCTGCCTCCTCACTCCATACCAGCCACACGGTCCCCCACTCCTTGTGTCTCCTTCGGGCTGCCAGCCTTTGCACAAGCTGCTCCCAAGGCCTGGGATTCCCTGCCGCCTCCTTGCAGACCCCTTCTCACCAGTCAAGAGTCTGCCTGGAAAAGCCCACCCCGCAACCCTGCTCTGTGTTCCCACGGCCCAGCCCAGATCTCACCTGTGGACCCCAACAGGCTGTGAGACCCCTGAGGGCCGGGAACCAGTCTGCTAGTCTGTGCCAGCTCTGTAACCCAGGGACTGTGGATTCTCAGTAAAGGCTTTTTTTTTTTTTTTTTTTGAGACGAGGTCTAACCCTGTCACCCAAGCTGGAGTGCAGTGGTGTGATCATGGCTCACTGTAACCTCCATCTCCTGGGTTCAAGTGATTCTCCTGCCTCAGCCTCCTGAGTAGCTGGGATTACACATGCATGCCACCACATCCAGCTAAGTTTTGTAGTTTTAGTAGAGACGGAGTTTCACTGTGTTGGCCAGGCTGGTCTCGAACTCCTGACCTCAAGTGATCCGCCCGTCTCAGCCTCCCAGAGTGATGGGGTTACAGGCGTGAGCCATCGTGCCTGTTTGGTAAATGCTTATTGAAAGGAAATGAATTAATGGATGCAGGCAGGCAGACAGGAAGCAAATAAGGAAGGTGTCCCCCAGCCCCAAACTTTGTCTCTGAAGGCAAGGACCATGTCTCTCTCTAACACAGGGTGATGCCTGTAATTGGCGCTCAATAAATGCAGGTTCATGTTTAGTAGGTGGGGGGAGTTGGTCCCTCTCCAGTGATGTGACCTACCCATCCTCTCTCTCTCTTTTATTTTATTTTGAGACGGAGTCTCGTTCTGTCACCCAGGCTGGAGTGCAGTGATGAGATCTTGGCTCACTGCAGCATCTGCCTTCTGGGTTCAAGCGATTCTCTTGCCTCAGCCCCCCAAGTAGCTGGAATTACAGGTGTGGGCCACCAAGCCTGGCTAATTTTTGTGTTTTTAGTAGAGACAGGGTTTTACCGTGTTGGCCAGGCTGGTCTGGAACTCCTGACTTCAAGTGATCTGCTCACCTGGGCCTCCCAAAATGCTGGGAGGTGTGAGCCACTGTGCCTGGCCCCTTTTTTATTTTTAATTGAGAAGGGGTATTGCTATGTTGTCCAGGCTAGTCTCAAACTCTTGGGCTCAAGCGATCCCCCTGTCTCGGCCTCCCAAAGTGCTGGGATTACGGGCATGAGCCACTGTGGCCAGTCCCACATTAAATCTGAAAGAGCTGGCTGAGATTGCTGTATAGAAAATAGTAAGCAAGGCCAGGAGAGCAGGGTGGAGGCCCCTGGAGTCCCTGAGTGAGAAAGGTTGATGCCTTGGACTGAGGCAGAGATGAAGAGGTGCTGGTAGATACAGGAGGATTTGTAGCAAAGAGCCACCAGAACCGGTGATGGAGTCACTGTGCAGAGAGAAGCGGGGGATCAGGGTGAGGTTAGCTGCAGACGATCCCAGGAAAAGGTTCTGAAGAGCCTCCAAGTCCTATCCAGTGACCAGCCGTCCGTGAAGCCATAGGCAGAGCCACGGACTTGGGGACACTGGAGGTGAAGACACGAAAACATATTCCAGGAACGAAGACCATTCTCCCTCCTGGAAACAGGCAGGAAACAGGCCCAGGGAAGTCTTTGAGAGGAGAGGTTTGAGCCCCGCCTTGCCCTGGAGCTGCGGAGTGACCCTCTCTGGGGGCTCAGAGCATGGGTGCCCTCCCAAGGCCTCCTTGGGGACCTGGGGCTCCTGGAGGATTCCTCCCAGGCAGCCCCAGCCCAGGCTCAGCCACTGGGGAAGCACAAGAAAAGATGCTACAGATGGAGCCATGCACAAGACAAGATTCCAGACCCCCTTCCCCACCGCAGTGGCTCACACCTATAATCCCAGCACTTTGGGAGGCCAAGGCAGGCAGATCACTTGAGTTCAGGAGTTCGAGATCAGCCTGGCCAACATGGTGAAACACCCATCTCTACTAAAAATACAAAAATTAGACAGGTGTGGTGGCAGGGGCTTGTAATCCGAGCTACTCGGGAGGCTGAGGCAGGAGAGTTGCTTGAACCTGGGAGGTGGAGGTTGCAATGAGCCGAGATGGTGCCTGCACTCCAGCCTGGGCGACAGAGTGAGACTCCGTCTCAAGAAAGATTCCAGCCCCCATGGCGCTGACCTTCTAGCGGGGGAGGCCGTCGGCATAGGAACATGTAAGTTAGTTAATACTTTGTGTAATGTAGTTTCAGAGAGGGACAACTGGTGGGTGGGGCTGGGACTTCAATAGAGAAGGGGCCAGGGTGGGATCCCCTGAGGACGTAGAGCTGAGGCCTAAAGTACACCAAGAAGCCACTCATGGAAAGAGCATTCCTGGAGCCCAGAGCAAGAGGCTCACACCTGTAATCCCAGCACTTTAGGAGACTGAGGCAGGAGTATTGCTTGAGGCCAGGAGTTTGAGACCAGCCTGGGCAATATAGGGAGACCCCCCACACCCTATCCGTACAAAAAAAAAAAAAGAAAAAAAGAAAAAACTAGCCAAGCATGATAGTGTGTGCCTGTCGTCCCAGCACACAGTCCCGGCACTACCAGTCCTTGGGAGGCTGAGGTGGGAGGATCTTTTGAGCCCAGGAAGTCAAGGCTACAGTGAGCTATAGCTGTACCACTGCACTCCATCCTGGGCAACAGAGTGAAATCCCATCTCATTAAAAGAAAAAAAAAAGGCCAGGTGTGGCAGCCCACGCTTGTATTCCCAGCACTTTGGGAGGCTGAGGCAGGTGTTAGAGACCATCCTGGTCAATATAGAGAAACCACGTCTCTACTAAAAATACAAAAATTAGCTGGGTGTGGTGGCTTGCACCTGTAATCCCAGCTACTCCGGCGGCTGAGTCAAGAGAATCGCTTGAACCTGTAAAGTGGAGGTTGTCGTGAGCCGAGGTTGCGCCACTGTACTTCAGCCTGGGTGACAGAGCAAGACTCCATCTCAAAATAAATAAATAAAGAAAAGAAAAAAATAGGGAAAGAACATTCCTGGAGGAGGCAGGAGCCAGTGCAAAGGCTTGAGGTGGAACATGGAGGGCTAGGGTGGCTGGGAGGGTGAGGAGATGGGGTTGGAGGGTGTGGGCCAGGCCTGGAAGGTGAGTGACATTGGGGAGTGTGACCCTGGGGAGGCATGGAGGGTTTCAAGCAGGGGTGGTGTGTTCACCTCCCCTTGCCTGTCAGACTCTTCTCTCTGCAGCCTGGAAAACTCCTCACAGGCAGTTCCCTGTCTCTCGGGGTCTTTCCATGGTCTCTTCCTGTCCCAGCCCCAAGACAGGTACTCTTTGAGTTGGAATTTCCCCCAGGGGGGTGGGAGCAGGATCTGCGGCCAGTGGGGGATACGAATACTCATCTCCCTTAAGGCCACGGACCTCCTACTCTGTGCCAGGCATGGACCACCTACCACGCGCCAGGTCTTGTGCTGGGGGCACCGCAAGCCTGGGCCCCTCTGCCCCTCACAGCCCACCTGTTGGAGGCAGGATTCACGGTCCATTTCACAGACCGGGAGACCCAGACTCAGAGTCACTCACTCAGGACCACATGGCTCGGAAGGCAGGAGGCAGGATTTGAACCCAGCTCCATCTGACCCCAAAGGCCTGTGAGATCTCATTTGAGACTCACAACAACTCTGTGAAAATTGGGGCTGTGGATTCGCTTGCCCCTTTCCTACCTGCCCCCCTCGGTAAATGGCACTGTCAGCTCCTTGGTCGCTGAGCTGGACACCCAAGAGCCATTCTCAGTTTTGTTTTGTTTTTTTGGTTTTTTTTGAGACAGAATCTTGCTCTGTCACCAGGCTGAAGTATAGTGGCGCCATCTCAGCTCACTGCAACCTCCGCCTCCCAGGCTCAAGCGATTCTCCTGCCCGAGCCTCCCGAGTAGCTGGGACTATAGGCGTGAGCCACCACGCCCAGCTAATTTTTGTATTTTTAGTAGAGACGGGGTTTCACCATGTTGGCCAGGAAGGTCTTGATCTCTTGACCTCGTGATCCACCTGCCTTGGCCTCCCAAAGTGCTGGGATTACAGGCATGAGCCACCGTGCCCAGCTTTTTTTTTTTTTTTTTTTTTTTTGAGACAGAGTCTCACTTTGTTGCCCAGGCTGTAGTGCAGTGGTGAGCTCTCAGCTCACTGAAACCTCCATCTCCTGGGTTCCAGAGAACCTCCCACTTCAGCCTCCTGCCTCCTGCGTAGCTGGGACTACAGGCGTGGCCACTATGCCCGGCTATTTTTGTTATTATTAGTAGAGACGGGGTTTCACCATGTTGGCCAGGCTGGTCTTGAACTCCTGACCTCAACTGATCCACCCGACTTGGCCTCCCAAAGTGCTGGGATTACAGGCGTGAGCCACAGTGCCCGGCTGACGCCAGAGCCATTCTTGATTCCTGTCTTCCGCTGCTCTCTATTCCAGGGCAGTCAACGGCCTGCCAGTCACTCAATGGCCCTCGATGGGCCCTGCAGCAACTTTAACACGGGCCACGTAGGCTGAAATCATTTTTCCCTCCCTCGGGACAGAAAAGAAGGAAATTAAACTGTGGCAGGTTATCACTGATCTAGAGAAAGCCACACTGAGGTCTTTGGGCACCTTTCTCTAAAGACATACTTCACATGGTTGCAGTAACTAAATGCTCCTGGAAGCTGGGCCAGCTGGCAGCTCACAGGTGCCTTAAAGAATATTGTGGGAACTGCCTGTTGGTCCCACCCCAGGGGAGCAGTGGGCAGATGGTGCCTCCATGGCCCACACCTTTGGCCATAAGAGAAATCAAAAGAAGGCTGAGGGGGCTGGGTGCAGTGGCTCACCCCTGTAATCCCAGCCGTTTGGGAGGCTAAGGCAGGAGGATCTCTTGAGGTCAGGAGTTTGGGACCAGCCTGGGCAACATAACCAGACCCTGTCTCTACCAAAAAAATAATAAGAACATTATCCAGCCGTGGTGGTACCTTTAGTCCCAGCTCTTGGAGAGGCTGAGACTGGAGGATTGCTTTAGCCCCAGAGGTCGAGGCAAAAAAAAGAGAGAGAGAGAGAGGTCAGAATCACCACCCACCTACCCACATTGAAGCCATATCCTACTTTGGGGTAATGTTCTAAAATTGCAGTAATGGGCCAGGCCTGGTGGCTCATGCCTATAATCCTAGCACTCTGGGAGGCCAAGGCGGGAGGATTGCTTGAGCTTGGGAGTTCGAGACCAGCCTGAGCAACAGAGTGAGACTTTGTCTCTACAAAAAATACAAAAAACAAAACAAAACAAAAAACCCACAAAAATTAGCCGGGTGTGGTGGCATATGCCTGTAGTCCCAGCTATTTGGGAGGCTGAGGCCAGAGGCTCACTTGAGCCCAGGAGATCGAGGCTGCAGTGAGCTATCATCATGCCACTGCACTCCAGCCTGGGTGACAGAGGGAAACCTTGTCTCAAAAATAAAATAAAATAAAATCGCAGTGATGGTTACACAAGTCTGCAGATACACTAAAAACCACTGCTGTGTACGGTTTACATGGGTGAATTCTATGTGAATTATAACTAAATAAATCAGTTAAAAATAAGCAAACCCCCCAGGTTCCCTGTATCTTCCCCCAGGGAGGGGGTCTGAATCTGTTCAGATAAACACAAAGTTTAAAAAAAAAATCATAAAAACACGCTAATATTTCCTAATAGCAAGAATCGGAACTAACATTTATTTAGTGCTTTTGACATGCTGGGTCCTGTTCTATGTTTCAAGTCCTGTAACTCTCACCAAAACCATGTCAGGCAGAGACTGTTATTCTTCCATTTAACAGATGGGGAAACTGAGGCACACCGTGGGAACATGAGTTGCCAAAGGTCACACTGCAGAGTTTGAACCAGGCAGGTTGGCTCTAAAACCTTCACTCCTGGCTGGGCACGGTGGCTCACGCCTGTAATCCCAGCACTTTGGGAGGCTGAGGCAGGCAGATCACCTGAGGTCAGGAGTTCCAGACTAGCCTGGCCAACATGGTGAAACCCTGTTTCTACTAAAAATACAAAAATTAGCTGGGCGTGGTGGCAGGCACCTGTAATCCTGGCTACTTGGGAGGCTGAGGCAGGAGGATCGCTTGAACGCGGGAAGTGAAGGTTGCAGTGAGCCAAGATCACGTACTGCTGCACTCCAGCCTGGGCGACAGAGCGAGACTATGCCTCAAAATAAAAAACCAAAAAACAATAATCAACAAGTAATACCACCCTGGGGTGGACCACCACCATATTCTCGCACCCGTGAGCTGCTGGCTGGCCCAGTTTCCAGACATATTCTATTTACTGTGATCATGGGAAGTGTATCTTATTTTATTTTTCTTTCTTTTCTTTTAGTGACAGAGTCTTACTCTGTTGTCCAGGCTGGAGTGCAGTGGTGAGATCACGGCTCACTGCAGCCTCGAACTCCTGGGCTCAAGTGATCCTCCTGCCTCAGCCTCCCAAGTAGATGGGACGACAGGTGTACACTGCCACACCCAGTTTGAGAGCGATCTTTTCTTTTTGTTAATTTATTTTTTTAATTTATATTTTTTGTAGAGACAGGGTCTCACTAAATTGCCCAGGCTGTTCTTGAACTCCTGGCCTCAAGAGATCCTCCTGCCTCAGCCTCCCAAAGGGCTGGGATTACAGGCATGAACCACTGTAATGAAGTATATGTGATCCTCCCACATTGGTCTCCCATAGTCCCATAGTGCTGGGATTACAGGCGTGAGCCACTGAGCCTGAGCCTGGCCTGGCCTGAAGTGTGTCTTTTTTTTTTTTTTTTTGAGACGGAGTCTCACTCTGTCGCTCAGGCTGGAGTGCAGTGGCGCGATCTCGGCTCACTGCAACCCCTGCCTCCCGGGGTCAAGCAATTCTCTGTCTCAGCTTCCCGAGTAGCTGGGATTACAGGTGCCCACCACCTTGCCTGGCTAATTTTTTGTATTTTTAGTAGAGATGGGGTTTCACCATCTTGGCCAGGCTGATCTTGAACTCCTGACCTTGTGATCCACCCACCTCAGCCTCCCAAAGTGCTGGGATTACAGGTGTGAGCCACCGCGCCTGGCCGAAGCATGTCTTTTGAGATATGTGTAACCTTCTCTGGACAACCTTTCTTCAGCTCTACCTCACCCACTTCCTCACCCGCCCCCTGCTGAATCATTCTATTTCAGGTCTCTGGCATTGTATCATTTGATATGATTCATTAATATCATCTAAAAATGCCATCTCTCCTCCATTGTTTCCTAAATATATTTTTATGGTTCATTGGGTCAAGTCAAGAGACAAAGTCCAAATGTCACATTTGGTTGCTACATCTCTTAGAGCCCTTTTGGTCTATAACGGTTCCCTCCTTTGTATTTCCTGGCCCGTTAATTGTTAGAGAAAGTGCAGAATCCTCACTCATAATCATTGATTTGCTGTCCCTGACATGGCCTCCAGCAGAAAGGTCTCCAGCCTGGGCTTTGTGGTGAGCCTGAGGATCCCGCCTTATTGGGTAATTATCTTGAAAAAAACAAAATTAGGCCTGGGTAGAGAAGGGAGTCACACTGTTGTTGGTGGCAGCTAAATATACTCATTTGTCCATTTTGTCACAAGCCCTGTCAATTCCACTTTCAAAATGTATCTGGCATCTGTCTGCATCTCTCTTGCAGGGAGCAGATTCGGGGAGGTGAGGGAGGAGGCAGGAAGACCAGGGAGGAGGCTCCTACAGTACGGGCAAGAGCTGATGATGGCCTGGGCTGGGGCTGGGGCATTGGGGAGGAAGGAATGGGGACAGATTCCAGGAATCTTCTGGAGGTAGAATTGTCAGGTGCTTTGAGAGCTGGGTCCTTTCTCGCTGGGAGAAGCAGCGTTCTTACCCCTAGTTCATCGGCTCAAATGCCTCCTCCCAGCTCCCAGCTGCAGCTGTGGGGATGACACACACACAAAATGAGGGTGACTCACTTCTCAGCAAGGGCCACCAGCACCCCATGCTCACCCTCCTGGGGAGCATGAGCCAACAAGAGGGAGGCAATGGGGAGCCACAAGGGCACCGTACCAGAAGCAGCCGCTTTGCAGATGCATGAACTTGGCAGTCAGATACAGCTCTGAGCCTCCGTTTCCCCATCTGGAAAGTGGGAATGCTCATTCCCACCTGGCTGAGCATTTTCAGGAATTAAATGGTGATCCCTATTATTAAGGGGTGGCCTTGATGAAGAGAGCCTAGGTGGCCCCAGGCAGGTCAGGAGGAGGTGAGATGTGGCTGGCAGAGAGGCTGGATGTCATGGAAGCTTGGTCAGCAACTAACCCAGATACGGGGCTGAGGCCGGACACAGTGGCTCAAGCCTGTAATCTCAGCACTTTGGGAGACCGAGGTGGGCGGATCACCTGAGGTCAGGAGTTCCAGACCAGCCTGGCCAACATGGTGAAACCCAGTCTCTACTAAAAATACAAAAACTAGCCAGGCATGGTGGCGGGTGCCTGTAATCCCAACTACTTGGGAGGCTGAGGCAGGAGAATCCTTTGAACCCGGTGGAGGTTGCAGTGAGCTGAGATCGCGCCACTGCCTTCCAGCCTGGGCGACAGAGAAAGATTCCGTCTCAGAAAAAAAAAAAAAAGATATGGGGCCAAGCACATCCCAGCTGGCCTCTGATCCCACTGGTGTCAGCCTCTGAAAGCCCTGATTATAGCCACTGTGTACTAACAAGGGGGTAAGATTGGTGGTGGGTGGGGTGTGTGTGTGTGTGTGGTGGGGGGGGGGGGGGGTTGTGTGTGTGCTGTCCATGGTTCTGAACCCCACCCCTTTATCTCCACCATTCCCCAGTTTCTGTCAAGCCTCTGGACCTTTCCTTTCCTTTCTTTTCTTTTTCTTTTTCTTTCTTTCTTTCTTTTTCTTTTTCTTTTCTTTTTTTTTTGGAGACAGAGTCTCGCTCTGTTGCCCAAGCTGGAGTAAAGTGGGGCCATCTTGGCTCACTAAAGCCTCCACTTCCCAGGTTCAAGCAATTCTAGTACCTCAGCCCCTTGAGTTGCTAGGACTACAAGCATGCACCACCACACACCACACCTGGCTAATTTTTGTATTTTTAGTAGAGATGGGGTTTCGCCATGTTGCCCAGGCTGGTCTCGAACTCCTGAGCTCATGCAATCCACCCAACTTAGCCTCCCAAAGTGCCGGGATTATAGGCATGAGCCACCATGCCCGGCTTATTTTCCTTTTCTTTTAAATTTTTATTTGTAAATTTCTTTTTGAGACAGGGTCTTATTCTGTTGCCCAGGCTAGAGTGCAGTAGTGAGATCACAGGTCACTGCAGCCTCAGCTTTGTGGGCTCAAGCAATCCTCCCCGCATCAGCCTCCCAAATAGCTGGGACTACAGGTGTGCACCACTACACCTGGCTAAATTAAATTTTTTTTTTCATAGAGACAGGATCTTGCTATGTTGCCCAGGCTGGTTACAAGCTCCTGTCCTCAAGTAATCCTCCCACCTCGGCCTCCCAAAACACTAGGATGGCCAGCATGAGCTACTACAGTTGGCCTCCTTTGTTTTCCTTTTCTACTTCTATGTGAAATCACCTACGTTAGTGAAGAGGAAGCTCAGAAGATGGTTAAGGCCTTGGACTCTAGGGTCAGACTTCCCAAATGCAAATATTGGCTCAGCCACCCACCAGCTTCATGATCCTGGGCAGTTTTCTTAGTCATCTCCCTGTGACTCAGTTTAAAAGAAGCATAATCATGTATAAAAGAAGCATAATCATGCGCCCTCCTAATAGGCATGTTATGAGGATTAAATGAGGTTAAGCATAATGTTCCTAGGGGTGAGTTAATACTTGTAAAGGGCCGGGTGCAATGACTCATGCCTGTAATCCCAGGACTTTGGGAGGCTGAGGTGGATGGATCACTTGAGGCCAGGAGTTCAAGACCAGCCTGGGCAACATGATGAAACTCTATCTCTACTAAAAATACAAAAATTAGCTGGGTGTGGTGGCGCATCTGTAATCCCAGCTGCTCAGAGGTTGAGGTAGGAGAATTACTTGAACCTGGGGGGCAGAGGTTGCAGTGAGCCAAGATCATGCCACTGCACTCCAGCCTAGGAAACAGAGTGAGACTCCATCTTAAAAAAAAAAAAAAAAACTTGTAAAGCACTCAGAATCATAGTCAGTACAGGAACGTCTTTGCATGATGTCCTTCACCTTTGATGGGACCTCATTAGTCTCTGAGAGTTTATTTGTTTTATTTTATTTTATTTTATTTTTTCTTTTCTTTTTTTTTTTTTTTTTTTTTTTGAGACTGAGTCTCGCTCGGTTGACCAGGCTGGAGTGCAGTGGCAAGATCTCGGCTTTCCGCCTCTTGGGTTCAAGTGATTGTCCTGCCTCAGCCTCCCGAGTATCTGGGATTACAGGCGTGCACCACCATGCCTGGCTAATTTTGGTATTTTCAGTAGAGACGGGGTTTCACCATGTTGGTCAGGCTGGTCTTGAACTCCTGACCTTGTGATCCGTCTGCCTTGGCCTCCCAAAGTGCTGGGATTACAGGCGTGAGCCACTGTGCCCGGCCTTTTTTTTTTTTTTTGAGACAGAGTCTTGCTCTGTCGCCCAGGCTGGAGTGCAGTGGCGTGATTTCAACTCACTGCAACCTCTGTCTCCCATGTTCAAGCGATTCTCTTGTCTCAGCCTCCCGAGTAGCTGGGACTACAGGTGCACACCACCACGCTCAGCTAATTTTTGTACTTTTTAATAGAGATGAGTTTTCACCAAATTGTCAAGGCTGGTCTCAGACTCCTAAACTCAGGTGACCCACCTACCTTGGCCTCCCAAAGTGCTGGGATTACAGGTGTGAGCCACCATGCCCGGCATGTATCTCCTTTTTTCTAACATAGAAAATCTGGGTTTCTAACAGCATTAACACAATTTCTTTTCCTTCCTTCCTTCCTTCCTTCCTTCCTTCCTTCCTTCCTTCCTTGCTTCCTTCCTCCCTTCCCCTCCCCTCCCCTCCTCTCTCTATCTCTTTCTTTCTTTCTTTCTTTCTTTCTCTCTCTTTCTTTCTTTTTGAGTCAAGGTCTGGTTGTATCACCCATGCTGGAGTGCAGTGGCATAATCTTGGCTCACTGCAACCTCTACCTCCTGGGCTCAAGCCATCCTTCCACCTCAGCCTCCTAAGTAGCTGGGACTACAGGCATGCACCACCAAGCCTGGCTAGTTTTTGTATTTTTTTGTAGAGACAAGGTTTCGCCAGTTTGACAAGATCTCAAACTCGTGAGCTCAAACAATCCACCCGCCTTGGCCTCCCAAAGTTCTGAGATTACAGGTGTGAGCCACTGTACTCAGCCAATTTCTTATTTTCTTTATCCTATATTACAAAGATAATCATTTCTTTTTAATAATTTACAAAGAAAAGAGGTTTAAAAGTTCAAGATTGGGACCAGGCACGGTGGCTCGTGCCTGTAATCCTAGCACTCTGGGATGCCGAGGCAGACGGATCATTTGAGGTCAGGAGTTCAAAACCAGCCTGGCCAACATGGTGAAACCCCATCTCTACTAAAAATACAAAAAATTAGCTGAGTGTGGTGGCAGGCGCCTGTAATCCCAGCTATCTGGGAGGCTGAGGCAGGAGAATTGCTTGAACCCAGGAGGCAGAGGTTGCAGCGAGCCAAGATCGTGCCACTGCACTCCAGCCTGGGCGACAGAGCAAGACTCCATCTCTACAAAAGAAAAAAATATAGTTCAAGATCGGGCAGCTGGATTTGGTGAGGGCCTTGGGCTGTGTCCACTCATGGTGGATAGCAAAGAGGGAGCAGGCATGTGCAGAGATCACGTGGCGAGAGAGGAAGCAAGAGATGGCAAAAACCTGCCAGCTTCCCTGTCACAATGCTAATATAATCACTACCTATAAGATAACTGAGTACAGGTGAGGATTGCATGGTGGTTCTGCTTCATGGTGGTTCTTTTGTCCTTAGGGTAAAACCCACTAGAGATATATAATATCTCATATAATACAATCAAAGTGCTATTTTTTTTTTTTTTTTTTGAGACAGAGTTTTGCTCTGTTATCCAGGCTGGAGTACAGTGGCACAATCTCGGCTCACTGCAACATCTGCCTCCTGGGTTCAAGCAATTCTCCTGCGTCAGCCTCCTGGGTAGCTAGGATTACATATGTGTGCCACCACTCCCGTCTCATTTTTTATTAGTAGTAGATAGAGACGGGGTTTCACCACGTTGGCCAGGCTGGTTTCGAACTCGTGGCCTCCCAAGGTGCTGGGATTATAGGTATGAGCCACTATGCCTGGCTCAAAATGCTTTTTTTTTTTTTTTTTTTGAGACAGAGTCTCGCTCTGTTGCCCAGGCTGGGGTGCAGTGGCACGATCTTGGCTCACTGCAACCTCTGCCTCCTAGGTTCAAGTAATTCTCATGCATCAGCCTCCCGGGTAGCTAGGATTACAGTTGGCCAGGTGGTCTCGAACTCCTGGCCTCCCAAAGTGCTGGGATTACAGGCATGAGCCATTGTGCCCGGCTCAACATGCTATTTTTGTTTTTTGAGACAGAGTCTCGCTCTGTCGCCCAGGCTGGAGTGCAGTGGCGCGATCTCGGCTCACTGCAACCTCCATCTCCCGGGTTCAAGCGATTCTTCTGCCTCAGCCTCCCAAGTAGCTGGGATTACAGGCACGGGCCACCACACTTTGCTAATTTTTGTATTTTTAGTAGAGACAGGGTTTCACCATATTGGCCAGGCTGGTCTCAAACACCTAACCTGATGATCTGCCCGCTTCAGCTTCCCAGAGTGCTGGGATTACAGGCATGAGCCACCGCACCCGGCCTCAAAATGCTATTTTAAAGTCACTTCCTGGGAGCTCAATGGCAGAACACATGGACACATAGAGGGGAAGAACACACACTGGGGCCTTTTGGAGGGTGGGGGGTGGGAGGAGGGAGAGGATCAGGAAAAGTAACTAATGGGTACTAGGCTTAATGCTTAGGTGATGAAATAATCTGTACAACAAACCCCCATGACACAGGTTCACCTATGTAACAAACCTGCACTTGTACCCCTGAACTTCAAATGAAAGTTTAAAAAAAAAGAGAAGAGGCTGGGTGCAGTGGCTCACACCTGCAATCCCAGCACCTTGGGAGGCCAAGGCGGGCAGATCACCTGAGGTCAGGAGTTTGAGACCAGCCTGGCTGACATGGTGAAACCCCGTCCCTACTAAAATTACAAAAAAATGTGCCCGGCATGGCAATGTATGCCAGGGATCCCAGCTATGTCAGGAGGCTGAGGCACGAGAATTGCTTGAACCCAGGAGGCAGAGATTTCAATGAGCTGGGATTGTGCCACTGCACTCCAGCCTGGGTGACAGAGTGAGACTCTGTCTGAAAAAAAAAAAAAAAAAAGGAAAAAAATCACTTCCAATAATCCTTTTTAGTGTGGTTATGCCAAGTTGGCATATACTCAGGGTTTTTTACTTTTAATTTTTTTATTTTAAGGGATTGGTCTTTTTGTTTTTGATTTTACTTTGTAATTTTGTAAAATATTTACATTTACCAAATAGAAACTGTGAAACAAGACACACTCAGAGAAGTTGAGCTTCCACCCCTCCATCACCAGTCTCCCTCCTCTTACCCCGTAAATACCCATGTTGGCTTTATCATTTCATCGTTTTTCCTTGAAAATATGAACAAGCATATACAGACCACAGGTATATTGAGAAGGTAGGTGGCATGCTTTGCATTCGTAGTTCTGATCCTTGGATACTGTTATTTATTTATTTATTTAAAATTTTTTTTGAGACAGAGTCTCACTCTGTCACCCAGGCTGGAGTGCAGTGGTGCAACCTCGGCTCAGTGCAACCTCTGCCTCCAGGGTTCAAGCAATTCTTCTGCCTCAGCCTCCTGTGTAGCTGGAATTACAGGTGCCCGCCACCATGCCCAGCTAATTTTTGTATTTTTAGTAGAGATGAGGTTTTGTCATGTTGGCCAGGCTGGTCTTGAACTCCTGACCTCAGGTGATCTACCTGCCTCGGCCTCCCAAAGTTCTGGGATTACAGACTTGAGTCACCACACCTGACCAGTTATTTATTTTTTGCTTAACCATATATCCTAGAGACCACTGCATTGTAGGATAAGGAAAACTTTTTTTTTTTTTTTTTGAGAAGGAGTCTTGCTCTGTTGCCCAGCCTGTAGTGCAATGGCGCAATCTCCGCTCATTGCAACCTCCGCCTCCTGGGTTTAAGCAATTCTCCTGCCTCAGCCTCTTGAGCAACTGGGATTACAGGCATCCACGCCTGGCTAATTTTTGTATATTTAGTAGAGATGGGGTTTTGCCATGATGGCCAGGCTGGTCTGGAACTCTGACCTCAGATGATCTGCTTGCCTCGGCCTCCCAAGGTGTTAGGATTACAGGCGTGAGCCACTGTGCCCGGCCTTCTCATTTCTTTTCTTTTCTTTTCTTTTCTTTTCTTTCTTTCTTTCTTTCTTTCTTTCTTTCTTTCTTTCTTTCTTTCTTTCTTTCTTTCTTTCCTTCCTTCCTTCCTTCCTTCCTTCCTTCCTTCCTTCTTTCCTTCCTTCCTTCCTTCCTTCCTTCCTTCCTTCCTTCCTTCTTTCTTTCTTTCTTTCTTTCTTTTTTTTTTTTGTGAGAGGAGTCTCGCTGTGTCACCCAGGCAGGAGTGCAATGGCATGATCTCGGCCCACTGCAACCTCTGCCTCCCGCGTTCAAAGGATTCTCCTGCCTCAACCTCCTGAGTAGCTGTGACTACAGGCGTGTGCCACCACGCCCGGCTAATTTTTTTGTATTTTTAGTAGAGAGGGGTTTCACTGTGTTAGCCAGGATGGTCTGGATCTCCTGACCTCATGATCCACCCGTCTCGGCCTCCAAAAGTGCTGAGATTACAGGCGTGAGCCACTGTGCCCGGCCTCATTTCTTTATATTGCTGTATAGTACTCTTCTGTGTGGCTGTGCCGTAGATTATTCAACCAGTTCCTTCTTGGTGGATGTTTGAGTTTCTCGTGTTTTGCTATCACTAGCAGTGCCTCAATAAAAAACCCTGTGTGTCTGTGATCTGAGGAATGGATTCCTGGTTCCCCTCAGGGGATTTTAAATCCTAACTTATGATACCTATTACGCAGGAGAGGTTCGTGGTGCTCTGTGATTTCATAACAGGGGCTCTGCCCTATCAGAGTAGTCACTGATGGCTTTTCTTGAAGAGGAGCTGCTGGTCATGCTGAGATCTGAAGGAAAAATAGGAGGTGATTAGATGAAGAGAGGAAGAAGCAGGCAGTAGCATGTGTTAAGGCTCTGCTGCCAGAGTGAGCCTGATACATTCGAGTAACTGATAGAAAGCTGGTGAGGCTGCAGCTCAGAAAGTGAGGGAAGGGATGGAGGGCACCATGTCTTTGCTTCACTGGGTTGGGGTCAGTGGAGATGAAAGAGGTAGATGGCCAGGCGCGGTGGCTCACACCCGTAATCCCAGCACTTTGGGAGGCCGAGGCAGGTGGATCACCTGAGGTCAGGAGTTCGAGACCAGCCTGACCAACATGGAGAAACCCCGTCTCTACTAAAAGTACAAAATTAGCGAGGTGTGGTGGCACATGCCTGTAATCCCAGGTACTCGGGAGCCTGAGGCAGGAGAATTGCTTGAACCCGGGAGGCGGAGTTTGCAGTGAGCTGATCATGCCATTGCACTCCAGCCTGGGCAACAAGAGCGAAACTCCATCTCAAAAAAAAAAAAAAAAAAGAAGAAAAGAAGTAGATGAATTGAGGTGAACAGCACGAGGCAAAATGCACAGAACTTGGTGAGTTTATTAGTTGGGATATTGGTTCAGCTGCCATTTTGAAGACGTAAAATAACTGCTTTAAACAAGAAAGGATTGTTTCCTTTTTTTTTTTTTTTTTTTTTTGAGATAGTTCTTCCTCTGTTGCCCAGGCTGGAGTGCAGTGGCGCTATGACAGCTCACTGCAGCCTCAGTCTTCTGGGCTCAAATGATTCTCCTGCCTCAGCCTCCCAAGTAGCTGAGACTACAGATGCCCACCACCACGCCTGGCTAATTTTTGTATTTTTTGGAGAGACGGGGTTTCGCCATGTTGGCCAGGCTGATCTCGAACTCCTGGCCTCAAGTGATCTGCCTCCCTCGGCCTCCCGAAGTGCTGGGATTACAGGTGTGAGCCACCAAACCCAGCCTCTGTTTCCCTTTAACATAGAGTCAGTCCTGGTGTAAGTAAGTGTCCCAGCTCTGGTTTGGCTATTCCAAGGCATCAGGGACCCAGGCTCCTCCTACCTTGTTGCTCCATTATCCCTAAACGATTGTCTTTGCTCTTATTGTCCAAATCAGATGGTCACCCTCTCCTGCACTCCAACTACCAGGAAGGGGAAAGGAGAAGGGAAGCTAATGATGGAGGTAGACCTGCCCTTTCCCTTAATGACACATCCAGGGAGTTGTGCAGGTCACTTTTGCGCATATCCTATTGGCCAGAATTTAACCCCTTGGCCACACCTATATACAAGGGAGGCTGTGAAATGTGGTCTTATTTCTGGGTAGCTGTGCCCAGCTACGTATTGGAAGTCCTACTGCTTTGTAAGAAAGGGAGAGTGGATATTGGGGTGCAGAGTAGTCTGTGCTGTGCCCTGTGAGCGTTTGGGAAAGGTGGGGGGTGGGAGAGGGCAGTGGTAAGGAGGATATCTTACTCCCCAGCTTTGAGCCTATGTGGGTGGAGGTGTCATTTGCCCAGGCAGGGGGCACAGAAGGGCTGTCTCTTTCTTTTTCTTTGTCTTTTTTTTCTCTTTTTTTTTTTTTTTTTTTTTTGAGACAGAGTCTCCCTCTGTCGGCCAGGCTGGAGTGCAGTGCTTGGCTCACTGCAGCCTCCGCCTCCTGGGTTCAAGAGATTCTCCTGCCTCAGCCTCCTGGGATTACAGGCATGGGCCACCATGCCTGGCTAATTTTTTTGGTATTTTTAGTAGAGATGGGCTTTCGCTATGTTGGCCAGGCTGGTCTCGAACTCCTGACCTCCGGTGATCTGCCTGCCTCAGCCTCCCGAAGTGCTGGGATTACAGGTATGAGCCACCGTGCTCGGCCAGGGCTGTCTCTTTTCTAACTCTGCACCACACGGTTTCACAAGGAATCTGGCCTTTGTGCACGATGAAGGGAGCAGAGTTCAGGATATGGGGAAACTGAGGCTGAGGGATGCTCCAGTTTCAGCTGATTGGAAAGACAGGGTGAGCCCAAACTGTTCCTCGAGAAAACAACTGCAAGACCAGCCCAAACTGGACCTACTCTGTTGATAACAGAAGGTCAAGTTACCTGGCAGATGTAACTGAGCCAACACAGCAAGTCAGGTATCCCGGACAAGCACAGCTGGAAAAGCTTTGATGTCCATCAGCACCCAGAACTAGTGATTCCTCCCCACAAAACCAAGAAGTCCAGGACATGCCCAGAACTTGACCACCAGAACTGTTGCAGAAGCAAGGGGTACATTGGCTAGGAAGATCTGGGGTTATGCTTTGCCTCAACAGGCTCAGCAGGGTGGCTCATGCCTGTAATCCCAGCACTTTGGGAGGCCAAGGCGGGTGAATCACTTGAGTCCAGGAGTTAGAGACCAGCCTGGCCAACATGGTGAAACCCCGTCTCTACTAAAAATACAAAAATTAACTGGCTGTGATGGCTCGCACCTATAATTCCAGCTACCTGGGAGGCTGAGGCAGGGGAATCACTTGAAGCCTGGAGGCGGAGGTTGCAGTCAGCCAAGATCACATCACTGCACTCCATCCTGGGTGACAAAGCGAGATTCTGTCTCGAAAA
The DNA here is from genome assembly GCF_028885625.2 of Pongo pygmaeus. Taxonomy (NCBI): domain Eukaryota; kingdom Metazoa; phylum Chordata; class Mammalia; order Primates; family Hominidae; genus Pongo; species Pongo pygmaeus. The sequence goes on from NC_072391.2 coordinate 17,173,360, forward strand.
TAGATAGACAGACAGATAGATAGATAGAGAGACAGATAGATAAAAATAAAATTCTGCCCTTGGCCTCTAGGGGGCCATGCTGGCTTGCTGAGAAGTCACGGTGTTTTTCTCTTACTTGAGTGCTGTGCGGTTATCGGAATTCCTCTAACTGCTAGCTTGCTTCTGGCACCTACATCACCTGTGCATGGCCTGCTTTCTCCTGCTAATCGTGCTCGTCTGGAGCCTGCGGGCCCTTCTGCCCCCAACGCAGTCTGTCCATCTGTCCGTCTGTCCTTCCGTCAGCATTGCTCCCTTGTTCCAGCTCTCTTTACTCTCTGAAAGGGGCTCCTGGGAATGGGGGTCAGGCAGGAGGCTGTACATGCCAGTATGTGGCCTTTACCCTTCTCCTCCTCCCCTCCCCTCTCTTTTTCTTTCTTTCTTTGAGACAGGGTCTCCCTCTGCCGCCCAGGCTGGGGTGTAATGGCATAATCACGGCTCACAGCAGCCTCAACCTCCTGGGCTCAAGCGACCCTCCTGCCCCAGCCTCCCGTGTGGCAGGTACTACAGGTATGCACCGCCATGCTTGGCTGATTTTTTTTTTTTAAATAGAGATGGGTTTCCTTATGTTTCCCAGGCTGGTCTTGAACTCCCGGGCTCAAGCGATCCTCCCACCTCAGCCTCCCCAAATTCTGAGATTATGGGAGTCAGCCACTGCTCCAGGCCTGGTATCATGACTGTGTTCTGTCTCCTCCACACACGGGACCTTGTTCCTGGCCACCCACAGCAAACCAGCTCTCTCCTGTCCCTGGGCTTGGCTTCCTTCCTTCCTGGCAGCGTCTTTGCCAGTGCGTGGGCTTGAAAACAGCCGAACATGAGGAGGGGTGGTGTAGACTGACAGGGTCTCACTCAAACTTGAGGAGAAGCCAAGCTGGGGCTGAGTTTGGAATGCATGCCATAGGTTACAGATGACGTCATCTGCCGTTTAGCTGTGACTCAGCAATTAGGATCAAATTTCCCATCCCGAGGGTTGTCCTTGTGACCTGCCAGATGGATGATCATCACCCCCATACCAGCATCCAGTGAGAACACCTCGAGCCGGGGCCTGCAGAAGGGTGGCTGCAGCCGTGATGAAGGGGCAGTGATTTGCAGAGCCTTGGGCTGCCTCTCTGCTGCAGGGACTGTGACAAATTGAAGAGGAAGCCTTCTAGAGCCCTGCGTCACATGCACTTCTTGGCACTTGTGAAATATTTCGTAATCCCAGTTGCGTAGGTAGTTCCAGCTCTGCCGCCCACTGTCCACGTGACCTCGGTGAAGTCACTTCATCTCTGAACTTCAGTTTCCCAGGCTGCAGAACAAGTATCAGGGCGAGAACCCCTTCATTCGTTTGTTCATTCACTGACTTACACACTCAATCACGCCACAAACATGTGTTGAGCAGCTACTATGTGCTGGATGCTGTGCCCAGCCCTGCGGATCCAGCCATGAATGCCTAATAAGGACCCAGCCCTGGCAGAGTGGACCTCCCTTTCTACTGAGAGGACAGTCAACAAACAAGGTTATCTACATAGACACATTGTTGGCCAGGTGCAGTGGCTCACACCTGTAATCTCAGCACTTTGGGAGGCTAAGGCAGGTGGATCGCTTGAGCCAGGAGTTCAAGACCAGCCTGGGCAACATGGTGAAACCACATCTCTGCGAAAAATAAAAAAATTAGCCAGGCATGGTGGCTCTCGCCTGTACTCCCAGCTACTTGGGGGGCTGAGAGGGTAGGCTCTCTTGAGCCCAGGAAGCAGAAACCCTGGTTAATTTTTGTGTTTTTAGTAGTGACGGGGTTTCACCATGTTGACCAGGCTGGTGTTGACCTTGACCTCCTGCCCTCCTCGGCCTCCCAAAGTGCTGGGATTACAGGCATGAGCCACCACACCTGGCCTATAAAGATTATTTTAAAGATGAATCTTTTTTCTTTGCCCAGACTTTGAATGTCCTTTTCTCTCTGTTTAATTCTTTTTTATTTTTTTTAAAAAAATCTTTCTTCCAAAGTTTTATTGTGAAAATGTCCAAATATAAAGAAAAGTTGAAAGAACTATACAGTGAATACCTATGTATACATCACCCAGATAACATTTTGTCGTATTTGTCCATCCATCCATCCATCCATCCATCCATCCATCCATCCATCCATCCATGCAAGCATCCCACCCACCCATCCATCCCTCCCTCCTTCTAACCATGCATCCATCCATCTATCCACCCATGCATCCACCACTCACCCATTTATCCTTCCCTCCCTCTAATCATTCATCCATCTACCCATCTATCCGCGCCCCATCTATCCCTCCCTCCCTCTAACCACCCATCCATCAATTTATCCATCCATCCATCCCTCCCTCTAATCATCTATCCATCCATCCCTCCCTCTAACCATTCATCTGTCTACCCATCCATACATCTACCCATCCGTTTATTCATCCATCCATCCCTACCTCTGACGATCCATGCATCCATTCCTGTCTCCCTCTAACCATCCCTCTAACCTCTACCCATTTGTTTATTCATCCATCCATCCATCCATCCATCCATCTGTCCCTCTATCCCTGTCTCTACCTAACCATTCACCCATCCATCCATCACTCTACACATCTTACTTTTTGGATGCATTTCACAATAAGTTGTTGATGTCAGTACCCATTTCCTTGAACACTTTGTTATGCATTTAAATAACTAAATTTTACTATCCAGAATATTTTTTCAATGCAAAAAAAAAAAAGTACACAGGTTACAAAGGTAGCCAGCTATGTATATCTAAAATGAGATTGTGGATTGTGGTATTAAAAAACCTGTGATCCTGTTGGAATCCTGCTAATGCTAACATGAGAATTGCTCCATTAGGAATTAAAGTTAGATGCTAAATTTACAGGTTTTTTTTTTTTTTTTTTTTTTTTTTTGAGACAGAGTCTTGCTCTGTCGGCCCAGGCTGGAGTGCAGTGGCGTAATCTCAGCTCACTGCAACCGCCACCTGCTGGATTCAAATGATTCTCCTACCTCAGCCTCCTGAGTAGCTGGAATTACAGACACGCACCACCATGCCCAGCTAATTTTTGTATTTTTAGTAGATGATGGGTTTCATCATGTTGGTCAGGCTGGTCTTGAACTCCTGACCTCGTGATCCGCCTGCCTTGGCCTCCCAAAGTGCTGGGATTATAGGCGTGAGCCACCATGCCCAGCCCCAGTGTATTTTTTCCCTCTGAATTTGAGGACACCTACTCAGTTCTTATTTCGTAAAACTCAAAGAAATCATGCTGTTACCATGTGAAGGCAAGCACTATCATCAGTAGGAAATACTGAGCACTTGTTATGTGCATTATCTCATTTAATCATGACCCCAAACCTATGGGGAAGTGGACTATTACTGTTCCCATCTTACAGTTGAGAAAACTGAGGCCAAGAGGTGATGTGATGTACTCAGGTTCCTGGCTGGCAGGTGACAGAGTGGGGCTAATCATATATATATATATATATGTGTGTATATATATATATATGTGTATATATATATATATATATACATTTTTTTTTTTTTTTGAGGAAGGGTCTCACTCTGTCACCCAGACTAGAATGCAGTGGCACAGCCATGGCTCATTGAAGCCTCAAACTCCTAGGGTCAAGTGATGCTCCCACCTCAGCATCTGGAGTAGCTGGGACTACAGGCACCACCAGCATGCCTGGCTAATTTTTAAATTTTTTTGTAGAGACAGGAGCTCCTTATGTTGGCCAGGCTGGTCTTGAACTCCTGGGCTCAAGTGATCCTCCCACTTCAGCCTTGCAAAGCACTGGGATTATAGGCGTGAGCTGCTGCGTGCGGCCTGTGCTGTGAATAGCAGGCTTGTCCACGTGCTGTGTGCCTCTCATGGGCAGGCACTGTGCTGAGTCCTTGGTGTATAGTTTCATTTGCTCCTCACGGCAGTTTTACCAGGCCATAGGTGAGCCCAGGTCCCCAGCTGCCAGCAGCAGAAACAGACCTGGCTGATGTAAGCAGAAGAAGAATTTACAGAAAGAGGACTGAGTAGTTCTGCCCCAGCACTGAAGATGGGATAGAGAGTGAGCCACCAATGAATGCCCGGAACTGGACCACTGTACTGGGGCTCCATTCCCAGGCTGCAGTCCTGGACCCACGGCAGCCACACTGGCCCAAAGAGATGGGTGTTCCTGCCACCTACTGTGAGGCCCCTTCTCCACTTCTCTGGTGCTAGTGATACAGGAGATAGAAAGAAATTATTTAGGCAGACCAGGTGCGGTGGCCCACGCCTATAATCATAGCACTTTGGGAGGCCGAGGTGGGCGAATCACCTGAGATCAGGAGTTTGAGACCAACCTGGCCAACATGGTGAAACCCCATCTCTACTAAAAACACAAAAATTGTCTGTCCTCACTTCTACAGATGAGCACACTGGTGGTGCGTGCCTGTAATCCCAGCTACCCAGGAGGCTGAGGCAGGAGAATCACTGGAACCCGGGAGGCAGAGGCTGCAGTGAGCTGAGATTGTGCCAGTGCACTCCAGTCTGGGCAACAGAGCTAGACTCCATCTCAAAAAAAAAAAAAGTTATTTAGGCAGATAGTAAGGGCAACAAAGTCCTTGGTGGAATTTCCCTTTTAATAAAAAGTAACCTCCAAATCATTTCTTTTCTAAAAAAGAGCAGCCTGGAAAATCGAGCTGCAGACATAGATGAGGAAGCTGGAAGCTTGCACAGGTGAATGCCGGCAGCTGTGCCAATAGGAAAGGGCTACCTGAAGGCCAGGTATGTTCAACACCCGGCCTCTGTCTTCCCTTTTCTTTGTCATCGTGTGTACGGTAAAGGAACAGGCAACATTGGCGTTGGCCAGGTAGAGAGCTCATCTGCATAATAAAAGATTAGGGTGGGGCAGCCAGCTTCTTCACGCACTATGCAAACGGTACACCTACTCCTAACCAGTTCTTCACGTGCTATGCAAATAGCACACCTGGTCCGACCAATCTTTGTGCCCTATGTAAATCAGACTCCGCCTTCTCAAGCTCATCTATAAAACCTTCTGCATTCCACTGCGGAAGCAGCAACCCATTTTCTCTGGGACCCCTGCCTTCGCAGAGAGTTCTTCTCTTTCTTTCGCCTATTAAACTTCTGCTCTTAACTTCACTCTGGTGTGTCCACATCCTAGTTTTGCATGGCTGTCAGACAACAAATCTCGGATATTTACCCCAGACAACGAAGCTGCTTCACTAGCACCCATTCCATCTGGAGCAGGCACACCTGATTGCCCTAGCCTGGCTCCAAGGAGGCTGGAGAATTGCAAGCCTTCTAAGGAAGGAAATTCCTCCATGCTTGGGATGGAGCTCAGAGCCTGGGTAGCCCCACACAATGGTCATGCCCAGTGCAGATGGCGGTTCTTTTCACCCCCTTTTACAGATGAGCAGACAGCCTTGGGGAGGAAAAATAATCCAGCCTGTGATGGCCCTAGTGTTTTGTTCTTCCAGACCCTCCAGCCACCTCTCCTGTAAATGCCGCGTGTCTTTGTGCTACCCAGAGCCCGAGTCTGGCCCCATGTGCCCGTGTGGGTGTGGAACCCTGCCGCCTGCGACACAGGTCTTGGAGGAGTCAAAAAGGTACTGGGAGTGTGGCTCAGAAATGCTCCGTATGTCCCGCAGAGGAAAGCTTTTAATCCACATGGTCTGCTCTGAGGCACCGATGACAAAAAGGGTCCCTGTGGGGACGCTGGCCCAGAGGAGGGGAGACAGGTGGGAGCTGTTGCAGTTTGGGCGTTTTTCTTCCCCTTGGTCAGAGAGACAGATATGGGGTCAGAGGCTACTGCGGCCCAGGGTCTCATTTCCTCCTTGAAGTGGGCACTTTGGGGATATCTGCAGTCAGGCGGACAGAAACTGGCCTGTGTGTGAGCCGGTGTGTTATAACCCGAGAGGTGACAAAGGAGCCTGTTGAAGGACGTGGAAGGCTTCTTGTCCCCATGGCCACTCCCAGGTGTGTCCTGGACAAAGGTGAGCCAGAGTGGAGGGCATAAGGGAGGGGAGAGGGACAGGAAGCACTGGAACCATCATGAACCAGTTGGCTCTGGCTGGAGGGCTGGTTGCAGACATCGCCCCAGCGTTGATTGGTATCTGCATGTGTGCATGCATGTGTGTCTATGCAAGCGTTTGCGCAATCACTGTGGGTGCATCTGTCTTTATGCTCTGAATGTGCATTTGTGTATCTGTGTAACCACCTAATAGATTTGTTTTGCCCACTGCCCAGATAGAGCCGATTTATCATGACAGGGGAATTTGCAAGGGAGAAAGAGTTTAATTCACACAGAGCTGGCTGAATAGGAGACTGGAGTTTTATTTTATTATTTTATTTTATTTTATTTTATTTTATTTTATTTTATTTTATTTTATTTTTGAGATGGAGTCTCACTGTGATGCCCAGGCTGGAGTGCAATGGCGTGATCTCAGCTCTCTGCAACCTCCGCTTCCCAGGTTCAAGCGATTCTCCTGCCTCAGCCTTCCAAATAGCTGGGATTATAGGTGCCCACCATCAAGCCCAGCTAATTTTTGCATTTTTAGTAGAGACGGGGTTTCACCATGTTGGCCAGGCTGGTCCTGAACTCCTGACCTCAAGTGATCCACTGCCTTGGCCTCCCAAAGTGCTGGGATTACAGACGTGAGCCACCATGCCTGGCAGAGACCAGAGTTTTATGACTCAAGTCAGTCTCCCTGAAAATTCAGAGGCTTGGGTTTTTCAAGGATAGTTTGTCTGGCCAGGGAATGGGTGCTGCTGACTGGTTGGGGATGCAATCACAGGGTTATGGAAAATGGTCCTCATGTGCACTGAGTCCTCAGTGGATGGTCAGAAATGCAAAAACCTGAGAAGACGTTTCAAAAGGCTGATCTTAGATTCTACAATAGTGATGTTATCTGCAGGGGCAATAGGGGAAGTTGCAAATCTTGTGGCCCCTGGAATAATGGCTGGTAATCATGTATGTCTACACCTTAGCAGAATTTAGCTTTCTCTCTTTCCTTAGCTTCGTAACCTGGTGGCCTTTTGTTAGCTTCACAAAGGCGGTTGAGTTTTGGGGAAGGGAATCATTATCATTAAACTATACACTAAAAACAAAAGTATCACTTAAACTATAAACTAAATGTTCCCCAGAGTTAGTTTGGCCCAAGCCCAGGAATGATGAAGAGCAGTTTGGAGGTGAAAGACAAGATGGGGGTCGGTGAGATCACATCTCCTTCACTGTCACAATTTTCTCACTGTTATAATTTTTGCAAAGATGGTGTCACCTGTGTGCATGTGTGTATAAGTGCCCGTATGTGTTTCTGCACATGTGTATTCATGTCTGTGTGTCCATTTGCATGTGAGTTGTTGAGGTTCTGTATGTCCCTCTGCATGTGTCTGTGTATTGCTAAGTGGCCTTACACATGTCTGCGTGTGTGATGCCACTAATCACAGCAAACACCTATGTGGCACTTCCTGTGTTCCAGGGTTTGGGTGCTACCCATGCATCAACTCAGTTAATCCTCACAGCAACCCTTTCAGGTAGGTACTACTGTTACCAGAAAGGGGTCCTGATCCAGACTCCAAAAGAGGGTTCTTGGGTCTCGTGCAAGAAAGAATTCAGAGCAAGTCCGTAAAGTGAAAGCAAGTTTATTAGGAAAGAAAAGGAATAAAGAATGGCCACTCCACAGACAGAGCAGCCCCATGCGAGGGCTGCTGGTTGCCCATTTTTAAGGTTATTTCTTGACTATATGCTGAACGAGGGGTGGATTATTCATGCCTCCCCTTTTTGGACCGTACAGGGAAACTTCCTGACGTTGCCATGGCATTTGTAAACTGTCATGGTGCTGGTAGGAGTGTAGCAGTGAGGAAGACCAGAGGTTCCCCTCGTCGCCATCTTGGCTTTGGTGAGTTTTGGCTGGCTTCTTTACTGCAACCTGTTTCATCAGCAAAGTACTTAGATCTGTATCTTGTGTTGACCTTTTATCTCATCCCATGACTTAGAATGCCTAACAGTCTGCAAATGCAGCCCAGTAGGTTTCAGCCTCATTTTACCCAGCCCCTATTCAAGATGGAGTTGCTCTGGTTCAAACCCCTCTGACACTACTATTTACAAATGAGGTGAGGGAGGCACAGAGAGGTTGAGTAACTTGCCTGAGGTTGCAGAGCTGAGATTGGAGCCCTGGCTGGCTTGCTCCAAGGCAATACTCAGGCCGGGCCACTTCCCTGTTCAGGTGGCTGTGGGCTGCCCCAGGTCCATGTGGATGGGTGCACCCCTGGGAACATGTCTACCCATCTTGCCTCCAGCGTGATGTATGCCTGTGCGGCCAGGCATATCTCTGGTTCCTGTGTGCACGTGTGTTGGGGGATGCACTTACGTGTATGCAGGGGTGACGGGGCTAGAGAGACCTCCTTTCCCAGGCCCCAAAGTAGGGCCTCCAAGAGGGTATCATGGGTGCAGGATCCCAGGCCGTCCTTTCCTATCTAAGACAGCAAATCTCTGGAGTGGCTGCCAGCCCAGCCCTCCCAGCCCTGGGCCTCAGAGCTGGCCTTTGTTTCCTTCACTAGGAGGCTCAGAGTGGAGTGGGCCTCTGTGGAAATTCCTGTGGAATTCCAGGCATTCGGCAGAAGAAGGAGGACGAGGAGGCGGCACACGGAAAACTCTGACCCGTGCGGGGGCTGAGGGCACCGCATAGTCATGTGTATGGGGGTTGGACTCTTTGGTCTCAGAGCCAGCAGAGCCAGTGCCGTTTGCAGAACCGAAAGAAGGACCTGGGTGGCGTCTGCCTTGGGCCTGGGGTCCAGCCAGCAGCTCTTCCCCTGGCTCTGGCTCAGTGGGGCTTCCTCCAGACGGGGCCAAGGGATCCCACATGCCAGGGAGCCCAGGCCAGAGAACCCGCAGGGGCCAGCTGGCAGTGATCTGCTCTGGGCCCACAGAGTCAGGAGTAGCTGTTTGTTCTGAGCAGGGACCTGTGGGAGCTTCCCTGGGCTGCTTCCTCCTTTGTCAACAGGGTTTCCAGCAGAGAGTGGAGCATAGTAACCCTCTCTGTCTCTATCACCTCAGTGCCTCCTTCACCTTCTCTCCAGGGTTGAGCCAATCGTCCTCACCTTTCTCAGTCCATGTGGGGAGGGGCCAGCGGATTGCCTAATCCTGTTCCCCACCGCAGCTGTAGTGACTTGATAATGACCCCTCCCTGAAAGACACGTCCACGTCCTAACTCCCAGCAGTTGTGAAAGTGACCTGATTTGAACATAGGGTCTTTGCGAGGCCGGGCGCAGTGGCTCACGCCTGTAATCCCAGCATTTTGGGAGACCGAGGCAGGTGGATCACGAGGTCAGGAGATCAAGACCATCCTGGTTAACACGGTGAAACCCCGTCTCTACTAAAAATACAAAAAAATTAGCCAGGTGTTGTGGTGCGCACCTGTAATCCCAGCTACCCAGGAGGCTGAGGCAGGAGAATAGCTTGAAGCAGGAAGGAGGAGGTTGCAGTGAGCTGAGATTGTGCCATTGCACTCCAGCCTGTAGACAGAGCAAGACTCCATCTCAAAAAAAAAAAAAAAAAAAAAAAAAGAAAAGAAAAGAAAATAGGGTCTTTGCAGATGTCATCAAGTTAAGAATCTCGAGATAAGATCATCCTGGATTTAGGGTGGGTTCTAAACCCAATGACAGGTGTCTGCGTAAGAAAAACACGGAGCTTTAAGCTATAGACACAGGGGACAGAAGGCGGCCATGTGGTGACTGGGCACCATGGCTCACGCCTGTAATCCCAGCACTTTGGGAGATTGAGGAGGGTGAATCCTTTGAGCCCAGGAATTTGCGACCAGACTGGTCAACGTAGTGAAACCCCGTCTCTATCAAAAATATGAAAAAATTAGCCAGCTATGTGGCGTGTGCCTGTAGTCCTGGCTACTTAGAAGGCTGAGGATCACCTAAGCTTGGGAGGTTGTGGCTGTAGTGAGCTATGTTCAAGCCACTGCACTCCAGCCTGGGCAACAGAGTGAGACCCTGTCTCAACAACAACAACAACAAAAGGCCATGTGCAGAGTGATGCAGCCCCCAGCCCCAGGATGCCTGGAGCCACCAGAAGCTGAAAGAAGCAAGAGAGGACCCTCCCTAGATCCTCCAGGGGGAGGTGGTCCTGATGACATTTGGATTTCAAGCTTTTAGACTCTAGAACAAAGAATACATTACTGTTGTTTTAAGCGCCTCAGTTTGTGGTAATGTGATAATTGCAGCCACAGGACACCCATAGCTCACTTGTAAGCAGCTTCTCCTGCAGTGCACTTACCCCATGGCAACCTGGTTATTTATTTTCTGCAGCCCTAAGTCCAAATCCCAAGTCCACCACATGCTATGGGCAGGCGACTTTAACCTTGTTAAGCCTTGGTTTCTGCAAATGTAAACAGGGACAATAATATCAAAAATAAGCAGATAGTGCTTAGATGAGTTGGGTGCAAACAGAAATGATTGCTATTATCGTGGCTACTGCTATGCACGGGAGGCTACCTCTTGTCCATGCATCAAAGGTAATGGCAGGCTGGGCACCGTGGCCCATGCCTGTGATCTTAGCACTTTGGGAGGTTGAGGCGGGAGGATCACTTGAGGCCAGGAGTTCAAGACCAGCCTGGCCAACATAGTGAGACCACCCCGACCCCTGTCTCTAGAAAAAAAATAAAAACAAAAACATTATCTGGACGTGGTGGTGGGTGCCTGCAGTCCCAGCTATCTAGGAAGCTGAGGTGGGAGGACTGTTTGAGCCCAGGAGTTTGAGGCTGCAGTGAGCTTTGATCTCACCACTGCACTCCAGCCCAGGTGACAGAATGAGACCCTGTCTCACCACCAAAAAAAATAAAAAATAAAAAAAACAAGTTGGCCAGGGGGCAGGTAGGGGAAGGCACTGCCGCCAGAGAGACCTGAAGCTGTGGAACAACAGGGACTCCCGTGTGCCTGGAGCAGGCGGGGCACAGGAGGAGGGTTGTGTGGTTTGCAATGAGGCCCAAGAGGTGTCCTGGCCAGAGGAGGGCCTGCGGGAGGCTGGGATTTGTCATCAGGGCTTTAGGACATCATTGGCGAGTTTAAAGCAGTTTCAAAGTAGCACTGTGGCCAAGGCCAAGCCCAGACTGCGGGTACCTCCTGCCAAGTTGCTCCTCAGAGAGGACCCAGCTTTATGCCCCAAACCAATCGATCAGTCATGCCAGTTGGAGGTACTTTTCCATCCATAGGGGCTGAGGCTAGGAGGGGAAGTTGGGGAAGCCAGGACTCCCAAACACAGAGGTTTGGAGCCTCCCCAACACCAGGGGTCTGGTTCCTATCTGGACTCTCATGACCTCCGTTCTTCCGGGGTCCTGTGTGCCCGCCTCGCACTTGATGAGAAGGAGCAAAACCTGACCCAGATAGAAGTGCACTGAGCGCCTGTGGGTGCTGGAATGAGTCCAGGAAGGCACCCGAACTCCTTCTCTTCCCTCCCCAACACCTGGCGACTGATGTTAAATCTCCCACCATAGCGGCCAGGCCTGTGACAGTTGGAGATGTTTGCAAAGCCATGATTTGTTGAGCACTTGCCATGCGCCAGGCTGTGGGGGGAAGAGCGCCTACCACATGGCCATGTTAATCCGTACCGCACTCCATGAGCTGTGCACCCCTGGAGCTCCACGCGGGAGACTTGAGTCAACCCAGAATCAAGATTCGAAACCGGCTGCCTCTGCCTCCGAAGCCCTGGGCCCTCAAGCACTGAGCTCAGCAGTGTCTCTTTAATTCTTCCCACCGCAGCTGCAACCAGTCCATGAATTCCTTCCCCAAAAGCAGGTGTGCAGCCAAGAAGAGGAAGGAAGGAGCCGGCTGCTTCGAGTGTGGCCGCTGACTGCTCACAGCTGTGTTTCCCACCCCTCACCCACCCTTCTTGGCAGCCCAGAGGGACCCCAGAGGGACCAACTGGCCGAGGACAGGTCCTCAGCAGGGCCCCCTTGCCTCCTGGCGGGACTGACTCAGAAAACTCATGCTTCAGGCCTGCCTTGGGATCAGGCCTCCCGCTGGGACCTGTCTGCTGTTCTTCCTCCTGCACCTTGTCTCCTTACTCCCCTCTTCCGAGAACCCTCACTTCCAGAAAACCACATGCACCCACATCTCCATCGCAGGCTCTGCTTCTAGGGAACCTCAACTAGGATGAGGTCATGTCTGACTTTCCGGATGAGTGCCTTCCCCAAAGTCCTCAGTGTCCTGTGGACAGAGCCTCCTTCCCTGTGCTCAGCCTTCTGAGCCTTCTTCATCTGATGCCTGTTAAGCTCCCTTTGCTGCTGAGGTTCTGGGTGCCAGCCCAGCACTTGGTAAGAGGGGGCAAGCCTGAGTGCTGTGGCTCATGCCTGTAATCCCAGCACTTTGGAAGGGCGAGGCGGGAGGATTACTTGAGGCCAGGAGTTCAAGGCCAGCCTGGGCAACATAGTGAGATGCCAGTCTCTAAAAAAACTAAAATAGGCTGGGAGCGGTGGCTCACGCCTATAATCCCAGCACTTTGGGAGGCCAAGGCGGGCAGATCACTTGAGGTCAGGAGTTGGAGACCAGCCTGGCCAACATGGCGAAACCCTGTCTCTACTAAAATACAAAAATTAGCTGGGCATGGTGGTGTGTGCCTGAAATCCCAGCTACTAGGGATGCTGAGGCAGGAGAATCACTGGAACCCGGGAGATGGAGGTTGCAGTGAGCTGAGAACACGCCACTGTACTCCAGCCTGGATGACAGAGCGAGACTCAGTCTCAAAAAAAAAAAAAAAGAAAAGAAAAGAAAAGAAAAAATATTAGCCAGCCGTGGTGGCACACACCTGTAATCCCAGCTACTTGGAGGCTGAGGCGGGAAGATCCCTTGACCATAGGAGTTTGAGGCTGCAGTGAGCTATGATCGTGCCACTGCACTCCAGCCTGGGCAACAGAGCAAGATCTTGACTAAAAGAAACAAAAAAATAAAAAAATAGAAAGGGTCAAGACCAACTTTGTCTTTTCCCTTTCATTGGATACTTTCGGTAAAAGCAAGATCTCCGGATGTCTCCTTGTGCGCTGAGAGCATCTACTAGGTGTTGATCTGGGTTGGGCGTTCTGCAAAGCGTTTACTTGGAACTCTAGAAAGAGTTCCCAGGACTCTTAGCTGGAAGAGAAAGGAGAGGAGACACGCAAACATGGAAAATCTGGGGCGGCCCCAAGTTTAGCGAGTTATCTGGGGCCCCACCAACCTCAGGGCTGGTTGGGGCTGGGATGAGTCATGGCTGTTGGGCAGGATTACCTGCTTGAGAAACGAACCAGGTCTTATTTGGGTATTGATTCATTACAACAGAATGGGAAATATTTTTACCTTCCTGTGACTCTTTCAAGGGGCAACTGTGTCTTTGTGTTCTGCAGGACTGTGCTTGTCTTGGGCCAATGGAGAATCACAGGCCTTGGTTTTTTTGTTTGTTTGTTTGTTTGTTTGTTTTTTTTGACAGAGTCTCACTCTGTCGCTCAGGCTGGAGTGCAGTGACACAATCTCACTGTAACCTCCGCCTCCTGGGTTCAAATGATTTTCCTGCCTCAGCCTCCCGAGTAGCTGGAACTACAGGTGTGTGCTACCACGCCCAGCTAATTTTTGTATTTTTATTTATTTTTTGAGATTGAGTCTTGCTCTGTTACCCAGGCTGGATCACAGTGGCACAATCTCGGCTCACTGCAACCTCTGCCTCCCGGGTTCAAGCCGTTCTCCTGCGTCAGCCTCCAGAGTAGCTGGGGCTACAGGCATGCACCACCACACCTGGCTAATTTTTGTATTTTTAGTAGAGATGGGGTTTTGCCATGCTGGCCAGGCTGGTCTCGAACTGCTGACCTCAGGTGATCTGCCCACCTTGGCCTTCCAAAATGCTGGGATTACAGGCGTGAGCCACCGCACCCAGGCCTTGTATTTTTTTTAAGTCTAGTACATTAGTCAGGATGAATAGCAGAATGCTGCAAAAACCAGAATCCCACTGGAATTGGTTTATGCCATTGCAGAATGTATTGTGTCACTGGGAAGTGCGGAGGGCAAGAGCTTCAGGCCTGGCTGGATCCAGAAGCTCAGACCATGCTGTCAGGGATCTGTCTCCATCTCCAAGCCCAGCTGTTCTCCGTGTTGGCTTCATTCTCCAGTTGGCTTGCTCTTCCCGCTGGCAAAGATGGTGCTGGGCAGCTCCGGGTTTTCATCTCACCAGCCTTGTAAAGAATTCGTCTTATTCAAGGAGCTCCAGCAAGGGTCTTGGGGTTGATTGTCATTGGCTTGGCTTGGGTCACATGCCCGTTACTGGAGCAATCACTGAGGCTCAGGAGATGCTGGGTAGCCACTGGCCAGCCTTGGTCATGTACATGACACAGCCCCTGGGGATAGGAAGGAGGGACGCATCTGCAGCAAAGGTAAGAGAGGCCGTCCACACCCGGGTTCCTAGGGGGATGGGATCAGACTGGAAGAAGCTTGTTTAGCCAGGCGTGGTGGTGCGTGCCTGTAGTCTCAGCCACTTGGGAGGCTGAGGTGGGAGGATCACCTGAGCCTGGGAGGTAGAGGCTGCAGTGAGCCAAGATTGTGCCACTGCACTCCAGCTTAGGTGACAGAGCAAACCCTGTCTCAAAAACTAAAAGAAGCTTGGCAGGGGTTGTCTGGGAAGATAGGCATCTGAGAGGCAAGGGCGTTCCCCCTGTAGCAAGGGGGGCTCAGATCCCAATTTCATCCGGCTTAAAGAAGTGAAGTTTCCATGGAAGAGTAAAGCTACTGAAATGTAAGATGCATGAAAAAATCGAAGTGGAGAGGCCCTTTGTAGTTGACTTAGAACCATGTTGTGAGTGATGCATTAGGTCAGTGTTCAGGGTAACACTTTTCTGCATTAAAGTAGGAAACAGAAACATTTTGGATTTTAAAAATAAATTGTCAGCCGGGCGTGGTGGCTCAAGCCTGTAATCCCAGCACTTTGGGAGGCTGATGGGGGCAGATCACTTGAGGTCAGGAGTTTGAGACCAGCCTGGTCAACATGATAAAACCCGTCCCTACTAAAAGTGCCAAAAAAAAAAAAAGCCGGGTGTGGTGGCAGGTGCCTGTAATCCCAGCTACTCAGGAGACTGAGACAGGAGAATCACTTGAACCCAGAAGATGAAGGCTGCAGTGAGCTGAGATCGCACCACTGAACTCCAGTCTGGGTGAAAAGAGCAAAACTGCAACTCAAAAAAAAAAAAAAATTGTTTTGGCCAGGTGCAGTGGCTCACGCCTGCAGATCCCAGCACTTTGGGAGGCCAAGGTCAATGGATCCCTTGAGCCCAGGAGTTCAAGACCAGCCTGGGCAACATGGCAAAACTCCATCTCTACAAAAAATACAGAACAATTAGCCGGGTGTGGTAGTGTGCGCCTGTAGTTCCATCTACACAGGATGCTGAGGCAGGGGGATCACTGGAGCCCAGGGGGTCAAGGTTGAGGTGAGCAACTCCAGCCCACCTGGACAGAGTGAGACAGAGTGTGAGACTCTGTCTCAAAAAAAAAAAAAAAAAAAAAAAAAAAGGGCCGGGCTCAGTGGCTCACACCTGT
Organism: Pongo pygmaeus; assembly: GCF_028885625.2. Taxonomy (NCBI): domain Eukaryota; kingdom Metazoa; phylum Chordata; class Mammalia; order Primates; family Hominidae; genus Pongo; species Pongo pygmaeus. The sequence goes on from NC_072391.2 coordinate 17,188,920, forward strand.
AATCCCAGCACTGTGGAGGCCGAGGCTGGCGGATCACAAGGAGATCGAGATCATCCTGGCTCTAACACGTTAAAACCCCGTCTCTACTAAAAATACAAAAACAAAATTAGCCAGGCATGGTGGTGGGTGCCTGTAGTCCCAGCTACTTGGGAGGCTGGGTGGGAGAATGGCGTGAACCTAGTAAGTGGAGCTTGCAGTGAGCCGAGATCGCGCCCCTGCACTCCAGCCTGAGCGACAGAGCGAGACTCCGTCTCAAAAAAAAAAGAAGAAATAAATTTTCACCAGTAGCACATTAAATAAAAATATAGTGGACCTAGTAGAGCTTGAAATGTTTTAAAAGGCCGGGAAAGGTGGCTCACGCCTGTAATCCTAGCACTTTGAGAGGCTGAGGTGGGCGGATCACCTGAGGTTGGGAGTTCGAGACCAGCCTGGCCAACATGGTAAAACCCCGTCTCTATTAAAAAAAAATTACAGGCTGGGCATGGTGGCTCATGCCTGTAATCCCAGCGCTTTGGGAGGCCAAGGCCAGCAGATCACGAGGTCGGGAGTTGGAGATCAGCATGGCCAATATGGTGAAACCCGTCTCTACAAATACAAAAATTAACCACGCATGGCGATGCGTGCCTATAGTCCCAGCTACTCGGGAGGCTGAGGCAGAAGAATCCCTTGAACCTGGGAGGCAGAGGTTGCAGTGAGCTGAGATTGCAGCACTGCACTCCAGCCTGGGCAACAGAGTGAGACTGTCTTAAAAAAAAAAATTACAAAAATTAGCAGAGCGTGGTGGTATGAGCCTGTAGTCCCAGCTACTTGGGAGGCTGAGGCAGGAGAATTGCCTGAACCTGGGAGGCAGAGGTTGCAGTGAGCTGAGATTGTACCACTGCACTCCAGCAAGACTCTGACTCACTGTATAAAAAGAAGTTTTTTTTTGTTTTGTTTTGTTTTTTTTAAAGTAAAGTAGTGGGATCTTTCTCACAAACATAGGGGAACTAATTCATACCATTTATTGGAACAAGTCCTAAATTCTGGAACTTTCATCAATCAGCCCAGTCTCTGGAACTCCTGAGAAAGTTACTAAGTGCATGGGATCTGGAATTGACTCCCAGGTTCAAATCCTGGCTCTGCCACTGTTTAGCTGTGTGACCTTAGGCAGGTCACCCAACCTCTCTGTGCTTCCATTTCCTCATGGGCATTGGGGTCATGAGGTTTTCTGTCTCGTAGGACCATTGTGAGGATCAGATGAGGCTCCAAGAACTTAGGGGACTTGTCTGTGTCTCAGGGCTGGAGTTAGAAGTAGCCCAGCTGACTCCAAGTTCTGGGCTCTTTTTGTCTCCAGCGCGGGCACACAGCAGGGACTCATTGACTGTAAAATGAATGAATAAGTGAAAGATTAAAAGGGAAGGTTGATCTCTTTCTGCTCTGATTTCTGTCACTGCATTCCTTCAGCACACAACCTAGGGGAACTCAGGGTTTCCTAAGAAGCCTGTCTTAGACTTGGTTCCCCCAGAGGCTGATGCTGAGACAGAAATTTGGGTGCAAGTAATTTATCTGGAGCCAGGCACAGTGGCTCACACCTGTAATCTCAGCACTTTGGGAGGCGGAGGTGGGCAGATTGCTTGAGCCCAGGAGTTGGAGACCAGCCTAGGCAACAAGGCGAAACCCTGTCTCCACTAAAAATGCATAAATGAGCCGGGCATGGTGGTACGTGCTTGTAGTCCCAGCTACTCAGGAGGCTGATGTGGGAGGATTGCTTGAGCCTAGGAGGCAGAGGCTGCAGTGAGCCAAGATTGCACTACTGCATTCCAGCCTGGGTGACAGAGCGAGACCCTGTCTCAAAAAAAAAAAAAAAAAAAGGTTTTTGGGAGGTGATCTCAGGAGACACCACCATCACACCAGACCACACTGACCTTCAGATTTCACTCATGTTCCTCTTTTGGTCATCTCTAACCAGAACCAGATGGGGAGGAAATTCTGGGAAATTGAGTTCTCAGCTTCAATGAGTTGGCACAGCACAGTTCACCCAGCAGTTTGTCTCACCTTTCTGGGTCCTCCAGTCCAGAGCTTGTTGGTTGGGGCACCTTGGGTCTCCTTCATGTGACCTCTCACCCTCCTGGGGGCTGTTTGCCTTCTTATGGGGTAGTCTTATGGGGCAGTCTCAGGCAACACGCCAGGAGGGTCAGAGTGGAAACCAAGCCTCTTAAGGCTTAGCCTCAAAATTTGTAGAGTCACTTCCACCATATTCTGTTGGTCAAAGCAAGTCTCGAGGCCACCCAGATTTGAGGGGTGAGGAAATAGACTCTACCTCTTGACAGGAAGAGTTGCAAAATGCTGTGACCATGTTTTTCATTTTCAGTCGATCACACTTCCCTTCCTGAAGATGTTTAACTGCAGTCTGTTGGAAATTTATCATGAGAAATCTATAAACATAGGGTGACAGTGAACATAAGTGGAGCCCCTCTAGCGATGTGCAGTGCACAACCTGTGCAACTGTCACGGCAGCCTTGCTGTGCAAGATGTCATGGAACTCACCTATTCTTCTCACATGCCCCAGTGTGGTAGGCATCTCTTATTTTTGAATGTCAGCACCTAGGGCTCCTTCTGAGGACAGTAACTACCTATCTCCATTTCTATTCTAGTGAGGCTGACAGTCTCAGACTCCAGGGAGGGGCTTGCTATCATGAATTCTATTGCTGTAACCATAGAGATTGACCAGAGGATGGGTGACCCACACCGGACCGGTGAGATTCAACTGTGGGATTTTGGCTGGAACTATTGGAAAATATTCTCTTTCCACCAAAAATGTTTAGTTGGTTGGGAATAAGGCTGGAACTGCTGGGGGCCCTCTTTGGCCCTCTGAGGGAAAGGCCTACCTGATAATGAATGATACAATCACAGAGGAGAGCAGAGGCAAGAGACGGAGAGAGAGAAATTATTTATTTATTTATTTATTTATTTTTGGTAGAGATGCGGTCTTACTATGTTGCCCAGGCTGGTCTTGATCTCCTGAGCTTAAGTGATCCTCCTGCCTTGGCCTCCCAAAGTACTGGGATTACAAGTGTGAGCCATCACATCTGGCCAAGAGAGTGATTCTTCTTTTAAAAAAATTTAAAACAATTTTTTTTGAGATGGAGTTTTGCTCTTGTCACCCAGGCTGGAGTGCAATGGCACGATCTTGGCTCATTGCAACCTCTGCCTCCCAGGCTCAAGAGATTCTCCTGCCTCAGCCTCCCAAGTAGTTGGGATTACAGGCGCCTGCCAGCTAATTTTTGTATTTTTAGTAGAGACAGGGTTTCACCATGTTGGCCAGGCTGGTCTCGAACTCCTGACCTCAGGTAATCTGCCCACCTCAACCTCCCAAAGTGCTGGGATTACAGGGGTGAGCCACCATACTCGGCCAAGAGAGAGATCCTTTTTTTTTGAGACAAAGTTTCGCTCTGTCGCCCAGGCTAGAGTGCAAGGGGGCGATCTTAGCTCACCACAACCTCTGCCTCCTGGGTTCAAGCGATTCTCCTGCCGCAGCCTCCTGAGTAGCTGAGACTACAGGCGTGCGCCACCTTGCCTGGCTAATTTTTGTATTTTTAGTAGAGAAGGGGTTTCACCATGCTGGCCGGGCTGGTTTTGAACTCCTGACCTCATGATCCGCCCGCCTCGGCCTCCCAAAGTGCTGGGATTACAGGTGTGAGCCACCACGCCCAGCCTGAGAGATTCTTGATGATGGCATTTGTGCTCCTGGATTCAGCCATGCCTGAAGTCCTTACCGCAGACTTTCCAACTATATGAGCAAATAAATTCCCTTTGCTATCTAAAAAATATATTCGGCCGGACGTGGTGGCTCATGCCTGTAATCCCAGCACTTTGGGAGGCCGAGGCGGGTGGATCACAAGGTCAGGAGATCAAGACCATCCTGGCTAACACAGTGAAACCTGTCTCTACTAAAAATACAAAAATTATCTGGGCGTGGTGGCGGGCGCCTGTAGTCCCAGCTACTCAGTTGACTGAGGCAAAAGAATGGCATGAACCCAGGAGGCGGAGCTTGCAGTGAGCCGAGATCGCGCCACTGCACCAGCCTGGGCGACAGAGCGAGACTCCGTTTCAAAAAAAATATATATATATATATATTCATTCTACGAAACTATACAACTAATTGGGTCTGATGACGATTAAATGAACTAATGATATATGAAATACCTGTTTCACAGAGGCCCATGAAAGGTCTGTTCTCAGAAATTTCTTTCCCTTCAGTGAGTGTAGCTCCAACTTAACATCCACTAAGCATATTCCACAGTTTAGCGCAGGCATGGGTGGGTTTGGGTGGTTCAGAACAATAAACACACAGAACTGAAATTTCACATCACCACCTACCCCTCCAGTATCCTTCATGACACCTTGTATTCTTTTTTGTTTGTTTGTTTGTTTTTTTTTTTTTTTTAAAATAGAGATTTATTTTGCTTGTATAACAAGAAGCCTAGAGGTAGGCAGTTGCCACTGCTGGTTTAGTGGTTCAGGAATGAATCACAACTTGAAAATGCTCTTGGCCTTTGCCTCATGGTTACAGAATAGCTGCTGCAGCTCCAAAAATCACAACCATGTTCAAGGCAGTAAGAAGAGAAGGGAAGGTATTAGCATCAACTCTTCCTTTATGAGTAATGAAAAGATTTCCCAGAGGTACTTGGCAGACTTGTTTACAACCTACTGGTTATTCTGGGTCACAAAACCACTTCTACCTTGAAGGGAGGCTGGGAGAATCATTTGCTCCTCCAGAGTCTCTCACTGAGACACCTTGTATTCTTAATTTACATTCTGAAAAGACAGCAGAAAAGCAATGGCTTTAAATAACCCTGTGAAACGGTGCAAAAGCGATCTCGAGAGACACCGTTTTTGTTTTCTCTGCGAGAGGAAAGAAGGGGGTTGTGTAGGGAGGTGGAAATCTGCACAGACAGCCTCCTCCATCTGCACAGAATTAAAACGAAGTTCACAAGTGTGCGGTCTGGAAGTGGCTCTCCTGTGACTGCTGCCTCTTCCCGGGGGCACTCCAGCCGTCCGGGGTTTGTTTTTCCTGGGCCTGAGCTCAGATGTCAGGCAGGCAGAGGGGTCTTGGGATATCTCCCCACCCAGGGAGCAGGGGGAGGCCGCAGGCGGCTTGAGGTCTGCGTGTTTGGGAAAGTGTTCAGGCTGTTTACTCTGGGTCTCTTGACAGCCCGAGGGCGGCCGTGCCAGGCGGTCCAGATGCTTCCAGCTGGGGTCCCATGAGCAAGCCATGCTGCCTGGCTTATGGTGGCACCTCCTCTGAGCTGTCCCCACCAGGCTGCCAGGGCGGGTCTCCCAAACACACTCTCTGACCACATCCCCACTGCCTCCACCCTCGTCGGCCACCGACAGCTCTGAACCGTCAAGGCCAAGGGCCGGAGCGGGCCTGCAGACGTGTTTTGTTTCATTTTGTTTTGCATTGTTTTATTTGAGCTGGCAATGAACCCTCAGAAGGTTTCACGGGAAACTTTGGATCTTGGTTTCTTTTGAAAAAAATGGGAAGATCTTGCCTTCCCACCCAGCAGAAATGGGCTGCAGCAACGTAGGAGCTGGTTTCTTATCTTAGTTTGCATTGCCCAGGAGCTCTGAGAGCAGGATCTTAGGATCTGGGTGCCAGTGGTTTACTAGGGAGGGGATCTCAGGAAGCAGTCACAAGCAGTTGGGAAGAGAGTCGGGGCAGGGAAGGAATCAACACACACTACAGTGTGTCAGGGAGCCGGCCACTCTTGTGGGCAGCTGGGGCTGCATCCTGCTGGGGAATTCAGGGGGGCTGTGTAGAACGTGGGTTGTGCTTCCTGAGGGGCAAGGGGGCTGGGATGTTCCCTTCCGACTCCTGTCTATCCTTGGTGGTGGACTGCTTCTTGGGGGAGTTAATACCAGTCTGTTCTGCATGTAGGCCAAGAAGAAAACTTCAAGTAGAAAGTCATGGGTGGGCCAGGAGCGGTGGCTCATGCCTGTAATCCCAGCACTTTGGGAGGCTGAGGCAGGAGGATGGCTAGAGCCCAGGAGTTAAAGACCAGCCTGGGCTACATAGCAAGACCCCATCTCTGCAAAACATAAAAATTGGCTGGGGCTGGGTGCAGTGGCTCATGCCTGTAATCCCAGCACTTTGGGAGGCCAAGGCGGGCGGATATCACCCGAGGTCGGGAGTTCGAGACTAGCCTGACCAACATGGAGAAATCCCGTCCCTACTAAAAATACAAAATTAGTTGGGCATGGTGGCACATGCCTATAATCCCAGCTACTCTGGAGGCTAAGGCAGGAGAATCACTTGAACCCGGGAGGCAGAGTTTGCGGTGAGCCGAGATCGTGCCATTGCACTCCAGTCTGGGCAACAAGAGCGAAACTCCATCTCAAAAAAAAATTAACTGGGTGTGGTGGAGTGCACCTGTAGTCCCAGCTACTCAGGAGGCTGAGGTGGCAGGATCACCTGAGCCCAGGAAGTTGAGGCTGCAGTAAGCCATGATGGCACCACTGCACTCCAGCCTGGGCAACAGAGCGAGACCATCTCAAAATAGAAAGTCACAAATGGCGAGCCCAGCGTGCAGTGTTGACACGTCCTGGAGCAGCAGCTGCTGAGGGAGATGTGGGCAGGGCCATGACAGTGCCCGCTGCACCTGTTACATGGGGCCTTGCCCTTTAGTTTGTCACAGTCCCCACCACTTCCTATTGTCTGTCTCCCTGACCAGAGGCTGAGAATAAGTTCCTAATATCATCATACTTGTGCTGCCGATTCTTTCACAGAATAGAAATGACCTATTTTTTCCATATCACCTTCAAAAGTGGGAAAGTGGGCCGGCCACAGTGGCTCACGTCTGTAATCCCAGTGCTTTAGGCGGCTGTTTTAGGCATTCTTGCATTGCTGTAAAAACATACCTGTGACTGGGTAATTTATAAAGAAATGAGGTTTACTGGGCTCACGGTTCTGCAGGCCGTACAGGAAGTATGGTGCTGGCATCTGTTCAGCTTCTGGGGAGGCCTCAGGAAGCTTACAGTCATGGTGGAAGGTGAAGGGGGAGCAGGCATGTCCCATGGCGAAAACAGGAGCAAGAGATAGTGTTGGGAGGAGGGCCACAGTCTTTTAAACAATCAGATCTCCTGTGAACTCAGAGCGAGAGCTCACTCATCACCAAGGGGATGGCCCAAGCCAATCATGGGGGATCTGCTTCCACGATCCAAACACCTCCCCACCAGGCCCCACCTCCAACATTGTGGAGGATTACATTTCCTTTTCTTTTCTTTTTTTTTTTTTTGAGACGGATGCTCACTGTGTCCTCTAGGCTGGAGTGCAGTGGTGCGATCTCGGCTCACTGCAGCCTCTGCCTCCCAGGTTCCAGCAATCTCCCTGCCTCAGCCTCCCAAGTAGCTGGGATTACAGGCACCTGCCACCACACTTGGGTAATTTTTGTATTTTTAGTAGAGACAGGGTTTCACCATGTTGGCCAGGCTGGTCTCCAACTCCTGACCTCAGGTGATCCGCTGCTCTCGGCCTCCCAAAGTGCTGGGATTACAGGCATGAGCCACTGCACCCGTCCACAGATTACATTTCAACATGAGATGTGTTCTGCGACAAATATCCAAACTTTATCAGACGCCAAGGTGGGAGGATCGCTTGAGGCCAGGAGTTTAAGACCAGCCTGGGCAACATAGCAGGACGCCGCCTCTACAAAAGAAAAATTTTAAAAAATTAACCAGATGTGGTGGCATGCACCTGTGGTTCCAGCTACTCAGGAAGCTGAGGCAGGATGGTGGTTTGAGCCCAGGAAGTCAACGCTGCAGTGAGCTATGATCATGCCACTGCACTCCAGCCTGGGCAACAGACTGAGACTGTCTCCAAAAAAAAAAAACCAAAAAAAACAAAAAACAAAGTAGGAAAGTGGAATATAAGCCAAGAATGCCCTGTGGTTATAATAATTATACTCATCTTGCTTCTTCTGTTTCTGTCTGTTGCCTGACCCCAGAAGACGGCTGAGTTGGCAGCTTCTTGCCGCAGGGTGAAGCGCACATGGGTCACGTGACATTTAGGGCCTTTGGGGCACCGGTCTTTGCCTCATCATGCCATGTGGAGATGCGTCCTCTGAGCCCAGCAGTGCTGGGTTTTTTTTGTGTGTGTTTTGTTTTTGAGACGAAGTCTTGCTCTGTCACCCAGGCTGGAGTGCAGTGGTGTGATCTCGGCTCACTGCAACCTCTGCCTCCCAGGTTCAAACGATTCTCCTGCCTCAGCATCCCAAGTAGCTGGGATTACAGGCAAGCGCCACCACGCCAAGCTAAATTTTGTATTTTTAGTAGAGAGGGGGTTTTGCCATGTTGGCCAGGCTGGTCTCGAACTCCTAACTTCAAGCCATCGGCCTGCCTTGGCCTCCCAAAGTGCTGGGATTACAGGCGTAAGCCACCGTGCCCGGCCAGTGCTGGGTTTTGTTTTTTTGTTTGTTTGTTTGTTTTTAAGACCGAGTCTAGCTCTGTTGCCCAGGCTGGAGTGCAGTGGCGTAATCTCGGCTCACTGCAACCTCCACCTCCCAGGTTCACGCGATTCTCCTGCCTCAGCCTCCTGAGTAGCTGGGATTACCCACCACCACGCCTGGCTAACTTTCGTATTTTTAGTAGAGACAGGGTTTCACCATGTTAGCCAGGCTGAACTGGAACTCCTGACCTCGTGATCCGCCTGCCTCGGTCTCCCAAAGTGCTGGGATTACAGGTGTGAGCCCCTGCGCCCGGCCAGTGCGGGGTTTTTTAATTTGCAGCTCTATGAAGCGCCCCCTCCCGACCCCCAGAAATGCTCCACCCACTGGGATGCGGGGACAATGGCCACTGGCTCCATGGCCAGAGAAAGAGAAACTATCTTGCTATTAGCCCATCGCACACAGCGAAAGCCCAGGGAGCCCATCAAGCACACTCTCCAGATTCTCTGACACCAGCTGCCCGGCCAGCAATTCAATTCAGTTCCGACAGAAGCTGCCCACAGTCAGTGCAGACTGCACGGTCAAAGGGCTCCGTCCCACAGGACCGCCCCCTCTTCAGACACCAGTGCAAATGGCGTCCCCAGGCTACCCCTACTTCTGCCTGGCTGATTACAAATTCAGGGCTCTCCTCCCGCCTTGCCAGGGGAGACACCTGCTAGACTGGTATTTCTGCCTGCCCATCTAGACCAGCACAGTGGCAGAACGGAATGTCCCTTCCAAAGGGGGAAAAGTTTGGGCATAAATGGAGAGAAGAAACAAAAATAGCTGGAGGTAAAAGAGTGAATAAATAAATGGGTTATGGCCAGGTGCAGTGGCTAATGCCTGTAATCCCAGTAGCTGAGCAGGGAGGATCACTTGAGCCCAGGAGTTTGAGACCAGCTTGGGCAACATAGTGAGACCCCATCTCTGCAAAAAAAAAAAAATTTTTTTTTAAAGCTGGTTGTGGTGGCATGCACCTGTAGTCCCAGCTGCTTGGGAGGCTGAGGTGGGAGGATCGTTTGATCTCAGGGGGTTGAGGCTGCAGTGAGCTATAATCAAGCTGCTGCACCCCAGCCTGCATGACAGAGCAAGACCCTGTCTCAAATAAATAAAATGAATGAATGAATGAATGAATGAATAAATAGGTTAGGGAAGGAAGGAAATTTAATATTACATTAACACCTTCAAAGAGGCTTAGATCAAGAGATGGCGTTATCCCTTGGCTCAGTTATACCAGATGCCTGAAAGATTGAAACCATATAGGCCAGGCATGGTGGCTCACCCCTGTAATCCCAGCATTTTGGGAGGCCGAGGGGGGCGGATGACAAGGTCAGGAGTTCGAGACCAGCCTGGCCAATATGGTGAAACCGTGTCTGTACTAAAAATACAAAAATTAGCTGGGCGTGGTGGCATGAGCCTGTAGTCCCAGCTACTTGGGAGGCTGAGGCAAGAGAATCCCTTGAACCTGGGAGGCAGAGGTTGCAGTGAGTCGTGCCACTGCACTCCAGCCTGGGCGACAGAGCAAGGCTCCGTCTCAAAAAAAAAAAAAAAAAAGAGTGAAGCCATATATTGCTGGGACCGCCCTGCTTTTGGAACTTGATAAGACAGAATGGAAGCCTGCAAGCCTGGGCAGCCTTACCCTGGGGGACATTTTCATACATTTCATGGGATGGTGGACTATATCATTATTAAGGACTGATGGATTTTAGCAATGTGCTGGCATCTTTTTTATTTCTTTTTTTTTTTTTTTTCCAGTTGGAGTCTCGCTCTGTCGCCCAGGTTGAAGTGTATTGGTGTGAGCTCGGCTCACTGCAACCACTGCCTCCTGGGTTCAAGCGATCCTCCTGCCTCAGCCTCTCAAGTAGCTGGGACCACAGGCTTGCGCCACCATGCCTGGCAAATTTTTGTATTTTTAGTAGAGGTGGGGTTTCGCCATGTTGACCAGGCTGGTCTCGAACTCCTGACCTCAGGTGATCTGCCTGCCTCGGCCTCCCAAAGTGTTGGGATTACAGGCGTGAGCCATTGCGCCCTGCTGGCATCTTTTTTTTTTTTTTTTTTTTGAGATAGAGTCTTGCTCTGTTGCCCAGGTTGGAGTGCAGTGGCTCAGTCACAGCTCACTGCAGCCTCAACCTCTTGGGCCCAGGTGATCCTCCTGCCTCAGCCTCCTGAGTAGTTGGGACCACACATGTGCACCACCATGCCCGGTAAATTTTTAAGAATTTTTGTAGAGACGGAGTCTTCCTACGTTGCCCACTCTGGGCATCTTTTGATGTTTGTGATCATCTGACTGTAAGGGATCTGTGTTCAAAGGCCAGAGGGTAGCCTGTGATATTGTGATACAGTAGAAAATATGTATTTGTCTTTGCCTCATATACCTGACAGAGCTTCTAAGGTCCTCATAATTTCCTGAGTGGCAAAGATGAGAGGTACATGTTTTGTTATTCATAATAAGCCCCTTTCTTTTTTTTTTTTTCTTGTTTTGTTTTGTTGAGACAGGGTCTCACTCTGTCACCCATGGCTGGAGTGCAGTGGCACAATCATAGCTCACTGCAGCCTCAACCTCCTAGCCTCAAGCAATCCTCCCGCCTCAGCCTTCCGAGTAGCTGGGACCACAGTCAAGTGCTACCACGCCTGGCTAATTAAAAAAAAATTTTTTTTAGAGATGGGGTCTGCCATGTTGCCCAGGCTGGTCTCAAATCCCTGGCCTCAAGGAATCTGCCTGCCTCAGCCTCCCAAAGCACTGGGATTCCAGGTGGGAGCCATGGTGTCCAGCACTATTACAGTTTATTATAAAAGATACAAACAACCAGATGCACAGGAGCATAGGGTGGGGTCTGGAAGGGCCCCGAATGTAGGGCCACTGGCCCCGTGGAGTTGGGGTGCCCCACCTCCCAGGTAGTGGATGTATTTGCCAACCTGAACGCTCCCAGAAACCTATCTAGTGGTTCTTATCAAGGTTTCGTGACATAGGCATAATTGATTAAATCATGGCCATTGGTGATTGGACCCAACTCCTAGTCCCTCTTCCTCCCCAGATGTGAGGAGGGGGTGAACTGAATCTTCTAACCCTCTAAGCATTCCAAAGCTATCTAGGTACCCCCACACTGAGTCATCTTGAGTCATTCCATTAGCATATGAAAGATACTCTAATCTCTGAGGAGGGTCCAAGGGCTTTAGCAGCTCTGTGCCAGGAACCAGTGACAGGGAACAAAGATCAAATAGATATTTTTTATTATACCACATAGGTCTTCACTTTTCTTTTTTTATTATTTTATTTTATTTATTTATTTATTTTTAAAGACATAGTCTCACTCTGTCTCCCAGGCTGGAGTGCAGTGGTGCAATCTCTGTTCACTGCAACCTCCACCTCCTGAGTAGTTGGGATTACAGGCATGCGCCACTACACCTGGCTATTTATTTATTTATTGAGATGGAGTTTCACTCTTGTTGCCCAGGCTGGAGTGCAATGGTGCGATCTCGGCTCGCCGCAACCTCCACCTCCCAGGTTCAAGCGATTCTCCTGCCTCAGCCTCTTGAGTAGGTGGGATTACAGGCATGCACCACCATGCCCAGCTAATTTTTGTATTTTTAGTAGAGACGGGGTTTCACCATGTTGGCCAGGCTGGTCTTGAACTCCTGACCTCAGGTGATCCACCTGCCTCAGCCTCCCAAAGTGCTGGGATTACAGGCGTGAGCCACTGCACCCAAGGTCTTTACTTTTTCACTGAGTCGTTGCCTATGCTGTTTACACCCCAGGGTAGATGGGGCTCTGGGTGTCGCTTTTCTTCCTGGGATCTCCGTTCTTTCCTCAGCCACTGTCCCCTGGGACTTTCCTGCCTCGTTTTCTCCCAGAGCCCCAGCTTGATCTCTCCCTCCTTCCTTTGTTCATTCATTCATTCTCCCAGTGTGTACCGACTGGGCATCCACCCTGTGCCAGCTGCTGAGCTGGGTGCTGGAGAAGCAGCTGTGAGTGAGGCACTCAGACCCGGCCTGTTGGGTTCATGCCCAGCCCCATCTGACAGTGGGCCACAGGGTCCTGGAAGCCATGCATTTGCTGCCATGACAATCAATGAACTGACTCCCTGCTGTTAGAACTGCCTGCCGTCTAGAACAGAGCTGGTCCAGCTGCAGGGTAATGCATGCCACTAGGCAAGTTTAAATTTTCTAGTAGGCATATCACAGGAAGTAAGAAGATATTTGTAACAGCTGAAAGGTGAAAACAGTCCGGGCACACTGATTCATACTTGTGATTCCAGCACTCTGGGAGGCCAAGATGGGAGGATCTCTTGAGCCCTGGAGGTGGAGGTTGCAGTGAGCTGAAGTTGTGCCATTGCATTCCAGCCTGGGCGACAGAGTAAGACCCCGTCTTAAAAAAAAAAAAAAAAAGAATGCCTGGGCACAGTGGCTCACAGTGTAATCCCAGCACTTTGGGAGGCCGAGGTGGGCAGGTCACTTGAGGTCAGGAGCTCAAGACCAGCCTGGCCAACATGGAGAAACCCCGTCTCTATTAAAAATACAAAAATTAGCCGGGCATGGTGGCGGGCGCCTGTAATCCCAGTACTTGGGAGTCTGAGGCAGGAAAATTGCTTGAACCTGGGAGGTGGAGGTTGCAGTGAGCCAAGATTGTGCTACTGCACTCCAGCCTGGGTGACAGAGTGAGACTCTGTCTCAAAAAAAAAAAAAAGAACAAGAAAGAAGAAGAAAGAAGAAGGAGAAGGAGAAGGCCTCCAGAAGGACCAGCCTGCTGACACCTTGATTTCAGACTTCCAGGCTCCAGAACTGTGACAATCAGTTTCTGTTGTTTTAAGCCACCTAGTTTGTGGACATTTGTCACAGCATCCGTAGGAGGGAGAAAAGAGAGTGAGAGAGGCCGGGACGTCCTTCTGAGCCTGCACAAGCCTCAGCTGCCCCGTCTGTACAATGGGCATAACGGCTCCACTGTTGACTGGTGTTGCTGGGAATGAATGAGATGAGTCATGTGCAAATGTCCAAATCTCAGGGCCTGCCAGGGAGCAGAGGGACCCCACAGAGCACAGGCGTTGATCTCAACTGTCGGTTCCATTTTAGAGATAAGGAAATAAACATTCAGCAAGAGAAGTGGCCTGCCTGGTCATCTGACAACATGTGGCAGGGTGAGGCCGGCTCTCGGAGTACAGATCCTCGTTTCTGAGATGTCCTTTCTGTCTGGGCTTTTCCACAGCCACCTCTGTGCCCTCGGTTCCACCAGTGTGAACTGCTGAGCCGGCACATGCCACACCCTCTGTCTCGCTGTGCCCCCTGCAAGGACACCCTTCCTGCTCCTCTCCCACCTAACTCTGGCTTAGCCTTCAACAGGAGCCACTTCCTCCTGGAAGCCTTCCCTGACTGCCCTCACCCTCTGGGAGCTCTCGTAGGAGCCCAGCTTGAATCAGCAGAGGCCCCACCCTCCGGGAGTTGTCCGTTCTAGGGAAGACTGTGAATCACCGATGTCTTCGAGGTGGGGCAGGTCTAAACAGGCGGAACAACACACTCTGGCACCTCAGACCCGGTTGTGTCTGAATTACCCAGATGGTCAGGAGAAGGCAGACTTGGGACCTAGCAGCTGGCTGCATTGCTTATTCCCCCAGGTGACCCAGGAGCTCTGGTCTCTCTGTCAATGCGAGTGTCCCGTCTCTCCGTCTCCATCCCATGGAGATCCAGAAGTGGGAACAAAAACTAGAGTGATCTTGAGGTCAGGCGTTTGAGACCAGCCTGGTCAACATGGTGAAACCCCATCTCTACTAAAAATACAAAAACTAGCAGGGTGTGGTGGTAGGTGCCTGTAGTCCCAGCTACTCAGGAGGCTGAGGCAGGAGAATCGCTTGAAGCAGGAGGTGGAGGTTACAGTGAGTCGACATTGTACCACTGCACTCCAGCCTGGGCAACAGAGCGCAACTCCATCTAAAACAAACCCCAAAAAACAAACAAAAAAAACTCCAAAGAAATACCTAGAGTGAAGCACCTGAATGGCTAGCCTCGCCCATCAAGAGGCACCCAGACCATCGGCTGTGCCCCACGAGGACAGCTTTTGCAGGGTTGGGAGGTCAAGATTCTAGGGGTCACAGGGTCCCACAGTCTCCAGGAGCCATGGGAGGCCCTGAGATGGTGCCCAAGAGCTTCTGGTGTAACCAAGCTTGGTTCCACAATGAAATCATTCCCCAAGAGGGTGGACTCATCCTCCAAACATCTCTTTTCAGTCTGTCCCCGTCCCTCCGCCCTTCTCAAGGACATGGACAAACAGAGCTGTCAGGGGAGAATGGGGTGGGGGCGTGGGTGGCCAGTTCTGGGCTGGGAGTGGGGTGGGAAGGTCTGCTGCCTCTGCCAGGGCTCCTGCCCGGGCCTTGATAAACTTTCCATCCAGGTTCTCTGTGCATGTGGATGTCCTGAGCTGGGCTGGTCCTGACCACCCGCTGGCCGCATGCAGTGCAGTTTGCTCTAACCGCAGGTGACCCACACGAGGTCAGACAGCCGTTCCCACAGAAACCTACTGGGAGTTGCCCAATAAGGCCCTTCCTTCCTCATTCTTCACCTGCCTTCCAGAGAGCCCAGGCCAAGCCAGGGAGGGAGACACCTCTTCACCAACCCTCCAGGCTGCCCCCCAGGTGGCCCCTTTTCACAGGAATGATGAGGACAGTGCAGCGAAAGGCTGCCGCGGCTCCCAGGAGTCACAGAGTCCCTGGGCTGGGAAACGACCTGGTCTGACTCACTGGAGAGACCCCCGTTTTAGATCTGGGCTGAGCAAGCCTGGCACATGGTTGGCTCTCCTGAGCTTTGGCGATGTGGGCAGTGCCAGGAGATCTTTGGACTTTGAGACCCTGTTTCCACCCTTTCCGTGACATGGCTGTGTGGGCACCCACATAACCCTCTTTGCCAGGCGAGTGGTGATTTCAGAGCCCCGAGGGGAAGAAGGAAGAAGGAAGCCATTAAGCTGCGTTGGATGGGGGTTGTTGTCACACTCCATATCCTGTGGGACCACACAGCAGTTGAAATGGGAGGGCCGGGCACGGCGGCTCACACCTGTCATCCCAGCACTTTGGGAGGCCGAGGCGGGTGAATCACCTGAGGTCAGGAGTTTGAGACCAGCCTGGACAACATGGTGAAACCCCGTTTCTACTAAAAATACAAAAAATCTATCCAGGCATGGTGGCACACACCTGTAATCCCAGCTACTCAGGAGGCTGAGGCAGGAGAATCACTTGAACCCAAGAGGCAGAGATTGCAATGAGGCGGGATCGTGCGCACCACTGCACTCCAGCCTGGGTGACAGAGGGAGACTCTGTCTTAAAAAAAAAAAAAAAAGGAAAAAAGAAAAAGAAAAGAAAGAAAAAAAAAAAAAGAAAGAAAAATTCTTGGAGGAAATTTGCTCCCAATTGGCTGCAATTTAGTAGCCATTTCCAGGCAATAGTGGGTGGTAAAAAGTGTTGTCATAGGGTTGTCCTCTAGGGGAAAGCTTGCTAGATTTAGCAAATGAAAATGCAGGATGCCTGGTTAAATTCAAATGTCAGAGAAATAACAAATGATTTTTTAGTATAAGTATATCCCATGCTGTATTTAGGACATGCTAAAAAAGTATCACTGTTTCTCTGACATTTGAGTTTAACTGGGCGTCCTATATATATGTTTTGCAGACAGGGTCTCGTTCTGTTGCCCAGGCTGGAGTGTAGGGGGGTGATCATGACTCATTGCAGCCTCGAACTCCTGGGCTCAATCCATCCTCCCAGCTCAGCCTCCCGAGTTGCTGGGACTACAGGCTTGTGCCACCACGCCTGGCTAATTAAAAAAAAATTTTTTTTGTCTCACTATGTTGCCCAGGCTGGTCTTGAACTCCTGGCCTCAAGTGATCCTCCTGCTTCAGCCTCCCAAAGTGCTGAGACATGAACCACCATGCCTAGCCATGTACTGTATGTTTTTCTGGAAACCGTATCTGGGAGGTAGGACGACCCACAGATTTTTAGGCACCTTCTCCTTGACTTTTCCTCCCTCCTCCTACCCCTTAGATTTTGGTAGCTGGGGGAGAGGGGTCCTAAGTATTTCAATTAGGACTGACACTGTAGTGAGGTCTTGTTCCATCTTCCATGTACGAACTGGCCACTGATTCACATTTCCCCAGCCCCACCCAAGAGTGAAGGCTTGCTCCCATGAGCCAGATGGTCCCCCTTCTGGTACATTACAGGTTGCCTTGAATGGTTGTCTGAGTTGTACACAGCATGACTCCATACTTGAGAAGAGTGCCTCCTGCATTTATGCAGTGCGCAACCTGCACAAACCAACACAGCAACCCTGTTTCCACTTCTAGATTATGACCACTGGACGATGGTTTTTTTTCCTCTTATTTACTACTCAAGTTGGGCTCCATCCCATTGTTCCCTTGCTTGGGGGAAAACCTGAGCACTCTGGGAAGGCACTGTGGCAATGTCTGAAGACAATTGAGCTGCCAAGGCATGTGCACAGAGCTTTTGATTCTCGGGCCAACCTGATATCTGCTGGAGGGACACTCCACTCCCTTCCCACTGCCCAGCGTGCAGGCTGGGGCTTGAAGGACCAGAATAAAGATTTCCTGCCTGCCCGCCCGCCACGTCATTCCTGATCCTCACCCCCACCAACCCTCCAACCTAGGCATAATTTTAGAAACTTAATAGACCCCTTGCCGGACATTCTTGGCCTGGAGCCTGCGGGGGCAGGTCCTGAAAAAAGACAGACATTTCTTTCTTAGGCCTTGCCAATAGAGATCCTCTGTTTTCCCCTGGGACAGGTTTCTGAGGGGGCATTGTGTGCGGAGGAGCTGCTCACACACTTGCTTCTTTATGGGGTCCCCCCACCACCCAGTCCTCCTGGGCTGGATTATTTTGCAGGGTGAGTCCCAGCTTCTCTGTGCTTCCGTGAGGCCCCCCATAGCCATCAGGAGCAGTGGGGACTAGGGTGGGGAGGATTGAAGGCTGCAGAGACTGGTGGCCATAAGGAATCCTTTGTAAATCACTGGGGTCATTTGGTGCCTTGAAACTGTAAATGACAGGCAGGGACCTCTGGGCCTGGAGAGAGAAGGTGGGGTGTTATTCCAGCATACAGCGCTTGGACGACAGTGAAAATTTGTTTCCATCACTGGCCAGGAAAGCCTGGTCTTTTCCGTTCGGATTTCAAGGAATTACCCCATTCCTGCAGCAGACATTCTGGAGGCTTCTGGAGTGTGAGGCAGAAGTGGGAGGGAAGGAGGCATGCCAGGGACAAATGTTTACGGTCCCTTGAACGGCAGGCATCTCTCAACCGTGGCAGATGAGGGCCTCTGAGGCTCTGGGAGGTGAAGTAACTTGCTTACGGTCATGCAGCCGGAAAGTGGCACAGCCAGTCCTGCAGCCTGAATCCTTTGGTCCCTTTATCCCTTTTTCTTTTTTCCAAGAGTGTTTTGGATACATAATTCACATACCGGACAATTCACCCATTTAAAGCATACCATTCAGGCCGGGCACAGTGGCTCACGCCTGTAATTCCAGCGCTTTGGGAGGCCAAGGCGGGTGGATCACTTGAGGTCAGGAGTTCAAGACCAGCCTGGCCAACATGGTGAAACCTCATCTCTACTAAAAATACAAAAAAATTAGCTGAGTGTGGTGGCAGGCGCCTGTAACCCCCAGCTACTCAGGAGGCTGAGGCGGGAGAATCGCTTGAACCCAGGAGATGGAGGTTGCAGTGAGCTGAGATCTCGCCACTGCACTCCAGCCTGGGCGACAGAGTGAGTGAGACTCTGTCTTAAAAAAAAAAAAAGTATACTATTCAAAGGCTTTTAGTTTATAGAATTGTGCAACTGTCACCACTGTCAGTTTCAGAACATTTTCTACAGCTTCAAAAGAAACCTCATCCCCTTTAGCCATTGCTGTCTAATTTCCTTGTTCCCCCAGCCCTACAACCATGAATCCGCTTTCTGTCTCTGTGAATTTGCCTGTTCTCGACATTTCACATCAATGGAACTGTATACTATTTGGGTTTTTTTTTTTTTTTTGTGAGACAGAGTCTTACTCTGTCACCCAGGCTGGAGCGCAGCTCACTGCAACCTCTGCCTCCTGAGTTCAAGAGATTCTCGTGCCTCAGCCTCCTGAGTAGCTGAGACTAGAGGCATGAGGCACCATGCCCAGCTAATTTTTGTATTTTTAGTAGAGACAGGGTTTCACCATGTTGGCCAGGCTAGTCTCGAACTTCTGATCTCAGATGATCCACCTGCCTCGGCCTCCCAAAGTGCTGGGATTATAGGCGCGAGCCACCGCGCCTGGCCCCCTGTGGCATTTTGCATCTGACTTCTCTCATTCGGTGTACTGTTTCCAAGGTTCATCCACGATGCAGCCTGTATCAGTGCTTTATTCTTTTCTATGGCTGAATAATGCTCCGTCGTATGGATAGACTGGATTTTGTTCATCCACTTGTCTGTCGACGGACATTTGGGGTGTTTCCACCATTTGTGTACAGTTTCCTATGGATTTTTAGGTTTCGAATTCTTGTGGGAGTTCCCAACTCTTAAGCAAGCTGCTCAAATTCCTGCCTACGGGCTTTTGCTCATGCTGGGATTTCCCTACCTGGGAACTCCCCTCCCCTTTCCCCACACCCGGTAGAATCCAACTTGTCCCCCATGATCCAGCTACGTCCCTTTCATCACTGCTCCCCGTTCTTCTCACCATAACAAGGGGCAGGAAGTCTTTCTGCACTTGATCCTTTATCCTGGGCTGTGCTTGCTGTGTGATCTTGGGCCACTTGCTCAGCCTCTCTGAACCCCAGTGGGGTTTATCTGTGATGCAAGGATCTAATTCTGATCCCATGGGGGTGCTAGGAGGATGGAGGTGGCAAGAGCTCTGTGTCCTGGAAGCCTGGAAAGGGATGATGTATTGGGGCAGGCATTAATTTATTTCTTCAGACAGCTGTTTCTGCTAAGTGCCAGCTTCATGCCTGAGGGGGTTTACTTTTGTAAAACCATAATGATCCGCCTTCAGGGAGCTGGGACAGGGGTTCTTAACTGGGAGGGAATTTGGTCCTAGGGGACAAATCTGGAGATGTCATCTGGAGACATCTTTGGATGTCATGATGCAGGGAGGAGTGCTACTGGTTTCTAGAAAGAGGTCAGGGATGTTGCCAAACCTTCCGTGATGCACAGGAAAGCTCCCATAACAATGAATGACCTGGCCCCAAATATTAATAGTGCCGAGGTTGATGAACCCTGGTCTAGTGACGTTATGGTTATTCATTCATTTTTCATGTGTGCCTGTATTTATTAAATTTTTTTTTGCATTCACAACCCTTGCCTTTTTCCAAGATGGATTCGAGGTAACTTACAGAGATACCAACAAAACAACAGGATTTTTTTAATGAGGACGTTGAGGTAGAAAACAATAAGAAGGAAAGAACTTTTTTTTTTCCCAAATGATACCCATATTAAAGCACACTACTTTCAGAAGTGGGACATACATTTGGCTCTGAGCTTCCTAGTGGCCAGAGCGAAAAGAGAACAAATTAATTTCAAGATTCTCACTGACCCAAAGTTGAAAATAAATTAAGAGCTTAAGGGAAGTCCAGCCTTCTTGGGTGTGAAGGGCTTTTCTCCTACAGGCCCTTATACAGGGGCCAAGGCAATGTGCTGGAGGAGACAGCACTGTTTTCAACACAGCTCTGCATGGAACATGATAGTGAGTATCACATTGCATCCTCTGATGCAGGCCTGTGATGCAAGGCTGAGGCCAGCTTGGCAAGGAGGCTGTACATCAGGCACCTGCCCTGAGTGTGGGGGTTTTACTTCCCCAACTTCGGAACAGAAAACATGGTCCACACTGCAGGCAGTTCAGAATAGCAATGGAAGCCGGGGCTCTGGAGCCAAACTGGCTGGGGTGAGGATGTGGATTTACTCCCCAATGGTGATGTGACCTTGGGCCATCCCTGAAACCTCTCTGAACTCAGTTTCCTCATCCATAATATAGGACAGGAATAGTACTTTGCTCATAAGGTTGTTGGAAGAATACAGTGAAGTAGGCTGGGCGCAGTGGCTCACGCTTGTAATCCCAGCACTCTGGGAGGCTAAGGCGGGTGGATCACCTGAGGTCAGGAGTTTGAAACCAGTCTGGTCAACACGGCAAAACCCCATCTCTACGAAAAATACACAAAAGAATTAGCTGGGCGTGGTGGTGGGTGCCTGTATTCCCAGCTACTCGGGAGGCTGAGGCAGGAGATTCGATTGAACCCGGGAGGCGGAGGTTGCAGTGAGCCGAGATCGCCCCACTGCTCTCCAGCCTGGGCATGTTGTAGTTTTGTGGCTGCAGGTATACCTCAGAGATACTATGGTTTTGGTTCCAGACCACCACAATAAAGCAAAAATTGCAAGAAAGCAAGTTGCAGAAATTGTTTGGTTTTCCAGTGCATATAAAATTAATATCAGCAGTAAGCCTGTTTCACTTTCTTATCATTCACGTGTGTACTTTTAGTTTCCTTCAGGAACTTTTCTGGCCAGTCGAGGTGGCTCACACCTGTAATCCCAGCACTTTGGGAGGCCGAGGCAGGTGGATCACTTGCGATCAGGAGTTCAAGACCAGCCTGGGCAACATGGCAAAACCTTGTCTCTACAAAAAATACAAAAATTAGCTGGGCATGGTGGTGCGTGCCTGTAGTCCCAGCTACTCGGGAGGCTGAGGTGGGCAGATGGCTTGAATCTGGGAGGTGGAGGTTGAAGTGAGCCAAGATCATGCCACTGCACTCTAGCCTGGGCGATACAGCCAGACCTTATCTCAAAAAATTAAAAAATAAAAATTAAAAAAAATCCAGGGGCAGAGGGAACCATGTGGGACAGATAGCATCAGATAGACCAGATGGTGAGTAGGGTGTAGAGTTCAGCACCACCAGACTATCATGCCTACTCTGTGTATGATAGCAATAGCCCACAATAAGTTTAACGAAAAAGGATCCCTCAACTAAATCAATAATCACATATCCTGTGTGTGCGACACTTTGAAGGAAGAATGGGGACTGCGGAGCCGGGGCTTCCAGAAGACCAGGCTGTGTGCAGGCCATGGGAGGGGTTGGTCTTGATCCTAAAGAGGCAGCTATTGATGAGTTTCTGTGGGAACAGTGGAACCTACCTCCGGGTGCGGTTGTGAGAGTGACATGTGTAGCGTGGGAAGCTCTTGGGGCTCTCACGATAACTCTCTTGCTTCTCTTTCTCTTAGAGATAGGGTCTCACTCTGTTGCCCAGGCTGGAGTGCAGTGGTGCAATCATAGCTCACTGCATCTTTGGACTCCTGGCCTCCAGCAGTCCTCCTGGCCTCCAGCAGTCCTCCTGCCTTGGCCTCCATGCCTAGCTGGCTGCTGCTTTCTTTTTCTCACTTCCTCCCCTCTTCTCTCTCCTTGTCCCATCTCAGTTCTTTTTCTTTTCCTTTCTCTGTTTCCCTCCCTTCTTTCTCCTTTTCTTCTGTTCCTTCCTTGCAGCCCCTGCCTAGGAGTCTCCCTCCTGTGTGGTTCTGGGCTGTAAAGAGAGACACAGGGCTGGAAAGGGGTCCCCCACGCTATGAAGGGAGCCCAGGGCAGTGCTAGCTGCATTCCTTTCCCTCTTCCCAGTCCTCCAGGAGGTGCATAGGATCCCGCCTGGGAGGAATCCTGGGCCTCGTGGGGGCTTCTGAAGACATAGCCAGACCTGCGTGGCGTCCCCCTATTGAATACTAGGGGCCACATTCCCCACGGGGACACAGCCACCTGTCACAGCCCTACTGGTGAAGTCCACAGTGCGTAATTTAGCCCATCCTCCATTCAGAGCTGGCTGGGGGGATGCTGAGAGCTGTCTGGGGGGATGCTGAGAGCTAGCTGGGGGGATGCTGGGAGCTTGGGCTCCCTGTTTGCACAGTGGAGAGAGAGAGAGAGAGGAAAGGACACATTCCTGTTCCTGGGAGCCCTGAGGGCCTGCACACGGGTGAGGGACCCATTCAAGTGTCCCACGTCCAGCGGTGGTCCTGGCCGATTCCTGGAGTAGGCAAGGAAGTTCCTTTCTTTCCTGCATTGCTCCAACTTCCCGACACAGGAGAACAGATGTTTCACATCCAAAGATGACCGAGGTGGCAGTGGCTTCATCACACTGAGCAGGCGGTTCCTTGAACAGGCGTGGGTGGGTCCCAGCCTCTCCAGGAAGCAGTTTGACGCAGTGTTTCAGGGGCCTGGAAATGTCTATACTTTTCTTGTCAGTAAT
Source organism: Pongo pygmaeus (assembly GCF_028885625.2). NCBI lineage: Eukaryota > Metazoa > Chordata > Mammalia > Primates > Hominidae > Pongo > Pongo pygmaeus. The sequence goes on from NC_072391.2 coordinate 17,211,597, forward strand.
CACACTTCTGGGAATTTGCCCAAAGGAAATAACCCTAAAAAAAAAAAAAAAAAAGAAAAGAAAAGCCATATGCCCAGCAATATCTATTGCAGTGACATTTTATAATAGGGAACCATCCAGGTGACACAACTGTGGCCACCACCTAGTAGATTCTTTTTTTTTAAAGAGAGACAGAGTCTTGCTGTGTTGCCCAGGCTGGTCTCGAACTCCTGGGCTCAAGCAATCCTCCTGCCTTGGCCTCCCAAAGTGCTGGGATTACAAGCGTGAGCCATCACACCTGGCCGAGAGAGAGATTCTTGATGATGGCATTTGTGCTCCTGGATCCAGCCATGCCTGAAGTCCTCACCATGGACTTTCCAACTATATGAGCAAATAAATTTCCTTTGCTATCTAAACAATATATTTATGATACAAAACTATGCAATTAGTTGGGTCGTAATGAGGATTAAATGAACTAATGATATATGAAATACTTGCTTCACAGGGGCTCATGAGAGGTCAGCTCTCAGGAATTTCTTTCCCTTCAGTGAATGTAGTTCCAAGTTAAAATCCACCAAGCATATTCCACATTTTAGAGCAGGCATGAATGGGTTTGGTTGATTTAGAACTATGAGCACACAGAACTGAAATTTCACATCACCACCTACCCCTCCAGTGTCTCATTATGTTGTCTAAGCTGGTCTCAAACTCCTGGGCTCAAGCAATCCTCCTGCCTCAGCCTCCCAAAGTGCTGGAGTTACAGGCATGAGTCACCACGCCCAGCCCCTAGTGGAGTCTCGCTCTGTTGCCCAGACTGGAGTGCAGTGGCGCGATCTTGGCTCACTGAAAAGCTCCACCTCCCGGGTTCACACCATTCTCCTGCCTCAGCCTCCCGATTAGCTGGGACTACAGGCGCCCACCACCACACTCGGCTAATTTTTTTTATTTTTTTTTATTTTTAGTAGAGATGGGGTTTCACTGTGTTAGCCAGGATGGTCTCGATCTCCCGACCTTGTGATCCGCCCACCTCAGCCTCCCAAAGTGCTGGGATTACAGGCGTGAGCACCCGCGCCCGGCCTCTAGTGGATTCTTAAATCTGCATTTATAAGGAGGAGTTCTGAGAGCTCTTTGTCAGCTAAGCTGGAAACACAATTGCATGCCTGCTGAGATGGCCGGGTTGGGATGGGGGCTGCGGATTTTCCGAACCATTTCTGATACTGCCGCATTGCTCTGTCTGCTAGGAAACCTTGCCAGGCAGCTGTGTCCCCCAGGGCGTTTCCAGCCATTCCCAGGCTAAAACTGGAGCGCCTGTTCCATTTTGGAAAATGAAGACTGACATCTCAAGGCGTGTTTCCTTTTTGGATGTTCCCCTGGATTTCTGGAGGGGAAAAGAAGGGCGCGTGGAAAACAGCCAGGGAGGCCCTTGAAACCCCTCGGGAGGCAGAGCCCCTGGGGCAGGGATTTGGTCTTTTTCACCTCAAAAGCCTGCTGACAGCTCAAACAGCACCGCCCCCATCCTGGGGATGGAGGCAGGGAAGTTTATTTTTTCTAAAAGATTGTTAAAGGTCTTTATTTTATTGCAAAAGCAATACATACTGATTGTTTAAAAAGAAACACACAAATAGTACAGAATTGTATAATATAAAGCTCCTGCCTGCAACCCCCTCCTCCTCTTCAGAGTGAGGCACCCTTTACTGTTTGTGTCCTTCCTTTTGTTTTTAAATGTGTTCTATTTTATTTTCTAGATCGCCCAGGCTGGAGTGCAGTGGTGTGATCACAGCTCACTGCAGCCTCGGACTGCTGGGTTCAAGGGACCCTCTCACCTCAGCCTCCTGAGTAGCTGGGACTACAGGCATGGGCAACCACACTCTGCTAATTTTTTGTTATTTTTTTGTAGAGATGGGGTCTCACTGGGTTGCCCAGGCTGGTGTGGGACTCCTGGCCTCGAGCAATCCTCCCACCTCGGCCTCTCAAAGCTCTGAGATTATAGGCGTGAGTCAGTCACTGAATCCCACCTGGGTCCTTTCTTTTAGATAGTTTCCATTTCAAGGCTTTCCAATTTTTTTTTTTGCAACAAGCCCCAGTGAACAATAGATCTTACAACCTGGTACACACAGGCACTCATATAGAAATAAAACACAAGTGTAACTCAACCACACTTGTGGCATGGAGTGCCCGTCTGGAGTTGTGTAGTCTATTCCGTTCCATTCAATTACATTTTGTTTACAAAGAAAGGTGGCTCGTCATAACCCAATCAAATGATTTCATGCCCCACTGCAGATGTGACCTGCAGACAGACAACTACTGTAGATAGTGACACACGAGACCAGCTGTTCACGACTCCTTGTCCTACAGCTTCGGTCTCACATTGATGAATTTAGCAGCCTGCTTTCCATAACATTTCCATAACAGCCTGCATAAGGCTCTTCCTTCCTCCTTAGCAGTGGCAGAATATCTTATTATTACTTATTTATTTATTTATTTATTTATTTTTGAGACAGGGTCTCACTCTATCACCCAGGCTGGAGTGCAATGGTGAGATCTCAACTCACTGTAACCTCCACCTCCTGGGCTCAAGCAATTCTTGACTCAGCCTCCCGAGTAGCTGAGACTACAGGCATGCGTCACCACACCCAGCTAATTTTTTGTATTTTTAGTAGAGACAGGGTTTCACTATGTTGGCTGGTCTCGAACTCCTGAGCTCAGGCAATCCATCCGCCTTAGCCTCCCCAAAAGTTCTGAGATGACAGGCGTGAGCCACTGCACGCGGCCCCATTGGGCAGAGTTATCTTATTGAGTGGTTTTCCTGGAGGTATTTATTCAACTCCTTCTTGAGTCATTTGCATTGTTTCCATGCTGGGGCTGTCACTATTGAGGTCGTGTGGGACATCCCATCCAGGCACAGGAACAAGAACATCCATGCGGTAGATTCCCAGGGTGGAATTTCTGGACTACAAAGCAAGCACCGGCCAGCCAGGGTGGCTCACATCTGTAATCCCAACAACGTGGGAGGCCTAGGCAGGCGGATTACTTGAGCCCAGGAATTTGAGACCAGTCTGGGCAACACGGTAAAACCCCGTCTCTACAAAAAATACAAAAATTACCCGGGTGCCTGTAGTCCCAGCTGCTGGGGAGGCTGAGGCAGGGGAGGATTGATTGAGCCCGGGAAGTGGAGGCTGCAGTGAACTGTGATCACACCACTGCACTGCAGCCTGAGCGACAGAGCGAGACCCTGTCTCAAAAAAGTTCATAAATAAACGAAAGCGGCTCCTACTGTGTTTCCATGTAGGAACCAGTCACGATTTTTAAGAAAATACTATGGTTTTAGGAAGAGGATATTCTTGGTTCAGAAAGAGGTTGGGTCAAGTAGCTAACCTTACCCTGGCTCTGTGTGGCCAAGGGAGAGAAGAAAATTGGAGAGCCCCTTCCCTCAGGGATTTCCCAAATGTTTCCTCTACATTTCAGGGTCTAATTGTGGCGGCCCCAAGAAGGTGTTCAGGGTGGAGGAGGGAGGCCAGTGGGGTGGGGTTGGGTGGGAGAATGACTTCTGTCGCAGAAGGGTGGGGAGGTGGGAAGGGGAGGCGGTTTTATTTGTCTGATTTGTGGAAACCCTCCAGACATTGAGGCCTCTGAGTGACATTCCCAGGATGGGGTCTGGAGGGCCGCCTGTGTTTGGAGGCAGGTGCAAAAGGGGGAGTGAGGGTGGGGGGATGGAGAGTCAGGATTCTCCCTATTCCATTCCTGTCCATGTTGCCCTCTCTTTATTCACTTATTCATGTGCCAGTGATGCAGGATTTTTCTTCTCGGTCACTTTACAAACCAGGGACCCCCAGTAGGCGACACCCTGCCTAGGCCTCAGTCAGCCACACTGGCGTGCCCCGGCTTGCCTGTATTATAGCTTGTATCCACGTTTGGCAGTTCCCGAGCTCTTGTACCATGCCCAAGAAGAATGAGGATATGCAGGACATTGGAGGAGGAGGGTGGAGAATAATTTTGAGTAATGAAAACGGCTTTCAGCGGAGAGGGGACACAGGGTTGGTCCCCCCACCTGAAGGCGGGAAAGTTCTCCCCCTGTGGCTGGGTCTGGGGTCTCTTATGGACTCAGAATGGGGAGTGTGGGCTGACTGGTTTGTGAGTATTGCAAAAAGGTTAAAGTGAAGACACCACTCAAAGGTGGGCACGACAGTGTAGAAAACCAATTAGGAAAGGGTAGGTATATGTCAAATAGGTGAAGGGTGGGGGCCAATTAGAGGAAAGCATGCCAAACGGGAAGACAAGCTCCCAATCCAGTCCGAGAGTTTAACTTCTAGCTTGGCTTTTGGGTTTTAAACTGTCTCCCACTTGGAGGTGGGGTTTCACCGGGGACCCGCCCCATCTGCCTAGGCATTTGGCTGCCTCCTGCCACTTTCAGAGGCCTATGCCAGGCATCTGGGACACAGCAGTGACTAACACACAGGCTTTAGCCTCCCAGCAGGGACCTTCTAGCTGGGAAGACAGATGTGGAATAACAACCATGATGTAGTGATTTAGGAGGTGGTAAATGTGGCTGAATGCAGTGGCTGGCACATGTAATCCCAGTGCTTGAGGCCAGGAGTTCCAGACCAGCCTGGGCAACACAGAGAGACCCCATCTCTACAAAAATAAAAAATACGAAAACGAGCTGGGCATGGTGGCTGGCGTCTGTAGTCCCAGCTACTCAGGAGGCTGAGGTGGGAGAATCGCTTGAGCCTAGGAGTTTGAGGCTGCCGTGAGCTATATGATCACGCCAGTGCACTCCAGGCTGGGAGACAGAGTGAGACCTGTCTCTAAATATAAAAAATTAAAAATTAAAAAGGAGATGGTAGTGCAACAGAAAAAGGTGACAGGATGGGGGTGTTTCATGAGGGTCGGGAAAGGGAGGATAACCTCAGATAGAGTGGTCAGTAGTGTTTGAGCACAGGTTTGAAGGCAGGAGCAGGCCACATACATACCCGGGATGCCTGCAGTCCAGGCAGGAGGAGCAGCCGTGCAAAGGTCCTGAGGCGGGACAGTGCTGAAACAGCTGGGAGGAGGCCCGTGGGGCTGGAGTGGAGTGAGCAGAGTGGAAGATGTTTTGGAGGTGAGGGGCAGAGAGGAGACGAGGCTTAGGGTAACACAGGGCTCTAGAGTTCTCAGGAAGGGCTCTGCTGCCTCTCTGGGCTTTGGGGAGACTGAGTCCAGAGCTCAGGTAGGGGGTGGTTTGTGTCATGAGTCCATTTGCTTAGCTGGGACCATTTTCTTATCACGAAGCCATGGCTACAGCAAACAGATCAAAACTGTGATTCTGGAAACACTTGAGTTCCAGCCCAGGGCTCACTCATGGGCCTTGCAGGGTTTTGTTTTGGGTGGAAGGGAAGTTTAAAGTCAATAGCAACACCATCATCATAATAGCTGAATGACTCATGCCTGTAATCCCAGCAGTTTGGGAGGCTGAGGTGGGCAGATCACCTGAGGTCAAGAGTTCGAGACCAGCCTGGCCAACATGGTGAAACCCCGTCTCTACTAAAAATACAAAAATTAGCCGGGCATGGTGATGCATGCCTGTAATCCCAGCTACCCAGAAGCTGAGGCAGGAGAATCGCTGGAACCCAGGAGGCGGAGGCTGCAGTGAACCGAGATCGCACCACTGCACTCTAGCCTGGGTGACAGAGTGAGACTCCGTCCTCCCACCCCCCAAAAAAAGGCTGGGTGCGGTGGCTCACACCTGTAATCCTAACACTTTGGGAGGCTGAGGTGGGCAGATCACCTGAGGTCAGGAGTTTGAAACCAGCCTGGCCAACATGGTGAAAACCCATCTCTACTAAAAATACAAAAATCAGCCAGGCATGGTGGCGGGCGCCTGTAATCCCAGCTACTTGAGAGGCTGAGGCAGGAGAATCGCTTGAACCCGGGAGGCGGAGGTTGCAGTGAGCTGAGATCGCGCCACTGCACTCCAGCCTGGGTGACACAGGGAGACTCTGTCTTAAAAAAATTAATAAATACATAAATAGCTGAATGAGGCACGGTGCCTGCTGCTTTATCTCATTGTCATGACCATGGGGAGGGGGCAGGGCAGCTGAGAGAGCAAAAACAGAGGTTCTGGAAGGGAGGGGCTGGCTCAGGTCCTGTGGCCGCTGCGAAAGAGACCAGAGGGAACTTTCAAAGCCATGTCATCATCATCACCGCTTCTCTCACCATTTCCTAAAGACCAAAGGTGGCCTGGCTGCACCGTAAGCCCTGGTTACCCTCTCGGGAGGTTGAGCAACCTATGGCTTCCCGGTACCCACAGGCACTGCTCCCTACCTGTGCTTCCCCTTCTGGCCTCAGGAAGAGAGACCCGCCTTGAGCCACCGCAGCTCATGCCAGGGGCCTCAGATGATGGACAGACACTGATATGGAGGTTCAAATTTCAGGAAACACAGCAACAGCCCAGCCATGGTGCATCTGGGAGAAAACCCCATACAAGCAGGTCCTTTTGCAAGCCGAGTAGGAGAGTGGCATCTTGGCTTGTTGTTGTCTGGGGCAAAAAAAAAAAAAAAAAAAAAAAATGGCTCAGCCCCTGGAGAGACAGTGGGGCCTCACTGGGTGCCCCAAGAGAGGAGAGAAGCTTACATGGAGACCCAAGAGTGCTGGGGGTTTGGCCGGGCACAGAGGCTCACGCCTGTAGTTCCAGTACCTTGGGAGGCTGAGGCGGGAGGATCACTTGAGCCTAGGATTAGGTTTAAGATTAGCCTGGGGAACCCATCTCTACAAAAAGTAAAAAATTAGCCGGGCGTGGTGGCGCATGCCTGTAGTACCAGCTACTCAGGTGGCTGAGGCGGGAGAATTGCTGTGCTCAGTAGGTAGAGGCTGCAGTGAGCTATGACAGCGCCACTGCACTCCAGCCTGGGTGACTACGCGAGACCCTGTCTCTACAAAGAAAAAAGAAAGCAAAAAAGCATGCTGGGTTTTTTCCCATTTCCAGCCTGGCTGTGGGGCCTTTAGCTCCCCAGCCCCTTTTTGGGCCTCAGCTATAAAATGCTGGGGCTGGAGCGGGGAAAACGGGCAGAGGGCTCTCCTTCAGACTGCAGAAGGCAGGGCCTTGCCTCACCTCACACAGAACTGCTTGTTTCTGTTCTGTGAGTTGCGCTGTGTAGGACACTGTTTTGGAAGGAAAGGTTCTTAGCTTCTGTGGCCGGAAAGTCACAGATCTGGGCCATCTAGAAAGCTCTAAGCTCTAAGAAGCTCTTCACAGCATGGGGGCTGTGCATGGACCTAGAGCCAGACAGCTTGGGTTCAAATCCTACTGCTGCCATGTGCTGGCTGTGTGACCTTTGACAACCTGCCTGACCTCTCTGGGCCTCTATTGCTAAGCCTGTAAAGCGGAGATGATACTATTTCCCTTACAGGGTGCTGGGAGAGAGGAGTCTGGCGGCCCATGTGACTGTGACTGTTTGTTAGGTGACTATAATTCTATGACTCACGCTCCACCCGCACTCCACTGCCCAGCCCCCCCCACACCCCCACTGGGTTGTGGAATAGAGCTCAAAGAATGAAATTCTTCTGTGTTATGAGGACGTGTGTTTCCTGGAGGCTACAAGGAAGAGAAAGTGCCAGTAGATGACCCCAAAGTCACAGGGTACTTGTTTATTGTGGATTTTTCCTCCGTTGCTCCTAACCAGAATATAAACTCCAGGGGACTTGGGACCCCTATCTTGTTACCCCAGTTCTAGCTCCTGAAATGGTGCCTGGTTCCCGGGACACATCACCTGAGAGGGTGAGAAAAAGAGTTACCTGACAACTTCAGGAATCAGACCTGGTACAAATTTCACCTCTAGTCACCTTCTTGCTGTGTGATTCGAGGCATGTTACTTTACCTGTCTGGGCTTCAGTTGCCTAATCTATAAAACAGCTGGATTGTTGTAAGGAGAAAATGTAATGTAAAAGTGCTTTTATATTCCAGGGCCCAGCACCCAGTGGGTACTCAGCTTGTGTTTCCATCACTATCTTCCTCCTCCCCACCAGCTCCTCCTCCTCCTCCCCCTCCTCTTTCCTCCTCTCCCTCCCCACTTCCCCCTCTTCCCCTCCCCCCTTATCCCCTCCCCCGTCCTCCCTCTCCCCTTGCTCCTTCCTTCTCCCCTCCCCCCTCCTCCCTCTCCCCCGCTCCTTCCTCCTCCCCTCCTCCCTCTCTCCCTCCCCTACCCTCCCTCTCCCCCTCCTCCTCTCCCCTTCCTCCTTTCCTCCCTCCTCCCCTTCCTCCTCTCCCCCTCCTTCTCCCCTCTGCCTCCTCCCCTCTCTGTCCTCCCATTCCTCCCCCTTCTCCTCCTTTCCTCCTCCCCTTCACCCCTCCCCCTCCCCCCTTACTTCTCTCTTCCTCCTCCTCCTCCTCCTCCTCCTCTATTGGGGTTTCATTCTGCATCAGATGCCAGTTGCTGTGACCTGGGTATGTTTTGTTAAATCAAAACACAGTCATGCAGCACAATCCCTGTGGCCAAGAGGACACCTGTGCGTCATTATTAAGAGGATCAGGCCTCCCATCCTGAGAACACGCTCTTCCTGTGGTTTACAGGGCCCCTGCCCTGAAGCAGGTAACCCGGGCCTCACTCTGGGCAGGCGGGAAAGGCCCCACCTGCCATCCAGCTGGGCTGCTTCTCCTGGTCCTGGTGAAGACTGAGGCCTAGCCAGTTCTGGGATGGTCTCCCACGCCCCGAGGGGAAGGGTTGACCCATTAATTACAGGGCTTGGGAAGCTCACCTGGGCCTCTACCTGTGCCACTGGCTGCAGGTGCCATCACCCACAGACGGTGACCAGGAACTGCCCATGGACTAGGAGCCAGGCCGCCTGCTGACTCGGATATCCTGTCCTGGCCAGAGGCAGATCTCACGGGGAGCACTGCTAGATGGAACCCAGGATGCCTAGTTACATTTGAATTCCAAAGAAATAGCAAATGATTGTTTAGTATAAGTATGTCTTACGCAGTATAGGGACATATTACAAATCCGCAGCATTTGGGACATACTTATACAAATGACAAACAGGCATTTGCTACTTCTCTGCAATTCAGATTAACTGGGCATTCTGCATAGTTTTACCTGTTTTTTTGTTTTGTTTTGTTTTTTGAGATGGAGTCTCACTCTGTTGCCCAGGCTGGAGTGCAGTGGCGCGATCTCGGCTCACTGCAGCTCTGCCTCCCAGATTCATGCCATTCTCCTGCCTCAGCCTCCCAAGTAGCTGGGACTACAGGCGCCCCCCACCATGCCCGGCTAATTTTTTGTATTTTTAGTAAAGATAGGGTTTCACTGTGTTAGCCAGGATGGTCTCCATCTCCTGATCTCATGATCCATCTGCCTCGGCCTCACAAAGTGCTGGGATTACAGGTGTGAGCCACCACGCCCGGCTGGCATCCTGCATAGTTATGTGCTAGATCCAGTAACACTCCCTAAAGCCTCCCTCTGCCCATGAGCTCACCCCGTTTCAGCTCCATCTTGGCAGCAGCAGAAACAAAGCGTTTGGCCAGGGTCAGGGCCAGGCCACTGAGCCAGGATTGGGGTTGGGGGTGTAACCTCAGGCAAGCCTCCTGTCCTCCTGGCCTCAGTTTCCCCATCTGCATAACTCAGCTGGAAGAATCCCGGCTGCATGGACCTTTTTTGAGGATAAAGCGTGTGATGTATGTGGGAAACATGTTTTGGAAATGGAAAGGTGTTATGGAAACATGAGTGACCGGAATTCGTCGTTAATGGGTAACGCAGACCAGTCAGTGGGGGCTGTTTACTGGCAACTGGGTTCCTGTTTTGGAGATTAGTTTTTTTCAATAAGCAACTTGCATTTGTTCCTGAAACATTAGAAAATGGACAGTAGCAAAAGGATGAAAAATTCCCTAATTACATCACTCAGAGACAACTATTTATAGCTTTAGTTTATTTTAATTTTTATTTTATTTTATTTTATTTTATTTTTTTGAGATGGAGTCTCACTCTGTTGACCAGGCTGGAGGGCAGTGGCATGATCTTGGCTCACTGCAGCCTCCACCTCCCGGGTTCAAATGATTCTCTTGCATCAGCCTCCCAAGTAGCTGGGATTACAGGCGCGAGCCACCATGCCTGGCTAATTTTTGTATTTTTAGTAGAGACAGGGTTTCGCTATGCTGGCCACGCTGGTCTCAAACTCCTAGCCTCAAGCGATCCACCTGCCTCAGCCTCCTAAAGTGCTGGGATTACAGGTGTGAGCCACCATGCCCAGCCTATAGCATTCTTTTTCCTTGGAAAACTTTTCCTCCAGGTGTGTGTGTATTTCTTTTTCTTTTTAACAAAATAAGTGGGATCAGAGTCTGCATTCTTTTAGGGAACCAGTTTTTCCTCCTCTGGCCACTTCATGTCTGAAGTTTCAGAGTACACCCAGAGGAAAAGCATCTTTCTTTCTGGTCCATGTGATTCCTGGGATATTGGCGGAGGTCCTATAAAACCATAGCCTGCCTGGCCTCCTCCTGCTATGCCTGCATAGATGCCTGGTTTACGTGAAAAAAAAATTGAGATACAGTTGTGACGAAGTTTAACATTTTAACTATTTTAAACTGTACACTTCAGTGGCATGTAGTGTTTTGCAATCATCACCAATATCTAGTTCTAGAATTTTTTTTTTTTTTCGAGACTGGTTCTCACTCTGTCACCCAGGCTGAAGTGCAGTGGCACCATCTCGGCTCACTGCAACCTCTGCCTCCCAGGTTCCAGTGATCCTTCCACCTCAGCCACCCAAGTAGCTGGGACTATAGCTGTGCGCCACCATGCCTGGCTAATTTTTGTATTTTTTTTTTTTTTTTTAATGTAGAGACAGGGTTTCACCATGGTACCCAGGCTGGTCTCAAACTCCCGACCTCAAGCAACCCACCTGCCTTGGCCTCCCAAAGTACTGGAATTACAGGCATGAGCCACTGCACCCAGCCCAGAACATTGTTATCACCCTAAAAAGAAACCTCATACTCTTGGGCAGTCACCCCCCAATCCTTTCAGCACGGATCCACTTTCTCTCTCTATGGATTTGCCTATTCTGGACATTTCATGCAAATGGAATCATACGATATGTGGCTTTCGGTGTCTGGTTTCATTTTACAAAATGTGTCTGAGGTCCCTGTGTATTGTGGAAAGCATCAATGCATCATTCCTTTTTATGGCCAAATCATTCAATTCTTTTATGGTCAGTACTCCTGGTAGAGATATATTACATTTTTGTCTATCCATTCATTCACTGATGGACATTTGAGTTATCCCTACCTTTTAACTATTGAGAATAGTGCTGCTATGAACATTCTCGTACAAGTTTTCACTTGAGTACTTTTTTTCAGTTTTTTTGTGTGTATACCTTGGGGTGGAACAGTAGCTATAGCATTTTGCGTTCCCACCAGCAACGTTTGAGGGTTTCAATTTCTTCACATCCTTCCCAGTATTTATTTTCCGTTAACTTTTTTTTTTTTTTTTTTTGAGACAGAGCTTTGCTCCTCTCCCATGCTGGAGAGCAGTGGCGCAAGCTCGGCTCCCTGCAACATCTGCCTCCCGGGTTCAAGCGATTCTCTTGCCTCAGCCTCCCGAGTAATTGGGTTTACAGGCATCTGCCACCATGCCAGGCTAATTTTTGTATGTATGTATGTATGTATGTATGTATGTATTTATTTATTTATTTATTTATTTATTAAAGCGCTGATCCTGTTTATTTGGCAGGAAAACGAGACAATCCAGCAGCCCAGGAGGGACAGGTGGACTTAATCCTCCTCCTCGTCGTCTCCAGCCCCGGCCCCACGCTGGCCCTCCTTGGCGTTCTTCCTCTTCACGCGGCCCGGGCGGCCACCCCCACAGGGAGAGCGCAGAGAGAAGTCGATGTGCTTCTGGGAATCCAGGCGGACAATGAAGGACGGGATGTTCACCACCTGCTTGCGGACCCTGATAGGGCGCTGGCGGATCAGCACGCGAGCGTGGTGGATGGACTTGGCCAAGCCCAGCCTGAACACCTGGGTCTGAAGGCGTCTCTCTAAGAAATCCTCTATCTTCAGGCCCAGGATGTAATCCAGCTTCATCTTGCCCTCATCCAGCACCCCAATGCGGACCAGCCGCCGCAGCAGGGCGTTGCCTTCGAACAGACGCCGTGGGTCCTTCTCATCAAGCGTCAGCAGTTCCCGGGCGGCCTTGTGGATCTTGGCCAGGGTAAATTTGACGCTCCAGACCTCACGTTTGTTCCGGAGCCCATACCCGCCGATCAGCTTCAGCTCTTGGTCGAGACGAGATTTCTCGAAGGGTCTCCGCGGGGTCACATAAGTTTTGCGACAAACCCAGCTCCGGGCCACTGGCATGTTGGCTCCGCTTCCCCGTCTCTATTTATTTTTTTTTGAGACAGAGTTTCGCTCTGTTGCCCAGGCTGGAGTGCAGTGGCGCGATCTCTGCTCACTGCAAGCTCCGCCTCCCGGGTTCACGCCATTCTCCTGCCTCAGCCTCCTGAGTAGCTGGGGCTACAGGCGCCAACCACCACGCCCGGCTAATTTTTTGTATTTTTAGTACAGACGGGCTTTCACCGTGTTAGCCAGGATGGTCTCGATCTCCTGACCTCGTGATCAACCCACCTCGGCTTCCCAAAGTGCTGGGATTACAGGCGTGAGCCACTGTGCCCGGCCAAAACTTTTTTTTTTTTGTAGCTATTATAGTGAGTATAAAGAGGTATCTTATTGTGGTTTTGATTTGTATTTCCTTGCTGACTAGTGATGTTGAACATCTTTTCATGTGCTTCTTGGCCATTTGTGTATTTTCTTTGGGGAAAGATCTATTCAAGTCCTTTGCCCTTTTTTTTTTTTTTTTTCTTTTGAGACAGGGTCTCACTGTGTCATCCAGGCTGGAGTGTAGTGACGTGATCTCTGCTCACTGCAGTGTTGACCTCCCAGGCTCAGGTGATCCTCCCACCTCACTTCCCAAGTAGCTGGGACCACAGGTGCCTGCTGCCACGCCTGGCTAATTTTTGTATTTTTGGTAGAGACGGGGTTTCAGCATGTTGGTCAGGCTGGTCTCAAACTCCTGACCTCCGGTGAGCCTCCCGCCTCAGCCTCCCAAAGTACTGGGAGTATAGGCGTGAGCCATTGCACCCAGCCCCAGTGCCCATTTTTAGACTAGGTTGTTTGTTGTTTTTTTATTGCTGAATTGTAAAAGTTCTTTATATAATCTGGATACTAGACCCTTATCAGATATATGGTTTGCAAACATTTTCTCCTCTTCTGTGGGTTACTCTCCTGATGGTGTCCTTGGGCGCACAAAAGTTTTCCATTCTGATGAAGTCCAATTTATTTATTTTTTATTTTATTGCTTGTGCATTTGTTTTCATATTTATAAAACAATTGTCAGATCCAAGGTCATGAAGATTTATGCTGTTGTTTCCTTCTAAGAGTTGTATGAGTCAACCTTTGTATATGATGTGAGGTAGAGATCCAACTTCATTCTTTTACATGTGGATATCCAGTTGTCCCAGCACCACTTGTCAAAAAGACTCTCAGCTGGGCATAGTGGCTCATGCCTGAAATCTCAGCACTTTGGGAGGCCAAGGTGGGCGGATCGCTTGAGGTCAGGAGTTTGAGACCAGCCTGTGGTGGTGCATGCCTGTAACTCCAGCTACCTGGGAGGCTGAGGCAAGAGAATTGCTTGAACTTGGGAAGTGAATGTTGCAGTGAGCCAAGATCACGCCACTGCGCTCCAACCTGGGTGATGGAGTGAGACTCTATCTCAAAAAAAAAAAAAAAAAAAAAAAGACTCTGCATTGAATGGTCTTGGCATTCATTGATCATAGATGTATGGTTTATATGTAGACTCCCAATTTTATTTCATTGATTTATATGTCTATTCTTATGCCAGAACCACATACTTTGATTACTGTACCTTTGTAGTAAGTTTTAAAATCAGAACGTGTGGGCCAGGTGCAGTGGCTCATACCTGTAGTCCCAGGACTTTGGGAGGTGGAGGTGGGAGGACTACTTGAACCCAGGAGTTCAATACCAGCCTGGGCAACATAGTGAGACAACATCTATACAAAAAATTTAAAAATTAGCCAGGCATGGTGGTGCGCACCTACAGTTCCAGCCACTCTGGAGGCTGAGGTGGGAGGGATTGCTTGAGTCCAGGAGTTTGAGGCTGCAGTGAGGTATGATGGCACTACTACACCCCAGAATGGGCAACAGACTAAGACTCTGTCTCAGAAACAAAGTGTAAAAAACAGAAACAGTGGCTCCTCCAACTTCGTTATTTTTCAAGATTGTTTTGGCTATTTGAAATCCCTTGCAATTCCATATTAATTTTAGGATCAGCTTGTCTATTTTTGCCAAAAAAGGCAACTGGAATTTTGATAGAGATTACATTGGACCTGGGTCGGGCACAGTGGCTCACACTTGAAATCCCAGCAATTTGGGAGGCCTAGGCAGGTGGATCACTTGAGTCCAGGAGTTCAAGACCAGCCTGGCCAACACGATGAAACTCTGTCTCTACTAAAAATACAAAAATTAGCCAGGCTTGGTGGTGCACGCCTGTAGTCCCAGCTACTCAGGAGGCTGAGGCAGGAGAATCACTTGAAACCAGGAGGCAGAGGTTGCGGTGAGCCAAGATCGTACCACTGCGCTCCAGCCTGGGCGACAGAACGAGACTCCATCTCAAAAACACAACAACAACGACAACAAAAACAGAGATTACATTGGACCTGTACATCAGTTTGGGAAGTATTGCCATTTGTGATCATTACTTTTACACATCAACGTGGCTAGCCTATAGTACCCATTTATTCAATTAAACACCAATCTAGATGTTGCTGTAAAAGTATTTTGCAGATGTGGTTTATTTTAGTTGACTTTAAGTAAAGGAGATGGTCTCCTTTACTTAATTCAATACTTTATCACAAAGTATTGAATATCTCATGTAATTTACTGAATACTATACTAAAAGTTAAAAACAATGTTGTAAGGGTACTTGAAGTACGGTTTCTTCTGAATGTGTATCACCATCATAAAGTCAAAAAATCATAATTGAGCCATCATTAAGTCTGGTACCATCTGTATATGTATATATCTCCTCTCTCTTTCTTTGAAAGATTTCTGACTGATATACCACTTTAACAATATTAAATCTTCTGGCCCATGAATGTCTTTCCATTTATTTAGGTTTTCTTTAATTTCTTTCAGCAATGTTTTGTAGTTTTCAGTGTATAGGTCTTGAACTTCCTTAGTTAAGCGTTTTCCTAAGTATTACATTCTCTCTCTCTGTCTCTTTTTTTTTTAGAGATGAGGTCTTGCTATGTTGCCCAGGCTAGATTCAAACTCTCATGCTCAAGGGGATCCTTCTGCCTCAGCCTCTTGAGTAGCTGGGACTACAGGTGTGTGCCACCACACCCAGCTTCTATCCTTTTGAGGCTATTGTAAATTGAGCCGTTTTCTTAATCTCATTTTTGGATTGCTCATTGCTAGTATATAGAAATGCAACTGGCTGGGCATGGTGCCTCACACTTGTAATCCCAGCACTTTGGAAGGCCCAGGCAGGAGGACGGCTTGAGCCCAGGAGTTTGAGGCCAGTCTGGGCAACATAGCAAAGCCCTATCTCTACAAAAAATTACAAAATATTAGCTGGGCACAGTGGTATATGCCTGTAGTCCCAGCTACTGAGGAGGCTGAGGTGGGAGGATCACCTGAGCTCAGGAGGTCAAGGCTGCAGTGAGCTATGATCGAGCCACTGTATTTCAGCCTGGGTGACAGAGACCCTGTCTCAAAAAAAAAAAAAAAAAAAGCAACTGATTTTTGTATGTTAATCTTAAATCCCACAACTTTGCTGAACTGGTTTATTAGCAATAATATGTATTTAGTACATTCTTTAGGGTTTTTACATATAGGATCATATCACCTGTGAATAGAGATAGCTTCACTTTATCCTTTTCAATCTGGTTGCTTTTATTTTTCTTGCCTAATGGCAATGGCCAGAACCTCCAGGACAATGTTGGACAGAGGTGGCCAGAGTGGGCATTTTGGCTTGTTCCTGTTCTTAGGGGGAAAACATCCAGTCTTTTACCATTAAGTATGTCATTAGCTGTGGGATTTTCATAGAAGCCCTAAGGTTGAGGAAGTTCCCTTCTATTTCTAGTTTGAGTATTTTTTTTTTTTAATCATGAAAGCATTATTGGATTTCTTCAAATGCTTTTTCTGTCTGTTGAGATGATCACGTGGCCCAGTATACTTTTATCCCCTGGTTGGAAGCCTTGGGTTGGAAATTCAATCTCTGTGGTTTTTTGGGGATCAAAGAAAAGAGTTACAGTCTTATAGCTCTCCCATAAATAATTGCAAGCTCACAGCCATGGTAAGTGTTTAGGATGGATAAAAACACAAAGCTGGCTCCTGTTGCTGCTCAGCAGTTGGGGAAAGAAAAACAAATGAAGATGTGGTAGTATTCAGTAAAGGACAGAAGAAAATTCAGGCTTACTACTGCTTTTTACAGGAAGGAAGGGAGGAAGGAAGGAAGGAAGGAGAAAAGGTTGGGAGGGAGGGAGAGACAGAAAGGAAGGAAGAAAAGCATTCATGCAGGGATGTTTCTTGAACATTATCTCAGAGATTTTCCCTAGGTGTTATGTCTCCCTAGCAATGGTCTGTGATATTCTGTCTTAATGTCAGTATAATAATTGGTACTTTTGCAAGCCTTGGTTGCATCCTGAGAATGGAGGAATGGCAGAGGTTGGGTGTAATCCAATTTCCTGTTCTTCTCTTCTCCCTCCCTCCCTTCCTTCTTTCCTTCTCTCTCTTTCTTTCTCTTTCTTTCTTTCTCTTTTTCTTTCTTTCTCTTTTTCTTTCTTTCTTTCTTTCTCTTTTTCTTTCTTTCTTTCTTTCTCTTCTTTCTTTCTTCCTTTCTTCCTTTCTTTTTCTTTTCCCTCTTTCCCTCTTTCTTTCTTTCTTGCTTGCTTGCTACAGTGCAGTGGCTCGATTATAGCTCACTACAGTCTCAACCTCCGGAGGTCAAGGAATCCTCCCGCCTCAGCCTCCTGAGTAGCTGGCACATGCCACCACTCCAGCACTTTATTATTATTTTTTAATTAAAAAAATTTTTATAGAGATGGAGTCTCACTGTGTTGTCCAGCCTGGCCTTGAACTCCTGGGCTCAAGAGATCCTCTGGCCGTGGCCTCCCAAAGTGCTGAGACTACAGGCAGGAGCCACTGCACCCGCCCCCTTCATATTTTAAAAGCAGTAAAATATTGCCCGCACTAATAACATCTACGTGGCAACCTCCTATGCTTGGGAGAACGTTGAAATCCCTTCCAACTTGGTAACTCGTCCACGGCCGAGGGTGGCCCGTCAGTGGACATGGCTCAAGGTGGCAAGAACTTGGGGCTGGGGACACTTTGCTGAGGGACCCGGGACAAGCCACACTCCCTATCTGGGCCTCACTATCTTTAGGACCTCGGGTAAACGCATGGGATTTGGGCACCGGAGGGTTCTAAGATCCAGGTCTTTGCCAGCATAGGGCTCGGAAGCTCCCTGTCCAAATGGCGTTTGTTTGTGGATGGCCACATCAGGGTTCTGCCCATCTCCTGGCTGTGTGTACTCTCAAAGCCAGGCATGCTTCTTAATTCCCTCTAATGATTTCCCAGACAGCCTGCTGGATCCAGGCTGCTGCTGTTATCACTGCAGCCGGCCGATGGGGCTCCAAGCAGAAGGGCAGACGGCACCCATTTAGGGGCGGATGTGGAAACAGGAGCTACTGATTTCCAGAGCTTTCTTTCAGTGATGGCTGAGAAAGGCCTACCTGGGGGCACGGACCACCCTGGGGGCACAAAGCTGAGAGGCAGCTGATAAGCCTTACCTAATACCTGTCCTGTGCTAAAAACTTTACCATCTTCCCAGTTAACTCCCAGTCGGTCTTAGGAGACAGGACCGCTATTGTGCCCATTTTGCAGACAGGAAGCCGAGCTCAGAGAGGGTGGGTAACTCGCCCGAAGGCACAGAGAGTGTCTTGGTTTGTCCGGACGCTTCTGTAGAGTTACAGGAAGAGAAGGGCCGCCCTCCAGAGGGCCGGGAGCACCCCAGCGCGGGTGCAGGGTCGAGGTTGGTGGTCCTGCCGCCTGGAAGTGGTGGAGCGGCGGGGGGGGGGGGGGGGGGTGGCAAGTGGGGAGAGCCGCGAGCGGCAAATCCGGAGGGAGGGTCAGGCTGGCACCGAGAGGCAGGGGCAGGATAGGAGAGTGGGGGAGACACCAGTTCCGCGTCAGGGTCTCGGGGGTAAGCCTGGGGAGCTCTGGGGTGGCGAGCGAGCGGGGTGTGGGGTGGAGCCTGGGGGCGATCGGAGTGAGGCGGGGAGCCGGCGGTGGTCTCGCCTGGGGCCCAGGTGCGGGCCGCGGGGGCGGGAGAAGCCGGAAGCCCAAGCCGGCCGCGCTCCGCCCCGGCGGGTCCAGCCCCCGCCCCCGTCCCCGCCGCCCGGCCCTTTTCCCGGGGCGCCCGCGCGGCCAGCTCAGACCTCCCGGCTCGGCAGGCGGCGCGGGCGGCGGTGAGTGCGGTGCGGGGACGCCGGGGCGCTGGGGGCAGCGGGAGACAGCGGGGGGCCCGTGGCGCCAGCACCTGCTGGGGGCCCCGGGCACTGAGCCCTTGGCTGGGGGCTCCTGGGAGGCCGGGGGGCGCCGGGCGGGTCGCGGGCACCGAGGAGCGGCGGAGGGCGTGGGGGCCCGGCCGGGGCGGGGTCCGGCCTCCCAGCGCTGGTCCCGGCCGCGTCTCCGGTTGGGTTCAGTTCTTGTGTCCCGGAGTGGCCCGATCGCGCGTGGCGGGGTCGTCCGGCCCCCACCCGAACGAGCGCCCCTCGAGGCCCGCCGCGTCCCCCTCCCCGGAGAGGACGGCCCCTGGGCTTTTTAGAAAAAGGCGCGATTCGCTCTAGTGACTCAGGTTGAGATTTCCAGAAATATCCCCCGGGGGTTCAGAAACAAAACAAAAACAAACAAAAAAACCCCAACGAATTCCCAAATGCTGTTTGCCAAACATTTGACTTCTAGGGGCGCGGGTACCCGCGTTTCTCCCCCTGCCCCCGCGAGTTCGCGCAAGATCCGGGACGGACACCCGAAGCCCCTGGGAGACCCTGGGAAGGTGAAAATCAGAGCGCGAAGCGGGCCTTGGCCCCCAGGCCTGACCCCTCCCCGCGGGGTAAGGTGGGCACCCCGCGAGCGCAGGGGTTCTCTCACTGCTGATGGCACCCAGCTCTGGGCCCAGACGCCGCTCACCGTCCACCGCCGGTGCCGGGTAGGTGCTGGCGGGACCAGCTGGTGACTGGTGGCAGAAGTGGACCTCGCCCCTCCCTGCCAAGCTAGGCAAATACCCTCTCCGCTCTGGTTTGCAGGTCACTGTGGATCTAGGTGGTCAGTTGGTGGTGTGCCCGAAGCTCTTCGAGGTCAGGGAGAGGAGGTGATAGGGGAAAGGTGTGTGTTCTGGAAGGGCCAGTCATGCTTCAGGGACCAGGCTAGTTGGACCTTCACTGGTTTTCTACTTCCCGACAGTGCAGCTGATGTCACTGGCTGATGGACTTAGCAGTGGTCACTGGGAAATCTACAGTTTGTGGAAGCCACGGGGTCTTCCAAGATCCTACCAATCTTCCCAAAGAGGATACCTCCCTCCCCTTGGCCTGGTGCACTGGTGCTGGTTCAAAGACTGTCTGAAGCCCAGCTTGGGGTCCTCTTTAGGAAAGCCATGATTTGCCTTAATGTGTGCTTGGCTGCCTCATCTGCCCTCTCACCCCCTGCCTTCTCAGAGTGATTGTTTTTCAGACTTCCTATTTAGGACTAACCCAGATGCCTGCAGAGAGAAGTGCAAGCTGGTATCTGGAATTCCACCAGTGTTTTGGTTTTATCAGTTGGAGCAGGATCTAGATGGCATGTGACTTGCTTTACCTGGCATAGAGTAACACCCATGTTGCACTTGGCTTTCTTCTCCACCAGCCCTTGCTCTGGGAACTAAATGTGCACCAAACTCTCTAAGAAACATTTAATTGTAATCTACCATGAGGGAGGCCCATCTCCCTCTTTCCCGTTACTTTAAGGCATGAATAATTGATGCATTTATTCACATTTGAGAAAGTATCTTGTAATGTTTTCACAGATTAAGTGACTGGGTGATTGATCTAAGACGTAGGATCAATTTCTTTGTTTTTTTTTTTTTTTTTTTTTGAGACAGTCTCACTCTGTTGCCCAGGCTGGAGTGCAGTGGTGCGATCTCGGCTCACTGCAACCTCTAACCCTCCCCACCCCGCCTCAACCCCCTGCCGGAGTTCAAGCAATTCTAGTGTCTCAACCTCCCAAGTAGCTGGGATTACAGTTGGGTGCCACCACGCTTAGGTAATTTTTGCATTTTTAGTTGAGACAGGGTTTTGCCATGTTGGCCAGGCTGTTTTCGAACTTCTGACCTCTAGTGATCCACCTGCCTCGGCCTCCCAAAATGCTGGGATCACAGGTGTGAACTGCCTCACCTGGCCCATTTCTTAAGTCTCTAAAATAGTAGATTGAAGTGTAATTCACTGTCTTTGGGGAATACATTTCCCTTTGTTACTTTCGTTCCTTTTATGGGCAGGCTGTTGAGAAATAAAGCGCTACCCTTGCTGTGTAAAGGATGCAGAAGAATGGCTCCTGGTCCTGAGGGGTTTATGCTATGGGTAGAAAGTAGAAATACACACTGGCGAAAAAGCTGGTGCTTGCTAATGCCCTTGTAACTCCAGAAAGGGCTTGAGAACAGTGGAAAGGAGGCAGCCAAGTTAGAGAAAGTTTCATGGAAAAACTGAGGCCTGAGCACATGTGGCAGAAGGAACATGAGGACATAGTTCAAACAAACAGGAGGGTCTCAGCAGAGCTGTGGAGGAGGTACAGACAAACCCAGGTGGTTGAAGACAGTAAATGGAAAATCCACTGAGAGGAAGGAGCTGGAAGGCGTTTCCAGCCTAAGTTAATTTTCAAGAAAATAAACAGTGCATATTTTGCCGACATTACCCATCCTCACTGCTCAGAGGTGTATAATAGCACTTTGAGAATGCGCTGGTGCCGTTTTGTGACTTAAACTTCTCCCACTGAAGAGGAATTTCCCCAGAGCTACAGTGAGGGTGGAAAAAAGAGGATCTGCAAGAGGAAGTCCTGTATTCTTGGCACTGTGACTTGTCCTCTATTTGTTTTCGCTTTTACAGCAGTGAAAATAGCCCCATGGGTGAGGCGGTCTATCAGGTAAATAGACTTCCTTAGTTCTGTGTTTCTTTAGCACACACATTTTTGACGTCTCCCGGGTCCGTTTGGCCACCCATGATCTGTTCTGAACTTGATTGATGTTTACTTGCCTAAGAATTGTTATTTGAGGTCAAGTGGCATTTTCCAGGGTCCTCATAATTTCATCTTGTTGTTTGAGCCTGTGTGGATTGACACTCTGGACACAGGTGACAACAGCTTTGTAGCTAATGAAGTTGTCCCTTGGCTGCAGGTTATTTCAGTAGAAGAATTGTGTAATTTCTTAGAGCTTAAGGCATGGACACAAGAAAGGAACCATTCTGGACGGTGTCTATATGATGGTAATTCTCTGCTCACCTCGTAGTAGGTAGGAGTTTATATACCAGGATCCAAAGCTGGAGGCTTCAGAGAAAATAATGTTGGAGAATTTAAGCTATTTAGCTCATGGAGCCTTAGAATTAATTGACAGTGTGCCTCAGGTAAGTTTAAGAGCTTAATGATGACTTGCCTTAAACTTGAATCCATGAGGTTATTCCTAGATGATGCACTGATAGTTCGAAATTTTTTATTAAAAAATATTAAAGTGTGGAAGATAAAGAAGAAAGGCATAATCTCATAGAATGAAACAGCTACCACTGGCTGTCCTTATCGGGCGGCTTCTGTCTTTTGTCTTTGTGCCTGTTTTCTATGAAATTGTCATCAGCGTTCATACAGTTTTGTATCCTAATGCAGTCTCAGTCTTATTAATGATCTCCTTGCACTGTTTGATGAGAAATTGTCATTCACGTGGAAACTGGGGATGTGGTTTCACCAGGAGTCCAGAGGAAAACTGCCCACTCTGATTGTGGGGGAGCAGCCCAACTCCCCGATGGAAGCATTTTCCATTCCACAAATCACTGTGATTTGTCATTACGCCATGCTTGAACCTGGCTTTAAGATTGTGGTAACTTTATCTTTGACTTGTGGGACATACCACCCTGCAGAAACAGCCTGAACTCAGAAGATGGAATTGGCACACATTTCTCTAAAATATTTCCCTCTGAGCTTCTGTACTTTTACTGAGGTCTACTGAAACTGGAATTTGTTTGGGATCAAATAACCGAAGGCCAATTTCTCGCTTCCTTTCCCAAAGAGCTGGAGGTCTGCGTTTCCCCTTTTGTCTGAATCCTTCCTGCTTAACCATTTATGGCTTAAGACGCACCATTCACCTTGAACATTTTCAGGAATGACAGACAGGTTAAATTCCATGACAACAAAAACCATATTGCAGAATTGTTGTAGCTTAAAATCTGCCAGGTGACCCTCCTTAGTTTAATAATTTTAAGCAATATTCAATTTAATAAGTGTACAATTTGGATAGTTCCTGAAAGTTGATTATAGTCAGGATCCACTGTGCTCACATTATTGGAAATAACGTTTTTCTCCAGAGACCCTAAAAGACCAGACCTTTTTGACCCTCGCAGCTGGTTCTCTTTCTTGTTTACAAACTAGTCTATTTTCTTAGGAGACCTGACAATTTGCATGTGAGTGCCCTTCTTTTGCCTAAGGAATCCGTTTTTTATTCTGGGGTCATTTCTGCGATATACATATTCATGGGCCTAGCTTAGTGTTTCTTTTCTGGGGGCTGGGAGATGGAGACCAGAAAAGAATTGAATATTTCTCCTTTTTCTTCCTGGAAGAATCGATCTTCGAGGATTAAGTTGGTAGTTAAAAAGCCGCTTTATCTTTCTGAAGGCCTTGCCCTTTTATGTCTTGATCTGATACCCAAATGTAGAAAACAGTTCTATACACAGCTTGAGGATATATTTTTAGAAGAGTTTACCACCCACGTGTGGCTAAAGCTTTGTGGGGAGTTCTTTTCTTTTTTTTTTCCGTTGTGAGTGAAATAGATATTTCACTATATCTTGCTCTTGTTTTCAAACCCTTTAAAAAGCCATGGACCATTTTCTCTTTTATTTTTAGTTGACACATAATAATCATACACATTTATGGGATAAAGAGTGATATTTTCTTACATGTCTCCAGTGTGTAATTGATCAAAGGGTAATTGGCATGTTCATCACCTCAAACACTTATCGTTTCTTTGTGTTGTGAGCATTCAGAATTCTCTCTTCTAGCTATTTGAAAATATACACTGAATGATTGTTAACCATATTCATCCTACAGTTCTACAGAACAGTAGAACTTATTCCTCCCATTGAACTGTAACTTCGTACCTATTAACCAACCTCTCTCTAGCCTCTCTTCCCCTCCCCTTTGTAACCTCCAGTAACCACAGTTCTTTGCTTCTGTGAGCTCAATTTTGTTGTCCTTCCTTTGTAGAAGTTGTGAAATACCTTTCGAGGGGAGTGCAGACTTGTGGTCAGGTGTAAATATGCATTCAGCTGGGCAGAGTTTGGGAGATTCCTTTAAAACCTGTTCTTTTGCTGAAATTCTAGGTATCTTTTTATTTTATTTTATTTTTTATTTTTCACCTCATCAGTTAGAAGTATCAGAAATTCTCCTTTTCCCCCCACTTAATCTTTGGCATTTAACCAAAATATACTTTATTTATTTATATATTTTTTGAGATAGGGCCTTGTTCTTTTGGCCAGGCTGGAGTACAGTGGCGTGATCACAGCTCCATGCAGCCTCAACCTCCCTCTCGAGCTCAAGCCATCCTTCCACCTCAGCCACCACACTAATTTTAGTGGTTTTTTTTGTAGAGACAGGGTTTCGCCATGTTGCCCAGGCTGGTCTCAAACTCTTGGAGTCAAGTGATCCATCCATCTTGGCCTCTCAAAGTATTGCCATTACAGGCATGAGCCTCACCCCAAAGCACTCAAATTTTGTTTTTTTAAATTGAACTTGAGTGCTTTGGGGTAAGACCTGCCTATTCTATTTCACCTTATAGTTTTTCTTACTCTTGGCCTATGTAGGGGAGAGAGAAGACTTTCTTTCTGCCTTCTGAAGGTACCATAATTGAGTCTATGAAATAAACCGATGATAGGTTAATGGACGAAAATACATACAAATTTATTCCATGCATAAATGTGGGAGTCCCACAGAAAGTGAAACTCAAAGCAAGGTCAGATAATTGAAGTTTATATAGTGTGCCTGAGCTACAAAAAAGCAGTAAGGGGCTGGGTGTGGTGGCTCATGCCTGTAATCCCAGCACTCTGGGAGGACAAGGCAGGAGGATTGCTTAAGCCCAGGAGATCAAGATCAGCCTGGGCAACATAGCAAACCCCTGTCTCTACAGAAAATACAAAAATTAGCCTGGCATGGTGGCGCATGCCTGTGGTCCCAGCCACTCTGGAGGCTGAGGCAAGAGGATCGCTTAAGCCTGGGAGGTTGTGGCTGCAGTGAGCCAAGATAGCGCCACTGCACTCCAGCTGAGTGACAGACCAAGACCCTGTCTCAAAATAAAAAAGAAAAAGGAATAGGGGCTTGGGGCTTCTGGAGGCAGGTGGTGATAGGTTATGGAAGGGTAAGGGGAGGAAATGTATGGTGAACAAAGGTTGCCTTTTTATGCAGATAAAAAGTCTCTTGAATGATGAAAATTGTCTCAGAGTAGCCTCAGAAGAACAGGTGATGGCTTGTGACCAGGTGTCAGCCTTCAGTCTCCGCTCCTAAGTTAAGATCTTCCAGCCGGGCACGGTGGCTCATGCCTGTAATCCCAGCACTTTGGGAGGCCAAGGTGGGTGGATCATGAGGTCAGGAGTTCAAGACCAGCCTAGCCAACATGGTGAAACCCTGTCTCTACTAAAAATACAAAAATTAGCCAGGTGTGGTGGTAGGCATCTGTAATCCCAGCTACTCAGGAGGCTGAGGCAGGAGAATCGCTTGAACCTGGGAGGCGGAGGTTGCAGTGAGCTGAGATCACACCACTGCACTTCAGCCTGGGCCACAGAATGAGACTCTGTCTCAAAAAAAAAAAAAAAAAAAAAAAAAAACTTCCCTGGCTGATGAGGGTCCTATGATAGTCACTTTCGTTTACACAGATCAAGTATCTCTTCTCTGAAATGCTTGGGACCGGAAGTGTTTCAGATTTTGGATTTTTTTTTTCAGATTTTGAAATATTGCATTCTACTTATTGGTTCAGCATCTCTAATCCAAAAATCCAAAATCCAGAATGCTCCAATGAATATTTCCTTTGAGCATCATGTCTGTGTTCACAACGTTTCAGATTTTGGATTTTCACATTTGGGATAATCAACCTGTAGATTTCAGTTTATTGTATCAAAGGACAGCTTTTCAGAGCTACTCCTGTGTCTGCAGTTTCTCAGAATAATCAGCTCGAAATATGCCAAAGAAATAGATCCTGAGGTGACATATTCTAGTCTCCTACAGTCATATTTTGGGGTGGTGTGTCCTGAGCCCCATCACCTATTTGACTCATTTATAAGTGTGATCCCTGAAGGTATTTAAATAAACTTTTAATTTTGGCATAATTTTTGATTTGCAAGAAAGTTGTGAAGTTAGTACAGGGAGTTCCTCACCCATTTCTTGGTTCTCTCCATTATTAACATCTTACATCACACAGTATATTTGTCAAACCAAGAAATTGATGAGGGTGTGTTATTGTTCACCAAACTCCAGACTTTATTTGGAGTTCCCAGTTCTCCCACTGATGTCCTTTTTTCTGGGCCAGGGTCCTAACCCAGGGTACCACATTGCATTGATATATTTTATTTTATTTTTTTGAGACAGAGTTTTGTTCTTGTTGCCCAGGCTGCAGTGCAATGGCACAATCTCAGCTAACTACAACCTTGGCCTCCCGGGTTCAAGCAACTCTCCTGCCTCAGCCTCCCGAGTAGCTGGGATTACAGGCACGCACCACCACACCCAGCTAATTTTTGTATTTTTAGTAGAGATGGGGTTTCTCCATGTTGGCCAGGCTGGTCTCGACCTCCCGACCTCAGGTGACCCACCTGCCTCGGCCTCCCAAAGTGCTGGGATTACAGGCATGAGCCACTGTGCCTGGCCCCACATTGCATTTAGTCATCTTGTCTCCTCAGCCAGCCTGGCTATGTTAGTTTCTCAGTCTTGCTTTGTTTTTCATAACCTTGACACTTTTTGAAGATCAGGGATTCTGTAGAATTTCCCTCAAATCAGGGTTGTCTGATATTTTTCTCATGATTACACTGGGGTTGTGGGTTCTGGGAGGAGAAGACCACGGAGGTGAAGTGTCCTTCTCATCCTGTCACATGAGAGGGCACATGATATGCACATGACATTCCAGATGTTAATATCAAGGGAGAGAGTAAAGTATTCCTGATGTTAATTAATATCAAGAGAGAGAGTGAAAAGGAGGTATTTGCCAGATTTTCTCACTTGTAGTTTACTCTCTTTCCCTTTTCATAGACGGAGTTTTGCTCTTGTTGCCCAGGCTAGGGTGCAATGGTGCGATCTTGGCTCGCTGCAACCTCTGTCTCCTGGGTTCAAGCAATTCTCCTGCCTCAGCCTACTGAGTAGCTGGGATTACAGGCATGTGCCTGTATATAGACATGTTTCCCCATGTTGGCCAGGCTGGTCTCGAACTCCCGACCTCAGGTGGTCCACTCGCCTTGGTCTCCCAAAGTGCGGGGATTACAGGCATGAGCCACCACGCCTGGCAACTCTGTTCTTTGAAAGAGAGTCATGGAGTCCAGCCCGCACACAGGAGAGGAAAGGGAGAGATTAAGTTCCACCTCCTGCCGGGTGCCATGGCTCATGCCTGTAATCCCGGCACTTTTGGAGGCTGAGGCTGGTGGATTACTTGAACCCACGAGTTTAAGACCAGCCTGAGCAACATATTGAGACCCTCATCTCTACAGAAAGTTAAAAAAAAAATCGCTAGGTGTGGTGGTGCACACCTGTAGCCCCAGCTACTCAGGAGGCTGAGGTGGGAGGATCACTTGAGCCCAGGAGTTGAAGGCTGCAGTGAGTTACGATCAAGCCACTGCATGCCAGCCTGGAAATAGTGGAATGAGCAAGACCCCATCTCTACAAAAAATAGAAAATTAGCTGGGCTTGTTGATGCACACCTGCAGTCACAACTACTCGAGAGGCTGAGGGAGGAGGATCGCTTGAGCCCAGGAGGCTGAGGCCATAGTAAGCTATGATGGTGCCACTGCACTCCAGCCTGGGTGACAGAGTGAGACCCTGTCTCAAAAAAAAGAAAATAAAATAAAAGTACATCCCCTGGAGGGGGAGTATCTACTCATACTATTTGGAATTTGTCAGTGAGGAAGATTTGTCTTTTCTTCTTTAAAAAATAGACACTTCTGGCTGGGTGTGGTGGCTTACACCTGTAATCCCAGCACTTCGGGAGGCTGAGGTGGGTGGATCACTTGAGGTCAGGAGTTTGAGACCAACCTAGCCAGCATGGTGAAACCTCATCTCTACTAAAAGTACAAAAACTAGCTGGGCGTGGTGGTGGGTGCCTGTAATCTCGGCTACTCGGGAGGCTGAGGCAGGAGAATTGCTTGAACTTGGGAGGTGGAGGTTGCAGTGAGCCGAGATTGTGCCACTGCACTCCAGCCTGGGCAACAGAGGGAGACTCCGTCTCAAAAAAAAAAAATAGACACTTCTAATGAGCTGATGCCATAGATACCCTGTCATAGATGGGATAGATGTGCCATATGGGCACAGGAGACCTCAGCTGTGCAAGGATGTCAGATGCACGTGGCTTTCTCAAGACCTGGTGGGGAAATATAGATCACATCCCTTCCCCTGGGGTGGGCAGAGGGTAACATAATATGGTCCAGTTAGGGAAATATTAATAGAACCTAACTTGCAGACAGGAAGCAATTAGGATGCAGGAGGAAGGCATATGTCATCAAGGGCTAGATCATGTGGTGTCAGCCAGGGGATGTGAAACAGGCATGAAAAGCACGTGACAGGCAATGTCTGCCACCACCCTGTTCCCACATTATCCGTAAGTCTTGCTACAGGCAAGACTGCTGTTTTCTGGAATTTTCAGACAGTTAGACTACCTGCAGTCATCTGGAATTTGGCCAGAACAAAGGAAGTAAGCAAATAGAAGACTCCCAAATAAGGTATATATTTATCATCAAAGCAGATGCCCAAGCCTGTTTACCTCACTCAGAGGAGGCGCCCAAGGCAACTGTGAACTCTTACTTTACACAGAGTCCTTGCACGCTCGGTTCTGCTGGTGTCCAAGTCCTCAGAGGCTTTGAAGCAGCAAATTGTGTTGGTGGGATGGAGCTGCCATTAGCCCCATGTTGGACTGTTGGCAGCCTGGGACAGTGTAGAACCACAGATGTAGACACAAGCATTTTTCCTTTCCTTTCTCTTTTTCTCTTTCTCTCTCTTTTTTTTTTTTTTTTTTTTCAGATTGTAAGAAAGCAGAGAGGAATATGGGAATTTATTTATTTATTTACTTATTTTTTTTATTTTGAGACGGTGTCTTGCTCTGTTGCCTAGGCTGGAATACAGTGGTGCGATCTCAGCTCACTGCAACCTCCACCTCCCAGGTTCAAGCAATTATCATGCCTTAGCCTCTTGAGTAACTGGGACTACAGGCATGCACCACCTTGCCCAGCTAATTTTTGTATTTTTAGTAGAGATGGGGTTTCACCATGTTGGCCAGGCTGGTCTCGAACTCCTGACCTCAAGTGATTCACCCACCTCGGCCTCCCAAAGCACTGGGATTACAGGCATGAGCCACCGTGCCCAGCTGGGATTGATTTTAGAAAAAGATTAAGGCTGGGTGCAGTGGCTTATGCCTGTAACGCTTTGGGAGGATCACTTGAGGCCAGCCTGGGCAACATAGTGAGACCCCGTCTCTACAAAAAATTAAAAATTAAAAAACTAGCTAATCATGGTGGCGTGTGCCTGGAGTCCCAGCTGCTCGAGAGGCTGAAGTGGGAGGATCACTCGAACCCAGGAGTTCGAGGCTGTAGTAAGCTATGATTGCGCCACTGCACTGCAGCCTTGGCAACACAGTGAGACCCTGATTGTAAAACAAAGTTCGGTTTAAGAAAGAAAAAAGAAAAGAAAAAGGTTAAGATACTTTTTTCGGGGGAATGTTTACAGAGGCTATGGGTCAGAATGAAGCAACACCAGAAGCTATGGAGACTGGGGTTTCTGCTGTATTTCAACGTGGTTTTTTGTGTTCTCGGGACAAGACACCCTTGGCCATGGGCCGTGAGACCTTTGATGTGTGTTTACGCTGACGGCGAGTTGTTGGGATGGCTTCTGCGGTGGGTGGTTCTCTTGGTATTCTCGGTTTTGAAGCTTATTTTTAGACTCTGAACTCTCCTTCTTGGCAGGAGTTGAATCCCTCTGGGGGTTTTCAAGTTGTTCTTGGGCTGCTGGTTTTTGAAATAGAAGCCCCTTTGGTGGGGTCCCCCATAAACCCAGGCGCTGGTGCCCACCTTGTGGTGTAAAGGCTCCTGTAACAAGACCTTACTCTCCTGGTCCTGCACTGCTCACCTGCCCCACGGGACACAGGTACATGGCTTCTGGGTGTCTGTCCCCGCTGTACCCAGATCTGCCCCCTTGCCCTTGTCCCCAGATCCTCCACTCGCTCCTAGGAACCGTACCCCTCCCCCTCAAAAAAAGAAAGTATACCCAGTCTCCCCTTCATATCTCTCCCACATCTGCCCCTGTTGGTTGACTTTGCCTCCCTATATAGGTCCCATAAGGCCGGCAAGGGAGGGTCCACATCTCCTAATCCCTTGTCCACCATTGGTCTTTAGAACCCCCTGGAGGAAAACTGGATCATAGTGCAACATGAAAAAAAAGAACTTTAGGCCGAGTGCAGTGGCTCACGCCTGTAATGCCAGCACTTTGGGAGGCTGAGGTGGGCGGATCACTTGAGGTCAGGAGTCGAGACCAGCCTGGCCAACATGGTGAAACCCTGTCTCTACTAAAAATAAAAAAATTAGCTGAGCGTGGTGGCATGCACCTGTCATCCCAGCTATTTGGGAGGCTGAGGCAGGAGAATCGCTTGAACCCAGGAGGCAGAGGTTACAGTGAGCCAAGGTCACGTGGTGGCATGCACCTGTCATCCCAGCTATTTGGGAGGCTGAGGCAGGAGAATCGCTTGAACCCGGGAGGCAGAGGTTACAGTGAGCCAAGGTCACGCCACTGCATTCCAGCCTGGGCCACAGAATAAGACTGTCTGAAAAAAGAGAAAAAAGAACTTTATATTGACAAATAGGATGTTGTTAGTGCAAATTTTGGGGTTGATATAGTGGGAGTGGTAAAGGGAACATCTTCTTACCAAATAGAAATAATTAGAAGCTTTAATCACTCTGCAAACAGGGAAGGTCCCAGGGCCAGGTGCTGGGCAGGAACCCAAAGGGCTGTGATGACATCACCTTTACCCAGAGGCGGGAAGGACCTGGGACAGAGGCCTGAGGGGAGCAGAGACAGGTTTGCAGAGGAGACTTTCTTTTTTAATTAAAAAAGTATGTATTTTGTAAATATGTAATGTTACTATGGCTCAAGATACGGAAGACCAGCAAGGGTGTAAAAGTGACCAGTGTTTGTCGCACCCCATCCCCTAGTCCACCTGGTTCCCCTCCCTACAAACACCGACTGTTAAGTTTCTTATGTATGCCTTTGGAGACATTTTATGCATATTATACGAAGAAATACTAGGCCAGGCGTGATGGCTCATGCCTGTAATCCCAGCGCTTTCAGAGTCCAAGGTGGGAGGATTGTTTGAGACAAGCTTGGTCAACACAGTGAGACCCCGTCCCTCCAAAAAATAAAAAAATTAGCTGGGTGTGGTGGTGCACACCTGTAGTCCTAGTTGCTCTGGAAGCTGAGGCAGGAGGGTCGCTTGAGCCTGGGAGCTCCAGACTGCAATGAGCCGTGATCATGCCACTGCCCTCCAGCCTGGGCAACCCAGTGAGAACCTGTCTTTAAAAAACCCAGTGAGAACCTGTCTTTAAAAAAAACAAAAAAAAAAAAACAAAAAAAAAGCCGGGCACCTTGGCTCATGCCTGTAATCCCAGCACTTTGGGAGGCCGAGGCGGGAGGATCACTTGAGGTCAGGAGTTCGAGACCAGCCTGGCCAACATGGTGAAACCCCGTCTCTACTAAAAAGACAAAAATTAGCTGGGTGTGGTGGTGGGCGCCTGTAATCCCAGCTATTTGGGAGGGTGAGGCAGGAGAGGTGCTTGAAACTGAGAAGCAGAGGTTGTTGCGGTGAGCCGAGATCACGCCACTGCACTCCAGCCTGGGCAACAGAGCAAGACTCCTAAAAAAAAAAAAAAAAAAAAAAAAAAAGTATATCTTCTTCTCTCACCATACACAAATGGTGGCACACTACAAACACTCTCCTGCCTCATTAAACGTGATAGTATATCTTGGTGGTGATTGCCAAATAAAACTCTTCCTCGTTTCAGTACCTTGTGGGGAGGGACCATCCTTGATTGGTACCCTTGCCTTGCTGGCGGACTAGGCTTCTGCTGTTACCCGCAACGCTGTACTGAATACCCCATGTGCTTGTCATTTTGTCATTTCAGCTACATGTGTGGGTTATTGCCAGCACACATTTCTAGAGGAAGAGTTGCTGGACTTGTGCATATTAAATTTGGTTGGCTGTTTCTGTTGCAGGAGCCTCAGTTTATCCATACTCAGGCTAGCTCTGTGTGTGTGTTACCAACATTTTGCTCTTTGCCCGGTGGATGGGTGAAAAATGGTATCATGATATCATGGCATCGGTTATGGGGTTTAAAAAAATCTTTTATGGCTGGGTGCAGTGGCTCACTCCTGTAACCCCTGGCCTTTGGGAGGCCGAGGCAGGTGGATCGCTTGAGGTCAGGAGTTTGGGACCAGCCTGGGCAACATAGCGAGACCCCATCTCTACCAAAAATACAAAAAGTTAGCCAGGCATGGTGGTGCATGCCTGTAGTCCCAGCTACTCAGGGGGCTGAGGCATGAGAATTGCTTGAACCCAGGAGGCGGAGGTTGCAGTGAGCTGAGATTGCACCACTGCATGCCAGCTTGGGTGACAGAGTGAGACCCTGTCTCAAAAAAAAAAAAGAGCATGAGGTGTGCAGAAAATTGGTACAATTAATACAGAGAGCTCCCATTTACTGTCACCCAGCATCTACTTCCCTGTGGGACACTGGCCACAACTGCTTCTCTGACACCGCTGTGTTACTGTTTACCAAAGTCCAGGCTTTATTTGGACATCACCAGTTTTTCCAACTAAGGCTTTTCTGTGCCGGGGTTCTACGTCGTATTCAGTTGTCACCTCTCTATTCAATCTCCTCTGGTCTCTGACAGTTTCTTGGACTTTCCTGTTTTCTGTGACCTTGACAGTTTTGAGGAGCGCTGGCCTGGTGCCCTGTGGCTGGTTTTCTCATGACTACGTGGGGCTGCGGGTTTAGGGGAGGAAGGCCACAGAGACCCTTCTCACCTCGTCCCGTCAGTCAGCAGGTGTGTGATGTCCCGTCAGCAGGTGTGTGATGTCATGTGACTTCTCGCTGACGATATTCAGCCCGATCATCTGTCTCTGTGTGGTTTTATCTGCATCTCCCTGCTTTTGAGGAGGACTGGAGCATCACCTCATGCATGAGGACTCGGCGTGTTGTCTAGGGGAGGGCTGTGGTCAGCTTGATGCGTTTGAGGTTGAGGGGTGGGGGGAACCACAAGGGCTTCGTGCAGACTCTGCATCCCTGGGGAGCAGGAAGGGAACAGGAAGTGACTTGACGTGGAAGGTGGATTTGGAGGAGAGGCAGGTCACTGGAGGGGCTGAGGACCCAGGCTCAGGCAGGAGGGGGATTTTGTTTTGATCTGTTTATTTATTTATTTTTTTTGAGATAGGGTCTTGCTCTTTCACCTAGGCAGGAGTGCAGTGGCGTGATCACAGCTCACTGCAGCCTCAAACTCCTGGGCTCAAGTGATTCTCCCACCTTAGCCCGGTGAGTAGCTGGGACTACAGGTGCACACCACCATGCCTGGCTAATTAAAAAGAGTTTTGCCATTTTGCTCAGGCTGGTCTTGAACTCCTGGATTCAAGTGATCTTCCCGCCTCACCTCCCAAAGTGCTGGGACTACAGGCATGAGCCACCGTGCCCGGAAAGATTAAACCATTTAGGAGACCTCAGGAAAGGAGCCAGCCGAGAGGGCATGATTGGCAAGAGGGGACATTGAGCACAGTCCCTCCCAGAAAGCATAGGGCCCACTCCCACCTAGAGATGGCCACATTCACCAGATTAAAGTGAAGTCGGAGCCAGAGGAGGAGGGCTGCTTCTGAGCCCAGGGCAGGCGGACAGATGCCTGGGGGTTAAGGTGGGAGGTTGAGGGGGTCTGATCTCTGCCTGGTGCCCCCTGCTGTGGGAAGGGGAAGAGTGCCCATTGAGAATCTGCAGGGCCAGTGGGGAATCTGGGCAACCCAGCTATGAGGGTGGATGGATAAGTTTTCTAACGCGTTACCCCGAACTCAGTGGCTTAGGTAACGTGAATGTAGTATCTTCCAGTTCTGGAGCCTGAAGTCTGCAGTGGGCTTCACCAGATTAAAATCAATGTGTCGACTGGGCGCAGTGGCTCACGCCTGTAATCCCAGCACTTTGGGAGGCCGAGGCAGGCGAATCACCTGAGGTCAAGAGTTTGAGACCAGCCTGGTCAACAGAGTGAAACTCCATCTCTACTAAAATACAAAAATTGGCCAGGCATGGTGTTGGGTGCCTGTAATCCCAGCTACTCAGAAGGCTGGGGCAGGAGAATCGCTTGAACCCGGGAGGAGGAGGTTGCAGTGAGCTGAGATCGCGCTACTACACTCCAGCCTGGGTGACAGAGTGAGACTTGGATTCAACAACACAAAAAAAATAGCAGTGTCAGCTGGACTGTGCTCCTGGAGGCTCCCGGGGAAAATCCACTGTCTTGCCTTTCCCAGCTTCTAGAGGCCGCCTGCATTTCTTAACTTATGGCTCCTTCCTCCCGCTTCAAAGCCAACAGCTTCCTTCTTCTACATTTAAACCCAACAGAGGTCTTGCTCTGTTGCCCAGGCCGGAGTGTAGTGGTGCAGCCACAGCTCACTGCAGCCTCAACCCCCTAGACCCCACCCCACAGCCTCCTTCCACCTCAGCCTCCCAAGTAGCTGGGACGATACATGTGCGCTATCACACCCTGATAATTTTTGTAATTTTTTTTTTTTTTTCTTTTTTTTTTTTTTTCTTTATTATTATTATTATTATTATTATTATTATTATTATACTTTAGGTTTTATGGTACATGTGCCCAATGTGCAGGTAAGTTACATATGTATACATGTGCCATGCTGGTGCACTGCACCCACCAACTCGACATCTAGCATTAGGTATATCTCCCAATGTTATCCCTCCCCCCTCCCCCCAACCCACAACAGTCCCCGAAGTGTGATATTCCCCTTCCTGTGTCCATGTGTTCTCATTGTTCAATTCCCACCTATGAGTGAGAATATGCGGTGTTTGGTTTTTTGTTCTTGCGATAGTTTACTGAGAATGATGATTTCCAATTTCATCCATGTCCCTACAAAGGACATGAACTCATCATTTCTTATGGCTGCATAGTATTCCATGGTGTATATGTGCCACATTTTCTTAATCCAGTCTATCATTGTTGGACATTTGGGTTGGTTCCAAGTCTTTGCTATTGTGAATAATGCGGCAATAAACATACGTGTGCATGTGTCTTTATAGCAGCATGATTTATAGTAATTTTTGTAATTTTTGTAGTGATGAGGTCTCTCTATGTGGCCAGGGCTGGTCTCGAACTTCTCTACCTTTCTCTTATAAGGACCTTTGTGATTTCACTGGGCCTACCTGGTTAATCCAGAATAACCCCCTCATCTCAAGATTTTTAATCACATACACAAAGTCTCTCTTTACCACTTAAGGTCACATACTCAGAGCTTCCAGGGATTAGGCTGTGAACAATTTTGGGGAGTATTATTCTGTCGACCACACTGCGGGTAGGTGTGGGAAAGGTCAGACTGTAGCGGATTTAGCCAAACAAGTGTATGTCTACCTGTGAAGCCGTGGAGGGTACTGGGTACAGAACAGGCCCCTGTGGCGGGTTGAGGTCTGTGCCTGGGTCCTCCTGCCTCTCGCAGTGAAGCCCCGGTGTGACTGTGGGAAAGTCACCCCCTCCCTGGGTTTTACTCTCCTCTGTAATGACAGCTGCGTGTTTATATAATAGTAACCTGCTTACCCAATGTTCCAGTATATTTTGCTGACTCCATTCTCACAGCAGCCCTCTGAAGTGTAAGTACTATTGTTGGCCCATTTTCCAGGTGAGGAAACCTGAGAGAAATTTGGCAACTCACCCCTGTTTGCACACCCTAGAAGTGGCAGAGTTGGGATTTGAACCAAGGAGGCTGGGTCTTAGAGTTTCTGCTCTTAAAGATTTGACCTGCCTTAAAATTCTGCCATTTTAACTTTTTTTTTTTTTTGAGACAAAGTCTCGCTCTGTGGCCCAGGCTGGAGTGCAGCAGTACATCTCGACTCACTGCAATCTCCGCTTCCCAGGTTCAAGCAATTCTCCTGCCTCAGCCTCCCAAGTAGCTGGAATTACATTCAAGCACCACCACACCTGGCTAATTTTTATATTTTTAGTAAAGACAAGAGTTTTGCCATGTTGGCCAGGCTGGTCTTGAACTTCTGACCTCAAGTGATCCACCTGCCTCTGTCTCCCAAAGTCCTGGGATTACAGGCGTGAGCCACCACGCTCGGCCCCATTGTCTTACCTTTCTTTTAGCCCTTTTTATTTCCCTCTTCATGCCCTGCCTGTTCACCGTCATCTGTGTCTTCTCTTCACTCTGAGTAACAGTTGGGTATTCAGTTGGCCAGGCCGTAGTCCACGCCATTCCTGCTGTCCCTGAGCTATGAGTGACTCTGTGACTCTTGTAAATAACAGGGGGACACACAGAGGTGTTTCTGAAATTTTCATATGTTAAATTATCTTGGTTTAATCCCAGCACTTTGAGAGGCCAAGGCAAGAGGATCACTTGAGGCCAGGAGTTCGAGACCAGCCTGGGTGACATGGCAAGACCTCATCTCTACAAAAAAATTAAAAATTAGCCAGGCACTGTGGTATGTGCCTGTAATCCCAGGTACTTGGGAGGCTGAGGTGGGAGGATCACTTGGGCCCAGGACTTTGAGCCTGTGGTGAGCTATGTAGGTGCCATTGTGCTCCAGCCTATGCAATAGAGTGAGACTCCTTCTCAAAAAAAGAAATTTATCTTGGGCACCAGGCAGAGATGTCCAGCCTGTATTATCTCTGAGCTTAGTGGCCTCAGTTTCCCCACCAGGCCAATTCTTGATGGGATTCTGCTCGGAAGCCCCTGCGTCCTGTTCAGTTGCTCAAGGGCAGTTCTCAGTCTTGGGCACTATCAGTCCTACTCCTCCTTCCCTTTTGGGCCCTGCCTGCCTGTTGGCCATTTCACCAGAAAGGATGGGGTCAGGGAGAAAAAAGGCCCTGAGACTCCTTTGACAAGGGTGTCAGGCTGGACACAGTGGCTCACGCCTGTAATCCCAGCACTTTGGGAGGCTGAAGTGGGTGGATCACTTGAGGTCAGGAGTTTGAGACCAGCTTGGCCAATATGGTGAAACCCTGTCTCTACTAAAAATACAAAAATTAGCTGGGCTTGGTGGCGCATGCCTGTAGTCCCAGCTACTCAGGAAGCTGAGGTGAGAGAATCGCTTGAACCCGGGCGGCGGAGGTTGCAGTGAACCGAGGTCGTGGCACTGCATTCCAGCCTGGGCAACAGAATGAGACTCTATCTCAAAAAAAAAAAAAAAAAAAAAAAAAGACAAGGGTGTACCTTCAGTGTCACAAGCAAGCACTGAAGGTGGAGCACTTACACGGTGGCAACTCCATGTCCCCTTACTTCTCCACACCTGTTGGCTGGAACTGTTGACATTGTGACATCTTGGGGTACCAGCAAGTTAGAGACTCAGAATCTGCTTGATACCTGTGAAGAAAGCCAGTGTCATTTCTGGGGAATGGATGGCACCTTGTCCCCATTGAACAAGTGGCTTTAGGGCTACCCCAAGGACCAGGTGATGAGTGTGGAGTGACAAGTATTTCTGAATTTGATGGGGTGGGGACATTGGGGAGCCTGCTCATGACTCAAGGTTCTGAATGGATAATACAGTGGTAAGAACTACCCTCTCTCTCTTTTTTTTTTTTTTTTTTTTTTGAGACAGGGTCTTGCTCTGTTGCCCAGGCTGGGGTACAGTGGTGCAAACATGGCTCACTGCAACCTCTGCCTCCCAGGCTCAGGTGATCCTCCCCACTGAGCTTCTTAAGTAGCTGGGACTGCAGGTGCATACCACCACTCCTGGCTAATTTTTATCTTTTTGGTAGAGATGGGGTCTCATTGTGTTGCCCAGGCTGGTCTCGAACTCCTGGGCTCATGCCATCCTCCCGCTTCAGGCTTCCAAAGTGCTGGCTGGGATTACAGGTGTGAGCCACTGTGCCCTGCTGGAACTACCCTCTTTATTTTTTGAGACAGAGTCTCGCTCTGTCATCCAGGCTGGAGCACAGTGGCATGATCTCAGCTCACTGCAACCTCCGCCTCCTGGGTTGAAGCACTTCTCCTGCCTCAGCCACCCACATAGCTGGGATTACAGGGGTGCATCACTACGCCTGGCTGATTTTTGTGTATTTATTAGAGCCGGATTTCACCATGTTGTCTAGGCTGGTCTTGAACTCCTGACCTCCAGTGATCCACCCACCTCAGCCTCCCAAAATGCTGGGATTACAGGCGTGAGCCACCGTGCCTGGCCTGGAACTACCCTCTTGACATCTTTCCATAGCTGGAACCAGAACTGGAGTGGATGCTGGCCCAAACAAGGGGTCTCTTCCGCTGAGAGATGATTCTAGCAGTGCCATAAACTTGCACCAAGGAGAAAAAAATGAACCAACCAGTCTTGAGGTTTGGAGACTGCGGCAGTTCTTCTTTCTGACTTCATTTTGTCCATGTGCACACGCCCCCACACTTCCCTTTCAACCTCTGTCCACCCATGTTTTTGTTGTTGTTGTTGTTGTTTTGTTTTGTTTTGTTTTTTTCAAGCCTGTTGCCCAGGCTGGAGTGCAGTGGCACGATCTCAGCTCACTGCAATCTCCGTCTCCTGGGCTCAAGCAGTTTTCCTGCCTCAGCCTCCCGAGTAGCTAGGATTACAGGCGTGTGCCACCACGTCCGGCTAATTTTTGTACTTTTAGTAGAGACGAGGTTTTGCCATGTTGGCCAGGCTCGTCTCAAACTCCTGACCTCAGGTAATCCGCCTGCCTCAGCCTCCCAAAGTGCTGGGATTACAGGCATGAGCCATGCACCCAGCCTGTCCACCCCTGTTTTATCCCGACTTGGTCTCCTCCTGCCTGGACATCCTAGGGTGCCCTGTTGAGAAACAATACACTACCCCCAGGAATCCTGGAGGAAATGAAGGACTCCAGGCTCAATTCAGGGATTCCAGTTCTTGAGCATATTTGGTGATGTGCTGGCATCTGCATCGTAAATCCTCATGTTACCTTGAGCTGAACTGTGAGACCATGTATATGGAGGCTTGTCATTACATAAACATCTTCCTTTACAAACGTCGTTTTCTCAGATTCTATGTTAGGGCTATTGGAGTAAGCCCTTCCTGCTTTTTCATGTCTACTCCTAAATCTTTTTTTTTTTTTTTTTTAACCCAAGGTAGAGTCTTCCTCTGTCCATGCCCCCCTCCACCAGGCTGAATTGCAGTGGCACTATTGTAGCTTACTGCAGCCTCAACCTCCTGGGCTCAAGTGATCGAGGGATCCTCCTATCTCAGCTTCCTGAGTAGCTGGGACTATAGACATGTGCCATCATGCCCAGCTAATTTGTTTGATTGTTAGTAGAGGTGGGGTCTCACTATGTTGCCCGGGCCTGTCTCGAACTTCTAAGCTCAAGCGATCCTTCTGCCTTGGCCTCCCAAAGTGTTGGGATTTCAGGCATGAGCCACCACGTCTGGCCTGCTCCCAAATCATCATGCCTTTCCAGATGGATCTTGGTGTCCTTTTTTCATACCTAGGTATTGCTTTCTACAAACTGTTGAAGTACCAGAGTGACCAACTTGTCCCAGTTTGCCTGAGACTTTCCTAGATTTAGCACCAAAAGTCCTGCATCCAGGGAAAAACCCCTCTGTCCAGGGGAGACTGGGACAGTGGGTCACCCTATGAAGCACCCATAACGTTTTGGCCCTCTTTCTAGGTGCTGGGATGCAGATTTTAGTGTCAGTTCCTGCTCTTATGGGGTCTATGACCAGATACGAAGACAGACAAGTGAAGAAAACTGCCTTATGACAAATACAGCAAACAAACATGAGTTAGTAACAGCTGACGCGTACTGAGTACTTGTGTATTCCACGTTGCTCTGGGTCCTTTTTGCAAGTGCATTCATTTCATCCTCTCAAGAGCCTTATGAGGAAGAAACTATCAGCGTGCCCATTTTACAGATGGGAAACCTGAGGCACTAAAGTCATGCCCTGGGGCATGGGGGCGCCTGGAGGAACCCAGGGGGTCTAGCTCCAGAGTCTGTGCCCTTGACCTCTGCACCATATAGAGAGGCTCCAGGAGGAATGAATTCTCCTGGGGGCAAGCCAGAGAGGGCTTCTTGGAGGAGGTGACACGCAAGCTGGGATATGATAAGCGGAATTTGCCAGACCCATCAGGAAGGAGGCAGACGGAAGAAAGAGCATGCCCGTGACGTGTTTGGGAACATCCAAGCAAGGCAGGTGTGGCGGGAGATGCCACGAGAGACTGCAGTTGGTAGGGGCACCAGTGCATCCTGGGAATCTTCTCAGTCCCCACAAACCGGGAGCAGGGAGTTGCGCTAGTCAAGAGCACAATGAGGGATGTCAGAAAGACCCACGTGGCTTGATTTTAGACAAACAGGGGCCCAGGATGGACTGAACCAAGACCAGCGGCCAACTTAGAGGCTCAGTTTTAAGGCCTTGGCTTGGGATAGTAAGATTAGGAATTTCCAGCAATGTCTCCTCCCCGCCCCCCCCCCCCCCGCTTTTTATTGACGAGAAAGTCACATAAAGATAAACATTTAAAAGTGAGTAATTCAAGGCCAGGCGCGGTGGCCCATGCCTGTAATCCCAGCACTTTGGGAGGCTGAGGCAGGTGGATCACTTGAGGTTAGGAGTTCGAGCCCAGCCTGGTCAACATGGTGAAACCCTGTCTCTACTAAAAATATAAAAATCGGCTGGGTGTGGTGGCAGGCACCTATAATCCCAGCTATTAGGGAGGCTGAGGCAGGAGAATTGCTTGAGCCTGGGAGGCAGAGGTTGCAGCGAGCCAAGATTGTGCCACTGTACTCCAGCCTGAGCGACGGAGCGAGAATCTGTCTCAAAAAAAAAAAAAGATAATTCAGTGGCATTTAGTAAGTTCTGTACTCCAGCCTGAGCAACAGAGTGAGACTCTGTCTCAAAAAAAAAAAAAAAAATGATAATTCAGTGCATTTAGTAAGTTCATAGCGTTGTGCAACCATCAACTTCCATCTGGTTCCAGAACATTTTCATCATCCCCAAAAGAACCCCATACCCATTTCTTCCCACTGCTGTACACCCATCCCTGGCCACCACTGATGTGCTTTGTATCTCTGTGAATTCACCTATTCTGGGCATTTCATCTCAGTGGAATCATTTGATCTGTAGCCTTTTGTGCTTTCGAGGTTCATTCCAGGGCTGTCTGGGAGCCCGAATGATCAGTGATAAAACTGCTAGGCTGGCCACCCCGGGCTTCCTGAAGTCTGATCTTTTCCTTTGCATTTAGGATTCAAGGTCATACTTAGCTAGCAGGAGCGATACCATAGTCATGAACGTGGTTTTCCCAGGATGAGGCTTATCCATTGCACTCCCCTGCAATCTCCCCATTAAAAAAAAAAAAAAAAAAAAAAATTCAAGATTCGAGGCAGAACACTGTACCTTTTGACCTGCAGGTTTGATTCTGCAAACATTGAATGAACCTGTGTTTTGGGCGCACAAGAAGTAAGATGACACCCAGGACCTTGTGAGCGCCTGAAGTAGCAGCTTGCAGTGGCCTATTCCAGAGAATTCTGAGGCTGTTGAGGCTGAATTGTTTAGAAGCCGATCTGTTGCTGAAAGTGAGGTCCCTTGTGGAGTTTATTTCCATGTCCCGAGGATTCCAGATCAGTGCATTAATATCAGTTCAGGGCACGGATGATCGCTGGGTCTGACACTGTGGCTTCTCCCTGCGGGTTCCGGGGTTTTTGCCTCCACTTTTAACAGAACTGAGGCCGGGCGTGGTGGCTCACACCTGTAACCGTAGCATTTTGGGAGGCTGAGGTGAGTGGGTCACTTGAGGTCAGGAGTTCGAGAGCAGCCTGGCCAACATGGTGAAACCCCTGTCTGTAGTAAAAATACAAAAAATTAGCTGGGTGTAGTGGCGCATGCCTGTAATCCCAGCTTCTCTGGAGGCTGAGGCAGGAGAATCGTTTGAACCTGGGAGGCAGAGGTTGCAGTGAGCTGAAATCATGCCACTGCATTCCAGCCTGGGTAACAGAGTGAGACTCTGTCTCAAACAAAAACACAAACAAAACTGAGATGGAGATGCTTTCTGGGTTGACAAGCATGCCCCCCACCCCAACCCTTTGTCTTTTGCTAAGGGCTTGAAGCAGTAAATATGCAGCTTTGGGCACCCTGCCTCCAAATTCTGAGCTCTCTCAGAATTTCATTGTTTTTCTTCCCAATATGAGAGGGCTGAGCTTTGTGACTTTCCACCCTCGGCTGATCATTAACGTTCTGTTGCCTGTTTACTAAGAAGCAGGACACTTTGAATTGCAAAGTGCCCAGTGACAAAATGAGTTGGAACCCATCATTGGCAGGTATTTTTTGCATGGCATCAGGTGTGTGGCGTGAAAGTGCACAGTAAACGCACTTTCATGTATTAGGGAGGCAGAAAGAGAGGTGATCTCTCCAGAGTTCACATGTGTTGCTTCCACTGAGGGTGTATTTTCTTTTCATGATTTTTCTGTTTTTTAAAAATTTCTGGCCAGGCGTGGTGACTCACGCCTGTAATCCCAGCACTCTGGGAGGCCAAGGTGGGCTGATCACCTGAGGTCGGGAGTTTGAGACCAGCCTGGCCAACATGGTGAAACCCTGTCTCCACTAAAAAATACAAAAATTAGCTGGGCGTGTTGGCAGGCGCCTGTCATCCCAGCTTCTCGGCAGGCTGAGGCATGAGAATTGCTTGAGCCTGGGAAGCAGAGGTTGCTGTGAGCCGAGATCACGCCACTGCGTTCCAGCCTAGGCGACAGAGTGAGACTCTGACTCAAAAAAAAAAATTAATATTATTATAATTTTTTGTGTAGAGATATGGTCTCACTCTGTCAGCCAGGCTGGAGTGCAGTGGTGTGATCACAGCTCACTGTAACCTCGAGCTCCCAGGCTCGAGCAAATCCTCCCACCTCACCTTCCTGAATAGCTGGGACTACAAGTTTGTGCGACCATGTCTGGCTAATATATATTTTTTAATTAAAAAAAAATTTTTAAAGATTATCTTTATATATGATTTTGTGACCCTACTTTTTTTTTTCTTCTTTTTGTTTTGAGACAAGGTCTTGCTCTGTCACCCAGGCTGGAGAGCAGTGGCGTGATCCTAGCTTATTGCAGTCTCGAACTCCTGGGCTCAAGTGATCCTCCTACCTTAGCCTCCAGAGCAGCCAGGACCACAGGCACCTGCCACAACGCCTGGCTAATTTTTGTACCATTTGTAGAGACATGGTCTCAATTTGTTTCCCAGACTGGTCTCAAACTCTTGGGCTCAAGTGATCTGCCCATCTCGGCTCCCAAAGTGCTGGGATTACAGACGTGATCCAACATGCCTGGGCAAGAATACCTTTCGTTGAGCAAATTGTTGAGAGTCAGAATGAGGAAAACTTTTGGCTAAAAGGGACCCCAAGATATCCCAAGTGGCATATTTATAGATGTGAAAGTGATTCCACAGCTGGGCATGTCAGATCCAAATTCTCCATGGATCAGGAATGCCTCCTTTTCCTTTTCTGTCACCACCGGTCACATTTGGCTACTTAATTTCTGGGCTCCAGTGCAGCATGGAAACGCGAGGCCCTTTGTTCAAAAAGTGTTCGAATTTCTTTTCTTTCTTCTTTTTTTTTTTTTTGAGATGGAGTCTCGCTCAGTCGCCCATGCTAGAGCGCAGTGACACGATCTCGGCTCACTGCAGCCTCCATCTCTCAGGTTCACAGTGTGGAGAGGCTGGGCACGGTGGCTCATGCCTATAATCCCAGCACTTTGAGAGGCTGAGGCAGGAGGATCACTTGAGCGCAGGAGTTTGTGACCATCCTGGGCAGCATAGCAAGACCCTGTCTCTAAGAAAAATTAAAAAGTTATAGCCAAGCATGGTGACACACACCTGTAGTCCCAGCTACTCCAGAGGCTGAGTCAGGAGGATTGTTTGAGTCTATGAGTTTCAGGCTGTGGTGAGCTATGATCGTGCCACTGTACTCCAGCCTGGGCAATAGAGCGAGACCCTGTTTCTCCTTTTCTTTCTCTCTTTCTCTCTCTCTTTTTTAAAAAAAGACATTGTGCAGAGTGTGTGTGTGAGTTTAGGGTGAGGGGGACTAATTGCTGTTCTAAGAGTTTAGTAGTTGGGGAGGTGATAAGGAGGGATGGGGGGTGATGAGGAGAGGGATGGTTGGTGGGTGGGCCTCTTATCCCAGGAGATAAGCCAAATTGAAATGAAGGCGCAAAACAAGGAAAACAAAATGGGACTAACCGTGGTGGC
The DNA here is from genome assembly GCF_028885625.2 of Pongo pygmaeus. Taxonomy (NCBI): domain Eukaryota; kingdom Metazoa; phylum Chordata; class Mammalia; order Primates; family Hominidae; genus Pongo; species Pongo pygmaeus. The sequence continues at coordinate 17,255,497 of NC_072391.2, forward strand.
ATTTCCTGGCCTTGGGGCCTGAGGGAGGGAAGACTGTGGAATTTATTTAGAAAACTTCCAAACCAGCGGTTATGAGTCTTTTTTACTATTCTGGCCTGTTGCTCTTGTTCTTTTCAGAATTATAAATGTGTTTGTGTGGCTGTTTGATCTCAAAGCAATGCTCAAAAGAGGCAGTGTCTCGAAATCCCGGAAGATAAGATGTGACCACATGAAAGATGGTCTCAATAAAGGGGGAGAGGCGGTGGCCAAGGCCTCAATTTCCAGAACGAGAAACTGGGGTCTACCCATGTTTTAAAGGTCATCAGAAGAAAGCTCCCGTCCTCCCATCCCCCACACCTGTAATGTTGACTCTGTAAAGATGCAGTTTCCTCACTTTGGGAGGAGATGCCGTGGTTTTTGCAGAAATTGCTCTGCTGCTGAATTCAGCCATTGCCTCTTGGAGGTTTAGGATGCCCCAGGCCTTGTTTTCCCTCAAAGCATTCCATTGGCAGTCACGACCAACCATGCTCCTTGAGGATTTCTGTACACACTGGCTTTTTCTGGTCTTGTAAGTTTTTATACGAGTCAGTTTTCACCATAAATTGTGGAGGTGGGTCTGGGGCTGTGATGGCGAGTCCTCGACGTTCAGCCCGGATGTAGGTCACTCCAGACCCCCAGGGTGCCCTGTCGTTCCCTTTGCTGGAAGTTTCAACAAGGCCAGAAGCAGATGTCAGGGTTTCCTGGGGTCATCTGGGGGGGATGTCAGCGGACTTTAGGGGCAAGCTGGGACTTCTGCATTTCTGTTCCTGTATGTCAGAGGAAACTAGCAACACGCCTCAAACCACTTTACACCGTCAGTCTCAGTGTTAAACCCAAGCCTGTTTTCACAAACACCTCCTGTGATCTCATTACACCCTCACCCTGCCCTCCTGCTTCTGGTGGCCTTCTCTACTTTGCTTCTTGCTCCTTTTACAGACCTTCTGTCTCATCTGTCTTTTCTGGGGTTGGGCCTTTCCGCTTCTCTGTAACCTTCTGTGACTCCGATGGCTCATAGCTTTGCTGTGTATTAGGAGCAGAAAGCAAGCTTCATTATATCATTTACAATTTTTTAGTAGCTACATTTTTTTTTTTTTTTGAGATGGAATCTCACTCTGTGGCCCAGGCTGGAGTGCAGTGGCGTGATCTCAGCTCGCTGCAACCTCTGCCTCCCGGGTTAAGCACTGGGATTACAGGCGCACGCTACCATACCTGGCTAATTTTTGTATTTTTAGTAGAGATGGGGTTTCACCATGTTGGCCAGGCTGGTCTCGAACTCCTTACCTCAAACGATCCACCCGTCTCAGCCTCCCAAAGTGCTGGGATTACAGGCATGAGCCACCGTGCCTGGCCACCACATTTTATTTATTTATTTATTGATTTTTGAGACAGAGTCTCACTCTGTTGCCCAGGCTAGAGTGCAATGGCACAATCTCAGCTCCCTGCAACCTCCACCTCCCGCGTTCAAGTGATTATCCTGTCTCAGCCTCCTGAGTAGCTGGGATTACAGGCGCCGAATACCACACCTGGCTAATTTTTGTATTTTTAGTAGAGACGGGGTTTCACCGTGTTGGCCAGGCTGGTCTCAAACTCCTGACCTCAGGCGATCCGCCTGCCTTGGCCTCCCAAAGTACTGGGATTATAGTCGTGAGCCACCATGTCTGGCCTCTTTTTTATTTATTTTGTTTTTATTTATTTATTTTTGAGACAGTCTCGCCGAAGCTGGAGTGCAGTGGCGCAGTCATGGCTTACTTGAACTCCTGGGTTTAAGTGATTCTCCCACCTCAGCCTCCCAATAGCTGGGACCACAGGGGTGCACCACCATGTCTGGCTAATTCTTAATTTTTTTGTAGAGACAGTGTCTCCCTATGTTGCTCAGGCTGATCTAGAATGCCTGGGCTCAAGCCATCCTCCTGCCTCAGCCTCTCAAAGTGCTGGGATGACAGGTGTAAGCCACCATACCCGGCCTAGTGGCCACATTTTGAAAGGTACAAAGAAACAGGTGAAATTAACAATACATTTTACTTAACTTCATATATCTAAGCTGTGGTCGTTTTAATATATCAATATAAGAAATTATTAATGAGATATTTTACGTTCATTTTTTCCTACTAAGTTTTGAAATTCAGGGTGTATTTTTACATTGACATTCTATCCCAAATTGAATGCTAAATTTTTATCAAAAAACATTTTGATCTATATTCAGTGTTCATCAAATTTACCATTGAAAAAGTGATTCACATACTCAAGTTGTCCCAGACTTACGTGAAAGCTTCCCAATAATTGAATTGTTAGTTTTCACATTTAAATTGCTTAAACTTAAATACAAGTAAAAATTCATTGGCAAGTAAAAAGATGAAAAAAAGCTAAAAAAAAAAAAAAATTCAGTTCTTCACTCACACTAACTAATTTCTTTTTTTCTTTTAGAGATAGAGTGTTGCTCTGTCGCCCAGGCTAGAGTGCAGTGGCATGATCATGGCTCACTGTAGCCTCCACCTCCTAGGCTCAAGTGATCCTCCTACCTCAGCCTCCTGGGTAGCTGGGACCACAAGTGTGCACCACCATGCCTGGCTAATTTTTTTAATTTTTAAAATTTTGTAGAGACAGGGTCTCACTATGTTGTCTAGGCTGGTCTTGAACTCCTGGGCTCAAGTAATCCAATTGCCTTGACCTCCCAAAGTGCTGGGATTGCCGTCATGAGCCCCTGTGCCTGGCCAGAAGCCACATTTTAGATGTCCAACAGCCTTACGTGACTGGTGGCTGCTATATTGGGCAGCAGATACAGAGCATTTCCATCATCACAGAAGGTTCTGTTAGACAGCACTCTGATAGAATGAAGTCTTGAACATGTGTTCTCCAAGGGACTTTCAAAGTTTTCTAGAATGCAGCCCCAACCTGTCTTTACTTACTGACTTTCTTTTTATCATGTTCATTCCCCCACCTCTATTCCACTTTGTTTTGTTTGTTTGTCTTTGAGACAGAGTCTCGCTCTCTTGCCCAGGCTGGAGTGCAGTGGCGCGATCATGGCTCACTGTGGCCTCAACCTCCCAGGATTAAGCAATCCTCCTGCCTCAGCCTCCTAAGTAGCTGGGATTACAGGTGTGTGCCACTACATCTGGCTACTTTTTTTTCATTGTAGAGACAGGGTCTCACTATGTTGCCCAGGCCGGTCGTGAATTCCTGGGCTCAAGTGATCCTCCTGCCTCAACCTCCCAAAGTACTGGGATTACAGGCATGAGCCACTGCACCCAGCCCTTTTGTTTTGTTTTATTTTGGAGATGGGAGTCTCACCATGTTGCCCAGGTTAGTCTTGAGATCCTGGGCTCAGGCTATCCTGCCACCTCGGCTCCACAGAGTGCTGGGACTACAGGTGTGAGCCACCGCATCTGGTCTCTGTTTCCACTTTGAGGTGAATACCCTTTCTTTGGTTCCTCCAGAGAAGTCTCCTCTTTGGGGCTTGGTTTAGAGGCAGGGCTTCCGAGAAGGACTCTACCCTTCTCCCTGCAGTGGGATTAATTGCTGCCTTGGCTTCCCACGAGTTCTAGAAAATGAGGCAGACAGTGTCGGGAGAGGGGAGCGGTGGCTGTGGCTCGCTGCCCCGGAGCCTCGTTTCCCATTTCTCCCGAGACAGGTTTGAATGGCTCTTCTAAGGCAGCCTGAACCCTGCCCAGTTAGAAAAACAGCCACACAAAGAACAGCACTGTGTCTGCTTCCAGCTGCCCCATGGCTGCTGGATCATGGAACATCAGACAGGAGCACACTCTGGGTGCAGGGTGTAATTCTAGGCGAGCAGCAGCTCTGCCAGGGCTGGAGGGAAATCCTTTCTTTGCCCTCACAAAAGAAAATGTGTGCCTGGCTCCTCTGGTGCTCATTTTTCAAAATGAGAACTGAAGTCTATGTGTATTTCCTTCTTAAAAAGCTATAACACACAGGCTGGGCACGGTGGCTCATGCCTTTAATCCCAGCACATTGGGAAGCCAAGGCGGGAGGTTCACTTGCCCCCAGGAGTACAAGACCAGCCTAGACAGCAAAGTGAGACCCCCATCTCTACAAAAAATGAAAACATTAGCCGGGCGTGGGGGCACATGCCTGTAGTCCCAGCTACCTGGGAGGCTGAGGCAGGAAGATCACCTGGGCCTGGGTGGTGGAGGCTGCAGTGAGCTGAGATCGCACCACTGCAGTCTAGCCTGGGTGACAGATCTTGTCTCAAAAAAATAAAACAAAACAAAAAACAAAACTATAACACACATACAAAAAAGTATATACGTTTTAATTGTACAACTCAGATTTTTACAGACTGAACATACCTCTGTAACCAGCCCCCAGGTGAAGAAAGAGAACAGGACCCGCCCCCTGCAAAGGCCCCCTCATACCCCTTTCCAGATTCTTCTTCCTCTCCCAAGAGTAACCGCTCCATGGATTCATTTTGCCTATTTCTGACCTTTATTTAAATAGCATCATACAGTGTGCATTTTGTGGCATCTGGCCCCTTTGCTATTTGTGATAATTTGTGGTTGGTTTTTGAATGCCTTTATCTTTTCCGTTACCTGAAACAGTTAGTGAAAACCACAGTGGCTTAAAAACCAAAAAACCAAAAAACAAAAAACAAACAAAAAAAAACCGAAGAAGAAACACCAGATATGGAAGGTACATAGGTCATTGTCCGGTAATGGTTTATGATGTGAAGAAGAAATGACTCGTATTTGGTTGATGTTTCCACTTTGGATTTTCCAGGTTTTGGTGATTTTTGGTAGTAATTATTTACTTTTTGATTAATTCTGGGGTCTTGAAGGGACATTAACCCTCTTCCTAGCTTTTGCACAAAGCTGGATGGAAGTCATTTTCTCAGAATTTCTGTTTGCCAGAAAGAAAATTGAAGCCTGAGGTAAAAAAGAGAGGGAGAGATAACTGAATTTCTTATCTGGTATGTTCTGTTTCTGTTTTAGGTAAAATGTCGGTTCCAGGACCTTACCAGGCGGCCACCGGGCCTTCCTCAGCACCATCCGCACCTCCATCCTATGAAGAGACAGTGGCTGTTAACAGTTATTACCCCACACCTCCAGCTCCCATGCCTGGGCCAACTACGGGGCTTGTGACAGGGCCTGATGGGAAGGGCATGAATCCTCCTTCGTATTATACCCAGCCAGCGCCCATCCCCAATAACAATCCAAGTACGTGTGGCCTCCCAGGCCCCCCTTACCATTTCCTTGGCCCTCCACACTGGGAATCAGGAGAGTGACCAAAGTGACTCTACCAAAGAGTCTAAGTAAAGTGCCAGTACGTTCCAGTTTTACCCCCTTACCTTGAAATTCCACACACGGTCTTTTAGATTCCATGTTGGTGAGGCTCACAGCTTTTCCATAATAAAGTATGGTTTAGGATCTTTCCCATGATCATCATATATGAATCTTTTGGCACATCTCATGGAGGCACAACCAACTTTCTTCTGAGAATGGGAGTTTGTGTCTTAAGGGCCCGCACCCTTCCTCCTGAGGGCTGATGCAGAACTTCTGCCCTGAGGCCAGGGCCGAGGTAGGAAGAGGGAGGAGAAGAAACCATCCTGAGCAATGTGTGATTGTGTTTTCATACCAGCTCACCCTCAATGCAAGTTGCTCTTCTGCTTTTGAGCAACTAGATGGTCCCTGTCCTTTGGTGCTTCCTTCCGCCCGAGGGTGACCTGGTATGTCACTGCTTCAGTATCACAGGTAGTTCTGAAAGAAATCTTTAGCTCAGAGAGGGGGCCCGTGAATCAGACTGCCTGGGTTCACATAACCTCCTTGTGCCTCAGCTTCCCCATTTGTAAAATAGGTTTCATCAAGTACCTATTTACAAATATCAGTGAGTTGTTAACATGAGAGGAAGTACTGTGTGCCAAATACAGAGTACTCATTTGATAAAAGTGAACTCTTATTGTTGTGTTCAAGTTATTTTGAGCTGGAAGAGGATGAGATAATGACTTTAGATTCTTAGACCATCCTGTGATCAATAAATAGTTTCTTCTTCTTCTTTGGTTTTTTTTTTTTTTTTTTTTTTGAGACAGGGTCTCACCGTGTTGCCCAGGCTGGAGTGCAGTGGTGCAGTCATGGCTCGCTACAGCCTGAACCTCCTGGGCTCAAGTGATCCTACCACCTCAGTCTCTGGAATAGCTGAGACTATAGGCATCCACCACCTCACCTGGCTAATTTTTAAATTTTTGTAGAAATGCAGTCTCACTATTTTTCCAGGCTGATCTTTAACTCCTGAGCTCAAACGATCTTCCCACCTCCCTTGGTCTCCCAAAGTGTTAGAATTACCAGCATAAGTCACAGAGCCTGGCCCAAATAACTTATTCTTGAACCCCAAAAACACTTAATAAAATGTATGAACTGGGTATGGTGGCTTGCGCCTGTAATCCTAGCTACTGAGGAGGCTGAGGCAGGAGGATCACCTGAGGCCAGGAGTTCCAAACCAGCCTGAGTGACATAGTGAGATATTGTCTCTATGGAAATAAAATTAGCCGAGTGTGATGGCTTGCACCTGTAGTCCCAGCTACTTGGGAGGCTGAGGTGGGAGGATTGCTTAAGCCCAAGAGGTTGAGGCTGCAGTGAGCTATGATTGTACCCCTGCGCTCCAGCCTGGGCAACACAAGACCCTGTCCCCCCTGCCAAAAAAAAATTACACATAAGTGCTAAAGTATGATTCAATACTACTTTTCTGGAAGGAGGGTCTTTCTATGAGTATTACTAAGTTCAGTTAACTCTAGGCAGTAATTTTCCCCTAATTCATTTGTTATATAAATGGCATTCTAACAACGTAAAAAGGAACAGAAGGAAGTTGCTTTGACAGAAATATGAGCTTAACAACTGAAGTGCTTGATGATTTTCATCACCCCGGATTCTCTCTTTTTTTTTTCTTTTTTTCTTTTTTTTTTTTTGAGGTAGAGTCTTGTTCTGTTGCCCAAGCTGGAGTGCAGTGGCATGATCTTGGCTCACTGCAACCTCTGCCTCCCGAGTTCAAGCGATTCTCCTGCCTCAGCCTCCCAAGTAGCTGGGACTACAGGCACGCGCCACCATGCCCGGCTAATTTTTGTCTTTTGAAACAGGGTTTCACCATGTTGGCCAGGCTGGTCTTGAACTCCTGACCTCTGGTGATCCACCCACCTCAGCCTCCCAAAGCCAAGGGATTTGCTGGGATTACAGATGTGAGCCACCGTGCCCGGCCTGGATTCTTTTCTGATTCTTGCGAATGTTCAAACATGTTTTCACATAACTTTTTCTTCCTAGCATTATTTTATATTTTCATTTCTTGTATCAACACAGTTCACGAGCTTGTTGTCTCACAGAGTTGGCCTGCGTTTCCTGGCTTGGTAAACTCTACCCTTATCATTGGCTGTCAGAGTTTATCAAAGGGTCTGTGTAAAGAGAGTGGATTGTTTATCAAGAGCTGCTGGGCACAGTGTGAGGCTGCTTAAAATTTGTTTATTTGTTTTTGGGACTGAGCGTTGCTCTGTTGTCCAGGCTGGAGAGCAGTGGCGCAATCATAATTCACTGCATCCTCAATCTCTCACACTCAAGTGATCCTCCCACCTCAGCCTCCTGAGTAGCTGGGTCTACAGGCATGTACCACCACGCTGGGCTAATTTTTATAGTTTTTTGTAGAGATGAGGTCTTGTCATGTTGCCTAGGCTGATCTCAAACTCCTAGGCTCAAGCAATCCTCCCACCTCGGCCTCCCAAAGTGTTGGGATCAGAGGCATGAGCTACCGCGCCCAGTCCTCCTTTCTTTTTGAGGCTGAATCATATTCTGGTGGATGGATAAACTTTGCTGTGTTAATTTATTGGTCCATCAATGGACACATGTGTTACTTCCCCTTTTGGCTCTCATAGATAGCCAAACGATGAACGCGTGCTATGAACATGGATGTACAAATATAATATTTGCTCGCATCCCTGCGTTCCTCTCTTTGTCCTGTAGTGAATGCTATTGGCCTTGTTTCCTGAGCAGCCTGTGTTTGTCCCTCTCCCTTTCATCAGTTACCGTGCAGACGGTCTATGTGCAGCACCCCATCACCTTTTTGGACCGCCCTGTCCAAATGTGTTGTCCTTCCTGCAACAAGATGATCGTGAGCCAGCTGTCCTATAACGCTGGTGCCCTGACCTGGCTGTCCTGCGGGAGCCTGTGCCTGCTGGGGTGAGTCTACCTCCCACTTGGCCCCAAGCCCTCCTGCCCTTCTCTCTGGGTGCTGGCAGGGGTGGGTTCGCAACTGCACCATGCTTGACATTCAGGGCCAGACGTTTGTGTTGTTTTTTTTTGAGATGGAATCTGGTTCTGTCGCCCAGGCTGGAGTACAGTGGGGCGATCTCGGCTCACTGTAATCCCCACTGCTCAGGTTCAAACGATTCTCCTGCCTCAGCGTCCTGTGTAGCTGGGATTATAGGGGTGCACAACCACGCCCAGCTTATTTTTAGTAGAGTTGGCGTTTCACCATCTTGGCCAGGCTGGTCTCAAACTCCTGACCTCAGGTGATCTGCCCGCCTCGGCCTCCCAAACTGCTGGGATTACAGGTGTGAGCCACTGTGCCTGGCCTAAGACATTTCTTTCTTTTTTTGTGATGGATTCTCACTCTGTTGCCCAGGCTGGAGTGCAGTAGCACGATCCTGGCTCGCTGCAACCTCCACCTCCCAGGTTCAAGCTATTCTCCTGCCTGAGCCTCCTGAGTAGCTGGGATTACAGGTGTGCACCGCCAGGCCCGGCTAATATTTTGTACTTTTAGTAGAGATAGGGTCTCACCATGTTGGCCAGGCTGGTCTCGAACTCCTGACCTCAGGTGGCCCGCCCGCCTCAGCCTCCCAAAGTGCTGGGATTATAGGCGTGGGCCATCATGCCTGGCCCAAGACATTTCTTTATTGTAGGAGGTGTCCTGTGCATTGTAGGATATTGAATAGCATCCCTGGCCCCCACCCGCTTGATGCTAGGAGCACCACACTCCCCAGTGTTCTGAACAAAAATGCCCCCTGGGAGGCCAAGTCATCCCTGCTGGTCTAAAGCTTATCAGTCCCCAGAAATTGGTCTTCCGTCTTTTCTTCTTGCTTATCTGCTGAAACCACGCCCTGTGTGTAGGGACAAGCTTCACAGCTGCTTCCAGCTGTGTACAGGGCAATACCCTTAGGGATTCCTTTTTCTTCTAGAATTTCATGACCTAAATAATAATGTTTTTCTCGAGCCCGAGGGAAGCTTTAAACAATCTGTACATTAAAATTCTTCATAGGAATCGCTTCAAAACTTCTTATCTTTTTATGACCCGAAGTATTTTTCCCATTACTCATGCAGGGAAATTATATAAATATTTATGTCTGCACCAAGGGTATTATGTTTAAAGAGATAATAGTTTCTGTTCTGGGGGAAAAATCTGAGGAAACACAATCAATTTTTTGTTTCCCACCAAGCAGGTAAAAGTAGCTTCCTTATTCCTGGCCACGTGAGCCACTCAGAAAACCCCAAGGGGCTCCATTCTTTTCCTTGAAGGAAACAATGTTTGCGAGTTTCAGGAGCCTCATGCAACCGGCACATTCCTCTACATTGTCCTTTGGTGACTTGAGGTTGAGAAGGAACAATATTTCTCTTCCTAAGTTCAATAAGAGGCTCAGAGTCCCGGAGAGTTTAGTTAACTTCCTTGAGGTCATGTGTTAAATAAGGAGGGAAGGAGACAAAACAGCTTTCTGGGCACCTGATTCCCCCTCTTGCCCATAGGACTCTGCTGTTGTCTTCATTCCGTGGGCAGAAAATGCTTAAAAAAAAAAAAAAAAGTCCATTGCCTCTGGATATTTGTATTAAAACAAATTTTTATCTTTGAAATCGGGGAAAGACGGAATAGAAACTTACTTGTTTTGTTTTGTTTGAGACTGAGTCTTGCTCTATTGTCCAGGCAGGAGCGCAGTGGTACGATCGTAGCTCTCTGCAGCTTTGATCTCCTGGGCTCCTGCAATGCTCCCAGCTCAACCTCCTGAGTACCTGGGACCACAGGTGTGTGCCACCATACCTAGCTAATTTTTAAATTTTTTTTTTTTTGTGGAAGCAGAGATTTTACTCTGTTGCCCAGGCTGGTCTTGAACTCCTGGACTCAAGCAGTCCTCCTGCCTTGACCTCCCAAAGTGCTGGGATTATAGAGGAATAGAAACTTACATTGAGAATCGGCCTATGCCAGTCTGGCTTTAGAAATTGAGGCAACCTTTCTTTTCCTCCCTTTGTTCCTTCCTTAAACATGGTAGAGTGGGTTCAAATCCTGCTTCTCACTAGCTATGTGGCCATGGGCAAGTGACTTTACCTCACTGTGCTTCAGTTTCCCCATCTATAGATGGGGGTACGGGGCAATAACACCCACCTCAGGGGCTGCTGTGGATAAAATATGTGTGTATGCTGCCTGGAGCCGCGCCTGTACCTATAAGCCGTAGGTTAAGATTCCTGCTGAATGGACTGACTGCCCTTATTTGAGCTCTGGAAAGCTTAGGCAATAGGAGGAAATTTCTTTCATGAGATAATTTCCTCATCAGAATATTTCCAAATTCTGCTTTATGTAAACTAGCGTCTTTCTGTAAAAGGTTGAGTTTTAACTCCGTTTTTGGCAAACATTGGTTGTCAGGCTGTCTGAGATTCCTGCCTGTGTGTGCCAATGGTGGATTATGTAGGTTAAGAGGCGTTATTTGGGGAACTCTACTTGGTTGCTGTAAGAAGCATCCTGTCTATATGGAAAAGAGATCAGTAAGACAGGGGTTGGCAAAACAACCCTGGAGCCAGGCGCCTGTTTTAAGTTTTACGGGAACACAGCCACGCCTGTTGGTTTTTGGATTCTCTGTGGCTGTCTTCTCATTCCTAGGGCAGAGTTGAGCAGCGGCAACAGAGACTCGATGGCTCATCAGGATGAAAGTATGTGGCCGGGTGTGTGGTGGCTTCCACCTGTAATCCCAGCACTTTGGGAGGCGGAGGTGGAAGGATCACTTGAGGTCAGCAGTTCAAGACCAGCCTGTGCAACATAGCAAGACCCCATCTCTACAAAAACAAACAAAACACAGCAACAAAAAGACTAAAAGATCTACTATCTGTCCCTTTGCAAAAAAAGTTCACCAAGCCCATCTAACACTTTGAAAGACTCCCAAATGACCCCAGATTTGAAAATAATGCTCGAAGGGGCTCTGTCCGTAGGAGGAGCCTTAGTATTGGCTGGCATGTTAATTTCCTAGGGGTGTCATCACAAATTACAACACACCTAGTGTTTAAAACAACAGATATTAACTCTCACAATTCTAGAGGCCAGAAGTGCAAAATCAAAATGTCAGCAGGGGCCGGGTGTGGTGGCTCTCACCTGTAATCCCAGCACTTGGGGAGGCCAAGGCAGGTGGATCACTTGAGGTCAGGAGTTTGAGACCAGCCTGGCCAACACGGTGAAACCCCATCTCTCCTAAAAATACAAAAATTAGCTGGGCCTGGTGGCATGCACCTGCAATCCCAGCTACTCAGGAGGCTGAGGCAGGAGAATTGCTTGAACCCAGGAGGAGGGAGAACTGCTTGAACCCTGGGCGACAGAGTGAGACTCCATCTCAAAAAAAAACAAAAACAAAAAACAAACCAAAGACTAAAATGTCAGCAGGGCTCAGCAGGGCCACGCTCCCTCCTAAGGCTTTAGGGTGAATCATTTTTTGCCTTCTCCAGCTTCTGGTAGCTGCAGGTGTTCCTTGGCTTATGGCCTCATCACTCCAGCCTCTGCCTCTGTCTTCACATACCCTTCTGCCCACTCTGTATCTCTGTGTGTCTTCTCCTCTTCTTCTGAGGTCATTGGGTTTTAGGGGTCCACCTGGATAATCCAAGATGATCCCATCTCAAAATTCCTAATTATACTGGCAAAGACCCTTTTTACAAAGAAGGACATGAACATGTTTTTGGCAGCCAGTGTCCATCCTGTTGTGGTCAGTAATGTGCTCCGTGTGTCTCTCTCTCCTTCCAGGTGCATAGCGGGCTGCTGCTTCATCCCCTTCTGCGTGGATGCCCTGCAGGACGTGGACCATTACTGTCCCAACTGCAGAGCTCTCCTGGGCACCTACAAGCGTTTGTAGGACTCAGCCAGACGTGGAGGGAGCCGGGTGCCGCAGGAAGTCCTTTCCACCTCTCATCCAGCTTCACGCCTGGTGGAGGTTCTGCCCTGGTGGTCTCACCTCTCCAGGGGGCCCAACTTCATGTCTTCTTTTGGGGGGAATACGTCGCTAAACTAACAAATCTCCAAACCCCAGAAATTGCTGCTTGGAGTCGTGCATAGGACTTGCAAAGACATTCCCCTTGAGTGTCAGTTCCACGGTTTCCTGCCTCCCTGTGACCCTGAGTCCTGCCATCTAACTGTGATCATTGCCCTATCCGAATATCTTCCTGTGATCTGCCATCAGTGGCTCTTTTTTCCTGCTCCGTGGGCCTTTCTGGTGGCAGTCTCAAACTGAGAAGCCACAGTTGCCTTATTTTTGTGGTTGTTCTGCCCAGAGCTCGGCTGAACCAGCCTTTAGTGCCTACCATTATCTGATCCGTCTCTTTCCGTCCCTTATGACAAAGATCTTGCCTTACAGACTTTACAGGCTTGGCTTTGAGATTCTGTAACTGCAGACTTCATTAGCACACAGATTCACTTTAATTTCTTAATTTTTTTTTTTAAGTACAAAGAGGGGCTATTAACACCCAGTACAGACATATCCACGAGGTCATAAATGCATGCTAGAAAAATAGGGCTGGATCTTATCACTGCCCTGTCTCCCCTTGTTTCTCTGTGCCCGATCTTCAGCGCCCCTTTCCATACAGGGATTTTTTTCTCATAGACTAATTATATGAACAGTTTTTATGACTTCCTTTTGGTCTGAAATACTTTTGAACAGAATTTCTTTTTTTTTTTTTTTTTAAACAGAGGTGAGGTCTTACTATGTTGCCCAGGCTGGTCTTGAACTCCTGGGCTCAAGCAATCCTTCTGCCTTGGCCTCCCGAAGTGCTGGGATTGCAGGCATGAGCTACCGTGCTGGGCCTGAACATAATTTCAAGAGGAGGATTTATAAAACCATTTTCTGTAATCATATGATTGGTGTCATTTTTCCATTTGCCAATGTAGTCTCACTTAAAAAAAAAGGAAGAAAAAGAAATGGATAATTTCATCTACTGCCTTTACTTGGGGTTGATGTGGTTCTTAAACACCTTCATCATGGAACTCTCAAAGTGGGGTCCGTTTTGGGTTCCTGGTGGTGGGTTTTGAAAGATAAGGGAAAGCACATTTTGAGCATGTCTGGGTACCATGGTGCAGATGCTTGGGAACCAGAACTGTTTCAGAGGAATCTAAAGTCTGATTTTAGTTTTCAGAGACACGGCTTGTTGTAAAACATGAGAAGACCTGATTTCTAGGACTCAGGCAGCAAGCCAGGATTCTAGGTTGGCTGCTGTGTCATCTTTGAAGTCAAGACAAAGCTGGGCTCGACCTTCAAGAGTCCTCGTTTTGATAATAATTCAGCATAGGGAACTCATGTGAATATTACTATGTAGAAATAAAACCTACACCTTGAGCGAACGTCTGTATATTGGTTGAAAACGATAGTGGTAACCATTGATCCCCCTTCATTTGATGTTTGGAAAATTCCAGTAATTATCATTTTTGCAACGAATATGGATACCACATAGTACTTTGGTGTTACCTGCTTTTGAGAAATAAAGTCTTTGGTTCACCCGGTGAACTATTTATGAGTTCTTTTGGTGTGATGAAAGGGCTCATGTTGCATTTCCAGCCATTGCTACAAAGAACCTTTATTTGCTCAGTAACGGTAGAAAATCCTTCCCGATTAAAAACTTCAGACTTGCTGAATATCCTGCGATGTCAAGATGACCGATGTTGAGTTGGGTGGATTTGCTAACGAGTCAGATTTGAACATGAGGCTATTGGAACCCAATAGGCGTCATTGATGGCGGCGAGCCACAGCTTTCAAGTTTTAATAAAATGCACAGAAGAGAACTGTCCCCATTCATTCTCTGAACAAAACATGCTTTGTGAGATGCTAAAAGGAGAGTATTGTAACATGTCAGGAATATGGATGCCGCCTTCCCCCATCCTTTGCTACCTGATGATACAGCTTCATTTTGCTAGATGCAAGGAAATAATGTCATCTTGGTGTGGCTTACATTGTCATTTAAACCCTAAATTACAGTCTTGAAAAATTGCTGCTTTCCAGATCTTGATTGTGTAGTTTCGGGGCCATGCATATTTAGCAGTTTGGCTCAGATGGTGGCATATACATGATCTCAAGCTATTATTAATTACATATGCAAAGTCTTCAAAACAAGAGCCTATTTCAGGATCGTAAAAACATGTATTACGCGGAACTTTCATGTCAGATGCCTGGAGTACGAAGCGTTCATTGGACATTCCATTTTACTGTTCGAAGTATGGACTTACATATCAAATTAAAAGGCTCTTTTGTTCTGCCACTGTTTGGTGGGGACTTGAGAGTCTCTTGCAAACACTGGTTCACATTCAATTAATGAAAGGGCTTTATACCTACCTACTTGGACCGCAAAGAGGAATTTTACCAATCTGAAACCAAAAGTGGCTATATATCTTATATTCTGTTATGTCCATCTAGGCGAGGTGGCCTTCTAAGAAGTGTTGGTTTGTGGCTTAACAAAATCATTCAGCTACTGCATCTCTTGAAGCCAGACTTAAGCATATGATGGATTCTTTGCTGACCACAGCGTTACCCGTGAAAATGTTTTCTCTGGGACAACTGGCTTCCCAGTTGCTAACGAGAACCCTTCTGTTGAATACTGAACTATTTATAAACATGGCTTCATATACTCACACCATTTGGCCTCAGTTTTCTCCCCAGTGAGAGCCTGTCGTGTTTGGGATGGTAAAAATCCTCCTCTGACTTTCTGGGCTCAAGATTTCTGTTAGGAGTAAATCTAGACGTTGGAATTTTACGCAGAATTCTGATTTGCCTTTTGGTTCCTTGGTCCTCTCCTCCCTGTATGACTCAAATGTTTACAATGAGTCGCTTGTTTTTTTGCAGGCACGTGAGTGAATTGGAAGTAGATCTAGCAAGGGCCATGAAAAAGACATCAAGAATAGTTTCGCTTTTTATTTTTTTGGGAGGGAGCCTCGCTATGTTGCCCAGACTAGAGTGCAATGGCATGATCTCAGCTCACTGCAGCTTCCACCTCCCGGGTTCAAGCGATTCTCCTGCCTCAGCCTCCCGAATAGCTGGGATTACAGGCACCTGCCACCGTGCCCAGCTAATTTTTGTACATTTAGTAGAGTTGGGGTTTCGCCATGTTAACCAGGCTGGTCTCGAACTCCTGACCTGCCCACTTCGGCCTCCCAAAGTCCTGGGATTACTACAGGCATGAGCCACTGTGCCCGGCCTTTTTTTTTTTTTTTTTTTTTTTAATCTAAGAATTTTAAATAAGATTCTGGAGCTCAGATTAAAATGAATAAATAAATAAATAAATAGCTCACCACCAAGTATAGAGTCTAGTGCATGTAACTAACCACCTTGTAACTGCTCTCTGCAGTATTAAAAAGATGTTCTCCCAATTAAATACCTTTTCTCCTTTTCTTTCCCTTTCTGTTCCTTTTTTTTTTTTTTTTTTTTTTGAGATGGAGTCTCGCTCTGTTGCCCAGGCTGGAGTGCAGTGGCACAATCTCGGCTCACTACAACCTCCTCCTCCAGGGCTCAAGTGATTCTCCTGCCTCAGCCTCCTGAGTAGCTGGGAGTACAGGTGTGCTCCCTCACGCCAGGCTAATTTTTGTATTTTTAGTAGAGACAGGGTTTCGCCATGTTGGCCAGGCTGGTCTCAAGCCTCTGACCTCAAGTGATCCACCTGCCTCGGCCTCCCAAAGTGCTAGGATTACAGGCGTGAGCCACTGTGCCTGGCCTCAGCATTTAAGTATTCTTAAAGCTCTTAGTACTGCAGTGCCTCTTAAGTGATCTTGGCCGGTTTCCCAAATGGGCAAAATCAATTTAATGGGTTCATCAAAAGTCACAGTGCATTACTCATAATAGATCTGACTATTATTTGTAAAACTTGGATATATAGATGTGTGTGTTTGGGGGAGGGGTCACGGTGTAAAGTTAAGTGTGAAGGGTAACATCTGGAAGCCTCTGGTTGGTGTCTGTGGATTTCACATTGTATATCATTGATTAACTCCTGCTGTTTTGCAGGCATTGTACAATCGGGGTAGAAAACACGACCCTGCCTAGGAAGAGTGAACAGTGGGCTTAGCGCTGCCCTGCCAACATTTCTGCCCCCTTCCTCTTCCCTCCTTCCTTCTTTCCATCTAAAATTCACCTAATGTTAAAGTACATAATTAGGTGGCTTTTAGTACATTCACAATGCTATGTAACCATCACTTCTACCTAGTTCCGAAACATTTTCATCAGCCCAAAATAATACCCCAAACCCATTAGCAGTCACTCCCCAATCCCTTCTCTCCACAACCCCTGGCACCCATCAGTCTGCATTCTGTCTATGGATTTACCTATAGTGGGTATACTATATCAATGGAATCGTAGAGTATGTGATCTTTGCGTCTGGCATCTTTTGCTGAGCATCACATTTTCAAGGTTCATCCACATGGTAGCGTGGACCAGTGGTTCATTCCTTTTTGTAGGTGAATGATACTCCATCGTGTGGATAGACCACAGCTGGTTAATCCACTCATCCTTTGATGAACATCTGTGTTATTTCTACCTTTTGGCTGTTGTTAATAATGCCACTGAGAACATTTGTTTACAGGCTTCTGTGTGGACATATGTTTTCAGTTCCCTTGGGTGTATACCTAGGAATGCAATTGCTGGGTAATTCTACCTGTACGGTCCATTCATTCATTCATTCATTCATTCATTCATTGAGACCAAGTCTCACTCTGTCACTCAGGCTGGAGCGCAGTGGCGTGATCTCGGCTCACTACAACCTCCACCTCTCGGGTTCAAGCGATTCTCCTGCCACAGCCTCCTGAGTAGCTGGGACTACAAGTGCATATCACCACGCCTGGCTTATTTTTTGTAGAGACGATGTCTTACTGTGTTGCCCAGGCTGGTCTCGGAAGTCCTGGGTTCAAGTCATCCACTTGCCTCAGCCTCCTGAGTAGCTGCGATTACAGGCACACGCCACTACACTCAGCTAATTTTTAAATTTTTTGTAGAGTTGGGGTCTTCTATATTGCCCAGACTGGTTTCAAACTCCTGGGCTTAAGTGATCCTCCTGCCTTGGCCTCCCAAAGTGCTGGGACTACAGGCGTGAGCCACTGTGCTTGGCCTTCCCATTTTCACTGAAGGTCTTTCTTTGTGGTTGCATTGGTTTGCCTTTCCCTGCATTAGTTGTTTGTCTAACTTAATGGCCTCCTCATTTTATGTTCTGCCTGCCTTCTGTCTCAAAGTCTTAAATTCGTTCAGGCCTTTATCAGTGACCAGATAGTGTCCACATGTGTATATGTGCGAGGGGGTGGTCTGGGTGTCTCTATAGGTGTGTGTGTGCATTGGGGGCTTTGTATGGGGGAATATGTAGGAGTGTGTCTGTGTATGTGTGGGTGTGTCTGTGGGTGTTTGTTGGAGGGCCTAGGTGTCTGTCATGTGTGTGAGCTGGGCTCCGGGTGTCTCCGTAGCTGTCTATGAGTGTCTGGCCCCGTGTGAGTGTGCATCCACACATGTATGTGTCTCTGGGTGCATGGAGCATAAGGGGAAGGGGCCAAGCTGCCCGGAGCTGCACTGGCCTGGAAGCCTTCAGTCCTCCAGGAGCCCTGCAAGGACTGTCAGGCCAACCACCCCCAGGGGGAAGATAAATGAATGTTGCCTCACTGATCTCAGGGACTAAAGGGCAGGAATGATTGTTCTTTCCATTGTTATGCAGTGTGGAGGGGACCATGCCTGGCCTCCCGACCTTGTCAATCATGGCTGTGTCCGGCTGCTGGTGGATGATTCCAGATGGGAAAGATTCTTACTGAATCCTGTACGACAGGGCCAGGGCCACTGTCCTCAGACTCCACGCTGCACATTAGAATCCCCTGGAGGAGGCTGGGTGCAGTGGCTCATTCCTGTAATCCCAGCACTTTGGGGAGGCTAAGGCAGGAGGATTGCTGGAGCCCAGGAATTAAAGACCAGCCTGGGCAACACAGTGAGACCTCGTCTCTATAAAAATAAAAATTAAGTTTGAGCGTGGTGGCTCACGCCTGTAATCCCAACACTTTGGGAGGCCAAGGCAGGCAGATCACCTGCGGTCGGGAGTTCGAGATCAGCCTGAGCAACATGGAGAAACCCCGTCTCTACTAAAAGACAAAATTAACCGGGCATGGTGGCGCATGCTTGTAATCCCAGCTACTTGGGAGGCTGAGGCAGGAGAATCACTTGAACCCAGGAGGCGGAGGTTGCGGTAAGCTACGATCATGACATTGCACTCCAGCCTGGGCAACGAGAGCAAAACTCTGTCTCAAAATAAATAAATAAATAAATAAATAAAATTAGTTGGGCGTGGTGGTGTGTGCCTGTGGTCCCAGCTGCTCTGGAGGCTGAGGCAGGGGCATGGCTTGAGCCCAGGAGTTCAAGGCTGCACTGAGCCGTGATCGCACCACTGCACTCTAGTCTGAGCAACAGAGTGAGGCCCTTGCTCTAAAAAAAAGCAATGAAAAACAATTCCCCGGGGGAGCATTTAAAAGGTTCCATGCCCAGGCCATGCACCAGATCAATTGGATTAGGAACTCTCAAGATGCCACCAGGCATCATTGCTGACCTATCCCTGGGCACAGCCATGCTGGGGCCACAGAAAGTCTTTAATTGTATCATTTTTTTCCATAAGAGGGAAAAATGCCTGCATATAATAATGAATCCGGCCTGGATTATATTTCTCTTTATACCAACACAGTCATGAAATACATGTTTAAATATATTTTTATGGAGGAAGTGGCCCACTGAAGTGCTAAGGCTGCCCCGACCAGCCTGCAGCTGCACCGTGGCCCCGGGTCGCTGGCCTGGCCTGGGGGTTGGTGTGAGTGTGTGAGGCTCCATCACTGATGCTGTGGTCCCCAGGGCCTCTGTTCATTCAGTAAGTGCGTATTGGGTGTGTAACATGTTCCCAGGATACAGCAGCAAATGGGAGAGTCAGGCTCCTTGCTCTTGGGAATCTAAACTAGAACATCATCATGTTATGCTTGCTTTGCATATTATGATAACGTGATCTTGCATATAAACGCTTCCTCAAATATTGTCTCCACCAATCCTGCCAAGAACTCTTCCAGATAAAAAGGAAAAACATGATCATTTTACAAGTAAAAGAAAGGAGGCATGGAATAAGTGTGATTTACACAGTTGCCAAGCAATTCATAACAGAGTAACTTCTGGTCGTAAAATTCACCTTGGGCTTGTTAAAAATACAGATTCCCAAGCTACATGCCTGGAGATTCAGATTCGAAAGGCTTGGGAGGGGGCCCAGAAATCTTCATTTTTAAGAAAAGGCAGGGTGTGGTGGTGCCCGTTGTAGTCCCAACTACTTGGGAGGCTGAGGTGGGAGGATTGTTTGAGCCTAGGAGTTAGAGGCTGTAGTGAGCTATTACTGTGCCACTGTACTCCTGCATGGGCAACATAGGGAGACCCCATCTCTTCAAAAAGAGTGACAGAAAGAGCAAGAAAGAGAATGAGAAAGAAAAAGAGCAAGAAAGAGAATGAGAAAGAAGGAGTGCCTGGGTGTTTCCTAAGGGCTGGCAATGTTGAGAAATGTTGTTCCATGTGGCCTGGGGATCAGATCGGCCAGACAGAAGGAACTGAAATCAGGGTTCTTGACCTTGGCACTGTTGACACCTTGGGCTAGATCATTCCTTGTTCTGAGTCCATCCTGGGCATTGGAGGATGTTTAGCAGCATCCCTGGCCACTACCCAGAGATAGATGCCAGTAGCAGTCGCCAGTTGTGACAATCAAAAATATTAATACTCTAGGCCAGGCAGAGTGGCTCACGCCTGTAATCCTAGCACTCTGGGAGGCCAAGACAGGTGGATCACCTGAGGTCAGGAGTTCGAGACTAGCCTGGGCAACATGGTGAAATCCCATCTCTACTAAAAGTACAAAAATTAGCTGGGTGTAGTGGCAGGCGCCTGTAATCCCAGCTACTCGGGAGGCTGAGCCAAGGAGAATCGCTTGGACCCAGGGGCAGAGGTTGCAATGAGCCGAGATCTCGCCACTGCACTCCAGCCTGGGCGAAAGAGTGGAATTCTGTCACAAAAAAAAAAAAAAAAAAAAAAAAAAAAATACTCCAGACATCACTAAACGTCTCTGAGGAACAAAATCAAATCACCCCATTGACAACACCTGGGCAAAGTGCATGGTTCAAAGGAAACATTTCCCAAGTTTGGGGATCGGGTGTCTGTCACTGACTGAAACATGGTTAAAATACACCAATTTCCATAACAAGGAATGCAGCACTAACACATACTACAGTATGGATGAGCCTTGGAAACGTTATGCCATGTGAAAGAAGCCAGACAGCAAAGGTCACCTGTTGTATGATTCCATTTATGTGAAATATGCAGAATAGGTGATCCATAGATAAAGATGACAAATTGGTGGTTGTCAGGGGCTGGGAAGAGGGGAGAATGGGAAGTGACTGCTTCACAGATCTGGGGTCTCCTTTGGGGGTGAGGAAAATGTTTTGCAGGCCAGGTGTGGTGACTCATGCCTGTAATCCCAACACTTTGGGAGGTCGAGGCAGGAGGGTCGCTTGAGCCCAGGAGTTTGAGACCAGCCTGGGCCACATGGTGAAACTCTATCTCTACAAAGACATGCAAAAAAAAAAAAAAAAAAAAAAGATTGGTGTAATGGCAGGCACCTGTAGTCCCCGCTACTAGGGAGGCTGAGGTGGGAGGATCACTTGAGCCTGGGAAGTCAAGGCTGCAGTGAGCCATGATTGCACCCCTGCACTCCGGCCTGGACGACAGAGTGACACCCTGTCTCAAAAAAAAAAAAAAAAAAGAAAAGAAAAAGAAAATGTTTTGCAACTAATAGAGGTGGCAGTTGTACAACAATGTGGATGTACTGATGCCACTGAATTGGTCACTGTAAAATTGTTTAATTGTACTAGGGGAATCTTACCTCAATCAAAGAAAATACACCAATTTGTATAGTTTCATGTGACAATTGGTAAAATGAGGATGGAGTGAACTGTGAATACAGCGTAAATCAGAATGGAGGTTTCAATGAGATAGTAACCACTAACAAGTGTGTTAAGACTATAACATAATACGGGTGTGGTGGCTCACACCTGTAATCCCAGCACTTTGGGAGGCCAAGGCAGGCGGATCAACTGAGGTTGAGAGATCTGCGAGGCCAAGGCAGGTGGATCAACTGAGGTCGGGAGATCGAGACCAGCCTGGCCAGCATGGAGAAACTCCATCTCTACTAAAAATACAAAATTAGCCAGGCATGGTGGCACATTCTTGTAATCCTAGCTACTTGGGAGGCTGAGGCAGGAGAATTGCTTGAACCCGGGAGGTGGAGGTTGCGGTGAGCTGAGATCACACCATTGCATTCCAGCCTAGGCAACAAGAGCGAGACTCCTTCTCAAAAAAAAAAAAGACTATAATATATAATTAAATAATACTTATAAAGCAAATGGTAGAATCTGAGGACAGGACCTCAGTATCGACATCTTTGGAACCAGTACAATGTTGGGTTAAAATGTACAGTACATGCTTGTTGAATTAGGGAAGACAGTAAAGTGAAAGCATTTGATTCATCAAGAACCATGACTGAGCCACTTGCAACCTGCTGCGGGGCTGGGACAAGTCATTTGAGCTTCCCACGCCGAGTTCCTCTCCTTTCGAAGAAGAGGTACGCTGATTCTTCCAGCGCTAAATGTCTGTGTTGGGAAATGGACAGGTCTAGGGGAGATGACAGTACCTGCTGGAACATTCCAGAACATGCTGGAATATGCTAGGGGCTTGCTGTTTTGGCCTATGTTGTGCTGAAACCCTGTTAGTTTCACTAGGGAGGTAACAAATTCAAGAGGCTGAAGAAGAAATGCAGAGCCAGCAAAGGAGACATTGGGTTTGATTAGGGACTTAGACACAGGGGAGAGAGTGCAGGTGGTGGTGGGCTGGAGAGGAAAACTGCAGCCACTTGCAAACATCATGCAGTTTATTCAGCATTTTCACTTAGTACCCTCCCCTTAACGACCTCCACCTGGCAACCTTCATGTAACCTAAAACTCAGAGCCTGCATCCCTTGGAGGGCCTGTGTTTCATGGGACAGGCCAGGGGCTCAGATGTTTGTCATAGACAAGAAACAAATCTCCAGGTTGGCCATTCCCGGATTCCGTAGCTGGGACACACATTCAGGTGAGTCTGCCATCCAGGTCATCCTAAGGATATGTGCAGGTTATTGCGTTCAGGTGCGTTTGCCCTACAGCCCACCGGAGCAAACTCGTGGGTAAACTAGGAAACCCTTGAGACACAGGTCTCAATGAGCACCAGGCTGTGGTCAGCTTTGATATGCAGGAGCAGAACAAGCCAAGAAGCGACACTCAACTTTGCAAGAATCAGCCCCCTGTGTCTCCTTCCCACCGTCTGCTGCCAGGAGTGGGCGTCTGTATTCACACATCTGGCTCAGGTGAGGATGGGGCCGGGAGCCACCTTTGCAGGTCATTCGAAAGCCCCCAGATTCCTTCCACCTGTGGGCCCTGGGGGCTGCCTCCCTCCCTCCCTGAGCTGAGAATCCCATTTTTGGAGTGAGTCTTGCGTCTACAGATCTAGGGCTGCACGTGTGTCCTGCTCAGGGCATGGCTAACAGGGCCCATTCCCTGGAAACAAGGGCAGGAAGGGGACTGGGCATGGGGCTGTCATCTTCAAATAAGGGCTCATTACCACGGAGGCCCTAGCAGCTGGGGCACCTGTGATCCTGGGCAGGTGTTTTTCTGTTTGGAGGACGTGGGGATTGGAAGCAGGGAAGCAGGGGTCGATTATAGAGCTGAGCCCCGGGTGAAGTGGCTGGTGCATCTCTGAGTAGCCAAGAACTGCGGGGAAAAGTGCCGGGAGAGGCAGGCCTCCTAACGCAGGGAGAAGGTTTCAGACCCCACCGTAGACTGCTGTATAACAGCCACTCACACAGGGCTTTGCGGTAAGAACTTTTTGGCTTCTTCGGCAGTAGCTTTATTGAGATGTTATCTACATATCACACAATTCACCCATTTAAAGTGTACAATTCAGCTGGGCGTGGTGGCTCATACCTGTAATCCAGCACTTTGGGAGTCCAAGATGGGAGGGTTGGTGTAGGCCAGAAGTTGAAGACCAACCTGGACAACAAGGTGAGACCCAGTCTCTTTAAAAAAAAAAAAAAAAAAAAGGGCTGGGCACGGTGGCTCACGCCTGTAATCCCAGCACTTTGGGAGGTCGGGGCAGGCAGATCACGAGGTCAGGAGATCCAGACCATCCTGGCTAACACGGTGAAACCCCATCTCTACTAAAAATACAAAAAATTAGCCGGGCGTGGTGGCGGGCGCCTGTAGTCCCAGCTACTCGGGAGGCTGAGGCAGGAGAATGGTGTGAACCTGGGAGGTGGAGCTTGCAGTGAGCCGAGATCGTGCCACTGCACTCCAGCCTGGGTGACAGAGCGAGATTCTGTCTTAAAAATGTTGTTGGGCATGGTGGTGTGTGCCTGCAGTCCCAGCTGCTGAGGAAGCTGAGGCAGGAGGATTGTTTGAGCCATGCCGAGGTCAAGGCTGCAGTGAGCTGTGATTGCACTGCTGCACTCCAGCCTGGGCAACAGGAGCAGGACCCTGTCTCTAAAACATAAAGTTTTAAAGTATATGACTTAATCGGTTTTAAGTGTATTCACAAAGTTGTGAAACCATTACCACAATCAACTTTACCATTTTCATCAGCTCAAAAAGAAACCCCGGGCCAAGTGTGGCGGTTCACGCCTATAATCCCAGCACTTTGGGAGGCTGAGCTGGGCGGATCACCTGAGGTCAGGAGTTCTAGACCAGCCTGGTCAACATGGTGACTTGTCTCTACAAAAATACAAAAATTGGCCAGGCATGATGGCAGGTGCCTGTAATCCCAGCTACTCAGGAGGTTGAGGCAGGAGAATTGCTTGAACCTGGGAGGCGGAGATTGCAGTGAGCTGAGATCATACCACTGCTCGCCAGCCTGGGTGACAGAGTGAGATATGGTCTCAAAACAAAACCAAAAATCCTGTACCCTTTAGTTGTCGACTCTCAATCTCCCCTCCCTGCCACTCCCAGCCCCTGGCAATCAACTGATTTACTCTCCAGCTCTATAGATTTGCCCATTCTGTACATATCATGTAAATGGAATCATAGCATATGTGGTCTTTTGTGCCTGGCTTTTTTTTTTTTTTTTTTTTGAGATGGAATCTTGCTCTGTTGCCCAGGCTGGAGTGCACTGGGGTAGTCTTGGCTCACTGCAACCTCCGCCTCCCAGGTTCAAGCAATACTCCTGCCTCAGTCTTCCGAGTAGCTGGGATTATAGGTGTGCACCACCACGGCCAGCTAATTATTTTTTGTACTTTTAGTAGAGACAGGGTTTCGCCATGTTGGCCAGGCTGGTCTCAAACTCCTGAACTCGTTATCTGCCTGCCTCAGCTTCCCAAAGTGCTGGGATTACAGGTGTGAGCCACGGGGTCTGGCCGATGCCTGGCTTCTTTTACATGGCATAGTGTTTTCAAGGGCCACCCACGCTGTGGCAGGTGTCATTGCTCCATTGCTTTTTATAGCCAGATTGTAGTCATTGTATGCATAGACCACATTTTATCTGTTGAAGGTTATCTTTTTATCTTTAAAAAGTCTGTGGCTCTATCATTGCTACTCATTGTGCCAGCTATTAAAAAAAAAAAAGAAAAACCACTGTGCCATTTTTCAGTAAAATGATTTAGACAATCTTCTTCTATATTAAAAATTATAAGGGTAAGCCTAGATAGGACATATCAAAGACAAAAGGGCAGCTGTTAATGAGTAGGCCAGGCAGCAGAACTGGGGCTGTCCTGGGCACGCCCAATGTGTAGACGCCCCATTCCTGGGCCAGGTAATAGCAATGCACTGTCTCAATGCTTCAGGCCCTGGATAACACAGCAGAGGAGCGTGGCCCCTGGTTAAAAACCCACATGTGGCCAGGTGTGGTGGCTCACACCTGTAATTCCAGCACTTTGGGAGGCTGAGGCGGGTGAATCACAAGGTCAGGAGTTCGAGACCAGCCTGGTCAATATGGTGAAACCCCATCTCCACTAAAAAGTACAAAAATTAGCTGGGCGTGGTGTCACGCACCTGTAGTCCCAGCTACTTGGGAGGCTGAGGCAGGAGAATCGCTGGAACCTGAGAGGCGGAGGTTGCGGTGAGCCGAGATCAAGCCACTGCACTCTAGCCTGAGTGACAGAGTGAGACTCCATCTCAAAAAACCAAAAAACCCATATGTGATTTTTTTTTTTTTAAGGCCTGACCATAGGCAATTCCAAAAGCTTTACCTGGCAGGCCTTAGGGGAAGCTGCCCTCCCCACACCAGACTTGGGGTGCAGCCAGTGCCCTGTCATCTCCAGAGGGGGTTGCATCGTGGTCTCAGGCACCGCAGCTCTGCTCTGATGCATGTCTGCATTTTTAGCCCTGCTGCCTGCCTTCCTACGTCTCCTTATCTGAGGCCTTGGGCAGGAATCTTCTTCAGGGGCCTCTTAGGACCAGAAGGAGGAAAAAGACCCTTTTCCCCACCCTGGCTTGTTACTCAGTACTTTTCTACTCCTAGCCCCCTCTCTTGCCCCCTACCCAGGTCCATAAAACTGCCAGGAGCTTTTTGCCCGGTTCCCCCACATCTGGATGATATACCAGATCCTCAACTGATGCCCTGTTCCGTGGGGAAATGGGAGAAGGTCAGTTGGCGCTTTCTCCAGTTTTAGCTTCCTGCTTGTACCATCACGGTGAGTGATCACGGGCGTACTGCTGTCATTTTTGGCTTGTTGCTTTGACATCTGACAGCTCAGCCCGCCCTCTTCCAGCTCAGCTGAGCTCCTGACAGCTATAGGAATTGGGACTCGATCTTTGACTGCGAAACGGTGTCAACCTGTAAACAGTAAAGGTAAATCAGTGAGTAGGTTTCTGGATGCCAGGAAGATAATGACCAATGACTGTAGATCACCCCATCATGGAGCAGCAGTGAGTATCTGTTGAGTGCCTGCCATGGGCGGGGCACATTCTGTCATTGAATTTCACAACAGTTCTGTAAGATGAACATCCCCTCTCCATTTTACAGACAAACTGAAATTCTGACAGGTGAAGTTACCGGTCCCAGTTTCCAAGCTGGGATTCCTCAGCTAACATGTCAACCCTCCCAGAGGCATTTTGTATTGTTTTTGTGCTTGAACTTTTTCCTTGTTTGCACTCATAAACTACATGTTTTATTTCCTGGGCGGGAGGCAGCCCCTGTGGTCCGCCTGTGAAAGAAACGTGGGGGCTTTCAAATGACAAAGAGGTGGCCACCAGCTCATCCTCACCCAAGCCAGGTGTGCTGATGCTGACGCCCACACCTGGCAGTCCATGATGAGAAGGGGACACAGGTGGCTGCTGCTTGCAAAATTGAGTGTCACTTGCTTGGCTTGTTCCACTCTTGCTTATCAAAGCTGAACATGACCTGGTCCTAATGGAGACTGGCTCATAGGTGCCAAGCCTGTGTCTCGAGGCGTTTCCTGGCCCCCTATAAGTCTGCTCCTGAAAGACAAGCTTATTTGTCATCTTTTCTTTTTTCTTATTCATAGAGACGGGGTCTCACTGCGTTGCCCAGGCTGGTCTCAAACTCTTCATCCTCTCACCTCGGCCTCTCAAATTGCTGAGCTACCACACTCAGCCTATTTGTCTTGCTTCTGATCTGTCTCCCTGCACTAGAAAGTCAGCTCCTTGAGGGCAGGGGCTTTCATCTGCCTGGTGCTGTATCCCCAGTGAACAGTGACTGGCACACAGTAGATGTTTGCATTTCGGGAGGGGCCCGAGATCACTCTCGGCCTCTATGGTTTTCTAGAAGGACTCACAGAGCTCAGAAAAGCCATTGCACTCATGGCTGCTGTTGATTACAGGGAAAGATAGAGAGTAAAATCAGTAAAGGGAAAAGGTGCATAAGGCAGGGAGGCCAGGCACAAGCTCCCAGATGTCCTCTCCCTGTGGACTCGTGGACAGTACTTATTTCTCCCAGTCACAGTGTGTGGCAATGTGCATAGGGCATTGCCAATCAACGAAGCTCACCAGAGCCTTGTGTGCAAAGTTTTTATTGGCAACCAGTCATGGCCAATGGCCCATAGTTGACCTCAGTCTCCAGCCCCTCCAGAGGTCATGCTGGTATCACCTGGCCCAAACCCCCCACCCGAAATCATGTCATTAGCAGAGACTGGCTGGCGTGGTCCCAGGCCCCCACGTAAACAAAGACACTGACGTTGCTATCAGGCAGCACATTCCAAGGGCCTGGAGTTTCATTCCAGGAGCAGGACAAGGTTAACTTTTTTTTTTTGAGACGGAGTCTCCCTCTGTCGCCCAGGCTAGAGTACAGTGGTGCAATCTCGGCTCTTTGCAACCTCCGCCTCCCAGGTTCAGGCAATTCTCCTGCCTCAGCCTCCGGAGCAGCTGGGATTACAGGCGCATGCCACCACGCCCGGCTAATTTTTGTATTTTTAGTAGAGACAGGGTTTCACCATGTTAGCCAGGCTGGTCTGGAACTCGAGACCTTGGGTGTTCTGCCTGCCTTCGCCTCCTAAAGTGCTGGGATTACAGGTGGGAGCCACTGTGCCCGGCCTGGGTTAATTTCTAGAAGGGGAATTGCTAGGACAGAGAAAATGTGCCTCCCCTTCCCCACCCAGCCAGCGTTTTTATGGCCACAATGTGAAGGTGTTATGAGCAATACAAAAGGGAGGATAGTCTTTGCCCTTGAAAAGATTAAATTGCTTGAGTTTCACGTACTCCAAATATGAAGTGATCTGCCATTCACCTTTAACCTGCAAAACGTCAACATGATGTTTCCTCTTTCTTTTCCCTGAGAGCCCATGTCCTCTTTTTCCACTAGTCACCAATTACTTCATCCAGGCTTCATGGCCTTTTCACTTAATTTTTAAAATTTCTTCTTCTTTTTTTGAGATGGGGTCTTGCTCTGTCTCCAGGTTTAAGTGCTGTGGTGCGATCTCAGCTCACTGCAACCTCCGCCTCCCAGGTTCAAGCAATTCTCCTGCCTCAATCTCCCAAGTAGTGATCCGCCTGCCACGGCCTCCCAAAGTGCTGGGATTACAGGTGTGAGCCACCGCACCCAGCCTGAGTTTTGTAGCTTTAATTTGCATTTCTTTTTTAGTGGCGTGCTCTTGGCTCATGGCAAGCTCCACCTCCTGGGTTCAAGTGATTCTTCTGCCTCAGCCTCCCAAGTAGCTGGGATTACAGGCATGTGCCAACATACCCGGCTAATTTTTGTATTTTTAGCAGAGACAGGGTTTCACCATGTTGGCCAGGCTGGTGTCGAACTCCGGACCTCAGATGATCTGCCCGCCTCAGCCTCCCAAAGTGCTGGGGCTACAGGCGCCAGCCAATGCACCCAGCCTAATTTGCATTTCTTTTAGGTCTAAGGTTGAACCTCTTTGCTGAAACTCTATTTGTGTCTTTTTTGTGTGTCCTTTTCTGTGAACGGGGTGCTCGTATACTTTGTCCATCTTTGAATCTGTTGTTCTCCCCAACTAGATGCAGTGCTATTTTTATCATGCGCGTGCTCCTGCGTGTACTTAGTTTCTTTCTGAACTCTGTTCTTCACTTGAACACGACATGGAGCCAGAAGATACTGTGCCAGGAATTTCTAGCCCCTTTATTTTGCCAATGAGTAAAGGAGTCCAGAGAGGTTAAGTAACTTTTCTAAGTAAGAAGCAAAGGGATGAACCATCCCTCCCTCCTCTCTCCCATCCACTCCCCACCTTCTTCCATCCACCTGACTTTTCCAACCTTACTAGTAATCAACAGGGAGCTAATTTCTCTGTTAATCTTTTTTGTTTGTTTGTTTGTTTGTTTTGTTACAGGGTCTCACTCTGTTGCCCACGCTGGAGTACAGTGGCGTGATCTTGGCTCATTGCAACCTCCCCTTCCTGGGTTCCAGCAATTCTCTTGCCTCAGCCTCCCGAGTAGCTGGGACTATACAGGTGTACGCCACCATGCCTGGCTAATGTTTGTATTTTCTGGTAAAGGCAGGGTTTCACATGTTGGCCAGGCTAGTCTCAAACTCTTGACTTCAAGTGATCCGCTTGCCTCAGCCTCCCAAAGTGCTGGGATTACAGGCGTGAGCCACCTAGCCCAGCCTCTTGTTCATCTTTTATCTTGAAGATAAGGTGGCAGTAGTGAGTGCTTCACGAAGGCCAGGCGAGAGGAGCTCACTGCCCCCTGCTGGTTACTTCTTCTCTATCATGGGGTATCTGTGGCTCTCTCAGCCGCTTACCCTAGCTCTGCAAAATATCTTTTGGTGGTTTAAAAAGAAAGCTTCTTCAGGCCGGGTGTAGTGGCTCACACCTGTAATCCCAGCACTTTGGGAGGCTGAGGCAGGTAGGTCACTTGAGATCAGGAGTTCGAGACCAGCCTGGCCAACATGGTGAAACCCCTATCTCTACTAAAAATACAAAAATTAGCCATGCATGGTGGTGGGCACTTGTAATCCCAGGTATTTGGGAGGCTGAGGCAGGAGAATTGCTTGAACCCGGGAGGCGGAAGTTGCAGTGAGCTGAGATGGCGCCGTTGCACTCCAGCCTGGGTGACAGAGTGAGACCCTGTCTCAAAAAAAACAAAAAAACCAAAAAAACCCTGCTTCATTCTGAAAAGAATTGAAGAAACACTGTAGGATTCCAACTCTGTGACATTCTGGAAAAGGCAAAACTGGAGACAGTAAAAAGATCAGTGGTTTTGGGGTTGGCGGTGGGGGGTGGTAAGGGAAAGGGAAGGATTTATAGGCAGAGCAGAGGGATCTGGTTGTTTAAGAGTGTGGTGCCTCTGCCATGCCTCTCTCTTGGTCCCGCGCCTGCCATGTAAGACGCATGTTCCCGCTTTGCCCTCTGCCATGAGTGAAAGCTCCCTGAGGCCTCCCCAGAGGCAGATGCTACCATGTTTCCTGTACACCTTCCAGAACCGTGAACCAATTAACCCACTTTCCTTTATAAATTACCCAGTCTCAGGTCTTTCTTTATAGCAGTATGAGAACAAGCTAATACACAAATGAAAAGGCTGCCTTTTTTTTTTTTTTTAAACAGAGTCTTGCTCTGTCACCCAGGCTGCAGTGCAGTGGCATGATCACAGCTCACGGCAGCTTCAACCTCCTGGGCTCAAGAAATCCTCCTGCCTCAGCCTCCTGAGTAGCTGGGACTACAGGTGTGCACTACCACACCTGGCTTTTATTTTTGTAGAGACGAGGTCTCCTTGTGTTCCTCAGGCTGGTCTCAAACTCCTGAGCTCAAACAATCCTTCTGCCTCAGCCTCCCAAAGTGCTGAGAGTAAAGGCGTGAGCCACTGCACCCACCAAAAGGGCTTCTGAACTCTGGTGACTCTGACCTGAGCCTGATGGGCTTCAATCCATACTCCGGCTGAACTCACACTGACTGGAAGCTCGATCCCCAGTCACTGGCAAACCCAACCCCAACCCTGTAAATTTCCTCCAGGTAGAAGCAGGACTTTTTTTGGTGGGAGGAAGAGGAGGTGGGAGGCTGGATCTATGGTGGATGGCTTGTACAGGAGGCTCTGAGTCTTTGTGAATCGAATCCTGTGTCCCCATGCTCTATCAAACCAGCTTACTGGGTTTTGGGCCTGTGACAACGTAGATACAAAGTGAGGCCAGAGGTACAGAGACCCTTCTCAGGCAGACTTGGGTAGGCTGGCGCAGTGCAAACACAGCTGGTCATCAGAATGGCCTGGAGGGAGGGCCCAACCCTAGGGAGTCTGATTGTCCTGGTCTGGAATGGGCCTGGGAATCTGCATTTGTAGCCAGTACCCACTGTGATTGATGTTGCTGCATTGATGAGAAACCATCGCATTGAGGATTGCAAGGTTTCTGCTCAGGCTCCTGGCTTTGAATGGGGGAGGAATTCAGGCCTGTGGTCAGAGACTTGAGTCTCCTGGGGGAGAAGATGGAGAAAGAAAGTGATGGACCAAAGCTGCCAGAGCTAACAGAGCAGGGACTCTGGAGCCAGATGGGGTTAAAATCCTCCTGAGCTGTGTGACTTAGGGCAAGTGTCTTAACCTGTCTGTATCAGTTTTCTCATCTGTACCATGGGATGATCTAGTTCACCTTGCAGGGGTTTTGCAGGAGGAGTTGATTGAATGAGTTAATATACAAGGAATGCTTTGCCTAGTCTGATAGTTTCCTAACAACAATGCCATCTATTCTTTGAGATCCAGGGAAATGTCTCCTTTGTAAACTGCTTCCACGATTTCCTGCCGCAATAACTGTTCCTTTCTCTGAGTGAGGTCTCTCCATGGTGTGCTGAAAATCTTCTGCCTGGGTATCTCATTTCCCCACTGGTCTCCAAGCCAGCACCCGCCCCTGCCCGCCGGGATGCTTTTCCTCACAGCATTTAGCAGCCACACCAGAACTCATCGTAGTCCCCAAGCAGCTGTGAGCTGAAGGGTCTTTTAGGTCTCTATCCTTGTGGGTCAGGGGCTCCTGAACCCCGCTAGAGAAAATGCTTGAGCTGGGGGCCAGGCACAGTGGCTCATGCCTGTAACCCCAGCACTTTGGGAGGCCGAGGCGGGTGGATCACCTGAGGCCAGGAGTTCGAGACCAGCCTGGTCAACACAGTGAAACCCTGTCTCTACTAAAAATACAAAAAATTAGCCAGACGTGGTGGCACATGCCTGTAGTCCCAGCTACTTGGGAGGCTGAGGCAGGAAAATCGCTTTGAACTTGAGAGGTGGTGGTTGCAGTGAGCCGAGGTTGCACCATTGCACTCTAGCCTGGGCAACAAGAGTGAAACTCCGTCTCAAAAAAAGAAAATAAAGGAAAATGCTTGAGCTTGGGAAAAGGGAGGTGGAATCATTGATTTCAAAATATGAAAAGAAAATGGGCCAAGTCTAAAAGCATACATGATTAAGTTTTCATAAAACATGGTGTGCCAACCAGTCAACTGTGTCTTAATTTGACTCTAAGAAAATTCCATTAAAAGTACATTTAACTGTCCATCAAGAGATAAATGGCCACATAGAAAGTGGTCTGTCCTTTCAGTGCATTATTCAGCCACAGAAAGGAATGACATACTATTTCACGTTACGTGGCTAAGCCCCAAAACTGTCATGCTGAGTGAAAGAAGCCAGACAAAGGCCACCTACTAAACCATTCCATTTATGTGAAATATCCAGAATAGACAAATCCATAAGGACAGAAAGCAGATCAGTGGTGGCCAAGGACTGGGGTCAGAGGCACCAGAAGTGATTGTTTACTAGGTATGGGATTTCTTTTTGCAGTGAGGACATTATGAAATTGGTTGTGGTAATGATTGCCAAACTGCCTATCTTAAAAACCATTATTTTTTTTGAAATGGAGTCTCACTCTGTTGCCCAGGCTGGAGTGCAATGGCACAATCTCGGCTCACTGCAACCTCTGCCTCCCGGGTTCAAGCAATTCTCCCGCCTCAGCTTCCCAAGTAGCTGGGATTACAGATGCCCGCCACCATGCCCAGCTAATTTTTTGTACTTTTAGTAGAGACGGGTTTTCACCACGTTGGCCAGGCTGGTCTTGAACTCCTGGCCTCAAGTGATCCACTCGCCTCACCCTCCCAAAGTGCTGGGATTATAGGAACATGCCACCATGCCCGGCTAATTTTTGTATTTTTAGTAGAGACAAGGTTTCACCATGTTGGCCAGGCTGGTCTTAAACTCCTGGTCTTGTGATCCACCCACCTCGGCCTCCCAAAGTGCTGGGATTACAGGCGTGAGCCACCGCGCCAGTTGAGTTTTGTGTTTTAAATGGGAGAATTGAGCCAAGTAGACCCAGCTACTTGGGAGGCTGAGGTGGGAGGATCACTTAGAGCCCAGGAGGTTGAGGCTGCAGTGAGCTATGATCACACCACTGCACTCTAGCGTGGGCAACAGAGTGAGATCCTGTCTTTAAAAACAAAACAAAAACACACCTTGAAAACCAAAAGTTGTGGGTGGAGGTGAGTTTGAGGGAGAGAGGCAGAGATGTGGGAACTAGAATGAATGCTGAGCAGGTGTGAGCAGACCCCTGGCCTCCCGAATTACTTCCTTGTCTTCTTGGGAGGCCTTGAACCTGGAGCTTTGAAAAACCCACTGCTGCTGGGATAAGAGCCATTTCCAAAGGTCTTGCTAAGCCAGGCCTCCCACTGGCTTTTCCTAGTCTGAGTACTGGGAAAGACAAATTCAATGTCAGGCTACACAACTAGGCAGTAGTGATGGTTGTACAATGTCATGAGTGGACACGACGCCACTCAACCGAATACTTTAAAGTGGTTAAAATGGGCCGGGTGCCATGGCTCATGCCTATAATTTTAGCACTTTGGGAGGCTGAGGTGGGTGAATCGCTCGAGCCCAGGAGTTTGAGACCAGCCTGGGTAACATAGTGAAACTCCGTCTCTACAAAAAATACAAGAATTAGGTGGGCGTGGTGGCACAGTGCCTGTAGTCCCAGCTACTTGGGAGGCTGAGGCAAGAGGATTGCTTGAGTCCGGGAGGTGGAGGCTGCAGTGAGCCACGACCACACCACTGTACTCCAGCCTTGGTGATAGATTGAGACCTTGTTGTTGTTGTTATTGTCTGTTGAGACAGAATCTAGCTCTGTTGCCCAGGCTGGAGTGCAGTGGCGTGATCTTGGCTCACTGCAACCTCTGCCTCCCGGGTTCAAGTGATTCTCCTGCCTCAGCCTCCTGAGTAGCTGGGATTATAGGCGCTCGCCACCATGCCCAGATAATTTTTAAATTTTTAGTAGAGATGGGGTCTCACTGTGTTGGCCAGGCTGGTCTCAAACTCCTGACCTCGTGATCTGCCCGCCTCGACCTCCCAAAGTGCTGGGATTACAAGCGTGAGCCACCGTGCCCAACTGAGACCCTGTCTTTTAAAGTAAATGAAATGGTTAAAATGGTCAATTTTATGTTTTTAAAATATAATTATACTGCAATTAAAAAGCAACAACCACTACACCGTCTTGCCTTCTGCCCTGAGATCTCTGTTTACAAGGCTAGAAGAGTAGTCAAGCTCCTTTTTTTTTTCCCTTCTAGGCTTTTTTTCCCCTCATTGGTCAGGAGCCCCCTCCCCTCCTCTCTGTCGGGTGGGGTGCTAATAACTTTATTGGAGGTTTCTGATTGGCTGGATCTCTGTTCTGAATGCCCCCCCACCTCCCCTTCTACCCTCCTCGGCTGGGAGAGTGGGTTAAAGCTGAGCCCTCCTCTTTGGGGAAAAAGATTCCTTTCAGGACCACGCTGAGCTGCTCTGGAGCCTGAGGCTGGTGGCACGGGGCTGGCCCAGGAAGTGATGCCGGCCCCCGTGGGACTCCTCGGTCTGGTCCTGCTCTGGCCGCTGATGGCAGTGACTGCGGAGAGTAAGTAAAAGTGCTGCGCATTCCTGGTCCTGTCTGGAGTGAAGCAAGGGGCAGCCCAGATGCACCTGGGACTGCACTTTTGTAGCCAGATGCCTGTTGACCTGCCTTTCCACTGCCACCTTTTGTTTTGCTTTTCATGGGGAAGAGGAGGGAGAGGTGACAGGTGAATCCTCATCTCTCACTCACATGCTCCACTAGCATCCTCTGGAAACTCAGACAAGGCAGGGGTTGGGGAGCTGCAGAGACCAGATCTGAAGCCCTGAGTGAGAAAATGCTGCCTTCTGGACCCACTGAGCTTGAGCCCAGGAGGTCGAGGCTGCGGTGAGCCGAGATCACGCCACTGCACTCCAACCTGGGCGACAGAGTGAGACCTTGTCTCAGCAACCAAAAAAAGCAAGTAATCTTAATTTTGCTAGTACCCACACATACAAATTTTTAAAAAGGCAGGTGAAATTAATAACATTTTGCTTAACCCAATATATCCAATATATAATTAGAAAATGTAATCAATAGGAAGTATTAATGAGATTTATTTCCCATTCAACATTCAATGTGTATTTTATACTTACGACATATTTCATTTCGGATGCTAAATTTTCATTGCAAATACTTGATCTGTCTAGAGTTCTTAAAACATAGAGATGAGAAAGTAGGTTTAGTTACTGTGCTAAGTTGTTTCAAACATATTTGAAACTTTTCTTTCTTTAAAAAATATTTTTTGTAGAGACGGGGTTTTACCATATTGCCCAGGCTCGTCTCAAACTCAAGTGATCCTCCCAAAGTGCTGGGATTACAGGCATGAGCAACTGCACCCTGCTGAAAGTCTTCTAATAAGTGAATTGAGTATTGGTTTTTTGTTTAATTAAAATTAAATGAAAAGTTTCTCTGTAACCAGTAACATTTCAGATGCTTCATAGCCACATATTGGACAGCACAGGCCAGATTGTGGGGTCTTCTATTTGTTGTAAATGATGTAATTGTTCTGATATTTGGACTTTTTTTCAGCATATAACACTGCCTGGCATGCTATAGGTACTTGATAAATTGTGTTGGTTTCGTGAAAGAATGCACACTGATCAGAACTGACAGCTGAGAAAGCTGAAATGGGACTTGATTTCATTTGCTGGCTAGAGATGACACTCATTTCAGTCCAATTTCAGATCTCTTCCTAGAAGTGAGTAGGATCTGATTGAAGAATTTATTACTTCCAGTGTGCAGCGTTTTCCCATCCTTGGTTAATCTGTTATGAATTTATCATGACATGAACTTGATTTTTCTGAAATTTAAAAAATATTTTAAATGTGTTTAAGCGTTCAGGAAATGGAAGGGGTACAGGCTTAATTCAAGCACAATGCTCTCAGAGCTCAGCTCACTTCTGCAGGTCATGGTGGATGGAGGCTGGTGGGCCAGGCTGCTTTGTAGCCTAGCTGAGCAGTAAAGCAGATGTAGGGATTGTCTGTTGAGCAAACAAGCAGGATGCTGGGCTTGTGCACAGTCGAGAACGTAATGATTATGCACACATATGTTTAATTTGGCGCCCAGTGTCCAAGTGATCAAAGAGTTGAAGGAAAGTTGGAAGGGAAATTGATTGGGTTGAATGTCTTTGAAATGTGGTTTTACCTGTTGATATTCTACTTGAATGCTAAGAGGGTTTTGTTAGATGTGCCAAAATATTTAGGGGAGAAAAACCCTGCCAGATATCCTACCATGTCCTATTGTTTTAAAG
Source organism: Pongo pygmaeus (assembly GCF_028885625.2). NCBI lineage: Eukaryota > Metazoa > Chordata > Mammalia > Primates > Hominidae > Pongo > Pongo pygmaeus. The sequence continues at coordinate 17,291,805 of NC_072391.2, forward strand.
GGTGTAAACAAAATAGTATATAATGCACCTTGCCCCCACCCCTCCCTCCCCATTTTGGGGAAATGATTTGTTTTTCTTTTTCTTTTTTCTTTTGAGACAAGGTCTTACTCTGCTACCCAGGCTGGAGTACAGTGGTGCGATCTCGGCTCACTGCAATCTCCACCTGTCGGCTCAAGCAATTCTCCCACCTCCCACGAGTAGCTGGGACCACAGGTGTGCACCACCACGCCCGGCTAATTTTTGTATTTTTTATAGAAAGGGGGTTTCGCCATACTGGCCAGGCTGGTCTCGAACTCCTGAGCTCAAGTCATCTACCCACCTCAGCTTCCCAAAGTACTGGGATTACAGGCATGAGCCACTGCACCCAGGCACAGTGTGTTTTTTGAGGGATTAAACAGGTCAGCAAGGGTAGCAATGACCAGTCGAGGTGCAGCAGGGTGGTTTTGAGGATGGAAGTGGTATTATTGAAATGCCATCCTATGGAAATGGCTGCAGATGAATGTCTGCTTAATGCACCGGAGGGCACGAGTGATGCCTTGGAAAGATCCTGCAAGTGGCTGGCAGGAAGGGGAAACAAGGCTTGAAAGTAGGTGGCAGTGGAAGGGCTGGGTGGCTGGAGGGAGGGAGGGAGGGGTGCTGGCCTTCCCAGGGAGGGAGCTCCGGGAATCCCTGGCAGTTTCCTTAGCAGCCTGAGCTGGGGGCCGAGGGGCCACCTCACCACATCTGCTCATGCCCTGGTTGTCCTCTGCCCCTTTGATGGTGGGAGAAGGGAGACACTCAACAGGGAGCGGCACCAGCTCCTGCTATTTCCTGCAGCAGCCTCTTGGTCTTGCTGGTGTTCCATTCATTACTCATTTGCTCACTTACTCTCTGATTCATTCAGGATGAGGGTATGGCTGGGGACTCTGCAGCCAGAGTGCCTGGGTTCAAATCCTGAGTGTCTACCGTTAACCAGCTGTGTGCACCTGGGCAAGTCACTTGGATGGATAGGAGACAGGAGAGGGTGGGTGGGTGGGTGGATGGATAGGAGGGAGAGTGGGTGAGTGGGTGGATGGATGGATAACAGCAGGGAGTGGGTGGGTGGGTGGATGGATGGATAGGAGGGGGAGAGGGTGAGTGGGTAGATGGATAGGAGGGGGAACGGGTGAGTAGGTGGATGGATGGATAGGAGAGGGTAGTGGGTGGGTGGATGGATGGATTGGGGGGTTAGGGGGTGGATGGATGGATAGGAGGTGGGAGTGATGGGTGAATGGATGGATAGGAGGGGGGCTGGGGGTGGGTGGATGGATGGATAGGAGGGGGAGTGGGTGAATGGATGCGTAGGAGGGGGCTTGGGGGTGGGTGTATGGGAGGGGTGTGGGCAGTGGGTAGATAGATGGATAGGAGAGGGGAGCGGGTGGGTGGATGGATAGGAGGGGAATTGGGGGTGGGTGGATAGGGGTGGGGGTGGTTGGATGGATGGATGGATGGATAGGAGCAGGGAGCAGGTGGGTGGAAGGATGGGAGTGGGGATGGGTAGATGGATTGATGGATGGGAGGAATGGAGACCTGCATTTGTTGATGGAATTGGCAGAGCTTGCTGACATATTGGACTCAGGTAGTGATGAGGGATGTGGAAGCACGAATGATTGGCAGCTTGAGCTATCAGGGATGATGGTGCCAGTACCCAAGATGGACAAGAGCAAATTGGACAAAGGGTAGGGCAATCACTTCCAGTCTTTGTGGCTCTCCCTCCCCTGAGGACATTTTGCAAAGTCTGGGGAGAGCTGGCATTATCATTTCTCATCTTCTTCCTGGAGTAAGGTCAGTGGCCCATAGCGTGGGGCTATCGTATGCCTCTTTCTGGCCTCACCCTGGTTCCATCTGATTTGCGATTTCAGAAATTCCAGATTCGCAGGTGGGGCAGGCGGCCTCCTGCATGACTGCGTGCACAGGTGAGTGATTCTCTCAGGACGCCTGATCACACCTCTGGTGACCAGGAGCCTGAGCCCAGTAGAGGGCCCGATGGTGGTGAAGCTGTAAGATGGGATTAGAGACAGCCCCAGAGGGCCCTGGCTATGCTCCCAAAGATACCAGTTGGGAGGACCAAGGCCAGTTCTGCAAAGGTCACCCACAGAGTTAGAGAAACGAATAGCAAGCTCAGAGTAAAATGCCTTAAGCCATCCCAGCCCCCAAGGCTTCCTCCTCATACCTGTGGGCCCCAGGTGGAATAAATGTCTTTGGCCAGGTGATGCCATTTGCATTTTGGAGGGGAGCAGATGAAAGAGCCTTGGGAACAAATTCTTTGGAAAGAGAGAAGGATCTTAGGAATATGAGGTGTGGTTCTGTCTCAAGGAAATTGACGTGAAAATGTCAGTTCAATCACAAGCCATGGGGAGGGGTGAGATGTTATAATTAGGTTTCATGCTTGATTCCCTGGCCTCAATAGAAGGTTAGAGATTTGGCTCGATAATTATAGACCTCTCTGTTCCCTAAATTGGCTCTTCCCCAGAGCAGTTACTCTCCTCACCCCCAGATTCCCCAAGGCTGGCCAGCTTTACAGCTTTGTCTTCTATAAAGATCAGAATAACAACACACCCTACCCGCCCCACCCCCCCACCCCACTGCCAGCCCCACTTGATATCCATCAAGGTGATAGGTGAGTAGTCAGACTCCCAAGGGTGGAATCCCAGCTGGGGATTGCCTAAGTTAGTTAACCTCTCTGAGCCTCAGTTTCTTCCTCTGTAAAATGGAGAAAAAAGAGTACTCACCTCAAAGTTGGTTATGAAGCTTAACTGAGTTACTGTAGATGAATGCTTCTCAGCTGGGGTGATTGTGGCCCTCCCTCCCCTGGGGACATTTTGCAAAGTCTGGGGATATTTTTGGTTGTCACAACTGGGCTGTGTTACTGGCATCTTGTGGGTAAAGGTCAGGGATGCTGCTAAATTTCCTGACAACACACAGGACAGCCCTCACAAACAGAATTCTCTGGCCCCAACTATTAATAGCACCCAGGCAGAGAAACCTTGATATTAGAAGAAGGCCTGGCCCATGATGACACTGGCTAGCACTTATTGAGCACTTACTGTTATTATCTTTATTTTCTTTTTCACCCTTATGAGGGTATGCAGCTACCCAACCTTTCCCCAAGCTGGGGACAGGCAGCTCAGGGCCCAGATGGGGAGAGAGAGGTGTGAGCAAGGATGCCTGGAGGTGGAGTTGGGATCCCAGAGGGCTGCAGGTTCAAGGTGACATTGCTCTCTCTCTCTGCCCTCCAGGGTCAGCTGGGCCCCACCTCCCTGTGGGCACCAGATACACCTATCACTTTTCCACCAACACCAGCACCAGTCTGCAGGACATCCCGGTGGAGGGGAGTGGTCTTGGCTTCCAAGGCTTGGCTGTCCTTGATGTGCTTGGCCCCTGCCAGATGGCTTTATGGGTGAGTGTCTTTGGGTAACCGGGAGATCACGTTGATGCTGGGAAGGACTACGAGGAAGCCACAGCCCCTCACCTCCATTTTCCAATTTGCTTAATCAACAGAGGAGCTTTCTGAGGAATCTTATATTTGGCAAGTGAGGACCCTTGAGAGGAATGTGGGAAAATGGTGCAATTTTGGTTGTAAGAGGTGCCACAGAGGGCCCAATGGAGGAATAGCAGAGGTTAAGGAAGGAATATTTTTAGGGCAGGTTGGGGGAGTTCCTTGGAGTGAGAAGAGCCATAGAACGGAGACATACTGTGTCCTAGGGGTGGACTGAGAGCCTAGGTCTCAGTCTGCAAGTCCAAGGGTGTGTGCAAAGTCAAACCAAGTCAAGTCTTTGGACAAAGGAATAGACTGGGTGGAAGTCTATTCCCAGGAAGGCCTGCCCTGTGGACACTGGCCTTGCAGTGCCTGGGTCCACAGGCTCAGGTTATAGGCAAACACTAAGGGTCAGTGGTGTTAGTCCTGGGTTAAGGCAGAATTATGAGCTAGGCCCACTTGGTGGTTGCAGATTTCTTTTCATTGAGATTTTCTGGAAACTCCTCAATGTTCTTGCAAGCAGAAGTGCTTGCTCATTTGCCTCTGTCCCATTTCTGATAACCCTCATATTTTTCCTGGATAAACCCTCTCAACCCACATAAAAGGCCTTTTAGTTTCTGTTGGAGTCTCATCTCATATTGGGATGCATTTTTGTACTGGCTGGAGCGCTTGCTAACAAGAGTTTCTCAAAACTGTTTTGTTGTATTTTCATGTAGACCACAGGATGAGGTCTTTCATGGAGTGGCCCTGAGGTGCCTCTGAATTCTTAAAGTGTCCAATATGTCAGAGCTGCTGCTTTATTAGTCTTCGTCATCCTTTCACACCCTTCAAAACACTTGTGGTTGTTTTTATCTGCAGGGTCAGTTTTCATAAAGCAAATTGTGTTCTGTTGCAGTTTTATTTATTTGTTTGCTTTAAGCACTTAAGAAAAGCTGCCAATGTCAAATGTTGGCTAGGATATAAAGAACTGGTGTATTTCAAAGATTCTAGGTGAAAATGGAAATTTTCTCGCCCCTTGGGAGGTTAATTAATATATTTTTGGAGAAAAAAGTGTAAAAATCACAAGTCTTCAGAACAAGGAATTTTCATAAACCAAACACCTATGTAGTGATCACCAGAGCCTCCTTCATACTTCCTCTTGGTCACTTCTCCCAAGGGTACAACTTTTTTTTTTTGAGATGGAATCTCACTCTGTCGTCCAGGCTGGAGTTGCAATAGTACAATCGCAGCTCACTGGAACCTCCGCCTCCCCAGTTTAAGCAGTTCTCCTGCGTGAGCCTCCTGAGTAGCTGAGATTACTGGTGGTGCGTGGTGTGCTCCATCACGCCTGGCTAATTTTTGTACTTTTAGTAGAGATGGGATTTTACCATGTTGGCCAGGCTGGACTTGAACTCCTGACTTCAAGTGATTTGCCCACCTCGGCCTACCAAAGTGCTGGGATTACAGGCGTGAACCACTGTGCCCAGCCTTCCTTTTTCATTTCTACCACCATAGATGAGTTTTGCCTGTCTTTCAACTTCTCTCTAATGGAATTGTACAGGATGTTTTCCTTTGTGTCTGGTTTATTTTTATTTTTATTTTTTTACTGTGATTAAAATATAATATGGAATACACCATTTCAACCATCTTAAGTTTATAATTCAGTGGCATTAAGTACTTTTACATCGTTGCACAACCATCACCACCCTCCATCTCTAGAACTTTTTCATCATCCTAAACAGAAGCTCTGTGTACATTGAACAGTAACTTCCAATTCCCACCCTGCAGACTCTGGTCACCTCTCTTCTGCTTTCTGTCTCTATGAACTTGCTGTTTTTAGGTACCTCATATAAGTGGAGTCACATAGGCTGGGCGCAGTGGCTCACGCCTGTAATCCCAGCACATTCGGAGGCCGAGGCGGGCGGATCACCTGAGGTCTGGAGTTCGAGACCAGCCTGACCAACATGGAGAAACCCTGTCTCTACTAAATATACAAAATTAGCCAGGCGTGGTAGTGCATGCCTGTAATCCCAGCTACTCAGGAGGCTGAGGCAGGAGAATGGCTTGAACCCGGGAGGTGGAGGTTGCTGTGAGCCGAGATTGCGCCATTGCACTTCAGCCCGGGCAACAAGAGCGAAACTCCGTCTCAAAAAATATATATAAATAAAAATAAGTGGCGTCACATAATATGTGACCTTTTGTGTCTGGCTTCTTTCACTTAACATTTTCAAGGTTCCTCTCTATTGTAGGATGTAGCAGAACTTCGTCCTTTAAAAAATTATTTTTTATTTATTTTAAAAAATGGAGATGGGGTTCCACCATGTTAGCCAGGCTGGTCTCAAAGTCCTGACCTCAAGTGATCCGCCTGCCTTGCCCTCCCAAAGTGCTGGGATTACAAGTGTGAGCCACCGTGCCCGGCCATAATCTATCAAAATTTTTTTTGTTTTTTTTTTTTTGGAGTGCAGTGGCGTGATTTTGGCTCACTGCACCCATCACCTCCCCAGCTCAAGCGATTCTCCTGCCTTGGCCTCCTGAGTTGTTGGGATTACAGGTGCCTGCCACCACACCCAGCTAATTTTTGTATTTTTAGTAGAGATGGCATTTCACCATGTCGGCCAGTCTGGTCTCAAACTCCTGACCCCAAGTGATCCACCTGCCTCAGCCTCCCGAAGTGCTGGGATTACAGGTGTGAGCCACCGTGACTGGCTCTATTAAATTTAAACAGTGAAATCAGTTATTTTAGGGAGGATATTTTCCATTTTTAGAAAGTCTGCCTTCTTTTGCAACCCCCGCCGCCCCCCCGCCCACCCTCCACTCACCCTGCCACACACACCCCATGGTGACGCTGGGATATCCCAAGTCTTCATCATGGGCAAAGCCTTTGTCTGCTCTACGATGTAGCGTATTCCTGTTGGTACTGCATAGTCCTATGAATCCCTCAACCAAACTTCCAGTGTCTTTTTGGGCAAAATGAGAACTTTCCAGACATTTAGCAGGGAGCTGTAGGTACTTGACTATTTCAGTGAGACATTCAGCCTTCACCACCCAGGCTTTGTACCTGGTCAAGGGAGGGGTCTCTCTGCCTTGCCCCCAACATGGATTCATGTATCCTGCTGGGCCCTAGAACTGCTTTGTGGGTGGGATGCTGGCGAGGTCCTGGGGTATCCCAGGAGAGGTCACCAACTCACGGTGCTTTGTGCTTCAGCTGCAAGACTTCCAGGTGACATCCATCCTGGGGGCCAAGGTGGAGCTTCTGAAGGAGTCGGAGAGCCTGAGGTAAGACACTTGGCCATAGGGCTGGGACCTGCTCACGATGGGGCTGGAGGTGTGAGTCCTCTGCTGTCTTTCAAGAGCTGTCGGGCTCTGGGTGCACTGAATTAGATTAGGACAATTGGTTAGGGTGACCTCTCTGTAGCAAAGAGATGCCATCTTGGACTGAAGTTCAAAGAAGTTTCTATATTTGTTTTGACCTCGTCAAGCACCGATGAAGACCGCTGGGGGGCTGCCTTCATGTAGAAGCCTTGGGTGACTCCAGATAGCCGCAGGTGCTCTTCTCTTACCTGGTGGGAGGAACTCATCCCGTAGTTCTGCCTGTCACCCCCAGCATGTCCAGATTTCACATCTGCCGATCACCCCTTGGGCATCGTTGTTGAGTGTGTTCTGGAAGACTCCAGCTAATGGGACTGTCGGGGCCATGGAGGTCTGCCTTTTCCCCTCCCCCACTCTGTCGAGACCCCATCCTCTCCCACCCCAAGCTAAGCCCCTCTTTTGTGACCCAGCCAAGCCTGGGATTCTCCCTGTGGCTTGTTTCCCAGGCCTCCCTGACAGCGGCCTCGGTGGCCTCAAAGCTCAGAGCGAACGCCAGCCTGAAGACAACCCCTTCTCTGCAGATTCCTCTTCCATTTTTATTGCAAATTCATTTGTTAAGAAATAAAGCCTTTGTCTAGGGATACCAGGATGGGGGATGCTGCTGAGAGACAGACAGCTCCTCACTGAAAGGCAAGGGGAGGGTCTCCTCCAAGGGGACTATTGTCCCCCAGCTCCTCATCAGAAATGCTAAGTCGGTGGGGCCAGGGGTTGTCACTTCCTGGAGGCCAGACTGACAATTGCTATTCTGGGAGTGGTGGGCACCATTAGCATTACTCTCCATCAAGGTCTGAGACCCAAGGGACTGCCTTAGGAAGACCCCCAGGCTTTAGTTGGAGCTGGAGAGTGACTGCTGCCCCCCTGGAAGGTAGAAGTGGTGACATATCTGTTCCCCAGGGTTTTGTCTTGCTAGCCTGTAGGGTCTGGGGACTTGGCGGTTTCCCCTTCGTCTTGAAGGATCTCTGCCTTCCAACTCCATGCGGGGAAGGAGGACTTCATCACCTCTCACTTCCTACCTTCCCCATCCCTTCACTCTGCAGATACCAGACCCAGGCACCTTTCTGCCAGGGGAAGGGCAGGCGGGAGGAGCACTGGGCTGAATTCTGGTGCCAGCTCCTTCCCTGACTTGCTGTGTAATATCCCCCAAGAAGGCCCCCGTCTCGGGACTTCATTTCCTTGTCTCAACAATAACAGTCTCAAGTCACTCCCAGTTCAGGGTTTCTGCAGCCTGTGACTCCAGAGCCAGCCTGCTTGGGTTCAAATCCCAGCTGGAGCCCCGAGCAAGACGCTGCATTGCTCTGAGCCTGTTTCCTCATCTGGAATGTGGGTGGAGGGATGATAATTACCTCCCTGGTGGGATCTGTAGGGAGGGAAAGACTCCCTCTACCTTCCTGGGTTCAATAGCTGTGTCTAGAAATAAACTGACATTAGGAGAAGAGGTAGATAGATTTTTTTATACACACAGGGGCATCGTGGAATGAAAGAGTGAAGGCTCCCCAGAGTGGTGAGACTTGGGAGCTTATACACCATTTTCATGGGGAAAGGGGAGGAGGGAGGGAGGCAAGTTAGAGGGGAGTAGATGGTTTCTAGGAAAGAGGAAGGGACCCTTGGAAGAAGAGATAGGAGATGTGCTAGTGTGGGATAAAGTTTGTCTGGGTGTGGTGTCAACTTGCACCATCCTCTCTTAGGATGAGAGCTGCTGTCCCCAGGTGGATGAAACTCCCTGGAGGGCATTGATGACAATTACGTTCCTTTTGGAGGATCTGTCTTTAGGCAGAAGAGGGGAGTTCAGAGAAAGCCTCTCCCCATATTTGCTGTTTCTCAACAAATACAGTCTGGTTCAAAATAGACAAGAGGCTGGGGTGTGGTGGCTTACGCCTGTAATCCCAGTGCTTTGGAGGCTGAGGCTGGAGGATTGCTTGAGCCCAGGAGTTTGAGATCAGCCTGGGCAACGTAGCAGGAATCTATCTCTACAAAAAGTTTAAAAATTAGCTGGGCATGGTGGCCGCATGTCTGTGGTCCCAGCCACTCAGGAGGCTGAGGCAGAAGGATCATTTCAGCCTACAGGGTTGAGGCTGCAGTGAGCTATGATCGCACCACCGTACTCCAGCCTGGGCAACAGAGTGAGACTGGTCCACAAAAAAGCCAATATTCCCAAGTGGCATATTTTGGGGTGGCACATCCAGAACGCCTTCAGCTCCTTGGGATTAAGTGAGGCGTTTTGGAATGCAGGCAGCTCTTGTCATCCTTTTATTCTTTGACACTTGTCTCACACACCTGTCCATTTGTCCCAGGAGTGAAAAGGCTGGGGTGGCTCAGAGCAGAGTTGGCTGCCCCATAGCCCAGCTGCAGAGGGAAGAAAGGCTATCTGGTGGGGGGATGTGGGGTTCCCTGGGAGCTTCCCATGGGGGCTGGCCTGCAAGAAGGCAGGGATGCTGTGGCCTCTGGCAGTCTGCAAGTGGCCTGGGGCACTGGAGGGTCCCGCTTGACCCCTGTCCACCCTCCTGCAGTGCCGTCCTGGGCCGTAACCCACTCCGCTTCATCCTGCACTCTGGGCGTGTGGCCCACCTGTGTCCCCATCCCACTGAGCCACGCTGGGTGCTGAACGTGAAGCGTGCTGTGCTGAGCCTCCTGCAGGGCCACCCAGGGGCCCACAGCCCCAAGACCCTTGATGAGGTGAGGCCAGGAGACGGGAGGGGGGTGGGGGGTAGAGGTGGCCAGAAGGCTGACCTGTCCCCCACCCTGTCTGCCCAGGTGGACATCCTGGGCCGATGTCCCACCACATACCAGCGCCATGGGGACTGGCTACACAAGACAAAGGACCTGGCACGGTGCTCCCTGCGCAGGGGACGCTCATCGCTGCATTCTCAGGCTCTGCCTGGAGTGGCTGTAAGTGCTGGACTGGGCTGGGCTGGGCCTAGCCCCTGACTGCTACTCTCCCAGACCCTCCTCCTCTTCTTCCTCTTCCTCCTCCTCCTCCCTTTTCCTCCTCCCTCCTCCTCCTTTTTCCTCCTCCCTCCTCCTTCTTTTCCTCCTCCCTCCTCCTCCCTTTTCCTCTTCCTCCCTCCTCCCTCCTCAGCTCTTCCTTTCCTCTCCTCCAATTCCTTCTCTTCTTGGTCCTCCTTCCTTTACCTCCTCTCCTCCAATTCCTTCTCTTCTTGGTCCTTCTTCCTTTACCTCCTCTCCTCCCTTCCCCTTCCCCTTCCCCTCCCTTCTCCTCTGTCCTTCAAGAAATTTTATTTTCTGTCTGTATGTATGTATGTATCTATTTCCTTAGAGACAGAGTCCCACTCTGTCACCCAGGCTGGAGTGCAGTGGTGTGATCAGGGCTCAGTGCAGCCTTCAACTCCTGGCCTCAAGCGATCCTCCCGTCTCAGCCTCTTGAGAGTAGCTGGGACTACAGGCACAAGGCACCATTCCTGGTTAATTATTTTTTTTCTGGATTTTTAGTAGAGATGGTGTCTTGCTATGGTGTCCAGGCTGATCTTGAACTCCTGAGCTCAAGTGATCCTCCTGCCTCAGCCTCCCAAGTAGCTGGGACTACAGGCACACGCCACTATGCCTGGTTAATTTTTTAAAAAATTTTTAGTAGAGATGATGTCTTGCTATGTTGCCCAGGCTGATCTTGAACTTCTGAGCTCAAGCGTTCCTGCCACCTTGGCTTCCCCAAGTGCTGGAACTGCGGAAGTGAGCCACCAAGCCCGCCTCTCTGTCCTTTTCCCCAAGCCCTCCTCCCCACCTCTGTCTCCAGCTCCCTGAAGAGGCAAGTGCTTTGTAAATACCAAACATCTGCAGGAGGATGAGAAGTGATCATTGTTCGTGTTGACTTATTATCAAAAGTCTCAGCATCTGAGAGGTGGAGGTGGGCCTCTGCTGATTCGAATGTTTTCATACTGAGGCTTTATCATTCCTCTCCTGGGGGTCTCTCTCTGCTAGACTTTCTTGTTTCCCCTCGTCCTTGTGATCTCTGGTATGCCTTTGCCTGGGCTGATGTTGCCACAATCCAGGCGAGCCAGGGGTGGGTGACGCTGGGATGCACCCCTCAGGGTCTCCTCCCCAGACTCACTGAGTGAGGGGTGGGGGTCTACAGCTCTGATGTGTCCCTCGTCCCTCCTCCCCTTGGTCCCAGCTGGGTCCTGTGGATGGCTAGATCCTGGCCTGAGCTGTCTCTTCCCCTCTTGGTCCACAGCCCAGCCTGGCCTCCCGCCTGACCTGCATCCAGAGCTTCCGGGCCGGAGTGCTGAGGGAGGCCTCCTGCACAGAGCTGGACACCGCAGGGCCACTGTCTGCAAAGGCAAGCGCTGTGCAGATGCGGACCCTCTCCTCACTCAGCCTGCTGCACGAGGTGCCCCAAGATCCAGCGGGCACAGGTGACCTCAGCCTTCCCTGGTGGCCGCCCCCTGGCCGTGGTGTGAGGGGGTCTTGCCAGAGGGGCCCAAGCAGGCCCAGGCTCCATTCCTCTGTCCCGGCCTGGACACCTCTGACCTATTTCTGAAAATGGTCATCATCAGGAGAGTTAGCCACTTCTAGAAGGTTCTCCAGGCTCTTTCTGCAGGCTCAGATCAGAAGGCCCTGGCTTGGTTGAGTCCCTTTTCCCTGGGATGTCCTTGGTGAAGATGGAATCTTCTGTTTCTCAATCTTAAATTCAGTGACCCCTCAGTCTGCCCATTTTAGGGGCAAACTGACTCAGGTTTCCTGATTTTCCAGAAAGTTCCTGCTAACACATAGCATTGCCTGGGACTTGGTGCCGTCCTACAATTTTGCACAGAAAGAAACAAGCGAGGCCTGTATCTGGGGGGAGGATTGCTTTTCCATGTTTGAAAACCAGTTGTCTTCCTGAATAATGAAATAAGAATGGTTATTCTTACTGCTGGGACTTTGGAAGGATTTACTGTGGGCCAGTTGCTGTGCTGAGCACTTTATGTGTATTTAATTTAATTTAATTCTCATCAAAACCCCATTAGGAAGGTAGTGTTATTAGTTAAATTTAAATAAAAATTTTGGCCGGATGTAGTGGCTCACGCCTATAATCCCAGCGGTTTGGGAGGCCGAGGTGGGTGGATAACTTGAGGTCAGGAGTTTGAGACCGGCCTGGCCAACATGGAGAAACCCCGTCTCTACTAAAAATGCAAAAAATAGCTGGAAATAATGGTGGGCACCTGTGATCCCAGCTGCTCGGGAGGCTGAGGCCAGAGAATCGTTTGAACCCGAGAGGGGAAGGTTGCAGTGAGCCAAGATCACGCCACTGCCCTTCAGCCGGGGCGATAGAGTAAGACTCCATCTCAATAAATAAATAAATAAATAAATATTTATTTTTTATTTTTTATTTTTTTGGAGACACAGTCTCGTTCTGTTGCCCAGGCTGGAGAGCAGTGGTCTGATCATGGCTCACTGTAGTCTCAACCTCCCCAGGCACACACAGGTGATCCTCCCACCTCAGCCTGCCAGATAACTGGGGCTACAGGCGCACAGCACCATGCCTGGCTAATTTATTTTTATTTTTATTTTTTATTTTTTGTAGAGACGGGGTTTCACTACGTTGCCCAGGCTGGTCTCGAACTCCTGGGCTCAAATGATCCTTCCACCTCAGCCTCCCAAAGTGCTGGGATTACAGGTGTGAACTGTTGTGTCCCGCCAATTAAATTTTTCGGATAAGTGACCTGTGGCTCAAAGAGGTCAAATGACTTGTCCAAGGTCACACAGTGAGTGAGAGGCAGGGCTGGGACCTGAACCCCTGCCGTGTGTTCTGCAGCTCTGGCTGGTACTAGTGTTTGCCTTGGAGGGCAGGCTCCCAGCACCCCCTGGGGGAGAACCCACTAGAATGGGACCTTGGGATTTCTCCTACTTCGCTCTGTACCATGGGATGCCTTCTAGGATCCCAGCTTGGTCTGCCCTCCCCTCAGCTACAGAAACTAGCTGTGCCTGGGGGCATCCAGGCTTGCCAGGACCCAGTGGTGTCCCACTGAGTTGGATATTTCATTTTTTTTCCTCCTTTTTAACAGCTTTATTAACAGAGAATTCACATACTATACAATTCACCATTTAAAGTGTACAGTTCAATGGTTTTTAGTATATTTAGAGTTGCACATCCATCATCACCACAATCAACTTTATTATTATTTTATTTTATATTTTGAGATGGAGGCTTGCTTTGTCGCCCAGGCTGGAGTGCAGTGGTATGATCTTGGCTCACTGCAACCTCCTCTCCCAGGTTCACGCAGTGCTCCTGCCTCAGCCTCCGAGTAGCTGGGATTATAGGTGCGCACCACCATGCCTGGCTAATTTTTGTATTTTTAGTAGAGACGGGGTTTCCCCATGTCGGCCAGGCTGGTCTCAAACTCCTGACCTCAGGTGTCCGATCTGCCTGCCTTGGCCTCCCAAAGTGCTGGGATTACAGGCGTGAGCCACCATGCCAGGCCCTTTTATTATTATTATTTTATTTATTATTTTTTGAGATGGAGTCTGGCTCTGTCGCCCAGGCTGGAGTGCGGTAGCGTGATCTCAGCTCACTGCAACCTCCTCCTTCCGGGCTCAAGCAATTCTCCTGCCTCAGCCTCCTGAGTAGCTGGGATTACAGGCATGTGCCACCATGCACAGCTAATTTTGTGTTTTTAGTAGTGATGGGGTTTTACAACCAGAGTGGTCTCGAACTCCTGACTTCACGTGATCCGCCCACCTCGGCCTCCCAAAGTGCTGGGATTACAAACATGAGCCACTGTGCCCAGCCTTCAACTTAATTTAAGAGACAGTCTTGCTCTATCACCCAGGCTGGAATGTAATGGTGCCTTGACCTCCTGGGATCAAGGGATTCCCCCGACGTTAGCCTCCCCAGTACAGCTGTGCGCCACCATGTCTGGCTGTTTTTAAAAATTTTTTTGTAGGAACAGGGTCTTGCTATGTTGCCCAGGCTGGTCTCAAACTCCTGGTTTCAAGTGATCCTCCTGCTGCAGCCTCCCAAAGTGCCGGGATTACAGGTGTGAACCACTGTGCTCCACTTTAATCAACTTTAGAACATTGTCATCACCCTAAAAAGAAACCTTGTGCTCATTAGCCATCATCTTCCCAGACCCTGACAGCCACCCAACTACTTTCTGCCTCTAATTTTCCTGTTCTGGAATGTCATATAAATGGGGTCATAAAGTGTGCCCTTTTGTGTCTAGCTTCTTCACTCAGCACAGTGTTTAAGGTTCATCCATGTTGTGGCATGAATTGGAATTTTTTCTTTTTCATTGCTGAATAATATTCCATTGTACGGAGGAGTTTTTTCATATTTTCACTGTCATTCCCAGGAGGCTTTTGGAGTCGGAACTGGATTCAAGTTCTGACTCTATGTTGTATGACTTGGGCCAATAGCCTCTCTCTGTGCCTCAGTTTTCTTAGCTGTAAATATATGGGTAGGTCACCCCTTACCCCATAGGTTATGGTGAAAGTTACAGAAAATGGTCAGCTGGGCACGGTGGCTCAAGCCTCTAATCCCAGCACCTTGGGAGGCCAAAGTGAGCAGATTGCTTGAGCCCAGGAGTTTGAGACCAGTCTGGCAACAAGATGAAACCCCGTCACTGTGAAAAATACAAAAAATTAGCCAGGCATGGTGGTGTGTGTCTGTAATTCCAGCTGCTTGAGAGTCTGAAGTGGGATGATCACCTGAGCCCAGAAGGTCGAGGCTGCAGTGAGCTGTGATCACATCACTGCACTCCAGCCTGGGCGACAGAGTGAGACCCCTTCTGGAAAAAAAAAAAAAAGAAAGAAAGAAAATCGTCATTGCCTTTAGCTAAGCACCTGGCACGTGGCCTCTGTGAGCAGTGGTTCACATCATCCTGACCCCGTTCTTTAGGGCCTGATCCCAAAGGCATACTCAGAAATGAGCCTTTATCCCTCCTTGTAATTCCACGCTGGGCTCAGATGGCCCTGGCTTGGCCATGTCCTCCTCCCTGGGTTGGAGTCATCTGGTTCCCAACTGTCGTGGGAGAATTCTCCTTAGGTTTGCAGATTCTTGGCAGGTCATCAGGAGTGTGTTTTCATTCATGCTTACCCGAAATGCTTGTCTGAGCACCTATTGTGTGCTAAGCACTGCCAGGGCTCTGGGGACAGGCCTGTGATCATGGTCAACTCCATTCCTGTCACCCTGAGGCTGACACCCTCCTGGGAGGGGGAAACCATTGATGGGGAAAAAACCTAGTCAAGGTGGCTTGAGACTGTGATCCATGTCAGGAAAGAAATTAAACAGCTGCATGACAGCCAGTGACTTAGACAGGAGCGACAAAAGGGCCTCCCTGAGAAAGTAATGAAGGATAAGACAAGGTCAGCTTTGGGAAGATGCAGAAAAGAGCATTCAGGGAGGAAACAGGAAGTGCAAAGCCCCTGGGGCAGGCACGACCTCTGTGTGTCCCAGGCACCTGGGGGGCTAAGGAGAGGTCTGAGGATTCGATGGATGAATGTGTGCACCTGTGTGGAGCCAGACACACTGTGAGGGCGGGTGCCCAGGCCTGCAGGCAGCCAGATAGTGTTGGACAGCATCTAGAAGGCAAACGCCTTTGCTAAGCAGCGTTGAAGCTGAGGGAGGTATGGACTGTGGATTCGAGGGTAGGTCTTTGGCTGAGGTTTGGGGGTCCGAGTGGGGCTCAGGAAAGGTTAACACCATGGCTGTGTGCAGAACAGAGGGCAGTTTCTGCCATCACCCATCTTTATTAGGAAGCAGTCACAGGACCGAATGCATGAGAGAGATTAATATTTATTGTTTTAACAAGGTGATGTGTGACATGGTACAAAAGGACACGGTTAAAATGAGTCCCCCCTCTCCAGAGACTGACTCCATTCCTGGCTTCCAGTAGACTTTTCCAGACAAATTCTCTGTACCTACAGGTACATAGGCAACTATGTCTGTTTGGGTGGTCTGGTTGTTTTGTTGTGTTTTGTTTTGTTGTGTTTTGTTTTTTTGAGACAGAGTCTCACTCTTGTCACCCAGGCTGGAGTGCAGTGGAGCGATCTCAGCTCACTGCAACCTTATAGCCTCCCAGGTTCAAGCAATTCTCCTGCCTCAGCCTCCCGTGTAGCTGGGATTACAGGCGCCTGCCACCACGCCCAGCTAAGTTGTGGTATTTTTAATAGAGACAGATTTCACCATGCTGGCCAGGCTGGTCTTGAACTCCTGACCTTGGCCTCCCAAAGTGCTGGGATTACAGCCTCTGTGCCATGCACAGAGTGGTCTATTTTTATTTTTGCACCATACATTGTTCTGCATCTTGCCTTGGTCACTCGATGGCTTGGAGATCTTTACAAGGCAGGGCGTGTCCTGCTGACTTGTTTCTGTTAAAAGATACACAGGGTTGGCCCGGCGTGGTGGCTCACGCCTGTAATCCCACCACTTTGGGAGGCCGAGGTGGGTGGATCACAAGGTCAGGAGATTGAGACCATTCTGGCTAACATGGTGAAACCCCGTCTCTACTAAAAATACAAAAAAATTAGCCGGGCGTGGTGGCAGGTGCCTGTAGTCCCAGCTACTCGTGAACCCGGGAGGCAGAGCTTGCAGTGAGCCGAGATCGTGCCACTGCACTGCAGCCTGGGCACAGAGTGAGACTCCATCTCAAAAAAAAAAAAGGATACTCAGTGTTCCCTGGTGTGAGTGGGCCACAGTTTGTTTGCCCAGCCCCCGCTGGTGGGTACATAGGTGCTTCCCATCTTAGGCTGTTTGCAATGATGCTGCCATGATTTCCCTTGTAGACACCCCTCTTAACCTGTTGCCTGAAACATGCTGAAGGAAGCACTGGCGGGGGTGGGGGCGACTCCCAGAGGGCTTTCTAGCTCACTCTGGCCTTTCCCCATATGGTCATCCCATCCACCTCTTACCATCTCAGATCCAGATGATAGAGACGATGAAGACATGACCCCAAGCAGCCTGCTGTATGAGTGGGAGGAGCTACCATCCCAGGCCATGGTGGCCACTGCGGCCACATTAGTAAGGAGGCTGTGCCTGGCTCAGACCACTAGCTTGGAGGTAAGTGGCTTCTCCAGCCCCAGGCCAGAGACTTTCTTGGCCCTGAGTCTCTAGGACACCTTCCTCTTCCTGCCCGTATCCTGGCCCATCCTCTCAGATATTTAATATCAGGGTTGTCAAGTATGGGTGGGTAGGTTGTGCACTGCACAACTGTGCCTGATTGCAGAAGAAAGGAAATCTAGATGGTGTATGCCAAGCCAGTGCCCCAGTCCAGGTTGGATGTGAGCACAGGGGAAGCCTTTTCTCTTCTGTCTGTCTAGGAGCACACAACAGTCCTGTTGACTCATAGTCTAACCTCCCAGGCCTAGCCACATCTGAGCCTCAGCATTGAGGACTTCCCACAACAAAGTTAGAGACACATGGCCAAGGCCTCCTCTGAAACTCCTGGCTGTTTCAAGTCAAGAGGTGGATGTGGCTTTGAGACTTATGGCCAGTTCGTTCCTTGGTGATCCTCAAGTATCTGAGGCCCTGAGGCTGCGCTGTGATGACGAGATTCTCCTCGCCACTTGTCTTGTTCTGAGAGAGGGCCCTGAACCCACATGTAAGATGGAAAGCACAAGAGAGATGGTTTAGCGTGGCATAGTCCCCTGGGGAAGGAAAATGATGTGTCATTGGATTGAAGACTCGTCCAGATAATCTAGAATGATCATATCTCAAGATCCTTAACTTAATTACATCTGCAAAGACCCTTTTTCCAAATAAGGGAAATTTACAAGTCCTAGGGCTTAGGACATGGACATATCTTTTTGGGGGCCTCCATTCAATGCTCTACAATTTTTTTTTTTTAGACAGGGTCTCATTCTGTTGCCCAGGCTGGAGTATAGTGGTGAAATCATGGCTCACTGAAGCCTTGACCTCCCCAGCTCAAGTGATCCTCCCACCTCTGCCTCCAGAGTACCTAGGACTGCAGGTGCATGCCACCACACCTAATTCTTGTGTTTTTTGTAGAGACGGGGTTTCGCAACGTTGCCCAGGCTGGTCTTGAACTTCTGGACACAAACAATCCTCCCACCTCAGCTTGCTAAGGTGTTGGGATTACAGGAGTGAGCCACTGCACCCTGCCAAGGCTTTACAGTTTAATTGAGCACTTAGTGTACGCTCATACAATAAGCTCCAGGGCCTCACTTGCGTTATCTAATTTAATCATCTCAGTGAAATTCATATCATTGTGCCCATTTTACACATGAGGAAACTGAAGCTTGAAGAGTTTAGGAAATGTTCTTAAAGCCACACTGCTAGTAAGTGATAGAGCTGGGCTGTTAACCCAGGCAGCCTGGCCCAAAGCCGGGTAACTTCCTTTTCAATGCTGTAAGTAATTTTCAGTGCTGTTAAGTTTCTCACCCTGGGTGCTGTGGACACTGAGGGCTGGGTCATTCTTTGTGGAATGTGTGGGGGAGGCTGTCACGTGCAATGTGGGATGTTTAGCAGCATCTCTGGCCTCTCCTCACTAGATACCACCATCATCCCCACCTGCAGTCCGTGGCAACCAGATGGCCCTGGGGAGCACAGTTGTCACCAGTAGGGGACCGCTGCTCTGTGGCCTGTGCTCTAACCGTTGCACTGCTGAACCTCATGGCTTGATGGGAAGACAGGACTGCATTCTTTGTCTGGCCCTAAGAGCACCCCGACCACCTAACTGGACATTTCCCCTGGCAGGGGTGGCTCAGGGCAAGGGCTGCGGGCCTGGGTCTCCACTTGTGGATGCTGGCGGTGCTAGCCCCAGAGGGCACTGTGCGGCTGTCTTTTACTTACAGCATTGAAAAGGAAGTTACTGCCACCGTGGCGGTCCCCTGGGCTGAGGGGTGAAATGCTGAGGACCCTGTTGCTAGGAATGGCTTTGCAGGGACACATCAGTGCACACCAAGCAGCTCCTGGGCCCCCGGGAGGGCTGAGGGCCTGCCTGGGTTGCCAGGGGGATAGACCTCATGAGCTTCGGCTTGAAATGCCTCTGCCCCTCCCCATTGATGGTGGGCAGGTGACAAGGTTTGTTTTTCAGTCTGGAAACAAAACCAGGACTCAGCACTCAATAGAAAGTAAACCCCCGAGTCGGGCCCTCCATAGAGAGGCCCCGGAGTTTCGATGTGGGGGGCAGAGAGTGGGATGGCCAAGGGCGTCCCTAAGGAACAAAGGAGGAGGAAGCAAGGGTGCACTGGGGATGGGAGGGGACAGACAGAGGGAGCCAGCAAGGCCAACTTCTCCAGGCTGCCAGGAAGGATGCCTGGGAGAAGGCATGGCTCATCACCAATCTTGGGTGTTCTGAGAACAAGGAGCTCGAGTTACAGGTGTTCATTAAGGGCTGACTGTGTACACTCACGAAATGGCATAGACAGTGGCAGAACAGGACTGGCTCATACTGGCTCAGAAGAGTAGGTGAGTAGATTTCCAGGTGTCCCGTAGGCTGCTTGTTAAACACTGCTGTTTTAAACATTAAGTTGTGGCCAGGCACAGTGGCTCATGCCTGTAATCCCAGCACTTTGGGAGGCTGAGGTGGGCAGATCACTTGAGGTCAGGAGTTCGAGACCAGCCTGGCCAACATGGTGAAACCCCGTCTCCACTAAAAATACAA
The DNA here is from genome assembly GCF_028885625.2 of Pongo pygmaeus. Classification (NCBI taxonomy): domain Eukaryota; kingdom Metazoa; phylum Chordata; class Mammalia; order Primates; family Hominidae; genus Pongo; species Pongo pygmaeus. Next base: position 17,311,206 of record NC_072391.2, read on the forward strand.
AAATTAGCCAGGAGCCTGTAATCCCAGCTACTTCGGAGGCTGAGACAGAAGAATCGCTTGAACCTGGGAGGCGGAGGTTGCAGTGAGCCGAGATCGCTCCACTGCACTCCAGCCTGGGCAACAAGAGTGAGACTCCATCTCAAGATAAATAAATAAAATAAAATAAAATAAAGTTGTGTTAACATCGCTGACTAATGGGTACAAATACACTTCAGTAGAAGAAATCAGACTCTAATCCTCAACAGATTCCTATGATGGCTATAATTAACATTAATCCTACATTTAAAAATAGCTGGAAGAGAATAATTTGAACGTTTCTAACATAAAAAAAAGATAGTTAAGGTGATGGATATCGTAATTATCCTGATTTGATTAGATGAATGTATCAAATTATTCCACGGGTACCCTGAAAATATGTGCATCTAATGTGTATCAACAAGTAAATAGGCAGGGCGTGGTGGCTCACGCCTGTCATCCCAGCACTTTGGGAGGCTGAGGTGGGTGGATCACTTAAGCCCAGGGGTTTGAGAGCAGCCTGGGCAACACAGGGAGAGAGTCCATCTCTACAAAAAATAAGCCAAGCATGGTGGTACATGCCTGTGGTTCTGGCTACTTGGGAAGCTGAGGCAGGAGGTTGGCTTGAGCCTGGGAGGTTAAGGCTACAGGGAGCTGTGATCAAACCACTGCACTCCAGCCTAGGTGACAGAGTGAGACTGTTCTCCAAAAAAAAAGAAAAATTAAAAAATCAAATAAAATGAATTATATTAGAAACAAAGGTATTAAGTACTCCCAACCATGACTACCTGGTTATTTTACTACATTTTACTATTGTCTTTCCATTAGAGGTTAGTCATGTTTCTTGTAACCGTATGGTGGAAATATGACATGATGTGCTAAGGTGCATTTCTTCCCAGGTCTGTCCTTAGCAATTGCATGTTGGTAGCTTGAAATCGACCATGGTGGATGTATTTACACCATGGGAATCGGCAAATGCTACAAATCAAGACTTTTTTTTTTTTTTTTTTTAAGCCATTGCATATAGGATGCTGGTTAAGAGTGGGGGTTTAGGAACTGGTGCCCTGGGTTCAAGTCTCTGCTCTGCTACTGAGTAGCATGCAGCCACCGGAACCTGACTCAAACACTTTGAGTGTCAATTTCCTTCTCTGTCAGCTTAGACCAGTGCCTGGTACATAGTAAAGGCTCCTTACTAAGTAACTAGTGGTGTAGTTATTACTACTTTTTTTTTTTCCTTTTTTTTCTTCGAGACAGAGTCTTGCTCTGTCGCCCAGGCTGGAGTGCAGTGGTGCGATCCTGGCTCACTGTAACCTCTGCCTCCCAAGTTAAAGTGATTCTCCTGTCTCAGCCTCTTGAATACCTGGAATTACAGGCTCACACCACCATACCAAGCTAAGTTTTGTATTTTTGGCAGAGATGAGGTTTCACCATGTTGGCCAGGCTGGTCTCGAACTCCTGACCGCAAGTGATCCACCTGCCTCGACCTCCCAAAGTGCTGGGATTACAGGTGTGAGCCACTGCACCCAGCCTTATCACTATTATCATGTGTTATTGGTGGTGATGGGGGTGGCAGATTTCTTATCGACCTACATATCTGTCTTTTTTTTTTTTTTTTTTTTCCTCTTGAGACGGAATCTCGCTCTGTTTGCTCAGGCTGGAGAGTGCAGTGGTGTGATCTCGGCTCACTGCAAACTCCACCTCCTGGTTCAAGTGATCTCTTGCCTCAGCCTCCTGAATAGCTGGGATTACAGGCATGCAACACCACGCCTGGCTAATTTTTGTATTTTTAGTAGAGACAGAGTTTCACCATATTGGCCATGCTGGCCTCAAACTCCTGACTTCCAGTGATCCACCCGGCTTGGCCTCCCGAAGTGCTGGGATTATAAGCGTGAACTACTGCGCCAGGCCCCGGACTTGATTTCTAGGCAGGAGACTTGGACCCTTTGCCTCCATCCGTAGCCTGCCTAGATCTGGCCTCTTTTCTCCTTTTGAATTTCTTCTTCCTCCAGTGGAGGAAAACCAGGATGAGCCACTGATGATCCCTCCTTTCGTGCCTGGATCTGAAAGGCCTATTCTCAGGGTAACACTTGTGGTCAGAGGCTTACCCAGAGCAGGAGGAGTGGTCCTGGGCAGGCACCATCCCCAGGTGCCCGTCTGCACACGTGTTCTGAACCCAGGGTGCCAAGGGCAGTCGGGGAAACACAGCCACCAGCCAGAGGGAAATGTGGCCGAGTCCATTAGGAAGGAAGGAAGCAGGCCTGGAACTGAAATTTTTTGGATAGCCACCCCAAACTGGGCAATAGAGTCTTTTAGGCTACCAGTGGTCAGGGCCAGCTGCGATGGTGGCAGTTAGCCTGCAGCAGGGGCTGGCTCGTGGGTCCTGCCGGAGGAAGAAAAGATAGAGCTGAGCGTTGCCACTGGCTCTGCCCACAGAAGGCACATTCTGGGAAGGCTGCCGGGACTCTGGTGGGCAGACACGTTGGCAGGTGGGCCGAGTGACCAGTGAGGGCCTGTTTTTCAGGCTGCGTCTTGCTGAGATCGAGCTGCGTGTGCAGGGATTCTGTCACAGCCACACACGGCAGGGAGGCCCAGGGTCAGGGAAGCAGGTCCTAGCCTCGGAGGACTCCTGGGTGGGTGGGGGATTCAGGCCTGGCCCTGGCCAAGCCTGGGGGAAGTATGGGGGCTTCTCTGCAGGAAGCTGGGACCTGGCTTGGCTTGGCTCCTACTTTTTGCTCTTTCTGTGGTGTTGGGTTCAGGCCAATGCAGGGAGCCTGAGACGACATGGGTACCAGGACGGAAGGTTTTCCAAACTAAACATCTCCTAAGCACAGGGGCTGTTCTCTGAGTAGAGTCCTTTATTTCTTGTGAGTTCTGGGCCCTCTGCATCCCCTATAATGCCCTTTATTAGCCATCACTGTGAATAATTGTATAAAACAATTTTTTTATTAGAAATATTGGAAAAGAGTGGGCACGATGGCTCACACCTGTAATCCCAGCACTTGGGGAGGCCGAGGTGGGAGGATCACTTGAGCCCAGAAGTTTGAGAACAGCCTGGGCAACATGGTGAGACCTCATCTCTACGAAAAATACAAAAAAATTAGCCGAGCGTGGTGATGCACACCAGTGTTCCCAGCTACACGGGAGGCTGAGGTGGGAGGATCGCTTGAGCCCAGGAGGTTGAGGCTGCAGTGAGAAGTGACTGTGCTGCAGCACTCCATCCCGGCAGACAGAGGGAGACCCTGTCTCTTTAAAAAAAAAAAAAAAAAAAAAAAAAAAAAAGTCCAGGTGTGGTGGCTCATGCCTGTAATCCCAGCACTTTAGGAGGCCGAGGCGGGCAGATCACAAGGTCAGGAGATCGAGACCATCCTGGCTAACACGGTGAAACCTCGTCTCTAATAAAAATACAAAAAATAAGCCAGACGTGGTCACAGGTGCCTGTAATCCCAGCTACTCAGGAGGCTGAGGCAGGAGAATCGCTTGAACCCAGGAGGTGGAGGTTGCAGTGAGCTGAGATTGCACCACTGTACTCTAGCCTGGGCAACAGAGTGAGACTCTGTATCAAAAAAAAAAAAAAAAAAAAAAAAAAAAAAAAAAAAAAAAAAGAGTATATATATTATATAGGAAAAGATTGCCACCTCACTAAATATTTGAAATATGCTAAGACTCATTAGAATGATTATATTACAATCATAGTGAACATTTATTGGGCTTTTATTATTAGATGCCACAGATTCAGACACTATGCCTGTTCTTTCACTGCCATATCCTGAATGCAATGCAAGGCACATAGTAGGTGCTCAATAAATACCTGCTAAATTAGAGAAAAATGAGCCAGCCTGTGTGCTTGTAGGGGCTGGGGGTGCAGGGAGGGAGAAGCCAGACCTGGAGCTTCATCTCACTGGGTCTCAGGACACCTTGGGAGAAGGTGGCAGGTCCTTCCCACTTTCCCCACGGTTGTGCTTGCAGGCAGGAGACGGGTGAGGTGACCTTCGGGGATCCCCCGCACTTCTGGGTGTCTCATGCTGCCCCCTCTGAATCCCAGGCCATGGACTTGTTCCTGACACTGGTGTCCCAGCTCCAGGGCCTTTCTGGGGGTGAGCTGATGGAACTGTGGCGACATTCTTCCTTCAAATGCCGAGACAATGGGTAAGGTCCCTCTCCGGGTGGGGGATGGACTAGGAGCTGGCTGGGGGCATCCCTGGGTTAAGGGAGTCTTCGTGCTGTCCTGGGTTCCCAGTGAGGGATGGATGCTGATGCCTCATCCCGTCCCCGTGACACTGACTTGTCCTTCAGTCCGAGACTGTGTGCCAAGAAGGAGATTAAGTGGGGAGGCTGGAGGTTCCCACGGGGCCCAAGCTCGATCCCGCCTGAGACCAGAAGCTGAAGGGGCTGGTGAATAAAGACAGCCATTGTTCCCTTCCCCAGACAGGACCCTCTTGCTGGAATTAGCATTCCAATGCACCTAGGGTACCCTCCTGCCGGGGGCGTGGAGAGTCTGGGCTGCGGGGTGTTGGGCAGGGCTGGCACTCCACCACCCAGACCTTGCTGATCTGGGGCTGGTAAGGTGGGTAAAGTGACTCCCAATCTCAGAGGGGAGTCTCTGAGGCACTAACTCAGTCAGCTTAGGGCTATGCTTAGGAGTTTGAGACCAGCCTGGGCAACATAGCAATGCCCCCATCTCTACAAAAAATTTAAAAGTTAGCTCGACGTGGTAGCGAACACCTGTGGTCCCAGCTACTTGGGAGGCTGAGTGGGAGGATCACCTGAGCCCAGGAGGTGGAGGCTACAGTGAGGTGTGATCGCACCACTGCACTGCAGCCTGGGTGACAGAGTGAGACCCTGTCTCACAAAAAAAGAAAAAATAAATGTCCTGATGTTGTGCTGAGTATTCGAGGTTTAAATTAGAGACTGTTTGCTGATTGCTGGTTCCTGTTCCGCTAGGGATTTTTACCCCTACTCGGTGACATTTGCTTGGGTGGGTTTCAGCAGAGCACTGGGTGCGGACTTGTGTGTTCCCAAACCAGTGTTTCTTGGGTGGGTAGAGCTGCCAGGGTCTGGGCTGGGTGCTGCTGTGCTAAGAGCACGGGCCTCAGCCAGGCTGTGGGGTCCCAGACCCGGGTCAGCCCCTCCCAAGGAGTGAGGTTGGGCATGTCTGCACCGTACCTCTCTGAGCCTCAGTTTACCCCTGGGTGACTTCGGTGAGATGAGCTTTGCAGGCACTCAGCACGTGTGGATCTCCTTGATGATCTCAGGCAGCCATTGTTGGATGCCCTGCCTTCCTGTGGGACAGAGCACTGTGTGGGCCTCATGAAGGAACTCATCGAATCAGCAGAGGTGGAGGCAGACGAGGTGGAGGCATGGCTCTCATCACTGGCCTTCCTCCCACAGCCCACAGATGCTATGGTCCACATGCTGCTGGTGAGTCCCTGCACCCCACCCGGGGCCCCGGTGTCCTCCCTCCATGGCTTGGCTGCTGGTTAGATGCAGCGGAGGTGATCAGTTCTTTTGTGCCAGCCCTCGTAGGATCAGCAGAGGGGGCCAGACCACCCATCCTCCTGGGCTTCTGTGGCAGGTTCAAGGGAACCTTTGGTATCAGAGAATTCCGGGTTCAAGGGTCAGCAATGTGTCTCCCACTTGTGTGATCCCAGGCAAGTGATTTAACCTTCCTGAGCCTCTTTTCTGATTATTATTATTATTATTATTATTATTATTATTATTATTTGAGACGGAGTCTTGCTCTGTCACCCAAGCTGGAGTGCAGTGGTGCGATCTCAGCTCACTGCAACCTCCACCTCCTGGGTTCAAGCAATTCTTCTGCCTCAGCCTCCCAAGTAGCTGGGACTACAGGAATGCACCACCACACCCGGCTAAGTTTTGTATTTTCTTTTTAGTTGAGACGGGGTTTCGCCATGTTGGCCAGGCTGGTCTCAAACTCCTGACCTCAAGTGATCCAGCTGCCTCAGCCTCCCACAGTGCTGGGATTACAGGTGTGAGCCACCACACCCGACTGTTTTCTGATCTCTAAAAGGAGGATGGAAGTGGTACCTCTATCCTGGGCTTATAGTGAGGAATGAAATGCTGTGTGTGAAGTGGTTCTCCTGGTGTCTGGCACGAAATCTGAGCACTTGAAATCAGAGCTATTATATTTATAAACACACATATTTAATGAGTCTGGAGATTAGGAAATCTGTGTGAGATGAGGTCTATAATTTCTACCAATATGTGGAGGTCTCATTTAACCCTTGAGGTGTCTCTATGAAGTAGGTGCTCTTATCAACCCCATTTTGCAGGTGAGAAAACCGAGGCCCAAAGAGGTAGTGCAGCTTGCCCAAGGGATTGCAGCTGCTCTGCCCTTCACCTCAATTCTGACCTGAGACCTTGGGGTGTGTCCTCACTTTCCTGGGCAGGGGGTATCACCTGTCACTCCCCATCTTGTCCCGGCTAATAGTGAGTGCCAAGTCAGATGGCATCGGTAGGGAGTGGGAGTGAAGACACAGCTGGTGCCGGGCAGCTGGGGTCCCTGGGGGCATCAGAGACCCCCTGCATTGGTTGAATGGACCCTACCAGGATCTGAGAGCCCCTGGAGCTTGTCCAGCCCTGGCTGTCCCTCCAGGTGGAATATAGGGAGCCCTTGCCTTCTGGCCCCTGACCCCAGGGTTTGAGGTGGGGCTGTTCCAGGCAGACTGCGTTGTTGGCTCTGCTCAGCAGACAAGAATCAGGCACTGACTCAGAGCCAGGCCCAGATTGGGTCCCAAGAGGCATCACCCACAGTTCACAGCCTAGCAGGTGACACGCTGGCCACCAGGGATGCCAGAACCACCCAAGACCTGCCCTGGGCTTAGCCCATCTCCCTGGAAATGTCTGTCCCCTTCCCCTTCCCCCATTCCCCTCTTCCTCCTTTCCCCACTCCCCTCTACCTCCCTTCCCCCGCTTCCTTCTTCCTCCCTTCCCCCTCTCCCCTCTTCCTCCCTTCCCCCCTCCCCTCTGCCTCCCTTCCCCGACACCTCCCTTCTGCCCCTCCCCTCTGCCTCCCTTCTGCCCCTCCCCTCTGCCTCCCTTCTGCCCCTCCCCTCTGCCTCCCTTCTGCCCCTCCCCTCTGCCTCCCTTCTGCCCCTCCCCTCTGCCTCCCTTCCCCTCCCCGCCTCCCTTCCCTTCCCCGCCTCCCTTCCCCCCTCCCCTCTTCCTCCCTTCCCCCTCCCCTCTTCCTCCCTTCCCCCTCCCCTCTTCCTCCCTTCCCCTCTCTCCTCTTCCTCCCTTCCCCCCTCCCCTCTTCCTCCCTTCCCCCCTCCCCTCTGCCTCCCTTCCCCGACGCCTCCCTTCTGCCCCTCCCCTCTGCCTCCCTTCTGCCCCTCCCCTCTGCCTCCCTTCTGCCCCTCCCCTCTGCCTCCCTTCCCCCCCTCCCCTCTGTCTCCCTTCCCCTGCTCTGCCTCCCTTCCCCCCCCCCGCCTCCCTTCCCTTCCCCGCCTCCCTTCCCCCCTCCCCTCTTCCTCCCTTCCCCCCTCCCCTCTTCCTCCCTTCCCCCCTCCCGTCTTCCTCCCTTCCCCCCCTCCCCTCCTTCCTCCCTTCCCCCCCTCCCCTCCTTCCTCCCTTCACTCGTTTATTTGTACATATGTTTGATTCATGTGCAGTAACTAAGAGCACAAACCCATCTGGACTTCCTCATTTCAGATCCCAGTCCCATTCCTCACCAGCAGGACCTTGGGCAAGGCACTTTACTTTCCCAGGCCTCAATTTTCCCCATCTGGACAATGGGACTATATTGTAGAGTGACCTTGCAGACCAGGTGAATTGCTTGGTGTGTGCGGAGGGAAGTGGTTGTTGCCATTAGTCCGGGACACAGCACTGAGCCAAGCAGGTGGCATCCATCGGCTCGTGGAGCCCAGAAGCTTCCTCTACCTGCCTAACATGCGATGTTCCATATGCAGGCCAGAGCTCATGCCTCTCTGGGCCGTATTTTCTTGTTCTGTCATTGAGTCAGCAAGGCCCTGCATGAGCCCTGGCAGGTTCTGGGAATGCACTGGCTTCGTGAAGCCTGGGGAGAGGAGGGGGGTGGGGAGTGAGGGGCAAGCAGGGAGAGAGTATTTTAATGAACTTTTTATTTTAGAATAATTTTATTTATTTATTTATTTATTTATTTAATGATTATTATTTTTTGAGACTGAGTCTCGCTCTGTTGCCCAGGCTGGAGTGCAGTGGCACAATCTCGGCTCACTGCAACCTCCGCCTCCCGGGTTCAAATGATTCTCGTGCCTCAGCCTCCTGAGTAACTGGGATTATGATGCACACCACCAGGCCCAGCTAATTTTTTTGAATTTTTAGTTGAAATGGGGTTTCACCATGTTGGCCAGGCTGATCTCGAACTCCTGAGCTCATGTGATTTGCTTGCCTCAGCCTCCCAAAGTGCTGGGATTACAGGCATGAGCCACTGCGCCCAGCCTTCTTAATGGTGTCTTTCGATGAACAAAAGTTCTTCATGTTGATGAAGTGCAGCTTCTTGATGCTTTCTAGCTGGCGTTTGATCTCCCCCCGGTCCTAACGCTTCCTGTCTTGTCTTCTCCCAGTTCTGTTTTCTTACCTTTTCAGGGAGGGTTGGTTTGAGCATGATGACTGAGCTTTAGAATCATGTTGGAAAAGTGAAATCAGCTTAATAAGGGTTCCAGGTTTGAGAATAATTTTATTTTTCCATCTTTAAAAATGAAAAAGAGTGAATATTTTAAATAGACTTTTAACTGAAGTGTAAGTAAGCCTTCGTTAGAGAGTTTTGCATTAAGATTTTTTTTCTCCTCCCATTTTTTTTTTTCAATTTATTTTTCTTTCAAAATTCTTTGTTCTTCTCTTTGCGATGTGGTTTCTGATTTTTGTGAAAACGGGGAAGGCTGGCCCTTCTGGGCGCATCCCCCGGGCAGCCGTACACAGAACCCACTGGATCATTACTGTCTGGACTGCTCAGCACCCAGGCCTCATGCTGGCCCAGTTGTCCTGGCGGGGCCACCGGAAGTGGCTCACAGATCTGGGCTCTCTGCCAGCCAAGTGGCACCAGCCTGCCCCACAGTCCTGCAGGCCGTGACCAGGCTTCTGGCTCCGGCTTTGGTCTGGGACAGGCCCGAGCCTGCCCTGTCTGTGCCCCCGCCGCCTTTCTTGGACACAGTAGTCAGAGGCGGGAACCTCCAGCAGGCGGCCCCTCCCATGTGTCGGAGAGCTTCTTAGTCTTTTTATAACCCCTGCCCGCCCGGCCAAGCCCGCTTGCCCTGCTCTGTATTAACAAAACAGACAGTTTTGTTTTCTTTGCTCAAATACAGGAAAACATTGAATGTGCTTTTTCCAGGCTCCACACACCCCTGTCCTTTCACAAAGAAAACATGCAGTGAGATGCACACGCCAAGACCCACAGACATGCATCCTGAGTGCACGTGTACACACGTGGGACACAACCCACACACACTGAAGCAGGCACCCATTGCACTGGGACGTGCACACGCACACTGGATCACGTGTACATGCACAGACCCGCACGTACACTGACACAGGCTCACACCAAGGCACAGGGACACACAAACACACAGGGATATGCACACACATGCTGGATCATGTGTACACACACAGACCTACACACACTGAGGCAGGCTTTCCCAGGACACCCACATGGGGAAATGCAGGGACACACACCCACACCGTAGACCTGTCAAGACACACACACACGCACACACACACAGACACATTGAGGCATACACGCCAAGACTCACATACCTGGAGACGCAGATATACACCACAGTGTATGCACATGTGAAGACATGGCACGACATGCACATACACGCAGTAGGACACTCACACAGTGGGACATGTGGAGACAGCCACCCACACCTGGACACATGCAGAGGCACACCCAGATACACTGGGCTGTGCGTGGGCACACAAGGGACACACAGTACACACACACGCACCTGGACGCATGGGCACGTGCACACACCCACTGGGACACACGAGATGCCCACATGGGAACACGTGTGGACAGGTATCCACCAGGAAATACATGCATACTAGGGTACTCGAGTGCACTGAGACACCTGCACACCCACGTGGGAACGTACACACCCACAAGCACTAGGATTCTACAGCACATACCAATATGCACACACACAGATGCTCATGTTCACACCTTCACACAGTGTGCTCACATCCTAGCATAGTAACCCAGATCTGGTGAAGAGTCACGAATCCAAAGAAAGAACAGAGCTGGGCAGGTTGGGCGTGATGGCTCACTCCTGTAATCCCAGCACTTTGGGAGGCTGAGGTGGGCAGATCACCTGAGGTCAGGAGTTCGAGACCAGCCTGGCCAATATGGTGAAACGCCATCTCTGCTAAAAATACAAAAATTAGCCAGGCGTGGTGGCTCACATCTGTAATCCCAGCTACTCAGGAAGCTGAGGCAGGAGAATCACTTGATCCCAGGAGTCGGAGGTTGCAGTGAGCTGAGATTGTGCCACTGGACTCCAGCCTAGGTGACAAGAGCAAGACTCCATCTCAAGGAAAAAAAAAAAAAAAAAAAGGGACAGAGCTAGGCAGAGATTTTATATCCCCACAGCTGCCAAGCAGTCCCTGTTCTGGAGTGGCGTGGGTCTAGCACAGAAACCCCTGTTCACACCCGGTGCCCCAGTGCCCCAGGGCTGGATTTTAGAGTGAGTCCAGAATTTGCATTTTGAGAAGCAATGAGTGTTGGGATCATGCCTGGCCTGGGAGCCAGACCCTCCTGGGTTAAATCTCAGTTCTGTTTACAGCTGGGCTACCTGAGGCAAGTTCCTTACCCTTTCTGTGTCTCAGCTTCCTCATCTGCAAAATGGGAATGATAAGAAAGGCAATGTGTGTGACATGTTATCAGCAGTCTGGCTTGTAGTGAACACGGTTTGTTTATTAAGATTTGTTGGTCTAGACCGGGCATGGTGGCTAATGCCTGTAATCCCAGCACTTTGGGAGACCGAGGCGGGCAGATCACTTGAGGTTAGGAGTTCACCACCAGCCTGGCCAACATGGTGAAACCCGGCTTTACTAAAATACAAAAATGAGCCAAGCGTGGTGGCACGTGTCTGTAATCTCAGCTACGTGGGAGGCTGAGGCAGGGGAATCACGTGAACCTGGGAGGCGGAGGTTGCAGTGAGCCTAGATGGGACCACTGCACTCCAGGCTGGATGAGAGAGCAAGACTCCATCTTAAAAAAAAAAAAGATTTGTTGGTCTGATTTCTCCGAGGTGCCTGGGGCGGGGAGAAGCTCTGTCCTGAACCCCCTCCTGTTTGCCTTCCTTTCACTGAAGCCCTGGAGTGAGGGGAGCTGGGCGTCTGAGTGGTGGGCTACATGGAGTGCCTTTTTTCTTTTCTTTTTTTTTTTTTTTGAGACAGAGTCTCGCTCTGCCACCCAGGCTGCAGTGCAGTGGTGTGATCTCAGCTCACTGCAGTCTCTGCTTCCTGGATTCAAGGGATTCTTGTGCCTTAGCCTCCCAAGTAGCTGGGATTACAGGCACACACCACCATGCTCGGCTAATTTTTGTATTTTTAGTATGGACGGGGTTTTGCCATGTTGGCCAGGCTGGTCTCCAACTCCTGACCTCAGGTGATCCACCTGCCTTGGCCTCCCAAAGTGCTGGGATTACAGGCATGAGCCACCATGTCTGGCCTCTGGGGTGCTTTGAAAATGTTCCCTGAACAGAGCAATTTGTTCAGACTCTGGGGGACTCAGCTCTGTATTATGAAGTGCCCCAGGTGAGTCGGTGTGTGGCCAGGGTGAGGCCTGTGAAGGGCATTTACCCACCACCTCGGGTGGGGGCTAATTTCTGTCCCCAGCCACTGCTCCAGACCCCGCGGGCCAGCCCTGGTGCCTTCCTGGGCATCTCAGCCCTGGTGCACAACCTCTGTGCTTCTCTGGATGAGCCCTGCGGGCAGCTGCCTGGAGTCAGCTCCCTAGTGAGGATCCTGGGAGATGCCTTAGGTGAGAACTGTACCATCCAGGAGCCCTCGGATGATGACAAGGTGAGGACATCCAGTGTCTTGAGTACCAGCTTCAGTGCCCCCAGTGGGGCCCAAGCCAATCAGGCAAGCTCCAGGTAGAGAGGGTGGGGGTGGGTTACCCCCTTTCCCCCTTCCTCCTATCCTTCATTCCCCCTTCCCCCTTCAACCCATCCCCTCACCCTCCTGACTGCCCCCCCCACACCACTGCCCCTTCTATATAACTTCCCCCCCCACACCACTGCCCCCACAACGCCACTGAGTGGGGATGGGGTGAAGGGGGGAAGGGGGAATGGGCTGAGATGCCCAGGAAGGTGCCAGGGCTGGCCCGAGGGGTGTGGAGCAGTGGCTGGGGACAGAAATTGGCCCCCACCCCGAGAAGGTGGGTAAATGCCCTTCGCAGGCACCCCCCACGCCACTGCCCCCCCCCACACCACTGCCCGTCCCACGCCACTGCCCGTCCCACGCCACTGCCCGTCCCACGCCACTGCCCCTGCCCACGCCACTGCCCCTTCCCACGCCACTGCCCCTCCCCCACGCCACTGCCCCTCCCCCACGCCACTGCCCCTCCCCCACGCCACTGCCCCTCCCCCACGCCACTGCCCCTCCCCCCATGCCACTGCCCCTCCCCACGCCACTGCCCTCCCCACGCCACTGCCCTCCCCACGCCACTGCCCCTCATGGTCCTGCCTCCATCTCGATTTAGCTCCAGCTTGTGCTGAAGGCAATCGGCAATGCGGGCTTGGCAGCCATGGCTCTCACCCCCACACTGAGTACCTGTGCATCTCTGAGAAGCAGCGCCCCCGAGATCCGGCTGGAGGCCATCCAGGCCTTCCGAAGGGTCCCCTGCTCTGCAGACGTGAGCCCTTGTGTGCTGTTTCACTGGGTTGGGGTTGGGTGGTGGTGGGTCTCAAACCACAGTTTGCTAATTCACTTCTTCAATTGTTCATTCATCATGTATTTAATGAGCACCTACTTTGGGCTGGGTGCTAGTGTGAACACATATCCAGGTCTAAGCCTGTGTGTGGTGTGGGAAACAGATTATTTATCAAAAACACAACCATATGATTACCGGTGCCATCTGTGCCCCCTCTAGTACAGGGTTTGGCAGACTACGGGCCATGGGCCACTACCTGGCCCTTTGTCTGTTTTTCTCAATAAAGTTTTATTGAAACACAGCCATGCCCACTCACTTATGTGCTGTCTATGGCTGCTTTCCTGCTCCACCTGCAGAGTCAAGTCATTGCAAGGGACCGCATGGCCTGCAGAGTCTAAAAGAGTTCTCTGTCCCTTTACAGAAAAAGTTTGCTAATCCCTGGACCAGTACCTCCCTTCTTACTCAGAGTCAAAGTCACAGTCCCTTCATTGACCTCCCAGGCCCTGAGGGATCTGACCTCTGGGCCTCACCTGTTCCTGTCACCTCCCATCCCTCCTCCCCAGCACATTGCCCTTTCTGTTCTTCCTCAAAGACCTGTGACCCTCTCTTGCCCCAGGCACTTTGCACATGCTGTCCTCTTTCCTGGCACACTTTTCCCCCAGATGTCCCCAGGCCTTTCTTTTTCATGTCCTGTACGTCTTAGCTTAAAAGGCACTTTCAATGTGAGGTCTCCCTTGACAATTTCACCTGAAATTGAACCTCCCAGGTCCCCCTGGCTCTGGTCCTGTTTCACCATTTCATTTTTCCCTCCATAGGGTTTATTACCACCTAACTATTTTTTTTTTTTTTTTTTTTTGAGACGGAGTCTCGCTCTGTCACCCAGGCTGGAGTGCAGTGTCGCCATCTCCGCTCACTGCAAGCTCCGCCTCCTGGGTTCACGCCATTCTCCTGCCTCAGCCTCCCAAGTAGCTGGGACTACAGGCGCCCGCCACCATGCCCAGCTAATTTTTTTGTAATTTTAGTAGAGACGGGGTTTCACCATGTTAGCCAGGGTGGTCTCGATCTCCTGACCTCGTGATCCGCGCCTGGCTCTGCCTCCCAAAAGTGCTGGGATTATAGGCATGAGCTACTGCACCTGGCCATCACCTAACTTTTTATGTATTTCACATGCTAATCTCATTGACTGTCTCCCTGCTCTAGGATATCAGCTTCAGGTGGACAGGGGCTGGGTTGCTCTTGTTTATGGCTGTCACCTAGCACAGTGCTGGGTGCATAGTTGCTGCTTAGTTAATATTTGTTGCATGGATGGATGGGTGGGTGGATGGGTGAATGGATGGTGGGTGGGTGGATGGATGGGTGGGTGGGTGGCTGGCTGGCTGTGGAGGAAGCCAATAGGTACTGAGGGAGTCACAATGTGGGGAGGTGGCTTGCTTTGGAAGGGCTTAGGAAGGCCAAGACATTTAAAGACCTCCTGTGTGGCGAGACATTATGCTGTTTTTGTAAATAGTTTTATTGGAATGTAGCCATGCCCATTTGTTGGCGAATGGATGAGGCTCTAGGCTGAGGCTGGTAGAGACTGGGAATTAGGCACGGTCAGTGAACCCCCTGCTACCTCCCACAACTGCACCACAGGTGAGTGTGTGTCGGGGAAGCCTCCCGCAGTAGGGACATCAGGACAACTGGGGCTAGGCAGCAGGTCCACCTGCTGGAGCCAGGGACATCATATTCCTGGGTGGAGGCAGGTGGGCCTTGGGTGATGGCCTTCCTTCTGCCCAAGCCAGCGATCGGTGCTCTCCCGTCTGTACCAATCACTGGAGGAGGATGCTGAGATCCGTATCAATGCCTACCTGGCCCTGATGAGATGCCCCAGTGAGGAGGTGTTTGCCCAGGTGCGGCGCACCCAGGCAGGCGAGCTCTCCACCCAGGGTGAGCCATGGGTATGTGTGTGGGAGGGGTGTGAGCAGGGATGGGGCTGGGAGGGCACCTCCTGAAGAGTGCAGGGGGTTTGAGAGCATCCTCTCCCTCCACCCCTTTGGTATCCTCCTGTCTTCTTGTTCCCCTGTTTCTCTACCACACTGTCTAGATAAGGGGCTGTGTGTTCTTCCCTTCCCCACATAGCAAGTCCAGTCCCCATTCCGCCATTGGATGACTTTGGAGAAGTTGCTTCTCCTCTCTGGTCCTCAGTTCCGTCATCTGTAAAATGGGATGGGAATCAGTGAGGCCTCTTTTAGCTCTCGCCAGATCACGACGCAGTATCCTAAAGAGAGACCTAAGATAGAAGAGGGATGGTGTCGGCAAATCTCAGATCCCTGCTAGAGTGAGACAGTTCCCTTTATACAGGCAGCTAAACCCAAAGATGTAAATTCAAAAAAATAAGTTCAACTGATTGTTGAAAAATTTTCCATAATGCACAGTGGGGTGAGAGCCTGGAGCCTGAGAGCCCAGGTTGAAATCCCAGCTTCACCTCTTCCTTCGTGTATGCCTTTAGACAAGTAAGTAAACCTTTGTGAGCCTCCATTTCTGTACCTGTAAAATTGGGATAATGCTAGTACCTCCCTCACAGAGTGTTGCAAGCATAAAATGAGTTAATACACAAAGACATTTAGAAAGCATAGTAAGTGCCATATATGTGACTGTTGCTTTTAATGTTGTTATCACTACTGCTATTATTATTAATGCAGTGTAGCTATATAGTCAAAATTTTAAAGAATAGCAAGGGACAAATGGAAAATTAGTCTTCCTTCCTCTTCCCCCCAATATTTTCCTGTGTCTTGAAGATACACACTGTGAAGAGTTCTCCTGTGTATTACATCAGAACTTGTAATACATAGATAAACATACACATGTATCTCCTTAACAATAGCATCTCAGGATCATGTTCTACTTGCTGTTGTGCTCTTGGCTTTTTTGTTTTGTTTTGTTTTTTGAGACAGAGTCTCACTCTGTCGCCCAGCCTGGAGTGCAGTGGTGTGATCTTGGCTCACTGCGAGCTCTGCCTCCCGGGTTCATGCCATTCTCCTTCCTCAGCCTCCCAAATAGCTAGGACTACAGGCGCCCACCACCTCACCTGGCTAATTTTTTGTATTCTTTTAGTAGAGACAGGGTTTCACCATGTTAGCCAGGATGATCTCGATCACCTGACCTCATGATCTGCCCACCTCAGCTTCCCAAAGTGCTAAAGTGCTGGGATTACAGGCATGAGCCACTGTGCCCGGCCTTTTTTTTTTTTTTTTTTTTTTTTTTGGAGACAGAGTCTCACTCTGTCACCCAGGCTGCAGTGCAATGGCACGGTCGTGGCTCACTGCAACCTCTGCCTCCTGGGTTCAAGCAATTCCGCTGCCTCAGCCTCTTGAGTAGCTAGGATTACAGATGCGCACCACCATGCCTGGCTAATTTTTGTATTCTCTTAGTAGAGATGGTTTTGCCATGTGGGCCAGGCTGGTCTCAAACTCCTGACCTCAGGTGATCTGTCCACCTCAGCCTCCCAAAGTGCTTGGGATGACAGGGGTGAGCCTCTGGGTCCAGCCTGCTCCTTGCTGTTTGTCTTTAGCATGTCTAGGAGCTCATCTCTCATCTATAGCTCTTATAGACTCTCATCTGTGGCTGTTTCGCCAGAAGTTTGTGCTATAACCCATTTTACCAGTCTCCACTGATAGGCCTTTAGGCTGTTTCTGGTCTTTTGCCGTTAGAAGCAACAACCACAAACCTACCAACCTTTGGCCCTTGAATTAATCTCAGTTTAGGATAATTTCCCAGAAGATAAGTTGCCATGGTAAAGGGTATGTACATTTAAAAGTCTGATGTGATGTTGCTGAATTACATTCTGAAGAGATGGCACTATTGGAAGATACAGCTCTCTGCCTTGGCAGTTTCAGGCATGGGGTGTGATGTGTGCTAAACCCCTTCTCAGGGGATCAGCTGAGGGGCTCAGCCTCCACAGTGGCCCTGGGGTACCACCTGATGTATTGTCCAGTGGGAATAAGTGGGCACCTTACCCCTAAAAACCCACATTCTGCTCTATTCTGTGATAGATTGTTCCGGAAGCCCCTGACTGGACTTTCTAAGAGCCTGGGACAATGCAGGGAGGGTTGGGGGCTCCCTGTAGGACTCTAATATTCCCCACTGGACTCAGTCCCATGAGGCTTTCATTTGATCTTTATTCCTCCAGGGACCCTCATGGGTCACACGTCACCTTTTGTTGATCCTGAAATGTGCTTAGTCTTTTTAGGTCCAGGCTCTGCTTTTAACTGATCTTCCCAAAAAGCCCTGCAGGGTACTTTGTTAGTTCCTTTTTCAGATGAGAAAACTAAGGTTCCAAGAGCTGGAGTGACCATCTCAGGCCACACTGGTACATGGTAGAACTAGGATTTGAAATCAGGTCTGACTTCCCATTTTCACTGATGAGGAAACTGAGACTCAGAGAGGTAGAGGGACCACCCCGAGGTCACACAGCTTTTGAGCTTTGGGACTGGGTTCAGACTCAGGTCTGACTTTTGAGCCCATGACACCTTCCTTTCTCTTCTGGGAAGTGTGTCAGAATTCCATACACGGGCTAGATTTCCAAGTTCTGTTCAGGCACGACTTGTTGGCTGCTGTTTCTTGAGAGAAGATGTAGGTCTCTGTAGCCAGACTCCTGAGAAGCCCCCGTGTGTGGGAATTGCAGGACTGAGATGGGGGTCGGGAGAGTCTTTTCTCTGGACAGCGCCAGCTCCTGGCCATTTCCTCACGGCCCCTCCCTGCTGCCCATGACTCTATTCCAGTTGGTTCTTTTGTGTGGAGTCACCTCCTGCAGCTGCTGGAGACGCACGACCCCCTGAAACGGGCCCTCCGGGACACCCTCCCCAAGGACATCCTCAGCCGGGAGTTCCACCCAGAAATGTGGAAACACTCGTCCTATTCTGATGCCACCTTCCGATCAGGTATGGCCATCCTGGGCAGCCCCTGTCCTGCTCTGGGACCACAAAGGCTGGGGGACCCTGGAGCTCCAGCGGTTGAGAGCATGTGGATTAGACGTTGTGTCAAGTGGTCAAATATTTACATGCCAGTTGGGTGTGGTGGCTCAAACCTGTAATCCCAGCACTTTGGGAGGCTGAGGCAGGAGGATTGCTTGAGCCCAGGAGGTTGAGCCTGCAGTGAGTCATGATTGCACCACTGCACTCCAGCGTGGGTGACAGAGTGAGACCCAGTCTCAAAACAAAACAAAACAAAAAAAAATGAAAAAAAAAACTTACATGCTGCTTGTTCAAAAATATATTTGCAATATTTCCATAGCACCTGCTGCTTTTTTTGGAAGACAGAAGTCATATCAGTTATTTTATGGCATTCAACTGAATACTTATATCTTTTCTCTAAATTGGCTCTTTGTACCTTATATTTATGTTAAAAAGGAAATTATCTATCACTACCATTAATAGAAAGTCAACTTAACTCTCTGTAAAGAGAAGGTAGTCCTAAAAAGTGCTGTACACCCAGAGGCGGGTAATGAAACACTGAAGTTTATTTATTTATTTATTTATTTTTTTTGACACGGACTCTTGCCCTGTTGCCCAGGCTGGAGTACAGTTGCACAATCTCGTCTCACCGCAACCTCTGCCTCCAGGGTTCAAGTGATTCTTCTGTGTCAGCCTCCCGAGTAGCTGGGACTACAGGCACGCACCACAATGCCCGGCTAATTTTTGTATTTTTATTAGTAGAGATAGGGTTTCACCATGCTGGCCAGGCTGGTCTCAAATCCCTGGCCTCAAGTGATTTGCCTACCTTGGCCTCCCAAAGCTGAGATTACAGGCATGAGCCACTGTGCCTGGCCGAAACACTGTTTTATTAAATTCTCCTGGATTCTGTGGCTTGTTGAGGGCTGTGAATTGTGAGAAGTGTTTTTTCCTGTGTTAAGAGATTAGCCCCACACTGAGACTGCCTCTTTGTTGTAATTAAACAGAAAATAAAAAAGGGGATCTCTTTCAACCTAAGGCTCCAAAACTACCTCAGCCATTCTGGGAAGCCTGGAGTTGGGGGTTGGGTGCTCTGGGCACCTCCTCTCTGCCTGTCAGCAGAAGTGGGTGTGTGTGACTCTCTGTCCTGGACTCCCTCTGCTCTTGAAAAGGCTTAAGGCTGTTTCCCATCCTGGCCAGGGAGGGGTGGGAAGACACACCATGTGTCTGGCCCTGTCTCAGGCTATGGCCCTGTGGTAATAGCCAGACCCCACTCTGTGAGTGTACAGAATGTACTGATGTTTTTTTCTTACTCCTAGTGTCTGGCAGCCTGGGAGCCAACCTGGAGGGGACCCTTCTCTTCTCTCCTGCCTCTTTTCTTCCCCGTTCTGCCACAGTCAACCTGACCATCCACAGCATGGGCCGTGCCTTCAACCTTCTGGAGGTTAGAGGGGAGCCTTGCTGTAGCCTCTGCAGGGCCTCTCCTAGACTTCGGGCCAAAAATATCCCAGTGACTTACCTGTCTGTCCATCCATCCCTTGCCTCTATTGTTCAATCTCTTCCCCTAATATCTAGTCACCCACCCGCCCATAGATACGTCCATACGTCTATCAGTTCACCTACATGCCTCCATCCCTCCATCCCTCCCTTCCTCCCTTCCTGCTTCCATCTATCCACTTACCTGCTCATCTGTCCATCCGTCCATCCACCCACATCCCTCTCATTCATCTCGTCCATACACCCACCCATTATCCATTCATCCACCCACCCATCATCCATTCATCCAACTACCTACCCACCCACCCATCATCCATCCACCCACCCACCCACTCATCACCCACCCACCCATCATCCATTCACCCAACCACCCACTCACCCATCATCCATTCATCCAACCACCCACCCACCCATCATCCATTCATCCAACCACCCACCCACCCATCATCCATTCATCCAACTACCCACCCACCCACCCATCATCCATCCATCCATCCACCCACCCACCCACCCATCATTCATTCGCCCACCGACCCACCCACCCGCCATCCATCCACCCACCCATCATCTATCCAGCCATCATTCATCCATCTACCCATCCATCATCCATCCACCTATCTACCCACCCATCATCCATCTACCCATCTATCATCCATCCTTCCATCCATCCATCTATTCACTCAATCCATTTACCAAACCACCCACCCACCCATCCATCCATTCACTTATTCATCTCTCCACCCGCCTACCCATCCATGGACATACCCACCCTCCCATCTGTCCATCTGTGTGTCCATCCAGCCGTGTAATTTTCCATCCATCTCTGTCTACTGTCTCACCTACCCATCTATTCATCTGTTCTCCCACTCATCCATCTTTCATCTTCTGAGTCACACATCCATCTATTATCCATCCATCCACTCACCAGTCATTGCCAACGGCTGGTCTCTGGTCTTCTCTGAAAATGCTATCAGAGATGTCTGGATGGAAAGAAGGAGGAAAGAATGAATAGATGGAAGGAGAGTGGTCTATAAGAAAGGAAAAGCAGATGGACGGATAGGACTAAGGATGGATAGAACAAAGGAAAGAAAAGATGGAAGGTGGAGAGGCAGATGGATGGATGGATGGGAAGGACGAAAGGATAGGTGAACAGAGGGGTGCGTGGAGGGGCAGATGAAGACAGTGGGGACAGAAGGAAGGATCCATTTATTTACCTATCAAATTTTGAGAACCCCCCCCTCCAGGGGAGGTCGTGCAGGTGCCTAGTGATTGATACATGAGCCCTTGCCCTCATCCTGGGTCTTTTGAGGAAGACACATATTCCAGTCTGAGTATATTGTGTGGGGCAGAGGAGGTGGGAAGAGAGTGACATGGGAATTCAGGGAGGGCTTCCCAGAGGTGATGACATTTGACCCAAGCCTTAAAGAATTGGCAAGAATTCTGCCGTGTGGCATCTACCAAGCAGATACAGAGAGAGTGGTGGATTTCCTAAGGTTGTGTCCCTGAACCTAAGCCCAGGTGGACACCAGGGAGCCTGGAGTACCCTGCTCAAGCCTTCTGGGTCCCCCATTCATATCCCCAGCCTAACAGCTCATCATCATCCCTGTGACTGAATTGTTTCTCCCTGAGCCCCTGGCTTCCCTTCCCAGCTTGGGCTCCGGCTGGAAAATGCTGAGGAAATTGCTCACAGGCTGTTTGGCAGGAAGTCATTTTGGGGTCAGGAAGCCGGGAGAGAGCCCGAGCCAGAGAAGCCCCCAGGGCCAGAACCAGGGCCTGCACCACAGCCAGCCAGCCCCGAGTGTCCAGGAGACAGAGAGAGAAGGATGAGAGACCTACAGCAGAAGGTAAGGGAGGTGGCAACACCCACTGTACTCCCCCAGGCAGGCCCACCCTGCTTCATGCTTGGACTTTTGAACCTGAGACTTGGGTGTCTGTGAACTCTGACTCTGCCTCCTCCTTACAGAATTAAGTGGCTGGTTCAAATTTGAGTAGTCAACTGGTAGCTGGCTTTATTTGGAAAAACTGTTGCTTGAAATAGATCCTATGCATGGAAAAGTCCCTAAGTTGTAAGTGTACAGCCTGCCTGTCCACCACCTCAACACACCCATGTCACCAGCAGCCAGACCATCTTCAGCTCCCAGCCTCCCTTTTGTCCTCCTGTTCTTGTTAATACCCATCCTTTACCAGGGGTAACCACTCTTCCGACTTCTGGCAGCATTAATTTGTTCTACTTTTTAAAAAGGAACTTTGTTGAGGTCTAATTGACACACGGTGAACACTAGTACATGGTTAAGGTGTACAATTTGATACATTGTCACCCATGTACACACTCATGAGATCATCACCATGATAAAGCTAATGAACATACCCATCATCCCCAAAAGTCTCTTCCAGATCCTTGATAATCCCTTCCTCCGGCCGGGCGCGGTGGCTCATGCCTGTAATCCCAGCACTTTGGGAGGCTGAGGCGGGTGGATCACGAGGTCAGGAGATCAACACCATCCTGGCTTACGTGGTGAAACCTCGTCTCTACTAAAAATACAAAAAATTAGCTGGGTGTGGTGGTGGGTGCCTGTAGTCCCAGCTGCTCGGGAGGCTGAGGCAGGAGAATGGTGTGAACCCAGGAGGCGGAGCTTGCAGTGAGCCGAAATCACGCCACTGCACTCCAGGCTGGGCGACAGAGCAAGACTCTGTCTCAAAAATAAAAATAAAAAAATCCCTTCCTCCTGCTTCTCCTCTGTCCCCAGAAACTAGTGAGAGGCTTTCTGTCATCATAGACTTGTTTGCATTTTCTAGAATATTATGTAGATCACACAACATGTCTTTTTTTTTTTTTTTTTTTTTTTTTTTTTTTTTTTGGGACGGTCTCACTCTGTCACCCAAGCTGGAGTGCAGTGGCATGATCTTGGCTCATTGCAACCTTTGCCCCCCAGGCTCAAACAATCCTTCCACCTCAGCTTCCAGAGTAGCTGGGACTATAGGCATGTGCCATCATGCCTATCTAGTTTTTTTTTAAAAAAATGTTGTAGAGACAAGGTCTCACTATGTTGCCCAGGCTGGTATCAACCTCCTGGGCTCAAGCAGTCCTCCTGCCTTGGCCTCCCCAAGTGCTGGGATTACAGGTGTGAGCCACTGCACTTGCCAACATGTCCTTTTTTAAAAAAAGCACGTACTCTTTTTTTGTTTGGCTTCTTTTATTCAGCATAATTATTCTGAGACTCACCCATGCTATAGGTTATAACATAGTTTCTTTCTTTTTATTGCTAAATGGTATTCCATTGTATAGATATACCACAGTTTGTTTCTCCATTCACCTGTTGATCGACATTCGAGTTGTTTCCAGGGTTTGGCTATTAAAAATAAAGCTGCTATGAATATTTGTGTACAAGTCTTTAGGCATATGCTTTTGTTTCTCTTGAATAATTAGTAGGTGTGGCTGGATCATATGGTAGGTGTATGTTTAAATTTTTCTAAAGCTGCTAAACCATTCTCCCAAGTGGTTGTACTATTTTTGCATTCCCACCAGCAGTGTGTGAGAGTTCCAGTTTCTCCACATCCTCACCAACACTTGATATGGTTAGACTTTTTAATTTTAGCCATTCCAATAATGCGTTGTAGTATCTCGTGGCTTTAATTTGCATTTCCCTAATGACTAATGGCACTGATAATCTTTTCACGTGCTCATTTGCTATTGTACGTCTTCTTTGGTCAAATGTACATTCAAATCTGTTGCTCATCTTATTTTGTTGGCTTGTTTTCTTATTACTGAGTTTTGAGAATTCTTTCTATATTCCAGAAACAAGTTGTTGATTTTTTCTTTTTTTTTTTTTTTTTTTGAGTTGAGGTCTGGTTCTGTCATGCAGGCTGGAGTGCAGTGGTGTGATCATAGCTCACTGCAACCTTGACCTGCTGGGCTCAAGTGATCTTCCAGCCTCAGCCTCCTGAGTAGCTGGGACTATAGGCAGTACTGCCACACCTGGCTAAGTTTTTTTGTCTTTTTGTTGAGATGGGGTCTCACTGTGTTGCCCAGGCTGATCTTGAAGTCCTGACCTCAAGTGATCCTCCTGCCTTAGCCTCCCAAAGTGCTGGGATTACAGGTGTGACCCACCACACCTGACCAGAAACAAGTTCTTCATCAGATGTGTAACTCAGAAATATTTTCTCCCAGTCTGTGGTGTTTCTTTTTGTTCTTACAATGGTGTCTTCCAAAAAATAGGAGGGAGTCTTAATTTTCATGAAGTCAAGTTTATTAGTTTCTTTGGCTGATAGAGCTTTGACTGTTACAGCTCAGAAATTTTTGCCTGATGGGATGTTACAGAGATTCTCACAGGACCTTCTGCAGACCTCCGAGCACGCTCTCTGTTCAGCTCTCTCATCTCTGGCATCCTGTCCTGCAGAGTCCAGCTGCCAGGGTCTCCCCATACCCCTAGCTCCTCAGTTCAGGGAGTCCCCCGGCTCAGCCTCCATTCCCCCTCCTTGCACCACAGCCTGGACACTGTCTCCAGGCGGGAAGCTGGGCTCATCTTGCTTGTTTACATCTCTTGGGGTTCATCGTCTTGGGTTGCCTGATGTCTGTGTCTTGGGAACCATTGTTGAGCCTGTGTCATCTGGGTTACCAGCTGCTCCACATGGGAGGTTGAACCCAGTCTTCATTATTCCAGTTTGGTTGGCAGTAGAGGTCACATCCAGTTCATTTTGTAAACTTTTTATAAATGGAATCATTCACCGTATACTCCTTTTTTTTTTTTAAGAGATGAAATTCTCATATGTAAAAATAACCATTTTAAAGTGAGCAATTGGCCGGGCATGGTGGCTCATGTCTGTAATCCCAGCACTTTGGGAGGCCAAGGTGGGTGGATAACTTGAGCTCAAGAGTTCGAGACCAGCCGGGTCAACATAGTGATACCCTGTCTCTACTAAAGACACAAAACAATCTGCTGGGCATGGTGGTGTGCGCCTGTAATCTCAGATATTCTGGAGGCTGAGTCAGGAGAATCACTTAAAGCCGGGAGGCAGAGGTTGCCGAGAGCCAAGATAGCACCACTGCACTCCAGCCTGGGTGACAGAGCGAGACCCTGTCTCAAAAAAATAAAAATGAAAAATCGAATAGGGCTGGGTGCCTTGGCTCATGCCTGCAATCCCAGCACTTTGGGAGGCTGAGGTGGGCGGATTGCCTGAGATGAGGTGTTCTAGACCAGCCTGGCCAACATGGTGAAACCCCATCTCTACTAAAAATACAAAAATTAGCCAGGTGTGGTGGCAGGCGTTTATAATCCCACCTACTCAAGAGACTGAGGTAGGAGAATCGCTTGAACCCAAGAGGCAGAGGTTGCAGTGAACCAAGATTGCACCATTGCACTCCAGCTTGGGCGGCAAGAGTGAGACTTCATCTCAAAAAAAAAGAGTGAACAATTCCATGGTATTTAGTACATTCACCATGTTTGCCACCACCACTTCTGTCTGGTTCCAGAACATTTTTATCACCCCCAAAAGAGACACTGCACCCATGAAAGAGTCACTCCCCAGCAGCCCCTCCTCCTAGCGTCCAACAGCCACCAACTTGCTTCCTTTCTCTATGGATTTACCTCTTCTGGATATTTCATGTAAATGGAACCATATAATATGTGACCTTTGTGTCTGGCTTCTTCCTCTTAGCCTAGTGTTTTTGAAGTTCACCCACATTGTAGCATAGCTCAGTACTCCATTCCTATCTAAGGTCAAGTCATATTTCATTGTATGAATGTACCACATGTGTTTATCCATTCATTCACTGATGGACATTTGGGTTGTTTCTGCCTTTTTGTGACTGAATAGTGCTGCTCCTGTACTTCCTTTTGTGTCTGACTTTGGTTTAAAATTGGTGAGATTTCTCTATACTGTGGTGTGTACTTATAATTTGTTCCTTTTCATAGCTGCATAGTATATTCCATTGTGTGAACAAACAACAATTTCTGTATCCATCAGTTGCTGGCTGATACATACAGTGCTATGAAGACTCTTGGGCCTGCCTTCTTAGGGAACGTGTGTATTCATACCTGTCGGGCGTACACCTAGGAGTGAAATTGCTTAGTCTTAGGGTGTATATATCTTTAGCCTACTTTTTCTCTTCTTACTGTCACTTGAGTGTTTTCTTACTAGAAGCTCACCATTCGTAGGTATTTTAATATTCATCCTATGGGTAGGGACCACAGTTTACATAACCATTTTGTCATTGATGGAGTTTTAGATTATTGACAACATTTTGCTCCTATAAAATGTCATTGCCATGTACATCTGATAGTGACCAAGGTGGATGGTTGGGGCGTTGGTTCACTTGGTTACATGTTTCCTAACCACCAAGTATAAACCTGGGGCTTGGGAACAGCAGGGCAATAATCCTTGCTGTTAAAAGCATCTTGGACTAGAGCTGGGGGCAGCAAGAGACTTGAAAGAGGGAGGTCGGCTAGATATAAACAGTTTTTCTTAGAATGCACAATTCCCTTTGTCTGTTATTTTCTCGCTTTTCCTAGAGACTCACATCCCGAGAAACATTGTGCATGAGCGCAATGATGAGTGGCAGCAGATACTTGGCCTCAGTATCGGAGAGACAATAGGGAGTGGTGGGGACTGTGGCAGACAGAGGAAGCCCATGGCCCAGCTAAAGTGGCAGCCACTGCTCAGCTCTGGTTCCTTGTTGCCCCTTGTTGTGGGGAGGGTGGGCAGCCCGATGTTTCTCTTTATAGAGAAGCCAGAGAGCTGGGTTTTATATAAAATCTCCCAATTTCCAAATTCAATTTATAAAGAACATACGTGGCATGAAAAACAATCAAAGACTAAAAAACTGCCATGAACCAGAGACCAGGGAGATACGGCAACGAGATGCAGTGGGGTTTGCTGGATTGGATCTCAGGACGGAAAGAGGATATTAATGGAAAAACTGGTGAAATGTAAATGAACTCTGGAGTTGAGTTGATAGAAACATACCAATGTTGGTTTGTTAGTTTGCACCATGCATCCTGGTGATGTAAGATGTTAACAATGGGGAAATCAGTTGAAGGATACATGGAGTTTGAACTCTCTGTACTGTCTTTGCAAATTTTCTTTTTTTCTTTTCTTTTCTTTTTTTCAGAGACAGGGTCTTGCTCTGTCTGTTGTCCAGGCTGGAGTGTAGTGGCATGATCATAGCTCACTGCAGCCTTGATCAAACTCCTGGGCTCAAGTGATCCTCCCACCTCAGCTTCCCAAGTAGCTGAAACTACAGGCGGGTGCCACCATACCCGGCTTTTTTTTTTTTTAAATTTTTTAGAGACAGGGTCTCGATATGCTGTCCAGGCCGGTCTTAAACTCCTGGCCTCAAGCGATCCTCTTTTCTTGGCCTCCCAAGTGCTGGAACTAGAGGCATGAGCTACCATTCCAAGCCAGTTTTCAACTTTTCCATAAATCTAAAATTATCCTAAAATAAAACCTTCATGAAAACATACACACACTCTCAGCATTGGGCACTACTGTGCAAGTCAGAGAAAACACATCTGGGGTTGGGATTTGGTTCATGCTCTAGGAGTTTTGCAAGCCTCATCTGGACCCCACAAGTTCTTGACCTTTCTCTTCAGACCCTTCCGCCTCCCAAAGTACAGGCACTTTGCCCTGTGTATTAGTTCGTTTTCATGCTCCTGATAAAGATATACCAGAGATTGGGCAATTTATGAAAGAAAGAAATGTAATAGATTTATAGTTCCAAGTGGCTGGGGAGGCCTCAAAATCATGGTGAAAGGCAGGGAGAGGAAGTCACGTCTTACATGGATGACAGCAGGCAAAGAAAGAGCTTGTGCAGAGAAACTCCCATTTTTAAAATCATAGGATCTCCTAAGCCCCATTCACTATCACGCTAACAGCACGGGAAGGACCCGCCCCCGTGATTCAGTCTTCTCATAGGGTCCTTCCCACAGCATGTGGGAATTATGGGAGCTACAAGATGAGATTTGGGTGGGGACACAGCCAAACCATATCACTCTGCTAACCCTGACTCCATTCTTTGTGACCTCCCCCAGGTGACCCAGAGGCATGGGGCCCGGCAGGCTCTGCGATGCAAGCTGAGCATGAAGGTGCTGGGGCAGGAGCTGAGCTTTGTGAACTGCGGAGCCACGGGGAGTCACGTGAACCACTGGTCCCTGAACCTGGCCGAGCTCGCCATCAAGCTCATGAAGGTAGCTCCTGCCTGCCCCTGTCCATGCCATCTGCCCTGTGACACTTTGGCAAAGCACTTAAGGGCATGAAATTTGGAGTCAGGCTGCCCAGGGTCAAATCCCAGCTCTTTCGTTTACCTCCTCGAAGCTGTTGATTCACTTACCACGGCCTTAGTTTCTGCATCTGTGAAATGGGATAATAAATAAAAAATAACAAAATATCTGGCTGGGCGAAGTGGCTCACGCCTGTAATCCCAGCACTTTAGGAGCCTGGGGCAGGTGGATCACCTGAGATCAGCAGTTTGAGACCAGCCTGGCCAACATGGTGAAACCCTGTCTTTACTGAAAACACAAAAATTAGCCGGGCATGGTGGCAGGCATCTGTAGTCCCAGCTCCTCGGGAGGCAGAGGCGGGAGTATCGCTTGAACTCGGGAGGCAGATGTTGCAGCAAGCCAAGACTGCACCACTGCACTCCAGCCTGGGTGACAGAGCGAGACACTGTCTCAAAACAAAAAAACAGAATATCCATTCATAGAGCAATTGTATTAAAGGAACTAATGTGGTGAAAATGCAGCAGGGTGCTTTCAGCTTGCCCGGTGCATACTAACTGCCTAGAATCTTAGGGAGGATCCACGTTCCTCCCCACCTGACTGAACCTGACCCCTGACCTTTTCTCATAAGCAAACTGCCTGGGTTCATACCTAGCTCCATCCCTTTCTAGTTACCGGGACTTGGTGTGACATTTATCTTTGTGGCCTCAGTTTTCTCATCTAGAAAGTGGGATCATGTGCCCTCTGAGGACAAATGAAATCTCTTGTGCTCAGTACTCAGAGGGCTCCTGGCCCACAGCAGGGGTGGCCACGTGTCCCCTTATGGTTTGTTTGTTTCTTTTTTTGAGATGGAGTCTTGCTGTGTTGCCCAGGCTGGAGTGCAGTGGCGCAGTCTCAGCTCACTGTAACTTCTGCCCCCCCGGTTCAAGCAACTCTCCTGCCTCAGCCTCCCAAGTGGCTGGGATTACAGTCATGCATCACCACACCTGGATAATTTTTGTATTTTTAGTAGTGACGGGGTTTCCCCATGTTGGCCAGGCTGATCTCGAACTCCTGGGCTCAAGTGATCCACCCGCCTCGGCCTCCCAAAGTGCTGGGATTACAGGCGTGAGCCACCGCGCCCGGCCACCCCTTATTGTTTCTTGGCTGCAGAGGCAGGAGGTGCAGATGAACCGGAGGCTGAGCCTGGCCGCAGAGGAGCTGGTCTTTCCCACGGTGTCTGGCCTTCCTGCCCGGCTGACCCTAAACGCCTTGGCTGCCATCAGCATCCGGGTCCGAGGAACCGCTGACTTCCAGCAGCGCTCGGATTTCTCTGTGAATGGTTATGTCAAGCCCAGGTATCTAGCTCCTGGGAGCTGGCACAGGTTAGGTGGTGGGATCCCATCCCTACAGAGGGCTGCAGAGGCCTGGGTGACATCCATATGGGCAAGAGATGATCCCTATTCTGCAGAACACCTGTGCCAAGAGACTGTGTGCAGAGATACTGGGTGGTTAGATCCACTTTACAGGTGGGAAGGCTGAGGCTCAGAGAGGTCCGGTCACGTGTTCAAGGTCACACCGCAGTGCGAGGTGGCTGGCAACAACCCTATGCCCTTCCGTCCACCCCACCCAGAAGGGAGGAGAGGAGCTAGCCTTGAGCTCACTGAACTCGTGGGACCCCCTCCCGACCAACCAAGCCTGGTGCTTCTTATTCCCACTGACAGATGAAGAAACCAAGGTTCAAGGCGAGGACACTGACAGCCTGGGGCCACATAGCGCCAGAGCAGAATGTGTGCAATATCTTGTCCGATTTTGGAACCTGTCATGGTGCTGCTGAGCATCTGTCCCCAGCCCCTCAGCTGAGCTGTCCTTGGGCCCTGGGTTTGACATGGGGAATGTGGATGCCCTAGGCTGGGTGCTCTCTGGTGTGAAGAGCCTGGGCTGGGACTTAGACACCCGGGGTTCACGTGTCCCAGCCGCATGCTTTGTCCCAGTCATGGAACCTAGGCAGGTGCTTTCACCTCTCTGAGCCTCAGTTTCCCCATCCGTAAAAGGGATTAGTGCAGGTGAGGACTGGAAAGTGCTTGGTGCATGTACAGCCTCTGGGTGGCTGTGGTGGCAGTGGTGGAGGGGCTGCTGTGGCTCAGGAGTGCAGGGGGCTGCTGAGGGTGGCAGGTGGGGTCTGTGGCCCCAGGGCCCTTGGGATGCAGCTGGTACATGCCTGTCCCTCAGTGCCCTGCTCCAGATCTCGGCTCAGATGGGCACAGCGGGTGCCCTGGGGCAGGCCGGGCTGAGATGGATGACCAGCATCCGCGGTGCCGCCAGCCTGGATGGCGGGATCCAGGTGCAGAAAGGCCGGGACCTTAAGGTGCATCTCAACGCGCCCAAGGAGACCGTGGAGCTGCTCAGCTTCAGGTGGGTGCCCAGAGCCGGCAGGAAGGGAACCATGAGCGTGAGGGTGCAGGTGAGCAGGTGTGTGGTGTGTGTGCGTGCATGCATGCATGTGAGTGTGTGATCACATGTCTGCGTGTGTGCATGGGGATGTGCATGGGTGTGGATGTGACATTAGTATGCATGTGTGTTAGTATGCGCACCCATGAGCCTGTGTCTGAGTACACATGATCAGACATATGAGAGTGCATGTGAGCTGCTGTGTGCATGAGGGTGTGTCCGTGAGTGTGTCAGTGAGGAGTGAGTGTGTTGTGGGAGTGCGTGTGTGTCCACGAGCATGTGTGTCTGTTGACTGTGAAGGGTGGGTGTGTCTGACAGGGACCGTGGGCAGCTGAGAGGTGAGAGCTGGAGAACTTTCAGACCCCTCAGCTCTTTCCTGGAGTCCCTCTGGGGCATGCTTGTCTGTGACCCCTAGGGAGGTGACTCTTGGAGAGGGGCAATTTTAGAGGGAGTGAGAGTCCAGGCTGCCCCACCTACCCGCATTCTTTCCCTTGTCCTGCCCCATGGGGGCTCTGCCCATCTCCCTCCTCCCTCCTCGCATCTGCCCCTGTTCCCTGACCCTCACTCACTGTCCCCCTCTATCCTGACCCCCTCCCACCAGCCTTCTTTCCATGTTCCTAAAGCAGCCAACTTGTTCCTACCCCAGGGCCTTTGCACCTGCTGTGTCCTCTGTCTGGAACAATAGCTCCTTCTCATCCTTTGGATTTCTGCTCAAAAGTTACCTCTGCAGAGAACTCCCCCTGCCCCAGCTAGAGGAGGCCCTGCTCTATCCCCGAGACAGCCCTGTGCCATGCTGTCCTCCGTGTGGGTTTCTCACAGCACTTGTCACTGTCTGTGGTCCTCAGCATCTGTCCCTGTGTCCATGGAGTGTCACCCCACCAGCGTGTGCACTGCCCAAAGGCTGGCCCCGCTCAGGGTAGAATTTGCCCCTGTGCCAAGCTCTGGCAGCTCAAGGTGTTACTTGTCTAATGAATGAATGAAAATGACACGTCTGACACTGTCCTCTTTCCCTACCCAGCTCTCAGCTGTACCTCATCACCAGGGATGGCGTGAGGAGCCTCAGACATGTCCCTGGCCCTTCTGAGGTCCAGTCCTGTACTGGTGAGGAAGGTAGGCAGCAGGGCCTCCATGCCATCGTACCAAGGTGGGCATCCCAGGGTTGAAGGGAAATATGCCAGCTCCAGATCCCACAGTTGCTCTTCTGCCCTAAAAGTATTCATATTCTGCAAACCAAAAAGTATCTGAGACAGGTTTCAATCAATTTAAACATTTACTTTGCCAAGGTTAAGGACATGCTTGGAAATAAAGGAACACAAATCCACAGAGCAATCTGTTGTCTATGCCTTTTTCCAGAGATGATTCTGAAAGCTTCAATATTTATTTATTTATTTATTATTTTTATTTTACTTTAAGTTCTGGGATACATGTGCAGAACATGCAGGTTTGTTACATAGGTATACATGTGCCATGGTGGTTTGCTGCACCCATCAACCCATCATCTAGGTTATAAGCCCCGCATGCATTAGGTATTTGTCCTAATGCTCTCTCTCCCTTTGTTTAAAGGGGAAAAGCGGGCTGGAGGGGAAAGAGGGAGGGTATGGTCACATGACTGAATCCACAGGCTGCAAGGGAAAAGGAACAGGGAAGGGAATAGTCACTTACATACTCGTACTTGCTCAATAAATCAACACTTTACAAAAGATAAGGTGAACATAGAATAGCTGCACAAATATTTAACCTTTTATCTGTAGCTACCTGCTTAGGAACAAAAGAAAAGGCAGCTTCTTGCATGACTCAGCTTCCAGATTAATTTTTTCCTTTTGGCATAGCAAATTGGGATCCCAAGATGGTACTTTTATTATTATTATTGAGACAGGGTCTCTGTCGCCCAGACCGGAGTGCAATGGTGCAATCATGGCTCACTGCAGCCTCCATCTGCCCAGGCTCAAGTGATCCTCCCATGTCAGCCTCCTGAGTAGCTGGGACTACAGGCACTCGCCGCCCTGCCCAGCTAATTTTTTTTTTTTTTTTTGTATTTTGTAGAGACAGGGTTCCACCATGTTATCCAGGCTGGTCTCAAACTCCTGGGCTTAAGTGATCCACCTGCCTGGGCTTCTCAAAATAATGGGATTACAGGCATGAGCCGCTGCACCCAACTTCATTTTCCTTTACCAACCACTTCAGTCAATGATAATGCTTCTAGAATTCTACCCTATAAAAGCAAACTAAAATCACTTAAAAATGCTCTGTGCACAAAGATGTTCGTTGCATCATTATTTAGAACAAAAAATAGGAAGCAACTCAAATATTCCAGAGTAGGCAAAATAGCTAATTATAAAGGCCAGTGAGCTAAGGGCAGGTTCTTATATTAAGTGGCTAAAAAGAGTCAAAAGAAGAATATCTCATATCATGAAAACTTCATGAAATTGAAATTTCAGTGTCCAGAAATAAAGTGGTATGGGAACGCAGCACACCCCCTTCATTTGCATATCACCTGTAGCCACTTTGTCCCACAACAGCACAGCTGAGTAGTTGCAAGCTAGACTCTATGACTGCAAAGCATAAAATATTGACTCTCTGGCCGGCAGATAGCTCACGCCTGTAATCCCCGCACTTCGGGAGGCTGAGGTGAGAGGATTCCTTGAGTCCAGGAGTTCAAGACTAGCCTGGGTAATACAGTGAGACCTTGTCTCTACAAAAATAAAAATTAACAAATTAGCCAGGCATGGTAGCATGCACCAGTGGTCCCAGCTACTTGGAAGGCTGACAGGAAGATCGCTTGAGCCCAGGAGGTCGAGGCAACAGTGAGCTGTGTTTATGCCACTGCACTCAAGCCGGGGTGACCAAGGAGGATTCTGTCTCTAGCTAGCTATCTAGGTAACTAACTAAACAAACAAACAATCTGGCCCTTTACAAAGAATGTTTGCTGGCTCCTGGGTTGGTAAGTTATTGACGTATCGCATAACTTTTTTTTTTTTTTGAGACAGAGTTTCACTCTCGTCGCCCAGGCTGGAGTGCAATGGTGCAGTCTCGGCTCACTGCAACCTCTGTCTCCTGGGTTCAAGCAATTCTTCTGCCTCAGCCTCCCAAGTAGCTGGGGCTACAGGTACCTGCCACCAAGCCCGGCTAATTTTTGTATTTTTAGTAGAGACAGGGTTTCACCACATTGGCCAGGCTGGTCTTGAACTCCTGACCTCACGTGATCCACCTGCTTTGGCTTCCCAAACTTTTCAACTCCATTATGAGTGAGCTGTTTTAATGAGAAACTTCTTTAATAATAATGTCAGGTGTAAGCCAGCAACACTGAATATGATCGCAAGTGGGTGGAAAGACAGGAAGTAAATGTGCCAAATAATAGCAGATCTTGAAATTTTTTTTTTTTTTTTTTTTGGAGTAAGGTTGGGGAGGGCTCTATTTAATGAAGATATACAAATTTTGCTTCTTGATAATTTTTCTCTTTTGCATTTAAGTTGCATTTAGAATTGTAAATAAACTTATGAAACTATAACATATATAATACAGAAAAAATTTTTAGAAATCTTTCTGAGCTTTCTAATTTTTTTTCTAATTTCCTGCAACAAGTACATTTTTATTTTATTTTATTTTAATTAATTAATTAATTTATTTATTTATTTTGAGACAGAGTGTCCCTCTGTCACCCAGGCTGGAGTGCAGTGGCGCAATCTCGGCTCTCTGCAACCTCTGCTTCCCGGGTTTAAGCGATTCTCCTGAGTCGTTGAGATTACAGGTGCCTGCCACCACGCCCGGCTAATTTTTTTTAATTTTAGTAGAGCCAGGCTTTTACTATGTTGGCCAGGCTGGTCCTGTACTCTTGACCTCAGGTGATCCACCCGCCTTGGCCTCCCAAAGTGCTGAGATAACAGGTGTGAGTGACCACATCCAGCCAACAAATATATTTTTATAATCGGGATAAGTGTTACTACCAAAGACATCACTGTAGGCCTGGTGCTGCTCTCAACACTTACTGACCTGTTAATCCTCACAGCTACGCCGTGAGGCAGGAACTATTATCATTAGCAGTTTAAGATGAGGAACACTGAGGCCCTTACAGTGAGTCAGAGGAGTAGTAACAATGATAATGAAAAAGAAACATTGAGACCCAGAGAGGTTAAGTAATTTGTCCAAGGTCACATAGCTGGGAAGCGGCCGAGCTAGAATTTGAACCAGGCATTCTTGCTCCAGAGCCTGTGTTCTACACAGTATTGCCTGACACTCTTTTTAAAAAGTCTACCAGGGGCTGGGCACGGTAGCTCACGCCTGTAATCCCAGCGCTTTGGGAGGCTGAGGCAGGCAGATCACCTGAGATCAGGAGTTCAAGACCAGCCTGGCCAATATGGTAAAATCCCATCTTTACTAAAAATACAAAAATTAGCCAGGCGTGGTGGCATGCGCCTGTAATCCCAGCTACTTGGGAGGCTGAGGCAAGAGAATCACTTGAACCTGGGAGGCAGAGGTTGCAGTGAGCCGAGATTGTGCCACTGTACTCCAGCCTGGGTGACAGAGCGAGACTCTGTCTGGAAAAAAAAAAAAAAAAAAAGTCTACCAGGGGTTCTCAGCTGGGGCAGTTTTGACCCCCTAGGAGACATTTGGTAATATGTGCAGAAATACTTGATTGTTGATAGGGGTTACTGGCATCTAGTGGATGGGGATCCAGGATTCAGCAAAACATCCCACAGTGCACAGGACAGCCCCCACCTAAGATGATCTGACCCCAAATGTCAGTAATGCTGAGGCAGAGAAACCCTGGTTTACACACCACTGCCTCACGGGATTCCTGTCTACATCGTGCCTTTCCTCAGAAGAAATTAGAGAAGAGCTTTCTTTGCTGATGTGGCAGCGGCGGGCACCCATGCCCAGAGCCCTCTGAGTCTCCACTGACCAGTTCTGCCTGCTTACCTCTCTCTGCAGTGTCCTACACCTGGGGCTGGCGGCTGTGCAGTGGAGTGACCTGGCCGGTGCCTGGCCAGCCCTACCTGCTCTCATTGCCTGTGTTTGCGGCCGTGACGCTGCAGAAACAGGACCCAGGGCTCCGACAGTACCTGCTGGAAGCTGCCTATACCCTGCAGCCCCAGGTGGGCCCTAGACAACAGCCCCGTGTTTCTCAGCCATGTTGTGGGTCTCCGTAGGTCAGCACTGGGCTCACCCTAAAGGACGTGGGGCTCCTCTCTGGGGCTATTGGGCTGTGCTGGTCTTGCTGTAGGTTTCTTCTGGACCTTTGCACATACTGATTCTCCATCTGGGGCTGTATGATGCATTAACTCGAAATCAGTCTTCAGATCTCAGTTCAGGAGTCACTTCCTCAGGGAAGCCTGCCTAGGTTACCCCAGAGCACATCATATTCTTTTGTGACTTGCCTTAAGACAACCACGTTTCTTCCCTTTTGATCACTTCTGTTTCTTAGTGAAGCTAGTTGGTTAATGTCTGTCTTCTCCGCTGGTGACTCAGTTTCTGGGAGCAGATTGAGGGTTTTTTTTGTTTGTTTTTTGATACAGAGACTCTTGTTGCCCAGGCTGGAGTGCAATCGCATGATCTTGGCTCGCTGCAACCTCTGCCTCCCAGGTTCAAGCGATTATCCTGCCTCAGCCTCCCTAGTAGCTGGGATTGTAGGGATGCACCACCACGCCCAGCTAATTTTTTTGTAATTTATTAGAGATGGGGTTTCTCCATGTCGGTCAGGCTGGTCTCTAACTTATGACCTCAGGTGATCCGCCCGCCTCGGCCTCTCAAAAATGCTGGGATTGCAGGTGTGAGCCAACGCGCCTGACAAGCGTTTGTTTTACTTACCCCTGTGTCATCAGCACCTGGTCCAGAGGAGGCACTCGGCGGCCTCCTGTCTGATCCTCCACCTCCCACTCTGATTTCCTTACCATCTTCACCAGCAGCCACATGGGCCCACTGCAATCCCAGCTGGATCGTGTCCCTCCTCTACGTAGACTGCCCCGCCATGGTGCCTGTTACCCTTAGAGTAGAAGCCAGACACCATGACCCACAGGCCCTTGGCAGTCCCGCCCCTGCTGGCCTCCTTCCCTGACTCTCCTCCAGACTCGCTGCCCTGAAGACACACTGGCCCCTTTCTCAAGGCCATGCACATGCCCGCCCCAGGGCCTTTGCACTGGGTGTTTCCCCTGCCAGGAACACTCTTGTCCGGGATATCCACCTAACTCTCTCCCTAGCTCCTTTCAAGTGTCCCTCAATGGGACCCCTCAGAGGCAGCCTTCCTGGGCCTCCCTGTCTAGACCAGTGCCCCGGTCAGGGCCCCTAAACCACTGACTTTGCCAGCACACTCACCGGCGGCTGCCGTCTTACGCGTTATTGTGTCTGGTGGTCCTGTGCCTCCTCTCTAGGACGTAGGCTCCACGCGGTCGGGGACTGCGTGTCTCATGCTCAGTCATCTTCCACGCAGCAGCACGCATCTCTGTTGGTGTTGAACAAATGTACGTTGACGTGGGATTTCAGAATGGGGCTTGTGGCTGAGGCTGCACTTTCCCAAAAAGAGACCCAAGCCTTGGACTGGGGTACAAGTGATTTGTTACGAAAAGGCTCCAGGGGACCCAGAAAGAGTGGAGAAATTAGGAAAGGCCGGGGGAAGATGCTGAGAGGTGTGCAATTTCAGGTGAAGTTGCAGCCTCAGCCTGGTCCCACAGGGAGCCCCAGAGCATGAGGTACTTGCAGAGTGTGTTCCCCTTTGGGCTAGGGTGCTAGGAGTTTTGGCGGCAGTGCTGGAGGGCAATGTTCTGGAGCCCTCAGGTGACAGCGAGGAAGTGCAGGGCTTGCAGAAGCAGCCGCTTCTCCCTGGCCGTTTGCTGAATAAATTGCGACCCTGTGGACATGGTCCTGGGCTGTTCTGCAGAGCTTTACACTTCTGCAGGTGATTTTCAAGCCTGAGAAATTCCTGGTTGGGGAATTGTGAGGAGAACAGTGCAAGTGTCTGAAGGGTAGAGGTGGAGGCTCTCAATCTTGAAGACTCTGCTATTTCCAGAAGGACAGCTGGTTCCCCCAAGAAGCCACAGCCCATGTCTTCATGGGCACGCCCGGGTCAGAAGTGCCGAGGGACGTCGGGATGGACATCAGCTACAGCTTGCCCCAGAGCAAGTTCCGGCTCAAGCTTCTCCATCCCAAGAAGAAAATCGAGCTGGACGGTAATGTCAACGTCCCTCCCTGTTCACTGCGCCCCTTGCTCGGTGCCACACTCAGGGCAGGGCCCCTGCAGTGAGCTGGCTCATAGAATTGTCTGTGACCTCCTGAGGTCAGCACTAAATCCAGCCCCATTTTACAGGTGCTGCATCTTAGGCACAGAGATTAAAAAAAGGGCAGGCAGTACTCCCAGGGGGATGGAGGGGCCAGATCCAGATGTTGAACCCTTGTCTCTAAACTCTTGTTTTGCACCCCCAGGAAAGATGGAGGCTCTTGGGAGTGCCCACACGGGTCACTTGGAGCTGGTAGTGGATGACAGGGACGTCTACTACATCAAGGTTTGCTCCACACCCTTGGCCCACCTGTTTCTGCACCTGCCACCTCCCCAGGGATTTCCTGCCCCCATCCCAGAGCCCTGTTAACTATTGCCACCACCTCTGGGATCTTCCCTTTCTACCTGCTAGTTAACAAGTGTTAGTTCTGTTACCCAGAAATGTAAAAACAAGAAAAAAATGGGCTCAAATCCCACCGTCATTGATGTTAAAAATGGATATTAATAACACAAAAACATGCTTTTAAGAATTCAGGTGGGATGCGGTGGCTCACACTTGTAATCCCAGCATTTTGGGAGGTCGAAGCAGGTGGATCACCTGAAGTCAGGAGTTCGAGACCAGCCTGGCCAAATGGTGAAACCCTGCCTCCGATAAAAATACAAAAATTAGCTGGGTGTGGTGGCGGGTGCCTATAATCCGAGCTACTTGGGAGACTGAGGCAGAAGAATCACTTGAACCCAGGAGGTAGAGGTTTCAGTGAGCTGAGATCATGCCACTGCATTCCAGCCTGGGCAACAGAGCGAGACTCTGTCTCAAAAAAAGAAAGAAAAAAAAAGCCAGGTGTGATGGCTTATACCTGTAATTACAGAAAGTTAGGAGGCTAACTTGGGAGGATCACTTGAGGCTAGGAGTTTGAGATAAACCTGGGCAACATAGCAAGACCTGGTCTCTACAAAACGTTAAAAAGAGGTACCTAGGCACAGTGGCATCTGCCTGTAGTCTCAGCTACTCAGGAGACTGAGGCAAGAAGATTGCTGGAGCCCAGAAGGTCGAGGCTGCAGTGAGCCATGCTTCTGCCACTGCACTCCATCCTGGGTGACAAAATAAGACCCTGTCTCTCAAAAAAAGAATTCAGAATAGAGAAAGGTATAAATTGTAAGTTAGAGCATGCCACATCCCAAATTTCCTACAGAAGTACTGATGCACGCCCTGAGAAATCTGTATTCATTTCCCAGCGCTGCCTTAACAAAGTACGCTAACTGTGTGCCTTCAACTACAGGAATTTATTCTCACAGTTCTGGAGGCCAGGAGTCTGAAATCGAGGTGTTGTTTTGTTGTTTTTTTTTTTTTTTCTCCCCCCCGTGAAGGCTGTCAGGGAGGATCTGTCCCAGGTCTCGCTCCTGGATTCTAGAAGCCTCCAGAGCTCCTTGGCTTGGACCAGGTGGTCTTCTGTCTCTGTCTTCCCATAGTCTTCCCTTTGTAGGTGTCTGTGTCCACACATCCCCTTTTTATAAGGACACCAGGCAAACGGGATTAGGGTTCACCCTCATCACCTCAGCTTAGCTTAATCATGTGTGAAGACCCTATTTCCAAATAAGGTCACGTTCACAGGTCCTGCGGCTTAGGGCTTCAGCATCTTTCGGGGAGACACAGTACAACCTGTAACCCTATAGATTTGCAAATATTTGTAGTTTGGGTTTCTGGGTTTTATTTTGTCTTTTTCACATCAGGTGAGTGATGTGATGATGTAACAAGTTTTGAGGGACACACATATCATACAATAGCATGAAAACCCAATTGTCATGCTTAAGTTTTGTTTTTTTATTTTTATTTTCTTTTTTTGAGGCAGGGTCTTGCTCTGTCACTCAGGCTGGAGTGCAGAGGTGCAAACATGGCTCACTGCAGCCTTGACCTCCTGGGCTCCAGCGATCCTCCCACCTCAGCCTCCCAAGTAGCTGGAACTACAGGCATGTGCCACCATGCTTGGCTATTTTTTTATGTTTCTGTAGAAATGGGGTCTCACTATGTTGCCCAGGCTGTCTCAGACTCTTGGGCTCACACAATCTGCCCACCTTGGCCTCCCAGAGTGCTAGGATTGCAGGTGTGAGCCTCCACTCCCAGTTTCCCAGTTTTTGTGTGTTTTTTTTTTTTCTTTAACCTGTAAAGACTTTTTTTTTCTTTTTTTTTAACTCAAAAATATACCTTGGCAGCCAGGTGCCGTGGCTCACGCCTGTAATCCCAACGCTTGGGGGGGCCAAGGCAGATGGATCACTTGGGGCCAGGAGTTGGAGACCAGCCTGGCCAACATGGTGAAACCCCAGCTCTATTAAAAATACAAAAATTAGCTGGGTGTGGTGGTGTGTGCCTGTAATCCCAGCCACTCGGGAGGCTGAGGCAGGAGAATCCTTTGAACCCAGGAGGCAGAGGTTGCAGTGAGACGATTTTGTACTATTGCACTCCAGTCTGGGCGGCAGAGTGAGACTCTGTCTCAAAAACGTGTGTTTGTGTGTGTGTGTGTGCGTGCGTGCGCGAGCTCGCTTGTATATACACACACACACGTAATACAATATACGTATATATACCTTGGCAATCTTTTTAGACCAGCATGTGCTGATACAATTTAAATTCTGTTGTAGATTTCATTGAGATTAATTCAATCTAAATACTATTAAATTCTACAATTAAATAGGCAATGCATTCAAATGATTCAAATTTCAAAAGCTATGAAAGGGGATAGAACTGACTCTCCCATATGGTAGCCAGTGGCACACATGTTTATTGAAATCTAAGTGAGGCCGGGTGCGGTGGCTCACGCCTATAATCCCAGCACTTTGGGAGGCCGAGAGAGGTGGCTCACCTGAGGTCAGGAGTTCAAGACCAGCCTGACCAACATTGCGAAACCCCATCTCTACCAAAAATACAACAAGTAGCCGGGTTTGTTGGCAGGCTCCCGTAATCCCAGCTGCTTGGGAAGCTGAGGCAGGAGAATTGCTTGAACGGGGGGTGGAGGTTGCAGTGAACCAAGATCATGCCACTTTAGTCCAGCGTGGGCAACAGAGCGAGACTCCATCTCAAAAAAAAAAAAAAAAATCTAAATGAATTAAAATTAAAGAAAATTAAAGATTTGGTTCTTTGGCTGCATGGGCCACATTTCAGGTGTTCCACAGCTTCATGTGGCCCTGAAACATTGTCCTCATTGCAGAAACTTCTATTGGTTGGTGCTGGTGTAGACTTAAAACCTCTCTTCCACCCCTCCTAAAAGCCAACCACTGTTAGGGTTTTTTTGGTGATTCCTTTCTGAGATGATCTATGCACACAGTCAGCACATGGAGTTAATATATCCACTTTAAAGAAAATAAGTGCCTCCTGTGTAGCGCAAATTACTGTGTAATAGTCCGTGGAATGGAATTTATTCGGCTAGTTTAATAATGAAGGACTCTTGAGTCTTTTCCAGGTTTCTGCTCTTACAAATATTCTGGCGTGAACACGGTTCTCTCTGCAGAGTAAATTCTTAACAATGGAATTCCCTGGCCACAAGGTTTATATGTTTTTTCTCTTTTCTCTTTTCTTCCCTTCTTCCTTTTCTTTCCTTTCTCTCCCTCTGTTTCCCTCCCTCTAGTCCCTCTCTTTTCCTCTTCCCACCTCTTTCGCCCACTTTCTCCCATGTCTTCTCCCAGTCTCTTTACCCCTCTCTCTTTTCCCTGTCTGCCCACCTCCCGCCTTCTCTTTCTTTTACAAGGTCTTATTCTGTGCAGTGATCCTAGATCACTGCAGCCTCAAACCCCTGGGCTCAAGTGATCCTCTTGCCTCAGCCTCCCAAGTAGCTGGGACTATGGCCTGTGCCACCATGCCCTTCTATTTTTCTTTTTCTTTTTCTTTTTTTTTTTTTTTTTGTGAAGATGAGGTCTTACTATGTTGTCTAGGCTCGTTTTCATCTTAGTAGTTGCTTTTCTAGTGTTCTTACCCAAGGGTACCTGGACAGAACTTAGTCGTTTGAAGCCCCTGTCATTGTGTTGAAGTTTTGTGTCTGCCCTCCATCCTGCGAAGAAGGTTGAAAACTTCCATCCACTTTTCAGGCAGATCGGTGACTTCAAAAAGTATACAAATGTTGGGAGGCTGAGGTGGGAGGATCGCTTGAGGTGAGGAATTTGGGACCAGCCTGACCAAGATGGTGAAACCCTGTCTCTACTAAAAATACAAAAATTAGCTGGGCGTGGTGGCGCATGCCTGTAGTCCCAGCTTCTTGGGAGGCTGAGGCAGGAGAATTGCTTGAATCTGGGAGGTGGAGGTTCCAGTGAGTCGAGATCATGCCACTGCACTCCAGCCAGGGTACAAATAGCAGCTTTAGACTTGATCCCACCAGGCATGATCGCTGGGCACCTTCGGCAGTGGATCGCCTGATTCTGCCTCAGTTTCCAGTGTCTTCTCAGAGAGGTCTGGAGTGGAGCATCTGAAGCCGGAGCTGGATGTCTTGCTGCAAAAATACGTTCTCCACTTCCAGCTCTGCCGTCAGCCTGGGTAGGGGGAAGACCTATGTCAGGGGAGAGCTGTCTTCCTCCTAAAGCCCCACCTGCCTAATGGGTGAGACGTATGCCTCATTTTCAGAATTCCCAGGGGCCCTCGAACTTCTAGTCGTTTGCTAAATATATAAGCACGGATTGCCTCTACCTCCCCGTGGACCTTCCTGCTGGTCCCTATAGAGCTGCCTGCAGCCTGGAAATGTTTGCCTTTGGAGAAATTCTAGTTCCACCTGCCCCAGACTTATCACAATTACAGTAACAGCCGGAACTCCGGAACTTGCTGGAGCCTGTTTCAGCAGACAGGAGGTCCCCCCTTCAAGTCCTCTCTGTAACCCCATACAAGATGAAGAAACTGAGGCAGATGAGCTCATGAATATGAAGTCCCAGAGCTTGGGTTCAACTTGTCTCAAAGCTTATGGGATTTAAGGTTGGTTTAGGCAAGAGTGTTCTGTTCAGTGCCCCCTCGTGCTAGTGTGTAGGGGTTGGGTCCTGGGTTGCCTGGAGACCCCAGTTTACGCCTGGTGACCTGACACATTTACAACTAGCGTTCTCTTTAACTGCAAAGTGTTCTGGTTTGGGTGAGAAATTCTGTGTTCACCCTGTTCACGTGAACCTTGAGGAAGCTCTGACGAGCACTGCACAGCCTCTGATACAGACTGGAGAAAGCCATCGCTAGAATGTGCCTGTCAGCAGGAAAAGCTGGGAGCAGAGTGGAGAGCGAGCATCTGTTTCTGTAAAAAGGGAGGGATAAGGATGTGTCTGTATATTCATGTGTGCACACACGTACATCCATACACATATGACATACCCAT
Organism: Pongo pygmaeus; assembly: GCF_028885625.2. Taxonomy (NCBI): domain Eukaryota; kingdom Metazoa; phylum Chordata; class Mammalia; order Primates; family Hominidae; genus Pongo; species Pongo pygmaeus. The sequence goes on from NC_072391.2 coordinate 17,353,700, forward strand.
ACACATGTCCATACACATGCACATCATATACACGTCCATATTTACACACACGAACATCCACATGTAGACACATCTGTACATACATTCGTATATACACACATGCATATATAGACATATCTGTACACATGTCTGTACAGAGTCCATACACTTCCATATTCACACACATCCAAATGTAGACATATCTGTATGCACATTCATATACACACATCCACATATATACATATCTTTTCACATGTCCGTGGGGTACACATGTCCATATACATCCATATTCACACAATCCACATGTGGACATATCTGTACACATTCATATGCACGCATCCGTATATATGCATCTCTTTACAGACATACATGTCCATACACACGTGCATACACACGTATTCACACACACAAACATCCATATATAGACATATCTGTATATACGTTCATATATACACACATTCATATGTATACATATCTGTACATATATCCACACACACATCCATATATACATATCTGTTCACATGTCCATACGCACACATCCATACACATCCATATTCACACAATCCACATGTAGACATATCTGTATGCATACATTCATATACACACATCCATATATATACACCTCTTTACACATCCGTATACATACGTTCACGCACATGTCCATACACACGTCTACATACAGACACATCCGTGTATATACAGATTCATACATACAACTGTATTCACCCACGTCTGTATACACACACCCCTGTATACACACACCCCTGTATACACACACATCCATTTACAGATACATCTGTACACACATCCACACATTCATACATACATATCTGCACACACATCTGTGGAGATCGGGGACAGACAGCGTTAAGTAGTGGCAGTGTGGTAATAGTGGGTCTTGTTTTGACGTCTACTGGTGGCCATCGGGGCTGTGGGGGTGGGGAGCCTGCAGGTCGGCGGGGCCATCAAAGATGATATTTGCAGTTGCTCATGGCTTTTCCAGAGAATCTTCTTTGCGGGGCCGTGGAGTGTGTAGTGAGCTGTCCCCGTGGCCCATCTGCCAGTGTCTTCCCGTGGCCAGGTCTGCACCACTGACCAGCAGAGAAAGTTCTGGCCTCGCTGGCCTTCACGAGGACTTTGGGTTGTACTGTAAGAAAGGCTAGCATGCCAGCATTCGACGTGTCTGGTCGATGTGTGGAGATCAATTGCCAGCAGCGGGATGGGAGCCGGGAGAGCCAGGAGGATGTTGCAGTGAGACAGGCCGATGACCGGGGCTCCAGCTGGTGAGGCAGTGGAGGTGGCAGAACTGGTTGATTCTAGACACATTCCATAGGGACAGTTGACTCGAGTTCTTGATGGATTGAATGACGGGGATGTCAAGGAGAGAAGAGGAGTCCCTTATATTTATGTCTGAGTTTGTAACACAGGTTTCTAATTTTGAGAAATCCAGAGTTTAAAAAATTGGGGAAGGGCTGGGCACAGTGGTTCATGCCTGTAATCCTAACACTTTGGAAGGCCAGGGCAGGTGGATCACTTGTGCTCAGGACCTTGAGACCAGCCTAGCCGACGTAGTGAAACCCCATCTCTACTAAAAATAAAAAAATTAGCCTGGTGTGGTGGCACGTGACTGTAATCCCAGGGAGGCTAAGGCAGGAGAATCACTTGAACCCAGGAGGTGGAGGTTGCAGTGAGCCAGGATCCCACCACTGCACTCCAGCTTGGGAGACAAAGTGAGACTCTGTCTCAAGGAAAAACAAAAATTGGGTAAGGATCGGTGTGGAAGGTTGTTAGCTAGGTTGTCTCCTGCCCTGTCTGGTCCCAGCTTGTGTGGTCAGGGCTGGGCCTGCTGGCCAAGCCTGTCCTCCCAGGTGACACTGAGGCCATTTCAGGGCTGGAGTGACCTGCAGCCAGCCATGGGTGGCGAGGCCGAGCGGTTCCAGGCGCAGCTGGAGGTGAAACTGGTGACGGGGGGCAGCCCCGTCATCTTCACCGGGAACCTCACACGGCAGGCGGGCAGCAAGCTGGCCTTCTCCGCATCGCTGAGCAATCTGCTGAGTGACCAGGCCCACATGACAGGTAGGAGATGAGACCCCTTCTGTCCCCTCTGCTCTGTGGCCAGGTTAGGGTGTGGTGGCCCAAGTGCCTCCTTATGGTCCTCATCACTGCAGCTTCTCTTAATATCAACATCCGATCTAAGGGCAGATCCAGGCTCCCTGTGAGCCCCCAGAACCTCCCCCAATCTCCAACTGCACCCGCAAACCTTAAAATAGCAACTTTTGGACTGTTTTTATTCTGACCCACGATAAGAAACACTTGTAACATTTTGACGTAAAATACACTGGGCATTTACAACACACACAGACTGAGCAGGTGCTGGCCCTGGTGCTGGAGCTGGGGTGGTGGCGGCTGGGTGTGCCGCTCATGGGTGTTCCGGAAGATTCCAAGGTAAGGACAGGAGCTGGGGCTAGGGGTACTTCGAGCAGTGGCTGTTGACCCCCTGATGTGGGCGTTTGGGAGTCATAACAGCTGGCCGTTTCACCTGTGTGTTCTGGCTGGCCTTCTGTGTCTCAGAAGCTTCAGAAGGTGAAATTTACCCAACAACCCATGATGTGCTGTTCTTTCTTTTCTGTTCTGTCCTGTTCGATTTTGTTTTATTCTACTTTATTTTTGGGCCAGGCACAGTGTCTCACGCCTGTAATCCTAGCACTTCGGGAAGCTAAGGCGAGAGGATTACTTGAGCCCAGGAGTTCAAGACCAGCCTGGGCAACATAGTGAGATCCCTGCTTCTACAAAAAATACAAAAATTAGCCAAGTGTGGTGGCACACGTCTGTAGTTCCAGCTACTCGGGAGGCTAAGGTGGGAAGATGGATTGAGTCTGGGAGGTCAAGGCTACAGTGAGCCGTGATCAGGTCTGTCCGTGGCCCGTTGTGCAGGGCGCACATGTCGGCTCTTCAAGGAGCCCCCAACCCCAAGGCCCCTTGGTGATTCCTGAGTCCCTTCTTTGCCTGGGGATGGGGGTGCTGGTCCCTGGGGGCTGACCCTCTCATCTGCCTGCTCTCTGTCCCTGCAGCACTGCTGGAGAGGAAGGAGGAGAATGGACGGTGGGTGGCCGCCCTGGGTGCCGAGCTGTTCGTGCCAGGGTTGGTGGGGCTTCGTGCCCTTGGCCTGCTGCAGCAACGGAGCCAGCTCTGGACCAACTCCCTGAGGATCCAGTACAGCCTCCTGGGTAAGGCACTGCGTGCCTGGTTGCGGGGCAGGTGGAGGTGGCAGGGCCTGCCCTGTTTCTTAGGGCTGTGGTTCCGTGAGCTAAGATACGCTGTCACCACGGAGTTTTCCATTAGTTATTCTGTTGGCTCTGAGTAGGAGTGAGTACCTGCCCATTAAAAAGTGTGTCTGCTGAGGGGACATTCACCCATCTCTTAAGACCTCCCCATCGACAGGTTCTAATGGAGTGACAGGTGGAGCAGAGCATGGGGGGTGTGGCTGAGGCCAGGCTGGGCCGGGCCCTCCTCTTGGAGCCCTGGTGGAGGGCTGCCTGGCAGAGAAGGGCAGGGGTCTCTGGGTCGATCCACACAGGTCAGGCAAAGCAGGCGGCACACGAGTGCAGCACCAGCCAGAAGCTGTGGGCAGACAGCGGCTCAGACGGTGCCTACAGGCTGGAGCTGCACCACGAGCTCCACTGCACACAGATCCCAGCCTTCAGCCACAAGGTGGGTACCCAGGCCAGGTGCGACATCCGGAGAGAGTACCAGAGTCAGGCAAGTGGTGATCTGAGTACCCTGAGCTCATCCCCAAAGAGATGGACTTGCTCACTATTACATAGCCATATGGGAATGGATCCGGGGCTGGAACTTTAGCCTCAGTCTTACATCTATTCATCCAGGAACACTTCAGCCCAGGAGGCAGAGGTTGCAGTGAGACAAGATGGCACCACTGTACTCCAGCCTGGGTGGGAGAGTGAGGTCTTGTCTCTAAAATAAATAAATAATAAATTAAAAAAAAATAGTGCTTTCTACAGAACCATCTCTTCTGAAAACCAGGCTGACATCCCTGGAGTTGGGTGGCTATGAGGAGGCCCACGGACAGGGTGGGCAGGGCCTCCATGGGCAGTTCACCACCCATGTGTGTCCCAGGTCCAGCTCTGGCATGAGGAAGACTCGGGCCACCTGCACTCACAGCTGGAGGTGAGCTACGGGAAGCACTGGGACAAGAACAGCAACAAGAGGCGTTTCCGTGTCAGCCAGACCTTCAAGAATGACTCAGGGCCCGCCCTGAGCAATCACTTCATGGAGGTGAGCCCGGCCACTGTGGCAGAGCCGTGCCCCATGAGTCCAGCATGGACGGTAGGAGCTGGGGAACCCCCACATAGTCCTCTGGTCCTGGCTGCAAGGATGCAACCAGCTGAAACTCAGCCTTGGTGACTTTCCCTTTTGCACCTCCAGCCCCATGTCCCCATGTCCCCAGGGGTGAGAAATGCTTGTCAGAGTGCCAAGGGCTGGCAGGAGGGCTTGGGAAACACAGATGTCCAACTGTAAAAATGCATTTTGGAAAGAGCGGTTCGCTTTTAGGTTTTCCCGGAGGGTGGGTTCTTTTGCTGAGTTAGGACTGATGGAGTGCTCAGCAGCTGAATAGGTGGTGGTTCTTACACAGCACACATTTAACCTTGTATGTTTATTTAAAAATTGGTTTAGAGGCCGTGTGCGGTGGCTCATGCCTGTAATCCCAGCACTTTGGGAGGCTGAGGCGGGCGGATCACGAGGTCAGGAGATCGAGACCATCCTGGCTAACACGGTGAAACCCCGTCTCTACTAAAAATACAAAAAAATTAGTTGGGCATGGTGGCGGGTGCCTGTAGTCCCAGCTACTCAGGAGGCTGAGGCAGGAGAATGGCGTGAACCCGAGAAGCAGAGCTTGCAGTGAGCCAAGATTGCACCACTGCAGTCTGTCCTGGGCGAAAGAGCGAGACTCCGTTTCAAAAAAAAAAAAAATTGGCTTAGAATATTTTTCCCTTTTCACATCCAGTCCTGCAAATGGTCTTTTAAATAGTAACTTTTAATTTTAATTGTGGTTAAATATACGTCATGTAAAATTTACTGTTATTTTTTTTTTAATTTTATTTATTTATTTATTTTGGAGATGGAGTCTCTCTCTGTTGCCCAGGCTGGAGTGCAATGGCACGATCTTGGCTCACTGCATCCTCCACCTCCTGGGTTCAAGCGATTCTCCAGCCTCAGCCTCCTGTGTAGCTGGGATTACAGGTGCCTGCCACCTCGTCTGGCTAATTTTTTTGTATTTTTAGTAGAGACGGGGTTTCTCCATGTTGGCCAGGCTGGTCTCGAACTCCTGACCTCAGGTGATCCACCCACCTCAGCCTCCCAAAGTGCTGGGTTACAGGCATGAGCCACCACACCCGGCCATATTTACTATTTTAACCATTTTGGAGTTTAGTGGCATTACACACTTTTACATTCTTGTGCAACCATCACCACTACTTATCTCCAGAACTTGCAAAACTGCAAGTCTGTACCCAGGAAATGCTGACTCCCCATTCTCTCCTGCTCCCAGTCCCTGGAAACCACCATTCTACTTTCTGTTTCAGACTTTTGACTACTCTCTGGCCACCACAGAGAAGTGGAATCATACAGTATTTGTCTTTTTTTTTTTTTTTTTGAGACAGAGTTTCGCTTTTGTTGCCCACACTGGAGTGCGATCTTGGCTCACTGCAACCTTCGCCTCCCGGGTTCAAGCGATTCTCCTGCCTCAGCCTCCCAAGTAGCTGGGATTACAGTCACCTGCCACCACACACGGCTGATTGTTTTTTTTTGAGATAGAGTCTCGGCCTGTTGCCCAGGTTGGAGTGCAGTGGCATGACCTTGGCTTACTACAACCTCTGCCTCTGGGTTCAAGCAATTCTCCCTGCTTCAGCCTCCTGAGTACGTGGGATTACAGGCACCCACGACCACGCCCGGCTAATTTTTGTATTTTTTAGTAGAGATGGGGCTTCGCCATGTTGGCCAGGCTGGTCTTAAACTCCTGACCTCAGGTGATCCGCCTGCCTCGGCCTCCCAAAGTACCGGGATTACAGGTGTGAGCCACCATGCCCAGCCCTGGCTAATTTTCTTGTATTTTTGGTAGAGACTGGGGTTTTACCATGTTGGCCAGGCTGGTCTGGAACTCCTGACCCCAGGTGATCCACCTGCCTTGGCCTCCCATAGTGCTGGGATTACAGGTGTGAGCCACCATGCCTGTCCTGTCCTTTTTTTGACTGGCTTATTTTACTTAGCACGTCCTCAAGGTTCATCCATATCGTAGCATGTGTCAAATTTCCTTCCTTTTTAAGGCTGAATACTCCATTGTCTGTATAGACAGCATTTTGTTTATCCATTCATCTGTTGATGGACATGTGGGTTGCTTCCATCTTTTGGCTATTGTGAATAAATGCTGTTATGAACGTGAGTGTGCAAATATCTGATGCTTTCAATTGTTTCAATTGCTTTCAGTTCTTTTGTATATATACCTGGGAGTGTCATTTCTGGGTCATATGGTAATTCAATCTTTAATTTTTTTTTTTTTTTTTTTTTTTTTTGAGATGGAGTCTGGCTCTGTCCCCAGGCTGGAGTGCAGTGGCGCGATCTCGGCTCACTACAAGCTCCGCGTCCCGGGTTCACACCATTCTCCTGCCTCAGCCTACCGAGTAGCTGGGACTACAGGTGCCTGCCACCATGCCCGGCTAATTTTTTGTATTTTTAGTAGAGACGGGATTTCACCGTGTTAGCCAGGATGGTCTCGATCTCCTGACCTCATGATCCGCCCGCCTCGGCCTCCCAAAGTGCTGGGATTACAGGCGTGAGCCACCTTGCCCAGCCCAATCTTTAATTTTTTGAAAAACTGCCACACTGTTTTCCACAATAGCTGCACTATTTTGCATTCCCACCATCAGCGTATGGGAATTCAGATTTCTCCATATCCTTACCAACGCTCCTTGTTTTTTGTTTTTTTGGACTGCGTTCCACTCCCGTTGCCCGTGTGGAGTGCAGTAGTGCAGTCTTGGCTCACTGCTGCCTCAACTTCCCGGGCACATTCTAGGCCAGGGGTGGCATGATCCCATTGACATCTTGTGGGGGGGGGGTGGGCATTCTCCAGTTTGTGCTGCAGGTGGCTGAGAGGCAGGTGGATTGCCGCATGCAGCTGCACCACTTGAGCCTCCGCCTGCCCTACGTGGAGAGCAGCAGTCACCTGAAGGTGCGGTACAATGGGCGGCCGCTGTTTGTGGCAGGCGGGCAGTGGAAGGACACATCTCGGGCCACCCTGTGGAAGTGGGAAGGTGAGTGTTGGCTGTGGGGCCTCCTTGGCTAGCAGCTCAGATTTCTGACCTCCAGGCCTTTGCTCAAGCTATACGTCCTTCCTGGAACACCTTTTCCTTTTGTTGGCTAGGCTAACTCAGGAGTCAAACTGGGTCAGGCATAGTGGCTCACGCCTGTCATCCCAGCACTGTGGGAGGCCAAGGCAGGAGGACTTCTCGAGGCCAGGAGTCTGAGATCAGCCTGGGCAACATAGTAGGAACCTGTCTTAATTTTAAAAACAAACGAAAACCTTATCTTTAATGAGTCCCATGATGCTTATAATTACATCCTAACTTCTTACCTTTGCCAGTCAAGTGTCAGGCCCTTCCCCCTTCTCCAGCCTTGTCCCACCCCACTCTCCCTCTTGCTCGTTATCTTGCAGGCTTGGAGGCCTATTTTTGTTCCCCAGGCACACTCCAGGGCCTTTGCATTTGCGGATCTTTGTGTCTCGAAAACACTGTCTCTTACTTTTAAAAAATGGATCCACCGGCTGGGAATGGTGGCTCACGCCTGTAATCCCAGTACTTTAGGAGGCTGGGTGGGGTGGGGGTGGGGGTGGGGGGGTGGATTACTTGAGGTCAGGAGTTCAAGATCAGCCTGGCCAACATGGTGAAACCCCATCTCTGCTAAAAATACAAAAATTAGCCATGTATGGTGGCAGGCACCTGTAATCCCAGCTACTTGGGACGCTGAGGCAGGAGGATCGCTTGAACCCAGGACATGGAGGTTTTGGTGAGCACAGATCATACCACTGCACTCCAGCCTGGGCAACAAGAGTGAAACTCCACCTCAGAAAACAACAACAACAACAAAAAGGATTCACCATAGTTTATCTACAAATTTTTTTTTCAATTTTTTCAATTTTTATTTTTATTGAAGCAATACCTTGTTTAAAAGTGAATTCGGCTGTGAGTTGCTCATTGTTGAAGCTGGGTCCCATGGGGGCTTATCATATTATGCTCTCTGCTCTTGTATAGACTTGAACTACGTTTTCTAAAAGTTGATTAAAGTTTATAAAGTTTAATCTAAAAGATTAAAGTTTATAAAAGTTGATTAAAGTTTATACATCCTCTGTGTCACATCTGCCTACCTTGTTTGTTTTTCTTTCTCTTTTCTTTTTTTTTTTTTTTTTTTTTCTTTTTTGAGACAGAGTCTTACTCTGTCACCCAGGCTGGAGTGCAGTGGCACGATCTCGGCTCACTGCAACCTCTGCATCCAAGACTCAAGCTATTCTCGTGCCTCAGCCTCCTGAGTAGCTGGAATTACAGGTGTGTGCCACCACATCTGGCTAATTTTTGTATTTTTAGTAGAGACGGGGTTTCACTACGTTGGCCAGGCTGGTCTTGAACTCCTGAGCTCAAGTGATCCACCTTTTTGGCCTCCCAAAGTGCTGGTATTATAGGTGTGAGCCACTGTGCCTGGCCCCTACCCCAAGTCTTGCTTAAAACAGTAAGCATGCTAAATTCTTTTAGCCATTTTTTCTGTTTATATTCTCCATATTTTAAAATAATATAATCATGCTGTTATTTCTTGATTTTTCAGCTTTAGGCATTCTCCATAGGTTTCTTACTAGAGAGGATAAGAATTTAACGCTTAGATTGGTGCCCCTTTCAAATACATATTTCCCTCCATTTTCTTAAAAGAGTTACCTTTTGTTAACATCTGATGCTTACCCAATTATAACTATAAATGTCTTACATAGCTGAGATATATGGTGTCCTATCATGGTGACTTATTGTTTTTTTCTGGAGTTTTGTAATTGCCTTTATTTTTCTACTTGATTAGTTTTCTATAATTTTTGCCTACTAATTACAGAATTTTCAGCAGCATCGCAAAACTTTTTTCCAGGTGGTCAGACACATCAGATTGTTCATTGACTTCAATTAGTTCTGATATTTTTCTGGGGGACCCTCTTCCTGGAGCCTGAGTCCTGCTCCAAAGTAGACCAGTTGCACAGCTATGGTTCTGCAGCCTCCCTTTTCCATCAACCTGGGAATTCCTTTCACTTCTTCTCTGGGTCACAACCCCTTTTTCTTAAACCTGTGTCATCTCTCTTGGTTTATTCCTTTGTTCTGATGGAGTATGTGTTTCAGTAGGTTCCAGAGAAAGCAGAGATGGGAGGTGTATTCATTTCCAAGGGCTTCTGTAACTAATTACTAAACTGGGCAGCTTAAAACAACAGAAATTTGTTCTTGCACAGTTCTGAAGGCTAGAAGTTTGAGTCAAGGAGCCACCAGGGCCATGTTCCCTCTGAGGCTCTGGGGAGAACTCTCCCTTTCCTTTTCCAAGCATTTGGTGATGGGTGTTGAAGCTTGGTATTCCTTGGCTTATAACCGCATCCTCTCTAATCTCTGCCTCTCTTGTCATATGGCATTCTCCCTGTGTGTGTGTCTCTGTGTCCAGATTTTTCTTTTCTAATAGAGACATCAGTTCTATTGGGTTAAGGGCCTGTCCTATTCTAGTATGACTTGATCTTGACTTGATGATATCTGCAATGATCCCATTTTCAGTTAAGGTCACATTGGGAGGTATTAGGGATTAAGACTTCAATTAATCTTTTGGGCAAACACAATTTAACCCATCACAGAATACAAACATTTTGAGACCCTAAATGTTGAAAATGTCTTCATTCTACTGGGACAGTTTGAGTGGAGAATTTTAGGTTGGAAATAATTTTCTCTTGGGATTTTGAAGGCATTGCTCCATTGTTTTGAATTAATTGGGAGATCTGATGCTTTTTCTGATTTATCATGTTTTGTATGTGACCCTTTTCTCACTGTCTCAGAAGCTTTTAGGAGCTTGTCTTAGTCCTGGTGGTGGTAAATCTCATTACAAGGTACCTTGGTATGGATCTGTGTTCCTCCGTTGTACTGGGTCCTTAGCATAGGGCTTTTCAATTTGGAAACATGTCATTTTGGTCTGGGTAATTTTCTGTTACAGTTTCTTTGATAATTTCCTTTCTTTGTTCTGAAATTCCTATTGATTAGATGTTGGTCCTCAGAAAACTGAGCTTCTAATGTTTTCTCTGTTTCTCTTTTCAAACTTGTTTTTATTTTTGTCTTTTTTTCTTTTTATTTTTTGGAGAATGGGGTCTCAGTATATTGCCCAGGCAGGTCTCAAACTCCTGGGCTCAAGTGATCCTCCTGCCTCCGCCTCCCAAAGTGCTAGGATTAGTGGTGTGGGCCACCGCACCTGGCCTCCTTGTTTCTCTTTTGTTCTATTTCTTTGTCCTTTGGTTCTGTTCAAGAGCCAATTTCCTTGACTTCATATGCCAGCCCTTCTACTAGCATTTTTATTTTGGATTATCTTATATTTTCAAGAGCTCTTTTTTTGTTGTTCCTTTCTTAGAGCCTCCTGTTCCACGAATGCAGTTGTCTTCTCTTAGAGTATAAGTTACAGAATTTCGGGGAGTTTTATCTGTTTCCTCTGAGTTTCTTTTTTCTTTTTATTTCTGTATTTCCTGTTGAAGGCTTTCCCCCAAATGCTAAGCCAGCCTTGGATATGTGCTTATGTTTGAGTCGGCTGCTCAAAATATTGGTTACCCTGTTTTCAAACAGGATAATTATGTTTTGAGTGTACTCAGAAACTGCCTGAGGACTTAATTAAAACCAGCAGTTTAGCAAAGTTAGGAATCTCATATTCTGGAGCAGAGATTTAAAAGTTTGTTTAAAAAAATCTATTCTCCTTAAAATCCTTTTATAAAACTTATAGTAAGAGACCTGCTGAAACAGAGAGGAGAGAACACATTCCCACACTTGGCCACCTCTTGATTCTCCTGGATACCATTAGGGGATAGTGAGTGCCAGTTCTCTGCCAACCCAGGATTAGGCCCTAAGGCTGCCGTAAAAAGGATCCCGGGAGAAAACTCAGGAATAAAAGTGGAGAAAGTGAGACATCTGACTAAAATGACTAGAAGCCCCCAGGAAGTAAAAAAGGAAAAAGAAACCGAGAAACCAGAAAAACCATCAGACCAGTTAATTCATCTTTGGAGTAACTGGAGATCCAAAGCTTCCTAAAAGATTAGAAATCTTCTGAATTTGAAGAGTTGAGGAAGAAGAATCATGAATGGCCTAAAGCAGTTGCCTAGTGTCTCACGCAGAAGGGCATGGAGAAGAACTGGCAGGAATGTCCCCAGATGGTGACAAGTTTGCAGGACTTTTACTGGACGACCCATGAGGCCACCCAGAGGCCCAGGAGCCAGCCCTGGCCCTGTCCTCATGGAAAGACTCTACGCAGGATTTTGGGATACAAATGGAAGGACAACATGTTTTCAGGTCCTGCCTGGGCAGATGCAGTTGTCCTTCCAGCTCCGCAGTTCCAAACCCAGGCCTGTGCCATCCCCATTCACTTTGAGGGGCCTCTGTGGGCTCCCCCACCCATGAGCTGTGTGCAGGATCCTCGGGTACCCAGAGGGTCGCCCTTGATCATGAACCCTGTGTGTGGTCAGCTCTAGGTCTGTTTCGTGCCTTTCCTCCAGCAGCCCCTAGCCTCTGGCAGCAGTGGCCGCTCTCTTCTGGTTCTGATCCAGGTCTTGAACTTGGGAGACAATTAGAACATGGATCGCAATTCTGTGTGAAAGCAACAGAATAATATAATCTATACACTGGCACATGACTCTTGGCCCAGCCCAATGTAATGAGAAATAAATGAATGACCATGACTTCAAAAGCAAAAAAAAAAAACTGAGCAACCAGACAGATGTTCTGGAGGGCCCGAGTTTGCCAGATCGCAACTGTGATCTATGAAGTGAAATAAGATCTTTATCACCATGAAAGAACGTGAATGAAATAGAAAACTAATTGGAGACTCAAAACTTGTTTGAAAAGAGGCGCTATGTATAGGTGGGGGCATGTGCGGACTGGTGGGTTTCCCTGTCAATCAAGCAACTGGGTGGGGACCTGGCTCTCCAGGGATCCGTGCGTTCCTTCTGTTCTTCTGTGGTGCCATATTCCCACTTCCCGTGGGAAGGGAGCAACTGGGCAGGGACCAGACTGCCCACTCTTCAATGTCTCCCTGTTCTCTACTCTGCGGCTCCTCCCTCCCCTCACTGTGCCTTTGTCCCTGCATCTGAGCCTGTGTGCCTCAGTTTCCCCAGACAGTAAATCTCCTGTCTCCGGCAGGGGTGGGTTGCCTGCCCCTTTGATCAGCTCCCCCTTGTCTTTCATTTAGGTATCAGGTAAATTGTCACTTCCTCCTAGAAGCCTTTGCTGACCTACCCAGTTTTTATCAAATTCCTTCTTTATTGTTTTTCTTCACAGCCCTCACCATTTCTAGCTGTGTGTTTTTTTTTTTTTTTGAGACAGGGTCTCCCTCTGTTGTCCACGCCAGAGCGCATTGGCACCATCACAGCCACTGCAGCCTCCACCTCAGCCTCCCAAGTAGCTGGGATATAGGTGAGCACCACCGTGCCTGGCTAATTTTTGTATTTTTTGTAGAGATGGGGTCTCACTTTGTTGCCCAGGCTAGACTCAAACTCCTAGACTCAAGTGATCCTCCTGCCTTGGCCTCCCAAAGTGCTGGGATTACAGACATGAGCCACTGCGCCTGACCTTCCAATGTTTTGTTATGAAAAAATTGCATTCTGAAGAGTTGGATGAATGGTACAGTGATTACCAGCATCCTCTCATAATAGGTTCTGCTATTAACAGTTGACCCCACTTGCCTCATCACCTCTCTCTCCGCATATCCAGCCCTCTTATTTTTTCCGTGCAGTTCAAAGTAAATTGTAGACGTTGATACACGTCTCCTAAACGTTTCAGCATGTGTTTCATTAAGCAGAGTGAAATGTATAAATCTCCACGGTACGATTGGATGAGTTTTGACAGGTGTATACATCTGGGTGATCCAAACACCTGTCATGAGTCACAACATTACCAGTGTCCTAAAAAGTTCCCTCATGTCTAGTTATTCCCAGTTTTCAGATTTGTCCATTGCGGCTGTGATGAGACTCTGGGGACCTCTCGCTGCCTGCTAGAAGCTTCCTCTCTACCCCGCGTACCAGATTCTCCTTCTTTGTCCCTTGCAGGAGCCTTGAACCTGGATAGTCCATGGCTGATGGTCTCTGTAGCTCACAGGCTATACTGGCCACACCGAGCTGTGTTCCAAGCTGTCCTGGAGCTAACGCTGGGCAAGGCCTGGACCCTAAAGGACCTGGTGGTCAGCGTGGCCTGCAGGAGTCAGGGCCCCAACAGGGAAGGCAAGATCCAGGTTTACACCCCAGCTACCACCTACCTCCGGGTGAGCAGTGCTCGGCCCCCAACATATGTCTGGTCCCCTGCCACTGAGATCTTTTTCTGGTGCAGAGGCGGATAAAAGCTGAGGCCTGTGGGCAGATAGCAGCTCACAGATGTGTGAAGTCTGGCCCTCCCAGTGCCTACAACTATCAGAGTTTAGTTCCTAAGTGACGTGGAAGAATTAGACCTAAAAAAAGAAAATCTAGATTTCCCATATCTCTGCTTGGCAGCTGACGGGGAGAGAAATATAAAATAGGAAAGCAAGTCAAACAGGACTTTGGAAACAGATGGACATCCGGCTTTTGCCAAAAAAACAGAGTGAAAATTTCTAGGACGTAAGTCGGTTTGATGCCAACTACTGACTGTCATGATGTTGCTTCTCTGCACACGTTTGGTGCAGAAGCAAGAACAGGTTTGGGAGAAAAGCCATGAGTGTCATCTGCAGGGCTGAGGGAGGCTGGCGGGTGGACTGTTTCCCCTGCACTGGGTGATGCGTGGATGTGGGGAAGGTCCGGGCCTTGATTGGGCTCATCCGAGGGCAGCACAGTCCCCTCTGAGGCAGGACTGGGTGGCACCAGGTTGGAGTCAAGGGCGGTGGTAATCTTAGGGACCATGAGGAGGCCTCTGTGTAGCAGAGGATGCCAAGACAGGAGAGCGAGGTGCGGTTGACTAGCCAGCCCCTGCCTTTCACCCAACCAGAGGGCCTGGCGGCCTGGCCCATGGTGGTGGCAGTGGAGGTGCCAGCAAGTGTCCACATCCTGGAGATGCCAGATTTGCTGATGGACTAGTGGTGAGGAAGGAGTGAAGGAAAGGAAATAAATGGCTCTGAGGTCTTGGCCCAAGCATCTGGTGGGATGGAAGTGCCATCCTAGGAAATGGGGAAGTTGATGGTGGGGAACTGAGGATCAGTGACGTGGGACAAAGTGTTATGAAGTTCTGGTGTTGGGTTGGAGGCTCAGCCACGCCCAAACCCTGTCTTGTCCTTGTCACTTCTCCTTGTGAGACCCCTGAGTTGTGTGAACAAAGGATGGTGGCCAACAGGGAACCATCCCATGCAGGGCTTGTGCCAGGGTGGTGGCTGCAAATGGCCTACCTCCCCCAGCTCCAAAACGAGCCAGATCACACCCAGCTCTTCCTAGGACTCCCGAAGACCATGGTGATGGTACAGGGAGAGAAGGCCACCTGCCAGCATGTGCCCTTCAGGGTAGAGACACCCTGGCTACTAGTAATCGCGGCCCAGCGAGATCAGATTCCCTCCCCAAACTGAAGAGGAGGAAAGGAAATTATTTCTGCTCAGGGTTGGGGCAACAGAGAGGAGTTTTTCTTCTTGTCTCAAGGCCCTGTAGAGAAAACTAGCCTACCTGCACCAGTCAGGTTAGGCCTCAGAGAAATGGCATTGAAGGGGTTTTGAGGGATGAAGAGGAGTTCACCAAGCAGGAAAGAGATGAAAGGGTATCCCAGGGGGAGGAAATAGGGTGTGCAAAGGCCTTGGTCCCCCTCCTCACCTCATTGCAGGTTTCCACAGTGACAGTCTTGGCACAGAGCCTCTTCCACAGCTGGAGCGAACTCGAGTCAGCCTGGAACGTGGCAGTGCAGGGAGAGATCCATGCTGAGAACAGCCAGGACCGTAAGATCCTGAACTGCTGGTTGAAAGGCCCCCAGCAGGAGCTGAACCTAACAGCGGCCTACAGGCACCTGGAGGGGGTAAGAGCCCAGGAGGCCCGTGCAGCCAAGAGACCACCGAATCCCTCACCTGGGTCTCCTACCTCTCTCCCTGCTTGGGATGGAAAAGGGCTTTGTGCTACTGGCTTGGCCTGTGACATTGGGCCTCTTGGAGCCTCTATTTCTCTCTCTCTTTCCTTTTCCTTTTTCCTTTTCCTTCTTTTCTTATATATTCTTTGACAGTTTCATTCTGTTGCCTAGGCTGGAGTTCAGTGATGCTGTCATAGCTCACTGCAGCCTCGAACGTCTGGACTTAAAGGATCCTCCCCGCTCAGTCTCCCAAGTAGTTAGAACTATAGGCACATGCCACCCATGCCACCATGCATCACTGACTTTTGTTTGTTTGTTTGTTTGTTTTGTTTTAGCAGACACGAGGTATTGCTGTTTCCCAGGCTGGTCTTAAAGCCCTGGGCTCAAGTTACCCTCCCATCTCAGCCTCCCAAAGTGCTGGGATTACAGGCATGAGCCACCATGCCCAGACAGGCTTTAGTTTCTTGGCCTGTGAAATGGACCCTGGTCACTTTAGCACAGATCCAGGAGCAAAGCTTGGCATCCTTTAGCTGAGAAGTCCAAGTTCTTTGTTCCCCCTAGGTACCTAGGGAGGTCTAGCCGTGGTGGTACGCCGGTGGGATCCTGTGGTCTGATCAGGGTGGAGGCTATGGCCCAGTTCAGTAGCTGTTCTCGGATACTCATTTCTGGGGGTGATGGGCAGGTTGTGGGGGGCTACCCTTTGCTTTCCTGCAAGGCAGGTCTGCAGCTTGGTCCTGCTGGCCCGTCCCTCTCTTCAGCCTGGATCTTGTTGCAGCCCCGGAAGACCCAGGTGTCGCTCACGGCTCTGCGGACTGGTGCCCAGGGCCAGCCTCTGGGCCTGCAGTTGGAGGGAGAGCTGGAGGAGCTGAGGCAAGACAGGATGTTGTACCAGAAACGGGGGACCTTGCTCCTTAGGTGCGTGCGCCCCTTCTCCTCAGCTGACACCCCTGCACATTTCTCCTTCTCCAGCATGGAGGGTCCCCATGGGGAAAAGGATGGGCAGAGCTACCTGGAGAATCCCTGCTGACTTGCTGGGGCCCGGATGGAACCCAAATCCCAGAGAAGAGCCACCTCCCCTGAAAGCTCCCACATTCCTTGCCCCCTCCATTAGTTGCTGAGGTGGGAGCAGAAGTTAGAGTCTCATCATCCTAGCCTGGAGCTTGCTTGGGGAGTCTTCTCATTTCCTAGAGACAGAGCTCATTAAAAAGCAGTTCCCTGTGTGCAGGGAACAGCACGAGGTTGGGACGAGCAGAACCATCTTGGACTCCAGGCTATGCATTGAGCAGCTGTGTGGCCTTAGTTAAGTCACCTACAGCCTAAACAGCAGCAGTGATGACAAAGGAACAGCAGCATCGTTTGTAGAGTGTTCGTTCTTGTTTTTATCCTGTTTACATTCATTGAGCACATGCTATGGACCAAGTGCTCTTCTGGGCATGTGGAAAATGGCAGAGAACTGGAGCGTCAGAAACCTTTGCCCTTGGGGAGCTTGCGTTCATTTCATGTATGTTATTTTTAATCCCAACCACTGTGTCCGATCAGTATTATTTTAGCCTCCGTTTTACAGATGGGGAAAGTGAGGCACAGAGCAGTCAAGTCCTTTTCCCAAGGTCACACAGCTAGTGAAAGACCGTGCCTGGATTCTAGTCCCAGTCTGTGTGACACCAGATGCTGTGTGTCATCTATCCCCTTGGGTCTTTGCTGTCAAATGGCGACGGGGACCCCAGCCATGCCCACTTCGCTGACGCAGTGAGGTAGTGAAGGGTTCTGGATGCCAAATTGTAAAGCACAGGGCTGCCAGGTGTCCTGATGTTCTCTTCTCTGTGGCAGAGTCTTAACTCTGCAAGCTCGTGACAGGCCCAGGCTGAGACCGTGGGGCACAGTTGTCCCCCGACACTGCCAGCTGCTTTAATGGCTTTGACCTGTTTTTCCCTCTGCACACCAGGCACCCCTTGCACCTGCCCATCCCGCAGAGCCTCCTCCTGCAGGAGACCTTCACGGCTGATAGGCGACACCAGCGCTATTCCCTGGAGACTAGGGTTGTCCTGAATGGCCGAGAGGAAACCCTGCAAACCGTGGTCCTGGGCTGCCAGGCCGGACACCCCTATGTGAGTGGGTCCAGGGCATAGCCGGGAAGGGGCCTGAGAGCCAGAGGAAGGCCCCAGCTGCCTCCTCACTCCTTGCATGCGTGTGTACATGTATGTGGTTGTCCCTCCCAGGTCTGTGCAGGTCTGACACATCCATATGATGGCAAAGTCATCCCCAGGAACACAGAGGGGTGCCTGGTTACTTGGAATCAGACGGTAAGAGTGGAGACCCCAGAGACCTTTGCACCCCACTCAGCCCTGGTTCAAGTTGCTATCATCTCTCGGTAGGATTAAAAACATGTTATCTGGGCTGAGTGCAGTGGCTCACACCTGTAATCTTAGCTACTCAGGAGGCTGAGGTGGGAAGATCGCTTAAGACCAGGAGTTTGAGATCCGTCTGGGCAACATATGGAAACCCTGTTTCTACAAAAGAAAAAAAAAATTTGTTTCATTAGCCAGGCATGGTGGCATGTGCTTGTAGTCCCAGCTACTGGGGAGGCTGAGGCAGGAGGATCTGATTAAGCCCAAGAAGTTGAGGCTTCAGTGAGCCATGATTGCACCATTGCATTCCAGCCTGGGCAACAGAGCAAGACTCAGACACCACTCCCCGGCCCCCGAACCACACACACACACAAAGTTCTCCTGGACAGGTGTGGTGGCTCATACCTGTAATCCTAGCACTTTGGGAGGCCAAGGCGGGAGGGCAGATCACGTGAGGTCAGGAGTTCGAGACCACCCTGGCTAACATGGTGAAACCCCGTGTCTACTAAAAATATAAAAACTAGCTGGGCATGGTGGTGGGTACCTGCAGTCCCAGCTACTCCGGAGGCTGAGGCAGGAGACCCCAGGAGGTGGAGGTTGCAGTGAGCCGAGATCGCGCCACTGCACTCCAGCCCGGGCCACAGAGTGAGACACTGCCTCAAAAAAAAAAAAAAAAAAGGTTTACCTGCCTGGGTTCTGTTTCATTTGGTCCTCCCTAGTACAGTCTATGTGACAGTCAGAGGGAGATTTTCTAAAGGCCAGCACAACCCTGCCACCCACATGCTCTCAAACTCTGACAGCCCCTCTCGGGATAAAGCCCCAGTCCTGTCCCCTCAGCCCTGCTTCGTGGCCTGCATCCGCCTCATCCAGCCTCTTTGCATTTCCTCGCCTGGCTCTTTCCTGCCTTGGGACCTCTGCATGTCCTGTGTGCCTGGAGCCGTCACCCTCTCCTTCAGCTTTGCCTCCTCCCTTCTACTCATCTTTTAGGATTGAGCTCAAGCATCCTCTCGCCTGACCCCCAGACCACCTCACACACACCCCTGCTTACCCTAGCGATGCCTTATATCTTTTTCTTTCCTTTTTTTTTTTTTTTTTTAGAGAAAGAGTCTCACTTTGTCACCCAAGCCGTAGTGTAGTGGTGCAGTCTCAGCTCACTGCAACCTCTGCCTCCTAGGTTCAAGTGATTCTCCTGCCTCAGCCTCCCAGGTAGCTGGGATTACAGACGTGCATTCCCACTCCTGGCTAATTTGTGTATTTTTAGTAGAGACTGGGTTTTACCATGTTGGCCAGGCTGGGATCAAACTTCTGACTTCAAGTGATCTGCCCGCCTTGGCCTCCCAAAGTGCTGGGATTACCGCTGCACCCAGCTTGCCCTTTATCTTTTGCCTTTAGTACCTATTACAAATCCCAGTTCTTTTTTTTTTTTTTTAATACAAAGTCTCGCTCTGTCACCCAGGCTGGAGTGCAGTGGCACAATCTCGGCTCACTGTAGCCTTGTCCTCCTAGGCTTAAGTGATCCTCCCACCTCAGCCTACCAAGCAGCTGGGACTACAGGCACACACTACCCCCACACCTGGTTATTTTTTATTTTTATTTTTAGTAGAGACAGAGTCTTGCTATATTGCCCAGGCTGGTCTTGAACTCCTGGACTCTAAGCGATCCTCCCATCTTGGCCTCCAAAATGCTGAGATTATAGGTGTGAACCACCGTACCTGGCCCCAGTTCTATTTTTGTGTGATTCATCAATCCCTGGCTCGTCTGCTAATCTGGAAAGCTCATGATCTCCATGAGTACTTTACCACCGTAGCCACAGGGCTTGGTATATAGTAGGTGCTCAATGAATACTTGCCGCCATGATGCTGTTTAACACCCGTTGCATGCCAGGATCCAGAGCAGAGGTCAACAAACTTTTCTGGAAAGAACCAGATAGTAACTAGTTTAGGCTTCATGGGCCACATGGTTCAGATCTTGTTGACTCGTAACTGCCGTTACAGTTCAAGAGCACGGTGAATAATACGTAATGAATGGGCGTGGCTGTGTCCCAACAGGGCTTCACTTGCAAAAACAGGCCACATTTAGACCAGGGGCTGTAGTTGCTGGCCCCTGACTTAGAGGGTCTTTTTTGAGGCAGGGTCTTGCTCTGTCACCCAGGCTGGAGTGCAGGGGCACGATCATGGCTCACTCACTGCAGCATTGACCTCCCAAGCTCAAGTGATCCTCACACCTCAGCCTCCTAAGTAGCTGAGACCACAAGTGTGCACCACCACACCCAGCTCATTTTAAAATTTGTTGTAGAGATGGAGGTCTCACTATGTTTCCCAGGCTGGTCTTGATCTGTTGGATTCAGGGGATCCTCCTGCCTCACCTTCCAAAGTGCTGGGATTAGGCCAGGTGTCGTGGCTCACACATGTAATCCCAGCATTTTAGGAAGCCAAGGTGGGTGGATCACTTGAGGTCAGGCATTCGAGACCAGCCTGGCCAACATGGTAAAACCCCATCTCTACTTAGAAAACTATAAAAATTGACTGGGCATAGTGGCGGGTGACTGTAATCCCAGCTACTCGGGAGGCTGAGGCTCAAGAATCACTTGAACCTGGGAGGCGGAGGTTGCAGTGAGCCAAGATCCCACCACTACACTCCAGCCTGGGTGACAGAGAGAGACTTGGTCTCAAAAAAAGTGTTGGGATTACAGATAAGAGTCGCCACACCTGGCTGAGGGTCTTGACATGTGGCTCCCTAGGGGTGAAACTTGTTTTTGCCTGTGTGTCCTTGGCAAATTATTTCATGTCTCTGGACCTGAGTTTCCTTGTGTGCAGAATGGGAGCAGCAGTGCTTATCTCTACACAGTGGCTGTGAGGATTACAGTGTAGTGTTGTAAAATGCCTACTAGAACCCTATCCAGGTCTTCTTCCTGACACCTCTAGGAGGAGTTGATATTCTGGGAAAGCACCGTATTTTTCAGCAAGCATTTATGGAGCATCTACTGTGTACAAGGAAGATAGTCATTGTTTCTCTCTCTCTCTCTCTTTTTTTTTTTTTTTTTTTTAAGACAGAGTCTCACTCTGTTGTCTAGGCTGGAGTTTGGAGTGTAGTGACTTGATCTCAGCTCACCGCAACTTCCATGTGCCAGATTCATGCACAGACCCCTCCCATCATTTTTTTTTTTTTTTTTTTTTTTTTTGAGACTGAGGATCAAGTCTCGCTCTGTTGCCCAGGCTAGGGTGCAGCTGCGCGATGTTGGCTCATTGCAACCTCTGCCTCCTGGGTTCAAGTGATTCTCCTGCCTCAGCCTCCCGAGTAGCTGGGATTACAGGTGCCCACGATCACACCCGGCTAATTTTTGTACTTTTAGTAGAGATGGGGTTTCTGCATGTTGGCCAGGCTGGTCTCGAGCTCCTGACCTCAGGTGATACCCCCCACCTCAGCCTCCCAAAGTGCTGGGATTACAGCTATGAACCACCTCGCCCGGCCGTTTCTCTTTGGAAGATACACAACAGCCCCTGGGAAGGAGGGTGAACCAGGCAGCTGTTGAGCATTGAGACCCACCCTTCTTGGGGGCTCCCTTCATCATTAGTTAAACGAGGCTGCGTGTGGCTCCCTGGGGATAAGGTAGTACAGTTATTGGAGCTTCTAGGGAGAAACAAACGGCAGGATGACAGCCTCAGACACCTGCAGAAGTGGCTCCCGATGGTGTTTGCTGTTTCTTAAACCGGAGATTGCAGAGCTGGCGCCATGGGCCAAATTCAACCTGCAGATGGGTTTTGTTTGGTCTGCTTAGCATTTAACTTTTTTAAGGAAATTAATTGCTACCATTGAAAATCAGAAGATTTTGAGTAAAATCCAGATTTCCAGGGTTTATAAGAAGAAAATCAGACGGTGTGACCACACCAGGCCTCAAATCCCAGCTGACAACAACAGGCTCTGACTGAGTAAATGGCAGTCGTTTAGTTTCATATAATTTGGCTGTCTGCTCTTTTTAAAACCGTGTCTAGGCTGGGTGAGATGGCTTACGCCTGTAATACTAGCACTTTGGGAGGCCGAGGCAAGGCGGATCATTTGAGGTCAGGAGTTCGAGACCAGCCTGACCAACGTGATGAAACCCCCATCCCTACTAAATACAAAAAAAATCAGCCAGGCATGGTGGCGGGTGCCTGTAATCCCAGTTACTCAGGAGGCTGAGGCAGGAGAATCGCTTGAACCTGGGAGGTGGAGGTTGCAGTGAGCCGAGATCACGCCACTGCACTCCAGCCTGGGCGACAGAGCGAGACTGTCTCTAAAATAAAATAAAATATAAAATAAAATAAAATAAGCTGTTTAATGACATACATTTTTCTCCCCTCTTGGACCCTTATTTCCCTTCCTCCATCTTGGTTCTAAAGTAAAGCCGAGCACCCTTTAAAGATGCACTGCAATGATAAAGCTCCTTGGCAGGCATTTTTAACTTCTCAGTCAACACGGGTAGGAAAAGATGGCAACGTGCTACTGTGTACTTGGCCTGTGGCAGAAGCTAAATGGTTGTTGAGTGAATAAATGATGGAGTAATTGTGTATTAGTTTGCTGTGGCTGCCATAACAAATCGCTGCAATCTTAGTGGTTTAAAACGCCACAGATTTTACAGTTTTGGAATTCAGAAGCCGAAAATGGATCTCACATGGCTAAAATCAAGGTGTTAGCAGGGCTGTGTTCCTTCTGGAGGCTCCAGAGGAGAGTCCATTTCCTTTCCTTTTCCAGCTTGTGGAAGCTGCCTGCATGCCTTGGCTCATGGCCCCTTCTTCCACCTTCAAAGCCAACAGCGTGGCATCTTCCAGGCTCTGTGTGACTCTGACCCTCCTGCCTCCCTCTCATAGGATCCCTGTGATTACTTTAGGGCCACCCGGATAACCTCCTCCTGTCAAGATCTTCAATCCAGTCACACTGCAAAGTCTCTTTTGTCATGAAAGGTCCCATATTGACAGGTTCCAGTGATGAGGACATGGATGTCATTGTGGGATGAGTGTTCTTCTGCCAGCTCCACTATGAATTACTCATTCTTTCACTCTAGCACAGCTTTGACCTTGGGGTTTCAGGTTGTAACTAGTGATTCTGCATTTGTCCAAATATTTATTGAGCACCTGCTACATGCTAAAACCTGTGCTAAGTATTAGGAATACGGCAATGAACAAATAGACTACTCCCAAGGCACTTTCTTTGAACAAGACACATTCACATTTGTTCCATCAAGCCCACCCTGCTAATCTTACCTTTAGGCACTGGAGTTTACCATTCCTGTGTACCCAACCCCACTTCCTGCCCTATAAGTGGAAGAGTGTAGACTGCTCCATAACCCATCAATTTTTGGACCACTTTCTTCTGACCACTGGATTCCCAGGGTGGCTTCTGCAGGCACGTAGAGATGGGACGAGACCTCTCTCAGTGCCTCTGGTTCTCACACACCCAGGCTAAGAACAGGGAGGTCGAGGCCACTTTGAAAGTCAACCGGAAAGTTGTCCTGCACTTGAAGGGTTTGCTTCATGACAGATCTCAGCGTGGGGAAATCCGGCACAGCATGGCCCTGGACTTGGCCCATTCCTACCAGGTACGGGTCCCCAGGTTGGGCAGACCCTGGTTTGTGCCCTCCACACACAGCTTGGCTGTTAGCAGAAGTCAAGGGTGTTGTCTGTTTCTTCCCAGCTGAGCTTCCCCCAGGCCCTGAGCTTGGATGGGGGCATCATCTTTAGACAGAGTCCCCAAGGAACATTCAACTTTGGCATGGATGCACGAGCTGCCGTCAACCACAACGTCACATCCCAGGTCAGGAGACTGAGTCCTGCTCCCTTGCCGAGGGAGGCTGGGTCTTAATAACCTTTAATGAAGGTGCCCTGTATGAGATGTCTGAGGAGGTGGCAGGAGACATGACCCTGGGGAGCCAACAGCACAGCCCTTATTTTGGCAGTGTGTGTGTGATTAGTCAGGATGCATGGACTGTTGTTGTAAACAAATGTTTGGCTCTTTGTGAAAGGCCAGTGTTCATGTGCAGTTCAGCCTGGCTCTGCTCCATGCAGTCTCTCAGGATCCAGGCCTCCCCACCTTGTGGCTCTGCCCTGGCAGGCAGATGGAGGGACAGAGAGTGGAGAATTAGGCAGGAGGCTTTTATGGGCCAGACCCATAAGTAGAAAGGTCATTCCTGCCTGGGTTCTCATCACATGATCCCACCTAGCTGCAAGGGAGGCTGGGAAATGTAGTTTTAGCTATATGTCCAGGAAGAAAAGGAAATGCAGTTTGGTGAATATATAGCGGCCATTGTAGGTATATTTACTCATTCAGGGCTGTTCATTTGTTCATCCATGGACGTGTTCATTCATGTGCATTCATTCAGCATGGATGGGTTGTATCTCTGCTGGGTGACTCTGTCCCCATCTCTGTTCCCGTCTCTGAGGAGCTTTCAATCTAGTGGGCTTTTAGTGTTATATAAGTTCAAGTTCAATTCCCAGTTCCACTGTTAACGAGCTGTGTAACCTTGGGTGAATTACTGAATCCCACTGAGCCTCAGTTTTGCTAGCTGAGAAATGGGATGGTAACAGCAACTCAGCAAAGCAGTGTTGAGGATTAAATGAGGCGGTCATTGTGAACCTGGTAGCACAGTGCCTGGTTCACGGTCACGGTCAAGTAGAAGGTGGTGTGGCTGTGGGAGGCATGAGCAGGCACCATGGCAGGGAGTAGGGGGTCCCAGAGTGGTCTTCCCAGCCCCCCATCCAGGACGTCACTTCCTAAGCAACCTTTTACTATAGCACAGCCTGAGTAAGACTGAGGGCTGAAGAACATTGAGGGAGGACAGAAGTTTCTGGTTTGAGCTTTGGGAATATTCTGGGATGCATTTGCCCAGTAGCCACCTCCTAGCGTTCTGCATCTCTCTGTCTGTTCCCTCTGACCACTCTTCAACTCTCCCTGCAACAGGCCTCGGTCCAGCTGAATGGATCTGACTCCGACTTTGCATTTCTCTTCCGGCTCACGCATCCCCACGGACCAACACTTCCTCCAAACTTCCAGGTATGGACGTTGCTCCCTTGGAGATGACCTTGACTCGCCTGCCAAGGGTTGTCTCTGAGCAGCTGGCCTACTGGGAGATGGGCGGAAGGAAGGCAGGATGGGGGACCGAGGGAGGGAGGCCACACTTGCAATGTTGTGCTTAGCCAGACAGCCCCTGCAGAATCAAGAACAGATGGCCGGGAGGTTTCCACATCCATCATTTGGAAGTGATGGTCTAGGCTGAAGGGGGTGAAGGATCGTATTTCACTCTTGAAAATGGAGAGAAACAGTGTTTTCCTTCAAACTCTGCCCTGTATTGGGGCTTGGGAGAAGCCGTGTAATCCTTCAAGAGGGCTTTGTTGACCCGGGTATTTGGGAGGTAGAGAAAGACATCCAGGTGGGAGCCCTGTCCCCCCACCAAATTTGTGGCTTCATTGAGCAGGCTGTGCATGGTGTGTGCACAGGAATTAGGGGGTGGCTAATTCAAGGATGTGGAGGTGTAAATAGGAAATCCTGACAGGGATGAGGCCCTCAGAAGACATGGGGCAGACCTTTAATTTGATAGCAATAAAAAAAATTAGAGGTGGGGTCTCACTATGTTGCCCAGGCTGGTTTTAAACTCTTGGCCCCAAGCTGTCTTTCTGCTTCAACCTTCCAAAGTGCTAAGATTACAGGCATGAGCCACCGCACCTAGCCTGATAGCATTTTAAAATTTCTTTTGAGACAGGATCTCACTCTGTTGGCTGGGCTGAAGTGCAGTGGCATAATCACGGCTCACTTCAGCCTTGACTACCTGGGGTCAAGCAGTCCTCCCACCTCAGCCTCCTGAGTAGCTGGTACCACAGGCACGTGCCACAACACCCAGCTAATTTTTGTACTTTTTTTTTTCTTTTTTGGCAGAGACAGGGTCTCGCTATGTTGCCCAGCCTGGCCTTGAGCTCCTGGGCTCAAGCGGCCCTCTTCCCTTGGCCTCCCAAGGTGCTGGGATTATAGGCATGAGCCACTGCCCCTAGCCCTGATAGCATTTTTTTAAACACCTGCTGTTCATTCCCTGTGTATTGGGTTTTAGAAAGTTGAATGGAGCCCGAGAATGGCTCTGAATGGCTGAATGGAGGGAACTGCTTATTCTTAGAGGCATGAGCTTTCACAGGTTGATGTCCCTGAAGTCAGTCTGTAGCTTCACATTGACACAGGTCACCATTTCACTAGCAACCTTTTGATTTTGTGGAGTTCCCTGAGATCACGGCCCATTTGAGAGCCGCTGGCATCTTAGATTGGAGGAAATGTCATCATATTAACCATTTGTTCCAGGAGCTGATGTCTGTGGAATGATTGCGTGGCAGGCTCTGTTCTAAACCCTCTTTGTGGATTATCTCATGGTTGCCTCATGATGCTGTTGTTGGGGGTGTGGAGCACTGTTGTACCATTTTGTGGGTGAGGCTCTGAGATTTAGAGAGGTGGTATGACTTGCCCAAGATCATGGAGCTTACCAGTAGAACATCTTGGGTGGGAACCCAGGCATTCTGGTTTCAGAACCCATGTGATCGATCCCCCGAACTCATCGGGGAGTGGGGGTGGGTTACCCTGGAAGCTTGGATGCTGGGTCATCTAATGAGTGCAAACATTATTATCATTAGTATTTTTTGAGACCGAGTCTCGCTCTGTCATCCAAGCTGGAGTGCCGTGGCATGATCTCGGCTCACTGCAACCTCTGCCTCCGGGGTTCAAGCGATTCTA
This sequence comes from Pongo pygmaeus, assembly GCF_028885625.2. Classification (NCBI taxonomy): domain Eukaryota; kingdom Metazoa; phylum Chordata; class Mammalia; order Primates; family Hominidae; genus Pongo; species Pongo pygmaeus. The sequence goes on from NC_072391.2 coordinate 17,380,095, forward strand.
GTGCCTCCGCCTCCCAAGTAGCTGGGATTACAGGCATGTGCCACCACACCCAGCTAATTTTTTGTATTTTTAGTAGAGATGGGATTTTGCTACGTTGGCCAGGCCGGTCTTGAGCTGCTGACCTCAAATGATCCGCCTGCCCCCGGCCTTCCAAAGTGCTCGGATTACTGGTGTGAGCTACTGTGCCCAGCTCAAACATTAATTTTAAGTTTAATTTTTAAGACACGGTCTTACTCTGTCACCCAGGCTGGAGAGCAGTGACATGATCATGGCTCACTGCAGCCTCCCCCTCCCAGGCTCCAGCCATCCTTTCACCACAGCCTTCTGAGTAGCTGGGACTACAGGTGCACGCCACCACGCTCAGCTAATGTTTTAATTTTTTGTGGAGATGCGGGTATTGCTCTGTTGCTCAGGCTGGTCTCAACTCTTGGCCTTCAGCAATCCTCCTGCCTTGGTCTCCAAAGTGCTGGGGTTACAGGTGTGAGTCATCATGCCCTGCCAGTCTATGGATTTTGACAGATTCATATAATGTCATGGATCTGCCGTTACGGCATCATTCAGAACAGTTTCCCTGCCCTAAAAAATCCTCTGGGTTCTACCTTTTCATCCCTCCTCCTACACTCCACCCCCTGGCAACCACTGATCTTCTTAGTGTCTGGTTTTGCCTTTTTCCAGAATGTCATAGAGTTGGAATACAGTATGCAGCCTTTTCAGATGGACTTATTTCACTTAGTAACATACATTTAAGTTTCCTCCCTGTCTTTTTCAGCTTAATAGCTCATTTTATATTAGCACTAGATAATATTCCATTGTCTGGGTGTATCATGTTTTATTCAGCAGTTCATCTATGGAGACACCAGGCATTCTTTTAAAACCTTTCCAGGCCAGGCATGGTGGCTCACACCTGTAATGCCAGCACTTTGGGAGGTCGAGGCAGACAGATCACCTGAGGTCAGGAGTTCGAGACCAACCTGGGAAACATGGTGAAACACCATCTCTACTAAAAATACAAAAAAAAAAAAATTAGCTGGGCATGGTGGTGGGCGCTTGTAATCCCAGCTACTCGGGAGGCTGAGGCAGGAGAATCGCTTGAACCTGGGAGACAGAGGTTGCAGTGAGCCGAGATCGCGCCACTGCACTCCATCCTGGGTGACACAGCGAGACTCTGTCTCAGAAAAGAAAAGACAAAAAACAAAAACAAAACTTTTCCTGTGATTGTAATGCACAGGCTGGATTGAGAACCATGGGGCTAAACCTGCTTTGCAGATGAGGAAACTGAGGCCCAGATCAGTAAAGGGGGAGGCTCAGGTCCCTTGGAGCTGGTGGAGTCTTGGGCCTCTCTGCTCCCACCCTCCACTGCTCCCCTCCACTGCTCCCTTCAGTACCCTTGTTGGGGCTAGCTGCATGTTCACCCCAGCCTGACCACTTGGGTACCCAGATACCATCCTCTTTGAACCCCAGAAGTTCTGGGTCCTCTGGTTCCCGTGGGGCACTCTATGGGGCCTCCTTTTCTGTGGAGGAGTTGCAAAGATGTCCTCTGCTTCCCCTACCAGCCCTCTTCAGGCACCAGCACGAGTTTTAGAGCTAGGCAGACTCAGGTGGCATATGTGACGCTTTCGGTGCCTCAGTTTCCCCATTTGTACAATAAGAACTCCCGTTTCACATGTGGTGGAAAGAACAAGATGGGACTGTACCCCTGGGCCAGGAGCTGGAGCCAGGGTAGGCTATCTCCTCCATTCCTCCCTCTGTCTCGTTTTGCCTACTAATTGTGTGCTGTCTACCATGATTGGTGAGTGCTCAAAGTTGGAGTGGCTCAGGAGGGCTTCCTGGAGAAGGAGGCAGCCCTCCCCCACACCCAGGATCCCATAGACCCTTCCTGTCCCTCCCCTGCCTCCCTGCAGGTGCAGGCAGTTGCCGGGCGCTACAGAGTGCGCAGCCTCAATGGGTGTCTATCTGTGCATATGTCTGGCCGGGAGCTGGTTCTGCTGGAGGTCAACGCCAGCCAGGACACTCGGAGGAGCAGCCGGGGCTGGGGTGTGAGTGTCCTTCTCCACCAGGCTGTCCTCAGTGCCCCCAGGGCTGTTCGGCTGCAGCTGTATGGAAAGATCACCCCAGCAAGGTAATGGTCCCCAGGTGGCCTGCAAGGAGGCAGGGACACCACAGAGGCCAAAAGGCTGGTGTCCTGGGACATGGGAAATCCTCACTCAGAGACCCCTCTTCTGTCCCTCTGAGACCACACCCAAGTCAGCCCCATTGGTGCCACTGAGGACATGAAAAGCAGGTGGCATTCAGTTTTTCACTTTTACCCTTTATTTCTTTTTTGAATTGTTATGAGAGTGTTCATTGTAGATGGCTTAAAGGATAATGTATAAAGGGCTGGGCACCTTGAGTCACACCCCAGGGCTTTGGGAGGCCGAGGCAGGAGGATTGCTTGAGTTCAGGAGTTCAAGAGCAGCTTGCACAACATAGCAAGACCCCGTCTCTCCAAAAAATAAAAAAAAATTAGCCAGGTGTGGTGGGGGGTGTACCTGTAGTCCTAGCTACTCAGGAGGCTGAGGTGGAAGGATTGCTTGAGCTCAGGAATTCAAGACCAGTCTGGACAACATAGACCCTATCTGTACAAAATTTTTTTAAAAAAATAGCCAGGTGTGGTGGCATGCACCTGTAGTCCCAGCTACTCGGGAAGCTAAGGTGAGAGGATTGCTTGAGCTTGGGAGTTGGAGGCTGCAGCAAGCTATGATTGCAGCATTGCAGCCCAGCCTGGGTGACAGTGAAACGAGCCTGACTCTAAAATAGTAATAATAATAATCACATAAAAAGGAATGAAACAAAAATCACTAGTGATCCCAAGGAACGTGCATCTCCATCTGGTCTCATGTCTGAGTATATATTTACCTACTCATGTGTCCACTATGGTGGGGTGCTCAGGAGCCTAGGGTCCAGGGGTGACCACTTGGGTTCAAGTCCCAACTCGGCCACTGCTGCCTCTGGGACCACTCTCCCTTCTGTGCCTCAGTTTCTCCACCTGCCTCTTAGGGTTGTCCTAAGGATGAACTGAGCCCTGCATGTGAGTTCCTAAAGCCAGGGCCAGTGAGCATGCTCAATAGCTGGCTACCATCTTTGCTGCAGGTGTAATCAGAAAAATCAAACTCTTTTCTGCTCCTATCCTCTTAATGCTCAGTACAGGATAATTCTGTGGCCAGGAGCAAGGGGGTCTTTTTCCCCATCAAGCAATTCTCTGGTGGACACTAACTCGGTGTCCTACAAATTATCTCAGTTCTGACTCTATATACCTGGAGGTAGCATCAGACCCCACAGGTTAAGTTTGCAAGACTGCCCCCAACTTTAGACACCATTCCCCTCAGCCTCTCTAGTAGCTGGAACTACAGGCTTACCACCACACCTGGCTAATTTTTGTACTTTTTTTGTAGGAACAGGGTCTTGCTATGTTGCTCAGGCTGGTCTTGAACTCCTGGCCTGAAGCAATTTTCCAGCCTTAGCGTCCCAACGTGCCAGGACTACAGGCATGAGCCACCCTTTATACATTATTATACATTATTACTTATAGACTATTATAATTCTTTGTGTTATATACCACGAATGCTCTCATAACAATGGAAGAACCTAGGTTCTGCTGCCCACTGTGCTTGGTGAGCGCTCAAGAGCTGGAGTGGCTCGGGAGGGCTTCCTGGAGGAGGGATCCTCCCCCTCACTGAGGTTCCTATAGACTCTTCCTGTCCTCCCTCTGCTTCTGAGCCTTCCACTGCCTCCTGACCAACTGGCTGTAACTTGGAGGTCCCCATAACCTCCTCCCATCTTGTGTCTGATCATTCGTAAAAATGGCTCACAGAACTCAGGGAAACATTTTACGTATATTTATTCATTGATTATAGAGGATATGATTTGAGAACAGCCAGATGGAAGAGACGCTTAGGGCAAGGTATGGGGCAAGGGGTGCTGGGCTTCCCTGCCCTCTCCGGGCTCACCACCCTCTGTGTGTTCAGCCCAGAAGCTCTCTGTGAACCCCATGGTTCAGGGATTTCTATGGTGGCTTCATCATGCAGGCATGACCGCTTATTAACTCAATCTCCAGCCCCTCTCCCCTTCTCAGAGGATGGGATGTGGGGCTGAAAGTTCCAACCTCTAATCATGGCTTGATCTTTCTGTTGACCAGTTCCTGTCCAGGAACCCACCAAGAGTCACCTCATTAGAACCAAAGATGCTCCTATCAAGAAAAGAGGCTCCCTAGTTCCAAGGGATTAGGAGCTCTGTGTCGAGGATTAGGGGCAGAGACCAAATATATATTTCCTATTACATCACAATATTCTGCTATTTTGAGTACTGCACATTCTGGTACAAACTGGGTCTCCACTAAATATTTCCTCTGCAATCCCATGTTTGTTGCAGCCTTGGCATGGATTTAAGGAGACCTGGGCTGTGGGCATGGTCCTAGATAACCTTGTCCTCAGAATTGTCACCACAGCTGTCTGTCCATTCACCTGTCCACCTGCCCATCCTTATCCCCAGTCTGAAAAGGATTTGAGGCAAATTATTAAAATGTACCTTGTTCTAGGTCAGGAGTTGGCAAACTCTCAGTAAAAGGCCAGATGGTAAATATTTTCAGCTTTGTGGGCCATATGGTCTCTGTTGGAACTACTCAACCCTGCCACTGCGACACAAGAGCGTCGTAGACAATTCATAAATAATGGGCATGATTGTGCTCCAATAAAACTTTATTTATAAAAACAAGGGGTGGGCCAGCTTTGGCTCACAAGCTGTAGTTTTCCAACCCTTGTTCTAGATTTTAAAAAGATACACGAGGAAGCTAGGGGGAAGGGAAAAGAAAAATAGGAAAAATGGGAAGCTGCTCAAAGTAGTTTCAGTAAACAAAATTCATGCCATGAGTTCCTCTGTGTTATTTAGAGCTCAGCTGAAGATTTGGCTCTGAGCTTCCTAGCAGCCAATGCAAAGAGAGAAACCAACAAGTACTAGTATTTGCAGTGGCCCTCAGGAAGTGCACACACACAGTCCACAGCTGTGTACCATGAAATGCATGGCTGATCTTGTTCCTGGTGGTGAAGGTCAAGGGAAGTCTCTCCAATGGTGTCATGTAGGAACTCACTGTGTGATGACAGGAACTGTGTCCCCTGCCCCAATTTTCCAGCAAGTTTACCAGCAAGCTTCTTGGGGCTGTTCCTTTTCTCACATTTGTCAATCACTCGTTATGACCCTGGAGCAGGAACCTTATATTCCAAAGTTCGTTTAATTCTAAACAACCCTATGCTTTAGGTACTGCTAACTGCTTATTTGGCTTTGGGCATATTACTCTCTCTCTACCTGTTTCCTCATCTGTGTATTAGGGATCATAATATTCTCAAAACTCACAGGGCTTTTGTAAGGAGTCAGACAATGTGTCTAAAGTGCACAGTGCATGGCAGAGTGTGTTGGTTAGATGTTGCTGTATAACAAGCTACTCCAAAGCACAGAGATTAAAGAACAGCCATTTTGTTTGCTCATGATTCTGTGAGTCAGGAACTTACACAAGGCTTAGGCAGTTCTGTTCTGTGTGGCTTTGGCAGTGGTCATTCTCTGGGACTCTTGGCTGACATCAGCCTTCAGCTGAGTCAGTTCCCAGCCAGATGTGTGCATGGGCTGAGGACGGGGGTGGACTGGGAAGTCCAGGAAGTCTTCCTTTGCGTGTCTGGCACCTCGGTGCTCTTCCATGTGCACCCCCCTCTCTCTTTTCAAGTGGCTGCTTGGGCCTCCTCACATCATGGCGGTCTCAGGCTGGTCAGACTTCTTACCAGGTGGCTGGGTTCCAAGAGGCAGCATTCACGTGAGAAGGTGAAAGTTGCAGATCTTAGGGCCCAATCTTGAAAGTTCTGCAGCGTCATTTCTGCCACATTCTACTGACCAAAACGTAGGTCACAAGGCCAGCCCTGATTCAAAGGGAGAGGACATAGATCTCACATGTTAATGCAGGAGTGGCAAAGTCACCTTGCAGGAGAGTATGGGAAGAGCTGGCCATAGGAGCAAACACACTGTTTCATACCTGGTTGAGTACCTGTCAGTATCAATATCAATATCAGTTCAAGGCCAGGCACAGCAGCTCATGCCTGTAATCTCAGCACTTTGGGAGACCAAGGCGGGCAGATCACCTGAGGTCAGGAGTTCGAGACCAGCCTGGGCAATGTGGTGAAACCCCATCTCTACTAAAAATACAAAAACTAGCCAGCTGTTGTGGCGGGTCCCTGCAATCCCAGCTACTCAGGAGGCTGAGACAGGAGAATCGCTTGAACCCAGGAGGCGGAGGTTGCAGTGAGCTGAGATCGTGCCACTGTACTCCAGCCTGGGTGACAGAGTCACTCTGTCTCCTAGGAAAAAAATAAAAATAGAAAAAAAAGCTCGATATCAGTATGTCCACTTTATTCTCCGCTTTGCAGAAGGAGAAACTGATGCTCAGAGAGGTTATGTCCTTGTCCCAGGTCATCCTGTTAGTGGGCAGCATCATTGAGATTGGAACCCAGGTTTGCCTGACTGCAAAGCCCATGATCTTAACCCCCTTACTTCACTGCCTAGGATTTGGCTGTTTTCCAAGGCACTGCTGGACCAGAACACAGCACAGCTGCTCCTCAGGGCATCAGAGGAATGGAGGGGAGGCCGGATTCTGACCTTCCAGAGCCAAACCCGGCACACGGTGGCTGGCTGGGCAACGATGCCCCGCCTCCTGACACTCACAGGAAGGCTGAAGCAGAAGGAGACGCTTCAAGAGGGTGAGGGCCTGGGGAACGCCATGCGGGCAGTGGCAAGCACTTTCTATGAAACTGCAAGGTAGATTCAGTTCCACCCAAGTCCAGTGATGCTCCAACTCCAGCATCTCACACTGGCATGTCCACAGGTTTAGATAAAGGGATATGGATGATTCCCCTTTGTGTGAAATGAACATGCATTCTGACAAAGAAAATCTGCTCACTAAAAACTGAATAGGGTCCCTTATGCAGGACTTGTCAGAGCCTTTAACACGCTAATGGACATTGTATATCTCCAGGAGGGAGAGTTGGGTGCAGGGTTTCCCAAGCATATTTTTTTGGAATACCTTTTATTTTGACGTAACACTAGACTTGTAGAAAAGTTGCAAGAACAGTGCAAAGAATCGCACAGGCCCTTTGCCCAGATTAATCAGTTACTAACATTTTACATTTCCTTTATCATTCTCATATTCATATTCTCTCTATGTGTACGTATATTTAACATATTATTTTATTCCTGAATTGTGTTTTCCTAGATTGCAGACATGATCATTCTTTTTTTTCATTTTCTTTTTTGAGACTGAGTTTTGCTCTTGTCCCCCAGGCTGGAGTGCAATGGAGCAATCTCAGCTCACTGCAACCTCCGCCTCCCAGGTTCAAGCGATTCTGCTGCCTCAGCCTCCGGAGTAGCTGGGATTGCAGGAACACAGCATCACACCTGGCTAATTTTTTTTGTATTTTTAATAGAGACGGGGTTTCACCATGTTGACCAGGCTGGTCTCAAACTCCTGGCCTCAAGTGATCGATCTGCCTCCGCTCCCAAAGTGCTGGGATTACAGGTGTGAGCCACCGCGCCTGACAGTTATTTACATTTTGAAGGGTACAGGGCAGTCATGTTGTGAAACAGCCCTCTGTCTGTTGGTAGAAAGCCTGTTGGTAGGACACCACAGAAATGAGGCAGCCTCCTGTCAGGTGGCACCTTCTGTCTGTTTGTCCAACGTTGGTGACATTAGCTTTGATCTCTTGATTAAGTTGGGGTTGCCAGGTTCCTTGCCTGTAAAGCTTTTAGTTATTTCCTTTGTAATTAATAAGTAATTGGGGGGAGATACTTAGAAGTCATGTAAGTATTCTATGTTCTCATCGAATTGTGACCCTCGTAGTTTTAGCATCCACTGATGATGCTTGTCTGAGTCTGTTACTGTTATGATTGCCAAATGGGGATTTTTCTAATTTTTTTTTAAATTTATTGCTTACAGGCCAGGCATGGTGGCTCACGCCTATAATCCTAGCACTTTGGGAGGCTGAGGCAGGCAGATCACTTGAGGCCAGGAGTTCAAGACCAGCCTGGCCAACATGGTGAAACCCCATCGCTACTGAAAATACAAAAATTAGCCAGGGTGGCGGTGCACGCCTTTAGTCCCAGCTCCTCAGGAGGCTGAGGCATGAGAATCACTCGAACACAGGAGGCAGAGGTTGCAGTGAGCCAAGATCACACCACTGCGCTCCATCCTGGGTGATAGAGTGAGACTCTGTCTCAAAAAATAATAATAATTCATTGCTTAGGGAGAATGCTCTCCCTGCTTACTCCCTTTGCCCTTCCCTTCCCTTCCCTTCTGTATTAGTCTGTCCTTGCAATGCTATCACATCCTGAGAGTAGGTAATTTATAAAGACGTTGGCTCGTAGTTCTGCAGGCTGTACTGGAAGCACGGTACATCTTCTTCTCTGCCAGCACGTCACAGGGCCAGAGCAGGATTAAGAGAAAGAGGGGGGAGCTGCTACACAAGTTTAAACAACCAGATCTCACTATCGAAAGGACAGTACAAGGGGATGCTGCTAAATTGTTTATGAGAAATCCGCTCCCAGGTCACCCAGTCACCTCCCACCAGGCCCCACCCCTGACGTTGGGGATTACAATTCAACATGAGAGTTGCTGGGGACACAGGTGCAAACCATATCACCCTCCTTCTTCCTTTCTTAACCTCAGTAGGGACTCATGGATTCTTATTTTATTCAGTAATCTGTCATAATCATTATTATTTCAGTGCCCGATTTTTCTTGGTTTCCCCCCCTGGGAGTCCCTACAAGACAGCTCCTCCCCCTCCCCTCCCCATTTCCCAAACAAGGTTTCACGAATATAGAAAAGTTGAATTGCACGTGAATTATAACCTAAATGTTATAATTGTTTGCATTTTGTGTTATTTTCTTTATCCCCTATCCACTGTCCATCTGTCAGAGGTGTGTAAACCACAGCAACCCCATCTTGAATAGGAGCTGGGTAAAATGAGGCTGAGACCTACTGGGCTGCATTCCCAGGAGGTTAAGGCACTCAGTCACAGGATGAGACAGGAGGTCGGCACAAGAAGCGGGTCATAAAGACCTTGCTGATAAAACAGGTTTCCGTAAAGAAGCTGGCTGAATCCCACCAAAACCAAGATGGTGACATCCCACCAGAACCAAGATGGCGACGAGAGCGTCCTCTGTTCGTTCTCATTACTACATTCCCGCCAGCGCCATGATCGTTCACAAATGCCATGGCAACATCAGGAAGTTACCCCATATGGTCTAAAAAGGGGAGGGTTGTGCCGGCCGCGGTGGCTTACGCCTGTAATCTCAGCACTTTGGGAGGTGGAGGCAGGTGGATCACCTGAGATCAGGAATTCGAGACTAGCCTGGCCAACATGGTGCAACCCCATCTCTACTAAAAATACAAAAAAAAATTAGCCAGGTGTGGTGGCACATGCCTGTAGTCGCAGCTACTCAGGAAGCTGAAGCAGGTGAATCACTTGAACCTGGAAGGTGGAGGTTGCAGTGAGAGATGACGCCCCTGCACTCCAGCCTGGGCAACAAGAGCGAAACTCAGTCTCAAACACAAAGGGGAGGCATGAATAATCCACCCCTAGTTTAGCATATAATCAAGAAATAACCATAGTAATGGGCAACCAGTAGCCCTTAGGGCTGCTCTGTCTGGAGTAGCCATTCTTTATTCCTTTCCTTTCTTAATAAACTTGCTTTTGCTTTGCACCATGGACTTGCCCTGAATTCTTTCTTGTGGGAGATCCAAGAAGCCTCTCTTGGGGTCTGGATCCAGACCACTTTCCTGTAACACATCCATCTATGTTATTTTTGATGCTTTTCAGAGTGAGTTGTAGACATCAGAATGCCTTACACCCAAATGGATTATCACACACGTCATGAACTAAAGCTCAAAATTTGCTTACAATTCTCCCTGCTCTTAGTCTCCTTCCCTTTCTTCCTTCCTCTGATGTAAAATTTACATAAAAAGAAATGTGTACATCTCAGCTGGGAGCAGTGGCTCACACCTATAATCCCAGCATTTTGGGAGTCTGAGGAGGGCAGGTTACTTGAGGCTGGGAGTTTCAGACTAGCCTAGGCAACATAGGGAGACTCTGTCGCTACAAAAATTTTTTAAAAATTAGCTGGGCATGGTGATGCATGCCTATAGTCCCAGCTACATGGAGGCTGGGGTGGGAGGATCGCTTGAGCCTGGGAGGTTGACATTACAGTGAGCCATGATTATGCCACTGCATTCCAGCCTGGGCAACAGAATGAGACCCTGTCTCAAAAAAATAATCAAATTAGTGTCTAGTGGTTTCTCCTTGTGGCTTTAATTTGCATTTCCCTGTTGATGAATGATGTTGAGCACTTTTTTCTTTTTTTTTTTGAGATGGAGTTTTGCTTTTGTTGCCCAGGCTGGAGTGCAATGGCGCCATCTCAGCTCACTGCAACCTCTGCAATTCTCGTGCCTCAGCCTCCTGAGTAGCTGGGATTACAGGCCTGCATCACCATGTCTGGCTAATTTTTTTTTGTATTATTAGTAGAGATAGGGTTTCTCCATGTTGGTCAGGCTGGTCTTGAACTCCTGACCTCAGGTGACCTGCCCACCTAGGCCTCCGAAAGTGCTGGGATTATAGGTGTGAGCCACCGTGCCTGGCCAAGCACTTCTTCATGTGCGTTATTTGTTCATGTAGCTTCCTTTGAGACAGGTCACATCAATTTTTTTTTTTACCCATTTATTAAATTGTCTTTTATTGAGTTGTAGACACTCTTTATATATTCTGGAATAGAATATTTTCTTCCATTTTGATTTTTATACCTTTTTTTTTTTTTTTTTGAGTTGAAGTCTTGTTCTGTCGCTCAAACTGAAGTGCAGTGGGATGATCGTGGCTCACTGCAGCCTCAAACTCCTGGGCTCAAGCAATCCTCCTGCCTTAGCCTCCCAAGTAGCTGGGACTCCAGGTACATGCCACCATGCCCAGATAATTTTTTTTTTTAGAGGCGGGGTCTCCCGTTGTTGCCCAGGCTGGTCTGGAATGCCTGAGCTTAAACAATCCTCCTACCTCAACTTCCCAAAGTACTGGGATTACAGGTATGAGCCACTGCACCCAGCCTGGCCTGATATTTTTATGCCATTTAGGTTTTTTTTTTCTTATTGCAGTAGCTAAGAAATAACAGTATATGATGTTGAATAAATATGCTAAGAGCAAAAACTCTTACCTTGTTCTCAATCTTACAAAGAAAATGTTCAAAATTTCCACGAATAATTTTAATGTTTGCTATTGGTTTTGCAGAGTTTTTTTTGTTTTTTAGAGACAGAGTCTTGCCCTGTCTCCCAGACTGGAGTACAGTGGTACAATCTCTGCTCACTGCAACCTGCAACCTCCGCCTCTCAGTTTCAAGCGATTCTCCTGCTTTAGCCTCCCAAGTAGCTGGGATTACAGGCATGCGCCATCACACCTGGCTAATTTTTATATTCTTAGTAGAGACAGGGTTTCACCATGTTGGCCAGGCTGGTCTCAAACTCCTGACCTCAAGTGATCTGCCTGCCTCAGCTTCCCAAAGTGCTGGGATTACAGGCATGAGCCACCGGGCCTGGCCAGTTTTTATTCTTAAGAATGGGTGTTGAATGTAGTCAAATGCCTTTTCTGAATCTAGTACATATTCATAGGGTTTTTCACTTTAATTTTGTTAATAGAGTGAATTAAATTGGTCTTCAGTGTGAAACCAACCTTGCTTTAGTGGGATTCCCTGCATTTTTTCATGTATTTTTCTTTCCTTCTATATGTAATTGAATTTGGTTTTCTAATACTTTGTTAAGAAAGTTGGTGTCTGTTCATAGCACTATTGGGTTGTAATTTTCCGTTTTTGCAAAGCTCTTGTCAGGTTTGGTATGAGGTTTATGCCAATTTCATAAACCAAGTCGAGTATTCTCTTTTCTTTTCTGAACGACTTTGTATGAGATTGGTGGTGATGTTCCCTAAACGTCTGATCGACTTTACCAGCGAAGACATCTGGAGCGTTCTTTGTGGGAGTTTTTTGGAAAATGTATAGAGGTATATAAATATATAGCTCTATATTTATATAGAGCTATTCAGATTTTCTGAATTATTTTGTGAATTAGCTCCCTTGATTTTCAGAGTATCCTGGGAGGGAGCTGGTGTACTTTGATGGATTTCACAAATGTGCCATTTCTGACATGAGTTACAAGTGCGACATCGTGAATCTAGCAACTTCCTACCCCCAAATTCTTTTCCCTCCTCTCCAAAGCAGCTCATTTCCCTGAGCCGCCCCTGCTCTGTTCTTCTCTACCATCCTCTGCAGGCACCCTCAGGGTCATTGCTGACTCAGCTGAGCTGGGCTTCCTCCTGCGGGACAAGCATGAGAAGGCAGGGAACGACACCAGCGTGCGCAGCGTGACCTGTGTCCTCGTCCAGAACAGCAGCCAGGCCTTGCCTGGAGAGCTCCATCTGAAGGGCCGGCTGCAGGTCCAGACGAGGAACCTGAGGGCCCAGGCCAGCATCCAGGCCCACGCGGCCAGCCTGGCTCTGGGTGGCGCCTGCTCCTGGGGCCCCGGGCACAGCCAGCTTGCGGGTGGCCTGACACACAATATCAGCATGCTGAGTGATGCAGGTAGTATGAGTGGTCCAGGCAGAACAGCTTCTTCCTCCAACACTTTTAAGTCCTGGAGCCAAGGCAGGGGGGATAAATGAGCCTCCAACCCCCAGATTCACATTCCAGCTTCATTTCTTTCCCCTGCTGGCTTCCCTGGCACACCTGCGTCTCCTTCCCCGGGCCGTGATTCAGCCAGAACATGCAGGTTCTGGACACCAGTTGTTACCGTATTGACGTGCTTCAAATCAGATGGTGACAGCCCCTGCCACCAGCCCGCTCCAGGCCTCCCACCCCCTATTCCCTGGGACAGCTCGTGCAGCGTGGACACCTGGCCTAGCCAGGACCCCAAGGATGCCCTCTGGGACCAGAGCTATGAAATAATCCCAACAGCCCCTGCTCAAGCTTCTCAGATGTTCCCTCCAGGCCTGGAGGGGCCCCCAGGTGCAGCAGCAAGGGAGGACACATGATCAGATCCCTGTTTCCCTCTGAGATTTGGGCCCTTTCCTCGGGGAGCTGGAAATCCTAAGGGGACATGGGTCTTAACACCGACTGCGTGTGGCAATTGTGCTGTGAGGTTGGGTCATGTGAAATCGCCATTTCTGTGAAATGTTGACAGTTTCAGATAGCTTAACCTGGTATATTGGGGGCAGTAGGACCTGGAGCTGTGGGGCTCAGGGGATTCTCTAGAGAGCAGGTGTGCTGGCCAGGCTCCTGTCATGTTCCCATCCTGACTAAATGCAGTGGACTGGGCTGAGTGGTCTCTGGGGCTCTGCCCACTCCTGCCCACTGGCCTCTTCCCCCAGGACTCCCCTCCAATGCAGGGATGCTCCTGTTTCTCACCCACGTGGCTTCCAACTGCTCAGCACGCCTGGCACTGCGGAACGTGGGGGGTCAGCTAGACGCTGCCCTTGGCCTGGAGGACCTGACCCCCGAGTCCCCGGGCCTCCAGCTCCATGCCAGCCTCCGTCACACCCACACCATGCCCAGCCTCAAGCACTGGGGCCTCCCCTTCTCCTTAGACAGCCATGGGCACTTCCAGGTGAGTGAAGAGGGGGCTGCACCTGGGCCCTCTCGGGGGACAGTGGGTCCCAGGGACACCCAACAGCTTTGCTTCTGCCCAGAGTGTGGGACGCAGTCTGGCGGCCGGGCTGACTGTGAACATGGATGGCGAGCAGCTCCGCGCAGCCTTGGAGAGGAAGGCAGAGGGTGGCCGCCAGGGGCTGGTGCTGGGGCTGCACCACGGCCTCTCAGGGCTGCAGGGCACCCTGCCCTCCCAGCTGGAGGTGAGTGGGTTGGGTGCCCACGTGGGCCAGGTGCAGCCTGTACAAGGCCCTGCCTGGTAGAATGAAGATGGTGGAGGGCCTGGTCCCTCAGTTCCTCCCCGGGGCCCCTACCCTGGAGAAGCCCCACACCCGCAGCTGTCTTCTTCATTGTTCTCAGAAATGAAAAGCAGGAAACCACCTCGGTGCCTGTCCCTGAGGGTGGCTAAACCGTCCATGGTGGGAGAGGGAATGTGAGTGAGCAGCGCTCCTGGCCTGAAGCCAGGCTGCACCATCACTGACTGTGTGACCACACGCAAGGTGCTTCCTCTTTCCCTGACTTGTGTGACTCAGTTTCCTCATCTGCCACCTCCCCCCATGGTTACTCTGTGGTTCAGTTAGCACCGTGCCTGGCGTGGAGGCCCCGCATGCTGGGAGCTCCGTTTACCTTCATTGATGATGATGCTGTGGCTTCGCCCTCAAGTCTCTGTGCAAACCTCTCTTTGGGGTTATTTGCCCACGGTGGCTTCTCCAAAGGGCGGCGGGGTCAAGTGGGATCTTGGCACCCACGACAGTTCACTCTGGGGTCAGGGAAGAAGCCAGCCCCTTCCCACCCACTGGTCTCTGTAGGTCAACTGCAGTGGAGACGCCTCGCCCACCCAGCTGTTAGGACGGTGCCGAGGGGACATCGCTGGGCAGCCTCTTGAGGTATGGGGTCTCTGTCCTGGGCTGGATGGTTGTGGTACATGGTGGGCCTCTCCAGGGGGGCTGGCACAGCCTGTTCACAGGGGCTGCCTGTGGTGTGGCCCGGGGCTGAGGTCGCTGCCAGGAGATACTCACATGGTCCCACTCCTTCAAGACCCCCCACATCCCTGGTGACATGCACCTGGACTCCCAGTTCCCAGGGGCATCAGCTCAACCTGACGGTCATCGAGTGGTCCCATCTGCAAACACAGGTAGACATCAACCAGGACCCAAGGGTTGCAAGCCCACCTCTGTCATGGGCAGCTGGGTCAGTGGGCAGCTGGACTGGTGGTCAGCATGTCCTGGCATCGTGAGACAAGTGGAGCGTGGAACTCAGGGCTGGGGTGCAGCTCAGCTCAGGTGGCTTCAAGCTCTCTCTGCCGAGGGTGCAGGCAGGAAGCACAGTGCCTTTCTCCTTGTCCTGTCTGCCGCCCACCACTGCCACCTAAGCGTCACGGGCTCAGGCATTTCTGTTTTGTGCAGGGTAGTATCCCCAGGTTTAAGACGGGGCCTGGCATGTAGCAGGTGCTCAGTCAACATTGTTGACCCATGAGTAGCCGTTGCTGCCTCATAAAACAGGTGACATAAAACAGTGAGGGGCCTCACCACCTGCTGCGTGCTCAGGCAATGATCGCAGCTGCTGCCGCTGTTGCTGCTGTTTCTTTTCTTTTCCTTTCCTTTTTTCCTTTCCTTTCCGTTCCGTTCCGTTCCATTCCATCCTTTTCTGAGACGGAGTCTTGCTCAGTTGCCCAGGCTTGAGTGTAGCGGCATGACCTCAGCTCACTGCAACCTCTGCCAACCAGGTTCAATTGTCTCCTGCCTCAGCCTGCCAGGTAGGTGGGATTACAGGTGCCCGCCACCACGCCCAGCTAAATTTTTGTATTTTTAGTATAGACAGGGTTTCACCATGTTGGCCAGGCTTGTCTTGAACTCCTGACCTCAAGTGATCGGGCTGTTTCGGCCTCCCAAAGTGCTGGGATTACAGGCGTCGGCCATGTACCCAGCCTGTTCCCGCTGTTTCAATGATAAACCTGTATGTGTTGGGTACAGGGGTTGCAAACTCGAAGACTTTGGGGGCAGGTGGAGAACTGAAATGTGTCACTGGGCTGTGTGGGGGACTACAGAGTGTGTGCCACATCTCAAACCCTCCACATCATATGCATCTTTTCACATTTCTTGTTGTAGTAAAATATGTGTAATAATGTAAAACCATTTTAAAATATACAACTCGGGGATGCTACGTTCGTTCACACTATTCTACAATCATCGGTGCTTGCAAGTTCCAGAACTTTTCAACACCCCAGTGGAAACCCCATACCCATCAGCTGTCCCTCCAATCCCCTCCTCCCTGGTCCCCAACAACCACGAATCTGCCTTCCGTCCCTATGCATTTGTCTGTTCTGGAAATTTCATACAAACAGAATTATACAAGATGTCGTATATCCCAACACTTTGGGAGGCCGAGGTGGGCGGATCACTTGAGGTCAGGAGTTCGAGACCAGCCTGGCCAACATGGTGAAACCCTGTCTCTACTAAAAATACAAAAAATTAGCTGGGCATGGTGGCGCATGCCTGTAATCCCAGCTACTTGGGAGGCGGAGGCAGGAGAATCGTTTGAACCCAGGAGGCGAAGGTTGCAGTAAGCCAAGATTGTGCCATTGCACTCCGGCCTGGGTGGCAGAGCAAGACTCAGTCTCAAAAAAAAAAAACAACACAAAAAATACCAGCGTGAATGACCACATAAAACTTATCAGCTCAAGGGCCACCAGTTTGCAACCCCTGGTCTAGGGTTGACTGGACCCTGGGAATGCCTACTCCTGGGGGGAAAGTCCAGGGAGCCAGCTGTGTGGTGACGAGGGCTCAGGCCTCAGTTTCCCCAGCTCTGCCCACTGCGGCTGGGGTCAGGGAAGCGCTCTGTGGATAGTGACAGAGAGCTCAGCCCTAGCCTCTCTGCTGTCACACTGAGTGTCTGGATCTGCCCTGAGCCTGAGTGCCTGGGGCCCGTCTGACCTTGGCGCCATCAAGGTCAGCAGTGACACCAGGAGAGGCCTAGCAGGCAGGCCTGGGTGTGGCCCAGTGTGGATGGGGACAGTTTGGCAGAGCTGGCCAGCAGTACAGAGCCCCCTGAAACTCAGGACAAGTCCAGCCTTGGGTCCTGTGCTGTCATCCCAGAGGGTGGGTGGCATATGATCAGAGCCTAGCAGACCTGGACCTCCTGTGGGGTCCCACGGCAGAGGCGGCCGTCTTCTGCCTAGAGTGGGGCTTCCCGCACACCCAGTACACAGGCATAACCGGGGAGGGCGTTAAAATGCAGGTTTGATTCAGCAGGTCTGGGGTGGGGCCTGAGACGTTGCATTTCTCAGCCCGGGTGATGCAGTCACGGCTGGGCCGCTGCTCATTCTTTGGGTTGTAGGGGACCAGGGTGTCCTCTCCCCCTCTCTCATTCCTGCTCCTTTATGCCTGGGTAGCTCCTTCAATAATGGTGGTAGAGGTGGTGGAGACTTCACTGAAAGTTTGTTTTGTTTTGTTTTGTTTTTTGAGACGGAGTTTCACCCTTTCGCCCAGGCTGGAGTACAGTAGCCTGATCTCAGCTCACTGCAACCTCCGCCCCCTGGGTTCAAGAGATTCCCCCGCCTCAGCCTCCTGAGTAACTGGGATTATAGACACCCACTACCATGCTTGGCTAATTTTTGTATGTTTAGTAGAGATGGGGTTTTGCCACGTTGGCCAGGATGGTCTCAAACTCCTGACCTCAAGTGATCTGTCCGCCTTTGCCTCCCAAAGTGCCGGGATTACAGGCATGAGCCACTGTGCCTGGCCTCACTGGAGGTTTTACTGAGACAGTTGTGGGGTGGCGTGGGAGGGAATTACATCTCACAGCAGCCTCACTGGAGGTTTTATTGAGACAGTTGTGGGGTGGTGTGGGAGGGAATTACATCTCACAGCAGAGTTTGAGAAACTTTTCCCATCAAGGGCCAGATAGTAAATGTCTTAGGCTCTGTGGCCCTGCAGTCTCTGCCACAACGCCTCCATCCTGCTGCTATTGTGTTGTGAAAGCAGCCACGGGAATGGGACGTGAACATGTTACCGGAACGGGATCTCGATCCAGACCCCAAGGGAGGGTTCTTGGATCTTGTGCAAGAAAGAATTCAGGGCTGCTGGTTGCCCATTTTTATGGCTATTTCTTGATGATATGGTAAACAAGGGGTGACTTATTCACGCCTCCCCTTTTTAGACAATATAGGGCGACTTCCAGACGTTGCCATGACATCTGTAAACTGTCATGGTGCTGGTGGGAGTGTAGCAGTGAGGACGACCAGAGGTCACTCTTGTCACCGTCTTGGTTTGGTGGGATTTAGCTGGCTTCTTTACTGCAACCTGTTTTATCAGCAAGGTCTTTATGACCTGTATCCTGTGCTGACCTCCTATGTCGTCTTGTGTCTTAGGATGCCTAACCTCCTGGGAATGCAGCCCAGTAGGTCTCAGCCTCATTTTACCCAGCCCCTATTCAAGATGGAGTTGCTCTGGTTCAAATGCCTCTGACAAACAGGCAGGGCTGTGTTCCAATAACTTTATTGACAACAACAGATGTATGCTGTGGTTTGCAACCTGTTTCGCACCAGCCAGGACATCTTGGTCTTCCCAAAGTCTTTCTCCAGCCGTCCTCCCCGGGCTCACTATCCCCTGCCTGTCCCGCTTCCTGATTGCTTTCTCTGTGTTTTCTCTGCGGTCTCCTGGGTGCACGTGTAATTAGCTGCAGTAACCACGTTGGTCATCAAACCTGCTCCTTCAAGAGGGTTTGAGTTCCTCCCACCGCAGCAACGTGGATGGCACTGATAACCCCAGGGTTTGTGGGAGCCAGTGCCAGCTTGACCCAGGCTGGCTCTCTCTGCACAGGGCGGTCCGGTATCTCCTTGGTGTCATTCCAGGTCTCTGTGGACATTCACAATGGCAGCTCCGGCTTCGAGCATTCTGGACGCATCCTGATGGGGCCCACATTCCTCAACTACTCTGTGAGCTGCTGTTACCATGATGGGCACCTGGAGCTCTCCGGCCGGAGCTGGCACAACAGTGAGGCTTTGTTGTGGGCGGGGTTCCCAGGCGAGGCCTGCCTCAGCGCTGAGCTGCAGATACACGGTAAGGCACTCAGCGCACAGCCCCGGGACTGGCGAGCTGGCTTCCTCCATGCCTGGGCCAGCCCAGCAGCCTCAGGCCTGGACCCAGGTGGCATACCCATCAAGCCCAGTGTGGCTCTGGGCTCCAGGACAACCAGGACAGCCTTGCCTGTCAATGACCTAACTCCCGAGGCAGGTGGATTAGTTTTCTAGGACTTCCACAACAAAGTCCCACACACTGGATGGCTTAAAACAGAAATCTTAGCTAGGTGTGGTGGCGCACGTGTATGGTCCTAGCTACTCGGGAGGCTGAGGCAGGGGATCGCTTGAGACAGAAGGTTGAGGCTGCAATGAGCTATGATTGCAACACTGCCCTCCAGCCTGGGTGACAGAATGAAACCCTGTCTCAAAATAAAAACAAAAACAATCAACAGTGGATTGAGGGCCTGTCTGACTTGAATATGACCTTATTTTTACTTAATTACGTCTGTAAAGACCTTATTTTTAAATAAAGTCATATTCAAAGGACAGAGGGTGAGGGGGTTGGGACTTCAATATCTCTTTTGGGGGACACGGTTCAACCCATTATGGTGGGAAGATAAAAGCAACAAGAGGAGCCAGCACTGGCTGAGCACTTACTGCATACATGCCAGGCAAGCTGTGTACACACGAGAGCTCAATACAGTACAGCCGTCCCGATCACACAGGGGGAAAGTCAAAGCTCTTAGAGGGGCCTATGAGCCATCAGAATCCACACCCTTCCCCCATCTGACCTCCTCTCCCAGCCCCCAGCCCTACTCGTTCCACTCCTTGCTATTCTTCAACACGCCAGGCTTGCTGCGGCCCCAGGACCTTGGCACGGGCTGATCCTGCTGCCTGGAATGTGTCTCTCCCACACGCCTGCCTGGCTCCCTCACCTCCCTTAGGTATTTTTCCATTGGCATCTCAGGGAGGCCTCTCTTTTCCACCTCCCCATCTCTTCCCATCCCCTCCCATCTCTCTCCCCAGCTCTGTCATTTGAACACACTGTGTAGCATACAAATACCTTTGTTTCTCATTCTTTCTATGCTAGAATCACCAGAATGTGTGCTCCGTGAGGGCAGGGAGGATTTTTGTCTGCTTCGCCGTAGGGTACATAGTAGGTATTGAATGGGTGCGTAAACAAACCTATGAGGTAGGGTTAGGAACACCATTCCCATTCTGCAGATGAGGAATGGAGGCTCAGAGAGGTTGAGTCACCTGGTCCAGGCCACACAGCTGGTAATGACGGAGTGAGGATTGAACCCAGAGCCATCCTCTGACCCCCATATAGATTATGGAGACTTGGCTCTTGACCATTCAGGACCCCGGGAACTCCCCAGTCCCCTAGGGGAGTCCTTCTGTTGGCCTCAAATTTTTTTATTTTGGGGGCCGGGTGCAATGGCTCATGCCTGTAATCCTAGCACTTTGGGAGGCCTAGGCGGGTGGATCATTTGAGGTCAGGAGTTCGAGACTAGCCTGGCCAACATGGTGAAAGCCTGTCTCTACAAAAAAAATTAGCTGAGCATGGTGGTGCATGCCTGTAGTCCCAGCTATTCAGGAGCCTGAGGCACAAGAATCACTTGAACCCGGGAGGCAGAGGTTGCAGTGAGCCGAGATCACACCACTGCACTCCAGCCTGGGTGACAGAGTGAAACTCTGTCTCAAAAAAATAAACAACACTTTGGGAGGCCAAGGCAGGCGGATCAGGAGGTCAGGAGATCGAGACCATCCTGGCTAACATGGTGAAACCCCGTCTCTACTAAAAATACAAAAAATTAGCCGGGCGTGGTGGCACACGCCTGTAGTCCCAGCTACTCAGGAGGCTGAGGCAGGAGAATGACGTGAACCTGGAAGGCAGAGCTTGCAGTGAGTGGAGATCGCGCCACTGCATTCCAGCGTGTGTGACAGAGTGAGACTCCGTCACAAAAAAAAAAAAAAAAAAAAAAAAACCACTTTATTTTTGGCCCTCAGCCTCCTGAGGGGTGAACAGAGGACAGGATCACATGGGGAAATTGTCCCCAGTCTGAGTTGACCTCAGGGTTTGTTAGGGACATGACAGCCGAGTGAGGGGAGGCCATTCTGGATGACCACCTCCACGCCGCTCTAGTTCTGGACCCAGGATGCCTGATATGGCTGCCCCCAGCCAAGAGTGACCTCTCCCTTCTCCCACTGCTGTCCACAGTCTGCTGTCCCCACCTCCCGGGGACGCTCTCTGCCTGTCGTTAACATTCTTGGTGTGTCTGACAGCCGGGTGCTCCCAGGTGTGGGGATTGTGTCCCCTGTCTCCTCGTGCCCTGCACATAGTAGGTACATGTGGTTGAATGTTGAACGAGGAAGGAAGGAAGCATTTCCTGAGGCCTCCTGCATGTCCCACAAGTGGTCCTCTCCCGTGTGTTACCCCATTCACTCTGGACGCTGTCCCTTGAGGCGGGCGGGCTGTGCCTACCTCATAGATAAGGAAGTCGAGGCTCAGAGCTGCAGAGCTCGTCCACCCTGCTGGCCAGATGGGAGGTGCTGGAGCCTGGCTGAGTGTCACCTGGGCCTGAGCCATGAGCTGCACCCCACGGGAACCTGGCATCTGACATAGAGTCGGCGCCATCTGTTTGCTCTAGGGCTCCCGGACCCGATGAGTTTCTCTGTATAGCAAAGGGAGTTGAAGTCAAAGAAGAAACTCCTAACTGTGAGCCAAAATCTCCTGTTCTGCAGGGGGTGATGGGAAGGACGGGACCCTCCAGCCAGGGCCAGGTGGCTGCAGGTAGATGTCAGTGGCCGCAGTGGCCATTTGTGGAGAGCAGACCTCATGCTGATTCCTCGGCAGGCTACCCCTCCATAATCCTCAGGAATCCCTGCAGAGAAGCCTTTCATCCCGCAGTCATTCAGAAAGCACTCACTGCACCCCCGCTGTGTGTCAGGAGCTGTCCTAAGGGAAATCCTGCCCCCAGGCACTGACCTTCTGGTGGGGTGAGAGTTTCAGGAGCAGGAACCTAGTAAGTAAGTGAGCGAGATCATTTCAGGTTGTGCTGGAAACCACACTCCAGGGAGATGGGATGGAGGATGTCTGGCAGCAAAGGATTGGGAGGGACTTCAGATGGGCAGTCAAGGGAGGCTTCTTGGAGGAGGTGTCATTTCAGCAACTTCAACTTCAATGACAGAAGGAGCCACCCAGGCCTAGATCCTTAGGGACAAATTATGACAGATGATGTCAAGGAGGCTCAAAGGGGTTGACCCCACCCAGCACCCACGCTGTGGCAGCCTTGCCCTTTCCTGCTGGTGCTGTGTTTGAGGGCCACAGGGCATGTCCTCTCCTGTAG
Source organism: Pongo pygmaeus (assembly GCF_028885625.2). Taxonomy (NCBI): domain Eukaryota; kingdom Metazoa; phylum Chordata; class Mammalia; order Primates; family Hominidae; genus Pongo; species Pongo pygmaeus. The sequence goes on from NC_072391.2 coordinate 17,402,205, forward strand.
TCTGGTGTGTTCCTGGGCTGGGAAGGGAGGTGGACCTGTCTTCAGTAGCCCATGCCATTCTCTGTCTCTAGAGACCCAGACCCAGGCCAGGCTGGCCCTCCATGGTGGGGACAGTGGAGTCAGCGTGGACCTGGCAGCCCTGGTGGCTCGGCCACGGCGTGGCCCACTGCAGCTGGTGGCCAATGCCAGCCATGCGGTGCCTGCTCTCCAGAGGCTGGGCCTGCCCTTCACCAGCCAGGTAAGGAGTGGATGGGGCAGGACCTCCCTCCAAATTCTGTCCCCTCTGTCCAATTCCTGGTGTGCAGAGGACCCGCTGTGTGCAGGGTGGGTGGGGAGGACCAGGCCTTGGGTCTCCCCAGTACTTGACAATTTACAAAGACTTCATTCATAATCGCTATAACCAGGTCTGCTGAGCAGTCTTTGCATTTCCAATCACACGGCTGGTGTGGAGGGGTGCCCTGGAGCCTTGTCTGGCTCCTGCCCTGCATCCTTCTGCCCTGCGGTCTTGGGTCAGAATTAAAGCTCCTGCTTGTCAAGCACCTGTACCATGCACAGCCCCCTTCAGAGGGTTTATGGGAGTTCGTTAGTCTCATCCTCCTCACACCCCAGAGAGAGGCAGGATGGCACCGTCCTTACCAAGGCCCTCTCCGGTGTTCAGATCCCAGCTCTGCTGCTTGCCAGCTGTGTGGCCTTGGGCAAATTCCTTCACCTGTCTGTGGCCTCATCTCCTCATCTGCAAAACGGGGATGATATTACCTATAATACGCAGGTTGTGAGGATCGAGTGAGTTCATTCCATTAATGCCTGAGTAGATGCTTAAGCACCTGCTGTGATGAAGGCGAAGATGAAGATGCTGATGGCGTGACAATGATTATTATCATCGTCCATCATCATCATCTCTGGGTCACACGTGAGAGTGTGGGTGACTCGCCCAAGGTCACCTAGCAAGTTAGCAGCAAAATAGGGACTCAGACTTGGCACCCAGGCCCTTCCTCACGGTGTCCTCCTGCCTCGGTGAAGAGGAACCCACATGGGGTCATGCCCTGATCACTGTCACTTGGCATGAACTCGTCCTGCTTGGCTGGGCCCTCTTTCTCCAAGAGCCACAGAGCATATTCCAGAGCCAGGCGCCAGTGCTTCTTTCGCACCCTCCTGTTTCAGGTTACCCAGCAACCCCTGCCCTAGTCCACTCTGCTGTGGGAGGAGGGAGCAGCTCCCCGGGGGTCAGGGGGCCAGGATGTCACCGCTCCTGCAAAGGATCTCAGCCCTGTACCCCACAACTGAGTAGACTGGATACCCCGTGCCCTTGACTTCATCTAAACCCTTTGCTGGCCTCGAGGTCAGGTGACAGGGAGCCCTCCCGGGAGCACAATCTTTGCTGACGTCTGGGCTGCAGCTGTCCTTTGGGGTCCCTCGGTGGGTACCGCCAACCTGAGCTGCAATAGGGGCTGACCCCGGCCCTGCATCCTCAGCACCTGGGAGAGTGTTGGATGAGCCAGGCCATGCTGGGCTTGGGGACAGGGATGTGCTGGGCTGTAGAGTTTGGCTGGGGTCCCCACCTGGCCTGTGAGGCTCCTCAGGCTGTCTACACCCGCACATCTCACAGCCTGCTCCCTCCTCAGCTCGTGTTCCAAGGACTCTGGGAGGCAGAAGAGATGAGCTCCTCACTGCAGCTGACCTGTGATTCTCAGGCCACCTTGGTCTTTGACGTCCGTGGCCAGAACCAGGCAGTCAGGTGAGGGGGTTCCCCAGGAGGAGAGGAGTCAGGGGGAGGAACCGTTGACTGGGCACCTACTGTGCACCATCGCTGGACACAGCACCTCTCAATCCTCTGCTCAGCACTGCTGCATAAATACGGGCGGGGAGGCTCAGAGAGGCCACGCGACTTTTCCAGCGTCACACAGCTATAAAAATCCCTCAGCCTCTCCAGGCAGGGCACTGATGAGTTCTCAGTCTCAGAAACTAAGTGCATCCCAGGCCCCAAACACTTATTAGTAACTATTACTGCCCTTAGGGCTGGGGGCCTGATGAGGTGCTTGGTGCTCTTACGTGTGTACTAAGTCAGTGGCCACCAGCCAGGCTCTAGCGCTCAGGTCTCAGCAGTGAGGGAGGGGGTGAGTAAGCCACTTGTTGAAGGGGTAGACCAGTGGTTGTCACCTAGGGGTGAGTTTCCCCCCAGGGACTTTCAGCAAAGTCTGGGGAATTTCTGGTTGCTACACTGGGGAGGGGGACACTGAGATCAGTGTATAGAGGCCACGGATGCTGCTAAGCATCTTACAGTGCCCAGGACACACCCACGACTGTGAAGTCCATGAGCCACGATGTCAAGGCTGAGACATGGAGGTGGAGAGGAACCTGACAGGAGGGTGTGGCACCCTGGAGTTAGCAACAGGGGAGACAGGCCTGGCACAGCGGCTCCCACCTGTAATCCCAGTGCTTTGGGAGGTCGAGGTGGGCGGATTGCTTAAGCCCAGAAGCTTGAGGCCAACCTGGGCAACATAGTGAGATCCCCATTGCTACAAAAAATCTTAAAAATGAGCCTGGTATGGTGACGCACGCTTGTAGTCCCAACTGCTTAGGAGGCTGAGGCAGGAGGATCACTTGGGTCTGGGAGATCGAGGCTGCAGTGAGCAGAGATGGCACCACTGCACTCCAGCCTGGGTGACGGAGAAAGACCCTGTCTCTAGTGAAGAAGGAAAAAAAAAAAAGAGAGAAAAACGTGGAGACTCTAACCACCCTGGCCTGGAGGAGTGAGGGGAGGGGTGCTATGTGAGGAGGATCCCTGGGAGGGAGTCAGGGGGTTAAAATTCTGCTGTCCAGGCCCTGCTGCGGCTCCCATGGGACCAACCCAAGAAAACTCATTGATGGACTCATGGAAGGCTTGAAGCCCAGAGGCATGTTTAACCCTTGATACCAATGGGGAAACTGAGGCTCAGAGAGGGGAAACTGAGGCTCAGAGAGGGGCAACCAAGAAGCTTGCCCCTGGTGCCAGAGCTAGGCAGAGGCCAAGCCTGGACTCAAATCCAGGTAACTTGGCTCCAGAGTACAGCCCTAACCAGGGCACCGTATGGCCCTTGGGCCTCAGGGTGTGTGAATAGGCCTGCGGTGGGCCACTGATGTGATCCTGGCTCTCTGACTCTCTCTCGGGGAAGTCACCTTGGTCTCGACCTGGCCCTGGGGGCACTGGACAAGGTGCTGTCTCGCCAGCTTCAGGCCTTCTCTTTCCTTCCTTGTAGCAAAGAGCTGCTGTTCTCAGGCCGGCATCGCCTCCCCTCCCTCCTGGGTCTCTGCCCCAGCTCAGCCTCGGCCTCAGCTAAGGTAACTGTGCCCCAGCTGCCTGGCTCCTAACTGGTTCCAGATGCCCAGCCCGAGGCAGGAGGGGGTCAGGCCCCTCTGGGGAGTGTTAACGCATGCACATCTGTTCCCCAGCCTGCAGCAGGCTCCAGTGGGCAACCCTCGGAAACCCCTGGCTCCTGCTTTCCCACACATACCCACGTTTACATTCCTGGGCCAGCCCCCATGGCCCCCATTCAGGCCCACAAGCCCTTCAGGAGATGGGGGAGGCCTCCTCACCCAGTGCCTGGCGTCTGACATTGCCTCACCAGCCTGGCACACTTATAGAAGTTGGAGCAGATGACACAGCCCTTTGGAGCTGAGCCAGCGTCACCCCCATCTCTGCCCTGCAATGCAGGACTCGGGGGTCGTAGGAGTGGACAGAGGGCCCAGTAGTCTTAGGCCAGGTTCCTCTGTCCCTCTGAGCTGTTATTGTCTGTGCCCAAATCCGGAGCTCCTGGAGGGCATGCCTAGTGCCTGGCACAGGGCCCAGCACACAGTAGTTGTTCAGTAAAAAAATAGGGCATGAATAGGTGAGTGCATGCATGAATGGTCACATGTGCAACTGGTCACTTCATTTTCCTACCAGCCACCATGTTTTGGTAGGCATTCTCCCAGCCCTGGCCCAGGCCACCTTTGTCTACAGAGCATGCGCTATGTGCTGGGTCCCCTACCGCATTTACACATGATTTTGGAGTTCCTCAAACTTCGCTACAACTGCACAGTCATTCAGGGAACTTCTTTATTTATCTGTTTATTTTATTTATTTATTTTTTGAGACAGAGTCTCTCTCTGTCGCCCAGGCTGGAGTGCAGTGGCACAATTTCAGCTCACTGCAACCTCCGCCTCCCCGGTTCAAGCGATTCTCCCGCCCCAGCCTCCTGAGTAGCTGGAATTACAGGCGTGCACCACCACGCCTGGCTAATTTTTGTATTTTTGGTAGAGACGGGGTTTCACCGTGATATCCAGGCTGGTCGCAAACTCCTGACCTCAAATGATCCACCCACCTCGGCCTCCCAAAGTGTTGGGATTACAGGCGTGAGCCACCGTGCCCAGCCTTATTTTTTATTTTTAATTTTTAAAATTTCTTTTTGAGACAGGGTCTTGCTCTGTCACCCAGGCTGGAGTGTGGTGATGTGATCATAGCTCACTGCAGCCTCAAACTCCTGGGTGCAAGTGATCCTCCTGCCTCAGCCTCCGGGGTAGCTGGGACTACAGGTGGTACCACCACACCTGGCTCCATTCCGGGAGCTTCTTAGTTTTTTTCCCAAGTTTTATTTTGAGTCATTTCAAACTATATAAAAGCTACTGTAGGACAGTGAACATTGACCATTTGTTAATATCTTTCCATCTTTCTTATCTATGTTACATAAATTTGTATCATCAGACACACATTTTTTCTGTATCGTTAAGAATTAATATAGAGATGTTTCTGAAGACATCACCTTTTTACTCTGAAATACTTCAACTATTTCCTGTAACACAGGAAATACTGTGTGATTTAACACAGTAATTACAACATTCAGGAAACTGAATGTTGAAGTAATACCTTCGTTTAATGTACAGCCCATATACAATTTCCCAGCTTTCCCACTAATGTTCTTTCAAAAAACTGTTTTGTTTTGTTTTAAATCTGGGATGCAGGCCAAGATCACACAGCATGCGTAGTTGCCGTGTCTTTTTAATTTTCTTAATCTAGAACAGAGGTCTACAAACTTTTATTGTAAAGTAAAATATTGTGGGGGTTGCAGGCCTTATGGTCCCTGTTACAACTCATCAGAATTGTCACTGTAACACAAAAGCAGCTATAGACGATATGTAAGTGAATAGACATGGCTGTTACAATAAAACTTTTTATAAAATCAGGTTGTGGGCCAAATTTGACCCAAAAGCCAATTCCTGATCTAGAATATTCTCCTTCTACACCCTACCTTTCCTTACCCAATGTTTTATTTATTTATTTATTTATTTATTTTTGCTTTTTTTGAGATGAAATTTCACTCTGTCACCCAGGCTGGAGTGCAGTGGTGCGATCTTGCCTCACTGCAACCTCCGCCCCCTGGGTTTATGCAATTCTCCTGCCTCAGCCTCCTGAGTAGCTGGGATTACAGGCATGCAGTACCATGCCTGGCTAATTTTTGTATTTTTAGTGGAGATGGGGTTTCGCCACATTGGCCAGGCTGGTCTCGAACTCCTGACCTCAAATGATCCACCCACCTCAGCCTCCCAAAGTGCTGGGATTACAGGCATGAGTCACTGCATCTGGCCCCCCAACATTTTATTATACAATGTTTTAGACACTAAAAAATTGAAGTGGTTTTACAATGAATACCCACATTTATTTTATTTCACATAATCACATAGCTCTCTATCCATCCATCTTATTTTTGGATATATTTCAAAGTAAGTTGCAGATATAATTCCCCCTAAACATTTTATTATCATTAACCACCTTAAAGAAAAGTCCCAACTGGATGCAGTGGTTCACACTTATCATCCCAACACTTTGGGAGGCCGAGGAAGGAGAACTGTTAGAGTTCAGGAGTTCAAGACAGCCTGCAACCTAGGGAGACCCCATCTCTACAAAAAATTTAAAAATTAGCCAGTTACGGTGGTGTGTACCTGTATCTCAGCTACCAGGGAGGCTGACGTATGGAAGAATTGCTTGAGCCCAGGAGGTTGAGGCTGCAGTGAGCTGTGTTCACACCACTGCACACTCTAGCCTGGATGACAGAGCAGACAGATCCTGTCCCTGTCTTTAAAAAAAAGAAAAAAAAATTCCTGCCCTGACAATTTTGAAGTGTCCAGGAAGTTATTTTGCAAAACATCCTCCTAATGTGGATTTGTCTGATTGTTTGTTGAAGATAAGATTCAGGTTGAACATTTTTGACAAGGGGTATCACTAACGTAATGACGCATCTAGTGAGCTCCTTAAAAATACCAGCTCTTGGCTGGGTATGGTGGCTCACACCCGTAATCCAGCACTTTGGGAGGCCGAGGTGGGCAGGTCACCTGAGGTCAGGAGCTTGAGACTGGCCTGGCCAACATGGTGGCCATCTCTACTAAAAATACAAAAATTAGCTGGGCATGGTGGCACATGCCTGTAATCTTAGCTACTCAGGAGGCTGAGGCAGAAAAATCATTTGAACCCGGGAGGCAGAAGTTGCAGTGAGCCGAGATCGTGCCACTGCACTTCAGCCTGGGCAACAGAGCAAGACTCCTTCTCAAAAAACAAACAAACAAACAAACAAAAAAAAACGGCTCTTGAACATCTTCCCAGAGACTCCATTTTTGTAGGTTTTAAGTGGGAGCCCAGAATCTATATTTTTGGTAAGTTCCCCCTCCAGTGATTCTGCTTTTCAGCCAACCTGGAAGTTAGCACATTATTTCATACAATTTTCACAACAACTCATAATAAAATAGGTGTCCTTATCCCTGTTTTTGGATTAGAAGGCTTGGATGGTTAAGGAACTAGCTGGAGATCACTCACCTCTCAGTGGTAGGTCCACACTTGGAATTCTGTTGTGTTTGATGCTGAGACGCCCCCCAGCATAGTTATTTCTGCTAGACTGCCCCCTGCTGTCTGCAACAGTACTACAACTAGAATTCTTGGCTGCTGGTGCCAGGCTGGTAGATATTTTCAAGTTAATGTTATAGCAGGGAGGGCATGAGGAGGTAGTTGCCATGGCCACACTTGATGGCCTAACCTGAGGCTCCAAACGCTCGCATCATCAAAGTTCATCCAGCCCAGGGAGGTGTGGGTCTCTTGGGCCTGGGACTTTGGGAGGCAGAGCCCTCGGCCTAGAGCCAGCATCTCCTGGAATGTTCCATCAGAGCCCTGATGATGAGCTTTATCATGTGTTTTTTTTTTTTTTTTTTTCTCTGACTCAGCTACACTACCCCAAGGGTGAGGTTCAGAGCATGTTCACCTTGGGCGTGGAGGAGCGTCATTTTCACATCAGCACCCAGCAGGTAGCTGCTAAGGCCGGTCTCACCAACTTCATCAAACTGGAACAGACCTTTCTGCAGGTGTGTGGAGGTCAGCCCAGGGCCGGAGCATGCTGGGGTGGGGGGCCTCTGGGACAGCCCTTTGAGAAAAGAAAAATTGTCCTAGTGTCCTGGTTCCTGGGAGGAAGGACAGACAAGGCTGTGAAATGGACAAAATGTGCTGGATTTATTGAGCTGGATTTATTGCTTGGTTTATGGAGCATCTACTAGGTGCCAGGCACTATTTCAGAAGCTGGGGTGTGACCTAAAACAGAACTGATCAATCCTTCCTCTCATCAAGTGTCCACTCTAGCGGGGGAGATTGACTCCCCAAAATCACACAAATGAAATATGCCATATAGTGCTATGATATGGAGAAAACGTACTGAAGTGACTGAGAGTGACCAGGGAGCTTATTTAGATTAGGTGGCCAGGAAAGGCCCCACTGAAGAGACGACACGTGAGCTAGTGGTGGATGATAAGCACCAGCCGTTTGAAAATCCGGGGGAAGGCCAGGCATGGTGGCTTGCGCCTGTAATCCCAGCACTTTGGGAGGCCGAGGCGGGTGGATGACCTGAGGTCAGGAGTTCGAGACCAGCATGGCCAACATGGGGAAACTCCATCTCTACTAAAAATACAGAATTAGCCAGGCGTGGTGGCACATGCCTATAATCCCAGCTATTTTGGAGGCTGAGGCAGGAGAATTGCTTGAACCCAGGATGTGGAGGTTGCAGTGAGCCGAGATTGCACTGTGGCACTCCGGCCTGGGTAACAAGAGTGAAACTCCATCTCAAAAAGAAGAAAAGAAAAAAGAAATCTCTGGGGGAGGGGCATTCGAGGCAGGTAAAGAGACTGTGGTATATATACACCGTGGAATACTACACAGTCATAAAAAAGAATGAAATTCTGTCCTTTGCAGCAGTAGGGATGCAATTATCCTAAGTGAACTAGCTCAGAAACGGAAAACCCAACATGGCATGTTCTCACTTGTAAGCAGGAGCTAAACATTGAATACACATGGACATAAAGATGGAAACAGTAAACACTAAGGGATCCAAAAGGGAGGAGGGTGAGAGGGAGCCGAGGGTTGAAAAATTACCTGCTGGGTATGATGTTCAATATTTGGGTGACAGGGACGCTAGAAGCCCAGTCCCCACCATTACACAATATACCTAGGTAACAAACATGCACACTGACCCCATGAATCTAAAATACATTTTTTAAAAAGAGTATTCCAGGCAAAGGGAACAAGACATGCAAAGGGCCTGGGGCAGGGATGGGTTTGCGTGTTTTAGGAATGGCCAAGGAGCCACTGGGCTGGAGCTGGGTGGGTGGGGTATGGTAGGAGGTGGTCTGATCACACAGGGTGTGTCAGGCCACAGGGAGGCGTTTGTATTGTGTTCTGTCTGCTACTAGAAGCCTTTGAGGCTGTGATCAAATAAATGATGATTTCAGATCCCTCTGGCTGCTGTGTGGGGAGGGACCTACAGGTGGCAGAAGTGAGCAGTGAGGAAGCCCCATAATGGACAGGGGCAGGGCAATAATACTGTGTGGACGAAGCTGGGGGCAGTAGTGCTAGGTTTTAGAGATGTTTAAGAGCAAACTTCCTACCCCACCCCAGCAGTCCCCCTGCAGTGCCCTCAAGTCACCCTCGGACTGTGGTACCCACCAGCAGGGATGGCGTCCCTCTCCAAACCTTTGCACAGGCTCTTCCATCTGCCTAGAGTGCTCCTCCCCACCTCCTCCCCAAGCTTGCTTCTCTGCATTCCTTTCTCCCTTGAATGTCTCTTGTGACCATCCTTGTCACCTTATCCCATCTTTTTTTGTCCTGTGACTATCTCCCTGGGAGCCCCTTAAGGGCCAGGACCAGGTCTTGGCTAGGTTTGTAGCCAGGCACTCAGCACTGGCTTGGGAGATGATACCTGCTCGCTACATGATTGAGAAACCGCAATACCAACTGCGTGGCTCCTACAAGCTCCTCTCCACCGTGTAGCCCTGGGCTGAGTGCACCACTTGTATCATCTTGTAAAGGTTGACACTTTCTGGCCTCTATTTTCTAGGAAACTGAGGCTCAGAGAGGTTGAAAAACGCCCAGAGCCACACAGCTTGGCCGTGGAATTGAGAAGTGGCTGTTCTGTGCTGTCTCCTGTTGGCCATACTCCCCTCACCCACTCCTCTCCTTTAACTTAGCTGCTCATCCTTAGGAAGCATTTGGGTTTTTGATCCCCTGCATATGTAACCACGCAGGAAACTGTAAATGATCCGCAAATATTCCCTTTTACCTCCTCTGCAAGCTTCTCTTCTTTCCCATCCCAGGCAGAAGCATGGGTCGGGTTCCCCCGTGACGCCATCATTCTTTTCCAGCTCAGCGCTCTTCCCGGGGAGCTGGTCCTGCAGACCACATACGAGCGAGCTCATGGGACCCGTGTCCTGCGCCAAGTGGTGCTGTGGGATGGCCAGGAGGTGGCCCTCACCGGGAGCCTCTCTGGGCCTTTCCCCAAGCCCGCCAGGAACCTCAGCCTGCAGGGTGAGTGTGTGAGGGGCTGCAGGCAGGGATGGCCCAGTCACTCAAGAAATCATCCCTGGCCAGGCGCGGTGGCTCATGCCTGTAATCCAAGCACTTTGGGAGGCCGAGGTGGGTGGATCACTTGAGGTCAGGAGTTTGAGACCAGCCTGGCCAACATGGTGATACCCTGTCTCTACTAAAAATACAAAAATTAGCTGGGCATGGTGGTGGGTGCCTGTAATCCCAGCTACTTGGGAGGCTGAGACAGAAGAATCACTTGAACCTGGGAGGCAGAGGTTGCAGAGAGCCAGGATTGAGCCACTGCACTCCAGCCTGGGTGACAGAGTGAGACTCAGTCTCAAAAAAGCCATGACTGAGCACCTGCATATCCCAGGTGTGATTCTAGGCACCAGGGGTCCATCAGGAAGCAAGATGGCCCAGGTGTCACCCCTCAGGGAGACAGGCATTGAGCAACAAGACGCACATAAGCAAAATAACATCAAACATGACCATTTCCACGAGTGGGAAAGGCTGTGAGAGCAAGCAGGGTCTTTGTGGGGTGTGGGCCTCCTTTAGGTGGGGTGGTCTGGGAAGGCGTCTTGGAGGAGGTGACTTCTGAACTGAGATCTGAAGGATGAGAAGGAGCTGACTGAGGGGCAGATCTGAGCAGAGGCACTTCAGGCGGAAGGCCCCGCCTGGAAATGAGCCTTGTGTGTGGAGCAGCAGTAGTGAGGCTAGCATGGCTGGAATGGGGAGAAGGGATGAGGTGAGGCAGGAGGGCTGGGAGACCCAGGTCGTGCAGGGTCTCAGCTCACAGAGTGGAGCTGGGGCTTATCCTGAGTGCAGCCGGGCAAGGAGAAGGGGCCAGGGCATGGAAGGGGTGGCATCCCTGGGCAGTTCTGGTGCCAGGGGAGGTGAGTGCTGATGTAGTGCCAACGACAGCAGCCATGAGCCCTGGGGTCCTCCAGAAACAGGCATCCCTGGAAGGGGCTGTAATTCGTGGCCTGTGCAGCCACAAGACTCAGTTTCTGTGTGAGGAACCCCCTGAGCACAGAGCAGAGCCCGACCCACGACCTGCCAGGTGTGGAGACAGAGTGCAGACCCCAGCCTGGAGGCACGGCTTGCCAGGTGGCCTGATGGAATCCTCCCAGCATCACGTTTGCCACATGTGTGCCCTGGAAGACAGAAGAAGTGAGCAGGTCCCCAGCAAGCCAAGGCAGTGTGCATGCGTGTATGTGTGTGCTCATGTGTGCATGTGTGTGTATACATGCACGTGTGTGTTTATTCTGTGTGCTCATGTGTGTATGTGTGCGTGTGTGTATGTGTGTGTATACATGCACGTGTGTGCATGCCTCTGTGTGTGTGTTTATTCGTGCCACCCTTGGTGAGCTACACAGCCTGCAGCCCCACACAGTGGTGACAGTGTTGCAGGTGGGGTCAGCAGGTGGCAGGAACAAAGGGTTCTAGCCCTGCGTGTGGTCAGCCTCCCCAGAACCAATGACTGGGTGATGCCCTGAGAACCAGACAGTGCCAGTGTCTCTGGGCACAGCTCCTGCAGACCCTCCAAACAGGTGGGTGCCCTTTGTGCAGAGCTCACAGGTCACCAACATGCAAAGGGGCCTCGGGCAGCCTCCTGCTGTGGGGTCTGGGAAAGCAGGGCTGCTCAGGGGCCTCAGGAGATGGGGTCAAGTGATGCTGGAGGTCAGGGCAGCTTGACTCACCTGGGGGACAAAGGAAGAAAACCCGGAGTGCGGAGGCCGTCTGTTGCGAGGACTCAGCTATGGGGTGCCACCTGTCACACCCAAGATGGAAGGAGAGCACAGGACAGCAGACGGTGGCATGGGGTGTGGGGCTTCCGAGGGGGCGCGGGGCACCTGTGCATGCGAGGCCACCCGAGAAGGATGCAGGTTGTCGAGGCTGTGGCTGCCCCCATCAGCTCCTGATTCAGGACGGTAACAAAGTATTCCGAAACTCAGTGGCATAGAGCAAGCGTGGCGCCTTGCTCACGAGGCTGTGGGTCACCTGGGCAGCTTTTTTGGTCTTCCTCATGTTCCAGATCAGCTGTAGGGTGAGCGGGCGGCTCTGCTGGCCTTGGCTGGGCTCTCCGGCCTGCCCAGGGGCTGGCTAGTTGTCAGCTGCGCTAGGACATCCTGAGCTGAAACCAGGCTCTCCCCAACCCCAGGTGGCACCAGCCCACAGGCTAGCAGGGTTTGTTCTCATGTGGCTCGACAGGGCTTCAAGGGAGGAAGCGGGGTGAGGCCTCCTAAGGCCTGGGCTTCGAACTGGCGCTCAGTCAACTTCGCTGAATTTTATTAGCACATCACGAGGCCAGCCCAGCTTCAAGGGCTGGGGAGGCAGACGCCACCTCTTGGAGGAGCCTCAGAGTCTCATTGTAACGGGGCTCCCACAGGGACAGTGCAGGGTGTCGAGTGGTAATGGTGACAAAGTGAGTGTGTAGCTTCTGAGTTTTGTGAAAATTATCTGGCTGTGTGGCCCCCGAGTGGCCACTTGCGTGAGCTGGCAGTGGCGTCAGCTGAGTCCCCTGAACCCCGTTGGGCCTGGAGCTGCTGACCTCAGCTCACATGCCCTACCCTTTGTGTGTGTCCTCACCCACTCAGTGGAGCTCACCCACCCGCTCCTCCTCCCCCTGCCGCGACACTGCAGCCTCCGCCTGTCCTCAGAGCATTCGGGAGGCAGCCACCGGGATGGCCTGGTTGTCGGCTGGGATGGCAGGGACCAGGTAGGTGTCAGGGCCGGAAGGTGACCCTGGGGCAGAGCTGAACTCCACCCTGCAGGCTGAGTGGGGTCTTTGGGGCCCTCCCCTGCCTGAGGAGCCTTATCTGGGGCTGATGAGGCTGTACCACATCCCCAAGGGACTGTGGGAGGGCAGCAGGAGACCTGGGTCCCCACAACACCTTGACAGCCACGGCAATGACGGTGGCTAACAGGCCCCGAATGCTTATCCTGTGATAGGTTCTGTGCGTGAACCCACACATCAGCCTCCCATCTGCTCGGCGCTATTAATAGCCCCGTGTTCAGATGACGAAATTGAAGATCTTAGAGGTGCAGCGACCTGCCTGGGGCCACAGAGCTAAGGGAAGACAGTGGAGGAGGAGCGCGATCTCCAGTCCCATCTCTGTCCTGTGTTTGCTCCATCTGCTCCTCTCTAAGCCTTGATTTCCTCCTCTGTGAAATGGGCTGAGCTCTCCGAGGGCTTTGCACAGGGATGGGGTTTTTTGCTCAAAGCCACCTGCCCTTTTGCAGCCTTGACCTCGATGGAGAAAGGTGGTCTGTGAGGGTGGGAAACAAGTGCGGCCTGTCTGGGCAAGGCCACTGGCTGAGTCTGTCTCCCTCCCTAGGTGCTGGTCTCTTCGTCCCTGTGGCTGGGGAAGAGTGAGCTGGCCGCCCGCCTGGCCCTGGCTCACCCATTCAACCTCTCTTGGCGGCAAGCCGAGGCCAGTGGCCTTGCTGAGAGCAGGGGTGGCAGGCAGAGCCGGCAGGTGAGTGAGGATGTCCCAGGCGCCCTTGGCCGGGGCTGGAGGTGGGAGCCACTTGGCTGAGCCTGTGGGGCTGGGCACCTCCGGTAGGAGAAGGAGAGTGTGTTCATCAGTGACAAGGACTTCTCCAGAATCACAGCTTCCTGAAGCCTGGGGATCTCTGGGATCCTTCATTCAATCATTCCTTTATCAATACCTCATTAAGCATCTACTGTATACCACGCAGTGTTTGAGGATAGCTCACATTTTAATGTGGGAAACAGGTACAGGCGTCTCTGATTGATCATTTATAGTTGCTTGTTTAGTGGTAGCTTCAGGGACTGACTGAGGCAGCTGGGCTCCCAGTCTGGCTGGGGGGCGTTGTGTGTCTCCTATCACCTCTCTGAGACTCAGGTTTTTCCATCTGTGAAAGGAAGGACAATAGGCCAGCTGTGTGCAGGCAAAAGACGCTCTCCAGAATTCAAGCCAAAGAATGAATTAAAAAATCAGAAGGTGTGATAAGCACCGTAAAGTAGTAAAGAGGGGCCGGGCGCAATGGCTCACGCCTGTAATCCCAGCACTGAGGGAGGCCGAGGCCGGTGGATTACTTGAGGCCAAGAATTCAAGATCGGCCTGGCCAACATGGCAAAATCCTGTCTCTACTAAAAATATAAAAATTAGCTGGGTGTGGCGGTGTGTGCCTGCAATCCCAGCTGCTCGGGAGGCTGAGGCGGGAGGATCGTTTGAGCCCGGGAGGTGAAGGTCGCAGTGAGCCAAGATCATGCCACTGCACTCCAGCCTGGGTGACAGAGTGAGACTCGGTCGCAGAAGAAAAAAAAAGATGTGAGATTGAGAGTGACTGGGCAGGTGGGTGGGGCAGCTACTGTAAGGTGGGTGGTCAGTGAGGGCCTCATGGGGGAGGCGGCCCCGGGATGGGAAGGAGCTGGGCTTGCGAGAAGCTGGAGGAGCAGCACTGTAGGCAGCAGGAAAAGCCCGTGCAAAGGCCCTGTGGTAGGAACGAGCCGGGTGCTTCAGGGAGGGCTGGAAGGGAAATAAGATGGGAACAGAGTGACTGGGAGGGATGGGTGACAGGGAGATGAGGTCAGATGGACAGGGACAGATCATGCTGGCCCTGGAGGCCCCAGTGAGGAGCACGATTGCTTTCTGTCTTTGGAAATGCTGAGTCTGGGTGTTGGGGATGAGGCCTTTTTTTTTTTCATTTAAATGCTTTCAATCTCCAGCCCAGGAATGGCTCTGGGCTCTTCCAGAGATGGGGGTGGGCAGGGCAGTCTCTCCACCCTCCATCCTAGTTCTTCTAGGGATATCTGGCGGAGGGGCACCAGCTTCTCCATCCTCCCTAGCGTCTCATTTCCCAACAGAGATGGGGTGTGGGGGCGCCGTTAGCCTTTCCTCTCTCCAACGTGTCCCCCTTTCCCCACCACTGCCCTCCCATCCCAATGCAGGTGCAGCTCACCTGGAACAGAGGACAACCTGCGGCCCTGCAGCTCACCTGGGCTGGCGGGTCCTCAGCACACAGCACCGCCTGGGACGGCTGCCTGGCCGCCTCCCCGGGGCAGGTATGTGGGGCCTGACCGCTGCACCGACTGTGGGGCTCCCCCTCGCTCCAGGCTTCTCAGCTGGCCCCCCAGGTCATGTACCCTATTCTCTTCCCTATCAGCTCCAGGAAACCTGGGGCCTGAACACCCTCCAGGCCTGCGGGAACTTCACGCAGACCCCAGCTGTGTTCGTTGAACAGCTCGACCTGTCCTGGGGCCAACACCGCATGCGGCAGAACGTGACATACGAGGTGAGGTCGGGGGAGCAGCATCTGGGCAGGGAACCCCCAGGCGGCTCCACCTGCCATAGGAGTGTCCGGCTCTGGGACCACATGGTCCTGGGTTCCAGTGCTTGCGGGATACTGGGCAACTCACTTCTCTGCTGTGAGCCTTAGTGTTCTCATCTGTGAAATGGTTCCCTTCCTAACTGGGATGTGGTGAGGGCTCTGGAAGACAAGAAAAGCAAGGGGACTGGCCCAAGATGCTGGGAACAGACGGGGAAGGAGGTGGGATGCTAGGGGCCTTCTCAGGACGGGGCGGAGGGAGATTGGGAGCTCAGGTTCCTGGAGGTATCAGGTCTGGTCTCCTCCAGCATCACTACCTGATAGGGCTCCTCATGGGGCCGAGCACTGTTCTGCAGAGCCTGGGGCAGGAACCAGGCCATGGAGAAATGGGGAGAGCTGGCTCTGGAAGCCCCTTCCTCCACTGGGCCTCCCACTTTGGTTCCCGGGGCTCTTAGGCATGGCCCCCTAAGTGCTCACAGCAGAAATCCTGCCACGGGCGGGGCATGGTGAATCACACCTGTAATCCCAGCACTTTGGGAGGCTGAGGTGGGGGGATCACCTGAAGTCAGGAGTTCGAGAACAGCCTGGCCAACATGGCGAAACCCCATCTCTACTAAAGAATTAAAAAAAAAAAAAAAGAAAAAAGTCAGTCATGGTGGCGTGTACCTGTAATCCTAGCTATTTGGGAGGCTGAGGTGGGAGAATCGCTTGAACCTGGGAGGTAGAGGTTGCAGTGAGTCAAGATCGTGCCACTGCACTCCAGCCTGGGCTACAGAGTGAGACTCTGTCTCAAAAAAAAAAAAAAAAAAATCCTGCCCCAGAGTGTAAGGGGGTTCTGTGGCTGATGAGAGCTCTGACGGCACATTCCTGGCACATGCTCTTGCCTAGGTGAGGGTCTCCAGCTGCAGCTGGCCATGGGCATTCTCTTAGGTGATGAGCCCCTGACCCATGGGCCCTCTCATTCCAGAGGCATTGGCCACCTCAGCCAGACAAAATCATCGTGGAGGCCACGCTGGAGCACGTCCTCGGGGCCTCTTGTACCCGTCAGAGCTTCTGGGGAGAAGTACAGACTGACTATGCACGCTGGCTGCGGCACTCCTTCCACGTGGGGCTCTGTGACCTGCCCAGGGTGAGTCTGCCCTGCAGAAGGGGGCAGCTGGAGGACCAGGGACCCATGGTGAGGGGGCAGCAGGGAGGGTGGTGCCCGCAGAATGCAGGGGTGTGAGCGAGACAGCCAGACGCCAGCATGGTGGCTCTGCCACTTGCCCGCTGGGTGACTGGGCAGGGCGCATCTTCTCTCTGAGCCTCTGGTGTTTCATCTGAGGAAGGAGCAGCAGGTTCCAGCATGTAGAGTGATGGTGAGACTTAAGAGAGACGTGATGCAGGAATGCTCAGCCTTGGTGCCAGGCACATAAGTTAGAGCTGCTGTAGTCATCACTGCCCCAGGGGAGAGGTGTTGGGACCCCTTTTCCTCAACCCCTTTCCCCTCCTGGGATTGGTAGCTGGTTGATTGGTTCTTCCATCCACCAACCCATCCATCCATTCCTTCATGCATCCTTCCATCCTCCTTCCTATCTTCCATCCATCCCCCTATATCTGCCCTCCCACGTACCCTCTCTCTCCATCCATTCATCCTCCAACCCTCCCTCCCTCACATCAATTCATCCGTCCATCCATCCATCCATCCCTCCCTCCCTCCCTCCATCCCAAGGACACATACTCTTCTGTAAAGAGACAGATAGTAAATATTTTAGGCTTTATGAACCATTCAGTCTCTGTTCCAACAACCAACTGTACCACTGTCTTGTGAAAGCAGCTATAGACAATATGTAAATGAATCCTTATGGCTGTATTCCAGTAAAAGTATTTACAAGCTGGACACGGTGGCGCACCCCTGTAATCCCACCACTTTGGGAGGCCGAGGCAGGTGGATCACGAGGTCAGGAGATCGAGACCATCCTGGCTAACATGGTGAAACTTCATCTCTACTAAAAATAGAAAAAATGAACTGGGCATGGTGGCACGTGCATGTAGTCCTAGCTACTCAGGAGGCTGAGGTAGGAGAATCGCTTGAACCTGGGAGGCGGAGGTTGCAGTGAGCTGAGATCGCGCCATTGCACTCCAGCCTGGTGACAGAGCACATCTCTGTCTCAAAAAAAAAAAAAAAAAAAAGTATTTACAAGAGTGGGCAGTGAGCAGATTCGGCCCCAAACCAGTTTCCCACCCCTTATCTTTTCCTCTGTTCATTCAGAAAACATTTGTGTGTTTCACCTATGCCAGGCTGTGCTCTAGGTGCAGGGACTGGATGTGAAAGAGACAGCCTAGGTGCCGGCCTCCTGGGTGGTGCACTCCAGTGGCGCCAGGAAGATACAACAAACTAGAGATGCATGGTCTATGGTCAGGGTGTGGTAAACGCTGTGCAGGAATGAGGCAGAGAGAGGGGCCAGGGGGTTGCAAAAGGGGCCTCACTGGTGAGTGTGAGCCCTGCAGAGGGAAGGGGCCTAAGGCACGACTCTGCCTTGAGGAACACGGGGCAGCCCTTACAGAGGGAGCAAGGGAAGTGAGGTTGGGACAACAAAGCAGCCCACAGGCCATGCCAGAGCCCGGTTTGCCTTAGGGGACGGCGTCTGATTTGCGTTTCTTAGAGGTCAGCTGTGAGCTGGGACAGGTGTGGAGGCTGGGAGGTGGCAGCTGCTGCATTGTCGGTGCAGGGGACTGGGGAGAGAGGAAGCTGCCGTCCCCTGTGCCTGCCTGACACCTAGACTCTCTCGTCCCAGGCCCTCTTGGTCGTCGGGGAACACACCCTGGGCCAGGGTGGACTCCTGCTGCGTTCCCGCTGCCACCTGGGCCTCGCACCAGACCCAGACCACGGCCTGCATCTCAGCTTGACCCTCCAAAACCACAGCAGGCCTCATTCAGCTGACTTCTCCGGGGCACTGGAGGTCGGTGGCCAGGATGGGGCTGACAGTCCCTGGGAAAGATGCCCTGGATTCCCTCCAGTTCCTCCCTGGCCAGCAGGCCCCCAACTGCTTGGGCGGCCCTGCCATCTAGTGGCCATCTGAGGAACCGCAAACCAGCATTCACTCTGGGTCGGAGGAAACACCTGCTGAACCCCAGGCCTAAAGCAGCTCCTCCACAGTCCCAACACCCGGCCCTTCCTATAACGGAGAGGCAGTGGCTGGGCTGCCCAAGTTTGAATCCCAGCCCTGCTGCCTCCTAGTACCTGACCTCCCCTGTAAAATGGGTATAATAATTGTACTGGCCCTATCTCCCATGGGGTTAATATTGCAAGGATTAAATATATTCATAGGCACAGACAGCTTAGAGCAGTGCCTGAGAGAAAACAGCCACTACGTAAGTATTTACTATTAGCCATTATTGGCACCATCTCCTCCCCCTCCTTCCTCCCAGCAGCCCTGGGAAGTAGGAAGGGGCAGAGTTGGCCTCCAATACCTACTCTGCCCTGACCTGGCCAGGTGATCCCAGGAAGGAACCTCTCTGAGCATCTGTTTCCTCATCTGTAGGAGGGGATCAGATATTTCACAGGGTGGTTTTTGGGAGTCTGGATACCGGTTCCCGCTGCCTGCATAGCCAAGGCACGTGACGTAGCAGGTGCTCTCTCGGCGTTTCCATCCACCTCCTCTGTCTCCCTGGCCAGGTGAACTTGACCTTGTGACTTGCCTTTGCTGAGCCTCAGTCTTCCCCTCTGTCAAATGGGAACAAATACCATCTCTCTTGCAGAATCGTTAGGAGGAAACACATTTGTACAACATCTGCATGTAGCAGGTGCTTGTGAGAGGGGGAGTTCCCTCCCTTCCCGGCATCCGAGCTGGATGAGGATGCCGTTTCTGGGTTGAGAGTTCAGCAGCCGTGGCCATTTCAAAGGAGTTTCTCCTTCCAACGTTCTTGTTCTCCGGGACCAACTGTCACTTCCCCGTTTCCAGCCAGGCCCCTGCCTGCCCCCTGCCTGCCCCTGGCTCTGTAAGCCCCGTGCCTGATGGAACTGGAGCCCTGGGAGTGAACCCATGGCGGATGCTCGGCAAGAGGCCGGTCCTCTTGCTTCCCTGTCCCCGATTTATTTGGGACAGCTGTTCTGACCCCTTCTCACTTGCTCCATTCTGGGGTCTGTGGAGTGGTCATAAGGCTTCCCCAGCCTTGTTTGTTCCTCACCCCAACCCAGTGGCACCAGGACAGATGAGGGACAGATTCAGGGAGGTCAGGTACTCACCCAGGCTGCACAGAGGCAGGCATGGCCCTTGCTTTTCAATGACACGAAGCGGGGCTGAGCTCAGATGCTGGAAGCCGTCCTGGGCCAACTCCGTGTGGTCTGCTGTAGACCGTCCCCTGCCCCCACCTGCCTGGCAGGATCACATTGTGCTCACTTACATTCCATAGGAGTCCTGGGCTGTAGCCCTATTACCAACTTGGTCTCCTCAGAGATCGACATGCTTCTGCATGTTTAGTAAGCATCCTGTATTTGATTCCTAGGACTACTGTATTAAATTGCCACCAACTGGAAGCCTTAATGCAAAAGACAGGTATGGTGTCACAGTTCTAGAGGCCAGAAGTCCAAAAGCAAGCTGTCAGCAGGGCCACACTCCTCTCAAAGTCCTAGGGAAGATTCTTCCATAGGACCTCTAGCTTCTGGTGGTTGCCAGCAACCCATAGCTGTGGTGGCATCATGCCTCTGTCCCACGTGGTAGCCTTCTGCCTTCTGGGTGGCATCTTCACGTGGTCTTCTCACAGGGACAGCATTCATTGGGTGCGTGACCTGCCTCCATCCACTGTGGCCTCAACTGGATTACTTTTGCCAAAAACCTATTTCCAAATAACACCATGTTCACGGGTATAGAGGGTTAGGGCTTCACCCTATCTGAGGAATGAAATTCAACCCTTAACACGCATGTGCACACACATTCTTAAGTCCTGCTAAGTTTTGTGAAACATTGTTCTGTATCATTTTACAGATCTTGGAGCTAAGGTCCAGAGAGGGTGACACCCTTACTGAAGGGTGCACAGCTTGTTAGCTGCAGTGTCTGGACTAGAATACAGGGTAGCTGAGGCTCCCTCCCCTGCACGGCCTCCTCCAGGCTTGTGTTCTCTTGGGGGCCTCTGAGCCTCTCTCCCACCCCATTCTAGACTCACCTGTCCTGGGTCCCTGCCATGCCCCCAAGGCTGGGCACCTGCAGGGATTTAGGTAAACTGCCCAGTGCCTGGGGTGTTATGCCAGGTGTGCCCATGTCTCCTTGAACTTGCTTAGACCTTTGCAGTGGTTCCCATGCAAACTCGGAAAGCCTGGGCTGTAGCAGAAACACCAGGGCACTGGGAATGTTAGAAATGCCAGGGCCTGGGGCCCCCAAAACCAATTAAGTCAGTGTCTGGGTGGGGCCTGGGCAGCAGCCATCTCTAAGCCACCCTGTGGGTGGCTGCTGCTGGGATGGACTCCTAGATGGGTATTTTTAAAAATTAAAAAAATTATTTGTCATGAGACTGGCTAGGTTTTGTATTTTTGGTAGAGACAAGGTTTTTGCCACATGGCCCAGGCTGGTCTGAAACTCCTGGGCCCAAGCGATCCACCCACCTTGGCCTCCTAAAGTGCTGGGATTACAGGAGTGAGCCCTTGAGCCTGGCCCGGAGTATTTTCATAAGTGCTTTCTGTAATGGGGCACTGGGGGCCTTAGATAGGGGTATGGCGTGGGGAACCTGGTGCCCCGGAGATCGGGCGTGGGTATTGTGCCTTCCCTTGGTTCCCTACAGGTCCAACAGCAGCCTCCCCAGCCAGCCCCTTCCTGAGCCTGGGGCAGGGAGGGGAGAGACCAGGGACAGGGCATGGGCCAGGCTCCACTCAGGCCTCTGCCCTCCCCCTCCCAGCTTCGTGGCTCCAAGGCTCAGCGGGTTGGCCTGCTGGGCCGTGTCTCCACCTCAACTTCTCAAAGCCTGGTCCGGTTGGAGGGAAATGTGGACAACAGAGAGAAGGTGTGGCTGTCTGTGTTCCGGGCCCCAAGCTGTCTCCAGGCCTCTGTGGCCCATGAGGAGGGTGAGTGGCAGCTGGGTCCCAGCTCAGCTAGCTGGGCACGGCCCCTGTTGGCTTAAGAAAGGACGGGGGTCTGGGCGTTAAGATCTCAGAAGTCAGGGCTGGGTGCAGGGGCTCATACTTGTAATCCTAGCACTTTGGGAGTCCGAGATGGGTGAATTGCTTGAGCTCAGGAGTTGGGGACCAGCCTGGGCAACATAGTGAGACCCCGTCTCTACTTAAAAAAAAAAAAGGGGAGGGGGGGGCCAGGTGCGGTGACTCACGCCTGTAATCCCAGCACTTTGGGAGGCCGAGGTGGGCAGATCACGAGGTCAGGAGATCGAGACCATCCTGGCTAACACAGTGAAACCCCATCTCTACTAAAAATACAAAAAATTAGCCGGGTGCAGTAGCGGGCTCCTGTAGTCCCAGCTACTCAGGAGGCTGAGGCAGGAGAATGGCGTGAACCCGGGAGACAGAGCTTGCAGTGAGCCGAGATCATGTCACCGCACTCCAGCCTAGGCGACAGAGCGAGAATCTGTCTCAAAAAATGAACAAACCTGGTGGGGTGGGGGTGATTTGTTCCTATGGTCCCAGCTGCTGGGAGTGAGCTGTGATCCTGCCACTGTACTCCTGCCTTGATGTCTCAAAAAAAACCTCAGGAAACCCCATTAAGACTTCATGGCATCCCTAACAGACTGCTGTGTCAGGGGAGGGGACAGAAGAGGGGGCTTCAGGTGGCTCAGGAGGTTGCTTTAGGTGGTGCAGCTCAAGGTTCTCAAATCCTAGGGCCTTGAGGCTTGGTCTGGGGCAGTGGGGAGCTACAGAAAGCGATGGAGGAGGAGTGGGCAGCTAGAGACAAGGTGGGGGCACCAGCAGGTCCCTTTCTGGCTCCAGGGGGCAGAGAGGAGAGTGTGGTGCTGCGGGCATGTGCCCACGGGCGGACAGCCGAGGCAGAGGTCCTGTTCCGGGATGGCAGGCAGCCCTCCCAGCCGCTGGGACGCCTGACCCTGCAGGCTGCCAACCAGAGCCTCCTGCTGGCCGCGCGCGGCTGCCAGGGGGTCCTCCTGGGCCGTGTGGAGGTGAGAGGGCCTGGGCTGGGACACAGGGAAGGGGTTACCGTTCTGTCACTGGGTAGAGGCCCCCGTGCCAGGAGCCCCGAGCCCTTGGGGTCCAGCTGTGCCCAGAAACCAGGGCAGACGACCCCATGGTGAGGCCCACACCTGCCGTTGGCACCGAGAACCTTGTGTCCACTTCATTTCTATGACGCCCCAGCCTCTTCCTCTGTCCTCACAGTCCAGGATTGCAGTAGTTGGCTCCCAGGTGCAAGCCCGGCTGGAAGAGAAGGTTCAAGGCTTGGGTGCCTCTGTGAGAAGGTTCCAGCAATTGGTGGGTAGCACAGGAGGGGAGGGTGGGGCTCAGGGTGGAGAGGTCCCCCTCTGGCCTGGCTTGTAGCCCCCACTCACCAGGCAGGAGGGTCTGGGGCTCTCTCTGCCCTGGACCTCACCCTGATTCTGCCTCGGTTTCCCTGCCCAGGTGCAGCCGGCCGGCACCCTGGACGGCGTGGCAGGCCTCCTGCTGCAGCTGTCCCAGGCGGGGCAGGAGGCCATGCAGGCGAGTGGTTGGGCAGTAGCCACTTTGTGGGCCCGGAGCCAGGCACTGACCCAGCACCTGCCTCTTTACCTGGAGTGGCTGCAGGTGGGGCTGGAGCAGCTGCGGGAGGAGCTGGAATGTAAGTGCGGGAGGGAGGGCTCAATCCCGTGCAGAAATCAATGCCCCCCATCCCCACCGGGGCCCTAAGCGCTCACATTGGCCTGTGGCACTGCTTCGATCAGAAATGTGGCCTCGCTTCCCATGGGCCTGCAGCCCAGCTGTGTTTAGCGCCCCGCCTTATTTCTCACAGATCTACAGCCTTCGTTTTTTCTTGGTCTGCTGTGTCATTCTTACAGTCTCCAAGCTCATCTCCCTTATGCCTGCTGCCTAGGTTTTTTCAGTCTCCCACCTGCTTTCTTTTGAGTATACAGCCTTGTTTCTGTGAAGCTCACTGCCACAGCATCTCTTTCTGGTTCCACAACGAGCTCAGTGTGGCCATGTGGTCGTTAAAGGCTCACACCTGCTGCCCCAACTGGCCTCGCGGCAGGACTGGGAACCTCTGGCCTCTCCGCCATCCAGGGCTAATGCCCAGCGCAGCACAGAGCCCCCAAGGCCCTGCCCAGCGCCAGGGTGGGCATCCCTCTGACTGGCTGTTGAATGTTACCTCCCCATCTTCCCTGCTGTGCCGGAGTGTTCCTGTTGCCACCCCCAGGGCAGTGAATTGGGAGGAATGCCCCAGGATGCCTCACAGCGCTATTCACGGCTGTGATTTATTATAGTGAGGGGATGCAGGAGTGTCAGCACAGGCAAGGAGGCTGGGGCGGAGTCTAGGGAGAACCAGGGCCAGTGCCCAGTGTCCTCTCCCAGTTGTCACCAGAGCAGCTACTGGGAGACTCAGCACCCAGGGTTTTTATGGGGGGCTGCCACACTGGCAGGTGCTGTTTGGCACAGACTACACTGTCAGACTCCTAGGAGGCAAGCAGGGGTCCGGCATCAACCACGTTTGTACAAACAGTTCAGATGCAAGCAGCCTCATATCAATTCTAGGACTGGTGGGAACCCTCCCCCAATCCAAGTTCCCAGACAAACTTATAAGCAGGCCTTGCAGAGACGGCTCAGGCCTGCTGTGACAACTCCCCTGCAATCTCCAGTGCTGCTGCTCTGTTCCTGTTCCCCCAGCTCCCCACATCTTAATCCCAGGAACAGGCCCTATCTCCTTGAGGCCTGGGCTGTCTGGGCAGGGCTGGTTCTCTGATCTGCCCTGAGGTCTCACGGTGGGTGGTGGCTGCCTGTTGCAGGGCCCCTGGCCACACTGAAGGATGCCTACCTGGAGGTGACACTGCGGCCCCTGGAGGAGGTGTGGCGGGAGCGGGCAGAGGAGGCCATGCGGCGGCTGCAGGCCTGGGTGCCCGGGATGCCAGGCAATGGGGGTCCAAGGCCCATCAGGGTGGCCCTGGGGGCTGTGAAAGGAGCCCTGGAGCTGGTGAGTGAGAGCAAGGATGGGGCGTGGCTGGCAGGTGAGGATGACTGAGCCAGCTCTCACTGTCCCCTCCCTCTCCAGGCCGCCCACCAGATGCTGTCCTGGGCTGAGGCCACGTTCTCACGGGCACTGAAGAGGTTCTGCAAACCGCTGCTGGACCTGTACAGCCTGTCGGCCAGGTAACTTGGGGTTTGAGAGTAGCGCATCCTGCATGCCTGCCACATACCAGGTGCAGTGCTGAATGCTTTGACACCCTCCCACATACTGACTCGTGTGACCGCCCTGCCCAGAGGCTTCTTCTCTCCTGTTTCACAGATGAGGAAGCTGGGCTTTCTTCCTCGCTCCATAGATACCTCATGAGCACTGGCCCAGGGCAGGCCGGATTTTAGGAGCTGCAGAGAGCGCAGTGGCTGAGGCTGACCCTGCCTTCAGGAAGCTCACTTTAACTCAGACACGAAGCACAAGGAAGGGCTTGTCATCTACAGCAGGGCTTGCACAGCTCCCTGCAGAGGGCCTGAGAGTCACATCTTAAGCAGGCTATTCGGCTCTGTCACATTTCCTTGCTTTTGTTTTGTAATCTTTATTTATTTTTTGAGATGGAGTTTTGCTCTTGTTGCCCAGGCTAGAGTACAGTGGTGCAATCTTGGCTCACTGCAACCTCCACTTCCTGAGTTCAAGCCATTCTCCTGCCTCAGCCTCCCTAGTAGCTGGGACTACAGGTGCTCATGCCATCACACCCAGCTAATTTTTTGTATTTTTAGTAGAGAAAGGGTTTTGCCATGTTGGCCAGGCTGGTCTCAAACTCCTGACCTTAGGTGATCTACCTGCCTTGGCCTCCCAAAGTGTTGGGGTTACAGGCATGAGCCACCGCACCCGGCCTCTTTTGTAATAATCTTTTAAACACACAAAAACCCTTCTTACTTGCAGGCTGTGCAGAAGCTGGCCACAGGCTGGGGCCCACTGGTCACCATTTACCACCCCTGAGCTATACGTTAGGTTGCAAATGCTAGAGAAGGAACATCGGTGAGATGGGGGTGGGGGGTGGATCCTATGAAACGGTGGGGCCGTGACTGGCTTTGAGGAGAAGGTAGAGTTTCAGCAAGAGCCACGGGGCCAGCGTGGGAAGAGCGCTCCAGGTGGGGGTCACCACTGCACAAAGGCCTGGGAGAGGGATGTGCCTGGCCTGTTTTCGAGATGGAGTCTTATTCTCTGTTGCCCAGGCTGGAGTACAATGGTGTGATCTCAGCTCGCTGCAACCTCTGCCTCCCACGTTCAAGCGATTCTCCTGCCTTAGCCTCTCAAGTAGCTGGGATTACAAGCATTTGCCACCAAGCCCAGCTAATTTTTGTATTTTTAGTAGAGACAGGGTTTCACCATATTAGCCAGGCTGGTCTCAGACTCCTAAGCTCAAGCAACTCGGCCTCTCAAAGTGCTGGGATTATAGGCATGAGCCACCGAGCCCAGCCCCGTCTATTTGAATATCAAGCTGGCGGGGCTGGAGCAGAATGTCTGCAAGGGAGAGTGAATGTGACCGGGAGTTCCCAAGACTCGGGAGGCAGGTGGGGGGGGCGGGGCTCAGGTGGTCTCTGGCTTATGCTGTGACCTAGGAAGGACGTGATCGCCCTTTTACTTTAAAAGACGTCTTTGGCCCCTGTGTTGAGAACACGGGGGTGGTGGATAGAAGCGGGGAGCCCAGTTTACAGCAGGGACCGGGGGACCCAGTATCCTTTCCCCTCACAGGCACGAGGCCCACCAGGAACCAGGCTCCAGGCAGGGAGGCAGCTGCCCCTTCCATGCTGGCAGCCTCGCAGAGCATCTGGAATCCGGCTCTCCCTCTAACTAGGATTCCTCTGCTTCAGTGCTGTGCCTCAGTTTCCCCAGCCATGAAATAGGGACTAAACCCACATCATGGGGAAAAGGCTCCCTGTGATACACGTTCCTGCTCTTGCCTTCCTGCGGTCAGAATGGAGGCTGATGAAGGGAGGAGCTCCCAGGGCGGGGTCTGGCTTGGCTGAAGAATGACCTGCCTGGTTACTCACCCACCTGGTGAGTGGGATCCGGTCACTGCTAGGTGGAGGTGCCAAAACATGGATTCAGGTGGCAGGGAGGGAGTTGAGGCTGCTTCCTGCTCCCAGCTGCAGGGCCTCTGGGTTCCTAGAAGTAAGCAAGTGAGGCCACCTACCCCTGCTCCCTCTCTACTGGCCCATCAACAGCAGGGTATGAGATGTTTGTCTTCCCACTACACCCCCACGTGAGCTGAGATCCCCCTGATCATTCAAAATCTCACAGGCTTGACCCCTACTCTAGATCCCGAGAAAGTTCCAGTCCTCCCCTAAACTGTAGAAATTTCCTAGACCTGTTGGCTGGGCACAGTGGCTCACACCTGTAATCCCAGCACTTTGGGAGACCGAGGTGTGCAGATCAGTTGAAGTCGGGAGTTTGAGACTAGCCTGGCCAATGTGGTGAAACTCAAACTCTACTAAAAACACAAAAATTAGCCGGGTGTCGTGGTGGGCACTGGTAGTCCCAGCTACTCGGGAGGCTGAGGCAGGAGAATCACTTAAACCCGGGAGGCAGAGGTTGCAGTGAGTTGAGATTGTGTCACTACTCTCCAGCCTGGCTGACAGAATGAGATTCTTAAAAAACAAAATCTCCTAGACCTTCCAGCTCCTGTCCTCGGCATCCCCACACATAAGCCCATGCTGCCCAAGACCCGGGGAGCAGAGTAGGCATGACATCGGACATCTGTGTCCTCAAAATGGGGCCACTTGTTTTTGTCACCAGCCATCATCTACCACCTCTGCTGTCATGCCGGCCTCTGTCCTCCTCATGACGGGATTTCCCAAAACAAGGACAGCCCTTCTCTGAAAGGCACCCTCATGCTCTCCCCTGCAGAGCTCTTCTTGCGGACCTAGAAGCTCCCCTCTGCAGCCAAGGGAAGCAAGGCTCGGGCAGGCACAGTGACTTGTCCTCTGCATTCCCTCCAGGAACCGCTCAGTGGTGGTGACGCTGCCACTGTTGCCTGCAGGGGACGAGCCCCTGGACGTGGCCCGGGTGACCAGCTACCTCATGGAGAAGCTGCTGCGGCCGCTCCGAGAGCTGTCTGGGGCCAACGTGCTGGCAGAGTATTACTGGCTCAGACGCCGCCTGCTGGCGGGCACCTGGGAATGTGAGTCCTGCCCCGGGCTGTGCCGCCCTCCTCTCTGGGAGCCCCCTGCCCCGTGGGCACAGGGAAGCCTCCATAGGCTAGTGGCATCACAGTGCCAGGCCCAGAGCTTACTGGACTTCCCAAGGTCCTATGGGACTAGGGCTGAGGCTACACGTCCTGCTTTTGTCCAGAATATAAGTCCTGGCCCCGTAGAGGGGTGAGGAGGGCGGTTTAGGGCTTCAGGCCAGCTCCCTCCCTGTGGGCACTGCTGGAGAAGACGGCAGCCCTCCAGTTCCAGCTGGAAGAGAACTGACTTCAGACTCGCCGGTCAGAGGTGACCTGCAGCCAAGGGCTGGGGAGCTTGCGTGTGGCTCAGGCTTGCTGTGTGGCCAGGCCAGTCTAACCTCTATGGGACTCGGTTTCCTCTACCATGAAATGCTGTGTGGCCAGGTGAATCTAACCTGTGGGACTCTGTTTGCTCCACCGTGAAATGCAGGTAACAACGTGGCTCGCTCATATGGGTAATGGGCATATACTGTTCTTGATGCAGGGGGAGCCCCTCATGTCTGTGGGGGAACCCCGGTACCCAGGCTTGGCAAGGAGTGCTTTGTGTGTGGGGTGGGACTCACACCCAGGCCCAGGGCTCCCTAGAAGCGTGGGCACAGTCGTCTAAGCAGCACGTTGGTGTTGTAGAAAACGGCCTGGTCTTCAAGTTCCGTGTGTGTGACCGTGGGCTTCTCTGTGCCTCTCAGTTCTGACAGCTGCCCCTGGGGCTGGTAGTGCCTCCCTCAGGATGCTGGGACTGGCCAACAGGTGCCTGGCTGTGCACCATAGATGGTGCTTCCTGGCCACGGGCAAGGGCACCCCCACCCCCAAGCCACAGCTCAGGGGCCGCACTGGCTAGACTTGTCAGACCTCCTTCTCAGGCCATCTGTTCCCTACCCTGAAGAGGGTAGGTCTGCAGGACACCAGTCGTGTGTTTGAGGGACCCTTGGGCTATCCACTTACATAGTGAATGTTTCCCTGCTCCCCGCCAGCAGCTTCATTGAGATTAAATGGATGACCTGTATGATGTGTGACATTTTTTTTTTTGAGACTAGGTCTCACTCTGTTGTCCTGGCTGGAGTGCAGTGGCGCGATCTCGGCTCACCGTAGCTTTCACCTTCTGGGCTCAAGTGATCCTCCTGCCTCAGTCCCCCAAAGTGCTGGGATGGCTTAGCGCCACCGTGCCTGGCCGATGTGTGAATTTTAAGTGTACGATTCAGTGGCTTCTAGTTTATTCAGAGTTGTGCATCCATCACCACAGTCGATTTTAAAACGTTTTCATCACCCTAAACTGAAACCCTGCAGCTACCAATCTGCCTTCTGTCCATAGCTGTGCCTGCTCTGGACATTTTATGTAAACCAGAAGCATAGCCCATGTGGCATTTGAGCCAGGCTTTTTTACTTAGCACAG
This sequence comes from Pongo pygmaeus, assembly GCF_028885625.2. Taxonomy (NCBI): domain Eukaryota; kingdom Metazoa; phylum Chordata; class Mammalia; order Primates; family Hominidae; genus Pongo; species Pongo pygmaeus. The sequence continues at coordinate 17,431,037 of NC_072391.2, forward strand.
TATTTTTGTAGCAGGTCTCAGGACTCCTTTCCTTGTTAGAGCTGAATTGCCGGTAGACCTTCAGCTCATGTCGTCTTGAAGCCGGTGAGGGATTCCTGGGCCTCTGGCTGCTGCGCCAGGGGAGGGGGAATCCAGGCCTCAGGGCAGGCTAAGCCAAAGCTCTAGGCATCGGGGCACCCAGCAGGCATTGGGCTCCTACTGCGGTGGGTGGAGCTGGCCCCACTTACCCTGCCTTTGGGCTGCTTCTCCCCAGACCATGCCCTGGTGGCCGGGGCCCAGCACGTGGTGACCTTCGATGGCCGGGTATGGGACCTCAGCGCCCAGTGCGGCAGCATCCTTCTGGCCCAGGACTTTGCTCACAACACATTCTCGCTGACGCTGAGTCGGACAGGCTCGGGGCTCACGGCCCTGTTCATGGAGCTTAACCACAAGACCCTCATCTTCTACCCCAGTCTGCAGGTGAGCAGGAGAGGCGTGGCAGCCTGCAGGACTGAGCCTCCCCTGGAGACTTGTGCCCATGGCAGGTCGCCTGGGGGGATGGCACTTTCAAGCTTGTCACCTGGCTGTGGGTCAGACCTCGTGCCCAGCCCCCTCTGGCCCACAGGCCTACAGGCTGTACAACTCCTCCCTGCCGGGGGACAGCTGTCCGGACCTCAAGCTGCATCCTGCCACGACAAGGAAGGACGTCTCCAGGATTGAGTTGGCCAGTGAGGATGGGGTCTCTGTCTCCTGTGACGTGCCCACCGGCCTCTGCAGCCTGACTCTGGGCCTCTGGCAGCATGGTGGGTCTGGGCCCCAGGAGGGTTGGCCCCACCTACAGAGGACTCTTTGGGATGCACCCCTTTAAGCTTCCAGGGCGGCAGGGGGCTACCGTGCATGCAGAGCCTCTGCCGGCCTCGTCTCTAGCATGGCAGTGCGTGTGCCCTCAGCTCCTCATCTAGCCTCATGCCATTGACCCCGTGTCCAGATGACCGCACAGAGGCCCAGGGCTTTCTGTCCCATCCCTGGGACATGTGGCTCCAGTGTGGAGTTGGCCCTTCTGTGGTCCCTCTGCCAAGGAACACAAAGGAAGGGCCTGGATTCCAGCCACTCGAGCTGAGGACATGGGGAGGGGATGGGGGACACACATGCTGTCCTGAGCCCCTGTGCTTTCTCTTCCTCCTCTGATGAGGGTTTAGAGCCAGGGCCTGGACTCCAGGAGTCCGGGGTGGAGGTGGCGGGACTCTACTGCTCCTCTGTGTGCCTCAGGCTCATCTCACACACAGGTCCTGAGGCAGCAGGGCTAGGGCTGGGGGAGGATCACAGGCTCTTACGGCTGCCTCAGTTTCCCTCCTCCCCACAGGCATATCCGCTGGCCTTCTGGGCACCAACGACAATGAAGTAGGCAATGAGCTGATGTTGCCGGACGGCTCTATGGCACGCAGCCTGGAGGAGCTCAGCCTGGCCTGGCAGGTGAGCAGGTACACCTGCCTGTCCTTCCGGCTGAGGTTCTTGAGGGCTGCTCACTGCAGAGTCCCAGGAGAGGCAGGCGACCTGATGGCTCTGTCCTGGGAGTTCCTAGGCCCAGGGTTTGGGGGAAGTCTCCTGCTGAGGCCAATATATGTGGGGAGCCACAAGGTCCAGCAGGAGGCCTGAGTCTTGCGTCCATCCTGCCAGGTGGGTGGTGACTGCAGGGCCACCGAGAAGACTCAGCAGGCCTGCCCAGGACAGCTCCCCACCTGCCGGGCCTTCTTCGAGGACCCCCACTCCAGCTTGAGGAACTGCTTCCGGGTGGTGAGTGTGAGCCTGGCCCATGGGGTGCAGAAGGCCCTTTCCCTGATCAAGCCTAGGCCCCTCCTCCTTGCCATTCCTCAGGGTGTGGACAGTGACTGGATGTCCCTGATTTCAGGTAGACCCTACACCATTCCTCAGCCTGTGTGTGCAGGACCCCTGTGGCACCCAGCAGCTCCAGCCTGCCTGCAACCTGGCAGCCGCCTACATCCACCTGTGTGCCCGGGGCTTCGTAACCCTGGCCCCTCCTCCACAGTGTGGTAAGCTGCCCCAGCCATCTGGCACTCTGCCCCCTGTCTGGCATCTGCCTTCCAGCCCAGAGGGAAAACTAGTCCCTTTCTCTCACCCGGGACGACAAATAATTGTCATTCAAGGAGCTAAGAGTCACAACATTTATTAAGAAAGGGAGTCCCAGTGACTGTCACATACTGCCAGTTTGGATGTGTGTCCCCTCGAGGGGGTACATGCCTCATGGATGGCCTAGTGCCCTCCGTTTGGTGAAATTAGTTCACATGAGAGCAGGTTGTTTAAAAAGACGCTGACAAGGCTGGGCACGGTCGCTCACGCCTGTAATCCCAGCACTTTGGGAGGCCGAGGTGGGTGCATCACGAGGTCAGGAGATCGAGACCATCCTGGCTAACACGGTGAAACCCTGTCTCTTCTAAAAATACAAAAAAATTAGCCGGGCATGGTTGCCGGCACCTGTAGTCCCAGATACTCAGGAGGCTGAGGCAGGAGAATGGCGTGAACCCAGGAGGCAGAGCTTGTAGTGAGCTGAGACTGCACCACGGCACTCTAGCCCGGACAACAGAGTGAGACTCCGTCTCAAAAAAAAACAAAAAAGACCCTGGCACCTCTTTCCTCCTGCCATGATTGTAAGCTTCCTGAGGCCTCCCAGAAGCCAAGCAAATGCTAGAGCCATGCTTGTACAGCCTGTAGAACTGTGAGCCAATCATCTCTATCATTTATGAACTACCCAGCCTCAGGTGCTCCTTTATATCACTGTAAATGGATTCCCTACCCCCTACTAAGCTAAGTGTCCGGAGAGCCACATTAAGTCACCTCTTGAAAATTTGCTATTAGGTTTTTTCTTTTTTGGGACAGGCTCACTCTGTCACCCAGGCTGGAGTGCAGTGGCACAATCTCGGCTCACTGCAACTTCCACCTCCTAAGTTCAAGCAGTTCTCCTGCCTCAGCCTCCCAAAGTGCTGAAATGACAGGTGGGAGCCACTACGCCCAGCCTCATCAGGGATTTGAATGTACACCACTGTTTAGGGAAAATACTCAGCCCTGTTTTCTCTCTGTTCTCACATCACAACAATCATCAACACAGCAGATGACTTCTGTGACCAAATGTGTGTTATCCTCACTACCAGGGTGTCCCTCTAATTCAGTTCTAACGCTAGCTACCTTGAGACAGCATCAGATCCCATGTGGTGAGAGCTCCTTCATCCAGTGCTGTGTATGATTCCCACAGCCAAAGCCCCCACTAAATGGGCATAGAAGTCAGTGGCAACAACAGGAGTAGACTTCCAAGAGCTTCAGATGCCAGAATTAGTGGCTGCCATTCAGACATTTAAAACCTTAACAGAAGAGAAAATTAATGAATTGGAAAATATGACAATGAAAGGGAGGATGAAATAAGAGGATCCAACATGTCTAAAAGAAATGCTAGGTGCCGTGGCTCATGCCTGTAACCCCAGCACTATGGGCAGATCGCCTGAGGTCAGGATTTTGAGACCAGCCTGGTCAAGAGGGCAAAACCCCCGTCTCTACTACAAATACAAAAATGAGCCAGGTGTGGTGGCGTGCTCCTGTAATCCCAGCAACTATGAAGGCTGAGGCAGGAGAATCGCTTGAACCCAGGAGGTGGAGGTTGCAGTGAGCCGAGATTGCGCCACTGCACTCCAGCCTGAACAACAGAGTAAGACTCCGTCTCAAAAAAAAAAAAAAAAAAAAAAAAAATTCCAGAATGAAAATAGACACAGGACCCTTTAGAGTCAGGAGGCACGATCCCCAATACAATAAATCCATCCATACCAAGACCCATCATAACAAAACTGCAGAAAAAACAAAGAAAAGGTCCTAAAAGCTACTGAAGAGGGTAGAAAGAAGGAAGAATATGTTGATAATTGATCTCCCACCAGCAATAGCAGAAGACAGTGGAGTAAGAGAAAATAAGCATTAGGTTAGCGTGTGTACCCAGCTCAACTATTATTTAAGAATGAAATAGGCTCTCAGCACTGATCTGTCTAGAGATATCTTTACTGTCTAGACATATCTTTACCACGAATGACACTTACTCAGGGGATCCACCAACGTTCATTTACATACTCTATGGCTGCTTTCCTGCTACAGAGGCAGAGTATTTGCAAGAGAGATCTTATTTCTGCTGTCTGAAAGACTCTATTAAGAAGATGGAAAGATAAGCTACAGATTGGGAAGAATGTTTACAGACCACCTATCAGACTGAGGACTCATCTCTAGAATATATAAAGAACTCAAAGCTCAAAAGTAGGCCAGGTGGGGTTGGCTCACACTTGTACTCCCAGCACTTTGGGAGGCTGAGGCGAGATTGCTTGAACCCAGGAGGTCAAGGCTGCACTGAGCCATGATCACACTCCTGCCTGCATGACAGACTGAGACCCTGTCTCACAAAACAAAAACTCAAAAGTAAACAGTGGGAAATAAATGCATGAAAAATGTGTGCAATACCAGCCGCAGAGAAACAAGGTAGCGCCACACACCTCAGCTCCAGTGAGTTCTGGCACGGGTGGTGAGTTCCAAGGACTCAGCAGCATAAAGCATTGGTTGAACATCCAAATGGCCAGGGTGTGATTTCAGCGTCCACTTATGAGTGCACCATAAAACGCACCGTTCTAGTACCAAAAATGTGACTGGTGAGAATATAGGACAACTGCTTGCAAAGCTAGGCTTAAGGCAGGAATCAACTTCACGGTGTACCAAGCAGACCCTTGGGAGGCAGCCTTGGACTCGATGAGACGACTACGAAGTGCCAAGACAGGAGGTGGTGTGGCTCCACGGGAACCTCGGAGAACCTGTGAATCAAGCAGAAGTGCTCGTTGTTTTGACCATGTAAATACAAAACTGTCCGCTACTTCAGCCATCAACAAAACATCTGGGAGGACAACAGAGAAGACTTACAGCCACAGTCTCACAATGGAATGGTATCTGCAGTTAAGGTCCTCTCCCTCCCTTAGGGTTTATTTTTTTAAATCAAGGGCTAAGTTATTCCCCTCTTGGACACCAGAGAAGTATCTAAGAAAAGCAGTCACCAATTATAATTAACTTTTGAAGGACAAATTAAAAGGTGGTTATAAGTTACAAAATAAAGGCATATTATGAACTCTAAGAAATTAAGACACTTACTATTCTTATTAATTTTTTGAGACAGGGTCTCTGCTCTGTCCTTCAGGCTGGAGTGCAGTGGTGCAGCCTTCCGAGTAGCCGGGATTACAGGCATGCGCCACCACCCCCGGCGAATTTTTGTATTTTTAGTAGAGACGAGGTTTCACCATGTTGGCCAGGCTGCTCTCGAACTCCTGACTTCGTGGTCTGCCCACCTCATGTCTGACCAGAGAAATTAAGACATTCTCAGATAAACAAAAGCTGAGAGAGTTCATTATGCATGAAATGCTAAAGGGAGTCCTTCAAGTCAAAAAAAAAAAAAAAAGATGCTAGGTGGAAATTTGAGGCCACATATAAAGACCTGTATTGTAATTTTGATTCATCTCTATAATTATTTTATTGGATTTAAAAGATGTATAACTATACATCTATGTTAAATATATAATTTGTGAAAAAAAATAGGCATGGTGGTGGCATGCACTTGTAGTCTCAGCTACTCAGGAGGATCGCTTGTGTCCAGGGGCTTGAGGTTACACTGAGCTATGATAATGCCACTGCACTCCAGCCTGGGTGACAGAGTGAGACCCTGTCTCTAAAAATAGATATATTTTGTGATATCAACAACATAGGAGGGGGGCAGAGCTGTCAAAGAGTAGCGTATTTGTATGTGATCGAACTTACCAGTTTAAAATGGATTGCTATAAATTCAGGATGTTTCATGTAATCCCCATGGTAATGACAACATATCTATAGAATGTACACAAAAGGAAATGAGATCCTAAGTGTGTCACAATAAAAACATCAATTAAACACAAAGGGACGAAATGAGAGAGAAAGCAAACCATAAGCCATGCAGAAAACAATCACCAGCGTGGCACCAGGAAGTCCTTCCCCATTGGGAAGTCCCATCAGTAGTGTGCTGGAGTCTTCCCACAGCAACTGCTCACCGCAGTCCTTGGCTGTGGGCCTCATGACACAGTCACCAGGTTAGCGAGTTGCGTCAGAATGGTAATCTTTAAAAATACAAATGAATTCCACAATCAAAAGACTAAGAGACTTATACAGGTTGAAAGTGAAAGGATGAAATAAGATAGAGAAGGAGTAGCTATACTAATATCAGACAAAATCGACCTAAGGTCAAAAGCTGTTATAAGAGATAATGATAATAGTCAATTCACCAAAAAGATGTAACAGTTATAAATGTACATGCAATGTACCTCAGAGCTCCTAAATATATGAAGCAAACACTGTAGAATGAAAGGAGAAATAGATAGTTCTATGATAATGGTAGGAGATTTCACCTCACTTTTTTTTATTTTTTTGAGATGGAATCTCACTCTGTTGCCCAGGCTGGAGTGCAGTGGCGTGATAACAGCTCACTGCAACCTCCACCTCCTGGGTTCAAGTGATTCTTATGCCTCAGAGTAGCTGGGATTACAGGCGTATGCCACCACGACCGGCTATTTTCAGTAGAGACAGGGTTTCACCATGTTGACCAGGCTGGTCTTGAACTCCTGACCTCAGGTGATCCACCCATCTTGGCCTCCTAAAGTGCTGGGGTTACAGGCCTGAGCCACTGCACCCGGCCCAATACCTCACTTTCAATAATGGATACAACACCCAGACAGATAACTACCACACACATAACTTCACCCAACAGCAGAAAACACATTCTTCAAAAGTACACGTGGAATGTTCTCCAGGAAAGATTGTATGTTAGGCTTCAAAGCAAGATTTAATACATTTTAAATGACTGAAATCATAATAGAAGGAAAACTGAAATATCCACAAATATGTGGGAACTAAACAACATACTACAAAACCAGTGGATCAAAGAAAAAAAATAAGGAAAATTAGAAAGTATCTTGAGACAAAACATATGAAATCTTATGGGATGCAGCAAAAGCAGTGCTATGAGGGAAATTTGTAGCTGTACACACTTAAATTAAAAAAGAAGCTGGCTGGGTGCGGTGGCTCCACCTGTAATCCCAGCACTTTGGGAGGCCGAGGTGGGCAAATCGTCTGAGGTGAGGAGTTTGAGACCAGCTTGGCTAACATGGCAAAACCCCAGCTCTACTAAAATTATAAAATTTAGCCAGGTGTGGTGGCAGGCACCTGTAATCCCAGCTACTTGGGAGGCTGAGGCAGGAGAATCACTTGAACCCGGGAGGCAGAGGTTGCGGTAAGCTGAGATTGTGCCACTGCACTCCAGCCTGGGTGACACAGCTAGACTCCACCTCTCCCCTCACCCCCGCCCCACCGCAAAAAAAAAAAAAAAAAGCAGCAGCAGCCAGGCACAGTGACACCGTTCTATAATCCCAGCTACTTGGAAGGCCGAGGACCAGGAGATTGCTTGAGCCCAGGAGTTTGAGACTAGCTTGGGTAACATGGCAAGTCCCTCTCTCAAAGAAAAAGGAAAAGCTCTCAAACCAACAACCTAACCTTCTACCTTAAGTTATTAGAAAAAGAACAGCCTAAACCCAAAGATAGGAGAAGGAATGAAATAACAAAGGTTAGAGCAGAAATAAATGAAATGGAAGATGGAAAAACAGACCTGTAACTACCAAGGAGATTGAATCAGTGACCAAAAACTTGGAAAGAAAGAAAAGCACAAGATCAGATGCCTTCACTGGTGAATCACCAAACATTTGAAAAATCGATACCAATCCTGCTCATATTCTTCCAAAACGTTGAGGAAAGAATACCTCCAAACTCATTCTGTGAGGCCAGCATTACTGATACCAAAGGCAGACAAAGCACTAGAGGAAAATAGACCGATATTCCTGATAAATACAGATGCAAAAGTTGTCAACAAAATACTAAAAAGGAGAATTCGACAGCATCATAGAAAAGATTACACACCATGATCAAGTGAGATTTATTCTTGGAATGCAAAGATGGTTACCATATAAGAATCAATGTAAGATATCACATTAACAGAATGAACGAAAGAAAACACGTGACTATTTCAGTTAGTGAAGAAAAAGCATTTAACAAAGTTTAATACCGTTTCATGATTAAAAACATACAGACTCGAAATAGAAATGACCTCAACATAATAAAGGTCATATGAACAACCCTCAGCTAACATCACACTCAGTGATGAAAGACAAAGTTTTCCAAGATGAGGAATTAAACAATGATACCTGCTTTCTTAATGCTGGAAATCCTAGCCAGAACTATTAAGAAAGAAAGGAAAAAGAAAAGGCATCCAAATTGGAACGGAGGCAGTAAAATTATCTGTTAATAGATGACATGATCATCTTTGTCGAAAATCCTGAACACTGCATGAAATAAAAAACAACTGTTAGAACTAATAATGTCAAAGTTTCAGGATTACAAAATCAACATACAAAAGTCAGTTGCATTTCTACACGCTAACAGTCAACAATCCAAGAAGGAAATTAAGAAAACAATTCCTGCCGGGCACGGTTGTGCACGCCTATAGTCTCAGCTACTTGGGAGGCTGAGGCAGGAGGATCGCTTGAGCCTCAGAGGCCAAGGCTGTCAGTTTTGATGATGATTATGCCTGTGAACAGCCACTGTACTCCAGCCTGGGCACCACAGTGAGACACCATCTTTAAAAAAAAAAAAAAAGTCCATTTACAATAGCATCAAAAAGAATAAAATGGGAATAAACTTAACCAGGAGGCAAAGACTTTGGCAGGATGTAGAGTCCCAGAGACCGGTTGTACAACAAATGTAAAGGCATCTCATATTTATGGATTATAAGAATATCATTAAGATGTCAATACTACTCAAAAGTGATCTACAGGTTTAGCGTAATTGCTATCAAAATCCCAGTGGCATTTTTTCTTCAATTATAGAAAAATCCATCCTAAAGTTTATACACGATTTCAAGGGACCCCAAATGGCCAAAACAATCTTGAAAACAAAGAACAAAGTTGAACGTCTTATACTTCCCAATTTCAAAATTTATTGAAAGCTACAGTGGTCAAAAGTGTGGTACTGGCGTAAAGACATACATACAGACCAGTGGAATGAAATACAGAGTCTAGAAAGAAACTCTTACACATGTGGTCAAGTGATTTCAATAAGGATGCCAAGACTATTGAATGGGGGAAAGGACAGTCTTTCAACAAATGGTGTTGGGAAAACTAGATATCCACATGCAAAAGAATGAAGTTAACCTATCCACATGCAAAAGAATGAAGTTAACCTCTTACCTTATAACATGTTGGAAAAAAAAAAAAAGAAAACCTCAATAATGGATCAAAGACCTAACTGTAAGAGCTAAAACTATACAACTCTTAAAACACAGTAGGAGGGCTTCCTTTGTCAATGATTTCTTAGATATGGAGCATATGACACCAAAGGCACAAGCAACAAAAGGAGAAATAGACAAACTGGATTGCATTGAAGGATACTATTAACACAGTGAAAAGGCGTCCTACAGAACGGGAGTAAAGATGTGCAAATTATATCTGATAAGGAGTTCCCATCTAGAATACATAAAGCACTCTCACAATGTAACAACAAAAACCTGACCCGGTTCAACAATGTACAAAGGGCCCGGCGCGGTGGCTCACACCTGTGATTCCAGCACTTTGGGAGGCCGAGGCGGGTGGATCACCTGAGGTCAGAAGTTCGAGACCAGCCTCAACATGTTATCCACGGGGTTTCTCACCCCGTCTCTACTAAAAATACAAAATTAGCTGGGCGTGGTGGGCACCTGTAATCCCAGCTACTTGGGAGGCTGAGGCAGGAGAATTGCTTGAACCTGGGAGGCAAAGGTTGCGGTGAGCCGAGATTGCACCATTGCACTCCAGCCTGGGCAACAAGAGTGAAGTCCGTCTCAAAAAAAAAAAAAAAAACGTACAAAGGACTTGAATAGACATTTCTCCAAATAAGATATGTAAATGGCCAATAAGCACATAAAAAGATGCTCAACATCACTAATTATTAGGGGAACTCAAATCAAAACCACATGGAGAGGCCAGGCACAGTGGCTCAGGCCTGTAATCCCAGCACTTTGGGAGGCCAAGATGGGTGGATCACTTGAGGTCAGGAGTTCGAGACCAGCCTGGTCAACGTGGTGACACCACGTCTCTACTAAAAATAAAAAATTAGCTGGGAGTGGTGGTGTATGCCTGTAGTCCCAGCTGCTCAAGAGGCTGAGGCAGGAGAATTGCTTGAACCCGGGAGGCAGAGGTTGCAGTGAGCTGAGATCCCGCCACTGCACTCCAGCCTCGGTGACAGAGCAAGACTCTGTCTCAAAAAAAAAAAAAAAAAAAAAGTACATGGAGGTGCCACCTCAGACCTATTAGGATGGCTGTAATCAATACAGAAAATAACAAGTGTTAGGACATTGAGTTGTTTGAACCTTTGTGTGTTCTTACTGGGAATATAAAATGGTGCTGCAGCTATGGAAGACAGTATGGCAATTCATCAAAAAGTTAATAGGCCAGGTGCAGTGGCCCACACCTGTAATCCTAGCACTTTGGGAAGCTGGGGTGGGCGAATCACTTGAGGCCAGGAGTTCAAGACCAGCCTGGCCAACATGGTGAAACCCCATCTCTACTACAATACAAAAATTAGCTGGGTGTGGTGGTGCGGGCCTGTAATCCCAGCTACTTGGGAGGCTGAGGCATGAGGATCACTTGAACCCGGGAGGCGGAGGTTGCAGTGAGCTAAGATCGCACCACTGCATTCCAGCCTGGGTGACAGAGCCAGACTCTGTCTCAAAACAAAGAGTTACCATACAATCCAGCAATTCTACTTCTGGGTATGTATCCCCTAAAATTCAAAGGGTCTCACACATTTATACACCGATGTTCATAGCAGCATTATTCACAACGGCCAGAAGACAGCAGCAACCCAAGTGTCCACTGACAGATAAATGTGGTCTCTCTATACAATCAATCGTGATGCAGCCTTCAAAACGAAGGAAATTCTGACACACGCTACCACATGGATGACCCTTGAGGACATTATACAAAGTGAAATAAGCCAGTCACGAAAACATAAGTACTGTATGACTCCACCTATTTGAAGCACCTAGAGTAATCAGTTTCACAGAGACAGAAAGTACAGTGGTGGCTGCCGGGAGCTGGGAGAGAGCAGTAATGGGTTATTTAATGGGGATAAAGTTTCAGTTTGGCGGGATTTACTGAGTTCCAGAGATTGGTTGCACAAAAATATGAATGTACTTACACTGAATTGTGTACTTTAAAATGGTTATGGTAAATTTTACATGTCTTTAACTACATTTAAAATTTTTTACACTAGAAATGTATATTGAGCATCTCTGTGCTAGGTGTGGTGATACAATGATAAACATTTTACCTATGAACACCGTAGTTATAAAACCAAACACTCTTAGAATTTCATCTCCTTAAGCGTAAAAACTAGCACAGACAGGCAATAGACACAGACCCACAGGACTCAGATAGTAGGCTTATTAGACACAGATTATAGATTTTAGCAGGGAACTAGAAATTATTAAAATTACTAATTACTAAATTTGTAGTTTAGTAATTAATTTAGCAAATCAGCTAATTTACTAATTACTGAAAATTATATATCTGAAAAAGAACCAGAATGTAGTAGAAAGAGATGGCAGAAAAGGCCACCTAAACCCCATATTTTAAACCGTTCTCTTAGCAGATGAGGAATAGAAGGGTACTTCCCGGCCAGGCAACGTCACTCATGCCTGTAATGCCAGCACTTTGGGAGGCCGAGGCAGGCAGATCACCTGAGGTCAGGAGTTTGAGACCAGCCTGACCAACATGGTGAAGCCCTGTCTCTACTAAAAATATAAAAATTAGCCGGGCATAGTGGCATGTACCTGTAATCCCAGCTACTTGGGAGGCTGAGGCAGGAGAATCACTTGAACCCGGGACGCAGAGGTTGCAGTGAGCTGAGATTGCACCACTGCACTCCAGCCTGGGCGACAGAGCAAGACTCCATCTCCAAAAAAAATAAATAGCTGGGCACGGTGGCTCGCTCCTGTAACCCCAGCACTTTGGGAGGCCAAGGCAGGTGGATCACCTGAGGTCAAAAGTTCGAGATCAGCCTGGCCCAACCCCGTCTCTACTAAAAATATAAAAATTAGCCAGGTGTGATGGCAGGCGCATGTAATCCTAGCTACTCAGGAGGCTGACGGAGGAGAATTGCTTGAACCCGGGAGGCAGAGGTTGCCGTGAGCCACTGTACTCCAGCCTGGGTGATAGAGCGAGACTCCATCTCAAAAAAATTAAAGCTCATCTTTTAAACAGTTCTCCTAGCAGATGAGGGATAGAAGGACACTTCCTTTGCCTGGTAGCTCTGAGTGTCCATCTGTGCCCTTGTCCACCCCACTTGATGGTGAAACAGCAGAGCAGTCCCTCTAGGGCCAGGAGCGCCGTGTCATGGCCTCCACCACATGCTGTACTGAAGATCTCACCCACACAGTGAGCTCCCTTTAGCCCACACTTTGGGTTGGATGCATCCTGAGCTCTCAAAGCATCGTGTGCTAAGGTTCCGACCTCCCCTTGGCTAGGAACTATGTCTTGGTCTTCTTTGTGTCCAGGGTGCTGGCAGCAGAGCCTGACACTCCACAGATGCTTGTTCAATTTCCAAGGAACGCAGCAGGCTGGGCCTAGCACCACTGCCTGCAAAGGCCCTGCAGGTGTAGGGACTCATTGACCCATGCCGGCTGCTCTTACAAAAAGGCGGGAGGGAGATGAGTGGGAGTGGAGGGGGAGTTGTCGTTTTAATAATGAGGGCCAGGGGCCCCAGCATAATTTATTTCAAGAAACAGCAGGGGCCTCCTCTGGGGCCCATAGCCTAGTCTTACTTCTCTTCTCTCTCCTTTACAGTTTGAGATTTTGTCTATGCCAGCACTAGGCTGCCAGACTTCAAACTCCTTCACCTTCTACTGCAATTCCAGCTCCCTGGCAATGGCAAGATTCATGGCTGGGACAGAATAACTAGCATGGAATGCCAGGAAACTCAGAACCGCACATGCTGCAAACGCAGGGAAGAAGGGCTCCTTGCCACTGGGCTCAAAATACTTGCGGGGGACATGAAACTCTCCCACTGGTCTGGGTAATTCTCCCCCTTCCTCCACACCTCCACTGTAAACCAGGAGACAGTGCGGCCAGCGAGTGCCAGCTCTGCAGAGAAAACTCCACCTGGCCCCTGTTCGTGCCCAAGATATTTATTCACTTATTCAACAGCCATTTGGGAAGCCACTGCTTCAGAATGCTGACTGCGTGCTGGGGGACACGAAGCCAGCTCAGCTGCTTGGTGCTGGCTTTCCCTGCCTGACCCAGGGGTCTTTTGAGACAGGAGATTCCTTGAGGGGAACTGATGGCCCCAAGCCCATTAATCAGAAACCCAGGTAGGGAGCTTCTCTCTTTGGGGTAGACACACTGGGACTGAATGCTTTAGGGGGCCCTGGGGAGGACCTCTGTTTTGGTAGGGGTACCTGTGAACTCAGGCCCCCAGGCTGTATCATTGAAAGTTTTTTACTTTCTTTTGGGAATATAACTTTTTCCTTTGAGTTTTCAACTGAAAAATAAAGCTGGCAGAATCCAAGAACATGTCTCTGGATTGCTGGGGTTGATTATCCACTCAAGAGAGGGGGAGGTGTGGGTGGCTATGGAATCTGCTCACCGATAGGGGGTGCCCTAGAGCCCTCTCTGCACTGAGCCTGGTAGGAGCTTGTAGGGTCCAGATTCCAGAGCAAAGGGCAAGGCATCAGCCACGGGGACTGAGGCAAGCTGAAGGCCAGACTTGACCGTCCTTGACCTCCGCCCCATCATCCCCGCCAATGAATCCCTGGTGCACAGCAGGTGCTAGATGAAGTTCCGAAGAAAGAACTCCAGGTTGAATGGGAATGAGAAGGTTGGTCCTCCACACCCCCACACTGGAGGGAAGACAGAAGGAGAGTGGCTGTGATTTGAGTGTTTTGCTATGGTTACAGCCTAAAAACCCTGGAGACCAGGCACTGCTCCAAGTGCCTTGAAAGATGTTTGATCTGGGGGCTGGGTGTGGTGACTCACGCTTGTAATCCCAGCACTTTGGGAGGCCGAGGTGGGTGGCTCATAAGGTCAGGAATTCAAGACCAGCCTGGCCAACATGGTGAAACCTCATATCTACTGGGGGAAAAAAAAAAAAAAATCCGGGCGTGGTGGCTGGCGCCTGTAATCCCAGCTACCCAGGAGGCTGAGGCAGAAAACTGCTTGAACCCAGGAGGCAGAGACTGCAATGAGCCAAGATCACACCACTGCACTCCAGCCTGGCAACAGAGACTCCGTCTCAAAAAAAAAAAAAAAAAAAAAGTTTGGGTCGGGCACAGTGGCTCACTCCTGTAATCCCAGCACTTTGGGAGGCCAAGGCGGGTGGATCATGAGGTCAGGAGATCAAGACCATCTTGGTTAACACGGTGAAACCCCATCTGTACTAAAAATACAAAAAATTAGCCGGGCGAGGTGGCGGGCTCCTGTAGTCCCAGCTACTCAGGAGGCTGGGGCAGGAGAATGGTGTGAACCTGGGAGGCGGAGCTTGCAGTGAGCCGAGATCGCGCCACTGCACTACAGCCTGGGCGACAGAGCGAAGACTCCACCTCAAAAAAAAAAAAGAAAAAAAAGATGTTTGATCTTAAACCTTACAATAGTCCAATGAGGAATGGATGATCCCCACTTAATGAGAGAAGAAACAAAGGCTCAGAGAGTTGAGGGGATTTCCCCAAGGTCATACAACCTACAAACAGCCAGGATGGCGCTGACGCGCGCCTGCCTGCCTCCCAAGGCTGCCCAACCTCAGTCAGCCCCCACTTTTGCTTTTGCAATAAAAGAAAAGCAAATCACTGGTGCGCAGGGGACCCTGAGCAATTCAGAGTCAGATGCAACTAGAGTGTGCAGCCACCTGACCTGTTGGTTTCTCAATATGCTTAACGGATCCATGATTTCTGGTCCAGAAAGGAAATGCAGAAGCCTTTCCTTCCTGCCTCCCACACTCTGTGGGTCAAGTATTTACCAAAAACACAGCAGTGGACTGGACACCAGCAGAGATACAAAGAGGGAAACATAGTTCTCCCTTCTCAAGGCAGGTTGGACAACATCAATACTTTGCAACTGGGGGGCGTGAGTGGAGTACTTGTGCATGAATTCGAAACAGATAGGAGAGGGAATGATTCCAGCGGAAAGACCAATTCACGTCTACAATATACACTGAACTCCAGCCTGGACAACATAGCAAGACTGTCTCTAAAAAAGTTTAATCATTAGCCAGGCATGGTGGCACATGCCTGTAGCCACCTAGGAGGCTGAGGCAGGAGGATCACTTGAGCCCAGGAGTTCGAAATCACAATAAACTATGACCACACCACTGCACTCCAGCCTGGGCATCAGAGCAAGGCCCTATCTCCAAAACAAAACAAGGTAACACGTTTACATACAAATCAATGTAAGAAAATCCAAAATAAAATATTACCAAACAAACCCCACTGGGGCCTAAAAAAAATGACCTAAACCAAGTGAGACTTCTACAGTGTGACAAGGATGGCTCAAAATTAGAACATCTTTTAATTTCATATATATATATATATATATATATTTTTTTTCTTTTTTGAGATGGAGTCTCGCTCTGTTACCCAGGCTGGAGTGCAATGGTGCGATCTAGGCTCACTGCAAGCTCCACTTCCTGGCTTCACTCAGTTCTCCTGCCTCACCCTCCTGAGACTACAGGCGCCCACCACCACACCCGACTAGTTTTTTTGTATTTTTAGAAGAGATGGGGTTTCACCATGTTAGCCAGGATGCTCTCGATCTCCTGACCTTGTGATCTGCCTGCCTCGGCTTCCCAAAGTACTGGGATTACAGGTGTGAGCCACTGCGCCCAGCCTAATTTCATTCATATTAATATGTTAAAAATCATAATCATCGTAGATGTTGAAAAGGCATTTGACAAAATTTACTACAAAATTTAGAAAAAAAAAAACCCATCAAATTAGAAAGAGGGATACTTCCTTAAATTACACACAATAAAGGAAATTACATCCAGACACATACCCATCAAGCCAGAGCCCAGCATCATTTGTAGGGGATGGAAGCAACACAAGCTTCCATTAACCTTCGCAACAAAAGAATGGCCTCTGTTACCACTATTATTTTGGAGGCCCTAGCTGATGAAACTAGGCAAGGAGGAAAGTAAGACATTTAAGAAAAAAGCAGGAGGTAAAATAATTATATTTACTCTGAAAAATGAGGCAGACAGATTTTGCTAAGGAGTTAGGTACAAAAGTAACATATTAAGCAGCCTTCCTTTTTCTTAATTTTTAAAATATGGAGATGGGGCCAGGCACAGCTCATGCCTGTAATCCCAGCACGTTGGGAGGCCGAGAGAGGCGGATTGCTCAAGGCCAGGAGTTCGATACCAGCCTGGCCAACGTGGCAAAACTCCATCTCTACTAATAATACAAAAATTAGCCGGGTGTGATAGCACACACCCATAATACCAGGTACTCAGAAGGCTGAGGCACGAGAATTGCTTGAACCCAGGACGTGGAGGTTGCAGTGAACCGGGACTGCATTACTGCACTTAGCCTGGGTGACAAAGAAAGACCCTGTCTCAAAAAAAAAACAAATAAAATAAAATAAAGATGCGGTCTTACTATGATGCCCAGGCTGGTCTCAAACTCCTGGGCTCGAGCAATCCTTCTGCCTCAGTCTCCCAAAGTGCTAGGATTATAGGCGTGAGCCACCAAGCCTGGCCTCAGTCTTCCTATGTACAAACAAGCAGTTAGAAAAGTTAACAGAAGAAAACATCCCATTTGCAACAGCACACTCCCAAAAAACAAAACTCTCAGAAATAAATGTGCAAAAATATACACACACAATCTATATGAAGAAATCTTTCGAATGCTGCCGAGGAATATGAAACACTTTGAATGCAAAGAAGGCCATGCTGCATGTGTTATCGAGAAAGGTTCAACATTAAAAAGATGTCACATCAATATCAAGCGGGGGTGTGTGGAAATGGAGCCTTCACACATGCTGGGGGGAACGTGGCAGTATGGCCACTCCAAAACACAGTTTGGCAGTTTCTTAAAAAGTGAATATAAATCCACCTTATGGGGCCAGACACGGTGGCTCATGCCTGTAATCCCAGCACTTTGGTAGGCCAAGGCAGGTGGATCACCTGAGGTCAGGAGTTAGAGATGAGCCTAGCCAACATGGTGAAACCCCATCTCTACTAAAAGTACAAAAAAAATTAGCTGGGTGTTACAGGTAGTGGGCGCCTGTAATCCCAGCTACTCGGGAGGCTGAGGCAGGAGAATCACTTGAACCCAGGAGGCAGAGGTTGCAGTGAGCCAAGATCGTGCCACTGCACTCCAGCCTGGGCGACAGAGCAAGACTCCATCTGAAACAAACAAAAATTAGCCAGGTGTGGTCGCACACACCTGTAATCCCGGCTACTCAAGAGGCTGAGCCAGGAGAATAGCTTGAACCCGGGAGGCCGAAGTTGCAGTGAGCCAAGATCATGCCACTGCACTCCAGCCTGGACAACAGAGACTGTCTCCTAGATAGATAGATAGAAAGAGATAAAAAATAAAGTGTCAAAATCAGTGGCTTTTTGTATACTTACCGAACGGTGCATCCATCACTACAATTCAATTGATTTTACAACTTTTTCATTTCCCCAACAAGGAACCCTGTTATCCTTAGTCATCACCCCTCCCAATTCTTCCTTCCTCCCCAGCACTGGGTGACCAGTAATCTGCTCCCTCTCTGGATTTTCCCATTCTGGACATTTCACATAAATGGAATCATACAATATGTGGCCCTTTGTCATTGGCTGCTTGGACTTGGCATGAAGTTCGAGGCTCACCCATGTGTGGACATTTCACATAAATGCAATCATACAATACGTGGCCCTTTGTCATTGGCTGCTTAGACTTGGCATAAAGTTCGAGGCTCACCCATGTGTGGCCCATGTCTGTGCTTCATTTCTTTTTACTGCCTTCTTGCCCAAGTGGTTTCATAAGCCCCATAGGGTGTGTGTTGTAATCCCTAGAACAATCGCTAAAGAAAACATATATAGCTAAAAACACAGAGCAAAAAGATATAGCCAAAAGCCAACAGAGATGAAAGGAAATGTGAAGAATCACTCCATTAATCCAAAAGAAGGCAAGAAAGGAGGAACAAGAGACAAAGAGAAATAGGCTGGGCGCGCTGGCTCCCTACGAAAAATACAAAAAAAAAAAAATTAGCTGGGCGCACTGGCGCGCACCTGTGATCCCAGCTACTCGGGAGGCTAAGGCAGGAGAATCGCTTGAACCCAGGGCGGGGGGAGGGGTGCGGAGGTTGCAGGGAGCCGAGATCATGCCACTGCACACTCCAGCCTGGGCGACAAAGCAAGACTGTGTCTAAAAACAACAACAACAAAAAACACAAATAGCATACATTAGAAATTCCATTGGGCTGGGCGCAGTGGCTCACACCTGTAATCCCAGCACTCTGGGAGGCCGAGGCAGGCGGATCACGAGGTCAGGAGATAGAGAACATCCTGGCTAACACGGTGAAACCCTGTCTACTAAAAAATACAAAAAATTAGCCAGGCGTGGTGGCAGGCGCCTGTAGTCCTGGCTACTTGGGAGATTGAGGCAGGAGAATGGCGTGAACCCGGGAGGCGGAGCTTGCAGTGAGCCGAGATTGCACCACTGCACTCCAGCCTGGGCGACAGAGTGAGACTCCGTCTCTTTAAAACAAAAAAAAAAAAAAAAAAAAAAAAGAGAGAAATTCCGTTGAACGAAAGTGAACTAAACACTCCAAGTGAAAGTGAGATAGTGAGACTAAATTTAAAAAAACACAAACAAAAACATGACTCACCTACATAACATGTAGAAGAGGCACACTTTACATAGAAAAACAGATAAGATGAAAATACAGGATGAAAAAAGATATCTATGTAAACATTAATTATAAAAAAGCTCTATTAACATCAGATAAACAGATAATATGTGGGCTTCCTACTTTTTTGATGGAACAATTAAAAACGCAGAAAATGGGGTTGCTACAGTGGCTCACCACTTTGGGAGGCCAAGGTGGGCAGATCACTTGAGCTCAGGAGCTTGAGACCATCCTGGACAACATAGTGAGACCTCATCTCTATCAATAACAACTGCCACCTAAGAAAATGGCATTTTTCATGAGGAACATCAAATACTGTGCTATCCTTTCCCCAACTTCTGGTTAAGTCTTTCCTAAAACCAAGGCCCAGCTTTGGGACTCCTGCAGTTCCATTAGGTGTCAATAAGTCTCTTTTGCCAAAAATTAAGAAAAACAACCAAAAGCCCATCCACCAATGAGTGGATAAACCAAATGTGGTCTATCCATATGATGGAATATTACGTCATAAAAAGGAATCAGTCATAAAAAGGGATGAAGTACTGATACAGGCCACAACATGAATGGATATTGAAAACACCATGCTGAGCCAGGCATGGTGGCTCACACCTGTAATCCCAGCACTTTGGAAGGCTGAGGCGGGTGGATCACTGGAGGCCAGGAGTTCAAGACCAGCCTGGCCAACATGGTGTAACCCCATTTCTACTAAAAATACAAAAATTAGCTGGGCATGGTGGCAGGTGGTTGTAATCCTAGCTACTTGGGAGGCTGAGGCAGGAGAATCACTTGAACCAGGGCGGCAGAGGTTGCAGTGAGCCGAGATCGTGCCACTGCCCTCCAGCCTGGGCGACTGAGTGAGACTCTGTCTCAAAACACCAACAACAATTTTAAAAACCCACCATGCTGAGTGCCAGAAGCCAGACACAAAATGCTATATATTGTGTGATTACATTGGAAAGAAATGTCCAAAACAGACCAATTCATATAGACAGAAAGTACATTCATGATGGCAAGAGCTGAGGGGGATGGGAGGATTGTGGGATTGACTGTTAATGGGTATGGCGTTTCTTTTAGGGTGATGAAGTGTTCTCGAATTAGTAGTGGTGATGGTTGTACCACCGTGTGAATACGCTAAACACCAGAGAAAGGCCAGGCACGGTAGTTCACGCCTGTAATCCCAGCACTTTGGGAGGCCGAGGCAGGCAGATCACCTGAAGTCAGGAGTTCAAGACCAGCCTGCCCAACATGGTGAAACCTCATCTCTACAAAAAATACAAAACGTAGCCAGGAATGATGGCGGGTGCCTGTAACCCCAGCTACTCGGGAGCCTGAGGCAGAAGAATGGCTTGAATCCAGGAGGCACAGGTTGCAGTGAGCCGAGATCGTGCCATTGCACTCCAGTCTGGGTGACAGAGCGAGACTCCATCTCAAAAACAAACAAAAAACGTCAGAGAATGGTACACTTTAAAGTGCTGCATTTCGTGGTATGTGAATTACTTATCAATTCCTTAAGACTACTAGGAGAAGGAAGGCATTGCAAATGATATTTGGTTTTGTAATTAAACAAGAAATTTCTCCCTCTCCCCCCAAAAAAGTTCTCTTTCAGTTTCTGCAAACTTCCTCCTTCCCTCCCCTACCCATCCACCCAGAGGAATTTTATCTGTTCCTGCCTCAACAGATTAGAGGGCTTTGTTTGTCTTTTGAGGCCTGGTAGGTAAATTAGAAAGGGGTCCCAAGTAAATAGAGAGAGAGGCATCCCAGAGCCCTGCTCCATCTGAGCCTCCCACGGCCCATGACTCACTTTACCCAGTAACACGCTTCCCTTCCAGTTTACCATCTGGAAGAAAGAATAAACTTATTTTTCTTATTCACCAATAATTTATATAAACCAAACATTGCAAACAAGGGTTTCCTTAGCAACCTCTATCTCATTCTCTTCAGATACCAATTGCTCTCCAGTAAAGGGAGTGTCCTGTTCCACACAACTTAAATTCACTTGGAAATCTCACTTAAAACAGAAAAGTTAAGGTCTTCATAAGGTTTACTAGGGACAAAGCGTTTGCAGGAATGCACGGGGCTGAAGGTCAAAGGCAAAGAAAACAAGGCACAAATTATTTCACCCTGATTTGGTTTGTCCTTGTACACTCATGGTTAACAGGTCACCTCGCAATGACAAATCTGCTTTTGAAGTTTTTTTTTCCTGGAGGCAGAGTCTTCTTCTGTCGCCGAGGCTGGAGTGCAGTGGGGCAATCTCGGCTCACTGCAATCTCTGTCTCGCAGGGTCAAGCGATTCTTCTGCCTCAGCCTCTGAGTAGCTGGGATTCCAGGCACCCACCACCATGCCTGGCTAATTTTTGATTTTTAGTATAGACGGGGTTTCACCATGTTGGCCAGGATGGTCTAAAACTCCTGATTCTCAAGTGATCCACCCGCCTTGTCCTCCCAAAGTGCTGGGATTATAGGCATGAGCCACCGCGCCCGGCCAGGTCAGTTTTCTCTAACAGAAGTAACAAAACAGATATAATCCAAAATCACAGTTATATCAAAATTTTAAAAATGGTGTTGGAGGCCAGGTGCAGTGGCTCATGACTGTAATCCCAACACCTTGGGAGGCCGAGGCAGGAGGATCACTTGAGACCAAGAATTCAAGACCAGCCTGGCCAACACACCGAGACCTCGTATCTATAAAAAAGTTTGGTTTTTTTGTGTTTTTTTTTTTTTTTGAGATGGAGTCTCGCTCTGTTGCCCAGGCTGGAGTGCAGTGGGGCCATCTTGGCTCACTGCAAGCTCCGCCTCCTGGGTTCATGCCATTCTCCTGCCTCAGCCTCCCCAGTAGCTGGGACTACAGGCCCCACCACACGCCCGGCTAATTTTTTGTATTTTTAGTATTCACTGTGTTAACCAGGATGGTCTCGGTCTCCTGACCTCATAATCTGCCCGCCTCAGCCTCCCAAAGTGCTGGGATTACAGGCGTGAGCCACCGCACCCGGCCAAAAGTGTTTCATGGTATTGGAAAATGCTGACTTGGGTAGTGACAGTTTCAATGCATCATTGCCTGGCCTTCTGGGTTTCACCTTGAACCTTGTGACAGGTGATCAAGTCATGTGTCCAAGCTCAGGGACTTCCTGTTGTACAGAGATGATGCTGCCTGGGGCACCCTACTCCAATCCCCCTCCCTTCAACTTGTCACGGTGTATCATATTCAGCCCAGACCAGGGCAAGCCCCGCTCATGTCATCAGCCCTGCCCTGGCCAACAGCCTAGAAAAGATGCAGGTCAACTCCCACAAAGGGCAGGGTGACTCAGTTCACTCACATGCTACAAGCCAGCTGCCTGCCTTGCACTCTCTCCAGACCTGGGCTGTATGCAAACTGCACAGACAGGGCCCCGTGCTCAGAAGGGTCCCCAGTGCTTGCTTGGATGCTCTGTTACCATCTTGAATCTTAATTTCTGAAAATTATTGATTTTCATTTTATGCTGATCTCTGCAAATTAAGTAGCCATTCCTACTTCAGAGCCACTTAACGAAGGTTCTTGGGTGGCCGGAATAGGTTGGGGTTTCCATAAAATAAGGGACTGGCTGGCCGGGCACGGTGGCTCACGCCTGTAATCCCAGCATTTTGGGAGGCCAAGGTGGGCGGATCACAAGGTCAAGAGATTGAGATCATCCTGGCTAACACAGTGAAACCTCGTCGCCACTAAAAATACAAAAAGTTAGCCAAGAATGGTGGCACACGCCTGTGGTCCCAGCTACTTGGGAGGCTGAGGCAGGAGAATCGCTTGAACCTGGGAGGCAAAGGTTGCAGTAAGCTGAGACTGCGCCACTGCACTCCAGCCTGGGCAACAGAGCGAGACTCCATCTCAAAAACAAAACAAAACAAAACAAAAAAAGGCGGGGGAGGTGGTGCTGGCCAGGCACAGAGCCCCTGCAACAGGAAGACCCTTCCCTTGCTCTAAAGTAACCCTCTCATAGCCATTTCTTAATGGAGCCTTAAACAGCCTGGTGACCTGCCCTCAACTGTTTTAATCATTGGCTGTCCCCTTCTTCAAGAGCAGGTGCATTTCACATAAGTGCATAATTAATACTAACAAGAGGGGCCGGTGCCCGTGTGCTGGGGCCCTGTCATGTGTATTCTGTGCTCAGGGTCCCTGGGAGGCACAGGACCCAGATCTATCCTTACAGTATGACTATAGATCACTCTAGAGTGGCCTGTCCTGAGCAGGACAAGACCTGGCAACCCTTTTGGTCAATGCTGGAGTGTCTCCCAGGGATGAGCAATGGTGGCGTTTGCAGGATGGCTGGCAGCACTCGGCAGTGGGCCAGCTGTGCCTCAGTGATTCTGGTGGTTCAAACCCACAACCCAGCCAACTCACCCTGGGCTCCAACCAGCCTGGCTAACTGGGGACAGCCATTCCCAGCTGCACTCAGGCATCTGAAAGACCCTTCCTTTCCTGCGAAGCCTCTTTCAGGGTTTCAGGAAGGAAGTGGAGACAGTAAGGGGAAACCACAAACCCATATAACTCTAATAGTATCACCTCTTGCTCCATGGGGGTGGGGGGAGGGTGCTTCCCATGTTGAATTTCATCCTGAAGCCACCCTGGTGGGGAGAGGGGCAATGCCATTCTGTCCATCTCACAAACAACATCGCATTGGCCCTGAGAGATGAAGCCGGGGACTGAGACTGGCTAGCAAAGCCAGGATCGCAACCGACTGGGTCTCTCCGACTTGGGAGCTTTAAGGGCAGGCTGTTGGTTTCTGCAGATACTGGCCTAGCATAGCCCATGTGATCAGCCAGGGCTCAGGTCCCTCTGCTGACAGGTTTCCCTCCTAAGGACACTGGTGGGGCTGTAGCCCCGTCAGATCATCTGTCCCTGGGAACACTCTTTTCCAGGGAACTCCAATGAGGAAGAGAAAGTGGGGACCCATCAACTTCCGTGTCTCTGAAAACAACTTTGTCAAAGTGTGTAAGGACCCAACACTCTGCTTATAATCAAACGGCTCGGGACCCCTCCGCTCTGAGCGCTTCAACATTGGGCATTTCCTTTTCCTGTTTGGGTCTCAAACTCTGCCTCTGGAATCTTGTTTTGAAGGCTAAGTTTCCAGCCAGAACAAGTGCCCACACTCTATTATCCCAAACCCATCCCCTTGCCTTAGCCAAGAAGGCTGATGACATACAGGGTCTTTGCTCCGCTAGACAGAGCTGGCTATGACTGAAGGACCCTCAGATGCAGGCAGAGCCCTTTGTCCTTTTGTGTCACTGTGCAGACCACCTTGGGAGCTGATTATGCTCCTTAAACCTTCTGGGAACGCTTATGGCCCCCAGCACTGCAAAAAGGATTAAGTCAACTGAGAAGAGACATGTTTTTCCAATTAGTTATAAATCACCCATGTTGGAATTTTTGCAAAACTGGCTGGTTGCTTTCCCATTACCCAAGATTCCTCATTCTTTCTGTATAATTTCACAAAGTTTTCAAGTAAATTTGGTACTAAAGGCCCATGACCATTGAATAAACAGGACACTCACAGCAAAGTGCTAAAGCCAAAATCTCATCTTCCATGCGCCATGCAATGAGAAAGGAGATGGAAAGTAACTTCCACCTACCAAACTTCCCTACCCCAGGTTTCCAAAGACACATCAACACGCGCAACGACATTTGTGTTTGGATATGCATTTTACTACATACGTACATCTTTAAAAAGATTTTTCCCACTGACATTTATTTCTCATGCCAAGTTGGGGCCAGCCGCCAAACTGGGGAGACTAAGATCCTGGAGTCAATGCGCTCATTCTCCTTAAAGGATTGTGACACCACCCAGAGAGGCGGAGAATGTGGTAAAGGCAGGGAAAACACGATTCTCCCACCTAGGAAGACAGAAGAGCTCTCGCAATGGGCAGGGCAGCTCTGGGAGCAAGTGACTAATAGCAGGAATATTACAGCCAGTGCATCAACACACGGGATGAATTTAACGAGGCTGGGTTTTTTTGTTTGTTTGTTTTTGTTTTTTGTATGATGGAGTCTTGCTTTGTCACCCAGGCTGCAGTGCAATGGTGTGATCTTGGCTCACTGCAAGCTCCGCCTCCTGGGTTCAAGTGATTCCCCTGCCTCCGCCTCCCGAGTAGCTGGGACTACAGGGCGGCGAACAAGGCTGTTGTTCTTACTCCAATTTTGCAAAGTGAGGAAACGGAAGCCCAAAGAGGCTGTGTGTCCCAAATCATTTATTGAGTGGTTGTAAAGCTGGGATTGGAACCATGCTGTCTGGATCTGAAGCCCTCTTGTGCTGTTCCATCTGGCAGGTCCTTGTGGACAGAATTCTAAAATACCCCTTCCCCTTCACAGACACGATTCCCACCCCTGTTGGATACACCTTCCCCCAGGCATTCAATTGAACACAAATCTAGGTGTTGCTGTGCAGTGATTTTGCAGACGTAAAGTCCCAAGTCACCTGAACTTAAGGTAGGGGGCCTGAGCCAATCACATGAGCCCTCTCTAAACCTGGGCCCAGGAAATCAGAGGCTGGAGAGCAGGAGGCAGATTCAAGGCTCATTCCTGAAGATGGAGGGGACCTCTAGGAGCCTCCAGTTTACAGCTGGCAAGGAAATGGGAACTCAGCCCTACAACTGCAAGGAACTGAATTCTGCCAACAGCCTGATGAGCCTGGATGCCCATTCTGGATTCTTCTCAAAGCCTCCTGAAGAGAGCTCAGCTGGCCGACACCTTGATTTTGGCCTAACGAGGCCCTGAGCAGAGAACCCAACAACACCCTACCAGACCCCGACCAACAGAAACTGTGAGATATTAATACATTTGTTTTTTTAAGCTGCTAAGTTTGTGGCAATTCATGACATGGCATTACAGGCTCTGACCAGAGGCCTCAAGCACCAAGCCCGGCTGTCATACGTATGGAAGATGCCATGTCCGCAAATGCCTCTCCAGGCCTTCGAGACCTCGTGTAGTCACATGAGGCTCCCAAATGCCCCTTAGGGCACTGTCCCTATCCTCTGCAGGAGCCACGTGAGGGCAGTGAGGACTGGCTGTGGAATTTGAGGCTTCTAAGTCCTGGCCTCCCAGGGCCTCAGGTGTCTTACCCATGTGTGCTATTAACATGATGTATCACTTGATGTTAACCTTGGCCAGCTGGCTGAGGCAGTTTGTCAGGGTTTCGCCACCGTAAAGTTACTCTTTTATCCCCCTTTCCATTCTGGAAGGAAGTCACTGTGCACAGCCCACACTGGTGGAGTGGGAGGCACCCTACACTTTTATTTACTAAGTTTGGCAACTCTGCCTGTCACACCAGCACACTCCAAGTACTCCACAGCTCCATGAGGCTGGTGACAATCACATTAGACAGTGCAGCTCTATTTTAGAACATCAGGAAAAAGTACCCAAACATCAGTCACTCAAGTACCACTGTACTATTGTTTACTTAGTAGTTTTCTGTAAAAGGGCTCACTTTTTTTTCCCCCCGAGATGGAGTCTCATTCTGTCGCACAGGCTGGAGTGCAGTGGCGCCATTTCGGCTCACTGCAAGCTCCGCCTCCCGGGTTCAAGCGACTCTCCTGCCTCAGCCTCCGAAGTAGCTGGGACTACAGGCACCCGCCGCCACACCCAGCTTATTTTGGTATTTTTAGTGGAGACAGGATTTTACCATGTTGGCCAGGCTGGTCTGGAGCTCCTGACCTCAGGTGATTTGCCCGCTTTGGCCTCCCACAGTGCTGGGATTACAGGCACGAGCCACTGCATCCAGCCACAGGGCTTTTTAAAAAGGGAACTTGGTATCACTACCTTGCAACGGCACAGCATAAAGATGGCCCTGGACGTCCAAGAGGTGGAGCAGCCCTGTTCCTCCGCATGGGCTTTTTCCATCCTTCCTTTCTTCTCCTCCTCAGAAGCCTGGGGCATATGCATGGTCCTGGTACTCAGGACTCCAGGGTCCCCACCCGAGAAAGCCTTTGCCAGTTCACAACCAGTGCCACAGGCAGCTCTGACCCCTCCTGTGACCCAGGTATCTCTGGGTCAGGAAGCTGTAGATCTGTGGCTGCCAAGCCTGGTTGATGACGAGACTCACTGTAGAGCTTTCTAAAAGCTTAGACTTCCCTGAGCCTCCAGCACGTGGATCCTAATTAAAGATATGGGTAGGGACCAGGTTAAAAACAGCCCAGGTGGAGCTGATAATCAACTACTTTTGACAACACTGAGTCCTACATGCAGGACGACCAGGCTTAGCTGTGCTCTGGGAAAACCTTCACCTGAAGTAATGCACAGCTGTCTGATGGACGACCCCAGGGCAGGCACTGACTCTCTTTTTTTTCTCTTGAGACGGAGTCTCAGTCTCACTCTGTCACCCAGGCTGGAGTGTAGTGGAACGATCTCGGCTCACCGCAACCTCCGCTTCCTGGGTTCAAGTGATTCTCCTGCCTCAGCCTCCTGAGTAGCTGGTACCACAGGCGTGCACCACCATGCCCGGCTAATTTTTGTATTTTTGGTAGAGACAGGGTTTTGCCATGTTGGCCAGGCTGGTCACGAATTCCTGGCTTCAGGTGATCCACCCGCCTCGGCCACCCAAAGTGCTGGGACTACAGCTGTGAGCCACCACGCCCAGACTGACTCACTTTCTAAAATGAGCATACCCGCTGGAGGAAAGCGTGTAGCTCGGCATCTTCCCAAGCTCACAGGACGTGGAATTCGGTGCTGACAGGCCCTTTGGAGAAACTCCTTTCCCTGTCCTGTGTGAGCAGGAGGAAGGGAGGCTTGGCAGTTTGGTCTTTCTGGGTGTACAGCCTCATTGTTTCTTCCTTATCTGTCTTGCCCATATTACATCTCAGGTCCCTTGGATCAGGGACAGAACTAGATTGTGCTCCTCTGGGTGGCCACCCACTGCACTTTAGGGCCTGATAACTGGTTTAGTGAGTTCCAGGTTCACAGAGGGAGACGAACTGCTCAGGATGGGTCATACCCAAAGCCTCCCCAGCACCAGATTGAGGTGATTAGGTGACGAGATTGAGAGCAGATTTGGGACTCTTGAGTTGATGTTATAATGGGATGAGACCTTGGAGCAGGGTGAATGTATTTTGTATTTGGTATGAACACACATCTTCGGGGTCTAGTAGGCAGAATGTCCCTCCCCACACAACGATGTCCACGCCCTAATCCCCAGAACCTCTGAATATGTTACCTTACGTAGCAAAAGGGACTTTGTAGATGGGATTAGTCAGGGCATTGGGATGGGGAGATTAGCTTGGATACCCAGCTGAGCCCAACCTAACCACACAAGTTCTTAAAAGCACAGGACTTTCTCAGGCTTAAAACAGGAACGATAAGGAGGAATGGGAGGTCCAAGAAGATACCATGCGCACAGGGGGCAGCCACGTGTCTCGTTCACCTCAAGTATCTGGAGTCTGGAACCCATCAGGTGCTTGGCGACAGAAAGGCCACTAAAGTGAACTTTGAAGCACCAGATTCCAGTTAACAGTCATGCAGACGAATTATTTAACCTCTCTGACCCCACATCATCCCTTCTCTATGGATATCAGAAGGGCAGTGAAATAACCCACCCAAGGTCATCCACTGAATGAACAGTGGGGCTGGCCCCACTGCAAGCCCCTCAGAACCCATCTGGTTGCCAAATCCAGCACTCTCCCCACCCCCACCTCGGCTTGGCCATAATGGGCAGAACTCCTGGGTAGACAGGGGTGAAGTTCCTCATGGCCCCATTTTGATCCTTTGCTCCATTCCGTGCCCTTGTTTTCTGGTGACGGGTTGTCAAATCATTTTCTGTGCATAGACCAGCAGGGGGAGCCAGCGCCCGTGTAGAGACCATCAGCTCGCAGAGCTGCCCTGGGGAAGAGCTGCCCTAGGGAAGGGCCTGGTCCTGGCCACCCACAACAGTGTCCTTAATGACAAGGGGCACCTATTGGTTCACCACCTGGCTCTTCGGCTGCCAGGTAGATGCCCCTGGAAAAAGGACTGCATCTCCGTGGCTGCAGTTTTCACAGCTGTGAAAGGGGATGGGAAACGGACCTTCCAGGTGTACTGGGACAGTAAAATGAAGCAACTCATGAGACGGCTTCCAGCACAGGCCCTGGCACTTAACTCTTAGTTGAATTTGCATTCTTTTATTTTTATTTTATTTTATTGAGACAGAGTTTTGCTCTGTCACCCAAGCTGGAGTGCAGTGGCGTGATCTCTACTCACTGCAACCTCCATCTCCCAGGTTCAACTGATTCTCCTATCTCAGCCTCTCAAGTAGCTGGGATTACAGACACACATCACCACACCTAGCTAATTTTTTGTATCTTTAGTAGAGACGGGGTTTCACCATGTTGGCCAGGCTGGTCTTGAACTTCTGACCCCAGGTGATCTGCCCACCTCCGCCTCCCAAAGTGCTGGGATTTCAGGTATGAGCCACCGTGCCCAGCTGAACTTGCATTCTTTACCAAGAGACGTTCAGTCAATCTCAAAGGACTCATTTCAGATTCTGCCCAAACCACATGAATCGTTTTTTGGACTTGGCTGTCTCGCTCCTTTTCCTCCACCCTTTTATGTCTTTACCAAGTCTTTCCTCTGTACTTAAAGAGCACTCCCCAACAGTCTAGCCAGCACCCTCAGGCCCGCTATAAACTACACAGGGGGCCCAATTCAAAAGGCCCTACTAAGCAGGGGGCTCCTTTCATCTGAAAACTGCTGCAGGCAAAGTGTAAATTTAAGACACTGTGCCTTTGCTTGTATATTTCCTCTGTCTTCCAGCCTAAAACCCAGCCAGTCCTAACACTGACTGACTGCCCATGTATGTTACATAAGACCCCATGCTGGGCAGGGATACTGAGATAAGTAAGACACAATCACGACATCACTGGAAGCACCTCCAACAGGGACAGAGATAGCAACAGATGATTTCAGAACAACGTATGTGCCTGTCTACAAAGATCCACTGGATCTTGGGATTCCGTTCCCAAGAACTTACCCGGTACCACCCTTTGAAGGATGAATTGTCTCCACTTCACAGACTGACTTCCAAGGCCAAAGTCAGACAGGAACGGGCAGGACCAGGACTGAACCCCAGGTTTGACTAACATCACTGTCTCCCTTATCGCAAGGAGACAGAGGCCCCTTGAAGATGTCCTTTCGCAGGGGCTCCAAAATATCTACTAAATGAAGGTCATTATGAC
Source organism: Pongo pygmaeus (assembly GCF_028885625.2). Classification (NCBI taxonomy): domain Eukaryota; kingdom Metazoa; phylum Chordata; class Mammalia; order Primates; family Hominidae; genus Pongo; species Pongo pygmaeus. Next base: position 17,461,198 of record NC_072391.2, read on the forward strand.
TGAAAATGCATTTTTCCCCTTATCCTTGCAGCAGGCAGCTGCTCTGTAAGTTTCGGCTGTAGCCTGATGTTTAGCAACAGCAGCCCTAGCCCATCTGCTGGCCAGCAGATCGCAGGGTTGTCACCCTTGGAATTGGAAGGCATTCTACACACAGTGTGTCTTCCAGGTGCTTTTTCTCCTCAACCATGAAACCACACACCCACAGGCCAGACAACAAAGCGCTCAGTTACTTCACATGGTCATTCTTTCCTCTTCCTGCTTCACCTGATGCAGAATTTGTCAGTAAAACTTGAGCATTACAAGAATATGCAACAGAAAGAATTAGAGAACTTGGCAATCCAAAAGCTGCTAAATGAAGGTTTTCTCCATTTGGGGCGTAATGTAAAGCAGTTCCAAGAAAAGTGAAGTCACAGCCACGGTTGCTTATTTTCGGTTTTAGAAAAAAGCCAATGTCAAAGGGGAAGCAGCTCTGCCCCAGCACACAGCCTCCATTGTCTGGTGGGGGGCGCTTGCTGATAAACCAACTTGGATTTGGCACCAGAAACCCAAAACCTCTGACATGTTTTCATTTGGTGATGTCAGGGAGGAAACTCAAGCCGAAACAGTGAAAGTTATTAATATTCAAAGAAACCACACAGCTCAGCTAACATGCTGAGGCAACACTCTTCCAGCACCAAGCCACCAGCATTTCTGAGGGGACTGTCAGAAAAAACACACAGTGCCCTCCTTTTCCTACCTCCACCCCCCAACACACTCCTGAGATGCATTATTGCTCAGGCCACCATGTCAGCCCAACTAGCATTTTTCAATGGACATTACTTACCCGAAGTTGGGTGAGGACAAATGGGGTGGGATATGGTACAGGTGGTTTTCGGCAGCTTGGGTCTGTTTTCTAGCACACAAGCAGGTTTCGCCACAGTAGGGCAGACTTCAGGTTAACATCTTGGGAGTCTACCACACATCCAGCCCAGGGGCTACTACTGGGTGCCCCATAATAATTTTGTGAACAAGGTTTGCTTTTTTTGTTTTTTGTTTTTGAGACAGAGTCTGGCTCTGTCGTCCAGGCTGGAGTGCAGTGGCACGATCTTGGCTCACTGAAACCTGCGCCTCCCAGGTTCAAGAGATTCTCATGCTTCAGCCTCCAGAGTAGCTGGGATTACAGGTGCGTGCCACCATGCCTGGCTAATTTTTTTGTGTTTTTAGTAGAGACAGGGGACTGTGTTGCCCAAGCTGGTCTTGAACACCTGGCCTCCAGTGATCAGCCTGCCTCCACCTCTCAAAGTGTTGCAATTACAGGCATGAGAAACTACACCCAGCCATTGTGACTTAGTTTTAACCTAAGAATCCTGTAACAGAGATCTCATTGTCTGCACCAAAATTAAATTTAAGTGCAATTAAAAGCAACTGATTGAATGACCCAGCCAGGGAGAGCACCTAGGCAGACATGATGACGAAATGGAATGTGGTGTCCTGGATGGGACCCTGGAACAGGAAAGAACATTAGGAAAAACCCAGAGAAATCTGAATGAAGTACAGACTTGGGTTAATAACATCTCAATATTGGTTCATGAATTTTAACAAATGCACTGTACTAACATGTTAATAATAGGGGAAGCTGGGTACAGGTATATGGGAACTCTTTGTACTATATTTGCAATTTCTCTGTGTGTGTGTGTGTGTGTGTGTGTGTGTGTGTAGACAAGAACATACTGATCCTCCCAGCAATAATGATTTGGTGCCTACTAAGTGTCACATACCATGTAAAAGTGATCTACACATATCTTCATTTATTCCTCACACCAGTGCTACGGGCTGGGCATAATCTGCATTTTACAGATAAAGAAACTGAAGAATGGAGAGGTTAGGTACCTTGCTCATAGTCACACGGCAAGGTTAGTTGCAGATGAAGTGCTCAAATTCAGGTTGACAGGATGGCAAAGTTCCTGTTAAAGCTCAGCAATATTGCCTGAAAAATCCCAAACTGTGAACATAAAACAGTTCAAAACAAGCTTCTTGTGGGCAACAAAAATGATGCACACTTTCCAATCTGCCTGGCTTTAAAAAGAAAGTAGTTTAAAAGCACAGCACACCCAAGACACTGACAACACTCAGAGCTGGAGACGATGTGGAACAGTGACTCCCCTTCATTGCTGGTGAGAATGCAAAAGCAGACTGGCAGTTTCTACAAGGCTAACCATAGGTTTACCATATGGCCCAGCAATTGCACTCCTAGGCATTTACCCCAATGAGCTGAAAACTTAGGCCCACACAAAACCTGGGCATGAATGTTTACAGCAGCTCTATTCATAGTTATCAAAGACTGGAGTCAAGATGTCCTTCAATAGGTGGATTAGATAAAACTATGGTACATCCATACAATGGAATATTATTCAGTGATAAAAAGAAATGAGCTGGCTGGGCGTAGTGGCTCATACCTGTAATCCCAGCACTTTGGGAGGCCAAGGTGGGAGGACTGCTTGAGCCCAGGAATTTGTGCCTGTAGTACCAGCTACTCAGGAGGCTGACATGGGAGGATTTCTTGAGTTTGGGAGGTTGAGGCTGCAGTAAGCTACGTTCGTGCCACTGTACGCCAGCCTGGGTGACAGGGCAAGGCCGCATCTTAAACAAACAAACAAAAATAAAAAGCTCAAAATAAATAAATAAATAAATTAGCTGGGCATGGTGGCACACATCTGTAATCCCAGCTACTCAGGAGGCTGAGGCGGGAGAATCGCTTGAATCTGGGAGGCAGAGGTTGCAGTGAGCAGAGATCACACCACTGCACTCCAGCCTGGGTGACAGGGTTAGACTCTGTCTCAAAAAAAAAAAAAAAAAGTCCCTAAGGAATTCTTCATGTTTCTATCTTGTAATAAGCACGGGCATTTATTGAAAAAAAAAAAGCTAACAAGCTGCAAAAAGACCTGGAGGAGTCCAGACACAATGGCTCACACCTGTAATCCCAGCACTTTGGGAGGCCGAGATGGGAAGATTGCTTGAGCCCAGGAGTTTGAGACCAGCCTGGGCAACATGGCAAAACCTTGTCTCTACAAAAAATACAAAAAAATCAACCAGGCATGGTGATGCGCACCTGTAGTCCTGCTACCTGAGAGGCAGAGATGGGAGAATCACCTGAGACTGAGAGGTTGAGGCTGTGGTGAGCTGTGATTGTGCTCTTGCACTCCAGCCTGGGCAAGAGTGAGATTGTCTTAAAAAAGAAAAAAAAAAAAAAAGATATGGAGGAATCTTATATGCATAGTAAATGAAAGAAGCCAGTCTGAAAAAAATTACTTACTGTATGATCCAACTATGTGATATTCTGGAAAAGGCAAAACTGAAAAGAAAGATCAGTGATTGTCAGGGTTGGTGGGGAGGGGTGAATAAGGGGAACCCAGAGGATTTTTAGGGCAGTGAAACTATTCTGGATGATATTGTAGTGGTGGATACACGTTATTATGCATTTGGCAAAATCCACAGAATGTATAAGAGAAGGAATGAAGCCTAATGTAAACTAAACTTTAGTTCATAAGAATGTAATGTTGGTTTATCAAATGTACCATCCTAATAAAAGATGTTCACAGCTGCAAAAACTGGGAGTGGGGTGTGAGTGTGGAGTATATGGGAACACTGTAGTTTCTCCTCTATTTTCCTGAACACCTAACACTGTTTTCTTAAAAGTCTATTAAAAAAAAACAAACCATACAGCCTATTAAAAAATTTATTAGAGGTAGAATATCAATAATCCAGGTGAAAGTCTACAACCATGTCAGAACATAATCTAACTCCTTTGATATTTACAATCTCAAAAAATTCAGGCATGGGTACTAAGCAGACAGCAGAAACCCAACATTCAAAACAATCACTGCAAAAAGTCATTCCATACAGAGACAAAAGAACTCTTAGAACACCAGGAGGCTCACCATGTCTCGCCCAAAGTTATGAAGCAGAAGTTTAGCTAATGCCTGAAAGGCATCCTTTATCTTGATGCTTTTCATTTCAACAAGAAATTCCGAAAACGTCTCAATATCTCTGAGTAATGGAAGAAGGTATCACCTTCTCTAGCTAGGAAAAGGGATAGAGCTGCATCTAAATGTTTGAGTGGTCTTCCGAAGCAGAAAGGGAGCTGTTGTCTTTCAGGGGCCGCCATGCCTGCCGTTAGGAAATGCCATTTGACTTGCACACTGGTTATGGTAGTTGCTGATGAAGAAGATGAGGAGCCAGGATGTCATTCCTTTTTTACACAGTCTGTCTTCCTGCCCATAACCACACTTTAATCACCATGGGCAATGACCGTACTTAAATTTTGCATTGTAAAACAGGGACGCAGCAGTAATGGAAAAAGTATCATCACTCATAAAATTTGGAAAATGCAACATGAGACTTCTGTGCCTCAGAGAGAGAGAGAGAGAGAGAGAGAGAGAGAGAGAGAGAATTAACACACACACACCAGGAAGGAAAAAGAAACACAAGCATCTGCTTTTCACAGCAAACACAGGCAAATCAAGGGGCAGCAGAGGCTGTGTCACTGAAGTATCCCAGGATTTAAACATTCCTACATCCGGACTCCTTGGTCAACCAAAGCAAGGCTCTCTGAAAAACTTTTGAAAAATACGCATTGAAAAATGTCCATGAAATCCACATCATTATAAGCCTCTAAATAGTTTCAGGATTTTGGTTGTTTTTAACGACAGTTCCAACATTATCTAAGGAATATTCCTGTGTAAATCTTCTACCTCCAGCTCCCACATACTTTCATGGATGGGATTATCAGAAAGGTCTGTCATCTTCACAGCCTGCAGGCAGGGCTCAGGGCTGCAGGCCTGAACCACTCCCATCACCATCACATACTTTCCTAGAAAAAGAAGAAAAGCCCATAGTAATGTTCTTTTTTTCTTTTGAGACAGAGCCTCGCTCTGTCGCGCAGGCTGGAGTGCAGTGGTGCAATCTCGGCTCACTACAACCTCCGCATCCTGAGTTTAAGCGATTCTTGTGCCTCAGCCTCCTGAGTAGCTGGGATTACAGGTGCCTGCCACAATGCCTGGCTAATTTTTGTATTTTTAGTACAGATAGGTTTTCACATGTTGGCCAGGCTGGTCTTGAACTCCTGACCTCAGGTGATCCACCCACCTTGGTCTCCCAAAGTGTTGGGATTACAGGTGTGAGCCACTGTACCCGGCCATCTTCTTTGGTTTCTGATTTTACTAGACCAAACAAAACTGTCATGTAAAATGTAACCATGCCCAAGGAATGGAGGAGATGCTCCCATCAGAGCCAGTTATAATTAAGTGGCTCTGAGGCAGGGGCAGAAAACCTCAGCTTTCCTCTAATCCCGTTCCTTGCTCAATGCTAGGGTATGTGACTGGTTTCTGTGCACAGGACACATCCTCTTTCTGCAGACACCCTCTGACAGTTACTAAGCAATCCAATTTTCCCTCCACATTGCCGAAAAGGCTGGGCAGGCAGCCCCCCGCCCCATTGTTCCAACTGCTGGGACCTATCCCTGCCACCTCCTCCAGCACATACAAGTAAATCCACATAAGGGCCTGCTGCCACCAGGATGATCTAATGACATATTAACTGTGACTCTCTACCCATTCCCTTGAGGAAGTGACTCTCCTTGAAAGCAAAACTTGAAACTTGGCCAGTCTCAACCACACAAAACCTGATTGTGTAAAAGAAAACTCCAAACGCTGCATGAAGGACAGGCCTGGTGCCAGCCCCGCTGCCTGCCTCGTGAGGCTTTCATTGCACTGCACGTGGGGCCTGGGGCTTTGACTGAAGGAAGCCAGGCAAGCTGACCCCTGATCCTGCTGTTCAACCCCAGGCAGGATGTGTTCAAGTATCTCAGAACTCCCCCCCACGTTCCAACTGGGTCCCTCTGTGACAGAGGCTAGTTCTGAAAATGCACTTGCCATCCCCTCTGAATGGGCTTAAAGTGCTGGTAGGGTTGGAACACACAGAAGTAGAACGACTGAAGGCCCAGGAAGAGAAGAACAAGCCCAAGGGCATTCCAACCGGGAGAGGGGAGGGGAAAAGGAGCTCTACTGGGAAGGCACACACAGCCAGCCGGATGAACTCAAAGGCATGCGATGGGACAAATTGGCCCTGTAGGTTCTACCCATACCCTCTCCCACTCCAAAGCAGCTCTCCACTGTCTCTCCCTCTCCTTCCCGCATCCCCACCCCGCGGTTGCCATGACCATTCCAATGGCTCCAGCCCATCTCCTGCCAGCTTCCTCCCCTTAGAAACCATCCCCACCCCACTGCTGCAGTCAACATTCTCGAATCCTCCTCCTGCCTCCAGAACTCAGTTGATCCAAGCGCGATCTAGGTAAGCATGGTTTCTCTGATTCTCCTGCAGACAGAAAGCAGCTTGAGGGCAGGAAGAGCTTCTCCTTCAACTCTGCCTCTTCAGCACCTTAGGTTTATGGAAACAAACTCCTGGATGTTCCAGAGGAAGAGGTGGTGGAGGAACAGCACTAGAGCAGCAGTGCAGTGAGCAGAGTTCAAGGCCATCTTGAAGCAGGCAGGTCCTTCCAGACAGCCACTGAGGCTCATCAGGATAGAGCCCTCCTACCTTCCACCACTGCCCCAGGCTCCCCAAAGGCATGCGGCTCTATCGCCTTCAAGCCTTTGCACAGGCTGTTCCATGGAGCTGCACAATCTCCTGCCACTGCACACAGACAGAGAGTGCCCAAGTGTCCCAGTTTTAACACTGAAAGTCCCGTGTCCCAGGACCCTCTCAGTCCCAGGCAACCCAGGAGGGTTGGTCCTTACAGATAATTCCAATGCATCCTTCAGGGCTGCTTCTTCCAGGAAGCCTTCCCTGAGCCCTCAAACCTAGATCAGCTGTCCCTCCTCTGCGCCACCTCACTCTTGCCTGCAATGTTACTTTGTGTTTTAGTGGACTGCTTACCTCCCTGCCTCCCTGATGGCAGTGACTCAATTTTGTCAAGCTGGACTCAGTATTAATTAACAAGAGGAAATGACACGGCCCCTGCCAGCTGGCATTCAGGCCAGTGGGTATGTCAGACAGATTCACCAATGCCCATGGGTTCAAACACTGAAGTATTTACTAGATGCCAGGCTTATGCCAGGGCTGAGACCAGATAGGAGACTGCCCCAGCCTGCCTGCAAGGTGCTTTGCCTGCAAACCAACACACCAAGCAGCACGGGTTACTTGCTGGGCCAAGGCTAAGGCCAAGGGTTGGCAAACTTTTTCTGTAAAGGGCGAGATAAATATTTTGGGCTTTTCCCACCATAGGGTCCCTGTCCCAAATAAAATTCTAGCTGTGGTTGGGACAGCGGCCCGAGACATTCTGTAAATTACCAATGTATTCCAATAAAACTTAACTTATGAACACTGATGCTTGAATTTCATATACTTTTCACATGTCGTGATTTTTTTTTCAACCATTTAAAAATGTGAAATCCTGCCAGGTGCAACGACTCATGCCTGCAGTCCCAGCACTTTGGGAGGCCAAGGTGGCCAGGAGCTCAAGACCAACCAGTCTGGCCAACACGATGAAACCCCATCTCTACTAGAACTACAAAAATTAGCCGGGTGTGGTGGTGCACGCCTGTAATCCCAGCTACTCGGGAGGCTGAGGCATGAGAATTGCTTGAACCCAGGAGGTGGAGATTGCAGTGAGCCATGACTGCGTCACTGTACTCCAGCCTGAGAGACAGAGCGAGATTCTGTCTCAAAAATAATAATAGTAATAAATAAACATCTTAAAAGCATTTTTAGTTCGCAGGACACATGAAAAGAGGAGGCCTGTAGTTTGCTGACCCTGTCCTAGACCAACGCTGGGGCTGAGGGCAGGCATACATAGAGGGAAGGCTGAAGGGTAAGGCTGTCGGGAGGGAACAGGAGCATGTGGCAGTAAATGAGTCCCCATATTTTGCACTCTCACTGTGAGCCAGGCACAGTACTAAGGCAGTTGTTTACTTATTGAATCCACACAACAGGCAGGAATGATTAGCTCCTTTTTACAAAACAGTACAAGTCCAGAAAAGTTAACAAAAGTGCTCCAGGTAGCTCAGCTGGGAAGGGGTGGAACCAGAAATTCGACCTAAGCCTGTCCAAGTCCAAAGCAGCTCAGGCCAGACCACTGACCTATCTGCCTCTAGTTAGACTCCAAGACTCAACAGGAAGGGCCCTTAGGAATGAAGTGATCTTGGCCTGATTTCCCAGGGGAGGGAGCCTCAGACCTCCTCATCTTAGACCGCACATCCTCTAGAAGCCTCCCTGGGCCACTCAGCACCTTGCACATCCTCATGGGTCCCCAGGGATCAGCAATCCTCTGGGACATTTGCTCACCGCCTGTCTCCCAGCAGACTTTATCTGGGTCTGGGCTGCAGCCCAACACTGCACATGGGGGGCTGATGTACAACACGTGCTCAATTGACATCCCAGGGAACAAGTGAGATGGATGCCCACTGCCTGTCACTCAAGACAATTGGTTCTTGGAGCACTTACGTGTCAGACACTGGGCCAAATGCTGAGGATACAGTTGTCAGGACCACACAGCTCTGGACCTCCAGTAGCTTGGTCTGGCCCAGTGGTTCTCAAAGTATGGCCCCCAAACACCACGTGTGGTGGGTGGTGCAGGCCTGTAGTCCCAGCTACCCAAGGAGGCTGAAGCAGGAGGATTGCTTGAGCTCAGGGCCAGCCTGGGCAACATAGTGAGTCCCTTATCTCAAATAAATAAAACATTTAACAAGTCGAAATTATGGTCCCCAGACCAGCAGCATCAGCATCACCTGGGAGCTGGTTAGAAATACAAATTTCCAGCTCCAACTAGACTTCCTGACTCAGAAACCCTGAGGGTGGAGCCCCAGCCATCCCAGCTTTAGCAAGCCCTCCAGGAGAGACTGATGCTGGCTCAAGTGAGAGCATCGGTGGTTTAAGAGAGGAAGCAGGCAGGGCGCAGCGGCTTACGTCTGTAATCCCAGCATTTTGGGAGGCTGAGGTGGGCAGATCACTTGAGGCCAGGAGTTTGAGACCAGCCTGGCCAACATGGCCAGTCTCTGCTAAAAAATACAAAAATTAGCCGAGTGTGATGGCACATGCCTGTAATCCCAGCTACCCGGGAGGCTGAAGCATGAGACTCGCTTGAATCCAGAAGGTGGAGGCTGCAGTAAGCTGAGGTCGCGCCACTGCACCCCATCCTGGGCGACAGAGTGAGACTCCGTCTCAAAAAAAAAAAAAAGAGAGAAGAGGCAAACATGAGTGAGCTACAGCCCAAGACAGTTCAATTAAGCAGAGGTACAGGAGGGTCTCCCGTTCCTAGGGGCCAGGGAGGACTTCCCTGAGAAAGGTACATTTGAGTTGAGACGTTAAGGATGAGCAGAAGTTTCCCAGGAAAGTATTTCCCAAAACTTGATGGAGAACAAGGATATCAATTGGGAGAGGGGGCTTGTGACAACTGCAGGTGCCCGAGTCCCTCCCCGGAAGATTCCCACTAGGGGTGGGAGAGTCCCAGGAATCTGTATTTGTTAAAGGGACGGCAGGTGGTGCTTATCATCAGATCAACTTCACCAAGGAGGGACCGGAGCAAGGGTACCCAAGCGGGGACCCGCAGGGGCAGAGGCCCGGAGGAGGGCTAGACCCGCCCCGCCCCGCCCCGCTTCGAGTGTCAAGAACGAGATCGAATCTGGCCTCGGCAACTTCTCGGCGGACAGCAGGGAAGAGGGCGCCCAGTGAGGCCCGGGCATTACCTGGGACTAGACAGGGCCGCCCGCGCGGCACCCGCTCCAGGCCGCGGACCGAGAAGTCCCCGCTCGGGTCCCGCAGCCGCGCCTCGCCGCGGTCCGCCATTACTACCCTGCCCTGCATCCACACGGCCGCCAGGTCCAGCGGCCCGCGGCCCGCCGCCGCCCGCGACAGCCGCCACGCGCCCGGGCCGCCCTCCGCGTCGCGCCGCAGCTGCTCCGCCAGCACCTTGAGTGGCGGCGACCTAGGCAGCCGCACCCCCGCGGGGCCGCCTGAGAAGGAGTCCGCAGCCGCCGCCATTCCGCCTAGCTACCGCTTTCCCGCCAACTTTGAGAAACAGTGGGGCCCGGCCCGCAGCCACCAATCAGGAGCGCGCTGGCAGAGCCGGCCAATGGTCGACGTCAGAAGGCGGGACCGCCGGGCGAAGCGGCCCTCTCTAGCAGCCAGGAGTGCGCATGCGTAGATAAAAGTAAATAAACGCCCTCAGGAATGAACGGAGGAAATGGGTTAAACGAGAATAAATAATTGAAGGCAGAGAGGTAAAGAACTTCCTCTTTCAACGCATCTCAAAATTTGGCGTGCATGCAGATCACCTGCAGAGTATGATTATTCATCTTTACATTGCCTTGTTTTGAGGTTAGTAAATACTGAAACGAATTAAGAGTCCGTCTTTATTGGGAGTGATCAGGAATCCAGTCAGGAGATAAGGCTCCAGTCAGGAGATAAGAGGGGCGACGGGAAGAGCTGGCAAACCTGCCCTTTCTTTTATTATTATTTTTATTTATATTTTAATAGCATCACATAATTTTAAGGTTAATAAAATATATTGCTATTTTTCAGAAAAGAAATGCACATTTATTGTAAAAAAAAATAGAAAGGGAAAAAATGTAGAATAAGAAAATAATTGTAAAAGCCGCTTATAGATATCCACTGTTAATTTTGGGGTATATTAGCTTTTAGGCTTTAAAATGTGTGTGTGTGTGTGTTGTGTGTGTGTTTGTGTGTGTGTGTATTTTTTTTGAGACAGGGTCTCTGTTGCCCAGGATGGAGTGCAGTGGCACAGTGACGGCTCAATACAGCGTTCACCTCCCGGGCATAGGTGATTCTTCCACCTCAGCCTCCGGAGTATCTGGGACTACAGGCGTGCACCACCACGTCCAGCTAATTTTTGTATTTTTTGTAGAGACAGGGACTTACCATGTTGCCCAAAGTAGTCTGGAACTCCCGGGATCACGAAATCCTCCCTCCTTGTCCTCCCAAAGTGCTGGGATTACAGGTGTGAGCCACCACACCTGACCTATTACTGATATACAAATAGTGTTTTGTATATTGTTTTCACTTAATAATGAACATTTTTCTGTATCAGCAAATATCCGTCTGCTTCCACTTGAATAACTGCATAATACTCGATTTATCTTATCACATATTAAACCAATATCCTGTAGTTCGACATTAAGGCTATTTCCAATTTTTCACTTTATAAATATAGCCACTGTGGACCTACTTAAAAGATAAATCTTTTTTTTTTTTTTTTTTTTTGAGACAGAGTCTCTCTGTGTCACCCAGGCAGGAGTGCAGTGGCGCGATCTCAGCTCACTGCAACCTCCGCCTCCCGGGTTCAAGTGATTCTCCTGCCTCAGCATCCTGAGTAGCTGAGACTACAGGTGGGTGCCACCCGCCTGGCTAATTTTTGTATTTTTTAGTAGAGACGGGGTTTCGTCATACTGGCCAGGCTAGTTAGTCTCAAACTCCTGACCTCGTGATCTGCCCGCCTCAGCCTCCCAAAGTGCTGGGATTACAGGCATGAGCCACCGCACCCAGCCAAGAGCTTCATTTTTATAAAATTGAACCAGGTCCTATTGTAAGAACTTTGTAGAAAGTACCCCATGTACCCCCACAGACCCTGAAAAGTCTGTTCTACACAGGTGAGGAAACTGAGGCTTAAGGAAGCTAGAGGGCTGGCCCATAGACTCTCAGTAGCCTCTATGAGGTTTTGGCCTCTACACCTAATATGGTTTGGCTGTGTCCCCACCCAAATCTCATGTTGAATTGTACTTCCCATAATCCCCACATATCGTGGGAAGGACCCTGTGGGAGGTAATTGAATCATGGGGGCGGATACTCCCATGCTGTTCTAGTGATAGTGAGTGAGTTCTCACAAGATCTGATGGTTTTATAAGGTGCTTTTCCCCCTTTGCTCAGCACTACTACTTCCTGCTGCCACATAAAGAAGGACATGTTTGCTTCCCTTTCTGCCATGATTGTAAGTTTCCTGAGGCCTCCCCGCCCTGCGGAACTGGAGTCAATTAAACCTCTTTCCTTTATAAATTACCCAGTCTTGGACAGTTCTTTAGAGCAGTGTGAGAACAGACTAATACAACACCTCAACCCTGACCTATAAAGTAACCAGGCTCCTAGGCTGAGAAGGGAGCAGGAACATTAACCAAGAGAGAATCCAACCCGTTCATGCCTGGTGGGTCCTCACTGACCTTCCCCCACGGTACCTTAAGGACAGAGAAGTGATGGGGAAGGGAGTTAGGGTGAAGGCAGAAGCTCCCAGGCTTCTTGTATGAGCCTGCGAATTCCCCATCATTCCCTTGGCCTCCAGATTCCCTGCACCCGCTCCCACAAGCCCAACACCATGTTGCTGGCAGAGTGATCTTTTCAAAACACAAGTCTTAGCATGTCAGCACCGGGTTTATAACACCTTGATGATGTAATCCACACATCTGGAATGTGAGCATTCCAGGCAGAGGGAACTGCACATGGAGGGGCCAGACAGGGGAGAGAAAGCAAGAAGCATGTAGCAAACTGCCAGTAGTTAAGAATGGCTGGGACACAGAGTAGAAATGGAGGACTGGGGATAGATGAGTCTGGCCCTACATAACCTGCATTATCCCCATTTTACAGATGATGAAACTGAGGTTCAAGCCAATGACAAGCCTGAAGCCACATGGCTAGTGAATGGTAGAGTCAGAACTCAAACCCAAATCCATCTGACCCCAAACTTCATGTATCTTGAACTACAGGCTCCATCTCACTGTTCACACTCTCACCCACCTCCACCCATCAGAGGTGCCTCTAGACCTTTGCTTGTGTTGTTTGTTCTCTGCCTGACATGCCTCCCCCTCAATCACTCTCAGTTGAAACCTGGCTTAGTCATCAAGTGCCTGCTCACCAGCAAGACTTCTTCTGTTCAGGGAGCCTTTCTTGAGCCCCACCACTGGAATTAACCTCTTCCTTCCAGACCAGTTTGCTGGTGCTCCTAATCCACGGTTTCCCAACCTCAGCCCTACCGACACTGGGGCTGGATAATCTTTGTCGTGGGGGCTGTTGTTTGCACTGCAGGATATTGAGCAGTACCCCTGCTTTCCACCCACTAGATGCCATGGCACCCTCCTCAAGTTGCAACAACCAAAATATGTCTTCAGACATTGCCACTGTCCCCTAGGGTACTAAATCACCTCTGTGGAGAACCACTGTCCTAAGCTACAATACTCACTGCCCTCTGTTTTGAACCATAAATAGTTGTGTCTGTGTCTGTCTTACCAGTAAAGCCTGGGTTCTCAAACTAAGTTGTCAGCAGCAGACAGACAGGTAACCCTGGTGTAGCAGGGGCAAACCGGCCTTCTGATGTCCTGGCAACAGGGGTCCATCACACTCAGCCAGTGGTTGTCACGCAGGACTGTGGGCTCATTGTTGCTAGATCTGATTTTTCAAGACATTTTCTTTTTTTCGTTTGTTTTTGTTTTGTTTTAGATGGAGTCTCACTATGTTGCCTAGGCTGTAGTGCAATGGCACAATCTCAACTCACTACAACTTCTGCCTCCCAGGTTTAAGTGATTCTCCTGCCTCAGCCTTACAAGTAGCTGGGATTACAGGTGCCTGCCACCACGCCCGGCCAATTTTGTGTATTTTTAGTAGAGATGGGGTTTCACCATGTTGGCCAGGCTGGTCTTGAACTCCCTGCCTCAGACGATCCACCTGCCTTGGCCTCCCAAATTGCTGGGATTACAGGCGTAAGCCACCGCGCCCGGCTCAAGACATTTTCGTGTATAATTTCCATGTTTAAAAAAAAAATGCTGGCAACCAATTCAATTCTGAAACAAAGGAACAAAAACAAACCATGTGCCCCTGAAAGTCATCCATGGACTGACTCTGGCCTGTGGGCTTCCAATCTGCAAACTCTCTTCAGAACGTGACCTCTGCTCCAGGCACCAAGGCAGCCTGCATGTTCACTAATGTGCAGCTCCTTAAATTTCCTGCAAAATAGCCAAGGGGCTGTAGTGTTTCACCAGCTCCAGGAGTTGCAAAATCGGCATTTTAAATTACAGTCATGAGCAGACAACTGGGGTCTGTTGACACATGTTGGGTAAGCCTCCCCTCTAGGGAGGATTATCCCCCCTCCCCCACACCACAATCCATCACCCTCACACTCAGGCCTGAAGCAACCCCCTGTGCCAGCCTCCCCGAACTCCAGCTTCCCAGTGAGATAAAAGATCCTTGGAAGGGGGTTTCCTACCACCTGCACCAGTGAGGACAAAGGTAAGGTGAGAGGAATTGTAGGCCTTGGCTTTATCCTCAATCTGCCCATTCACCAGTTCCCAGGCCAATCAGGCCAAAAATGCTTCTGGTTTCCAGAAACAACCCTACTGCACTAAGAAAAGGGGTTGTTCTGGGTGGGGCGTGGTGGCTCACACCTGTAATCCCAGCACTTTAGGAGGCCAAGGTGCGTGGATCATCTGAGGTCAAAAGTTCGAGACCAGGCTGGCCAACATGGTGAAACCCTGTCTCCAGTAAAAATACAAAGATTAGCTGGGCATGATGGCACACGCCCCTAATTCCAGCTACTTGGGAGGCTGAGGCAGGAGAATCACTTGAACCCAGGAGGCAGAGGTTGCAGTGAAATACAAAGTAAAATACAAAGATTAGCTGGGCATGACGGCACATGCCTGTAATTCCAGCTACTTGGGAGGCTGAGGCAGGAGAATCACTTGAACCCAGGAGGCAGAGGTTGCAGTGAGCTGAGATCATGCCACTGCACTCCAGCCTGGGTGACAAGAATGAAACTCAGTCTTGAAGGAAAAAATAAAATAAAATAAAATGGGTTGTTCTGGAAGGGTATCCATACAGTGACATCTTCAAAATAGCAAAAGCTGTTATTAGTTGAGCCCTTACTATGTGCCAAGCACCATGCCAGGCACTTCATGTGCAGAGACTCAGTTATTCCTCATGACAACCCTAAGAAGTAGATACTTTACTTCAGCCCAATTTAGAGATGAGGACATTGAGGCTTGGACAGGTGATGTGACCTACCCCAGACCACACAGCTAGGAGGAGGTAGAGCCAGGAACCCATCCCCACCCTGGAGCCTGGCCTGGTGAGCTAATTTTTAAATTTGTTATAGAGACAAGAGAGACAAGAGTCTCCTTATGTTGCCCAGGCTGGTCTCGACCCCCTGGCCTCAAGTGATCATCCCACCTCAGCCTCCCAAAGTGCTGGGATTACAGATGGGTGCCACCGCACCTGGCCTCTAAGGAGGGTTTCATTATAAACCTACCCTGAAGGGAGGGAATCTGATTTTATGAGAGGGTATAGCCTGGTGAGGCCTGGATGACCTCTGGAGGTAGGGGCTTGTGCCTGGGCTGAGACCTAAGGGACAAAGGGCAGACATGAAGTTGCCCCAGGCAGAGGGCACAGTGTGGGCAAAGTCAGGAAGTGACAGGGCTTGGATCACTCCAGGAAGAGAGAGGAGTCGTGTCACAGGAGCTCGAGATCCAGACAGTGAGGCAGGCAGGCAGGGACCAAGTTTGGGCACAGCCAGGGAGGCAGGACAGGGCATGGTGGGGCCAATGGAATCATTACCCAAGACGGGGATTTTCAGGGAAACAGCTTAGATAAGGCCAGGCGTACAGTAGCTCCCACCTGTAATCCCAGCATTTGGGGAGGCTGAGGTAGGAGGACTGCTTGGGCCTGGGAGTTCGAGACCAGCCTAGGCAACATAGTGAGACCCCATATCTACAAAAACTTTAAAAAAGGACTTTGTGTTCCTGTAGTAGCATACTTTGGAGGTTGAGGTGGCAGTATCATTTGAGCCCGGGAGTTCAAGGCTAAAGTGAGATGATTGAGCCATTGCACTCCAGCCTGAGCGGCAGAGAGATATGCTGTCTCAAAGGAAATACAAATTAAAAAATCCAGCTGAGCATGCTGGCGTGTGCCTGTAGTCTCAGCTACTTGGGACACTGAGGTGGGAGGATCGCTTGAGCCCAGGAGTTCAAGGCTGCCGTGAGCTATGATTGTGCCACTGCACTCCAGCCTGGGTGACAGAGAAAGACCCTGTCTCTTAAGAAAAAAAAAAAAAAAGAAAGAAAACTTAGATAAGAGGATGCTGTGCCTCCCTGCGGGTCTTCAGTCACCCATGGTCCTGGCAAGAGAGGAGGGCCAGGAGAGAGCTTCACCCACCTGCTGTCCTGCCCATGTGACATCCGCAGGTGCTGCCATGGCCACGACTGTTGTTACACTCGAGCTGAGGAGGCCGGCTGCAGCCCCAAGACAGAGCGCTACTCCTGGCAGTGCGTCAGTCAGAGCGTCCTGTGAGGTGAGTCCCCAGCACCACCATGCCACACACCCCAAGTATCCCCTGGGCATCCTGGCATAGCCAGATGACTTCCGTGCCCCTGTTGCAATAACTACTGCTTCCAACTCTCTATAGACAACCCCTTGGGTATATCTAATGTAAGTGACATTTATTTTATTTATTTTTTGAGTCAGAGTCTCGCTCTGTCACCCAGGTTAGAGTGTGGTGGTGTGATCTTGGCTCACTACAACCTCTGCCTCCTGGGTTCAAGCGATTCTCATGCCTCAGCCTCCCAAGTGGCTGGGACTACAGGCATGCACCACCACGCCCAGATAATTTTTGTATTTTTTTCAGTAGAGGTGGGGTTTCACCAAGTTGGCCAGGCTGGTCTCAAACTCCCCACCTCAAGTGGTCTGCCCGCCTCGGCCTCCCAAAGTGCTGGGATTACAGGCGTGAGGCATAGTGTCCGGCCCTAATGTGAGTGATCTTTGACACTGAGCACTTGAAAAAGAAAACCCTGAAGAAACCTAATTCTTTGATGTCTGGACGACAAGGAAGAAGACAGAAATGGCATCAGATAATAAACAATGTAAATGTTTATCAGAAAGGGGCTGGGGGTAGGGACCAGAAGGAGGATCGCTTGAGGCCAGGAGTGCATCTCTACAAAAAAGTTAAAGGATTTTTTAACATTGGCCAGGCGTGGTGGCACACATCTGTGATCCCAGCTACTTGGGAGGCTGAGGTGGGAGGATCGCTTGAAACTCAGGAGGTTGAGGCTGCAGTGAGCTGTGATCGAGCCACAGCACTCCAGCCTGTGTAACAGGGCAAAACCAGTCTCAAAAAAAAAAAAAAAAATTTTACTTAACCAACCACTTCTAAAGATATTAAAAAAAACCCCTGCAATTAAAAACCTCAGGTCCCTCAGGGCAATCTTACCAGATTTTGAAACAAAGCAATAACATAAGGACTGTAGTGTTTTATTTTTATATTATTTATTTATTGTTTGTTTGTTTTTGGAGTGTGGGTTTGTTTGTTTTTTGATATTTTTGTTTTTTTTTTTTGAGACAGAGTTTTACTCCTATTGCCTAGGCTGGAGTGCAATGGCGTGTTCTTGGCTTACTGCAACCTCCACCTCGGGTTCAAGTAATTCTCCTGCCTCAGCCTCCTGAGTAGCTGAGATTACAGGTGCCCGCCACTACACCTGGCTAATATTTCTGTATTTTTAGTAGAGATGAGGTTTCGCCATGTTGGCCAGGCTGGTCTTGTACTCCTGACCGCAAGCAATCCACCCGCCTCAGCCTCTCAAAGTGCTGGAATTAAAGGCGTGAGTCACTGCATCTGGCCGTGGTATTTATTTTTAAGATTCCATTTTGGGCCGGGTGCTGTGGCTCACACCTACAGTTCCAGCATTTTGGGAGGCCAAGGCAGGTGGATCACTTGAGGCCAGGAGTTTGAGAGCATCCTCAATGGTGAAACCCCATCTCTACTAAAAATACAAAATTACCCTGGTATGTTGGTGCATGCTTGTAATCCCAGCTACTCGAGAGTCTGATGCAGGAGAATCACTTGAATCCAGGAGGCACAGGTTGCAGTGAGCCGAGATCGCACCACTGTACTCCAGCCTGGGCAACAGAGTGAGACTCGATATCTCAAACAAAAACAAAAAGAAATAGATTCCATTCTGATGTATGGCATTTTCCATTTATAGTTTCCCTTCAAATAAATAAGAAAGCTAAAACAATGAAAACAACTAGGAAGTGAGTAATGGTACAGGGAGAATGTAGATAAGGCTTGAGTTTCAGCAGCGAGACTCAAAGTTATCTGAAGAGCTAGTCATGATCCAGACCACTAGTTCCATCCCTTTTTTTCTATTTTCTGTTACTTGAAAATAGACATAACAGGCTCAGTGCTGTGGCTCACTCCTGTAATCTCAAGACGGACAGATGGCTTGAGCCTAGGAATTCAAGACCAGCCTGGGCAACATGGTGAAACCCTATCTCTACAAATAATACGAAAACTAGCACGGTGTGGTGGTTTGCACCTGTAGTCTCAGCTACTTGGAAGGCTGAGGTAGGAGGATCACCTGAGCCCAGGGAGGCTGAGGCTGTAGTGAGCCAAGATTGCACCACTGCACTTCAGCCTGGGCAACAGAGTGAGATCCCGTCTCAAAAAAAAAAAAGAGTAAAGACAAAAAGAGGCTGGGCGTGGTGGCTCACACCAGTAATCCCAACACTTTGGGAGGCTGAGGTGGGCGGATTACGAGGTCAGGAGTTCCAGACCAGCCTGGCCAACATGGTGAAACCATGTCTCTACTAAAATACAGGTGGGTGCTTTTAATCCCAGCTACTCAGAAGGCTGAGGCAGGAGAACTGCTTGAATCCAGGAGGTGGAGGTTGCAGGGAGCTGAGACTGCACCAATGCACTCCAGCCTGGGCAACAGAGTGGGACTCTGTCTCAAAAACAACAACAACAAAAAAGAAAATAGACATAACATAAAATTAACTATGTTAAAGTGTATAATTCAGTGATACTTAGTATATTCACAATGTCATCCAACCACCACCTAAACATTTTCATCACTCCACCTCGAAAAATCCCTTTCCCCTTAAGCAATCTGTTCCCATTCCTCCCTACCACCAACACCTCTGCCCGGCCGCCCTGTCTGGGAGGTGAGGAGCGCCTCTACCCGGCCGCCACCCTGTCTGGGAGGAAGTGAGTAGCACCTCTGCCTGGCCGCCCCGTCTGGGAAGTGAGGAGCGCCTCTACCTGGCCACCCTGTCTGGAAAGTGAGGAGCGCTTCTGCCCGGCTGCCTCGTCTGGGAAGTGAGGAGCACCTCTGCCCGGCCGCACCGTCGGGGAGAAGAGGAGAGCCTCTGCCTGGCCACCCAACATCTGGGAAGTGAGGAGCGCCTCTGTCCGGCCGCCCCGTCTGGGAGATGAGGAGCACCTCTGTCCGGCCGCCCCATCTGGGAGGTGAGGAGCGCCTCTGCCAGGCTGCCACCCCGTCTGGGAGGAAGTGAGGAGCGCCTCTGCCCGGCAGCCCCATCTGGGAGGCGAGGAGCGCCTCTGCCCGGCCTCCCCGTCTGGGAGGGGAGGAGAGCCTCTACTCGGCCACCCATCATCTGGGATGTGAGGAGCGCCTCTGCCCGTCCACCCTGTCTGGGATGTGAGGAGCACCTCTACCCGGCCACCCATCATCTGGGAAGTGAGGAGCGCCTCTGCCCGGCCTCCCCATCTGGGAAGTGAGGAACGCCTCTGCCCAGCCGCCCTGTCTGGGAGGTGTACCCAACAGCTCCAAAGAGACAGCGACCATTGGGAGTGGCCCATGAGGATGATGGCAGTTTTGTTGAAGAGAAGAGGGGGAAGTGTGGGGAAAGGAAGGAGAGATCAGATTATTGCTGGGTCTGTGTAGCAAGAGGTGGGCATAGGAGACTCCATTTTGTTCTGACTAGGGCAATTCTTCTGCCTTGGGATGCTGTTGATCTATGGCCTTTCCCCCAGCCCCCTGCTCTCTGAAACATGTGCTGTGTCAACTCAGGGTTAAATGGATTAAGGGCGGTGCAAGATGTGCTTTGTTAAACAGATGCTTGAAGGCAGGATGCTCTTTAAGAGTCATCACCACTCCCTAATCTCAAGTACCCAGGGACACAAACACTGCAGAAGGCCGCAGGGACCTCTGCCTAGGAAAACCAGAGACCTTTGTTCATGTGTTTATCTCCTGACCTTCTCTCCACTGTTATCCTATGACCCTGCCACATCCCCCTCTCCGAGAAACACCCAAGAATCACCAATAAATACTTCATAAAAAAAAAAAATTTCTGGAATTCACATTTTAAAAATAAAAAACCAAACAGGTGAATTTAACTTTTATTTAACTCAATATATCTAAAATACCAAATATCATTTCAATATATAATAAATATAAAATTACTAGACTCTTTTACAGTTTTTGGTCTTATGGCTTTGACATGTGGTGTATAATTTAAGCTTATAGCACATCTAAATTTGGACTATCGCATTTCAAGGCTCGGTAGTCACCTGTCATTAATGGCTACTGTAATGGGCATTAAAAGTCTAAGAACTTGTCTTCTGTAGTTTTCCTACATAGGGAGATAATTTCTGGGCAGTCTGTTGTCAGTATATGGCCCTTTGAAAATGATGCCTAGTTGTTATTGAAACAGAATAAATTGGCCATTGGGCATTTGGTACAAAAAAAAAAAAAAAAAAAGAGCTTACTCTATACAGGCATTGGGGGCTAAGCAGTGAAAAAAATCTAAGCACCTACACTCAAGGAGTTTATAGTCAAAGTGACTGAAATACAAATAAACTAGCAGTTCTAACAGTGAGAAAAGCTTAGGGTTCTGGAAGAGGGGGAGTGATGAAAAAATGCTTATCATATGATAGGTGCACAATCAATACTTAAATGAATTTATGTGTTGCAAAAATGATGAATAAATAGAATCAACAACATAACAGACGCCTTCCTCCAACACAATAAAAATAAAACAAAAAACAAACACAAAAGCAAACAAAACAA
This sequence comes from Pongo pygmaeus, assembly GCF_028885625.2. Taxonomy (NCBI): domain Eukaryota; kingdom Metazoa; phylum Chordata; class Mammalia; order Primates; family Hominidae; genus Pongo; species Pongo pygmaeus. The sequence continues at coordinate 17,482,026 of NC_072391.2, forward strand.
AAAACGGTCAAAACAGTCAGGAGGTTTCTTGAGTCTCCTGATATCATCAGCTTGATGAAATGGTACAGGTCTCAGGTGACACTGGACGGGAGGTGTTTGTGGACTCAGAGAATCATCAACTGGAGAAGGTGGAACAGGTACCAGAAGACACTCGGGAGGTGTCTTCAGGCTCACAGAATCATCAACTGCAGAAGGTGGAAGGGGTGCAAAAAAACACTCGGGAGGTTCCTTGGGTCTCCTAAAATCATCAGCTCGAGGAAATGCTACAGGTCCCAGGCGACGCTCGATGGGAGGTGCCTGTGGTGTGAGAAAATCATCAACTGGAGAAGGTGGAAGGGGTACCAGAAGACACTCGGGAGGTGTCTTCAGGCTCAGAGAATCATCAACTGCAGAAGGTGGAAGGGGTGCGAAAAAACACTCGGGAGGTTCCTTGGGTCTCCTAAAATCATCAGCTCGAGGAAATGCTACAGGTCCCAGGCGACGCTCGATGGGAGGTGCCTGTGGTGTGAGAAAATCATCAACTGGAGAAGGTGGAAGGGGTACCAGAAGACACTCGGGAGGTGTCTTCAGGCTCAGAGAATCATCAACTGGAGAAGGTGGAAGGGGTGCAAAAAAACAGTCAGGAGGTTTCTTGAGTCTCCTAATATCATCAGCTCGATGAAATGGTACAGGTCTCAGGTGACACTGTAGTTGAGGTGTTTTTGGTGTGAGAAAATCATCAACTGCAGAAGGTGGAAGAGGTACCACAAGACACTTGGGAGGTTTCTTCAGGCTCAGAGAATCATCAACTGGAGAAGGTGGAAGGGGTGCAGAAAAACAGTCAGGAGGTTTCTTGAGTCTCCTGATATCATCAGCTCGAGGAAATGCTACAGGTCCCAGGCGACAACGCTTGATGGGAGGTTCCTGTGATGTGAGAAAATCGTCAACTGGAGAAGGTGGAAGGGGTAAGAAAAAACAGTCAGGAGGTTCCTTGGGTCTCCTAAAATCATCAGCTTGAGGAAATGCTACAGGTCCCAGGTGACGACGCTTGATGGGAGGTGCCGGTGGTGTGAGAAAATCATCAACTGGAGAAGGTGGAAGGGGTACCAGAAGACACTCGTGAGGTGGCTTCAGGCTCAGAGAATCATCAACTGGAGAAGGTGGAAGGGGTGCGAAAAAACAGTCAGGAGGTTTCTTGAGTCTCCTGATATCATCAGCTCGAGGAAATGCTACAGGTCCCAGGCGACAACGCTTGATGGGAGGTTCCTCTGATGTGAGAAAATCATCAACTGGAGAAGGTGGAAGGGGTAAGAAAAAACAGTCGGGAGGTTCCTTGGGTCTCCTAAAATCCTCAGCTCGAGGAAATGCTACAGGTCCCAGGTGATGACGCTTGATGGGAGGTGCTGGTGGTGTGAGAAAATCATCAACTGGAGAAGGTGGAAGGGGTACCAGAAGACACTCGGGAGGTGTCTTCAGGCTCAGAGAATCATCAACTGGAGAAGGTGCAAGGGGTGCAAAAAAAAAGTCAGGAGGTTTCTTGAGTCTCCTGATATCATCACCTCGAGGAAATGCTACAGGTCCCAGGCGACAACGCTTGATGGGAGGTTCCTCTGATGTGAGAAAATCATCAACTGGAGAAGGTGGAAGGGGTAAGAAAAAACAGTCGGGAGGTTCCTTGGGTCTCCTAAAATCCTCAGCTTGAGGAAATGCTACAGGTCCCAGGTGATGACGCTTGATGGGAGGTGCTGGTGGTGTGAGAAAATCATCAACTGGAGAAGGTGGAAGGGGTACCAGAAGACACTCGGGAGGTGTCTTCAGGCTCAGAGAATCATCAACTGGAGAAGGTGCAAGGGGTGCAAAAAAAAAGTCAGGAGGTTTCTTGAGTCTCCTGATATCATCACCTCGAGGAAATGCTACAGGTCCCAGGCGACAACGCTTGATGGGAGGTTCCTCTGATGTGAGAAAATCATCAACTGGAGAAGGTGGAAGGGGTAGCAGAAGACACTCGGGAGGTGTCTTCAGGCTCAGAGAATCATCAACTGGAGAAGGTGGAAGTGATAAGAAAAAACAGTTGGGAGGTTCCTTGGGTCTCCTAAAATCATCAGCTCGAGGAAATGCTACAGGTCCCAGGTGATGACGCTTGATGGGAGGTGCCTGTGGTGTGAGAAAATCATCAACTGGAGAAGGTGGAAGGGGTACCAGAAGACACTCGGGAGGTGTCTTCAGGCTCAGAGAATCATCAACTGGAGAAGGAGGAAGGGGTGCAAAAAAACAGTCAGGAGGTTTCTTGAGTCTCCGGATATCATCAGCTCGATGAAATGGTACAGGTCTCAGGTGACACTGGACGGGAGGTGTTTGTGGTCTCAGAAAATCATCAACTGGAGAAGGTGGAAGGGGTACCAGAAGACACTCGGGAGGTGTCTTGAGGCTCAGAGAATCATCAACTGCAGAAGGTGGAAGTGGTGTGAAAAAACAGTCGGGAGGTTCCTTGGGTCTCCTAAAATCATCAGCTTGAGGAAATGCTACAGGTCCCAGGCGACGACGCTCGATGGGAGGTGCCTGTGGTGTGAGAAAATCATCAACTGGAGAAGGTGGAAGGCATACCAGAAGACACTTGGGAGGTGTCTTCAGGCTCACAGAATCATCAACTGGAGAACGTGGAAGGGGTGCGAAAAAGCACTCGGGAGGTTCCTTGGGTCTCCTAAAATCATCAGCTCGAGGAAATGCTACAGGTCCCAGGCGACGCTCGATGGGAGGTGCCTGTGGTGTGAGAAAATCATCAACTGGAGAAGGTGGAAGGGGTACCAGAAGACACTCGGGAGGTGTCTTGAGTCTCAGAAAATCATCAGCTCGAGGAAGTGGTTCAGGTCCCAGGGCACACTCGTCTTGAGGTGTCTCTCTTCTCAGAAAATCATCAGTTGTTGAATGTGGTTGAGGTCCTAGTAGACACTGTAGTCGAGAAAGAGTCAGCAGTCTCAGACACCCTTTAACTGATGGATGTGGTTGACCTCTCAGATCACACTGAGGTGGAGGAGTTGGCTTGTGGCCCATCCTTTTTCTTAAAGTTTCAGCCATGAGGTAGGGCCAGTAGGGCAACCCTGAGGAATGATGGTGCTCCACTGCCGCCATCCTGACCTGTAGGGCCGAAGGAGGAAATGTTTTCACACATATTCATTTGATGGACAAAATTACCGCCACCAACACAGGCTGCACCTTCTGTTGCTGGTGATAGATTTTTGCACCTTTCCCTCCTCCAGGTTTCAAAATAGCAGTATCAGTGTCATAATATCACCCTTCCACTGAGTACTGCCCACAGCTGGGGAGTAAAGAAAAGTCACTGGGACACACTGTTGTCTCCACATGCCACTGTGTCTGTTTGCAAATGGAGGCAGGCTGGGGTCCTGCCCCAGGGAAGACAGAGTAATAACAGGGTAATAAAGAAGCATGTTTGAGACACAGGAGTGTCTATGTCTATCCTCTTTCCTCCCTCACAGCCAGCACCAGAGCACGTTTCTTGCACCAGGTCAACAGAGAGTAAGAGAGGCATGAAAAGCCCATTGTCCACACATGTTGCAGCTTCTTTTTGGAGAATGTTTTCCAGGCCTTTTATGTTCTGTCTCTGATTCTCAGAACTCTGCAAGGTCAGTGTGACCACCCTGCTCCAAATCGAAGAAAACAGAGGTTTCCAGAGGAAGGAGAAATTGTGCCCAGGGTCACACAGCTTGCAAGAGGCAGAGTGGAAGTTGATTCCAGCTCTGCCTGCGGGACCCTCTCATTTCCCCTCTGTTTCCCTTCTGGACAAAGGATCTTCTTCACTCTGGAGGTGCCACCCATGAGAACAAAGAGCTCTGGAGAGATGTGGATTCCTGAAGAGCTTCAGGGGAACTGGGAGAGGGATTTCTGACAGAACAATCTTATCTCAAGAAGTCAGTTAGACATGGCTGTAATATTTCTTTTCACTCCCAGGTAATACCAAATTGTAAGTGCACTACGACATAAAGAATACCCCATGGAAAAATGAGGTGGGAATTCTAAAGAAAGCAAGTTTTAAAACTGTGTTTCACTTCAAGTGTACAAGTCCCATCATGTGTAATCATAGGACTCGGCAGCTTTTGAAGGTACAGAGGCCACACAAGAATCAGCTTAGCTGAGCATCATTTAAGGCCTTCATTTGGAATTGTCCCTGTAGGTAATAAGTTACATTCACTCTTCACTAATTTACAGTCAGGGCCTATTTGCTATTACAAATATGGAACCTCTGACACTTAGAATATTAGATCAGGGGCCCCACTGGGTGGGTATGAAGGTGTTTTTGCACAACATGGTTACCAACAGGGATGGGACTGTGACGAACTATGGAATTGGCCTTGTCAAAGAGCATTCAAAATTGCACAAAGCACAAATTAATGTTAGATTAATGCGTTTTCACTATTTTCACTTCTGGGAATACAGCAGATATTTCAAACGTTAATCACCTACATTATGGCAGAATGCAAACAAAATCACAGCAAAAGAAAATCCCACATATTTCGGAAATGAGACCCCACAACATCTTGGGTAAGGTGGATCAGTCAGAGTTCACCGCGCCATGAGACCTACAGTACTGGAGGTCAGTGGTGCCTCCTCGTGTTATTTCTGGAAACAGAACAGTAAAAGCCCTTCAGCCCTCGGTCCCTGAGCTTTTATGGATTCTGGAGGTGCCACCAACGATGATCAGCTGGGAACGGAGAAGCCTGAAAGCTCATGGAGAAGATTTTGCTTCTCAAGAAGTCGAGACAGAAAAGGCACCACAGAACCTACAGAGCAGAGGCCAGGCCAGGAGAGGGCATTGTCGGAAAAGACCAAAGCGTCCTGATATAGGAAGAGTGAAAACGTCCCCAGCATTTACCTTTGTCTTCTCTGTGTTTTCAGCTGGGACGCCGCTGCTGTTCCTCATGGGAACCCAATGAGGTCCTGAATCTGCTAAGGGCCAGAGAAGGGAATGGGGCTAAATCTGGCTTGCATGTTCTGTGCAGAATAAGAAACCCTCCACACCCTCCGATGCCATCTCACTCTCTGCCACACAGGTCCCTTACCAGAGGCACAGGGTTTATTGACCACATGCCTCAGAGGACTCTGGAGCCCTCTGGACCCTCATCCTTGAGGAAGATACCACAGAGCCCTGGTCCAGGGGTATTCTTAACTCTCAACAGGCTGTGAACAGGTCGGGCTCTAACCAGCTGGAAATGAGCTCTAAATCAGTACATATCAGAGGAAATCACTCATCATGTGAGCACAGACTCAAAATTAAAATAGGAACAGCCATGGTTGGAAGAATATCAATAAACCCTGGACAGGAACAGCACTGCTCCTCTTCTTCAAGCCATAGGGACATTTAAAATTCTGTGGATTCATAGTTAATCTAACTTTCATACCTGGCCAGGTATTATCAATACTTATGAACAGAAATGGACATAAAGAGATGAACAGTCATGAGAAAAGGTAAGAGCTACAGAAATTAACTGGAAAGTTTTAGGGTTACACTTCAAATGTTAGAGGAGTAGGATTACATAGAAATCTAACTTACTAATGGAGTTATATAGTTGACAATAAACAACTTAAAAAGAATGAAGGAAGTTCCAAAAAGTGTAAATAAATGCTTCTTTTCTTAAAGCAGATCTCAAGCTACAATATTGATCCATGAAGACATGGCCAGAAAATCTGTGCTCTCATCAGCACATGTGGCTCCCATTCTAAAGTGCTATTGTTGTTTTCTCAAGTGAAAGAAAAATAAATCCTTCACACTGAGTGAAGGTGGAAAGGCGAGCTGGCCCATCCGCCTTCTAGGCTCATCTCCTCAGTTAAAAGTAACCAAGACATCAGAGTGGGGCAACGTCCACAGTCAGTGGAGAGGCCTGAGCTCCACCATTCACAGGGGACTAGCCAAGAGCCATTCAGCTCGGGCACCTGAGGAAAATAGGTTCCTGCCACCCAGTGAGACAACTGTTCTCTTTATAAGTGCTTGGAATTGTTTCCAGGAAACATAACAATCACCCCACCCGAGCCCTCATCCCCAAAAGGAGAAGCAAGGTGTGTGGATTGTGCAGCACCAATTAAGCAGCTGCCTTCACAGCAAGCTCCTACCCCTCCAGAAAGGGTTCTCTAGGCCCGGTCGTCCCTGGACTGGCTCCTGACTCATGTGTCTCTCTGGCACTCTCTGCTTTTGCCTCATTTCACACCTAGAAGACATAGAAAGAATTGACTTGAAGAATTAAAACACCAAGTTCTTTACTAGATGCTCAAAGCTGTATCTCAAAACAAAAACATCCTTTAAAATGTCCATCACAATGACCTACCTGTGCCGCTTGTAGGCAGCCTTCCTCTCTGCCATCCACCTTTGCAAGGCTTGAGCACAGAGGTGTGGGGAGAAAAATACATCCATGTCCTGACCTGGCAGACTATGTCCAAAAGCAAGGAAAACAAACAAACTTCCTGAGTTGGCAAGAGGCCTTCTTGCAGAAGGGGCGATCTGAAAAAGCCAACACATGAGAAATTGAATGTTGAGAGAGTCTAAGGGCCGTGGCATCATCTGCATCAGCACTGAACTATCCTGCAACTGCGGGGAGGAAGCTCCTTACTTTGCCTCTGTAGTAGTCCTCTGCCCGCCGCTGCAACTCTTGCGTGCGTTGAAACGGTTGCCTATGGATTACAATCACTTTCATCAGATAAAGCACCACTTTCAGGATGACTTTAAATAATCTGCCATGTTTCTGTTATCCTCACAACTGTACCCTTACACAATCTATCTATACCTAGAAAACGTATTTCAGATGGCTGTAAGAGTACAGTCTGAGCCGGTCGTGGTGGCTGACGCCTGTAATCCCAGCACTCTGGGAGGCCGAGGCGGGTGGATCACGAGGTCAGGAGATTGAGAACATCCTGGCTAATACGGTGAAACCCCATCTCTACTAAAAATACAAAGAATTAGCCGGGCGTGGTGGCAGGCACCTGTAATCCCAGCTACTCGGGAGGCTGAGGCAGGGGAATCACTTGAACCTGGGAGGCGGAGGTTACAGTGAGCCAAGATCACGTCATTGCACTCCAGGCTGGGTGACAGAGTGAGACTCCACCTCAGAAAAAATAACAAAAACAAAAACAAAAACAGTACAGTCTGATCCAAACTGTTGCTATATTGATTCCTCCTCTTTTGCTTATTGCCTGCTGACTTCTGAGTTGACAATTTCCTTCCCCATTCTCAGTATATCCCTAATTCATCCTTCATTGAGCATCTTTTATCATAAAGCTCTATTCTCTTTGTATTAATATCCTTTCCGTGTTTCACAGGGCAGAAACAGCTGGGCTTATAAACAGGCATAGTCCTTTTGAAGGATGTGGTTGATCCTACAACAACACACTTTCCTAAGGATGACAACAACTCACTCCACCCCTAGAATAGCTGGTAACCGAGTTTCCACACAGTCTAGCTGGCAATGGGGTCAGGAGACGTTTTGCTACTTCACATCTTTTGGTCACTGGTAAATCTTAAGGTACTTTGTTTTCTGTTTTGTCAACTCTCTCTCTCTCTCTCTCTGGATATGTCTTCTGACCATTTGTTTCTATTTCTGCATTTACTGGGTCTAAACATCGTACAAAGGTTAAAAACAACATTCCAATGGGGGTTTCCTAAGAGGGTGGGGTTCAGTTTCTCAACTCACAGTTGGGTGTGTATTTCTTTCATATCCAATTTCCCATTCTCCTCTGCCTCTGATAGCTGCCTCTCATTTTCTGCTTGCTCACATTCTTTCATGTTTTGTTTCCTGAGATTAGAAGGGAGGGAAATGCACACACATGATCCACCAGCCCGTGTGGGATTCCCTCTGCCCTTCTGGCATCTGAAGGCTGTGATTCAAAGATCCCCCCTGCAACCTTCCCATAAATGAACCAACTGATTCTCACAACCAAAGGGAGAATTGACCCCTCTCATTGAGGGACAAAGAAATATCACACTCTGGCCTGCTGGCAAGTCACCTGTCATTTCCAGCTCATCTTCATAGTTCTGTAGTTAGTCCTATTCTTTAGTAAATATAAAGACTATTAAAAGCTTCTATGAGGTGCACTATGTGTGTCTCTGGGGTCAGTCTTGTGCTTGACACAGCGAAAGCTCATTTTAGTTCAGTGTGAAAAACCAGACCTCACCAACTCATCACAACTAACTCCATCGGAAGCAGAGGATTGCTCCTCATCTGCCTCCTCCTGTGGGAGACCTGATTCTCAGTCAGAGGCTGATGCCGGAACTGAGACCATCAGCCATAGAGAGATCCTTCCAGAATATGGTGTCATTAACCCTGCAGTTCACTACTGCACTTTGCCATGATTCAGGACTGGAACTCTTGTCATCGACTTTAAAGATCCTGGTTGAGAGAAAAGGCAATCTGAATGCTGGGCGCATCTATTGAATTAGAAATGATCGGAATGGCTCCTAAGTCAGGGTGTTATGTCCTGAAAATAGATGACAACTGCAAACCCTCCACCCTGGTGTTGACTGACTTTAACAAGGTTCAGTTCACAGAGAGTGAGGGCAGAAAAAGGAAATGGCCTAAAAAGATAAGTGTGCTGTGTTGCCCTCACACCACTTGATTCATGCTCCTGATCCTAAGGACCTCACCTGATACTTGGTTTTATAAGAAGGATGTGTAAAATTCCCAGAATGCTAGGAAACAGGGACAAAAACACTTCAAAGAGAAAGTTAATGAACTTGTTTCTGACCACAGGGCATCCTTCAGCACATGCTGTCTGGAGTGGCCTCAAACAAGGAGTGTGTGGTGAGGTGCTGAGAATGCAATGGGAGCAGGGTCCTGTCCCCACGCTAAATGAGCTCACAGATTAATGCAAATGAGAAGCCAGTGAGGACCTCACTACTCCTGCTGTGCACTTGGGAACTACAAACACAAAACCTGACTCTGGAGGGAAGCTAAGGAAGCATTCTAATCTTGAGTTGACATAAGTGCATCTGAAGCTTCCGATCTCCGATGAGAACGATGGGGGACACCAAACAGAATATAAAACCCATGATTGAATACATCAAATTGCTAACATGGCAGTAAACAGACATGAGGTCAAGATGGAGAAGAAGGAAACCCAGGACGAAAGTCAGCCTTGCATTTGGAACCCATTTCCCTGAGTTTCATTGCTGAATTCCAGAAGGGACTACTGAGATGCAAAGAAGCAGAGCAGCTTTTGTATACATGCATGCGATTAGATGAAAAACAAGTGGATTGAGGGTCTGCCAATGAAAGCGACCCGTACTGAAGTCCACTGGCTCTGGTTGAGACCCAGAAGAGTCACACATCAGAACAGAGGTGGATAGGAAATACCCTGGCCTTTGTAGGGACTAAGCCTGCACTGACGATCTCAATTGCAGCCTGTATGGAGGACCCCTGACCATCCCCCAGAAGTAGACTCCCATCTCTTCTGCAACAAGATAACATGCTACTCGGCCTCAATTCATTGCTAAATATTTTTTAACAAGTATCTCACATTTAACAAAAAAAGATCAGTCATATGGCAGCAAAATACAATGTAATACGACCAAAACATGAAAGACTGAAAATGAATCTGGAGGTGAGCCAAGCATTGAATTCAACAATCCAGGCTGGGAGCAGTGGCTCACGCTGGGAGGCAGACGCAGGTGGATCACCTGAGGTCAGGAGTTCAAGACTAGCCTGGCCAACATGGTGAACCCCGGTCTTTACTAAAAATACAAAAATTGGGCTGGGCACAGTGGCTCACGCCTGTAATCCCAGCACATTGGGAGGCCAAGGTGTGCAGATCATGATGTCAGGAGTTCTAGACCAGCCTGGCCAATATGGTGAAACCCCACCTCTACTAAAAATACAAAAATTATCCGGGCATGGTGGCATATGCCTGTAGTCCCAGCTACTGAAGAGGCTGAGGGATAAGAATCGCTTGAACCTGGGAGGCGGAGGTTGCAGTGAGCCAAGATCACACCACTGCACTCTAGCCTGGGTGACAGAGTGAGACTCTGTCTCAAAAAAAAAAAAAATTGGCTGACTGTGGTGGCACACACCTGTAATCCAAGCTACTCGGGAGGCTGAGGCAGAATTGCTTCAACCTGGGAGGCAGAGGTTGCAGTGAGCCAATATTGGGCCATAGCACTCCAGCCTGGCGACAGAGTGAGACTCTATCTCAAAATTTAAAAAAAAAAAAAAAGGCTGGGTATGGTGGCTCACACCTCTAATCCAGCACTTTGGGAGGCTGAGGCGGGTGGATTACCTGAGGTCAGAAGTTCGAGATCAGCCTGGACAACATGGCGAAACCCCATCTCTAGTAAAAATACAAAAATTAGCTGGGCATGGTGGTGGGCACCTGTAATCCCAGCTACTTGGGAGGCTGAGGCAGGAGAATTGCTTGAACCCAAAAGGCAGTGAGTCGAGATTCTGCCATTGCACTGCAGCCTGGGCAACAAGAGCAAAGCTCCATCTCAGGAAAAAAAAAGAGAAAGGAAAACCAATGCCAGTACTAGCACCTCCTCTTCCCCCGAAAAAATTACAAAAAAGAATGTAGGAAAGGAAAGGAATTATGCGGATTAAACTAATCAAGCAGAAAGGACAAACTCAATTTTGAACCCACTGAATTTGCCACAAATATTGTAGAAAATATTCTCAAGGACTTTACAGTTGTCTACTTTGATTGGCACATGGTTCATAACAACAGTATTTGTGTCAAGGCACATCTTACTCTTCCTCGGCAGTCTTCCTCTGTCCATTGATTTTGTAATGACTGTTGACCTTCCCTGTCACCTTACGGACTTCAGCTCGAACTTTGGCTTCCATATGTCTCCATGAAGTAAAGAGGTCTTCCCGGCCAAATTTAATTCCTGGAAAGGAAGAAACCCTTTTCTTTGTGTGCATACAAATGGACCTCGGCCCTTGGTGAGGGTGAGGAGAGGAGAAGGTGAGAAACCTGAGGGCAAGAAGCTGTTCTTTCCCTTTCCAGGGCAAACTCATTTCCACACTATGGGGACTCCAACAGAGCCATACCTTCCCGGCTACGGCTATTGGACCTCCAGGCTTTCCGCTGTACATCCTTGGATCCGTCATGTACATTTTGTGACTTTAAGACAGTCTTGAGGAAAGACACCTAGGAAATAATAATTTAAGAATGACGGCTGGGCACGCTGGCTCATGCCTATAATCCTAGCACTTTGGGAGGCCGAGGTGGGTGGATCACGGGGTCAGGAGTTCAAGACCAGCTGGCCAAGATGGTGAAACCCCGTCTCTACTAAAAATACAAAAATTAGCCGGGCATGCCTGCGGGCACCTGTAATCCGAGCTACTCGGGAGGCTGAGGCAAAGAACCATTTGAAGCCGGGAGGCGGAAGTTGCAGTGAGCCAAGATCACCGGGAGGTGGTGCATGCCTGTAATCCCAACTACTCGGGAGGCTGAGGCAGGAGAATCGCTTGAACCCAGGAGGAAAATGTTGTAGTGAGCTGAGATTGTGCCATTGCACTCCAACCTGGGCAACAAGATTGAAACTCTGTCTCAAAAAAAAAAAAAAAATAGGCCAGGTGCGGTAGTTCACGCCTGTAATCCCAGCAATTTGGGAGGCCGAGGCAGGTGAATCACAAGGTCAAGAGACGGAGACCATCCTGGCCAACATGGTGAAACCCTGTCTCTACTAAAAATGCAAAAATTAGCTGAGCATGGTGGCGCACGCCTGTAGTCCCAGCTACTAGGGAGGCTGAGGCAGGAGAACTGCTTGAACCTGGGAGGCACAGGTTGCAGTGAGCCGAGATCACACCACTGCACTCCAGCCTGGTGACAGAGACTCCTTCTCAAAAAAAAAAAAAAAAAAAAAGACATGACTATACTTCACACAACCGAACTGTACACTTCAACACGGTTAGATGGTAATTATCATGTTATAAGTATTTTACCACAGGTTAACATGTTTCACAACTTGAAAAGGAAGTAATTACCTTCAGCTCTCCGAGTTCTAGAATTTGTAACATTTCACCCCCTGCTCCTTCCTGATCTGCACTGGAGCATCTTCCTTCTATCCCTGCTCTACTCAGAGTCCACTTTCCCTTCCCTCACATCAGCTTCATTGAGACTGGTTTGAACCTAACGCAAAACATTCTCACTAACGACTGAATTCCCACCAAGATTTCCATATTATCACAGTATGCTTTCAATCTTCTAAGATATTAAATATTTGTTCTCATCATAGCTAAAATGCAATGCAAATCCCATCCCAGAAATGGGTCAGATACCTATGAATCTCCTGAGGTAGTTATTGAAATAACTTTTTTTTTTTTTTTTTGAGATGGAGTGTCACTCCCACCCATGCTGAAGTGCAGTGGCGCTACCTTGGCTCACGGCAACCTCCACCTCCCAGATTCAAGCGATTCTTGTGCCTCAGCCTCCCAAGTAGCTGGGATTATGGGTGCCCGCTACCATGCCTGGCTAATTTTTGTCTTTTTAGTAGAGATGGGGTTGCACCATGTTGGCCCATCTGGTCTTGAACTCCTGACCTCAAGTGATCCACCTGCCTCAGCCTCCCAAAGTGCTGGGATTACAGGCATGAGCCACCACACCTGGCCTGAAATAATATCTTTCAAATTCTTTGCAGAATTTGTTCTTTTCTGATTTCTGCACATAGGATAAAAAGCAAAACATGTACTAGGATTTTGAGAGAAGCACGGGTAATCTAAAAAGATGAAAGAGCAACCACATCTATCCCACAGCTACCGCTAGATTTCATAGGAAAGGTAGCTGGCCCAGTTTGGAGCTAGGAGGAATGTCAAACACATGAAGAAATGAGAAGCAAGGAAATGCCATCATGCATGAATGCTTCATGGCACCCATGATGTCCCTGCTTAGGAGGTAGTGGTATAGACGACTAGATGATAAGGACAAAGATGAGAAGGTGTGAAGTTGTCCAAGTCCAACAGCTCAACTGAACTTTCCTCAATGGAATTTTTAAAAAGCGGTAAATTTAAAACCTTCCCCCGGCTCCCGTGGTGGCTGACGCTTGTAATCCCAGCACTTTGGGAGGCTGAGGCGGGCGGATCATGAGGTCGGGTTTTGAGACTAGCCTGGCCAACATGGTAAAACCCCGACTCTACTAAAAATACAAAAATTAGCTGGGCATGGTGGTGGGCACCTGTAATCCCAGCTACTTGAGAGGCTAAGGCAGGGGAATCGCTTGAAGCCAGGAGGTGGAGGTTGCAGTGAGCCAAGATCACACCATTATACTCCAGCCTGGGCAACACAGGGAGACTCGTCTCGGGGCTGAGAAAAAAAAAAAAAAAATTCCTCCAATTTATACCGAAAATTCTCTCTTCAGGACTAAGTGGCATAGAGAATGTTAAATGTGCCTCGATATCTTCATAACTCATATATTTTCTGTTTTCTACATATCTTGAAAGGCAGTGCCAAATGACGTGTAATTATCTAGGTGGTAAAACTGAAACATACTTCCTCTTCCCTTGAATATAAAAAAGCATTGTGGTATTAGTACTTTTATCTTGGATCATTGTTCAGAAGGAGGTTCAGCCCCCAGACAACCACATTTTTACTGCCATGAATGGCAAGAGAAAATGTAGAGCTCAACTTACCCAATGGAAAAAAGGCTCAAAAGACAAATTATGGCACAACTTAGCAGCCAAATTCTTACCAAGTACAGACTTTTGACATACTGATCTCTCTCCAGTTGCAACTGGGAACATGCACTTTGAATGATGTCATTCAAAATTACCCTGCCCAGACACATTTTTCATTGATTCTCTGGAGGGCAGTTCTAAGAGATTCTCTGGGGCTTTCTCTGCATCATGAGACGCAGTGCAGTTCTGCCCTTCACCTTCTGGCAGTTTGTCACCTCATCCCTGTGACCTCAGAGGAACTTTGTCTCAGGCCAATTGTTTGTTCCTTGAGCTCTTCCATTTCCCCTAAAAATCATTTGCTGCCCCTCTAAATGGCCTACATCTCCATCTATCTCCCTCTCCCCTCAGAAGAGGGTGCTCTTTAAGCATCAACCATCCGGCCCTTCTAGCAGTCTCATTTTTCAGCTGGTTCCCATGTTTATGCCTGTTCTATGTTTTTCTTCTCCTGTTAAGCTGTCTGTTGTCAGCTCATTTCTGCAGTGAATCTTCAGAGAGGAGACTGGAAGCTTTCCTTCCACCCATATGCTAGAACTATAAAGCAGAAGAGTTTAGAAAGAATTTCCTATTTAAGTGATGAAACCTCATACTCCATTTCTGATAAATAACACTAAGGTTAAAAAAAGTTATTTTTGACCAAAAGCTCTGTTGACATTTTATTAAACAAACACCAACCTATTTAATTTTCATAATGTAAATGGCAGATGTTTTCATAATTCTTATGCTAATAAATCATTTCCCTGATTTTTTGGGTAAAACCACATATTCATAATGAAGTCCAGAAACGTGAATTGTTTTAAATAATTTATTCTTATTTGTGATTACAAGTATACCTCTACAGAAAGTTAGTATACTCACACAAAGGCTAGTTTTCCAGAGGAAAATGGCAAGTGTAGAAATTCCCAGAAACACAATAATGATAACTATCCAAGGAATTCCACAAAAGTCAGTCCCAGGATGAAAATCATCAGGCAGAGAATTGATAACCTGGAATAATAATAGTTGAAATAATGAAAAGGTCAATGACACTGACAATATTTCACTCAGAAAGAATCATCCTTAGAAACTGTCAACCTCCTCCAAAAGGTAACCACATCCCTCAGATATCACCGTGGGATTCCACTGCTACAAAAAAGAACAGAAGTTAGAAGTCTCATGTTTTTCAGATGGCTGGTAGTGTTTTTAGGCATTGCAAATGTGGGGTGTCATCTCTCTTGGTATAAAGCAGGGATATCCAATCTTTTGGCTTCCCTGGCTATATTAAAAGAAGCAAAGTTGTCTTGAGCCACACATAACATACACTAACAATAGCTGATGATCTAAAAAAAGCTCTTGTTTTTTTTTTTTGGAGACAGTGTTCCGCTCCGCTCAGTCGTCCAGGCTGGAGTGCAGTGGTGCAATCCTGGCTCACTGCAACCTCCAGCTCCTGGGCTCAAGCCATTCTCCTCCCTCAGCCTCCCGAGTAGCTGAGATTACAGGTCTCTGCCACCATGCCTGACTAATTTTTGTATTTTTAGTAGAGATGAGGTTTCACCATGTTGGCCAGGCTGGTCTCGAACTCCTGACAGGCGATCTGCCTGCCTCGGCCTCCCAAAGTGCTGGGATTACAGGTGTGAGCCACCGTGCCCGGCCTTTTGCTTTTGTTTTTGTTTGTTGTTTGTTTTTGAGATGGGGTCTCACTCTGTCACCCAGGCTGGAGTGCAGTGGCGTGCTCTCGGCTCATTGCAACCTCTGCCTCTCAGGTTCAAGTGATTCTCCTGCCTCAGCCTCCTGAGTAGCTGGGAGTACAGGTGCCTGACAGTGCACTCAGCAAATTTTTGTATTTTTTGTGGACATGGGGTTTTGCCATGTTGGCCAGGGTGGTCTCAAACTCCTGACCTCAGGTAATCTGCCCACCTCAGCCTCCCAAAATGCTGGGATTAGAGGCAAGAGCCACTGCGCCTGGCCAAAATCTCATCATCTTTTAAGAAAGTTTACAAATTTGTGTTGAACTGCATTCAAAACTGTCCTGGGCCACAGGCAGAGCATCACTCATGGGTAAGACAAGCTAAGTATAAAGTAATTATCTTATCTTTTCTTTTCTGTTTTGAGACAAAGTCTTGCTCTGTTACCCAGGCTAGATTGCAGTGGCATGATCTCAGGTCACTGCAACCTCCGCCTCCCGGGTTCAAGCGATTCTCCTGCCTCAGCCTACTGAGTAACTGGGATTACAGGTGCCTGCCACCGTGCTCGGCTAATTTTTGTATTTTTAGTAGAGACAGGGTTTCACCATGTTGGCCAGGCTGGTCTCCAACTCCTGACCTCATGATCTACCTGCCTCGGCCTCCCAAAGTGCTGGGAATACACGTGTGAGCCACCGCGCCTGGCCAGTAGTTATCTTTTCTTTAAAGTTATTTACTTGTTTTTTAAATTGACGTGTAACATTGGATGCATTTATTATATATCACATGATAAAAGAATCCCTCTAAATAATACTTCTCTCTTGGATTATGTGAATCTTTGTAATTTAAAGCTCAGCATAAGTAAAAAAAAAAAAAAAAATACAATGAAGGGATTACTTCATTCACAAATAAGTATCAAATTTTAGTGCTTAAAAATTAACAAGGTGGGCCGGGCGCGGTGGCTCATGCTTGTAATCCCAGCAATTTGGGAAGCCGAGGTGGGTGGATCACGAGATCAGGAGATTGAGACCATCCTAGCTAACACGGTGAAACCCCATCTCTACTAAAAATACAAAAAATTAGCAGGGCCTGGTGGCACGCGCCTATAGTTCCAGCTACTCGGGAGGCTGAGGCAGACGAATCACTTGAATCGGGGAGGCAGAGGTTGCAGTGAGCCGAGATTGCACCACTGCACTCAGCCTGGGTGACAGAGTGAGACTCCGTCTCCAAAAAAAAAAAAAAAAAAAAGACCAAGGTGGAGATCATGCAAATGGCATGAAGAGTGTGGGATTTCTCTAAGACTGTTCATATTCATTCCATTAGACTCTTATGTGAGTGAAGACGAAGACTTCCCCTGAGTAAGTTCAGACAGCTTGTGATAGCATTTCTACATCGATTCCTCAGGATTTAACTATATATTTTTGAAAACATCTCAATTTTAAATGTTTCTTTCAAGATGGTGAATTAAACAGAGATAGCCCTTCAACAGGGTGAACTCAGCATATGCTGAGTCTGAAATGCAAATGATGGAGTTAGAGAACCATACAACAATGGTAATGATTCAGAAACATGGTGTTGAGCAGAATAAGGCAGACACAAAAGAGTACCTATGGCATGGCATGCATCTGTATACGCGAAATTCCACAATAAGCAAGCTAACCCATGATAAGAAAGAGACTGGCTGGGAACAGTGGGAGTTCACTTTCTGGGGTGATGTAATAGATAGATCTTGGCTGGGCACGATGGTTTCCGCTTGTAATCCCAACGCTTTGGGAGGCCGAGGTGGGCGGATCACCTGAGGTCGGGAGTTCAAAACCAGCCTGATCAACATGGAGAAACCCTATCTCTACTAAAAATACAAAATTAGCTGGGCGTGGTGGCACACGGCTGTAATCCCAGCCACTCGGGAGGCTGAGGCAGGAGAATTGCTCGAACCTGGGAAGCAGAGGTTGCAGTGACCTGATACTGTGCCACTGCACTCCAATGGGCAACAAGGGATATTGTGCCATTCCACTCCAGCCTGGGCAACAAGGGAGAAACTCTGTCTCAAAAAAATAATAATAAAAAAATAAAAATAATAAAAATAAAATAATGTAGATCTTGAACGGGGGTTGGGTTATGCTGGTGTACGTACTTTCCAAAGTTAGTAAACTTACACTTAAGGTTATATATTTTGGCTGGGCGCGGTGGCTCACGCCTGTAATCCCAGCACTTTGGGAGGCTGAGGCAGGCGGATCACGAGGTCGAGAGATGGAGACTATCCTGGCGAACATGGTGAAACCCCGTCTATACTAAAAATACAAAAATTAGCCAGGCGTGGTGGTCTGCGCTTGTAATCCCAGCTACTCAGGAGGCTGAGGCAGGACAATTGCTTGAACCCCGGAAGCGGAGGTTGCAGTGAGCCGAGATCTTGCCACTGCACTCCAGCCTGGGCGACAGAGTGAGACTCTGTCAAAAAAAAAAAAAAAGGCGTCAAACCAGATAACACAAATCAAATGATATTTCACGTTGTTTTGGTCTATTTTGTTTTTTTGAGACAAGAGTGCAGCGGGGCCATCTCGGCTAACTGCAACTTCCAGCTCTTAGGCCCAAGCGATCCTTCCACCTCAGCCTCTCCGGTAACTGGGATAACAGGTACGAACCACCAGGCCCGACTAATCTTTTTTGGAATTTTTTGTAGAGATGGGGTTTCGCTATGATGCCCTGGCTAGTCTTCAACTCCTGGACTCAAGTGATCTGCCCACCTCAGCCCCCTAAAGTGCTGGGATTACAGGCCTGAGCTGTGTAATTTCATGCTGCTTGACACAGCCCGGGAACAAGGAAGAAACCCCGTGGGTCCAGCGTCTACTCACATAGGTGGGGTGATGGCTGATAAATCCCAGCAGGAGGAGCCAAAAGAGCAGCCACCACACCGGCATGTCCTGGTCCTCTCAGGGAGCCCTGAGGGGGCCAGGACAGAGGCGGGGGTGGCTTAGGGCGAGGGGAGGGAAGGGGACGGGATGGGGAGGCGGAGGGAAGGGGGAGGGGAGGGAAGGGAAGGGAAAGGAGGAGAAGGGGGCTGTTGGGCACCTGGAGGTGGAAGAGGAGGAGGAGGAGGAGGAGAAAGGGGTCTGGGAAAGGATCCGGTTCAAATTAAGTTCTCAAGCGCTGGTGGAAGGTTTAGTTACAGGTCACGGAGAAGGTCAATCAGGGAAGCAACAGGACGCGCACGGCAAGGGAGCGTGAGGCTTAGGAGCAGTTAGATGGAGACCGGTTCTGCTTTCCACCAAACCTTCTTAGGGCTGGGCTGTCGCTTAGCAACCCTGGGATTTTTATACTCCCTCTCCACCAATCCCTGGGGCCGGTGGTGCGGCCTCACAATGGACATCCCATGAGCGCCCCGCCATTGGACGAGCGCCCCGCCATTCCAATGCCCCTTCCCCCATCTCAACCCCCAAGCTCCTCCCAAGGACAGGTCCTCTCTGGAACCTTCACAAACCTGATTTCTGGTCCTCCCCAACCAGCTCCCTGTCCCTGCTTCTGGGCACTCCTTCCTTCCTGAGCTCCCAGGGTTCCTCAAGGTCAAACATGGAGAAACCCTATCTTTACTAAAAATACAAAATTAACTGGGTGTGGTGGCACACGGCTGTAATCCCAGCCACTCGGGAGGTTGAGGCAGGAGAATTGCTCGAACTTGGGAAGCAGAGGTTGCGGTCAGCTGATATTGTGCCACTGCACCCCAATGGGCAACAAGGGATATTGTGCCATTGCACCCCAGCCTGGTCAACAAGGGAGAAACCCTGTCTCAAAAAAATAATAGTAAGAAAATAAAAATAAAAATAATAAAAATAAAATAATGTAGATCTTGAACGGGGGTTGGGTTATGCTGGTGTACGTACTTTCCAAAGTTAGTAAACTTACACTTAAGGTTATATATTTTGGCTGGGCGCGGTGGCTCACGCCTGTAATCCCAGCACTTTGGGAGACTGAGGCAGGTGGATCACGAGGTCGAGAGATGGAGACTATCCTGGCGAACATGGTGAAACCCCGTCTATACTAAAAATACAAAAATTAGCCAGGCGTGGTGGTCTGCGCTTGTAATCCCAGCTACTCAGGAGGCTGAGGCAGGACAATTGCTTGAACCCTGGAAGCGGAGGTTGCAGTGAGCCGAGATCTTGCCACTGCACTCCAGCCTGGGCGACAGAGTGAGACTCTGTCTTTAAAAAAAAAAAAAAAAAAAAAAAGTCGTCAAACCAGATGACACAAATCAAATGATATTTCAGTTTCTTTTGGTCCATTTTGTTTTTTCGAGACAAGAGTGCAGTGGGGCCATCTCGGCTAACAGCAACTTCCAGCTCTTAGGCCCAAGCGATCCTTCCACCTCAGCCTCTCCGGTAACTGGGATAACAGGTACGAACCACCAGGCCCGACTAATCTTTTTTGGAATTTTTTGTAGAGATGGGGTTTCGCTATGATGCCCTGGCTAGTCTTCAACTCCTGGACTCAAGTGATCTGCCCACCTCGGCCCCCTAAAGTGCTGGGATTACAGGCCTGAGCTGTGTAATTTCACGCCGCGTGACACAGCCCGGGAACAAGGAAGAAACCCCGCGGGTCCAGCGTCTACTCACATAGGTGGGGTGATGGCTGATAAATCCCAGCAGGAGGAGCCAAAAGAGCAGCCACCACACCGGCATGTCCTGGTCCTCTCAGGGCGCCCTGAGGTGGCCAAGACAGAGGCAGGGGTGGCTTAGGGTGGGGGGACGGAAGGGGACAGAGACGGGGAGGTGGAGGGAAGGGGGAGGGGAGGGGAGGGAAGGGAAGGGAAAGGAGGAGAAGGGGGCTGTTGGGCACCTGGAGGTGGAAGAGGAGGAGGAGGAGGAGGAGAAAGGGGTCTGGGAAAGGATCCGGTTCAAATTAAGTTCTCAAGCGCTGGTGGAAGGTTTAGCTACAGGTCACGGAGAAGTTCAATCAGGGAAGCAACAGGACGCGCAGGGCAAGGGAGCGTGAGGCTTAGGAGCAGTTATATGGAGACCAAGGTTCTGCTTTCCGCCAAACCGCCAAACCTTCTTCGGTCTGGGCCCTCTCTTAGCAACCCTGGGATTTTATACTCCCTCTCCACCAATCCCTGATGCCGGTGGTGCCGCCTCACAATGGACGGTCTGTGCGCGCCCCGCCAGTCCAATGCCCCCTCCCCCATCTCAGCCCCCCACGCTCCTCCCAAGGACACGTCCTCTCTGGAACCTTCACAAACCTGATTTCTGGTCCTCCCCAGCCAGCTCCCTGTCCCTGCTTCTGGGCACTCCTTCCTTCCTGAGCTCCCAGGATTCCTCAAGGTCACTCTTGGTGACAAAACATAAAAAACAAATGATGGCAGGACGGCAAGAAGAACCTCATACCCAAGCAGAGTGCTAGGTTTTACAGCCCCCGCTCAGCCATTCATATCCTAAGCAACAAAACATCAGCAGGATGCGGAAGGTCCCAATAGTAAACCATCTCCATCACATCCACGTAGCCATCAGGCCATCAACCTGTATCTCAGGGACAAATGTTGTAGATACACTCATTTTAAGCATGCATGGTACATTTACAAAAATTAACCTGACTTATTTTGTTCCAGCAAATCTCAATATATTTTAGAGCAATCAAATCACACAGCATGTTTCTGATCATATAACTGTGCTAGAAGTCAATGATTAAAAGCTAACTCCAAATTATTATTTGCTTGGAAATTCAAAGTGCCCTTATAAGATATAAACATAAGAAAGAATCCAAAATGAAACAAGATTGCCTTTAAACTCAATGATAAGATCATAACATGGCAAGAAAATGTCTCCCTCTGGCCTGGGAATTCCACTTTGTGGCACAAGGTTGTGTGATCTCACATCACCCCTAACCCACCTAGACATGTTAACATCCGAAACAGAGTGATGATGTCACTTATCTATCATCTTACTGCCTGTGTGCATGGACTTTAAATTCTGAACCCAAATGAGGGGGAGAAAACCAAGTTGACTTTCATGATTGACCTTTCAGGGATGTCCAAGAAATCTGCATTTCAAGAAACAAAGTTCATCAGCTTCTCTCCTAGGGTATTTGGCCACAATACCCAGAGGGCTTGGCAGCATCATGAGTGATGGGTGGGGAGCACCAAGCAGGTGGGCAGGACCCAGAGCCTGGTGACCAGGACAGACCCCCACTATCCATCACCTTTGCAGGCCCTGTCCTCAGCTAAACTTCCCAAAGGCCTTCTTCTGCCCGATCACACAGAGTGTGCCCAAACTCACTCAGGCCTCTGGCAGCTGAAAACCACTGCTTTAAATCCCTTTACCATTTACTATGACATAAGGTTATTATAAGCAGGAAATATTCTATTGATGCTACAAATGGAAAGCCAATGCCTTTACCATAAATAGAAAAACAACCCTAAGAAACAAGCAAAACAAAACAAAACAGGGGCTGGGTGTTGTGGCTCATGCCTGTAATCCCAGCACTTTGGGAGGCCGAGGTGGGCCGATCACAAGGTCAGGACTTCCAGACCAGCCTGGCCAATATGGTGAAACCACGTCTCTAATAAAATACAAAAATTAGCCGGGTGTGGTGGTGGGCGCCTGTAGTCCCACCTACTTGAGAGGCTGAGGCAGGAGAATAGTTTGAACCTGGGAGGCAGAGGTTGCAGTGAGCGGAGATTGCACCACTGCACTCCAGCCTAGGCGACAGAGCGAGAGTGTCTCAAAAACAGCAACAACAACAAATAAACAAACAAAAAACAGGGTTAACAAAACTATGGAATTCAATTCTATTTGTATGCTGCAGCCATGCTCCAGCCCTAGATTTGGCTGGGCGTGGTGGCTCATGCCTGTAATCCCAGCACTTTGGGAGGCTGAGGCAGGCGGATCACAAGGTCAGGAGCTCGAGACTAGCCTGACCAACATGGTGAAACCCCGTCTCTACTAAAAATACAAAAATTAGCCAGGCATGGTGGCACATGCCTGTAATCCCAGCTACTCAGGCGGCTGAGGCAGGACAATCCCTTGAACCCGGGAGGCGGAGGTTGCAGTGAGCCGAGATCGTACCATTGCACTCCAGCCTGGGTGACAGAATGGAATGAGACTCTGTCTTAAAAAAAAAAAAAAGAAAAGAAAAGAAAAAAAGAAGCCCTAGATTTCAGTTGTGTTGGTTGTAAAAGGAGAGACCAGGTAAGTGGGGGATGAAGTCAGATTAGACCAAAAGTGAATGGCAGAGAGTACTATAATGCCCATGAAGGGTTGCTAGAGTCACCTTCATTAGAGCCCAAGCAGAGACAGGGAAAGGAAGATGTGAGCAGAGTTTGGGGCCTCAAACAGGGGGGGTTATTCGTGCAGCCCAGGAAAGGCTCCCCAAAGCCAGGATCAACCTCCCTTGCAGGCCAGTCCCTCGTGGAGGCACGGCCAGGCACCTTAGATTTGAGACCAGCTGTGTTGCTGCTGACCAGCTGTGTGACCCTGGGCTGGTTTCCTTCCATGCAATGGGAGTGCCAATGGCTGCATGCATGCAAAGACTGTCTGAGGATAGGAGGAAGCAATCTGTTGAGCACCCGTGTACCTGAGTGTCATCATCTCCCAAGGGCATCTTTCGTTGCAGAGCTGGCACCTTGGAAGGCCCTTGGCCACTAAGGGCAGTGATGATGGTAACAGCAGTAAATCATCATGTACGGCTGATGAGGGAAGGACAGGGGGTAGGGCTCCTGGGTCCTGGATAAGAATGAGGGTCTGGGCACTCCTGGGGACAGCTGAGTGGTAGGACTCCTGGGTCCCCAGGGGGCAGGTCCAACTTCAGTGGCATTGGGCCTAGGCTGGGATGCTGAGTTAGCCACTGGAGCATCAGCAGTACAGGCAGGCACAGAGGCAGTGGATCCATCGGAGGTGACAGGTGTAGGAGCCTCTGGTGAGCAAGTAGAGTCACCAAGACTGGCTGACCACTATCCCCACTCCCCCCACTCCCCCCACAGACGATGCCCTGTCCCTTGCCTCATGCTCCGGCAGGGTACAGGCTCCCACCTGGGGCCTCATGGAGCATCTCTCTAAAACTTCTGTGTCCTGGTCATTGAATGGGCACTTGAGTCACCCAGGGCCACTGGAACAAAGAGGAAGAATCAGGCCCCACGATGTTTTGGGAGAGTGTTTAGCACAGGAAAATGCACAGAATACATGCACGACACGGGGGCACCGTCGGTGTGGGAGCGATAGTTTACAACCTCCAGCCCTAATCTGAGCACTCTCACCTGTGCAATCTGAAAGGAACAGGAGACTTGCAGGAAAGATAGTGCCTGGATTTAACTTAAAGGAACTAAAATGTTAGAATTTTCACTCTTGATATCCTTCCAAATCAACTCTCTCAATGTTCCCATCCTCAAAACTATCATATGGGGTAACTGAGGCAGTCAGAGATTTACTGACTCAATGTCACTCAGTTGATTCTGAGTTCACTGCTGATTACATCTGACCAAACTGCTTTTTTGAAGTGTACCCCGTTTAATCATGCTGGTGATGATCTAGTGCAGCTCTGGGACAAACTTCACCTGGTTGACGATAAAGCAAATCCGTGGTGACTTAGTCCTGCTGTCATTTCCCATCAATTCCCCACTCTCCTCCTCTGCCCCTCCACAGTCTCCCGTGCAGGCTGACACCATATGACGGCCTTAATGAAATACTCCACCGAGTATTTCAGCTTCTCTCCTGGGCCACTTGAAAGTGGATGTACACATGGGATTTGCTTTGACCCAGGAGATGTGAGTGGAAGTGAAGCGTGTCACCTCGACACAAAAGAGTTGGGAGGCATTGAGACTGGCCACCCTCTCCTTCATCTCTTAGAGCAGCTGATGGCTCCCATATGGAGGCTGCTCCTTTATTCTCGTGGCAGGATGAGGGGATGTGGGGCACAGGGCACAGGAGAGCCATGGAGGACATGCAGCATGGGCAGGAAAAGAGCCTTCAGTGTTGTACATTTCCATTGTTTGGGGCTGTTTGTTACCTACAGTGATACCTAGCCCATCCTAGCAGGCATGCACTGTCTACTCCACACTCTGTGAAGCAGACTGGCCTGCCGTCAGAACATGAATTGGTGGTCAGACACACGTAGGTTTCAGTTCCAGCTCTGCCTCTTATTGACTGCAACCTCATGCTTAACTTTCATTCTCTGAGCCTCAGTTTCAACTCTGTAAAATGGGGTGGCTATACCATCTCAGGTTGCAGAGAGAATTAAACGAAATATAAATGCATGTAGAGCATTGAATCCAGGGCCTGGCACACACAGTGAATACTCAATGTTAGCCATGTAGCTTCATATGCATACTGACTGTCAATATTCAGACAATGCAGTAAAGTATTACCAAAAAAACAGTAAGCTTACTTGCATATGTATTTTTTCAATATTTATTTTTAAACAGATAAGGTAAAACTATGTATATTCTTTCATAGCCAGTGTTTTTCTCTTCATAGCATATTGTTAAAATAATTTTATCTCGGACCGGGCACAGTGGCTCACACCTATAGTCCCAGCACTTTGGGACGCTGAGGCGGGCAGATCACAAGGTCCAGAGTTTAAGACCAGCCTGGCCAATATGGTGAAACCCCATCTCTACTAAAAATACAAAAATTAGCCGGGCGTGGTGGCACACATCTGTAGTCCCAGCTACTCGGAGGCTGAAGCAGAAGAATTGCTTGAACCCAGGAGATGGAGGTTGCAGTGAGCCAAGATTGTGCCATTGCACTCCAGCCTGGGTGAGAGAGTGAAACTCTGTCTCAAATAAAAATATATATATATGTATACATGTATATATATATGTATATATGTATATGTATACATGTATATATATGTATATATGTATATATATGTATATATGTGTATATATACATATATATATCTCAAAAATAAAAGATCATTTTTGAGATTATCATTTCAAAAGACAAGATAATGTTCAATTTAATGAATAATTTATTACTATTGGACTTTTTGTAGATTGCACAGAGCATTCAAAACAAATGAAGGAAAATAAAAAATATGTATTATATGTAAAATAAATATGATTTGGTTAATTCTTTTCTTCAAAAATATAGAACATATATATGTAAATACAGAATGTATTTCTTATTATGAGTCATGTTAAAAAATAGTTTAGAAGCTGTTGATTTGGATTTCCTTTTCAAATTTTGCAGGATAATTTTTTTTTTTTTTTTTTTTTTTTGACAGAGTCTCGCTCTGTCGCACAGTCTGGAGTGCGATGGCATGAACTCGGCTCACTACAACCTCCACCTCCTGAGTCTAAGCAATTCTCCTGTCTCAGCCTCCTGAGTAGCTGGGACTACAGGCTCACACCACCATGCCCGGCTAATTTTTGTATTTTTAGTAGGAATGAGGTTTTCCCATGTTGGTCAGGCTGGTCTCGAACTCCTGGCCTCAGGTGATCCACCTGCCTCAGCCTCCCAAAGTGCTGGGATTACAGGCATGAGCCACCATGCCCAGCCTAAATTTGGCAAGATAATAAATAACATTTTTAAGTATCACTGGGCACTTGTCTGGTTGTTTTTCTTTAGGCTAACATGCCAGCAATGATTCCTTTTGAGTTTCTGACAGAAGATAGTGGTTTTTATCCAAATAAGTCAACTACTCTATCCCATCCCTAAGCCACTTGTATGGAAGGAAAAAGAGGAAGAAGCCAGTACTGTGACTGTGTAAGCTTCCCCAAGCAACGCCCGCTATGAGACGTGTGGCAGCTGAGACCCAGGAAGTGCTCAAGGGCACCAGGCCCCACCTGTCTGCACTCACTCACCTTCCTCAGGTACTCGCATGGGGGATGTCACTGACTGTTCAAGGGCACCAGGCACCATCTGTCTGCACTCACTCACCTTCCTCAGGTACTGGCATGGGCATGTCACTGACTTTACGTGCTGCTGCAGCTCCTTGGTGAGCTGGCCCTGGTCATGGGACAGGAACTGTGGGGTCAGGACAATAGAGAGCTTCACCACCTGCAGAATGAGAACAGGGGCTCATGATGAGTGCCAACCTATTAGATAATTTTAAAAAAAAGTGTGTCGAATGAGTGGAAAAACAAGGTGATGTTTGAGTCTATAGTGGTCAAGAGCATGGGGGCTTCGGAAAAGGACAGAACCAAGTTCAACTTCCTGTACTTTGAATTTCTACTTCATGGCATGCAAAATTACTTTCCCCCTTTTAACCTCAGTTTTCTTCTGTGTGAAACAGGAACAATAAAGCTTCATTCGTCATTCAGTTTCTCTCAAGGTTTCACGAGATCATACCTAGAAAACATCCAAGTCATTGAAATGTATCATCATTTCTGTCATAATTAGTGGGATCCATTTCACTATTATTGGATATACAGTTTTGTGCCTGAAACCTACATAAAAAGAAAATGTTAAGTCTAAAAAGTGTTAGTGATTCATCATTTTTATATTATTAATTATAACCCTATTTAATCACACAAGGCCTTGTCCATGGCAGGTGCTCAATAAACACTTGTCGAACCAATGCATGTTTAGACTCTATTCTGTTTAGATTCTACACTGTTTAGATTCTATTCTGCCTCCAACACTTATTAGCTGTGTGATCTGGGTAAGATAATTCACCTCTTTATGTCTGCATTTCCTTCTCCATAAAATATATAGAATAAGAATGCTTAGCTCATTCGGTTGTTGCCAGGGGTGAATGATTTGGCACATAGGAGGGGCGGGTTAAACATTAGCTGTGATGATCTCCTTCCAAATCTTCATTTTCAGAGCCACAGATGAGGCCACAGTGCCACCTGGTGACCCTAGAGTGTAAGTACACATGATCGCCAGCTATGCTCTGTCTCCACCATAGGTCCAAGACTGGGTAGTTCCGGCCTGGAGGTTTCCTCCTCACATCCCCGCAGACGGGGTTCAGACTGCCCGACACAGCTGAGTGATCCCAGGGCAGTGGCCACCTGTGCCAGCCCTGTGAGGTAGCTGGAGGATCATTGTTCCTTCCTTCTCAGGCTCTGGGCAGATGCCAGGGTTGGGGTGACCATGCCCTCAAGTTTCTTGCTTTGGAGGGCCACATTTTCCCTCGGAAAAGAAGGTAAAGGTCACAGGAAGCCAGAGACCTGTGACTTCTCTGTGCCCTGGGCCCAAACTGTAAAGACCTAACACACTATGCTAAAGTCCAAGGCTGGGGTGCTCCCCAGAGCTTCTTGCCTCACCGCCTCTGCTGAGGATGCATGAATACTATGTCCTCCCAGAGCTTTGGGAGCTTGTAGCAAGCAGTCTCCCCAGCACAAAATCTCTTGGAAACCTCTAACTGTGTCAGAAACATTTGTGCAAATTTTGCATCCTATTTCCCAAATGTCCGCATATTTTAGGAAAAAACCCGCAATTTCCTAAATATGCATGAAAAATTGGTATTATAGGACAATGTGACTTTTAAAAAATGTTATTTAAAAATCTTCCCCACCTCCTTTCTGCCCTCCAAGACTGCCAAATTCTTGTTGAACAAATATTATTAAATGCCTGTTACATGCCAGCCATGATTCATGGTCTTGGGGATATAGCAGAGAACAAACTCACGGGATTCCTCTCTTATGTAACTCACGTTCTTATACGATAATGATAAGGGTTAACATTAATTAAGCTGTCACTACATGTTAGTCACAGTGCAGTCATTCCCACACATTATTTCACTTAAACCTGCTAGCAAGCTTCCAAGGTAGTTAGTTGTTTCTCCCTTAAAAACTGAGTCTCAGAATGATGAAGCACTTTGTCCAATGTCACACAGCTACTAAGTGTGGAGACCTTGCATCCAATTAATGCCCATCTCATTCTAAAGGACGTGTTATGTGTTCTCCAGCCCATGGAGAATAATTTTAACACAGCCAATGCAATTTCTACACAACAATGTTCTTGTCTCAAGTCCAAGAAGGCCTCCTACACCTCCTATAATACTGGCTTTCTGGTGAGCAAAGATGCCATTCTCATGTGTAATCAGGTGGCAAATGGAGATATGACCAAAGTAATCATTTGTCTACACTCATAACACTGTACACACTCTTCCTGTGTCTGATTCAATTCAAGTACCCCTTTTGATTACTTAGCAAAACGGAGCTTTAAAAGGGTTAAGGTTTTTATATTCATGTAACTTTCCGTATTGCTTTGGAAGTCTCTGGTTAAATGAATACCCTTTTTTTTATTTTTTTGAGATGGAGTCTCGCTCTTTCGCCCAGGCTGGACTGCAGTGGTGGGATCTCGGCTCACTGGAAGCTCCGCCTCCCGGGTTCATGCCATTCTCCTGCCTCAACCTCCCGAGTAGCTGGGACTACAGGCGCCCGCCACCACGCCCGGCTAATTTTTTTGTATTTTCAGTAAAGACAGGGTTTCACTGTGTTAGCCGGGATGGTCTCGATCTCCCGACCTCTTGATCCGCCGGCTGCGGCCTTCCAAAGTGCTGGGATTACAGGCGTGAGCCACCGCACCCGGCATGAATATTCTTTTAATAGTGACCTGTGATTCTGTTTTGATCAAGTGTTTTCAAACTTGACATCTTTGATGGGTTTCTCCAGTGTCAAAATCCTAAATCAAGTCTTTTTGGCTTAAAATTAACTTTGGGATTTTTCAGCTAGGTCCCTTGGGGAGTCTAAAGAATGTATCTCTCATCTTGTAGAGGTATTAAGTGATTCGATTTATTTGGTAGATTATATGGGTGGGCATCGTCAAATGTGGTGATACTGCATGGGAGGGCATTGTCAAGTGAGGTGACATTAGATCTCATCTCAGTTATATTTATGGGTATGTTGTTGATAAACATGTTCCAAAAATTACATACATTTATACAAATTTAATATGTTATGATTTGTAATTTTGATTATTATGCTAAATATTTGCTGAAGTTTAGCTTTAGCAATATTATGCTAAATATATGTTAAATATTTGCTAAAGTTATGTTTGCATAAACATGTTATGAATGGCTGGGCACCATCACTCATGCCTATAATCCCAGCACTTTGGGAGACCAACGCAGGTGGATCACCTGAGGTCAGGAATTCGACACCAGCCTGACCAATAGGGTGAAACCCTGTCTCCACGAAAAATACAAAAATTAGCCAGGCGTGGTAGCACATACCTGTAGTCTCCGCAACTCGGAGGCTGAGATAGGATAATTGCTTGAACCCAGGAGGCGGAGGTTGCAGTGAGCCGAGATCGCGCCACTGCACTCCAGCCTGGGCGACAGAGCTAGAATCTATCTTTAAAAAAAAAAAAAAAGTTATTAATTATTTCTGAAGATTATATGAAATTTATAAAACACTGGTGGTCCTGATGTGATGCTGTCAGTCATAATTCTGATTACTGTCTTAAAATGCTGCCCATAAGATAAGTAATTGGCTGGACACAGTGGCTCACACCTGTAATCCCAGCACTTTGGGAGGCCGAGGCGGGTGGATCATGAGGTCAGGAAATCGAGACCATCCTGGCTAACACGGTGAAACCTCGTCTCTACTACAAATACAAAAAAAAATTAGCCGGGCATGGTGGCGGGCACCTGTAGTCCCAGCTACTTGGGAGGCTGAGAGGCTGAGGCAGGAGAATGGCGTGACCCTAGGAGGTGGAGCATGCAGTGAGCGGAGATCACGTCACTGCACTCCAGCCTGGGTGACAGAGTGAGACTCCTTCTCAAAAAAAAAAAAAAAAAGGTAAGTAATTAAATTTCCTTGTGAACTGGAAAGTTTCATCAGACTTTTATCATAACTATTGTTTTCATCATCCACAGTTACTGTTTTGAATTCTTCTCTAAAAATATTTGTAATTGGCAATAGTCCAAATTTTCTTTTGTTTTCTTTCCTGTTTTTGAGACACAGTCTGGCTCTGTCGCCTAAGCTGGAGTGCAGTGGTGCCATCTTGGCTCTCTGCAACCTCTGCCTTCTGGGTTCAAGCGATTCTCCTGCTTCAGCCTCCCAAGTAGCTGGGACTACAGTCGCCCGCCACCACGCCCAGCTAACTGCCGGTGGTAGAGACGGAGTTTTACCATGTTGGCCAGGCTGGTCTCCAACTCCTGACCTCGTGATCCACCCACCTCAGCCTCCCAAAGCGCTGGGATTACAGCCGTGAGCCACCGCGCCCGGCCCCCAAATTTGCTTTGCATGGAGAAAACTCTAACAAATCCTCTTCAACATGGTTTTCTGATAACCCAGATCAATGAACTACCCAGGCTTCACCACTATAGGCATGTGAGAAACTCGCACTTATGCCCCCTCAATACATTAAAACTAAATATTTTTTAAAAAATCAATGGGCCAGGCGCAGTGGCTCACGCCTGAAATCTCAGCACTTTGGGAAGCCAAGGCGGGCGGATCACTTGCAGTCAGGAGTTCCAGACCAGCCTGGCCAGCCCGTCTTACTAAAAGTACAAAAATTAGCCAGGCATGGTGGTGCATGTCTGTAATCCCAGTTACTCGGGAGGCTGAGGCATGAGAATCGCTTGAACCTGGGAGACAGAGGTTGCAGTGAACCAAAATTGTGTCACTGCACTCCAGCCTGGGCGACAGACTGAGACTCTGTCTCAGAAATAAAAAAAAATAAAAACCAATGAACTAAAAACCAATTTCTAGTGGCTTCTAATAAGAAAACAATGGTTCAAAAAACTGCTAAGCGAGATCAAGCAAAACAAAAAAATCTATTGATAATGTTTTTATAACTCGTATTTAAAACATTGTTGATTGTTGATTCTTGATTCATTCTTTTCTTTTTTTTTCAGACGGAGTCTCACTCTGTCACCCAGGCTGGAGTGCTGTGGTGGGATTTCCGCTCACTGCAACCTCCGCCTCCTGAGTTCAAGCCATTCTCCTGCCTCAGCCCCCCGAGTAGCTGGGATTACCGGCGCCCCACCACGCCCAGCTAGTTTTTGTATTTGTAGTGGAGACCGGGTTTCACCATGTTGGCCAGGCTGGTCTCCAACTCCTGATTTCAGGTGATCACCCCCCGACTGGGCCGCCCAAAGTGCTGGGATTGCAGGCGTGAGCCGCCACGCCCGGCCCGTTTTGTTTTCTAGATTGAAGAAATGTTTTTCTCAGAAGTTATCTAGAATTTACACCGATTTGGTAAAGCACACTTTTGTGAACAAAGATGGGTGGAAGCGTTTGTTTTTCCTCCCTACTTGATCCTTCCAAAGTTTGGAAACTATTCATGAATATTCTTATTTTCATGTACACATGTTCTCTTTATAAGCAGTCTATAATCAGAAAGATTGGTTATATTATCAAGGTTTTGACTGAAACATCCTATTTAAGAAAATGCAGAAAATGCCTGGCTTCGAGTTTGCAGCCTTACATTACAGTCAGGGGGAAACTGTCACTCCCTGCAGGCCTGAGAACCTTAGAGCTCTTCCGGGAGCAACTTGGCAGGGAGGGTCCCGGCAGCTGCTCGTGGGCAGGAACCATGGGGCGCAGCCCCAGGCGACCCTTTGGCCAGTGGGGACCTTCCGCTTCCTGGCCTCTTTCTTCATCGTCCCGCCGGCTGCTGGGGAAGCGGCGGCCGCCCAGGGCCTGGAGGTCGCTCCCTCGCCTCCTCTGGCTGCAGGAATGGAGAGGCGGCGGCGGCCGGAGCAGGGTGGGCGGCCTGAGGCGACAGCCCAGCCAGCCTCCGTGGAGAATATGGCGACCTGCGGCGAGGTGAGCGTCAGCTGCTGCGCCGCCGACTTCTCGGAGCAGCGAAGGCTACTCGCGACAAGGCGCCACCAAGTGGAGCCCGGCCCCGCGGCCCTGGGAGGGGGCAGCAGCCAGGCAGCCAGGAAGCCCCGGGCGGGGCGCTGGGCACCAACGAGCGCCAGGGCAACCTCCAGGCGGCGCCGCGGCAGCCTCCAGGCAGCGCCCACACCAGCCTACAGGGGGCGCCGCTCACACTGCACCTGCCACCGCGGCCCCCGGACGTGAACTGCGCTATCTGTCGGCCTGGCCACGCTGACCCGGGTGGCCCAGGCCCGCAGCAGCCGGAGGAGGAGCCCAGGGCCACTGCCTGGGGTGACGAGAAGGGGCAGGACGGTGCCCCAGAAAAAGGCAAGAGCTCATAACTAGGGCCCCCGTGCCAGGAAAGGCTAGGAACAGAAGATGGAGAGATGGAGATGGAGAAGCAGCAGGTGGGAAGGAGCGGCGCTCCACCGGTGGGGTCAACATGCGCTGGCCGGGCTTAGAGTATGAAGAGGAAGCAGCAGGGCAGAAAGAGCAGAAACGAGAAGGTGCAATGACACAACGGAGCACAATGCAGAATCCAGCCCTAGGACTCCAATAAAGGCTGGGTTTCACTGCAGCTCACACCCCCCACCCCTAATCAGAGAGGATCAGGGGAGAGAGAGGACCCAAGGAACACTGGAAGCTGAAGGGCGGGAATCTGAGGCCAAGACTGATTGTTGGAAATTGTGGGAATCAGGAAAGGAGAAAGTGAGGCAGAATGGGTGGACGGAGGGTGGGGGGGGGGGGGCAGTGAACCGGGTTAGGAAGGATTAGAAATCAGAACCTTAGGAAAGATCCAGAAAGGAACTGTCCTTAAAAAGGTGCATGCTGCGGCTGGGTACTGTGGCTCACGCCTGTAATCCCAGCACTTTGGGAGGCCGAGGCGGGCAGATCGCCGAGGCGGGCAGATCACCTAAGGTCAGGAGTTCGAGACCAGCCTGGCCAACATGGCGAAACCCCATCTCTACTAGAAGTACAAAAATTAGCCAGGTGTGGTGGTGTGCACCCGTAATCCCAGCTACTTGGGAGGCTGAGGCAGGGAGAATTGCTTGAACCTGGGAGGTGGGAGTTGCAGTGAGCTGAGATCGTGCCACTCCATTGCAGCCTGGGCGACAAGAGTGAGACTCCGTCTCAACAAAGAAAAAAAAGAAAAAGAAAAAAGAAGGTGTATGCTGGTGATGAAGGAATGGGTTCTAAGACTCAGGGAGTGAGGGAAGGGGAGGGACAGGGGTTGGGGGTGCAATGGGGTGCTAATGCAGCACCCAAACAGAAGAAGACTGGAGGAAAACAGGGCCCTTCTCCTCCAACTCCAGCTGCTCCTCTGAGTCCTGGGCCACCTGCTCCTGTGTCTGCCGACCTACTGGCCTGTCTCTGAATCGCTGGAATGCCGTTCCTCCTGATCTCTGCCCTGCCTCAGACCTTTCACTAACACCACCACCCCCACTGCCCAGGGACCACCACCCCCACTGCCCCCGACCATAGCCTGCCCCTATCCCAGAAGCCCCTGCTTCCAGCCACATGCCCTAGGTGACCTAAAGGGGACCTGTACATGCAGATGAAGAGGGTGCTCTTCTGGCTCCTCCTGCTTAGGTATCCCAGTCGCGCAATCATGAGTGTGAGTAAATGTTGGATATCACACAGATTCTATTTCTCAAGCTGTTTCACACTGTGGTTTACCTAACAGTGTTTTTCTGGGGGTCATCGATGGGGATTTGGTTCTCCCTGCAGACCAAGGACCTCAGCGCAGATTTCTTGAGCAGCCTAGAGAGGCTCTGGCCTCACCTGTCCACATCAAGTTCTGGGTCCTGCCTGCCCTGCTTGGCCCAAACACAGCAAGGGTGACAGGAGGGAAATGGGAAAATGGTAACTTTATAATATTGGAAAGGAAGGATTTCATGGCCCAGTGGAACACAACAGAGAACCCAGAAATAAATCCATGCATTTACAGCCAGCTCATTTTGCACCGAGGCCCCAAAAACATACCGTGGGGAAACAGATGGTGTCTTCAATAAGTGGTGCTGGGAAAATGAGATATATCTATGTGTGAAGAATAAAACTAGACCCCTATGCTTCACCATATATAAAAATCAAATCAAAATTAATTAAAAACTTATACGTAAAAAACGACAGTCTGGGCACAGTGGCTCACACTGTGGAGCGGCCCCCTCCGAGCCCCGGCCGTCCCCCCTCCTCGCCCTGCACCCACCCCCATCGCCCCTGCCCCCGGCGGCGGCCTCGCGTGCGAGGGGACTCCCTTCACCTCCGTGCCTCAGTTTCCCCAGCTGTAAAATAGGGACAGAGCGACCCAGTGGCAGAGAGGAGCCAGCTGTGGAGCCCCGCCCGCCCCCTGCCCCCTAGGTAGCCTCTGATGAGGATTGTTATTCTAAGCGCAATACTTGGCCCGCCGGCTTCCCGCTGCCCCCACCGCGCTCACGCAATAACCTGCCCAGCAGCCGTCGACGCGCGTCCCGCGGTGACCTCCGCGAGCAGCACCCTGGCTCCCTCCAGCACCTGCGCCGAGGGGCGGGCCGTCCTGGCTGCGCAGGGCACGGGGGCGAGGCTGCAAAGGCTGGGGTCCCGCTGCCGTGATTAATGTACTGACAAACTGAGGCAGCAGTGCCCCCACCACGGCCACCACGGCCACCACACCCCACTAACCCCCACACCCCCACTCCGTGAAATAAACGACAGCATTGGCAAAAAAAAAAAAAAAGGCAAAAGATCTCAATGGCTATTTTCCAACAGAAGACATACAAGTGGCTAACAGGTATATGCAAATTTGTTTAACATCACTAATCATCACAGAAATGCACATCAAAACCACAGTAAAATTTCATCTAACCTCAATTAAAATGGCGACTATCAGGAAGTCAGAAAACAACAAATGCTGACAAGGACACAGATAAACAGGAGCACTCAAACACTCTTGGTGGGAATGTTTTTTGTTTGTTTGTTTTTGTTTGTTTGTTTGTTTTGAGACAGAGTCTCTCTCTCTGTCGCCCAGGCTGGAGTAGTGCAAGGGCGCGGATCTCACTGCAACCTCCCGGGAGGGGCTCACTGCAACCTCCACCTCCTGGGTTCCAGCATTCTCCTGCCTCAGTCTCCCGAGTAGCTGGGACTACAGGCGTTTGCCACCACGCCCAGCTATTTTTTGTGTTTTTAGTAGAGATGGGGTTTCACCATTTTGGCCAGGATGTTTTTGATCTCTTGACCTCGTTATCCTCCCTCCTCAGCCTCCCAAAGAGCTGGGATTACCGGCGTGAGCCACCGTGCCCAGCCGGTGGGAATGTAAAATAGTTTATCCACTATGGAAAACTGCATGGAGGGTCCTCAATAAGCTAAAAATAGAAGTACCGTATAATTCGGCAATCACACTGCTGGGTATATGCCCACAAGAAAGAAACTCAGTATATCAAAGACACATCTGCACTTCTATGTTTATTGCAGCACTATTCAAAACAGCCAAAATACAAAATCAACCTAAGTATTCATCAACAGATGAATGGACAAAGAAAATGTGGTACATATACACAAAAAGAAAGGATTTGTGAATATACTAAAAGCCATTGAATTGTATGCCTTAAATGGGGAAGTTGTATGTTATGTGAATTCTATTTCAATAAGGTTGCTTTTAAAAAACGTAAGGGGTCGGACACAATGGCTCATGCCTGTAATCACAGCACTTTGAGAGGCCGAGGCGGGTGGATTATGAGGTCAGGAGTTCAAGACCAGCCTGGCCAAGATGGTGAAACCCCGTCTCTACTAAAAATGCAAAATTAGCCAGCGTAGTGGCGGACACCTGTAATTCCAGCTACTCAGGAGGCTGAGACAGAGAATTGCTTGAACCCAGGAGGCGAAGGTTTCAGTGAGCTGAGATCGTGCCACTACAATCCAGTCTGGGTGACAGAGAAAAACTCAAAAAAATAAATAAATAAAATAAGGGGCCGGGCACCATGACTCATGCCTATAATCCCAGCAATTTGGGAAGCTGAAGTAGGAGGATCATCTGACGTCAGGAGTTGGAGACCAGCCTGAGCAACAGGGTGAAACCCCATCTCTACTAAAAAGACAAAAATTAGCTAGGCATGGTGGTGGGTGCCTGTAATCCCAGCCACTCGGGAGGCTGAGGCAGGAGAATCGCTTGAACCCAGGAGGCAGAGGTTGCCGTGAGCCGAGATCACGCCACGGCACTCCAGCCTGGCGACAGAGCGAGACTCTGTCTCAAAATTAGAGAGTGTCTCTATCACTCAGGCTGGAGTGCAGTGGTACAATCACAGATCGCCATAACCTTGAACTCCTGGGCTCAAGTGATCCTCCCTCCTTGGTCTCCCAAAGTGCTGGGATTACAGGTGTGACCCACTGTACTCAGCCTCTATTAAATTCCAAATGGGAGAGGGAGAGAAGCCAGTAGGTGCAGCAATATCACCAACCAGCCAACGGCACTTCAGTTTTCTAATGTTATACTGCACATAAGTCTATTTAAATTTGCTATGTGTTCATTCAAACTAAAACCATAAATCAATGATGATAAGACACCGGTTTAAGAAAAATGTAGGCCGGGCACAGTGGCTCACACCTGTAATCCAAGCACTTTGGGAGGCCGAGGTGGGCAGATCACCTGAGGTCAAGGTCAGAAGTTAGAAACCAGCCTGGCCAACATGGCAAAATCCCATCTCTACTGAAAATACAAAAATTAGCCAGATATGATGGTGCACGCTTGTAATCCCAGCTACTCGGGAGGCTGAGGCACGAGAAAGAACTGCTTGAACCCGGGAGGCGGAGGTTGCAGTGAGCCCAGATTGCACCACTGCACCCCATCCTGGGCAACAGAGCACAACTCCATCTCAGAAACAAACAAACAAAAATTTACACCTTAACTAAAGGTATGGATCCTCATTGCCACCTACCTGCCCTGGAGTGGGCCTGGAATATCTCCGGATATGAGCTCCTTTCCATTTTCCTCTTCTGTTCTTCTAATTTAAACAAAAGAAAAAGCTGTTCATTTGTTTCATCATACCAAATTTCTAACTCCTGAACATGCAAACATGACCATGTTGCCTATAACCTCCCAGTGACTGAGGCAGGATTTCAAACACATTTATCACATCTCCCTGCCTCCAGTTTCAGGTATCGTTTGAGTTTCTGGAAAAGACAAGAATATGCGACAAAAAAGTTCCACCCACTTCTTGTTTACTTGGTGCTCTATATCACCTGAATATATAATAAGTATTTATAGAGTCAAATCAATATATTAAGTAAATGAAACTCTTAATAGACAGAATTAAATAGTTAAGTCTTTCCTCTCAATTTCAAAATCCTTTAATTACAAGGCACCTTTTACCCAAGACAAATACCAATTTTCAAGTGAGCCGAAGCTGTGTGTGACACTGCGAAGCCAAGAGGCACCTTTAACAGAAGGAAACCGCAGCCACTGGTTTCACAGCAGGCTGAACTCGTTGAACAGGGTCACCTCTGTCCTACTCACCTCTGACTGTCCTCCAGCATCTTCATGGCCTCCTTCAAGTTTTTCCCCATTTCAGCTAACATAGGGTCTGCTATCTGGGAAACAAAAAAAAAAAGAAACAAATTTTAATAATCCTCTATTACCTCTATAACACAATTCACCCAGAAAAATTCAGTGCATAATTTCTTCTGGATTTACTTTAAAATACATGATTTTAAAATCTGCAATAGTACAAAAGTATAACAGAAAAAGTAAAAGTCTTCCAGCCCCACTTCCCAGAGGAAGCCGCTGTTTTGATTTTTATTTTTTGAGATGGAGTCTCACTCTGTTGCCCAGGCTAGAGTGCAATGGCATGACCTTGCTCACTGCAACCTCTGCCTCCTGGGTTCAAGTGATTCTCTTGCCTCAGCCTCCCAAGTAGCTGGGATTACAGGCACACACCACCATGCCCAGCTAATTTTTGTATTTTTAGTAGAGACGGGGGGTTTCACCATGTTGGCCATTCTAGTCTCGAACTCTTGACCTCAAGTGATCTGCCCGCCCCGGCTTCCCAAAGTGCTGGGATTGCAGGTGTGAGCCACTGTGCCTGGCCTCCTTAAGTTCCTTTTGAATTTTAGTGCCATGTGTACACCTATCTCCCATCCAAAAAGTAAACAAAATAGAACTTAAATTTTTCTGCAGAATTATTCTTTTTTCACCATTCATTCTGGGAAGAACCACGTGAGGCCAAAACCAAGGACCCTACCCTTCTTCACTTGGTGCCACCTTCCCACCTGACAAGTTACAAGTCCCATGGGGGTAACCACAAGGTCCCCTCAGCCTGGCCAGTGTAAACAGCCCCAGGGTACCGGCAACGCATGAC
Organism: Pongo pygmaeus; assembly: GCF_028885625.2. Lineage (NCBI taxonomy): Eukaryota > Metazoa > Chordata > Mammalia > Primates > Hominidae > Pongo > Pongo pygmaeus. The sequence continues at coordinate 17,520,358 of NC_072391.2, forward strand.
CTACACTCCAAGGCAACTGGACAACTTGGTCTTTGGTGAGATCACTTCTGATAACAAAGTGAGTCAGCTTCGCTTCAGACAAGCAATGTGGCAGTGATACAAAGACATGCTATTTTGACAAATATTATTTTTGAGACAGTCGCTCTGTTACATAGGCTGGGGTACAGTGGTTTGATCGTGGCTCACTGCAGCCTTGACTCCAGGGATCAAGTGATCCTCCCACCTCAGCCTCCTGAGCACCTGGGAATACAAGTGCTCGCCGCCATGCCTGGCTAATTTTCAAAATTGTTTTGTAGATACGAGGTCTCATTATGCTGCACAGGCTGGTCTCGAACTCCTGAGCTCAAGTTATCCTTCTGCTGGGATTACAGGCTGAGCCACTGTGCCCAAACTTTTTGCAGAATTAAAACATACACATTCATTTTCCTTTCTCTATTCTTAATCTCTGTAGTTATTTTTAGGGAGAAAATTCTTGTTGACTTCAATCTCTATGTAGCATGAGTTGTGTTATAACAATAAATTATCTATTATATATTATATTACATATAATACATATAATATCATATATAAGTTATAGCTCTTTTGTTCCCCTCTTACTCTTCTAAGTGTGCTGCTTAAAGGAAGAGCTGTGTTTACCTTTTCCTATTGCTCACTGTATCTAGCAATATCCTACGGCATGGCATACAACACGTACGTATTTAAAACTGCATTGCCTCCTCAAAATTGTTTTTAAGAAATTCCACTCCATTTATCAATATAAGATTCAGAAATTGTTACATTCTAGAAGGGACCTAAGGGATCTAGTCCAGGGATTTTCCAACTGTGTCCTCCTGAGCCTTAAGGTCCCTGGGAGGACTCTGAGAAGGAAGGGTTAGGTAAGCAGTTGGGGCTTCTAACTCCCTAGCAGATCAGCTCTGTCTTGTATAACAGGGTTTTGAGTAAAGTTTTTATTTGTAAAAAGTTTCACTGAATGATAAAGGGGATATCACCACTGATCCCACAGAAATACAAACTACCATCACGGAATACTATAAACACCTCTACACAAATAAACTAGAAAATCTACAAGAAATGGATAAATTCCTCGACACATACACCCTCCCAAGACTAAACCAGGAAGAAGTTGCATCTCTGAATAGACCAATAACAGGCTCTGAAATTGAGGCAATAATTAACAGCTTACCAACCAAAAAAAGTCCGGGACCAGATGGATTCACAGCCGAATTCTACCAGAGGTAAAAGGAGGAGCTGGTACCATTCCTTCTGAAACTATTCCAATCAATAGAAAAAGAGGGAATCCTTCCTAACTCACTTCATGAGGCCAGCATTATCCTGATACCAAAGCCTGGCAGAGACACAACAAAAAAAGAGAATTTTAGGCCAATATCCCTGATGAACATCGATGCAAAAATCCTCAATAAAATACTGGCAAACCGAATCCAGCAGCACATCAAAAAGCTTATCCACCATGATCAAGTGGGCTTCATCCCTGGGATGCAAGGCTGGTTCAACATACACAAATCAATAAATCTAATCCAGCATATAAACAGAACCAACGACAAAAACCACATGATTATCTCAATAGATGCAGAAAGGCCTTTGACAAAATTCAACAACCCTTCATGCTAAAAACTCTCAATAAATTGGGTATTGATGGGACGTATCTCAAAATAATAAAAGCTATCTATGACAAACCCACAGCCAATATCATACTGAATGGGCAAAAACTGGAAGCATTCCCTTTGAAAACTGGCACAAGACAGGGATGCCCTCTCTCACCACTCCTATTCAACACAGTGTTGGAAGCTCTGGCCAGGGCAATGAGGCAGGAGAAGGAAATAAAGGGTATTCAGTTAGGAAAAGAGGAAGTCAAATTGTCCCTGTTTGCAGATGACATGATTGTATATCTAGAAAACCCCACTGTCTCAGCCCAAAATCTCCTTAAACTGATAGGTAACTTCAGCAAAGTCTCAGGATACAGAATCAATGTGCAAAAATCACAAGCATTCTTATACACCAATAACAGACAAACAGAGAGCCAAATCATGAGTGAACTCCCATTCACAATTGCTTCAAAGAGAATAAAATACCTAGGAATCCAACTTACAAGGGATGTGAGGGACCTCTTCAAGGAGAACTGCAAACCACTGCTCAATGAAATAAAAGAAGATACAAACAAATGGAAGAACATTCCATGCTCATGGGTAGGAAGAATCAATATCGTGAAAACGGCCACACTGCCCAAGGTAATTTATAGATTCAATGCCATCCCCATCAAGCTACCAATGACTTTCTTCACAGAATTGGAAAAAACTACTTTAAAGTTCATATGGAACCAAAAAAGAGCCCGCATTGCCAAGTCACTCCTAAGCCAAAAAAACAAAGCTGGAGGCATCATGCTACCTGACTTCAAACTATACTACAAGGCTACAGTCACCAAAACAGCATGGTACTGATACCAATACAGAGATATAGACCAATGGAACAGAACAGAGCCCTCAGAAATAATGCCGAATATCTACAACTATCTGATCTTTGACAAACCTGACAAAAAGAAGAAATGGGGAAAGGATTCCCTATTTAATAAATGGTGCTGGGAAAACTGGCTAGCCATATGTAGAAAGCTGAAACTGGATCCCTTCCTTACATCTTATACAAAAATTAATTCAAGATGGATTAAAGACTTAAATGTTAGACCTAAAACCATAAAAACCCTAGAAGAAAACCTAGCCAATACCATTCAGGACATAGGCATGGGCAAGGACTTCATGTCTAAAACACCAAAAGCAATGGCAACAAAAGCCAAAATTGACAAATGGGATCTAATTAAACTAAAGAGCTTCTGCACAGCAAAAGAAACTACCATCAGAGTGAACAGGCAACCTACAGAATGGGAGAAAATTTTTGCAGTCTACTCATCTGACAAAGGGCTAATATCCAGAATCTACAATGAACTCAAACAAATTTACAAGAAAAAAACAAACAACCCCATCAAAAAGTGGGTGAAGGATATGAACAGACACTTCTCAAAAGAAGACATTTATGCAGCCAAAAGACACATGAAAAAATGCTCATCAGCACTGGCCATCAGAGAAATGCAAATCAAAACCACAATGACATACCATCTCACACCAGTTAGAATGGCCATCATTAAAAAGTCAGGAAACAACAGGTGCTGGAGAGGATGTGGAGAAATAGGAACACTTTTACACTGTTGGCGGGACTCTAAACTAGTTCAACCATTGTGGAAGTCAGTGTGGCGATTCCTCAGGGATCTAGAACTAGAAATACCATTTGATCCAGCCATCCCATTACTGGGTATATACCCAAAGGATTATAAATCATGCTGCTATAAAGACACATGCACACGTATGTTTATTGTGGCACTATTCACAATAGCAAAGACTTGGAACCAACCCAAATGTCCATCAATGATAGACCGGATTAAGAAAATGTGGCACATATACACCATGGAATACTATGCAGCCATAAAAAATGATGAGTTCATGTCCTTTGTAGGGACATGGATGAAGCTTGAAACCATCATTCTCAGCAAACTATCTCAAGGACAAAAAACCAAACACCTCATGTTCTCACTCATAGGTGGGAATTGAACAATGAGAATACATGGACACAGGAAGGGAAACATCATACACTGGTGCTTGTTGTGGGGTGGGGGGAGGGAGGAGGGATAGCATTAGGAGATATACCTAATGTTAAATGAAGAGTTAATGGGTGCAGCACACCAACATGGCACATGTATACATATGTAACAAACCTGCACGTTGTGCACACGCACCCTAAAACTTAAAGTATAATTTTAAAAAATTAAAAAAAAATTTTTTTTAAAGTGTCATTGAAAAGAAAAATAAAATTCTTTGGGAGGCCAAGGCAGAAGAATCACTTGAGGCCAGGAGTTTCAGATCAGCCTGGGCAACACAGTGAGAAATAAATTAGCTGGGTGTGGTGGTGCACACCTGTAGTCCTAGCTACTTGGGAGGCAGAGGTAGGAGGATCGTTTGAGCCTGGGAGTTTGAGGCTACAGTAAGCTATGATTGTGCCACTGCACTCCAGCCTGGAACAGAGTAAAACCCTGTCTCAAAAAAAAAAAAAATGTATAGCATAAAAACGTCTGATTCTGGTCTAACATTTTGGAGGTGAGGAAACTAAGATGCAGAAAGGTTAAGCGACTTGCCTACGGTCATGGAGCTAATAAATGACAATGAGGTGCCAAAACCTGGGGTCCCTGACTCCTGTTTCTGACCTCTATTATACCACACTGGCTCCCACAAGGGCTTACAAGGTAATCATTTAGACACAACCAAATTTTTAGATAAAACAGACAAATTTTAAAACAAGTGTTTTCAATAAAATTCACCACTTTAACTATGAGAAGGTTCAGAAAGCACTTGAAAAAGGCCTCAGTGCTGACAGTGAAGAGAATGAGGAATATGATGGTCAAGAGAATTTATCTTCACCCCTGAGTCAGCTGGTGATGCTCCTGATGATCCTCACTCCTGTGACACTCCTGTGTGTCCCCTACCATCTGGCCAAATGAAAAGATAAACAGTTTGGCTTGATTCACACCTTCATGCTCCCAACGACCATCCTGTCTGAAACATCCTCATGACTTTTATCTCTCTCTTGCCTAGCACCTATTCAATTACAAGTCAATAATTCCAGGAAGCCTTTACAGATAAAGCCACTTTTGCTCTTTCCCATCCCCTCTAATGATACTGATGCCTTTTTTCCTAAACCAAAAATCTAGACTTGTTGCTTGACAACGTTGGTTGTATTTATGGGGACAATGTGCTGCACACTGTGGGGCACACACATGACTGTTGAGTGCCAACAGCAGTCCCACAGGACGAGGGTGTTTTTTCCCATTTGGGGTGAAAACTTGAGGCTCAGAGAAACGGGGCGCATTTCCCAGGTCATGTGTCCAGTAAGCCTCAGAGCTGGGCCTCAAACCCAGCCGCGTCTGACTAAAGTCTGTGTTCCTCACTGCCTCATTATTTATACCCCAAACAACTGATCACCTTGCAATTTAAAAGCATACAGTACCTGCTGCCCCATCAAAAGAAGAAGCTAATTTGCCAAATGATCCAGTCCCTGAATTCCCAAATTTGCCAATGGCAGCCTCAGCTTACCTAGCAATATTCACTTTGGTAACTGACACTGAAATATGTTCTGAATATCAACTAAACTAGGCCTGTTACACTCCTTGAGAAGTCCTAAAAATGTTAAAAGGGTTGGCTCTGAATCCAAACACATTTTCCAGTGAAAAACATCAGCATTTCATAAACGAGAAGATTTCTTTGGGGTGGCCTGAATGTGATTTCTGTTTTTTCACACTTTGAGCATTTTTAAAGAATTCTTTCACCCGTTCCTCAAATGGCATATAAACCTTGGGTTTTCAGTTTTCTAACTTTTAAAATTACAGTATAATTTAATTAAGCACCCTAAGGGAATCAGACTTTAAATTAATTTGATCATTATTTTGGGTTAATTAAATTGTTCCAGCAAATTGCTCTTCAGTGACCCGGTCCAAAAGAATGCGTAGTCCCGAGTGCAGAGGGGAGAAACTTCTCCTGCGTCCCAGTTCTCCTCTCTTTGTAGAACTTTATAGGAAAAGCTCTTACGAAGTAACAGAAGTTTGTTCTCTTTGCATTCGGATGCTGGGGTTCACACATACCTCCCACACCTTTTAGGCAGAGAACTGGAGCTGATGACCTAAAGATGTTCATTACTATTTTGAGACAGTGAGTGTGGAGAGGGGTGTATGTATGTGCTGGTCCCTGATAATTTACAGCTATAAAGAAGCTGACAGCATAAACTTTTCTAAGATTCCGAAAACTTAAGGCCTTGACATTTGATGCTTTTTTTTTTTTTTTTTTTTTTTAACCCCTTAACAAAGATGATTTGAAACTCACTGGTCCTCCTGCTAAAGTTCGCGCAGCACGCAGCTGCTCCTCCGGACCCCGATCTTGAAAGGAGGCTCTGTAAATCTCTGCAGTCTTAATGTTGACAGCTGTGAGGGACAAAAGGATGACTCTGAATTGACAAAAGACCAAAGTGGAAAGTCTGCACAGTCTTACATTTCTACCACCACTCCTAAGAGAAAGACCGGAAAGTGAACAGAATGGCTCCTAAGTATCTGGACTTCCCCCTCCCTGGAGGGGGAAAATGCAACCTTTACCCCAAGCATCTCGGTGAAAATCGCTGAGGCCCGAGCTGGACTCGGTGAGATTTTGTTCTAAACCAAGAGCTGCTTTCCACCTGGGAGGCAGCCATTCCTTCAGTCGGACGTGTAGCAAAACCTCTGGTCAGCCCTACTGGTGTACGGCCAGGGGTGGGTGGGTGAACTGTGATCGTTCTGTTTGAATCTTCACAATTTAGTATTTTATACATACACGAAGTTACAGAGAATAGAACAGTGAACACTGTGTACCTACCACCCAGCTAAATCAATCAAGTATCACCGCTACAGCAGAAGCCCTCTGAAATAGAGCCGATTCCATGATGCCTTTCCCGTGGGAGTCCTGGGGCTGCCAAGCAGGGAGGATGGTTCTAGGTTTTCTCTAGCCTGAGAGTTTTACACTTTGGAGGATTTCTGTTCTCAAGCAAAACCTTCCTCAGTTCCTGATGTATAAAAGGATTCCAGTGCCTGCCTTCCTACCCCAGAGCACTGGCAGGAGAAAAGCACGCCGGGCCTGGGGTGCTGGGGAGAGAGGGAAACAAAACCAGGCACTCTCCCAGCTCCTGGGAAGGGTGGGCATGGCCTGTGCTTTCTATTTGCCACCACGTTGCTTCTTCAAAGTCTTAAGAAGTGAATGTTATCTCAGTTTTATAGGTAAAGCTTAGAGAAGTTAAGCTACTTGCCCAAGGCCTCACGGCAGATGTTCGGAGTAGCTGGGATCTGAACCCAAGGCTGTCCCATCCTGACAGCAGTGGGGTCATTGGTTTGCTGAATTAGACTTTTAACTGCACATGTGACCAAGCCTCCAACCCACAAAAGATGCACACTACTTACCAATGCCATATATTATTGGAAAGTGGTTTTCGTTTTCTTCCCGGTCATTTAATTCTACAAAATAAAAATGTTGAAGATACACTTTACTTCGTATAATAAAGGCGAAGGAGGAGCTCCTCAATGCAGAAAGGGAGGAAAATTCCAGAAAATGAAAGGGATTGTGGCCCTGTTTCCCTACCCTGTCCCAAGGCAGGGGGGTTTATACTGAACAAACTGGCAGCTGCAGAATCGGTCCCCACTCCCACCCCACCTTCTCTGTGCACCCTGTCTGCCACACGGGTGGCAGCTCCTCTGAGATCCAGTGCCCTCCTTCCTGGGAGACAAGGGGGCTGCATTGGAACTGAGGCCGGGCAGATGGTGGACGAGGGCAAGGGGAAGGGGAAGGCCATCCCACCACAGGAAGAGCCGGGACAGACGGTGGCCAAGCAGTGACAGCAGTGTGTGCCGGTGCTTGGGCCCACTGCAAGACTGGGGACAAAACGGTCCTGAGACCCACATCTTCGCTTTGGGGCAAATGGCAGAACTTACCTGTCACACGTAATGTCACTAAGTGAATGTCATCTTCTTGCCTGTCAAATTCACCTATGATGAGAATTTTAAGACTGGATGTCAGAAAAGTTCCTCTAGTTACCAGAACAAACTGCTGAGCAAGCCAAGGACAGGGAGGGACGGCAGCCAACTGAGTGTGCTCCACCCTACAGCCTGTGCCCACACTGCCACAGCCTGGCCTATGGGGCCAGACGCTAAGGAGCTGACACCACAGAACCCTGACCGCCAGGAGACGGCCACATTCTCAGCCTCAGGCCCGAAGGAGCCTGGGCTGAGCCTTCCCATTTTTCTCTTCATTCTGAGGGTTTTGCGGGGACCCATGGATTCGTAAGATTTTTACTTTTCTCCTAAGTAAACTGTTTTCCTGTTTATCAGAATTACAAAAACAAATATCTGGCCACTCTAACAGATTTGAAAAATACAGGAGAACATAAGGAAGTCGGTTTTTAATGTCCATAATCCTAGCACTGTTAATAATTAGTGGATTTTCTTCCATATTTTTCTATGCTCAGCAGAGCTGACCATAAAGACAATTTTATATCTTTTATTTTTTGAGATGGAGTCTTGCTCTGTCACCCAGGCTAGAGTGCAGTGGAGCGATCTCTGCTCATCATCATCTCCACCTCCCAGGTTCAAGCGATTTTCCTGCCTCAGCCTCCCGAGTAGCTGGAATTACAGGCGTGCGCCACCATGCCTGGCTAATTTTTGTATTTTCAGTAGAGACAGATGGGGTTTCACCATGTTGGCCAGGCTGGTCTCGAACTCCTGACCTCAACTGATCCACCTGCCTTGGCTGCCCAAAGTTCTGGGATTACAGGAATGAGCCACCGCGCCCAGCCGACAATTTTATATCCTGATTTGCTTGTGCACAGGTATTTTCCCATGTAATTCTCACCCTTATATGTGTTATTTTTTAGCAACTACATAATTATTATTCTGATAACATCACATTTCCTGTTATAAGTAATGTTCTACTGCTCATCTTCAGGCTCAAATCTCTATGCACATTTCAGATTATTTTCTTAGCATATATTTCCACAAGGGGTATTACTGGGTCAAAGGATATGAACTATTTATTTATTTATTGAGACGAAGTCTCGCTCTGTCACCCAGGCTGGAGTGCAGTGGTATGATCTCAGCTCACTGCAACCTCCACCTCCTAGGTTCAAGTGATTCTCCTGCCTCAGCCTCCTGAATAGCTGGGATTACAGGCGTGCGCCACCATGCCCAGATAATTTTTTTTTTTTTTTTTTTTGAGATGGAGTTTCGCTCTTGATGTCCATGCTGGAGTGCAATGGCATCATCTCAGCTCACCGCAACCTACACCTCCCCGGTTCAAGCGATTCTCCTGCCTCAGCCTCCCAAGTAGCTGGGATTATAGGCATGTACCACCATGCCCGGCTAATTTTGTATTTTTAGTAGAGACGGGGTTTTTCCATGTTGGTCAGGCTGGTCTTGAACTTCTGACCTCAGGTGATCGGCCTGCCTTGAACTCCCAAAGTGCTGGGATTACAGGCATGAGGCACTGCACCCGGCCTAATTTTTGTAATTTTAGTAGAGACAGGGTTTCACCATGTTGCCCAGGCTGGTGTTGAACTCCTGACCCTAGGTGATCCACCTGCCTTGGCCTCCCAAAGTGCTGGGATTACAGGCATGAGCCACCATGCCCGGCCGGATATGAACCTTTTTTAAGAGTTAAGTCATGGCGAGACCCTGTCTCCACAAAAAATTTAAAAATCAGCTGGGCATGGTGGCATGCACCTAGTCACAGCTACTTGGGAGGCTGAGGAGGGAGGATCACTTGAGCCCAGTAGGTTGACACTGCAGTGAGCCATGATGGCGCCACTGCACTACAGCCTGGGCGGCAGAGTGAGGCCTTCAGTCATGATGCCAAATTGCTTCCCAGACAGGCTGTACCATCATATGAGTAAGCTTACTTCATGGCCTGGTGGTTAGTCAACACACGACAATGTTGTTTTTGTTTCTTTCTTTTTTGAAAATATTTGCAAATTTAGGCCAAGTGTGGTGACTCACACCTGTAATCCCAGCACTTTGAGAGGCCAAGGCAGGTGCATCAAGAGATCAGAAGTTCACGACCAGCCTGGCCAACATGGTGAAACCCCATTTCTACCAAAAATACAAAAATTAGGTGGGTGTGGTGGCGCACGCCTGTGATCCCAGCTACTCAGGAGAGTGAGGCAAGAGAATTGCTTGAACCCAGGAGGCAGAGCTTGCAGTGAGCCGAGATCATGCTACTGCACTCCAGCCTGGGCAACAGAGCAAGACTCCACCCCTGAAAAAAAAAAAAAGAAAAAAAGAAAAAAAAATTTGCTAATAGGGAAAAAATGGTATCATCAGTGTTTTAATTTTCTGCAGATTAAAATGGACATTTTTGCCAGGAGGGAGGGTGGCTCTGTTTTCACACAATTCAGAGCACTTACTATTTTGGAATGTGTTCACTGCTGTTTTAGTAGAAAATCTTATCCCCAGCCCTGCTACCCCTACACATGAGCTCCACGCATTCAGTCTTTCTGTGAAATTCCAAGCTGGGCAGTCTGTTTCTCTGTGCTGCTCCAAGTGGGTGTGCCCTTCTCAGGTTTTGTACCAGTTGGGATTTTTAACCCAAGCAAATATGGGTACATATTTATGTCCAATTTGGGGGAAAGAAAAAAAACAATGAACTTACTAAGAAGTTGATGAGTGAGTTTTTGTGACAACTGCCTGTCGTCACTGAAGCCTCCAACGAGGTGCACTTCCAGCCTGGCAAAGAGATGAGACAGGGGTCAGAGGCCAGAAGAAGACACCGGTGCGTGCGCTGGTCTCACTTTGAACTTTCATTCTCAGTTTCCATGAACACTTGCTCTACAGCAGAGCTTCAGGTCATCTTCGTGCCACCGCAAAAGAAAGTATCGGCAGCACACTGCCAAGGCCAGTGGCGAGCTTCTGGGGACCCTGCCCAGGGGCCCTGATGACTGAGGGAATCCGTATCTGAACACAAATGTGATGCCGCCTCCATGCACCAGTGGGGAGCTTTGCTCTAGAAGAGCACAGGCACAAGACAGGTGCAGTGGCTCACACCTGTAATCCTAGCACTTTGGGAGGCTGAGGTGGGCGGATCACTTGAGGTTAGGAGTTCGAGACCAGCCTGGCCAACAGGGTAAAACCCCATCTCTACTAAAAATACAAAAATTAGGCCGGGGGCAGTGGCTCACGCCTGTAATCCCAGCACTTTGGGAGGCTGAGGCGGGCAGATTGCTTGAGCTCAGGAGTTTGCAACCAGCCTGGGCAACAAGGTAAAACTGCATCTCTACTAAAATACAAAAAAAAAAATTAGCTGGGCATTATGGCATGCGCCTGTAGTCCCAGCTACTTGGGAGGCTGAGGCAGGAGAACTGCTTCACCCTGGGAGGCAGAGGTTGCAGTGAGTCAAGATCGTGCTACTGCACTCCAGCTTAGACTACAGAGTAAGACTCCATCTCAAAAAAAAAAAAAAAAAAAAGAAATTAGCCAGGCATGGTGGCGCACCTGTAATCCCAGCTACTTGGGAGGCTGAGGCAGGAGAATTGCTTGAACCTGGGAGGCAGAGGTTGCAGTGAGCCGAGATCACGCCACTGCACTCCAGCTCTGGGCAATCGAGCAAGACTCCATCTCAGGGGGAAAAAATAAATAAGTAAGTTGGGTGTGGTGGTGGGCGTCTGTAATCCCAGCTACTCGGGAGGCTGAGGCAGAAGAATCACTTGAACCCAGGAGGCAGAGGCTGCAGTGAGCCAAGACTGCATCACTGTATGCCAGCCTGGGCGACAGAGCCAGACTCTGTCTCAAAAAAAAAAAAAAAAAAAAAAATGGTTTGGGGCCAGGTGTGCTGGCATACACCTCTATTCCCAGCTACTTGGGAGGCAGAGGTGGAAGGATTGCTTGAGCCCAGAAGTTTGAGACTAGCCTGGATGACAGGGTGAAACCCTGGCTCTAAAACAAATTTAAAAAAAAAAAAAAAGATTGGGCAACTGCCTGTTGGCAGCCCTCCTTAGGAGTCACACTGCGCATTAGCACAGTGAAGCTCTTGAGAAGTCCTGCGATTGAAAAATCCAACTAACTTTCTTGAACCCAGTGTTTCCCACACTCAGCTACTAACCCCCTTTTCCACAGCCCGTCAACTGGGCGAATTCACACTCGGCAAAGTGTTGCCAGACTTCACGCTGCCTTCTCAGACACAAAATCTTCCTAAGGGATGAACCAGAACCTTGGATGTACCTAACACAGGGCACAGCCTCAAGGGGCCTCATAATAAACTCCAAGTAGTAGTAGTAAGGAGAGCTGTGGCCACCACGGCTGTGCTTGCCACTGGGCCACCAGGTTTGCCTCTGACTCCCTGAGCGATCGCAGTTCTACAACAGAGCAGGAAGAGCTGACAGGCACGTTCTGAGAACCATGAAGCAGAGTGTGTGGCAACATAATGGCATCGATTATGTCCCCCTGCGGGGGCCAAGATGACAGGAAAATGAAAATACCATTTTGGGCCTGCACGGGTCACATGTCCATGAAGCCAGCCCAGCCTCGGCACAGACCGCAGAGGGAGAATTTAGAATCGATCGGTATTGACTGGCAAATCTCTCCCAGAGAACTCTCTCTTTCCTTTTTTGACTCCTAGGATTGTTAAGCCTTTGTATATGATGGGAATAGTTCACTCAATGGCTGCCTTAGACTTCAAATAAAATGAGAGCAATGCCTGCCAGGTCTACACAAAGACAGAGCAAGGAGAGGGGACAGGTGTGTGAACAGTGGTCTTGACAGCAGGCCTGTGTCATCAGCCTCCACTTAGCTCCTGTGTGCTCCAGCACATTGAGCCTCAGTGCCGGTCTCTGTCAAATGGAGGCAGCAGATACTTTACTGCAGTGAGAGAGGATGAGGTGCTGTGGGGGCACCCAGGCTAGAGGCCGCTTCTTATCCAGCAATCCTTGGGGAAACTACCAATCTGCTGGAATTTAAAACTATACCCCTCAGCTGGGAGGATCACTTGAGCCCAAGAGTTTAAGACCGGCCTGGGCAACTTGGCAAAACCCTATCTCTACAGAAAAAAAAAAACAACTAGCTGGGTATGGTGGTGTACACCTGTGGTCCCAGCTACTTGGGAGGCTGAGGTGGGAGAATCACCTGAGTCCGCAAAGTCAAGGCTGCAGTAAGCTGAGATCACACAACTGCGCTCCAGACAGGGCGACACAGCCAGACCCTATCTCAACAACAAAAAGAGAACAAGAAAAAAAAACTACATGCCTCGCCCCCTAGCGGTCCCCACATCTTCCTGGCCTGGTTTTCTCCACAGCCCCGCCTCACCACCCAACACCCCATCTTGTGTACAGTCTCTCGGCTTCGGAATACAAACATCTTGGGCCGGGCTTTCTGTCTAGTCTTCACTGCTGTGTCCCTAGAAACTACAAGGTGTAGGTGAGAGGAAGCATTTAACAAGCAACTGCGGGAGGAATGACTGCATGAAGAGCTACCACACCTGGGGGAGAGCAAAACGACGTGAAAATCGCAAACTCGACGTTCCTGAGGCGACATCAAGTTCAAAGTCAAGCCTTCCATCTCAAATCCAGCACGGACTCCTTGCCTGTGCCCAACACCCACTCATTCACTCAACCACTGCTCACGCAGTGCCCACGTCGTGCCAGGTTCTGTTCCAGGGGAACGAGGCAGACACGACGGCGGTGGCATCCTGTGTTCCCCTAACAGCTTCCACGGCCACGTCCTGTATGCAACGGTTCCAAGATCTCAATTCACCTATGAGAGCAGCGTGGATCTCACCTTCCACATTGAGCGTGGTCAGAAAAGGATTTTATGGAGTTCATGATCAAGGGGACCTCAGCTTTGGTGTCGGTTCCGTCACAATGTGTCAAGCAGGTGGCCCCATTACCTGAAGAACAAGGGTGAAAGGACTCAAGTTATTCCTGATGGGAGTGCAGTGCGCAGGCCGAGACTCCGCCTGTCCCTCCGGACCGCCTCGTCTTTGAATATCCTGTAGGGGAAAAACGGAAAGGTCTGTGCTGCCCAGCCAACCCATTCTGACCAGGACACCAGGGAGACACCATGCAGACCAGAAAAAAGGTAAGCGGAGTCCGCTTCCAACAAGACACCAGGAAACTCAACGTGAGAAATTCAATGCTCCCAAAGGTTGGGTCAGTTTAAGTAATGGTTTCCTTCACCTCTCTCATCATACCTGTGTGCCTCAGGACCACAATGTGACAAGTAGTGGCATCATCAGAACCCAGAATGGAGATGGAGCCTGTTTAAAAAAGAAATAAAATAAAATATCCAACAGCCTTTTGGGATAACGCCCAATTCACTGCTTCCTAACCTACCATCCTTTGGGGAGGTCACTGCAAGCTCTGTTTGCTGAACATAGAGAAGGCCCTGGGGTCCCACTTGTTGAACACACTGACCTCTGAGAAGTCTGGCTCTTTCCTGTTTAATTAAAAAAAAATAAAACAGTGATGTAAATTAGTGAGGATGGAAAAACTAAAGATGTGGAGAGAGCCAAAGCGGGCTCTGCGTGGGCAGCACGCTAGTGTGTGGGGAGTGTGTCAGTGGACAGAGAGGCTCAAAGAAAAAGGCAGCAGCCACGGTCATTCAGAACAATGCAGAGAAAACGATGAGGTTCTGCGCGGTGGTTTTTTTAACCTATGAAATCAGATGTCATAGTAACCTATGAAATGAGATGCAAAAACCCTTTATTATAGTTTGTTTTTTGTTGTTGTTGTTGTTGTTGTTGTTTTTAAAGAGACAGGGCCTCACTATGTCTCCCAGGCTGGTCTTGAACTCCTGGGCTCAAGCAATCTTCCTGCCTTGGCCTCCCAAAGTGCTGGGATTACAGGCATGACCCACCACACCCAGCTATCACAGTTCTTTACTAAAGAGTGTGAGACTCTTAACAATTTTACCATTGTAAAGAGAATCAGATTACACAGGAATAGTGGATGGATGGCTCTGAAATCACATCCCCTCTTTTTTATTTTCTGAGACAGTCTCTCACTCTGTCACCAAAGCTGATGTATAGTGGTACAATTTCAACTCACTGCAGCCTCCACCTCCCAGGCTCAAGCGATCCTACCACCTTAGCCTCGCAAATAGCTGGGACTACAGGCCTGCACCACCACACCCGGCTGATTTTTATACTTTTTGTAGTGACGAGGTCTCCCTATGCTCCCCAGGCTGGTCTCAAACTCCTGGGGTCAAGCAATCCACCCACCCCGGCCTCCCAAAGTGCTGGGAGTACAGGCGCACACCGCCACACCTGGCTGATTTTTATACTTTTTGTAGAGATGGGGCCTGCCTATGCTGCCCAGGCTGGTCTCAAACTCTTGGACTCAAGTGATCCACCCACCTTGGCCTCCTACAGTGCTGGGATTACAGGCATAAGCCACCATACCTGGCCTCCGCTTTTTTACCTTAGTCCCTAACCTAGTAATTTCACTTCTGGAAATCTGTCCTAAGGAAATAACTCAAAATATGTTCATCCCTGTGTTATTTCTTTTATCTTTTTTTTTTTTTTTTTTTTTGAGACAGAGTCTCGTTCTGTTGCCCAGGCTGGAGTGCAGTGGCGTAATCTCAGTTCACTGCCATCTCCACCTCCCAGGTTCAAGCGATTCTCATGCCTCAGCCTCCCCAGTAGCTGGGATTACAGGCGTGTGCCACCATGCCCGGCTTTTCGTATTTTTAGTAGAAACTGGGTTTCACTATGTTGGCCACACTGGTATCAAACTCCTGGCCTCAAGTGATCTGCCTGCCTTGGCCTCCCAAGGTGCTGGGATTATAGCATGAGCCACCGTGCCCAGCCCCCTGTGTAATTTGTAATGGCAAAAAGCTGGGAGCAACAATGGAAAAGGTAAGTACATTAGGCACAGAACCAAGTCACAACCACTAACTGCACCGTCGTGAGAAATGAAAACTATGGGAAAAAGAGTTTTGAAATGCTAATTGCAAAGCAAAATACAAAAGTACAAAAAATGTTTTAAAGAGCTATAAATGTGCCGTTAATACAACAATGATTAAATGCTTATCCCCATAGAGAAAAATACTGGAAGGAAATTTCACCAATACAAGCATGGCTGTGCCAAAAGAGCAAACATGAGTGATTTCCTGTGGCTGTTGTCCTCTCTTCTCAATGTTCTACCACACAGTTATTATTAGAATACAAGAACAAAATGGATAAGGCAAATTTATGAAAGGTATGTTAATACTAAGTGTCAATAATCTGAGTATTTGTACAAACTTATTTAGTAAGCTTGTAAAAAAAATTAAGTGGTTAAAAATTCAGTGGTTATTTAACAAAAACTTTTTCAAAAATGTTAAATTGATACAACACTACAATGTATCATAATTTCCTTCTTACTTGCAACAAACTCCTGGATGAACAAAATCTTCCTCAAATGTCTAGACAACGTATGTATGTATGTATTGTCTACACGGGAAGACAGTTTTGCAGTCTTAGTCTTCTATCAGCTTCTTGCCATTTCGCATGACTGGTGCTAATTTAGGTTAGTGCTCCCTTAATAAAACATAAGAGCAGCTGGGTGCGATGGCTCCCAACTGTAATTCCAGCACTTTGGGAGGCTGAGGAGGGAGGACTGCTTGAGCCTAAGAGTTCAAAACCAGCCTGGGCAACAAGGAAGATCCTGTCTCTACAAAAATTACAAAAATTAGCTGGGTGTGGTGGCATGTGCCTGTAGTTCAGCTACTCTGGAGGCTCAGGTAGGAGGAACACTTGCAGCCAGGAGGTGGAGGCTGCAGTGAGCCATGATTGCACCACTGTACTCCAGCCTGGGTGACAGACCAAGACCCTGCCTCAAAAAAAAAAAAAAAAAAAAAAATTAAAATTAAACTAAAAGAAGAGATGCAATAAACATAATGATCAGCTTGATTACTTACATGGTGTTTTCTTCTGTTTATAAACTTCCATTAACTGGAAGCAAGGTATCAATGAAAATGAGACAAGCCCCTTAATTTAAGAAACAAACTAAAGATTAAATGAACTGCAGTGTAAAATTAGATGGGCAAGACAGCCTTGCTTGCTCCAGAAGTCAATGAGAAACAGGTGTGACTGCTCTAAAACTCAGAACACCTCTACAGGTGAAAGCCTCTCATTTTCATTCCACATCTTACCTCACCTTAGTTCAGAATAACAGGGGAGAATTCAGAATTCCCTCTTGATTACTCCTGAGATACTTACCTTCTGCTTTGTTCTTTGAGGGAAGGGAAGAGAAGGGAGGGCGCAAAGGCGAATTTTTAACACTCATGTTCACAATTGGGTCACCACTCAAAAGCAAAGCTATTTGTGAGAAATTAATTACTGCTTTCACAAAGACCAAAAATCATGTCTCTCTTCAACACAGCTCCTATGATTTCCCAAAGAAATAAAAGCAAAAATTATAAGAGAGAATGCCAGAAAACTAAAACAGCAGACTGCTTTGCTCTATCTTTTAATTTCTTTTTTTAGACAGGGTCTTACTGTCTCCCAGGCTGGAGTGCAGCGGCGAGATCGTGGCTCACTGCAGCCTCTGGCCTCAAGCAATCCTCCCACCTCAGCCTCCCAAGGAGCTGGGAACTACAGGCGTGAGCCAACACACCTGGCTAATTTTTGTATTGTTTGGAGAGATGGGGTCTCCCTGTATTGCCCGGGCTGGTCTCGAACTCCTGGGTTCATGTGATCCTCCTGCTTCAGCCTCCTTTGCAGTAGCTGGAACCACAGGCGCACGCCACCCCACTTGTGCTAGGATTATAGGCATGAGCCACTGTGCCCAGCCTCTACTTTATTTTTAATTTTTTTTTTTCACAGACAAGGCCTCACTCTGTTGCCCAGGCTGAAGTGCTGTGGCCGGATCATAGCTCACTGCAACCTCAAACTCCTGGGCTCAAGCAATCCTCCCACCTCAGCATCCTTTGCAGTAGCTGGAACCACAGGCGCACGCCACCACACTTGGCTAATTTTTGCTCTTTTAAGTAGTGAAAAGAGTTTAGCCAAACTTCCTTTCTTTGGAAAAACACACAGTCCTACTTTATAAATTCATATGCAAGTAGTCCCACTTTTCTTAACTTCTAATATTCTCTAGATACTAATATTTGCTTTAAAAAAAAAACTTTTCCCTCAGTCCCTCATCCCCATTTCCCAATTCCTATTCAATGGCAGTATTCTCTTAACCCAGTGACCGGCAGATTTTCTGAAAAAGGCCAGACAGGAAATATTTGGGGTTCTGCAAGGCCGCAGTCTCTGTCACAATTGCTCTACTCTGCTGTTATGAAGTGAAAGCAGCCATAGACAATACAGATGTGGCTGTGTTCCAATAAAACTTTATTTATAGGTGACACCGAAGTTTTAATTTCAACACCATTTCCCACGTTACAAAATACTATTTTGATTTTTCTCAACCTTTGAGAAATATAAAGACCATTCTTGGCCTATAGGCTATACATAAGCAGGGTCCGGCCCATGAGCGGTGGCTTGTTGACCTGTGTCTTAGCCAATCACCTAGCTGTGACCTGGGGGATGATCATGTGACCCTCACGCCTGCTGTCCTGTTTGTCAATTCTTCCTTTACAAACAGGAGAGGGGCATGAAAATGATTTGTGAACTGTAAAGCACAATGCTATATAAGAAATTATGAGGCCCAACACAGTGGCTAGCGCCTGTAATCCCAGCACTTTGGAGGCTGAGGCGGGAGGATCACTTGAGGTCAGGAGTTTCAGACCAGCCTGGCCAACATGTTGAAGCCCCATCTCTACTAAAAATACAAAAATTAGCCGGGCATGGTGGCGGATGTCTGTAATCCCAGATACTCAGGAGGCTGAGGCAGGAGAATCGCTTGAACCTGGGAGGCAGAGGTTGCAGTGAGCCAAGATCACGCCATTGCATTCCAGCCTGGGTGACAGAGCAAGGCTCCATCTCTCAAAAAATAAATAAATAATAGAAGCAGGAACTAAGCTACGCTGCGAGCATCTTGTAGACTCTGTGGAACTATATTACCCAAGATGTTGCAGGACTGGTTACCGAGTACCCAGTGACTGGTTAAGAGTGACTAAGGGAGGGCACAGCTCTGGCCAAAGGAACTCTATGCAGGGATGGCCACCGTCTATATTCACACTGTCTCATTAGTAGCCATGCCGTCTGCTCAGCACTTGAAATGTGGCTACTGCAACTGAGGAACTGAGTTTTCAATTGTATCTAATTGTAATTGATTTTTAATTTAAATCCTAAGTAACCACATGGCTCGTGGCTACTGTACTGAATAGCGCAGCTCCAGGGTCAAGGGCAGGCTGCCAGGGTTCCAATCCTGGCTTCACCACTCCCAGGATGTGGGGCCTGGGGCCAGTTTCCCAGCCTCTCTGTGCCTCACAGTCCTCATCTGTAAAATGGGAATAGCAGTAACTCTTGCTGTGGTGCTTGGCAGCTTCCACTGTATTACTGTTATTGTTGTTATTTGCTAGTCGTAGCTACACACAGGCTTCTAACTGTTGGTACTCCATACTCAGAACACATCGTTACATGAAAAACACACTATAATGTATAATGTATAGCAACATATAGTAAGCTATCATTTTTTTAAAAAAAGTAAAGTATATACAAAGAAAAACCTTCATTAGGACTTTCACCAAACTGAAGAATGGTCGTAGTCATACATTTTTTTTTCTTTTCTGTATTATTATATTTTGCTTTCCTACAAAGAGGACACCCTGCTTTATTATATAAAAATAATCCAGGCCGGGTGGAGTGGCTCACACCGGTAATCCTAGCACTTCGGGAGGCCGAGACGGGCAGATCACTTGAGGTCAGGAGTTCAAGACCAGCCTGGCCAACACGGTGAAACCCCGTCTCTACCAAAAATAAAAAAATTAGCTGGGCGTGGTGGCATACACCTGTAATCCCAGCTACTTGGGAGGCTGAGGCATGAGAATCGCTTGAACCTTGGGAGACGGAGGTTGCAGTGAGCTGAGATTGCACCACAGCACTCCAGCCTGGGCAACAGAGCAAAACTAAGTCTCAAAAAAAAACAAAAACAAAAACACCCCAACCTTTAATGTCTCCCTGTTGCTAAGTAGGTGAAAGGTCCATCTAAGCCCCTTGGTCATTTGGTCATCTGGGTACAATCCACCCCTGTAGCTTTACTTTCCATGCTTCCCCTCCTCACCCTGGCTGCTCTGGAGAAACTGGCCAGGCCACCCACCCACTGGGCCCTTCCCCTCCTGCCTGCCGCGCCCCAGGCGGCTTGCCCAGCTGCGATGCCCTCACCCTTCTTCTCCTTTTCAAATCTCTCTCGTGCCTGCATCCTTCTTCACTTACACTGCCGCAAATCAAAGTGATCGCCCCCTTCCAAAGTTCCTGTAACACAAACTGGTCCCCAGTACATAGCCTTTCTAGGACAAATCTTCTTAAATAGGCCAAAACCTTCCTCCGAGAGGAGCAGCCCCAATGTGTCACCAAATCCCCCTCCACACTTAAGTGTGCAGCCCAAGACACCCATCTAACTTTCCATCACGGACATTTTCAAACAGACATAAAAGTAGAGCATCCCCTAAATTCTTCAGGCGGCTGAAATTATTTTTCCTTGGTGAGTCCTACTCTCGACTTCGCTAGTTAACAGGACAGTAACACAATGCAAGGATAAAGTGACACGCCACCACGCCTAGCTCGGTGCATGTTGGCTAACAGACGATGGTCGGTCCTGAAATGCAAGCTGAGAATCACACAGAGCTGTCTGCCTTCTCCCCGTCAGTAAGTCCTTGTCACCCTTCAGAACACGTTCAGGGATCATTTTGTGCCATT
This sequence comes from Pongo pygmaeus, assembly GCF_028885625.2. Taxonomy (NCBI): domain Eukaryota; kingdom Metazoa; phylum Chordata; class Mammalia; order Primates; family Hominidae; genus Pongo; species Pongo pygmaeus. The sequence continues at coordinate 17,540,751 of NC_072391.2, forward strand.
TATGCAACAAATCTTTACTGAGCGCCAATTCTATGCCAGGGACCGTCCTACACTCTGAGGATACAAAAGTGAGGACACTACTCTTATCTGCCTTCAGGAGGCTTACATTCTGGGGACAGATCAAATAGAGAACAAACAAGCAAACAAAATAATCAGAAACTGTACAGCTGTGACAGATGAAACCTCTAAATGCCTTCCCCAACCCAACACACTTGGTCAGGTTCTTGTGCTTCCCATTCAGAGTGAAAGGGGATGCTTTTTCTTTATGGCGCTTAACAGTTTTATAGTATCTGAGTCTTCTTCATCAGAAACCATTCTCCCTTCTAGACTACAAACACTTCGAGGGCAGGGACAGTGATCAGTACGGTGCCCAACAGATATTAGGGGCTCGATATTTGACTCTCAAATCAACGAAATGATTGATTCCCCTTTAACAGGATCTATGGCAAGTAGGACGTTTGCCCCCTGTCGCCACGCCCCGCTCTTTTTAAAACCTGAGAACCCCCTTGCCGACAGTCCCTGCAGAAGCGTGGACAAGAGTTCAGAGATCTATTTGAGCACAAAAGCAGAAAAAACAAAAACAAAACCCGTGCATCAGGGCGTGGTCCTGTGGCCCAGCTGCGGAAAGCAGGGCTCTCTCTTGCGGCTAAAAATAACTCGGCGCCCTACGCTCCGGGGGTAGGGGAGAGAGAAGAGGAAGGACTGGGGGTCCCCGCCAAGATCCCCCAGGCCAAACGCTCTCCGAAGCCCACCCTGGAATAACCTCCTGCTCCACGCGGACGCAGGGACAAAGCAACGTTCACCGCAGGCTGCGGGTCCCCGAAGGCGGGCGGCCATATTTGCCTAAACGGACAGAGCCCTCTGGGGGCTGCAGCCGCCCCGTCTGGGAATGGGGGTCCCGGCGTGTCCCCGAGCCGCAGTGCTGTGCGACCTTGGGCAAGTCACCTAACCTCTCTGGGCCCCCGTCCCCTCCCCTGTCAGACAGTGGCCTCCGCGGCAGCCTGCTGAAGTCTAAAGAAGGCAAAAACTCCCGCACCCCTCAAGGGGAAGACGCGAGCCGACGGCCGGGGCTCCGGATGTGCCAACAGGGCTAAGTTTCAAGTCTGTGTCGCGTGAGGCGGGCAGCGGTGGGGTGAGGAGGGCGCTCGCCCGCCCTGCAGCTTCCCCTCGGGCCCGCCCCGAAGCCCCGCGCCGCGCCCCACTCACCTCCAAAGGCGGATGGGATCGGAGGAGGTTCCCGGCTGACTGCTGCAGCCTCACCCGCCGCCCCTCGGCTAGCAGCGGCATAGCGGAGGCGGCCGCCCAGGCAGGCCCTGGGAGGAGGCGGCTCCTGCCCCTGCAGCCCCGGGCCGCCCGCCGCCCCCGCCGCCCCCGCCGCCCCCGCCGCCCCCGCCGCCCCCGCCGCCCCCGCCGCCCCCGCCGCCCCCGCCGCCCCCGCCGCCCCCGCCCCTCGGGCCGCGCGTCCCCGCCCCTCGGGCCGCGCGTCCCCGCCCCTCGGGCCGCGCGTCCCCGCCCCTCGGGCCGCGCGTCCCCGCCCCTCGGGCCGCGCGTCCCCGCCCCTCGGGCCGCGCGTCCCCGCCCCTCGGGCCGCGCGTCCCCGCCCCTCGGGCCGCGCGTCCCGCCTCGTCCGGCCCCGCCCCACCGCGGGCGCTGCCGGGAAGTGGAGTCCAGGCGGAGGCGGAGCTGGCCGAAGAGACTGGAGAAATCCAGGACAGGGTCGCAAGGCCTCACGGGAAATGTAGTCCAAAGACAGGAATCGGCCCCGGAAGCAGCGCGCGGCCCGCCTCCTCCGCAAGGGGCGCTGGGAAGGGTAGTCCCAAAAGCGTGGGAGTGAAGGAGCGGGGAAAGGGGAGCGGCCAGGGAGCAGCTGCACCAGCCAAGAGATCCTCCAGGCGAGTTCCCTGGGTGGGTTCTGGCTCCGACTGCTGCGCTTTAGGTCATTGCTCCACGCTTCCCAGGTGTGCGACCTTCCACAGGCTTGAGTTTGGGACCCTGCTGTGCAGCTCGGTAGGATTGCATTCAATGAGTAATAATAAACCTAATCAGGCGGGCACGGTGGCTCACGCCTGTAATCCCAGCACTTTGGGGGGCCGAGGCAGGAGGATCGCTTGAGGCCAGGAGTTCGAGACCAGCCTGGGCAACCTAGTGAGACCCACCCTCCCCCATACCCTCATCTCTGCCAAAAATTTAAAAATTAACTGGGCATGGTGGCATGCACCTGTAATCCCAGCCACTCTGTAGGCTGAGGCGGGAGGCTCTCTTGACCCCAGGAGTGGGAGGCTGCAATGAGCTATGTTTGGGCACTGCAGAGGAAGACTCTGTTTCTAAAAATAATAATAAAAATAAATGTAAATGGTCTTAAACTGAGAAAATATATCCTGAACTGTGCTAGCCCCACGTACTAAAGAGATCATCGATTAACACGTCGTGATTGGAATCCAATAGGCCACTCACAGGTGGGCTGGGAACCGTGGGGGAAGGATTTGCGGATACTGACTGCAGAGCCCTTAATCTGAGGACAGGTCCCCAAGGTGAGAGGCGTCTCACCGTGGAGCTCTCTTCTAAAACTTGGAAATATTGCTCAAATTCATCCGACTCTGCAGCACATTAACAAAAAGTAATTTTACAAAAGATACAGAGGAGCCACATGATAGAGCAGAAACTTTATTAGAATTTTATCATCCGTATTCATCGTCTTCTTTCATAAATCTCCCCCTCAGCTTACACACCCCGTTCAACAAAAATACCAGGAAATTTACTACAGTAAAGAAGTGACTGTAGAAGATGGTGTTCCCATCGCCAGGTTACCCAACTTCTCACCCAAAATAACTCTATTTCTAGCTACCAGGAAATTATTTCTCTGTATTATTACACCTACATTTCTCATTTGTCCTCACAAATGTAGGAGCTACTATCAACACCTCATTTGTCATTTGTCCTCACAAATGTAGGAGCTACTATCAACACCTCCGTTATAACAGATACAGTAACTTGCTCAAAGTGGTAGAAATAAATAGTAGAACGAAGACTGAACCTAGCTTTGCATGATTCCAAAGCCAGTGCTCTCCATCACTATAAGATGCTCCTAGACTGTAAACAACTCATTCTAACGCAGGCGACATTAAGTAAGTCCCAACTGGGAAGCTCAGAGCTAAAAACAGGGTTTGAATCCAGGGTGATCAATGACCAGCAGGCTGGCCTGGAGCAAGTTACTTAACTTCTCTGAACTGGTTTTGTAGAATAGCATGTTTGTCTCACCTGGTACAAACTAAACACTCTAAAGATAGCTATTATTGGAATTGCAGAGCAAAGAGTAGTCAATCAAAGTGAGGCATTTGGAAGTGCAAAGGTGAAGAACAAGGTTCTGTAGGTTCTGCCTGGGGCTGGTGCAGTTTGCCTAACTGGTTTTTCACTTTTGGGTGATCTTTTTTCACGTAATCTCAGGTTATCAATCTCCTAGGCTGAGTCCTGTGTTAAAGGACTAAATGAGCCAGATAACAAGCAGGAAACCACACCCCTACCTCTCTTCCCACCCCAGCTCCACAAATTTTGGTCTACAGGCAATGAGGAAGCAATAGCAGGTGTGTGGCCAGCACTGCGGCTCATGCCTGTAACCCCAGCACTTTGAAAGGCCAAAGGAGGACTCACTTGAGCCCAGAAGTTCGAGACGAGCCTGGACAACACAGGGAACCCTGCTTCTCCAACAAATACAAAAATTAGCTGGGCATGGTGGCAGGCCTGTAGTCCCAGCTACTCGGGAGGCTCAGTCAAGCCCGAGAGGTCAAGGCTGCAATGAGGCACGACTGCGCCACTGCACTCCTGCGCCACTGCACTCCTGCCTGGGTGATTACAGCAAGACCGTCTCAAAAAAAGAAAAGAAAAAGAAAAAGAAAGCACTAATTAACAATGTTGGAAAGCCTGTTTCTTTAAGATAGGAAACCAACCTGCCTCACAAGATGGCTGATGGCAAGGTTCAAAGAATATATACAGGGAAATATTTTTTAAATTACACTTTTTTGAGGCCAGACATGGTGGCTCACGCCTGTAATCCCAGCACTTTGGGAGGCCGAGGCGGACAGATTGCTTGAGGTTAGGAGTTCAAGACCAGCCTGGCCAACATAGTGAAACCCCATCTCTACTAAAAATACAAAAATTAGCCAGGCATGGTGGTGCGTACCTGTAGTCCCAGCTACTCAGGAGGCTGAGGTGGGCGGATCACTTGAACCCAGGAGGCAGAGGTTGCAGTTGTTGAGCCGTGATTGCACCACTGCACTCCAGCCTGGGTGATAGAGTGAAGTGAGACTCTGTCTCAAAAAAAAGAATGATGAACATTATACAGAACCTTAGTAAATATTTAGTGAAAGGATCCCAATTTGTGTTTCAAATTTTTTAATGTAGAGATGGGGGTCTCACTATGTTGCCCCAGCTGATCTCAAACTCCTAGCTTCAAGAGATCCTTTCACTGTCCTCCCCAAGTGCTCAGATTACAGGCATGAGCTACCACACCTGGCCCCAAATTATTAGATACATTATAAATCCTACTCAACGATCCAGAGTCAGACTGAAACACACAAAAGGAAAGCATTTGATGGAACAAAACATGGTGGAGCTTTGGATGTTCAATTAGTTGAAACAAGAAAAGTATGCAGTTGTAAACCAATGAACAGTTCTCAAGGCAACCTGCACCTTTGAATCACCAGGGGGCTTTAAAAACCATCCACATCCAGACCCTTCTTCTGGAGACTGATTCAATCAGAGGTTGAGTTGGTGTGTGATGTGAGCCTGGGCATCCTTATTTCTCAGCACTCCGAGGGACTGATTCTAGGGCACAGCTAGGGTTAAGAACCACCATCCTAAGCACTGCCTGGCAAGGGAAACACGCTGCTTCCTCCTCTCCAGTTCAGATCTAAGTTGGTACCAGGGAGGTAGGTATTATGGAAGAAATGGAAGTTATCTTTAACCGAAAAAAACTTCCCATGAAAGTGCTTCCTTTCTTACAAGAAAACAACGGCCGTTAACTTGTACATGCATCGAATCCTTAAAGCCTTACACTAGTATCTTTTTCCCATTTTACAGTTTAATTAGCGCTCAGAAAGGTTAGGTAACTTGCTCAAGGTCAAACAGCTAGTTAGGAAAGGAAGCCCGTGGCACTCGGTAAGTTGACTTGTAAAAATTCAGCCACTTCTCATCAAGGAAGACCAAACCAGAGCACACAGACAAAAGGACAGACCCTGGAGACTCCTACAACTGACAGCTTGCTTTTTAGTGAAAGGAAAAATTCCCATTGTTGGCATGCAATTTCTAAGGCGATTTCACAGTATTTTTCCCCATAGATGTCCCTTCAAAGCATGTAACTTTTTGAAAGAAGTGTCTGCTTCCCTTGGACCTGCTCAAGCCTCAATCACTCTTGGCTGGGTATGATTAAGGAGAGTCGCGGATACTTCATACGGTGCACACGGAAGCCATCCTCACCCCGGCATGCAATGAATTTCATCAAGCCCCCCAGCACACCAGCACTATTTCTCCCTCTTCAACAGCAATGCCTCAGGAGTTTTCCACTGCAAAATGCTTTAATACATTAAATAAAAAAAAAAAAAAAACAGAAATTGAAAGAACATGTTATTGAGGTACCTTTTATTGGTATAAGAATGAAAGTTCCAGATTAACCATGTCATTGTTTTATTTTCACCATGGATTTTTTTTCACAAACTCTTTGAAATTAAACAGACTTATCTGTAAATATCTTTCTACGTTAAAACTACTTCCCAACCCACAAAGACCCCACTTACTATTAATTTCTGGGGAATTTCATTTACTCATTTTATCTAATATAAAAAAATCAACATTTTGCCAGCAGTTAAAAAGAGAACCTTAAAGTTCTCAAATGACTTTCCACCAAGCCCCCAAAAGAAAACCACCCATATCCAAAACTTTAAAGCAATAAAAATTTCTATTTTCCAAAAAAGTATTTACACACTGAAATTCAAACTCTACATTGCCATCAATGTAATTATACAAGCGCATACAAAGCCCTGGGAAAGAGGACGTATTTCATTACAAAATATTTATGATCAACAAAATATTGCTTGCCTTTAAATAAATAGAAGTGCCAGAAAATAAATATGCTTAAAGATGGCCATTTTCACAAGTAAACAAAAAAGTACACATGTAAGAAACAAAGTGAAAATGCTTGAGCTTCAAAATGACTCTAGCAGTGTTTGCACAAATTTGTTATAAAGCGAGGTCTTCTGAAGACTTCCTCTGTTTAGTTATAAAAATACAAAGAGGCTTTAGAGAAGGATTTCACCAAGCCGAATGTACGATACGCACAGCCAACAGACCAAGACTGCACTAGAAACTTCCACCTATTGTTGTGAGCAAAACTGTAACACCAAATAATCTAAAAAAATTTTCCTGTTTGAACAAAGAAATTCTCAATAACTAACTGATGCAGATCAAAACTGACTTGATCTGATGGCCACCATGGAGCAGTTCTAGATCTAAGGGGACACTTGAGAGCCAAGGGGTCAAATCCAATCTCATGTGTTTCACACAAGCCCAGGCTCACTTTCAGTCCGTGTGAATTACATCTACCTGGACCTCCATTTCTGTCTTTTAAATCCATTTTTTCGCTGTGCCAAGTATATTACACATCTGATCCTGTTTCTCTATATCCCCTCTCTCTTCCCTATGGGCTTTTATTGGTCTCTGAAGTCCCTGGAGATCTTCAGTGCCAGCTCCAACTCTGCGTCCCAGACCACGTCGGGCCAGCTCTTGGCTTTCTTTCTATCTTCTCTACACTCCCTTGAAATCCCAACAGACAAATACCAATACAGCAGAAGGTGAACAATGTAGCCAAAATAAACACTTTCTTTAAATAGTTAAAGTCTTTAAATAGAAGTTTTAACTTAGAGGATTCTTCACTGAAAGCTGATCAGCAAAGTCCTATGACCATGGATCTGACAAAAACCCATGTTAAAACAGCAACCCGTGAAACAGTCTGCTGCCTATGTTAGAAATTACCCAGTAATTGTGTCAAAAAGCTGTTAACACAAAAAATGTACATATTAAACAAGCAAATCCTTCCAAATATATCATCAACCCCACTGTAAAAGATTGCACATGATAGTCTTCATTTTGTCTGTAAGGGGAACAACAACAACAAAAAAACCCAGTCTTCAGATGCTTGATTCAGTCGAACCTGGAAGTGCCACAGCCGCAGGCACTCACTCCAGCTCAATGCCATCAATGCCCAATGGCACGAGCTGGGTACTGAGGGTATGACGAGTGATGAGGAATCCCAAATGTCACACTCAGTCACAAATCTCTGCCGTCAGAGGGGACTGGGTTGCATGTACAACACGGGTGGGGAGCCCACACTACTCGAAGGACTTCGGAAATGCGCGTCAAAGGAGCTCGGTGTGATCCCAATCACGGTATCATTCTGGGGCACTTCGCCTTTCAGAAAGTCATCATCTTCATCTTCCACTATCTCCTGTAGAAACATCAGAAATCATCAGTAACGTCACCATTGCTGACTGAAAAGCTTTCAATAATTCCTTCCTCAGGAAGGTGTTAACGTTTGTAAAGATGGTGAAGAAAATATCTTAATTTCAAAAGAAAGCCAGTGTAGTGGCACAAGCCTGTAGTCCCAGCTACTCGGGAGGCGGAGGTGGGAGGACTGCTTGAGCTCAAGAGTTCCGAATCTAGCCTGGGCAACATAGCGAGACCATGTCTCTAAAAAAACAAAACAGAACAGAACAAAAGCTCCCTCTGATAAGCACTTCCTTCTTACCAACATACCCACATAACTGCTCATCACACATTGTAATCATTTGTTTCAAGTCTGACTTGCAAACAGATTTGAAGCTCAATGGGGACAGGAAACATGACGAGTCATTCTTGCCCAGTGTTAGAGCTCTTGTACCTAACACAATGTGAATGAATTACACGCCCCTCAACAAATGCAAAACATAGAGAAAAAGATGAAAGGTGCTTTCCAATGATTACTTATTAAAAACAACAACAAAAAAGCCATCTTGAAGCTGCTTTTAATGAGAAAACAAATGTGCTCCCAAGCAACAGAGCAGCGAAATTCTTTATTACTGGATTCTAACTTTCCTCTCTAACTGTAACTGTCTCAGCTCCACCTCATGTGACCTGGAGGGTGTGTTGCAACCTGCGTCTTCACCAGCCATTCATGAAGCTCTATAAAACTAATGTAAACTGCTGGGTCAATTTCAACATGAGTCAACTGGAGATTGTTACTTGGTGAGAATGCGCAAGTGGCAAAGATCTAAATTTGTTCAGCTAATTTGTAATTAACCTTCGCTTCTCACATGTCAGTATGTGAAGTGTCTGGTTAAGCAATTTATCCAAAAAAGCCACAGACTCTTTAAATAACACCAAAACCTGGGCTTGGAATTTTATAAAGGTAGAATGAGTAAGGCACGGTTTCGGTGTGCTTTTTTAAAGAAAACAGGGTCTTGCTCTGTTGCCCAGGATGGAGTGCCGTGCTACATTTACAGCTCACTGCAGCCTTGACCTCCCACCTCAGCTTCCAGAGGAGCTGGGACTACAGATGTGCACCACCACGCCGAGCTAATTTAAAAAATTTTTGTAGAAACAGGGTGTCACTGTGTTGCCCAGGCTGGTCTCAAGCAATCCTCTGGCCTTGACCCCCTAAAGTGCGGGGATGACACGCATGAGTGACTTGCCACTTACTATCTGACTGTGACCCGGAGCCAGAAAGGAGATTCCGAGAGTGTGCTCAATCAATCACAAACTGACCTTTCTCATGGGTTTCTTGAACTCCTGTAGCTCTTCAGCACTCATGTCTTCCCATACCTGATAAATAGGATCAATGAATTTCTTTGACCTGTCAACAAAGATCACATTTCAAAGTCAAGTTAAATACTTCAGCAGAAGTCAAAATTGGTTTGGATCTTTTCTCACAAGATCTATTACCCAAAACCAAGAAGTGAAAACTACGGCTTAAATAATTACATTAAAAAAAACCTGGCTGGGCGCAGTGGCTCATGCCTGTAATCCCAGCACTTTGGGAGGCTGAGGTGGGCAGATCACGAGGTCAGGAGATCGAGACCATCCTGGCTAACACGGTGAAACCCCGTCTCTGCTAAAAATACAAAAAATTAGCCGGGTGTGTTGGCGGACGCCTGTAGTCCCAGCTACCTGGGAGGCCGAGGCAGAATGGCCTGAACCTGGGAGGCGGAGCTTGCAGTGAGCCGAGATCACGCCACTGCACTCCAGCCTGGGCGACAGAGCGAGATCGTCTCAAAAAAAAAAAAAAAAAGAAAAAAACCAAAACAAAAAAACAACCCTGTATGTAAATGCTGTAACTAATGTGGCTCTTTCTGTATAAGAGTTCATTCACTCATGTCAATGGAGTATTGAACTACCGTTTTTCATCTTTCCATTTTCACGTGAAATTGTTTCTAAACTTTACAAAGACTGACAAGTCAGTTAGATATAGTATATCCAAATGGAAATGAAACCGTAATATTCTGGAACTCTCTTTTTTATATTTCTGTAGTAATTTGCTGAAAAGTAAGTCTAGGAAAAACAACTAATCTGGTTTCAGTCAATCAAGACTTAAGGGACCAGACAATCCCAGATGGTCATGATGCTGCTAGTTATTTTAGAAAACATAATAAGCAAAAATCCTGCTTCCTTATACAAGTGCCAAGTTAAGGCTGGCCCAGTGGTTTTCTAGAACAACTCATCTAGATAAATCGCTTTTTGGTTTTTTTTTTGTTTTTTGAGACAGAGTCTCACTCTCTCGCCCAGGCTGGAGTGCAGTGGCGCAATCTCGGCTCACTGCAACCTCCACCTCCCGAGTTCAAGCGATTCTCCTGCCTCAGCCTCCCGAGTAGCTGGAATTACAGGCGCCCACCACCACGCCCGGCTAATTTTTGTATTTTTAGTAGAGACAGGGTTTCACCATCTTGGCTAGGCTGGTCTTGAACTCCTGACTTCAAGTGATCCACCCGCCTCAGCCTCCCAAAGTGCTGGGATTACAAGCATGAGCCATTACGCCCAGCCAATCATTTGTGTTTTGTTTATCCTGTGCAACAGAATGGGATGTGGTCTCTAGAGGAAGGAACAAGACACTTGGCACAAAATTATGAAGCAAGAAAAGACAGCACCCTCCCCTATCCTGGCACCATTATCCCCATAACCTTACATGTTTAAATAACAGTTTAAAGAAAAACAAAAAAAAACCCAAAAACCCTTGATGTCAGTCTGGCTCCTAGTGAGGCAAAGATCTACCCACTCTGGGGTGCCTGCGCCACTCGGCAAGTCCTGCTAGGCATCCTCTACTTTGCATCTGTGAAATATACGCAGGGAGACCACGAGACGCTCACCAACAGCGAGGAAGGGCCACTTCTGGCGAAGAGTGGCCAATTTTGGGAAAAGCAAACATGTATCACGTTTAAATCCACCTCCTGGCCGGGCGTGGTGGCTCACGCCTGTAATCCCAGCACTTTGGGAGGCTGAGGCGGGCGGATCACGAGGTCAGGAGATCGAGACCATCCTGGCTAACAAGGTGAAACCCCGTCTCTACTAAAAATACAAAAAAATTAGCCGGGCATGGCAGTGGGCGCCTGTAGTCCCAGTTACTCGGGAGGCTGAGGCAGGAGAATGGCGTGAACCCAGGAGGCGGAGCTTGCGGTGAGCCGAGATCACACCACCGCACTCCAGCCTGGGCGACAGAGCGAGACTCCGTCTCAAAAAGAAAAAAAAATCCACCTCCTCCAGTGTCAATGTTTAAAAGTACCTACCTCTTCAGCACACAGGGATCAAAGGGGAAGAAGGTGTCCAGCGGGTTTGTGCAGGTCTGCACCGAGTCTCCTCCAGCGGTACTCCTAATGACTGGCAGCATCTGGCGATTGTTCCTCTCAATGATGGTGTAGCAGAAGACGAGCTGGTACTTACTGTGGAACAAAAAAACAACACAGACAGAGGCATTAACATGCTGGAATGACTCTGTGGGGATGTGAGCTGCGTGTGACAACTGTACCTACCACAGAGAAATTGCTGAATGTAACAAGTGCTAGTAAAAATAACAATATAAAGCAGAAAGTACCACTTTTAGGGTACCGTTCTGTGGGTCTTCTATTTGCAAGTTTGCTAAGGAGAAAGAAAATGTGGCTATCACTCAGAATGTAAAACTGGGCTTATATTTTAATGAGTAATAGATATTATTCATTAAAAATAAATGTTTGCAAGGCAAAACTCTTAGATTACATAACTATAGATGTCTTTATTTTTACTGTTTGCAAAAGAATTAGAAGGTTGGTGGAAGAGGGATTCAGGAGTTCCTCAGGAGGAAATAGTGACTGGTGAAGAGACTTGCTGAAGAAGCACTGAAGAAGAAATAAGCCTTTACTGAAGGAGGGACACGGGGTTGACTAAGTCATGACCTCAAAAACAGGCACAGAAAGGACTGGGCATGCTGAGTGAGAACAGTTAAATGCATAGAAGAAAACATAAAATAAAAAAAGACAATTATGTTTTTAATTTTTCCAGTAGTTGTCTCTAAATGATTGAGCAACTTGAAAAATTATTTATTGGACAGCTTCTCCAAGATGAGGACTTAGACCTCACTTCTGTCACTCTCCATCTCAGGTTCTCAGGTCACCGTGGCAACTTCAAGCCACATACTTTGATTTCTGTCCTGTTAGCCCAGGCTCACAGCACTTGACCCCTCCTCCTGGTGGAGGACACATCAGCAAAACCACACTGGAGGGTGATTTGCACTATCAGGTAAAGTTGAAGATCTGCATCTCCTACAACCCCGCAGCTGACCGCACTTCTGGGTGTGTGACAAGGAAGCGTGTGCCCACACACAAGGACACACACACAAGAATGTTCCTGAGCACTAAAACACTAACACAGCCGGCTGGGCACGGTGGCTCACACCTGTAATCCCAGCACTTTGGGAGGTTGAGGCAGGCGGTTCACTTGAGCTCAGGAGTTTGAGACCAGCCTGGTCAACATGGTGAAACCCCGTCTCTACTAAAAATACAAAAATTAGCTGGGCATGGTGGCAGGCGCCTGTAGTCCCAGCTATTCGGGAGGCTGAGGCAGGAGAACTGCACGAGCCTGGGAGGTGGTGGTTGTAGTGAGCTAAGATCACGCCACTGCACTCCAGCCTGGGTGACAGAGCAAGACCTTGTCTCAAAAAAAAAAAAAAAAAGACAAAAACTAACAGATGAAATCCCAACAAAGACTCAATAAAAAAGATTCCCAGAACATAACAGAGCAGTTAAAATCAAAATAAAGCTTTGTGTCAGTATGGTTCAATCTCAAAACCATCAAGCAGGCAAAAGCAACAGCTACAGAATGGTACACACCTTTATTTACCATATCCGTACCTAGGCAGAGACTTTTATTTCAATCCCCTGCTCTTAGCCTCACATCACATCACACTCTGTGCCTCCAATGCACATGCCAACCCCAAATCGAGAGCCCCTGGACCAGATGGTTCACAAATGCAGTCCTCTGTCCCCACCCTGAGAACATACCAGGGGCAGCGGCCTCTGCTTTGCTTCATCCATCCTCACTCTTTGAGCTGCTCACCATCTTAACCAACATGCTGAAGCCTCCACCCACTCACCGCCGTTGCTTATTGGTCTCTTTATGCCTTTTCCTAATCCTTTACTATCACTGAGACTCAGAAGAGAGGACACCTTGAACCAGATGCCTAGCAAAGGAGAACTAAAGAGGCTGACGGAGCTCAGCAAGCTGCTGGCTCTTATCTGTTGAAGATTTTAAGCTATGATCCGGCCTAAATATCCTCATTGAATATTCAATTCTCCAATTCGCTTTCTCCATAAAGCAGAATAACTTAGTGAAAGCTTACAAAGGAGCCAGACTACATTTAAATCTGTGCTGCCAGTCTAGCTCTATGACTTTAGGCAAGTGATTTCACCTCTCTGTACCTCCACCTCCCCGTTGATAAACAGGGTTTCATCCTAGAGGGCTGTTTGAGGATCAAATGAGCTCTATGTAAAGTGCTTAGAACTGCCTGGCACAGAGGAGAGGCTATGGATTAGCCATAGCTACCAGACCTGAGAGAACAGAACTCTCTAAACCAATCTCTTACAGGTCAACATTTGCCTCACGTCCAGTTTATTTCTATTACTATTACAGCAGTCACTCTAATAAGCATCTATGGCTTTGCCCCTCTCAGCTTACTGGTTGCCATACTTATTTCAAAGTGCTGCCCTTTGGATAAGAAGTAGTAGCAATTTCCAATGCCATCAAAGTATAAAAACAATAGCTGTATCACAGTATTTCCTGCAAGGACTGGGTTGTTTTTGTTTGTTTAAGAGACAGGGTCTCATTCTGGACCCCAGACTGGAGTGCAGTGGTACAATCAGGGCTCACTGCATCCTTGACCTCCTGGGCTCAAGTGATCCTCCTACCTCAGCCTCCTGAGTAGTTGGGACTACAGACACAGGCAACCACACCCAGCTAATTTTTAAAATTTTTTTGTAGAGATAGGGTCTCACTATGTTGCTCAGGCTGGTCTTTTAACTCCTGGCCTCAAGCAATCCTCCCACCTCAGCCTCCCAAAATGTTGAGATTACAGGCGTCAGCCACCACGCCTGGCCTTTTATAATGTACTAATTTCATAGAAATTTAACAGACTCTTACAATACTAGATAAACATAAATAAAAATATTTTAAATAACTCCCATCAAGAAAGCGTAAATAACTTACTTTGTGATTGCAGCAAAAAAGTTAACCACTGAGGGCAGGCAAATCTTCAGGGGATTTAGCTGGCTCATCACTATCCGCTCAAAATTCAGACTCTGAAGATACCGCAAACCTTTGGTTTAAAAAAAAAAAAAAAGATTTTTTTAAAGGTACAAATAAGTGAAAAGTGTAAGATATCTTTAAAAGCACAAATTATCACACATTTAAAAAAAAACTTAAAAAAATTTTTTGCAGAAATGCTTTAAATAAAGGTCCATGCAGATAGTCACACAGTATATGGCCCAGAAGAATGTCACTAGGCTAACCACATTCATTGGTCACCAAGGCAGCTTCTCTAAAGAAAACTTAGGAAGTAGCAGGCTGTAAGATTCCACGACAATGTGAAGTTCATACGCTTGTAAGCTCAGTGTAGGCTGAGTTAATACAGAGGGAGAAAAAGATCTTGTGATTTGGTTTCAGCTAACAATCACGACAGGCAACAAAACAAAACAGCAATTTGATTCTAGCTTGCAAGTCTTGTTAGTGAAGCTGAGTGCTGTTTTCAGGTGCACAGTAGTCATTTGTAGTTTTTTTTCTAAACAAGAAAACTCCAAATTTGCCTTCTACCTCAACAGAAGGCAAATTTAGACAGAAACCACTTTCTTAGACTTAATGAATATAATTCTTTCCTACATGAGTAAAATAAAGACATCACATTTATTTTAAGAGGCAAGCTGACCAACTTGTACTTAAGTATATTTTCTTAGGAGTTTCTTTGATGCATATTTCAATAAAAATTACCTAAATGGGATGTCACAGCTTACAAAAACAAGATATTTAATTCAGATTCCTGGCATTAATTTATACAAAGAAAAGCAGAGCTTGTATTTACTTACCTTGTGATAAAACCTCATCCTACTAGTTCATACAACATCTTTTAGAAGCACGTAGGATGTAGGTAAACATATATAATGCAACACGTACAACTTTCAGTTTAGAGCTGTGGCTGTTAACCCAAAGAGACTGCGACCCCCGCAGAGGACACCTGGCAGTATCTGGAGACAGTTTTAGGTGTCACAGCTGGGGGTGGTCGGGGACTGCTGTTGGCAGCTAGTAGGTGGAGGCTGTTAAACATCCTACAGTGCAGAGGACAGCCCCCGACGATGAAGGATGATGCAGCCCAAATGGCAATCGTGCAGGGTTGAGAGACCCCAGTTTAGAGGAAGTGACCCACCAAACCATGTGAATTATTCATAAACATAAACAGAACAATTTACAATGACTTATAAACACTGTTCTTGGAGACTCTCTTCAACTAAAATACACTAATCTAGTAAGTTTCAACTGATAGATTTGAATTATAAGTAACTCTTAGAAATCAGCAAAACAATAATGGTCAATTAAGTCTCAAGGCTCCAGGCAGAGTTTAATCTACATAAACTCAAACTTTAGGGTCAGCCCAACCTGGCTTCAGTTTTCTAATCCTGCCAGTAACCATGTGATGTCGGGAAAATGACTTTCTTGTGCTTTGGTGCTGTCTGTAAAGGGAGAATACCTGCCATTTACTAGGCTGTTACAAGGACAACAAAGAGAAGGTGCATCCAACTGAAGTTTTGTACAGGGCGCTGGCACAGCCCAGGGCTCAGCCTCACCTCTGGAGACATCTTCACATTTCAAACCTTCAAAGGCAGAAACCTCTTTCTTAACCTCAAATCCATCTTAAGGGGTTTGTAGGGTTCTCAAGCTCAAATCTATCTTAAGGGGTTTGTAGGGGCCTATGAGCTGCTTGAAATTATTATTAAAAGTTTGAGTGTACATGCAGTTTTCTGAATCCAGTTTTTATAAAAATCTCAAAAAAGTAATGAATCACCATTCTGAAGGGTGACAAGAACACAAGGAAAATCCAGTCCAGCACTCCCACAACACTGACCTTCTTTCAGGTTTCCGCTCAAAAGCTGCTTGTGTCTAAAAACAAAGGTGTAGAACACAGCTTGGCAGGCTGAGTAAAATGGTCCATGGAGAGCAACATCACAGAATGCCTTTGTTCCCGAATCCTGGTTATTAAGGTATATGTGCAGCCAGTTAACCAAAAGATCTAGGCATGATCTTACAGTACTAGAGAAAAGAAAAATTCAAGTCAACTTTACACTTCATAAAAAAACCAGAATAACATAAAAACACATAACTGCCTTTCATTACAAACCATGCTAAGTAAGTTCATAGGTTTCTTTAAATAATACTCATGGGTACAGAGGAAAAGCAAAGAAAGGAAGGATAAAGATGGGTGCGTAAGAAGACAACCTTCCAATTACAAGGCAGAGTAGCTCTGACCTTCTAGGAACAGGTGAGCCCCTAAGAACGTCCCAAGGGATGGAAAGCAGGTTCTCCTATCCATCTCAAAGGTACCCCTCTTAGGGTGACTGGCTAAATAGGACACGTTCACCAACACCTCTCAAGAGAAAGACAGTCTGGTGGACTTCAGTATTCCCCGATGCATCCTAGTCAAGTCCTATGGTGAATAATTTTGTGGCTGGGGAAGGGTTTCAACAGCATCCTTGTCCAAAGATATCTTCATGGGCCACTGGAAGAAACTGGCCTCCTAGATAGGTCTATTACCTTTAAAAGGGTTTTTCTTCAGCTCTAACAGATAAATAGATTCGGAATGCAAATGAAAAAATGACAAACCTACAAAAAGAATCAAAACAGTATACAACTCTGTCCTCTATCCATGAAACAAATGGATCTTTAAGTGCAACCACACAAAAGAGATGACAAAAGCCTTACATACAGGGTTTTATATATAAAAAAGGAGACACTTTATTCTAAAATCACCACTTAGAAATATAAACATCTTGCACAGAGTAGGGATTTTATTCACTTTAAAAACATGCCAAAAAAATAAGGGAGATATTTCTGACTTGAGACAATGCTATACTCTTTTTAAAGCATGATATTAAAAAGTACTCGGAAAATTAGGCTACTTACATAAGAGGAATAAATTTAGCTCTTGCCAAAAAGCTTCCAATATAATTTCCAGCAGCCTGCCTGATGATGGCAGGATTACTTGGATCCTGCAATTTCTTCCAGAGATGTTCCAAAAATGCCTCTGCGAATCCCTATAAAAAGAGAGGGCGTCGGTGTGATCTTTTTTAATGCCTAAGATAATCTGACTATCAAAATCCCAAGATTTTTACTTCACCAATGTGGGGAAAAGTTCTACTACCTCATAAGTATCTCATGGGCTTCATTTTTAAAACACGTTGAGAGAATAACATTAAAAACAAAAGGCACCTCGGGTGTTAAATAATTCAATGGATCCCAAACCTAGCTAAGCATCAAAATCAACCCGGGGCCAGACGCAGTGGCTCACGCCTGTAATCCCAGCACTTTGGGAGGCCGAGGCGGGTGGATCGCCCAAGGTCAGGAGCTCGAGACCAGCCTGGCCAACATGGAGAAACCCTGTCTCTACTAAAAATACAAAAATTAGCCAGGCGTGGTGGCAGGTGCCTGTAATCCCAGCTACTTGGGAGGCTGAGGCAGGAGAATTGCTTGAACCCAGGAGGCAGAGGTTGCAGTGAGCTGAGATCATGCTACTACACTCCAGCCTGGGTGACAGAGTGAGACTCCGTCTCAAAAAGAAACAAACAAACAAACAAACAAAAAACAACAAAAAATTCAACCTGGGAGGTACAAATTCAGTAGGTTTGTGATAGGGCTTTGGAATCCACATATTACAAAAACTCTCCAAGTGATTCCAATGTCAGCCAGAGCTGGTGACCAACAATAATTCACATCCCATGGAGCTCCAAATGGGCACTCCTGTGAGTGCAAAGCACCTTCCAGTCTCTGGACACACTGAACTCAACCATGAACAGAAATACGGACTAACGTACAGCTGGTATTTGAGTTAATTATGCCAATCATGAAAAAAACTGACACAGCTTCTGACCAAAGGGTGTGACTTCCAACTTCTCCTAAATAGCGCTGTTCTAAAGCTAGGCACACCCATTTGGGCAGAATGAATTCAACCTTCTTTCCCATGCCAACACTCTCCTGACCTCTAGGAAGACACAAAATCGTTGCAGAGAAGGAAAAGCCTTCTACATTCTTTCCCCCACCAAAAAAAAAAAAAAAAAAAAAAAGAAGAAAAGACAAAGTCTAAAGTTTTTAAAATTCTAGATTAATAAGTTGGTTTGGGCTAGTTACAACTCGACCCTTGGAAAGAATAAAGGAAATACAGTTAATTACCCCATATGAGATTTTAATAGAGAAAGGCTTAAGGGAAGAGCACCACCTAGTGACCAAAAGGCAGGATGACATTTTCGGAGCACCTAGCTGGGCTGGCAGGCGGCAATCTCTTTTCTCTCCAAGTGTACTGAGAAGGGAACGTGGGCCAGGCACAGTTGTTCACACCTGTAATCCCAACGCTTTGCAGGGCAGGGGGCGGGCAGATCACCTGCGGTCAGGAGTTCAAGACCAGTCTGGCCAACATGGCGAAACCCCGCCTCTTCTAAAAATACAAAAATTAGCCAGGCATGGTAACCTGTGGTCCCAGCTACTTGAGAGGGTAATGACTGAGAGTCTGTTGAGCCCAAGAGGTGGAGGTTGCAGCAGTGGGCAGCAGAGCGAGACTGTGTCTCAAAAAAGAAAGGAAAAAAAACAAAAAAAGGAAGGAGAATGCGATTTTATTAAGCAGACTAGCAAGTAAGTTCAAGGAAAAGAATTATTGACTTCACGGTCTCCGTCCACCCCAGTTTTTAGGGAAAATTTTCGGGCAAAAACAAAATAAGCTAAGATAATGTTAATCACATTGTTACTCACCAATTTGAAACTACAGAGGTAAAACATGAAAAACTGTACGTGGCAGGAGGCATGGGTGGACAACAGGAGTTTGTCAAAGATGTTTATCAGGTCGCGATATAGATCCTTTGTTTTGCCGTTATCAACCTGACCTATGGAGAAAATCTGGCATCTCAGTTTTTATAAAGACATATTTTCAAGTTTCATCTGCCATATTTTTTATAAACACAACACCATTAAAAAACAACATTATCCAGCCAGGCACAGTGGCTCCTGCCTGCAATCCTAGCACTTTGAGAGGCCAAAGTGGGAGGGAGCCCAGGAGTTCAAGGGCAGCCTGGGCAACACAGGGAAGCTCTGTCTCTACAAAAAATCAAAAAATTAGCCAGGCATGGTGGCACGCCTGTGATCCCAGCTACATGGGAGGCTGAGGCAGATGAACCGCTTGAGCCCAGGAGGTCAAGGCTGCAGTAAGCCATGTTTGTGCGACTGCATTCCAGCCTGGGTTACAGAGTAAGACCGTGTCTATTAAAAAAAAAAGAAAGAAAGAAAGACATTATCCATTAAAATATGGTTAAAACAAAATGCTACTTTTAGTTTGCACAGATTTTCCTCTGAATATAATAATCTAACACCTGCAAGGAAGCAGGCCCTCACCTCACACACTGTGGCAAGGTCAGAAATGCAAATCCTTCTGAAGGGCAAGTCTATAATTCATGTAGCAAAAGACCTCTGATCCAATTATTTTACTGTTAGTAAACAGCTGAATATATAGGCACAAGGATGTTCATTACAACTGTTACTTATCATGGTGAAAACAGTAAAAGACAGTTAAACCCACGTGATCAGTAACATTTATTATTACAATTTTTTTTTTTAGAGATGGGGTCTTGTTACGTTGCCCAGGCTAGTTAGTCTTGAACTCCTGGCCTCAGCGATCCTCCCACCGTGGCCTAAGTGCTGGGATTCAATAACAATTGTTTTAAAACAGGCAATGATATGAGAAAATGTTTATCTTCAGCATCCATGTAAAGGGCAGATTATGAAACACTTACGTTTAGTGTGACACCCAAATTCACTAAAAAATACTCTCCTACATATACAGACGCTAACAGAAAAGGGAAAAAAGTCAAACTTCAAAATGCTCATGATGGTTCTCTGAATAGTAGAAATGTGGCCATTTAAATTGTTTTTATCCTTTCCTGTAGTTTCCAAATTCTCTAATCAACATGTATTATTTTTATAACAGCAAGACCGTTAAAACAGTAATGCAGTCAACTCAGATTCCAGTTCTATTATTCTGACTCACTGAGCTCATCTTAAATCTTGGCAATGTGAATGGAAAAAAATTCTGTTTTTGCCTGGCAAAGCCTTTAAAGTTCCATGAAGGCAAGAAGCACATATAGTACTAACACTAGCACAACAATGGTGCCAGGCAAAGACCCTCTAAACTCAATACATAACAGAGCACCACATATTAGTGCCCCCTACATCATTCTTAAATGCATTCAGCAACTTGAGTGTAATTTGATCTAAAACTGGCCAAACTCCATATATAATCTTTCAATACAACAATCAGTGAAAAGACAGAAGACAAATATAACTCAGCCAGAATCCCAGTCCCATTTTCAAGCTATGTGACTGGCAAGTAACTTGACCTCTTTAAATCATCTTAAACTCATACTCAATAGATATTTTTACAGGATTTTTATTAGTACTAGAGATAATGGATGGAAAATGCCCAGCACAAAGCCAGGTACACTGCAGGTGTTCAATAAACAGTAGCTACTGTGATTTACCATCTACATAGCAGACATCCTTCATGTAGGACAAAACCAAAGACATCAGGATGTCCAGGCACTCGGCTACAGGATGCACCATCTGGTCAAGCCGTTCAGGACCAGCCTTTGTTTCATGTTCAGTTTCTTCATCTTCATCCTTTGAAGACAAAAAGTAAATACTAACGTTAAAAAATTCAATGTGAAAGTGGTTTAGTAGGAAAACCATCATAAGTGATTATTTCCCTTAAAAGATAAAACAAAGAGGCTGGGGAAAGCAGCTCACATCTATAATCCCAGCACTTTGGGAAGCAGAGGTGGGGGGGATCACTTGAGGTCAGGAGTTCGAGACCAGCCTGGCCAACATGGTAAAACTCCGTCTCTACAAAAAATACAAAAATTAGCCAGGTATGGTGGCGCACGCCTGTAATTCCAGTTACTCAGGACGCAGAGGCAGGAAAATAGCTTGAACAGGGAGGTGGAGGAGGCTACAGTGAGCCGAGTTTGTGTGCTCCAGCCTGGGGAACAGAGGAAGACTCTGTGCCCCACCAAAAAAAAAAAAAAAAAAAAAAAAAAGAACTAAAACAAAGATATGGACCATGCACAGTGGCTCACACCTATAATTGCCAACACTTTGGGAGGCCAAGGCAGGAGGATCACTTGAGCTCAGGAACTTGAGACCAGCCTGGGCAACATAGTGAGACCCGTCTCTACAAAAATAGAAAAAAAGTAGCCGGGTGCGGCGGCACTGTATTCCCAGCTACTCGGGGAGGCGGAGGTGGGCAGATCACTTGGGCCCAGGAGGTCGAGGCTGGAGTGGGCCACGATCACACACCACCACACTCCAGCCTGGGCAACAGAGTGAGACCCCGTCTCAAATTAAAAAAGAAAAGAAAAGAAAGAAAGAAATGCAGACACCTTTCCAGGCAGGGGTCTCATTCAGGGATGTGAACCAGAACCACCTGTGAAATTTAAAATAAAAGCCAAGACTCACAGCACCAGCTTCTGATTCTCATTGAGAAGACCCAACGAGAGCTATCCATGCAAACATCACAGATGCCCCCTACCTCTGCTCCTGGTGCCCACCATGGCAGGTGCTTTTGATGCCAGGCCCCCTTTTACAGGTCAGGATATCCACCTCCCCGCTGCTGTGAGTACTGGCGGCCAACAGCTCACAGCTGCCTACTTTCTCCAGAACTGCCCTGAGCAGAAAGGAGCCAGGACCACCCTTGCACTCTTTCCAGCCCCACCCTCTTAGAACCAATGACTGATTGACAAGGCATCAGAAAAGGACATCTCCTTGGTCTCAAGCTGGGAGCAAACTCTGTAGACCAATCCATGCCCCAGAATGCCTGGTGAGATCAGGCTGTAGCGACCTCCCAAGTGAGACCCGGCCCTCGCTTAGCTCCCCTGCCCTCTTCTGCTCCCTGACACCCTCTGTCCCAAGGGCACCTGAATCCCTGTCTCAGACTCTCCTTCCACTGAACCCAACTTCAGATACCACCCAAAAGAAGTAATGCTATAAAGTGTACAAGTGGTAAAATGCAGAAATTAAATAGGTATGCTTTTCTATTAACCACGCCCTCACAAACAGCATCCGGCTTACAAAAACACTGAAAGTCACAAGAACAAAAGTGAAACGTACTTCACCAAACCCAAATTCAAAGCCTTGGAAATAAACCAATTACGCTAAGTGCTAAATGACATGGCAGCAAATTACTCATATAAGGAATCATTTTCAAGTTTGCTAAACTATTTTAATTCTTTCAATCTAAAGCCTTAACAAAGATGAGCAGCACTAGCTGTTTCCACCCTTTGATTATGATAAACTTCATCTCCACTTTCATTAATAAACTGCTAACCATATTAAACAATCCTTCCGTGGAATCTGTCCCACCACAAGTTTGAGTTGCTGTTTCTTCAGCATCTTCAATATCCTGCCGGGATGCATTCACCTATAACAAAGGGGGAAAAAAAAAAGAATAAAAGAATTTAAAAAATACGACTATGTTATTTTGGGATGGAAATTCATCGGATATACACACATTCAAGGTGTCCAGATTAGTGCCTTATATCGCACTCCAATACAATACATAATTCTGGTGCAAGCCTGTAAACTGACCTAGGACATGAAGGAATTTAAATATAATAAACCAAGCCCCTTTCACTACATACTTATATAAAATCGACAACTATCACATGATGCTCTATGCCAGGTAGCCTCAACAAATTCAACATTTATTCTAGCTCTGATATGGTCTGGCTCTGTGTCCCGACCCAAATCTCACTTTTTTTTTTTTTGAGGCGGAGTTTTGCTCTTGTTGCCCAGGCTGGAATACAATGGCAAGATCTCGGCTCACCGCAAACTCCGCCCCCCAGGTTCAAGCGATTCTCCTGCCTCAGCCTCCCGAGTAGCTGGGATTACAGGCATGTGTCACTGTGCCCAGCTAATTTTGTATTTTTAGTAGAGACGGGGTTACTCCATGTTAGTCAGGCTGGTCTCGAACTCCTGACCTCAGGTGATCCACCCGCCTCAGCTTCCCAAAGTACTAGGATTACAGGCGTGAGCCACCGCGCCCGGCCCCAAATCTCATCTTGAATTGTACTCCTGTAAGTCCCACATGTTGTGGGGGGGACCGGTGGGAGGTAATTTGAATCATGGGGTCGGTTTCCCCCATGCTGTTCTTGTAACAGTGAATAAGTCTCACGAGATCTGATGGTTTTATAAGGGGTTTCCACTTCTACATCTTCCTCATTTTCTCTTGCCGCCACCACGTAAGAAGTGCCTTTCACCTCCCGCCATGATTCTGAGGCCTCCCCAGCCATGTGGAACTGTAAGTCCAATTAAACCTCTTTTTTGGCCAGGTGCAGTGGCTCACGCCTGTAATCCCAGCACTTCGGGAGGCCGAGGTGGACGGATCATGAGGTCCGGAGATTGAGACCATCCTGGCTAACATGGTGAAACCCCATCTCTACTAAAAATACAAAAAATTAGCTGGGCATGGTGGCACGTGCCTGTAATCCCAGCTAATCAGGAGGCTGAGGCAGAAGAACTGCTTGAACCCAGGAGGTGGAGGTTGCAGTGAGCCGAGATCGCACCACTGCACTCCAGCCTGGGCAACAGAGCGAGACACCATCTCAAACCAACCAACCAACCAACCAACAAACTAACAAAAACATCTCTTTTTCTTCCCAGGCTCAGCTATGTCTTTATCAGCAGTGTGAAAACGGACTAATACAATCTCTATGCACAAGACACTCACAGACACATTGTGTAATAAACATATCATCAATCAATTGAGCAGAAAAATGATGAACTGCAAGCCAAATGTGCATGATGCAGTATTTATTTTGGTATATCACCATTCAAATATCTTAACATACCACTCAAACCATGCCATTTTGTATTATCTATGCTTGACCTTCTTTGTAAACATTCTAAAATGTTCCTTAAGTATATACCAGAGAAAGACTATAAAGAGTACATATCCAGTTGGCCAGAGAGGTGCAACTCCAAGTGAGCACTGCACCAGTGAGCCCAAGCTCCAGCTCTTCTATTGTTCCATCTTCCTGCTTTCCTATAGCATCAATGTTTTCCTCCACCAAAGCTCCTCTCCCCTCAGTCCACAAACCTGCTCACGTCTCCCCACTCCTAAACCATGCCTCTTAGCCCTGCTCCATCCCCTCCTTCCACCACAACCCTGCACCAAGGCCTCTAACAGCCCCAATTCTGCTTCCCCACCATCCACATCCTCTCCCGAAATGCAGTTTCTGCCTCTTCACTGACATGGTCCTCCAGAAAGCAACAAAGACTACCTTCTAACCACTAAATCCAAGGACTGTTGCTCTTTTCATCCTTCTAAAAAATGACAGCAGTATCTGATGCTGCTGACCAAACTCCTTCTTCCGGCGGATCCCTCCTGAGCATCCAGACTCTTGGTTTTCCCCATACTTCTGATCACCCTTCTCCTCCCCTGTCCTAAACTGCATCTTTCCAAAGGTTTATGCTCAGGTTCCCACCTGCAGCCACGACTGCCTGTGAGTATTCTCTGGTAGGCTGCCCACCAGCAACTGAACATGGCCAAGATGGAACTACTCTCCCATCTGCCTCCTCTTCATGTCTTTTCTTTTTTTTTTTTTTTGAGACAGAGTCTTGCTCTGTCACCTGGGCTGGAGCGCAGTGGTGCGATCTCGGCTCACTGCAAGCTCCGCCTCCCGGGTTCACACCATTCTCCTGCCTCAGCCTCCCAAGTAGCTGGGACTACAGGTGCCCATCACCATATCCGGCTAAGTTTTTGTATTTTTAATGAGACAGAGTTTCACCACGTTAGCCAGGATGGTCTCGATCTCCTAGCCTCGTGATCCGCCCACCTCGGCCTCCCAAAGTGCTGGGATTACATGCGTGAGACACCACGCCCAGCCTCCTCTTCATATTTCTAACTACCATTAATGGCAACACCTAGATTCGATTCCACAGTGAGCAACCTTTGAAGGATTCCTTTCCCTTACTGTCTGCCTCCCCTCCTCCAAACCAGTCTCAAGGACCAGTTCACCTTTCCTCACAATGTCACTAGAATCTACCACTTCCTTTCATTCCCACTGCACCTTAGTGCGGGCCTCCTTAAATAAAGTTTTAACTGTTTATAATTATAATCTGTCCTTAAGAAAGGCCAAACAGGAAAAATCACTTCCTTAGGAATCCCTTCCTGACCCCACTGTGATTCTATCAGGTTCTCTAACTCATAATGTATGTTTCATTCATAGCATTTTCCACAACCATACTTTTACATTTGGATAACCATGTATTTAACGCCTTGTTCTCCAATCATGAGGAACTGTCTACAACTGCCCAGCCCATGCACAGATGGAGTTCAAGACACACTCAAAGAAAGGAAGCAAAGAATGGTGCTAGTGGTTTCTTTTTTTTTTTTTTTTGAGACGGAGTCTCGCTCTGTCGCCCAGGCTGGAGTGCAGTGGCGCGATCTTGGCTCACTGCAAGATCCGCCTCCCGGGTTCAAGTGATTATCCTGCCTCAGCCTCCTGAGTAGCTGGGATTACAGGCACCCACCATCATGCCTGGCTAATTTTTTTTTTTTTTTTTTATAGAGACGGGGTTTCGCCATGTTGGCCAGGCTGGTCTCGAACTCCTGACCTCAGGTGATGTGCCTGCCTCGGCCTCCCAAAGTGCTGGGAATACAGGCGTGAGCCACCACACCTGGCCAAGTGGATTCTTTTCTGTCACTGACTATTGTTTCCACATACTGTGATTATAACAAATTCAAGTCAGTAAATGAAAATAAAAATAGATTACTCAATACTTACATCCAACTTGAGTAGCTTTTCAATAATAAGCTCCAGAATTTCATGCCTCAAGGTTGGAAAATATACACTAATCCTCAGTAAGTTATGAACGTAACATTCCTAAAGCGGAAAACATAAGATAAAACATTTCAACAGAGAATAAATGTTTCACAGTTATGTAAGCAAAACATCAATTACATGACCTTTAGTTTCAAATATTTAAAAAGAAAAAGACTATCCAGCAATACAAAAACTATACTGTTTCTACATGTATTATGTTCAGTATAATCATTTCAATTATCTCCAGTAAATGAAATTTTTAATTGGCATAACTAGGTTTTTAAGTAGCTGTATTGATAAAACTCATCTCATACAATCATCAACTTAAAGTATACAATTTAAGTTTTTAATATATTCAGTTATGTGACCATCAACATAATCAATTTCAGAACATTTATTTTTCTTTTAGAGACAGGGTCTTGCTCTCTCTCTCAGGATGGGGTGCAGTGGTGCAATCATAGCTCACTGCAACCCTGAATTCCCGGGATAAGCAATCCTTCCTCCTCAGCCTCCCTAGTAGCTAGAACTACAGGTGCACACTACCACATATGGTTAATTTTTCCTTTTAGAGAGACATGTTCTATGTTGCCCAGGCTGGTCTTCAACTCCTGGATCTTCCCACTTCAGCCTCCCGAAGTGCTGTGATTACAGGCATAAGCCACTGTGCCCAGCCAGCAATTTTGTAACATTTTAATCACTCTAAAAAGAAATCCTACATCCATTAGTGCACCCCTAAAAAATGAAGACCTTGGCAACCACTAGTCTATGAATCTGCCTCTTCGAGACATTTCATATAAATGGAGTCCTATAATACATGTTTTTAGGGTTCAATCATGTTGTAACATGTAAACCATTCCTTTCATATCAATGGAGTCATATAATACAGTCTTTTGGCATGTTTTTAGGGTCCAATCATGTTGTAACATATAAAGCATTCCTTTTCATTGCTGAGTAATATTCCATTGTACCATGTTTTGTCATCTGTTCATCAGTTGACAGACATTTGAGTTGCTTCTACTTGAGGCTAGTATGGATGATGCTGCTATGAACATCAATGTACAAGTTTTTCTGTGGACATATATTTTCATTTCTCTTGGGTATAAACCCAGCAATGGAACTGCTGAGTCATGTGTTAATTCTACATTTAAACTTGAAGAAATGCCAGGCTATTTTCCAAAACGGCTGCACCATTTTACATTCTCACAGCAACATATGACAGTTCCAACGTTCCCATTTCTCCATATCCTTGTCAACACTTGTTACTGTCTTCTCATTTGGATTATAGCCATCCTTGTGGGTGTATGAAGTGAAACCATTTCCCTGATGGCTAATGACGTTGAGCTTCTTTTCATGTGCTTTTTTTTGCAGAAATGCCTATTCAGATCCTTTGCCCATTTCATTTGGGCTATTTGCCCTTTTATTATTCAATTATAAGAGTTCTTTACATATACAAGTCCATTACCAGACATAAAATTTAGAAATATTTCCTCCCATTATTTGGGGATTATTTTCATCTTCTTGAAGATGTCCTATGAAGCATAACAACGTTTAATTTTGAAGTACAATTGATGCATTTTTTCTTTGGTTGCTTGTGCTTAGGCATCAAATCTGGAAATTACTGCCTAATCCAACATCATGAAAATGTACTTGTTTTCTTCTCAGAGTTTTACAGTTTTTACTCTTCATGTAGGGCTTTTATTGAGTTCATTTTTGTATATGGATATCCATATGCTTCATTCTTTTGCATGTTCATATCCACTTCTGCCAGCATTTGTTGAAATGACTATTCTCCCCTATTCAATCGCCTTGAACAACTGGTTACTGTATGTTGGTCTTCTGTCCCGTAACCATGCTGAACTCATTTATTATCTCTAAAATTTCTTGTGTGTGTGTAAATTCCTTAGGATGACATATAAAATCACCTTGCAAAAGAGAGTTTATGCCTTCCTTTCCATCTGGATGCTTTTATTTCTTTTTCTTGCCTAACTGCCTTGGCTAGACAAGCAGCAAGAGCGGACATCCTTGTTTTGTTCTTTGTCTTAGGAAAAAACTTTTGGTCTCTCACCATTGAATATGATGTTAGCTGTGGGTTTTTCAGATGCCCTTTATCAGGTTGAGAAAATTTCCTTCTGTTTTTCTCATAAAAGGATATTGGTGTTTGTCACACACTTCTGCATCTACTGAGATGATTATGTGGTTTTTGTCCTTTGTTCTATTGCTACAAAATATTTTATTAATTCATCTGCAGGTACTAACTCAATCTCGGCTGGTCACGGTGGTTCACGCCTCTAATCCCAACACTTTGCGAGGTGGAGACGGGTAGATCACTTGAGGTCAGGAGTGCAAGACCAGTCTGGCCAACGTGGCAAAACCCCATCTCTACCAAAAACACAAAAATTAGCAGGGTGTGGTACCCCATGTCTATAGTCCCACCTACTCGGGAGGCTGAGGTGGGAGAGTCACTTGAACCCTGGAGGCAGAGGCTGCAGCGAGCCGAGATGATGCCACTGCACTCCAGCCTGGGTGACAGACAGAGACTGTCCCCGCCGCCCCGAAAAAAAAAATCAATCTTGCATTCCTAGCATCAGTCGCACTTGGTCATGGTACATAATTCTTTTTGTATGCTACTAGATTCGGTATTCTACTAAGGCAACCACTATTAATTATTAAAAACTGCACAGATGATCTGAACATTGTATAAAAACTTAAGCAGAATTCTTCTATGGAAGGCTTTGTTTTCAGGTTAAAATAAGGCATGTACAATTAGTAATACATGAACTATTATCTTCTAATAATTCTTGTCCGTATGAGCATGCAGCCACTACAGATATTCCTGAAATGAACTCAGACCTTGACTTGCACATCGTAATAACAGAAAAAGGCACTGGGAATCCCCAGTAGCCGCTTTATAAGAAAGGAATCTGAGTCAAATTCTTAGACATCAGTTTAAAGTCTAGAAGACAAAGTAACCTTTAAGAAAAAGACCTAACATCAGCCGGGCACGGTGGTTCACTAATCCCAGCACTTTGGGAGGCCAAGGCGGGCAGATCACAAGGTCAGGCGTTCGATACCAGTGTGGCCAATATGGTGAAACCCTGTCTCTACTAAAAATACAAAAATTAGCTGGGCATGGTGGTAGGCGCCTGCAGTCCCAGCTACTGGGGAGGCTGAGGCAGGAGAATCGCTTGAACCCGAGGTTGCAGTGAGCCAAGATGACGCCATTGCACTCCAGCTTAGGCAACAGAGTGAGACTCGGTCTCAAAAAATAAATAAATAAATAAATAAATAAAGACAGAAAAAGAAAGAAAAAGACCTAATATCATCTAAAATGAAATCATACAGACAACTTTTCCATGATATTCTCAATGAAAAGATTTCTTACCAGTGTTCTCTCTGATTTTCGAACAAATGGAAATTTTTCCACCAGTATTGGCATAAGAAACCACGGTGTCCTATTTTTAAAAAATTAAATCAATCCATGTTAACTTTACTTTCTAGAAAAGGAATAAAAAGGAAAACTACCATTCTAAAAGCAAATATCGATAGATATAGGAGGCAAACAGGAATCCCTGTCTCAAAGAACTGGAACTTTTTTGTTTTTTGAGACAGAGTTTCGCTCTTGTTGCCCAGGATGGAGTGCAGTGGCGCAATCTCGGCTCACTGCAACCTCCGCCTCCCGGGTTCAAGTGATTCTCCTGCCTCAGCCTCCTAAACAGCTGGGATTACAGGCATGCGCCACCACGCCCAGCTAATTTTGTATTTTTAGTAGAGATGGGGTTTCTCCATGTTGGTCAGGCTGGTCTCAAACTCCCGACCTCAGGTGATCCACCCGCCTCAGCCTCCCAAAGTGCTGGGATTACAGGCGTGAGCCACCGCGCCCGGCCAGAACTGGAACTTACAATGTATAGCTTCTGAGAAAATCTATAATGACTTTGAGAAAATAAGCTTCTGTTAACTCTGATATCGAAAGCAAATCAAAGAGGGAGCTTCTCTCCCACAGACACATAACAGCACTTTTGCTGACATTTCCCACTACACATGTATATTATTTTTAAAAGCAGAAAAAATTATCAAGTTGGATTTTTTTAAGTTAACAAATAATCAATGGACAGAGGGAACTAGAAGTCCACCCCTCCAAAAGAAACCCACAAACCTGAAAAGCTTTTCTTAGAAGTGCAATTTTTATTCATATGGCATGACACAAACACACCCAGGGGTTTCTCACTGAAAATTTTTGGATAGCATATCTGTCGAAGATAAAAGCAAAATTCCAACCACCATACAAAATTGGGGGAGAATCCACATACAAACTTTGGAAAACAATTAAAGAGAATAAATAGAAAATGGAAATGCCACTTTTTGTAGAATGTAATGTTTCCTCAAGTGGATAGAAAAAAAAATGCAATGTAAGACTCAAGCTTTAATACTATTAACATTTTATAATTTTTACTAATTGATTACAATTTTCTTGAGAATTAAACATTCAAAATAAGAAAAAGTATACTCACGATGGTACATATCTTGCTATTATTTGCAAGGCTCTGTGACATGTGTCAAAATTTGCAGGAAGATCTGAAAGGAGAAAAGTTGAGAGTATGAGCATCAAAACAAAACTGAAGGGCGACACGCTTGAAACTAAAAATACATGCTGGCCAGGCACAGTGGCTCATGCCTGTAATCCCAGCACTTTGGGAGGTCGAGGTGGACGGATCATCTGAGGTCAGGAGTTCGAGACCAGCCTGACCAATATGGTGAAACCCCATCTCTACTAAAAATACAAAAATTAGCCGGGCATGGTGGCACACACCTGTAGTCCCATCTACTCAGGAGGCTGAAGCAGGAGAATCACTTGAACCTGGGAGGCGAAGGCTGCAGTGAGCCGAGATCATACCACCGTACTCCAGCCTGGGCGACAGAGCGAGACTCTGTCTCAAAAAACAAACAAACAAAAAGTGACATACTTGAAGCTAAAAACACATGCTAACCAAAACGGAATAATTTATCAGAGAAATAATAATTTCAAGATTTTTCTCCACAACCATCAATGAAAACTAAATGGACTAAATATATAAATAATGCATTCAGGACAACTGACTGCATATCAATGGTAAATATAACAAAAAGATTATATCAAAGGTTGTCATTTGTTGCAGTCTACCTATTAGAATAGGTGCCAGGTATTCTGTGCTTTACTTTTTTTTTTTTTTTTAAAGAAGACAATGTCTTGCCATCTTGTCCAGGCAGGGCTTGAACTCCTGGGCTCAAGCAATCCACCCACTTAAGCCTCCCAGGTCGCTGTGACTAAAGACACACACTACCCTGCGTAGTTGTGCTTTAAGCCTTTTTTAAGAAAATATTTGAAAAAAAAATGTTTTTTTTTTTTCAGAGACAAGGTCTCACTATGTTGCCCAGGCTGGTCTCAAACTCTTGGCCTCAAGTGATCCTCCTGTCTTGGCCTCCCAAAGTGCTGGGATTATGGGTGTAAGCTACTGTGCCCAGGCTTTAAACCTTTTTATACTTACTATCATCTTCATCATCAGAATCTGAAACATCTACATCGCCTTCCTTAATGATCACTCGGGCTTTTGAGGGAAAAAGAAAATATGTTATTCTGTCATTGATCTAGACAATGAATGGCTACACAAAAAAAGTTATTGACCTAGACAATGAACAGCTATACAAAAAAGTTATTTTTCCATAATCCAAAGTTAGCCCAATGATTACTTAAACGCACAATCTGAAAAAAAGTAAAGCAACTTTATAGTTTTTAAACAGCTAAAAATTCCTAGATTTCACCAGAAGTTCAATAAAGCAAATTACAACTCATAAAACTCACAGCAACAAATGAATCTAGACACCTCCATAGGGGTCATTACGGGGAACATATATCTACCACACCTGGTGCCAATATGCATCTGGAATCTTCCATCGTAGCAGTCTCTCGTATATAAGGAGAAGGTGGTATTTTAGTAAAGAAGTATTAAAAAGAAAAAAGAAAATTCCAAGCAAGCAAAGACTAATGACTTACGAGGCACAAAATGGGAAGCAATCATGCTGAGACACGGTCTGAGGAAAACAGTCTGTGCTGATACAAGATTAGCAAGAAAAGCCAAATACTCTTCCACTACTGTTTGACTTCTATTCAACCAAGGCAATCTCTAGAGTGGGGGAAGAAAGATAAAAGCAGCATGTTATTAATATAACATATACTATTACCAAAGTTCTGAATTACACACTCGACAGTAAAATAAACGGTGAACTTACCAATATAATACTGATAAGCTGCTCAAAATCTTTTGTCAAGTACATGACAGAAGAACGGAATTCTAGCAGCCAGTTGATGATCTGGTCATCCTTAAGTTAAACAAAGAGTACTTTCAAAATCACAAATCCTCTAAGGTAATAGAAATTTACAGCTAGCTTATATCCATCGTTTATCAAGAATAGGTTGGGGGGAAAAGGTCACAAACTTGGAAGGAAATCAAAACTGTGTATCAAAACAGAAAAATACGTCACAATAAACTTAACTGTTTTAAAAAAGTAATCTAGTAACTCTAATACACAGGAAAAAGACTTAAATGCAATACTTCAGCCTGATCACTTTTGTTTGCCCTGAAAAAGCGAAATCACTTCAAATGTTGACACCTGGGACTTTTAAAAACTGCAGAACTCTAGCAGATTCAAATATTAGAAGATCACAAAGGAACAATAGCTCCCTCTATTTCCTCTATATTCAAGCTGACCAGGAAGCATGCTGATAAAACTCAGTCTAGGCTGATCAATTGGGGTCATGAATAAACATAACTTTTCTAAACCAAACCTGTGGCTGAGTTTAAATATATTATGATGTGTTTGTTCTGTATAAATGAGAGCCCCATTCCTCCATGAAATATTTTTCAGGCAATCAAATTACTGTTCATAATAATTGTTAGTGACATGAGAAGAACTGCTAAATTTGAAACACAATGTATAAAATACAGTGTCAATTATGTAAAATATTACTATATTAATTATATTCATGCATATACACTGCACAGGAAAAAAACCATTAAGAAAAAGCCCCTAATTTGTGGAAGGCTTAGACATATAAATAAAAGCAACACAAGGTCATACCTACAGGGATATTTATATGGAGTTATCATTTAGCGAGAATACACCATATGCCAGGCATGGTGTCTGACACTCTACATATATATCTTCTTCTAATCCTAAAAACTCTGCAAGATGTTTACTTATTCCCATTTTGCTGTTCAGGAAGCTGAGGCTAAGAACGATGAATAAGCAATCTGCCCAACCAAGAGGCCAGTAAAGAAGCAGGTCCAAACCTGTCTATCTCAGTCAAGGCTATCATCCGTTCACCGTCCCACATGCCTCCCTATATGCGGAGAAGAAGCTGTCCCCTTTTCTCCACCTTAATTCAGCTACTGAGTGCTTACTATGCCATATCCATGTGTCAAACTCCCACAGATCAACCATTTTCTGATGAAATCCCGAGTAGCCTGGCAGTAAAATAAAGTAAAACCACAACTCATTTGTACTATGGTAATTTCACATGTCCACAACTGTTAAGGATAACATTAACGGTAGCTCACTAAGGCCAAAGGCATGTAGAAAACAAGCTAAGTTAGTGTGCAAATAAAATAATCTATTCTATCTCTTTTCCACTAAAAAGGCTGCAACAAAACTATAAGGATAACATTTAAACTGTACCATTTTTAAAAGTAAATCAGGCTTGGCGTGGTGGCTCACGCCTGTAATCCCAACACTTTGGGAGGCCGAGGTGGGTGGATCACCTGAGGTTGGGAGTTTGAGACGAGCCTAACTAACATGGAGAAACCCCGTCTCTACTAAAAATACAAAATTAGCCGGGCGTGGTGGTGCATGCCCATAATCCCAGCTACTCGGGAGGCTGAGGCAGGAGAATTGCTTAAACCCCGGAGGCAGAGGTTGCAGTGAGCCAAGATCGTGCCATTGCACTCCAGCCTGGGCAACAAGAGCAAAACTCCGTCTCAAAAAGAAAAAAAAAAGTAAATCAGTTGCAGACTTTGATGCTTTAGTACTGAACTATTATTATTTCTACTAGCAGGCAGGAACAGTAGCTCATGCCTGTAATCCCAGCACTTTTGGGAGGCCAAGGCAGGAAGAGACTGCTTGAGCCCAGGAATTTGAGACCAGCCTGGGCAACAAAGGGAGACCTCGTCTCTAGAAAAATTATTCAGGCATGGTAGCACATGCTTGTGGTCCTATGTACTCGGGATCCTGAGGTGGGAAGATTGCTTGAGCCTGGGAGGTTGAGGCTGCAGTGAGCCATGATCGGGCCCATTTCACTCCAGCCTGGGTGACAGAGCAAGACCCTGTCTCAAGACAAAAAAAGTTCTACTTGCAACACTCCACACAACTAGTGCAATTCGTGGTATGTCAAAATACCAAGAATGAGAACTGCTGATACAAACTACAGTGGAACACAAAGAAAATGTCCCTTTGTATCTGGGAAAGAAGGCAGGAGTCAGGAAAAGCTTTAAAGAGAAAGTGATGCTTCAGCTGTCTTTAAACAGTAACGAGTTGAGTCTTTTCTGGAAGTTCTACTTCTTACAGAAGGAAAAGTATGTTTTCAGAAAACTGAAAGACGTTCAGTATGGCTGGCATGTATAGTGAGCAAGCCAACAGATAATAAATCTGGGGAACAAAGAAGCACCAAATAGACCATGGAAGGCCTTGTAAACCAGATCTGTAACTAGAGAGATCTGGAAGTGCGGGAAACGGACTCAATGAAGGAACAACTATGTGCTTAGAGAGAACCAGGGAAAGCTCCATTAAAGATGGAGCCCAGCCAAGGGTAGACATGCCAAGTTTGGAGCACCTATGATGATTCTGGGTAAATGCATCTAACAGACAGTTAAGAAACAAGTCTAGGCCGGGTGCAGTGGCTCACTTTGGGAGGCTGAGGCGCTTTGGGAGGCTGAGGCGGGTGGATCACTTGAGGTCAGGAGTTCGAGACCAGCCTGGCCAGCATGGTGAAACCCCAAATCTACTGAAAATACAAAAAAATTAGCTGGGCATGGTGGCATGGCTACTCGGGAAGCTGAGGTGGGAGGATGGCTTGAACCCAGGAGGCAGAGATTGCAGTGAGCCAAGATCATCCCACTACACTATGGCCTAGGTGACAGAGCAAGACTCTGTTCTGCCCCGGTCCCCAAAAACAAAAATGAAACAAGTCTGGAGGCCACAAGAGCAATCCTGGCTACAGACACAAATATATTAGGACACAGGCAGACTTCAAAGCCATGAAGGGAAATGAGGATATCACACAGAAGGTTCTACAGAGTGAGAAAAGAGTCAAGTTTTGAAGCCCAATCAACACCGAATTTAAGATCAAGAACCTATCGAGAGATACTAGAGATTAAAGGATCACTGGCCGGGCGTGGGAGCTCACGCCTGTAATCCCAGCATGTTGGGAGGCCGAGGCGGGCAGATCACGAGGTCAGAAGATCCAGACCATCCTGGCTAACATGGTGAAACCCCCTCTCTACTAAAAATACAAAAAATTAGCCGGGGGTGGTGGCGGGCGCGTGTAGTCCCAGCTACTCGGGAGGCTGAGGCAGGAGAATCGCTTGAACCCGGGGAGCGGAGCTTGCAGTGAGCCAAGATCACGCCATTGCACTCCAGCCTGGGCGACAGAGCGAGACTCCATCTCAAAAAAAAAAAGAGATTAAAGGATCAGAAGACAGGAGGATCAGAAACACTGAAGTTTTAACAAGTGGGTGGCCAACAGTGTCGGCTGATACAAGGAACACAAGGCTTAAAAAAATAAGTCCACTGAGGCTGGGCTCAGTGGCTCACACTTGTAATGCCAGCACTTTGGGAGGCCGAGGCAGGCAGGTCACCTGAGGTCAGGAGTTCGAGACCAGCCTGGCCAACATGGTGAAACCCCGTCTCTACTAAAAATAAAAAAATTAACCAGGCATGGTGGCGGGTGACTGTAATCCCAGCTATTTGGGAGGCTGAGGCAGGAGAACTGCTTGAACCCAGGAGGCAAAGGTTGCAGTGAGCCCAGATCACACCACTGCACTCCAGCCTGGGTGACAAGAATGAGACTTTGTCTCAAAAAAAAAGTCTACTGAAATCAGCATGTAAAAAAAAACATGGGTAACCTGTCAGGGTAATTACTACAGTGATAAGAACAGCGTACTTAGATGTGAGTGA
Source organism: Pongo pygmaeus (assembly GCF_028885625.2). Taxonomy (NCBI): domain Eukaryota; kingdom Metazoa; phylum Chordata; class Mammalia; order Primates; family Hominidae; genus Pongo; species Pongo pygmaeus. Next base: position 17,576,618 of record NC_072391.2, read on the forward strand.
GAAATGATACAGCACAGTCAGCTGGAACAAAAACAACAGATGACAATTACTGCCCTTACTTTGAGTCAGAGACTGTTCTAAGTGCTTCTTGCATATTAGCTCATTGAATCCTTGTTAAATATTTCCATGTTTAAAGCCAGGCACAGTGGCATGCACCTATAGTCCCAGCTTTTTAGAAGGCTGAAGAGAAAGGATCATTTGAGGCCAGGAGTTCAAGGCTGTAGTGCACTGTGATCACACCTGTGAATAGCCAGAGCAACACAGCAAGACCACATCTCTTAAAAAGCAAAACAGAACACCCCATGTTTTTTTAAATCTCTATTGTTTTCTTGGTTTTACACAGTGAAAAATAGAGGCAGAGAGGTTAAAACAATTTGCTCAAGATCACACACTGGATAAGAAAATTGGAATTTTATTCCAGGCAATCTAACTACCGCTGCCATGGTAATCAACTATTCTCTTCAAAACTGGGCAGGAAAGGAAGAATGGCGAAACAAAATGTACTAAGGGTTTACTACACGATGGTAATCAACTATTCTCTTCAAAACTGGGCAGGAAAGGAAGAATGGTGAAACAAAATGTACTAAGGGTTTACTACACGATGGTAATCAACTATTCTCTTCAAAACTGGGCAGGAAAGGAAGAATGGCGAAACAAAATGTACTAAGGTTTACTACACAATGGTAATCAACTATTCTCTTCAAAACTGGGCAGGAAAGGAAGAATGGCGAAACAAAATGTACTAAGGTTTTACTACACGACGGTAATCAACTATTCTCTTCAAAACTGGGCAGGAAAGGAAGAATGGTGAAACAAAATGTACTAAGGTTTACTACACGATGGTAATCAACTATTCTCTTCAAAACTGGGCAGGAAAGGAAGAATGGCGAGACAAAATGTACTAAGGTTTACTACACGATGGTAATCAACTATTCTCTTCAAAACTGGGCAGGAAAGGAAGAATGGCGAAACAAAATGTACTAAGGGTTTACTACACGATGGTAATCAACTATTCTCTTCAAAACTGGGCAGGAAAGGAAGAATGGCGAAACAAAATGTACTAAGGGTTTACTACACGATGGTAATCAACTATTCTCTTCAAAACTGGGCAGGAAAGGAAGAATGGTGAAACAAAATGTACTAAGGTTTTACTACACGATGGTAATCAACTATTCTCTTCAAAACTGGGCAGGAAAGGAAGAATGGTGAAACAAAATGTACTAAGGTTTTACTACACGATAGGTGGATCTTGAACCTGGAAATGCTCAATCAGTGGTTTTTCTTTGGTTTGTTTTAGCTTTAAAGAGACAGGAGAGTTGCATGCAGCATGGAGGAAAGAGGTAGTAATCTAATAGAAAGGAAGCATTAGAGCAGGGTTTCCCAGCCTCAACACTGTTGTCATTTGGGGCTGGATCACTCTTGGTTATGGGAGGCTGCCCTGTGCACTGTGAGATGTTTAGCAGCATCTCTGTCATTCACCCACTAGATGCCAGTAGCACCCTTTCCTCCCAATTGTGACAAACAAAAATATCTGCAGCCATCACCAAATGTCTTCTAGGGGGTAAAACTGTCCCTGGTTGAGAACCACCAGATTAAAGTAAGGGAGGACCATGGAGAGAGCAAGTTCTGGAGGACAGAATGGGACCCAAAGAGCAAACTATGTCTGTATAAAGTGGCAATAATTTTGCTAATGATCAAACACAAAATTAATTACCTTTATGTCTGGATCTAACAGCTGGTTCTTCAACAACTCAAAGTCATTTGTTTCACCCTTAATAAGAAGGGGAAAGAATTAAGTTATGCTTTTCCTGTTTAGTTTCCTGTTTAGTATCAACAGCAAGACTTTTAACCGTACCTTAACATCAGATGAAATTATAAAAGGAACACTAACTTTCACATGTCAATTGAGGATTAAAAAATAATGACTACAAAAATTTAAACACTCATGTTAGTGCAGCCAGAGGGCTTGTAAAAAGGAAAATGATAAGCTACATTTAGCTGTATTTCTGTATTGACATTTGAATATAATAGTTGATACTCCTGCGAATTCTCAAAAAGCATGAGGGAAAAAAACAGCCAGCTATAATGATCTAATTCAGGAGGATCTAAAAAAGTATTCACTCAAATATGGATACAAATGGATATGACATATAAACATACAGTTACTTAACATTTTCCCTCTATTGCTGAGATATAGTAGAAATGCTTCTAAACTACCACAAAAACAAAAATCTCTATTCAGAGAACTGGTTTACTGTCCCAAAGTAATGCTTAGGTAAGTTCCTCCTCAAAAAATAAAATGCTGTAGGCCAGGCATGGTGGCTCACGTCTGTAATCCCAGCACTTTGGGAGGCCGAGGCGGGTAGATCACAAGGTCAGGAGTTCGAGACCAGCCTGGCCAACATGGTGAAACCCCATCTCTACTAAAAAAATTAAAAAATTAGTCAGGTGTAATGGTGCGTGCCTGTAACCCCAGCTATTCAGAAGACCGAGGCAGGAGAACTGCTTGAACCTGGGAGGTGGAGGATGCAGTGAGCCAAGATCACGCCACTGCACTCCAGCCTGGGCGACAGAGTGAAACTCCGGCACAAATAAATAAATAAATAAAATAAACAAATAAAATGCTGTAATTGTTTTTAATTCTAGCACTTGCTAAAGTTAAAAGATGCTTTGTAAATAAAGCATTTGAAGAGGTGAAACCTCAGCAAAGACCAGAGATTTTTTTTTTTTGAGACGGTGGGGGAAAAAACGACTCTACTACTCTAATTTTGCACTGACGGCATCATGCTATTATTAAATATTTGATTTCAATTGGTATCTTAATTAATCTTGCTATTTCTATTGGTCTTTAGTATAACAGCAATAGTTGTATTCTGACCTGACCAAAAGCAAACCTCACACATTATCTTCTCTTACCTTTTTGTACTTCAGCAAGACTTCTGTCACAGTTCCACCAAACCGAACAGTTTTTCTTGGGGGAGAACTGAAAAAATCATTCTCTAATGCACGCATATTTGAAATCCTGTGGAACCAAGATTAACAAGCTATTAAGTTCATGAAAATAATAAAAATTATAATAGCCAACATTTATTGAACCAACATAATTCAGTGGGACTATTCTTAAGGCCTCTTTACTGGTCTCCCTGCTTCCACTCTTAACCAACAATCCCTCCTTTGCTCAGCAACCAATAACTGTCTTCCCACTGCACTTACAGTAAAAATCCAAATCTCTCAGTGTGGTCTTTAAGATCCTACATTAATCTGGCCCCTGCCTACCTCTCTCACCTCATCTCCAACAACTTGTTTTACTACAGCCATAATGTCTTTTCTGCTCTTCAAACAAGCCAAGCTGTTTCTCATTTCACTTACTGTTCACTCTCTTGGAAATACTCTTTTCCCAAATCTCTACGTGGCTGGATTTTTTTTTTGAGACAGAGTCTTGCTCTGCTGCCCAGGCTAGAATGCAGTGGTGTGATCTGCAACCTCCATCTCCCGGGTTCAAGCAATTCTCCTGCCTCAGCCTCCTGAGTAGCTGGGATTACAGGCACCTGCCACCATGCCCAGCTAATTTTTGTATTTTCAGTAGAGACGAGGTTTCGCATGTTGGCCAGGCTGGTCTCGAACTCCTGACTTCAGGTGATCCGCCCGCCTCGGCCTCCCAAAGTGCTGGGATTACAGGCGTGAGCAACCGCACCCGGCCTAGATTTCTGTATTCATTCAAGTGGAAGCTCAAATGTCAGATGTCCTCCCCATGATAAATCTCAAATACTCCTTCTCTCCCTTCTCCCCGCCCCCATTACCTTGTTGTATAACTGAAATCATCGTGTTCGTTTATTTATTGGCCTATGTACTGCCTTCCGCCCTATGCTGTAAGCTCTGTAGAAAGCAGGGACATTAGTGTCTTTGGATAAACCACTGTCCCCAGTGTTTAACACAGTAAGCAGGAGCTCGATAAATATTATGAATCATATTACGCTAATTGTTTTACAAGGTTTGCTTCACTTACACAGAGTAAATTAATGAAAAACATAGCATCGTAATGACTCTGAAAGTTAAACGCCAAGAGTGCTATGGGGGTTAGGGATTTTAAAAGTGGAGCAAAATAAAGACTGCTAAACAAATACGTGTGTCAAAACAAATTTCAAACAAAAAACATGTAATATTCAATTTGCCATGAGTGACAACGTTCGGCTGATAAACCAAATAGCCCAGGGAAATCCCTTCCAAATTTGGACGAAGAAGCGGGAAGGAAGAGGGGTCAAGGCGCAGAAGGCAGTACCCAGGCCTGGGAAATCACGAGGAAACACAGTCGGGAAAGGGGGCCTCCAGAACAGAGAACATACTCATTTTTCCAGGCCCCATCCATGTCTATTACCCAGTTAGGAGGAATGAACTCATTTCTGCGAACGTGAGATGACCCTCGACCCCGTGCTCCTACTACACGCCATTAGCTTTGTCCCACATCCTTTCAACCCACTCCTCTAAGCGCGGTCCTGAGCTCTGGTCCCAGACGCGCAGAAGGAAGCAGCCTGAATCTTACCCAGTCCTCGACGCGCCCAGCGTCTTGACTGCAGAGGACGAAGCGGCCGCATCTCCCGGCAAACGCGTGTGAAGCAACGGTGCCGCCATTGGGCCGAACTAACGCGACCGCTGCGCCTCACGCCGGATGCCCAGCCCCTTCCAGCCACAGCCTCTGTCCCGGAAGTTGCGCGTGCCAGCACAACCTTCAGCCAATCAGGAGCCCCGCGTGGGGAGGGCGTATGCTCTTGGCGGGCTAGAGCGCCGCCAAAACCCGCTCCTCATTCTACTTGGACGACTTGTTCCACCCAGCGCCAGTGCGGGAGTATAAGGAGAGACGGGAAGGACCGGCTCCATCCAGCCCTGAGGATCCCAAAGAAAGGGTGGAAACACCCTGGATGTGCTAAGCTGTGGCCGGGTACACTCAGTGTTAATTTTTTGGAGTCAAAGCCTCCCTCAGTCAAATCGAAGAAACTGAAGCACTTGTGACTGACCCAGATCTTCACGGAGGAAAGGGAATTGGAACCCGGCTGACCCAGAAGCCTGGGCTCTATACTCAATGTAGCATTCTCACAGACACCCAAGATAACGTTATCCTCACGGAAACGAGCTCCATGAAGTGACCTACCCCGGAGCCTCAAGGCTGTGATGATGCTGGAATGAGAAACAACAGGAGAGTTACCAAGAGGTGTTACCCCCTTGACTTTATTTATTTATTTATTTATTTTTTCTTTTGAGACCGAGTCTTGCCCTGTTGCCCAGGTGGAGTGCAGTGGTGTGATCTCAGCTCACTGCAACCTCCGCCTCCCCGGTTTAAGCAATTCTCGTGCCTCAGCCTCCCGAGTAGCTGGGATTACAGGCGCATGCCACCACACCCGGCTAATTTTTTTATTTTTAGTGGAGACGGGGTTGCACTGTGTTGGCCAGGCCGGTCTCGAACTCATGACCTCAGGTCATCCACCCACCTCGGCCTCCCAAAGTGCTGGGATTACAAGCGTGAGCCACCGTGCCCGGCCAAACTTAAATTTTTAAAAGAGGAACAGGAGTCAGCCAGACCAACAAAAGAGCAACTGGTGTTCCAAGCATAGGAAACAGAGGCCAAAACCTCGGGACTGTGGAGGATGTAGAGGGAGAGCAGGGGCTGCCCCTACTCTCAGGGAGGGGAAAAGGTTGCAACTTTGGAAACTGTACAGGCCTATCAAAAATACAAAAATATCCAGCCTGGGTGACACGGTGAAACTCCCATCTCTACAAAAAATTTAAAAAATAAAAGTAATACAAATTATCTGGGTGTGGTGGCACACACCTGTAGTCCCAGCTACACGGGAGGCTGAGGATTGCTTGAGCCTGGGAGATAGCACCACTGCACTCCTGCTTGGGCAACAGAGTGAGACCCTGTCTCAAAATAAATAAATAAATTTTTAAAAATGCATATGTATGGGCCCGGCAGAGTGGCTCATGCCTGTTATCCCAACACTTTGGGAGGCCGAGGCAGGTGGATCACCTGAGGCCAGAAGTTTGAGACCAGCCTGGCCAACATGACAAAACCCTGTCTCTACTAAAAATACAAAATTAGCCAGGCATGGTGGCAGTGCCTGTAATCCCAGCTACTTGGGAGGCTGAGGCAGAATAGCTTGAACCCAGGAGGCAGAGGTTGCAGTGAGCCAAGATCGTGCCATTGCACTCCAGCCTGGGTGATGAGCGAAACTGTGTCTCAAAAAAAAAAAAAAAAAAGGGTGTGTGTGTATGTGTGTGTGTTTATATGTATCTCTCTCCAGGAGTTCAAGACCAGCTTGGGCAACATATGGTGGTGCATACCTGTAGTCCCAGCTACTTGAAAACTGAGGAGGGAGGATCGCTTGAGCCCTGGAGGTCAAGGCTGCAGTGAGCTGTGATTGCACCCCTGCACTCCAGCCTGGGCAAAAGAGCTAGACCCTATTTCACAAAATAAAATACAGCAATTTTTTTTTTTTTTTTTTTTTTTTTTTTTTTTTTTTTTTTTTTTGAGACAGAGTCTCGCTCTGTCACCCAGGCTGGAGTACAGTGTCGTGATCTCGGCTCACTGCAACCTCAGCTTCTCAGGTTCAAGCGATACTTGTGCCTCAGCCTCCCCAGTAGCTAGGATTACAGGCATGCACCACCATGCCCAGCTAATGTTTGTATTTTTAGTATGTATTTTCACCATGTTGGCCAGGCTGGTCTCGAACTCTTGACCTCAAGTGATCCGCCCGACTTGGCATCCCAAAGTGCTGGGATTACAGGCATGAGCCACCACTCCCCGCCAGCAGTTTGTTAAATATAAACCATAGCTCTGTTTTGCAACAGTGTAAAATCAGTAACTGTCTTTCCTGAGTCTCTATTTGGTCCTTACTGAGTTCCTTGGGAATGTTGGACAGGAATCATCTGTGTCTCAAGGACAGAGGAAATAATTGCACCCTAGCTCACAAAGATACTTCAAGATAACTGTTTAAATGAGAATCTCTTCTTCACTTCCAAGGCAAAGCAAAGCAAAAACAAAAAGCAACAATAGCAAAACAGCAATTTGACAATTATCTATTTTGTTTTGTTTTGGTTTGAGACAGGATCTCATTGTCTAGCCCAAGTTAGAGCGCAATGGCGCGATCACGGCTCGCTGCAGCCTCGGGCTCCTACAGCTTAAGCAATCCTCTCACCTCAGCCTCCCAAACCCACACCACCAAGCCCAGCTAATTTTTTGTATTTTTGGTAAATACGAGGTCTCACTTTGTTGCCTAGGCTGGTCTTGAACCCCTGGCCCAAGTGATCCTCCCCAAAGTGTGTCTCCCCACCTACACCCCCATCCTTTCACTTAAAAAAAATCTGAGTCTGGGTGCAGTGGCTCACACCTGTAATGCCAGAGCTTTGGGAGGCTGAGGCAGAAGGATAACTTGAAGCCAGGAGTTTGAGACCAGCCCAGGCAACACAGCCAGACTCCGTCTCTACAAATAACACTTTTAAAAAACTTACCCAGGCATGGTGGCACGTGCCTGTAGTTCCAATTATTTGGGAGACAGAGGTGGGAGAATCACTTGAACCCAGGAGTTGGAGGCTGCAGTGAGCTATGACTGCACCACGACACTCTCTGGCCTGGGTGACAAAGCAAAATCTCATCTCTTAAAAAACAAAAAAGGGAAAAAAAGCTTGACATGTACAAAATAATATGTTAATGTAAGTTATAAGAACATAATGGGCTGGGCGCAGCGGCTCACGCCTGTAATCCCAGCACTTTGGGAGGCCGAGGCGGGAGGATCACGAGGTCAGGAGATCGAGACCATCCTGGCTAACACGGTGAAACCCCGTCTCTACTAAAAATACAAAAAAAAAAAAAAAAAAAAAAATTAGCTGGGCGTGGTGGCAGGCACCTGTAGTCCCAGCTACTTGGGAAGCTGAGGCAGGAGAATGGCATGAACCCGAGAGGTGGAGCTTGCAGTGAGCCGAGATCGTGCCACTGCACCCTAGCCTGGGCGACAGAGTGAGACTCCGTCTCAAAAAAAAAAAAAACAAAACATAATGAACACCTGTGAACATATCACCCAATTTAAGAAGCCGAACATTAACTAGGACGATTGACACTTACTGTGTGCTGCTCTCGGATCCCACCTTCTACCTGCTTTCCTCCCAAAAATAGTCACCATCATGATTTTTAAAAGTCATTTTAGTTTTCTTTGCATAATTACCATATTTATACTCCTAAACAATGCACTATATTTACTTTTGTCTTTGCATTTTATAAAGTTATCTCCATGCTATATTATACTGCTGTTTGTTTTCAGCATTATGCTTTTTTTTTTTTTTTGAGACGGAGTCTCCCTCTGTTGCCCAGACTGGAGCGCAGTGGCACGATCTCCCGCCATCCTCCTTGGCCTCCCAAAATGCTGAGATTATAGGCGTGAGCCACCATGACCAGCCTGAAGATTCTTCTATCGCGTCCTGATGTATGTGTACAAGTATTTTTCTAGGGTGGAACTGTTGGGTTGGAGGGGGCACAAAAAGCTTTTAGGAAAGGAGAAAGGAACAAATTGGATATCTACGATTTTTTTTTTTTTTTTTTTTTTTTTTGAGACAGAGTCTCGCTCTGTTGCCCAGGCTGGAGTACAGTGGCACAAGCTCAGCTCACTGCAACCTCTGCCTCCCGGGTTCAAACGGTTCTCCTGCCTCAGCCTCCTGAGTAGCTGGGACTACATGTGCCCGCTACCACACCTGGCTAATTTTTGTATTTTTAGTAGAGACGGGGTTTCTCCATCTTGCCCAGGCTGGTCTCAAATGCCTGACCTCAGGTGATCTGCCTGCCTCGACCTCCTAAAATGCTGGAATTACAGGTGTGAGCCATCGTGTCTGGCTACTATTAGTTTTTCTATTTAGAAATTGTTCATCTGGATCCTCCCTACCTTTCAGCCATTTGCAATACATTTGTTGAGCATAAAGAGTGACCTTCTTGGCCGGGCGTGGTGGCTCACGCCTGTAATCCCAGGACTTTTGGAGGCCAAGGTGGGTGGATCACCTGAGGTCGGGAGTTCGAGACCAGCCTGACCAACATGGAAAAACCCTGTCTCTACTAAAAATACAAAATTAGTCTGGCATGGTGGCGCATGCCTGTATTCCCAGCTACTCAGGAGGCTGAGGCAGGAGAATCACTTGAACCTGGGAGGCAGAGGTTGCAGTGAGCCGAGATCACCGCATTGCACTCCAGCCTAGGCATCAAAACTCCCTCTCAAAAAAAAAAAAAAAAAAAAAAAAAAGAGTGACTTTCTTATCCACAGCAAAGAGTCACTGGAAGCCATTTGATGCACTATGACCTCATCTCTCTAGCCAGTGCCGATTGGGTTACAGGAGGGCACCAAGAAGCTTTTCGAAGGCTGTGCCAATGTACACTTCCAGCAATATCTTCTTAAGCTTGAGTGCAGCTCCTTATTTTCCCAAAGCACAGCTAAGACTAAGGCTGCCAAGTTTTTAAAAAGATTTAAAGGAAACTCTGAGCATTATACAAGAAAAATACTGGCCAGGCCCTGTGGCTCATGCCTGTAATCCCTGTACTTTGGGAGGCTGAGGCAGGTGGATCACTTGAGATCAGGAGTTCAAGACCAGCCGGGCCAACATGGTGAAACCCCATCTCTACTAAAAATACGAATTAGCCAGGTGTGGTGGCAGCTGCCTATAATCCCAGCTACTCGGGAGGCTGAGGCTGGAGAATCGCTTGAACCCAGGAGGCAGAGTTTGCAGTGAGCCGAGATCGCAACACTGCACTCCAGCCTGGGCAACAGAGCAAGACTCGGTCTCAAACAAAAAAAAAAAAAAAGGAGAAAAAGAAAACCTTGAAACTAAATAGCATAATTTCCTGTTGTAATTCTTTGGCCATGTCCGTTCTTTGTGGAGCCTCTATTCAGTCAAATTGTCCTGTGGGCCAACTCATCTTGCCAGGATAAAAGCCTCCTTATCCAGTCTTGCCTTCCCCAGAGAAAATAAAGGGGGTGGGGGAGGGACAAAGAAAATTAAGACCCTCCCCCTCCAAAAAGAGAAACAACAAAAAGCACACAAGGATTAACATGCTATCTGCAAAGTCACCACTCTGCCCACAGTGTGGTCTTTCACTTCACTGAGTAATATATTGTTTGTAATATAACAATGTAAACAGCTTCTTCATTCCAGAACAGAATTTTGCTTTCCTATCATCATATACCCAGAAGACCCATTCAACTGTGTTTTCAAAACAGCAGCCTTTCCTTAGAGAGAAATTTTACAACTACCCCTAGAGTAGTTCTGTTGGCCAAAGCCTCTTAGCTTGCTAGTGAAAGAAACGAAGTCAAGCCAGCTTAAGCAGAAAAGGAGAATTTGTTCTGAGGATACAAATATATAGTAAGGTACCAAAAAAGAATTTATCATTGGCCAATTTGGATAAGGTGCCCTCCTGTAACCCTCCTGTAATCTAATCAACACTGGTAGAGAGATGAGGTGACAGTATACCAAATGGCTTTTGATGAATCTTTGCTGTGAACTAGAAGGGATTAAGTTATGCTCAACTAATGGTTTGCAAATGGCTGAATGGTAGGGAGGATCCACACGAACAATTTCTAAATAACAAAACCAATAGCATGTATCTCATTTGTCCTTTTTCCTTTCCAAAGAGTCAACAATTATTGTATGAGTCAATTATCTTTATAAAAACTACATTCATTAACAAAAATGCAAGATCTCAACTATATATCTTTAGTTATATACATGTATACACATATATGTGTATGTATACATACGTTATCCTCAAAGATAACTAATTTAGAGCTTTCCTCATCCCAGTATCTCAGAGAAATACAAAGCAGTTTCTTAGACTTGGCATCATTGAGATTTTGGGCCAACAAGATACTTCTCTGTTGGGTGGGGAGGAGGCTGTTCTGTGCACTGTGGGGTGTTCAGCAGCATCCCTGGCCTGTACCCAGCAGATGACAGTAGCACTCCCCTCCTCCCCACAGTAACATTCAAAAATATCTCCAGATGTTGCCAAATGTCCCTGGGGGACAAAACTCTTCCAATTAAGAACCACTGGTATAAACAAGTCAGCTGGGAGTGGTGGCACACACCTGCGGTCCCAGCTATATGGGAGGGTGAGGCAGGAGAATTGCTTGAGCCCAGGAGTTTGAGACCAGCCTAGCCAGAATCTCTGCCTAGCCTAGGCAGATCTCTACAGAAAAATACAAAAATTAGCCATAGTGTTGGTGTGTACCTGTAGTCCCGGTTACTCAGGAGGCTGAGACATAAGGATCAATTGAGCCCAGGAGGTCGAGACTGCAGTGAGCTATGATCTCCCCACTGCATCCCGCAACAGGGACCCTATCTCAAATAATTAATTAATTAATGGAAGAAAAGAAAGAAATCCTAGCTTTGTCATTTACTCTATTACTTTGGGCAATTGCCTTATGTTTCCAGAACTTCAATTTCCTTATGTACAAAATGGGAATAACTTTTTGAGCTATTTTAGAGCTATCGTAAGGATCACAGCACATAATCACAAACCACAAAATATGTCACAGTGTACAGGACAGAGCAGGTTCTCTGTAAATGACAGTATTTGCCCATTTACTTTTCTGTAAATAGGAAATATACTAGGATACTTGATGTGGTTACAATCAGGTGGAAACTGACCTATGAGGGAGATAGACAGATAGGCACAGTCTTCTTTTTTTTTTTTTTTTTTTTGAAACGGAGTCTCGCTCTTTCGCCCAGGCCAGACTGCAGTGGCGCGATCTCGGCTCACTGCAAGCTCTGCCTCCCGGGTTCATGCCATTCTCGTGCCTCAGCCTCCCAAGTAGGTGGGACTACAGGCGCCCGCCACCGCGCCCAGCTAAATTTTTTGTATTTTTAGTAGAGACGGGGTTTCACCATGTTAGCCAGGATTGTCTCGATCTCCTGACCTCGTGATCCGCCTGTCTCCGCCTCCCAAAGTGCTGGGATTACAGGCGTGAGCTACTGCGCCCAGCCAACAGATAGGTACAGTCTTTATCTGTTTGTGCGGCTATAAGAAAGTACCAGAGACTGGGTTATTTATAAAAAACGGAAATTTTGGCCAGGCGCAGTGGCTCACGCCTTTAATCCCAGCATGCTGGGAGGCCAGGGCAGGTGGATCGTATGACCTTAGGAGTTCGAGATCAGCCTGGGCAACATGACGAAACCCTGTCTGTACAACGCTACAAAAAAAAAAAAAAAAAGCTGGGTGTGGTGGTGCACACCTGTAATCCCAGCTACTCGGGAGGCTGAGGTGGGAGAATCACTTGAACCCAGGAGGCAGAGGTTGCAGTGAGCCGAGGTCGTGCCACTGCACTCCAGCTTAGGTGACAGAGACCCTGTCTCAAACAAACAAACAAAAAACCCCAGAAATTTCTTTCTCACAGTTCTGGAGGCTAGGAAGGCCAAGATTAAGTTACCAGCAGGTTGGTATCTGGTGAGGGCATGGTGGCCATTTCCAATACGGCACCTTGCTGCTATGTCCTCCTGGGGGGACCAGTGCTGCGTCTTCACGTGACAGAGGGATGTAAGGGCAATGAAAGGGCCCAGCTCATTCCCGCCAACCTTTTTATGAGGTTACTAATCCCATGCCGTCATGACTTAATGATGCCCCACCTCTTAATGCTACCAGACTGGCGGTTCAGTTTTCACTTATGAATCTTGGGGAACACATTCAGACCACAGCAGATACATTATAGAAGAGAATAGTCCATAAATTCCCCAGCAGTAACACTTCGCATATTTGCCTCTTATTACTTGGAGTATACTGTGTTTCATATGGCTTTTTAAACTTTGTAAAAACTGCAGCAAGTGCCTGATTACTTAGGGCTTGTTTATCTAGTGACGGACTATTTAGTCCATTAATTTTGTGCTGTATAACAGGAAAGAGAGAGAAAGAAAATGACTTCTGCAAAGATTGAATCATCTTTATGTCCTCTATGGTAGTTGGCACTTAGTAGGTATTAAATAAACAACAGGCTGGGCAAGATGGCTCATGCCTGTAATCCCAGTACTTTGGGAGGCTGAAGCAGGTGGATCACTTGAGCTCAGGAGTTCAAGACCAGCCTTGGCCACATGGTAAAATCCTGTCTCTACAAAACTACAAAAACTAGATGTGGTGGATGTGGCGGCATGTGCCTGTAGACCCAGCTACTTGGAAGGCTGAAGTGGGAGGATTGCTTGAGCCCGGGAGTTGGAAGTTAGACTGAGTGGGTCTTTTGAGCCCAGTAGTTGCAGATCAGCCTGGGCAACATGGCAAAACTCCCCATCTACCAAAAAAAAAAAAAAAAAAAAATCAGAAAATTAAAGCAGTTTGTATTTCTCTCTCACGGTAAGCATTTTCTGCTTCTAGGCACACCATAGGAAGCACCTGAAACTCACTAATCACAGTTCTTAAAAATGACCTCTATTCACCCAAAATAAGATCCAGTCACATGGCCAAGCATGGTGGCTCACGTAATCCCAGAACTTTGATAGGCCAAGACAGGCGGATCATGAGGTCAAGAGATGGAGACCATCCTGGCTGACATGGTAAAACCCTGTCTCTACTAAAAATACAAAAATTAGCTGGGCGTGGTGGCGTGCGCCTGTAGTCCCAGCTATACAGGCTGAGGCAGGAGAATCCTTTGAACCCAGGAGGCGGAGGCTGCAGTGAGCCGAGACCGTGCCACTGCACTCCAGCCTGGCAACAGAGTGAGACTCTGTCTCAAAATAATAATAATAAAAAAATCCAGTCATACTAGTATTGATGAGTCATTGCATGAGAAAAGGCTTTTCTGTAGGCTGTGTCTGCAAATACAAACACACTATCCTCTACAATGTCTTTGTTCTGTTGTGCATTAAAACTGATTTTTCTCTAAGTTCGTAACTGTAGTCCTAGAGTTAAAACAACTGTGCTCACCTGGTACACTTTGAATGTACTCAACTGTTGCATGGAATTATTACTTAGAAAGAAATTTACAAGACTGGGCATGGTGGCTCATGCCTGTAATCCCAGTACTTTGGGAGGCCAAGGCGGGCAGATGGTTTGAGGTCAGGAGATCGAGACCAACCTGACCAACATGGTGAAACCCTGTCTCTACTAAAATACAAAAATTAGCCAGGCCTGGTGGTGGGTGCCTGTAATCCCAGCTACTCTGGAGGCTGAAGCAGGAGAATCGCTTGAACCCAGGAGGCAGAGGTTGCAGTGAGCCGAGATCGAGCCACTGCACTCCAGCCTGGGTGACAGAGTGAGAATCCATCTCAAAACAACAACAACAACAACAAAACAGAAATAAATTTTTAAATGTTACATGGCTTATAAATTGCCAGTTTAACCCAATTTTTTTTGGCAGTAAGATACAAATAACATAATATATACTTAACCATTTTTTTTTTTCTGAGACAGAGTCTTGCCCTGTCACCCAGGCTGTATTTTCAGTGGAAACAGGGTTTCACCATGTTGGCCAGGCTGGTCTTGAACTCCTGACCTCAAGTGATCCGCCCACCTTGGTCTCCCAAAGTGCTGTGATTACAGGTGTGAGCCACCACTCCCGGCCCTCTTCTTAACCATTTGTAAGTGTACAGTTCAGTGGTGTTAAGTAAATTCACACTGTTGTGCGACCATCACCACCATCTACCTCTGGAACTTTCTTATCTTGCGAAACTGAAATATACAGGCACTAAACAACAATTTCCCATTTCCCCCTCCCCGCAGCCCCTGGCAACCCCCATCCTACTTTTTCCCTCTGAATTTGATTATTCTAGGTATCTCACACAAGTGGACTCGTCCTGCATGTGTCTTTTTGTGACTGGCTTGTTTCTCCTAGAATGTCCTTCCAGTTATTTATTCCAAGCATCTGCAATGCATAAATTCTTCCAGTGTGAGTTATTAAAATTATAAATACAGAAATACTGAAGTAAAAGACAGAGAAAGGGGAAGAAATATTTAAAAAACTAAAAATTTTGGAAGTTTCCACTCAAAGTATTATACCATTTAAAAACCCACTTTTGCCTATAATCGGACATTTCAAAAGGAAACTAAAACTATTTTAGAGTAATTTTTTTTGTTTATTTATTTATTTTTGAGACATGGTCTCATTCTGTCCTCAGGCTAGAGTGCAGTAGTGGTGCAATCACTGTTCACTGCAGCTTCGAACTCCCAGGTTCAAGTGATCTTCTCACCTCAGCCTTCTAAGTAGCTGGGACTACAGGTGCACACCACCACTCCCAGCTACTTTTTTAAGAGCAATCTTACACAAACAATCCACATATAAAAAGAAAGATCATAAGTGGAGGGCAGTCCCAAATGAAGTTTATTAGATTATCATGAAAATATGCAACGAAATCAGATTTTAAATCTTTGGGAAAATAGAAAACTCAGAAGTTGTGAGCATATACATATAAACTGTAGCATATTAGAATGCACTGATTGTGTTAACTGTCCAATAGCTATTTCATAATGAGTTCAGAAAATATCCTTAAGGCTGGCCACAGTGGCTCACGCCTGTAATCCCAGCACTTTGGGAGGCCGAGGCGAGTGGATCACGAGGTCAGGAATTCGAGAGCAGTCTGGCCAACATAATGAAACTCCATCTCTATTAAAAATACAAAAAATTAGCCGGGTGTGGTGGTGTGTCCCTGTAATCCCAGCTACTCGGGAGGCTGAGGCAGGAGAATCGCGTGAACCCGGAAGGTGGAGGTTGCAGTAAGCCAAGATTACGCCATTGTACTCCAGACCGGGCAACAGTGTGAGACTCCATCTCAAAAAAAAAAAAAAAGAAAGAAAAGAAAAAAAAGAAAGTATCCTTAATTACAAGGAGCTGCATTTTTCAGTGTCCATTTTTATGAGAATATTACTTATAGTACATTCCACCCAGAGTCTGTGAGACATTATTTTCCATCGGAATGCTAGAATGCTTTCACAAAAGAACTCTATTTTAAAAACCGACTTATTTTAAAACAAGATTCATTTGGAATAGCACAGTTTATTACAGCTTAAAATTCTGGCAGTGAATAATGTATCATTCGAAACTGGAAAATAGTCCCAACACTGAAACAGATACACTTGGCAGAAGCAGTCTAGTAAGTCCACTGATCTGAGAGAGGTCAGGACTCCACATGGAGGATCCCAAAACAAGATGAAGATAAGGATTTGAGCTTTTTTTTTTTTTTGAGACGGAGTCTGGCTCTGTCACCCAGGCTGGAGTGCCGTGGCGCGATCTCGACTCACTGCAAGCTCCGCCTCCCGGGTCCACGCCATTCTCCTGCTTCAGCCTCCCGAGTAGCTGGGACTACAGGCGCCCACCATCACGCCCGGCTAATTTTTTTGTATTTTTAGTACAGACGGGGTTTCATCGTGTTAACCAGGATGGTCTCGATCTCCTGACCTCGTGATCTGCCCGCCTCGGCCTCCCAAAGTGCTGGGATTACAGGCGTGAGCCACCGCGCCCGGCTTAGGATTTGAGCTTTTATGAAGCTGGCAGTTAAATCTGCAGAAACAAATATTGGTGAGTTCTGGGGTGGGGGTGGGGGGGAAGGCAATATCTGAGATGTTATTTATAAACATGGTAATCTAGAGTGAAACAAGGACGTGGAAGAATTGCTGATTCTCATTCTCTTTCTGCCAGTAAGGCTTTAGAGAAGTTACCTAAAGATCGATCTGGCATATTACAGTTCAAGGTACAATCAACAGGCTTAAGAAAAAGACTCATTAATAACTTTAATTTAGAAGGAAAGCTTAAAACATATACCTTATAACTTTTTTTTTTTTTGAGATGAGTCTCACTCCGTCACCAGGCTGGAGTGCAATGGCGTGATCTCAGCTCACTGCAACCTCCACTTCCCGGGTTCAAGCAATTCTCCTGCCTCAGCCTCTCGAGTAGCTGGGATTACAGGCGAGTGCCACCATGCCCAGCTAATTTTTGTATTTTTAGTAGAGACAGGGTTTCACCATGTTGGTGAGGCTGGTCTCGATCTCATGACCTCGTGATCCGCCCGCCTTGGCCTCCCAAAGTGCTGGGATTACAGGCGTGAGCCACCGCATGTGGCCCTTAGAACATATTATACTTCAACTATACATAATCTATTCCAGCTCCTCCATTTGTCTGACATTGGAAAAATTACCTCTCAGTATCAAATCTACCATCCTTGAAGTGGAGATAATAATGGTGCCCAACTTTGACTGCTGGCACAAATGCCTGAAAATCACTTAGTACCATGTGTAGCATATTATAAACATACAATAAAAAATTGTTAGCTATTATTATTATTAATAAATGCCCCATATGTGTGTGTTAACTCAGAGATGATACAAACTCGAGATACAAAGAAGAATAAAGCAAAGATGAGTAAGATTCTCATGGTCTAGTGGAGATATCATTACTATCTAAGAGGGAATGAGTCATCTGAAGGTCAAAGTAAGATTTGTTAAAGTATCTCACTACAAAGCAATTTTTAATTATTATAGATCAGGGTTTTTCTATTTTCTTTTGGAAATATCTCTGAGTCATATAGATAGGGTTTCTCAACTTTATACTATTGACATTTGGGGGGCCAGATAATTCTGTGTTGTGGAGAGCTGTCCTGTGCATTGTAGGAGGTTTAGCAGTATCTCTAGCCTCTACCCACTAGATGCCAGGAGCACCTCACCACCCTGCATTTTTGTGCTGCTGTGGGCTACCAATGCGAGCCTCAAAGATTAAGCTGGGGCATGAGTTTCCACCCCCAATCCTTCCAACAATCCTAGCGCCTGCCTCTTCTCTGGCCAGCAGTCTGCCCAGGACGTGGCCATCAACACACTGGGGAGCTCCACTGCTTGGGAAATGCCAGGCACCAAAAACGTAGAATCTCAGTTTGGGAGTTGGAAACTTAGAAAAACAAATTGCAAAGGTTGAGTATTTGAGTATTCCTTTTTTTTTTTTTTTTTTTTGGAGATGGAGTTTTGCTCTTGTTGCTCAGGCTGGCATGCAATGGCGCGATCTCAGCTCACTGCAACCTCCGCCTCCTGGGTTCAAGCAATTCTCCTGCCTCAGCCTCCCGAGTCACTGGGATTACAGTTGCCTGCCACCACACTCAGCTAATTTTTGTTATTTTTAGTAGAGACGGGGTTTTGCCATGTTGGCCAGGCTGGTCTTGAACTCCTGACGTCAGGTGATCCGTCCACCTCGACCTCCCAAAGTGCTGGGATTACAGGCGTGAGCCACTGCGTCCAGCCAAGACATTCTTCCTAAGATAAAGAGCACTAAAAAAAAGACTTGAAAAGCCGGTAACTTTCCCACCCTAGGCCTCAACATCATTTAATGCTGGGTCCCTGTGCCACCTGAAATCATCGTTTCAGAAATCCTGCAGACCCCAAACCCCTCACCCACTCCCAGATCTTATATTAATAGCTCCCAAAAGAATATAATCACCACTCTCTCTCTCAAGCCTAAATAAAAAAGAACAGATTTCATTATCTGGTAGAGTAGGCAAACCCTTAATAACATTCATCCAGAGTACTAGGTTTAAAAAACCTACCAATGTCCAAACGGCTAATCCCCAAAGGACAGGACCATTTTGCTTCCATTAACTTTATTTTTTTGGACAAGAAGGGTTGAAGAAGCCACCAGAACACAAATGGGGAAACCATTAAGGACGAATGTAGGTAACTCTTCCTCCAAAGGCACTTACTTGGCAGAGGTTTGAGTAGCCACGCCAATGGCTGGGATCTGGTCCCTACTAGAGAGGGTGACTTTTCTTTGCTGCCACGGAGGCTGCAGCATTGTCAGTGGGGACGGACTGCTGGGTCTCAGTGGCTGAAGCTGAACCATCAGGGGTAGATAATGCGGTGGCCAGGGTAGACGGTTTCTGACATGGTTTCTGGCTGAGTCGTGGCAGAGCCTCAAAAGCCTGAGCAATTGGCATCTCAGGAACCTTCAGGACACTTGAAGACTGGCTCAGGGAACTCTCCTGCACTACAGAGGTGCTGGGGATGGCCTATTGCGTTTGAAGTAGGGCCTGCAAGTCCTCGATAGCCTGAGAGGCCTGTGGGTCCACAATAGTAAAGGACTGGGCAGATACAGGCTGCCCCATATGGACCTGGGGGGCCAGTGACTGGGTTCCAGAAACCAAACCAGGTGGCGGAGACTGAGTTTGAGAGGCCAGAGGAAGATCCTGGGGCTGGCCCTGAGAGGCCACAGGCACCAGGGGCTGGCTCAGAGAGACAGCGGGGACCTGGAGGTGGTTCTGAGAGGCCAGGGGACAGCAGGTTGGCTCTTAGAAGCCAAAGAAACTACAGGCAGGCTCTTAGAAGTAAAAATGGCTGCAGGGTGTCTAGCAGAGATGGAGGGGGCTACAACCAGGCTCTTAGAGGCGTGGAGAGCGGAAGGCACAGTCTGGTGCAGAGGCAACACAGGCCGCACCGGATGGGTGGGGGGCGGCTGACCGATCGACGGCGGCTGGGCATCTGGGCCTGGGGAGCCAATGGTCTCTGAATTTTTGTCTGTAACACCAGCACATGGGAGGTGGAGGCAGGAGGATCGCTTGAAGCCAGGAGTTTGAGACTAACCTGGGCAACATAGCAAGACCCCTATCTCTACAAAAAAAAGTCTTTTTAATTAGCTGGGTGTGATAGCGCATGCCTGTAATCCCAGCTACTTGGGAAGCTGAGGCAGGAAGAATGCTTAAGCCTAGGAGTTCAAAGCTGTAGTGAGCTATGATCGTGCCACTGAACTCCAGCCACGGTGACAGAACTAGACCCCAACTCTAAAAAAATTAAAAACACACACAAAAAAATCAGCACAGTGCCTGGCATACAGTCAGCACCTAATAAGTAGTAACTGTTTGTTTTCTTTTTCCATCTCTGAAAAAAAAAAAATCAGCGATTTTTTAAATTAGCTGGGTGTAATGGCACATCCCTGTAATCCCAGCTAACTTGGGAAGCTGAAGCAGGAGGACTGCTTAATCCCAGGAGTTTGAAGCTTCAGCGAGCTATGATTGTGCCACTGAACTCCAGCCATGGTGACAGAACAAGACCCAATCCCTGAAAATAAATAAATAAATCAGCACAGTGCCTGGCATACAGTCAGCACCTAATAAGTAGTAGCTGTTAGAATAATTACAAAAGGCCAGGCGTGGTGGCTCACACCTGTAATCCCAACACTTTCAGAGGCCAAGGAGGGCAGATGGCCTGAGGTCAGGAGTTAAGACCAGCATGGCCAACACGGTGAAACCCCATCTCTGCTAAAAATACACACACATGCAAAAAAAAAATCACTGGGCATGGTGGCACATGCCTGTGGTTAGTCCCAGCTTCTTGAGAGGGTGAGGCAAGAAAATCGCTTGAACCCAGGATGCAGAGATTGCAGTGAGCCAAGATAGTACCACTGCACTCCAGCCTAGGCGATAGAGCAAGACTCTGTCTCAAAACAAACAAACAAACAAACAAACAAACAAAAAAACACTCAAATCATGGGATTGAGTGTTCAATCATTCAATGAATTTTTATTGAACGCCTACTACATGCTAGGTACTTAGGGATGTAACAGGAAACAAGCTGTACGTGATTCTACCTTAATGAAACTTAGAAGAAGGAATATACTTATGGTATAGTGAAAGAAACATATTTATTAGAAATAAAACATAAAAAGCATAAAAAGTGTTGAAGAGTGCTCTAAAAGAACAGAGGTTTCTGTGAATCATCTACTTTATGTTATTTATTTATTTATTTTGAGACAGAGTTTTGCTCTGTCACCCAGGCTGGAGTGCAGTGGCATGATCTCAGCTCACTGCAACCTCCGCCTCCCAGGGTCAAGCGATTCTCCTGCCTCAGCCTCCTAAGTAGCTGGGATTACAGGCACCCACCACCATGCCCAGCTTATTTTTGTATTTTTAGTAGACACGGGGTTTTACTATGTTGGCCAGGCTGGTCTTGAACTCCTGATGTCAGGTGATCCGCCTGCCTCAGCCTCCCAAAGTGCTGGGATTACAGGCGTGAGCCACTGCACCCAGCCCCGAATCATCTACTTTAGACTGAGGCATCTGAGAAGCACTCAAAGGACATTTCAGTGGAGAACCGTGGGTGTGAAGGAGGGAGTCACACGGAGACTGGGAAGGGACGGACCTTCGTAGGACAGAGGGCAACATGTGCAAAGCTTGTGCTGGGAGGTGAAGGGAGAACAACTCACTGGAGGAAGCAAGGAAGGGGAGATTTAATTAGAGCTCACAGCCAAGATCAGAACATGCGGGATCTGATAATTTATTTCCAAGTTATTCTGAAATCAAAGAGAAGCAGGCTTTTAAGCTAAGAATGTAGCACGTTGGCTGGTATAGAATAAGAGTTCAAAAAAAGTGTAAGCTCCCTTCCCTACCCTGAAACAACCACAGTAAATAAAAATGGCCCCTCTGTTTTGAACTATTTATTTATTTTTGCTTTCAAACTGTTTTCTTAAAAAACAAAACAAAACAAAACAAAACACTATAGAGTAGTGAGTGGAGGTGGAGGGGTAAGGGTGGAATACTCAAAACGTTCAAAATCAAACGAGCCAGAAACTCCTAGCTGGAAATTTTCTCTCTAGATCTCTGCAGGAATCAGTGGAACCATGAGACACAGGGCCGAAAGCAGCAGAGCCTGGAATTATTTCTCTAAGCAAGACCCAGACTCCAGGCAGGTAGTGAAATTGCTCCTGCCCCACCTCCATCCTTGCTGCCTATCTGAGAACAGAGTCTGCCAACCCCTCCTGATGACAGACTGACCCCTCATGGCCGTTGCAGGCTGGGAGCCATAAGCTTAATTAACTAGGCGTGGTAGTGCACTCCTCTAGTCCCAGCTACTCAGCAGGCTTAGGCACGATGATCCCTTGACCCTGGGAGATCAAGGCTGCAGTGAGCTGTGATGGTGCCGCTGTACTCCAGCCTGGGGAACAGAACAAGACCCCATCTAAAAAACAAAAAAAGTTCATATTCCAACCAAGATCCCACCATTGTATCATCAAGCATAAACACCTGCCCCCACTGAAAAAGTACAGAGGAAGGCAGTCATATATCTTCCCTGACCTCAGCAAGTTCCAGGGCAGGAAGAGTCTCGCCACCCCAGCACACAGTAGGCCCACTGGAAAATGAGTGTCTCCCTTCTCTAGGCATTTCATGGTCATGGTCAAAAAGTCAGGTTCATTTTTCTAATGAAAGAGAAAGCCAAAAATGGAGGGTGATTTTTTTTTTTTTTTTTTTTTAGTCTCACTCTGTCGCCAGGCTAGAGTGCAATGGTGCGATCTCAGCTCACTGCAACCTCCACCTCCCTGGTTCAAGTGATTCTCCTGCCTCAGCCTCCCGAGTAGCTGGGACTACGGGCGCCTGCCACCACGCCTAGCTAATTTTTGTATTTTTATTAGAGACGGGGTTTCACCATGTTGGCCAGGATGGTCTCGATCGTTTGACCTCATGATCTGCCCATCTCAACCTCCCGAAGTGCTGGAATTACAGGCGTGAGCCACCACACCAGGCCTGGAGGCTGATTTTGACCAGGACTTCTCAACAAGTGTTGGAAGGAAGTGGAGCTGACTTCTCTTCTGTTGCTTCTGCCCACCCAGGACCACTTATTCCTCTGAGTAATAACAGCACCCCAGGCACAGGGCCCGCCTGTCATATGAGTGTGGGCGTGGCTCATGTGTGGCCAGGCCCCAGTGATTCTGCAAAGGTTGCCCATAAGTCCTTCCCCGGCCCCAGGACTGGCATGTGATGTGGTGGGATGGAAGCTGTCCTTCTGCTGGGTCTGCAGATGGGGGCAATGTAAAGCCTGACATTGCAGGATGATGTCAAAAGCAGAACCCATAGGCAAAAGCCAGCTTTCCAACACTTCACTCTCAGTTTCCTGCCATCTCCACTTCTGTGGATGTGTGCCTGGCATCTGCCTCTGCCCCTGCCTCTGAGAACAGTGACTGAGCAAACAATCCTGGACCCGGTTGAAAGGATGGGCCTGTCTGTTTCTAGCAGAGTGGTCTTTCAGAAAGCTGATTCCTGAAAGAGTTGGCATCAAGGGAAGCAGAGCCAGGAGGTGGAAATTGAGACTGAGTCCCGCTATGCATGAAGCCAGACACTCCTAGATTTCTCCGTTACTTGACCAGAGGAATGCCCCATTTTGCTCAAGCTAGTGGGAGTTGGATTTCTGTTACTTGAAACCGAAAGAGCCTTAACTAATACACAACTAGAAATGCATCCATGGTCACTGCCCATTCATGTGACAGACATTGATTGAGCACTATTCTAGTTACCCAATGTTGCATAAGTTACCCCAAAACTTAGAGGCTTAATACAGTCATATAACACATTCACAGATCCTGTGGGTCAAGAATCTGGGAAGACACTGTGGATTGAACTTTGTTCTCTGCTTTCTCTTTCTTGAAAAGAGAGGACATAGCTTGAAGTCATTACTGATTTGGGACTGTGTGTAAGGCATATCCGTGCTTCATTGTCACTGTGTTTTTAAGTTTTCTAAAATTAAAACAGCTCATTTTTGGGGGACATAAAGAACCTGGGAAGAGCTCAGCTGGGCAGAACTGACCTGGGGTCTCTTGAGTGGTGGAAATCAGATGTCAACTGGAGCTGCACTCATCAGAAGGCTTGACCCGGGCTGAGAAATTCACTTCCAAGCTGGCTCACACACGGTGGCAAAAGCTGTACAGGCTGGGGGCCAGGGTCCTCACCCTCCCCGCGAGGCTGCCTGAGCACCCTCATGCAAGGCAGTTGACTTCCCGAGAGCCAAAGTGCAATGTCTGCTATGACCTAGCCCGAGAAGTCACACATCATCACTCACTTCCGCCACTTCCCACTGGTCGCACAGAGCCAGCCTGATTCAGTGTGGGAGGGGACCACACACAAAGGCAGTGTGCATCCCTGGGGGCCATCCTGAGGCTGGCTGTGTACCACAAACACCCGCCACATGCCAGGGACTGGACACCATAGCCCTTTACCCCCACTGAACATCAGCCTAAACAGAAGGCAACCAAGCAAACCTTATCCCCCAAACTCTTTCCAACTCCTCCCTTAGGACGGCCCCAGCTTTTAAGTAAAGGGAATGGTGCCTAATAATTATTCCTATTAAGGAACTAGATCTCAGGGTTTGGTCATGCAGCTCTTTGGTTACAGAAACAATGCTGATGAAATAAGCAAAGACCCTCCACCATTCTCACCCCCATGACCCCGTCCACTGCACACAATGCTCCACATCACCGTGCCTTTCCTAACTTTACTACAGCTTATGTCTGCCTCTCCTGTATGACATCCACGTGACATCCATCTCTAAACCTCTGAGTCATCCCTAGACAAGCTGGCATGTGACTACATCATCTCATTTCATACATCAAGGGCAGGAAAACATGGTGGTTAAGAACTCTTGGACCTGGGTTCAAACCCCTGCTCTGCCACTTGACAGCTGCAAGATTGTTCAGCCTCACTTTCTTTCTCTGAAAAGTGGGGCTGGAAGCATACCTGCTTCATGAACTCATGAAACGTCCACATGCATGCAAGGGCACGGCACAGTGCCTGGCACACAGTAGCTCAAAAAAGGCTGGTTGTGCCTGCTCATGTGTTTGATCCAGAGAGGCAATCACTCATTTGTTTTTTCCTTATTTCCTAAATCTTTGTTTCTCACATTTAGGCCATGAGAGTTAAGCAGAAGGACTGCCTCTTCATCCAGCCATCTCACCAGTCCTTCCACACACACATGCACAAACACACATACAAACACACACACGTTCTCATGCTACCTTCGGCCCTTCCCATCTCCTGTAACCTCAGAAAAGAAGACCGAGGTGAAGCCGTTGCCTTAGAATGGCACTGCCCTGGCCAGGTGTGGTGACTCATGCCTATAATCTCGGCACTTTGGGAGGCTGAGGCAGAAGGATCACTTAAGGCCAAGAGTTCAAGACCAGCCTGGTCAACATAGCCGAGACCCTGTCTCTACAGAAAAATCAAATCAAATAAAAAGTTTTTAATTAAAAAAGAATGGCACTGTCCTAAAGCTCCTGAGGTGTCCTCATCAAGGATTTATGGTTGTTTTTATGGCCACTTTAATAGGCAGAAATGTGCACAGAACAGAGTTCCCCAAGAATCTGCCATCTTAGACCTTTTTTTTTGTTTAATTCCTCAGCAAACAAGTCTGTCTCATATGACTTTTGTCCCATTCCAAGTCTAATAACAGGCCGGGTGCGGTGCCTCACGCCTGTAATCTCAGCACTTTGGGAGGCCAAGGTTGGTGAATCACCTGAGGTAGGCAGTTCAAGACCAGCCTGGACAACATGGTGAAACCCCGTATCTACTAAAAATACAAAAAATCAGCCAAGCATGGTGGTGGGCACCTGTAATCCCAGCTACTCAGGAGGCTGAGGCAGGAAATCGCTTGAAACCGGGAGGCAGAGGTTGCAGTGAGCCGAGATCACGCCACTGCACTCCAGCCTGGGCCACAAGAGCGAAACTCTGTCTCAAAAAAAAAAAAAAAAAAAAAAAACTAATAACATTAATGTTTACTTCTCAGAAGAGGATCAGAGGAGTTCTGTCCTGACATTGCCAGAAAAATGATGAACAGAAAATTATACACAACCGAACAGGCCCAACTTTCAAATGGACTGAGAATGACGCACACAAGTTCCACCGAGGCCAGGGGTGACCTGCAGCCAGCGACGGGGAAAGACTGCCACTTACTGACGGCCTCCGGAACTGGATGGAGTGTATTGACACTTAATTGTATCTTTCGCAAGCTCTTAACCTTTACGCCCTGTCAATAAAAACCCATTAACATTTAAAAGGGATGTTTCTGGGTGTCCACTTGGAATAAGAGTTGGAAAACACTCCAAGAAATGGATTCTGTATTAATATGACATCTGTCCCAGATCTCCAACACTGTTCACTTTCCTTCCACGGTGCCGACACCAAGCTAGCTGATACATGGGAACAGGGCAGCTCTGCAGTTGGCCCCCAAGAGCCAGGGAATCCCCCAAGCTGACCCCCCTGGCGTGGCAGTGGCACCTAACAAGAACTTCCGCCTTGTTTTCCCTCTCTCCGTTCTTTGTCCTTTTGGACTTTGCTCACGCATCACATCCAGAAAGTTCCCTAAGCTCTCCGGTGGGATGAGAACTCTGCTCTGTGCTCCTGGGGCCCTCCATGTTCCTCCACCTGGAGGCCCTCGGCTCACTGCATCACCCCTGTCTACTTACTGACTTGCCTTCTACCCAGTGAGGGGCCACGTGCTGTGAGGGCACGCGCTGTGTGCCCATCTATTCGTTCCTGTGTGCATGCATTCATTCATTCCCGTACCCACCACGTGCCAAGCATTGGGGTATGAAGAACAAGGCAGACAGAGCCTCCCTGGCCTCTTCTAGCTCAGTGTAGGGTGTTGTCCACCCTACTCATCCTCACATACCCACGCCTGTCCTATGTGGCACTCAATAAATGTCGGATGGATGGATGTGTCCCCTCCTTCAATATCACTTGATTAACTTAATGACTTCCTGCGAGGATTAAGTTCAGCTGTTAAAATGCTGTGACTTCCTCTGGATCTCTGATGCAAGCCGGCAACCTTTAAGCCTCACCCGGCCGACATAGGCATTTTGTTTGGCCAAAGTGTGTAGTTTTTTTTTAAAACACTGCATTTGTGACTAACGTTTAAAATTGGGAAAATTTCACGTAAATCTTTGTTTTTCTGGCTTCTCTAGAAAAATGAATGCACATTTCTGCACAGCAGGGGTGAGCCAGAGCTGAGTACCTAAGCTTACCTTAGACGTGGTGGGCACACTTCAATTTGCCACAACCCCCATTATCTCCGATTTCTCTATCACTGAGGCCAAAAGCTGCTGGGGATCATGTCGACTGAGCTCGTGTTTTTCCTGCCCCAGCCAGCTTCACTCAGGACTCTGACTTGCTCTCTGTTTGGCTCAACCGAAGACCCCCAGGGGTTACGCGCGTGTCATCCAAGAAATACATCTATGATGAGCTACAACACAAATGAATGGGCCATTTTATTGATTTTTACCTCCTAATAGTGGATACAGGTTGCTGTGGTTTCCAGCAGGATCTCAGATGCAAAGGGAAGTAAAGAAAACAGATGAATCCCTAGGGTACCCCACCATGGAACCAAACACCACGTCAACTGGAACTCTTCTTGCAAACGAAGGCTGAAGATCAAGAATGACATTCTCACACCACAGCACAGCTTAAATACTTCTTTGACAGAAATAATAATAAATTATATTTGACTCAGAAAATAAATTCTGTTCAGCAGAATGACAGGAGGGTCCATTCACTGCATTGCACGAGGGGCTCTACGGAGGGGTGAGGATGGGTGCAGGATGCCACAGTGACAAGGGACATGGGGTGCGGGCCCAGCAGCACAGGCTGAAGTTAGCTGACGCATGCTTTTGGCTCTTATCCCACGGGCGGGTGGTGACTGGACCCCTGGCTGTGGCCTGTCCCAGGTGAGACTGCCACTGTCCCGTTCCTCCTCACGTCCGCCTTGTCTTCTGTTTCTTGGCTTGTCTCTTTGCATCTTCTGGGCCGCTGTTGTCAGAGGCTGCCTGGCCGAGTGCGCGGACTCCCTGTAGCCGGCTTGTCAACTGCAGCAGCAAAGGAATGAGCTGGAAAAGAGAGAGTGTGAGAAAGAGGGGTACAAAGAGGAGGCTTCTGCCAGATGAACCGCAGAGCCTCACTTCTCGACACAGCTTCTTCAGACATGATCAGCAGCTGCCACGTGCTAATGGGTGGGTTTCAGTTCAAACGAGGCAGGCCTCTTACTAATGAGTCCCCAGGGATGGGCTGGCCTCTCTCTGGGCCTAACATGCCCTCGAGGTGTTCCAGGTTTAAGGATTAGGAGATGTTACAGAAGTTTACAGCCTTGAAAGGAGACCTAAGTCTGGACTTGAGGCCTTCACGGGCCCTCCCGAGCCTGAAATGTGATTTCTGTGGCCCTGGACATCCCTCTGCTATCACTCCTGCAGCTGTGACGACTCGCTCTCCCTCACATGCCCACCGTCTCCTGAGGCCTCTGGATTTCCTACCTTGTCATGGTTGTAACCGGCCAGCAGAACCAGCAGCGTCAATGGCAGGGCAATGTAGGATCCTTGTGCGATGTCCTGTTCAGGCAGCTTCCTCTGCAAACACCGAGAGCCCCGTCACTCCTCACCAAGGCCACACGCTTGTCCATCATCCACAATGCCACAGCCACCACCCACCCAGCCTTCCAAAGTGACCACCAAGGCCCTCATGATCCAAATTCTTTCTATCCAAAGGAAGGAACCAAAGTGATTTGGATATATTTTCCCATGAATCCTCTTCTGCCCAAACCTTCACTATTTGCTTCTGAAACTCAGGGACAAAGAGATTCCAATGACAAGGTATTCCTCAGCCTCTGGACGCTCCTCCCAACTGAGGAAATGAAGAGATGCAGCTATCAGAGAGTCTTGGTGGTTGAAAAGCAATTGGGTCTCAGTTTGTTGAGTCCCAGCAACATGCAGGGACTTAGTCCCACAAGGATGTATCAAGAACCTACAGTTCTAGACCCAGGGCACACAGTGACGGGCAGCTATTCCCAGCCAGTACGGTCTAGTGAGGAAGCAAAACAGGCACTGCTACTAGCATCCCTGTGGTCATTCTCCCTTTCTCCCAATAGAACCCCCAACTTTTATCTGGGCCACCGACAATATAGATCACCTTTCCCAGCCTCCCCTGCAGCAGGCGCAGACCTGGAACTAAATTCTGGCCAATGGTACAGGAACAGACGTGGTAAGTGCCACACCCTGGCTGGACCCTAGGGAAGTGGTGTGCCCTCCCTTTTGCTGGGCGGACAGCATTTTGCCAACTGCCCCATTTTGGAGAAAAGCAATGCACTGGAACAGTGCAATGAGACAGAAGGGGCCTGGGTCCCCTGACGCCTTGGAGCTACCAGACTATCTCTGCACTGGTCACTCCTGGACACTTGACATGAGACAGACATTTCCATCTTGCTAAAGCCCCTGAAATGCTGGGTTCTAAAGCATCAAGTGAACCTATATCCCATTGACCCAATCTACTCTCATAAAGGAAACAAATAAATGAAAGGAGAACTTCCCAATAATGATAAAAACAAGTTAATGAGCCAGAGCAATGTTCTCAGTGTAGGGTACCGGGACTCCTCTCTCAGAGGTCAGTGTAGGGTACCGGGACTCCTCTCTCAGAGATCAGTGTAGGGTACCGGGACTCCTCTCTCAGAGGTCAGTGTAGGGTACCGGGACTCCTCTCTCAGAGGTCAGTGTAGGGTACCGGGACTCCTCTCTCAGAGGTCAGTGTAGGGTACCGGGACTCCTCTCTCAGAGGTCAGTGTAGGGTACCGGGACTCCTCTCTCAGAGGTTCCCGAGGCCACAGCTATTTTCATACAATAGTAAGATGTGATGTGCCTTTTCTGCCCTCATTCGTTCACAAGCGCACAGTGGACTTTTCCAGAGGCTATGTGCCCTGATGTCATCACGCCCACAGCTAATGGAATGTGTGGCTTGTGAGTTTTTGCATTTTCAACATCTCAGTTTTAATTACTAATATGATAAATATACACAGAGATAATCCATGCAAACTCAAACTCTTTAAAATCCTCAATAATTTTTAACAGTATAAAGGGGTCCTGCAACCAACCCATCCGAGAACTGCTGGGCTAGAGAGTGACTGTGGGGGCCACTGTACCTGGGATGCCCTTTCATAAATGAAAGAATAAGGGCAGGAACAGATCTCCATCTCCAACTGCCTACTCCTGTATCTTTGGACATCTCTTACATCCCAACCCATTTTTGCACTGAAGTAAACACTTACTTAAAAGTTTAATTCAGGCCAGGTGCGGTGGCTCACGCCTGTAATCCCAGCACTCTGGGAGGCCGAGGTGGGCAGATCGCCTGAGGTCAGGAGTTTGAGAACAGCCTGGCCAGCATGGTGACACCCCGTCTCTATTAAAAATACAAAATTAGCCAGAAGTCGTGGTGCATGCCTGTAATCCCACCTACTCAGGAGGCTGAGACAGGAGAATCACTTGAACCCGGGAGGCAGACGTTGCAGTGGGCCGAGATCAAGCCACTGCACTCCAGCAGGGGCAACAAAGCAAGCCTCTGTCTCAGAAAATAATAATAATAATAATAATGAATAAATAAATAAATAAAAGTTTAATTCAGCAGGAATTAGAGTGATTCAGTCTAGGCTCAGGTCCCAGGCCTCACTGGGTCAACTCAGGCACTCAGGCAACCACACTGAGACTCAGTTTACTCAACTATGACATGGAGACCATATGAGCAACACCCACTGGGGGTGGACGCTGTGAAACTTGCTGAAAGGAGTATGTGAAATGCTCAGCAGTGCACAGAATACTGAGTAAAATCCAGTCGCAAGGCTGTGGGCAGTCACATCAACAAAGAAGGAAACCAATGTGCTCACAAAGCCCCCCTGAAAGTGCAATGCTGAGCCACTCATCACGTGGAGGGCAGAACGAGGTGGAAATCACGTGGCTTGAGACAAACCGTCTCACTTGAGTCCTGGTTCTCCTAACACTCCGTAAGTGACTCAATCTTTCTGGGCTTCTGTGAAAATGGGAGGAACGGCACACCTGCTTGAAGGCTTGTTGTGAGGATCAACCTGTGAGGGCCCTGTACGGGGTGGCACAGAGTGGGCGCTCTCTTCATTCAACACTTGGCCCTGCTCGGGAATCCAAGCCCCGGCAGGCACAGTTTCTTACATTCTCAGAAGTCACAGGCAGCAGCTACAAGGCTGGGCTGCTCGGCCACCACCAAACAGTGTCTCTACATTCCTGCCACTGGCTCCCAGGTATGTCCCTGAGCCCGGATGAGTTGTCTGCTAGGGGCCCCTGAGAATGTCGCTGCCTGCAGCTATCAACGGCCTTCACAGAAGCCTCTCCCAGCCACTGGGGTCACAGTGCAGGCCCAAGCAAAGGTAAGTGGTTCTTATATATGCTTATCTTTCTGGAACTTTTTTTTTTTTTTTCTGAGACAGAGTCTTGCTCTGTCACCCAGGTTGCAGTGCAATGGGGCTATCTTAGCTCGCTACAAACTCTGCATCCCAGGTTCACAATTCTCCTGCCTCAGCCTCTCGAGTAGCTGGGATTACAGGTGTGTGCCACCACGCCTGGCTAATTTTTGTATTGTTAGTAAAGATGGGGTTTCACTTTCGTCACATTGCCCAGGCTGGTCTCGAACTCCTGACCTCAAATGATCTGCCCACCTCAGCCTCTTAAAATGCTGGGATTACGGGCGTGAGCCACCACACCTAGCCCTCTCCAGCACTTTCTAACCAGGTCTCTACTGTGAGGAACAAGGAAGTGCTTCCACCTGGGTCATGAGGAAAACTCTCTTGTTCAGGTAAGATCATATTTACAGGCTCACTGAGCATGAACCACTCTTCACAGAAGCCCAGAATCAGCAGCAGCTCTGCTCAAGCCCTAGCTCTGCTCCGCGTGAGCTGGTGACCTTGGGCTGCTCACATCTCCTTCTAGGTTCCCATCTTCTCATCTCTAAATGAGAGGTAATTCCTGTCCACCTTCCATGCAGGATGACGTTTAAAAAGCATGAAATGGTAACTGGATAGCATGTGGAAAAAGACAATCTGGAGCCATACTTCACATCTATACCAGGAAAAACTCCAAATGGATAGAAAGATTTAAATGTAAAAAGAGAAACTATAAAAGTCCCCCTGAAAAAAAACACGATGAATTCCTATAAAAGCTGGGAATGAAGAAAAACCTTCCTATGACTCCAAAATCCAGAAGCAATAAGAAAAAATCTACACATTTAACATAGAAATAAAGTAAATCTTTGCCTAAGCCAAGTGAAAAGATAAATGACAAATTGGGAAAAATATGTACAACAAACATTACAAAGGGTTAATATTCCTAGTATACAAAGAGCTGAAAATGGTTGAAAAAGACCAAAATGCTATAGAAAAATAGGTTAAACAGTCCACAGAAAATACAAATGGCTCTTAACCACATGAAAAGAGAGAAATGCAAATTAAAAGTACACTGAGATAATATCACTTCTCATCTATTAGACTGCAAAAAATGAAAAATTTGACAACATAGTCTGCTGGGGAAAAAAGGGTACTCATTCACTGCTGGCGGGAATACAAAACAGTAAAACCCCCACGGAACAGAAGTGGCCGTATCAATCAAAATTCCGTATGCATTTACCCTTTGACTCAGCAATTCCACTTCCGGGAGTCTATTCCAAAGAGAGACCGACAAACACTCAAAAACATGCATGCGTAAGGTAATTCATGAAAGGGTTATGTGTAATAGGCGAAAACCAGTAACAACACAAATGCCCCTCAACCAGGGGCTAATTGAATATCCTACATGTAATGCCAGGATCTGAATGTGTCTGTGCCTACAGAATTCATAGGTTGAACCCTAATCCATAATGTGATACTGTCAAGAGGACACCCTTTTTAGGAGGTGATTAAGTCAGGGATTAATGCCCCTGTAAGAGAGTGGCCTGAGGGAAGTTGTTTGCCCCTTTCCGCCTTGTGGGGACACAGCTAGGTGGCACCATCTGTGAAGCAGACAGCAAGTCCTCGCCAGACCCCAAAGCTGCCAGTGCCTTGATTTTGGACTTCCCAGCCTCTAGTACTGTAAGAAATAAATGTTTGTTGTTTATAAGTGACCCGGTCTAAGATACAAAATAGCAGCCCAAATGGCCTAAGACATACGGTATATCCACACAGAGGAATGCTGTGCCATTAGCAAAAAAGGAATAAGGAGGATCGGAAGACATTGTTCCATTTACAGTTACATTTTTTGAAAACAATAAAGTTCTTATTCTGCCCACTGAAAAGGCCTAGAAGCAACAACCAACACAGTAGCTATGAGGCCAGATTTTTGTTTTTAATGCAGACTCCTGTGCTACGCTTTCACCCCATCAAGTTCAGAATCAGCAGTCCTGAGGCTGAGCCCTGGACTCTGTTTTTGCTATTGCTGATGTGTCTGTTTAATCATCAGGTGACAATACTGCATCTGAGCTTTAGGAATCACTAAACAATTTTATCAAGAAAGTAAAAGATACGTGTATGTTTTGTTTGTTCCACTGTTCCAGCCTATCGGATACAGGACAGACTGTATGCAACAGATACACATATTGCAAATAGTAAGGGCCACATATTGCAATGAATTAAGCGATAAATTAAGTTTCTTTTAACCCACAGGTATTCTGTCCATCTGTTGTTGGTTTTTTTTTTTTTCCTTGCAATTTATTTGTCCAACAAATCAGGCTCCAGGTGGTTGTCCTGCATCCCTGTGGAGTCATTTGCGTGCTCCTGGGTCCTCCCTATCTCCTGTAAAGTAGCAGTTGGTTCTAGAGGTTTGCGTGGCCATGTACCACGTGCTCCCTCATGGAGGAGCACACGCCACACCAGTGATAGTGGTGTCCCTCCTCCCCCAAAATCATTCCTGAGCCACCGATCTAAACAATTACACTGCTCTTGTTACCAGTTTCCTCCTCAAAGGGAATCGCAGGCATCAGTGCTCAGGAAAGCTAAAAACAATCTGGGGAAGCCCAGAATCCAGAAGGCAGAAGGAGAAAGTGACCCAATGCCAGGAGCCCTTTAAATATCTGCCCTGCAACCCGCGATCTGGAGCACAGGTTGTATGGACGTGCCTTCTTTCGCCACCCCATGGATTGTTTGGTTTGGTTTTGTTTTCTTCTGGAGAAAGGGTCTCACTCTGTTACCCAAGCTGGAGTGCAGGGGCATGATCACGGCTCATCGAGGCCTCAACCTCCCAGGCTCAGGTGATCCTCCCACCTCAGCCTTCCGAGTAGCCGGGACTATAGGTGCATTGCACCACACCCGGTTAATTTTTGTATTTTTTGTAGAGCTGGGGTTTTACCCTATTGCCCAGGCTGGTGTGAAACTCCTGGGCTCAAGAGATCCACCAGCCTTGGCCTCCTAAAGTGCCGGAATTACAGGCGTGAGCCACCAAACCCAGCCCATGGATTTTTTTTTAACTCCCTCTTTAACTTACCATGGGATTAAAAATCAAGGTGATGTGTTTATGGTAGCCCACTGCGGTGAAAGAAACTTGAGGCAAGATGTAGTCATACTGGGATCTGGGGAGCGTGGAGTCCAGAAGCACAACATAGTTCTGTGCACACATGGGAAGAAGTTATTTTTATAAGGACAGCTCTGGCAAAGCAAATGAAAACTAAAACCTAATGTATGGCTGTGATGTAAAGAACTTTATGTTTTTAAAGAAATCCCCAAGACTACACATCCAAACCAAGGTTGCTGCCTTCAAAGTAGCAACCTCAGTGGGCTATTCCATCAGTGACGGGCATGTGTCCCCAGTGTCTCTGAGACTGCGGCTTCTGATAAGGCTGTCAGAGCCTGCAGCCTTTTTATGAGTACTCAACCTTGACAATTACGGTCCTCTGAGGATCTGACTTTATGAAACACAAAAAATTATTATGAGCCAATTCTGATGAGGGAGGTACGTGATACAACTGAGGATCCACGATGAGGCTGACTTTTAAGGGACGATGCTTGAGAAGCTCGTAAGCTGGCAAATCCTAAAAATACAGCATCCCTGGAACGGCACCAGGGGCAGCCACAGCTCTGTGTGCTGAGCACCGACCAGCTGCCAGGCACCATGCACATTGCATGAGGCCCACGGCTGCTCTGCTTTCAACCACTGGCAAGGTCGGGATCATCACCCCCGTCTTATAGACGACGAAAGTCAAGCATGAAGAGACTAAGAGTAACTTGCCCAAGGTCACTCAGCTAAGAAGGCTGCCACACATCTATGAAGGCTCTGAACTCAGGGGAAGTGTGACCCCAAAGCCCAAGATGTTTCCGCATCGCTGTAGAAAGTGACTATTTCAACACCCCTGGAGAAAGAGGAGGAGAAAATTCCGTGACAGCCTGTTTCATTATTTTGCAGCCATTTTCCACAGAGAAAGGCCAGAGTAGATCATCTTCACGGCAGGTAGTAAGGAGTCAGGAGAGGAAACGTCACCCCCTACGGTCACACTTGACATCCTCAGGCTAAGACCACCAGAAAAGAACCAAATTCTTTGCAAAGTCTGCACTCCCCACACCAACTACAAGTTAGCTCTGTCCAAATAGAATTGATAATGAGCACTTTATAATCAGTAAATGACATCCAGAATAATGGCTGAAAACCTCCCAGTTCCAAGGAGGGAGACATCCAGATTCATGGAACCCAAAGGACACCGAAAAGGTGGAGCTGCAAGTGTTCTACACAACACACGTTATAATCAGATTATCAAAGAGAGAGAACGTTCAAAGCAGCAAGAGAAAAGCAACTCATCTCATTCAAGGGATCCTCCATCATGAGGAAACTGTGTTTCCTTAAACTAAATAGCAGAATGTTAAAATAGAGAAATTTTTAAAAATTACAAGGCATTTTTAAAAGTGGACTTCTTAGCAGGAACACATGGGTGATATGTTCAACGTGCAAGAGTCGATCATGCCCAACAGTAGGCCTTGGTTAAATAAATCATGGTGTTTCCTAGTTTATGTCCATAAAAATCATAGTATGAAAGATTTGGCCAGGCACGGGGCTCACGCCTGTAATCTCAGCACTTTGGGAGGCCGAGGCAAGTGGATCACGAGGTCGGGAGATCAAGACCATCCTGGCTAACACAGTGAAACACCGTCTCTACTAAAAATACAAAAAAAAAAATTAGCCGGGCATGGTGGCACGCGCCTGTAGTCCCAGCTACTTCGGAGGCTGAGGCAGGAGAATGGCGTGAACCCAGGAGGTGGAGCTTGCAGTGAGCCGAGACTGCACCACTGCACTCTAGACTGGGCGACAAGGCGAGACTCCATCTCAAAAAAAAAAAAAAAAAAAAAAAAGAAAGATTTGATGATAAGGAAGAGATTTGTGTAAATTCTTCATTGGAAAGCACAGATTACAAAACAATGCACAAAACAGTGTCAGTTTTGAATTATTAAAATAAATGTCTATTTATATTTATACATGCATGAGCACACGTGCCTGAAAACAGACCCAAAGGATACCAATCACCACGTTAGCAGTGGCTATTTCTGGATGATGGGCTTATGTCTTCTTTTTTCCAAAATCTCCTGCCATGAATATGTATTCTTTTTGTAAATAGAAAAACAATGAAGAAAAAATTATCCCTACAGAACCCAACCTCTTTTGATTCAGAGAGCGCATTTCTGCAGAGTGGTATTTAGGGAGAAAAGGAGAGAACTGTGCTTCCTTAAACTAAACAGCAGAATTATTAAAACAAAGGCAGAAGGTAGAATCTGGCCACAGGCATTACCTCGCCGTCTCTGAGCAGCGGGGGGAAATGGAAGAATAGGGACTGGCCAAGGGAAACTGTCTGGATTGGATTGTCGAGGTTTTCGCTTTTGTAAAGCTTGACCTGGAGAGAGAAACAAAGCCAGACATGCTTTGAAACTGAAACACAATCAATATTTCATAGCAGACATCCTCAGGACAGCCGCTCTCTGGGTGGGTGTCTTTGGAAACATGGATATTTGAAAAAGAAAGCTCCCTCCATAGACATCACACATCCCTCTGTCATCTGAGACTCCATCCAGTTATGCACCATGCACAGAAATTAAGATTCAAATCAGATTCTGACTACCCATGTTCTTGCTCAAAATAGTAATATAAGTTAATATAATAGTAATATTAAAAATAGCTTCTAACACATGTTGAACATCTGTAATATGCCAGGCAGGCGCCAGATATTTTATCTACATTATCACCAATCCTGACTACAAAACAGGCATTGTTATTATCCCTATGGAGACGCAGAGAGCCAAAGTCACCTAAGGTCACACAACTTACACATGGTGGAGCCTGGGACTCAACCCCCGAGGACTCCTGAGGGTCCTTCCCGCCTTGCACTGCCTCATCATATGATGTCACCTTAACTCCACCAATCTGTTAAACTCAAAACACATTCCATCATGAACGTGGCCCTCCACGCTGCTTCAGGAGGCACTGGAGTACTTTGTTTCTGGCTTTATTTCTGGGGTTGTTGCCTGTTCTCACTCCCACACGGGATGGGGCATGAGCAGGGCTAAGGTGAAGTCCTGGCTGATGGCAAAGGCTGTGAGGATGCCCCACTGCACCTGCCACAAGAGAATGCCAGGACCACCTCCCTGGGCCCACACTGGCACCTTTCTACATAACACACAAGGGGAATTTTCCTAAAATGAAAGTCACAGACTGAAGGCTTATGGGTCACATCGAAGATCCCTTATGTGTTCTTTTGTCTTCTATAACATCTTAAGTAAATCTGAATTCACTGACTGTATTTAAAAATCAGGTGATTTCAAATAATTCTAATGTCCAGCTTCTCTGGAAAACTGGGAAGTGACACCAACCCTGAGCCTCAATTCCAGCACAGCAACACTCAGGAGCGAGAGAGTGGCGCCCTCCCCTCCTCTCTGCCTCTTCCCCTCCCCTCCTCTCTGCCTCTTCCCCTCCCCTGTGCCCCTCCTGGATGGGGCAGGAGTTCCCCAGTTTGCCCCCCACCCTACCCAACCCTCTGCACTCTCTGATATTAGCTGCCTGGTCTCTACAAGCACATGCCTGCAAGCCCTGGACAGAGTGGACTAAAGCCCACACACACTTTCTCACCCATGCCAAATACTTAAATGCTTATAAAATTACAAGTGCATCTTAACAATATACCCCCAGAGCAAATCACTAACACCCGCAGAGGGTCTGCAGGGTATTTTATAAACATTTCTTCATTAATGGTAACATGGAGATTTTGTTAGAGCTGAACAAGATTATAAGAGGTCTCTGAGTCCAAAATCTAGGTTTTGCAGAGGACAAAGTCGAGGCATGTAGAAATGAAGTGACTGGCCAAGGCAGCAAGGTGAGTCACTACTGGAGACAAGAGAAAGCCCGGACCAACCTGCTCCCCAGCCCACCGCCCACCACCTCTGATACTGTTTGGGTATTTGTCCCTGCCCAAATCTCATGTTGAATTGTAATCCCTCGTGCTGGAGGTAGGGCCTGGTGGGAGATGATTGGATCTTGGGGGTGGATCCCTCGTGGCTTGGTGCTGTCTTCGTTATAGAGGTCTTGTGAGATCTGATCATTTAAAAGTGTGTGGCACCACGCCCCAACTCTCTCTCTTTTGCTCCAGCTTCTGCCACATGACATGCCTGCTCCCACTTCACCTTTTGCCATGATTGGAAGCCTCCTGAGGCCTCCCCAGAAGCAGACGCCACTATGCTTCCTGTACAACCTACAGAATGAGGAGCCAATGAAACCTCCTTTCTTATAAATTAACCAGCCTCAGGCATTTCTTTATACCAATGCAAGAACGTCTAATACGACCTCCACTCCAGAGAAAATTTTAAGTTACAAGGCACTTTCTTTAAAATTGGCTTTCCACGTTAGATTCCATATTGTATTGATCATTGATCAGGCTTCTACTATAATTCTTTGGAAGATTAACTGATGGCAGACAGTTATCTGAAACTGCAACACATTATCTCCCACAAATGGCAATCACTCTCCCAAATACGTGTTGTGGTCCGAGGTTCTTAAATCTCAACCTCAGCCCTCAGCAGGCGGCACTCTGGAGCACCTCCACCTGTCACACCTAGGGCAAGAGACAGGCACAAAACCAAAAACATCCCATTCGTACTTGTCTCAAAGCCAAAGGGAACACAATATTTGGAGCTTAAAAGTCTGGTCTTACCCATAATGTAGGAAGGAATTCAGAGGAAGTGATCACATTTCCACTTAAATCAAATTGATTAATCTGCCGGAAAACTATGATGTTTACATCATCGATGTCATTATTCCCAACCTAGAGAGAGAAAGAGGGAATGCCAGTAATGAGAAAGCTGGTGGAGGAACTTCTATGCCAGCCATCGGACGGCCTGAGAGCTGCTTCACGGCAAACTTTACTTCTTACATTAAGGAAGCAAAGTATGTCATTGAGCACCCTACATCCAAGGTCACAAACTGACAGAACATGGCTATCCCTGGCCCCTAGACACATTTCATTTCGAGAGCACGGTATTTTTTTTTTACGTTTTAATTACTTGCCAACATGTTAAAAATTAAGAACTTTCATATATGAAGCCAGATTTTTCAGCTTCTCTTAAAAAAAAGGAGAAGGATGCTCTTGCCTGTTAGAGCAGGGGCAGAGTCCCAGCACCCCCTCTGCGTGGGGTCTGTACCTGGAGTTTGCGAGACCCCAGAGGGCCAGCCCCCTTCCCTTTCATACCTGCCCGGCCACAGTCCACATTATGCTAGTGATCCTGGCCTAAGTTACTACACTGAGAATATGCAAAGCATTTTGGTGTGAGATGCAGTCATCCCAGCCATTTAAAATGCCAGCACCGTAAAGACATCCAGGAAATCCACTTCCGGCCTGGTGCGGTGGCTCATGCCTGTAATCCCAGCACTTTGGGAGGCTGAAGCGGGCAGATCACCTGAGGTCAGGAGTTCAAGACCAGCCTGGCCAACATGGTGAAACCCCATCTCTACTAAAAATACAAAAATTAGCCGGGCGTGATGGCGTGCGCCTGTAGTCCTAGCTACAGGCTGAGGCGGGAAAATCACTTGAACCCACAAGGAGGAGGTTGCAGTGAGCCGAGATTGCAGCACTGCACTCCATCCTGGGTGACAAGGTGAGACTCCGTTTCAAAAAAAAAAAAAAAAAGAAAAAAGAAAAGAAAAGAAAAGAAAAGAAAATCCACTTCCTAGGTCAAAAGTTCTAACTGGCCCAACATCCTCGCTCACCATCTTCATGCATAATAAAGCCACCTAAATAAAGCCACTAAATAAAGCCTCTTGCCCTACCTAAGCCCTCTAGGCTTCCCAATGAGAGTTATTCAGTGAGAGAAAAGCCTTACTTCAAATGATTCCCAGGCCACATCCTGTGACTCGAAGGACGTCCTCTTTAGGGACTAATTTAGCTAGGTCATGATCTTGAGTATCAAAAGACTCTGCCCACGAGATGGGAGGAGGAAGAAGGTCATCTGAACCTAAGATAACTGGGTGGCCCTGCCACCCATTAAGCCCATGTTCTATTATTGTCCCTTGATTTGAGATGCCGCTTAGGCCTTAAGATCCTTAACTTGCAGAATAATGATCAGAGCTTACAGGGCAAGTCGGGGGGAGGATACAACAGTTCCAATTTCCTTTCTGGATGCATGACAGCAAGGCTGTTCATTAAAAACCCACATAAGATGCTGCTTGTGAAGATGACACTATTCTAAGAGGACCCTTAATTAGGATGAAAGTTCCCCCCGCCACAGATGAAAGGCAGACAGCCAGAGGAGACGGGAGGACTTCTGATCAGGGAGGCACCCACACCCAGGTGCAGCGGCAGCACTGAATGCCTTACCTCAATCACCCGATGGTGGGGGAGCGCCCGCTCAATGTGGTCGTTGCCTTCTGCCTTGAGCTGAACATGGTACACACATCCCGGCTGCAAATAAACTCAGGAGTCAGTTCTCTAGAAAGGGGGTTTGTCGTATCGTGCCTGGTCCAAGCCTGGTTTGGCTGCACGAGGTCGCTAAGACAGGAGCATTTCTCTCCCCTCATTTTCTAATCTGTGGCCTGTTAACCTTAAGAGTCCAGAGTTCCTTTAAGAACACCCCTAGTGTTGAAACATCTGAAATTTTGTGACTCCTTCAATCCCAACTCACTTTCATTTTCTCCTACCCCAAATAAATCAAATTTGGTTTCTTATTTCAAAATTCCAAGCATACTATGTGCTCTTACTCTTCTAAGATGTTTTTCCTCTCCATCCGCCCCTCCCCTCTACCCGTATATACACATCGATGGATATGTGGAATGTCCACCGTAAGCATTCCCAAATGCTTGTGTTGGGTATTATTTCTGGGAAGTGGAAATTTTTGACTTCTCTTTTTAAAATGTCAATGATCTGGCAAGCCTGAGTCTGTCTTCCCCCATGGCTACAATAAGCTGGAGCCAAGTGACAGGCTGTGTCCCTTTCCACAGGCCGTGCCCACTCCAGAGCCCTCACCACTCCCTATCATTCGCCCAGCCTCCTCTCCCCCGTTCATACTGCTCTTCTGGCTCCATAGGCATTTGGCTTGAGCCCTGGCATAAGCCATGACCACACACTGCTAGGGAAAAGCCCCACCAAACCCATGGTTTTCCAACTCCATTGCACCACAGATTCTTGATCTGACCTGTTGGCTAGAAAAAAGGCAAACTCTACCAATTAAAGGTAAGGATTGGGAGGGCTCCACAGCCCCACCCCCAGCCCTCTCGCCCACCCCACTCCTGGCAGTCTCGGAGCCACCACAAGACACTTCTGGACACAGGATGAAAACAAAGTCCCCAAAGAAAACACGTTCCAAGTCTCACCAGCAATCCACGTAACCTGAACTTGCCGTCTTCGTCTGTCACGGTGTCTTCTCCGTAAATGCTGCAGTCGTTCTGGCCCACCGCTTCCACGGCAACCCCTTGTTCGGGCTCTCCGTTTAAGGAAGACACTGTGCCATAGCAACTAGTATGGCGAGAAAAGGCACGAATGAGATATTCTCACGGTTACCTGAAGGACCCAAGTGTTTCCCGTTTACCAACAATTATGGGGCAAAATAGCTCAGTGGAGAACTGTGCCTCAATGACCCAGGCAACTCGGTGTGGCTGGCCCACTTCCAAACCACACCTTCCTGCCGGAGGGATAAGCTGCCATCAATTTCTTTTCTCATACATTTTGAGGGATGCTCTGAAAAACTGTAATTTAAGAATGCTAAAGCTTTATTTTATTCTTTCTAGGCTTTATTTGAAATAATGGAGCTTTCAATAACATGGAAATAACTCACTTCCTCTTTCACTCCATATATTCAGTAGAAAATGGTCCATTTTTCTAAACCCAATCTTTCCAATTACTCTTCCTCTAAAGTGATTCTGTATAAGTGTACAAAAAATACAC
This sequence comes from Pongo pygmaeus, assembly GCF_028885625.2. Classification (NCBI taxonomy): domain Eukaryota; kingdom Metazoa; phylum Chordata; class Mammalia; order Primates; family Hominidae; genus Pongo; species Pongo pygmaeus. The sequence goes on from NC_072391.2 coordinate 17,618,552, forward strand.
ATATATGTGTGTGTCTGTGTGTATACATGTATATATGTATGCATCTCTCTATCTACAGATACGTATCTTTTTTATTTTTTATTTTTATGTAGAGACGGGGTCTTGCTGTGTTGCCTAGGCTGGTCTTGAACTTCCAGACTCAAGCGAACTTCCCACTTCAGCCTCCAAAAGTGCTGGGATTATCGGTGTGGGCCACTGTGCCTTGCCAGACACTAATGTGTATCTATCTATCTACAGCTGGAAGCATTCAGAAAAACTGGAAGTACTGGTTGTCTCCCAGAAGAGGAACTTGGGTGGCTAGGAGACGAGACAGAGGGGAAATTTTACACTATACTCTTTTCAGCATTTTGAAGTTTTATTCAACTGAGCACATTTTCTCCTTTTAATAATTTAATTCAGGTTTGAAACTCTTTTAAAAAATAAAAGTGGCCAGGCGCGGTGGCTCACGCCTGTAAGCCCAACACTTTGGGAGACCGAGGCAGGCAGATCATCTGAGATCAGGAGTCCGAGACCAGCCTGGCCAACAAAGTGAAACCTTGTCTCTACTAAAAATAGAAAAATTAGCCAGGCATGGTGGCAGTCCCAGCTACTTCGGAGGCCGGGACAAGAGAATTGCTGGAACCCGGGAGGCAGAGGTTGCAGCGAGCCAAGGCTGTGCCATTGTACTCCAGCCTGGGCAAGAAGAATGCAACTCCGTCTCAAAAAATAAAAAATAAATAAAAGCTTTTAGCAACTCAATAGGCTCTCTCAAGCCAATTCCAAAATAGGAAATTTCAGACTGAACCACCAGGTTGAGCTCCTAGGAGAGAAGGGCAGCAGTCAAAACTCCTTTGCCCTCGTATCTCATCTCCCTTCCCTCCCAAGTAAAATCAATGTGAAGCCTGGGATGCGTTTCCAGGCAACAGAAGCCTGAATGTGACTCACCAGCCCAGCCCTGGAAGAGAGTGGGGTGGCCGGGGCACTTACCTGTAAGCGGTTCGGTACCCCGTGATGGTGATCTTCAGGTTCTGGCCTTCCTGCACCTCGATCATCTGTGAGGATGGCTCAAACCGGAACTCCTTCATCATGGGTTTGAAGTAATACTGGCCAGGGCTCTGCCAAGATAATCACACTGAGCCTCAGCAGCCACATCTAGGCATGGCTTAAAAGTGAGGGGCGAAGGTCACGATGGACCAGAATTACACAAGGGGAGCGCCATGGCTTCCCAGGCAGCCAGAAATGGTAACCCTCTCTCTATAATCACCACTCACAGTCAGGTAATGGCAATCACAACTCTAACAACGGCAGCTGATGGTATCACCTGCCTGCAATGACTCAGAGAGGTAGAAGTCATATTAATTTTTCTTTTCTTTTTTTTTTTTTTTTTGAGACAGGGCCTGACTCTGTCCCCCAGGATGGAGTGCACGATCACAGCATACCGTAGTCTCAAGCAAATCTCCCACTTCGGCCTCCTGCGTACCTGGGACCACAGGCATGCACCACCATGCCCAGCTATATTTTTTTATTTTTTGTAGAGATGGGGTCTTCCTATGTTGCTGGTCTCAAACTCCCAAGCTCAAGTGATCCTACTGCCTCACCCTCCCAAAGCGGTGGGATTACAGGCATGGGCCACCATACCTGGCCCATATTTGAATTTAATGAATGAAGAAACTGAGGCTCAGAGAGGCAAAGTAACTTGCCTGATAGGACACAGCAAGTAAGGAGCAGTCTGCATCACTGCAAAGTGGTGTCTTCAGATGCCCCCGCTGCCCGGTCTCCAATAGCCCCACCACAGCCACTTTGTTACCGTGACTGACAAGATGACCAACTAACACACACTTCCTGAAGCCCCACCAGTCAGGGCCTCCGACTGCATCTTGAAAGAAAAACTGCTGCTCTCTTCCCACCAAGTAGAATGTGCTTTTCAGAAGAAACGCAAGCTAACCACCAAACAAGACTCAGCATCATAAACGTGATTCAGTGGCAAAACAAGAAGACGCCTAAGAGAGCAGCCGTTGTGGCCAGGGAAATTAATTACACTGTCTTAGTGACAAGCGGGTGATTAGAAAACAAGAAGTGCGTGTGGAAGGGAACATGAATCAGCAGCATTAAGTTTGAGTAAGAGCAATACTCTAATGACTGTGGGCCCCCAAGAAACTGAAACCACTCCACATTGGTTTTCTCTTCTCACGTTGTCAAGCAACACATAAGTCTTGCATGCTGCATCCTGGCTCTGTCTCAGGGAAGACAGGCAGGTGGTAAAGTGCAGAACACGTTACCAGGTTTGAGAATGTCAGAATGCCGTTGTCCTGGGTCAAGAGGTTGGAACGGAACAGGCCACCGCTCAGGGATAAGAGGACTCCTGGGAGGGGCTGGTCATCCTCAGCTTTTATCTGGGGATGAGAAGGTGAGACCAGAGCAAGGTTAAACTCTTACTAACTATGAAGATAACAATTCCACAAGTCAAGAGGTCATTCTTTCAAGGTTTTTTTCTTTTATTGTTACTCAAAGGAGGACAGGGGACCTAATCTTCCTCCCCACAGGTAACTAATGTTGTAAGTTTTGTAAGTTTGGTGTGTAGCCTTCTAGAATTTTTTTTTTTTTTTTTTTTTTTTGAGACAGGGTCTTGCTCTGTCACCCAGGCTGGAGTGCAGTGGCACAATCTGGGCTCACTACCACCTTCCCCTCCCAAGCTCAAGCAATCCTTCAGCTTTAACCTCCTGAGGAGATGGGACTACAGGTGCACACCACCATGCCCAGCTACATTTCTGTATTTTTTATAGAGACGGGTCTTGCCATGTTGCCCAGGCTGATCTCAAACTACTGGGCTCAAGCAATCCACATGCCTGGGCCTCCCAAAGCGCTGGGATTAGAGGCATGAGCCACCGTGCCTAGCCCAGAACTCTATGCCCACACAACTTTTATAAACATTACATATTATTGTTCACAGACTGGCAAGTTCATTGAGTGGGTGGAGGAGGTGAAATAAAAATGGCATGTTATATGTACAGTTCTGCAACTCGCTCTCTTCCTCAACAATTTATCCTAGTTCTCTTCTGCCAGCCAATAGAAATCTGCCTGTTTCTTAACTACTGCATAGCATTCTAAGGCAGGGGTTGACAAACCACAGCACCTACTTCTGTGGTACACAAGAGACAATCGGAATATCTTCAATATGTATCTCTATGCACTTAGTTTTATTTTTATTTCCTGAACAATCAATTCCTAGAATTGTTGGATACATGCACTTTAAATTCAGAAAGATACTATCTAATTGCATTCCAAAGTGGCTGTAACCACTTACAGTCCCATAAATTATTTATGCTTGGGAAAACTCACACTTACCAAAAAATAGAGATCGTCTTAATTACAGCAAATCTAATCCCCGCAAAACAGTGTTTCGACGGTAACTTCCTTAAGCACATTTCCTCAGTAACTACGGAGGCTTTGTGTTTCTGTGTTTATTAGTCACCTGCGTTACTTCCATGAATTTCCTTTTCATCATCTTTGTTCGTTTTTTTTCTAGCGGACTGTGTTCCTCTTACCGATCTTAGGAGCTCCTTGTAAAATGGGGATATTATTTATGATACAAACATTTCTTCCGAGTTTGAATATCTTTCAGTTTGGTTCCAAATGTATTCAGCAATATAGAATTTTAAATTTTTATGCGATGTAATCTGTCCCTCTTTTCCTTTGGCCTATAGTTTATAAATATTCATTCTCAACAATCTCCAGACCCACTCTGTACAATCGCAGCACGCTTCTTCCCAGGAAGGACCGGCGGAAGGGAGCTAGGCAGCAAATGCCTCAGTAACAACATTCTGTACCCTTCAATACGGAACAGTTATGGATGATAGCTTTAACTACTTCCCAGAAGGTACACAAACATGCTAAAGTCAACAGCTCTCCAAATCATGCTGCGTGAAAGAAGTCAGACCAAAAAAAAACAAGAAACAGTATATCCCGTTTGATTCCATCTATATACAGGTTGGTGCAAAAGTGATTGCGGTTTCTGCCATTATTCTCAATGGCAAAAACCACAATCACTTTTGCACCAACCTATAAAAACTCGAAAATGCAAACTAACCAATGGTGATGAAAAGCAGATCATCAGCTCAGCAGAAGGGTGGGAGGGAGGGATTACCAAGGGGCAAGAGGAAACCTTGAGGGCCACAGATGTGCTCACTATTTTGACTGTGGAGGTGTTTTCATGGGTGTATTCATAGGTCAAGACTACCACACTGTACCCTTTTTGTGCAGTTTATTATACGCTAATTATACCTCAATATAACTGCCTTTTGAAAATACAGTGTTAGTTACCTCAAAGCTTACGCCTGCCAGGGCATAGGCCTTGAAGTCTCCGATGGTTCCTTCCACCGCAGTCAGAACATAGCCCTCCTTCTGTGAGGTCACCGTGTACTCCAGGTCACTGTGCAGGGGGCCAACACTGAAGAGAAGAAAGCAGAATGCTACCAACGGCTTTGTTCACACCCTGCAGGAAGCCTTACCAAGCCCAAGGAAATGTGGGCCCCGGTTTCTTCAGAGGACTCCCACGCTGATCCCAGGCAAATGTGTCTCTATCCCGGGCTCACCTGTAGGCACCTTTGTCATCAGTAAAGACTGTGATCAGGGGTGAACTTGCCCCCTTTTCACTGATGACAATCTCGACTCCTTCCAACTCGGGGTGGATCTGGCCTTCTAAAAACAGGCCTGCCTTCCCGTGGATCTCGATCAGCTTCCCTGGGCAGCTTTCTAAGAGGGGAAGAAATAAACACAAGGATGGGGCTTGGTTGCAGAGACAGGAGCTTCTTGGTTGGGGGTTTCCCATGACAAAAGTGGCTAAAACAGATCTTAGAAGCTAGTTCCAAATGCGGTTATTTAATACCCCAGGGAGCTCAATAATCGGATACAGCCCAAGCCTCTTTCCATCCCTGAAAGGCCTGTCTCAGTGTGAAGGACTTTCGCAAGAGAATCAAAAAACGCTGAAGGCTGGGTTTTTACTGCTACTCTTCCTATGTTCTCAGGAGGCCACAGATCAGGAGGGAACACTTTACAGCAGACAAGAGGCCATGCTGCTCAACCTCCAGAGGACCCACTGAGAAAGACCACCCCAAACAGCATGCCTGCTAGAAGTCACGCTCTTCAACACCCTCTACTTCCAAACACGAACCACGTAACACCCACAACTTAATGAAGCCATAGTGCTGGGAAAGAAATAATAAGTAGCAAAAGACAAATACTCCACAAGTGATCACTTCAGTCATCCATTCCCCAAAAAAAGACCCTCCCATCATGCTCTGCCAAACAACAGAAAGATCATCAAAGATCATCACTGGCAGCTTTGCGCTTCATCTACCTTCTGGTGTCGACCTGATAACGTCAAAGAAAACCAAGTGCTTTTCCAAAAAGATCAACTCAATTCTAACAGCAAAAGTTACTTTTATTTATCTAAATCATTCATTCATTCATCCATCCACCCATCCATCCATCCAACCAACAGTAATATCTGTGTGCCAGAGAGGATGTAAGGTGGCTTACAAAGATGGCTTCACTATAACATCACAAATCTACTTGTAAGTGCAGGCAAGGGAACAATTGCAAAGGTGTGTGTGACATTCGCTCGCTGAGTTGACATTTACCTCCACTGACAACGGCTTCCATTGAAGGGGGATAAAAGAGCAGCTCTTTAGATGATGGTGTAACAGTGATTTTCTCTCCAGACCTAAAATAATTAATATACTTCAGTTTGGCGGGTCCTGTCCCCCCAGAACAGAGGACACTGTAGGGAAATGCACAAGAGAGCTTACCGTGCCCAGTAAGAGAAATCATACGAGAAGGGGCCTTGTAACTCATCTACCATCTCTTGCACGGGAGGCTTGGTCATTCTCTCTTCGCCTTCCTCTTTGCCTTTCTTCTCCCTCTCCTGCCTGCGGGCCTCGATCTCAGCCAGCTGCTGCTCCCTCCGCAGCTCCTGCACAGACTTCAGAGGGCCTAAGACCAAGGCAGGTTCACTGTCGATGGAAGACCTGGAATAAAGAAATGGCAGCCCCTAGGACGTGGTGTCGTATCCTTGTGGTCAGTGGGAATTTGACCTTTCTACAAGTATGGACTTGCGAATTAAAAACTGGACATCTTATCACGACACCACAGTGGCGGAGTCTTCTGTTTTAAACAAACTAGTAGCTTCACAAAAAATAACAACTGAACTTCGCAGTGATGGTGGCAGTAGCTGGTAGATCTGGGCTGGAATGAAATACAGCTGATTTTATGGCGAATGGATATAAGCTTGTCAGTTTCCATTAGGACATGGAGTTTTGTCCACACCACCACCCTCTGTTCCTTCATTCTACCTTCACTGAGAACTGCTCTGATAGAGAACTAGGCACCAGGGATACAGCATCAACAAAACAGACCACACTTCCTATTCCTGTGGAATCCACGTTTCAGTGGGAAGGGGCTGAAAATAAAGAGAAAAATAATACCAGAGGAAAAGTGCAATAAAGAAAAATAAAGTAGTGTGGGAAGACAGAGAGCCCGGGGCACTGTTTTACATTAAAGGGACAGTCAAGGCCTTTCTGATAAGGTGACACTGAGCAAAGGTCTGAAGGAAGGGAGAGAATGTGCCATGCAGCTCTCTGGGTAAACAGTAGCTCGGCCAAAGCAATGCCAAGTACAAAGTCCTTGGAGAGAAAGCTCACTCAGATGTTCAAGCAATGGCAAGACCAGCCCAGCCTGGGGCACAGGGGTCCAGGGAAGGGTCATATCTGTCAGAGGGCTCCAAGGGGTAGCAGGTGTCAGACTGAGGCTTCACAGGCTTGGTGCCGACCTGGTGCCACTGGAGTTTTCAGTCGAGGAATGTTATGATAAAAGAAATCGCTCACCGCTTCATGGAAGACACACAAAGCAATGGCAGAAACAGGAAGGCCAGCTGGGAAGCTGCCGCAGTGATCCCAGAGGGGGTCAGACCAGGGCTGAGGGCCACGTGGTAAGAAGGGACTAGATGACGGGTATATTTTGACTGTAAAGCCAAGGCTTTGTTGGGGAATTGGCTGGGCCTAGGGTGCAAGGGAAAGAAGAATCAAGAAACAAGGAGAAAGCAGGAGCTGCCATATCTGAATCAGAAAAGACCACAGAGGGGCTCGTGGAGGGCAACTGTCAGCAGTCGGGTTTTGGGTCTGCTAAGTACAAGATCCCCAGGGGGGATCCGAGTGGAATCTGTCTAGCTGGAAAATGCATTCCATACAACCTCCGGCACAAGCAGGCAACACAAACACCCTTGTGAAGTTACAAAAATGAATGTAATCAAGCCGAAAGGAGGTAATATACAGTTACTACTGGTAAGAAGGTAGATTGCTAGTCCTATCAGTAATTCATACTTTCCAAGCAGGGAGACAGTAAATGATAGTAAAAGACAGCAACAGACCTTCAGCAAATCCACCCCCAGCTAAAAACCTGGCTCCCCATCACCAGAAACCAGGGCCAGCCCTGACATTTCTCCCACCCTAACCCAGTGGTCACTTTAGTGCCATGTCTCATCAACTCAGTCCCTCAACAACTCTCGGACCAGTCCGTCACTCTCCATCTCCGCAGCCACTAGTCTGGGGCCCCCATCGCCTCCCCCTGCCTCTACCACCTCCCACTCTCAGGCCTCTTCTGTCTGTTCTCCACTTGGCCGACAGGGGGACCTTTCAGGAAGAAAAAAGTCATTCCTCTATGTGAAACACGTCAATTGCGTCATGGGACAAAGACTATGAACGTTAACATGGCCTGGCCGCCTGCAGCCTACCCGTCCTGCATGGCCCCCAAGGTCAAGCTCAAAGCACTCAGAACAGTTGTCATTTTACAGTTCTGCATGTGAGTCTCTGACCACTGTTCCCCCCATGAGACTGTCAATCCCATGAGTGTAGGGGCTGTGGCCTCATAAGCCCAGTGCCTAAACACTGAAGACTCTCAGTTATTCAGTCATCATGTACTCTGCAGGGATGATGGATGGATAAACAGATGGTGGACAGAAAGATGGAAACATAGCTGGAAAGGTGACTTCAACCAGGGACAGGAGGGAGACAGGGACTGCGATTCCCATTCTACTTGACAAAGACGGTCATGTTGCCAAAATTCTTTCATTTCTCAAGAAAATGGGGGTGTCACAGGTACCTCACCACATTGCAAAAATTCCCTGAAAGGTGACATTCACATGAACGTGACCCTCGGTGAGGGACTTGCCTTTCAAATACTTGCTCTCTCACGACCCTTCTCTTATACCAGGTGCCACCTCTATTTCCCAAGCCTTCAAGCTAAAGTCTAAAGAAAAACAGGCAATTTGAATTTGTTAAAACACTTGAAATACAATGCACAAACCCCAGAGATTTTTTTTTCCTTAGCAAAGATGAAAAGTACAAAGAGTTCAAACAGAAATTGAAGACACTGAAACAAGCTGTCGCAATGCTCTTCCTCACCCACTGGTAATTTCTGAATCAGAAAAGGAAAGGATCAAGGCTGCTGGGAATTGACGGCAATGTCCTACAAGAGAGGGAAGGCTATTTGTATATACATCTAGAGATAAGAAATCAAAACTAATTTCCAGAGAGCCTATTAGAGACTCCCCAGGCCTCATCCACACCCTCCCCCGCCACTCTCAGCCCACTGCAGAACGCTCATCTTACTTGATAGTCACAGTGACATCCATCATTTTGTCGGTGGTGATAGTTCCAAGGACATGGTGGCGAATGGCTGTCAACGTCAAGATACTAGGTGAAGACCTACAAATCAAAGGAGAGGAAACACTCGAACCTACTCATTCTCAGAAGATCATCAGCAATACCCTTTTTGGGCATCCTTCCTCACCCTAAATATACTACAGAAAATTGCTCTTAGTCTGGGGTAAAATAACTGGAGATCCAGAGAAGTATTTTAAAGAGTAAACTAATTCTCCACTCCACAACTTTACACTTCAATTCCCAGTGAAACCCACATACGTCTGTAAAAATATAAAAATGGCAGACTTGAGCTTGACAGATGCCCATCGGTGAGGACTGGGAGATTTGACAAAGCTTCTATTTAAGCCACTTCAAAAACACAGCCCTCTATCCTGGGGTTACAGAATTCTTGGGAAAGGGATCCTATCTCCGGTTCCTCAGTAACTAATCCAAGTGTCTTAAAATCCTTATCTAGAAATGCTGTTGAAGGCCTAACCTTGCCTCTTTCAGAAAAAAAAATCGAAAAACTCCTTTTGTTCTCTGAAGTAAATGAAGAATCCTCCACGGAATGTACACAAACACCACAAAGCATTCAATTCCCAGGCTTACGTGTCATAGGTGTAGAACGCTTGCTCAAACCGGTGGCAGGAGCGAGGGGTCACTTTGTACACACCTACAAACAGGAAATCAAAAGTAATTTTCAGAGAATGGCATCTATTACACTGAGCAATTCCAACATCTGAAATCGAGTGGCAGCTCTTTGCATGTGAAAACTCAAACGTATCGCAGATCTGCAATAATGGGATCAGAAATACTGGGCAGGCATCGTTTTCACTGCCTATGAAGGCTTCTTACCAATGACCCGATCCATGCAATGGCCCGATCACAGGCACACGGTTTTCATTTTCCATAAGGTAACAACTCACAGTAGTTAAATCTGCACAGACCAAGTGAACGGACCCATGCACGAGAAGGAACAGAAAGTACATTTCTACTGCAAATTGGACTGAGGATAATTTTCTACTTAAAAGATTCTATTAAGGATCCAAGAGATAACCACAGCCTCAATTTCTTCCTATAAATATTCCTAAAAAGGAGGTAAGGAGTAAGGGAAGCCCCAGAAAAGTGTGAGTCTGTGTGGGAGGACACTCCGAGTAGGGGTACATTTCATCACTTGCCAGAGGAACACAGTCAATTTCAGGAAGATACAAGGAATAACAATGTATTTCCCCCAAATCATCATTAACCAATATTTTGGCCACACTTCCTACAAAAACCTGAAATTAGCTAAAACCACCCTGCTGTTTTCATTGCACTCAACAAGCCCCAGAGTAGTTACCATCAAAAAAAAAAAAAAAAAAAAATCAGGTTTCTCTGTTCGTTTTGTTTGGTCTTTCATTCAACAAATATCGACAGAGCACCTCTTCCTGGCTAGGTATTGTGCTAGGTACTGGTACACAGTGGGGAATGACAGAGCAGTGGTCCCTTGTCTTCATAGAGTGTACCATCCACAGAGAGGGGGAGCATTTGACAGCCACAAACATATCAATCATGGCACATGCAAGAAGGGGACAGAAGTGAGTGCTGAGGGCAAGAGCGTAGGAGGCAGGCCTAAGTGGCCCTGGAGGCCATCCTTCCCCAGGGAAGCAATACTGAACTGATGGGTGAGAAGGCCCCAGCTAGGAGGGGCAGGAGGACATGTCCACAGAGAACAGCATCTGCCTCACATGCTGCCTCACTGTTTCCTCAACAGGCATCCTTCCTGCCTTGACAACAAACCCTGGTTATGTTGAGGGTGGCAACATGCTCAGCCTCGGGTAGCACATCCAACTGTCCCAGCCTCCCTTGCAGCTAGAAGTAACCACGTGGCACGGTTCTGGCCAATAATACAGACAAGTAGCTTACTGGAGGAGGGGGCACAAGGAAATGTTTGCCTGCCCCCTCCTTGACTTCTTCCTTTAAACGTAAGTTTTCTAACCATAGCCGTCTTGAAAATATAAGGCAAAAAATACAAGGGAAAGGCCTAAAGAATCACAAAGACACCACCCCTAACATCTACCAGCTGCTGAACCCACGCTGGCAGCCACACACTGCCACACTTCTTTATTGAGCCAAATAAACTACCACTTGCCAATGGCACTGCTGTATGGATTTTGTTACATGTAGCCAAAGGCAGCTGAACTGACACCCAGAAGGACAGAGCGGCTGGAGTAGAGACAGTGGCAGATAGGGCTGGGTTACACAGGAGCTAAGGTCAGCTTAAGGAGTTTGTATTTTATCTTGGGAACCAAAAGGAGGAGCCACTGAATTATTCATTAGGAAAACGCAAAACAAAACCACAATGAGACACGACTTCACATCTACCAAGATGACTATAATAAAACAGACAATAACAAATGTTGGCGAAGGAGGTGAAGAAACAGGAACCCTCGTGCATTGCTGGTGGGAATATCAAATGACACAGCCTCTGTGGAAAACAATTTGACAGTTTCTTAAAAGGTTAAACATAAATTTATCACACAATGCAGCAATTCCATTCCTAGGTATCGAAACAAGAAAAATGAAAACATATGGACACAAAGACTTGTACAAGAATGTCCGTAACATTAGTCATAACAGCGCCAAACTGGAAACCACTCAAATATCCACCAACTGGTAAATGGATACACAAAATATGATATAACCACACACCAGAATACTACACAGCAATGTAACAGAACAAACTACTGATATGTGCTATGACACAGATAAACTTTAAAAACATGTTAAATAAAAGAAGCCAAACAAAATACCAGCATCGTATGATAAACGTCCAAAAAAAGCCAATCCATGGGGACAGAAACTAGATCAGTGGCTGGCCGTGGCTAGAAACAGGGATTAACTGTCAACAGGCACAGAGGATCTTACATTGTGGGTGACGAACAAGTCTAAAACTGGATTCTGGCCACGGTTGTGCAACTTGACAAATTTACTACAAATCATTTTATTGTACATCTTAAATAGGTGAGTTTTATGATATGCAAATTCTGTCTCCAAAAAAGCCATTATAAAAGAGAGAGGGTTGGGTGCAGCGGCTCACACCTGTAATCCCAGCACTTTGGGAGGCTGAGGCGGGCGGATCACTTGAGGTCAGGAGTTTGAGACCAGCCTGGACAACGTGGTGAAACCCATCCCTACTAAAAATACAAAAATTAGCTGGATGTGGTGGCGGGTGCCTGTAATCCCAGCTACTCAAGAGGTTGAGGCAGGAGAATCGCTTGAACCCAGGAGGCAGAGGCTGCAGTGAGCCAAGATCGAGCCACTGCACTCCAGCCTGGGTGACAGAGCAAGACTCCATCTCAAAAAAAAAAAAAAAAAAAGAGAAAAAAAAATGAGAAAGAGCAAGAAGCCACTGAAAGATTTTAAGCAAAGTGGGAAATGATTCAAATTTTAAAACAGCACTATAAGGAGAGGTCATTGGCCAATGGTATATTTTTGGAGGTGAAAGGGCCCAGTGGTCTCTACCCAACTCAAATCCAAGAGAGACAGAAAAACAAGAGCAGGTTGAACACACTGAAATTGAAAGCCTGATGCAAACAGAACCAAGGTAGAAAAAAATGCCTTCAAAACCATCCTCCGGTGCCTTTCCATTTTTCTAATTCATGGCATATCAATCCTTCCAAACTTACCAGGCTTGGACAGGCAGAATCGGTTGACTCCTTTGGAGAGGTTATAAATCCCCACATTCTCACGTCCATTTCCATCCTGATAAAATTCCTAAGGGAGCAAAGCCAATACAATGACTTACTAGGCGAGATGGAGACACCAAGATGATTAATAATATTTCTCTTTCCAAACCAGTCATCTGTTTTGCCCATTAATCATTGGAGCAGTTGGGTGCCGCAGGAAAATTAAAAACCTCCCAAAACTTCCAACAGAAGTGTGCCATTTTTCATTCAATCAACTAATATTTATTGAGCACCTGCTATGTGACAGACACAAGGCTGGGCCTTGGGAGTCATGACCGTGGCTCCTGCGCTCACAGGGCTTATGTTCTAACACAGGAAGACAAAATCAATGCATCAACAAATAGATTAGTGATCTCAACTGGTCAGTAACGAAGCCGTGAAAATAAACAGGAAAGCAAGAGAAGAACAATCCCCGCCTAGGGGTCTTTAGCTCGCTGGTCCCAGGGCACATCTCTCCTGAACAATAAGGCTGCGCCTGAATGAGGAGGAAAAACCAATGACACGTGTTTCTGGAGAAGACACGGCGCTCCAGGCAGAGGGGAGAGTATGTGCAAAGGCCCTGAGGAGGGAGTGAGCTTAGCGTGGGACTGGAGAGGACCACCGTGGCTGGGGCCCGGCGAGTGAGGGGAGAGTGGGAGGAGATAAAGAAGGGGTTAAGGAAGTGTCAAAAAAAAAAAAAAAAAAGGATCTTATTACAAGAGAGCTGGAAATCCACTCCATTGCTGGAAGGGAAAGGTTTCCTAAATATCTATCACTTATTATGAACCGGTTATTAATTGATCTCCTGTAACAAATCAGCCTGTCGAGTTTTTGTAATTAAGCAGTTAGGGGAGTAAGCTGGCACGTGAAACGCCAGTTCCAATTCTTCTAGTTTCTCTACAGAGAAACTAAGACCTGATGATGACATCTGCCGTTGCTCAACATCAAAACATTATAGAAAATTCACGAAGGGATCTACAGAGGTGCTCCTGAAACCCGTTTCACACTGCCTTTCAGGCCACAGAGACCACGGTCAACAAGAAGCTAAGATCCTGTTTACAGCTTCGTTCTCTGCGCTGGAATAAATATACCAGAGAAGGTGGAGCACAGTGGCTCACGCCTGTAATCCTAGCACTCTGGGAGGCCAATGCGGGTGGATCCCCTGAGGTCAGGAGTTTAAGACCAGCCTGGCCGACATGGTGGAACTCTGTCTCTACTAAAAATACAAAAAAAAAAAAAAAAAAAAAAATTAGCTGGGCATGGTGGCACACACCTCTAGTCCCAGCTACTCGGGAGGCTGAGGCAGGAGAATCATTTGAACCCCGGAGGTGGAGGTTTCAGTGAGCCAAGATTGCTCCACTGCACTCCAGCCTGGGCAACAGAGCAAGATACCATCACAAAAAAAACAAAAACAAAAACAAAAAAACCATATTATATATATCAGAGAAACTCACTTGACAGCATCTTAATAAACAAGAGCAGAGTACACCAAGGACACTTTGATACCTAAGAGGTTCACTTAAGTCCTGCCATAACCCTGAGAAGTAGATATTAAGATCTCAATTTTCAGTGAAAACTGAGGCTGAGAAGCAGTAAATGAATTTACCCAAAGCTATTACTACTAATAATATAAAGCCAGTGTGCTCTGCACTGTACCAAAGGCCACCCCAAATCACCGGTCAGATTTAGTGTAGGGCCAGGACGGGGAAATCTCCTAAATACAGGGGTCCTTCCACGGAGAGATTAGAAATGCTTCCTGATTATGCCTGGTATAACAGGTGGGCGAGTGGAGAGGCAGAAAAGGAAATCTGACTTGCCTACGTTTACAATATTCCTGGCATGTTAGTCTTTCTTGATATCCACAAGGTGAGCATTTTTCCATATAAGAGACTCCGTAAGCCATACATACCAGAGTGATGGCGTGAGACAGGGAACATCTCAGCATGTAGCCCGTCTGCCTGAACTCAACTGCAGACACGTCATCCTCCAGCACTTCTACCTCCAGGCTCTTGTTCTTCCAGCACCAATCCTCATGCATGATGCTTACTGCAAAAGCAAGCACCAAAAATGGACACATGGGCGTGGAGCACACCACCTCCCTGCACACCACCAGAAACAATGATCATGAATTAACTAATTTTAAAAAGCGGGTGTGTATGTAGACATAAAGATAGAAATATACACATACATATATTTATAACTAGCAGTATTTGGAATAAATTACTGCCAAAGAAAACATGGAGCCAAGCATGGTGGCTCACACCAATAATCCCAGCACTATGGGAGGCCGAGGTAGGTGGATGGCTTGAGGCCAGGAGTTCAAGACCAGCCTGGCCAACATGGCAAAACCCCATCTCTACTAAAAATACAAAAGTTATCCAGGCATGGTGGTGCGTGCCTGTAATCCCAGCTACTCGGGAGGCTGAGGCAAGAGAATCTCCTGCACCCAGAAGGCGGAGAGGTTGCAGTGAGCCAAGGTCGCGCCACCGCACTCCAGCCTGGGTGACACAGCGAGGCTAAATTTCAAAAAAAAAAGAAAAAAAAAACTGGAACCAATGTCCATTACATCAAGAAAGAAATCCAATGGGGCCTGTAAGATCAGGCTGCAAGTAAGGTATTCAGGGATCCACAAACTTTTTCTGTAAGTCTTTTCAGTTTTGCAGGCTACATGCTTTGTCGGCCTCAACCACTCGACTTGGCCACTGTTACACACGAGCAGCCACAGAGAATCCATAAACAAATGGGCAAGGCTGTGTTCTAAGGAAACTATGCTTTTAAAAATAGGCAGTTTTTGTAGTCTGCCAAGCCCTGCCATAACAGAAAATATTAATATAATTCCAGAAAAAGCAGTCTGTTTTATAAGCTATCCACTGCCAGCAGCCTCAAGCTGATTTCTGAAAAAGCAGAAATACAGGCAAGAAGTAGCTTCTTGAGAAGGGCAAGGAAAAGGGAAGTAACATTTGTGGGCAGCAGCTACTT
Source organism: Pongo pygmaeus (assembly GCF_028885625.2). NCBI lineage: Eukaryota > Metazoa > Chordata > Mammalia > Primates > Hominidae > Pongo > Pongo pygmaeus. The sequence continues at coordinate 17,633,913 of NC_072391.2, forward strand.
AGCTGGCTGTCTGCACAACGTGCTTTATAAACTTTACTTCTTTTAGTCTTATATTCTGCAGAAAGGTTCCATTACGTCTATTTTACAGATGGGAAAACTGAGTTTCGGGGAGGTCAAGTACCTTGCCATGGTCAGTACTCAGCACCAGTACTGCTAAGTTAGTAGAACACATCAGTAGAACTACTTCACACTCCTTTTTCTGGCCTTTAGAAACAAAATGCCGTACGTCGGGGCACCCTCCCTTAACAGAAGCAGCCAGTGGGCTGTGCGGACAAGGTGGCGGTCAGCTCAGGGCCTGGACTCCTCCATGCTTGTCCAATGCTAAATAATGCAGTCAAGGTCACGAGGCAAAGACGACTTAAAACGAGGAAAGGTACATGGTCGTGATACAATTTGAGACCTGAGTTTTAGAAAGTTTACAAAGACAAGAAGTGTGTGAGGGCCACAGGATGTTGCCTTCCAATTCTTACTTTTGTATTTTCCAGGGAGCACGTTGTCAAAGGTGAAAGTCAGGGAGTTGACCTTGCCGGAGAGCTGGAGGCTCCGCTTCTCACCCTGGCGGCTCAGGGACTGTAGAGTCACCAGCAAGTCACCGCAGGTGTCTGCAGGGAAAAGAAGGGAGGGCCCCATGTGACCCCTCATAAGGCTTCAGCACAGGTTCGAATCCTAACCCTATGTAATAGCTTCTTGCTACTACTGAGCTCCTAAGAGACAGTGGCCGGAGGCGGAGGGGGTGCTTCTTTCAAGCTAACGTGCATCCACTTGACTCCAAGAAGTCTCCCTCGCACGCAGGTGATCAGTAGCAAACAGCAAAGGCAAAAGGAAAAGTTTCCCAAATCCCACTCCTACCGGCTGACTTCTTTGAAACTACGTGTTCTTACTTTCCAGTGATATCTTACCCAAACAAGAGACTTTCCCAGAAACTGATGCCAAGAACTGTACAAAGGCCACATCCATCACGGGCCTGTCGGTCACAGTAAGAGGAAACGTCTGGGGTTTCAACGTCAGCCCTGCTCTGGTTTCTGCCTCAGGAACCATCACCTGCAGAAACGTGGATGGAACGTTAGAGGCTGCATTCAGGGAGATCTTCCCCCGACCTACAGGGCGCTAGAACATTCATCTGGGACCAAGGCTAAAGAGATTTTCAAGGCCAAAGGTTCGTTTCCAGGCCGATTTTACAATCACAACGAATCCACGAATAACTTGTGTGAAGTAAATACAGTTCTACCCAGATGAAAAATTAGCCTCAACAGACCCATGTGTATGAACAAAAGTCTATCTGGCCTAATTCCCCACAGGCACACAAAGCGGACATGCCTCACTTACATACTAGAAACCATACTACATCCCAGTCACTTTTCCTGGCTTCGGATCACTTGTAGCATAAGCTCTGAAGCTGTCAACACTACGTGGATGACACTTTGGTGGAATTAAGTCATTTTCTTCTTCCTATTGTTCTGTGTGCCTTTCATGGGCTAAGAAGAGGAACAGGTGAAGGTAGCAGCGGTCAACTCTTTCATCCCTAGTAAAGACAACACTGCCCTTCCTTGGAAAAGTCCATCATGCTTCCGAAAGGGCTTCCAAAGGCTTGTCAATGTGGACATCTTCACAAGAAGCCAGCTACCATCTAATAAAGGCAGCTGTCAACCCACACACCACGCTGTTCTGTGGAAGCAGGGAGAACGCAATCTCCTACCCTGTTTCCCACAGAGGGAGGGACCCCACTTTGCCCTAGAGGAGAGTAGAGTCTAACAGGGAACCTTCTCGGCCCTCTCCCTTTGTGTTATTTGCTCTTCCACAGGGAGGAAGGGCAGCTGCTGATTTGATGGGTGAGAGCCCACGGAAAAGTCTCTCCCCAAGGGCAGCGCCACTGCACTGAAAGGCATGGTGGGCTGACCTCTGCTCTGTCCTGTCTCTTGCTTGCTTGGACCAGCTGTGGCTTGGGCCTTCACCATGGTGATGAGACCACAGGCCAGAGCGTCTCCCCGTTCTCAGCCTGCTTGAATGGATAAGTCGCATGGTCCCTGCCCAGCCATCTTGAAGTCAGGGCAAAGCAGGAAATGGGAAGCTCCATTCTGGCCTGGGGTCCCAGAAGCCATGCACTACGGCCATTTTTGAGCTGCCATTAGTAGAGTTCATTTTTGGTGTCCTTTTGGACTCATCAATATTCTACAGCAGCCAGAAGCCTGAAGGTAGAGGAGTGACTGGCAGCCTGATACTAATAAACACCAAGACTGGAAAAAAGAGAGGCAGATGGCATTATTTTTTAGCTGGATGCCTATCTGACTCTCCTCTACTGGTGCAGATTGTAAAGACTTAGAAACAAGAAGTTGGAAACTGGAATGCTCTTTCTCTAACCCCATTCAAGCTAATAACCCTTCTAAAAATCATTGCTTTTTCTCAAAACATTTTAAATTTAAAACAGTGCATCGCACCTGCACTTTGTAAGTCCCTGGTTTTGCTTTAAAACAAAATGATCCATGAGCATCCGTCTCCACGGTGACCAAAGACTTGTCCTTGTCTTGAGATGACAGGACAACTTTGTATTTATTCATCTGCTTGACGGCGTCGGGGAAGCGAATGATTGATATCTGACCACAGACACTGAACCTGCAAAGAGAAGACCATTCATTCCAGCACGAGGACTCAATTATAATAGGAAAGGCTCTTATCAACCAGGAAAGACGCAGCCCTCTCCCAGCCCTTGTTTCTGAGAATAGTCTAATCTTAATGAAGAGACAGAATGCAGTCCAGATGATTCTGGTTTTAAAAAGCAACCTTCAGAAGGAAGACTGGGCGTCTTTCTGCAGAACAGGGGCCCGTAGTGGGGCTGTTTGTGTGTTCCGGGTGACATCTGGCAATCCCCCACTGCAGAGGCGATTTTAAGAAAATCTGCAGATAATAAAAACGTTTCAGGTAATTGGATCGTTGACAGTGGAGTGGCCTTGGACTAAGAATGTGGGCTAGCCCTTAAAAGCAAGAGCTCTAAGCTGCCTAAGAAACTGTGGCATTAACCAGGCCATCAAATAAGTCAGGATTATCAAAGACGTCTTCCTTGCTTGTGATTATATATAATACATGGATGAAAGCAAACTGGGAGACTGGAACAGAAAAGGTAATTAAGTTAAAAAATGCAAAGCTAAAATTGAACTCCTTGGGAGGTAGGAGCCACAAATGTAACTTATAACTGAAAAGCCCTATTAAGGTAATGATTCAGATTTGAGATTCTAAATAAGGAGTAAGGTGTTGCAAGGCATCCCTCGAAAAACACATGAGAGGCCCCCCTACAACGACCATCATCCTTGGAGTGCTGGTCTTCATTTCTGAAGCAGTTGGTGTGTTAAAGTGTAATAGTACATCCTAGCTGGCGGTCACAGTTGTCTTTTCAACTGTTCATTTTCAAGAATCATTTTAGATAAAAATTAGTTACTTTTGACATAATCAAGAATGTTGGATTCTGACAATTAGGGGTACATTCAATGTTGGAACCACCGCTCCGCCTCAAATAAAAAAACAGTGGAAAACACAATGAAATGGTGGAAGACTGTGTATGCGAAATCTAGGAATCGTGAAAAACACAGTCATTTCTTCAGAGTGAAGGGACTGCCCAGCTACAGGAGCTCACTATCTCCAGCATGGGTCAACAAACTACGACCCAAGGACCAAGTCAGGGCCCCCCTCCTGTTTGTGTATGAACTGCAAGCCGAGAAAAAGGTTTTTACACTCTTAAGTGGTTAAAATTAAAAAAAAAAAAAAATCAAAAGGAAGATAATATTTCAAGGCAAGTAAAAATTATATGAAATGCAAATTGTGGTGTCCAAAAATGTAGGTGTGTTGCACTCTGCCCATTCATTTACAAATTGTCTATCTCAGCTGTTGTCCTAGAGACCGTATGGCTCACGAAGCCTAAAATAGTTATTCTCTGGCTCTCCACAGAGAAAGTGTCCCAATCCCTGACCTAGCATATGCATTTTGGTTCTCACATTCCCCTACTGTGAACTTTCAGAATAAAAGGATGGGAAGCGAACACTGGCACAATCATTCCCACGGACCTTTCATATTCTCTTGATTTGTGTACCTGTTGGGACACATCACCTTGTCTATTTCCTATCAAATCTCTTTGCCTCCTTAAGTTGTAAATATTTGAACCATAAGATCTGTTTTAGCTCATATTTTTATTAAAAAGAAGTGCCTATTTTCCCTAAACCTCAAATCTATACTGGCTTAGTTTGGAAAAATAAACCAAAAGGGTGGTAGAAAAAGGTTCCGTTATATTGAAGCCCTTAAAAATTGATTTGTATCAGTAAATTCTTTCAACAGGGTTTAAATATATATATGGACAGAAACAGGTAATATTGGTGGATATTGAGATAACTCTATTTTCACAGTCATTTAGACAGAAGCCAAAGAGTTTGTTTTTACAATAAATTGAGTAATTTTTTTATTTTACTTTAAAGGAAGACTAGGCACCATGGCTCAGCCTGTAATCCCAGCACTTTGGGAAGCCAAGACGGGTGGGTCACTTGAGGTCAGGAGTTCGAGACCAGCCTAGCTAACACGGCAAAACCCCATTTCTACTAAAAAATATAAAAATTAGCCAGGTGCGGTGGCACATGCCTGTAATCCCAGCTACTCAGGAGGCTGGGGCAGGAGAAACACTTGAACCCGAGAGGCGGAGGCTGCAGTGAGCTGAGATGGCGCCACTGTACTCTAGCCTGGGCAACGGAATAAGACCCTGTCTCAAAAAAATAAAAAGGAAAAGAAATAGTAAGAAGTATCAATGTGCTAAAAAGGCAAATGTAGTATGTTGGCCAAAAAAAAAAAAGAGATTTTCCGAAAATGTTCAACAAATGCTATTTTTCTTTCTTTGACCCAAATACTCTACTTTAAAGGAGAAAATAAATATATTTCCTCCATCTCTGTGAACAGCGCCTCCTCCATCTACCCAGTGGCTCAAATAAGAAACCTGAAACCTCAACAGCACAGGCCTGTGGGTGTGTTCTCCATGTGACCTACCAAATTCATCTACTCCTCGCTCCCTCGCCTGCCAGCCGCCTGGGCCCAGCCACCACCAACATCTCCTCCGGACAACCGCCACCGCCTCATATCTGGCCCCTCCATTCACAGCATGGCTTTCCTCCAATCCATTCTCCACACAGCAGCCAGGAAGAAAAACAAACTTTTTAAAGTACCATGATCGCTATCACTCCCTTGCCAACTGATAACTCTTTTTTTTTTGAGACGGAATCTCACCCTGTCGTCCAGGCTGGAGTGCAATGGTGCAATCTCGGCTCACTGCAACCCCTGCCTCCCGGGTTCAAGCGATTTTCCTGCCTCAGCCTCCCAAGTTGCTGGGATTATAGGCGCGGACCACCATGCCCCGCCAACCTTTTGTATCTTTAGTAGAGACCGGGTTTCACCATGCTGGCCAGGCTGGTCTCGAACTCCTGACCTCGTGATCCGCCCGCCTCAGCCTCCCAAAGTGCTGAGATCACAGGCGTGAGCCACCGTGCCCGGCCAACCAACTGACAACTCCTAACGGGTTTCCACTGCATTAGGGAGCAAAGCCTAACCCCAAAGCAGGGCTACAAGGCCCCAGAGCTCCCTGACCTCAACCACCTCCTCCAGCTGTGCAGACTGCCTTTCAGGTCCTTCCTATCCTGTGCAGGCCTCCGAACACACTGCTCCTCTACTAGGGAAGATCTTTCTTTAGCTGACTTTTAGTCTTTACTAAGGTCTCTGCAACCCGGAGAGCCCTGCAGAGCTCCCACTCTAAATTAGCTCTTCTTGCAGCACCCTGGTCTCTTCCCTGCATAACACTTGCCATAATTTAGCAGCATAAATGTATTTGTCTTTTTTGTCTTTTTTTAAAATCTTGTTATTTTATTTTTTAATTTTTATCTCTTTATTTATTTATTTTTAGACCAGGTTATAAGACTAGCTAATTTTTGCAGTTTTGGTAGAGATGGTGTTTTGCCAAGTTGCCCAGACTGGTCTCAAACTCCTGGGCTCAAGCGATCCACCCGCCTCTGCCTCCCAAAGCACTGGGATGGATTACAGGCGTGAGGCATCAAGCCTGGCCACAGATATATTTGTCTTCAGTCTGTCTCCCCGGAAGGGTGAAAGCCCCATCTCCGGAACACTAGTTTGATTATTAGGTACGAAGCATTTCTCAGTGCCTCATCTAGAGTAACTGCACAAAGTGTTTATGGAAGGTGGGAAAGACTTAAATCCAAGAATTACTTTCTGAGGGTGATATGCTTCCTCGTCTTCCATTCACCACTGGACTCCTTGACCTCGACCTCCGTCTGTCTACAGAAAAGAGTCACTGTGGCCTCCTCAGTGATCAAGCCAGAGGACTGTGTTCACCAGGGCTCAGCTCTCTGGACCTCCCTGTTGGGCACTACCTCCTACCCCAAACTTACTTTCTTAGCTCCTATGACCTCATGCTCCCTAGGTCCCCCTTGGGCCACCTGGCACTCTGTTTTTGGCCTACTGTTCTTCTAATTCTACCTGTACATACATATTTGAGGTCCTGGCTGCCACCTGCAGCCAAATCTTCAGGATTTACCATCCATCCAAGCACCTATTGAAGAGCTCCACCTAGTGGTCCTACAGACCGACGTGGCCAAATCTGAACCCTCATCACCTAACTGGCTCCTCTTTCTGTCCCCAGCCATCACACCTCTCAAGCTGGGCACCCTAAATATCTCATCAGTCTGTCCCTGACTTCCCTAAGACGCAAGCCCTTGTCATCTCTGCTTTCAGACCTCCTGTGCCCAAGTACTGTCCCCTTCAAAGCCACTCTCCTCCATGCCATTGTTTTCAGAATGCCCTCTTGAAAACAATGATCAAAGCTTGTTATCTTCATGCTCAAAACCGCTCATGGCCCCTTGGCCCCAGTGGGAGAAAGCCCCTATGTCCCGGTGGGGTGTGAGGAGGTGCTAGGGGGTTGGCCTCATCACCTCCTTCACGTGCCAGTACATTCTGCTCCGGCAGCACCCAGCTTTACACCTGCAGCCACCTCATGCTGCTTTGAGACAGCCTGACTTTGCTCATGCCGCACTTCTCCCAAGCAGACCCTGCACTCTCCTTCTAAGCTACTGTTTTGTGAGCACCTGTTATATCTAAAGCTGTTCTGCAGGTTACATGCAGGTGAATCCGGGATCTGATTCCAAAGCCCGAGTTCTTGGCACTACACAATCTTGCTTCAGATGATGGTAAAACCACACGAATTCAACAAGATGTCCCTGCCTGTACTTATAGTATAATGAGTAACTACAAGCAGGAAGAATTACACCAATGACCTGAAACATCTTCCAATAAGCTTTCTCAACCAACGATACCATCTTCCAAAATCCTCAAAGATTAAGCAAAGAGGGGTCCTGTGAAAGATCATGAAAGTCAGACATGAAAGATTTTTTTTCACGAGCCCATTTTAACTTCAAGCAAGGGACTTTTCATTAAGCATCTGACACGTCAGTACCTTCAGTTTGTAAGATTTAGAACTAATCTTTCTTGGCCAGGTGCAGTGTCTCACACCTGTAATCCCAGCACTTTGGGAGACCAAAGCAGGCAGACAGCCTGAGGTTAGGAGTTTGAGACTAGCCTGGCCAACATATAGTGAAACCCCGTCTCTACTAAAAAATACAAAAATTAGCTAGGTGTGGTGGGGCACGCCTGTAGTCCCAGCTACTTGGGAAGCTGAGGCAGAATTGCTTGAATCTGGGAGGCAGAGGTTGCAGTGAGTTGAGATGGCACCACTGCACTACAGCCTGGGCAACAGGGCAAGACTCTGTCTCTCAAAAAAAAAAAAAAAAAAAAAGTACTAATCTTTCTTAAGTTCTTAAGCTCGGCAAAGACACACAGAACACAGGTCATTTTGTTCCACACTGGCTGCCAGCATAAACACTGGCGCTTCCAAATCCACACGATAAGCTTACCCTGTTGCAATAATGTCAGCCAGCTGAGGTGTGTTGGGTGCAATTTTGATGGTGACAGTTTCAAAGTAGAGGTGCTCTTTCTGAGCATGGATGGTGTATGTCCCTGTGGTTATGTTCTCAAGGCGGAATGAGCCATCAGCTTTTGTTTTAACTGTAAAACAAAACCACACAAACAGAAGATAAGCCAAAAACAACAGTGTATCCTTACATGTACACCAGAATACTTGAGACCAAAAGCAGCCATGTTTTCATATAGTCATCAGTTCCTCTCCATTTCTCTCTGTGATCCAAAAAGAGCGCTGGCCATCAGCCAGGGGCTGCTGTGTCAACCCACCTTTGATTTGGTTATTCAGGGTGACTACTGCTTCTGGAACACCATCTCCTTCGGGTCCGTTCAACACCCTCCCAGTGACAGAGAATCCCATGACGTGGAACACGGGCTAGAAAACAAAGAACAAGAAGAAGGTGCTCAAAGGTGCTCCTGTGCCAGAGCCACAAAGCTTCCTTCTGCTGCGCCGGCCATCACCTACCGTGTCTGCTCCTGCCGCCCACCTCCCAACACTCAGAGCCCCGGTCCTGTATGCAAGCCGGGCTCCCCCTCACTTTACCCACACCTGTCTTCTCTGTTGTGTTCCCAACACACTGCTGAGTGTGAAACAACAGAAAAGAAAAGGTCTAGAGACTTACTTCCCTAGTTAAAAGGTCACTGACTCAAGCTTCTAAAAGCCCCCCACCCTTACCCCTGTGCCATCTCCTCCCCTCCAGATGCCCCCATTTTGGTGAACTACGTCTTCCTCCATCCTCCCATGCACACCCCGGCATCACTTTGGACGCCCCCTCCCTGCTCCTCCAGCATCGATCGGTCCTGCGGATTCCACCTCTGCAAGGTCTCACATGCCCCCTCCTGTCTTTCCACCATGGCCTGAACACAGGTCCTTATGAAATCCACCTAGGCCGGGCGCAGTGGTTCACGCCTGTAATCCCAGCACTTTGGGAGGCCGAGGCAGGCAGATCACTTGAGGTCAGGAGTTCAAGACCAGCCTGGCCAACATGGTGAAGCCCTGTCTCCTCTAAAAATACAAAAATTAGCCAGGTGTGGTGGCAGGCGCCTGTAATCCCAGCTACTTGGGAGGCTGAGGCCGGACAATCACTTGAACTTGGGATGCGGAGGTTGCAGTGAGCCAAGATCGTGCCAGCCTGTGCGACACAGGAAGACTCTGTCTCAAAAAAAATTAAAAAAAAAAAAAAGAGAAAAAAAAAAAGAAATCCACCTACACCACCCTCCTCCACCACCATCACTGAATCACACGTGGTCCCATGCTCCATGTGTCTGTGTCTGTGCCCCACTCGCCTGTGAGGAGCACACCTGTGCTTTCTCTGCAGTTACTGAGTTCCAGCCCTGATCTGTGTATCCCCAAGGTCACCACTGCTAACCTATTTTAATATCTTCATCAAACTTACCAGCATCTGAAATGTCCTCGTTTGATTTCTTAGTTGTCTCCCTCCCACTAGCATGTCACCTCATGAAGACAGGGACTTTTTCTGTCTTAGTCACCTGGTACACAGCAGGTACTCAATAACTGACTCCTGAATGAATGAATGTGTGCATGCATGTGTGCAACAGCATTTGAGATGAAGCTTTAAATAATTAAATGACTTCCTTTTTATGCAGGTAGCCCTTCTTTTTATTTTTTTATTTTTTTTTCAGCAAATGGTTTCTTAGTGATGGTCTCACATGACAGGTAGTCCTTCTTGATCTTTCCAAAAAGACATGTTTCATTCCATGCATTACCTACTTATTAATTCACACATGTACTCAACAAATATTTTTGCTGGGCACCTACTATGTGCTAGGCACTAAATCACATGTTAGGAAAACAGTAGAGAATAAGACACTCACGGCTCCTGACCTGAGGGAGCTTATAGGGCCCCATTCCCTGAAATTCCATTCATCATTTTCAAAATATGTTTGGCTGTAATCTGGGAATAGCTGTCCCTGCTCACCTGCCCCCATCCTTCTCTGCAAGCTACGAGAAGCAAAGTAAAGGCTTCATCTTCTTACCCTTCTCTTTCCCCTCCAGTGTACAGCAGAACGGTCAAACACTCCACTGAATCTTAAATGCAGAGTCTGCACCCCACTGTGCATATGACCTAAAGGCCCACTTCTGCCAGTTTAAGCGATTTTAACACAGTACTTTCAAATGTAATATTAAAAGAAAATGATTAAAATATAATTGCTTCAATAACTCTAACACTGGGTGGTCCACTTAGGAGAGGCTGTTATTTTCTTTTGGGATTTGCTCTAGCTAGCCAATTTTCTACAGTAACCATTTTCTACTTCTGTAATTAAAGGAGACGTAAGTGAGATGAAAAACACATTTACCATTTATGGAAGGGTCTAGGCAGTTTATCAAGCCACGTATCACACTGCCCATTCCTACCACCACGGGCCAAGCTCTGCCAGTTCTCACCTGGTTTACGGCCATGGCATCCCAACTGGTCTCCCACTTCCACCCCGACGCCCTGTAAACTCTCCTCAATGCAGCTGCCAGAAGGATCACGCCACTCCTCCGCTAGGAACCTTCCAGTGGTGCCAATTCTCACCCAGAGTTATAGGCAAAGTGGCCCACCAAGCCCTGTACAATCCGCCCTGTCACCTCCCTGAACCTCTTTCCGCCTCCTCCTTCCTTGCTCATTCCCTCCACTCCAGCCACCCTGGCCTCCTTGGGGTGCCTCAAACCCTTCAGCACACTCCTGCCTCAGGACCTTTGCATGTGCCGTTTCCTCAGTCTTACACACTCTTCCTGCAGGAGTGAAGTATGGTTTTCTTGTTCTTTCCCTTCGGGTTGTTGCTCAAATGTCACCTTCACAGGGAGGACTTCCCAAAAACACCCTATGTACAACTGCAACCCCTGTCTCCACCCTGATACTGTACGACCTCCTTTCTTCCTTTATTTTTCTAGAGAACACTTATCACCTTCTACTGTACTTTCTAACTTATACATCTATACATGTATTGACCCTTCCTGTCATTAGAACGTGAGGTCAAGCCAGGTGCGATGGCTCACACCTGTAATCCCAACACTTCGGGAAGCCGAGGCAGGCAGATCACTTGAACCCAGGAGTTAGAGAACAGCCTGGGCAACATGGTGAAACCCCATCTCTAAGAAAAATACAAAAATTAGCTGGGCATGGGGGCAGGCGCCTGTGGTCCCAGCTACTCAAGATGCTGAGGTGGGAGGATCACTTGAGCCCTGGAGGCAATGGGTGCAGTGAGATGAGATCGTACCACTGCACTCCAGCTTGAGCCACACATTGAGACCCTATCTTAAAAAAAAAAAAAAAATGAGGTCCACAGGGACAAGAATTTTTGCCTCTTTTGGTCACTGCTGTATCCCCAGTCCTGGAATGGTGCCTGAAATGTATGTCACTGGCAATCAATAAATATATTTCACTGAATGAGTAGATTTAACTAGGAATCCAGCTCTCTACGATAAGGACATCATGTGAAAGAATATAATACCAGATTGCACTTTTTCCAGCAGCCCTTCCAGATAAAATAATTGATTTTTTTTTTTTAAACATGTTTGCAATACCTGTGCCTAGGGATGGGAACTCAAACACCTGTCCCTCCAGAAGACAGAAAAGCCTTACCTCGATTTTCAGGCTGTCATGCTCCACTGTGAAGTCAAGTCTGGAAGGCGCCACATCAAAGGTAATCCTCTCCCCTCGATAGAACGGAATCTGGAAGGAAGAGTCCGTTCATCACTAAGAACCACTAACATGATCAATCAGCAATATCAATAATCGATCTAGCAGCCCACAAATGACAAGGGGTTCAAGACAGACCAAGAGAAACATTCATCATAACTGTTGCAGATTTGAAAAGAGGATGCCTTGCCCTTTTTGTAGCTATTACGAAGGGGTGAGTATCTCATCTTAAGTAAGTTACTGCTTAACAGCGTGTTCAGAGAACTGCAGGCCAACCATCTTTTCCTTTAACACCCAAACAGCACTGGCTCTTACTGTGTCATGCGAGTCCCAGACATAAACAGAACGGAAATCTGCTTCACTCACCACAGTGTAGCCCCCACTTGGCAAGGAATAGAAAGAGAACGAGCCATCTTCTCTGGAGACCGTGTAGCACAAATACACCAGACTCTCGTCTTGGGGCTGGAACCCAGGCACTGGTGAGACATTGCAGCCCAGGACATCCTATGCCAGGGGGTAAAAAAGACAAGACTTCCTTTTCCATTTACATGTTCTGAATACCATCAATTAGCCACATTATAGGAAAATTTTTTTAAGTTTCATGTCAATATATGTATTTCTGAAATCTAAGACACATTAATACAGATAAAAGGAAGAAAAATCTTGATATTCAAGTTGTAAAGTTAAAAACTGGCACAGTCTTCTCGGGAAAAATGACACGACTGTCCTTCCTTATGATGGGTCACCATTCTCCAAATAAGGAAACGGAGGCTCAGGAAGGTAATGTGACTGGCCCAGTGTCGCACAGCTAGGAAGAGGCATTTGTTTAAACCTGAGATTTGTTTAAACCCAGGTCTGATTTCAAAGCCTCTGTACTTTCCATCACATACCACTGCCTCCCAGTGTAGACGTGCAATGTCTTGTGAGTCAACAGAGACACATGATATTCTCTAATTTTTTTTTTTTTTTTTTTTTTTGAGACATTCTCACTCTGTCACCCAGGCTGGAGTACAGTGGCGTGATCTCGGCTCACTGCAACCTCCACCTCCCGGGTTCAAGCGATTCTACTGCCTCAGCCTCCCACGCAGCTGGGACTACAGGCACGTGCCAACATGCCAGGCTAATTTTTTTTGTATTTTTAGTAGAGACGGGGTTTCATGTTGGCCAGGCTGGTCTAAAACTCCTGACCTCAAGTGATCTGCCCACCTTGGCCTCCCAAAGTGCTGGGATTACAGGCATGAGCCACCACACCCGGCCTGAGACAGACGATATTCTTAAGTGTTAAAATGATAAATCAACCCAGACCTGCATTTTTTAAAACAGTACGTTCTGGTCTATAATCCCCCACCCTCCTACCCTTCACACCATCTCTTTTGTTCTTTTCTTTGCTTACCTCTTTAGTTACTAAAGAAGAAAAGAGAAGAAACTTCACCCCTTTCATGGGCTCCCCATCACTTCGGACAGAGCCAGACACATTGTAGCCAGCAACTATGAGGGGACTGGCCGCATTGGCATTGGAGTTGGTTACACGCACTGTGGTGCTTGCCTATAACAGAAAAAGATTTTAACCTGTAAAAAAATAAACACTTGCAAAGTGCCTAACAACATGAGGACGTGCTGAAGCTAAGATATTAACTGGGAAATGTAATCTATAAAATTGCTTATTTAGTATGATCACTTTTTTTTTGAGATGGAGTCTCACTATGTAGCACAGGCTTGAGTGCAATGGCGCAACCTCGGCTCACTGCAACCTCTGCCTCCTGGGTTCAAGAGATTCTCCCGCCTCAGCCTCCCAAGTAGCGGGGATTACAAGCGCTCGCCACCATGCCTGGCTAATTTTCATATTTTTAGTAGAGACAGGGTTTCACCACGTTGGCCAGGCTGGTCTCGAACTCCTGACCTCAAGTGATCCACCCACCTCAGCCTCCCAAAGTGCTGGGATTACAGGCGTGAGCCACCGCGCCTGGCTTATCATTATTTTTTAATGCCCAAAATGAAGTGAAAGGAAATGTGGCAAAATGTAAATAATAATGATTTTGTCTATATGGTGCTATTTTACTTGTATACTTTTCCAGCTTCCAAAATTTCCGTTTCCACTGCTTTATATTCCTCTATATGTTCCAATTTTTTTAATGAGCATATTTTGCTTTTTTTTCTATTTTTAATGATATATAGTGTTAACTGAAGATTAGCCTAAAGCTGCCTCCTTACATATTTTAAGTTTGGCCTAAAGGTTTCTCTGTACGTATTGCCAAGTCTCAGCCAATTCAAGCAGCCATCCTTCAACTACTCACAGGTGGCCAACTGTTCAAACCATGTGCAAATAAGACAAACGTCCGGCTGTAACCAATCCAACTGTTTCTGTACCTCACTTCCACTTTCTGTCCGTCACCTTCTTTTTCTGTCCATAAACCCTTTCCAATCACGCAACAGTGCCACAGTCGCTGTAAACCTATTCTGGCTCAGGGGGCTGCCCAATTAACAAATTGTTCTATGCTCAATTAAACTCTGTTTAATTTGTCTTAAGTTGTTCTTTTCACAATTTGTGTATACTTTTAAACATTTTTGTTAAGGTATAATAAACACAAAGAAAAGTGTACATATTCTAAGCACACAGCACAGGGCTTGTCACAAATTGGGCACTGGTTACCCAACAGAATAGCACCAGCAAGCCAGAAGTGCCCCTCACACTTGCTTCCGGTCACTAACACCCCAGGAGAATAAACATTATCCTGACTTCTAACAACATGCTTTACTTGAAAATCCCAATCTCATATTAATAAACTCAGATTCTTCTATGCAGACAATTAACATACAATGTAAACCTTAAAAACCCTTCTATTTATAAATGTGTAAGCTCTTTCACTTCGAATAAGTTTTTTTTTTTTTTTTTTGAGATGGAGTCTCACTCTGTCACCCAAGCTGCAGTGCAGTGGTGCAATCTTGGCTCAATGCTACCTCCACCTCCCAGGTTCAAGCCATTCTCCTGCCTCAGCCTCCCGAGTAGCTGGGATTACAGGTGCATGCCACCATTCCCGGCTAATTTTTTTCTATTTTTAGTAGAGATGTGGTTTCACTATGTTGGCCAGGTTGATCTCGAACTCCTGACCTCAAGTGATCCACCCACCTCAGCCTCCCATAATGCTGGAATTACAGCATGAGCAACTGCGCCCAGCCTCGAATAAAATATTTTTAAACATTGCTGCAGAAGAGAAAAACCCCCAAAACCAAAAGTCATAAACAGTAAGAAGAGACATCTAGGTGTGAAACTATCATCAATTATAAGTGCGTAAAACCTACAGAGTAAAAAAAATAATAAAACCTATAGAGTAGAAGCTGAAATACTGATTCCAATGCTTCTTTAGCAAAAATGAGATACAGCTTCAATACTAACACAGAAGCTAACATGTCAAGATGTCCCTTAAGTCTTATTTTAATTTGGTCTTTGACGGCTATTACAGAACCTCACCTACTTAGGTGGAGTTCCTTTTTTGATCTTTGACTATTAACTATTTCAGTCAAACAAAAAAAGATATGCTAAAGAACACTTACATACCTTCTAACCAGCTAAAGAAATTTAAAAAAATACAATTCAAGATGCTGGCGTACCCCGAAGTCCCCCTCCTCCCTCTTTCTCTAGAAGTCAGTATCATTTTGAATAGTGTCTGCTATTCCCATGCATGTCTTCATAATTTTTCTACATAAGACTGTATCCTCCCTGTCCCTACTAAAAATACAAAAATTAACTGGGCATGGTGGCAGGCGCCAGTAACCCCAGCTACTCAGGAGGCTGAGGCAGGAGAATCGCTTGAACCCAAGAGGCGGAGGTTGCAATAAGCCAAGATCACGACACTGCACTCCAGTCTTCGCAACAGAGCGAGACTCCGTCTTAAAAAAAAAAAAAAGACTGTATCCATAAATGATGTTATCACAAGTATTTAAAATCATATTTCCTTCAACTCTGTTTTTAAATGTAGTTACGTTGATATATGTAGCTCTGGTTCATTCATTACTGCTGACATACAGCCGCCTATTGTATGATGGAACCCCAATCCATTCTTCTCTTAAAAGGCATTTAGGTTGTTTACAATATTTTGCTATTACAAACAAAGCTGCAATAAACATTCTCACACATTCTCCTTGGGCACGCGTACCACAGTTTCTAGAATGTTTAGTATATTTACAGATTTCTGTTTCAGGCTGAAAAAAGAACAACAAATAAATCTCATCAGGGCCTTCTGTTGTTGATTTAGTTTAAAATAGCTATAGTTAATAAAACAGATCTATTTCACAGCAGGAAGACAACACTGTCACCTAAAACTGAAACTAACACAAGCAACATCTGCTACAGTGAGGAGTTACACCTTATAAATAACCACCAAACTAAACAACAGCACAATTGGTTCTTCATCTAGTCCTGGAGAAACCATAAATTCTTTTCATATCCTAAATTGAAAAGCCCTACATTTGTCCCAAGACCAGCATATTATTGGCATGGCAATAGACGTAGCTGTCACACTCACCTCTTTCAACGCCCAGGTTGGATGAGTCGCGAGGATTTCATAATCTCCAGGCAGAACTTTAAAAAATGCAAACCTAAGACGTAAAAAATAATCATTTAACTTTCTCCAAACAACCCAAGTATTTCTAATTGTATGACTAATGTCGGCAGCACAAGAAAACAATGTTGGAATTACTGCAAACTTCCATTAGCTTGTTAAATGAGCACGAATGAAATTCAATCCTTCACCGTACAAATGTGCATAAAAGAGTGCTTATTGAGCACTTACTGTGTGCCAAGAGGGGTGCTCCATGTGCTGATAGAAAGGAGGAGTGCTTACATCTCCCTTAATCTCAAGGATTTCTGGCATAAAACCAATCCTTGTAGCACAGCAGGGATCAGTCACAGAACATTCGACTGGGTTTCACAGAG
The DNA here is from genome assembly GCF_028885625.2 of Pongo pygmaeus. Lineage (NCBI taxonomy): Eukaryota > Metazoa > Chordata > Mammalia > Primates > Hominidae > Pongo > Pongo pygmaeus. The sequence continues at coordinate 17,650,500 of NC_072391.2, forward strand.
GTGACAGGCATGAACTGACAAGGAGAAGGGGACAGAAGTGTCCAAGGAAACACATGGGAAGGGAGAAGTGGGGTGAAAAGAACAGAACAGATGCACAGGCTGAGGGAGACGCTGACCCAAGATGATGCAAATGACACAGGGCAGGGTAAACTATGACAAGCTTTGAATCCCAGAAAAAAGCCTTTAGAGAAACACAGATAAGTCATTCTGGGTTTTTGCACAAAGGAACTGAGATAAGAAACCAGTAGCTGATGAAAATTACTCTACTAGCCGTAGACAGACTAACACCAGAGTGAGCCGAGCTAAAGCTGGAAATGCTGCTGCCAGTATACTAACATGTTTATCCCTTCAAATTTGTAAGGCGACTGACAAATTAGAAGGCTAAGTCCAGTGAAATGAACTAGAAAACGCATTTGATTTCTTCTTCTGTGGTATTTTATTATGTCAAATCTTGCCTGTAATAACTGGATAGGGCTTGGAAATCACGTTATTACAAAGTATCGGTAAGATTGAGCTTCTATTTCATTTTCATAATAGCCCAGTGCTACACGTTTCATTGTTTCAGTTAGTGCAGATGAAAGGTATTCAGAAGGCTCTAGACACTATTTTTTTCTAGTAAGGTCAACACCAAACTACTAGCCCAGAGAAAAAATTACAGCTCCATATTCCTGCTACACACCAGGGCTGGAGAGGCACCAGTGAAGCAGAAGTAAATGTTATTTCAAAAATGAAAACTAGTTTCAACAATAATAACTTTAAAATTGAATAACTTACTGACAGACTCATTATAAACTTCTATTTTGCAATTTAGTCAGTTTGTATATTAATGGAGTTACTAATGATTTGAACGCTTTCGGAATTATCAGTTTGAACTATTCTGGTATTAATCTTGGCATACCTGTTAACATTTACAACTCAACTATATATATCCATTAAATAAATGCTTTAAATCTGACTCAGCAAGGTCAGCTAGGCATCAGTTCCAACTACAAAACAGTTTTGATATAATAATGATAATGATTTTTTCTAATCTTAACTGAGCTAACCTATTTGAGCTAATATGCCAGGCAGCTTGAAGTAATAATATTAATTTCATCTTTCCAGTAAACTTAGGAGATAGGTTCCACAATTATCTTCATTTACAAAGAAGAAACTGAGGCACAGAGGGGTTAAGGAACTTGCCCTAGGTCAACCAGCCAGCAAATGGGGGAGCTGGGATTCAAGCCCAGGTTGGCAGGCTCCAGAGCCAGGCTGAGCTGCTAAATGAAGACCCACTAAGCCCCAGGCCTTGAAGCAGGTGCTTCATGGATATTAACTCTTTTTTTGTTTCAGACAGGGTCTTGCTCTATTGCCGAGGCTGGAGCACAGTGGCACATGATCACGGCTCACTGCAGCCTCAACCTTCTAGGCTCAAGCAATCCTCCTGCCTCAGCCTACCGAGTAGCTGGGACCACAGGAGCATGCCACCACACCCAGCTAATTTTTTTCCCCCATGGGACACTGCTTGATATGATTTTTTAAATTATTTGTGGAGATCGAGTCTCCCTGTGTTGTCCAGGCTGGTCTCGAACTCTGGAACTCAAGTGATCCTCCCATCCTGGCCTCCCAAAGTGCTCGGATTATTGGCGCAAGCCAATGTGCCTGGCCAGTATAAACTCATATTTAACCATCCCATCAATGCTAGGCAAGATGGGTCAAATGGATTCCATTTCACGTGTGGGGAACTCAGCACTCTGAGGGGCATGAATTCACCCAAAGTTAAGAGGCTGAATCAGGATCTGAACCGAGAACTCCCTGAATCCAAACTCCCAAACCCAGCTCCATGACCCCTGTCAGAGTCTGGCTCTAAGGCAACACTGAGAGACAGGATGCTACTCACTTTCCGCCAGGCTGTGTAACTGTGGACTGGATCTTTGCTTCGGTCCCAGTGTTTCTCAGAGACACTTGAACTCCCGCAGGACCCAGGGGCTGCCCTTTGCTGAGGACCTGCCATGGAGAAGAAGGTTAGGGCCCACCCAGCAAAGCAACCTCCTCTCAAAGCACTGGCAGTCCTGCTTACAACTCCCAGGTGGAGCCAGGAACCTTCTTTGGGTCAAGAATCCCATTGAAAAGATGATATAAATCATGGATATGTTTCCTGGGGATGAGGTAGGAGAGGGAACAGTAACAGTAAAATAAGACTCTATTTCAATGAATCTAAGACATCGTCAGTTATAGATTCACCATTATTGGTCTGGCCAGGTGTGGTGGCTCACGCCTGTAATCCCAGCACTTTGGGAGGCTGAGGCGGGCAGATCACTTGAGGACAGGAGTTTGAGACCAGCCTGGCCAACATGGTGAAACCCTGTCTCAACTAAAAATGCAAAAATTAGCTGGGCATCATGGCACATGTTTGTAACCCCAGCTACTCGTGAGGCTGGGGTAGGAGAATCACTTGAACCCAGGAGGCGGAGGTTGCAGTAAGCTGAGATCGCGCCACTGCACCCCAGCCTGGGCAGGAGAGGGAGACTCCATCTTAAAAAAAATAATTAAGTAAACATACATAAAAATAAAAATATAAAAATTAGCTGGGTCTGGTGGCACACGCCTGTAATCCCAGCTACTGGGGAGGCTGAGGCAGGAGAATTGCTCGAACCCAGAAGGTGGAGGTTGCGGTGAGAGAGATTGCGCTACTGCACTCCGGCTTAGGCCACAGAGCAAGACTCTGTCTCAAAAAAAAATTAAAATTAAAATTAAAAAAAAAGATTCACCATTATTTTGCAAACCATTGAGAAAGAAAAAATTATCCAAGATCCCCATCTCTAAAAAGAAGCCCACACATACAGCTGGGACGGAAGGGCCTCCCCCTCACCGCAAAGGTAGAGGAGAAAGAAGCCCATCATGAAGAAAAGGACAGAAAGGAAGGAAGCACATCTCAACCTCAGGCACAGGGCGGGTGGAGGAAAAACGACTCTCCCCTGAGAATCTGAATCGCAGGAGCTGGGGCACACACCCATTAGCACTCTAAATCCACACCACCACGGTGGTCCAAAAAAATCTCAGAATTTAAATGATGGGAATCCTCTCAGGTGAGTGGCAGAAGCAGATGCACGTTCTCTCTGCAAGAAGCTGACTTCAGTTCACCCACAGGGACAGCAAGATGCCAAAAGGCTTAGGGAGTGCGTCCTTCCAACTCGGCATCCCTGTAAAAGGCCATCCCTGGCATAAACACTAACAGCGGCTGGGTGCACAGCATACACCTGTAATCCCAGCACTTTGGGAGGTGGAGACGGGCAGATCACCTGAGGTCAGGAGTTTGAGACCAGCCTGGCCAACATAGCGAAAGCCCGTCTCTACTGAAAATACAAAAATCAGCCAGGCATGGTGGCACACACTTGTAATCCTAGCTATTCGGGAGGGTGAGGCAGCGGGAGGGTGAGGCAGGAGAATCACTTGAACCTGGGAGGTGGAGGCTGCAGTGAGTCAAGATTGCGCCACTGCACTCCAGCCTGGGCAATAAAGCAAGACCCTGTCTCAAAAAATAAAAAAATAAAAAAATAAAAACACGAACAGCCTATGCTCTGGGAGCAGAAGGGATGACCAGCAACCTCAATCTCACTCCCAAATACACCTGCTGTGTTCTACACAGGATGAAGTACAGAGTTCACAGGTTCTCTTGCCACTTATCCATGGGTCCCCTGTGGGATCAAAGGCCCCAGGTTAAAATATCCTGCATTTTTTTAAAAAAGGATTTAGTATACATTATAGAGTGAACAGGAAAAATAATCAAGTTCCAAAGACAAACCTTGCCGTTCACAGAGAACCCAGTGAAGACAAAGTTGATGTCCCCGCCCTTTGTGCAGATGTCACTGACTCCATCCACATGGAGCTCCACGGTCGTCGGCTCTGAGGAACGAAGCAGGGGAGGAAACGGGGGCACAAGACACAGAGGCAAGCTTAGTTTTGGGGTACAGTGAACCTGTCTAAGTAGAACGTATTCTTATTATTCAGATTTCATTTTACCTTTGAACACTTAATACACTCGTGTGTTTCCAAACCCAAAGGTACAAAAAAGTATTCTGGGAAAAGTCTCCCTCTCACCCCATCCCCCTAGCCTCCTGGTTTCCTGCCCCAGAGGGAACTCATGTTTAGAGTATAAAATAATTTTACAACAGCCTTTCAGCTAAGTTATATCTCAGAGTTTCAGTGAAAATTCAGTGAGCACCAAATAATTTTATTTCCTGAATGCTCATCACCGACCAGACACTGTGCTGAGTGCCTTTAATCCTCACAATTATCTTAAGAGACAGCAGTAATAGCTGCAATTTACTGAGGGGTAAATTGAGGCACAAAAAGGTTAAAGGAGCTCCAAAGATCACAGAGCTTCTGAGTGACAGAACCCCAATTCAACCCTAAAAGTCTGGCTCCGGATCTGTTCTCTGACCAAGTACATGAGCTCAGCCATGTTAAACCAGGACCACAAACTCCAAGGCCACAGGGGCCTCATGGGTTCGAAGCGAGCGGAGCATCCTCAGGGGGACTGTGGCAAATTGAAAGGAGACAATCGCCACTCCAGTCTGCCAACCACTGCCATGCTTTGCCAGAGCTTCCAACTTCTCCGAAAAACTGGAAATCTGGATTTTATATACCATCTTTTGATTTTTCAATATCAGCAATTAACTCCATTTTTTAACTGAAGAGTTCATCATAATAGGGGTTGAGTTTTTGAAAGGTTAGGAAGAATGTGGAGTAATGAGTAGCGAAAAAAATGGAAAACCATGAGATGAGATTTTCAGGTAAGATGAATTACACACATGCTTGCACGCATACATGCACACACACACACACACACAAAGATTCCAATAAAAAATGGGCAAAAGACTTGAACGGGAATCTTACAAAAATAGCTAGCCCATGGCAAATAAACATAAACATACGAAAAGGTGTGCAACCTCATTGGCCATCAGAGGAATGTAAATCAAGGCCACAGTGAGATAATACCACACCCCCACCAGAAGTGCTAAAATTAAAAAAACTGACTATACCAAGTGTAGGTTAGGATGTGGAGCAATGGAAACCCTTGTACACTGCTGGAAGAACAGAAACTGGTGCATCCACTTTGAATGTTTGCAAACACCTAAAGCTGAGCACGTATCAACTCTATGGCTCAGCAACTTTACACCTGTGATATATTCAGCAAAAATGCAGACACACATGTATCAAAATATACATACAAGAATGTTCGCAGGAGCACTACTCTTAGTGGCCAAAATTGGGAAGCAACTCAAATGGCCATCAACAGTAGAAGAGATCACTGATACAAAATATGAACATAAAATGTAAATATAGGCCAGGCGTGGTGGCTCATGCCTATAATCCCAACACTTTGGGAGGCCAAAGCGGGCAGATCACTTGAGGTCAGGAGTTCGAGACCAGCCTGGGTCAACATGATGAAACCCCATCTCTACTAAAAATACAAAAATTAGCCAGGTGTAGTGGTGAGCACCTGTAATCTCATCTACTCAGGAGGCTGAGGCACAAGAATTGCTTGAACCCGGGCAGAAGTTGCAGTGAACCGAGATCGCACTCTAGCCTGGGCAACAGAGCAAGACTCAGTCTCAAAAAAAAGAAAAAAATAAATAAAATAAAATATATTTTATAAAATATAAATAATTTTATATTTATGCATCAGAATTCTGAACAGCAAAGAGAATGAACTAAAGCTACCAATGATACAGATAAAGCTCATAATGTTGAGTGAAAGAAACCAGATATTAAAAAGTACCCTGCATGATTGCATTTGTATAAAGTTCAAAACAGAACAAATGGATCTCTAATTTGTAGACGGTCAGGGTGGTGGTCACCTGGAGGGTGGGGCTGGATGGCTAATGAGCACCCAGGATGGGGACTTCTGGGGTGCTGGTGAAGTGCTATCTCATCATCTGGATGGTGGATACATGGGTGTGTTCACTCAGTGAAAATTCATCCAAGGCACTTTTCTGAAAGTATAATTCAATTAAAAAGCTTATCAACAGCACCAGTTGGGGGTAGGGTGGGGGGTGGCAAACACAACACTCCTCCAGGCCACCAATCTGGACTTCTGCTTTGGCCATGAGCAGGGCTGCATTCCTCTCCAGCTTTCTGGAACGTACCAGCCAGGCACCCCCACCCCGCCCTACCCCTGACTACAAAATGATAAAAGAGCTGCTCTCACAGAGCCAAATTAGCTGTCAGCTGCGTAAGCTTCATTTTAGCCTTGGTGATGGCAGGTGTTAAATTCTTCCTTGTCTAATGCACAAGCAAGCCTGATATCAACAACAGTGATCCCTACTCCTCTCCCCAAGCCATGGAATGGGGTCACCCACACCTGCTCTACTGAAACATCAAGAGTCTCTCCTCTTCAAAAATGTAAACTACATCAAAACAGACCCTCTCTTCTGATCTCAACCCCATCCCCAACTCTCCAGCTATGCTTGAAGGCAGTTATATGAGGAAAGTTTAGAGCTTTTCTTGGGATGTGTGCAGAAGGGCTGTTTCTGAATACTGAGTACTTGCTAATTACGTTCCAGGCACTCTGAACACTCAGTATTGGTTTATTAATCCTCCAAGTACCCAGTGGGGCAGGGACTATAACTACCCTGGCTGGACAGTGAGGAGCCAGGCTGATACAGGGCAAGTAACTTGCCCAAGGTTATTTAACTGGTAAGGCTTAAGGCTGACAGTCTTCTCATCTCGTGGGACATAAATCTGGATTTTTATGACAAATCTCACAATCTTTAAATGTTTCAATTAATTCCACAAAAAATGAAAAAACTGAGGGAGCTAAAAAAGAGCCATCCTGGGACAGGAACCAAGTCCCCACTCTTGATTTCTACACTGTTCTACGGACATGTAACGAGTGAAACTGCAAGGGAAGAGTTTCCAGAAAGGTAGAAGAAAAGATGTCTATTTTTCAAAGGTGACAGAAAGTCTTAAGGTAGATTAAGGTAAATCTGAACTAAACCAGAGTGATGGGGGCAGGGAGGGGAGGAATACAAACCGTCTTCCATACTGGAAATGATCCTTAATATTTTAATAGTTTATGCACTCTGCTAGCCTAAATTAATATTTGGCATATCATCTAATCTTTTACAAAGAATGTCTAGTGATTCAATTAACTTACCAAAACTCCACCCTAGGGGAGGCTCAATCTTCAGAATGAAATCCCCCTAAAAGGAAAAAAAGAAAATGTAATTTCAAGAAATGAGAATTGTGACTCTGGCTTAATTTAGTTTAGTGTTATCATTTAATCTAAAATTTTTACACCAGAAATGAAATTCTAAGAGTAAGCCTTGTTCTTCTAAATGGTACTGAGCACTGTGATTTCTCTTCAGATGCTACAAGCTGAAGCTGAACACCGGAAGTTTTCATCTAAACAATCAGAAGACAGTGCTGAAGCCCATTCGTGAGTTCCAAAGACACTAGGTTCAGCCACTCACTGTCTTTTAATACTAAACATACTATAATTCTATTAATTGAGTCTCCCATTAAGCCCTCACATGCTTACAGTTGCACAAGTTAGCATGTATCTTCAGGAAGTAAAGTCACCTCTTAAAACTAGATTTGGCCAGGCACAGTACCTCACACCTATAATCCCAACACTGTGGGAGGCCAAGGCAGGAGGGTCACTTGAGGCCAGGAGTTCAAGATCAGCCTAAGCAACATAGCAAGACCCCATCTGTACAAAAAATGTTCTTAAAAAATTAGCTGGGTGTGGTGGGCAGGCGCCTACAGTCTTAGCTACTCAGGAGGAAGAGGCAGGAGGATCACTTGAGACCAGGAGGTCAATGCTGCAGTGAAGCATAATTGTGCCACTGTACTCCAGCATGGGCAGCAGAGGGAGAGCCTGTCTCTAAACAACACAATAACTCATTAATTCAATAAATAAAACTAGATTTTACTTATCAACCCTGGTTTCTTTTTTTTTTTTTTTTTTTTGAGATGGAGTCTCGCTCTGTTGCCCAGGCTGGAGTGAAGTGGTGCGATCTCGGCTCACTGCGACCTCCGTCCCCTAGGTTCAAGCGATTCTCCTGCCTCAGCCTCCCGAGTAGCTGGGACTACAGGCATGCACATGACACCGGCTAATTTTTTTGTATTTTAGTAGAGACGGGGTTGCACCATGTTGCCCAGGCTGCTCTCACACTCCTGAGCTCAGGCGATCCACCTGCCTCAACCTCCCAAAGTGCTAGGATTACAGGCATGAGCTACCACGTCCGGCCTCCTGGTTTCTTGAGACTGATACTGATACTATTTAAAAATTAATTAATAATAGATTTCAGGACAGACCCAGCTAGTCCATCTCTAGAAATCAATCCTATGCACTCTAGATGAAGAGTTAAGTTCAAGAATATTTCCTGGTGTGTTATTTTAAAATTACCATTATTTTAAAATTGGAGAAAGTCTGTATGTCCAAGTAGTTAAATAAATTACAGTTTGGGTTAGACTCTGACACACTATGCAGCGATTAAAAAGAAGTCAGTAGGCCGAGCATGGTGGCTCATGCCTGTAATCTCAGCACTCTGGGAGGCTGAGGTGGGCAGATCACCTGAGGTCAGGAGTTCAAAACCAGCCTGGCCAACATGGTGAAACCCCATCTCTACTAAAAATACAAAAAAAAAATTAGCTGGGCATGGTGGTGGGTGCCTGTAATCCCAGCTACTTGTGAGGCTGAGGCAGAAGAATCACTGGAACCTAGGAGGCAGAGGCTGCAGTGAGCCGAGATCGCGCCACTGCACTCCAGCCTGGCTGACAGAGTGAGACTCTGTCTCAAAAAAAAAAAAAGGTAGTAGATCTATCTATGCTAATGTTGAAAGCATACAAGAGGAAAAAACCAAATGTCCCTCTGGTATTGAAAGCATTAACACGGGAAAAAATGAAACTGCAGAATAAATCCTATTGTTTGATTTCATTTGTATTAAAAAATATATCAAAATCAAAACTATGTATATTGACTATTTTTGCAACTTCCTATGAATCTGTATTTCCAAATAAAAGGTTTATATGTGGGAGGATGGGATTGTATAGATAGAGGTGTTTGTGGATACACATCTATGTGCATGTGTGCTTGTGTGTATTTGTATTTGCATATATGCATATGCATGTGTACCCATGGATATGTGAATAACTATAAATAGAAAGCAATCTGTTAGGATGCACATCAAAATTTTATAAGAGGGCCGGAAACAGCGGCTCACACCTGTAATCCCAGCACTTTGGGAGGCTGAGGCAGGTGGTTCACTTGAGGTCAGGAGTTAGAGACTAGCCTGGCCAACATGGCAAAACCCCGTCACTACTAAAAATATAAAACATTAGCCATTAGCTGGGTGTAGTGGTGGGTGCCTGTAATCCCAGCTACTCGGGAGGCTGAGGAAGGAAAATGGCTTGAACCTGGGGGGTGGAGGTTGGAGTGAGCCAAGATCACGCCACTGCACTCCAGCCTGGGCAACAGAGCGAGACTCCATCTCAAAAGAAGAAAAAAAAAAAAAAAAACCTTTATCAGATTATCAGAGGTTATCACTACAGAGGGAGGTAAAATTGGAGAGAAAAGGGTACAAATTTATTTCACATACTTCTAAAGATCTTGACTCTTTTTTTCACAAAGTTCATGAATTCATGTATTACTTGTACAATTGTTTTAACAATACTTTAAGCTGCTTGCAAGTACCGGGTTCCATGAAATCAGAGTTTCTCAACCCTGGCACTACTGACATCTGGGCTGTCGTAGGCAGCACTGTAGCACATTTAGCTCCACGCCTGGCCACTACTCACTGGGTAACTGTAGCGCACAGCCACAGATGTCACTACAAAAACATCTCTAGACATTGCCAAATGGCCCTAAAGACACAGAGAGGCACTGTGTTCATCAAGGCAGTTTGTAAGTTGTCTCCCTCCGAATGTGGCTAGGATTACCATATTCCACTAATAATTTACAAAACAGATGAGCATTTGCTAGTGTAGGAAAGGGCATGGTTAATGCAGCCTGGTGAGGCACACTAGTGACTTCCCATCATAAGTGACAAGCAGTCTCCTCTTACCTTATCATACAAAGGGATCATAAAGTAACCATTATTAGGGGCACAGTCTGTCTGGTATTTCAAAGTCCCATGCTTGGTGTACAGCTTTATCTGGAAAGGAAGGAAGGAAAACAGAAATCATAACATTGCCTTTGGGAATTAACTACATATGTTACACCTGAATGCACTCAGTCAGTATACATTCACTGAGGACCTATCGTATGCCAGCTTTCAACACGGGCATTATTGGGGACAGAGGGAAATCAACAAACTCTCTCCCAAATCATGTGACTCAATGTTCTTCAGATTAGAAACCACCTACAGCCTATTACAATGCCTTATTTTTCAATGCTTTTCTGTTTATTTTAGTGGCTGTCTCTAGGTTGCTCGTGTAAGTTTCTGGGTCTCAAACAAATTTGCAAACTTTGCCATTAGTAAGGTGCTTGTTAACATGCAAATTCCTGGCTGGGCACGGTGGCTCATGCCTGTAATCCCAGCACTTCAGGAGGCTGAGGTGGGCGGATCACTTGAGGTCAGGAATTTGAGACCAGCCTGGCCAACAAGGTGAAACCCTGTCCCTACTAAAAATACAAAAAAAGTTACCCAGGCATGGTGGCAGGCACCGGTAGTCCCAGCTACTTGGGAGGCTGAGGCAAGAAAATTGTTTGAATTGAGGAGGCGGAGTTTACAGTGAGCCAAGATCATGCCACAGCACTCCAGCCTGGGAGACAGAGCAAGACTCTGTCTCAAAAAGAATAATAAAAAAATAAAATAAAGTAAAATAAATTGCAAATTCCTGGGGCCCATCTCTATTTCTCAACTAAAGGTCTGGAATGAGGGCCAGAAATCTTCCTTACTAACTCTGAATAATTTGAAATACTTGGAGCAACATTCATCTAGAAACTTAATTTTCTCATTACTTTCATTCTCAGAAGAAAAAGAGACTAAAAAGATACTTAATATCTGTCCTCTCTTCAAGGACTCTCTAAAACTCTTACATTCCGAGCATTACCAGACACAAAGTGTTAACCCAGTAAGATGCCCAAATACCATCTGAGTCTTCCACGTGTTGCGTGGCCTTGGGCAAGCTCATGTTCGGTTTCTTCAGGTGTAGACACAGAGCCACTCCTTTTCATGTGGTTGTACAGATTCACATCAACGCATATTGAGCACTTGCTACAGAATATGGATTCAAAGAAAAATCAGTTGCAGCCAGGCATGGTGGCTCATGCCTGTAATCCCAGCACTTTGGGACGCCAAAGAAGGAGGATCACTTGAGCCCAGGAGTTCAAGACCAGCCTGGACAACATAGCCAGACCTCATCCCTACTAGAAAAAAAATTAGCTAGGCATGATGGCACGTGCCTGTAGCTTCAGCTACTCAGGAGGCTGAGGCAGGAGGATTGCTTGAGGCCAGGAGTCAGAGGCTTTGGTGAGCTATGATGGTGCCACTGTACTCCAGCCTGAGCAACAGCGTGAGACCCTGCCTCAAAATAAACCAAAATAAAATAAATAAAATGGAAAAAGCAGTTTGTATTACTATTGAATATCTCTCTCTGAAGAAAAAGGCAACTCAGTGTAATACGTAGGGAACATACTGGGCTCAAGGAAAATTTCCTAAATGTACCTGCACAGCTCAACCACTCTGAGGCTCAGTTTCCATGTCTGTAAAAGGAAGCAGTTGGGTCTGATGCATCTAAAAGCCTCACCTCCAAAATGCTAATGCTCTATGACCATGAAACAAACCATGACACGAGCTGCAATGAAACAGTCGAATCTCACCAGCTAAGAAGTGACTAACTCATAACACGAACATTTGAACATTTCGGAAAGGACTCGTGTGAAATAAGGTTAGGCCTGTATGTAAAGTTCTCTGAGGGCAGTGACCACAACTTCATTCTCCAGTGCCTGAGACAATGTCTTGCTTACTCTAGGTACTCAGTGAATTTGCTACAGGTGACAAAGGGATTCAGATGCATGCATTTAAGGCAGGGACTGGAAATTCACCAGCCTAGAGGGGTTAGGGAGGCAACATCAAGGGGCATTCATCCAAAAGGATTCAGATCACTACAAAACCCAAGCCAAGTGTGGCAGCCTAAAGATTGGCTGGTTTTCCAGAGAAATAAAGAATCCAGTTTTTAATGTGAAACCTCCTGACTGTTAAAGTATTAGCAACCGGTATAATTTTTTTTTTTTTAACAGTAAGGTCCCTGTTAGAGAACAAAATGTCAGTCTCATGAGAGTATGGAGTTTTGTCTGTTCTGTTCACTGTACTGCTATATCCACACCGGGGACAAGGCTTCAGTATGTGCCGGGGCTCAGTAAATAGTTGTTGACTCAGTGAACATGATGTAAAAACACCCAGGATGGGAGAAAGCTGGAGAAGAATGATGGCAGTTGCATAGGAACACAAAAAACACAATCAAGAAATAACCGTGAAATATCATGATTATTTCTACATCTTTCATAAAGTACAATCAGGGCACAGGATGGCAATGTAATCTACATCAAGATGGCCAGTATGAAATGTCTGATTTCAGAATCAGAATTACAAAAGAATGAGTGTCCCAGACCATCTGGACAGGCAGCCCTTGGGCTTAAGGAACACACTTCAAAATGGGTCACAAAACCTGCTCTCTGCTCTCAAGGTCACTATTTGTATAAGGGTGAGGGTGGAGGGGAGTGCTTGTCTTTTCCTTCCTTCCAGAACCCCTGGAAACTACAAGGTCCAAGAGGACTTACCGGGCAGCTTCTGAAATGCCCTGTGCCGTCTACAGCCATGCCACCCTGAACGTGCCCTGTCCCCAACGCAGACCTAGGAGGTGGCATGGGCACCCAGAAACATGTACTCAGGAAATCCTAGGAGCCCTTCCGCTGCCAATGGGTAGATTCATTCAATGCCTGACCTCTGACCTCTTCAGACTGAAAAAGCAGCAAACAAGGGGGCCTTGAAGAAGATCACGATCTGCTTGTTAAGGAAATATATCTACTGGGTTCCACTGTTTCTCTCCCAACACCATCCTATAGGCACAAAAACTGAGACCTTGAGCAAGGGTAGCTCGCAGAGCTAGTGGGGTGTGGAACTGACTCCCTACCCCTCCCCCAATCCTCAGCAACCCGCTTTGCAGAATACAGTGCTTCACCCTTCACTGCCAGCCCTGGAACAGCTCAAAGGTGCTTTCTTTGGCGTCTTATTCCCCAATCCCTCTCTCCGGCATTTCCCAGCCTCTTCCTTCGTTTTCTCCTAAATTACCTCCGAGGCACCTGCTCTTTTCCTCTTCCTTGTCCTACCCCACCATAAATCTCCTCCCAAAAATGAGGCCCAGGCCTTGCTCTGGTCCCCTCCCATCTACCCGGACAAATGACATTCTGCCCCTACCTCCATCCATCCCTTTCCTCTTTACAGGAACCTTTCTGGGTCATAATCCCACCGGGCTGATAAACATTTAACAGGAATTTACAACTTAATTGAAAAAAAAAAAGAAAAAAAACCTTCAGCACAAATCTCTAGGGTAATTCCAGTAACTACTCATTAAGGCAAGCAGGGCAGCTGGCAACTCTCCATTTTCAGAGGTGGAGGGGAGCGGGAGAAATAAAAAATAGCTTTCCGGCCCCAGGGTTGCCAATACTGATCTACTAGGTCAGAATCTATGGGATGGGAATTGATGCCCTTTAAAATCATGCCGCGGGGTTTGGAGAAGCAGTGGATTAAAACTTCGGGGGGTTCTGGGCTGTGGAGTTTGGGGGATAAGACATGTGGTCTCTAGGTTCTGGAATATAGGTTTGGGGAAATCTGAGTTTCAGGGGGTCTGATTCGAGGAGATCTCAGGTCTAAGTTTTAAAGAAATGGAGTCTGGGCTCCAGGGAATTTGGGGTCTGGGTTTTGAGGATCTGGAGTCCGGGTTTTGAAGAACCTGAGGTCTGGCACCCCTCAGTCCTTAGACGACTCCATGATAAGAACCTCCCCTCCAGCGCGACTGGGGAGGGGCTGCAGGGAGCCCGCGGACAGCATAGCCTCGGAAGAGGTAAGGGCTCCAAGGACTCCACACCGCCCGGTGTCAGAGAGGAGGCCAGCGCGGCCCAGAGAGGCTGAACCACCGGCTCGGCGACTCGCCGCCGGGCGGCGGGGCGGGCGCTCACCTCGATGAGCGAGTAGTTGATCTCCACGTCCGACTTGACGAAGCCACCGCAGCCCACCACGATGTCCTCCGAGCCGTGCGCCGGCCCCACGCCGCTCAGCAGCAGCACCATCGCGGCGGCGACCACCGCGGGCCCCGGCGGCCCCGCGCCCTGGCCCACCAGCATGGCCCGACCTCCCCCAGCTAGACCCTCCGCAGGCAGCCGGGTCCCGCCCCTCACACCGCAAGCTGCAGGCTCCTTCCTCCTCCGCCCAGGCCCCGCCCCACCGCCGCCGCCAGCCGCCGCCGCGCACGCGCGCTTCGACCCCACGCGCACAGCCCCAGAAGAGAGAACTAACGCGCATGCTCGGCAAGGAAACGAGACCATCTCTGCCTTCTAGAGGCCTGGAGGACTCCGCGCAACATCTGGCAGGTGCAACGCAAGGTGCATGCCTACAGGGAGAAGCTCCAAAGATGAATTCTACTTTAGAATTCACCATCACAGCTGGAAAGGATGAGAGATTTTTGTTGGTGGAATTATCTAACAACTTTCTCAAATCTTTCTGACCCGTATATTTCGCAGGTAAAATATATAATCTCACAAAAATCTTTAGGGCCGGGTGTGTGGCTCACGCCTGTAATCCCAGCAATTTGGGAGGCTGAAGTGGGTAGATCGCTGGAGTCCAGGAGTTCGAGACCAGCCTGGGCAATATGGCGAAACCCCATCTCTACACACACGCACGCACGCACCCACACACACACACACACACGAAAAACGCTTTAGGAATTTGTGTAAGCTGGTGTATTTTTCCATGATAAATGATCGATACTTTTTTAAGCAAAACGTGTTAATGTTAGCATATTAAAGAAAGTATGTAAGATTTATTTTAATCCTAGCTCTAATAACATATGCCTAGAAACAAATTTTGATGCGTTTTCTTCCCCTAAGCAAAAAGTGCATGCAGTCAGTATACTTGGAATTAGCTCTGCAAGATGAAACATGATTTGCCTGAAAATAAGTTCAAATCCAGCGTATTTTGTCCCAAGAGTGAATTCATATGTACACTGAATTTAACTACCAGTCACCACATCAAAATACACACCAAAGAGGCTGGGCGCAGTGGCTCACGCCTGTAATCCCAGCACTTTGGGAGGCCGAGGCGGGCAGATCATGAGGTCAGGAGATCGAGATCATCCTGGCTAACACAGTGAAACCCCGTCTCTACTAAAAATATAAAAAATTAGCCGGGCGTGGTGGCAGGCGCCTGTAGTCCCAGCTACTCGGGAGGCTGAGGCAGGAGAATGGCCTGAACCCGGGAGGCGGAGCTTGCAGTGAGCCGAGATCGCACCACTGCACTCCAGCCTGGGCAACACAGCAATACTCCGTCTCAAAAAAAAAAAGTAATAATACACCAAAAAAATTGCTTTTCTAACCTAATATTAGGATTTCTTCCATTTTGTCTCAAAAAAAAAAAAAGCTAGTGCTTTATTTTGATAGGTTTTGTATTTTGTTTCTAAATGAGAAAGTAAGACTGGATTTCCCGCTGCAATTTGCCATTGTGGCTAAAACTTAAGCAATAAACAACTAACAAGCACAGGTTCAAACTATACAGTAGTCAAACCTTCATGGGGGCAAGGAGGGAATGAAGGGAATGACACATTGACCTCAGGGTCATAATCATGAGTGCATCTGATTTCAGTTTCTCGTGCTGCATTTTCACTCAAATACAGTAGACTCTCAACTATTCAGTGATAATGAGAAACCATTTAAATAATTCGTCTATTTATTGGGGTTTGTTATTTATAACCACAGTTGAAATAGATGCCTTTTATGCAAATCACCAGAGGATTGAAAACCACCAATTAGAAAGTGTTGGCCTATGGAAACCTCTCATCTTACAGAATGGGAAACCGAGACCCAGAGAGGAAAAGGAAGTTGTCTAAGACTCTCTGCATGCAGCCATAGGTTTTCCAGGAGCAAGAGAGCAGGAATTGGGGCCGGGAGCCATGGCTTACGACTGTAATATGAACATGTAATATGAACATGTTGGGAGTCCGAGGTGGACAGATCACTTGAGGTCAGGAGTTCGAGACCAGCTTGGCCAACATGGTGAAACCCTGTCTCTACTAAAAATACAAAAATTAGCTAGGTATGGTGGCGCATGCCTCTAATCCCAGCTACTCAGGAGGCTGAGGCAGGAGAATCACTTGAACCAGGGAGCCACAGGCTGCAGTGAGCCAAGGTCTTGCCACTGCACTCCAGCCTGGGCGACAGAGTGAGACTCCATCTCAAAAAAAAAGAAAAAAAAAAAAGGAAGAATTGGGATCCCCAAGTTTTGTTCTGGACTCACTCCGAATGATTTCCTCTGTGTTCTTCTTGACTTTCTATTTCCCTCAAATTCGTCTTCAAATATAGAAAGAAATGAAGCACCAGGCTATGACAATGCCAATTCGTGGGCATGGGACTGGGGAGTGGCTTGCAGAGAGACGGGGATTTAGCTTCCCCATAATTTCCATCAGTTTCCACCAAAACCAGCTCAGATAAGCAGACATGATTTACATGGAAACAGTAGACCTGCCACACTGAGCTTCATGACAAATCCTTGGGTTCTTTCTGTCCCGAAGCTTCCAGAAGACTCAGGCAGGAGGACAGCTGAAGGGGGCAGGAGAGGGGGTGCTCCCTGGGCCCAATACTGGATTTAGAGAGATACAAAAAGATGAGGGAAAACACGCTGTGGGGTCCCTGCAGAAGGCAAGAGTAGAAGATGAGGACAGGACCCCGAGAATCAGCAAGGTAGCAAGGAGAGTGCAGAGGATTTTAATTCTTCTCCCAAACTGAGCACCGGTGCTTGTCTGTCTAAAAGAGCTGAATATTTCATTCCTGTCTTGAAATGAATGCTTGCTCACTGCAACAACAAAGAAATTGGAAAAGAAAACTAGGATTCCCCAAGATCACTGTGTTACCACATTTCCATCTTTTTATCGATGCATTTATGCTAGTGTGACATCGAGTCATTTCTAAGAAGTGGTGGCTGGGTCTTTGACACTTTGCTTTAAGACCCAAGAGAGGGATGGGCATGGTGGCTCACACCTGTAATCGCAGCACTTTGGGAGGCCTAGGCAAGAGGATAGCTTGAGGCCAGGAGTTCCAAGGCAGCTTGGGCAACAAAGTGAGACCAGTCTCCACAAAAAATTTAAGAATTAGCCAGGCGTGGTGGTGTGTGCCTGTAATCCCAGCTACTCAGGAGAGGCTGAGGTGGAAAGTCGCTTGAGCCCAGGAAGTCAAGGCTGCCGTGAGCCATGATGGCACTACTGCGCTCCAGCCTGGGTAACAGAGCAAGACCCTGACTCAAAAAAAAAGAGAGAGAGAAAAAGACTCAAGAGAGGAAAGTAAATGCTTGGCCTTCTCCGTGTTCCCTAATTTAGGCATATCCTTTGCTTTTGTTCTTTAAAAAAAAACAAAGCCTATTTTATATTATAATCTCTTTTATTCAATCATCATTTAGCAACCACCTTTTCATATTAATATATGTCTTCAATGGCATTTTGTTTGTTTTGAGACAGAGTCTCGCTCTGTCACCCAGGCTGGAGTGCAGTGGCACAATCTTGCCTCACTGCAACCTTCGCCTCCCAGGTTCAAGCGATTCTCCTGCCTCAACCTCCTGAGAAGCTGAAACTACAGACACGCACCAAAACACCCAGCTAATTTTTGTATTTTTAGTAGAAACGGGGTTTCACTATGTTTGCCAGGCTGGTCACAAACTCCTTACTTCAAATGATCCGCCCTCATCAGCCTCCCAAAGTGCTGGAATTACAGCCGTGAGCCACCGTGCCCGGCTGCAATGGCATTGTAAACCACTGGTTAGTAACCCATGGCCTAAATTATAACAGTAATAATAAAAGCTAAGTCTTCTGAGCATTTAATGTATATCTGGCAGTGTGCTAAACACTTGCATAATCTCACTAAGTTCTCCCCACCACTCGACAGGTAGACAGTGTCCATTCCAGCAGTGAGGGGACTGTGACGTGGTCTCCATTCTATCTCCCTCGGATATTACGAAAAATATCACAGAGTGTACACCCACTGTGATATTAGGAGAAAGCTCTCCCTTGGGTATTAGAATAATATCACAGGGTGTACACTCACTGTGATATCAGGAGTAAAATCACCCTCAAATAAAACGAATAATATCACAGGGTGTACACTCACTGTGATAGTAGGAGTAAGATCTTCCTCGGATACTATGAATATCACACAGTGTACACCCACTGTGATGCAGTATACCCACTGTGACGCGGTACACCCACTGAGATATTAGGAATAATATCTCCCACGGATATTATGAATAATATGTCCCTCAGATATTATCACACCCACTTTGATATTGGAAGTAATATCTCCCTCGGATGTTATGAACAATATAGAAGGGTGTACACTCACTGTAATATGGAGAGTAATACCTCCCTCGGATATTACAAATAATATCATAGGGTGTAAACCCACTGTGATATTGGGAGTAATATCTCCCTCGGATATTATGAATAATATCCTAGGGTTTACAAACATATTATACACCCCTATAATATTAGGAGTAATATCTCCCTAAAATATTACTAATAATATCCCCCCAGTATATAACAGATAATATCATAGGGTGTACACCCACTGTGATATCAGTTATAATAATATCTTCTTGGGATATAAGGAATAACATCACAGGGTGTACACCCACTGTGATATCAGGGGTAATAATATCTACTTAGCACATAACGAATAATATGAGAGGGTGTACACCCACTGTGATATCAGAGGAAGTAATATCTCCTCAGGGTGTACACCCACTGTGATATTTGAGGAAGTAATATCTCCTCGGGGTGTACACCCACTGTGATATTAGGAGTAATATCCCCCTAAAATATTACGAATAATATTACAGGGTGTACACACAGGGTGTACACCCACTGTGATATTAAGGGTAATAATATCTCCAGAAAACTGACACACCCTGTGATATTAGCAGTAATAACATCTCACCAGGATATAATAAATAATATCACAGGGTGTACACCCACAGTGATATGAGATGTAATAATATCTTCCCATGATGTAATGAATAATATGACAGGGTGTACACCCACTGTGATACTAGGGGTAATAATTTCTCCCCAGGATACAAAGAATAATATCACAGGGTGTACACCAACTGTGATATTAGGGGTAATAACATCTTCCATGAATATAATGAATAATATCACAGGGTGTACACCCACTGTGATAATAGGAATGTTTCCAGGATAAAACAAATAATATCACAGGGTGTACTCCCACTGTCATATTAGCAGTAATGTTTCCCTCGGATATTGCAAATAATATCACAGGGTGTACATCCACTGTGATATTGAGAGTAATATCTCCCTCGAATATTATGAATAATACCACAGGGTGTGCACCCACTGTGATATTGGCAGTAATATCTCTCTCAGATATTATGAATAATATCACAGTGTTTACAAACATGTGGTACACCCACAATGATATTAGGAATAATATCTCCCTAAAATATTACAAATAAAACCATAGGGTGTATAAACATGGTGTACACCGACTGTGATATTAGGAGTAATATCTCCCTAAAATATTACAAATAATACCATAGGGTGTATAAACATGGTGTACACCGACTGTGATATTAGGAGTAATATCTCCCTAAAATATTATGAATAATATCACAGGGTGTACACACATGGTGTACAACCTCTGTGATATTAGAAGTAATATCTCCCTAAAATATCATGAATAACATCACAGGGTGTAAACACAGGGATACAGCCACTGTAAAATTAGGAGTAATATCACCCCAAGATGTAATCAATACTGTCACAGTGGGTACACACACTGTGATATTATGGGTAATAATATCTCCAGAAAATTTGACGACTAATATCACAGGGTGTACACCCACTGTGATATTAGGGGTAATAACATCTCTCAAGGATATAACAAATAATATGACAGGGTGTACATCCACTGTGATATTATGGGTAACAATATCTACCTGGGATGTAATGAATAATATCACAGGGTGTACACCCACTGTGATATTAGGGGAAAGAACATCTCCTCAGAATATAACGAATAATACCACAGGGTGTACACCCACTGTGATAATAGGAATAATAATATTTCTCAAGGATATAACAAATAATATGACAGGGTATACATCCGCTGTGATATTATGGGTAATAATATCTCCCCACTACATGACGAATAATATCACAGAGTGTACACCACTGTGATATTAGGGGTAATATTAGTGACATCTTCCCCAAATATAACGAATAACATCACAGGGTGTTCACCCATCGTGATATTAGACATAATAATATCTCCCCAGGATATAACAAATAATATCACATGGTGTACACCCACTTTGATATTAGAGGTAATAATATCTTCCCAGGATATAATGAATAATATCACAGGGTGTACACCCACTGTGATATTAGAGGAAATAATATCTCCCCAAAATATAACGAATAATATCACAGGGTGTACACCCACTGTGATATTACGAGTAATAATATCTCCCCAGGATATTACAAATAATATTACAGGATGTACACCCACTGTGACAATATGGGTAATATCTCCCAGGATATTATGAATAATATCACAGGGTATACACTTCCTGTGATATTAGGAGTAATGATATCTCCCCAGGATATAATGAATAGTATCACAAGGTGTACAGCCACTGTGATACTAGGAGTAATATAGTATCTCCCCAGGATATAACGAATAGTATCACAAGGTGTACATGCACTGTGATATTAAAGAAAATAATATCTCTTCAGGATATAATGAATAATATCACAAAGTATACACCCACTGTGATATTAGGGGTAATATTATATCTCCAAGATATAGTGAATAATATCACAGGGGGTACACCCACAGTATATTAGGGATAATATTATATCCCCAGAATATAACAAATAATATCACAGGGTGTACACCCACCGTGACAATATGGATAATATCTTCCAGGATGTTACGAATAGTATCAAAGAGTATACACCCACTGTGATATTAGGGGCAATATCTCCACAGAATATTACAAATAATATCACAAGATGTACATGCACTGTGACATTAGGGGTAATATCACCCCAAAATATTACAAATAATATCACAGCATGTACACAATGGTGTACGTTCATTGTGGTATTATGATATCCATAGGGTATTACAAATAATATCACAGGGTGTACCCCCACTGTGATATTAGGAGTAATATCTTTCTGGGAGGTCACAGCGCGTACACGCGTGGTGTAAATTCACTGGGATATTAGGAGTAATATCGCCCTGGCGTATTACGGATAATATCACAGGAAGTACACACATGGTGTACACCAACTGTGATATTAGGAGTAATATTTCCCTAGGATATTAAGAAAAATATCACAGGTTATACGTCTGCTGTGATATTAGAAGTAATATCTCCCTGGGATATTATGAATAATATCACAAAGTGTACACCCACTGTGATATTAGGAGTAATATTTCCCTAAGACGTTATAAATAATATCACAGGGTGTACACCTACTGTGATATTAGAAGTAATAGCTCCCTAGGACACCAAGAATAACATCAGAGGGTAAACGCCCACTGTGATATTAAAAGTAATGTCTCCCTAGGATGTTACAAATAATATTACAGTGTGTACACCCACTGTGATATTAGAAGTAATATCGACCTAGGATATTAGTAATAATATCACAGGGTGTACACTCACTGTGATATTAGGAATAATATCTCCCTAGGATATTAGAAATAACAGGGTGTATACCCACTGTGATATTAGGAGTAATATCTCCCTAAAGTATTAGGAATAATATCACAGGGTGTACACATACTCTGATATTAAGAGTAATGTCTTTCTAGGATATTAGGAATAACATCACAGGGTGTACATGCACTGATATTAGGAGCAATATCTTTCTAGGATATTATGAAATATATCACAGGGTGTACACCCACTGTGACATTGGGGTAATATCTTCCAAGGATATTAGAAATAATATCACAGGGTGTACTCTGACTGTGATATCAGAAGTAATATCTCTTCACAATATAACAAATAATATCAGAGGATGTACACCCTCTGTGATATTAGAATAATATCTTTCCAGTATATAACAGACAATATCACATGGTGTACACCCAGTGTGATATCAGAGGTAATAATACCTCCCCAGGATATAACAAATAATATCACAAGGTGTACACCCACTGTGATATCACGGGTAATTACTTCTTTCCAGGATATGACGAATAATATCACAGGGAGTACCCTCACTGTGATGTTAGAAGTAATAATATCTCCCCAGGATATAACAAATACTATGACAGTGTATACAACCACTGTGACATTTGGGGTAATAATATCTCGCCAGGATATGACAAATAATATCACAGTGTGTACACCTACTGTAATATTAGGGGTAATTTATCCCCAGGATATAATAAAAAATATCACAGGTTGTACACACACTGTGACATTAGGGGTAATGTCACCCCAGGATATTAGGAACGATACCACAGGGTGTACACCCACTTTGACGTTGTTGGTAATATCTGACCCAGGATATTACTAATAATATTAAAGTGTGTACACCCACTGTGACATTAGGGATAATATCCCCCATAATATATCAAATAATATCACAGGGTTTACACCCACTGTGACAATAAGGATAATATCTCCCCAAGATATTATGAATAATATCACAGGGTGTACACCATCTGTGACATTAGGGTTAATAACATCTCCCCAGAATATAATGAGTAATATCACACAGTGTACATCCATTTTGATATTTGAAGTAACAATATCTCCCGAAGAAACAAGGAATAATAATACAAGGTTTAAACACACTGGGATATTAAGGATAATAATATCCCCCCAGTATATAACAAATAATATCAATGTGATATTAGTTATAATAATATCTTCTTGGGATATAAGGAATAATATCACAGTGGGTGTACACCCACTGTGATATTAGGGGTAATATCTCCCTAGGAAATTATGAATAATATCACAAGGTGTACACACATTGTGTAAACCCACTGTGATTTTAGGAGTAATATCTCCCTAGGATATTACAAATAATATCACGGGGTTTACACCCACTGTGATATACGGAGATTTTTTTTCCCCTAGAATATTACAGATCATATCACAGGGATACACTCACTGTGATGAGTAATATCTCCCTAGGATATTTCGAATCATATCACAGGGTGTACACCCACTGTGATATTAAAAGGAATATCTTTCTAGAACATTACAAATAGTATCACAAGGTGTACACCCACTATGAGATTAGGAGTAATATCTCCCTAGAATATTATGAATAATATCACAGTGTGTACAGCCACTGTGATTTTAGGAGTAATACCTTCTTAAGATATTGTGAATAATTTATCATAGGGTATACACCCACTGTGAAATTAAAAGTAATAGCTCCCTACGATACTATGAATAATATCAGGTAGTGTACACTCCAGGTGATATTAGGAGTAGTATCTCCCTAGGAAATTACGAATATTATCACAGGGTGTACACCCACTGTGATATTAAAAGTATTATCTTTCTAGGATATTACGAATAATATTACAGGGTATACGCCCTCCGTGATATTAGAAGTTATATCTTCCTAGGATATTACAAATCATGTCACAGGGTGTACACCCACTGTGGTATTAGGTGTAGTATCTCCCTAGGATATAACAAATAATATCACAGGGTATACACCTACTGTTATATTAGGAGTTATATCTTCATAGAATATTATGAATCATATCACAGGGTGTACACCCTGTGATATTAAAAGTAATATCTTTCTAGGATATTATGAATAATATCACAGGATGTACTCTCACTGTGATATTAGCGGTAATAACTCCCTAGGATATTACGAATTATATGACAGAGTGTACACCCACCGTGAGATTTAGAGTAATATATCTCTAGCATATTATGAATAATATCACAGGTTGTACACCCACTGTGATATTAGGAGTAAAATCTCCTTTGGATATTACAAATAATATCACAGGATGTACACCCACTGTGATACTAGGAGTAATATCTCCCTCGGATATTTCGAATAATACCACAGGGTTTACACACATGGTGTTCACCCACTGGGATGTTAGGATAATATCTCCCTTGGATATTACGAATCGTATCAGAGGCTGTACACAGGTGGTGTTCACCCAGCGTGATATTAGGAATAATATCTCCCTCGGATATTAGGAACAGTCTCTCCCTGGGACTCAGCAGAGCGTAACCTCCCAGTGGTAAATAAGCGACCACAGCAAGAGGTAGAGGCGCAGGGACTGAAATGAAGACAAAGATCTGACACCCGAGGGGCCCATGTGCACTCCTGGGATCATACGACCAGAAAACAGGACCCCAGAGGTTTCTTGAGTCTCTGCTTACCAGGGCGGCTGGGTACAGCCCTGCCAGCCCATTGCATAATCTTCTAAGTTCTCCCCACCACCCTCCATTCCAGCAGCGAGGTGCCTGTGACGCGGTCTCCATCCTCTCGCCCTTGACCCGGTGGTCCCCGCGATTGGACCCTTAGGCGGTCACCAGGCCTCCTTGTTACTAACGTGTGCACACCTTTCAGTTCTCTCATCAGGATGAACTCCTGGAAATTGCTGGGTCCAAAGTGTTTGGGAAGTTTGGAGTGATTCTTGTTGCAGGGGGAAGAGGGAACTATGGAGGTGTCACTGAACTTTCAGGGGTTTCGGGATCCCCCAACCCGGTGCCCGTCCCAGCTCCCCGAGCGCCTCTCTTCCCCCTCCCCCACCTCGCCTGTTTTCACCTCCAGTGGCCTCACCCCCGCCGCGCAGCCGGACCTTGCCCGGGGCCTCCCGATCCCAGAGCTCGAATCCCAGCCGGACCAGCCCAGCCTGACCAGCCCAGCCCCGCCTCTTCCCTGGCAGGATCGCGGCCGAGCAGTCTGCCCAGGGACTTAGCGACAGACAGACGCTGGGACCCACGACGACAGAAGGCGCTGATGGCCGCGCCTGCTGAACCCTGCGCGGGGCAGGGGGTGAGTGCCCCCCATCGCGCCCCACTCTCCTTTTCCAGGCTTGATTTGGCTGCAGATCGCTCGGGCTGCGATACTAAGGAGAGGAGAGACCCCCAAATTCCTGGACCCGGGAAGCGAGGAGACTTACTCCGGCCCCCTCACTGCAGCGGGTTGGACTCCTTTCACCAAGCCAGCCCCCCCCCCCCCCCCGACAGCCCAGCTCTGTTTAAGGGGCCACCAGACCTCCCAGCTACTAGGGGCTTTGACCCTTATTTGCATAAAGCTATTGGGTCCCCCAAGCCCTCCTACCCCCAGAGAGCCCTTACCTCTCTGGTTTCTTTTTCCATTGCTCTTAGCAAAGGACTCCAGGGAGTGGAGTTCATGGGGTGGGGGTGGGGGTTGCAAACTGCCAGCATTTCGAGGGCCAGAGAGGTGAAGCAATAAGCTGGTATGAACTGAGGGCTTCCTCTGTGCCTAGCCTTGTGCCCGACCTTGTGCCATGATGCTATGAACTTTGCTGCTATTAATCCATTTAATACAACTCATAGAGGTAGAGTCTCATTATCCCCCTTTTGCAGGGAAGGAAACTGAGACACAGAGAGATTAAAGTTTGCACAGCCAGTGAGTTGTGAAACCAGGAGGAGTAAAAAGACAGTGGAGAGAGAATTGAAGAGGCCACGTCCACTAAACTTCAAATTTCTTCTAGGGTTAGATAGGACCAGCAGACCTGCTGAGATAAAAATATCAGATCAAGCTGGGCCTGTGGCTCTTGCCTGTAATCCCAGTACCTAGGAGGCTGAGGCAGGAGGATTGCTTGAGGCCAGGAGTTCGAGACCAGCGTGGGCAACATAGAGAGACGCCCCCCCCGCCCCCCGGCCCCCGACATCTCTACAAAACACACAAAAAAATTAGCCAGGCCTGGTGAGGTGGCTTATGCCTATAATCCCAGCACTCTGGGAGGCCGAGGTGGGAGGATTGCTTGAGCCCAGGGAATTCGAAGCTTTGGTGAGCTTTGATTGTCCCACTTCAGCCTGAGCAACAGAGTGAGATCCTGTCTCTAAAACATAAATTAATTAACAATAAAAAATAAAAATAAATCATACATCAAGACCACCAGTCAAACAAGGTTTGGGGTCAGATAAGCCTGGGTCAGAGTCAGCTTTGCCACTTCCCATTTGTGTGTCCCTGAGGGAGGCAGTTCCCCGACTGGTGCCTCAGTCTGCTGGTTTCTGAAATGGAGACAGTACTGTCTATGTCCTGGAGGTGTTATAAGGATTAACTGACAGTCCATGCCTAGCAATGATTATGGAGCCCAGGTCTCCTAGACCACATGGCCCAGCTCTCTGGGTTCAAACCCAGCCCTTCCACTCCTCAGCTGGGTAAAGTCAGCCAAGTTACTCAACCTCTCTGGTCCTCAGCTTCTTCATCTGCAAATCAATATAATTGCATCTACCTAGGGTTAATTTCAGGATGAAAGGAGTTGAGAATTAGTAGGTATTCCAAAGAGTACTTGGCACACTTTTGTGTAAATGTTAAAGATCCAAAAAGTTGCCTGGCCCCCCGGGCAGGTGAGCTGGGGACCCCTGCCTTGTACCATCCTAAGGGTCCTCTTTGTGTTCCCTCAGGTCTGGAATCAGACAGAGCCTGAACCTGCTGCCACCAGCCTGCTGAGCCTGTGCTTCCTGAGAACAGCAGGGGTCTGGGTGCCCCCCATGTACCTCTGGGTCCTTGGTCCCATCTACCTCCTCTTCATCCACCACCATGGCCGGGGCTACCTCCGGATGTCCCCACTCTTCAAAGCCAAGATGGTAGCTGCCATCCCTGGGAGTCTGGAACCAGGCAATGGTGGGGGGAGGCAGGGGACAGGCTGGAACCTGGTGAAGTCTTAAAGTAGACTCCTCCTATCAGGGTGTAGAAGGGAATCTGTTAATCAAACAGAGCAATATTAGAGAGGCTACAGAGGTCAATTCAGTGGAACACGGTTCTCCCAAACAGATTTTGTAATTCCGAAAATCCCTGCATGCACAAACACACACATACACTCCCATGTTCCTGGACAGTTTATAGCTACCATAACCTGGCATTTTCCAAAACATACCATGTAGACTTTTGGATACACAAGATAATTTTAGGACCACATTAGGATGAACCTTTTAAAAAGTTATGCATTTATTTTTATATTCCCCCACTGGCTGTATTATAGGACAATTTTTATATGTGATATGTATTTACTTTAGTGTGTTAAACAAACACTGGCATTCCAAGTGTGAGCCTTTCTGCTCATCCATCCTCTTCTACTCCATTCTTGTAGGCTTCCAAAGAATATTCTTCTTCAGAGTTCATTCATTCTTCTGCCATTGTGTTCAGTTTTGCATTATCACCCATCACCAACCCAGGGGTTGGCAAACTTAAAGAGCCAAGCGGTACATAGTATTTGAGACTTTGTGAGCCAGATAATCTTCCTTCTGAACACTGAACTCTGCCATTCCAGAATGAACGCAATAGTCACAACCCTAGACAACAGTCATGACTGTGTTACTTTTTTTTTTTTTTTTTTTTGAGATGCAGTTTTGCTCTTGTCACCCAGGCTGGAGTGCAATGGTGCAATCTCGGCTCACTGCAACCTCCGCCTCCTGGGTTCAAGTGGTTCTCCTGTCTCAGCCTCCCAAGTAGCTGGGATTACAGGTGCCCGCCACCGCACCTCGCTATTTTTTTGTATTTTTAGTAGAAACAGGATTTCGCCATGTTGGCCAGGCTGGTCTCCAACTCCTGACCTCAGGTGATCTGCCTGCCTCAGCCTGCCAAAGCACTGGGATGACAGGTGTGAGCCACCACCCCTGGCTGACTGTGTTTCAATAAAACTTTATTTGTAGTCACTGCAATTTGGATTTCGTGTAATTTTCACCTGTCATGACATACGCTTTTTATTTTTCTTTGATGATTGATAGTTTGCCAACTTCTGCTTTAAACTGAGGTTCTTTGAGCAGTTCCTCCAACGTGCCTTAGCTCTGGCCTTCCCTCTGGTGTGTCCACGTTCTCTCATTTTCTTCCTTTCTTTTATTCAATAGAGAAACCAATATATATTAGAGAGACCCTAGAGACTTACTGGCCCAACAGAGAGTTGCTCCTTGATTTCATAGCAGGGATTGAAAAATGACTTGGAGAGAGGATAGTGTTTTACCTGGTGAGTACACTTCATTTCCTGCTGTTTCTTCACACCCAAAGTCATCTCACATGTGCACCACTGGAGCACTTCCTGCATTTTGGAAAACAGTCGGTTGGCTCAAGCCCTTGCTGTGCATTATTTATATGACAGTTACAGGTCAGGACTGATCTGCAATGCCCTTTACACATTGTTCACGTTGGCACATTGCTAACTGGTTCGTTACAGGGCCCCAGCCAGGATGTTGCAGAACCAGCTCCCAGTTGGACATGGGGTCGCCCACCAGTTTGCTGTGACCTCTTATTGCACCCCAAGCTTATCTATGCCTGTATTCTCAGGTGCTTGGATTCGCCCTCATAGTCCTGTGTACCTCCAGTGTGGCTGTCGCTCTTTGGAAAATCCAACAGGGAACGCCTGAGGCCCCAGAATTCCTCATTCATCCTACTGTGTGGCTCACCACGATGGTAATGATGCCTTCAGTCTGGAGCCTGGCTTCCTCCCGGCTGCTGCTTTGCCTGCCACAGTGGAGAACAAGGGGAAGAGAAGAGGCTCCCCTCAGCCTCCCACCCTCCCCTAAGGGGCCTCCCTGACTTTCTTTCCCATCCAGAGCTTCGCAGTGTTCCTGATTCACACGGAGAGGAAAAAGGGAGTCCAGTCATCTGGAGTGCTATTTGGTTACTGGCTTCTCTGCTTTGTCTTGCCAGCTACCAACGCTGCCCAGCAGGCCTCCGGAGCGGTAAGTCAGGGTGTGGGCCATCCCGGGAAACCAAAATGGTGGCTCATGCCTTGGGTCCCTTCCTTCCTCCTCCTGTTTCCACATATGACTTATTCTCTATACAGTGACACACACAAGCCAGTCACTTACCCTCTAGAGACACAAAATCCACTCCCGCACCTGTAAGTACCCATCATCCCATACATTTCTTATCAACACAATTTCCTGTCTTACACACCTACATCACATGTGCCACCTGCATATGATGCACATACTTATAGGCACTGATTCATACATCACACAGCACATACATGCGTGCACACACACACAACCTGGGCACAGACACACCTGTGTGTACACATACCCCTACGTGCACACCTCCCCTCATCTCATGGATTCACCCTCCCCATGTTCCTATGCACCTATATTTACACACTCATTCTGCACACCACTCATATTTCTGTTGCCCAATCTGGGAAGCAGCTTTTTTTTTTTTTTTTTTTTTTTTTGAGAGGCTTGCTCTGTCGCCCAGACTGGAATAAAGTGGCATGATCTTGGCTCACTGCAATTTCTGCCTCTCAGGTTCAAGCAACTCTCCTGCCTCCGCTTCCTGTGTAGCTGGGATTACAGGTGCGTGCCACTACACCTGGCTAATTTTTGTATTTTTAGTGGAGACAAGGTTTCACCATGTTGGCCAGACTGGTCTCGAGCTCCTGACCTCAAGTGATCCGCCCACCTTGGCCTCCCAAAGTGTTGGGATTACAGGCATGAGCCACTGTGTTCGGCCAGAAGCAGCGTTTCTCTATTAGGAGACACGATGGGTCATTTTCTCTGTAAAGAGAAAAACATGTAGCCTAGACCAACTTCTCTCAGCTTCAGCTTTAGTAATGTTGTGGCCAGATAATTCTTTGTTGGGTGGACAGGGCTGTCCTGTTTGCTGTAGGGTGTGAAACAGCATCCCTGGCTTCTGCCCGTAGATGCCAGTAGCATACCATCCAATTGCAGTAAACCAAAATGTCTCCAGATATTACCAAGTGTCCCTGGGGGTGAGGGGGACAAAGTCACCCACCTACTGAGAAGCACTAGCCTTGACAGAGTGCTTAGCCAAGGCTTCTGGGAGAGGGAGTTATCTTAACACCAATGAACAGGCTGCAGCAGGTTTCAGATATTTTACTTCATTATTTTATTTTTGTGGAGACAACATCATGCTTTGTTGCCCAGGCTGATCTTGAACTCCTGGGCTCGAGCAATTCTCTGACCTCAGCCTCCTAAAATGCTGGGATTAGAGGCATGAGCCACCACGTCTGGACTCACAGATCATTTCTTGAGTCCAGTGGTTACTCCATCCTGCCCCTAAAGGAGAAGGTAGAGAAGCATCACCCTGTCCTTAAGGACAGAGTTTTTATTTTTTGTTTGTTCATTCTGAGACAGTCTTGCTCTATTGCCCAGGCTGGAGTGCAGTGGCACGATCTGGGCTCACTACAACCTCCACCTCCCGGGTTCAATCGATTCTCATGCCTCAGCCCCCCAAGTAGGTGGGATTACAGGCATGTGCCACCAAGTCCAGCTAATTTTTGTATTTTTAGTAGAGACAGGGTTTCAACATGTTGGCCAAGCTCGTCTCAAATGCCTGACCTCAAGTGACTCACCCGCCTCGGCCTCCCAAAGTGCTGGGATTACAGGCATGAGCCACAGCGCCTGACCGAGGACAGAGTTTTGAAAAGAGTAACCTTTGTAACTAAGGGGAAATTCCACAGGTTATTCAGTAATTTCTGAAATGCCGGGCTCCCGCAGTTGACATAAGTCAGCTTTTTGGGACACAGCATAGAAACAATAATACTGGGACCATATACACTCTGGGGTTCCAACCATGTGCCAGGCACTGTGGCAGGCACTTACACACCTCTCCTCATTGGATTCTCGCAAGAGTTCACAGAGATGGATTCTTTTTTATTTTTTTAAATAGAAATAGAAACAAAGTCTCATTATGTTCCCAAGGCTGGTCTCAAACTCCTGGGCTCAAGTGATCTTTCCACCTAAGCCTCCCAAAGTGCTGGGATTATAGGCTTGAGCCAATGTGCCCAGCCAATGATGGATTCTAGCCGTCCCATTTTAAAGATAAGGGAGACTAAGGCTAGGAGAAGGGAATGATGGCCTTAGGGCCACAAAGCTTGGGAGTGCAGAGCCCGAGTTCATCTCAGGCAAATTCAGAACAAACTTTCTGAGAGAAACAGTGGGGAAAACAGTGGGAGTTTAGGGAAGATGGGCCATATTGTCAGTGGAATATCCAATTGTCTGCTATCTCCCAAAAAAACAACAAAAAACAAAAAAACCCAAAACGAGAAGAGTATAAAATCCAGTAGAGGAATCGTGATTTAAAACTAGGGCTCTGGTTTAAAGCCATAAAAACGCAGTTTACACTAGCTTAAGGAAAAGGGAAGGTCAGGGGGGTTCATTAGCTCATGCATTTATTAGCTCACACCCATGGGATCTCCCAGGCATGACTGATCCAGGCCTGGGACCAGGTACCATCACCAGATCTCCACTTCTGCCTCTTGGCTCTGCCATGTTAGCTTGATTCTCCAATGAAGTGGCAAGAAGAGCCACCAATACCTTCAGACTTACGTTCTACCACATAGCAAACCCGGCAGAATCTCCCGATGGTTTCAGCTCTCAAGTACCCAGCATGCGGTGCTATGTGCATTCCTAACCCTGCCATGGTAGCCAAAAGACTAGAACGTATTCATTGGCCAGGCCTCAATCACCCACCCGGCCTAGGAGTAGCGTCAGTTCTGCACAAATCACATGCCTGAACACAAGCAAAAAGACTTACGAAGAAAGAAAATCAGTACATGGAAGAGATCTCTGTACTCCCATGATTATTACAGCACTGTTCACAATAAAGAAGATTTGGAAGCAACTTAAGTGTCCATCAACAGATGAATTGATAAAGAAAATGTGGTATATATACACAATGGAGTACTATGCAGCCATAAAAAAGAATGAGGTACTGTCATTTTCAACAACATGGATGTTAAGTGAAATAAGCCAGGCACAGAAAGACAAACTTTACATACTCTCACTTATTTGTGAAAGCTAAAAATTAAAACAATTTAACTCATGAACATACAGAGTAGATGGAAGGTTATTAGAGGCTAGGAAGGACAGTGGGTGGGGGAAATGGGGATGGTTAATGGGTACAAAAAAACAGAAAGAATAATATCTATTTGATAGCACAACAGGGTGACTATAGTCAATAATAATTTAATTGTACATTTTAAAATAACTAAAGGAGGCTGGACACAGTGGCTCACACCTGTAATTCCAGCACTTTGGGAGGCCGAGGCAGGAGGACCATCTGAGGTCAGCAGTTCAAGACCAGCGTGGGCAACATGGTGAAACCTCGTCTCTACTAAAAACACAAAAAAAGTAGCCAGGCATGGTGGCACACACCTGTAATCTCAGATACTCAGGAGGCTGAGGCAGGAGAATCACTTGAACCCAGGAGACGGAGGTTGCAGTGAGCCAAAATCAAGCCACTGCACTCCAGCCTGGGCAACAGAGTGAGTCTCCAACTCAATAATAAACTAAAAAATAAAATAACTAAAAGAGTAAAATGGATCATTTGTAACAGAAAGGATAAATGATTGAGGGGATGGAGACCTCATTTACCTTGATGTGATGATTATGCATGTCTGTATCAAAATATCTCACATCACCCAGAAATATATATATCAGGCCGGGTGCGGTGGCTCATGCCTGTAATCCCAACACTTTGGGAGGCCAAGGCAGGCAGATCACTTTAGGTCAGCAGTTTGAGGCCAGCCTGGCCAACATGGCAAAACCCCATCTCTACTAAAAATACTAAAAAAAATTAGCCAGGCATGGTGGTGGGCACCTGTAATCCCAACTACTCAGGAGGTGGAAGCAGGAGAATCACTTGAACCCAGGAGGCAGAGGTTGCAGGGAGCCGAGATCATGCCACTGCACTCCAGCCTGGGCGACCAAGTGAGACTTTGTCTCAAAAAAAAAAAAAAGAAAGAAAATTAGAACCACTAGGAAAGCCAGGGCTCTGGCTTTCAAATACTCTTGCCCTGGTCCCCAGAGTGGGCACTGACCCCAGATCAGAAAACTTTTCTCTCCTCTGAGCACCCTCCTCTGTCTCCATTCCTTACCTTCTGCTTTCCCTCCCATAGGGCTTCCAGAGCGACCCTGTCCGCCACCTGTCCACCTACCTATGCCTGTCTCTGGTGGTGGCACAGTTTGTGCTGTCCTGCCTGGCAGATCAACCCCCCTTCTTCCCTGAAGACCCCCAGCAGTCTGTAAGTCACCAAGTTCCAACCTCATTCCTGTTCCACTTTGAGGTCTCAGTCTCCCCCAGGTGACCAAAAGTCTTTAATTTTTTATTCATTTAGCCATTCAGCAAAAAGTGTATTGCATTTCTACTCGATGCCACAGTTGGCAGACTTTTTCTATATGGGCCAAGAGAAAATATTTTGGACTCTGTGAGCCATACAGTGATCTCAGTGGGAACTACTGAACTCTGCCATTGAACACAAAAGCAGCAGAATATCAACAGATTGCATGGCTGTGTTGCAATAACACTATTTGCAGAAACAGGCAGTGGGCCAGATTTGGTCATAGTTTGCCAACCCCCTGCTATGCCCTAGCAAGGGCATAAGGATCTATGGTGAACAAGCAGATAGAGTTTCTGTTCTCATGTAGCTACTGGTCAAGCAGGGGAACCAGACGTTGGTCACATAATTAAACAAATATGTTGACAATTGGACGGTCACAGTGGCTCATGCCTGTAATCCCAACACTTTGGGAGGCCGAGGCAGGTGGATCACTTGAGGTTGAGAGTTTAAAGCCAGCCTGGCCAACATGGTAAAGCCTCATCTCTTCTAAAATTACAAAAATGAGCCACGCATGGTGGTGCACGCCTGAAATCCCAGCTACTCGGGAGGTTGAGGCAGGAGAATTGCTTGAATCCAGGATGTGGAGGTTGCAGGGAGCCAAGACTGTGCCATTGCACTCCAGCCTTGGCAACAAGAGCGAAACTCCACCAAAAAAAAAAAAAAAAAAAAAAAGAAGAAGAAGAAGAAGGAAAAAGAAAATTACCTTGGGGTAAGTGCTCCATAGGAGAAGCTCCTGAGAGATTGAGAGATTTACAATAGGTAACACTGAAGCAATCTGTGAAATCAAGAAACAATTCTTTTGAGGAAGAGACTGATCTGACATCATATTAACAGATGTTCAAATGGGGCCGGATGCAGTGGATCATGCCTGTAATCTCAACACTTTGGGAGACCGAGGAAGAAGGATTGTTTGTGCCCAGGTGTTCTAGATCAGACTAGGCAATGTAGTGAGACCCCATCTCTACAAAAAGGTTTTTAAAAATAGCCAAGCGTGGTGGTGCATGCCTGCAGTCCCACTACAGAGTAGCTCTGTGGAGACTGAAGCAGGAGGATTGCTTGAATCCAAGAGATAAAGGCTGCAGTGAGCTATGATTGCACCATTGCACTCCAGCCTGGGTGACAGAGCGAGACCCTGTTTTCAAAAAAAAAAAAAAAAAAATTGCTCGAAGGCTTGAGAATAGTTAAAACTATCCTAGGAATCTTTTTTGTACCTACCAGAGTAGCAACAAAATTTAAAAATTGATAAGCTGTGATGGCAGAAACGTGGTGAAATGGGCACCTTCACGCCTTATTGGTAAAGAGTACAGACTCTTGTAATCTTCCTGGAGCACCTGACAAAAATCGCACGACGGGTCTGTCTTCACAACATTTGCCGAGGGATATTGTCAAGGATCTAATTTCTTCGTTATGCAGTGTCCTCGCTTTTGAGAAGCAAAGCAAGGTTTTGGTTTCAGTATAATCATAGTTTTTCTTCTGAGCCACTGTTAGTTCTTACCTTGTGGACATTGTCAGGCCTGTGGCCCAACCTCTTTTTACGCTGCCTGCTGGGAAGCACCAAGCTCACTGGTGTGCACCTCTGGCAAGGAGACAGGGCACCTCGATGTGTAATTTCAGTACTAAATACACCGTCAGGGCTGGGTGTAGTGGCTCATGCCTGTAATCCCAGCACTTTGGGAGGCCGAGATAGGCAGATCACTTGAGGTTAGGAGTTTGAGACCAGCCTGGCCAACATGGTGAAACCCTGTCTCTACTAAAAATACAAAAAATTAGCTGTGTGTGGTGGCGCACACCTGTCATCCCAGCTCTTTGGGAGGCTGAGGCAGGAGAATCGCTTGAACCCAGGAGGCAGAGTTAGTAGTGAGCCAAGATCACACCACTGTACTCTAGCCTGGGCAAGAGAGCGAAACCCTGTCTCAAAAAAAAAAAAAAAAAAAAAAAAAAATACACAGTTCGTCCTGTCTTCCTACCCTTGCCACATACTTCCCTTCTCCATTTTTGTCTGTTGCAGAACCTCTGTCCAGAGGCTGGGGCATCCTTCCCCTCCAAAGCCATGTTCTGGTGGGTTTCTGGGTAAGTAAAGTCGCAGGGAAGGGTTGGGGTGGTACCTCACCCGCCTGCATTTGCTGCTCTGATTCCCACCCATGGCCCCTTCCCCTATGCTTACAAAGGCCAGCAAGTCTTTCTCCATCCCAGCCTCAGTGCTTTCTTCTTCGTGTTCAGTGTCCACCATCCGCATCCTGTTCCCATTCACTCACTGGAGTGAGATCTGGATTTGAATCCCGGCTTTGCCTGTTAGCAGGCCATGTCACAAAACCCTGGAGTCTCAGTTTTCCCTCTGTAAAATGGGGATGACTCAACCTGCATGAGACGGAAAGTGCTTAGTGCTTGCACGCAGCAGGTGCTTAATAGTAATAGAATTGTCTCCAATACTTGATTTCAGTCATTCCACCAACATTTAATAGGCACCTACTATGTGCTAAGCCCCAGGGGTGAGGAGATAAAGGAGCAAGTGTCTACTTTCTAGAAGTTTCCAGCCAGATTGAGAAAACAGCTGCTTCTCCAGGGCCAGCTCACAAGGCACTTGAGGATGTGCTCCCTCCTGACCACACTGCATTCAGACCTCAGTAGTATCTGACATGTGGATTTGAATCCTGGCCCTACCATTTCCTAGCTGTGTCGCTTTGGACAAGTTACTTAACCTCTCTGTGCCTCAGTCTCCACTCCTTCAAAATGGGATTAATAATAGCACCTAGCTCATAGGGTTGTGAAGCTTAAATACGATAAGGTCTGTAAAGCACTTAGAACAGGGCCTGGCAAATAATGAGTGTAAGTGGTAATTATTTTTTTTTCTTTTGAGATGGAGTTCCGCTCTGGTTGTCCAGGCTGGAGTACAATGGCACGATCTTGGCTCACTGCAACCTCCGCCTCCTGGGTTCAAGCGATTCTCCTGCCTCAGCCTCCCGAGTAGCTGAGATTACAAGCATGCACCACTATGCTCGGCTAATTTTGTATTTTTAGTAGAGACAGTGTTTCTACATGTTGGTCAGGCTGATCTCAAACTCCCGACCTCAGGTGATCTGCCCGCCTCGGCCTCCCAAAGTGCTGGGATTACAGGCGTGACCCACTGTGCCTGGGCTATTTTCTCTTTTTTTTTTTTTTGAGACAGAGTTTCACTCTTGTTGCCCAGGCTGCAGTGCAATGGTGCAATCTCAGCTCACTGCAACCTCCACCTCCCAGGTTCAAGCAATTCTCCTGCCTCAGCCTCCTCAGTAGCTGGGATTACAGGCACCTGCCATCATGCCCAGCTAATTTTTGTAGTTTTTTGTAGAGACTGGGTTTCACCATGTTGGCCAGGCTGGTCTCAAACTCCTGACCCCAAGTAATCTACCCCCTTCAACCTCCCAAAGTGCTGGGATTACAGGCATAAGCCACCGCACCCAGCCTAAATGGCTATTAAATAAATGAAAAATATCAGGCTTTGAATGTGTGGAATTGGTAGAAAGAGCTTAGAGGTTTTCTAAACAGCTCTACTGGGGGGTCCAGCCCCTGCTTCCCAAACTTAAGCATTTATGGACCACTCTTGATGCTTTTTTGTCCTATTGGGGCAAAAACTAAATTGAGTCACTTTTTTTACCCTAATAAACTGTTTTTAAAGAGAAACTCTCTATCACTGCTAAAATAGGAAAACTCTATAGCATCACTTGCCATATAGGAGAACTCCAAAAATAATTTCAGGGAAAATCAAGCCACGTTAATAATTTCTATGTCAGAACAGTTGCTTCCCCAGGTTGGCTCTGCATTAGAAAAGGGAACTTGGTGGCCTGGCGCAGTGGCTCACGCCTATAATCCCAACACCTTGGGAGGCTGAGGCAGGTGGATCACCTGAGGTCAGGAGTTCGAGACCAGCCTGACCAACATGGTGAAACCCCATCTCTACTAAAAATATAAAAATCAGCCAGGTGTGGTGGCGGGAGCCTGTAATCCCAGCCACTCAGGAGGCTGAGGCAGGAGAATCACTTGAACCCAGGAGGTGGAGGTTGCAGTGAGCCGAGATCACACCAATGCACTCCAGCCTGGGCAACAGAGTGAGACTCTATCTAAAAAAATAAAAAGAATAAAAATAAAAAAGAAAAGGGAACTTGGTAAGGCTTAGAGAAGAGTCAGAGACCAGAACCAGGCAAGACCTTCTGGCTGGTGTCGTCAGAAAGATTAAAGAGACCTGAGGCCAGGCGCAGTGGCTCACACCCATAATCCCAACACTTTGGAAAGCCAACCCTGACAGATCACTTGAGGCCAGGAGTTCAAGACCGGCCTGGCCAACATGGCGAAATCCCGTTTCTACTATAAACAAAAAAATTAGCCAGGTGTGGTGGCTTACGCCTGTAGTCCTAGCACTTTGGGAGGCTGAGGTGGGAGGATTGCTTGAGGCCAGTAGGTCGAGACCAGCCTGGCCAACATGGTGATACCCCATCTAAAAACACAAAAATTAGCCAGGTGTGATGGTGGCTTGTAATTTCAACTACTCAGAAGGCTGAGGCATAAGAATCGCTTGAGCCAGGGAGGCGGAGGTTGCAGTGAGCCCAGATCACGCCAATGAACTCCAGCCTAGGCAACAGAGTGAGACTCCGTCTCAAAAAATAATAAGAAGAAACAAAAAAATAAAGCTGAGGGAGGAGTTCAAGCTTCTTCTACAATGATAGTTTTGGACAGTGGACTTCTGATTCTCAGGGAAATGTCTGTTTCCCTTGCCAAGGGCTATCCCTTGGTTTAACCACTGAATCTCTCTGCACTTCTATTTCCTTCTCCATCTGTAAAATAGATCTACTCATACATTTATACAATTATAAACTATCAATTTATAGGCTGGGTGTGGTGGCTCACGCCTGTAATCCCAGCACTTTGGGAGGCTGAGGCAGGTGGATCACCTGAGGCCAGGAGTTCGAGACCAGCCTGGCCAACATGGTGAAACTCCATCTCTATAAAAAATACAAAAATTAGCCGGGTATGGTGGTGGGTGCCTGTAATCCCAGCTACTCAGGAGGCTGAGGTGGGAGAATCACTTGAACCTGGCAGGTGGAGGTTGCAGTGAGCCGAGATTGCGCCACTGCACTCCAGACTGGGAGACAGAGCAAGACTCCATCTCAAACAAACAAACAATAATAATCTACCTTATGGGTTCATGTAAGAATTAATGAGACAATCTTTGTGAAATGAGAAATGCCCTACAGACGTTAGGTGGGGTTAGTGAATTGCTTTCTTTTTACCCAGGGGCAGTAGAGGTACAGAGAGGTAAAGTGACTTACCCAGGGTCACACAGCTACTCGCCTGGCCAGGATCCTGCAGGGGTGAATGGCAGGAAAAGCTTTCCCTGGTGCCTCTCTTTTGCAGGCTGGTCTGGAGGGGATACAGGAGGCCACTGAGACCAAAAGACCTCTGGTCGCTTGGGAGAGAAAACTCCTCAGAAGAACTTGTTTCCCGGCTTGAAAAGGAGTGGATAAGGAACCGCAGTGCAGCCCAGAGGTAAGTGGGTGGAGGTCAAGAACTCACCTGATGCTCCTTCAGAAAAGCTCATCATTGGCCGGGTGCAGCGGCTCACGCCTGTAATCCCGGCATTTTGGGAGGCCGAGGCAGGCGGATCACAAGCTCAGGAGTTCAAGACCAATCTGGCCAACATACTGAAACCCTATCTCTGCTAAAAATACAAAAATTAGCTGGGCTTGGTGGTAGGCACCTGTAATCCCAGCTACTCAGGAGGCTGAGGCAGGAGAATCGTTTGAACCCAGGAGGCAGAGGTTGCAGTGAGTGGAGGTGTCACCATTGCACTCCAGCCTGAGTGACAGGGCGAGACTCCGTCTCAAAAACAAAAAAACAAAAAAAAAAAGAACTCATCATTTGACCCCCAGTCCAGCCCCCAACGCTACTCTTGCTGCACTGCCGCCTCCCCACCTTGCCTTCCAGCTGATCCCACTAAGTAGTATCAGGCTCAAGATATGGTTCCTCCCAGAACGCATCACAGGTTCCTACAAACGGGGAAATGGCAGAATGACAGGCAGCAAACAGAAAAGGTATTTTAAGGCCGGGGTGGAGGGTTGGGAGGTGACTCATAACACGCAAGCAGCTGCTCACTTACTATATAACCTGAGCAATTCCTTTCCTGGGCCTCAGTTTTCTCATCTGTTCAGTGGGGATGTCATTAGCCCCAGCTCATAGCTTATGGGGATGAAAAAAAAAAGATGATTTATGGAAAAGAACTTGCAAATGTCTTGCAAATGCGAAGTGCTCAAGCACTGTTAGTCATCGAGAGGGTGTTAAGATCTTTGGAGTTATCCACTCTGTCCACTCCTGCCTTCAGTGGCATCTCTGGAAACTTCTCTGCAGCGCTTAGAGCCTGGGATGCCTCATTTGAGAAACTCTGGTCTAGATAAATTAGCCTGCGTAGGATTAGATAAAATTGGGTTAAATGCTGCCCTGCCTTCAAATAGTGATGACCTTGGACACGTTGCTTAACCTCACCGGACCTTGGTGTTTCAGGAGACAGAACAAAAAAGGAAGTTAGCTCTGTGGGAAGTTCCCTGCATACTCTGGGATTTTGTGGTAGTTGTTGCAGATGGCTGAATCCCACACATTAAGAGAGACAGAGGAGAGAGATTGATGCTATAGGCTCACACAGCTAAGAGGATCTAGCCTCAGGTGTTGCTGGATGAGGGGACTCAAATGATGTCAAGATTCTCTCCTTTCATCTCCCATCCCAGCTATCATCTATGTGTTGGTCTCTCCATAAGGCCTATCCCTTCCCATGCAAGTTCAGCAAACTCCAGCAGAGTGAGAGAGCATCTCTCTCCTAACGTCCATATAGAAAATCCCAAGGAAGGCCTCTAATTGGCCTGGCTCAAGTCATGTGCCTGTCAGGGGCCAATCCCATGCCCAGGGGGCTAGTGCCATGACTGGTGGTGCCTTCAGAACCACAGAAGTGGGTAGGGGCTGTTCCCACAAAGGAAGGGCATGTGTTTTTCCAAACAGAATAAGTAGTGTGAGAGAACCAAAACATCAGTTCTCTCTCACCCCAGGCATGGCTTGCTGGACCCCCTTCACTGGGTTGGTTGGTTGCTTTGTTTTTTGAGACAGAGTCTCGCTCTGTCACCCAGGCTAGAGTGCAGTGGCGTTGTCTCAGCTCACTGTAACCTCCACCTCCTGGGTTCAAGCGATTCTCCTGCCTCAGCCTTCCGAGTAGCTGGGACCACAGGCATACACCACCACATCGGGCTCAGTTTTTAATTTTTTTAGTAGAGACAAGGTCTCACCATGTTGGCCAGGGTGATCTTGAACTCCTGACCTCAGGGGATCTGCCTGCCTTGGCTTCTCAAAGTGCTGGGATTACAGGTGTGAGCTACTGCCCCTGACTCACCCTCTACTTTTCAATGA
Source organism: Pongo pygmaeus (assembly GCF_028885625.2). NCBI lineage: Eukaryota > Metazoa > Chordata > Mammalia > Primates > Hominidae > Pongo > Pongo pygmaeus. The sequence goes on from NC_072391.2 coordinate 17,691,475, forward strand.
TTTTATGGAAGTGGCAGAATTCAGTCCACAGGGGCTCTGGAAGGAGCCTCTGCCAACTCCTGGCATCCCCAGCCAACATGAAAATTACAGGTCACCCAACACTAGAACTAAAGGGTAGAAACATTCTCCAGAACAGTTTGAGAATCCTCCCATAAACAGTTGACAGAAAGAAAGGGGAAAGATGGGGTTATACAAAGGCCAGGCTCCGTCAGCTTCTGAACCAACCAACTGCACCCACAGAGAACTTTGGTTTTCTTTCTGAAGTATTTTGCAACCACTTGGGGAAGGGAGAGGGCGTCCTCCTGAGAGGCCACACAACAGCCACCTGCTGGTCAAGTCAGCTTCACTAATTTTTGTATTTTTTATTAGAGGCGGGGTTTCTCCATGTTGCTCAGGCTATCAGACTGGCCCTGAACTCCTGACCTCAGGTGATTCGCCTGCCTCGGCCTCCCAAAGTGCTGGGATTACAGGTGTGAGCCACCGTGCCCAGCCTCCACCACTCCCTTTTGTATCCCCCAACTCACGCCTTGCCCATGCCACTCATGCATACCCCCTGCCTTGCCCCACCATCATTTGTGAGATCTGCACTAAATGGCCTTCAGTCCAGAGACCAGACATCAGACAGCAATCTGGACATCTTCCTTGATGGGAGGTGAGACCTGCAGGAGAGGACAATGCTTGCTATGGAGCCTGCAGGCTGAACACACTGACTCTCTGGGACAAACAGCTCAAATAGAACTGAGCAAAACCTCAGCCAGAAAGAAAACTTTCCAGTCAACTCTTCCCCGACCCCATTTTGCAGATGGAAACACTAAGGCTCAGAGGAGAGGAGACAGAGCAGGCATTGGAACCACAGTCTCCTAGCTCTAAAGCCAAGTTCTGTCCATCCAGCCAAGCTCCTTCCTTCCTTCTATAAATTTTTATAACAGTATGTGCGGGGGGCACTCTTGTTAGGCCCTTTGCACACATCACTCAATCTGTTTTTCCCATTGGTTTGACAAGTGTTTATTGAGCTCCTACTGTGTGCAGGAGCTGGGCTCGATACTAGGGACATCTTGGTGGAAAACACAGGCAAAGTCTACCCACCTGGGGTTCTAACGAGACAAAGAGAGGGTTGGAGCTATGGGCATGGCTGTGAAGGCAGTGAATTAAATGGCAGAATCAGACAGGAAGGGGTGGCCAGGGATGCTCTGTGTATGGAAAGGGCATCTTCTTGGCTTTGAGACCCAAATGCCAAAATATTTGTGAGCAGCAGGCCACACCCACTCAGTAACAGAGCTGAACCACAACCCTCCATAGATGCCAAACCAAACACCAGATCAGACCAATAATGTGGGACAAAGACCTTGGCCTTGAAGGGTCTGGCCACCTGAGCTCACCAGAGGTTTTTTCTTATGCTTCTTTTTTTTAATTATTATTTTATTATGGTGAGGTTGGGGGTCCTTAGTGCACAAGAAACCCTCTACGAACCATAAATCAAGATCTAGTCTCAAATCCTTGCTCTGCCCTTGCTGTGTGACCTCGGGCGGCTGTCACCACCTCTCAGAGCCTCAGCTTCCCCTTCTGTAAAATGGAGAGCCTAATAATGGTCACCTGGCAAGGGATTCAGGGGAGTCAGTGAGCTCCTTCATGTAAAGAGCTGATCCCAGCACGTGTGCCCGGGTCACAGATCTGTAATGGGGATTGAAATTACCGATAAGTGGCCAGGCATGGTGGCTCACACCTGTAATCCCAGCACTTTGGGAGGCCGAGGCAGGTGGATCACCTGAGGTCAGGAGTTTAAGACCAGCCTGGCTAACGTTATGAAACCCTGTCTCTACCAAAAATACAAAAATTAGCCAGGCATGGTGGTGTGTGCCTGTAATCCCAGCTACTCGGGAGGCTGAGGCAGGAGAATTGCTTGAACCCAGGAGGCGGAGGTTGTGGTGAGCCGAGATTGCTACACTGCACTCCAGCCTGGGCGACAGGAGCGAAACTCCGTCTCAAAAAAAAAAAAAAAAAAAAAAAATTACTGACAACCTTATAGCTTGTCAGAGCCACAGGGGACTCAGCGGGGGACCACAGCCATCCTCTCACACACAGAGAGAGGAGCAGTGTGCCCGCCCAGGACCACACAGCAACCAGACTGTCAGCAGCTGCATTGCCCCAGCCTCTCCTTTATGGCCCAGGGCTTCTGACCTGCCTCAGTGGGGCCCTCAGGCCTCCCCATATCTCCTCCTCTCCCTCCCTCACCTTAGCTCTTCTCTGTGGCCCCTGGTTATGGCCAAAGGCTGGGGATCTTATTACCCTGAGACAGCCTGAGCTTCTGTCTGCACTTTTACCCAGAGCTAGAGCACCAGGCCCCATGCCCATCAGCCGTGATTCTCCCCCAGTTCAAAACCACCTAAGGGCTGGTTGGTTGTGTGTGTTGGGGACGGGGTGCTGTTCTTCCTCCAGGTTGACAACACGATAGGTTGAAAAGTACATGAGAGGCCAGGTGTGGTGGCTCACATCTGTAATCCCAGCACTTTGGGAGGCCAAGGCGGGCAGATCACCTGAGGTCAGGAGTTCAAAACCAACCTGGCCAACGTGGCAAAACCCCGTCTCCTACTGAAAATACAAAAATTAGCTGGGTATGGTGGCACTTGCCTGTAATCTCAGCTACTCGAGAGGCTGAGGTGGGAGAATCACTTGAATCGGGAGGTGGGGTTGCAGTGAGCCGAGATCACACCACTGCACTCCAGCCTGGGCAACAGAGTGAGACTTCGTCTCAAAAACAAAAACAAAACAAAACAAAAGTGCATGGGCTCTGGAGGCAGAAAGCTGGAATCAAATTCCAGTTCTTTTACTTCTCAGCTGTGTGCCCTTGGGCTAGTTCACTTCTCTGAGCCCCAGTTTTCTCATCTGTGAAATGGGAACAACACCTGGCTTCTCGGTGGTCTTAGGATGACTGGGGAGTACCTGGCACATAGTGGGTGCTCAACACGTGTGCTTTCGCATGGCCATCTAAGAGGCCTCAGAGTGCCCTCCTGCCCTGCCCCCCAACTCCCGTGATTGTCTCTTAAGTGGGTACTCAGGGTGATAAGGAGGAACAGGTGAGGGAGCCAGGCTGGATCCACACTCACCCCTCTCCATTGTTGGGAAAACAACCCTTTAACGCCTGGCCCTGCCGCTGGCAGCTGAGAGTATAAAATGGGACCCAGAGCTAATCTCTCCCCTCCCCTCAGGCACACCAAGGCAACAGCATTTAAAAGGAAAGGCGGCAGTGGCATGAAGGTTCCAGAGACCGAGCCCTTCCTACGGCAAGAAGGGAGCCAGTGGGGCCCACTGCTGAAGGCCATCTGGCAGGTGTTCCATTCTACCTTCCTCCTGGGGACCCTCAGCCTCGTCATCAGTGATGTCTTCAGGTTCACTGTCCCCAAGCTGCTCAGGTGAGTCCCAGACCTCAAGTGCCCTGCTAAGGTGGGTGGTCTCTTAGTGGCATCCTTCCAGGGCCAGAGGGCTTCAGATCTCCTGCCTCTGCCTATACATCTGGTGCTCGGGACACTGGAGGGTGGGTGAGAAGGATACTGAGGAAGGGAAATGGATTAATGAGAAAGTGACTGACCCCCAGAAGGGCAAATAAGCAAGCTCTTACCTGACTGCATCAATTAGTTTTTGCTGTAAAATGCCCCAAAAGTGAGTGGCTTAAAATTACAAACATTCTTTTATTTAGTTCATGGTAATGTGGGTCAGTAATGTCGGCTGGGCTCAGCTGGGTTGTTCTTCTTTTCTTGGCTGGGTTTTCTCATGTGCCTGCAGTTGTGTATCTGAGGCTGGGATGGCTGTCTCTGCTCCATGTGGGTCCCCATCCTCCAAAAGGCTAGCTCAGATTTGTTCATGTGGCTGCTTGGGAGGGTTCTAAGAAATAGGCCAAAAGCCACATTTTCTCTTGAGGCCTAGGCTCAGGGCCAACATGGCATTACCACCACTGTACTCTGTTGGCTAAAGCCGGTTTTGTAGCCAGCACAGATGCAAGTGGTGTCTGCTCAGCTGCCATAACAAAGCATCACAGACTGAGTGGCTTGAACAACAGAAATGTATTTTCTCATGATTCTGGAAGCTGGAAGTTTGAGATTAGGTATCTGCAAGGTGGTTGCATCTGAAGCCTCTGTCCTTGGCTTGCAGTTGGCCACCTCCTCCCCCCTGGGTCCCCATGTGGTCCTTCCTCTGTGTGCGCCCCCTGGTGTCTCCTTGTGTGTCTACACTTCCTCTTCTTAAAAGAACCCCGGTCAGATTGGATTAGGGCCCAGCCTAATGACCTCATTTTAACTTCATTGCCTCTTTAAAGGCTCTATTTCCAAATACAGTCACATTCAGAGGTATTGGGGGTCGGGGCTTCAACATATAAACTTTGTGAGAACACAATTTAGCCTATAACAAGTGGGGACAAAAACTCCACCTCTTGATCTTGAGAAGCTGCAGTCAGATTGAAAAGGAGTATGGACAGTGGGGGAAATAACGGAGACCATTATTGCAAAAAAGTCAACCACACCGACTGATCCTCCACATCTGGACTGGTTTGGGCCAACTGATCCTCCACACCTGGAGTGGTTTGGGCAAAGGCAACGCCCTTGGGCACCTCCTCTCACCAACTGTACCTTCTCCCTCCTTCCCCTGCAAGCCTTTTCCTGGAGTTTATTGGTGATCCCAAGCCTCCAGCCTGGAAGGGCTACCTCCTCGCCATGCTGATGTTCCTCTCGGCCTGCCTGCAAACGCTGTTTGAGCAGCAGAACATGTACAGGCTCAAGGTGCTACAGATGAGGCTGCGGTCGGCCATCACTGGCCTGGTGTACAGAAAGGTGAGCCCTGGGGAACGAGGGCAGGGCTTCCCGGCCAGGAAAAGCAATATCACTGAGCAGGCAGTAATGTTATCAGCAGCTGAGAATGCATTCAGTCCTTGCTTATTAGAGTCACTCAAGAAACATTCTCACTTCCTTAGTTATTTCTCTTTATTATATGTATTTATTTTTTTGAGACGGAGTCTCACTCTGTTGCCCAGGCTGGAGTGCAGTGGTGCGATCTCAGCTCACTGCAACCTCCGCCTCCCGGGTTCAAGTGATTCTCCTGCCTCAGCCTCCTGAGTAACTGGGACTACAGACACGTGTCACCATACCCGGCTAATTTTTGTATTTTCAGTGGAGACAAGGTTTTGCCATGTTGGTCAAGCTGGTCTCGAACTCCTAGCCTCAAGTGATCTGTCTCACCTCCTTAGTTATTCCTGTAAGGTCTTGTGTGATCTGCCCCTAGGGTGTCTCTGACCTCATCCCGTCACACACACACACCCGCCTCCTCCCATGTTCACTCTCCTCCAGCCACACAGGTCTCCTTTCAGTTCCTCAAACACTCCAGGCACCCATCCACCCTGGGGCCTTTGCAGTTGTTCTCACTGCCTAGACACCATTTCCACTCCCCCTAATCTCATTTTAATTTTTGAGCCTAATTTAACTTCCACTCATTCCCCCTTGAGGATAAAGGATTAACCTTCGGATAAGGTGGCCTGTCAGCTGTGTTCCCAGACAATACTGCTTATGGTAAAAATGACCCCTAGGCTGGGCACAGTGGTGCACGCCTGTAATTCCAGCAATTTGGGAGGCTGAGACAGGCGGATCACTTGAGGTCAGGAGTTCAAGACCAGCCTGGCCAACATGGTGAAACCCCATCTCTACTAAAAATACAAAAATTAGCCAGGCATGGTGGCGTGTGCCTGTAATTCCAGCTACTCAGGAAGCTGAGACAGGAGAATCGCTTGAACCCGGGAGGTGCGGGTTGCAGTGAACTGAGATCACGCCACTGCAGTGCAGCCTGGGTAACAGAGCGAGACCCCGTCTCAAAAAAAAAAAAAAAATCCAAATTGCATCTGGGCTGGAAGTTCTGTCCGTTGACTGTGAATACCTGATTGGAGGCCATAGCTTTAGACTTCTCTCTGTGCAGTAGCTCTTGTCCCTTCGGGGGACTCTGGAAGCTAAGTCCCTGGACTGCTGCCCCAAGAGCTATTGGTTCCTGTCGGGTATGGAGCATCTGAGCCAGGGCAGGTCCCGTCCCATGTAAGTCTCATTCCCTGACACCTGAGCTGTCACCTAGGGGAGGAGGGGACAGAGGGGACAGCTCCTAGATGGCCGAGAGGGCAGCTCTTGATGCTGTCCTGCCAGAGTGCTGAGTCCCAGGCTCGTGTTCCCCTGAGCATGCCAGAGCTGGGTGTGCCCTATCCTGTCTTAAGAGTCCACATTTCCTTGAGCCTAAGAGGAAGGCCGCCTGATGAGCAGGCATTGATTTTCCTATTCCCTACCCACCTGCCGGGAGGCCTTCTTTGATCTCCTGATGAGATCAGATCCCTCTTCTCTAACCCCTGGGCTTTTTTTTTTTTTTGGACAGAGTTTCGTTCTTGTTGTCCAGGCTGGAGTGCAATGGTGCAGTCTCGGCTCACTACAACCTCCGCCCCCGGGTTCAAGTGATTCTCCTGTCTCAGCTTCTTGAGTAGCTGGGATTACAGGTGTGCGCCACCATGCCTGGCTAATTTTGTATTTTTATTAGAGACAGGGTTTCACCATGTTGGCCAGGCTGGTCTCGAACTCCTGACCTCAGGTGATCCGCCCATCTCGGCCTCCCAAAGTGCTGAGATTACAGGCGTGAGCCACCGTGCCCGACCTGGGCTGCTTTTTTATGTTACTCATCATAACTGCCATTAAAGCAGGAGTTATAGAAACATTTTTGTTTTGTCTTATTGAGACAGAGTCTCACTGTGTCACCCAGGCTGTAGTGCAGTGGTGCAATCTCGGCTCACTGCAACCTCTGCCTCCTGGGTTCAAGCGATTGTCCTGCCTCAGCCTCCCAAGTAGCTGGGATTACAGGTGCCCACCAGCATGCCCAGTTAATTTTTGTATTTTTACTAGAGATGGGGTTTCACCATCAGCCAGGCTGATCTCGAACTCCCAGCCTCAAGCAATCCACCCACCTCAGCCTCCCAAAGTGCTGAGATTACAGGTGTGAGCCACTGTGCCCAGGCAGTTACATAAATCTTTATTATAGAGTCTTGTTCCCCACCTCAAACTCCAGTGCCAGGAGAGCAAGCCTCATCTCTGTTGTTAACAGCTGTATTTTTCAGTTCCCAGCTCAGTGTGCATCACACAGCGGGCCCTATTCAAAGACTTGCTAAGTGGAGAATTTCTATGCCCAGTCATTCCTGGATCACTTCTTCACTCCCTCACACAGTCACAAAGAGAGGACTGCATGTGGAATTTAGCATTCAACAGGCTGGAAGAGGTCCACTGTGACCCCAGGGTTAAGGCAGATGTGAGGCTGCCAGAGAACCAAGTTTGTGTCAGAGAAGCACGTGAAAGGTCTCACCCTTGTCATGCCTTCGTCACCCTGGAATCCATCCGTTGTGTAGGAGCTTACAAGGCCTGTGACTTTGGGCAAGTTGCTCAGCTTCTCTGTGCCTGTTTCTTTAGTCATAGAATGGAGTTAGTAAATATTCATTTCATTGATTCTAGTCTCACATGTTTTTTTCACTCTAATACTTCCAAAATTGAGATGTCTCTTACATGTCTTAATTTAATTGGAAGTGGTATTTTCCTTGGTGAGAGAATAATAGCAATTTATCCATAGCATTTTTTTTTAAAGACAGGGTCTTGCTCTGTTGCCCAGGCTAGAGTGCAGTGGCATCAACATGGCTCACTGCAGCCTCAACCTCCTGTACTCAAGCGATCCTCCCACCTCAGCCTCCCCAGTAGCTAGTTGGGACCATAGGCACACCACAACCATGCCTGGCTAATTTTTTTTTTTTTTTTTTTTTTTTCCTGAGACGGCGTTTTGCTCTTGTCGCCCGGACTGGAATGCAATGACTTGATCTTGGCTCACTGCAACCTCCACCTGCTGGGTTCAAGCTATTCTCCCGCCTCAGCCTCCCAAGTAGCTGGGATTACAGGTGCCTGCCACCTTGCCTGGCTCATTTTTGTATTTTTGGTAGAGACAGGGTTTCACCAGGTTGGCCAGGCTGGTCTCAAGCTCCTGACCTCGGGTGATCTGTCCACCTTGGCTTCCCATAGTGCTGGGATTACAGGGGTGAGGCACAGCGTCCGGCGCCCTGGCTAATTTTTAAAAGTATTTGTAGAGATTGGGTCTTACTATGTTGCCCAGGCTGGTCTCGAACTCCTGGGATCAAGCAATCCTCCCACCTGAGCCTCCCAGAGTGGTGGGATTACAGGCAGAGGCCACTGCACCAGGCCTGGCATTAGATGGAATGAATATGGTAGTGCCTGCTTGGTACCATTCACGGCTGTGAGCACCCCGGGACAGGATGAGGCTGCTCATTTAGCACGGTGCCTGCGACATGGTGAGCACTGGCAGATGGCCACCATTATCCGTGCTAATCTGGTGTTTTCGTGCATGTTATTCATTATTATGCCTCCCGTGCTGTAGGGATCTTGGAGGATTTTCATTTTTGTCATCTCTGTGGATCCTCAAACAGCCCTGAGACGTTGGCCTAAGAGACTTCACTCACCCACCTCGCAGACACGTGAAGTGGGGCTCAGTGGGTGGAGAAGCCACCTGGGGTGTCCCTCTGCCCCGGCCTCCCCACTTTACTTCTCTCCTTCTGCCCACCTACCAGGTCCTGGCTCTGTCTAGCGGCTCCAGAAAGGCCAGTGCGGTGGGTGACGTGGTCAACCTGGTGTCCGTGGACGTGCAGCGGCTGACCGAGAGCGTCCTCTACCTCAACGGGCTGTGGCTGCCTCTTGTCTGGATCGTGGTCTGCTTCGTCTATCTCTGGCAGGTATGCGAGGGGAGGAGGACGGGATTTGAACAGAGTCCCCCACCCCTCCTTCTCCCCCTCCTCCTTCCCCCTCCCACCCTTCCTCCTCCTGACTTAGCATTCAAGAGGCGGGAAGAGGTCCACTGTGACCCCAGGGTTAGGGCAAGTTTGAGGCTGTGGGAGAACCAGGTTGGTGTCAGAGAGGCATGTGAAAGGTTTTACCCTTGTTCTGCCTTCATCACCCCGGATTCCACTCCTGGTGTAGAAGCTTCTAAGTCTTCCTCCCCTCTCTCCCTGCCCCAGCCTCCTCCTCCTGGCCCCTCCTCCTGCACCCCTCCCTGTACCCTCCCTCCTCCTGCATCTCCCCCACCTTCTGCCCACGCACCCCCTCCTCTTCCTGCACCCCTTCCTTTTCCTCCTTCCCCCTCCTCCTCCTATTCCTCTCTCCTGCTCTACCTTTTTCTTCCTTTCTGCTCCCTGTCATCTTCCCTCCCACATCTTCCTTTCTCCCCTCTTCTCCTCTACCCTCCTCCCTCTCTTCCCTCTCCTCTTCCCTCTCCTTCTCTTCCGTTTCTTCTTCCTCTCCTCCTTTATCTCCTCCCCTGCCACCCCCGTCTCCTCCTTCTCCTCCTCCTCCAATCCTGTCTCCATTTGCCTGCTATTGTCTGATATAATGGGAAAAGTCTTCAATAAGGATGACCTTCACTTGACCTTGGGCAGGAAGTTCACCCTCTCTGGGCCTCAGTTTCCTCTGTAGAATGATGATGACAACGATGATGACGATGACATTGATACTTCCCCATGTGCTGTTTGGGTACCCAGTAGGCAAGTTAACCATGTTTTGAAGTTACCAGTAACCCTGGGGCACCACCACAGCCACTGTCCACAAAACACAAGAGGAGAACATTTTAGGGGGAAAAAATTGTTATTTAGTGTTCAAAAAACACAAAGTAGCCATCAGGAAACAACCAAACAAAACAAACAAAACATTTACTTTCCAACTTCATTCCTTTAACTTTGTGGTATAGGGTTTTGTTTTTTTAAATTAAAATCAGACTCTGGGCTGGGTGTGGTGGCTCGAGCCTATAATCTCAGCACTTTGGGAGGCCAAGGAGGGTGGATCACTTGAGGCCAGGAGTTTGAGACCAGCCTGGCCAACATGGTGAAACCCCGTCTCTACTAAAAGATAAAAAAATTAGCTGGGCATAGTGGCGGGTGCCTATAATCCCACCCACTGAGGAGGCTGAAGCAGGAGAATCGCTTGAGCCTTGGAGGTAGAGGTTGCAGTGAGCCGAGATCATGCCATTGCACTCCAGCCTGGGTGACAGAGTGAGACTCTGTTATCAACAAATAAATAAAAATAAAAATAAAATTAGACTCTGTATCAGGAACTGCCTAGGCTCAAATCCTTCTTCTGACCACTTACCAGTTGTGAATCCGTGTGCAAGGAACCTACTTTCTCTGTGCCTCCTGTTCTTGTCTCCAACATGAGGATCATAATTAACAGTAGCACCCCTGCCGCAGACGTGCTGAGACATTAAATGAGCCCATATGTAGAAAGCACTTAAAATGGTGCCGGGCACACAGCTGCACCCTGTAGGTATTTGTAATATTATCATTAGTTATTTTTCTGTAAAGGATAAGACAGTAGATGCTTTTTACATTGGAGACCATACCGTCTCTCCTGCAAATATTCACCTCTACCCTTGGAGTGCAGAAGTGGCCGTAGACCATACTAAGCAAACAGGCATGGTATTCCTCCAATAAAATTCTATTTATGGATGCTGACGTTTGAACTGTGTATCATTTTCATATGTCATGAAATGTATCCTTTTGATTTTTTTTTTTTGAGACAGAGTCTCACTCTGTTGCCCAGGCTTTAGTGCAATGGTGCAACTTCGGCTCACTGCAACCTCTGCCTCCCGGGTTCAAGTGATTCCCCTACCTCAGCCTCCCGAGTAGCTGGGATTGCAGGTGTGTGCCACCACACCCGGCTAATTTTTGTATTTTCAGTAGAGATGGGGTTTCGCCATTTTGGCCAGGCTGGTCTCAAACTCCTGACCCCAAGTGATCCACCCACCTAGGCCTCTCAAAGTGCTGGGACTACAGGCATTAGCCACCATGCCAGGCCTGATTTTTTTCAACTGTTTAAAAATATAAAAACTATTAAACACTTTTGTGCAGCTCATGGGCTGTATGAAAACAGGTGGAGGGATCCATATATCTCCAGTAATAGATACTATATGCTATGGTTTACAGAGCCCTGGTTAAGTGTTTGTTTGTTTGTTTGTTTGTTTGTTGTGTTGAGACAGTCTCACTCTGTTGTCCAGACTTTAGTGCAGTGGTGCAATTTCGGCTCACTGCAACTTCTGCCTCCTAAGTTTAAGCAATTCTCGTGCCTCAGCCTCCCTAGTAGCTGGGATTACAGGCATTAGCCACTATGCCTGAATCCTGGCTAGGTACGTTTAAGATATAATGGCTATCAAGGCTGAGGGGGGAGGATCGCTTGAGGCCAAGAGTTTAAGACTAGCCTGGGCAACATAAAAACCAGAGAAATCCTGTCTTTATAAAAACTTTTTTTTTTTTTTTTGAGATGCAGTCTCACTCTGTAGCCCAGGCTGGAGTGCAGTGGCACAATCTCGGCTCACTGCAAGCTCCACCTCCTGGGTTCACGCCATTCTCCTGCCTCAGCCTCCGGAATAGCTGAGACTACAGGTGCCAGCCACCACGCCTGGCTAATTTTTTGTATTTTTAGTAGAGACAAGGTTTCACCATGTTAGCCAGGATGATCTCAATTTCCTAAAAAAAATTTTTTTTAATTAACTGGGCACGGTGGTGGTGCACGCCTATAGTCATAGCTACTTGGGAGGCTGAGGTACGAGGCTCGCTTGAGCCCAGGAGTTCAAGGTTACAGTGAGCTATGATCACGCCACTGAATTCGAGCTCTCAGACAGAGCAAGACCCTCTTTCTAAAAATTGTAAAAGATGTTTTGTTTTGTTTTGAGACAGAGTCTCACTGTGTCACCTAGGCTGGAGTGCAGTGGTACAATCTCGGCTCACTGCAACCTCTGCCTCCCAGGTTCAAGCGATTCTCCAGCCTCAGCCTCCTGAGTAGCTGGGATTACAGGCGTGCATCACTACGTCTAGCTAATTTTTGTATTTTTAGTAGAGACCGGGTTTCACCATGTTGGCCGGGCTGTTCTGGAACTCCTGACCTCAGGTGATCTGCCCACCTCAGCCTCCCAAACTGCTGGGATTATGGGCATGAGCCACCGTGCCTGGCCTTGTAAAAAATGTTAATGGCATTTTGATTATAATCGTTGAATACTCCAAAAAAAAAATTGAATGCTCATGCATATGATTGTTTTTGCTAGGACTAGGGGCCAGGAAATTTTCCAGTGCCTTCACCTTGTATTCCAGGGGCTTGCAAACAATAGGTGCTTAGCAATTACAACATAAGGCACTCAGACAGTGCTTGATGTGCGGTCCATAAATGTCATCATTAGGAAGAAAGAGAGGGAGAGAGGAAGAACACGGGAAAATTCAGGGCAATTGATCAGGTTGACCCCACCGTTGCTAAAAATCAGACGAGACCAGGCGGGGCACGGTGGCTCACGCCTGTAATCCCAGCACTTTGGGAGGTCAAGGCCAGCAAAACACTTGAGGTCAGGAGTTCAGGACCAGCCTGGCCAACCCCGTCTCTACTGAAAATATAAAAATTAGCCAGGCGTGGTGGCATGTGCCTGTAATCCCAGCTACTAGGGAGGCTGAGGCAGGAAAATCACTTGAACCCGGGAGGTGGACGTTGCAGTGAGCTGAGATCACATCACTGCACTGCAGCCTGGGCAACAGAGCGAGACTCCTTCTAAAAAAAAAAAAAAAAATTAGATGAGACCAACAAGATATCCAAAGATAATGCACCATGTTACTTTGCTTGTGCACTTTTCCTGCCTCTTGGTAGACAGTTCCTAACATCACCATGAGGTCTTGGTGAAGGAGGGGTGGACATTGAGGTTGCTACAGTTTAATGATACCATTTTTCCCCCAGACAGAGATGTTCATCTTCTGCTCACATTCCTTTGAGTGATTTTCCAAGCCCTGCTGTGGGCTGGTGTTTACCCTCTGGGCACTTCTCCATGGAGCCACTAGGTGGCGCCATTGTCACATAAATTAAACAAACTGGCCCAAGGTTAGAAAATAGTGTTCCCAGGCCAGGTGGGGTGGCTCAAACCTGTAATATCAGCCCTTTGGGAGGCTGAGGTGGGTGGATCACTTGAGGCCAGGAGATCGAGACCAGCCTGGGCAACATGGTGAAACCCCGTCTCTACTAAAAATACAAAAATTAGCCAGGCAGAGTGACACACACCTGTAATCCCAGCTACTCAGGTGGCTGAGACAGGAGAATCGCTTGGGAAGTGGAGGTTGCAGTGAGCCAAGATTGTGACACTGTACTCCAGCCTGGGTCACAGAACAAGAATCCATCTCTAAATAAATAAATAAATAAACGTTGTGTTCCTAAAGACTGAGAGGGGAAACTGAGGCACACAGACTGGAGTTGGGGTGGGGCTTGTCGAGACAATGGGTCCAAATAACCTGTGAAGAAATCTCAAAGTCACAGCAACTTAAAAATCATTTATTCTACCCCCCACGTCCACATTTTCCAGATATAGAAACCAAAGCTGAGAGGGGGAAGATAACTATCCCAAAATCACCACCTTGGTGGGGGAGCAGGTTTGCCAGAGAAAACACAGGACATCCAGTGAAGTGTGAGTTTCAGACAAATGGAAGAATTTCTCAGTGTATGTCCCAAATATTGCACGAGACTTAGACTAAAACGTTACTCACTCTTTATCTTCAAATGTAACTGGGCATCCTGTATGATGATTTACTAAATCTGACAACCCTCGTGAGGGATGAAATGAAGATTAGGAAAATAATTAAACGCAATAAGAGAAAATGCCAAATGAGAACAACTCTATTCCCATTTTGCAGACAAGAGAATTGCACCTTAGGGAGGTGACTTGCCCCAAGGCCACACTCAAAAGTGTCAGGGTCAGGATTTGAACCAGGTCCTGATTCCATAGGTCTCAACTTTACCGTTGTGGCTGGGAACACCCCCCAGTCCCACTTGTGTGTGTGCATGATCTGTCTTGAATATAACTCTCTCCCCATCGTGTAAGAGGGCCATTCCCCTCCCTGACATTGAAGGACCCCACCTTCAGCAGGCATCTCCTGACACAGCAGACCCCCATGAGCACAGATCCCTGGGACCTGGTGGCTGCCCTTATCAGATTCCCTGACATCTCCATCTTACGGCCCAAGTCTGACCACCTTCGGGATCTGCAGCTGTGTTACAGGAAAGGGGTCCTGATCCAGATCCCAAGAGAGGGTTCTTGGATCTCGCACAAGAAAGAATTCAGGGCGAGTCCATAACGTGAAAGCAAGTGTTTGTTTGTTTGTTTGTTTTTTGAGACAGAGTCTCACTCTACCGCCCAGGCTGGAGTACAGTGGTGCGATCATGGCTCACTGCAAGCTCCGCCTCCCAGGTTCCAGCTATTCTCCTGCCTCAGCCTCTCGAGTAGCTGGGATCACAGGTGCCCACCACCACGCCTGGCTAGTTTTTATATTTTTAGTAGCGACTGTGTTCCACTATGTTGGCCAGGCTGGTCTCGAACTCCTGACCTCAGGTGATCCGCCCGCCTCCGGCCTCCTAAAGTGCTGGGATTACGGGCATGATCCACCGTGCCCAGCCAAAAGCAAGTTTTTTAGGAAAGTAAAGACATAAAAGAATGGCTACTCCATAGACAGAGCAGCCCAGAGGGCTGCTGGTTGCCCATTTTTATGGTTATTTCTTGATGATATGCTAAACAAGGGGTGGATTATTCATGTCTTTCCTTTTTAGACCATATGGGGTAACTTCCTGATGTTGCCATGGCATTTGTAAACTGTCATGGCACTGGTGGGAGTGTAGCAGTGAGGATGCCCAGAGGTCACTCTTGTAGCCATCTTGGTTTTGGTGGGATTTGGCCGCCTTCTTTACTGCAACCTGTTTTATCAGCAAGGTCTTTGTGACCTGTATCTTGTGCCGACCTCCTATCTCATCCTGTAACTTAGAATACCTTAACCATCTGGGAATGCAGCCCAGTAGGTCTCAGCCTCATTTTACCCAGCCCCTATTCAAGATGGAGTTGCTCTGGTTCACATGCCTCTGATAGCTGGGCTCCTCGGGATCTCCTGACATCCTGTCCCTTCTGTCCCCAGCTCCTGGGGCCCTCCGCCCTCACTGCCATCGCTGTCTTCCTGAGCCTCCTCCCTCTGAATTTCTTCATCACCAAGAAGAGGAACCACCATCAGGTTTGACTTTTGGGGAAAGGGATGGACCAGGCAGGAAGCAGGGAGGAAGCCACAGGTCCTGGTGTGGGAGATGGGGAGGGGGAGAGTTGAGTGTGAGCCCACGGGTCTGGCTTTGTTCTCGTCGTCTGTGAGCTGCCCATCACGCAGACCTGCAGCCCCTCCCCCTACCATCTCAATGGACAGTGGCTCTGTCCCTCCAGTGTTCAGGCCACAGGCCCTGGGTCAGTTCAATGCCTTTTGCTCTCACATCCCATCTGTCAGCAGATTTGCTTGGCGTCACCTTCAAAATGCATCCAGAATGTCACCCTTCCCAGCACAGGCTCTCCAAACCCCATAGTCTCTAACCCAGGTCACAGCAGCAAGCCCCCTGGCTCACTCCCTGCTTCTGCCCTCAGCCCCTCTCCACTCCCAGCCAGAGGAGACCTATGCAAACCGAATACGTTGTACCCCTCCTCTACTCAGACCCACAGTGGCCCCATTTTCCTCAGACTGAACCAAAGACTCCACAGTGGCCCACCAGACCCGCCCTGAGCTGGCCTCATTGCTTCCAACCTCACCTTCTACCCGTCTCCCTCCCTTCCCTGCCTCCCCCTCCACTTCCTCCATCCTCAAACCTACCCGATCTCACACATCCCTGCAGGCCTTCGCTTTAGCTGTTCCCTCCGCCTGGATCACCCTCACTCCCGAAGACCCTCCGTCACCTCCTGCAGTCAGGGCGGCTTCCCTCACCACCCTCCAGCAAGGAAGCGGCACGTCCATCCCTCTCCTCCCAGCAGCAGCTTCTCCTTTGCCTGCCCTGGGTTTGCTTTTGCTCTTTTCTCCCACAGCACTTCCCACATCCTACAGGGCCCTGCAGGAAGTACCCGGCAGGGGCTGATTGCCTTGTTCTCCTTAACTGGAAGTTTGCAACAGCACAGGCCCTCACTGGGGCCAACTCGGCACCTAGTTAGTGCTTGGCAGGCAGAAGGTTCTCAATAAGTGTTTGTCAACTATGGAAGAAAGGAGGGAGGGAAGAAGGGAAGGAGAGAGGAAGGGAAGAAGGAAAGGAGAGGAAGGAGGGAGGGGAAGGAGAGAAAAGGAGGGAGGGAAGGAAAGATAGGAAAGGGGAGGAAGGACAGAGGGAAGGAGGGAAGGAAAGAATTGAGGGAGAAAGAGAAGGAATGAGGGAGAGAAGGAAGAAAGGGGGGAGGGAAGGAAGGAAAGAAAAGGAAAGAGGGAAGGAAGAAAGGGAAGGAGAGAGGAAGAAAGGAGATAGGGAAGGAAGGAAAGAAAGGTGGGAAAGAGAGAGGGATGGGGGATGGAGGGAAGGAACTTATTTCCTCTCTTGGCCCAGCTGTCCCAGTGTCCGTCTGTCACCTGTGCTGTTTCTCCAGCCTCCTGCGTGGCCTCCTCTAAAACATTCTAGGCCGGGCACAGTGGCTGACACCTGTAATCCCAGCACTTTGGGAGGCCAAGGCGGGCAGATCACCTGAGGTCAGGAGTTCAAAACCAGCCTGGCCAACATGGCATAACCCTGCCTCCACTAAAAAATACGAAATTTAGCCAGGCGTGGTGGTGGGCGCCTGCAATCCCAGCTACTCGGGAGGCTCAGGCAGGAGAATCGCTTGAACCCAGGAGGCGGAAGTTACAGTGAGCTGAGACCGCACCACTGCACTCCAGCCTGGGCGACAGAGTGAGACTCCGTCTCAAAAAGAAAAACCTTCTCCAGGCAGCTGCCCCTCTGATGATGCCCCCCCGCCCCATGGTGAAGCACAGGAGACCCTGAATTCTTCTGCCTGACCTTAAAGTGCCAAGTGACCCTGCCAACATGCTCCTCTGGCCACACTGAGTGTCCTCTGAGTCATGCTATTCCCTGTGCCTGGGTTTTAGCTGCTCCCCAACCCTCCCAACCCCCCCACCCCCCAGCCTCCACCCCCTACCCCCCACCCCCGTCTCAAGCCCCTCCCCTCCCTCTTCTCCAGCTCTATCCCCCCATCCTCTGCCTGCTCAGCACCCACTTCCTGGTCATTTAAGATGTAGCTCAGGCTGTAATCCCAGCATTTTAGGAGGCTGAGGGCAGAGGATCACTTGAGCCCAGGAACTCGAGGCCAACCTGGGCAACATAGCGAGACCCCAACTCCACAAAAAATGTAAAAGGTAAAAAAAAAAAAAAAAAAAAGATGTAGCTCAGGCATCAACCACCTCCAGGTAGCCTTCCTGATGGTGCCATACCCAGGTGGGCTCAGGCTGCCTCTGTTCTCCGGGCATCAGAGGCTTCCTCCATGGGGCACATTGTCTGGGGGCAGCTCCTGCAGAAGTCCAGGTACAGGATGATGGTGGTTGGACCAGGACTGAGGGTCAGAGATGCTGAGAGGCAGACAGGTTTGGGACGCAGTTTGGTGAGATGAATGGGATTTGCTGAAGGGTGGCTGTCAGGGTGCAGGGAAGAATTCTCAACTGTCCCTGTCTTCATCTCTCTTTTTCCCTCCGATCCCAGGAAGAGCAAATGAGGCAGAAGGACTCACGGGCACGGCTCACCAGCTCCATCCTCAGGAACTCGAAGACCATCAAGTTCCATGGCTGGGAGGGAGCCTTTCTGGACAGAGTCCTGGGCATCCGAGGCCAGGAGCTGGGCGCCTTGCGGACCTCTGGCCTCCTCTTCTCTGTGTCGCTGGTGTCCTTCCAAGTGTCTACATTTCTGGTGATGTCACTCTAGTCTCTATGCTGAGCAGCACTGGGGAAGGAGTGCAGGGGTGGGGGCAGGGTGAGGTAGGTGGAGCCCCCCAGATCTTACCACCCTGTCCATTAGAACCCACTCATTCTGGATCCTGTTCTCTCAGGGTTCCTGTTGTCTTCTGCAAGAACTAATTAATCATATTATTCTAGCAAAGGTGGCAGTGGCTGATAAAGTCTGCTGAACTCTCAGAGTTTGAGGCTTCTACCGATGTGGGGAGGAGGGTACAGGTGCAGGGGTGCGGCAGAGGTAGAATTCTGGGTCTGAGTGACTTTCCTGATGCTGGCCAGCAGATGTCACTCAGCATAGCCACTCTGTCACTGGACGTGATCCTTGTCCTGCCATTCTGTAATTTATTTCAGACTACTGTCAGAACAACTTTCCTAAACCACGGCTTTAAAAAATTTGATACATAGGCCAGACGTGGTGGCTCACGCCTGTCGTCCCAATACTTTGGGAGGCCGAGGTGGGTGGCTCACCCGAGGTCAGGAGATCAAGACCATCCTGGCCAACATGGCGAAACTCTGTCTCTACTAAAAATACAAAAATTAGCCGGTTGCAGTGGCAGGTGCCTGTAATCCCAGCTACTTGGGAGGCTGAGGCAGGAGAATCACTTGAACCCGGGAGGCAGAGGTTGCAGTGAGCCGAGATCATGCCACTGTGCTCCAGCCTGGGTGACAGAACAAGACTTCATCTCAAAAAAAAAAAAAAAAAAGGACCACAAATGGCACCAGCACCTGGAGCCCTCAAGTGCTGCTCCTGCCTGCAACTTTAGAGTCATCTTCCAAGCGACTCTAGAATCACAAGTTCCACCATGTCTAGAACAACAGTGCTACCAAGATCAAAAACTCTGCTGTCCCCCAATGCCTGGAACCTAGAGGCATTAGGTTCTCCCCTAGGCTCTTGAGATACCTAGAGCTGTGGGGCTGCACACTCATCGCTGTTAGCAATGTGCTGTGTCTTTAGAGAGAGCCTTGCATAGCTTATGACTGAGGAGAGGACATGTGTTAGCAGGATTGGGAGTGGGATCTACGGAGGGAAGCACATGCGGACATGGCGGGTGGGCCACATGGACTGTGCAGGCACCACAGCTTGCCCGGGCTGCCCTATCCATGCTTGCGTGTCTCACTGTTGCCCCACGTGTCGCCCCCACCCCCCAGGTCGCACTGGTGGTGTTTACTGTCCACACTCTGGTGGCCGAGAATGCTATGGATGCAGAGAAAGCCTTTGTGACTCTCACGGTTCTCAACATCCTCAACAAGGCCCAGGCTTTCCTGCCCTTCTCCATCCACTCCCTCATCCAGGTGAGGTGGGTGCAAGGGCTGGAGCCATCCTGGGAGAGTGCGTGGGCTACACCTGGCTCCGGCTTCCCTACGCCTGCCATTTACAGAGGAGAGGGAAGACAGAGTGGGAGGGAGACGGATGGTGTGGAGCTGGAAAAGGTGGGTAGGGGCAAGAACAGAGGCGGGCAGAGAGTACAGCAAATACATCTGGAGGGGGTCAGCCTTTAGAGGGCAACATGCAGACCTCTCCACACACACACTCAGAACATGCATACTCACCCATCTGCCCAGCAGTTCCACATACAAGCAATCATGTCAGTTCCCTTTTTTATACAAAGCAATTTTGTTTCTCTTCCTTTGCTATCTCTAGTCCTTTCAGCATGATGAAAACAAGAAACAGCAGCATACCTGAGCCATCTCTATGTTTCTTATTTCTTATTTTTATTTATTTATTTATTTGAGATGGAGTCTCACTCTGTCATCCAGGCTGGAGTGCAGTGGTGCAATCTCGGCTCACTGCAAGATCTGCCTCCCAGATTCAAGTGATTCTCCTGCCTCAGCCTGCCAAGTAGCTGGGACCACAGGCACGCACAACCATGCCCAGCTAATTTTTTTTTTTTTGTATTTTTAGTAGAGATGAGATTTCACCATGTTGGCCAGGCTGGTCTTGAACTGCTGACCTCAGGTGATCTGCCCACCTTGGCCTCCCAAAGTGCTGATTACAGACATGAGCCACTGCACCCAGTCTTATTTATTTATTTATTTATTTATTGTGTTTTTAGTAGAGACAGGGTTTCACCATCTTGGCCAGGCCAGGCTGGTCTTGAACTCCCGACCTCATGTAATAAGCCCGCCTTGGCCTCCCAAAGTGCTAGGATTACAGGCATGAGCCACCTGTAATCTGCCTTATTTATTTATTTATTTATTTATTTATTTATTGAGACAGGGTCTCACTCTGTCACCCAGGCTGGAGTGCAGTGGCACGATCTCAGCTCACTGCATTCTCAAACTCCCGGACTCAAGTGATCCTTCTACCTCCCAGCCTCCTGAGTAGCTGGGACTACAGGCATGGGCTACCACATCCTGCTAATTTTTTAATTTTTTGTGGAAACTAAGAGTCTTGCTATGTTCCCCAGGTCTCCAACTCCTGGCCTCAAGTGATCCTCCTGCACTTGGCTTCCCAAAGTGCTCGGATTACCAGCATGAGCTGCTGCACCTGGCCTAATCTCTATTTTAACGACTGGTCTCCTTCTTCCCCAAAGATGGGTTTGTGACTGGGAGAGAGCGCCCCCAGTTGGACAACATTTGAAATTATTCTGTATAATGGCTTGATAACCTTATTGGAAAAGCCACCATCCTCTTCCCGGATCTTGTCTGCAGAATGGCAGCTGGCTTGTTCCGGTGTCACTGATTAGTAGGAATGAGGAGGTGGGAGATCACCACCATCAAGGCCACGACTCGGGTTGCATCGTTTCCCATGAACTAGAAAGCTTTACCCTTACACCTCCTATGCACAGAGCTTGGTAGACAGGCAGCTGTTGCCACTCATCTTGAGACACGGACACCCAAAACCCGAGTTCTTTGGTCTTCTGGCTGGGTGACCTGGGGTTTCGGTTTTCCTAGGCCCGGGTGTCCTTTGACCGTCTGGTCACCTTCCTCTGCCTGGAAGAAGTTGACCCTGGTGCCGTGGACTCAAGTTCCTCTGGAAGTGGTGAGTGCTGAGTCTGGCAGGAGGGGTGTGGGAGGGATGGGGGATGTGGGGGCTGCCCTGGCCCATAATGGCAAGCCAGCATCAGCACGGGGGGAGATGGGGGCTGCGGGCAATGGATGGCACTTGCAGATCATGCTATCTGCATGTCACTTGGAAACAGGCACCGTGCTGCCTTTCTTTCTGCTAGCCGTTCAGCAACCACTCATTGAGTGCCCACTTTGTACCATCCTGGGTGTACAACAGGGAACACTCTAACACAGTGGTCCCCAAGCTTTTTGGCACCACGGACTGGTTTTGTGGAAGACAGTTTTCCCACGGACTGGGGTAAGGCGCGTGGTTTTGGGATGATTCAAACACATTCCATTTATTGTGTCTTTTATTATTATTACATGGTAATATATAATGAAATAATTATACAACTCACCATCATGTAGAATCAGTGGGAGCCCTGAGCTTGTTTTCTTACAACTAGATGGCCCCAACTGGGAGTGATGGGAGACAGAGATCATCAGGCATTAGATTCTCATAAGGAACACGCAACCCAGATTCCTCACATGCACAGTTCACAAGTGTTCGTGCTCCTATGAGAATCTATTGCTGCTGCTGATTTGGCAGGAGGCGGAGCTCAGGCGGTGATGGGAGTGATGGGGAGTGGCTGTAAACACAGATGACACTCTGCTCACCTGCCCTGCACTCACCTCCTGCTGTATGGCCCAGTTCCTAAGAGGCTGCAGACTGGTACCAGTCTGTGACCTGGGGGTTGAGGACTCCTGCTGTAACAGACCAGGTCCTTGTCCTCATGCAGAAAGTCCCAGGTAATAAGCATGACAGCATTTTGATCAAGCTGGAAAATAGCAACATTTCAAGCACCATTGCACGATGAGACTTACCAAGCTCAAGTTACCTGGGCTTCCCCCTCCACCCCATCCTTTTGTTACGCCACGGGCCAAGACACCCTCCCCATTGTTGCACTGAAGAACCTGGGCAAACTGTGTACCTGGAAAACACCCACACAGTGGTAAGAAGCCTAGCCTGTGGCATTGAACTGCCCAGGTCCAAATCCCAGCCCCAGCACTGACTAGCTGGGTGATCCTGACAAGTAGATAATCTCTGTGAGCCTCCGTGTTCCCATCTCCAAAATGGGCATGTCAATCGTCATAGCAGCTAATTGTGAGGATGGATTTAATTGATCTGGGCTAAGCCATGAAAGCTTTGATTTTTAGAAAATCTTTCAGGCGATTCTATGTGTTAAGGATCAAGAACCACTAATCTAATTACGTTTGTTATCACAGTGAAATAATAACAATAATAATTATTATTATTATTATTTTTGAGACACAGTCTCGCTCCGTCATCCAGGCTGGAGTGCAGTGGTGCAATCTCGGCCCACTGTAACCTCCGCCTCCTGGGTTCAAGCAATTCTTCTGCCTTAGCCTCTGGAGTAGCTGTGATTACAGGCGCCCAACACCACACCTGGCTAATTTTTGTATTTTTTGGTAGAGACAGGGTTTTGCCATGTTGGCCAGGCTGGTCTCAAACTCCTGACCTCAAGTGATCCTACCACCTCTGCTTCCCTAAGTGCTGGGATTACAGGCATGAGACACTGTGCCGGCCACAGTGAAATTAATAACACCCCCTTCACTCTGGGAAGGCTGGGATTTGATAATAATTTATTTCAGAAATTCACTAACTTTTTCCATAAATGACCAGATTGTGCATATTTTAGGCTTGTGGGCCACACAGTCTCTGTCACAACTGCTCAAAGCATGAAATATAGAAATGAATGGTTGTGGCTGTGTTCCAGTAAAACTTTATTTATAAGAATAAGCAGCAGGCAGGATTTGGTCTCTGGGCCACAGTTTGCCTCCCCCTGGATTATATAGCCATGGGACACGGACAGAACAAGAACCCTGCAGGGTCACACACAAGCCAGTGAGCAGCAGGGCAGTTTGTTCAGTGGCAGAGATTTCTTCCTGCAGTCTCTGCCCCTGGGAGGGTGCGGGATGGTGACTGGGGGCCTCTCAGATGCAGAGGCCGGCCAGGTCAGGGGTCTCCTGTAAATGGCCTCTTGTGCCCTGCAGCTGCCGGGAAGGATTGCATCACCATACACAGTGCCACCTTCGCCTGGTCCCAGGAAAGCCCTCCCTGCCTCCACAGGTACAGAACGACACCCATAGTAACCAGTCTCATGTTTTTAGGGAGAAGATGCGTGGGGCTCCTGCCGCCTCCCACCTGAGAGGTGGTGTAGGTTTCCAGCCTGGGACTGGAGGGTGGGTTAGGCTGGGCTGGGGCTCTGCCAGGGAGGTTCCCAGGTTGCATCTATACCTCCTGAAGGTGAGGACCTGCACAGCATAGACCAGTAGCTCCTGCAGATGGGGACTAGGGCATCTGAGCCTCCCCCATCAGGGAGAGACACCCCTGTACTCCCAGGCTGGCCAAGACGATGCCAAGGGAGGGCTGGCCGAGAGGAGCCCCAAGGTTCAGCCCTATCAGCTGTGCTCACTTCTGTGCCTCCTGTATCACTCCAAGGTCATGATCACCTACAGCCCCCAACTCTATGGCTTGGTCTTTGTGGCCAAAAATCTCAGCCAGCCCTGAAACTCCCTAAGAAGGGAAGGAATATGCCTTGGGTAGTATTTGTATTCGTTGTCATTCACTCACTTCATCGATAGAGCACTAGGTATGGGCCACGCTCTGTTCTAGGTATTGGGGATAGGGTGAAGGAAACAGACAAGGGCCCTGCTCTCTTGGGGTGACATGGTGATAGAGGTGAGGCCCAAACAGAAAGCCAGAGCAAGGGAACAGAGTACGATGGCATGTCTAGCGAGGGAAGGCTTGGCATTCAAGCTGAGATCATAAGGAAGGAGTGTCTGGGAGAAGAGCTGTCTTTTTTTTTTTTTTTTTTTTTTGAAACGGAGTCTTGCTCTGTCTCGCAGGCTGGAGTGCAATGGCATGATCTCGGCTCACTGCAACCTCTGCCTTCCAGGTTCAAGCAATTCTCCTGCCTCAGCCTCCCAAGTAGCTGGGATTATAGGCGCATGCTACCACACCCAACTAATTTTTGTATTTTTAGTAGAGATGGGTTTTAGCATGTTGGTCAGGCTGGTCTCCAACTCCTGACCTCAAGTGATCCACCTGCCTCAGTTCCCAAAGGACTAGGATTACAGGCATGAGCCACCGTGCTCGGCCTGGGAGAAGAACCTTCTAGGCGGTGGGAATGGCATCAGCAAAGGTCCTGGGGCAGGAGAGTGCCTGGACCTGGGTTTCTCAACCTCAGCACGGTTGATATTTTGGGCTGAAACTTCTTTGTTGGGGGCTGTCCTGTGCATTGTGGGATGTTTAGCAGACCCCCAGTCTCTACCCACTGGATGCCAGCAGCACCCCCTACTGGTTGTGACATCCAAAAATATCTCTAGATCTTGCCAAATGACTCGTGGGGGATGCAGTCACCCCCAGGTGAGAACCACTGACCTATTGCGTTCAAGAAACAGCAAGGAGGTCAGCACGGCCAGGGCCGAGCAGCTGAGGCACACAGTGGAAGGAGGCGGGAGACGTCATTCCTGATAGTCAGGACTTTAGCTTTGACCCTGAATGAAATGGGAGTGCTGGCGGGTTTAGCTGGGAATGGTCATGATCTGACTTGGGTTTTAACAGATCATTCCGGTCACTGGGTGGAGGATGGGCTGTGGGACACCGACAGGAGTGGGGCGGGACCAAGAGCAGAGGGAGGGAGGGAGGAAAGAGCCTATTTATCGCAAGAGCCAAGGCAGGAGGCCAGGCTGGTGAAACCCTCAGGCTATAGTCAACTCTGTGTGTGTGTGCATGTGGGTTGACATGCAGCCATGTGTGTGCATGGTGTGCATATGTGCACACATGTATGCGTGTAAGCATATGTGCATGCACTTGTGTGTGTGCGAATGTGTGCCTACGTTGTGTTGCTTTGCACGCTAGCATGCTTGTATGAGTGTGCAAATGTGCATGCATGTGTGCACGCTTTGTGTGTGTGTGTGCGTGTGCACATGCACAGATGTGCACAGGATGGTTCCTCAAATAGCTGGACAAGGACTGGGAAAAAGAACGCCCCACAGGTCCTCTTGGAGACTCCCAGAGCAGGAAAGCCCAGCTCCGTCTGGGGCTCATCTTTCCTCACAGAGGCGGGCTGAACCCTAACCAAGGCCATGTCTCCCCTCTTGCGTGTCCAGAATAAACCTCACCGTGCCCCAGGGCTGTCTGCTGGCTGTTGTCGGTCCAGTGGGGGCAGGGAAGTCCTCCCTGCTGTCTGCCCTCCTTGGGGAGCTGTCAAAGGTGGAGGGGTTCGTGAGCATCAAGGTGAGGCCACCCCCAGCCTGTCTGCTAGGATGTCCCCATCCTGAAAGTCCCACTTCCTCGCTGCCTTCCCACCCCTCCCCATCCCAGCCAAGCTCACTTTCACTCATTCTCTCCACCTCCCACCCACCATTGAGAGCCCAGCTCCCACTGCTCCTCAAAACCTATCCCACCTCTGTCCCCATCATCCTCCTGTGACCAAAGTAAGTTGTGTTTTAGGGTGCTGTGGCCTACGTGCCCCAGGAGGCCTGGGTGCAGAACACCTCTGTGGTAGAGAATGTGTGCTTCGGGCAGGAGCTGGACCCACCCTGGCTGGAGAGAGTTCTAGAAGCCTGTGCCCTGCAGCCAGATGTGGACAGCTTCCCTGAGGGAGTCCACACTTCAATTGGGGAGCAGGTGAGAGTTTTGGGGTCTTTTTGGGACAGGGAGACATTGCAGTTGGGGGTCATTTGGGTCCCTGACTCATGATGGGCAGTATGATGGAGAAACGGGAGGAATGGTTGGGGAAGTAGGGGAGAAAAAGGGCTCAGCTCAGCGTCAAGCACATGCTAGGTGCTCATGACGTAATCATTAATTGATAAGTAGAAATAGACACAAAGAGAGAGGCAGGGAGTTGTGGCAGGGATTGGCAGCGAGGAGGTCTCTGACAACTGAGAGTGAGAAGACCTAGACTCCTGTCTTACTCTGCCCTGCCTTGCTGAGTAATGTTGGTCTAATTGCTTCCCCTCTCTGGGCCTCACCAAAGGGTCTGGACAGAGATGTCCAAGAAACAGGATATATGCATCTGGAGCTATGGATTGGGCAGGGGTTGGCAAACTGTGATCCCAAGCCAAATCCAGCCCACCGCTTGTGGTTTTGTTTTTTGTTTTGTTTTGGAGACAGAGTCTTGCTCTGTTGCACAGGCTGGAGTGTAGTGCTGCAGTCCCGGCTCACTGCAACCTCCGCCTCCCACGTTCAAGCGATTCTCACACCTCAGCCTCCTGAGTAGCTGGAATTACAGGCACATGCCACCACACCTGGCTAATTTTTATATTTTTAGTAGAGACAGGGTTTCACCATGTTGGCCAGGCTGGTCTCAAACTCCGGACCTCAGGTGATCTCCCCATTTACCTCAGAGACAAAGCCCAAGTCGTGACAATCCCTGGCAAAGTCCCTGTGACCTGGCTCTGGTATCCATTAGCCCCATCTCCCATAATCATCTCCCAGATTTACTCCAGCCACCTGAGTCTCTGTGATATTCCCTGATCCCCCACAGCACACTCTGACCCCAGGGCCTTTGCACCTGCTGTTCCCTCTGCTGGAAAGCTCTCCCCGGGAGTCCCCAGGGCTCATCCCTCACTTCTATCACCTTCACAGAGAGGCCTTTCCTGACCACCTTATCTACCACCACAGCAACCCTGCTAATGTTAGTGCACCCTACACCTGCACCTGCTTTCTCTCTCTCTCTCTTTTTTTTTTTTTTTTTTCTGAGACAGAGTCTCGCTCTGTTGCCCAGGCTGGAGTGCGGTGGCACAATCTTGGCTCACTGCAACCTCCACCTCCTGAGTTCAAGCAGTCCTCCCACCTCAGCCTCATGAGTAGCTGGAATTACAGCCATGTGCCACCACACCTGGCTAATTTTTTTTTTTGTACTTTTAGTAGAGATGGGGTTTCACCATGTTGGCCAGGCTGGTCTCGAACTGCTAACCTCAAGTGATCCACCCACCTCGGCCTCCCAAAGTGCTGGGATTACAGGAGTGAGCCACCGCACCTGGCTCCCCCTGCTTTAGTATTTTTTCTTCATAGCACTTTCCACCTGATGTCCTGTCTGTGTTACTTGTTTATGGATTGCCTGTCTCTATCCCCTTCATTAGAATGATGGATCCATTAAGAGAGCAGCAGCTTTGTTTTGCTCATTGCTGTTTCCCCAGAGCCTAGAACCATGCCTGGTTTATGATAACGAGGCAGCAGTTATTAGTGGAATGACTGAATGTAAGAATGAATGAATGGCTGGGTACGGTGGCTCATGCTTGTAATCCCAGCATTGTAATTCCCTTTGGGAAGCCAAGGCAGGAGGACTGCTTGAGGTCAGGAGTTTGAGACCAGCCTGGCCAACATGGTGAAACCCCATCTCTACTAAAAATACAAAAATCAGCCAGGCATGGTGGCCTACCTGTAATCCCAGCTACTTGGGAGGCTGAGGCAGGAGAATCGCTTAAACCCAGTAGGCGGAGGTTGCAGTGAGCCGAGATCAAGCCATTGCACTCCAGCCTGGGTGACAGAGTGGAACTCCATCTCAAAAAGAAATAAAAATAATTTAAAAAAGAATGAATGAAAGACAAGAAGGCCTAGATAGAAGGAATAAGTTATAGTAATCAATAGTGCACAAGGGAAATTATAGTTAATGATCATTTATTTGTATACTTCAAGATAGCTTGAAGAGAAGGATTGTTGTGTTCCCAATACAAAAGATAAATATTTGAGGTGATGACTATCTCAGTTACCCTGATTTGATCATTACATATTGTCTACAGCAGGTGTCCCCAACCCCCCTGGCCATGGATTAGCACCAGTCTGTGGCCTGTTAGGAACTGGGCAGGCAGCACAGCAGGAGGTGGGCAGAGGGCAAGCGAGTGAGGTTTCATCTGTATTTACAGCCACTCCTTATTGTTTGCATCACCGCCTGAGCTCCGCCTCCTGTCAGATCAGTGGCAGCATTACATTCTCATAGGAGCACAAACCCTACTGTAAACTGCACATGTGTGGGATCTAGGCTGTGAGCTCCTTATGAGACTCTAATGCCTGATGATCTGTCACTGCCTTCTATCGCCCCCAGAAGGGACCATCTAGTTTCAGGAAAACAAGCTCAGGGCTCCCACTGATACTGCATGATGGTGAGTAATTATATATTACAATGTAATAATAATACAAGTAGGCCGGGCACAGTGGCTCGCGCTTGTAATCCCAGCACTTTGGGAGGCCAAGGTGGGCGGATCACCTGAGGTCAGGAGTTCAAGACCAGCCTGGCCAACATGGTGAAACCCCATCTCTACTAAAAATACAGAAACTAGCCAGGCGTGGTAGTGGGTGCCTGTAATTCCAGCTACTCAGGAGGCTGAGGCAGGAGAATTGCTTGAACCCAGGAGGCAGAAGTTGCAGAGTCAAGATCATGCCATTGCACTCCAGCCTGGGTGACAAGAGCAAAACTCCATCTCAATAATAATGACAACAGCAACAGTAATAATAATAATAGAAGTGCACAATAAACGTAATGTGCTTGAATCACCCTGAAGCCATCCCCTAGACCATCCCCCTGCTCCCAGGTCCATGGGAAAATTGTCTTCTACAAAACCAGTCCCTGGTGCCAAAAAGGCTGGGGACCACTGCCCTACAGGTATCAAAATACCACTTGTGCCCCTCAAATAGTTACAACTATTACATATCAATAAAAACTAAAAGAAAACAATTAAAATTTAAAATAAAAAAGTAGGACTGAAAAGCTACCACTGGATGAGGGAATAGGGAAACGGATGGTGGTCTCAATGGAGAAAGGGAAACAGAAGTTGGACTCAGAGGGATACAGAGAGTGAGCAGGAGGAGACAGAGTGGATTGGGAAGTGTAGGTAACTCCTCCAGGAAGCGTGCCTGGGAAGGGGAGAAGTGAGGTCGGGTAAGGATGGAGGCATTGTTGGCTTGAGAGCGAGTGCCTTTGGAGCTGGGTCTGTCCCCAGGGAATAGGCATGTCGAGCTGTACCTCACCCTGATGGGCAGGTGTGCCCTGACCTGCCCCAGCCTGGGCACCCCAGTTTCACCCGTAGATGCTGACTCAGGCCACTGTTCCTTTTGTGGCCACAGGGCATGAATCTCTCCGGAGGCCAGAAGCAGCGGCTGAGCCTGGCCCGGGCTGTATACAGAAAAGCAGCTGTGTACCTGCTGGATGACCCCCTGGCGGCCCTGGATGCCCACGTCGGCCAGCATGTCTTCAACCAGGTCATCGGGCCTGGTGGGCTACTCCAGGGAACAGTAAGTTTGGGAACATATGTCAGAGGGTACAGGGCAAAGGCAGAGGAAGCCCTTAGCATCCGGTCCTAACCCAAGTTTATTTCACCTTCCCTTCCACTTGAGTCCAATTTTCCTCTTTGTATCGGTCAGCTTTTGCTGTGACAATGCTATGTAACAAACAACCCCCAGATCCCAGCAGCTTACAACAGCAGGTGTTTCTTGCTTGTGGATCTGTGATTTAACTACTACAGCTTTGCCTTGGATGACTGGCCAGGGTCAGATGGACTCCTTGTCTTCTTGTTTTGAGACACAGGCTAAAGGAGTCCCCTCTGTTTCTCTGTTTGGACATGCTGTTTACAAGAAAGGCGGCAGGAGCACAAGAAGGGGAGCTGTCCCCACTCTGAGTCCAGGGACACTACTCCCACCCCAAACCCCAGCTCAGGAGGCCGGCCAAGCACGTGTGTGTAACTTTTTTCTTTTTTTTTTTTTTTTTTGAGACGGAGTCTCGCTCTGTCTTCCAGTCTGGAAGGCAGTGGTGCGATCTCTGCTCACGGGGAAGCTCTGGCTCCTGGGTTCATGCCATTCTCCTGCCTCAGCCTCCCGAGTAGCTGGCACTACAGGCGCCCGCCACCATGCCCGGCTAATTTTTTGTATTTTTAGTAGAGACAGCGTTTCACCATGTTGGCCAGGCTGGTCTCGAACTCCTGACCTCAGGTGATCCATCTGCCTCAGCCTCCCAAAGTGCTGGGATTACAGGCGTGAGCCACTGCGCCCAGCCGTACCTTTTTTTTTCTTTCTCTTTCTTTCTCTCTCTTTCCTTCCTTCCTTCATTTCTTTTCTTTTCTTCTTTCTTTTCTTTTCTTTCTTTCTTTCCTTTCTTGACAGAGTCTTGCTCTGGAGTCTTGCTCTATCATCCAGGATGGAGTGCTGTGGTCCAATCTCGCCTCACTGCAAGCTCCGCCTCCCAGGTTCAAGTGATTCTCTTGCCTTAGCCTCCAAAGTAGCTGAGGCTACAGGTGTGCGCCATCTTACCTAGCTAATTTTTGTATTTTTAGTAGAGACAGGGTTTAGCTGTGTCAGCCAGGCTGGTCTCGAACTCCTGGCCTCAAGTGATCCACATGCTTTGGCTTCCCAAAGTGTTGGGATTACAGGCATGAGCCACTGCACCCGGCCACATGTGTGTAACTTCTACCCCTTCCCTGCCCAGACACGGATTCTCGTGACCCACGCACTCCACATCCTGCCCCAGGCTGATTGGATCATAGTGCTGGCAAATGGGGCCATAGCAGAGATGGGTTCCTACCAGGAGCTTCTACAGAGGAAGGGGGCCCTCATGGGTCTTCTGCATCAAGCCAGACAGCCAGGAGACACAGGAGAAGGAGGTACTAGGTGGGCTTTGCTGATTCTCCATGCCTGGCTCCTGCCACCCTTGGGGGAAAAGGCTCAAAGGGTCCTACTGGCATGAATGGAGTGCTCTGGTCACACCCTCCCTGCAGCCTAGGCCTGGAAGCAGACAGCTCTCCCAATAGGTCACCTCTCTCCAAGAAGAGCCAATAACACCATCTATGAGCCAGGGGCTGTACTAAGTGCTTCTGTAAAGAATATACTATTTCATCTGATTCTCATGGTACCCCCAGAGGCATGTGAAGTTATTGTTGTCATTTTACAGATAAGCAAACTGAGGCAAAGAGAGTTAAATCACTTGCCCAAGGTCATGAGATTAGAACTTGAGTGTGTCCAGCTCCAGAGTCTATGCTTGCAGTTGCTATGGAGTCAGCCCAAGAAGGACTTTGATGCCTAGAAAGCTACACCATGCTAGCTAGGGTTTCTAATAATCCAAAGAACACAGAGTGTGCTGGATACATGACAAGGTTCTGGAAGTAAAGTTGCCAAGCCAAGCTCACGCACAATGACTGAAAAGTAGCAACTAACAGCACATCACGTACGTTAGCTCATTTAATCAACATAATGCCCCTGTGAGGCTGGTACTAGAATCATTTCCATTTCACAGATGAGGAAACTGAGGCCCAGAAGTTAAGGAACTAGTCCCAGGTTACATGGCTTATAAGTGGCAGCACTGGGATTTGAACCCAAGCAACTTGATTCCAGAGAATGTGTTTTTTAATCACTACACTCTATACTATCCCTTCATGACAAAGCAAGGATTCACATCCAGGTCTCCCTCAATCTCAGGCTTTGCTTCTTCTGAGAATATCTCCTTAGCACTGGCCCACCCTGGTAAAAACCTTAAGTGTTGATTCACAGTGTCACAGTCCTGAAGCTTGAAGATAGAACTTGCCTGTTTGTATTGGTCAGCTTTTGCTGTGATGATGCTGTGTAACAAATAGCCCCCAAATCTTAGCAGCTTACAGTAGCAGTTATTTCTTGCTTATAGGTCTGTGGTTAAACTACTACAGATCTGCTTCCTATTACTGGCCACACCTCGGGGATAGTGGTGGGGAGGTGTCCTTCCTCGGGGAGATGGTACCTGAGGGTAGGTGAGAGTTAGCTAGAAAAGAGCATTCCAGACACAAGGAACTGCTTTGAGCAAGGCTGTTGGGGGAAACAGAGATAACTTGACTTTGTACAGTGTTAAAGGCTGTTTTTCCAACCTCAAGTTCATAGCAGGTACTCAATTATATTCACTGATTGAAGAAATGAATGAGTAAGTGAATGCCTGAAGGATGTTCCTGGAAGAACTCAGAGTAGGGTGTGGAGAGAGGTTGCTGGAGAGGTGGCAGGAGCCAGATCAGGGGAAATGGATGGTCAGAGCGATTAAGGCCACATAGTCAGTGGGTGTCAAAGTGGGTATCTGGGCCGTGTTGTGTGACAGGACTCTCTTAACCTTGCAGAAACAGAACCTGGGACCAGCACCAAGGACACCAGGGGCTCCTCTGCAGGCAGGAAGACCGAGCTTAGACCCGAGAGGTGAGTCCACCATGGTACCACACTCAGAAGGGCACAGGCTGAAGCTGAAGTAGCTGAAGGGACCACCCGCATCTCGGGCAGTTAGGGGGGCAATAAAAACCATTATGGATAGAGAACCTGCTGAAGTCCCCCCATGGTGCCCTGCTGAGGGATAATTTACAAAATTGGTCCAGTTAGCCAAGATGATTAGGTCCCCATAAGGCCAGTTCATGGAATGAACAATATGCCTTCCAATTGATGGATGTCTTCAAGTGGGCCGAGGCCAGCTTGCTGGAGTTGTCTCAATGCTGCAATGGGGCGGGACTGGTTCCTCCCCATAGCTGTAAACTACCATGCCAGGCCCGGCCACTTATGCTTTGACAGGCTGGCTATGCACACGGCTTGGGTCTGTATGCACAGCATCACTTGACGCTGGCCAGAACACGTGGGCAAGGGGCCAGGTGGAGGCCTCCGGTCCCCTCTTCTCTCAGCTCCCTCGAGCCAGGACACAGCTGGGCTCGCTGTGGGGCTGTCTGCAGCAGAAGGACCTGCTGCCTGATACTCTCCCCTCTTAATGAGAGGGGTCTTGGGAAGCAGAACAACAGGCCACTGATACCAGATGGCCCAAGCTTAAGTGCCTGCTATACAGGGGTGGAGGGCGGCAGTGATCTTGAGGGGCCTCAGTCCCTGGAGACCATTGGGGCTGATCCCCATCCCAGCTAGCCACCCTGAGGGCACTTCTCAATCACATACACACTGAGAAACCCCACCACCTTCACAGCGCACAAGAATCTGAAGTAAGATCAGATGGATAGGTAGACATGTTAAAAGAAAACCAGTAGACACATTAAGGCTGGGCACGGTGGCTCACACCTGTAATCCCAGCACTTTGGGAAGCTGAAGCGGGTGGATCACTTGAGGTCAGGAGTTCGAGACCAGCCTGGCCAACATGGTGAACCCGTCTGTACTAAAAATAAAAAAAAAAAGTAAATAAAAAAAAAAAAGCCGGCATGGTGGCGTGTGCCTGTAGTCCCAGCTACTCGGGAGGCTGAGGCACGAGAATCGCTTGAACCTCGGAGGCAGAGGTTGCAGTGAGCCAAGATTGTGCCAAATTAACCTCTAGCAAATTTAATGTGTCTGAGGTTTTTTGTTTTTTTGGGGGGGAGTTTTTTGAGACAGAATCTTGCTCTGTCGCCCAGGCTGGAGTGCAATGGCACAATCTCGGCTCACTGCATTCCCTGTCCCCCAGGTTCAAGCGATTCTCATGCCTCAGTCTCTTGAGTAGCTGGGACTACAGGCACATGCGACCAGGCCCGGCTAATTTTTGTATTTTTAGTAGAGACAGGGTTTTGCCATGTTGTCCAAGATGGTCTCAAACTCCTGACCTCAGGTGTTCCGCCTGCCTCAGCCTCCCAAAGTGCTGGGATTACAGGCGCGAGCCACTGCACCTGGCTAACAGAGGTTAACTAAGCAAAGAATGATCCGCACATCGGGCAGTCCCTGAACCAGAATATGTCCAGAGAGGCTCTGGTACAGCCATGGGGTCAAAGATTAATAGACCGAAAAAGGAAGGTGAAAGACAGAAAACAGAAGTGAGGTACAGAAACAGCCGGATTGGTTACAGCTCAGCGTTTGCTTTATTTGAACATGGTTTGAACAGTTGGTTGCCTTTGATTGGCTGAAACTCAGTGATTGACACAGGAGTAGGTTGCAGTCTGTTTGAGTCCAGTTAGGTTACAGTTCACTATGTATGGGAAAATCTTTAGGCCAAACTTAAAATATGTAAGGAGGCAGCTTTGGGCTAACCTTAATTTAATAGAAGGTAGGTGGACACGTATATGTAGATATACTGGTATGTAGATAAATGGATAAATGGATGGATGGATAGATAATATTCCTATTTTTACAGCTAAGGAAACTGAGGCACAGAGGTTGTTAGCCCACTCATCCACAGATAAAACATTCAAAAAGTCTTTAGCATCTGAATTGTGCATAATTTATATACTGCCAGTTGGACTGACAAATCTGATGGTAAACAGTAGGAGCAAAACAACTGGACCAAAGCTTAAGCCCAAATGAAAATTCTGAGAACAGGCTGGGCATGGCGGCTCATGCCTGTAATCCCAGCACTTTGGGAGGCTGAGGCAGGCGGATTGCTTGAGCTCAGGAGTTTGAGACCAACCTGGGCAATGTAGCAAGACCCCGTCTCAGAAAAAAAAAAAAAAAAAAGGAAAATTCTGAGAACAGAGTTCCAATGGTGAGCAAGTTAAGTTCATCCTGTGAAATGGCATCAGAAGAATGGGCTTGCTTGACCCTGGGATAATAGATGGCATTTAGCTGGGTACCACATGGGAAGAAGGGAAGTGTGATATCTGGTCAGTATTCTGTTAGATAAATGAATGAATGGATGAGTACAGAGTGTACCCAGAGCTCAGTGGCTGTCAGTGGGCCTGAGGGTTGGGCACATACACCCCACCATTGGGAGAGACACTGACTTTGTCTTCATTTCCTCTAAATGACAGGTCCATGAAGTCAGTCCCTGAGAAGGACCATACCACTTCAGAAGCCCAGACAGAGGTTCCTCTAGATGACCCTGACAGAGCAGGATGGCCAACAGGAAAGGACAGCATGCAATACGGCAGGGTAACCACCAGCTTCACCCACCCCTCCCCACCCACTGCTGCCGCCTCCAGGGCTCCAAGTCCTCCCACCAAATGTAGCACTTGGCAGTGATACTCACCTTTCTTGAGCACCTACTATGTGCCAGTAGCATTCTAGACCTTCATTTTCCTAATCCTCACAATCACCCTAAAAAATAGATATGATAGCTCTATTTCAGACATAAAGAAATTGAAGTCTTTTAAAATTTATTTTATTTTGCTTTTGAGAAAGTGGCTTGCTCACTCACCCAGGCTGGACTGCAGTGATGTAATCATAGCTCACTGCAGCCTCGACCTCCTGGGCTCAAGCAATCCTCCTACCTCAGTCTCTCAAGTAGCTGGGACTACAGGTGTGTGCCACCATGCCCAGCTAATGTTTGTATTTTTAGTAGAGATGGGTTTTGCCATGTTGCCCAGGTTGGTCTCGAACTCCTGGGCTCAAGTGATCCTCTGGCCTCTGCCTCCCAAAGTGCTGGGGTTACAGATGTGAGCCACTGTGCCCAGCTAAGAAACTGAAGTCTTAAAGAGTTAAGAGACTTGTTTGCGTTTTCATAGCTAGCCTGGGACACAACCTGGGACTCAAATCTGGGACTCAAATCTAGGCCAGTCTGAGTCTGAAGCTTACACTGTTTCTCCTCTTCTATACTGCTGTATATCTCCACCCACCTACTTACCCATCCCATCATCCACCCACCCACCTATCCATCCCACTCACCCTTTTATCCATCCATCCCACCCACCCATTTATCCATCCATCCCACTCATTTATCCATCCCACCTACTCATTTATCCATCCCTCCCGCCAACTCATTTATCCATCCATCCCACCCACTCATTTATCCATCCGTCCCACCCACTCAATTATCCATCCCTCCCGCCAACTCATTTATCCATCCATCCCACCCACTCATTTATCCATCCATCCCACCCACTCATTTATCCATCCTACCCACTCATTTATCCATCCCACCCACTCATTTATCCATCCCACCCACTCATTTATCCATCCCACCCATTCATTTATCCATCCATCCCACCCACTCATTTATCCATCCATCCCACTCATTTATCCATCCCACCTACTCATTTATCCATCCCTCCCACCAACTCATTTATCCATCCCACCCACTCATTTATCCATCCCACCCACTCATTTATCCATCCCACCCACTCATTTATCCATCCATCCCACCCACTCATTTATCCGTCCATCCCACCCACTCATTTATCCGTCCATCCCGCCCACTCATTTATCTGTCCATCCCATCCACTCACCCACCTACTCATTTATCCATCCCATTCACTTACCCATCTATCCCACCTAACAATACATCCAACCATTCCCTCACCTATACATCTGTCTATTCAGCTGCTCAACCATTCATTGATCTTTCCATCCATTCATCCACTCATTCACACACCTACCTACCTACCCACCCGCTCATTTATTCACCCACCTACCGTCTCATCCATCCAGCAAACATGTACACAATACCCACTATGTGCCAGGCTAAGTCTCGTAGAGATTAGATATTAGTGAGGGTAGATGGAGAGTAAATAATTATGCTAATAAATAAGCTATATCCAATAACAATAAGTGCTATAAAGAAAATAAGAATGATCAGGCGCAGTGGCTCATGCCTGTAATGCCAACACTTTCAGAGGCTGAGGCAGGAGGATTGCTTGAGGCCAAGAGTTCGAGGCTGCAGTGAGATATGATCATGTCACTGCAATCCAGCCTGGGTGACAGAGTGAGACCCTGCCTCTTAAAAGAAAGAATGATGAAATAGAGACCACTGAGAAAACATACCATGGTTGGTATGGATAGGATGCTCTGAGAAGTGACATTTGAGCTTCCCCGAAGAATGTGTGAAGGAACCAGTCATACAAAGGGCAGGAGAAAGAGCGCTCCAGGCAGAGAGAGCAGCAGGTGCAATGGCTCCAAGGTGGGAAGTAGCTTAGGGTGCCAGAGAAAGGGGTCCCATTAGGCTGGCAGGCAGTGAGTTGGGGCGAGATAAGAAGCTTGGAATTTCTTTTTTTTTTTTTTCTGAGACGGAGTTTCACTCTTGTCGCCCAGGCAGGAGTGTAATGGTGCAATCTCAGCTCACTGCAACCTCTGTCTCCCAGGTTCAAGTGATTCTCCTGCAGCTTCCCAAGTAGCTGGGACTACAGGCACCCGCCACCACATCTGGCTAACTTTTGTATTTTTAGTAGAGATGGGGTTTCACCACGTTGGTCCAGGCTGGTCTCAAACTCCTGAGCTCAGGTGACACACCCGCCTTGGCCTCCCAAAGTGCTTACAGGTATGAGCCACCTCTCCTGGCTGGGATTTCTTCTAAGAGCAAGAGATAGCCATGGACAGGCCAGCGACAAGATATAATTAATGTTTTCAACAGTCCTGTCTGGCTGCAGCTGTGCAGAGAACTTCAGATTTGTAGGAGCAGGACCTTAAGCCAGTGGCTGAACCTCTCTGTGCCTCAGTTTCCTTATCTGTGAAATGGAGGTTGTTATGAGGAGAGACACATGCCTGACCCACGGTGGGTGTCCAAGAAAACCCTTCTAGCTGGGTGTGGTGGCTCACACCTGTAATCCAAGCACTTTGGGAGGCCGAGGAGGGAGGATCGCTTGAGGCCAGGAGTCTGAGACCAGCCTGGGCAACATAGCGAGACTCCATCTCTTTAAAACTATGAAAATTAACAAAACATGGTGATACAAACCTGTAGTCCTGACTACTCGGGAGGCTGAGGCAGGGGAATTACTTGAGCCTAGGAGTTCAAGGCTGTAGTGAACCATGATCATGCCAGTGTACTCCAGCCTGGGTGACATGGGTGACAAAGCAAGACCCTGTCCTCAAAAAAAAAAAAAAAAAAAAAAAAAAAAAGAAAAAATATTAATACTAGCTCCCTGGGGATTGTGTAGGAGATGGGGGTTCTAAGGCTAGCTGGGGCCTGTCGGGCAGATGCTGCTCCTGGTGGGTGGCACGGCGGGAGAACCGGTGAGGTCTGCATGGTGGTTCCATCTGCCTGCCCACGGGCGTGTTTTCTGGGAGCCTCGCCGGGCCTTGCCTCAACTCACCCCTCCCGCCGGGGGCTCTCTCTGCCTCCTTCTCCCTCATGTGTCTACAGGTGAAGGCCACAGTGCACCTGGCCTACCTGCGTGCCGTGGGCACCCCCCTCTGCCTCTACGCACTCTTCCTCTTCCTCTGCCAGCAAGTGGCCTCCTTCTGCCGGGGCTACTGGCTGAGCCTGTGGGCGGACGACCCCGCAGTGGGTGGGCAGCAGACGCAGGCAGCCCTGCGTGGCGGGATCTTCGGGCTCCTCGGCTGTCTCCAAGGTACGCCTCACCTGCCCTCCTCATCCCCCTCCTCCCAGCTCCACCGAGGGGTGCTCAGGGCTCCTTTGCCCCACCCCTCCCTGGGTCACCCTGTCCCCCTGGAACAATGTGCAAAATGTCCGGGGTCCAGGCAAAGATCTGTGTCCTTAAGATAAGGCTGGAGGGAGCGGGGAGGACAGGGCACGTCCCTCCTTTTCTGGAAGCTTCAGAACCTCTCCCAGTCCCTCCCCACTAGCGGAAGGCGTCTCCAAGGCCTGCCTGCTGGTGGCTTTCAGTGCCTGCCCCCAAACCTCCAGACAGAGCCAGACCCTCCCTAACAGATGCGTCACCACTGTCACTCCATCTTCTCCTTGTTAAAAATGGAAAGACTTCTTGAAATAATTGTAGATTCACATGCAGTTCTAGGAAATAAGGCGGCCAGCTACCTTGTACAGTCTGCCCAGTTTCTCCCAGTGGTGATTTTTGCAAAATGATAGTAAAGTATCACACAAAGGATCCTGACACCCATCAATCCATGGATCTCAATTATTTATTTATTTATTTTATTTTGAGACAGTCTTGCTCTGTTGCCCGGGCTGGAGTGCAGTGCCGCAGTCTCGGCTCACTGCAACCCCCATCTCCGAGGTTCAAGCAGTTCTCCTACCTCAGCTTCCTGAGTAGCTGGAAGCTGGGATTACAAGTGTGCAGCCTGGTTAATTTTCGTATTTTTAGTAGAGATGGGGTTTCACCATGTTGGCCAAGCTGGTCTCGAACTCCTGACCTCAAATGATCTGCACGCCTCGGCCTCCCAGAGTGTTGGGATTATAGGTGTGAGCCCCCGCGCCCGACCCTATGGATCTCATTGTGATTTCCCCAGTTTTGTTTGCACGTGGGTGTGTGCATGTTTGCCTCTTTGCAGTTGTATCCCCTGTTCAGGTTCTCGCATCCATCACGATGGTTGACGGTTGAGACACTGAACAACCCCCTCACCACGAGGCGCTCTCGTGTTGCCCTTTTGCAACCACACCCACCCTCCTCCTGCCTCGCCCACCCTGTCCCTAACCCCTGGTTCTTCTCCTTTTAATACGTGGCCTGGCTGAAGGGAGTAACAGGAGTGCACATGTGAGTTTGGCTTCTTATTTATACACACACACACGTATATACAGACTGGGTCTGGCTTTGTCACCCAGGCTGGAATGCAGTGACACAAACTCGGCTCACTGCAACCTCTGCCTCCTGGGCTCAAGCAATCCTCCCACCTCAGCCTCCCGAGTAGCTGGGACTACAAGCACATGCCACCATGCCTGGCTAATTTTTGTTTGTTTTTGATAGAGACAGGGTTTTGCCATGTTGCCCAGGCTGGTCTCAAACTCCTGGGCTCAGGCAGTCCTCCGCCTCAACCTCCCAAAGAGTTGGGATCACAGGCATGAGCCACCACGCCCGTCCTGGCTTCATCTTTAAAGGACAGATGCCTCATTTTCATGTTGATTCGTCCTCATTCACTGGGTGACCTTGGCCACATCACCAAAATGCTGTGAGCCTGTGACCTCTTCTGTAAAATCGGGG
The DNA here is from genome assembly GCF_028885625.2 of Pongo pygmaeus. NCBI lineage: Eukaryota > Metazoa > Chordata > Mammalia > Primates > Hominidae > Pongo > Pongo pygmaeus. The sequence goes on from NC_072391.2 coordinate 17,731,058, forward strand.
GCGCCAGGCCTGAACTTGAGGACTCCTTCTAGTCCTAAGAACCTGTACACCTACTCACCACAACTGCACGTACAGTGGAATACTCAAGGCGAATGGTTACTTAACCAAGAGGAAATTAGGGATTCTCAGAGTCAGCCGAGCCCTGGAATTAACCCAAATCCTCATTTGGGTGGCAAATAGCCCTTTCAAAACCCTTCCACTTCCATCCCTCATTTGATAGCTAAGGGCAAGTCTTACTCTCACCTAAAGATGGAGAGACAGGAGCTGAGAGAGAGAAATTGGTTATGACTCTCGAATACAAAGAATAAAAAATTCAGCTCCAGGCCAGATACGGTGGCTCATGCCTGTAATCCCAGCACTTTGGGAGGCCGAGGCGGGTGGATCACTTGAGGTCAGGAGTTCAAGACCAGCCTGGCCAACATGGTGAAACCCCGTCTCTACTAAAAATACAAAAATTAGCTGGGTGTGGTGTCAGTGCTTGTAATCCCAGCTACTTGGGAGGCAAAGGAAGGAGAATCGCTTGAACCTGGGAGGTGGAGTTTGCAGTGAGCAGAGATTGCACCACTGCACTCCAGGCTGGGTGACAGAGCAGGACTCCGTCTGAAAATAAACAAATTCAGCTCCAATTCAAAGTGTTTAAGCAACAAGAGAATTGATTGGCTCTTGGGATCAGTATCCATAGATTTCTGGCTTCAGGTATGGCTGGATGTAGGGGTCCAGACAAGAAATCGCTTCATTTTCCTTCTCTGTGACAGCTTCCTGTCCAGCTCAGCTGCTCCCCCGGGCAGTAAGATGATATTCCACAGCTCCAGCTTGGCCACCTCCAACAACCAAGTATCGCTTTTCCAAAAGTTCTAGTGAAGTCCCAGGTCTCCCTGTCATTGGCCTGACTTGGGTTATGTGTTCATCCCTGAACCAACTGCAGTGGTTTGGATTGGCCATGGGTGAAATTCGCCCCACCCCAGAGGAGAAGTTAGCCCCACCCCAGGCGTACAGATTAGCACTGGGAGGAAGGATGTACATTTTTTTCATAGGGCTACTGCCAAACAAGTTGCCACAAACTTGGGAGCCCAGCACAATTGACATTTGTTCTGTCGCAGTTCTAAGGCCTGAAGTCTAAAATCAAGGTGTCAGCAGCATTAACTCCTTGTGGAGGTTTTTTGTTTTTTGTTTTTTTTTTGAGATGGAGTCTTGCTCTGTCACCCAGGCTGGAGTACAGTGGCACAATCTCGGCTCATGGCTCACTGCAACCTCTGCCTCCTGGGTTCAAGTGTTTCTCCTGACTCAGCCTCCTGAGTAGCTAGGACTACAGGTGCCCGCCACCATGCCTAGCTAATTTTTGTATTTTTAGTAGACAGTAGGGTTTAGTAGGGTTTCACCATGTTGGTCAGGCTGGTCTCAAACTCTTGACCTCAGGTGATCCACCCGCCTTGGCCTCCCAAAGTGCTGGGATTACAGGCATGAGCCACTGTGCCTGGCCCCTTGTGGAGGTTCTGAGGGAGAATACGCCCCAGACTTCTCTCCTGGTTTCTGGTGGTCGCCGGCAGTCGCTGGCATTCCTTGGCTTGTAGATGTGCCCTCCCATCTGTGTCACCATCTTCATATCTCCTGCTGTGTCTCTGAGTATCCTCTAGTAGTATCATATAAATGGCAGTCACCGAATTTAGGACCCATCCCAAATGAATTTTGGGGGACACTCCAACCCGTTACATCAAGAAACAAGCAGGGTACAGGCGCAGTGGCTCACGCCTGTAATCTCAGCACTTTGGGAGGCCAAGGCAGGCTGATCACTCGATCCCAGGAGTTCGAGACCAGCCTGGGCAACACAGCGAGATCCCATCTCTACAAAAAATACCCAAAATTAGCCGGCATGGTGGCGTAAACCTGTGGTCCCAGCTACTCGGAGGCTGAGGCGGGAGGATCACTTGAGTGCAGCAGCTCAAGGCTGCAGTGAGTCATCATCATGCTACTGTACTTCAACATGAGTGACAGAGTGAGACCCTGTCTCAAAAAAATGTAATAATCAGGGTGGCCAAGCCATAAGATGTCCACCATGGGGTAGCACGAGAGACCTGCGCAAGGCCCTATGGGGCGCTCCTGAGGGTCTCCAGCCTTCCTGCTCTTACCTCCTCTCCCTCCCCAGCCATTGGGCTGTTTGCCTCCATGGCTGCAGTGCTCCTAGGTGGGGTCCGGGCATCCAGGTTGCTCTTCCAGAGGCTCCTGTGGGATGTGGTGCGATCTCCCATCAGCTTCTTTGAGCGGACACCCATTGGCAACCTGCTAAACCGCTTCTCCAAGGAGACAGACACGGTTGATGTGGATATTCCAGACAAACTCCGGTCCCTGCTGATGTATGCCTTTGGACTCCTGGAGGTCAGCCTGGTGGTGGCAGTGGCTACCCCACTGGCCATTGTGGCCATCCTGCCACTGTTTCTCCTCTACGCTGGGTTTCAGGTATGGAGAGGTCAGGGAAGCTTCTGGGATCAGCTGAGGTCAACTCCGCCAGTCCCCTGTCTCTGGGGAAGACTCCATATATGAGGTTTCACCCAGCTGGGCATCTAGGGGCTGTTCCTAGAATTCCCAGGGACAGAGACACTACAGTCTTTCTGGTATCTCCACTAGTGTCTGTCTCTAAATGTTCACATCAAAGTTCTTTTTTTTTAGAGAGACAGAATCTTGCTCTCCTGCCAAGGCTGAAGTGCAATAGGTGATCATAGCTCCCTGCAGCCTTGAACTCCTGGGCTCAAGTGATCCTCCTACCTCAGCCTCTCAAGTAGCTGGGACTACAGGCACATGCCACCATGACTGGCTAATTTTTAAATTTATTCTTGTAGAGACAAGTGTCTTCTTGTGTTGCCCAGGCTGGTCTCGAATTCCTGGCCTCAAGTGATCCTCCCACCTTGGCCTCCCAAAGTTCTGGGATTACAGGGCGTGAGCCACTGTGCCTCACGGCACAGTTAAATATTAAGGGCCAGAGCCCTTCACGCATAATGTTTTTATCCTGCTGTAATTTCTTCCTCTCCAATTATCTGGAAGCCAAAAAGGCATTGCAAGGTCTCAAAGGCTATTATATTAAGCTAGATTCTTTCAATTGCTGGGACCAGCGACCAACTAAAATTAGCTTAACCAAAAGAACAGAATTTAATGGCTTATGTTTCCTCGGGGGCATGGGCCCAGCTGTCATCAGGACACAGTGACTCTCTCCATATCTTCACTCAGTACTTCTCAAAGTGTGGCCCCAGGACCAGCAGTAGTATCACCTGGGGACTAGTTAGCAAGGTACATTCTTAGGCCCCAGCCTACGACTACTGACTCAGATACTATGTGGGTCGGCCCATGAATCTAGGTTTTAATTAACCCTCCAAGTAATTCTGATGTACACAAATGTTTAGGAACCACTGGCTTACCTCTATTTGGTCTAATTTTGCACACGCTCTCTTTCCAGGTCTGATGGCCACTAGCCATCATATCATCTCACCATGGCAACTCAACATGCAAAAAATGTTTCTTCAGCTCAGTAGTCATATATTAATTCCAGGGAAGGTTCTGATTGGCCCTTTGTGGATCATGTGTCCATCTCTGAACTCATCACAGTAACTGAATGGATAGTAGACTCTGATAGGCCAGGCTGCATCATGTGACCACCTCTCTGATCAGGTCCCGTGATTGACAGCACCCCAACCCAGCCCTTTCCCACAGGAAACCAGAAGTAGAGTAGAAGAAAACATGGTAGTCAGACAAAAACCATGGCTAGGGCTAGGCATGGTGTCTCACACGTTTAATCACAGCACTTTGGGAGGCTGAGGTGGGCAGATCACTTGAGGTCAGGGGTTCAAGACCAGCCTGGTCAACATGGCAAAACTCCATCTCTCCTAAAAATACAAAAAATTAGCCAGCGTGGTGGCACATGCTTGTAATCCCAGCTTCTTGGGAGGATGAGGCAGGAGGATTGCTTGAGCCCGGGAGGCAGAGGTTGCAGTGAGCTGAGATCGTGCCACTGCATTCCAGCCTGGGTGACAGAGTGAGACTCCATCTCAAAAAACAAAAAACAAAACCCATGGCTACCACTGTCCCCGACAACTGTCCTAGGTCTTCTCTAAGTTCACTTGACTCCAAGGATGGGCTGTTTCTGTCTCAAGCTTTGGAGTCAAGCAAAGATGGGTTTAAATCCAGGCTCTATCACTTACTGTGGCACTCAGGACAGCTGCTGAATCCCCCGAGCCTTGGATGTTCTCACCACTAACTGATGAATGACGCGAATGCTCACTCTGCAATGAATGAGACACTGTGTAAAAAGCCTGACACACACAGTTGGCTGTTCAGCAAATTCAGTTCCTCCCTGCCTGCCTGTCTGTCAGCTGCACCCAACCTGCAGCTGCAAACCAAATAACACGTATTTTCTGCACATCACCTGGCATGTCACCCTTGGGTTACATGAGTGAAACTGACTTGGCCAACTGCCTTCATTGCCCCTTACAGTTTTGTTCTCCCAGTGACCAGCCCTAAATGAAGTAAGTAGTCGGCCTCAGTGCTGGGAAGTGAGACACTTAAACTAAATTGGTGGTTTCTCAACCCTGGCTGTCCCTTAGAATCATCTGGAAGGCTATTTAAACAGCACCAAAGTCAAGGTGACATTGCCAGAGATTCCGATTCAGTCATTCTGGGGTGGGGCGGTAGAGGTTTTTGAAGCTCCCCAGGTGATTTTCAAAAAAACCATAGAACTCTGATTCTGCAAGGAAATGAGAACCCAGAGAGGGCAAGCAACTAGCCCAAGGTCACACAGTAAGCTGGTAACAGATCCTGGTCTGGAATTCTGTACTTGGGGCTCTCTGTGCTTCTGGAAACTACCTTTCTATGTCTGTGGCTTCTCCTCTCCCCTCTCCCATCCATCCTTCTCAGAGCCTGTATGTGGTTAGCTCATGCCAGCTGAGACGCTTGGAGTCAGCCAGCTACTCGTCTGTCTGCTCCCACATGGCTGAGACGTTCCAGGGCAGCACAGTGGTCCGGGCATTCCGAACCCAGGCCCCCTTTGTGGCTCAGAACAATGCTCGCGTAGATGAAAACCAGAGGATCAGTTTCCCGCGACTGGTGGCTGACAGGTAGGAAGAGCCAGGGCAGAGAAGACCTTGTAATTCATCCATATCCTTAGAGGGTGAGACCTGAGGTCATATTGTATGGTAGAGAGGTCACCCAGAGAGTCAGGGACATAGTTGAGGCTAGTTCCCACAGGCAGTCTATCGGTTCTCACTGTGGGCAGATGGAACATGACCGAGAGATTCTCAACAGCAGGTGGGCGGGGGGTACAGGAAGAAACTTCTGTTGCCAGGCAACTGGATCAGTGTCTTTTGCCTTGGTGATAAAGCAGCCATATAAGCATCCTCAGCCATCTTTAGGTACTAAGCAAGAACAAGAACACAAGCTTCAAGCACAAATAGACACAGGTTCAAATCCCAGCTCTGCCACTTACCAGCTAGTTGATTTCAGGCAAGTTACATAACCTCTCTGAGCCTCATTTGTCAAACTGGTATCGCGCTCATGGAGTGGATATGAGGATTAAATACAGACACTCATAGGTAAGACTTGTAACATGCTTACTGCATGCCTGGCACTGTTCTGAGCAATCTATGTAGATTAATTTATTTAATTCTGCTAACAGCTTCGCCAGGCAGAAACTATTCTATAGATGATAAATCCTAGGCACAGAGAGGTTTGGAAACTTGTCCAAGGTCACACAGCTAATGCTGGCAGAGCCGGGATTTGAATCCAAGCAGTCTGGTACCAGAGTGTGGAGAGGGTCAAGTATAAACTAGGTGCTCAATACATGTGAAGTCCTTTTTCCTTTCATCTCAGGTCCCCAGCCAGCTGGGGCTGTGTATTAGTCCATCTTCACACTGCTAAAAAGAACTACGTGAGACTGGGTAGTTTATAAAGAAAGGAAGGTTTAACTGACTCACAGTTCCATGTGGCTGGGGAGGCCTCAGGAAACTTACAGTCATGGTGGAAAGGGAAGCAAGGCACGTCTTACATGGCAGCAGGAGAGAGAGAGCATGAGGTGGGAACTGCCGCATCCTTTTACGCCATATGGTCTTGTGAGAACTCACTCACTATCACGAAAACAAATGGGGAAAACTGCCCCCATGATCCAATCACCTCCCACCAGATCCCTCCCTCCACACGTGGGGATTACAATTCAAGATGAGATTTAGGTGGGGACACAGAGCCAAACCATGGAGGCCACGGTTCAGGCCAGGGGAATGGCAGGTGGACATGGCTTGGCAAATTCCAGGGACAGAAAAGCAGCCACACAGGGAAGCTCTTTGGAACACCAAGTGTACCCCAGACCCTAAGCTGGGCTCAGTTGAGACAGGAAAGTGTCATCTTCCTCTACTCCCTGAGCCTAGGTTGCATGTGGAGGCCATTGCTGGGACCCCTGTGTGTGCAAAGCTGGTGTGATGACCAGTCCTTGTGCCCAGAGAAGCATCTCCCTGCAGATGAGAGTACCCACTCACCCTGCTGTCGCCTCCCTTGGCAGGTGGCTTGCAGCCAATGTGGAGCTCCTCGGGAATGGCCTAGTGTTTGCAGCTGCCACGTGTGCTGTGCTGAGCAAAGCCCACCTCAGCGCTGGCCTCGTGGGCTTCTCTGTCTCTGCTGCCCTCCAGGTACTCCCCACACCCCCAAATTTGGCTTGAGGGACAGACAGAGGCAGAGACCGTCGGACCCCTGCTAGTGGGACCTTTGAAGACCCTGTGTTCAAACCACCAAGGTGTCTGGAGTCCCTGCACCAAGGAGGGACATGCAGCTCTACAAGAGCCAGACTCAGCTGAGGTGAACTTGCAACCTTGGGCAAGAGTCTTTCCTTGTAGAGTCTCAGTGTGCTCCTTGGAAAAATAGGCCAGAAATCCCATCACTTCTGATGTTATAAAGACTAGTTGAGACAAAGCATATCCTATGGAGGACATTTCTAGTGCATTGTTAACTTTCGTTTTGTTTTGTTTTGTTTTGAAGACAGTCTCTCTCTTTTACTCATGCTGGAGTGCAGTGGTGCAATCTCGGCTCACTGCGAACTCTGCCTCCTGGGTTCAAGCGATTCTTATGCCTCAGCCTCCCAAGTTGCTGGAATTACAGGCATGAGCCTCTATGCCTGGCTAATTTTTAGTATTTTTAGTAGAGATGGGGTTTTGCCATGTTGGCCAGGCTGGTCTTCAACTCCTGAGCTCAAGTGATCCACCCACCTTAGCCTCCCAAAATGCTGGGAATATAGGCATGAGCCACCATGCCTGGCCACTTTTTGTTAACTATTAACAGTATGTAATGTCAGTTCATGACATCTACGAAAAAATATATATATACACTCATAAGCACTTGTTATGGAGGAGGCATTATTCTAAGAGCTTTATACATTTTTGTTCGTTTTGGTTTGTTGTTGTTGCTGTTTGAGACAGGATCTCATTTTGTCGCCTAGGCTTGAGTGCAGTGGCATGATCTTGGCTCACTTCAGCCTCCATCTCCAGGCTCAAGAGATTCTCCCACCTCACCTTCCCAATTAGCTGGGACTACAGGCGTGCACCACCATGCCTGGCTAATTTTTTTTTTTTTTTTTTTTTTTTGGTAGAAACAGTTTCGCCATGTTGCCCAACCTGGTCTCAAACTCTAGGTTCAAGTAGTCTGCCTGCTCCAGCCTCCCAAAATGCTGAGATTACAGGTGTGAGCCACCATGCCCAGCTGTTTTGTTTTGAGACAAGGTCTCACTCTTCCGCCCAGACTGGAGTGCAGTGGTGTGATCACAGCTCACTGCAGCCTCCAACTCCTGGGTTCAAACAATCTTCCCACTTAGACTTCCAAAAAGCTGGGATTATAGGCATGAGCCACTGAGCACAAGAACTTTATAAATATTAACTCACTTAATACTGCCCAAAACCCCATCAGAGAGGCACTGTTATTATCCTCATTTTACAGTCAAGGCTGCTAAGCTTAAGGATGAAGTAAGAGGCAGGAGCATGTTGGGTGGCAGTGGGGGCACTTTCCTATTGCATCCAGAAAGGCCTCTCTGAGGAGATGACTTAGGAGGAAGTGAGGTAATAGCAGGAAGAAAAGGCCTGGGAGTTGCAGGTTCATCCCTGGTGTGTTAGAGGAACAGCAAGAAGGCAGGTGTGGCTAGAGAGGGTGGGTGAAGGCAGGGGTGCTGGGAGACAAGGTTGGGGATGGGATGGCAGGGCTAGAGCTGGTAATGGCTCATAGGGAGGAGCTTGGAGTGGTTCCAAGTGTCATGGGAAATTGGTGGCCAGCCGGTCACTGTGAGGAAGCTGTCAGAATGGAATCAGTGGGCCTGGGTCCTGCTGGGTGTCCTTGGGAGAGCCACACACCCTCTCTGATCCTGTCTACTCACCTGCATCAAGCCAGTTTGTACAAGCTGATGTCTGAGGGCTTCTTTTTGCTCTGCATGCTCTGGTTCTACTGAAGGAAGAGAAGGACCTGTTGGTTGTATCCAAATCCCAATCCCCTGGGCCCAGGTCCTCAGAATGCCCCATTCCCGCCTCCCCTCTTTACTCCCCTGGGTCTGGCCTCCCAGAAAAGGTTGGGAAACCAGGGGGGCTGTTGCAAGCCCTCAAGTGGCCTTGCCAAACGCAGCCAGAGAGGCTTTCTTGCACCAGGTGACCCAGACACTGCAGTGGGTTGTTCGCAACTGGACAGACCTAGAGAACAGCATCGTGTCAGTGGAGCGGATGCAGGACTATGCCTGGACACCCAAGGAGGTGATGGGCAGGAGGTGGGGAGGGGGTCCCAGCAAGGACTTATTGCGGGGGGGTGGCAATGGGTCCCTGTTGACATCTGCTACAGGCTTTGGAGTTTATACCCTCTTCTCCCCTGACTCAACCCCCACCACTATAGGTCAGAGTCCCAGACAGGGTGGCAGCAATGGTTAGGAGCATAAGGTTTGGAGCCAGGCCAAATCTTGGTTCCTTTGCTTCTGACCTTGAGGAAAGCAGGTCACCTATGGGAGTGGCAGGGGACCATGAGGAACAGCATTGCAACAGCAACATAGCTGCAACATGATAGTAACATAATGGCAACAGCAACACAATGGCAATATTCCAGGACATGATAGTAACACAACTGCAATGTAACAGTAGCGTAACAGCAACATTAACCACAACATTGCAGTACCAGAATAGCAACATAGCAGTGGAATAGTAACATAATAGAGACATTATAGTAACATAATGGTAACATTCCAGCAATACAACCACAACACAGCAATGTAACAGTAACATAATAGCAACATTTTAGTAACATGATAGAAACAAAACAGCAACATCATGACAGCAACATCCCAGCAACGTGACTTTAACATAGTAACAGAGTACCAACATAACAATGTAACAGTAACAAAACAGCAACATTATAGTAACATGATGGCAACATTCCAGCAACATAACAGTAGCAAAAGGACAGAACAGCATCATAGCAATGCAACGGTAACAAAACAGCGACATGATATAATGTGATAGCAACATAACAGTAACATTACAGTAACAGAACAAGGAAGAATTAATTGATGAATAGGGTAGAAGAAATGGTGACAGATGGATGGACAGATGAATGGATGGAATGGGATGGAAGAATGAGAGATGGAGGGATGGGATTGGAGATGGATGGATGGATGGATGGGTGGGATGGGGTGGAAAAAGGATAAGAGATGGATGGATGAATGGATGGATGGGATAGTGTGGAAGAAAGGACAAGAACAGCAGCATAGCAGTAATGTAACAATAACAACAGCATTGAGTTTACTGGGAGGATCAAATGAGATCCTGAAAATAAATGATTTAGTAGAGTGTCTGGTCCATTGCAAACACTCAATACATGTCCACTGCTCTTATTAGCCCTACTTCCCAGATTGGAAAACCAAGACGTAAGCGGGTAGAATGATCTGTTCAAGGTCACAGGAATAGCAAAAGGCAGCATTGGTCTTCCCACTGCACAGTCATGTCCTTTCACAAAGACAAAGAGAAATATCTGCTCCCATTATAGAAAAAGAGATTATAATAAACAGTGGCTAATAATAACAATAAAATAGACTAAAAGTAGCCACTACCATCTGTTTTTAGCATTGACATAGTCCATGCCCTCTCTTTTTGATTTCCCATAACAACCCTGTAAAATAGCAATAAATATGTCCATTTTGCAGAAGAGAAAACTGAAGCTGAGAGAGGTGGGCCATCTTGTGCGAAGTCTTAGATGAAGGCTCCTCTGACTCAGTTTCCCCTCCTGCTCCAGGCTCCCTGGAGGCTGCCCAGATGTGCAGCTCAGCCCCCCTGGCCTCATGGTGGGCAGATCGAGTTCCGGGACTTTGGGCTAAGATACCGACCTGAGCTCCCGCTGGCTGTGCAGGGTGTGTCCTTCAAGATCCACGCAGGAGAGAAGGTGAGTGGTTCTCTCGCAACGTCCTCTTCATGGAGTTTAGGCCAAAGGACTCCAGGGGCAAGGCCCTAAACCCTGGGCACCAGCTACCTCCACAATGTCCCCACCTCAGGTCCCCTAGCTTTCAGACCCATTACCCCCTAAAATGAACCCCTCACCTTCCCCAAGCCTCCTTCCATCTGGTGACTTCCTCATCCACCTTGTTGTCCCCAGATGAGGAAGCAACTCCCTGACTTCCTTCTTCCTTTAACGTTAACCCAGCACCTAATATGCGCTGGGCAGTGTGTTAAATGCTGCAAGTACATTTTCCAGTTTGCACAAATGAGATATTTGCTTTCGGGTGGGAGACATTGGGAAAAGTACTTCATAGCTCAGTCTCAGTTTTCCCATCTGTAAATTGGGACTGGTAATATTGATCTCTGAGTTGCTGTGAAGTTTGAGTTAATATATAGAACATGCTTAGCTCATAGAAAGTGCTCCAGAAATGTTTACTAATGCTTTTATTATTTGCATTTTCACCCTCACAACAACCCCATAAGGGAGGTGCTAGTACCATCCCATTTCACAGATGCCTCATTGGGCCCCTTCACTGAATTCCTTCCCTCCCTCCCTCTGAACCTACAGAGTCTTCCTCCCTGTTCCTCCTTGTCCCCTAATAAACAGTGGATCCTGTCTCACCAGCTCCAATCTGCTCTCCTGTGATTTTTTTTTTTTTTTTTTTTGAGACAAGAGTCTCACTCTCTTGCCCAGGCTGGAGTGCAGTGGTGTGACCTTAGATCACTGCAACCTCTGCCTCCCAGATTCAAGTGATTCTCCTGCCTCAGCCTCCTGAGTAGCTGGGATTACAGGCTTATACCACTACACCTGGCTAATTTTTGTATTTTTAGTAGAGACGGGGTTTCACCATGTTGGCCAGGCTGGTATCAAACTCCTGGCCTCAATCACCCCCCTCGGCCTCCCAAAGTGCTGGGACTACAGGCATGAACCACCATGCCCAGCCATCCTGTGACCTTTATCAGCATGAATGACACTGCATGTCATTCCCCTGCTCAAAACCTTCTACTAGTTCCAGCTTCTCTTGGGGTAAAGTCTGAATTCCTGAGCTTGGCATTCAAGGCTCTGCCCAGCCCAGGCCCTGCCCACCTACCCCTCTCATTCATTGCTCTGCCAGGGCTTAGCCAACATTGTGGAGCACCTGCCTCTCGGCCAGGGGGGCACATGGTGCTGTGAGCTCCATGAGCTTCTAGTTTTGGAAACCCACTTGGTGTGGTTTACCTGGAGTGTTCCCCTTCCTTGAACTCCTATTGATCCTTCAAGCTTCCATGCAAGTATCCCTTCCTCCAAGAGGTCTTCTCTTATTACATCTGTCAAATCCCAGGCAGCATGAGCAGCACTGCCTTCCTTCCCTTAATTGCCAGAGGTCCAGAGCTTGATAATAAACAACATTGTTGGCTGGGTGCCGTGGCTTATACCTGTAATCCCAGCACTTTGGGAGGCCAAGGTCGGCGGATCACTTGAGGCCAGGAGTTTGAGACCAGCCTGGCCAACACGGTGAAATGCCGTGTCTACTAAAAATACAAAAATTAGCCGAGTGTGGTGGCAGGCACCTGTAGTACCAGCTATTTGAGAGGCTGAGGCAGGAGAATTGCTTGAACCTGGGGGGTGGAGGTTGCAGTGAGCTGAGATTGCACCACTGCACTCCAGCCTGGGCAATAGAGCAAGACTTTATCTCAAAAATAAATAAATAAATAAAGCATTGTTCATCACACTCTATTACATTTACTCAATTGCACTGTTTCCTAGAGCAGATGGTGGGCACACTGGAGCAAAGACTCTTTAATTTCTACACTTCTGGTGCCTAAACATGTACTTGGTATACAGTGGGGTGACCCACATGTTTCCATCATTAATTAAACAAATAATGTTGAACCTACACCATGTGTCAGACACTGAGGATGCAATAGTAGCAAGAGAGATAAGGATGGAGGATGGATAACAGAATGGACACATGGATAGGATGGAGGATGAATGGAAGGATGGATGAGGGAAGGATGGACTGGATGGATGGATGGGAGAAAAAAATGAATGAAAGGATTAGTGAATTGATGGATGAATAGGGAAGAAGAAATGAGAGATGGATAGACAGATGAATGGATGGATGAATGGAATGGGGTAGAAGAATGAGAGATAGAGGGATGGGATTGAGGATGGATGATGGATGCATGGATGGATGGCGGGATGGGGTGGAAAAAAGGATAAGGGATGGATGGATGGATGGATGGACAGACAGATGGACGGGATGGGGTAGAAGAAAGGACAAGAGATGATGGAGAGGTATAAATAGAAGGATGAGGAAAGATGGAGGAACTAAAGGAAGGGTGGGGAGAAAGATGGGAGAGAAATAACAGGATAAGGGAAAGATAGAGAACAATGCAGATGGAAGACTGCATGGATTGATGAGTGGATATATAGAAAGGTAGACAGAAGGAGAGATGGAAGGTGGACCTTTACACAATGAGGGATGGATAGACAGAACTCGGGTACAGCGGAAACATCTCCCCAGTAAAGGCCCATGAACCCTCTGGTCAGAGCAGGCCTTTCCTTCCAACCCCGGGCAGGTGGGCATCGTTGGCAGGACCGGGGCCGGGAAGTCCTCCCTGGCCAGTGGGCTGCTGCGGCTCCAGGAGGCAGCTGAGGGTGGGATCTGGATCGACGGGGTCCCCATTTCCCACGTGGGGCTGCACACACTGCGCTCCAGGATCAGCATCATTCCCCAGGTGAGGCTGGTGGACGGGGTGGGCAAAGATGGGAGGCATGGTGGGACCCGGCTCTGACCTGCCCCTCCCCGCCAGGACCCCATCCTGTTCCCTGGCTCTCTGCGGATGAACCTCGACCTGCTGCAGGAGCACTCAGACGAGGCTATCTGGGCAGCCCTGGAGACGGTGCAGCTCAAAGCCTTGGTGGCCAGCCTGCCCGGCCAGCTGCAGTACAAGTGTGCAGACCGAGGCGAGGACCTGAGGTACGGTCGTCCCACCGTGGCTGGGACCTGCAGGTGGGAGAAAAGGGGATGGCCATGCCCGCTCCAACAGCCCTCAGGAAATGCCTCCCCCGATAGGATTATCACTCTGTTGTATTAATAACCAGATGTCTCTTATCTGCAATTCCAAGTTCTGACACAGTCTCTGAATACCAAGGTTTTCCCCCCTAAATTAGCAATTAGTCTTCTATATTTACTTGGCGGCAAAACCCAACCTCAACTGACGCGGGGCTACTGATAGCCTTTAGTGCTCTTGCTCAGTATTTATTTTGCTATGAAAATATTGTTTGATATTGGGTGGTAACCTCACCACTCACTGGGACTATAAGTAACATAGGATTTTTTTTTTTTTTTTTTTTTTTTTTTTTTTTTTGGTAAATGTCAAGTGTGGGCTGGGTGCAGTGGCTCATGCCTGTAATCCCAGCACTTCGGGACGCTGAGGGAGGAGGACTGCTTGAGTCCAGGAGTTCGAAACTACCCTGGGCAACATAGCAAGACCCTATCTCTATGGAAAACAGTATTAGCCGGGTATGGTGGCACGCGCCTATAGTCTTAGCTACTTGGGAGGCTGAGGTGGGAGGAAAGCTTGAGCCAGGGAGGTGAAGGTTGCAGTGAGCTGATATTGCACCACTGCACTCCAGCCTGGGCTACATCTCAATGACAACAAAAAGTTGTGTTGGAAAGATACACATAAAATTTACTATCTCAACCTTTTTTTTTTTTTTTTTGGGGGGGACAAGGTCTGGCTCTGTCATCCAGGCTGGAGTGCAGTGGCGAGGTCTTGGCTCACTGCAACCTCCACCTCCCAGGCTCAAGCGTTCCTCCCACCTCAGCCTCCTGAGTAGCTGGGATTACAGGTGCGAGCCACCACGGCCAGCTAATCTTTTTATTTTTTGTAGAGACAGGGTTTCACCATGTTGCCCAGGCTACAGTCGAACTTGCGTAGGCCTCCCAAAGTGCTAGGATTACAGGTGTGAGCCGCCACGCAGGGCCCATCTCACCCATTTTTCAGTGTATAGTTTCTGTAGTGTTAGGTACATTCACACTGTTACACAACAAAACTAAAACTCTGTACCCATGAAACCCTAACTCTCCTTGTCCCCCTCCCCCAGCGCCCGGCTACCAGCATTCTCCTTTTTTCTGTCTCTATGAGTGGGACTACTCTAGAGACTGCATGGAAGCAGAATCATAGTATCTGTCCTTTTGTGACTGGCTTATTTCACATAGCATGATGTCCTCAAGGGTCATCCACATTGTAGCATGTGTCAGATTCTCTACCTTTTTAAGGCTGAATAATTTTCCACTACATGGATAGACCACATTTTGCTTATCCATTTACCTGCGGGTAGATATCCAGGCTGTTTCCACCTCTTGGCCATTTTGAATAATGCCACTATGAACATAGGTGTGTAGGTATATCTCTTTAAAAAAAACCAAAGTGGCTGGGTGCAGTGGCTCATGCCTGTAATCCTAGCACTATGGGAGGCCGAGGCGGGTGGATCACCTGAGGTAAGGAGTTCAAGACCAGCCTGACCAATATGGTGAAGCCCCGTCTCTACTAAAAATACAAAAATTAGCTGGGCGTGGCGGCAGGCGCCTGTAATCCCAGTTACGTGGGAGGCTAAGACACTGAGACAGGAGAATCACCTGAACCTGGGAGGCACAGGTTTCAGTGAGCCGAGATTGTGCCACTGCACTCCAGCCTGGGTGATAGAGTGGGACTCCATCTCAAACAAAAAAAAAAAAAAAAAAAAAAAACCTAAGGTGTTCTGGATTTATAAACCCCTCTGACCCTGAGGGTGTCCGAAGGGCTTGTGGTAGGCAATAATTTCCAGCACTAGAGAGGCAGCGTTGCTTGGTGGGTAAGAGTATACACAGGAGACACACTGTCTGGGCTCAAATCCAAGCCCCCACCCACCACACCCCCGCCACGCCCGGCCCTGCCCTGCCCTGCCCGGCCCTGCCCTGCCACTTACTAGCTGTAGGATCTTAGGCAACTTATCTTCTGTGCCTCAGTTTCCTCATCTGTAAAGTGGGAATAATAGCACCTACCTACCTTGCAAGGATTAAATTATATGCACAAAGTTGTTGAAACAGTGGCAGGCATAGAGCAAAGAGTAAATATTCATTTTAGTCCTGAGTCACACTCCTGATAACATCATTTCACAGAGTGGGAATTGGAGGCCTGGGGCTTGCCTGGGGTCACACAGCTTAAAAGTAGTGAGGCTGGGACAAGACCCAGGCACTCTAACGCCTGCATGACCATAATAGGTTCTGATCGTCTAAAAGGATACTGTTTCATGGAAGGGCTTACTGTGTAAGACAGCCATGCTGGGGCCCCAGGGGCGAGTTCCCACCTGGGTCACGGGCTCACTGGGTTCACTACCTGGAATCTCAACTCCTCCACCTGTAATTAGAGGGTGCTACTTCGTGCCAAGGGCTTCCTCTGTGACAAGCCCACACACTGTTGTTTGTTTGTTTGTTTGTTTGTTTGTTTTGATACGGAGTCTCGCTCTGTCGCCCAGGCTGGAGTGCAGAGGCACAATCTCAGCTCACTGCAAGCTCTGCCTCCCGGGTTCACACCATTCTTCTGCCTCAGCCTCCTGAGTACTTGGGACTACAGGCGCCCGCCAGCACGCCCGGCTAATTTTTTGTATTTTTAGTAGATAAAGGGTTTCACCGTGTTAGCCAGGATGGTCTCGATCTCCTGATCTCGTGATCCACCCACCTCGGCCTCCCAAAGTGCTGGGATTACAGGCGTGAGCTGCCGTGCCCCACCACCCACACACTTTTATGTGCCATGTCTTCACAATTCAGTGAGGACAGATCCATTAGGAGCACAGACTCTGGGGTCAGAGGACTTGGGTTCAAATTATGGACCCACCACTAGCCTTGACACCTTGGTCAAGCCACTGAGCTTCTCTGTATCTGTGTCCTCTCTCAAAAGAAGAGAACAATAATATCTACCTTTGTGGACATTATGAGGATTGAGTGAATATATATACAAGCACTTAGAATGTGTTTGGCACAAGGTGGAAACTAGAAATAGAACTGGAAATAGCCATAAACAGGCCAGGCACGGTGGATCACGCCTGGAATCCCACCCAGGTGTTGTACACATCTGCATTTAAGGCCCGCATTGACACCAGCCTTGAATGTCTTAGGAAGACTGTAGATTTGATTCTTCAAGCAGCAGTGAGTCATTGTAGGTTTGTTTGCAAGGGCACGACTGAAGTGAAAGCTGTGCTTTCGCTGTTGGAGGAAATATAAATTAGTATAGTCACTATGGAAAATAGTATGACGATTTCTCAAAAAACTAGAAATAGAACTACCGGGGCGCAGTGGCTCACGCCTATAATCCCAGCACTTTGGAAGGCTGAGGTAGGTGGATCACCTGGGAGTTTGAAACAAGTCAGACCAACATGGTGAAACCCCATCTCTACTTTAAAAATACAAAAGCCAGGCATGCTGGCGCATGACTAATTCCAGCTACTTGGGAGGCTGAGGCAGGAAAATTGCTTGAACCGGGAGGTGGAGGTTGCAGCGAGCTGAGATTGCGCCATTGCACACTAGCCTGGGTGGCAGAGCAAGACTCCGTCTCGAAAAAAAAAAAAAAAAATGAAAAACAAACAAAAAAAGAGCTATAAACAGAAAAAAGGAAATAGCCATTTCACAGGTAGGGAAACTGAGGCACAAAGGGTTTGAATGACCTGCCTACAGTCAGCCTGCTCAAAGATGGCAGGAACGGGCTTCCTATCAGTTTTGCAGACCACAGACCCCAGACCGCAGACTCCATGTGTGGGGATGCCTGAACACAGGCACCTCACTCCTGCACTGCTTCAGGGACCTGTTTCTGGGCACACCCACATATCACGATGTGCCGACAAATGCACACCCCACCTAATTGTCCCAATCATTCCCAGCGTGGGCCAGAAACAGCTCCTGTGTCTGGCACGTGCCCTTCTCCGGAAGACCCAGATCCTCATCCTGGACGAGGCTACGGCGGCCGTGGACCCTGGCACGGAGCTGCAGATGCAAGCCACGCTCGGGAGCTGGTTTGCACAGTGCACTGTGCTGCTTATCGCCCACCGCCTGCGCTCTGTGACGGACTGTGCCCGGTAAGGCCCCCGCCCCGGCTGGACCTCACAGCAGCCCTGCAGCGGTGGGGGAAGGGGGCGGAGGCAGTCCTGGGCCACTGGGCTCCCGGTTAGAGCTGGAAGGGTCCTGAATGGGGCCAGAGCGGGAGGGATGCCCGGGAACACATGCCAAGTGGGAAGGCTGCCCAGGGACATGTGCCCAGCACACGCTTCCAACCCAGCTGTGAGGGCCAGGGAGCCGCACGGAAAGCAGGACTTCTATGGAGAAAACCTCAGTGCAGACACACTGGGCTCTCACAGCCACCGAGAGCCTGGGCTAGTGTCCAAAGAACCTCTCTGTCTCCCTCTCCCCCACAGAGTTCTGGTCATGGACAAGGGGCAGGTGGCAGAGAGCGGCAGCCCGGCCCAGCTGCTGGCACAGAAGGGCCTGTTTTACAGGCTGGCCCAGGAGTCAGGCCTGGTCTGAGCCAGGACCCTCAACCGTACCCCCGTCGGACCAGCCCGCTGAGCCTGCAGTGCTGGAGATGGAAGTGACCCGCGATCATCGATAGCTCCACACGATGTTGAGTCTAGACCCGTGTTTGCTCTCTGGGAGGAAAACGGCAGAGAAAGTGGCCGATTATCACAGAGCATCAGAGCCGGAAGGACCTAGCAATACACAGGTCTGCCCGGGCAGGGCCCATCTCTCCCTGTCCAACCCGCAGCCAATGTCGACAGTGACTGTCAGCCCCGCTGTACCCTGGACTCACCTGGGGGACTCAAGCGCATGCCTGGGCTCCCCACTAGACCCTTAAATCAGAATCCCTGGGGCTGGGAACTGCCATGCTGTGTGTACTTTTTTTTTTTTTTTTTTTTTTTTTTACAAATTAACACTTCTATTTTGGGATAATCCCAGACTCACATGCAGTTAAAGAAACAATAATATGGAGAGATCCGTGTACTCGCTACCCCATTTCTCCCAATGGTAACATCTTGTAAAACTCTACTACAGAGCATCACAGCCAGGGTACTGACATCCACACAACAATCTTGCTCGATTTCCCGTTTTACCTGTACTCCTCTGTGTGTTTATTTTGTCCCATGCAGTTTTATCACACATGTAGGCTCGTGAATCCACACCATGGTGAGGATACGGAATAGCCACCACCATTTTCTGACCACACCCATCACCCTCGCTCCTGCCCCCAGTGACCACACTCTGTTCTCCAGTTGTGTGTGTGTGTGTGTGTATTTTTTTTTTTTTTTTTTTGTGACAGAGTCTTACTCTGTTGCTCAGGCTGGAGTGCAGTGGCACAATCTCAGCTCACTGCAACCTCCACATCCTGGGTTCAAGCGATTCTCCTGCCTCAGCCTCCCATGCAGCTGGGATTACAGGCGTGCTCCACCACGCCTGGCTAACTTGTGTAACTTTTAGTAGATACGAGGTTTCAGCATATTGGCCAGGCTGGTCTTGAACTCCTGGCCTCATGTGATCCACCCTCCTCAGCCTCCCAAAATGTTGGGATAACAGGCGTGAGCTACCGCGCCTGGCCGAGTTTGGTATATAATTTTAAAGCTTCCCCCATAGGATTCCAATGTGCGGCCAGGACTGAGAACTACAGCCCTTGCATCTCCTGCTGCTCCTCCTCCCCGACCAGAGATGAGCTCCAAGGACACAAAAACCAGGTGCCCCCCATGCCAAGCACGGGTCCTCTCCACGGATGAGAGTCAAATATGCATGTTTGGTTTCCAGAACAACAGAGGAGCCAAGACTTCGCAGCCCTCAGTGGAAGAATTTGCCCAAGGACTTGGTACATTTCTTTTTTTTTTTTTTTTTGTCCAAGACAGAGTCTCACTCTGTCACCCAAGCTGGAGTGCAGGGGCGCAATCTCGACTCACTGCAACCTCCACCTCCCGGGCTCAAGCGGTTCTCCCACCTCAGCCTCTGGAGCAGCTGGGATTACAGGCACCCACCACCACGCCCAGCTAATTTTTGTATTTTTAGTAGAGACGAGGTTTCACCATGATGGCCAGGCTGGTCTCAAACTCCTGACCTCAGGTGATCCGCTGGCCTTAGCTTCCCAAAGTGCTGGGATTACAGGCGTGAGACACTGCGCCTGGCAGATTCATTTCCTATATGTGGTTGCTAAAACAAATTCCAGCTTCCTGGGGGCGCCCCAGCACCCATCAGAACACCTGGAGTGTTTCTGTTCAGTTCCGCTCCAGATGCTGTTAACAGCCAAAGGCTGGACCCGGCTGAGCGTGGAGAACTTGCTGTAACCAAGGGTGGTCAATGCACAGCTTGTTGCATTCCTCACACATTTCTTTTTTTTTGTATTTTGAGACAGAGTCTTACTCTGTCACCTAGGCTAAAGTGCAGTGGCACGATCTCGGCTTACTGCAACTTCTGCCCCCCAGGTTCAAGCGATTCTCCTGCTAGAGCCGGCCGGGTACCTGGGATTACAGGCACCCACCACCACACGTGGCTAAGTATTTTTCTATTTTTACTAGAGATGGGGTTTCACCATGTTGGCCAGGTTGGTCTTGAACTCCTGATCTCAGGTCATCCGCCCACCTCGGCCTCCCAACGTGCTGGGATTACAGGCGTGAGCCATCATGCCCAGCCTCCTCACTCCTCTTTCTGACAGCGGTCAGTATATTAATACTGGACTCACCAAACCAGCTTCAGGCACCGGAAAAGAGGAACTAAGTCCAAAGTAGCCAAGCCTAAGGCCACACATAGATCACTGGGAAGGGCAGCGTGAGACATTAGACAACTCCCTTGATCCTAACATTATGCTAGCCAGGGAGTCTCACTGACCTCGTGGCATTGCTGCAAGGATAACATAATACATGGATATGTGTTCGTGGAAGCAGAGAAGGCAATTCCCCAGGCTTTCTGAACCTTATTGACACGTGGGGCCAGATAGTTCTGTGCTGTGGGGACACGTCCTGCACATTGTAGGACATTCAGCAGCACCCCTGGCCTCTTCTTCACTAGATGCCAATAACATCCTCCCTCTACCACCATCAGACTTGTGACACTGCCAATTCATCCCCCAAGGGGTCAAAGCCATCTGGTTGGGTCGGGCACGGTGGCTCATGCCTATAATCCCAGCGCTTTGGGAGGCCAAGGCAGGCGAATCACTTGAGGTCAGGAGTTCAAGACCAGCCTGGCCAACATGGTGAAACCCTGGCTCTACCAGACATATAAAAATTAGCCGGATGTGGTGGCGGGCACCTGTAATCCCAGCTACTCTGAAGGCTGAAGCAGAAGAATCGCCTGAACCCGGGCAGAGAAGGTTGCAATGAGTCGAGATCACACCACTGCACTCCAGCCTGGGTGACAGAGCGAGACTGTCTGAAAAAAACACAAAACAAAAAGACCCACTTAGTTGAGAATCCCTGGTCTAACCTGCCCTGCTGCCATCCATCATCCACAGATACTTGAGCAGTGGCTTTGCTGGTGTCAGGGGTTGCAGGGCAAGGATTCCACCTTTTCTTAAGGACACAGGGCCTGCTCCGCCCATCAGGTCATGGGAATTTCTGATGGCCCGTCCTCACAGAAGGTTTTGTAACGCCCCTTTTGGCCTGGAGTAAACTAAATCTAGATCTACCTCCTTCAAAGTGGGGCAGGGAGTCTGCATTCTTGACCTGCCCCTAGTTATGCCTGCAAAGCTGTGGACCCACAATTACCTATTCCAAGCTCCATTTCACAGGTGAGGAAACTGAGGCTCAAGGGGTTGACATGACTTGCCAAGGTGACCTAGTCAGTAAGGACAGAGTGGGGATGTTTCTGGGTCTAATACCAAAGTCATTGCATGGGGCACGTTTGTCCTTTAGAGAAAGAAAGGGCGGCAGATGCAGCCTGTCTTTTCTCTGCCTGGAGCTGAGCCACCTGACTGCCTTGCAGAGTGACCCTAGGCAGGGGCTGCCATGTGGGCATTTGGCAAACTCAGCTGGGGATGACCCAGGGCCACCAGACTCTCTTTCCTAGGCTGTGTGCCAGGGAGCAGAGGGTGGACCACAGGCGGCCAGCACGTGGGAACCAGCACCTGCCAGCCTGCTAACGAGACTGCTATTGGGCCCACACCACGGCAGTCTGGAGACGTGCCAGAGGGGATGCCCAGGTCATTAATACCCCATCCATGGGCTGCTGCCAGCAGGGCCTGGCTGGTGGGTGGAACACGAATTCCATCCAGCAAGGCTGCAGACTTCCTCTCTGGTCAGTGCCTGCACCCAGCAGACTCTTTAAAACTCATCACTATCCACCTCGCCACTGCAAACACGTAACTACGTGTACCTGACACTGCTTTAAATGCCCGCCACACACTCATTCACTGGACCAGAGGAGGAAGCCACCTCACTGGGCCCCTTACTGGAATGCTTTGATGAGGAAGGTACTACCATCAGGCCCTTTTGACAGATGAGAAAACAAACAGAATGAGTGGCATCTCTGCCCAAGCAGTCTGGCTTCAGAGCCTGTGTCCTCACCATCAGTTACTCACTCTGTCACCTAGGCTGGAGTGCAGTGGCGCGATCTTGGCTCACTGCAACCTCCACCTCCCAGTTCAAGCAATTCTTATGCCTCAGCCTCCCAAGTAGCTGGAATTACAGGCACTCGCCACCACACCTGGCTAATTTTTGTATTTTTAGTAGAGACAGGATTTCACCATGTTGGCCAGGCTGGTCTCAAACTCCTGACCTCAGGTGATCTGCCTGCCTCGGCCTCCCAAAGTGCTGGGATTACAGGCATGAGCCACTGTGCCCGGCCAATGCATGTTTTCATAAGGTCACTATAGCCACCAGGTTGAGGACACTGTGATTGTATGTGTGGGTGGCTGGGGGCAAAAGCCTCGAGACCACTGTGTTAGCTGTTGTAGGGATGCAGGGAGAAAGTGGGGTGGCTGGGACCTGCATGGTGGCAGTGGGAGGATGGGGAGTGGATAGATTCTGGGTGTTTTGCAGAAAATCAAACAAATTTGCTGTAGGATCTGATGGCGGGTGTGAGGACAGATGAACAGTTCAATACTGGAAAGCACCAGCCCCCTCCTTACGCCTCTCTGGCCTGGGGTATCCTTTCCAATGTGGAGAGTTCTGCAAACAGTGAGCCCAGGGCCAGCACGTAGTAGGTACAAAACAGAGCTTCCTTCTCCAGTACTTTCACTCACCTGGATGAGGAGTTATGCCTCACTCTGCCTCCTCTTCATAAAGTGGATTAAACTTGAACCCAGCTCCGGATTCCCCGAGCATGCAGCTGCCCCACCCCAAGACACAGGCACAGATGCACACCAGGTGGAGCTCTCTGGGACTGCTTAGGATCTGACCTGGGATTTTAATACTCAGGGTCAGGCTTTGAGATCTAAACACATCTCACATCCCTAGTAAGATTCCCGCTGGTAGATCCAACTACTACTCCTTTGAAATGGAGTCTCGGCTTGCTCTGTTGCCCAGGCTAGAGTGCAATGGCTTGATTTCAGCTCACTGCAACCTTTACCGCCCAGGTTCAAGCAATTCTCCTGTCAGCCTCCCCAGTAGCTGGGACTACAGGCATGTGCCACCATGCCCAACTAATTTTTGCGTTTTTAGTAGAGACGGGGTTTCACCACGTTGATCAGGCTGGTCTTGAACTCCTGACCTCAGGCAATCCACCCGCCTCAGCCTCCCAAAGTCCTGGGATTACAGGTGTAAGCCACGGCGCCCAGCCTCAACTACTTCTAATTTAACAACAAAAAAAAGTGTTTATATAGACACAGTTCCACTACGTTGCCTAGGCTAGTTTTGAACTCTTGGGCTCAAGCAGTCCTCCTGTCTCAGCCTCTCAAAGTGCTGGGATTACAGGCATGAGACACTGCGTCCAGCCAATACTGCTAATTCTAATAGTCACAACGTCATCAGTTTTTCACTGGGCACCTTCATACTCTGGTTCCTAATGCAAGCCAATGACATCATTCAGGCATGATCCACCATGCCCGGCCGATACTACCTATTCTAATGGTTATGACATTACTGGCTTTTCACTAGGCACCTTCATACTCTGCAGTCCCTAATGCAAGCCAACAGTTTCAATGGGGCGTGAGCCACTGCACCCAGACACTACTCATTCTAATGGTCACCACCTCGCCGGCTCTTCCCTGAGCACCTTTGTACACCACAGTCCCTAGTGCAAGCCAACAATTTCAATCACGGGACAGGAAGGCTTGAGGGAACAATGGCAGTGCTAGAACGTTCCATGTGCACATGTACTTGGTGCATGGTTTTAGGTGTGGCAGAAATGGTGTGCTCCCCAAATACAGACATTCCTTACTGCCCAGACTCACCCAGTTCAGTTAGAAACCAAACACACTAGTCTGACTACTCCGCTATCCAAAAGTCCGGAACCACATCAGTTAGGAAAGGGAAAAATCCTTCTCTTCTACAGGCACCGCTCCATTTCCCAGCTCCCGCAGTGGTTGGGTTGGGGCCATGTGACTCATTTTGGCCAATGGGCTGTGAGTGGGATTGACTGCGTCAGTTCTGGTTTCAGACACGGAAGAGCGGGTGAGAGTCGTCCACTCTCCCTTCTCCCACTGTGGGGACCTGGAGGCCAGCCCTTGGGAGGCCATGTGACAAAACCAGGACAGCCTGGATCACTTTTCACAGGGAAGTCAGCTACCCTAGAGAAGCAGCTGACCCTCATCAAGAACTGCCT
This sequence comes from Pongo pygmaeus, assembly GCF_028885625.2. Lineage (NCBI taxonomy): Eukaryota > Metazoa > Chordata > Mammalia > Primates > Hominidae > Pongo > Pongo pygmaeus. Next base: position 17,755,284 of record NC_072391.2, read on the forward strand.
GAGCAAGAAATAAAGCCTTGCGATCCTTTCCCAAGACTTTACGGCGAATTTGTTACTGCAGCGCAGCCTTGCCTCTCTGGACTAACATAAAGTGATTTTCAGGCCAGGTGCCTCAATCCCAGCACTTTGGGAGGCTCAGGCAGGAGGATCCCGAGTCCAGGAGTTTAAGAGCAACCTGGGTAACACAGCAAGACCCTGACCCTATAAAAATTTTAAAAAATTAGCTGAGCACATGCCTGTAGTCCCAGCTACTCAGGAGGCCGAGGCAGGCAGATTGTGTGAGCCCAAGAGTTTGAGGCTGCAGTGAGCTATGATCGTGCCACTGCACACCAGCCTGGGCAACAGAGTGAGACCCTGCCTCTAGGGGGAAAAAAAAGGGCAGGGGGAGGGCAGGATTTTCAAGGATCGTTCTGGCCACATGTGATTTCTGCCTCACCTGTGTCTTAGAACCTGACCGAGGCTACGAGTACCGCACACATCACTGCTCACAGGGTAAGTACGATCAGCCTCATTTTACAAAGCAAGTGAGGCACAGAGGCTGAGTGACTTTCCCAGGGTCACATGAACAGCGAATGACAAGAGCAGGACTCAAGCCAGGGTCTGTCCGACCCCAAAGCCTTGGCTCCGTCCACCTTGCGGCTGTCCCGCCTTCCCACTAAACCCCATCTTGACTAGTGATCTCTAGGACTTGCCCTTTCTGGCAACAGCTCCCACTAGAGGTGACTTGTTGTCAAAAGGAAAGAACAGAAACAGGAAGATGCCACATCCTGACCCTGCAGAGGACATGGCTGGAACCCTCGCCGAGGCCCCAAAGGAAAGGGAACCATTCTTTAGAAAGAAATAAAATATATAGATATATATATTTTTTTTACTGCAAATGTTCGCATTTCCAGTGTAAGTCATTACAAAAGGATCCCCCAAAACTTGGTTTATCTAATGTGAAAGAATGGTATAACTTACAAAAAATAAATATATGTGTTTTCACCTAAAAGAAAGATGCTCTCTGGGTTTGAAGTCGGCGACGTAATTCTTAGCAAGTATGAGTCTTGGGGCAGCCGTCAGCTCCGGCTGCTTTCTGGATTTCACTTTGGGCTCTAACCGAGATACCTTAAAGAACAGGCTTTAAAAGATGCTGCTTCTCCGTTTTCTTCCAGGAACAGAGACCAACACGGTCAAACACAGGGCAAGCTTCTCACTATTTCCTGGGAATGTTACTTCTCAGCCCAACACTTCTCTTCCCAAGAAGTTCAAGTTTTGAGACTGTTTTTCTCCCCGGAACAGTACTTAAAAAAAAAAAAATCATTGATATTCAAAGATGGGTTCTTTTCGTGTCCTGGAAGAGCATCAGTAACTAAATGTCAAGTTCTCCACAATGCTGCCCCACTGGGGGCCTAACCGGATGCCAAGGGAGAGAATTAAAACCTAAAAAAAGGAAAAGACTCAAGGGGACATTTTTTTGGTACCCACTGGTAATACTTGGGAGGTATTTCGTGTTCTTTACTTTGAAAGCTTCATAACCATGAGCAGGTACCATGAGAGGGAAAGAAAAGAGGCGGTAAGAAAAAAGAACAAAATCAATCAACACTGTAAGCAACCAATATTGCTTTGGGCCAGGCCCCTAACACGTTTTTCTGCTAGGACTGGCGTAGTACCTCCCAGCTGGTTGCTCACTCTCAATCTCTATTTCTAGTCAAGGTCAAATTCCCATGAGGCCATCTCCTTAATATTTACCCCACATCAATCATGGTGGGAACAGTAATAACAGCGTTGATTGTTCTTACAATGTTGAACAAAAGAAAAAAGCAAGGGAAAGCCTGGAGTGGGGGTGGGTGGGGAGGGGAGCCCCAGGTGGAATGTCGGCCCTGAGACAATCCCCTGGCCCTACAGTTCCAGGTCCAGGTTAGCCGTTAGTCCAACCAGGTCCCTTCCAGGAGGACAGGCGTGGGAGTGCAGAGGCTGCCTCGGCCCGAAACAAGAACTGGTAGAGCTGGCGCTGAGATGCTGGTTCCCAGCTTTTGAGTGCCTGGAAGACCAGATGTTGGCAAGAGGACCATCCACGACCCTGGGACACTGCCAAGGGGAGAGAATGATTTTCTCCAGTCCCCTCAACCACAAAACTGCAGCCCCAAGGAAATGAAGCATTCCTGGTGGACCCAGACAAGGATGTTAGAGGTGATGGGAGCCAGAAGCATCTCAAAGACTTGCAGTCCACAGACTTCGGCTGGAGAGATCCGAGGCAGTAGGCTGGATTTGGTCACTAGGATCTTCTATACAACCAATTCCTCCAGAAGTCTGGCTGCCAAAACTCCTCCGTGGGAAGCACCAGGAAACCACTTGCATTCCCGGGGGCGTGAGGCTGTGTGTGTCTCAGGGCACCAGGGGCAAGGGCGGTTGGCATCTCTGTCCCTCCCGTGTCTTCACAGCCAGTTCCAGGCAGGGGACCGGATGGCGGTGGCTGCTGCTTTGAATATGTTTTGGTTGTCTGGGTTTGGTTTTTATGTTTTGGTTTCAGTGTGGGAGGCTTGGTTTACCAGGGGTACTGACTCCTCCCTGGGCGCTGGCATGTAGGCCCTGCAGTTCTGACCAGATATGCCAGCTCTGGGGCTCACACCAAGCCGGCGTCTTTGGCCATGCTGTAGAAAAGACCTCTCTGCTGCAGGAGGTCCGACGGGGCGCCATACTCCTGGATTTCTCCTTTGTCCAAGACGATCACCCTGTAGGGAGAGGGGATACAGATATGAGGGGAAGGGGAGGGGTGAGCACCTCGTGCCCCTGGGACAAATGACCTGGGCAAGTCACTGCTTTGGGTCAGGCCCCTAACACTTTTTGCTAGGACTGGTGCAGTACCTTCCAGCTGGTTGCTCACCCTCAATCCCTACTTCTAGTCAATGTCAAATTCCCATGAGGCCACCTCCTTAATATCTACCCCACATCAATCATGGTGGGAACAGTATTAACAGCGTTGACTGTTCACATTCACTGTTTCATTACATTCAGAGTAAAATAAAAAGATCTTACCATAGTCTACAATAACAATTGGCAACATTTTTCTGAAAAAGGGCAGATAGTAAATACTTCAGGCTCTGCAGGCCATATGGTTTCTGTTACAACTACACATCTCTGCTGTATTTATAGTGTGAAAGCTGCCAGAGACAACAGGAAAATGAACAGATATGGCTGTGTGCCAATAAAACTTTATTCAAAAAAACACGCAGGGGGCCAGATCTACGGCCTGTGGGCCACAGTTGGCTGACCCCTAATATTTTAGGTCCTATAAGATTTGACACTGCCCACTTCTGTCATCATTTCTATGTCCTATATTTCAAAAGCACCAACTCAGCATCCGCCACTTAGTAGGTGGTACTCAGTGAACTAGAAACATCATGTCAGCTGGGTGCAGAGACTCACGCCTATAATCTCAGCACTTTGGAACACTGAGGCAGGAGGATCGCTTGAGGCCGCAGTGAGCTGGGATCCCACCACTGCAATCCAGCCTGGGCGACAGGGTGAGACCCCGTCTCAAAAATACGTATATAAAATAAAATAGAAACTCATGTCACTTCCCTGCTTAAAACCTTCCAATGGCTTTATAGGGCTCTTAGAACAAGTTCCAAGCTTCTCACCGTGGTTACACGGTGCTCTAAGATCTGGCCCCTGCCTAACTTTCTGGCCTCATCTCCTGCCCCTGTCCAGTCAATTCCAACCTCTAGGTACATAGCCGCCTCATGCTAGCCTTCAAATTCATTAAGCGCATTCACTTTTACATTCGGCTGTACCGGCTGCCTAGAATGTTCTTCCTTTAGATCAAAGGTTGGCAAACTGAGGCCTGCAGGCCATATCTGACCCCTTGCCTGTTTTTATGAATAAAGTTTTCTTGGAACATAGCCATGCTCATTCATTTGTGCACTATCTATGACTGCTTTCACACGGCAACACTGGAGTCAAGTGGCTGAGAGGCCATGTGGCCCACAAAGCTGAAACTACCCCAGCCCTTAACAAGGTTGCAGATCGCTGTCCCAGATCTTCTAAAGCCTGACTCCTTTTCATTGTTCAGGTCTCAGCTAAAATGTCACCTCTTCAGAGATGACCCACACAAAACTCAAAACTCCCCAAGCCCCTGGCACTACGGCCGCATTCTGACTTTTGTGGTCCCCGGCACTGATGCCTGCGCAGGTGGCTTTCTCCACACAAAATGCTAGAAATTCTATCTTACGACTGTATTGGTATAAATAAAATCCAGGTTGGATTATATTCATTTTTTTTTTTTTTTGAGATGGAGTCTCACTCTGTTGCCCAGGCTGGACTGCAGTGGCACAATCTCAGCTCACTGCAACCTCCACCTCCCAGGTTCAAGCAATTCTCCTTCCTCAGCCTCCCAAGTACCTGGGATTACAGGCACGCACCACTACACTTGGCTAATTTTTGTATTTTTAATGGTGACAAGGTCTCACCATGTTGGCCAGTCTGGTTTCAAACTACCAACCTCAGGTGATCTGCCCGCCTTGGCATCCCAAAGTGCTGGGATTACAGGCATGAGCCACCGCACCTGGCCTGCTTCTGATTTAAAAAAAAAAAAAAAAAAAAAAAACCTTTTTGTGGGCCCCAGGCACTGGGCCTGCAGTGCTCAATGGAAACAATGGCCCTGCCTGGCACTCGCTATCCTGTCTCCTTGGCAAGTGTCCTTCCCAGCACCTGCTGCCCTCTGGAATCCTGTTGGTTTGTTGCTCTGTATATTTTTTATCTCCTCCATCTAATAAGCTACTTGGTCCTGAAGGGAGGGACCTTGTCTGACAGTAGCCTACAGAGTCCCCAGTGTCTGGGAACATGGCAGGTGCTCTATGCGGATACACTGACTGAATGAATGACTAGATGATATTAGAAATACCTGGTACCACCGCGCACAGCGGTTCATGCCTGTAATCCCAGCACCTTGGGAGGCGGAGGCGGGCAGATCACCTGAGGTCAGGAGTTCGAGACCAGCCTGGCCAACATGGCGAAACCCTGTCACCACTAAAAATATAAAAGTTAGATGGGCGTGGTGGCACATTCCTGTAGTTCCAGCTGTTCCGGAGGCTGAGGCAGGAGAAATGCTTGAACCCCAGAGGCAGAGGTTGCAGTGAGCCGAGATCGCACCACTGCACTCCCGCCTGGGAGATAGAGCGAGACTCTGTCTCAAAAAAAAAAAAAAAAAGAAATAACTGGTACCATCCAGGATGAAGAGAGGATCCACCCACTGGGGCTGTCACTAGGGATAAGGACAGTGTTGAATGAATTAATTAATTAATGAGTGAGTCAGTGAGTAAGGCAAACTCCCAAAGCCTAGAGGCCATTGTGCCAGGGGCATCACCTTGTGTAGTCCATGATGGTGTTGAGCCGGTGGGCGATGGTGAGGACGGTGCAGTCCTCGAACTGCGTCCGGATGGTGGACTGGATGAGGTCGTCCGTTTCCAGGTCCACGGCCGCCGTGGCCTCATCCAACACAAGGATCTTTGTCTTCCTCAGCAGTGCCCGGGCTAGGCACACAAGCTGGCGCTGCCCAACACTTGACCGGAAGAAAAAGACCAGGAGATAGTGTTGGGTCAAACTACCCCTGACCCTGAACCTAGGCCCAGGCTGGGAGAAGTGAAAGGAGACACTCTATGTTGCTTAACCAGGAAAGCACGTCCACTCCCAACATCTGTGTCTGTAGCAGACATCACTAATCAATCAGAGCACATCTCCTATTCAGCAAGATGCAGGTTCAGAATCATTCTCAAAAGAGCGGCTCACACCTACAATCTGAGCACTTTGGGAAGCTGAGGTGGGAGGATAGCTTGAAGCCAGGAATCTGAGACCAGCCTGGGCAACAAAGCAAGACCCCCATCTCTCCAAAAACAAAAATAAACAAATTAGCTGGGTGTGGTGGCATGCTCCTGTAGTCCCAGTTACTCGGGAGGCTGAGGCAGGATTGCTTGAGTCCAGGAGTTAGACTCCAAGAGCAATCCACTGTACTCCAGCCTAGGCAACAGAGTGAGACACTGTCTCTTTAAAAAAAAAAAAAAAAAAAAAAAAGAGCCGGGCACAGTGGTTCACACCTAGAATCCCAGCACTTTGTGAGGCTAAGGCGGGCAGATCACTTGAGGCCAGGAATTCGAGACTAGCTTGGACAATGTGGTGATACCCCATCTCTACCAAAAATGCAAAAATTAACTGGGCATGGTGGCAGGCACCTGTAATCCCAGCTACTTGGGAAGCAGAGGCAGGACAATTGCTTGAGCCTGGGGGCGGAGGTTGCAGATGAGATTGGACCACTGCACTCCAGCCTGGGTGACAGAGTGAGACCCCCCGTCTCAAAAAAAAAAAAAAAAGGCCTCATATCCATGCATCCCTAATCCAACTGTGGGCCATGAGAGGTTGCTCTGGACTCAGACATGTACCTTACTTTGGCCAATGGGACACTGGCAAACGTAAGGCCAGCCAAAAGAATACTGTTAGATGCAATAGGGGCTTGCACGGTAAGGCCAGCCAAAAGAATACTGTTAGATGCAAAAGGGGCTTGCACGGTAAGGCCAGCCAAAAGAATACTGTTAGATGCAAAAGGGGCTTGCACGGTAAGGCCAGCCAAAAGAATACTGTTAGATGCAATAGGGGCTTGCACGGTAAGGCCAGCCAAAAGAATACTGTTAGATGCAATAGGGGCTTGCACGGTAAGGCCAGCCAAAAGAATACTGTTAGATGCAATAGGGGCTTGCACGGTAAGGCCAGCCAAAAGAATACTGTTAGATGCAATAGGGGCTTGCACGGTAAGGCCAGCCAAAAGAATACTGTTAGATGCAATAGGGGCTTGCACGGTAAGGCCAGCCAAAAGAATACTGTTAGATGCAATAGGGGCTTGCACGGTAAGGCCAGCCAAAAGAATGATGTTAGATGCAATAGGGGCTTGCACGCTCTTGTGCCCCTGCCATCGCCACAACAACATGCCCAAGCTGGAGAATGAGGGATGCACAGAACCCTTCTTGCACATACCCTTCTTGCCCCACCTGAGGCCAACAGCCAGCTGACCCCGAGATCAGCCAACAGCCAGCTGACCCCCAGACATGCATGTGAGCCCAGCCGAAAACAGTAGAGCCACCTGGCTGACTGCCCTCGTATGGCGGCAATGATCATTGCTTTATGGTTGAACGTGCCTGAGGCTTTATGGTTGGTTGTCATGGAGACGGATAACAGAACCAGAACCAGGCACTAACAAACACCACCAAAGCGGGACCCCAGAGGTTCCGCTGGTGTGCCAGGCATTAACGCTTTAGTTGCTGGGTCATGGACAGAGCTCCGGGATCCTGGTAGAACAACCAAGACAGCTGGGGTAGTGCATGGGGACTTGGGGGCTCAGAGCAGTGCTAGTGACCAACTGGTACAGAAGACTTTCCATAGCTTAACAACTGACAGCCACTGTCAACTGAATGGAGCTGGTGTGTATATAAGGAAATGTACTGGTTATCCTGGTTATTCTACCTCATGGTACAAAGAGCCTGGATTAAGACCCATTTTACAGATACAGAAACTGAGGCTCCAAGAGGTGAAGGGACAAACGGTCATCTGGGACTCAAATCCAGGTCTGACACAGATCTGGACAGAATCTTCAAACCCCCCTACCAAGGTGGCGCCCAGGACACCTTATCCAGTGTCTCCCTGTTCACCCCCGCCTACCTGAGGTTCTCCCCGCCTTCTGCACACTCGTGGTCCAGCTTGTCAGGAAGGGCCGACACGAAGTCCTTCAGGTGGGCCAGCTCCAGGGACGTCCAGACTTCTTCGTCCGAGTACTGGCTGAATGGGTCCAGGTTCATGCGGAGGGAACCCGAAAACAAAACAGGGTCCTGTTCAGAGAGAAGAGAGTGGACGGCATGTGACGCCTGTGTCACACTGACAAGCATGGAGACAAGGTGAGGCCTAAGGACTTCTGGCCGGGACTGTTGAAGGGGTGTCAGAGCTCCTTGGAATCACTATTTCTGGAGATGTTAATAATGGAGAAAAAGGCCAGGTACAGTGGTTCACGCCTGTAATCCCAGCACTTTGGCAGGCCGAGGCGAGTGGATCACTTGAGGTCAGGAGTTCGCGACCAGCCTGGCCAACATGGCAAAACCCTTTCACTACTAAAAATACAAAAATTAGTTGGGCATGCTGGCGCACACCTGTAGTCCCAGCTACTTGGGAGACTGAGGCAGGAGAATCACTTGAACCAGGGAGGAGGAAGTTAGAGTGAGCCAAGATCGTGCCACTGTACTCCAGACTGCGTGACAGAGCAAGACTGTCTCAAAAAAAAAAAAAAAAAAAAAAAAAAAAAAAAAAAAAAAAAAAAGCACCTAAAAAAGTCTGAGTTTGGCAGAATAAAACAGATGTCCTTTCCATACAACTTCCCAGAGCCTTCGATATGCAAGTGGGTTGGGAACCTCCAGAAATGAGACACAGCACAGGTGATTCCTAACAGTAAAGTCCCGTGGATTCTCCCCTGTCATCCAACTACAGAAGAGAATCTTCTAAGACACTTTAGGGAAGATTACACTAAAAGGCAACATATTAAGGAATCCACCTGCGGGGATTGGTCTAGAAAATCCTTATTTCAGCCAGGCATGTTGGCTCACCCCTGTAATCCCAGCACTATGGGAGGCCAAGGCAGGCAGATCACTTGAGGTCACGAGTTTGAGACCAGCCTGGGTAACACGGTGAAACCCCGTGTCTGCTAAAAATACAAAAACTAGCCATGCGTGGTGGTGCGTGCCTGTAATCCCAGCTACTTGGGAAGCTGAGGCAGAAGAATCGCTCGAACCCAGGAGGTGCAGGTTGCAGTAAGCTGAGATCATGCCACTGCATTGGGTGACAGAGTGAGACTCCGTCTCAGTAAAAAAAAAAAAAAAAGAAAAGAAAAAGAAAATCCTGATTTCTTACCAAATACTGCATGTTCTCACTTATAAGTGGGAGCTAAACTCTGGGTACTCATGGATGTAAAGATGGAAACGATAGACACTGGAGCCTCCATAAGTGGGGACAGATGGAGGAGGGTAATGGTTGAGAAACCCTCTCTCGGGTACTTTGTTCAACAGTTGGGTGATGAAATCCATAGAAGCCGAAGCATCAGCATCACACAATACACCCATGTAACAAGCCTGCAGGTGCACCCCATGAATCTAAAATTAAAAAGTCTTATTTCTTGTCTAGCTCTTGGAAGGGTTGGAGATTCTCAGTCTGACTCTGGCAGCAGAGAGAGAAGACGGTGTCTTTTTGGATTTTTCTAGATGCTCCGAAACTACCCCTCGCCGGGACAGGAAGTCGGGACTGATACTCAGTTAATTCCCACGTTGTTAATCATATGCTAAAAGGAAATTCAGGGAAGCAGCAGCATAGCCTAACTTCAATAAAAACAATGAAGGCCAGGCACGGTGGCTCACGCCTGTAATCCCAGCACTTTTGGAGGCCAAGGTGGGTGGATCGTTTGAGCCCAGGAGTTCAAGGGCAGCCTGGGCAACATGGTGAAACCCCATCTCCACAAAAAATACAAAAAAAATTTAGCTGGGTGTGGTGGCATGTGCCTGTAGTCCCAGTTTACTCAGGAGGCTTGGGTGGGAGAATCGCTTGAGCCTGGGAGATGGAGGTTGCAGTGAGCTGAGACTGCGCCAGTGCACTCCACTCTGGGCAACAGAGCGAAACCCTGTTTCAGAAAAAAAAAAAACAAAAAACGACGAAGTAGAGCCAAATGTATGTTTGCCCCAAAAATATACATACATCACTGTTAGTGCAATCACAGGGCTTGCCAGCTCACCCCCTGGGCCGCACCCAGACCCCACCTGGGGGATGATGGTGATCTTGAAGCGGAGGTCGTGCAGGCCAATCTTGGCGATGTTGATGCCATCGATGATGATCTCTCCTTTGGCAGACTCGTTGATCCGAAATAAGCCCAGGGTCAGGGACGACTTCCCAGCTCCCGTCCGCCCCACGATGCCGACCTGCGGGACAGAAGGGCCCAGGTGTGGTGGGAATGCTGCCATCTGGACTTGTCCCTGCCCCAAAGTGCCCTCTTCTCGGCCCCACCTCAGGCATCAGTCATCTGGTCGACCCAACTCCACAGCCCTCTCCCTCGCGTGCTGCCCAGAGACACTCCTTTAAGGGTGTTTCGGCCGAAGGTCAAGAAGGACTCTCTTCCCTTTGCCAGGCTCCCGAAAGGAATGACTCGGCTTTTTATAAGTTACTAGAGACCTCAAAAGAGATACAGAAGAGGCAGAAGGAATTTCCAACAAAGCCCTATTTGTTTAGACTCAAGTAACTATTAAGTAATAATCAGGCATTTCCTCATTTCCCCACTCTGTTTTTCACACCTTTGATGGTGAGTTTCCCATCATGAGTTGTTGAAATATCTGAAAGATTCAGGTGAATCTTCCGGCCCTTTACTATGACCTGGTCTCCATGCATCCTCTGCTAATGGCCAATGGATGACGTTCCTGGCCTCCAGTTCTCCCCTTCCTGCCTGGCTGTTGAGAGGTGGGCTTCCTCTTCCCTCCTACGGGGTGTCAGAGCAGCATGCGTGCAAAAATTCTCATGACGTGAGATAAGCCATAAAGACTCAACAAGGGCTGGGGCGCGGTGGCTCATGCCTGTAGTCCCAGCACTTTGGGAGGCCGAGGCGGGTGGATCACAGAAGGTCAGGAGTTCGAGACCAGCCTGGCCAACATGGTAAAACCCCATCTCTACTAAAACCATAAAAATTAGCTGGGTGTGGTGGCATGCACCTGTAGTCCCAGATACTCAGGAGACTGAGGCAGGAGAATCACTTGAACCAGGGGGATGGAGGTTGCAGTGAGCCGCAATAGCATCACTGGACTCCAGCCTGGGTGACAGAGTGAGACCCTGTCTCAAAACAAAACAAAACAAAAACAAAACAAAGACAGCAAGAATATCACCCACTCTGCTCTTCTCTGTAACTCAGAAATTATCTGCTGGGAACAGAATGTTCTGAGCTTTGTGGGAGGGATGTAGGAACAGTTCAGTAAGTCCACGTGTTCAGAGGTGAAAGCAGCCTTGTCCCCCAGCAAATGCCCAGGAAGACTCTCAGACCGATTCCAGAGGACAATCTAAGGGTATTACTCAGGTCAAGGAACCTCTTCCAAGAACAGCTCGGAACCAAGAGAAGGTTCCAAAATTCTGACAATTTCTCACTTCCCTTGAGCCATCCCCTAGAAGGGATGGTGACACCTTATTCTAGAGATCACAAATTCTAATGTCTTGGAGGGGCCAACTAGGCACTGAATGGGACAGGGAGGGACTGGGGTGAACCAGGAGGCTCACAGGTTGACTAGAAAGAGCCAGGCGGGGGAGGATTGACCTGATGTTGCCAGATGTTCTGCTCTTCCAAAAAAAGCAGAAAATAAATTTTTATATTAAGTCTTCCAGATTTTTCAGTATTTGCAACTTATTCAAATTTCTTCCAGGCTGGGTGCGGTGGCTCACACCTGTAATCCCAGCACTTGGGGAGGCTGAGGCGGGTGGATCAGTTGAGGTCAGGAGTTCAAGACCAGCCTGGCCAACATGGCAAAACCCCATCTCTACTAATAATATAAAAATTAGCTAGGCATGGTGGCGCATGCCTGTAGTCCCAGCTACTCGGGAGGCTAAGGCAGGAGAATCACTTGAACCCGGGAGGCAGAAGTTGCAGTGAGCTGAGATCGGGTCCCTGCACTCTGGCCTGGGCAGCAGAGTAAGACTCCATCTCAAAAAAAAAAAAAAAAAACAGACAAAAAACAAACAAAAAAAACTTCTTCCAGGGGACAGGAATGGTGGCTGATTCCTGTAATCCCAGCACTTTGGGAAGCTGAGGCAGGCAGCTCGGTTGAGCTCAAGAGTTCCAGATCAGCCTGGGCAACATAGTAGGACCCCCATCTCTACAAGAAATACAAAAATTAGCCAGGTGTAGTGGCACACACCTGTAGTCCCAACCATGTGTAGTCCCCCCACTTGGGAGGCTGCTGCTGCAGTGGGCTGAGATCACACCACTGCACTCTAGCCTGGGTAACAGAGCAAGACCCTGTCTCAACAACAACAACAACAACAACAACAACAAAACAAAACAAAACAAAACAAAAAAAAAACTTCCAAAACATATCTGTGGGGCTCATTCGGTCTTCAGGCTGTCAGTTCACCTAAAAGCCTTTACTTCTGCAAGTTGGATGCGCTCTGAACAGCTTTTACTGCCACAGTCCACTCCCAACCCCCGGAAAAGCCATTCAAGCAGAGGGTGGAACTGTGAGTGACTGGGGAGACGCCGCATCTAGGTTCACCTGCCGGGTGGCACCCTGTGCCCAAATGGGAATGGGTGGGGGAATGGGGCGATGTGTACTCACCTTTTCTCCCCCATTGATGGTGACATTGATGTGCCTGAGAACAAAGTCCAGGTCCTCTCGGTAGCGCAGGCAGTAGTTCCGGAATTCCACTCGGCCCACCTGGGGCCAGCTGCTGGGTGGAGCTGTCTCCTGGATTTGCCAGGGCGCCTTCGATCACAGCGAAGGGAGAGAGTAAGGAATTCCCGGTCCATCCGGTAAAGCTATGACTCCCCTCCCCTCCCCTCTCACTCACTCTGCTGCCCAAGGTGGCCTCCCAGACCTCAGCACTGGGGGGTTGCCCTTCCTGGAACGCTCTTCCTCAAATGACCCCCTCGCATCCTGTGGATCTCTGGTCGATGCAGAGCGCCCTCCCAGCCCTGTGTCCCTCTGTCCCCTCCCGCTCTGCCTTCTCCTTCAGGGCAATGCCTGTCCCCAGCCCTCGGGGCTCGTATGCTTGAGTGTATTCTGTCTCCCACGCCCACTGCACCATCCACTCAACGAGGACAGGCTCTAATTGTTCACCGCTGTATCCCAGGGCTCAGAGCACATAGTAGGTGTTCAATACATATTTATGAACATAAACAAGAAGAGTGACACAGCTGCTGATATAGAAAGTGAATTAGTGGTAGAAGGCACAGAAACTGAGGGGACATAATCACTCAGTAGGTCAGAGATACCTTCTGTAAAGCTGTCATCTCTGTGTAATAGATAATGGCTGACTAGACCATAGTTGTTCATTTTTGTCTGCCAGAATTAATCTGATGTTCATGTTCACCTTTCTTTTAAAATAATCATACAACTGATTAGTATAGACATTGTTTTTGTTTTTTTGGTTTTTTGGTTTTTTTTTTGAGATGGAGTCTCACTATATCGCCCAGGCTGGAGTGCAATGGCATGATCTCAGCTCACTGCAACCTCTGCCTCCCGGGTTCAAGTGATTCTCCTGCCTCAGCCTCCTGAGTAGCTGGGATTACAGAAACCCACCACCACACCCAGCTAATTTTTGTATTTTTAGTAGAGGTGTGGTTTCACCATGTTGGCCAGGCTGGTCTCTAACCCCTGACCTCATGATCCACCCACCTTTACCTCCCAAAGTGCTGGGATTACAGGCGTGAACCACCGTGCCCGCCACAGACATTGTTCTTAATATGAACGTGACAGGCAAACTTTTAAAAAGTTTTTCTGATAAAATATAAATGTTGCCCCCAGATTCTTTTAACGTCAAGGAAATGAGTAACAGCTTGTCAGAGACTTCCTATGGAACAAAGAATTTTTTAGATAACTATCTTTAGGCTGGATAAGGTAATAGATATATTTCAAAAGAGCAAGTGGAGGTATATCTTATCCGTATCTTTAGGCTGATGCAGAATTTTAAGGTGTAGACAAGTGTGACATTTTATGCACAGACTGGCTCTAGATATTTGAGGAGTGCAATACAGAGAGTTTAAAAAGTGATTTTGTAAAATCCACACTATGGTCTCTGTTTCTCCAAAGTAAATGTGATTTGTTCCTCACACTGCAGTGAGTCAAAAAGAAACAAGAAAACAATAACATAAATACTGAAGTATGTTTCAATGTTGGGTGAATTTTGTTTTTAGATGCCAATAAAACTTACTTTTTGATAAAAAAATTTTTTTTAAATAAATATTTATAAATGGAGTCAATGAAATGAACACAGAGAGGGGCGGTAACTTGCCCAGGGACACACAACCCTCCTTTTGAAAAGTAGTTCAGTTCAGCATTTCCTGAGGCCCACAGCTGGGTGTGGCCTGGGCCAGGTTCACTGGTTTTAGCCTCGGGGAGTGCACATCCCCCTCCAGGGCACACACAGGTGCTGAACCAGGCTGCAGAGCACATGGCCAAGCTCAGGGGCACTGCGGAGGGCACATAACAAGAAAACGCCGGGCACCTTTTAGGCAAGACATGCAGCCCTTTTGTGGATGTGCTATAAAATAACAGCGCTGCCGGGCGCAGTGGCTCACACCTGTAATCCCAGCACTTAGGGAAGCCGAGGCGGGCAGATCACTTGAGGTCAGGGGTTTGAGACCAGCCTGGCCAACATGGTGAAACCCTGGCTCTACTAAAAATACAAAAATTAGCTGGGCCTGATGGTGGGAGCCTGTAATCTCAGCTACTTGGGAGGCTGAGACAGCAGGATCACTAGAACCTGGGAGGCAGAGGTTGCACTGAGCCAAGATAAAACCACTACACTCCAGCCTGGGTGACACAGCGAGACTCCTCTGTCTCAAAAAAAAAAAAAAAAAAAAAAAAAACCACCACCACTGCCAACAAAAAGCGTTATTTTTCATTTTGTAGAGACGATATCTCACCATGTTGCCCAGGATCATCTCAAACTCCTGGGCTCAAGTGATCCATCTGCCTTGGACTCCCAAAGTGCTGGGATTACAGGCGTGAGCCACTGCGCCCGGCCAAAAAATAAGTGTTATTAGTGAGCGCTTACAATGCAACCAAGGCAAGTTGCTCTGCTCAGCACTTGAGACCCATGATTTCATCTGAGCCTCACAGCAGCCCTTAGAGGCAGTGACTGTTACTATCCACGGATGCAAAGGTGCCTCATGGTTAAAGAAAAGGTGTCACAGGATAACAGGTAGATCCCATTTATGTTAAAAGAAAAAGAAACAAGCAAACAAACGTGTGGGGGTATGTGGGAATCCACACAGGAAAGTTCTGGGGGAAATGCACCTGAATGCTAATGGGGCCTCTCTCTGGAGAGGAAAGGAACGGGGCGAACAGGAACAAACTGTCTTTCTCCACCATCAACTTCTTTTTTTGTTTTTTGTTTTTTTTTCGAGACAGAGTCTCGCTCTGTCACCCAGGCAGGAGTGCAGTGATGTGACAGCTCACTGCAACCTCCCCCTCCCGGGTTCCAGGGATCCTCCCCCCTCAGCCTCCCAATTAGCAGGGATTACAGGCACCTGCCACCATGCCCAGCTAATTTTTGTATTTTTAGTAGAGACGGGATTCACCGTTGGCCAGGCTGGTCTCGAACTCCTGGCTTCAAGTGATCCACCCACTTTGGCCTCTCAAAGTGCTGGGACTGCAGGCGCGGGCCACTGTGTCCAGCCCTGTATTGATTTTTTCTTTTTTAAAACAACAAGCATATCTCTATTTTATAATTTATGTACATAATTGAAGGGGAGATGCTATAACAACACAGTGAGCGGAATGGAGAGAAGTATGTGGAACTTTCTATCTATATATAAAAATACATGCAAATACAGAATAATGGCAGGACTAATGAGAACAATTACTTTCTTTTGGGTTTGTCAAACACAATCCTTCTAAAAATATAAAAGTCAGTCAAAAGTAAAATGCTTTTAAAAACTGAACTCAGGCCGGGTGTGGTGGCTCACACCTGCGATCCCAGCACTTTGGGAGGCTGAGGCGTTAGATCATGAGGTCAGGAGTTCGAGACCAGCCGGGCCAACATGGTGAAATCCCATCTCTACTAAAAATACAAAAATCGCCTGTAATCCCAGCTACTCAGGAGGCTGGGAATCGCTTGAACCCAGGAGGTGGAGATTGCAGTGAGCTGAGATCATGCCACTGCACTCCAGCCTGGAGCGAGACTTAAGTCTCAAGCAAACAAAAAAACAAAACTGAATTCAATCAAACTGAACGTTTTAACTGGGTGAACTGCATGGCATGTGAAATTCACACATCAATGAGGCTATTATAAAAACTAATGAAATAAGTTAGCTGAGCGGGGTGGCGGGTGCTTGTAATCCCAGCTAATTGGGAGGCTGAGGCAAGAGAATCACTTGAACCCAGGAGGTGGAGGTTGCATGAGCTGAGATCATGCCACTGCATTCCAGCCTGGGCAAAAAAAAAGAAGCCAAATTCCATCTTAAAAAAAACAAACAAACCTAATGAAATACCCTGTAAATGAATTAAATAAATTCAGTGTCAATTTGGAAACTGCTGGTGTAATACACACTTGGTTCCTCACGAGGGCACTCACGCCATTCTTACAATGCTCACCCGTGACATGGGACCTGGTTCACCCAGTCAGAATGTTAAAGGAGTGGGCCGAGGTCACCTTTGTGAATTCCTCAGGAGGACAGACCTTATGGAGGCCTTGGTCTCACTCCTAAGGGGCATCTCTCCTCAGGAGGCTGGATAGCATGGTACTGGATAGGGTCTCTGAGGAGGCACAGGCTCAATGCCTAGGTCTACCGTTTATCAGCCATGTGATCTTGGGCAAGTAACTTCATCTTTTTGTCTCAGTTTCCTCACCTGTAAAATGGGGGTAATAGTAGCATCTAAATCATAGGGCTGGGCTGGGCACGGTGGCTCCTGCTTATAATCCCAGCACTTTGGGATGCCAAGGCAGGCAGATCACTTGAGCTCAGGAGATCAAGACGAGTCTGGGCAACATGGCAAAATCCCGTCTCTACTAAAAATACAAAAATCAGTCAGGCGTGATGGTGTACACCTGTGGTCCCAGACACTCAGGAGGCAGAGGTAGGAGAATCACTTGAGCCTGGGAGGCAGTGAGTGAGACTGCACTACACTCCAGCCCAGGCAAGAGTGAGACCATGTCTCAAAAATCAATCATAGAGCGGGGTAAAGACTGAGTGCATTACTCTGTGTTAAACGTTTAAGTATAGGCCTGACATTCTACAAGGTACTACGTGTGTCCCTGTTATCATTAATGGTAGGGTGGGGGTGTCGCGAGTTATTATTGTGATTATCTGTTATCACTGCTGTTCCTACTCGTGCTGGTGTTCAGGGCCTAAGAAGGCAGTTATTAAGGGCAACGCAACATCAAAGACTGGAGGCACGGGTCCTAGTCCCAGCTGTTCTACCAAGCCACGTGGGACCTTGGATCAGCCATCGTCCCTCCCCAGGTTCCCTTTTTCTCCATCTATAAAAAGGGGACTAGGGTTCAATAACTGTAGGGCTTCCCAAACTTTGGTCAGTTCCCAGCTACATCATTCGTGTAGTATGCATGTACTCATTCTCTTGTTTTAATATGCTTAATCAAGTCACTTAGCCTTAATTTCTCAACTTACTTAAGAGGAAAATTTATTACAATCACAAATGGAAAAGTGGTATTATTTTCCGTAACAGGAGTCCCCTATACAAATACATAACAGGCCAGGTGCAGCGGCTCACACCTGTAATCCCAGCACTTTGGGAGGCTGAGGCAGGCGGACAACCTGAGGTTAAGAGTTCGAGACCAGACTGGCCAACTTAGTGAAACCCCCCATCTCTACTAAAAATACAAAAATTAGCCAGGCATGATGACAGGCACCTGTAATCCCAGCTATTCGAGAGGCTGAGGCAGGAGAATTACTTGAACCTGGGAGGCAGAGGTTGAAGTGAGCCGAGATTGCGCCACTGCACTCCAGCCTGGGCGACAGTGAGACTCCCTCTCACACACAAAAAAACCAAATTCATAACAAGTAACAGAAGATTATTTCTGATAGACAGAAGCCGTCCTGTTGAAGACTCCAAGTGTGAGGGCTGCTGTTTATCTGTCTGTTGAAGGGAGATCATCTCAATTGCTAAGGTGTTAAAGACCTGTTAGCCCCAGACTAAGACTTTCTCTGTGATACCGTCAAAAGTTATGAAAGATACTTAGAGGGGGAATCTTCTTCACAATGTGAAGACCTTCTGAATGCCCTGACAGCATCCCAAAGTCTCGTATATGGATACCCCAGATCTTGGGGAAAGCCGGTAAACTATTTTCACCCTAAAACCGGGCTCTAAATAAGTGCTACAAAAAGACTGGACAAGCATAAGATGCACTTCTACCTGGTGAGGTATCCAGCTCAGAGGCAGAGGTGCACAGGATAGGGTCCAGAGATCTCCTTGGGGTAAAGCTACACCAAAGACCAAGAGGTCCAGCCAGGGGCCCTTGCCTACCTCCTTCTCAGTCTCTGAATACTCCTTGAGTCTCTCCACAGCCACAATGTTGGTTTCCATTTCAGATGACATCCGAACCAGCCAGTTCAAGTATGTGGTGACCTGTGAGTTGAAGAGTCACATGGCATTTCTAGAGTGAGCAGGCATACTTTCCTTTTTCTTTTTCCACTGAGATAACAGGAAACAAATTATTTTCAACAAGTATGAATTATGGCAGGCTGAGGCAGGCAGATCACCTGAGGTCAGGGGTTTGAGACCAGCCTGGCCAATGTGGTGAAACCCCATCAGTCACTACTAAAAATACAAAAATTAGCCAGGCATGGTGACACACACCTGTAAACCCAGCTATTTGGGAGGCTGAGGCAGGAGAATCACTTGAACCCAGGAGGCAGAGGTTGTAGTGAGCCGAGATCGCACCACTGCATTCCAGCCTGGGTGACAGAGCGAGATTCCGTCTCCAAAAAAAAAAAAAAAGGTTATGAATTATGATGTAACATTCAGGTAAGAAAGGTACCGAAATTAGCAACCCCAGTTATAGCCATCACCCAGGCCTGCCACATTGCCATCTCCTAAGCACATACTACGTTTCCAAAATAACTCATAGGCCACATAATAAGAAACTGGAAAATATTTTTAGCCAGGTGACAATATGAAAACACAATGTATCACCACTTGTGAGATGCAGCTAAAGCAGTTCTTAGAGGGAAATTCATAGCTTTAAAAGCATTCCCCTTGTAGCTGGAAGTATCCTCTTCGGCCAATAAGGAATCTGTGTGACTGATGGGGAAAATCCACATGTCAAATCTGTCTCCTGCTCTACTTGGTCACCAGGCACTGCAGCACTGTACCCACTCCTCAAACTCCATGCCTCTCATGTTCCTCTCCCCCATTCCTGTTGGAGCTGGAATCCAAAGCCAAGGACAACTGGCTCCCCCATTAACAGACTTTAATAATCCAGCCATGAGCATCCCCTCTTACCTGCAATGAGTAAGACACTGAGAGGCCCACCAAGCCAGCACTGAGGCTGTGCCTGGAGATCACCGCAAACAGGGCAGCAAACAGAACGATGCAGTTGCCCACACACTCCAGCCGCACGGCCAGCCACCTGCACCAAGACACACAGGCAGACAAACAGGCATGGAGTCAGCTCCACAGAGACTTGGCTTACAACTCTTGGGGGAGGAAGGGGATTCTTTGCTAACTCAAGTAACTCCGCAATAGTTCCAGAGAGAGTCCTTCCTGGCACTGCTTTTTCAAAACATGCACAATGGGCACAGGGTAGGGAGGGCTGAAAGGCACAAGGCCAGTAAATCCTCATTAATCTGGCAAATCCATGGATTAAAACAGAGCTCTCCAGAGGCAATCTTCCCTGGAATCTGAAGCTTGCCTTTTTAAGAATCAACTTTTTTCTCATTGAAGCCTTTAAAATATATACATATAGGCCGGGTGTAGTGGGTCACTCCTGTAATCACATATATATATACACACACATACATACATACACACACACACGCACATACATATACACACACACATATAGTGCATTAACAACAACAAAAAGATGTCCTGGAAATTCCTAAATACTAAGAACACATCAACTATAAGAGACACTAGTGATTCAAAATAACCATCGTTTCTCGGCCTTTTGGCTAAAAACAAGCAGAAAAAGTCTCTTGTTATGAGACAGATCTGGGAGGGGAGTGCCTAACTAGTACGAGTAAACATCATTGTAACGTTCCCAAACCCAGACTCTTCTTCATTTCAAAGTGTTAAAATATACTATTTTACCCTTTAAAATAGAAACAGAAATCACGTTTTCTGTCATTTTGTTTTTTGAGATGGGGTCTTACTCTGCCATCCAGGCTGGAGTGTGGATGACATGATCACAGCTAACTGCAGCCTCAACGTTCCAAGTTCCAGTGATCCTCCTGCCTCAGCCTGAGTAGCTGGGACTACAGGCCCATGCCACCACACCTGGCAAATTTTTGGTTTTTTGTTTTGTTTTGTTTTAGAGACAGGGTCTCCCTATAGTGCCCAGGCTGGTATCGAATCCCTGGGCTCAAGCGACCCTCCTGCCTTGGCCACCCAAAGTGCTGGGATTACAGGTGTCAACCAATGTGCCTGGTCATCTTATTTGTTTAAAGATAGGTTTCATATGGTATCATGTACCATCAGAACTATTTTATTTTACTTTTTATTTTATTCTTCTCTTATCTTCTATTATTTCTTGAGCTAGAGTTTCGCTCCTGTTGCCCACGCTGGAGTGCAATGGTGCGGTCTTGGCTCACCGCAACCTCGGCCTCCTGGGTTCAAGTGATTCTCCTGCCTCAGCCTCCCGAGTAGCTGGGACTACAGGCACCCACCACCATGCCCGGCTAATTTTTTTGCATTTTTAATATAGACAGGATTTTGCCATGTTGACCAGGCTGGTTTCAAACTCCTGACCTCAGGTGATCCACCCACCTTGGCATCCCAAAGTGCTGGGATTACAGACGTGAGCCACCGCACCTGGCCATCTTATTTGTTTAAAGCTAGGCTTCGTATGATATCATATAGCACTAGAACTATCATTTTAATGTTCTAAAATATAAAGCATTCTAGGAAGATGGGGTGTTGATCTTTTCTCCATTACAGCCCTTATGAACCAAGTGACTGATCCTCACTACTCCGCCAGACACAGCCAGATTGTGACAAACTCCCTAAAAATTCTGAAGGGAAGTCAAGGTCTCTAATCATTCAGGGTTGGCCCACCCAGACTTACACTATGGGATTAGAGTGTGTAAGACGGGCTAATGGTTATGGGACACCTCTGGGGTGCTCACTTTTTCAGAAAAGTCTATCAGGATGCAAATGGGTGAGAGGGACACTTCTGTAGATTCAGCAAATAATTAGCAAACCTCTGCCTCTTTTGGATTGATGCTATTATCTGTGATCCACAAGATATCAATCTCCCACCCCCCATCTCCTTTGTTTTTCCAGAGACAGGGTCTCACTCTGTCACCCAGGCTGGAGTGCAGTGGTGCAATCATAGCTCAATGCAACTTTGAACTCCTGGGCTCAAACGATCCTCCAGCCTCAGGCTCTCGAGAAGCTAGGACTACAGGCACACACCACCATGACAGGCTACTATTTTTTTTTTTTTTAAGAGAGATGAGGGTCTTGCTATGTTGTCCAGGCTGGCCTGGAATCTCTGGCCTCAACGGATCCTCCTGCCTCAGCCTCCCAAAGTACTGGGATTACGGGCATGAGCCATGACATCTGGCCCGCAAGATGACAATCTCATACGGTTTAGCTTAGTATTAGTAAATTGCTTCTGACACACTTCACCCAGGGGTGCATGATCACCCCCAGACGGAAACAGCAACATGAAGATACTCAATAGCAGAGTCTGTCGCTGCACTCTTGCATCACTAGGATGACAGTTAAAGGGAAGCACTTGCAGGGCTTTCTGACTCCAGAAGAGCTGTGTCCCTACACTTAAATGCCCCGGGCACTGCATGTCTACAGTGCTGCTGTCTGCTCTTAATGATTCATCTGTCCTCTGCGCTCATCAAGCCTCTCCATCATTTCTGCAAAGGCCTGGGTTTGGCTTTATACCTAGCTCAAGGTGCGAGGAAAAGATCGAGGCAAAGGGACAAGGTGCTAAGGCGGCCTCCTCCACCCCCTCCTGCAGGCCCACCATGCGCACCTGTTGGCCACGATGCTGGGGTAATAGGCCTTCTGGTTCTCGTCCACCTTCAGGTCACTCTGGTGGATGAAGCGCTCCTGCTCCTCGAAGGCTCGAATGACGCTGACCCCCAGCAAGGTCTCGTTGAAATGGGAATAGACCGGGGAGCGGCTGACCGACTCGAGGCGCTTCAGCTGCCGGGAGGAGGCCACGTAGAACCTCTGGGGTAGAGAACAGACGCGGGGAGTTGATGAAGGTTCCCTCATCCCATCCTCCCAGGGCAGGGCTGTACTGGAGAAAGTCTAGACGTAACCAATACCTCCAGGAGGCAAGACGTTAGAGCCGGGCTGCCCTCACAGGGGTGCCCACTCACCTGGTGAAGCACAGGAATAGCACCACCAATGACAAGGACAGTGACAATAATAGCTCATGCCTATACAAAGCCCACAGCCCCAGGCATCGTTCTAAGCATTTTTACAAACATCAGTTCATTCAATCCTCACAAAAAACCTGAGGTGCTCATTCCTATATGTGATGGGTAAACTAAGGCACAAAGAAGCCAGTTAATCTCCTCCCCAAGGTCACGTGGCTAGCAAGGGGCAGAACGGGAATTCAAACCCAGGCCATCTGGGCTGCAAACTGCTAACCTCTACCCTGTACTGCCTCTCTGAAGGCTTTCACCTCTAGGGTTTTCTGGAACCAGCAGTTTTCTGGTTTTCGGCATAGGCTTTGAGGTCAATGAGACCTCAGTTCAAATCCTGACTCAACTACTGACTGGAAATATAAACACGACTAACACTTTATTTCTCTAAGCCTCAGTTTCCTTATCTGTAAAATGGGAACAACAAGGCTTGCTCGGCCGGGTGTGGTGGCTCATGCTTGTAATACCCACACTTCAGGAGGCAGAGGCAGATCACTTGAGGCCAGGAATTTGAGACCAGCCCAGGCACATGGCAAAATGCCATCTCTACAAAAATAAGAAATTATTAAGAAAACAAACAAAACAAAATAAGGCTTGCTTCACGGGGTCATTGTGAGGGTGACATGTAAGAATTACAGTCTTACATGTGATGTGTATTTGCGTGGACACATTATTTCATAAATCATATAGATATACATGATGTCACTAAGCACAGTGCCTGGTAATACTAGGTTGAACCACAGGAAATAGCTGTTTCTATAGATAAGAAATGAGTATTAGCAGTTTCATATAGTTTGACCTAACAGTAAGCATTCAGTTAGCTGGTGACTATTGTTATCATTAAGTGACAGAATTCCGCCTGTTGATCACATCCCCTCAGGAGTGACTGTGTCCATGCAATGGCCAGTTCCAGCACACTCAGCCCAGCTGAGACGCCCATGAGGATAGGGTCAATCTCGTCACCCCCTTCCTTCGATGGCCTCCCAGGGCTGTTAGAGTTGTCAACCATGCTTCCCTCAACTCATCTCGTCCTGTAACTCTCCCCTTCCTTCCCTGCACACAGGCCACCTGCCTCTGCCACCATCCCCATCCCGTCCAGGCCATTCCTCATCACCCAGCAGATGGGAGCACAGATGTCACTTCCTCGGGAAGCCCTTCCCATCCTCCAACATGAGCACCTTCTCCGGGCTTCAGTGTCCCCGCTCCTGGGCTACGATGATATGTTTCACAAGCAGCTCCACCCACCCTCTCGGGCAGACACTTCATCTGCTCTGCCTCCCCCAACCTGGGCATTAAGCCAGTGCCAGGCACCAAGAGCCTCCCGATAAGTCTTTTTAGATTCAGAACAAAAGCCAACCACCTTCTGCAAGCTTTATGGAGCTGTGGATCAGAGGCTGCACCAGCCATTTGAGGACACTGCGCTCTCCTAGCCTAGGTTTTTCTCATCTATGCAAAAGGAACTTGTGAGCCCGGGGTTCCTGATTCCACAAGGTGCCTACAATTGCTTATCAACAGCAGAGCTGGGAAAACTAACAAAGGGTTGCTAGGAACTCGGCCTCCCTGCGTCCTGCCCTGGGCCAGCTGTACTGGGCTGCTTTGGGGCAGAGTCCAGCAAAAAGCATCAATAGCAGCAGGTGGCTTTTACGAGGCCTCTGTGGTTGGCAGCTTCTTTCTGGATGGCGGCATGGGCGTTAATTGGAACCTACAGATGGAGAGTCTTCTGGGGCCCCAGAAGCTCTGTAAGTGAACCCAGGTACCACACAACCCCACACAATCTCAGAATAGCTGTTCTGCCAATTTCTGGAATGTGGATCAGATAT
Source organism: Pongo pygmaeus (assembly GCF_028885625.2). NCBI lineage: Eukaryota > Metazoa > Chordata > Mammalia > Primates > Hominidae > Pongo > Pongo pygmaeus. Next base: position 17,779,428 of record NC_072391.2, read on the forward strand.
AATTTCTTCTCCAGCTGTTCCCACTGCCTCCCATGAAATCCAGACCCCTCTGCATGGCTGAAGGCCCAGGTGATCTGCCCCATCTTACCGTGGACCACATCTCCTTCCTCTCTTACCAGCTTGCTTTCTGAACAGTCCAGATGCAAATCACTCTCAAGTGTGTTACCTGTTCAGTTTCCTCCACTTGCCAGTGCCTCTGAACCTTATTTACTGGAAAAATCTAACCTGAGATGATTATTTGTTCAGGAATGATCTTATTTTATTTTTTAAGACAGAGTCTCGCTCTGTCACCCAGGCTAGAGTGCAGTGGCACAATCTCGGCTCACTGCAACCTCTGCCTCCAAGGTTCAAGCAATTCTGCCTCAGCCTCCTGAGTAGCTGGAATTGCAGGCGCCCACCACCGTGCCTGGCTAATTTTTGTATTTTTAGTAGAGATGGGGTTTCACCATGTTGGCCAGGCTGGTCTCAAATTTCTGACCTCAGGTGATCCATCTGCCCTGCCGATCTGATGTTTTTTTGAGACAACTCGCCCTGTCACCAAGGCTGAAGTGCAGTGGCACAATGTCAGCTCACTGCAACCTCCGCCTCCGAGGCTCAAGTGACCCTTCCACCTCAGCCTCCCAAGCAGGTGGGACTACAGGTGCATGCCACCACACCTGGCTAATTTTTGTATTTTCTGTAGAGACCAGGTTTTCCCATGTTGCTCAGGCTGGTCTCGAACTCCTGGGCCCAAGCGATCCTCCTGTCTAGGCCTCCCAAAGTGCTGGGATTACAGGCATGAGCCACTGCACCTGGCCAAACTTCATATAAATGAAATCTCACAGTACCTACTCTTTTTTTGTCTGGCTTCTTTTGATCGCTATAACATCTGTGAGATAAACCCAAATTGTTGTGTATTAGCATTTCATTCCTTTTTACTACTCAATCATAAATTGTATAATTACATCACAATTTATTTCTCCATGGTCCTGTTAATGGACATTTGAGCTGTTTCCAGTTTGGGGCGATTATGAATCTAGATGCTGAGAACATTCTAAGCACTGCCTTTGCTCTTTTTTTTTTTTTCATATACACTTAGGAATGAGACTGCCTAGTGAGAAGATAAATGTAAATTTAGCCAAAAGCCATTAAAAAATTTACTATCCTATAATCTCAACCCTTCAAAAGATGATGTTTTCATGTATCTGCCTCCCTTCCAGTCCTGCCCACACACATTATGCATTTCATCTCCGTGATAACGACAGTGCACCTAGAACTTGGTCCTTTGCTGAAATCATTTCCTTTGTTGTTGAAAAATAAAATCCTTGGTGCTCCAACAGCTGCGTCTTCTAATTATCCCTGCTCAAAGCCACATCGCTCCATGGTGTACCCAAGGTCCTGCTATTGGCAGACATTTAAGTTGCCTTCAACACTGCATTTGGCCTGTTTTGTTCTTTTTGAGTCTTTCAGGAAATTTTCCAGCTGGCGTATGAACACAGATAACATATTTGGTAAATGCAAAAAAGAAAAAAAAAAAGGTGGCACCAATTTCAAGACGATACAACGAGACTGCGGGAACTGGACCTACTCTCTCTGATTCCATCACTGTTCGTTCTCATCAATTATTGGGCCACAGTGTGGTGGGGCGCAGGGGCCGGATGATTGAACCAAGGCCCCCTGGATGCCACCTGAACAGTTGTGCTGTGTGGTTTGAGATATGGTGAGCCTCATGGTTTCTTACTCTTGTTTTGCTTTGCAGCTGGAATGCTCCCATCTAAACAACCCATCCCTACTAGCAATTGTGCTGCAGGTAATCCTTTAGGGGTAACGGCAGTTTTGGAATTGGACAGACGTGAGGTTGCACTCTTAGCTCTCCCACTTAGCAAGATGCTCCACCTGTCAATTGACAACATGATCTATCCTGCAATATCCTAAGAAATCACATGTGTTCAAAGAACAAAGAACATACAACCATTTCTGCAGAAGGGATGCAGCAGAGACGACTGACTGCCTACACAATTTCTCCTTTCCCAACAGAAACTTCTCTATTTTTTTTTAGTCAGAGTCTCACTCTGTCACCCAGTCTGGATTACAATGATGCAATCTTGGCTCACTGCAACCTCCACCTCCCAGGTTCAAGAAATTCTCCTGTCTCAGCCTTCAGAGTAGCTGGGACTACAGGCACATGCCACCACACCTGGCTAATTTTTGTATTTTTAGTAGAGGCGGGGTTTCACCATATTGGTCAGGCTGCTCTCAAACTCCTAACTTCAGGTGATCCACCCTCCTCGGCCTCCCAAAGGGCTAGGATTACAGGTGTGAGCCACCATGCCCATGCCCAACTGAAACTTTTTGCTGGGAAGTGCAATGTGCCCAGTTGAAACACAGCACTTCTCAGGGTCCCCTGTGAATAGAGGTGGTCCCATGACTAACTTCTGGACAATTAGATGTACAGATGTCCCTCTAATCCAAGGTTGCACTTTCCATGGTTATATGGTTTGGCTGTGTCCCCATCCAAATCTCATCTTGAATTGTAGTTCCCTTAATCCCCATGTGTCATGGGAGGGACCAGGTGGAGATAACTCAATCGTGGGGACAGTTTCCCCCAACCCGTTCTCATGATAGTGAGTTAGTTCTCACAACATCTGATGGTTTTATAACGGGGCTCACCAACTTCGTGGTGCTCTCATTCTTCTTCCTACCACCACGTGAAGAAGGACATGTTTGCTTCTTCTGCCATGGCCTCCTCAGCCATGCAGAACTGTGAGTCAATTAAACCTCTTTCCTTAATAAATTACCCAGTATTGGGTATTTCTTCATAGCTGTATGAGGACAAACTAATACACACGGTTTCGGTTATCCATGGTCAACTGCGGTCCAAAAATAATGTGTAAGTTTTAAATTGTGCACCCTTCTGAGTAGTGTGATGAAATCCCCCCCAGTCCCATCCGGGGTGTGAATCATCCCTTTGTCCAGCAGGTCCATGCTGCAGAGCCTCCCTGTCAGTTTAGTCACTTAATAGCCATATCGGTTATCAGACTGACTGCCATGGTACTGCAGTGCTTATGTGTAAGTAATCCGAATTTACTCAATAATGCCCCTGGCTGGGCGCAGTGGCTCAATGCCTGTAATCCCAGCACTTTCGCAGGCTGAGGCGGGCAGATCACTTGACGTCAGGAGTTTGAGACTAGCCTGGCCAACATGGTGAAATCTCGTCTCTACTAAAAATACAAAAACTAGCTGGGTGTGGCGCATGCCTGTAATCCCAGCTACTTGGGAGGGTGAGGCAAGAGAATCACGTGAACCCAGGAGGCAGATATTGCAGTGAGTCGAGATTCCATCACTGCACTCCAGCCTCAAAGACACAGCTAAACTCTGTCTCAAAAAAAAAAAAAAAAAAAAAAAGTAATAAAAAAAACGCCTCTAGGCCGGGTGCAGTGGCTGACGCCTGTAATCCCAGCACTTTGGGAGGCCGAGGTGGGTGGATCACGAGGTCAGGAGATCAAGACCATTCTGGCTAACGTGGTGAAACCCCATCTCTACTAAAAATACAAAAAATTAGCCGGGCCTGGTGGCGGGCACCTGTAGTCCCAGCTACTCGAGAGAGGCTGAGGCAGGAGAATGGCGTGAACCCGGGAGGCGGAGCTAGCAGTGAGCCGAGGTAGCGCCATTGCAGTCCGGCCTGGGCGAAAGAGCGACACTCCGTCTCAAAAAAAAAAAAAAAAAAAAGGCCTCTAATGTGGAGAAGTAGTGATACTGGCATATTGTTATAATTGTTCTATTTTATTATTATAAATTACTGCTATTAATCTATTATGCCAAATTTATAAATCAAACTTTATCATAGGTATGTATGTACAGAAAAAAAACAGGATATGTAGGATTCAATCCTATCTGTGGTTTAAGGCATCCATTGGGGGGGGTCTTAGAATGTGTGCCTGAAGATAAGGGAGTAGTGCTGATTCAGCGCCCATATGCTCCCTTGCCCTACTTCCCTTCCTTGGTCTCACTGACTGAAATATAGAAATAATGGCTGGAGCTCCAGCAGCCACCTTGGACCATGAGGCCAACTTAAGAATGAAAGGCTTGTATGAATACGGTAAGATTTTTTAAATTTTTAAGTAAAAGCAGGTATCTGGGATATTAAACTCATGAAGCTGCCATACCAGCCCTGAACAGCCTACCTCTAAATTTCTATTATGACAGAGAAAAAGAAAACGTCTATTTAGGCTGCTATTATTCATGTTTTTTTCTTTAGTTCCTGCCTCCTGCAGGAGGCTTAGGAAATAAGGAATTTTATACTTGAAGAAATTTTGGGCTGGGCGCAGTGGCTCATACCTGTAATCCCAACACTTGGGGAGGTCGAGGTGGGCAGATCACCTGAGCTCAGGAGTTTGAGACCGGCCTGGCCAACATTGGTGAAACCCTGTCTCTACTAAAAATACAAAAATTAGCCGACTGTGGTGGTGCGCACCTGTTAACTCAGGAAGCTGAGGCAGAGGAATCACTTGAACTGGGAGGTAGAGGCTGCAGTAAGCCAAGATTGTGCCACTGCACTCCAGCCCGGGTGACAGAGCAAGACTCTGTCTCAAAAAAAGAAGAAAGAAATTTTAATAATGAAGTTGTCTTTATAGCGATAGGTTTTGTTTCCTTTTTGAATTGACAGGTGGAAAAATAAAACTAAGGAAAAATGTGCATTCCACAAAAAAGTGCATTTTGTTAAAGTGAGCCAAAAAACAATTTAGGTATTCGAAACTGACAAAAACAAATCTACATGCTTCAAAAGCACCACACTGGGGACATGGTGAGATAAAACGAGGCTTTAGGTAACACTGGTGTATAATGTGCAGCAGGGCTTGTCCTGAACACTAAGACCTCACCCCTTACCTGGACGAAGAAGTAGATGAGGCCGAGGGGCGGGATGATGATTGCGGCGATGGGCGTGGCCAGCAGGATAACAATGCAGGCACCGATGACGTTGAACAGGGAGCCCATGAACATCTTGATGACCTCCGGGATCATGGAGTCCACTGTGTCCAGCTCCTTGGAGAAGCGGTTCACCAGGTTCCCACTGGGGGTCCGCTCAAAGAAGCTCATGGGTGATCGCAGGATGCTGTGCAGCAGGTCCACATGCAGATAGCGGGAAGCCAAGATCCCCCCAATGGACACGGCCATGGAGTAGCCAAACACGGCGATCCCTGCAGACACTCAGAGTTAAACTCCACAATGCAGAGAGGGAGCTGACCAGGCACTGCAGGGAGGAGCGGCCATGTGGACAAGGCAGGCCTGGACTCCCAACTTCTAATAATAATAATAATGATGAGCCAGGCATGGTGGCTCACACCTGTAATCCCAGCACTTTGGGAGGCCAAGGCAGGTGGATCACTTGAGGTCAGGAGATCGAGACCAGCCTGGCCAACACAGTGAAACTCCATCTCTACTAAAAATATAAAAATTAGCCAGGTGTGGTGACGGGCACCTGTAATCCCAGCTACTCGGGAGGCTGAGGCAAGGCAATCGCTTGAATCCGGGAGGTGGAGGTTGCAGTGAGCCAAGACTGCGTCACTCCACTCAAACAATGGGCGACAGAGTGAGACTCCATCTCAAAAAAAAATAATAATGATGATGATGATGGTGGCAGCTATTATTCAGAGGGTACTTCCTATGTGCTAAGCACTGTGCTGGGTTTTACATGTAACTAATTTTTATGATGACTCTGAATAACTTCTATTACTACCCAATTTACAGATAAGAAAACTGAAGTCCACATAGGTGAATGCCTTTGCCCTTAGTATACTGTGCCTATCAGAAGCAGAACTGGGATTTTAATCCAGACAGCCTGCTCTTAATCCACATGCCATATTCTTCTAGACCACGGGTCCCCAACCCCGGGGCCACAGATTGGCAGCAGTTCATGACCTGTTAGGAACCAGGCCCCACAGCAGGAGGTGAGTGGTGGTCTGCCTCCTGTGAGCTCAGTGGTGGCATTAGGTCCTCCTAGTAGCACGAACCCTATTGTGAACCGTGCATGCAAGGGACCTAGATTGTGCGCTTTTTATGATAATCTAACTAATGCCTGATGATCTAAGGTGGAACAGTTTCATCCCGAAATCACCCCCCACCGTTTCCATGAAACCAGTCCCTGGTGCCAAAAAGGCTGGGGATCGCCGCTTTACAACAGTGCCATCTGAAATAATTTTCTGAAATGATGGAAATGATGGCTACCGAGCACTTGAAACATGTCTAGTCTAATCGAATAAATCTTTATTTTTCTTTTGAGATGGGGTCTCTCTCATCCTGTCACCCAGGGTGGAGTGTAGGGCTGTGATCACGGCTCGCTGCAGCCTCGACCTCCTGGGCTCAAGCAATCCTCCCACCTCAGCCTCCTGAGTAGCAGGGATTACAGGCATGCGCCACCATGCCCAGCGAATTTTTGTATTTTGTGTAGAAACAGGGTTTTGCCATGTTGTCCAGGCTGGTCTTGAACCCCTGGACTAAGCGATCCACCCGCCTTGGCCTCCCAAAGTGTTGGGGTTACAGGCGTGAGCTACTGTGCTCGATGTTTATTTAATTTTAACAATTGAAATTAAATAGCCACCTGTGTCTTGTGACTACCACACCAGACAGCACAGCTCTGAAACAGACACTGTTGCTGTGTGAGTTCAGGTAATACCACACCCTCTCTGTTCTCTACCTTCCCTCAATTATAATTTGTAGGCCACAGTCCTTTCCCCTAATGGCAAGGAAAGGGGAGGGTGGGGATTGAGAGACTCAAGGAATCCATGTGTGCTCTGCTACCGGTGGGTTTTCCCAGAGCCACCTCCTGGAGATCCTGAGACATTGGTGGTTCTCTCAAACAACCCACAGGAGGGCACTGTGTGTTCCAGAGCAGCAACTTCCTAGGAAGAGAGAGGCTTCCATATCGGCCTCTTTAATCGGGAAGACACCCAATAGGCAGGGGCTCAAGTAACAGGCTCTGGAGCCAGTGCTGCCAAATCCCATCTCTGCCACTTACCAGCTATGGGACCTCCTACTGGTCACTGAATCTCTCAGTTTCCTCATCTGGAAAATGGCACAATGACGCTGACCTTGGAGCACTGTGGAATGTGAAGTCCCCACCTGGCAATGTGCCTGGCATACAGAAGTGCTCAAATATGTCAAGACTATCCATTTACTGTGCACATATCATACGGACCATACATGTGTATTTGCAAACATGGCTCACATACTGCATAGCGCAGTGGATAACAGCGTGAGCTCCTGAGCCAGACTGCCTTGTTCAATGCCAATGCTGCCATGTATTAGCTGTGTGACTTTTGGCAACTCACTCAACCTCTCTGGGCCTCAATTTCTGTATCTCCAAAATGAGGGAAAAATTAACTCCTACCTCACAGGACTGCTGCAAGGATAACATAAGTTAAAACACGTGGAAGTGTTTAGAACAAATCCAAGCACCAAGTAAATGCTCCATAAATGCCAACTGTTATTATCAACGCTGCTGCATTTGAGGACTCCCACAGGACCACACAGAACAGTATAGAGCAGGGTTTTTTTTGTTTGTTTGTTTTATTTTTTGAGACAGGGTCTTGCTCTGTCACCCAGGCTGGAATGCAGTGGTGCAATCATAGGTCTAACTGCAGGCTCAAACTCCTGGGCTCAAGCAATCTTGTGACCTCAGCTGCCCAAGTAGCTGAGACCACAAGCACATACCACCACGTGCACCTGTAGTTTATTTTATTTATCTATTTTTTCTAGAAACAGGGTCTCACTATGTTGCCCAGGCTGTTCTCGAACATCTGGCCTCAAGAAATCCTCTGACTTCAGCCTCCCAAAGTGTGGGATTACAGGTGTGAGCCACCATGCCTGGCCAACAGCAGGGTTTCTCAATCTTGTGACAACCAAAAGCATCTCCAGATATTGTCAAACATCCCTGAAGGACAACAATGCCCATAATTGGGAATTACTAGTATGAGCCAATTTCCGCCCTCACTCAGCAAGCAAAAGTCCGCAAAGGAGACCTCATAGAAGCTCTGTCACCGTGACAAAGCAAACAGGGTCAAGGGGGTCCTCCCAACCCTCAGTGCTTCCAGACACCTCTGTTCTCAACTGTCCTCATCTGTAAAATGGGCACACTGGAGCACTCCTCCCGTCTACCACCAAGGCCCATATGAACAAAGCACTCAAACACCTACTCTACAAATATCTGAGTGTCTACTAGCTGACAGCTACCATTCCTCTGGGTTTGGCTTGGTTTGGGGTCCCACAAAACCCCGAGGACTCTAAGAATCCATTTCTATAATTAGACAAAGCCACAACAGGGGCCCAAATCAGGCAGGGTGGGAGACAGTGGCACCAACCTTGTGAAATGCCCAGGGCTCCATAGACGCTCAGCCGGACTTTCGTGTGCTCCTGGGTCCCGTTGACGATGGGGTCATCAGTCCAGAGGCTGAGCCAATAGTTGGAAGCCAGCGCAGATACATGGTTACACATGAAAAGGAAGATGCTGAGAAAGGAGATGAAGAGTCCGATGGCCTTCATGTAGTCCCAGTACACGGAAAGCTTGACCTGGAGACCACGGGAGATAAGGCAGCTTAGCACGTGCACGCACCCAGCCCCAGCCCCACAAGGTCGGGGGCTTCACCGGCACTGCGCCACCCAGCTGCCTGCCTTTGCGCCTATGTAGAACACCCCTCCCCTTTAGCTATTTGACAAAGTCAGCAGTAAACAAAGTCGAGGGCCAGGCGCCGTGGCTCACACCTGTAATCCCAACATTTTGGGAGGCTGAGGTGGGCAGATCAACTGAGGTAGAGAGTTCGAGACCAGCCTGGCCACTATGGCAAAACCCCACCTCTACTAAAAATATAAAGCTAGCCAGGTGTGGTGGTCGGCACCTGTAATCCCAGCTAATTGGAAGTCTGAGGCAGGAGAATTCCTCGAACCCAGGAGGCAGAGGTTGCAGCAGTGAGCCAAGATTGCCCTACTGCACTCCAGCCTGGGCGATGGAGCGACACTCTGTCTCAAAAAAAAAAAAGACAAACTCAGGGTCTCTGCCCTCATGCATGGAGCTTCCAGTCGCGTGGTGAGATAGGCTCCCATAAAATCGTCCCAGATAATTGCATCATCACAGAGAAGGGCTGTAAACGGCACACAATTCCACGTGAGTATAAAATCGGACATCCTGACCTAATGCAGTCTAGAGAGGCACTGGGGGGGGTTTTCTTCGAGGAAGTGACATTAAAGAGTTAAACCAAGGCCAGACACAGTGGCTCACGCCTGTGATCCCAGCACTTCGGTAGGCCAAGGTGGGTGGATTACCTGAGGTCAGGAGTTCGAGACCAGCCTGACCAACATGGCGAAACCCCTTCTCTACTAAAATACAAAAATTAGCTGGGCATGGTGGTGTGCACATGTAATCTCAGCTACTGGGGAGGCTGAGGCAAGAGAATTGCTTGAACCCAGGAGGCGGAGGTTACAGTGAGCCAAGAATGCACCACTGCACTCCAGCCTGGGCGACAGAGTGAGACTGTCTCTAAAAAATAAAAAAAAATAAAGAGTGCTGGGCATCATGGCTCACACGCCTGTAATCCCAGCACTTTGAGGGGCTGCGGCCAGTGGATCACCTGAGGTCAGGAATCCGAGACCAGCCTGGCCAACATGATGAAATCTCATCTCTACAAAAAATACAAAAATTAGTCAGGCGTGGGGGCACATGCCTGTAGGCTGAGGCACAAGAGTCGCCTGAAGCCGGGAGGCCAAAATTACTGCACACCAGCCTGGGTGACAGAGGGAGACACTGCCTCCAGGGGGAAGAAAAAAAAAAAAAAAAAAGGAGTTAAACCAGCTGAAAATGGAAAAAAGGTGGCAGAACCAGCATGTGCAAAGGCCCCGAGGTAGGAGGGAACACAGTGCATCTGGGGAACTGAGAGAAGGCACTGGCAGCTGCAGCCAGGAGATCATGGGGCAGCAAGGAACAAGAGGCTGGAAAAACTGGTCGCAGTCAGACCACACATGGCATGGGAGACTTGGGTCAGGATTCCAACTTTTAGCCAAGACTGACAGAAAGCAGAAGCCACCTATGAGTTTTAAGCAACGTGTGACATGGTGCCTGGCAACCAAGGCCAAATGTCACCCCCACACCACAATTGGGCCAGCCTCCCCCAACTCTTTTCACTCTGAGCACAGAATACCATCTCACCCATCTTCCCAGTGCCCAGTTCGCCCCAAGAGGTGAGGGTTGGAGTTTCTTTCCCTCCTATATTCCCTGTGGAGCCCAGCATGGGGCTAAACAAATGTGTCTACCCACCTGACATGAGAGAGAGGGCAATCTGCTTTAGGCCAGCCCCCACCTAAACCACCTGGCTTGGTTTCAAGAAATTCCAGGGATCTTTACCCGTGTCTGTGCTCATTGTCATTTCAAGCTTTTCATGCTGAATTCTGGGTCATAAAAATCATCTGGACTGGGTGCGGTGGCTCACACCTATAATGCCAGCACTTTGGGAGGCCAAGGCAGGACAATCACTTGAGCCCAGGAGTTTGAGACCAGCCTGGGAAACACAGTAAGACCCTGTCTCTACAAAAAATTTTAAAATTAGCTAGGTGTGGTGGTCCACACCTATAGTCCCAGCTACTCAGGAAGCTGAGCTTGGAGGATCTTTTGAACCCAGAAGCTTAAGGCTGCAGTGAAGGTTGGTTACACCACTGCACTCCAGCCTGAGTGACACAGTGAGGCCCTGCCCCTCACCAGAAAAAAAAAAAAAAATCATCTGACCCTACGGTCTAGCTGAAAGGTAACAGGTGAAAGATAACAGGTCTGACGTGTAACTGATTGCTTCCTTTTGAGTTTTCAAGTCTCCATTCTGGAAAATGAAATATGTGGGTGAGGAGACAGGTCATAATTAAGAATGTGTTTATTTCACCACTTGGCATTGTCATGCAGCCAAGCTGCCTGCAGTCCCTGAAATTAGCCTGCAGCGTTCAGGAACCTCGTTCTCATGAGTAGTGGAATGTGGTGGGCTTAGGGGTCAGAAATGACAAGTGTGCGGCCAGGTGTGATGGCTCACATCTGTAATCCCAGTACTTTGGGAGGCGGGCCAGTCACTTGAGCCCAGGAGTTCAAGACCAGCCTGGGCAACAGGGTGAAACCTCATCTCTACAAAAAAATAAAAAAAATTAGTCAAGCGTGGTGGTGCACACATGTAGTCCCAGCTACTTGGAAGGCTGAGGTGGGAGAATCACTTGAATCTGGGAGGTGGAGGCTGCAGTTAGCCATGACTAGGCCACTGCACTCCATCCTGGGTGACAGAGTCAGACCTTGTCTCAGAAAAAAAAAAAAAGAAAACACATTAAAAAAAAAAAAAAAAAAAAAAAAGGCCGGGTGCGGTGGCTCATGCCTGTAATCCCAGCACCAGCACTTTGGGAGGCTGAGGCAGGTGGATCACAAGGTCAGGAGTTTGAGACCAGCCTGGACAACATAGCAGCCCCGTCTCTACCAAAAATACAAAAATTAGCTGGGCGTGGTGGCGCAGGCCTGTAGTCCCAGCTACTCGGGAAGCTGAGGCAGGACAATCGCTTGAACCTGGGAGGCGGAGGTTGCGGTGAGCTCAGATTGCGCCACAGCACTTCAGCTTGGGCAACACAGCAGGACTTCGTCTCAAAAAAACAAAAAACAAACAAACAAAAAAAATGATGAGCGTGTTGTGCCTGGCTCCACTCTTGGTCCAACTTTGACAAGTTACAAGCCCCCTGGCTTTGGTGTTCCTTGAATATAAAATTGGAGTTAAATGAGGATTAAATGGGCCTGGCATCTCTGGCCCTTCCTTCCCATGTCCTGTGATTTGGGGTAACTTCTCTGGCTTCCTGGAGGGTCACTAAGGGTAAGGCAAGAGGACACCAGAGTCACCTCTGCCCCTTGTTACAGTCCAGACTGTGATGACAAGTTAAGGAAGAAGCCAGGAACAGACAGTTCTGGGAAGCTCTGGACACATCCAGGCGGATCTAAGAGAAAGTGCCCCAGTCTCACTCCCCTGCTACCACCTTTCATGGTTTTTTTTTTTGTTTTTCTTTATCTGCATGATTATTTTTTACCTACTTTAAAAATTCCATTCCCTACTTTTTTTTTTTTTTTTTTTAAATAACCACATTTATTTTTAAAAATAAACTTTGGATCACCACCATAAATGGAGAATTATTAACACTTGCCCAAAATAGACAATCTTTAAAAACAATAAAACAGGAGCTCAAAACCCGGTCTCCTTGTTACAAAGAGAGGCTAGCAGTTGTTAGGTACTGAAGGCAGGGTAGGACCCAACTGGGACTTTCTCAGGGACGTAATCATTAGGACCAAATGAGAAATGAAAAACAGGCAGGGCGCGGTGCTCACGCCTGTAATCCCAGCACTTTGGGAGGCCGAGGTGGGTGGATCACCTGAGGTCAGGAGTTCAAGACCAGCCTGGCCAACATGGTGAAACCCTGTCTCTACTAAAAACACAAAAATTAGCTGGGCGAGGTAGCGAGTTTCTATAATCCCAGCTACACAGGAGGCTGAGGCAGGAAAACTGCTTGAACCCAGGAGGCAGAGGTTGTAGTGAGCCAAGATCGCACCACTGCACTCCAGCCTTGACAACAGAGTGAGACTCCATCTCAAAAAATAAAAATAAAAAAAAGAATTGAAACAAACATTCATCTGTCATTTAACGTGTCTGTGCACAACCGGACACCATCACATGCACAGCTGAACCCCACACTGCAGGAAGCCCTGATTTAAAGCATCCAGCTCACCTCTAGCGACTGAGACCCCCTGCGCTGCTCAGGCAGTCAGTAGAGCAGAGACTACAAGTACTAACCCTGGAGTCTGCCAGGGTTCAAATCCCAGTTCTACCGCTGACCAGCGGTGACCTTGGGTAAGTCACTTAGCCTCTCTGGCCTCAGTTTCTGGTGCTGTAAATAGTACCTTCAGAGGCGTGTTGTGATGGACAGGTGAGTTAACATAGACAAGGCACTTTGCACAGTGCCCAGTGCACAGTGGGCGCTCTATAAACTCCAGCCACTATCATCATTTAAGGAGCGAATCTCACCTGCCCTGTCTGCGCCTTGTCAGCCTCCATCAGCTTCCAGGTCTCCTCCTTCTTGGCCCCAGCTTTCTGCAGTTCTGCGGTGCTGTTGTGCTGCCTGCTGATGTCCCCGCTATAGGAGGAGGAGCTGCTGAGCTGTCTGGAGAAGCAAAACACAAGGGTGTCAACCGCACGGATGCCTTGGGCAGGGTCGGAGGGCTCCCTGCTGGGACTGCTATTGTGGGTCTGAACCATGGCATAAGAGATGGAGTGTTTCCACATGCACACATGTAAACATATATATGAATATGTGCACATGTGCACCCCACCCCACCATGTCATTCCCCAGGGTTATAGATCAATTAGAATTGATCCCCCCCAAAAAAAAGCCAATAAAAGATAAAACAGGGCACATCATAGATCATTTTTCAAACATGAAAAAGATTCAAAATGTAACACATGATGAAAAACATAGGGCAAAGTACCCAGCTAGTTCAATTTTCTTGTTTTACAGATGTGGTGGGTGTTGGGGTGGGATCTTGCCCTGACTGCTCCTTCGTGCAAGCGTGTTACTCAGAAAGCATTATTTGGCCAGGTGCAGTGGCTCACACCTGTAATCCCAGCACTTTGGGAGGCCGAGGCGGGAGGATCACTTGAGGCCAGGAGTTCAAGACTAGCCTGGCCAACATGGTGAAACCCCGTCTCTACTAAAAACACAAAAATTAGCTAGGCATGGTACCGTGTGCCTGCAGTCCCAACTACTCGGGAGGCTGAGGCAGAAGAATCACTTGAATCCCAGAGGCAGAAGTTGCAGTGAGCCGTGATTGTACCACTACACTCCAGCCTCAGCAACAGAGTAAGACCCTGTCTCAGGAAAAAAAAAAAAAAAAAAAAAAGCACTTTTTGCACATCAGTGGTCATCAGCTTTATGCAGACCCCCAGAGATGATCACAGATTGTGTTGCCCACAGTTTTGTGTTCAGTGGCTGACATCGCGCCACTGCACACTGCACTCCAGCCTGGGTGACAGAGGGAGACTCATGTCCAAAAAAAAAAAAAAAAGAAAGAAAGAAAAGAAATTATAGAGGCCATGCAAAACACAGCTGTGACTCACTGCCGTGGAAATGTCTACACTTTGCTCTACCTACTTATCTCCTGCACAAGATTACAAGCTAACTGAGGCCAGGAGCCCCATGTGACTTATCTCTGTCATCCCTGCACCCCCAGAACTGTGTCCCCTGAAAACACTTCCTGAAGGTCGAATAAACCTCCACCACCTCTCCTCTTTGAACTAGGGCCTGGGGGTGGGTAACCTTTCCTTACCCATGAGATCTGTGCAAAGGTCTTTAGTGAAGGCCTAGTGAGGTGGAAGTGGCCCTCAAATCCGAAAGCAAGAGTGAGTTTTCAGGGAGTGACAGAGGGAAGAATCAGAACCAACTCTGGACAGAATCTAGAATTCAGATGGGGAGCTGGGGCTTCCTGCTTCATAACCTAGGAGTTCACAAATCCACACACCTCGACAGAAAATCTTACATCCTTCTACACTCATGCACTGTCTGGAGTCTCCCACTAGAATTTAGGCTGTGTAAGATTGAGAGGGGACAGTGTGCTGGCAGCCCTCGCAGCCCTCGCTCACTCTCGGCGCCTCCTCGACCTTGGCACCCACTCTGGCCGCGCTTGAGGAGCCCTTCAGCACGCCGCTGCACCATGGGAGCACCTTTCTGGGCTGGCCAAGGCCGGAGCTGACTCCCTCAGCTTGCGGGGAGGTGTGGAGGGAGAGGCGCGGGTGGGAACCGGGGCTGCACACGGTGCTTGCAGGCCAGCGGTAGTTTCGAGTGGGTGTGGGCTCGGTGGGCCCCACACTCAGAGCGGCTGGCCGGCCCCGCGGGCCCCAGGCAGTGAGGGGCTTAGCACCTGGGCCAGCAGCTGCTATGCTCGATTTCTTGCTGGGCCGTAGCTGCCTCCCCGTGGGGCAGGGCTCGGGACCTGCAGCCTGCCATGCCTGAGCTTCCCCACCTCCCCGCCTTGGGCTCCTGCGCAGCCCGAGCCTCCCCAACGAGTGCCACCCCCTGCTCCACAGCACCCAGTCCCATCAACCGCCCAAGGGCTGAGGAGTGCGGGTGCATGGTGCAGGACTGGCAGGCAGCTCCACCTGTGGCTCCAGTGTGGGATCCACTGGGTGAAGCCAGCTGGACTCCTGAGTCTGGTGCAGACTTGGAGAACCTTTATGTCTAGCTAAGGGATTGTAAATACACCAATCAGCACTCTGTATCTAGCTCAAGGTTTGTAAACACACCAATCAGCACCCTGTGTCTAGCTCAGGGTTTGTGAATGCACCAATCGACACTCTGTATCTAGCTAATCTAGTGGGGATGTGGAGAACTTTTGTATCTAGCTCAGGGATTGTAAACGCACCAATCAGCACCCTGTCAAAACGGACCAATCAGCTCTCTATAAAAACAGACCAATCGGCTCTCTGTAAAATGGACCAATCAGCAGGATGTGGGTGGGTCCAGATAAGAGAATAAAAGCAGGCTGCCAGAGCCAGCAGTGGCAACCTGCTGGGGTCGCCTTCCACTCTGTGGAAGCTTTATTGTTTCACTCTTTGCAATAAATCTTGCTGCTGGTCACTCTTTGGGTCCACATTGCCTTTATGAGCTGTAACACTCACCGTGAAGGTCTGCAGCTTCACTCCTGAAGCCAGCAAGACCATGAACCCAGCAGGAGGAACAAACAACTCCAGACACACCGCCTTAAGAGCTGTAATACTCACCGCGAAGGTCTGCAGCTTCACTCCTGAAGCCAGCGAGACTACGAACCCACCAGAAGGAAGAAACTCCGAACACATCCGAACAGTACAAGGAACAAACTCCAGACATGCCGCCTTTAAGAACTGTAACACTCACCGTGAGGGTCTGCGGCTTCATTCTTGAAGTCAGTGAAACCAAGAACCCACCAATTCCGGACACAAGATAACAATGGCAAAAGCGACATCTACCAAGTGTTTGTCTGTTCCAGGCACAGTGCTAGGCCACATTGTCTTTGCTCTCTCCTGACCCCTATAGCAACTGCAGGTCCGTGGATCCTTTCTCAAATCTCCATGGTCAGATATGTTTAGGCTCTGAGTTTGTCGATTTTTCTTGTTGTTTGCTGTTTTCTGCTGTTGTTTTTTTGTTTTGTTTTGTTTTTGTTTTTTGAGACGGAGTCTCGCTCTCTCGTCCAGGCTGGAGTGCCATGGCGCAATCTCGGCTCACTGCAACCTCCACCTCCTGGGTTCAAGCGATTCTCGTGCCTCAGCCTCCCGAGTAGCTGGGACTACAGGCGCCTGCCACCATGCCTGGCTAATTTTTTTATCTTTAGTAGAGACAGGGTTTCATCATGTTGGCCAGGCTGGTCTTCAACTCCTGTCCTCAGGTGATCCGCCCACCTCAGTCTCCCAAAGTGCTGGGATTAAGGCGTGAGCCACTATGCCTGGCTGACTTAGCCAGTTTTTTAAAAGCTAGTATGGTTAATATACTGCAGATGCTATAAATCCCCAGGGATCTAAGGAAGCTCTCTATAATCAAACACAAGCATACTTCCTTTTTTGTAGAGATGGGGTCTTGCTATGTTACCCACTGTGGTCTGAAACTCCTGGCCTCAAGCGATCCTCCTGCCTCAACCTCCCAAAGTGCTGAGATTACAAGCATGAGCCACCACACCTGGCCTTGAGACAGTTTTAAATCGAATGCTGCTTCACAAAGCCTGAACATTCCAGGCCCCGCCAAGAGACCTGAGCAAAGACCCACACCATGTAGGGAACGTGAGTGTCAGAAGCATCAACAGATGATTAAATCATGAGGCCTGTGTGAGTTGTGCCACCTGGCAAGAAGAGTGCCACATTCCTTCTTTGGGCCTCTGTACTCTGAAAAGCAAGGTCCTTGGAGGATTTGGGAGGGAAGGTAGAAAGCCCAGGCCTTCCAGGACCCCAAGGGGCTGAGGCCATTTTTTGTCCCTCCTCTTGTCTTCCCACTGGCAGGACAGGGTCCTCGGGTTGGGGCCTCCCTCCCCGCCCTTACCTCTGCAGTTGCTTCCCTGCACTGTCCGTCACCAGCATGCCATTCTCCATTTGCTTTGCTTCCTTCCCTGGACCGCTGATGCCCGTGACCCCTGGCAGAAGAGAGACAAAGGGGGCAAGTGGGGTTACATGAGCCAGATGCTAAAAACCAAGGGCAAGAAAAACCGGCCACTTCAGGGAGGAGACTGCAGAGCACCTGGCCGCCAGGATGATCAGAAAGTAGGAGACCTGCTCTGCAGAGACCATGAACAGGCTGTCTGGTTGTGGGGTGGGTGCTATCTGGAGCTCAGTCCCTTGGCGTAGGGACAGTGCTTTGCAACTGTGTAAAGGGCTCCATCCGCTGAGGGCACTGGGCCTGAGCCAGCATCCTGCGCCAGCAGCAATGGGTAAAACCCAGCCCAGAAAACAGTAGCTCTGCTGTGTTAAGCTCACTTCCTAGGACCAGGATGCAAGGAACTGCATAAGGGAAAGGGCATAGCCCCGTGATTCCCAACCATTGAAAGAGGTGATATTCAAAATAGATAACCAATTTGACAAGGGCATCAGCCAACAGGCAGAGGCCCGGAGACCCCTGTAGTGCCAGGAGTTAACCCTTCAGTTCCTAGACCACAGAGAGGTCCCAAGAGTTCAAGGTAAAAGGCACCTGGGGCAGTGGCTGTTTCCACAGTAATAAAGTATTTCAACATTTGAACAACTGGGGAACCGAGTTCTGTCAACAACCAGGTGAGCTTCAAAGTGGACCCTTCCCTGATTGAGTCTTCAGATAAGACCCCAGCCCTGGCAGATGCCTTGGTTGCAGACTTAGGAAGGACACTGATAAAGACACCAAGGGACACAGCAACTGGATATCTGCCCTGATCCCAGGAAGAATCCACCCAGCATCAACAATAATCACCGGAACATAAACAATGACAATGACAGCCAACATTTCTCAAGTGCACTCGGGCACCGTGTGTCGTGTCAAAACAGATCATATCTCTTTCCCGGCTCACAATAACTCAGTGATGGTGATGACTACTGCCCCCACTCTGCACTGACTGCCTCATTCTTTGGTGCCAGGAGAGAAAGCAGCACAATGTAAGGCACCACAGGGCTGACCCCAGAAAAGGTGGGAGAGGACCCAGGACAGAAGTTACAAAAGGGATAAATATGCAGCCAGCAGCACGGTCAGGGTGACCCTGGGAACATGCTCGGGTGACATGAATAAAAGCAGAGCTCAAAAATGCAAAATCTTGCAGAAACAGCCACAGGGAGACAAAGACACACCTGGAAGGGAAGAGGGGGCTGCAGATCATTCCTGGACTCAGGGAGGCACTCCATGCCAGGGATTCTCAGTCTTGGTTGTAAATGAGTCACAGGGGGCTTTATAAATGAGCAGGTGGCAGTCGCGCATGGTGGCTCACACCTGTAATCCCCAGCACTTTCGAGGCCGAGGCGGGCAGATCGCTTGAGGCCAGGAGTTCGAGACCAGCCTGGCCAACATGGAAAAACCCCATTTCTATTCTAAAAATACAAAAATTAGCTGGGCGTGGTGGTGCGTGCCTGTAATCCCAGCTACTCGGGAGGCTGAGGCTCTAGAATCGCTTGAACCCGGGAGGCGGAGGTTGCAGTGGGCTGAGATCATGCTACTACACTCCAGCCTGGGTGACAGGGCGAGACTCTGTCTCAAAAAAAATAAAAATAAAAAAAATCTAAAAAACACGAATAAAAGAAAAAAAAATTAAAATTAAAAAATGAGCAGGTGCCCTCGTGTCCAGCCCAGTCCCTGCTGTGACTCTCAATTAGAGCATGCTCCGGTAACTGTGATGTATGGGAAGTGTTCTCTCACTTCCTGGCTGTGTGCCTTGGGGAAAAGATAAACCTCTCTGAGCCTCATCTTCCACATCTGCAAAACAGGAACAGCAGCAGACCCAACCTTCATTCACAAGAGGGTGAAACAAGATCGCACGCAGTGCCTGGCACAGCGAGTGTTCAGTGATGGCAACCCCTGTGTTGCTTATTACTAAATACATTTTTAAACACGTTCTACAGAGAATTCTAGGCACAGCCAGGAACTGAGAACCTCTGTTTTAAACGTGCCCTTTAATGTCAACATCTGTTTTGTCTAAACTAACACTAAATTAAAAAACAAATAAACAAAACACAAATAGCCACATCACCCAGGAAGGAAGAGTGATACCAAGCAGGACTTCCCATGCAGCCAGTCCTCACACACATGCGTGACACTGGGAACCAGCCATGCCCTTAACCATCTTTCTCTGTGCAGGGGTGAGAATGTTCCAGAACACTCCCAGGGACCCCCCGTCTGGAGGCTGCATGCCGCGGAGAGCCCCCCGTCTCCTACCAGCAGCCTCAGGCCGCCCTCCTATAAGCCTCAGCCTTCACTTCTCCTGTTCCTCACTGAGCGCAGCCACCACGGTCAGTTGGGAGCTTCTGCAAGCATGCAGTGCTTGCTAAGGCTGCCTCACCCTCGCAACCCACCGATTAGCCCACAGGCTGAACTGGGCAGCTGGAAAATTCCACTCTGCATGGAGGAGGACCGAGCGCCTAAGAGAAGGAATCTGAACATCGGTTAGTCCACCATCCTGTCAGCCTTTTTTTTTTTCTTGTCTTGAGACAAGGTCTTCTCTGTCGCCCAGGCTGGATTGCAGTGGTGCGATCTTGGCTCACTGCAACCTCTGCCTCTTGGGTTCAATCGATCCTCCCACCTCAGCCTCCCAGGAAGCTGGGATTAGAGGCATGCACCACTGTGCCTGGCTAATTCTTTTGTATTTCTAGTAGAGACGGGGTTTCACCATGTTGGCCAGGCTGGTCTCAAACCCCTGACCTCAGGTGATCCACCCACCTCGGCCTCCCAGAGTGCTGGGATTATAGGTGTGAGCCACTGCACCTGGCCCCTGTTGGCTTTTTGAAGGGATCATCTCTCCCTCTTCCTACAGCCTTGGTGGGCCTGTCAATCAGGGTGCCTCAGATTCCCCCAGCCAAGGTGGGCACTGTCTGAGGTCACCCCATAAAAGCCCCTCTCCCAGGATTTGAACCGTCGTCAGTGGTCTACAAAGAACAAGGACAGTTCAAGTTCACCTGTCCTAAAAGAGTCTAGTCTCTCAGAGTTCCCATTTCCTGAGTCCCACTTGCTCGGTTCTGCCTTTGATTCATGAGTTACCTGGTATCCTTCCAGGAAACACCCTCTGTTTGTTTAAGAATGGCCAGATTCAGCTTCTGCTGCTTACAAAAAAGCCCTTGGCTGGGACCCTAAGCCACATACTGCAAAACGCAGGAGGGATGGGTCCAGTCTGGCCACTGGAATTCCACTAGGCAACATCCCTCTTCAGGGTCCCCACCACCACATGCTGCAGTTCCCCAACAGGCACTGATCACCCTGCATTGTCTGGGCCCATGTGTGTCTTGACTGTGCCCCAGGATGCATGGGTGGCAGCTCACAATCAAACTGTTGCCATTTACTGTCCATCCACTGTGTGCCAGGCACTTCATAAGCTTGGTCCCCTCGAGGCATGCTGGTCACGGTAACGTGACGCATGAAACAGTAAAGCTTACCCAAGGTCATCAGTGACAACAAAGGGATCTGCGGACTCAGGCTGTATCCCCCAGTGCCAGCCTCAAAGCCAGACACACAGTAGGTACCCAGTAAATGTGTGTCTGGGTACCCAGCTAAATGAACCAATGAACAACCGGAGGGGTGAAAACACAGACATCTGACGGCACCTCCCCAGACATGCAGCGACAGTCTCGGCCTGTCTCTGGCCTCATTCTATGAGCTGAGCCAACTCCAACCCGGGCAGTACTGACCTGCTTCCTCCTCATCCATCACTCTGCTGCCTGGGAATTCAGAAGACCCAAGATATTGTTAAGAAGCAAAGCAAAACTCCTGCCCTAAGCCCCTATCTAAATAAAGGAGTGAAGGGACTGTCTTCTCTAAAGGCGGAGGGGCAAGAATGGCTGAAGGGTCTGCTCCATTTGTGCCTCAGTTTCCCCATCCCACACGTGCTGGGTGGATCTGGGACAAGCACACTGCCCAAGACCAACCCCTTTCTCCAAAGTCATAACTGTGTTGGGTTTTTGTTTGTTTGTGACAGAGTTTCACTCTTCAGCCCAGGCTGGAGGGAAGTGGCGTGATCTTAGCTCACTGCAACCTCTGCCACCCAGGTTCAAGCGATTCTCCAGCCTCAGCCTCCCAAATAGCTGGGATTACAGGTGCCCGCCACCACACCTGGCTAATTTTTGTATTTTTAGTAGAGACGGGGTTTTGCCATGTTGGCCAGGCTGGTCTCAAACTCCTGACCTCAGGTGATACACCTGCCTTGGCTTCCCAAAGTGCTAGGATTACAGGCGTGAGTCACCATGCCTGGCCAAAGTCGTAACTGTGTTTAACCATAAATAGAGCTAAACAAATAAGGCAGACCAACCTTCAGTCTTCAGGCTTGTTTTTACGCAGGAGAGGAAAAGAAATAAAGTTTACAGTAGGCAGGCCAGGCATGACACTGGGAGGTGGCATAGGCATCAGCTCCAGCCCCTTTGAGAACAGACACTGCTCCTGAGAGGGGCTGGCCCCACGCAGAGCCAGATGCACATTTACCCAAGAGGAGAAGAGAAGGTGACTTAGCCCAGATATCACCCTGGACCCTCCCAGGCTGGGATGGGGGCTCCTTCTCTGGGATTTCTCAGGCCCTCAAGCAGCCCTCCATCACTGCATTTAGCACTATGATACCCTTAATTGTTTGGTGTTTGTCTCTCCCATCAGACTGTGAGCTCTCAAGGGCATGAAGTGGGTCTTATCCATCACTGTATTACCAGCACCTTGCACAGCAGGTGGCCAAGTGCAGTTACACAGGATGCGCACTGCACAACTCAAGGTGGGGGGCACCATTCCACACAGAGGCTCACGTACCAGGTGGCATTGTGGCACACAGCAGGCACTCTGTACACACCCGACAGACAGATAGGCAGACTGACAAGTGTATAGTCAAGTCAAGAAGGAGAGCTGACTTCCCATTGCCAGAGGGGCCCCTTTCATAGGCAGGACTGATAAAGCTGGTTTCTAAAGCAGACCTGAGAGAGGGGTGAAATCCACTTCTATTTTCTCCTAGTCTGAGATATTTATGCTGCTGTGTAAACATCCAAAGCCCTCCGGCCTATCCACTGCTCATGCAGGACATGCCTTGAACAGCCAAGGCGCGATTCATTCACTCACTTATTTAACACATTTACTGAGTGTCTACTGTGAGTCAGGCTCTTTTCTTAGTCCTGGAGGTGGAGAGACAACCAAAAAGCCCTCAGAGCAGCCGGGCACGATGGCTCATGCCTGTAATCCCAGCACTTTGGGAGGGCTGAGGCGGGTGGATCACTTGAGGTCCAGAGTTCGAGACCAGCCTGACCAATGTGGCAAAACTCCATCTCTACTAAAAATACAAAAATTAGCCGGGTGTGGCGGCAGGCATCCGTAATCCCAGCTACTTGGGAGGTTGCGGCAGGAGAATCACTTGAACCCGGGAGGCGGAGGTTGCAGTGAGCCGAGATCGCACTATTGCACTCCAGCCTGGGTGACAGAGTGAGACTCCCAAAACAAACAAAACAAAACAAACAAAAAACAAACAAAAAAATCCTCAGATCTTAAATTCCAAAGGAAGAGATCAACAATAAACGAACAAGTAGATCCATAATTTACTCCAGGCAGCACTAAGTGCCACAAAGAAATTGAAGCAGGGAAGAAGAGGGAAATGAAGGCTGGGGGCCAGGGTGGAGAATGCTATAAAGTAGCAAGAATTCTTTCTCTTTTTTTAAAGCAAACACAGGAAACTTGTAATTCAATGACTGTCACCTGAGTTCATGCAACCAGCAGGTGTTGGGTTTTGGATGCTGTCAAGCCACGTGCTGTTTCTACCCTTGACCTGTGTTAAGTGCTGCCCCGGGTCTGTGTATTCCGCTGCCAGCCCTCTCACTGTTTATTCTACCAACATTGCCTTTACTCAAGAAGGTTCTGGAACTCTGCTTGGGCAAGGTCCAGCAGGCCAGCCTCCCTGGAGGGAAGAATTCAACTCACAGCTTTATAGTCAACGCCTCATTTTTGACCAAAAACGGCATTCACTGGCTGCCTCACCGACCTCCTCCTCCAGCCTCAGCACAGAAAGCTCTTCATCCTCAAAAGAGGAAGAAATCCGGCCTCTGAGGACAGCCAGAAGGAATGTAGGGGTCTGTCTGATGAACTCTCTCGGCAGCTGCTCTGTGCTGACAACCAATTTGTGTAACTTGGGGAGGTGCTTATGGCCCATTGTTAAGAAATCAAAAGGTGGCAGGAGATGAGCAAACTGTAAGACATGCTCTCAATCTTGTCAAGGGAAAAGGCCTAGGAAGGAAGGACAGGTGAAAAAGATGCCAAAACTAACAGCAGCTCCCCTTCTGGGCGGTGAGGGCAGAAAGATGTTCTTTTTCGGGACTTTTTTTTTTGGAGACAGTCTCGCTCTGTTACCCAGGCTAGAGTGCAGTGGCACAATCTTGGCTCACTGCAAGCTCTGCCCCCCGGGTTCACGCTATTCTCCTGCCTCAGCCTCCTGACATTTTTGTGTTTTTAGTAGAGATGGGGTTTCACCATGTTGGCCAGGCTGGTCTCGAACTTCTGACCTCAGGTGATCCGCCTACCTTGGCCTCCCAAAGTCCTGGCATTACAGATATGAGCCACCTTTTTTCCTGATTCTTTGTACTCTTCTGTAGTTTGCAAATGTCTACGATGAGCACATGTTGCTTTTGTAATCATTAAGAAAAACTCGGTAAATACTTAAGAGGGAAAAATATTTGCCATGAGGTTAACAGATGGTTCAACCAAGGTTTTGAAAAATGGCCACAGGCCAGGTGCCGTGACTCATGCTTGTAATCCCAGCATTTGCATTTTGGGAGGTCAAGATGGGAGGATCGCTTGAGCCCAGGAGTTCGAGACCAGCCTGGGCAACAAAGTGATATCCCATCTCTACAAAAAAAACATAAAAATATATAAATAAAATTTTTTAAAACAGAAAAATGGCCACATTGTTGGAATAAAGATCTTTCTCCCAAGAGGACAAGGGAAGAATTCAGCAGTGTGAAGTCGGAGCACACGGGGTTTCTTGCTCATGGTGCTTTCGATGTCCTAGCTAGGGGATTCCCTGTCACGGGGGGCAGGGTAAGGGGGAGTTAGTCTTAAGTGCCGTAGGATGTTTAGCGACATCGCTGGCCTCTACCCTGGTTGCCTGCCAGGGGCAAACCCCACTCCAGTTGTGACATCCAAACATGTCTCCAAACATTGCCAATTGTCCCCAGGGTGGGGGCAATTTGCCCCCGATAGAAAACCACTGCACTAGGTATTAGGTTCCTAAGAAAGAAACCAGAGTCATGATGTGTTTTACCTTCCAGGTATGAAGGTTAATGAACCATTTTTTAAAATCCCTTAAAAATTTGTTCCCCTAAGGGGCTTGAGGCAATCTGTAAAAATGGTTCACTATTCACTTGATCCAGAAACCACCACAGAATCATGCAGATCAAGAGGTTCAAATCTTCGTGTTCACCTTAAGAACATTTGTGAGGCTGGGCTGGGGGCTCATGCCTGTAATCCCAACACTTTGGGAGGCTGAGGTGGGAGGATCCCTTGAGGCTGGAAGTTTGAGACCAGCCTGGTCAACATGGTGAAACCCTGTCTCTACTAAAAATACAAAAATTAGCCAGGCGTGGTGGCAGATGCCTGTAACTCCAGTCACTCGAGAGGCTGAGGCACAAGAATTTCTTGAACCCGGGAGGCGGAGGTTGCACTGAGCCAAGATTGTGCCACTACCCTCCAGCCTGGGCAACAGAGTGAGATTCTGTATCAAAAAAAAAAAAAAAAAAAAAAAAAAAAAGGCCAGGCGCAGTGGCTCACGCCTGTAATCCCAGCACTTTGGGAGGCCGAGGTGGGCGGATCATGAAGTCAAGAGATCGAGACCATCCTGACTAACACGGTGAAACCCCGTCTCTACTAAAAATACAAAAAAAATTAGCCAGGCGTGGTGATGGACACCTGTAGTCCCAGCTACTCGGGAGGCTGAGGCAGGAGAATGGTGTGAACCCAGGAGGCGGAGCTTGCAGTGAGCCGAGATCACGCCACTGCACTCCAGCCTGGGTGACAGAGCGAGACTCCGTCTCAAAAAAAAAAAAACAACACACAAAAAACCAAGAACACTCCTGAAAGTGCGCAGGTACGCACATACAAAAGGCCACGAAGCATCAGAAAGATGCCACTTTACAGAAACAACATGTACCATTCTGACATTATAATGGTGGAGTTGGCAGATGTGCCCAGGCCAAGAAGTGCGGCTGGCCACAGGGTCAGCGGCCCAAAAAGAGCACTGAATTTCTGCTGCACATGCTTAAAAATACAGAGAGTCACGCTGAGCTTAAGGGTTTAGATGCAGATTCTCTGGTCCTTGAGCATATCCAACTGAACAAAACACCTAAGATGCGCTGCCGGACCTACAGAGCTCAGGGTCGGTCGGATTAACCCATAGGTGAGCTCACCCTGCCACATCCGGATGATCCTGCCTGAAAGGGAACAAATTGTTCCTAAACCGGAAGGGGAGGCTGCACAGAAGAAAAATATATCCCAGAAGAAATTGAAGAAACAAAAGCTTATGGCATGGGAATAAATTAGGAATAAAAGGAATGCCATTAAAAGTTAAAAAAAAAAAAAAAAAAAAGGAGAGAGAGAAACAGTAAAAAAGATATATTTCTTAGAAATCAGTAAACTGAATATCCCAGGAGAGAGGTCGGTATCGCCCCATTCACAAGCCTGGTTCCTGCCCATCCCCCCTCAAGGAGCCTCCCAAACCAAATACCAACACCTTCAGCCTGGGTGTTCTAAAAAAAAAAAAGAGCTGATTAATCCAACAGGGAAAAAAGTTCCCCTTTAGGAAGAGCCAAAAATGTGGTTTAAACAAACCCAAGGTCATTGGTGCTTCGAGTTGGCTAAGGCTGGGCAAGACCAGACCCTGATGTCAAGACTTTATAGCCAAGGCCCCTCCAGAGCAATGGAAAAGGGTGGGTGGTGGGAGAGGGGGGTGCCCCAGTTTGATATAAGACCCACTGCCAAGGACTTCTATGTAACCTCAAAGGCAGGAGGTGGGGAGGTCAAACTGGGGAAATGAACACACGAGGTGCCAGGGTGGTGGGCGGCATTTGCATCACCAAATGAAGTGCTGATGTGTACAAAAATCATAAAGCATTTGGCAGCCTTCCATGTTCTGTATACACTGCTTGGATACTGTAGCAGCTGGGAAAGGAAGTGGGGGTGCGGTACCTATCTGGGGCCAAGAGAGTTTAAGGACATTTTTTGCTCACCTGGATGGAAGGGTAGAGAGACAGACCTCACGCTGGGCAAAAGATTCAGCTAAACCCACACATTTTGATTTAGAAAGCACAGAGGATATTTTCACCTAAAAGAAGCCTGCCAAACAGGTCAGTGAAAAAGTCACCAAGAAGTTGCCACAACGCACTGCTCGGGCTGAGAGACAAACAAAGGGGGATTCTGCAGCAAGAAGAAACAGGCTAGACTCAAGGTAGAACTTCCCAACCACAAGGGAATGAACATGCAGAAATTCAGTCTAATCAAAGAATTTAAAAGCTGGAGGGAATGTCAGCTATCATGCACTGGCAAGAAACAAAAATCCAACTTTTTTTTGAGACATGGTCTTGCTCTGTCACCCAGGCCAGATGGAGTACAGTGGCATGATTTTGGCTCACAGCAGGCTCTGACTCCCAGGCTCAAGAGATTCCCCCACTTCAGCCTCCCGAATAGCCGGGACTACAGGTGTGCCCCACCATCCCAGCTAATTTTTGTGTTTTTAGTAGAGACGAGGTTTCAACATGCTGCCCAGGGTGGTCTTGAACTCCTGACCTCAAGTGATCTACCCGCCTTGGCCTCCCAAACTGCTGGGATTACAGGCACAAACCACCATACCACAGCTGGCCACCAACTTTTCCTTTAAAACCACCAGGGCTCATGACAGCAGTATTCATAAGAGTCAGAAAGTGGAAAAAACCCGAATGTCCATCAACCAGTGAACACATCAACACAGTGTGGTCTAGCTGCACAATGGCATATTATTCCGCAATAAAAGGAAATGAAGCTACAACATAGTTGAACCTTGAAAACATCATGCTAAGTGTAAAAGCCGCCAGTCACAACATTCCACCTATTGTGATGCCATTTATATGAAATGTCCAGAATAAGCAAATCTAGAGAGACAGAAAGATTAGTCGTTGACTAGGGCTTGGGGGGTGCTGGGGAAAATAGGGAGTCACGGCTGATGGATTGGGGTTTCTTTTGGGGGTGATTAAAAAAAAGTTCTAAACTTGACTGTGGTGATGGTTGGAGTGTATGATTTAAGTGGATTAACTGTATGTCGTATGAATTTTTGTTTTGTTTTGGTTTTTTGTTTGTTTGTTTTTTTGAGACTAAGTCTTGCTCTGTTGCCCAAGCTGGAGTGTAGTGGTACAATCTCGGTTCACTGCAACCTCCGCCTCCCAGGTTCAAACTATTCTCCTGCCTCAGCCTCCCCAGTAGCTGGGCCTATAGGCGTGCTGCCCCCATGACAGGATAATTTTTGTATTTTTAGTAGAGACGGGGTTTCATCATGTTGGCCAGGCTGGTCTCGAACTGACCTCAGGTGATCCACCTGCGTCAGCCTCCCACAGTGCTGGGATTACAGGCGTGAGCCACTGCGCCCAGCCTACGTCTATGAATTACATCTCAAGAAAGCACTTATTAGAGACCACTAGGACCTCTGCAGAGAAGGAGCTCCCACCCCAGGCAAAGGATGAGAAACTCAGAGACCAACTTGAGAACCAACCCTGCCAGCAGCTGCTGTGTATCCTGGGGCTGGTCACTTTGCCTCTCTGACATTCAGTGGCTTCCCAGGGCAGTTAGACCAAAACCCACCTGGAAGGCCCTGCAGGACAATCGCTGTGCTGACCTCTTCTCCTGCCCGTCACGTCCTGGCACACCATGGTCTGGCCACACCAGCCTTTTTGTTTTGTAAACAAATTGAGCTCATGCTGGTCCTGAAGCCTTTGCACTTGCTGTTCCCTCTGCCCACAACACTGTTCCCAGATCTTCTCCCTGCTGGCTCCTTCCCATGCCAATGCAACCTCCCCAGAGAGGGTTTCCCTATCCCCTGCCTGAGTTGCCACAATGACACCCATCACTCCTCAGCCCATGGCATTGTCTTTTTTTTTTTTTTCCCCTCCAAAGCACTTAATAGTATCTGATTTTTTTTTTTTTTTTTGTAGAGTTGGGGTTTCAGTATGTTGGCCAGGCTGGTCTTGAACTCCTCCTGGCCTCAAGTGATCCACCCACCACGGCCTCCCAAACTGCTGGGATTACAGGCATGAGCCACTGTGCCTGGCAAATTTTTTGTATTTTTTGTAGAGATGAGGTTTCGCCATGCTACCGAGGATGGTCTCAAACTCCTGAGCTGGAGCGATCCTCCCACCTCAGCCTCTCTATGTGTTGGGATAACAAGTGTTGGGAACCACGTCTGGCCCTGCTGAACTGCTTTATGAGGGAGGGAAGTGAAGCTCAGATGGGTCTGAAGGGCAGGCCTGAGGTCACATAGCTGGGGAGATGAGCGGCCGGGGATTGAACCCAGACGTCACCAACCCGAGCCTGCCAGCTTAACTCCGTGCTTCACCTCACAACTCTCACATCTCTTGTCTCACGTATGTCCTCAGTTTCTCTCAGCCCCAACAGCCAGGACTTTAATTGCCATCCTTCCCATTTTTGCCATAAGGACCCTGAAACTCATCAGGTCCTAGGTCATGTTCCAGGAAGGTGCTAGACCCTGCCCTGAGGTCAGCTGAGCTGAAGCCTGGTGCTCCCGTCCCCTGGCCATAAAGCACCGAGACTCTCTCCCAGTTCAGCGCTGCAGGGACTAAGGTGGTTTTCCACGTTGCTTCTTTAGGGGGCTCCATCCAGCTCCCACCCTCATGCCCTGATGAGCCGCCTTCCCCGAGTGGCTGGTGGCAACCTCAAAGAGGCCAGTGTGGCCCTTCAAGGTGCCAGACACCCCGAGCGGGTGGAACCCTGGGGCTGCCCCTACCGTTCTCCTCTGGGTCCTGCTCCTGCTCTGTGCTGGCATAGGTACGCAGGAACTCAGCGAAGGCGCCGTCTCGGGCCAGCAGCTCCTGGTAGGAGCCCATCTCAGAGATCTTGCCACCACTCATGACAATGATGATGTCCACCTGCGGCAAGTAGCTCATGCTGTGCGTGACCAAGATCCGCGTCTGTGGACAAAGGGGACACCCAGCCACGTCAGTACACACGTGTGACACTGCCTAGCTTGGCAGAGTGAAGACTAAAGGAGAAATGAGCCAACGAACACCTGGCGGGCAGAACTCAGGTCTGAAGGTGGGACATGCACCTGCGATAACAGCATCCAGGAGCAGCTGAATCTGTGCACACGGCCCTTTTACATGCATGTGCAAAGGGCCTGCCACGCCTCAGGTGCTGAGCTAAAAGCTGGGGAAGGGGAAGGAAACAAAGACATCTGCCCCAGATTCCAGGGCCACAGGAGAAATGGACACTAGTAGAATAGTGCTTGATGAATGGCAAAAACGCAGCAAAAAGGGGAACAGGTGTACTAAGTGTGCGCGTTTTACACTTTTAACAAAGGTGATGGGGAAGGTTATTTTTTAACAAAAACCTGAATGACAAGAGGTAGGGAGGGAACCATACGAGTGTGTAAAGGAATAAAAGGATGGTGCCACAGCAAAACAGTTTGTACGCAATGGCTTTTTTTTTTTTTTTTTTTTTATTGAGACAGAGTTTCACTTTGTTGTCCAGGCTGGAGTGCAGTGGCACCGTCTCGGCTCACTGCAACCTCCGCCTCCTGGGTTCAAGCAATTCCCGTGCCTCAGCCTCCTGAGTAGCTGGGATTACAGGCGCCTGCCACCACACCTGGCTGATTTTTTTTTTTTGTATTTTAGTACAGATGGGGTTTCACCATGTTGCCCAGGCTGGTCTCAAACTCCTGAGCTCAGGCAATCTGCCCATCTCGGCCTCCCAAAGTTGCAGGATTACAGGTGTGAGACGCTGCACCCGGCCCAATGGCTTAATTTTTTTCTTCTTCTTTTTGGTTTTTTTTTTTTTTTTTTTTGAGATAGGGTCTCTCTCTGTCACCCAGGCTGGAGTGCAGTGGTGCGACCTCAGCTCACTGCAACCTATGCTTCCTGGGTTCAAGTGATTCTCCTGCCTCAGCCTCCCAAGTAGCTGGGACTACAGATATGTGCCACCATGCCCGAATAATTTTTGTATTTTTTGTCAAGACAGGGGTCTCATCATGTTGCTCAGGCTCATCTTGAACTCCTGAACTGAAGCAATCCATCCGCCTTGGCTTACAAAAGTGCTGGGACTACAGGCATGAGCTACCGCGCCCAGCCCTGGCTTAACTTTTTTCTAAAACAACTCCCGCTGTCATCCACTCCCAAAACCACTACAAAATATGCACATGCATACCTTTTATCTGCAGATCTGAAAGTTTGGGAAGACATTCATCAAACTATTAATAGAAGTCAGCATATGTTTCCTTAAACAACTAACGGTCAATCTTTTCAGCTTTATGGATCTTACAGTTGCCATGGCACCAACTCAGCTCTGCCGAGTTGAAGTAGCTGTAGATGATGCTTTAAAGAACAGGACACGTGCGGTGGCTCACACCTGTAATCCCAGCACTTTGGGAGGCCAAAACAGGAGGATTCCATGAGGCCAAGAGTTTGAAACCAGCCTGGGAAACATAGTGAGACCTGTCTCCACAAAATAAAAAAAAAATAAAAATAAATTAGCCAGGCATGGTGGTGCATGCCTGTAGTCCCAGGAGCTACTCAGAAGGCAGGAAGAGGAGTTGGAGGCTACCATGCCATGACTGTGGGGGCACTGCACTCCAACCTGGACAACAGAGGAAAACCCTGTCTCCAGAAAAAAAAGAAAAAAGAAAAAAAATACATTGGCCATGTTCCAATAAAGTTTTATTTATGGACACTGATATCTAAATTTAATACGATTTTCAATTGTCATAAAATATTCTTCCTGTTTAGATTTCTTCTATTTAAAAATACACACATCATTCTTAGCTCAAGAGCCATACAAAAAGCAGGCAGTGGGCCAGATTTGCTAACCCTTGCTCTCTAAGAGAAGAATTAAAGATTAGGGATGCAAGATGAAGAGGGACTATTTTATTTACATTATTTATATATATTTTCTGAGACGAAGTCTCACTCTGTTACCCAGGCTAGAGTGCAGTGGCGCAATCTCAGCTCACTGCAACCTCCACGTCCCAGGTTCAAGAGATTCTCCTGCCTCAGCTTCCCGAGTAGCTGGGATTACAGCCATGCACCACCACACCCGGCTGATTTTTGTATTTTTAGTAGAGATGGGGTTTCACCATGTTGGCCAGGCTGGTCTCGAACTCCTGACCTCAGGTGATCCACTGGTCTAGGTCTCCAAAAGTGTTGGGATTACTCACCGTGCCCAGCTTCATTTACTTTATATACATGCACACACACACACACACATACACGAATATGTTATAAGAATATATCCATATTCTTGTACTTTTCAATTTTGTTACAATGGGCATGTATTACTTAGTCATTTTCAAAAATGTTTTGTACTATTTTAAAATATGTTTACACAGACAGTTAAGTGGTATGTGTGGGAATGATTACAAGAGGTCATGTAGCATGATGTTTCCTGTATATATACGTGTAACAAGGTAACCCTATTTAAAAAGTTTACACACAGAGCAAAAAGACTTGAAAGAAATACAAAACCTCTAACCAGTGGAATGTGTGTAACTGCTTCCATTTTTCTTTTTCATGTTTTTCTTAATCTATATCCCCCCCATGGGGATGTGTTAGTTTTAAAATCAGGGGAAACAGCCGGGTATGGTGGCTCACACCTGTAATCCCAGCACTGCAGGAGACCCAGGCGGGTGGACCACTTGAGGTCAGGAGTTCGAGACCAGCCTGGCCAACATGGTGAAACCTCGACTCTACTAAAAATACAAAAAGTTAGCCAGGCGTGGTGGTGGGCACCTGTAATCCCAGCTACTTGGGAGGCCAAAGCAGGAGAATTGCTTGAACCCGGGAGGCGGAGGTTGCAGTGAGCCGAGATCATGCCGTTGCACTCCAGCCTGGGCAACAATAGCGAAACTCCACTTCAAAAAAATAAAATAAAATAAAATAAAATCAGGGGGAGAAAAAAAAGAGCCAGTGTGTACCCATTACCACAACTACCCTATAAAAAGAACACAGGAACTATTTCCTATCATGTTAAGGTGTTGTGGCAATTTTCCGACCCCTCTACCCACAGACACCTCTGCAAGTAAGAAAACGCAGCCTGCTAGGTCACAGGCAATGTCTTGGGGTGGGATTCCCCGCTAAGAAGCCAGCCCTGTGACTTAATCAGGAAGAGAGGCCTCCCTTGGCCATGCAGAGGCAATGAATTTAACTCGGCGCAGAGGACTTACCCCTATAAAGACAAGTACAAGACGGCTGTCTTAGGAAGGCTTCCAAGAGAAGCATGAGAAATGTGTTCTTTAAAGTCCAGTTAAAAACAAAGAAAGCCAGAGAATGTAAAGGACTCCTAAAGTGGACACATTCCGACTTAACCAAAGGGCGAGACGGCCCAACACCAAACCCCGCCCCGCCAGCAGGCACCTTGTTCTTCAGCATCCCCTTAGGGCCAATCACATTTTCAAAGATGTGTTTTCCCACGTGGGCATCCACTGCTGAGAGGGGATCATCGAAGAGGTAAATGTCAGCATTGGAGTACACGGCCCGGGCCAGGCTCACGCGCTGCTTCTGGCCCCCAGACAGGTTCACGCCCTGGAGAGACACATGCACAGGAGTGGGTTTCCTGGGAAATCTTGAGACTCACGATATGTAGAAGCAGGCCGAGTGTGGTGTGATCCCAGAACTTTGGGAGGCCAAGGTGGAAGGATTGCTTTAGGCCAGGGGTTTGAGACCAGCCTGAGCAATATAGGGAGACCCTGTCTCTACAAAAAAAAAAAAAGGAAAAAATTAGCCAAGCCTGGTGGTGTGTGCCTGTAGTTCCAGCTATTCAGGAGGCTGAGTGGGAAGATAGCTTGAGCCCAGGAGTTCGAGGCTGCAATGAGCCATGGCTGGGCCACTGCACTCCAGCCTGGGCGACAGAATGAGACCCTGTCTCTTTAAAAAAGAAAGAAAGAAAGGCATAGAGCCTGCTCGGGACACAGCAGGTCGAGGGTGAAGGCCCTGCAGAGCTGCACCCACCTCCTCTTCTTTAAGTTTGATGCTGAAGGCATGAGGTCATGCCTGCACAAACCTGGAACCAGGCCCTAGCTCCACCACCACCAAGGATGGGATCACAGGCACGGGGTTTAGCCCCACCTGTAAACTGGGCAAAAGAGAAAACCTGAGTCTCCCGTGAGGTGCTGAGCAGGGCACCTGGCACACAGCGGGTACACAGCGAGCGCTCAGCGAAGGGTGGCTGACAGCACCAAATCTTGTTGGCCAGTGGGAAGGCCCTGATCTCTTAGTCTCATGGAAGGCGCTGGTGGATGTGGTCATATTATTGTTACTGCTGCTGTTGGTGACAGCTGCCGTGTTTGCCAGCTTACTCTGGATCTGTCACTGTCCGGCAACGTCACATATAGGTGAAGCAAGGCTCCGGCATGGGGACGCTGAAATCCAGCCCACATCCCAGTCACCGGGAGGAAGGACAATGCATGGACCAGCAGCAGCGCCAGCTCCCACCATGACAGATAAGCCAACGTCGTTTCCCTATTTAGCTGGAAATCACAGGTTACTGCCCAGCCCCTCCTGAGATGCCTGCCCTGGCACCCATGCACTGAGGTGGGGTCCTGGGAGCCAGGTGCCTTCTTTTTGTTTTTGGAGACAGAATCTCACTCTGTCACCCAGGCTGGAGTGCAGTGGCACAATCTCGGCTTACTGTAATCTCCGCCTCCCAGGTTCAAGCAATCTTCTCACCTCAGCCCCCTAAGTGGCTGGGACCACAGGTGCACTGCACTATGCCCGGCAACTTTTTGTATTTTTAGTAGAGATGGGTTTTCACCATGTTGCCCAGGCTGGTCTCGAACTCCTGACCTCAGGCAATCCTCCCACCTTGGTCTCCCAAAGTGCTGGGATTATAGGCGTGAGCTACTGTGCCCGGCCAATAATTTTTTTTTTATTTCTAAGGAGCTGCAGACTCACCTCAATTTTTAAACATCATTCACCAAATAAGAAAGCGGATGGAGCCTCTGGCTTGTAACTAAAAACAGAAATGGGCCAGTGCTTTTCACTCCTGGTCTTCCAAGAGGGGACACACCAGACGACCACCATGGGGTGCCAGAGCAAAGTGGCCAGGCAAGCAGCAGGGGAGGGCACCCCAGGCCTGGAAGGCTCAGACCAAGGTGTGAAGGTGAGCATGGGCTGGGGGTTGCTGAGGAGCAGCAGGAAAACCTGGGGGATGGAGCACAGCGGGAGGGAGGGTCTGCAGTGGTGAGAGGCACACAGAATGGCCCTTTTAGAGATGACAAAATGAGCAGGTAAGAACATGGACACAGGAACCATGCTCTCTGCAGTTCTGTGGCTGTCTGGCCTCAGGCAAGTCACTTGGCCTCTCTGTACCTCCTTTTCCTCAATGATTACCTAGGTGTAACAACAAATTCCACCCATGGGCTTGCTGTGAGGAAGAATTACGTGTAAAATGTTTAGCATAGTTCCCAGCATACAGAAAATACTCAAGTTATAGGCCAGGCGAGGTGGTTAACATCTGTAATCCCAGCATTGTGAGAGGCAGAGGCAGGCAGATCACCTGAGGCCAGGAGTTCACGATCAGCATGGCCAACACAGTGAAATCCCATCTCTACTAAAAATACAGAAATTAGCTGGGCGTGGTGGCAGGGGCCTATAGTCCCAGCTACTCAAGAGGCTGAGGGAGGAGAAATCACTTGAACTCAGGAGGCGCAGGTTGCAATGAGCCAAGATTGTGCCACTACACTCTAGCCTGGGCGACAGAGAGAGGTTCCATCTCAAAAAAAAAAAAAAAAAAAAAAAAGAACTTTGAGAGGCTGAGGCCAGCAGATCACTTGAGGTCAGGAGTTAGAGACCAACTTGGCCAACATGGTGAAACCCTGCGTCGACTAAAAATACAAAAATTAGCCGAGTGTGGTGATATGCACCTGTAATTCCAGCCACTCAGGAGGCCGAGGCAGGAGAATCACCTGAACCCGGGAGGCAGAGGTTGCAGTGAGCTGAGATCGTTCCACTGCACTCCAGCCTGGGCAACAGAGCAAGACTCCATCTCAAAAATAAATAAATAAATAAAAAGAAAGAGAAAATGCTAAGTGTTAGCTATTGTGCTATTTTCAGTATTATGGCTATCTTGACAGGGACTGTGAACACCTGAATCATCGACTCCCCTCCTCCCAACAGCATGCCCTCTGTCATGTGCAGTCATGTGACCACAAAGGTAGACTGTACTTCCCTCTTGGTCCCTTTGAGCTTGGTCAAGTGACTTGCTTTGTGAGTAGAAGGGACAGTGTACTTTAAGGGACATTGCACGCTTTTTGGGGGGCCTATCTTGGGCCTCTGCTGCCACCATGAGAAGAGCCCCCTTTTGGAAAGCTGTGGACCCCTCACCCCGGTCCCCAGCAAAAGCTCTGTAAGGGAGACCTGAGCCACACCCACAGCCTGGACCAAGCTCAGCTGGCCTGCAGCATGCAGCAGAGCCGCCCAGCTGAGCCCTGCCAGGTCAGCTGATAGCAGCAGACTCACAGACCACTGAGATTGTGAGAGCGTTTGTTACGCAACAACACCTGACTGATTCAGGGGCCAACATCGAAACTATACTGACCTTCTCGCCAATCTCTGTCCGATCCCCGCTGGGCAGGATTTCCAGGTCTGGGAGGAGGGCACAGGCCTGTATCACGGACCTGTAATACGGTTCCTCCAGCTGACATCCAAAAAGGATGTTTTCTCGGAGAGAATCATTCTGAATCCAGGCCTGCTGTGGCACATAGGCCACGGAGCCCTAAGTTGCAAATGGAGAAGGAGGTGAGACAGACACACAGACAGATCTGATCAACGAGACAGCAGCTGGCCCACCCGCCTGCTAGGAGGGCCTCACTTCACAAGTCATTTTCATCACAACTATTGCTTTGGCAAGAGGGAAACTGACTCACAAAGGACAACAGATGCCAGGGCTGGGATCAGAACCCACAGCAGGTGAATCACTGACTCCAATATCAGGAGTCAAAGAGTTGATATCCTTGTTGATAAGATTACAGTTATTTATTTAGTAGCTAGCTATTAACTCAATGCCTACAGCGGTGATCAAAACCCCTGCTTCCAAAGAGTGGAAGTCCCTGACATGACGGAAAACTACTTGATTACAGTCACAGTGGATGCGAAGAGAAAAAGATATATGACACTTCTTAAGAGTCTGACTTGACTAGGCGCAGTGGCTCATGCCTGTAATCCCAGCACTTTGGGAGGCCGAGGCAGGCAGACTGCTTGAGGTCAGGAGTTCAAAGCCAGCCTGGGCAACATAGAGAAACCCATTTCTAAAAAAAATAGAAAAATTAGCCAGGCATGGCCCTGTGCATCTGTAGTCCCAGCTACTTGGGAGGCTGAGGTGGGAGGATCACCTGAGCCCAGGAAATGGAGGTACCATGAGCTGAGATTGCACCGTGCCACGGCACTCCAGCCTGGACTACAGAGCAAGATCCTGTCTCAAAAAAATTAAAAATAAAAGACTGACCTAGTTTGGGACATCTGGGAAAGATCCTTGAGGAAATATCCTTGCTAAAAATTGAAGCAAAAACTCCTATATCAAAGCATCCATTTCAAAGGTTTATTTTTTTTTTCCATATGTCAGGTATCACAAACAACATGAGAATAAAGGCTAGAGTAAGGATATTTGTTTTGTGTGTTTTGCTAATGAAAATGCTGAGGTAGTTAATTCTCTATCTATTTATTATGTTTGTAGAAACAAAACCTTGCCGTGTTGCCAAGCCTGGTCTCCAACTCCTGGCCTCAAGTGATTCTCCTGCCTTGGCCTCCTGAAGTGCTGGGATTATAGGCATGAACCATCATGCTCAGCTCAAACATATGTTTAGACAAGAACCAAAAAGTGAAGAATTAGTCAGTTTCATGAGGAGAAGAGGGAAGAGCATTCAAGTCCGAGGGAACAGCACATGCGAAGGCCTGAAAGTGAAAAGTACTTGGCACATTCAAGGAACAGAAAGGCCAGTGTGACAGGAACATAGACCAATCCTGTGAGGGATGACTGGCAGAAAACACACCAGGGACAGCAAGGGGGCCTATACATGGTGGGGAACATGGGCTTTATCAGAAGGGCAAAGGGAGCCCCTGAAGATTTTTTTTTGAAATGAAGCCTCGCTGTCACTTAGGCTGGAATACAGTGGCAAGATCTCAGCTCACTGCAATCTCTGCCTCCGGGCTCAAGGGATTCTCCTTCCTCAGCCTCCTGAGTACCTGGGACTAAAGGTGCACACCACCAGACCCACTAATTTTTGTATTTTTAGTAGAGATGGGGTTTCGCCATGCTGGTCAGGCTGGTCTCAAACTCCTGACCTCAGGTGATCAACCTGCCTCAGCCTCCCAAAGTGCTGGGATTACAGATGTGAGCCACCGCGCCCAGCCAGAAGATTCTTGAATAAGGGAATTCTAGAGAGGGCAAAGCTGACAGCAGGTCCCAGGTACCTTCATTCTTACTCTAAATTCTCAAATAATTAACCTGCTGACTTGAATATCCTAACTTTTAAGAAGCCAAAATGTCAACAGTGGTGCCTTACCATAGAACCCACAGAAAATTCAGACATAATATACACAAACCACACCGACTAAAACATTTGGGAAAAGATAAATATTTTATATACATTTCTAGCACTCCCCTTACCTGGGCAAAACAACCAATAATAAATAATCATCTGGCCTGAAATGATAATAGTGCCAGGATAGCAGAAAGCTGGCGTTAAGGAAACAGAAAGCAATGTGGATCCCACCGGGATTTGGAATTTTCTGCTATTAATCTAGCTCTCATGGTTCATTCATCTTATCTTATGGCAGGAACTTGAAAGTAATGATAAAACATTTCTTAAAACAATAGTTAAAGATCATTAATTTGGACCCAACCACAATGTATACTTTCTAAAGGCACTGTATAGCCGAAGAAAGGGTTTTGCTCTGAAATAAAAACAATGTCATAGACTAGGCCAGGAGTGGTGGCTCACGCCTGTAATCCCAGCACTTCGGGAAGCCGAGATGGGGAGATCACCTGAGGTTAGGGGTTCTAGACTACCCAGGTCAACATGGTAAAACCCCGTCTTTACTAAAAATACAAAAATTAGCCAGGTGCAGTAATGGTGGGTGCCTATAATCCCAGCTACTCAAGAGGCTGAGACAGGAGAATCAGTTGAACCCAGGAGGCAGAGGTTGCAGTGAGTCAAGATCACACGACTGCACTCCAGCCTGGGCAACAAAAAAAAACTGTCTCAAAGAAAACCCACAACAACAAACAACATCATAAACTTCACATTCCCAAAGGCAGATTCCAAGAGACAAATGTGCAGTTGCACAGACACTAAAGAGGTGCAGACAAGTACACCTGGGACACATAAGGTTAAACAGTTAATAGATTTTTTTAAAAATCATTGCAGGACTTGTCAGAGCCTTTAATTTGCTAATGTTTACTATAAGTCTCCAAGAGGGATGGGGCTGGAGTATGCATTATTTCCCATGCTTGTTTGAGCCTGGGGTTCTTTATTCCCCAAATGTCCTGCAAGATGAGCTGGCTGCAGACCACACTCCTGGAAATGCTGGTAGCAAAACTTCCAGGGACGTATTGTTACACTAGGAAAAAGCCTTCATGGGGAGTGAACTAAATGCAAACAAAGGCTGTTGATTTCCAGTGGGGATTATTTGTAAAGGAGCCTCTTAAGCTCACTCCTGGGGAATTTCAACTTACTTCAAAGTACACTGTGTATTTAAATGCAGTAAAACTGCAGTCTTCTTTTAGCTCCATATTAAGAATTCAACACTAAAAATTTAAACTGTTCCCTTTAAAAAATGTTCTAAGAAAATATTCCAACCACATAAACATTTTTGTTTTGTTACATTTATAAGAATAGATACTCAGAGAGATCCATAAAGATAAAGAACGATCCAAAAAGACCCAAACAGACCAAGAGACACTCAGTGACAGGCAGAGACGCAAAGGAAGGAGACACAGGCCGCGCACCAGGGAGTCTTCATGTGTCTACTAAGTATTTATTTAAGTGGCTGAATGCAGTGGCTCACACCTGTAATCCCAGCACTTTGGGAGACAGAGGTGTGCATATCACTTGAGGTCAGGAGTTTGAGAACAGCCTGGCCAACATGGTAAAACACCGTCTCTACTAAAAAAATATAAAAATTAGCCAGGCATGGTGGCGCATGCCTGTAATCCTAGCTACTCGGGAGGCTGAGGGAGAATCGCTTGGACCCAGGAGGCAGAGGCTGCAGTGAGCCGAGATCACGCCACTTCACTTCAGCCTGCGGAACAGAGCCTGACCCTGCCTCAAAAAAAAAAACCCAATAATAATGATAATAATAATAATAAAATAAAAGCTTAATAAGGAGGTAACAAAATAAATATTAAGTGCCTACTATATACTGGGCACTATTTTAAGTGCTGGGAGACAGATGGAAATAAATGACACCAAAATCCTGCCTTCTAGGACAGCACGGAACAGAACAGAAAGAACGAAAGAGAAACAGACAGCGGAAAGATACAGGAGGAGGAGGAGAAGAGACGTTGCTGCTTTCGCTTCTGGCACAGGGACAGTCAAAAGAAACACCATCATTTTTGAGCTTTTCCTCAGACCCCCAGCTTCCCCATTGCCCGTCCCCGCTGGTCCTCATCCTACCTTGATAGCCACGTGCCCCTCCACTTTGTCCATCTCGGCCAAGAGGGCTGAGAGCAGGGACGACTTTCCGCAGCCCACCTGGCCCACCACGGCCACCAAGGCACCTTCTGGGATGGAGAAGGTGATGCTGAAACGACACAACACACCTGGCTCAGCCACGCTGAATGAGGCCTGCTGGGCTAATGCCCATGGCCACCGAGCCTCAATTTACCCCAAGTAGAAAAAGAGAAAGACAGACAGAAGGCAAGGCCATATTAAACGCTGAAGGCCTCAACATTCCTTCCGTTTCTACTGCTGAGTTCAGTTCAGTGACCTGTCTCAGGGGTCCTCCAGGTGGGAGGCAGGTGACAGGTGTCCCTTAGAGAAGAGAGGCAGGGAGTAACCTGACGGATCCTGTCACACTGGGCTTCTGGAAGAGTTTTTGCCCCTCGGAGGGGCAGAAACTTCACTGGGGGCATGAGGCAAGGTCTGAAAGGAGAGGACACCTCAAGACAAACTGGGGCCGGGCACGGTAGCTCATACCAGTGCTGGTAATGCCAGCACTTTGGGAGGCCAAGGCGGGCGGATCACGAGGTCAGGAGCTCGAGATCACCCTGGCCAACATGGTGAAACCCCGTTTCTACTAAAGATATAAAAATTAGCCAGGCGCGGTGGCAGGGGCTTGTGATCCCAGCTACTCAGGAGGCTGAGGCACAAGAATCGCTTGAATCCAAGAGGCGGAGGTTACAGTGAACTGAGATCGTGCCACTGCACTCCAGTCTGGGCAAGAGCGTGAGACTCTGTCTCAAAAACAAAAAACTGTGACAGAAAAGCAGGCGTGTCCCAGACATGGAAACATGGGGAGGTGTAAAGGGGTGAAGGCACAGGGTGTAACCAGGGATGCAATGGCGCTGAGGTGGGTAGTGGCCAGGCCTGGGAGCACCTTGAAAGATGCCCTGGAGGGACGCTGTGCTGAGACACCTGAACTCTGCCAGGTGGGAGCCACAAAAGGGTTGAAAAAGGAAACGGATATGAATAAATCTGAGTTGAATTTCAGGAAGATGTCTCTATTGAAACCATCCTTTAACGAACAGCAG
Organism: Pongo pygmaeus; assembly: GCF_028885625.2. NCBI lineage: Eukaryota > Metazoa > Chordata > Mammalia > Primates > Hominidae > Pongo > Pongo pygmaeus. The sequence continues at coordinate 17,820,573 of NC_072391.2, forward strand.
AAAGCAAAATAAAATAAGCTCAGCATTCTCCCAGCAAGACCGGCTGTCAATGGGGCAAGTCAACCCCAGGCCACTCCCACTGCAGACAGCACAGCCAGAGCAGGGTTTCCATCCTCCCAGGGAAGGGAGGGCACATCCAAGGCTTTGCTGGACTACTTATATGGAATGTGCTTTTATTTTGTATTTATCTGTATTTAGTTACTTAAGTATTTATTTATTTTTTTGAGACAGAGTCTCGCTCTGTGGCCCAGGCTGGAGTATAGTGGCTCGATCTTGGCTCACTGAAACCTGTGCCTCTCAGGTTCAAGTGATTCTTGTGCCTCAGCCTCCCAAGTAGCTGGGATTACAGGTGAGCGCCACCACATCCAGCTAATTTTTGTATTTTTAGTACAGATGGGGTTTCCCCATGTTGGCCAGGCTGGTCTCGAACTGCTGACCTCCAGTGATCTGCCCACCTCAGCCTCCCAAAGTGCTGGGATTACAGGCATGCACCACCATGCCCAGCTAATTTTTTTATTTTTAGTAGTGACAGGGTTTCACCATGTTGGCCAGGCTGGTCTCAGACTTTGGACTTCAGGTGATGTGCCCACCTTGGCCTCCCAAAGTGCTGGGACTCTGTGCTTTTTAACTGCCACCTTTCTGATTTCAGAGTATTAGTGGAAATGCTGATAGTCGTTGCTGTCACTGATTGTTTCATTCTTATGACACTGCTGCATGGTGACACTCATCAGGCTTTTTCTTCCTGTGCTGGGAGGGGAATGGATTATGGGGCCTGAGTGGGCAGGAAGCCCAGTGAGACAGTACCTGCCACTGTCCACGTGAGACTAAAATATCCTTACAGGCCGATGAAGAATGAGGGTTAGAGAAAGGTTCTGGGGCCTCGTGGGGAGAAGGTAACTGAACAGGAAAACCATTGGGTCAGGAAAGGGACACAGATACAGATTAGTTGTAGAGCTCAACAAGACAGAACAGCTACAATTGAAGCAGGCAGGATTTAAGTTAGACATAAGGAAGAACTTCCTAAGCATGCAGTACCCCCATGAATTTTCAATGCAGGCTTTCTACAGATTATTTTCTCTGGAGAGTTTCTCTCCTACATGATAAAATACAGCAGTGATTTGGCTACCCAGGCATGAGCTAAACCTCTAAAAGGGTCCCATCGCCCCCGTGTTTTTCGGATTCCTTAAGCGGGCCTAAAAAGCTGTTGATCAAGGCCTCTGCTCAGAAAAAAAATGAGAGGTGCTTGACAAGTTGCCTGGGGATAAGCTCAGTTTCCTAGACATCATGTGCTTTGGAAAGGTAAGGATAGTAGGGTGTGGGGTGCCAGGTAGAAAGCTGGCAAGAAAGGGTGAGCTGGGCAGCTGAGGGGCACTGGAGTTGAGCAGCATCACAGCCTCTGAGACTGGTCAATCAGCATACTCAGTGTCTGAAGGCACAGTGATTGCCTCACAGAGGGCATAGGACCCAATCTGGGTCAATAAGAAGCAGGCAGTTCTCCTAACAGTGGGATGCACAGTGGGATACACAGTGGGATGCACAGTGGGAGCTGTTGGGACCATTTGCCATCACAAGGGGAGAGGATGCGTGAGGATAAAGCAGACCAGGAGAAAGTGAAACAAAGAAAATATGAAGAAAGTTCCGACGGCAGAGTCCCTGGATCACACCGCACCTGAAAGTAGAACTTCCCAGCTATGCAAGCCAAGAATCTCCTGTACTGTCTAAGTCTAGCTGTCCAAGGCTGCTGTAACTTACAATCACAGGGAACCCTCTGTGCTAGGCATCTCTGTGTCTGCTTCTCACAACAGCCTATGCAGGTGTATCTGCACCCATTTTCCAGATGGGTAACCTAAGTCTTAGATGGGCAAAGTGAGTTGTTCAAGGTCACAGAGAGGGAGCACGGTGGGAATTCGAATCCACGTTTGACAAAAGCCCCGTGGCTCTCTCCACACCATCACCTGCGTCCACGTCCCGGCTTACCCATTCAGCGTGGGAGGGTCGCTCCTGGCCCAGGTGAATGTGGCATTCCTCACGGTGATGCTGTTAGTGCCCCCACCTACAAAGCACAGAGACAATACGTCAGGCACAGGCTGAGCTGTGGGACTCCGTATGAACAGAACGCTCTCTTTCTCTGCTTGAGTGGTTCAACCCCAGACGCTTGACACGAATGGCGCTAGGCATTATTATCTGGTGACATCAGCCACGGGTTCTGAAAGAAGAAACTCAACCTGCTGTTTTGGAGGCAGCCCCAGACCCAGAAAGCAGAAGGAAACTGCAAGAAGCTTTGTCCTTGTAAGATGGGGTTGCGCCATCTGGACGATCATCTCAGGAGATGACTGCAGAGGCGGGGGCCGCACGAGAATTACTCAATGCTCTCGACACCCTGGCCCTTCTCAGGCAGGTTCGGGGCAGCTCCAGCTGGGAGGGCCGAGCAGTGGCCAAGATCAGTGGGAAACAGCTGGCGTCCACATGCAAACCTCTCTCAACTGGGGTGGCCAGCATCGGACCGCTGGGCCCTCCTTGAGGTTCAAAGGGAGGTCGTTCACCCTTCTCCCCATGTCCTCTTCTATCTGTCTTCCTCCCCCAACCACACCACCCTACACACAGCACATCACAGCAGGTGGATCTTTCTAAAACATCCATCACGATAAACTCAAAAAAAGAGGATACGGAACAGGAAGTGTGGTATGAGGGCACAGGGAAGGGGAGAGTGTTGGAGACAAAGCCCACATTAACTGGCTCCGTGTTTCTGTCTTCTTCTCAGACAGGATCCAGCTTCTGCACCCAGGCTGGAGCGCAGTGGTGCAATCTCGGCTCACTGCAACCTCCATCTCCCAGGCGCAGGCGATTCTCCCACTTCAGACTCCTGAGCAACTGGGACTACAGGATGTGCACCAGCACACCCAGCGAATTTTTTTTGTATCTTTTGTAGAGATGGGGTCTTGACATGTTGCTCAGCCTGGTCTCAAACTCTTGGCCTCAAGTGATCTGCTTGCCTCGGTCTTCCAAAGTGCCGGGATTACAGGCATGAGACACCATGCCCGGCCAGCTCCACACTTCTAAAGCTCCTAGCACCTCTGTCTTCTTTTACTCTTCTTCCTGTTATTTTCCTTTTACTTCATGTCTCTCACTTAAAACAAAAGCAGGCCAGTCGCAGGGGCTCATGCCTGTAATCCCAACACTTTGGGAGACCGAGGCGGGCAGATCACCTGATGTCAGGAGTTTGAGACCAGCCTGGCCAACATGGTGAAACCCCATCTCTACTAAAAATACAAAAATTGGCCAGGTGTGGTGGCGCATGCCTGTAGTCCCAGCTACTCGGGAGTCTGAGACAGGAGAATCGCTTGAAACCAAGGCAGAGGCTGCAGAGAGCCAAGATCGTGCCACCGCACTCCAGCCTGGGCAATAGAGTGAGACTCTGTCTCAAAAAGAAAAAAAGAAAAAGAAAAAGAAAAAAGATAAAACAGAAAAGCAACTCTCTGAATTATGAGCCACCTTAAGACCATCTGGAGATAATACAGGAGTATTTTTTGTTTAAGTTGTCAAATGAAGAAATAACTTCCTCCATGCATCAAAAAAACAAAAAACCTACAGAGAGAGGAAGGTGCTGGTTAACCTAGATTAACTTTCTCCCTCAGCTCTTCTAAAAGAGTGGACGTGGAATGAGGAAACTGGGAGTTGCTATTTAAGGAATTTAAGAAAAGCCACTGGAGAGAGAGAGGTTGCAGAGAACGGTTAGCTTGGGAGCGGGAAGCAGCCAAGGGGGCCCCCACTGGCTAGAGCGTGCTAAACATTCCAGAAAGTCCAACCACCTAGGAGGCCACTATTAAGGCAGGAAGGAGGGGCTGGGATGTGGGCAGCACCCGGGGGCCTAGGGATTTCCTGATGCTTGCATTGAGCTGTGAACAACTTTAGTAGCAAGAAACCACACCCCGCCCACCACCGGCCACCTCAAATTTCAGCCTGTGTTTAGCACAGAAATTTGACCCCAGAGTAGATGTAATCATTCCCTTATGATGTGAGGGGAAGTGGGACACTGGGACAGCAGAAACCAGATGACGACAGCCCAGCGGTGTTGGGAGGAAGAGTCCAGCATCCACTTGGGCCATGGTTCTCAACTGGAGGCAACTGTGCCTCTCAAGGCACATCTGGCAATGTCTGGAGCAATTTTCGGTTGTCAAAATTGGGGTCGGTACTACTGTATCTAATGGGTAGAGTCCAGGGTTGCTGCTCAACATCCCACAGTGCACAGGACAGTCCCCAACCACAAAGAACAGTGTATCTCCAGATATCAGTAGCGCCCAGGATAAGAAACCCCACACCAGCAGGCTGAGCTGAAGATGCTGAGACCATCTCGCTCAGACCAGAGAAATGACAACTCCCACGATCTGTTTAGCATCTTCTATGCACCAAGTGCTATGTCAAACGTGTCAAATGTTTTAGGTGCCACTAAAGATACCTGAGCGCCTACGAGGTGCCAGACACAGCTCACGTGGTATAACCGACATTTACACACATTCAATCTTCTGACCACATTCACTGGACTCTGGAGCCAGACTGTATGGGTTTGAATCCTGGGGCTACCACTTCATAGCTGGGTAGCCACGGGCAAGTTACTTAACTTCTCTGTGCTTTTTTTTTTTTTTTTTTGAGACAGGGTCTCACTCTGATGCCCAGGCTGGAGTACAGTGGCATGATCATCGCTCACTACAGCCTTGAACTCCTAGGCTCAGCCAATCCTCCTGCCTCAGCCTCTCAAGTAACTATGACTACAGGTGCACCACCATGCCTGGTGAATTTTTCAATTTTTGTAGAGACGAGGTCTCACTACATTACCCAAGGTGGTCTCAAACTCCTGGCCTCAAGCAATCCTCCAGCGTTGGCCTCCCAAAGTACTAGGATTATAGGTACAAGCCACTGCACCCAGCCTGTGCCTCACTTTTTCATCTGTAAAATACGGCTGACAACCATATAATCAACTTCAGAGGGCTGTGGTGGGGTGTCTATGAGGCAGTGCACACAGAACACTTCTCACAATGCTTGGCACATAGTAGGTGCTCAGTAAATCTCAGTGAGACAACACCCTATGGCCAGGAAGAGCATGGACTCTACCGATGGGCTGTGGGTGTGAATGCTGGTTCTTCTTTTGATCAGCTGTGCAACCTCAGGCAAGTTTCAGAGACCAGTTTCTTCATCTGGAAAATGGGGGTTTCCATCACCCTCCTCCAGGGGTGCCATGGTGAGTAATTGACAAGTTGGGACATTGACATCCTTGGAACAGAATGTGCATGACAGGGGCTTTATAAGTGAACGTGTCACTGCACTTAGTGCCATTAATATTTATTATTATTATTATTATTTTTTTTTGAGATGGAGTCTCGCTCTGTTGCCCTGGCTGGAGTGCAGTGGCGCGATCCTGGCTCACTGCAACCTCCGCCTCCTGGGTTCAAGTGATTCTCCTGCCTCAGCCTCCCGAGTAGTTGGGATTACAGGTGCCCAACACCATGTCCAGCTAATTTTTGTATTTTCAGTAGAGACAGGGTTTCACCATGTTGGCCAGGTTGGTCTCGAACTCCTGACCTCAAGTGATCCACCTGCCTCAGCTCCCTAAACTGCTGGGATTACAGGCGTGAGCCACTGTGCCCGGCCTAATATTTATTATTAAGTGCCTAGAGAGATGGTTACAAACAACATCCCTGGCTCAGGGGGATGGGCTGGGAAACAATAAATTAACAAGCTACAAAACAAACAAACCTGCCAATAAAAATGCATGGCCGGGTGCAGTGGCTCACATCTGTCATCCCAGCACTTTGGGAGGCTGAGGCAGAGGGATCCTTGAGCCCAGGAGTTCAAGACCAACTTGAGAAACAAAGCAAGACCTTGTCTCTCCAAATAAAAAAATTTAATATTAAAAAAAAAAAAAAAAAAAGCCCAGGAGAAATGGCTCATGCCTATAAGCCCAGCACTTTGGGAGGCTGAGGCAGGTGGATTGCTTGAGCTGAGGAGTTTGAGACCGGCCTGGACAACATGGCGAAACCCTGCCTCTAGAAAACATACCAAAAAATTATCCAAGTATGGTGCTGTGTGTGCCTATAGTTCCAGCTACTTGGGAGGCTAAGGTCAGAGGATCACCTGAGCCCGCGAAATCAAGGCTGCAGTGACAGCTGTGACTGCGCCACTGCACTCCAGCCTGGGAAATGGAATGAGACCCTGTCTCAAAAAAAAAAAAAAAAAAAAATCCAAGTAACACTCAGCCAAAGAAAGATACTTTTGTTTCCCCCATCTAGATAAAACTGAGGCTCAGACCTAAGTCTACACAGCTTGTGGGTGGTGGAGGCTGGCCAGCCTCCAGAGTCCTCATTTAGCCCAGAATAGAATCAAGGTCAAAGCCTTGGAAAGTGACTCCCAGGGGGAAGCCTCAAGCAGCTGCTGCCCCTCAGCAAGAAAACAAAAATGCAAGTGCAAGTTCACCCTCCTGGGAAGTGTGAGACAGGACAGAAGCCCAGGAGGCCAGGCTTCCCTTCCCTTCTGCCGGCTCTGCAGAACCCTTGTCCCCCGGGGTCTCGCAGACAAGCGGCTGGGCAGAGTCAAATCTGAGGGCAGCCAAGGGAAAGAAATCCAAGTAGGGAGGACCCAGTGGGAGATGGAAAGGCGGCCACTTCCAGAAGCCACGACCGAACACACACACACCGTCTTTGACAGGACGTCGCTCGATGCTGTCAGGTTCCAGTTCCTCATGGGAGAGAAAGATCCTCAGGCGTTTGAGGGAGACACTCGCCTATACAGAGAGCAATGGCAGGGGAGAGTTATTTTTAAAAAGCATTTTTGCAAAACCAAGGTTAACTTTCAAGGGTTTCCCCGGGTGTGGAGGGGCACACACCCTCCCTTATTTCTGAAGGTCCCACATTTCTTAGAACCAGCGTATACTTTAGAATTAAACAAAACAAAACAAACAAAAAAAAGAAACAGGTTTTGGTTCTGCTTTGTTTTAAAAGCCCACAAAAGGTATTTCAGAAAAAATGAGCAAATGGCTGGGCGCGGTAGCTCAAACCTGTAATACCAGCACTTTGGGAGGCCGAGGCAGGCAGATCACTTAAGGTCAGGAGTTTGAGACCAGCCTGGCCAACATGGTGAAACCCCGCCTCAGCTAAAAAAAAAAAAAAATACATAAAATTAGCCTGGCGTGGTGGCACGCACCTGCAATCCCAGCTACTCGGGAGGCTGAGGCAGAAGAATCACTTGAACCTGGGAAGGCGGAGGTTACAGTGAGCCAAGATCATGCCACTGCACTCCAGCCTGGGCGACAGAGTGAGGCTCCATTTCAAAAAATAAATAAATAGAAATAAAAATAAAAGAAGAAAAGGGCAGAGGCCTGGTGGAAAAGGGACTGTGGAAACGTAACAGCAAATGCAACAGAGCCAATTCAAACAACCCAATGGGATAGGCATTTCTGAGATACTCCAGAAAACTTGGATATGGGCTGAGTATTATTGTAAAAACTTATTGTTAGTTTGCTTAGACATGATGATGGTATTATATTATGTATGAAAAAATGCATGCTGAAATATTTGTGGGTAGAATGTAAGGGGTCTGAGATTTGCTTTAAAATTATTCGGCAAAGAAAGGAAAGAATGAGGGGATAGATAGTAGAGTTTAGCATTAAAAACAAATGAAGGGAAAGAGGGACAAGCGAGGGATACTGCAAAAGAATGAGATAAATCAACTGTGGTAAAATGTTTTGGGTTTTTTTGTTTGTTTTTTGTTTTTGAGACGGAGTCTCGCTCTGTCACCCAGGCTGGAGTGCAGTGGCACGATCTCGGCTCACTGCAAGCTCCGCCTCCCGGGTTCACAACATTCTCCTGCCTCAGCCTCCCAAGTAGCTGGGATTACAGGCGCCTGCCACCACGCCTGGCTAATTTTTTTGTATTTTTATAGAGACAGGGTTTCACCGTGTTAGCCAAGATGGTCTCGATCTCCTGACCTCGTGATCCGCCCACCTCGGCCTCCCGAAGTGCTGGGATTACAGGCATGAGCCACTGCGCCCAGCCTTGGTTTCTTTATTTGAGACAGAGTCTTGCTCTGTTGCCCAGGCTGGAGTGCAGTGGTGCAAACATAACTCACTGCAGCCTCAAACTCCTAGGCTCAAGCGATCCTTCTGCCTCAGTCTCCCATGTAGCCACTGCAGGTGTGCACCCCACACCCATTTTGTTATTTTTTGTAGAGCAGGGGTCTCATTATGTTGCCCAGGCTGATTTTGAACTCCTGGGCTGAAGCAATCCTACCACCTCAGCCTCCCACAGTGCTGGGATTATAGGCGTGAGCCACTGCGCCCGGCCAAAAAATGATGGTGTTGAATCTGAGTGATGTGTACACGGGGTTCATGTTGTATTATTTCCTTTTTTGGAGACTGAGTCTCACTCAGTCACCCAGGCTGGAGTGCAGTGGCGCAATCTCGGCTCACTGCAACCTCGGCAACCTCCACCTCCCGGGTTCAAGCGATTCTCGTGTCTCAGCCTCCAGATTAGCTGGGATTACAGGCACCCACCAACACATATGGCTAATTTTTGTATTTTTAGTAGAGACAGGGTTTCCCCATGTTGGCCAGGCTGGTCTCGAACTCCTGACCTCAGTTGATCTGCCCGCCTTGGTCTCCCGAAGTGCTGGGATTGCAGGTGTGAGCCATCATGCCTGGCTTTTTTTTTCTTTTTCTTTTTTTAATACCACCTTACAAGCTTTAAGCTATTCTACTTCTGTGTACACTTGACATTTTTCATAATAAAATGGATTTTCTTGTTTTTGACAAAGCCTGCAATCAGCGTTGTACTACCAAATTTTAAGGTTGATTTGTCTATGTAGTTAAAATGGAGTTTTCAAAATGGATGTTTGCAATGCTCGGAAAAAGAATGTGAAAATAGTGCAGAAAAGTGACAGGAGCTTCCAACAGTGCCCAAGTGTGACAAAACAGAAAGCCACCCCTCCTTACATAGTCAATGGCAGCAATTTTAGAGATTCTACAGGGTCTACATTGTTTTTAAAAAACAAAAAACAAAAAAACCAGGGTCTTACTCCCTTCACCCAGGCTGGAGTGTAGTGGTGTGACTATGACTCACTGCAGCCTCAACTTCCCAAGCTCAGCTGATCCTCCCACCCCAGCCTTCTGAGTAGCTGGGAGTACAGAGGCATACCACCATGCCTGGCTAATTTTCAAATACACACACACACACACATATATATTTTTTTGTACATACAGGGTTTTACCATATTGCCCAGGCTAGTCTCAAACTCCTGGGCTTAAGAGATCCATCTGCCTTGGCCTCCGAAATTGCTGGGATTACAGGCACGTGCCACCATGCCCGGCCGTAAGGTTGGGGTTTTTCTTTTTTTTTTTTTTTTATTTTGAGACGGGGTTTTTGCTGTGTCACCCAGACTGGAATGCAATGGCACGATCTTGGCTCACTGCAACCTCTTCCTCCTGGGCTCAAGCAATTCTCCTGCCTCAGTGTTCCGAGTAGCTGGGATTACAGGGACCTGCCACCACACCTGGCTAATTTTTGTCTTTTTAGTAGAGATGAGGTTGCACCATGTTGGCCAGGCTGGTCTCGAACTCTTGACCTCAGGTGATCTACCCGCCTCAGCCTCCCAAAGTGGTGGGATTACAGGCGTGAGCCACTGCGCCTGGCTGTAAGGTTGGGGTTTCTCAAAGCGTGGGTGGTCAAGACCTATCAGTGGGTTGTAAAATCAATCAAGTCAGACAAGAGCTACATTTTTGAAAAAAAGGACAGGAATAGCGGAGGAATAGCAGAAGAGAACAGAGTATTTTGGAAAGATTCTTCCAGAGCATGGGAAAGCCGTGCTGCATTAAACTTGATTCATATACTCAAGTGCGAGTTCTCTGTCAAGAAGTCAAATGCATTTTCTTTCTTTCAGGCATGACCAGACAAAAGCATGGCAGCCTTGGTCTGGGCCTCATGGAGCCCGATCGGGAGTGTGATCTAGAGGCTGCGCTCAGGGGCACTTCCATGCTTTTGTGGCCTAGAACCCCAAGGCCCCCTCTCAGAAGTCGCCCCAGCTTCCCCCATACCTGCACGATGCTGCTGATGACCATGGGGAGAATGTTCAGGGGAAACCGGAGGATGTTGAACAAGGCCAAAGACACGAAGGCTGTCTGGGCATCCAGGATGTTGTTCTTGTCAATGGTCACGTAGACGGCAAATGTGCACAGGGCCACCTGCAAGCAGAACGCCCAGTGCTGACTGCTGTGCCCTGAGTGAGAGTCATCATCCTAGGAGCAGTGACAGGCCCTGGAGACGTGCTCGGGCCCTCCCCAGGTGGCCACAACTGACCGGCTGCTGGAGCTCGTGGAAAAACCTGGGGCAGTGTCTGGCACATAGCAGGTGCTCACTAAACACTCCGGGAATGAACTGGATAAATCAATGACCAGGAGCCCAAAGAGCCGGCCTCTCCCATCAACTTTCTCAGCGATGTCCTAGAGGGGCACTCTTAGTATTCCTCAAAAGCACCAAGCACAATCCCCTAGCCAGGCCTTTGCCCCTGCCGTTTCCTCTGCCTGAAATCATCTTCCATCCAGGTGGCCACCTGGCTCCTCCCTCTCACCATTCAAGGGAGCTGCCTCTCCCACTCTACCCAAATAGCCCTGCCATCTGGCCATCGTCCCATGTATTTTCAGGGTCTCAGCACTGCCATTTCATTGTTACTTCCTGGAAGGTCATACAGCTTAAAAATAAAAAAAAAAGTGCAAAGTGTATGCACTTTGCCATATTTCCGCTGTGGGACCCTGGTTGAGTTATTTCACCTCTCCAGGCGAGCCCTTATTTTCTCATCTATAAAATGGAAGTCATGATAGGCTTTTAAGGGCTGTTGGCACTTATGCAGGGTGCTTATTTGCACAGGGCCCAAGCACAGTAAAACTCAACAGATGGCAGCTGTTTTTATTTCTTGTTACAAGATTTGGTCCAAATTCCTTAGATCATTCTTCCAAGGAATCTATTAACATGGTCCCACAAGCGAGAGCCCGGTCCCATGGGCAGCCAGAGCTGGTTCGTGTTCTGGCTCTGACATTAACAAGACAGATGACGCTGAGCCATGGCACAGAAATTTTCCAGGCTCCAATGTCAAGAGGGAGGCAAGGTGCTCAAAACGACAGGGACACATGATCCCTGGGTGCAGTGGTGCAACTGTGGCTCACCACAGCCTTGACCTCCTGGGCCCAAGCATTCCTCCCACCTCAGCCTCCCGAGCGGCTAGGACTACAGGCGCATACCACCATGCCTGGCTCATTTTTTTATTGTTGTAGAGACAGGGTCTCCCTATGCTTTCTAGGCTGTTCTCAAACACCCAGGCTCAGGCCATCTGCCTGCCTCGGCCACCTAAAGTGCTGGGATTACAGGCATGAGCCACTGCACCCATCCTGGCTCCCATCTTCTAAGCGGTAACGAAACACTGGCATCTTACCTAAAGATACTTTTTTTTTTTTTTTTTTTGAGACACAGTCTCATTCTTTTGCACAAGATGGAGTGCAGTGGTGTGATCGCAGCTCACTGCAACCTCTGCCTCCCAGGGTCAAACGATTCTCATGCCTCAGCCTCCAAGTAGCTGGGATCAGAGGCACCCACCACCATGCCCGGCTAATTTTTTTGTATTTTTCTTAGTAGAGATGGGGTTTCGCCATGTTGGTCAGGCTGGTCTTGAGCTCCTGACCGCAAGTGATCTGTCTGCCTCGTTCTCCCAAAATGCTGGGATTACAGGTGTGAGCCACCATGCCCGGCCCAGAGATATTCTTTACTCCAAAAGGTCTACATGTATCTACATGATAAACTACTCAACCATAAAAAGGAGTGAAATTCTTATACATACTAAAACATGGATAAACCTTGAAAACATCATGCTAAGAAACCAGTCAGATGGCCAGGCGGGGTGGCTCACACCTGAAATCCCAGCACTTTGGGAGGCTGAGGCAGGCGGATCACCTGAGGTCAGGAGTTCCAGACCAGCCTGACCAACATGGAGAAACTCCGTCTCTACTAAAAATACACAATTAGCCAAAAGTGGTGGTGCATGCCTATAATCCCAGCTACTCAGTAGGCTGAGGCAGGAGAATCACTTGAACCTAGGAGGCAAACGTTGTAGCGAGGCAAGGTGGTGCCATTGCACTTCAGGTGGGCAACAAGGGAGAAACTTCGTCTCAAAAAAAAAGAAACAGTCAGAAAAGGCCACCTGTTGTTTGATTCCATTTATATGAAAAGTCCACAGTAGATCAACAGAGACAGACAGAAAGCAGATTAGTGGTTGCCTGGGATGGAATGGAAGGTTTAGGGAGCAAGTGATAACAAGTACAGGGCTTCCTTTTGGGGTAATGAAAATGTCCTGGAATTAGTGGTGACTGTGGTATCATGTATACAAAAAACCCACTGGGTGAGCATCACACCACCTACACAAAAGCCCACTGGGTGACCTTCACACCACCTACACAAAAACCCACTGGGTGACCTTCACACCACCTACACAAAAGCCCACTGGGTGACCTTCACACCACCTACACAAAAACCCACTGGGTGAGCATCACACCACCTACACAGAAACCCAATGGGCGAGCATCACACCACCTACACAAAAAAACCGCTGAATTGCACACTTTTAAATGGTGAATTATACCTCCATTAAAAAAATAAATGTCGATAGGCATGGTAGCCCATGCCTGTAATCCAAATGCTTTGCAAGGCCAAGGACGGAGGATCACCTGAGGCCAGAAGTTCGAGCTGAGCCGAGGCAAAAAAGCAAGGCTGTGTCTCTACAAATTTTTTTAAAAAATAAGCCAGGTGGCTGGGCTCAATGGTTCATGCCTGTAATCCCAGCATGTTGGGAGGCCAAGGCAGGTGGATCGCCTGAAGCCAGGAGTTCAAGACCAGCCCGTCAGACAGGGCAAAACCCTGTCTCTACTAAAAATACAAAAATTAGCCGGATGTGGTGGCGCGTGCCTGTAGTCCCCGCTACTAGGGAGGCTGAGGTAGGAGAATCACTTTAACCCGGGAGGTGGAGGTTGCAATGAGCCAAGATTGCACCATTGCACTCCAGCATGGACGACAGAGCAAGACTCCACCTCAAAACAAAAATAATAATAATAATAATAATAATAATAATAATAATAATAAATAAGTCAGGCATAGTGGCATGCACCTGTAGTCCTAGCTACTAGGGAGGCTGAGGCAGAAGAATCATTTCAGCCCAGGAGGTCGAGGCTGCAGTGAGCTATGACTGTGCCCCCACACCAGCCTGGGTAACAGAGGGAGGCCCCAATCTCTAAACAAGTAATTTTTTAAAAAGTACCTCTCCAAAGTCAACCTATTTTTTAGTGTAGTAGCCAAAGTGCTGACTCAGATCCCAGGGCCCAGCTGACTTGTAAAGTCCCTTCCCTGTACCTCATTTGGCCTCATCTGTCACTCTCCCCTCACTCCCACTGTTTCAGCCTCCATGGTTATCCCACCTATGAACGGGCACAGTAATGCCCCAGGACCTTTGCACATGCTCTTGCTACTCCCTGGTTGGCCTCTTTACCTCCATCAAGTCTTTCCTCAAGTGTCACCTTCTCAGTGAGCTTGGACCACCCTACTTAAAACTGCAAGCTGCCCCTATTATAAAGACCTGACTGTTTTCTTTCTATAGCACTTAGGATGGCCTTCTCTAGCACTAGGATTTATTTATTGTGCCTATTGTTTCTTGTCTGTTTCTCTCCGTGAAAATGAATGTTCCATGACTGGAGATTATTACCTGTAGTATTCGCTGCTGTATTGTCAGAGCCTAGGACAGAGCCCAGATCATGGTGCTCAGTGAATGTCTGCTGGGTAGATGATGGATGGGTGGGAGTGGATAAATGGGTGGGGAAGGGGTAGGTGAATTTGCCTGAGGGCAGAAGAGCACATCAGAGGTGTCTCTTCAGCAGTGAAGCAAACCAGGCCTCAGGCATCTCACCACCCAAACGTACCAGCCCCCTTAGTGAGCCAAGTACCAATCAATGCCGGCTGCCGGCAGAACAGGGCACACACAGAGAGGGGACAGAACAACATCACGCAGCCCCTTTCAGGTCCATGGTCCTGGCTTCTCCAGAAGGAGGTGGTCATCTGGCCATCCAACCCTCAGTTATTAACTGAGCACCCATCATGCACTGGGGACTGAGGTGGGCTTGGCAACCCTGAGATGCACAGTCTAGTGGAAGCACAGGCTTTAGCAGGTTCCCTACAGGCAGTGTTTGGAAATCCGAAGAGGCTGGTAGGATGGGAACAATGACTGGGGCTCCAGGCAGGAGGAGACTGGAGTTCGCCTTGTAATAGGCGAGGGTCAAGGGTGTAAAAGTCCTTCATACACAGTGAGGAGCACCTGTCCCCTAGGTGCCTTTTCTGAGAAACGTGGAAAACCAATGAATGGAACCCCTACACTCCAGCCCACCCCCTAAAAATCCTGATGCCCTGTGTGCAGTTATCTGCTCTTACTGCCTGCCTGGCATCTATTCCTCTGTTTATGGCAACATGCAATTTTCTCTGGGGGAACTGAACTTCTCCCAGTGTCAACCTATGAGCTTCAGCCACAGATGAACCTCCTCCCTCACCCCCTACCTTGGCCCCAAGCCCTGAAAGACATGACCCAGCCCTGGCTGACCCACACATCCTATCTCCCCGGCCTCAGTGACTGGCTCAGGAAGAAGCATGTGATCGACTACAACCAATGAGACTCAATCCCATAGCTTTGCAGGAACTATTAGGGGAAAAGAGTAAGACTCTCTGTTCACAGGGGTTGCTGAGGTGACAGGATGATCAGGAAACTTCCAGCTAATAAAGAAACCACCATCAAGAAAACAGAGCTGAGAGTCAGAGACACTGTTATTCCCAACATTATCTTGGGAACTCCTAGATCCAGCCATGCCTGGAACCCCATTCATACTTAAAAGTCTTTTTCTAGACTTTTCAGTTTTGTGACTCAAAAATCCCCCTCTTCTCTTACTCTAGTTGATTTCAGCTAGGTTTCTGTTACTTGCAAGACAGTTCCTAATTAATATGATTTATTTCAACCTCTCATTCATTCATGTATTTATTCATTTACCTACATACATTTACAGAGCATGAACTATTTGCCAAGTTCCCTAGGCTTTGGGGGTACAAGCACAAAATGACAAGGTCTAACTGGGCGTGGTGGCTCACGCCTGCAATCCCAGCACTTTGGGAGGCCGAGGTGGGTGGATCACTTGAGGTCAGGAGTTTGAGACCAGCCTGGCCAACATGGTGAAACCCCATCTCTACTAAAAAGACAAAAAATTAGCCGGGTGTGGTGGCACACACCTGTAATCCCAGCTCTTCGGGAGGCTGAGGCAGGAGAACCAGCTCAACCCGGGAGGTGGAGGTTGCAGTGAGCTGAGATTGTGCCACTGCACTCCAGCCTGGGCGGCAGAATGAGACTCCGTCTCAAAAATACAGAAATGTACAAATATATAAATAAATAAAATGACATGGTCATAGCCGTGTCTCCATGGACCCTAGGATATGATCAGCAGAGAACTACAGGACAGATCATTACCATAGAAAACGATGAATTATTCTAACAAAGGGAGATTCAGGGTAAACAGAAGGCAAGAAGCTCACAAATCAACCAAGACAGAAAATGTTAAATATTGACGGCTGCCTGGCGATGCTATTTTAGGAAAGTGCATTAGGTGGACGTGGTAAATGCCAGGTTTGCTATTCCAGAAAAACAGTCCCATCAGTCCCTGGATGGCATCCCTGGCCTTCCTCGGCCTCTGTGTTCCATCACACCTACCGCTGGGTAAACACCTCATCATCTTTGAAGCACAGGAATGCACCAGTGGAAAAAACACTCAGGCACCTTCCAGGGGAACTGAAGGCCACATATTTTATCCTAATGTAGTCAGAGGCTTCGATGCCTTGGCCGGGACAAAGGTCTCCCCAGCTGACACCCAGGCCCATCTGTTTCTTGCCAAACGGCTCAACAAACTCTGTCTCTGGAAACTCCGGGAAACTCAATGGCAAGAAAGGTCAAGAAAAGGTTAAGTAAAGCCGGTAGCCGGGTTCAGTATCTCACATCTGTAATCCCAGCTACTCCAGAGGCTAAGGCAGGAGGATCACTTTAGCTCAGGAGTTGGAGGTTGCAGTGAGCCGTGATCAAGCCACTGTACTCCAGCCTGGGCAGCAAAACAAGACCCTGTCTCTTTAAAAAAAAAAAAAAAAAAAAAAAAAGAAAGAAAGAAAAAAGAGAAGAAAAGCCAGTCCTGCTCTTAAGCATCTTCTGCTGTGGTTTCCTAATGGGGAACAGGGCAGGAAGTGATAAGCAAAGTTTGGTGACAGCCTGGAAACTGTGGGTTTTGCCAACGAATCCAATGTGCAGAGCAAAAAGCTGTGAGAACACACTGCCCATGCCCTCCTAAGTGGGACATAAGGCACAGACCAAACCTCATCACCAGTGCCCTCTGGCTTGTATCTTTTCCTCTAAGACAAGACCTTTCAAAATGCCATCAAGGCCAGGCGCAGTGGCTCATACCTAGAATCCCGGCACTTTGGGAGACAGAGGCAGGCGGATTGCTCGAGCTCAGGAGTTTGAAAACATCCTGGGCAACAAAGTGAGACCCTGTCTCTGCAAAAATTACAGAAATTAGGTGGGCATAGTGGTGCATGCTTGTAGTCCCAGCTGCCTGGGAGGCTGAGGTTGGAGGATCACTTGAGCCTGGGAGGCAGAGGTTGCAGTGAGCCAAGATCATGTCACTGCACTCCAGCTTGGGCGGCAGTGTGAGACCCCATCTCAAACAAAAAGAAAAAGAAAAAAAAGAAAAAAAAAGCTGTTTTGTATGTATTTATGTACGACTCTTAACTATCACTTGTATAAAAGTAAACAGAATCAAGTAACCATAACTACATGTATGACATGTATCCACCATTACAGTGATACAGACATAGACTCTGGAAAAACACACAAGGAACATGGAGAGAGGGAAGCAAGGTGACCGGTGTTAGGAGGAAGGGCTTGGGCCTTTCACTATGGACTGCGGTTCTCAAATGGGAGAATTTTGTCCCCCAAGGGGACACTTCGCAATGCCTGGAGCCATTTTCCATTGTCACCACTGGGAAGAACAGGGAGAGGTATGACTTAGCATCTGGCAGGTAGAGGCCACAGATGCTGGGAAACATCCTACAATGTGCAGGCCAGGCCCTACAACACAGGGACAAAGGATGACCTGTTGGCAAATGTCAGAAGGCTGAGGTGGCCACATATGGAGAAATCTGGCTGTATGAATACCATCTGGTGCAGCTTTAGTTATGTTTCACCATATGCAAATACATTACTTTCTACTTTTTAAAGTAAGACCGACTGGGCATGGTGGCTCACGCCTGTAATCCCAGCACTTTGGGAGGCCAAGATGGGTGGACCACTAGAGGCCAGGAGTTTGAGACCAACCTGGCCAACATGGCTAAACCCCATCTCTACTAAAAATACAAAAAATTGGCTTGGCATGGTGGCGTGTGCCTGTAATCCCAGCTACTCGGATGCTGAGGCAGGAGAATTGCTTGAACCTTGGTGAAACCCCGTCTCTACTAAAAATACAAAACTTAGCTGGGCATGGTAGTGGGCGCCTGTAATCCCAGCTACTCGGGAGGCTGAGGCAGGAGAATGGCTTGAACCCAAGAGGCGGAGATTGTAGTGAGCTAAGATCGCAAGACTCCTTCTTAAATAAAAGGAGAGTCTAGGCGCGGTGGCTCACACCTGTAATCCCAGCACGTTGGGAGGCCAAGGCAGGTGGATCACTTGAGGTCAGGAGTTCGAGACCAGCCTGGCGAACATGACAAAAACCCATCTCTACTAAAAATATTAAAATTAACAAGGCATGGTGGTGCGTGTTTGTAATCCCAGCTAGTTGGGCGGCTGAGGCAGGAGAATTGCTTGAAATCGGAGGTGGAGGTTGCATTGAGCTAAGACGGCACCACTGCTCTTCAGCCTGGGTGACAGAGCGAGACT
This sequence comes from Pongo pygmaeus, assembly GCF_028885625.2. Lineage (NCBI taxonomy): Eukaryota > Metazoa > Chordata > Mammalia > Primates > Hominidae > Pongo > Pongo pygmaeus. The sequence goes on from NC_072391.2 coordinate 17,838,600, forward strand.
CGGTCCCAAAAAAACAAAAAAAGAGAGAGTTCGTCAATGCACCCCGGTAAAGTCAAGGTATTGGAGTGTAAGAAGAATGCAATGTACAAGGCAGAATGCAGGGGCACTGGAGCTGGAAGTGATCTTAGGGAACACGGAGTTACAGAAGGGCAACGAGATGCCATTTCTTGCTCAACTCTAGGCCACTGGCACCAGTCACCTGGAGGGCTGCTTGAGCATAACTCAGTGGGAAAGAACCCCATGAGTGACTGTGGGTGTCTGCTGTGGGCATGAGGAGGGAGGACAGGGCCCAGTGTTTGACATGCTTGGACTCTAATCCCTTCATTTTCCATGTGACAAAATCTACAGCCAGCGAGGTGAGATGACCAGCTTTGGGGTCACACTGTGAGCTGGCAGTAGAATGTGGCAGGTGTCCTGACTCTCAGAAGAACATTCCAGTCTTCTAAGGGCTGGCCAAGGATGGCTCAGGTCCACATTTGGCCCACACCTGTTTACGTACAGCCCATGAGCTCAGCATTGATTTCATTTTTTTAATTTTTTTTGAGACAGAGTCTTGTTCTGTTGCCCAGGCTTAGAGTGCAGTGGCATGACCTCAGCTCACTGCGATCTCCGCTTCCCAGGTTCAAACGATTCCCGTACCTCAGCCTCCCAAAAAGCTGGGATGACCGGCATGCTCCACCACACCTGGCTAATTTTTTTTTGGGGGGGGCGGTGGAGAGGGCAGCGGGAAAGGGTCTCACTCTGTTGCCCAGTCAGGAGTCTGTGGCATGATCTTGGCTCACTGCAACTTCTGCCTCCTGGGTTGAACTGATCCTCCTGCCTCAGCCTCCCGAGTAGCTATGACCACAGGTGCGCACCACCACTTCCAGCTAATTTTTGTATTTTTAGTATAGACGAGGTTTCACCATGTTGGCCAGGCTGGTCTCAATCTCCTAGCCTCAAGCAACTCGGCCTCCCAAAGTGCTGAGATTACAGGCATGAGCCCCTGTGCCCAGCCAGATTTCATATTTTTTAAAAGTTAAAAAAATCAAAAGAATATTACATGACACATGCAAATTCTATAAAATTCAAATTTTGGTGTCTCTAAATACTTTTTTACAGGAACACAGCCACACCCATCGATTTCCGTATTATCTAAGGCTGTTTTTGCACTATGCTGGAAGAGACTGGTATTTGTGACAGAGACTGTATGGCCCAGAATTCCGAAAGTATTTACAGAAAAACTTTCTTTACTCCTACTTTCTGCCAGTCTCTCTCGAAATTTAATGTGCATACACACCACCTAGAGAACTAGTTACAACTCAGATTCAGTTTCAGTGGATCTGGGCTGAGGCCTGAAATTCTGCACTGTTAACAAGCACCAGGTGATGCCATGGCTGCTGGTCCACGGACCATACTCTAGGCAGTGAGGATCCACTCCAGTGTCTCTACATGTCGACCTGAACCAGAAGCAGCAGCACGTAGGGATATGTTAGGAATGCAAATACTCAGGCCCCACCCAGACCTACTAAAACTGAAAATTTGGGTGGGGCCCAGAAAGCTGAGTTTTATAGTAACAAGCTAGCAGCCAGCACAGTGGCTCACGCCTGTAATCCCAGCACTTTGGGAAGCCAAGGCGGGCGGATCGCCTGAGGTCAGGAGTTCGAGACCAGCCTGGCCAACATGGTGAAACACCATCTCTACTAAAGATATTTTAAAAATTAGATGAGCATGGTTGCTGCACGCCTGTAATCCCAGCTACTCGGAGGCTGAGGTGGAAGAATCGCTTGAACCCGGGAGGTGGAGATTGCAGTGAGCCAAGATCGTGCCACAGCAGTCCAGCCTGGGTGACAGACTGGGACTTCATCTCAATAAATAAATAAATAATAAAATATAATAACAAGCTCTCCAGGTGATTCTGATGCAGGCTTGAACTTGAACACCATCTCTCCTGCAGTTCCAGACCCTGGGAGATGTAAGGCAAGACTAAGAAAATTCAGTGTCAGCATGAACACGCTTTCGCAAATGCTGAAATGGTTAGAGCTTCCTTACACATTCCACCTGCAACTCAGCTAAGATGAAGCAGGTGGTAGTTTAACAGAAAAGTTCACATTCATAAACATGTTTAACTCTGCTTCACAGAAACTTGCCAGAAAAACATATAATTTGCCAACCTGACCAAGAAGGAATAGTTGTAATGAGCACAACATTACGAAAAGAATGACACAGTTAATAAAAAGACAGAAACAGAAAACAAACATGGGGCATGATCTGAAGTCATCCTTCACCCCTAACTGTTTTTAACTGTGCTTAAAAGGGAATTTCCAAAGTCCATCTCTGTATGGTCTCCTGATCTGCAGCCAACTTTGCAAAATGGTAAGTTGCACTCTTGTCTTTAAACTTTTCAAAGCCAGCTAGGCAGGGATAGACCCATTACCGTACCCCAGGGCAGGTACCGGAACTTTCAGTGTAGCATGGATCATAATAGCAAAAAAAACAGGGAACAACCTGTTTTTGCAAGGAATGGGAGAAAGGGTAATTCCAGCAGGGCACATCCACACGTCAGACAAGCATCCATCACGAACGCAAAGGAAACAAGCTGGGAGTGGTAGCGGTGCACCTGGAGTCCCAGCTACTTAGGAAGCTAAAGCAGGAGGATTGCTTGGGCCCAGGAGTTCAAGGCTGCAGTGAGCTATGATCGCACCACAGTACTCCAGCCTGGGGGACAGAGACCCCATTTCAAAACAAAACAAAACCCCCCAAAAAAACTAAAATGAAGTAGATCAGAATGAACGAACCAAGATTATATATTATTAACTACAGGAAAGAGAACACTATGTACAGTATGATTCCATTTAAATCTGTCAAAGTATTTTTAAATACCTATATGCTTGTCCATTTTTCTCTAAAAGCATACATAAAACTGTCACTTTGGAAGAGAGGAACTGATGGAAGAGAGGACAATATACTTTTCGTTTTATATCTTTCTGTTTCTGTTTTTTGTTTTTTTTTTTTACAATGGATGACAAATATTTGTTCAGCACCTGCTATGCACTGTTTTACCTACTAAGGATACAGTAGTCAATAGAAAAGACAAAAATGTCCATCTGGAGCTGACATCCTAGTGGGGAAAAGCAGACAATAAAATAAGTACAATTTTATTTTACTTATTTTTGTTTTTTACTTTTTTGAGACAGGGTCTTGCTCTGTTGCCCAGGCTGGAGTGCCGTGGCTCGATCTCGGCTCACTGCAACCTCTGCCTCCCAGGTTCAAGGGATTCTCATGTATCAGCCTCCTGAGTAGCTGGGAATATAGGCACGCACCACCATGCCCAGCTAATTTTTTTTTTTTTTAGCAGAAACAGGGTTTTCCCAGGTTGGCCAGGCTGGTCTCAAGCTCCTGGCGTCAAGTGATCTACCCACCTTGGACTCCCAAAGTGCTGGGATTACAGGCACGAGCCACCGCACCCAGCCCAAAATAAGTAAATTTTAGAGCGTGTTTAGACCATGCCACTTGACGTGTGGCCCATGAGACACTGACAATCCACACTTTCTGACCAGTTGGTGACAAAATAAGGAGGCAGCACCATAACGTAGATCAACTATGGCACCAAGCGTGCTGTTCGACTCAGCTCACACTTCTTGTCTTGCAAGGCTATCTTAATGCAGGAAGCAGGGGGCACTGGTTTACATTCTGGCACAAGCTCCTTATATCACAGTAAAAAGATAATGAACGGTTCCTACACAGGTTGGCTAGAAGCTGCTAAGTGTGAATAAAATAAAGAAGAATAGAGAAGATGGCAAATGTTTAAACTAAGTGTTCAGGGAACGCCTTGCTGACATAGTGACTTTTTTTTTTTTTTGAGACAAGGTCTTGCTCTGTCGCCCAGGCTGGAGTGCAGTGGTGTGATCTCGGCCCACTCCAACCGTCGCCTCCCAGGTTGAAGTAATTCTCTTGCCTCAGCCTCCCGAGTAGCTGGGACTACAGGAATGCGCCACCACGCCCGGCTTATTTTTTTGTATTTTTAGTAGAGACTGGGTTTCACCATGTTGGCCAGGCTGGTCTTGAACTCTTGACCTCAGGTGATCCACCTGCTTTGGCCTCCCAGAGTGCTGGGATTACAAGCATGAGCCACTGCACCTGGGCGACATAGTGACCTTTTAAAAATATTCAGGTACGCAGACAAAATAAAACATCAAACAAAGAGGGCCAGGAAAAATGTGGCTTCACTCACCAGGAAGGGCGTGCAGACCCAGGTGAAGGTGCCCACGGCTGACAGGTAGGCAGACTTCTTCAGCACCTTCAGCTCCTCCTGCCTGATGGCCAGCACCTTGTCCTTGAATGCCAGCTCCCAGGCATAAAGCTTTAGCACTTTGATCCCATTGAGAATTTCATTCATCAGCTTGATCCGATTGTCCTTGCTCTTCATGTGGGCCACCTTGGAAAAGAAGGGCAGTCAACACATCTGCGGCGACCCTGGGATCACCTTATCACTCAACATCACCAGCTATATTTTTTTCATAAACTTTATTATACACGTTGACATGTAAATGTTTTTTATATTGATTTTTTTTTTTTCTTTTCAATAGAGATGGGGTTTCACCATGCTGCCTAGGCTGGTCTCAAACTCCTGCGCTGGGATTACAGGTGTGAGCCATCGCACTGGGCCTCAACACCACCGTCTATTAAAAATGGGCCTCCTGAGGGTGGGAGAGCTGACCCTGTAATCCCTATGAGCCCTACTCTTGAGCCCCAAGACCACACCAAAGGAGCCCGCTTTCAAGGAAAAAAAAACCCCTTCAAATCATGTTAGGTTAGACATTGGAGAAACATACTCAATTTAGAATCCAGGAACAGAGGCAAGAAAAACCCTTCAAGTGTGCAGAAAAGAAGGGATTCAGTCCCTATTCTGCTGACCCAAACACAGGAGACATGTTGGTGGTGTTTTTCTTGTCTGTTTTCTTATTTTTTCTTTTTTTTTTTTTTTTTGTGACAGTCTCACTCTGTTGCCCAGGCTGGAGTGCAGTAGCATGATCTCAGCTCACTGCAACCTCTGCCTCCCGGGTTAAAGAGAGTCTCCTACCTCATCCTCCTGAGTAGCTGGGACTATAAACACCTGCCACCATGCCTGGCTAATTTTTCTATTTTTAGTAGAGACGGGCCTTCACCATGTTGGCCAGGCTGGTTTCGAACTCCTGACTTCAAGTGATCCACCAACCTCAGCCTACCAGAGTGCTGGGATTACAGGCGTGAGCCACCACACCCAGCCTGTTTTCATATTTCTTGTCAGCCCAGTTTTCTTTTTTTTGGAAACATCATCTCACTCCGGCATCCAGGCTGGAGTGCAGTGGCACGATCATAGCTCACTGCAGCCTTGAATTCCTGGGCTCAAGCGATCCTCCCACCCCAGCCTCCTTAGTAGCTGGGATCACAGGCACATGCCACCACACCCAGTTCATTTTTGTATTTTTTGTAGAGATGGCACCTTGCTATGTTGCTCAGGCTGGTCTTGCACTCCTGGCCACAAGCCATCCTCCTGCCTCAGCCTCCCAAAGAGCTCGGATTACAGACTTGAGCCCCTGTGCCTGTCCCATGGTTGTTAAAACAGTGAAATGTTTCTGTACTGGCTAGCACTGGTTCTAGATAGTGGATACTTGTGCAGTGCAGTTGTTAAATATTTTTACTACCACCCAGGATTTTGTGTATACCAGCAACTTTTCTAAGCATTTCACATGTATTCAGACACTTAACAATCACAAGAACTCTGTCGTTTAGTGCTACAGTCTTCCCCGGGTCACAGATGGGAAGAATGTAAGCTACATGATCTGGAGGCCAGGGACTGAAATGGGTTGAGTCGGGCCACTCAGGGCATCCTACGCATCAAGAGACTGAAGGGTGACTCAATCCTAAAGCCCCTGCCTCACCCATCCCACTCAACCCTACCCCGTGAGGCCTCTCCTTCCAACAGGCCCTTGTCCTGAAACTCATCTCCCTGTGGTACCATCAGTGCAGCCAAGTGCTCCCATTTGAAATTCCACAGCACACCATAAATAGCCATCAACAGAAGAGCAGAGAAATAAACTGCACCATCTCCGTTATAGACCAAAAGGCACCGGGTCGGGAGAATGAATTGAAGCTATACGGCACGGCACAGCACAGAGAGGTCCCCAAAGCAGGGTGCTAAAAGACAAAAATCATGCTGCCATGTGGGCCCATTTAGGTAAAAACAGATATGGTAATAATATCACACACACAAAACATATATAATGGCCAGGCATGGTGGCTCATGCCTGTAATCCCAGCAATTTGGGAGGTCGAGGAGGGTGGATCACCTGAGGTCAGGAGTTCGAGACCAGCCTGGCCAATGTGGTGAAGCCTCATCTCTACTAAAAATACAAAAATTAGCTGGGTGTGGTGGTGGGCACCTGTAATCCCAGCTGCTCGGGAGGCTGAGGCAAGAGAACTGCTTGAACCCAGGAGGCAGAGGTTGCAGTGAGCCGAGATCATACCACTGCACTCCAGCCTGGGCAACAAAGTGAGATTCCATCTCAACAAACAAAAAAAAACCCCACATATATAAAAACAAACCTAACTATACCATTAATCAGGTCTGTATATACATACGTAGAAAGTTCTAGAAGGATTTGCTTCTATATATTTGCAGTGGTTGAGAGAGTAGGAAAGGGGGTATCCCCTTTTAATTTACATACTTTTGTATGATTTAAACTTTTTTTTTTTTTTTTTTGAGACAGGGTCTCACTCTGTTGCCCAGGCTGGAGTGCCGAGGCACAATCATGGCTCACTGCAGCTTCGACCTCCTGGGTTCAAGTGATCCTCATGCTTCAGCCTCCCAAGTAGCTGGGACTACAGGTGTGCATCACCACACGCAGCTAACTTTTCCATTTTTGGTACAGACAGGGTTTCACCCTGTTTCCCAGGCTGGTCTTGAACTCCTAAGCTCAGGCGATCCACCCACCTTGGCCTCCCAAGATGATGAAATTACAGGGGTGAGCCCGGCTTGATTTGAACTTTTTTATAATAAGAAACCTCACTCTATTATTTGGGTATTTAGACTTTTTAAAATACAAAATATCTCCAAAAATAAAAAGCTGAAAGCCGGGCATGGTGGCTCACACCTGTAATCCCAACACTTTGAGAGGCTGAGGCAACAGGATCACTTAAGCCCAGGAGTTTGAGACCAGCCTGGGCAACCCAGCAAGGACCCATTTTACAAGTTAATTAATTATTTTAATTTAAATAAAGAGATTAACACCATGTCTCCTATAAGGTAAGAGCTAAAAAGGGGGAAAAAAGTAGGAGGTAATTTGTACTCAACTCTTGAAAGCTGAGTCACACATACACATAGTAACAAGACCGTGGGAAACAAGGACTCTCTCCCAGGCTCACAGACCTTCTGATTCCAGTCACTGGCCTACAAGGTCTAACCATGTGTCAGGAGCTCTCAATCTTGGCTGCCCAATATAATGACCTGGGAAGCTTTAAAACATCTTGATGTCCAGACCCCACCCACAATAAGTGAATCAGAATCCCAGATATGAGGCCGGGGCATCAGCATGTGTTAAGGCTCCGCAAGTGACTCAAACTGGCAGGCAAGGCTGAGAACCCCAGGGACAGAGCAGAAGGAACTGGACTAAAATCCGCATAGAGAGACCCCTGCCTAGGGCCCGGCTTGAGGGCCCGCGGAGACACATGCCTTACCTGATACGTCTTGGTCTTCATCGCCATCACAGCATTGACGGGCACCATGAGGACCATCACCGCCACTCCAGCCAGGACGGAAGGGCCCAGGTTCTAAGGAAGGAAAGGAGACTCTTCATCACTCACCAGACAGGAAAAAACAGGGCCCCTAACAGCTTCCCCAGCTGATCCATCCCACGTGGATGCTGCTGACCAAGTTCAGGGCAAGGTGTGTTACTTTTACCCCACAATAGGGTGTTAAGAGCCTGTGGTTTCATTCCTGAGCCTCTCTCCGGGTCCTCCCAATCCCTTGAAGAATAAGCAGGTCCACGCTCCTTTCTCCCAAGCCCTTAGGGCCACATGAGTTTTGCAAATTACAACTTTAGAATTCTAATTTTTTTTTTTTTTTTAGATGAGGTCTCGCTGTTGCCCAGGCTGCAGTACAGTGGCTATTTGCATCAGTGATCCTCCTACTTCAGCCTCCAAAGTAGCTGGGACTACAGGTAAGCATTAGGTCTTGCTACATTGCCCAGGCTGGTCTGCAACTCCTGGGCTCTAGCGATCCTCCCAGTTCAGCCTCCCAAGTAGCTGTGACTAGTCACACCACCATGCCCAGCTAATTTTTTTGGTTTTTTGTAAGGACAAGGTCTCACTATGTTACTCAAACTGGTCTCGATCTCCTGGGCTCAAGTGATCCTCCCAACTCAGCCTCCCAAGTAGCTGTGACTACAGTCATACCACCATGCCCAGCTATTTTTTTTTATTTTTTGTAGAGACAAGGTCTCACTATGTTGCCGAAGCTGGTCTCAAACTCACGGGCTCAAGCGATCTTCCCACCTCTGCCTCCCGAGTAGCTGGGATTACAGGCGCGAGCCATCACACCCAGCTTAGATTTTTAGAAAGGTAATAAGGTAGTAAAGTAGAAAAGTGTGAACACGACCACCTGGACTGCTTATCCTGCTTGAAGGCTGCTTACAGGTTTAGCCCTTGGCTAGTGTCTGCATACTTACAGGGTTTCCACCACTAACAGAACTGGTAAGAGTGGCTCAGTGTGCCTCAACTGTTTGTACAAACAATATGGTTTATGCTGAACACCGCTTTCCCTCTGGGAGTCCAGACTTCTGGTATGTGCCAAGCAAAGGGTGCTTATGTGACCTGCCCCTAATACAAACCCAGGCACTGAGCTCCTACCAAGCTTCCCTGGTTGGCAACATTTCACACACATAATCATCATGGTTGCCAGAGAATTAGTGAACCTGTGTGACTCTGCTGGGGACTCCCAGAAGCCTGTACCTGGCTTCTATTGAACACCGCCCCATGTGTGCCTTAATTCTTTGCTAATTCTGCTGTATTAACTTATAGCCTTGTGGCCAGGTGCAGTGACTGACACCTGTAATCCCATCGCTTTGGGAGGCCAAAGTGGTAAGATAGCCTGAGGGTAGAAGTTCGAGACCAGCCTGGGCAACATAGCAAGACCCCCATTTCTACAAAAAAATAAATAACTTAGCCAGGCATGGTGGAGTGTACCTGTAGTCCCCAGCTAGATGAGATGACAAAGTGGGAAGACTGCTTGAGGCCAGGAGTTTAAGACTGCAGTGAGCTATGATCGCACCACTACACTCCAGCCTGGGCAATAGAGCAAGACTCTGTCCCTTAAAAAAAACCAACAATAACAAGAACGAAAAAACAAGACAGCCCCCACAACAAAGAACGGTCTGGCCCCAAGTGTCAACAGTGCTGAGCTCAAGCAACTACCATCTAAAACAAAATGTGATGTTAGACAATTTTCTTAATGGTTCGTAAACCAATCCCGAAGGCAGTTCTAAAACAAATATTCCAAAAATATTTTTCCCATAGTAGCACTTTTGCAAAAGTGGACTCCCCAAGACACCTGCTTGAAAAGACATTTAGATTTTTTTTTTTTCTTCTAGAGACACGGTCTTGCATTGTCACCCAGGTAGGAGTGCAGTGGTGTGATCCTAGCTCACTGCAGCCTCTGAACTCCTAGGCTCAAGCAATCCTCCTGCCTCAGGCTCCAGGGTAGCTGGGACCACAGGTAGGCACAACCACGCCCTGCTAATTTTTTTTATTTTTTTGTAGAGACAGGGTCTCACTATGTTGCCCATGCTGGTCTCAAACTCCTGGCTTCAAGCAATCCTTCCACCTCAGCCTCCCAAAGTGCTGGGATTACAGGTGCATGCCACCTATATCTGTGCCCAGCCTATTAGATAATTAAATTCTGGTGTTTTTTTCTGAGTTTTTTTATTAGAAACACTTTACTCACCTTCTGCTCTACAAATGTACAAAAAAAACAAACTACAGCCAAATAAACCAGTAATTTTTTCTTATTCTTTTTTTTTTGAGACAGAGTCTAGCTTTGTTGCCCAAGCTGGTATGCAGTGGTGCAAACTCAGCTCAATGCAACCTCCACCTCCTGGATTCAGGCCATTCTCCTACCTCAGCCACCCAAGTAGTTGAGATTACAGGCATACACCACCATGCGCAGCTAATCTTTATATTTTTAGTAGAGACGGGGTTTTGCCATGTTGGCCAGGGTGGTCTCCTGGCCTCAGATGATCCACCCGCCTTGGCCTCCCAAAGTGTTCAGATCACAGGCATGAGCCATTTCATCCAGCCCTTCTCTTTCAATAACAGATAATAATTTGAGCTGTGCCCATTATGCACCAGGCCCTGCTGGGGTTGTACCCACGGAAGACACAAAAGTCAGCTGCTATATGTCTGCAAGTAGCTAACATGTTACCCGTCAAAGAGGAGGCAGTACACTGAGCATGCAAAAAAAAAAAAAAACTACTTCAGAAAGTGGGCCGGGTGCGGTGGCTCACGCCTGTAATTCCAACACTTTGGGAGACCACGGAGAGTAGATCACCTGAGGCCAGGAGTTCAAGATCAGCCTAGCCAACATGGTCAAACACCATCTCTACTAAAAATCCAAAAAAAAAAAAAAAAATTAGTGGGCGTGGTGGCGTAAGCCTGTAGTCCCAGCTACTCGGGAGACTGAGGCAGGAGAATTGCTTGAACCTGGGCGGCAGAGGTTGCAGTGAGCCAAGATGGCACACCACACTCCAGCCTGGGCAACAGAGCGCGACTCCATGTCAAAACAAAAACAAAATAAAAAAAACTATTGTAGAAAGTATTATTAGACGAGTTCCTATACTAAAGTTATTGAGATTCAAAATTCAAAAGAAGAAGTCCATCTAATTGAGAGGGGAGGGGAAATCAATGGAAGTAGTGTTTGTTACAGCCTTGGGGGATGAGCAGGCTTTCATCAATTAGGAAGAAGGAAGGAAAGGCAAGTGGCAAAGATCCAGAGGTAGCAAAGCACAAGGCATGTGTTGTGCTATGAGCCTCTCTGCTTATCATCATTTTATTTTGAGAACTCTCCCTCCCCACATGGAAGGGCTGTCAATCACATCTCTTCTGCCATGGGAGAGGACATGTGACCCAGGCTGGCCAATCAGAGAACTCTGCCTCCTGGGCCACAGTGATTGGTTCAGGGGTGTGAATAGGACCAAGCCAGGCCAATCAGAGTGCTCTCTGAGACAAACTCTGGCTGTGCAGAGAAATGCTGCCTTGTCTTTTTTCTGGCACCTTTATCTGTCAGGATGTTATCAGCCCAAAGCTATGGAGCCATGTGGGGAAGTACCACTGAGAATGTTAACTCAGAGGACAACAGGGCTAGGAAATGAAAGAGTGGGTGAAACTGAGTACTGACAACATTGCCTGATCTCCTGGATCAATCCACGCCTGAAGCTAGTCCCCAGATTTCTGAGTACAGGCGGCCCCAAAGTTCCCTTTATTTACTTAGACTACTTTTTTTTTTTTTTGAGACGGAGTTTCGCTCTGGGTTGCCCAGGCTTGGAGTGCAATGGCACGATCTCAAGACACTGCAACCTCCGCCTCCCAGGTTCAAACGATTCTCCCGCCTCAGCCTCCCAAGTAGCTGGGATTACAGGCATGCACCACCATGCCCAGCTCATTTTGTATTTTTAGTAGAGATGGGGTTTCTCCACGTTGAGGCTGGTCTCGAACTCGTGACCTCAGGTGATCTGCCCGCCTTGGCCTCCCAAAGTGCTGGGATTACAGGCGTGAGCCTCCGCGACCGGCCACTTAGGCCACTTTAAGATAGATTTATATCCCTTGCAATTGAGAGAATCTTGACCACCATAATTAGGGACTAGTGAATAAGTGAGTCTGGTTAGCGTTCGGGAGGATTCAAGGGGAGAAATATGATGTGTCCATTGTAGGGTAGTTAATTACTGACACTATCAAGTAAAGAGAAAATGAAAACGCCATGCCACCAAGGAGAACATCAACCTGACAATTCAGGAAAGGAACAAAATACCAAGGAATTGGTTAACAGGCTAGAAAATAAAATATGAATGACAGCCGGAACTGCCAGGGAGCTATACATGCCATTACCATCAACACCCACTCCCTCAGCCCACTGCCCACACGTAGAAGTCCCTCCCTGCATGCAAAGGGAAACGGTGTCAAACACACACCAGCCACAGGAGGTAGAGAGCAAGGATGACTTGCAGGGGGGCTGACCAGATCATGTTAATGTACGTGGCCAAGTCCATGAACCTCTGAGCATCCACAGACATGAGGTTGACAATCTCCCCGACCGTGGAGGATTTTCTGGCTGAATTGGTGATCACCAGGGCCTGTGGGACAAAGGAGAAGGAAGGTGGGTGAGTGTGGCAGTTGAAGAGGCCTGACTCTCCCTCCAGACCCACAGAAAGGAAGGAGACTCTCAAGGGCAGAAATGCTGCAGATCTCTGCTCCTCCCCTCCCGACCTATCTGTCTGCCCAGGACGCCTGTGTCATCTCAAAGCCCACATTCTTATCCATGGTGCTCAATGCCTCCCAACCTTGAACTCATCAGTTGGCAAGGGACCCTAGGTCCTCGAAACCAGGGCTTCGCATGCTTTAAATGTGCACACATGCGGCTGGGTTTTTTTGGGGGGAGTGGTGGGGGGTGGGGGGAGTTGTTTCAGATTTTGCAGGTCTGGGGTGTGGCCTGGGATTCTGCATTTCTACGCTTCCAGGCTGTGCCAATGCTGCTGGTCCCAGATCCCACTGAAGGACCGATGGTCTGGGCCAGGGTCTCTAAGCCTTGGCATTCTTGACATCTGGAGCTGGATAATTCTTTGCGGGGCTGTCTTGTGCACTGTAGGAGTTTTAGCAGCAATCCCTGGCCTCGACCCACTACATGCCCTCACCCCCAGCTGGGACAACCAAAAATGCCCCCAGATATTGCCAAACATGCCCTGGTGGGGGAAAATCTCCCTAGTCCTCAAACATGGTTGCACACTATCATCTGCTGAGTTTTAAAAACACTAAGACATTAGCAGGTGTGGTGGTGCATGCCTCTGGTCCCAGCTACGTGGCGGGCTGAGGTGGCAGGATCGTTTGAGCCCGGGAGGTGGAGGCTGCAGTGAGCCAAGATCGTGCCACTGCACTCCAGCCTGGGTGACAGAGCGAGACCTTATCTCAAAAAATAAAAATAAATAAAAAATAAAAACAATGACACCTGGGTGCAACCACAGCAATCGCAATTTCACTGGTCTGGTGCAACCTAGGTGTCAGGAAGTTTTTTTGTTTTTTGAGACAGGGTGTCATTCTGTCACACTGGCCGGAATGCAGGGATGCTATCAGGAATCACTGCAGCTTCCAACTCTGGGGCTGAAGTGATTCTTTTAACTCAACCTCCTGAGTAGATGGGACTACAGGTGCGCACCACCATACCTGGCTAATTTTTTTTTATTTTCTGCAGAGCCAGAGTCTTGCTATATCGACCAGGCTGGCATTGAACTTCCAGCCTCCAGTGATTCCCCCACCTTGATCCCCCAAACTGCTGGGATTATAGGCATGAGCTATAGCGCCGGGCCTTCATCAGTTTAAGCTCCCCAAGTGAGTCTAATTCCCAGACAGGCCTGAGAATCACTCCTCTAGTTCATCAAGTACCTGCAAGACTGTCTCTTCCTAACCTAGGAGCCAAGCAGTTTCCTTGACCTCGAGACAAAAAATAATAATAATAATTTATAGGGATCAAGAAGGTAACTTGGTTCCTTTGAAATTGGATGTACACAAATGCCTGCTACATACTCTTGTCATGCAAGGAATGTGCCACCTGCTCAGTTCAAATTAAGAGTGACAACAGGATGGGCGCGGTGGCTCATGCCTGTAATCCCAGCACTTTGGGAGGCTGAGGCAGGCGGATCACCTGAGGTCAGCAGTTCAAGATCAGCCTGGCCAACATGGCGAAACCCTGTCTCTACTAAAAATACAAAAATTAGCCGGTCGTGGTGGCAGGTGCCTGTAGTCCCAGCTACTCAGGAGGCTGAGGCAGAAGAATCGCTTGAACTCAGGAGGTGGAAGTTGTAGTGAGCCAAGAACATGCCACTGCACTCCAGTCTGGGGGAGAGAGTGAGACTTGGTCTCAAAAAAAATGAAAAAAAAAAGAGTGACAACAAGCTGAAACACAGAATGTTAACAGCAGAATGAGGATCCAAACTTGGATTTCCCCACATCAAGGGCCAAGGATCCATCTAAGAAACTCAATTACCCACAGCTGATACACAAGGACATCTACATGCCAACCCTTGAAATCAGCTTTCCTAAAGTACAATGCCTGATGCGTACTGTCCCTGCCACCTAAGGTCATGGAAGCTACCCTCATCCTACTGCTCCAGAAGCTGGGCTGGAAATCCCCACGCTGGCCCCAGAGTAACCCAGGGCTGCAGGAGGAGATGTCGAAGTCGGGCCACATGCCAATGGCACAGCGCCCCCTACCTTCCGATAGACAGCCCCAATGACAGCGGTCTTGATCCTCATGCCACTGACGAAGCAGATGTGGAAGTACTGGTGCAGCACAAGGGTCTGCAGGCAGGCAGTGACGAACAGCAGCACGGTGTAGAAGTAGCCCTGCCAGTCTGGGGCCTTCGTGTCATTCACAAACTTGATGAGCAACCTGCAAAGGAGCAAAAAGAGGGCCTGGAATGACTTGTGACACGTGGGGGCAGGGAAAAGATCTTCAGTGTTGGCACTGCAACTTTCTCCTGAGCCAGATGAGCTAGACACTATTACTTCAATTTCATAGACAGAAAAACAAGTCCACAGTGGTGATCTGGCTGTGCACGTGGCCCAAACTGCTCAAAAAAGAGGCTTCTGCCTTGGGGTTGTGCACTAAGTGCTCTAGCTCTATCTCATCACCAGCAAGTCACCCAAAGGAATTGCATAGGGAACACGAGGTAAAGAGGTAGGGAGGAAAAGACAATGAATGTGTAGCCCCCGAGTCACAGAGCAGCAGAGAGCCAGGGAGGAGCGAGGCAAACTCCTTTCTGACTCCCCGGTTCCTGGTTGCAGTTTTTGTTGTTGTTTGTTTTTTTTATTCTTTGCTTTTTTTTTTTTTTTTTTTTTGAGACAAAGTCTTGCTCTGTCACCAAGGCTGGAGCTCAGTGATACGATCTTAGCTTGCTGTAACCTCTGCCTCCTGGGTTCAAGCAATTTTTATGCCTCAGCCTCATGAGTAGCTGGGATTACAGGTGTGCGCCACCACGCCCGGCTAATTTTTGTATTTTTAGCAGATGGTTTTGTCATGTTAGCCAGGCTGGTCTTGACCTCCTGACCTCAGGTGATCTTCCCACCTCAGCCTCCCAAAGTGCTGGGATTACAGGCATGAGCCACTGCGCCCAACCCTGGTTGCAGTTTTTTCATGAGATCTGCTGGCATTTCCTTGCTCTTGGTTTCCCAAGACAATGCCATATCCTCCCCATTTGGGTTTCAGGGGAGCCTAGTGGGTTTCTGTTACTTGCAAACGAAGTGGTCTTCACTAATATGGTAATTAAGTAAAGCATAAAGCAAAGCTAGGCAGTGATTGTGGCTCACATCTGCAATCCCAGCACTTCCGGAGGCTGAGACAGGAGGATCGCTTGAAGTCAGGAGCTCGAGACCAGCCTGACCAACAAAGCAAGACCCTGTCTCTATTTTTTTCAAAAAAGTTAAAGTAAAAATGGAGACATCTGACTATGAGCCCACTTCAGGACACAGCATGACCCCAGGGTTATGACTGATGCAACTGAAAGATCAAATCCAAGGAGGGAAAATGGAGCCCACCTGGGAGGGAAGGGGTCTTACTTTAAGATCTGCGGCCCAGAAAACATCATCAGGTCGTGGATGGCCTTAAAGAAGAAGCTCATGAGGAAGTAGGGCCCAAAGGTCTTGTATAACACCTTAAACAGGGAGGGGTTCCACTCCTTCTGTGGGGACTTGACAATCAAAGCCTCCACCTCCTCATTCGCATCCACCTTGGAACTCTCTTTTGGCTGGGCAGGATCCTTGGAGGAGTACACCACCTTCACCGGCTGCCTGGAACACAAGGAGGTGAAGCCGTTGTGGGGTCTGCCAGAGACGCAGCCCCCTACCACAGGGACATGGCCAGGGAATGTCACCCTTCAGGGAAGGCAGAGTCAAAGACAACAAGCCCAGGGAGAGAGGCAGCTCAGCACAGTGGTTACAAACACGGGCTCTAGAGCCACCGGCTCAAGGTCTGGCTTGGCCACTGTCCAGCTGCGTGGCTTCAGGCAAGGTCCTTAAGCTCTCTGGGCCTCATTTTCCTCCTCTGTGAAATGAGGATAGAAGTAGGACCTACCTCCAAGGTAGGTAAGATTAAACGAGTTGAATAAGTTAAAGACTTAGAAAACTGATGGCTCCAAACTGATCTAGAGTCAAGGCAATCCCCACCAAAAGCCCAGCTGGCTGCCAGGTAGAAATTATCAGCTAACTCTAAAATTCACATGGAAACTCAAGGATCCAGAACAGCCAGAACAATCGTGAAAAATAAGAACTAAGTTGGAGGATTCACACTTCCTGATTTCAAAACAACACAAAATAACAATCATGGCTGGGAGTGGTGGTTCACACCTGTAATCCCAGCACTTTGGGAGGCCAAGGCGGGTGGATCACTTGGGGTCAGGAGTTTGAGACCAGCCTGACCAACATAGTGAAACTCCATCTCTACTAAAAATATAAAAATTAGCCAGGCATGGTGGCAGGTGCCTGTAATCCCAGCTACTTGGGAGGCTGAGGCAGGAGAATTACTTGAACCTGGGAGGTGGAGGTTGCCGTGAGCCGAGATCACGCCATTGCACTCCAGCCTGGGTGACAGAGCAAAACTCCATCTCAAAAAGAAAGAACAACAATAGGCTGGGCGCAGTGGCTCACGCCTGTAATCCCAGCACTATGGGAGGCCGAGGTGGACAGATCACCTGAGGTCGGGAGGTTCAAGACCAGCCTGACCAACGTGGAGAAACGTCATCTCTACTAAAAATACAAAATTAGGCCGGCATGGTGGCACATACCTGTAATCCCAGCTACCTGGGAGGCTGAGGCAGGAGAATCACTTGAACCCAGGAGGCGGAGGTTGTGGTGAGCTGAGACCACACCACTGCACTCCAGCCTGGGCAAAAAGACTTGGTCTCAAAAACAAAAACAGACAAACAAAAAAAGAACAATAATCATCAAGACAGGTAAAGGGATAGGCATATATAGATCAATGCAAAAAAAAAAAAAAAAAAAAAAAAAACAGTCCAGCCAGCCAGAGCAACATAGCAAGACTCTACTTCAAAAAAAAAAAAATTTTTTTTTTGACTGGTTGCAGTGGTTCATGCCTGTAACGCCAGCACTTCGGGAGGCCAAGGCAGGTGGATCACTTGAGGTCAGGAGTTTGAGAACAGCCTGACCAACATGGCAAAAAAAACCTCGTCTCTACTAAAAATACAAAAAATTAGCCAGGCATGGTGGCAGTTGCCTGTAATCCCAGCTACTTGGGAGGGTGAGAAAGGAGAATCACTTGAACTCAGGAGGAGGAGGGGGTTGCAATGAGCCGAGGTTGTGCCACTGCACTCCAGCCTCAGCGCCACAGCAAGACTCTGTCTTAAAAAGCAAATAAATAAAATTGACTGTGATGATGACTGCACAACTCTGTGAACACACTAAAAATTAGTGAATTGTATGTTCTGCATACATGGATCGTGCGGTGTATGAATATCTCAATAAAGCTATCACCAAAAAAGTAGTCTCTATCTTACAGGGATTTTTTTTTTTTTTTTTTTTTTTTTTGAGATGGAGTCTTGCTGTGTCACACAGGCTGGAGTGCAATGGTACGATCTCGACTCACTGCAACCTCCGCCTCCTGGGTTCAAGCGATTCTCCTGCCTCAGCCTCCCAAGTAGCTGGCATTACAGGTGTGCGCCACCACACCCGGCTAATTTTTATGTTTTTAGTAGAGACAGGGTTTCACCATGCTAGCCAAGCTGGTCTCAAACTCCTGACCTCAAGTGATCTGCCTGCCTTGGCCCCCCAAAGTGCTGAGATTATGGGCATGAGCCACTGTGCCCAGCCAATAGTTCATTCTTGTACATCACTTAGTATTCAGTTGTGCAGATGTACATAACTGATGCATCTGTCTGTTCACTTGCTAATAGATGTCTGGCTTACCTCCAGTTTGGGTTATCACAAAGTAGCTAAGAACATTCCTGTACCAGCCTTTTATGAACATATGTTCTCAGCTCTGTTGGCTGGATGCCTGGGAAGGGGGTGACTGGTGGTATGTTCACTATGTCTAACTTAAAAAACTGCCAAACTCTTCCAGAGTCACAGAAGCATTTCGCATTCAGGCCAGCAGAAACCACAGTCCAAACTGGCCCTAAACTCTGAGTGGCCATACACAAAAGAGAACATAAAACCACTACACACAAACCAATGAAGCACTGGGTTTTTAAATCCAAAGCTAGAGCAGGAAGATTACTCACACCTGCCTTTTTTTTTTTTTTTTTTTGAGACGGAGTCTCATTCTGTCACCCAGGCTAGAGTGCAGTGGCACAATCTTGGCTCATTGCAACCTCCACTTCCTGGGTTCAAGCAATTCTCATGCTTCAGCCCCGCTGTAGCTGGATTACAGGTGAGCGCCACCACACCCGGCTAATTTTTGTATTTTTAGCAGAGACAGGGATTCACCATGTTGGCCAGGCTGGTCTCGAACTCATGAACTCAGGTGAGCCTCCCACCTCAGCCTCCCAAAGTACCGCAATGACAGGCATGAGCCACCATGCCCAGCCACACCTGACTTTTGAGAAGGAGTCACTTAGGGGTGAAGAGAGGTGGTAAAAGGATCCAGGAAGCCATGCAGATCCCCCAGCCCTGGCATCCATCACCTGATCCCCGAGCCTAGGACACCCAGCAGCCCAGAGCTGCACGGGCTGCATTCCTTTCTCTGGTTAACAAAAGGGATCTGAGTATAAGGAGCCACAAAGAAATTCCAGCCTAGGACAGGGTTTTCCTTCTCACTCTCTCCAGGTTCACAGGGGTTACAGGTGCCAGATCTGGCTTACGCCTCTGGGAATAAAGCAAGCGATCCGTCTACCAATGTCCCAAGGAAATGATCCCCTGGCTCCATGCTGAGCATCTCTAAACACCAAGGTACTCACAGAGCCAGACCCTTCTCAGGCGGCCCGCTTTCAAGCCTAAAGACCCAGTTCTCACCACATCCTCCCTGGCAAGATCGAAGTGTACAGATGAATACATAAAACTTGTACAATTAAAACCTGCCCAGCATGTACTCAGGGCTAGGGCACAGCTTATCATGACACACATCTCACTGAATTCTCAGAAAATGCTCTGGGTGAAAAATGGAGGCTCCAGTCAGGCATAGTGGCTCACGCCTGTAATCCCAGCACTTTGGGAGGCCAAGGTAGGTGGGTTGCTTGAGCTCAGGAGCTTGAGAACAGCCTGGGCAACATGGCGAGACATCATCTCTACAAAGAAAAAAAAATTAGCCTGGTGTGGTGGCGCGTGCCTGTAGTCCCAGCTACTAGGGAGGCTGAGGTGGGAGGATCACTCCAGCCTAGGAGATGGAGGTTGCAGTGAGCCGAGATCGTGCCACTGCACTCCAGCCTGGACAAAAGAGTGATACCCTGTCTCAGAAAATAAATAAATAAATAAAATGGAGGCTTCCAGTGAGGCATGAAGGGACTTCATGGACAGCCCTTGAGGTTCCCACCCTGGTATCCCTGCCTTCACTCTTGTCCCTAAATATCCACTTTCCCCAGGGCAGCCTGGGTTGTTATGAACCAGAACTCAGCTGGGTGTGGTGGCTCACACCTGTAATCCCAGCTATTTGGGAGGCTGAGGCAGGAGGACTGCTTGAAGCCAAGAGTTGGAGACCAGCCTGGGCAACACAGTGAGACCTCTCTCTATTAAAAAAAAAAAAATTTAAAAGGCCAGGCGCAGTGGCTCACGCCTGTAATCCCGGCACTTTGGGAGGCCGAGGCAGGCAGATCACCTGAGGTCAGGAGTTTGAGACCAGCCTGACCAACATGGAGAAACCCCATCTCTACTAAAAATACAAAATTAGCCGGGCGTGGTGGTACATTCCTGTAATCCCAGCTACTCGGGAGGCTGAGGCAGGAAAATCGCTTGAACCCGGGAGGTGGAGGTTGCAGTGAGCCAAGATAGCACCAATGCACTCCAGCCTAGGCAACAAGAGCAAAATTCCATCTCAAAAAAATAAATATAAAATAAATTAATTAATTAATTAGCCAGGCATGGTGGTGCGCACCTGTAATCCCAGCTACTCTGGAGGATGATGTGGGAGGATTGCTTGAGCCCGGAATTTCCAGGCTGCAGTGAGCTGTGATCATGCCACTGCAATCCAGCCTGGGCAACAGAGCAAGACCCTGTCTCTAAAATAAACACATACATACATACATACATACATACATACATACATACAACAGAACTCACGTCACACCACTGACCTGCAGAAAACCTGCCCCTGTGTTCTCACTGCACCTGGAATCCCACCCTAACTCTCAGAGGAGACCCCTGCAAATCCTTCTCCTGCTTCATCTCCTCCCTTTCTCCCCACCTCACTCACTTTCCTCAAGCCACACGAGCCCCCTGATGCACCACGAGCTTCCTCAGAGACTTTGCACTGGCTGCTCCCTCTACCTGGAAAGCCCTTCCTTCCCCAGATACACACAAGGCTCACTCCCTCCAATGCAAGTCTCTGCTCAAATGTGACCTTCTCAAAACAGACATACATGGTCAGCTGGGCATGTTGAACAAAAACACTTCAAAAAGCAGTAACGCTCAGGATGCCAGAGGCTCGGAAAGAGCCAGAGATAGACTTAGGGAGGGACAGGCACACACTCACCACGGGTCATGGCCGCACTGGGTAGAACTTTCCCCACTGTATCTAAAACAGCTCCCTCAGCTGGGCACGGTAACTCATGCCTGTAATCCCAGCACTTTGGGAGGCCGAGGCAGGAGGATCACTTGAGGTCAGAAGTTGGAGACCAGCCTGGCCAACATGGTGAAACCCCGTCTCTACTAAAAGTACAAAAAATTAGTCAGGCGTGGTGGCATGCACCTGTAATCCCAGCACTTTGAGAGGCCAGGGCAGAAGAATTGCTTGAACCCGAGAGGCAGAGGTTGCAATGAGCCGAGATCACACTACTGTATTCCAGCCTGGGTAACAGAGTGAGACTCCATCTCAAAAAAAAAAAAAAAAGCACACACACACACACACACAAAAGCTTCCTCGGTTACTCTCACCCTCATTTCCTCATTTTTATCTCACCCCAACACTATCATTCTCCAAAGCTTCTTGTCAATGCATGTTTCACAACCAACGTCCTGTCTCCCATATAGAATGTCGATGGCCACGCAACTAGAGCGTGTCTCTTTTGTTCCACTCTCTGAACCCTCAGGGACTAAACATCGCTAAGCACAAAAAGCAGCAGTCAGTTTCATCTGCTCAATGAATTAAGGGCCAGGCCAGTGAAGGAGCTTCTTGATTCAAACTCCGTCCTCCTCCCAAGGCTGTGATATTGGCCTCTCCCATGGTGTCTCCAGCGACCTGCTCTCCTGACAAGCTCCAGGGGACACAAAGGTGGGCATCCTTCTTCCATGAGAGGAAGCCAAGCCAGGTGATCAGCAGAGGCGTGGATGATGAGGAATGCTGAAGCCCACGCTACAAATGTGGCCTGCTTAGTCGGGGGGATGCTGCAGGTGAGGCTGAAGGAATCCAGATGAGATGGGTGATGTTAGGGGTCAAGTTGACTGGGTTAAGGGATACCCAGATGGCTGGTAAAGTGTTATTTCTGGGTGTGTCTGTGAGGGTGTTTCCAGACGAGACTGGCATTTGAATGAGTAGACTGACTAAGGAAGATCCATCCTCGCCCCATGTGGGTGGCACCGCCCAATCAGCAGAGGGTCCGGACACAACAAAAAGTCAGAGTAATGGCAAATGCAGGCGCTCTCTCTTCTGTAGCCGGGATGTCATCCTCTCCCACACTTGAACATCAGAACTCCAGGATGTCGGGCCTCTGGACTCTGGGACTTACCCAATGACTCCAGGTTCTCAGGCCTTTGACTGTGGACTGAGAATTCCACCATCAGCTTCCCTGGGTCTGAGACTTTTGGACTTGTCCTGAGCCATGCTACCAGCTTCCTGGGTTCTCCAGGTTGCAGATGACCTAGGGTGGGACTTCTCAGCCTCCATAATCACATGATCCAGTTTCCCTAGTAGATCCCCTCTCATCCTCCATCCATCCATCCATCATCTCTCAATCATCCATCTATCATCCATCTATCATCTATCCATCCACCTACCATGTATACATTCACCAACTATCTATCCATCTATCATCTACCTATCATCTATCATCTATCAATCTATCATCCATCTATCTATCTATCATCTATCCATCCATCCATCCATCCATCCATCCATCCATTCATCCATCCATTCATCCATCCTACTAGTTCTGTCTCCATGAAGAACTGTAATAAACAGGGACCCCACCTTCGCCTGCCAAAAACCTTCAACTGGGTCATGGACATGGGCCATTTCCTTACAATGCTCAGTCACAGAGGCCCAAGCTCTATCTGCCTCCCACGAGACAACTTCTCCCATCACTTGGACCACCCAAACAGCCTCCGACCAGAGTCACGAGGTCCTCTGCTGATGTCCTAGTGGCTGGCACCATGGATGTCCAGATTCCCACCCACCATCTGGGTCTGACTGAAGGCCTGTATCCTGGGCATCCCCGGAACAGAATGAGGAACAGAACCCCGGTCTGGGGTTTTTCCCTGTAAGGTCAGTGGGTCGGTGGGGAATCCAATGCACCACACTGGCCCCATCACAGCTTATCGTAGTAAACTTACCCCGGAACAGGCAACAGGAACAAAAACAGCCATTCTACTACCATCCATGGCTGCAATCCACTGCCCCCATGTCACCCGCAAGTTCATGTTCCAGCTCGTCCAGGCTCGAGACACGTCTTACGTCCTTGTTTAATTGGCAGCTGCTTTTCTTTCTTACTGTTACATAGAATAATAACGCATCGTGCAACTAATGGCGTCTCAGATTTGATGAGTTAAGGTATGTGCAGGGGAGGCCCTGGCCTGATTCCCGAAAGAATGACAGAGGTGGCGTAGTGGGGCACAGCTTACATAGGGGGTAGAGCCTAAAATCCAGTAGAGCCAAAATCACCCTCAAATGGGGCTTCTTTGGCTAAACAGACTTACATGGTCAGCTGGGCATGTTGGACAGAACATTCAAACAGCAAGAACATGCAAGATGCCAGATGCTCAGAAAGAGACAGAAAATGTGAGACTGACTCAAGGAGGGATAGTCACGCGCCGTGGCAAACAGCATCAACTGCCTGTTTGGACAACATTTTTCTTTCTTCTTCTTCTTTTTTTTTTTTTTTTTTTTTTTTGATACAGAGTCTCACTCCGTCTCCCAGGCTAGTATACAGTGGTGCAATCTCAGCTCACTGCAACCTCCGCTTCCTGGGTTCAAGTGATTCTCCTGCCTCAGCCTCCTGAGTAGCTGGGATTACAGGCACCTGCCACCACGCCTAGCTAATTTTTGTATTTTTAGTAGAGACGGGGTTTCACCATGTTGGCCAGGCTGGTCTCAAACTCCCGACCAAGGGATCCGCCTGCCTCAGCCTCCCAAAGTGCTGGGATTAGACATGAGAGCCACCGCGCCCAGCTTCTTTCTTCTTTTCTCTACCCAGTTGCTTTAATGACATGTGAGATTCTACCCCATTTGGCAGAAAAGCAAACTGAGGCCAGAAGGAGAAGTGAGGCATCTTGCTCAGAACCACAAAGCTAGTAACAGGCAGCACTGCCAGGGCCCCATCCTGGATTCAGCCCACAGTAGTGGAAAGGAGGTGACCGGGGCATCCTGGAGGACAAGGAAACTCACACTTACTTCCTAGTCTTGGCGCATTCCTTCTTCCAGTTCTTTACCAAAACAGGCACGACTTGTTCCGACGTGTCCTCCTTGTTTAAGGACCAGAGGTCACTGCCCACCAGGGGCTGGCGGTAGCCCCGCACAATCAACCTGGGGGCAAGACACAAGGGGGTTAGGCAATGAGAGTCAATGAGAGGAGGAGGAGGACGGGGCTCACTCAATCCACACGCCTGCTGATGCTGCTCCCCTCTGCAGAACAGCTGCCCGCTGCAAATGAAGGCAGCCATGCAGCTGGGGAAGTCAGAATGTGGCTGGACATTTGCACATATTACAAGCTAATTACAGCTCATTCTGTTGGGCCATGCAGGAAAAATGGCTTTTTTTTTTTTTTTTTTAGTGGTGCATACAAAAGACTTAGGGAAAAAAAAAGATGATTTAGGGGTGAAATATCAGGATGGCTCTAATTTATTTTTTATTTTTTATTATTCATTCATTCATTTATTTATTTGGAGACAGGTTCTCACTGTGTCACCCAGGATGGAGTACAGTGCTGTGATCGCAGCTCCCTGCAGCTCCCTGCAGCCTTCAGCTCCCGGTCTAGAGCAATTCTCCCACCTCAGCCTTCCGAGTAGCTGGGACTTTGGGTGCAAGCCATTATGACTGGCTAATTTTTTTTATTTTTTATTTTTGTAGAGACAGAGTCTCCCTATGTTGCCCAAGCTGTTCTTGAACCCCAGGCTCAAGCAACCCTCCCACCTTGGCCTCCCGAAGTCTTGGAATTATAGGCATGAGCCACCGTGCCCCGCCAACTTTTTAAAATTTTAAATTAAAAAAGGCTGATATGGGCCAGGCACGGTAGCTCATGCCTATAATCCTAGCACTTTGGGAGGCCGAGGTGGGAGGACTTTGTGAGCCCTGGAGTTCAAGACCAGCCTGGGCAACATAGGGAGACTATCTCTACAAAAAGTAAAAATAAAAAAATTAGCCAGTCATGATGGCTCGCACCTGTAGCCCCAGCTACTCAGAAGGCTGAGGTGGGAGGACTGCTCAAGGCCAGGAGGTGGAGGCCGCGGAGAGCTGTGATTGTGTCTCTGCACTCCAGCCTGGGCAATGGAGTCAGACCCTATAAAAAGAAAAAAAAAAAAATAGGTTGAAGGAAAAAATTAAAAAATAAAAAGGCTGACATGACAAAGCATTAGTAAGCATGAAATCTGGGTGATGAGATTATTGAGTTTTATTATATTAATCTTTCTATGTGACTCCATCCAGGCTGGAGTGTAATGGAGCCATCTCGGCTCACTGTAACCTCTGCCTCCTGGATTCAAGCGATTCTCCTGCCTCACCCTCCCAAGTAGCTGGGATTACAGATGTGTGCTACCCAGCTAATTTTTGTATTGTTAGTGGAGACAGGGTTTCACCATGTAGGCCAGGCTGGTCTTCAACTCCTGACCTCAGGTGATCCACCCACCTCGGCCTCTGAAAGTGCTAACATTACAGGCATGAGCCACCGCGCCCAGCAGACTAAACACTTTTATAATAAAAGGTAAAATACTTTCATCTTTTGTTCTAAAATAATTTCAAACTTACAGAAAAATTACTGAAATCATACTAAGAATTCACTCAACTCACCATTGTTAACACATTGCCACGTTTGCAGTATCATTCTCTGTCTGTATCCATGGACATGCACCCACAAACACACACACACATGCAAACACATCATCTTTTTCTGAACCATTTAAACAGTTAAAGGCCTGGCATGGTGGCTCACACCTGTAATCCCTGCACCTTGGGAGACTGAGGTGGGTGGATCACCTGAGGTCAGGAGTTTGAGACCAGCTTGGACAACACAGTGAAACCCCATCTCTACTAAAAATACAAAAATTAGCTGGACGTGGTGGCAGGTCCCTGTAATCCCAGCTACTCAGGAGGCTGAGACAGGACAATCTCTTGAACCCAGGAGGCGGAGGTTGCAGTGAGCTCAGATCCTGCCACTGCACTCCAGCCTGGACGAAAGAGCGAGACTCCATCTCAAAAAAAAAAGTTAACATATAGGCTCTACATGCCTTTACCTCAAAAAAACTGGAGGTATTCCCTTCCAGTCTAGGACATGCTCTTATGTAACTACAGCACAATTTTCCAAAACAAGAATGAACGTGATCAGCATGCATCCGGTGTCCTGTAGTCATGTACAAATTACATCAACTGTCCCAGTGATGCTTTTTAATAGTAATTTGAAGAAATTATTCAAAACATCTAATTTTTTAAAACGATGTTTGTCATTAAGACAAGGATGAGACCAGGCATGGTGGCTCATGCCTGTAATCCCAGCACTCTGTGAGGCTGAGGCGGGACAATCACTTGAGCTCAGAAGTTGGAGACCAGCCTGGGCAACATGATGAAACCCCATCTCTACAGAAAGTACAAAAATCTGCTGGGCATGGGGGAGCGTGCCTGTAGTCCCAGCTACTCAGGAGGCTGAGGCAGGAGCATCACCTAAGCCCAGTAGATTGGGACTGCAGTAAGCTACAATTGTGCCACTGCACTCCAGCCTCAGCGACAGAGCGAAAGCCTGTCTCAAAAAAAAAAAAAAAAGATGATGCATATTAGGGGCGAAAAAAGATTCTTCAAACAATAAGATGTTAATAATGGGCAGAAAAAGAGGACCAGAAGGTAGCTGGGCATGGTGGCTCACACCTGTAATCCCAGCACTTTGGGAGGTCGATGGGGGTGGATCACCCGAGGTCAGGAGTTTCAAGGCAAGCCTGGCCAACATGAAAACTCTGTCTCCACTAAAAATACAAAAAGTAGCCAGGCATGGTGGCTCAAGGCTCTAATCCCAGCTACCTGGGAGGCTGAGGCAGGAGAATCACTTGAACCTGGGAGGCGGAGACAGTAGTGAGCTGAGATTGACAGAGGGAGACTCCATCTCAAAAAAAAGAAAGACGACCAGAAGGAGGCATACTAAAATGGTGACACTGGTTGCCTCTGGATGTCTACACTGCTGATCTGCACATGTGGTTTTTTAATCCATACTTCCTGTGGTGAGACAGCATTATTTTTCTAAGGAGTGGGGTAGAGGAGGGGGACAATGTCAATAATAACTATACCTAATATTTTAAAAACCCAAATCTGAAGCTAAAGCAAGAGCAGTCCAGCATATGGCTGTCCCAGGCAAAGCCTTCTGCAGAGGTGTAAGCTGCTCACGGCTCATGTGTTTATCACATTCAAGTTCATGGAACTGCCGGACAGAGTTGGTGTCTCTGAGACCACATGGCCAGCACAGGCAGATTCAAGACAACTCTGCAGAAGGGCAAAGGAGGGAGAAGTCGGGGGGGCGGGAGCTGAGCATGTTCGTTCCTTCGTTCGTTCGTTCATTCATTCATTCATTCATTCATTCATTCATTCATTCCCCACCACCTCCCTGAGATCTGGGGGGCCCGGCCTTACCCTGTGATCCACCAGAAGGTGATCCTGGACAGGAAGGAGGCGCTGGACTCCGGGCAAGGATTCTAGTGGAAAGAAAGCACAGGTTTGGGAGGAAGAGAGAAAGGAACAATTCGACTTTGCATCCAGATCAGAGCTTAGCAAGTAGTCAGCTGCTCACTCTTCCTTCCAGAGGACTAGCGTCAGCTCCACACCATTCTACACCCCAAAAGGACCCTCTCCTAATCCCCAGGAGAAAGAAACTCATGGCAGCTCTTCCAGTTTCAATCAATGGAGTGTCTACCATGTACAACCACAATACAACATGCTATAGACCTGCCTTATCTTCTATCCCCGCAACAACCCTAGGAGCTGGTGTTAACGTCATCCCTACTTCATTCATTCATTCAACAAATATTTTCTGAGCACCTACTATGTGCTAGGCATTCTACAAGGTACTACAGGGTTGCCTTATATCCCCATGACAACCTCATGAGCAGGTATTACTATTGTCCCTACTTTACTCGTTCAGTCACTGAATATTTATTGACCACCTACTATGTGCTAGACACTCTACCAAGAGCTTATATACTTGCATTATTTTATATCCTCATGGAATTCTATAAACATGGTATTACTATTATCTCCACTTCATTCATTCATCTATCCAACAAGTATTTCCTGAGCAAAACCCTTGTACCAAGCACCCTGCATACAAATCTAAACAAATAGAAATGACCCCTGCCTGTATGGAGCCTGTGGTCTACTGCAGTAATCATCAGTAATACCTGCCAAGATACTCTACTATTAATAGCTAGCTCAGTTCTAAGTGCTTTACACAAACTACCTTACTTAATCTTCATCCTCGCCTCACAAGATAGATAAAAGTATCATGTCATCCCTGTTTTGCAGTTAAAAGAAACTGGGCCTGTAATCCCAGCACTTTGGGAGGCCGAGGCAGGCAGATCACAAGGTCAAGAGATCGAGACCATCCTAGCCAACATGGTGAAACCCTGTGTCTCCTAAAAATACAAAAATTAGCTGGATGTGGTGGCAGGCGCCTGTAGTCCCAGCTACTTGGGAGGCTGAGGCAAGAGAATCGCTTGAACCCGGGAGGCGGAGGTTGCAGTGAGCCATGATCGAACAACTGCACTACGGCCTGGCAACAGAGCAAGAGTGTCTCAAAATAAAAATTAAATTAAATTAAATTTAAAAACTGGGGCCCAGAGATGAAAAGATTTGTTCAAGGTCCCACAGCTAAAAGCGGTGGAGTCAGGATGTGAGCCCCAAAGAGTCAGGCTCCAGAGAGAGACATGCATCAAATGATCACATGAACAAATGCAAAACTACAACTTCTGGGCCTTGATGTGCGTCCTGAAGGGAGAGAAATATTACCAATGAGACAAAGTAAGTACATGGGGACTGATCTGGTGTACGAAGGTCAGAGAAGGATCTCCCGAGGAAGACAGTCAAGCTGGCACCTGAAGGGTGAGTAGAGGAGAACTAAGTAACGAGGAAAAACAATGCATTCCCAGCAGACAGCAGTGTGTGCAAAGGCCCGGTGGTAGAAGAAAGCATGGTAGACTCCAAGAACCAAGAAAGGGCCTGAGCAGTCTACACTGGAGGCTGTGCACAGTCTATACTGCAGGCCACATATTTTGGTCTTCATTCTAAGGGCAATGGGAAGTACTGAGAGATTCTAAGCAAGCTATCAAAGAACTTATTTCCCAGAGAAATGAAGATGAGCCCCAAGTCAACAACATGCAGGCAAGGAAAGGGACCGACACAGAGCTCCTGGGATGATGGACAAAGCCTGGCTTTCAACATGGATGCATCCGGGTCTAAATTCTGAAACACAAGATTTAGCAGCAGAGGGAAGAGAGGTCACCATGCAGTAATGACAGCTTTAGCCAAGGACTCCACTCAAAGTTCCAGCCTTGTGCAGATATAAGGCATTTACACAGCCCGATAAGGTGGCATACTCTCATCAAGTGGTTTTCCATTCAAGGCTGGGCATGCTTTTTAAAAAAATACTGTATCCTGGCTGGGTGTGGTGGCTCACGCCTGTAATCCCAGTACTTTGGGAGGCCAAGGCAGGCAGATCACTTGAGGTCAGGAGTTCGAGGTTAGGAGTTTGAGACCAGCCTAGGCAACATGATGAAACCCCGTCTCTACCAAAAATACAAAAAATTAGCTGGATGTAGTGGTGGGTGCCTGCAAGCTCAGCTACTCAGGAGGCTGAGGCAGAATTGCTTGAATCCATGAGGCGGAGGTTGCAGTAAGCTGAGATCGTGCCACTGCACTCCAGGCTAGGGACCCTGTCTCGAAAAAAATAAAAATTAAAATAAAAAAAAATACTGTATCTGGGTCTTACCCACACCAGGGAATCTCATTAAGCTGGTTCTGGGTGCGACTGGGGCACTGAAGCTTTGTTTTTGTTTTAAACTTCCAGATTTTTCTTGGAAAAAGTGGCTGGGCAAGAAATATGCAAGATAAGCCAAGAACATCTTGTCATACCGGACAACAAGGAAACTAAGCATGAATAGGATTGTTAAAAGGCTCAAGAGCCAAGCAGAAGTGGCTGCTGCAGGCTAAAAGAGGGACAATTTGAGCTTTGACAACAATAAGTACAACGGGCTAAAACATACCATGCAAGGTTTTTGTTTTGTTTTTTGAGATGGAGTCTCGCTCTGTCGCCCAGGCTGGAGTCCAGTGGCATGATCTTGGCTCACTGCAAACTCCGCCTCCCGGGTTCAAGTGATCCTCCCGCCTCGGCCTCCCAAGTAGCTGGGATTATAAGCATCAGCCACCACACTGGGCTAATGTTTGTATCTTTAGTAGAGATGGGGTTTCACCATGTTGGTGAACAGGCTGGTCTCGAACTCCTGACTCAAGTGATCTACCCACCTTGGCTTCCCAAAGTGGTGGGATTACAGGCTTGAGCCACTGCGCCCGACCTTACATGTTTATATACACAAGTTTCATATTGATGCTGGAAATAAAGAGAAACATCTGATGTTGTCAGTGAACCAGGTCATTGTTTGAAAACAGAAAAAGCGGAAAGAAACAAGTATTTTCTCCACCTTTCCCAAATGTACTCATTTGGTTCACCAGGGTCGGAGAAGTCTTCCCTGAGGGAAACAGTCATTTATTCGATCACTACAGAGTGATCAGTGATCAAAGAAATGAAGGGGAAACTCTTTTCCATAAAAAAATCCCAGCTAAAACATAAAGAATGATATCATAGAAGAATGAGCCATTGTGCAACCACAATGGATTACTGGAATATTTGATATTAATGAATTATTATTAAAGTTAGTATTACAGTCACATATACATGTTTTTTGTCAAGACAAGGTGTAGCTATATTGATCAGGCTGGTCTCAAACTCCTGGGCTGAAGTGATCCTCCTGCCTCAGCTTCCCAAAGTGCTGGAATTACAGGCATGAGCCGTCACATGCAGCCCAACAGTTACAGTTTTTAAAATTCTTATCTTTTAGATGTTATCATTAAAGAAAGTTGAGCAATGAACATCAGGAACTCTGTTATTTTTGCAACTTTTTGTGAGCCAAACTATTGCAAAATAAAAAGTCATTAAAAATAAACAAATCCATGTCCTTCGGAGATACATATTAAAACGTTCACCTATGCAATGCATGGTAAAGAGCTCATGGTAGCTGGGCGCAGTGGCTCACACTTGTAACCCCAACACTTTGGGAGGCTGAGGCGGGAGAATTGCTTTGAGTTCAGGAGTTCGAGACCAGTCTGGGCAACATGGCAAGACCCTGTCTCTACAAAAAATATAAAAATTGGCTGGACATGGTGGCACGTGCCTGTAGTCCCAGCTACTCAAGAGGCTGAGGCATGAGAATGGCTTGAACCCGGGAGGCAGAGGTTGCAGCAAGCTGAGATTGTGCCATCGCACTCCAGCCTGGGTAATAGCGAGACCCTGTCTCAAAAATAAAGAAAAAGAGCTCATGATAGTTCATTATCCTATGCTGTCTACTTTATGTTTCCATCATAAAAGGCTAAATAAAAAGCTCCTCCAGTGATTCAAATACACAGCCAGGGCTAAGGATCAGGCTCCACTCCGGGACTCGGAGGGGTGATGAAGTTCCCAGCCCTGCCTGTCCATTGGAATCACCTAAGGAGTTTGTTAAGTGCCAAGTGCCTAGGGCCCCACCCCAGACCAACTAAATCAGCACCTCTAGGGGGAGGACCCTGACAGCCACAGATCTTTAATAAGATCATCAGATGCAGCCGGTGCATTCCAGACCAACTGAAGCAGAGTGCAGATCAGAGCGTGGACCCGGACAGACCTGGGTTCTAATCCCAGCCCTGCTATATTCTAGCTGATGACCTTGGGCAAGTCCCTTCACCTCCAAGCCTCAGTTTTTACATGTGGAAAATGGGAGTCGTTTGTCCTACTGCTTGCTCGACCTACCCCCCGGGACTGCCAGGAGGGACAAATGACATGAGGCCCATGGGACTGTGTCGTAAAGCGGAATTTCTCCAACCTAAGGCATGGAGGTAGTGGTGTTTGCTTTGTAGGCTGGGTAGAAACGCTGCATTGCAGGCTGGTTTTTCATCCGGAAGAGCTGACGCCTTCCTGCCCGCCCCCACAGTCGGTGGGTGGGTTATCAGGGAATTGCAAATCCATTTCACCTGTAGCCCAAGCCCTACCCACTGTGAAAGATGGAGGTGCTGGCTGGCAGAGAGAGGAGGAAAGGGTGGGGCATGGCTGTCAATGATTCATTTATTTCTTGGTCAAATATACGGGCAGGACTCGCTTATAGGCCAGGATGTGGGTGAAGTGCTGCGGATGGAGCTGCGAACGAGACAGCGAGACCCCTGCCCCATTCAGCCTCCTGCCCTGGGGGAGATGGACAGTAAGTAAACTGCGGTGCAAATAAATATATAATTACAATCAGAATTACAATCAGTGAGAGCTGCAACAAAGGAAAAAGGTCAGTCATTTGAGGCCTGATATCACCCCTTAATCACTGAGGGTTAAGGTAGGCAGGTTAACCAACCTTTTCTGGAAAGGGCCAGCTGATAACAAAGGAACAAAGGAAAAAGAAGGCGGCGGGGGTGGAGGGGCAGCTTCTGTGTGAAGCAGTGCATAGCACGGGGCTAGCTAGCGTGGCTCAATCCCAGCTTGCCATTTCCTAGCTGTGGGACCTTGGGTCAGTTCCTTGGTGGTGAAGATTAAATGAGATCAAACATGTTAAGTACTTAGAATAGTACCTGGCACAGAGTAACAGCTAGAGAAAGGGTAATATGAGTAGTAGTGGTAGCAGTAATAATAATAGAAGCAGTGACAGTAGCCTCTGGTATATGGAAACATCAAACTGTACACCTTAAATATATTTTCGAGACAGGGTCTCCCTCTGTCACCCAAGCTGGAGCACGGTAGTGTAATCATAGCTCATTGCAGCCTCGACCTCCCAGGTTCAAGTGATCCTCCCACCTCAGCCCCCCAGGTAGCTGGGACTACAGACGCACAGCACAACACCCAGCTAATTTTTGTATTTTTTGTAGAGACAGGATTTCACTCTATTGCTTGACCTAGTCTCGAACTCCTGAGCTCAAGTGATCCACCTGCCTCAGCCTCCCAAAGTCCTGGGATTATAGGCATGAACCACCGTGCCCAACCTATATACCATTTTTATTTGTCACTATACATCAATAAAGCTCAAGTGTTTGGGGGGGACCCAGTGGGTTCACAATACACCACTGTACCAGATGCTTTATATATCAGAAGTATCTATGGCCCACAGGCCAGCTATTTATAAATAAAGTTTCATTGGAACAGTCACACCCATTCATTTATGTATTATAAATGAATATGGCAGCTTTTGAGCTACACAGCAGAGTTAGGGGTTGCCACAGACAGTGTATGGCATGCAAAGCCTAAAGTATTTATCAGCCAGCCCTTTCCAGAAAAGGCTGGCTAACCTCTGCCTACCTCAACCCCCACAACATGCTAAGACACAGTGATTAAGGGGTGAAATCAGGCCTCAAATGACAGTCTTTTGCCTGCAAATCCAGTCTTCTTCAGCCTTGGCATCAACACGCAGGACAGAGACAGCCAGGGGAGGCTTGAAATGCAGCCCATATCCAGCTTAACAAGACCCTCAAATCCTAACCTTCCCTCAGCCCAGTAAAACTGAGTCCCCAGCCACTGGTAGAAAACCTGCCCTGCAAATGCAACAAGGACATTGACAGATGGAACACCGCACAGTTTTCTGTTTTTTTTGTGTTTTGAGACTGAGTCTCACTGTCACCCAGGCTGGAGTGCAGTAGCCTGATCTCGGCTCACTGCAACCTCCACCTCCCAGGTTCAAGCAATTCTCCTGCCTCAGCCTCCTGAGTAGCTGGGATTATAGGCACCTGCCACCACGCCCGGCTAATTTTTGGATTTTTTGATAGAGATGGGGTTTCACCATGTTGGCTAGGCTGGTCTCGAACTCCTGACCTCAATTGATTCGCCTGCCTCGGCCTCACAAAGTGCTGGGATTACAGGCATCAGCCACCACGCCCAGCCATTGCCATTTCTAATTTGCACATTCAAAGAGCTTTGTCAAATTCTTCTCCTCACGCTGCCTCTCTTGTATGGATCTAAATACAGATTTTCAGATTATCTCAAGTTACAGATAGGGAGGCCAACACAGGGTCCCCTCTTCGCTGGCAAAAAAAAAGGAAATAGCCTCTTTTTTTTTTTTTTTTTTTTTTCTGAGACGGTTTCACTCTCATCGCCCAGGCTGCAGCACAATGGTGCATTCTCAGCTCACTGCAGCCTCCGCTTCCCACGTTGAAGTGGTTCTCCTACCTCATCCTGCCACATAGCAGGGATTACAGGTGCACGCCACCATGCCTGGCTAATTTTTGCACTTGTAGTAAAGACGGGGTTTTACCATGTTGGCCAGGCTGGTCTCGAACTCCTAACTGACCTCAAGAGATCCACCCACCTCGGCCTCCCAAAGTGCTGGGATTACAGGCATGAGCCACTGCACCCAGCCTGGAAATAGCCTCTATCTGACGTGGAAGGCCTTACTTGACAACAAAGCCAACTAACTTCTAAAGTAGGTCAGACAATAAAAAATAATAAAAATAAAAAAGGAAGAAATAAAAAAGGAGGAAAAAAAATCATGGGGCACTGGATTGTAATCCAGGGAGCATCTCATTTAACCCAAACCAAGGAGAATCTTTTGACATCATACACTAGGTACAAAAGACAGAGCCACCTCCAGGGGGTTTCCCAGCCTCAGACACTGAAATACAGCAACTCCTGTCCCAGAGAGCATGAAAGCAGCTTGTGAACTGGTCCCTCCTTCATTTGAAATGAAAACAATTCAGAGAAGTCCTGGCTGAAGGCAGAGGGAGGAAAAGCCTGATTCATCCAAACAGAGTGATGTGTTCTTTGCCATCCACCATATTGACATCTACGTTTGGTACCAGATGAGCTGGCCAGAAACCCTGTGGTTTGAACCAATTAGGTACGACAGCCCCAGGCACTGATTCTTGGAGCGCAGGGTAGTTTAAGGACCTTGTCTGGGTCTTTCCGCATGTTGACCTGTTTGTCAGAAACACTCTCGGCTTTTAGTTCTAATGGGTTTTCTGCTGGTTACCTCTGCTCTGCACTGCCAAAGTGCCCCCCACAACCCCTGCACCCAGCAGGAGGTAATGCGTGCAGCAGCAATATGATTTAGAGCAGTGGTCCTCAAACGCGGCTCCATCACCAGCATCGGTGGCACCTGGGAACTTGTTGGGAACCACAGATGCTCGGGATCCACCCAGACCTACTACATCAGAAACTGTGTGGGTGGGGACCAACAATCTGTGTTTCAAGCGTGAGAACCCAGTGGGAGGGTTCCTGACACATCACCACTCTGACCCTCGATGTCTTCATCTGTCAAGTGGGGAGACAGATCATCCTGTCCTACTGTGAGGACTAAATAAATAATACGGTGCACCCAGCTGTTATCCTTATTATTAGATGGAGACTAAACGTCCAGCAGTAAGAGATTTGCCAGTATAACGTAAACATTGGTGATTTGTTTGCCCTGTTGCTTTCCAACTGTGCAAAATGCCTCCCTGCCCAGGACCTCTGTTTCCTCTACTGGAGCACAACCCGGAATCTTTTCCCATGCCCTTTGCCCATCAACTTGTCTGTTTTCTTTTTTTGTTTGTTTGTTTCAAGAGATGGGGTCTCACTATGTTGACCAGATTGGTCTTAAACTCTTGGCCTCAAGAAATCTTCCCCCCTAAGCCTCCCAAAGTGCCAGGACTACAGGTGTGAGCCACCGCACCTGGCCCTTTTTCTGGTTTTTGATGCTGTAGTGGGCACAGGTCAATGTCCTGGCTCAGCCTCCCCCTCTACCTGCCTAGGTGCCTGCAAAGGCTTTTTAAGTGCCACCGACCTCACCCCCATGTCCAGTGTATCCTCTTCCTTTCAGCCTGAGGATCTTCGAAAACCTGTCCAACCTGAGTGTGTCATTCCACTGGTGAAAAACCTTTCCTCAGCTCCCACCACGGTAGGGTTAAAATTCCAAGTCCTGGCTGGATGTGGTGGTTCACCCACCCCTGTAATCCTAGCATTTTGGGAGGCCAAGGCGGGGCATCACTTGAGCTCAGGAGTTCAAGACCAGCCTGAGTAACATACAGAAACCCCATCTCTACCAAAAATAGAAAAAGTTACTTGGGCGTGGTGGCACTCAACTATGGTCCCAGCTACTTGCGAGGCTGAGGTGGGAGGATCACTTGAGCCCTGGAGGTGGAGGGTACAGTGAGCTGAGATGGCACCACCGCACTCCAACCTTGGTGACAGAGACTCCATCTCAAAAAAAAAAAAAAAAAAAAAAAAATTCCAAGTCCTTATTGTGACACATAATTGCAGCCTTGATCTCTGATGCTCCCTGACTCTTGCCTCTCTTTTCACTTACATCCTAGCCCTTCCAATCTAGCCAAGCAGAATTCTTTTTTCCTTTCTTTCTTTTGAGATGGAGTCTTGCTCTGTCGCCCAGACTGGAGTACAGTGGCACGATCTCGGCACACCGCAACCTCCGCCTCCCGGGTTCAAGCGATTCTCCTGCCTGAGCCTCTTGAGTAGCTGGGATTACAGGCATGCACCACCACACCCAGCTAATTTTTGTATTTTCAGTAGAGACGGGGTTTTACCACGTTGGCCAGGCTGGTCTTGAGCTTCTAGTCTCAGGTGATCTGCCTGCGTCAGCCTCCCAAAGTGCTGGGATTACAGGCAAGAGCCACTGCACCCAGCCTAGCCAAGCCGAATTCCAAGCGATTCCCAAACACCCACAAGCTCCCTCAACTGGCCCTTTGCACACACCAGTTGCTCTACCAGGAGCACCCTCCCACCCCACCACCTCCAACCATATTCACCTGGCCAAAGCCTCGAATTCCTTAGACTTGAGCATCCCCTCTCCTCCCTGGATGCTAGCCCTGGAGCCCCAGGCTGTCAGGGACCACTCTCCCAGCCCCCACAACTCCCAGCACTTCCCTCCCTCAGAGCCCCCACTGTCCATCCTGCAGTTGTTGCTTTAACTGCCTGCCACCCACCTTCCATCTCTCCTCCAGGTCAGTGGTCAAAGTCTGTTTCTTTCTAGCTCAGCCCCTGGCACAACACCTGATTATTAAATGACGGAAAGCATGACGGAGAAATGGAAAGAAAATGGAGTTTCAACGCTTTAATCAACTGTCCAAGATCAGGCCTTGGTGGGTGGGGACAGAGACTGATCATGAAGGGGCACAAGGGAACTTCCTGGGGTCCTTGCAATGTTCTGTATCTTGACAGGGGTTTAAAGTATTCCTTTATCAAGACTCATCAAATGCTAACTTGAGATCAGCAATTTCACTGTATGTAAATTTTAAGCAAAAAACTCAGAACGGTAAGCAGATCTTAAACTCTAGCTAATGATTTACTTGGAAGTGGGTGTGTGAAAGAATACTAATGTATTTCGAAGGAAGTTTCAGATATCAAAAAAACTAGGTTCAGTGGCTCAAGCCTGTAATCCCAGTACTTTGGGAGGCTGAGGTGGGAGGATTGCTTGAGGCCAGGAGTTCAAGACCAGACTGGGAAACACAGGGAGCCCTCATGCCTATAAAAAATTTAAAAATTAGCCAAACACAGTAGTGTAGTAGTGTAGTAGTAGGGCCCAAGCTACTTGGGAGGCAGAAGTGGGAAGATCATTGGAGCCCAGGAGTTGGAGGCTGCAGTGAGCTATGATTGCACCACTGCACTCTAGTCTGTGAGACAGAGTGAGACCCTATCTCAAAAACAAAAAAGAAAACAAAAGTAGCCGGTTGGCTGGCTGATTAGCTATCTGGTTAGACAGACAGATATGTGACAAAGCAAGTTTAGCAAAATGTTAACTGTGGTTCTAGGTACCAACTATACGACTGCTCACTGTAGAATTCTTTCAACTTTTCTGTAGGTTTAAAAACGTTCATAGTAAAATACTGGGGGGAAAATATTACATATTGTACAGACAGGACTAAAAATACCTCTTACTGCAAATGAGCTGAGTAGCTTTCACTGAATGTTCCAAACCAGTGATTTGCAACCCTGAACTACCTGGAGATCTTGTTAAAATGAGTTTGACTTGGTAGGTTTCGGATGAGGCCTGAGACCCAGCATTTCTAGCAAACTTCCGGGGGTATCGAGCTGTTCCAACTGGTCCAAGGACCTCTGCTTTCAGCTGGGACCTAATAAATGATCTCCTTTGGCCTTGATCCCCTTATCTACAAGATCCTCCTCCCCCAAACCTAAACCACAGACTCAGTGCCAATGAGAAAAAAGGCAGGAGACTGGGGTCCGGCCGGAGCCCTAGCAGTCTTGGTCAGCCCTGCCCAGGCTCCCAAA